>NC_141462.1:18960000-21460000 GCF_015680905.1 Coptis chinensis | reverse complement strand
AGCACAAGTAGATCTAAACATGATGAAGAATTAGCTACTGAGTCTAAAGAGCAGCCTGAAAGTTCTGCACCAGAAGTCTCCGTATCTGCCTCTACAAGCGGCCTAGAATGTTCCCTGGGTGAACATCTGACACCCAGTATCGAAAGTGATATTCAACAATTAATATTTTACTTGGATGGGGAGCAACTCGACCGGTCTTTGACACTATATCAAGCGGTTCTCCAACTGGAGATGAAAAAAGAAAATGATCTTGTTGATGGACCAAGTTTCTGGGACCGACAATATAAAATAGCATATGGAAAAGCTACAGAACAAAAGGAAATCCATATTCCTACAGATCATCCTCGGAATAATTTGTGCATCTCCAGCATGTTGTTTGGTGAGCCTCCTTCTAGTTTTGAGAAGTCAAGCCCAATATATGAGATATTAATCCTGCTCAAAATTTTGGAAGTTGTAACCAAAGCAGCATCTCATGTAGCGTCTCATGAAAGGAGCAATGCATCTGCTGACGGGCAGAATAATAGCTTGGATAATATGTTGGTCACTGGTTGTAGAGTTCCACAAACTGAATTTGTTAGCATCAAGTTGACTGAAAAGTTGGAACAGCAAATGCAGGAATCTTTAATTGTGTCCGCTGGTAGTATGCCTTCATGGTGGATGCAGTTAATGGAAGCCTTCCCCTTCTTGTTTAGTTTTGAGGCAAGGAGTAAATACTTCCAACGGACATCTCATGGTTCTTTTGAAGTTCAGGCACACTCAGAAGATAACTCAAATGGTAGGCAATTACATATTTCGGTTTTGGCACGCAAAAAGTTTAAAGTTTGCCGGAGCCGTATTCTGGAGTCTGCTGCAGAAATTATGAGTTCCCGTAAGTGTCATGAGGCTATTCTTGAGGTGGAGTACTCCGAAGAAGTTGGTACAGGTCTAGGTCCAACTATGGAGTTCTTTACCTTGGTTAGCCAGGAATTTCAGAAGGTTGGACTGGGTATGTGGAGAGAAGACCATGGCCTTTTAACTTCAGGGGATAGTTTGGAGGTTGAGAATTCTGGATTTGTAATGGCTCCTTGGGGGCTTTTCCCTCGCCCGTGGTCAGCTGCATCGAGTACTTCAAACGAGACACAGTTTTCTGAAGTGATAAGCAAATTTATTCTTCTTGGACAAGTTGTCGCAAAGGCACTTCAAGATGGAAGAGTTTTGGATCTTTCCCTCTCCAAATCGTTTTATAAGCTTATTCTTGAGCAGGATCTCAATATGTATGATATCTGTTCATTTGATCCTGCACTTGGGAGGACTTTGGTTGAATTTCAGGCTCTAGTTGGCGGAGAAAAGGTGCTCGATCCAGTATCTGGGAAGATGACATCTGATCCATATTTCCGAAATACCAGCATTGAGGATCTTTGTCTTGACTTCACTCTTCCTGGATATTGTGATTACATGCTTACCTCTGTTGTGCAGGACCAGAAAATGGTAAGTATCACCAACTTGGAAGAATATGTCTTGTCCATAGTAGATGCAACTGTAAAGAGCGGGATCCTCAGACAAGTTAAAGCTTTTATAGCAGGATTTAACCAGGTGTTGTCTGTAAGAAGCCTTCAGATTTTTACAGTTGATGAGATTGATCAGTTACTATGTGGAGATCAGAGTGCTTGGACGTGCAATGAACTTCGTCGACAACATCAAGTTTAATCACGGTTATACAGAAAGCAGTCCTCCAATCATTAACTTGCTGGAGATCATCCAAGAGTTCGACTGCAAACAGCAACGAGCATTCCTACAGTTCGTGACAGGAGCACCTAGACTACCACCTGGGGGTTTAGCAGCTCTCAACCCAAAACTAACAGTTGTTTGCAAGCACTGTGATGGACAGGTTGATGGTGATTTGCCGAGTGTGATGACTTGTGCCAATTATCTGAAGCTTCCTCCTTATACTTCCAAGGACACAATGAGGGAGAGACTGATGTATGCTATAACAGAAGGACAAGGGTCCTTTCACCTCTCTTAGCACTTAGCATATCGACCTCTTAACATTGGTATACAAACTATGGTTTGGTAATCACGAATTTGGTGCTGAAATGGTGGTGTATACGTACAGAGGAGACAAAGTGCATGGAACTGACAAGAACATTGGTGGCCGCGAGCTGCTTCTGCATTCGCAGAAGGAAGCTCCCCCCACTCCTTTGACCAAATTTGAATTGGCATGGTTACAAAGTGCCATGGATCGAACTGACAAGAACATCGATGGCAAGCTGCTTGTGCATTCGCCAAAGGAAGTGCCCCCTTCGTCAACCAAGTGAACGTGAATTTAAATCTGTTAAGGGAGCTATGCAGGTTAAAGATGTGGATCTCTTCAGAAAGTGTTAGCGATCTTCCCTTTAGTAGCTAGTGTGCGAGAACTCGAGAAGTAACTTCTGATTGTATTCTTCAAGGGGGTGCAGATACAATGTAGTGTACATATTTCAGTTTGTATACAATAAGATAATAGATTTAAGTTCACTTTTCATTATGCAAAAGAAAACGCCTACAACTAACTTACAAATCAACAATTCTGTTTGTTTGACATCAACATAAATGTGTTTGATTGGCGTCTTATTCAAACCATAGACCTAATTGGCGTTAACATGAAATTGTGCTTTTCACATTTTCTATTTTTAATATCTTGTTTTGAGGATACTGTATGGGAGAATGGGAGATATCCAAATTTTTACAATCATTAAAAACAGGTGTACCAGAAGAAAAATAAAAATAAAAATAGCGTGCATATACGCCCATGTACATAGTGCAAAAATGTGGCGTACTATTATTTTTGTGGCCATTTATTGCACTAATTGTCAATCCCAATATCAGTTAAAATGGGTGTTATAGGTTGGTCTTCAAGTTTCATCTCTTTCATTCAGTTCCTACCGAAAGTTCTGTACAAAGATCTATAGAAGATATGCATTTCCTCCTAATCATATCTGAGGAGCTAAAGGAAAATATTTGCTTAGTTGACTAGACACTATGCTGTGTAAGAGCCTGCAGCAATTCAACCTGTGGTCGAACTCTAAACAAATTAGAGTGGTACGTATGCTCAGGTTGGTCTAGTACTATTAGTTTTGACTTAAGTAAATTTTTAGTAAAGTTGGTAAAACTTTTAGGTGATGATACCAGAGGTATGGGGCTCGAATCCCGCCAACACCAAAAAATTACTGATCTCGTTTAAAACTAGGCTTGCCCCCAAACCAAATACACGTTGCAAGAAGGACTCGACGTTTTTTTTTTTTCCGATGCAAATCTACGTGGATTATATATAAGGGAGGGGATCTAGGGACATATAAAAATGACACACAAAGTCACTCAAGATCTGGGCCACTGGATCATTACAGATCTAACGGTTAGGAAAGAACTGAGGAGCAAGTTTTTAAACCGGTTTTTTGAGTTAAACCCGGTTCAACAATGAATTAAACCCGGGCTGGAATTCTTTTATTTTCTTCTGAAAAACAGAATACGAAAGTTGGGGTGAAAGAGAGAGAAGAAGCTCTAATCCTCTTCTTCACCAACCTAAATACTTTTCTTTCACCAAAAACATTTCCGTCAATTATCGTAAACCGGCCTCCTACTCCTCTCTCTCTCCATCAAAATATCTTTTCTCTCTTCTTCCTTTTCCAATTTTTGTTGCTACATCAGCTCTTCATGGAGAAGAGATCTTCCCTCTCCTTTTCCATTTTGTTGAGACGAACCGAACATGAGGAAAAACGTACTTCTACCAAATTGATTTTTTTTTTTCCGGAATTGAATTTAAAAGCAATTTCTACTAATCAATATGTTTGGGATTTGTGCGGATCAATCAAGAAAATTAATATGTTTGGGATTTGTACATCAATCAGTTGTTTGGGATTTGCCAAGTAAAATTAATATGTTTGGGATTTGTACTGATCAATCAGTTGTTTGGGTAGTCTTTAGCTTGTCTGAATGGTGCAGAAGTATTGATGGATAACACCTTGCGAAAAATTGATGCATCAAGTGGCAAACAATATGTGGAAGTGTAGAAGCAAAAAAACAACTACTATTAACAAATGAACGACCTTGTCTAAGCAGTTCTGTTTCACACTGACCAGTTGTTTATGTTGTGCATGTCCCAAGTGTGTATTTTACAAACTTAAACTCTTGAAGATGCTTGCTAATGCTTAAGAATCAGACATGCACTGAAACTGTCGAACTCAAAGTTGATCCAATATCGGAAGGGGGCATGTTCAACTTCAAACTAGAAATTCCCATTCTGAGAGTGCATCCTCTTGAGTCTTGTCTAGCAATTAAAAATGGCAAAGAGTCAGATTTCAAATGTATACACCATTGGATTTGTCACACCATAGGTCATTCATTCAGATGCATTCAGAGTCCACTGGATTTGTCTTTCTTTCTTTCTGGATTAGTAGTCCATTGGATTTGTCACCATTGGTCACTCATTCAGAGTCAATTTTGAACTATTGAGCATTGGCAACATCCATTGAGAAAGTTCCACAACTAACTTCATAAAATATAAGAAACAGTATAGATTTGATGTTATATTTATATGCTATGTGTTTCTAGATCCAACTGCTGCAACACCTACTATATATATCGGGGCACTAAAACAAATCAAAGAACATTAGAAAAACTTAACTATCGGATGAAAAGAAAGATTCTTGACTGAACCAAATCCACGAAGATCACGATATCGATGAACAAAATCTTCAAAACACAAAGATGCCATCACTTACTATTCATATACAAAAGAATGTATGCCCCAACATATTTAATCCACCAAAAAAATATGATTCCTACATATTTTGTCCATCAAAAGAATCGAATTCTAGATATTTAATCCACCAAAAAAATGGCGTCTTTTTTCGTCCTCGATCGTTCCTTTTCAACCTCAAAAGTGCGTTTTCCTCCTCGATCATTCCCTTTTCAACCTCAAAAGTGTTTTATCTATTGCAAACATGAACATGTAAAATAGTTTTAGTACACAATAAATTAAGTTAGAAACTTACTGTCAAGAGAAAATAATTACCTTAAAATCACATCTTCTCATTGTTGTTTAGAATGTCAAGTATGGTCATGTCCCAAGTTTTCAGAGTCTAAATCGGTGGGGTTGCATACAAAAACAGTTAGTACAAATCTATGAAAAAATAGTGTGGAATTCCCACAAAGTACTTACAAGGCATAGATAAGTTTGCTTGCAGCTTTGGATTTTTTGGACATCTTCGTCTATCATGCTCAGTGCTTTTACATAAGACACACTTCCTTTTCTTTTTATTCGAAGCTATCTCAATAGCGGGCTTCCACCTCTCATTGTTATTAGCTTTCTCCTTCCTCGTGCCACCCTTCGGTCTTCCTTTTGTTTCAGAGATAACTGGATCCAATATTGGCATTTGTCGTGATCCCTTAAACACAAGTCCTTCTTGATGGTTCTGGGCACTTGAAGTCTCGACATTTTTTGCAATCTTAGCAATTTCATCACGCTCATTTAAAATATTGAGAAAGAGTCCTTCAATTCCCACTAATGCCATCTTATACAAATTTTCATCCTCGGAAGCAACACACCACATTTGGGTAGATCTACAACATAGATGACTTAGCCTAAATGCTTTAGGACAACCATGAACACCATGTAATGCTTGTTCATCCATTCCTCTAAATAAGTTAGCTCCTTTGGTCCATCTCTTCAAAATGTACGGCAATGGAATTTTATCCACATCATAACGAACAAATATTTTCTAAACATGTCTACATAGTATGCCTGTAAACTCGAAGTGACCGCATTCACAAGACACCGTTTCTTTCTCTTTGTTCCACTTCACGACATATTGATGACCAGAAACAGCAAGCACAGAAGTAACCATGTAAGTGTCGCAAACTCCATCCCATATTGGTTCACTAGCTTTAAGTTTATCCACCAATTCCAATTGGATACGGTCGAACATATTCCGAGTATAGACACTTGCTGCATGTTTTAATAGCAAGTTGTGTTCATTGACGATTCGATCTTTATGTTCTGAAACAAAATCCTCGTCACATTCATTCCGAACTATCCTTTTTAAAGCTTCATCATATCTATTAACGAAATCACCCAGACTAGTTCTATAGTTTAGAAACTCATTGAAGAAGGCATTGACCCCCTTACTACGACCTGTTGTATTCATACCAGCAAAAAATGTACGACGATGATATATAGGTGCCCAACATTCTCTTATATCAAACAAACCCTCAAGCCAAGGGTTCTTAGTCAACTTAAATTCTTCCATCAAGTTTTTCCATATCCTTTCAAAGTCTTCAACCTTGTATGTAAAGTGAGTGCATTTCTCCAATCCATTCTTAAACTTTGAGTTTTCGAAATAAACATGTCCCAACTTTTCACTAAATTTCTTTTTTAATATGCCAAATGCATAGGCGATGTTTAAGTATTAGGGAAAACCTTTTTCACAACACCACACATGGCAGCATCTTGATCAGTAATGATGGAGGTTGGATGTCGACCACCCATTGCTTCAACCCATGTCTTGAACAACCAATAAAAAGTAGCCTCTATTTCATCGTGAAGAAGTGCACATCCAAATTGTATAGATTGGTAATGATGATTGACACCGGTAAAAGGAGCGAATGGCATTTTGAATTTGTTTGTCCTGTATGTGGTATCAAATGTTACAACATCACCAAATTGTTCATATGCCATACGAGATCTTGGATCAACCCAAAAAAAGTTTGTTGCTCTTCCTTTTTGATCAACTTGCACGTCATAAAAATATTGAGGATTTTCTCGATACTTCTTTTGAAAATAGTTAATAACTGATTGAGCATCACCTTCCCCTAGTCTTTTTCTGATTTCCCTTGTTGTCCGCAAGTGGTTCCAGCAATCTCTGTCACCATACCCAAATTGGTCACCTCCAAAAATCCAAGGAACCTTAGACACTCGCATATTCTCCCTATCAAATCTCTCAGTCAAATCCTTAGCAGCAGCAGACATATTCCTATTAGACGGCAAATGGTGTCTTTTAATCGGTGTAACAAAATTATGGTTATGTCCCTTTTCATAGACAGAAACTTTCCACTTCTTAATTTCCTTCATGTACAATATCCGCATGCTTGCCAAACAAGCTTTTTTGACAGTGGAACAACTACGAGCTTTTCCCTTGCGATTGACGTTGTGTTCCTTCTTATGAGGTCCCTCACGTGAACATACAAACAAGACATTTGTCACTTCATCCACGCGAGATTGAGTTTTCTGTGATGATCTTATTCTAATGGTAAATCCCTCTTGTCGACCATATTCTTGATAATATTCCTTCGCTTCATCAATGGAATAAAAAAGCATGCCCACTTGTGGCTCTTTTTGGTTTTCAACCACTGTAGGACTCGAAGTATTTTTGTCACCATTTTGTGGCAAGTCATTTCTTTGACTTTGATTTTCATATCTATCAACTTCTACCAAATTCAAACTTTTGCACCTTATTCCATTTGAAACTTCAGAACTAACATGCTCCACCATTTGACCACTTCTGATAGAATCTGAAACAATTTTAGTTGGTAAAGTCAATGAAATGCGTTTAAAGCCTACAAAAAAGCTGAAATTTCAAAACTTTGGGTTGAGAAATTTCTATACTAAAAATGTAGAACAACATGTTGGAAAAAGAAAAATAGAAGATGCAAGTAACATAGGAAGAAACAAAATATTTCATAATATAATTAAGAGAATGAGAAAACTTGTAAAATTACCTTATCCCTCTTAAAACTCGTATCGATTCCTCTTTGAGCAAATAGAGAAGAAAGGGGGGACAAACTTGTCTTCGTTGAAGTGTTGCTATAGGGTGAATTATGAAAACCAAAACAGAGAAGGGATTTTTTGATGGAAATATTTTTGGCGAAAGAAAAGTATTTAGGCTGGTGAAGAAGAGGATTAGAGCTTCTTCTCTCTCTTTCTCCCCAACTCTCGTATTTTGTTTTTCAGAAGAAAATAAAAGAATTCCAACCCGGGTTTAATTCATTGTTGAACCGGGTTTAACTCAAAAAACCGGTTTAAAAACTTGCTCTCTCAGTTCTTTCCTAACCGTTAGATCTGTAATGATCCAGTGGCCCAGATCTTGAGTGACTTTGTGTGTCATTTTTATATGTCCCTAGATCCAGTGACCCAGAATCCCGCCAACACCAAAAAGTTACTGATCTCGTTTAAAACTAGGCTTGCCAAAAAAATAAAATAAAAAATAGTTCCAAATACACGTTGCAAGAAGGACTCGACGTTTTTTTTTTTTTTTTTTTTTTTCGATGCAAATCTACTTGGATTATATATAAAGCACCTAAAGGTGAACTGGAACACAATCCACATCAAGCATACACTTCGGAAGATCAGACCCTCCCAGCTGATGGTTAGCCCATTTTGCTAGTGAGTCAACATCCCCATTTAAAGTCCTACTAACCCAAAAAAAGTTGCATGAGTTGACCTCCAAAACAATAGAGAAAATAGAAGTTTTCAACATATCCGGGTCCAAGGACGATCGAGCCTTTGAAGCACCTTTATCACTTCCAGATTATCACCTTCCAAAACATAGTTGTTATGTCCAAGCTGTTTGGCCAACAGAGCTGCCACTTCAACTGCGACCATCTCTGCTTCCCCTATCTCCTTAGCCTTGAATCTCCTGACTGCAGCTCCAGCTATTTCCCCCTCGTTGTTGCTTGCTATTGCTCCAGCTCCTGCCCACCCTGTGTTCATGTTGAATGAAGCATCAAATCTAATCACAATACAATCATTTGGTATTACAGGAAACATATTATCCAAAGAATCATGAAAAGAGTTAATAGAAGCTCGAGGGTTTAAAGGAGCTTCTCTGAATGCATCAAAGCACTTGTCTGCAACCCTTTGCTCAGTCTGATGATACGGTCCCTATTTGCCTTCCTGTTGTCAAATTGGACCTCATTTCTGGCTCTCCAAATGTGCTGGAGCAGGTACATGATGTGCGTCCCAGCCAAAGATAATTCATTGTTTTTACTATGACACCAAGACAAGAACAAGTCTAGTCTTTCCCTCAAGCTTTGGTATTCTTTGGTAATGATTGATTCGCAATCCCACTTGCGAGCTAAACCATCTTGCTCTAGTCCAGATCCACAGGTGAAGAATAGGTGCTCAGCTGTTTCAAGCTCCTTATTGCAAGAAGGACTCGACGTTGCAAGAAGGGCTCAGGTTATGTACCTCATTTACTTCTCTTTTAGGCGCATCGCATGTTGCCATGTTGGTAACATTTTGGTTTTCAGCATTGGATATTTCAGCCAATTCATGAAATCTTCAAATGTTGAAATGTTTCGTGCCTTTGTTCTATTGCTTGTAGACGACAATGATGTAAAACAGTTTCTTTGTCATTTTATGATAGTAAACCAAATCCAGTTTCAGACTTGCAGCTAAACGTGGTATAGCCGGCCAAGTTAAACAATTACCCGGCTTTAATTTGCTACACGTACTTGTGGGGCAAAGCAACAAAGATATAAATAATTAGTTTGATCTTAATTGTAACTTGTATAAGTTGTGGTTGAACAGGCCGGTGTTTCATAAAATGCTTTTGTGAAGGGAGACTGAATGGATATAACATTTCTAATATAGAAACCTGAAAATTTCCTACAATAGAATGGCTTCATAACAGGAAAGTAAGATTCTTATTTACTCCTTCAGTCCTTAACTAGTTTACTACTATCGATCATAAAGCGTAATGTACAAGTAGAAACTAGAAAGACGACAAACCAAGCACAAGGTTGAAACGACTCGTTATCATTATCAATAAAACTTTCACTTAAAAAAAATAAAAAACAAATATATAACAAAACAAAACAAGATATTTTTTTATTTTCAATATTAATCTTTTATAATTTTCTCCACATGATAGTAGGGTTATATAGACTTATAGTATTATAAGAAGTTAACAATTTGTTGAATTGCTGTAGACTTGTGGACTAGATTATATAGATATATATAGACATAGTATTATCAACTAATGGCTTAAGTGCTTAAGTAGTTAACTTTGTCAGTCAATATTAAATTCTTAGTACTCAACGCACTATAATTTTGTAAATTGAAATAAATACATAATTTTGAGCCATACACGTTTCATCTTTTCTAAAAAGTTACAACCGACACAAAATCCACAATTTTACTAGTTTGTCCCTCATAAAGGAAATAAAAAAATTGTAAAGTGGAATAAACCAACAAATGTGTGTATTTCTTCTTCATCTTTTTCCCGCAAAAACGTGTTATTAACAATAATATCATCTTCTTGTTAACTTGTTCTTAATGCATCCATTGTGTTTTTCATATTTTGATTCCTATTTTTTGTTTTGTTTCCATTTTCTTTTTATTTCCTTTCTAGTTATGACTGAGAGACAAACTAGTAAAATCGGGAATTTTGAAGATTTTGTCTGAGGTATAACTAACTACCTTTAGTTTTTTGGGAAAAATGAGACATGTGTGGTTGATAATCCCCTTGGAGCAACCAACACACAAAACATATATACAACTGCTCCAACAATGACGCTCAAAGAGGAATCAAATCTTTCATAAACAGACCTATGCTTCTGTAGTGTATTGTGGTGACACGTCCATGAATAGTCTTTCACATCAAATGTGGTGAGACCAACCCCTGGGCAACTTAGTAGAAAACTTTTCATACTGTAACTAACAACCAATTTGGCCTTACCAGTTGTTATGGAGTCAAAAACAGAGTTTGGAGGATAGAGCAAGGCAGACCACGTAAGAGAGAGTGGATTGAACATCTCAACCCATAGCTCAGCAGGCACAGTGAAAACCGAAGTGGTACCATAACCGAGCACATTATAGAAAGAAAAATGACTAGAGCATAACACAAAAATCTTGCCATCAACAGCAGCCACTATTGGGTTAGCCTTTCCACTTATCATAGGAACCTCGAAAGTCCAACCACATTCAGTAAAACGGATATCATATACACAGGGACGGAGCCAGGATTCTAAGCCAGAAAATGCGAGATTATGTGCACACCCCACCCAAAAATAAAAGTATGCAAATTTATTTTTTGTTAGAAAGTCTAAACAATAAAGATCAACAAAATTATGAATTTATTTAAATTCACAAAACTAGAGTGCGTTGACTACTAAAAATTTAATATGGACTAACAAAGTTAGCTACGACTTAAACACTTAAGCATTTAATTGATACTACTATGTCTATATATATCTACATACATAATCTAGTCCACAAGTCTATAATAATTCAACAAATTGTTAACTTCTTATAATACTATAAGTCTATATAACCCTACTATCATGTGGAGAAAACTATAAAAGATTAATATTGAAAGTAAAAAAATATCTTGTTTTGTTTTGTTATATATTTATTTTTTGTTTTTTTTAAGTGAAAATTTTATTGATAATAATAACGAGTTTTACAAATAATTAGGACAAACGCTATGTCTATATATATCTACATAATCTAGTCTACAAATCTACAACAATTCAACAAATTGTTAACTTGATACTATAAGTCTATATAACCTAATATTTTGTGTGAAGAAAACTATAAAATATTAACATTGAACAAATTGTTAACTTGATACTATAAATCTATATAGCCTAATATTTTGTGTGAAAAAAAACTATAAAAGATTAATATTGAAAGTAAAAATTACTTTGTTTTGTTTTGTTGTTTGTTATTTGTTTTTTTTAAGTAGAAATTTTATTGATAATGATAATGAGTTTTACAAATAATTAGGATAAGCGTGCAACAAGCTGCGTCGCAAGTCCTTTATGAATTTGTTTTTTGTTTGAGGTCTGACGCTTGTTTAAGAATTGAGAGTGAAAGAAATGAGGGAGAGCATACGGGTTTGTTATGGGTGATTAGAATTATACAAACTGACCGGTTGGGCTTTGGGCCTTTGGCTATTTGTTTTAGTCTAATTAACCCATCAAACCACTTCAAAGACACATTTGTCCATCTTTAATGATTTTGGACTCAAAATAAATAATAAATGATAATTTTATAAGGGCAAAAAGAGAAGTAAAAAAAAAAAATTGGTTCATTAGAATATTTTTTATTAATTTTTTTTCATACTATTTTTTTTTTTTTTTTTTGATTATATTCAAACTATAGTTGTGAAAAATTTGGAGGTGCAATAGTGGAAGTTTGCTCAAATAAAATTGGGAGAGTGCGAGTCCTTATAGTTTGAAATTTTTTCTAGAAAATTAGTTATGTGGTAATAGAATCTTTTCTAATCTCAGGGTTGCTGCACCCTATATCCATTATATCCATCTATGTCTGGATCTGCATCATGCAAATGCAGTCGCTATCCATTATATCCATCTACGCCTGCAGATATCTGCATCATGCAAATGCAGTCGCTAGCTAGTTGTTACTTGTTACTTGTTACTTGAAAATGAGGGTGCTTTATTCTTCCATCACGCTGTACAATTAATTAGTAGGACAAATTTGTGGAAATTGAAGATTATGCTACATAAAATAAATGGTCCTACAATAATTGTGATATGAAAGTTACAGGGATAATTCTCATGATGAAGTTTCCTGAGTCGACTTAACAAGATTAGAGCAATTGAAGCCTTTTGGCCTAATACGCTGATAGTCTGATACCATCTTGTGGCTCATGCAAGTGGACTAGCGTTAATAATCAAACAAGCCCACCTAGTTCATTCACCCATGCATACATAATCCCACTTCTAAATCCAAGCCGGCATATCTTCGGAACTAACAAAAATACTAATCACAAAAATGGAAAGGTCCGTCCTTACTGATTACTCAGTGCAAACGACCACTTTGTATTTTTCCAAGCTGGTTCACACAATCACACATATAAGTAAGTAGATAATTAAGCAAACACACACTTCATATTTTCCTTCATTATGTACTTATGGAGTCCAAGAAGTGTGGTTTACTACCAACTATGACTGTTTTCTTTCTTTTCACAGTTATTTTCTTCTTTGATTTCACACCGTCGAATGCTAGTAATCGATATGATCCCATGGTATACATAAATCCATTAAACAGCGAGAGCGTAAAAAATGATGTATAGAGTATAGACGTACATTGTTCACGTAAGACAGCAAGAGTCCACTGTTCTGATTACTACAGATCATTCTTGCCTCTTAGTATAGCTAGTTCAAATGATTCACCAAAGCATCAGATTATCCATTCGTATCACAACGTGATTAGTGGATTTGCGGTGAAGCTAACTGAGGAGGAATTGAAGGCCATCGAAAAGAAGGATGGATTTATATCAGCTACATCAGAAAAAAAAGTTCCAACTACACACCACTCACTCACCTGACTTGTTGAATTTCGGTAAGGGTGTGATAATTGGAGTACTGGATACGGGTGTATTGCGTAGCTGTTCAGCGGTTAAGGTATGCCTCCTCCTCCAGCAAAATGGAAAGGCCAGTGTGAATTCAATATAACTGAGTGTAACAACAAAATAATCGGTGCAAGGAATCTTGTTACTGGAACGTCAGGGCCACCTCTTGACGTTGAGGGGCATGGATCTCATACAGCAAGTACAGCTGCCGGAAGCATTGTCAAGAATGCTGGTGCACTAGGAAATGCCCTTGGCACAGCTGCTGGGATGGCACCTCACGCACATTTAGCAATCTATAAAGTATGTTCTATAGAATGCTTAGAAGGTGATATACTAGCAGGGATGGATATTGGAGTGGAAGATGGTGTTGATGTGCTTTCATTATCACTTTCTATATCACCTACGCCATTCTATATGGACAACACTGCCATAGGCGCTTTTGGCACCATCCAGAAGGGAGTTTTTGTTAGCCGCTCGGCGGCAAATGGAGGTCCAATTGCTAGTTTACTTTCTAATGAGGCTCCATGGATTTTAACTGTTGGAGCAAGTACCATGGATAGAGAAATAAGGGCTACTGTTAAGCTTGGAAATGATGAAGAATTTGATGGAGAATCTCTTTCCAGCCAAAAGATTTTACCTCCACACTGCCTCTTGTATATGCTGGTGCAGATGGTAACACCGAGTCTGCATTTTGTGCGAAGGGATCGTTAAATGGCACTGATTTCAAAGGGAAAGTAGTGTTGTGTGAGTGTGGAGGAGGTGTTGGGAAGATTGACAAAGGCATTGAAGTACAAAATGCTGGAGGTGCTGCTATGATACTTGCTAACAACGCGCCCAACGCCTTCAGTACGGTAGCAGACGCCCATGTTCTTCCAGCAGCTCATGTAAGTTTCGCAGCAGGGCTGAAAATCAAAGCTTACATAAACTCTTCATATGAACTACCCATGGCAACAATTCTTTTCAAGGGCACAGTAATTGGATCAGCATATTCTCCAGCGGTAATATCCTTCTCTTCAAGGGGTCCTAGCATAATAAGTCCTGGAATACTGAAGCCAGATATAATAGGACCAGGAGCGAGTGTTCTTGCTGCATGGCCATTCTCTTTGGATAACTCCAGTTCCGCGTCGACATTCAACGTGATATCTGGTACTTCTATGTCATGTCAGTCCTCCCCTTGGCGGTATAGCCGCTCTGATAAAAAGTACTCACCCCGATTGGTCCCCAGCTGCAATAAAGGCCGCTATCATGACAAGTGCTGATTTACACAACTTGAAAGGTAAACGAATTTTGGATCAATTACTGCATCCTGCAAACCTCTTTGCTACTGGTTCCGGTCATGTTAACCTGACAAGAGCAAACGACCCAGGCCTTGTTTACGACATTCAGCCAAGTGATTACATACCTTACTTATATGGTTTGGGATACACGGACGGACAAGTTGGAATTCTTGCACATCAAACCATCAAGTGTGCATATTCTAATCGCATTTCTGAAGGACAACTTAACTACCCTTCATTTGCAGTTAAACTTGGAACTAGTCAAACATTTAGTAGGACTTTAACCAATGTAGGTGATGCACACTCAACTTACACAGTTGCGATTTATAACCCTAAAGGAGTCTACGTGAAGGTCGAACCCGAAATTGGTATACTCAGTGACTTTTGGTCCGACAGCTGATGGAGGTGCGCAGAGTGGTTCGTTTGCTGAAGGATTTCTCAAGTGGGTATCTCGTAAACATTTTGTTGGGAGTCCAATCTCAATAACGTTGAGTAAGATGTGGATACTTGAAAAGTGACGGTCAACTACTTGATTGACAAAATTCACGATCAACTTAGTTATATACAGAGTTCATAAAAACTAAAATTAAAAAAGCATATACATATGCTGTTATATATCATGTCATTATTTGCTTCCGATTTTACTACGTATATTTCCGAACAAAAATATCAGGCAACATATCACTATAATCTGTAGAAACTCTAGGGGTAAGATTCAATTGCATCTATGAGCTCAGTGGTGCCTGGTGAGAGAACAAGTTGCATTCTGCTATCAGCCATTGGCAAATTTAGGACCCTGCTATTGCCAACGATAAAACATGACCAAGAAAAGAAAAAAGTTGCTCCATGAGAAAGCACATACTTTTAATGACACTGAGAAATAAAATACCAAATCCTCTGAGTATACACTCAATATTAAAGGTAAAGACTTAGGTTTTAAACTCAAGTTGAGCCCATAAAGAAAGATTTTTCTGGATCTGGCCCCTCTAAAGACCATCAATTCCTGTCTTCTTTCGTTAAATCCTTACAGAAACCCAGAAACAAGTCTAACAGCTCAACTACCTGATCATAGTAGTGGACATAGATCTAACAGAAGCAAAAGACAAAGCAATTATTCCACATAGTTACTCCACCAGGTAGGCACATAGGCTGCTGAAGAGAAATTAGTTTTAGGGCCAATGTCTTTGAGAGTTGAGATCTGCTCTTCTCCCATCGAAGACATGACAGTCACCACCAGATCTTTTCCTTCAGCAAACCCCTCTGTAATCTATAAAAATGACAAGGAATTAGTTGCAAAGAATATGAAAAATCAGTCTTAAAGAGAGGACAATAGAAATAGTACACACCTGGGTGAGCAGTGGCTCTTCAGGAAGCCTCAGATCATCCTTGGTGTTCCCATTCTCAGTTAACAGGCTCACCTGAAAGGACCCAGCCTCAGTCACTTAGCTAATAAGAAACGCTAAAATTATCTTGGATAAAGGGAGAAAGCACTTTTCCTGACTTAGATTATGTGATAATAGTATAATACTAATAACTTACAAAGCCATCTTCAGAAATATCGATCAGCTGATAGTCTGTACGATTAACATGAGGAACCTGGAAAATAGATATCAACACGGCCAATCAGCCATCCAAAATTTCATATGCTAATGGTGAAGAAAAACAGGATTTTATGATAAGGAAGGAATGAGAGCATAATAGATCGAGAAAACAATCAAATTATGAACGTACATCACAATTGTGGGATGAGGGCACAATGTCTTCAAGCTTCTTTGATGTGAATATGTCAATTGCTACGAAGTGACACTTGGCATGGCCATGCTTGCCAGTTTTGGAGGTGGAAACCTCAACAACCTGATTACACAAAAAGCACCAATAGAGTGAGTTGATCCATGTGGTCACATGTGAGGCTGAAAACCTAAAATAGTTGTCTTTGTATTATAGCATTGACAGCAACCTCCAAATCCAAGAAACTGGTTTTAGCTCTTATGGTAAATATGCATCTAAAATGAAATCATATCTAGTTGCCAGTGGACTGATGGCATAAACATGAGTAACACACAAACATGTGACCATGGGATCTCACAACTTTAGATGACCTACTTTGTTGGGACATTAACTATTGGCAAGACAGTATATATTTCCATGTAAAACTTTCACAACGACTTTGGCTACAGAACACAGGAATAGTTCCGACGAGTCTTACCAATACTATCAAACAAGATAATCGTTCCATGCTCTAGTGACTGATGACTGGATACCTTTATAAATCTGGTAACTGCCAGCCATTTGTGGCTAAGCTCAACACTTCAACAGTAGTAAGACGCCTTAATCCCCAACCCAGGCACAGACAGACACTCACAAATTACTTGTGAAAGAGACATGTCACTCATGGAGTGTCTAACTAGGAAATGTTCCTTGGAAATGGAAATACACACATCATCTTCCAGCCTAATGGTGCAAACGACATTCCACTACAGCTTTATCTTTCCTAGAGGCATGTGCCCTCCATCTGTGCTATTTTTCAGCTCTGTTTATGTCTTTAGTTCTCTCACCAACTCAAAAAAATTGACTTGAACCAAACCATCATTAGAGACTTAGATATGCTGCTACTGATTTGTCCCTTAAACTAGTCTAACTAAATCTATGGATGGAAGGTTCAAAATACATGCGTTCCAAATCTCCACAAGTAATGAAGAAGTACAAGCTAAAGTCCATAAGGTCCAAAAGTGAACATATTAACGCCTAGATGAAAACCCCCCCTACTACTTTCGCCATTGATGAAGTCAAAGGTCCAAGCTTTAGCTAATGATAGTATGACATGATAAAGACGAGTTAAGAGTTCCAACCATGCTTACAAACTTGTCATCATTGATCCATGAACTATTTACAGTAGGTCGACAAATTCTGAAACAAAAATTCATGTGTAAAGGAAAGTTATCCGATAATGATACCAGGATTCATGAAGCTTGCAGATTACATTGATAACACCTTTGAGTAAAATATTACAGTTATATCGGGAGAAAAGAAAGTTGTAAATTTGTAATCAAACCTAAACTCATCAATCAATTAAGACGCGCTTCGTAGATGGTTTGGTACAACAGCAATTATAAGCATGAAAAACAAAAGCACAGGATCAGGCTTTGATTATCAAAATTTCTATTGAGAAATGACCGACATACAATTACACTTATAAATCATTCATTCATTCATGCTTTAAATATATCAAAAGGGAGATCTACCAAACAAGCTTAATTACAAATCCATTTTAAATCAATTTAATAAATCCACATGAATACTAAAGCAAAACAGATTGAGAAGAAATAGAGATAAAACATAAACCTTGCAGGGTCTGCCTTTGATGACGATGTAACCACCTTTACGGATGGCACCAGCTTGTTGAGGATAAGTCTTTGATGCACCTGCATCACCCTTTGCCTCGAAATGATGTTCTTCATCAGACATCTTTGATCTTTCTCTCTTTCTCTCTTTCTCTTTGCTGCTGCACCTCAACAAAATATCTTTTCCTTTTTCTTTATCAGGATGAGTCAACTTTTTAGTCTCTCAGATAAATCCAAATTCCTTTTAGGGCATAATATGGGTTGTAAATTAGGGCTTAAAATGGGTCGGGTCAGACTTCGTTGACCTGACCCTTGTTTACCCGTGTGTAACGTGGAAGATCATAATATATATAAAAAAGAATATTATCTTTTTATAGATAATAATAACTTTTTATGCTATTTAATTTATGATTTATTTTGGTTCATTTCAAATCAGTATTCACATTTCTTATTTCATTATATAAAGAAAAAACATTTCTTATTTGGAGGAGATGATGGGAATTTCTTATCAAAGACCATTAATACTGAGTAGTTGAGAATGCTCCCAATGACCCACGTCAGCCCCCTTTTTTTCTCTCAGACTAACACATCAGATTTTAACTAAAAAAATAAATTCTACGCATTTTTTTGGTGATTTCAATTGTTCGTAGCCCAAAATACATAAAAACCCAAAATAGATAAATAGATAAAAATCTCTTTCTTAAATCTTATCTCATCTCCATTCTTAAATCTTATCTCCATTCTTAAACAAAACGAAACCTCTCTTCTTCCAATTCTTCCAAAATTAAACTACTTCCATAATTGTTCAGGATGATAGACTCTATACACAATTCTCTCTCGCTTTGAAACCCTTACCATACAAGGACTCTACTTCCATCCAAACGAATTTCACTACATATATCATCATATGACTTCATCTCATAATCTCACAACTCCGTTGCTTGAAAACAAAACAACCTCCATGGAAGAAAATGAAGCAAAAAGTTATTGGACTCGAGCAAACACGATTTTTACCCGGAACCATCATTCCAAAGTTGGCAAACTTACAAAACAAAGACTATCCCAAACCGGTCATCGTTTAAAAGATCGGTTTCTAGACCGCTCAAGTAACACCCAAGAGTTAGAAGTCGAAAAAGAAAGTGTTAATGAGATGAAAAGATGTTTGTCTTGGTGGGATTTAATATGGTTAAGTTTTGGTTCGTTGTTGGTACCGGTATATTTGTTTTGACAGTCAAGAAGCTCATAATCATCTTTGCTATTGTTTTGTCGTATGCAATATCGGGTTTTATCTGCATTGCTTTCGTTTTTGTTATCTTGAATTATTTGTTGAAATTCACCGCTGGGTGGTTCGTTTTTCGTTTCTTAGAATTGAGTTAGGTGATTTTGTTGCTTTTATTCTTCTTTGGAATTATTCTGTTAGAGGCGTGATGGTTGGTCTTTGCGGGTTTAGCAAGATCATGGACTTCTTATTTTGCAACATTTATTAATCGTCGGCTGATTCATTATGCGCTTTCATGTTAGCGTTTGCGGATGGATTTAATTTATTAGACCCACTTTGTCATTTGCTATTTTATGCACTTTATCGGCAATTCCAATGTTTGGGTCGCGTAAGACATCGCTTCTTAATTGGATTGCTGCTATGCTTAGTGTTGGAATTATTGTGTTTGTGATAATAACTGGTTTTGTTAAGGGTGATGCCTCAAATTTATCTCCTTTTGTTCCGTATGGAGTCGGAGGTGTGTTTAAAGCTTCACCGCTTTTGTTTTGGGCGCATAATCGGTTTTCGACATGGTTGCTACAATGGTGAAGAGACTAAGAAACCTTCGAGGGGTATACCCATTGGATTGATTGGATCAATGTCGATGATTACACTGGTTTATTGCTTAATGGCGTTGTCACTTAGTATGTTGGTGAAGTATAGTAATATGGATGTCAATGCCCTTTTCGGTTGCCTTTAAGAGTGTGGGCATGAATTGGGCTTAATTACATAGTGTCTTTTGGTGCACTGAAGGGAATGACTACAAGATTACTACGGGATTAATGGTGGGAGCACTTGGTCAGGGAAGGTATACTACTCAAATTGCTCGATCACATATGATTCATTACATGAGTTCTCCATTAATGAAAATGGATTTTATTTGTTTTAATTTTTTGCAGCTAAACAGAGTCTTGCTATTACACGTTATGGACTCTAGGCTCTCCCAGGATCTCCCTTTAGACCTTCAAAAGCTTCGATGCAAGGTAAGTTCCAGTCTTATATATTCACTTCCATAAGTATATATAACCATCAATTTTTTTATTTAGTACTAATTAAGAGCCTCTGCTTAACATCTCTATAAACTCTGTTGCATATTCTTGCAACTTTAATTATTGCTTTTGAGTGTTTCAGGAAGAAATTTTCGCTTCATCTTTCGCAGCTACTGCTTATCTCCAGTCCATTAATTACCCCAAGGATAAAAAGGTATGCTTCTGTAATCAAGAACCTAAGACCTTGAACAGATCAGATCCTTGAAACCTATAAATCAAAGCCACGCCTAGCCACTGTCGCTGAATTTGTTCTATAATATATATTTTTTTCCTTTTCTTTGGCGGACATATAGGTCTATGTAATTGGTGAGGATGGCATACTGACATCTCCCCAATGTTCAAGGATGAGTAGCCTTTTCCTAGGAATCGATGATATACAAAGATGACATAGGCTTACAACCGGAATAAATTATACAAATAATGGTACAGGTAACTGATGATGCTCTCAGATGCAACTTCTTTTTGCCCCCTTTAAATGTAAATGCAAAAACTGCTTCTAGAATAATCATATTCATATTTGATGTAAAATGAATATGAGCCAAAAGCCACAATTGTAATCTTTTCTTTTCAAAAATGCAATTTTGTTTTATTGTCCCATTGGTTGGGAAACAGATAACTTCTTGAACTTATTTTAGTCGTCACGATACAGTAGGATATCGCACAAAAGCGACTGGACAAAGAGGATAATAAAAATCCTGAAGAAAAACGGTTTGCATGCCACACTGACGAGTTCTTGCTCACTGTATTTACACCGCCTAGAAATGGTGCCGAGTCTACAGGATCAACTCCGTTTTTTATTGGAAGACGAGCTAGGTTTTGTCGTTGAAGATGTTGTTAATGGTTTTCGCTTTCGGGCACAAACCCTTTCTTTCTCTATTTATATGGATTTCTTGATAATCTCCGTGGGATTTGTTGATAGTTGATCCAAGATCACGCTTAACCGAGGTCGCATCTTTGTTGAAGTTTTGTGAAATGCCACCGGCTGGGACGGAGACATCGATGGTGTGAAAGGATTAGGTGACATGACGAGGCCGAGGGCGGGAAGCCGGCATGGAGACTCAAGGCAGCAACCATTTCCATAGCAGCAGATGCAGCTGAATGGGGAGAAGGAAGACACATAGAGAGGACGAATCTCTTCAGTTGTGTGCGCAAAGCAACACACTCTGTTGTCTCCCCTTAGAGCACTAATCATTTACCCTTCAATGCCGCATGTCATAAACCATTGTATCTTTTGGGTTTTTTTTTCACATTGCATCTTCTCAAAAACAGTTTTATGACAGGCTATTGATTCTTTAAACTATGACGACCTCCATCGATTATACTATTATAAGAGCTCAATATGCTAGCAAAAGGATTCATGTAAAACTATAACTGTAGTCTGTAGGCAATCGATGTCTCAAGTAGCAAAATATTTAAAGGTTTTGATTTTCTAACTATGAAATTCTGATCTTATAAAGTGAGCTTCTCTGTGGAAATTCTTTTGACTAATTGTTTCTTCCGAAAATAGGAGATCGGAAAGGGTGAGAAAATAGGCGGTAGATGAGCAATAACTGAGAATTGAAGGACAGGATATTAGCAATTGAAATTATACTATTATAGGGATCTGTTAGAAAGAACAGAAAGAAACCATGATGGAATATGTTTCTCACGATGCATATGTAGACTAAAGGTACGGATATAACATTATATGATTTACACGAGCTCTTCTGTGAGGATTAAAGAAAATTGCAGTGTAGTGTGTTTCAAATGATAATAGCTTTTCATGCAGAGCAACGCTATAACTGTGCCACGTATATATCTCCTAAATCACAAAATGAACAGACAAATACAGAAGGCATTATGTAACTGCAAAGAAGTCTTACATTGTAACCGGAAACGCAGAACTTTGATTTCACCAGATGAGTTGCCATGCCGAATCCCATTGCTCCAAGACCAATGAAACCAAGACCATAAGGGATTTCAGTGCTACTTGGCCAATGTTCAATATAAACTAAAGGATAGTGGAAAAATTATTCGAGAAGGATTTGTAAAAATTGGCGGAATTGGTAAGCCAAATATGTTCCTTCCAATTCTTAAAAAAGTATGACTTGAAGAGAAATGTCATAAATTACCAAATACATGTGGTCAGGACGATGGGATTTGGTCTCTAGGAGCCAAAATGCTAAAATGTCTCTACCTAGAACCAGATCAATTTGTTGATTGGTAATAATAGATAAGTAACAATCAACAAAAGGGTTTTAAGGAATCTATATTGATAACTAAGACATCCCAGCTAGGCTTATACCTCTTAGCCCACTATGTGTTATGTTCCTTAGCAAGGTAGTAAGGTAAATAATAAAGTCCCGGTTATAATTGTTTCAACATATTGGAGCTCCACGCACTTAAAGACATTGCCTTAGGATTTCAATCCTCGAAACAGAGCACTTGCAGAAGCCCAATCAAGGAGAAATGTCTTGACATCTTGGCTGCTATTTCTGAGCATGCACTGTTTCTTTGAACTTTCTTTTCTTTCAGAGTTTATTTTATATTTTTTGTCTTTTGTCTCATGATAAATGTGTAAGTAGACCTTCATATATTGGGCAGAGACAACGAAAGAGTTCATTACAAAGTTGGATCTTAAAACTGGCCAGAAAGTTCTTGGTGGTGGTTGCGGCATTGGTGGAGGAGACTTTTACATGCCTGACAATTTTGGTGTTATGGTTTCTTTCAATCTTGAACGTGTCATTGGATGCAAATGCTTTGTTGAATTTAATGTTACTAAATGTATGCAAATGCTTCGTTGAAGTTGATGTTGCTGACTGTATGAAAAAGACATACCCACATACAAATGTGTTAATATTTGTACCAAAGTTTTTTTCTTAATATTTTGTAGAAGCAGCTCATACAAAACACTTTATACTTTATATGTTCTGTTTACTTTCTTCTTGGAGGAGGTTACTTACAAGAATGTTCACATAGAAGTAAACAAAGCAGCAGATCATCTAGGAAGGTTGGGTGTTCACAACGATGATGAATTCGTAGTATATGGCCCATATCTTGGTTGTAGTTTACTGCCTACAGAATAAACTGATGTAATACTGTAATTAAGAGGAAGAATATATGACATTTCATAGAGTATCATTTATGGGTCTACCAAAGGTTGCAATAAGTTGCATTTAGTTGCGTCAGATTGTAATCAAGTTCGAATTGATTTCATCACTCTTGGCTAATCTATATTCCAAATCGTTGCACATGTAAATTTGATTACAAATTAAATTAACATCAATCAACTTCATAGTATATCATTTTAATTACATTTAATGGTTCCATGATTTAGTCGAAGTGTTAATCAACTTCATAGTAGATCATTTTAATTACATTTTATGGTTCCATGATTTAGTCGAAGTAGTCAAGTAGCTTGAAGTTTTGGGCAATGTAAACCATATGTAGGCATGCAACGTTGGTCTTAAGGAAGTTGGTCATAAAGAAAGTGATTGCCAAGATGGTGGTATTGCCTATGGTTGTTGATGTGTTATTTGATTTTAAAACTTTGAAAGAGTTCTACCGGAAAGTCATGCTCTTGCTCCCGCAATCCAAGACAGCATGCCTCCCTATTCTTAGCTAAACCCTGAATATATGCCAACGACTCCCTATTCTTAGCTAAACCCTGAATATATGCCAACGACGTACCATTAATATAGGTTTATTTATTCATGCATGTAATCCATTATTCTCTTTGTTGGTGTTTCTTTGCATGCCAAGTGAGGACGAGATATTTTATTCTTTAATCGGAATTTTTTCATCTATACAAGTATTGTGTGTGTATAGTATTTTGATTACAATATCTTAAAAAAAAATAGAAAAACATAAACCATTTAAATAAAGTATGTAGTGAATTATTAGCTATCAATATACATATATTATTTATTCAAGTGGACTTTAAGCTTTTGAGTAATTAGCTATCTATGTAGCAAGTCCGGCCATAGGCCGGGCCAAATGGCTAGTTCCATTAGTTGTTGAATTCTCTGCCTGTGTGATTGTTAAATTTCTGTAAAATTATAATTGAAACAAACTCAAAGTATATGCATCAAGTTACCCAAGGCTATCGAATCTCTGATACACAATATATGAGACATGATTACCAAGATAGATGAGTACATGATATTGTGGAATTATAAGGAAGTGAATTTTGTAGTTATGGTATTTAATTTATGGTTTATTTTGGTTCATTTCAAATCAGCATATTGACATTCATTTGTCATTTTGTCTTATGAATTCAATTCCAATGTTTGTTTCCAAAAGAAAAACAAAAATTATACGCTACCATCTCACTTAACAATTTCACACATGTACAAGAAATTCCAGATAAGGCTGATGTAATATGTCCCCAAGTCAGGGTCGGCATTTGCCACACGTAATGAGCAAAGTACTCTCCGACTAGGTAATTCTAAGATAAATACATATGCCTCTAAGAGTATAGGAAACCGACTATTATGTATACGAGGCAATACATACAAAGAATATATTGAAAATGATAAATATTTAAGACTTGCCAAAATTCTATTATCTGTATTTTGAACAAAATATATAGAAGAATCTCAATGACAATCCTTATCCTCTAATGATAGGATCAAACATAATTTCAAGTTATGAGATTTCAGTTCCTGATTCAAGCTCTCATGCACTCTCTGTTTCCCACAGAAGGAACCAGTACAGTCACTCATTAGAATCTAAATCACTCCAGTCGGGCTTACCATCGAACACTTGAGCATTTGTATTTGTAAGTCTAGCACCAGCTTTAGAAAGCGCATCTGCTGTAGTGTTTCCTTCTCTCCATATGTGAGTGATTTTGTTCTCTCCATATGTGAGTGATTTTGAAATGCTGAAGTTGTGGTAGACAATTTGACTATCTTGGTGCTATGAATCAAGATATAGACTCAGGGGTTGATCTTTTCACTGCAAGCTTTGTTCATTCTGGCATATATAATCTCTAAAGAGTGAAGTAGATCTTTTTCATCCTTGGTCTACACTCTGAAGTGATCAAAACGTGAAAGTTCACTGTACAAAACGACAATTAATTTTGGGAGTGTCCACTATATGTACAGCTATGGACATGGTTCTCCACACCATTCAATATTCTGCAACCCATTCAAGTCTTTAGGGAAGCCATTCAATTATCAATTACTTGGAGCCTAGCTTCTACAGTCTACTGAAGTGAATGTGGGATTCTGGTCAAAGTGTAGGTGGGCTGAGCATATGGAAGATCAGGAACAAAGTTTTCTTTGCAAAGAAAGTTCCTAATCTCAATGACTGCAAGAGAATAATTAATCAAGATCTCAGATTAACTTTCCCAAATCCCCCCATCATCTGAGTCAAGCCACCATGTAGAGTAAGCTTCTGGGATTGGAAGTGAGTTACTGATATGATTGATATCATAAAATATTAACAAAAGCTAGGACAGTTGAAAACATGTACAGGAATAAGAACGTAGAATGTAGATTTTCTATTCTTTCGTCTTGAGATTGCAATGATAACTGGTTAAAGAGGTCCTTCTTACATACAAGGATAACAGAAAATGAATATTTTACTCCAAAAAGAACAACATCCTCAATTGCTAAGCTTGTATATGTATATAGTGTAGAACTGAAGTTCTAATGCTTATAACATTGAAAGAAGATAGAAAAGCAACCGAGTTCAAACAATTCTTAATTGAAGCACTGTACATTTCCTTCCATGGAAGCATAATTAAAAGACCACCCAATGAGTATGTGTGTTTTTGCTCCTTCCTCATTGATAGACAACAGGTTCAATGTCCTTCAGGAGGCCAACTATTTGGTGCATACTTGGCCTTTTCGTAGGCAAATCAGCTGTACATAAATAGCCAATCCTAAGGGCCTCCTCCATTTCCGTCTCTGATCCTGTACCTCGTATTTTTGGATCAATCGCCACTGCACACTGATTCTTTCTAACCAGTCCTCTGACCCAACTTACCAAACTAGACTCTTTCTCCTCCGAATAATCATCTCCGATTGGTTTCTTCCCAGTAATCAGCTCAAATAGAACAACCCCATATCCAAACACATCTGATTTTAATGTTGGTGGACCAGTTTCTGGCTCATAAAATTCTGGAGGTACATATCCTGGTGACCAATGAGGAACATCATCCTCTTCACCATTGATCAATCCAAAATCAGATAGTCTAGGCTCCAAACATGAATCAAGATAAATACTACTAGCCTTAACGCCTCTGTGGATTATCGGGCTTAACACCCGTGGTGAAGGAATGCTAGTGCTCGAGCTGTACCAAGTGCAATCTTGTGTCTGAATCTCCATGTAGTCAGTAGACCTTCAGAACTAACATTTTGAATTCCATTAGTATTATCCTCTTCCCATGTATCCGTGCTCCAATCATCTGCCCTTGATATGCCAAGAGGAAGATCATGAAGCAAATTCTGCAAATTCCCGTTCTCCATGTAATCGTAAATGGCAATCCTTTGATCGCCAGCTAAGCAGTATCCTGTCAGAGGAACAAGATTGGGGTGTCTAATTCGACCGAGATATTCAAGCTCCCTTGCTACTTCTTGGTCTGTCATGGTTGAGACATGAACTAGAACCTTGACAGCTACATGAATTCCTCCAGGTAGGAATCCCCTATAGACTGGACCGAATCTACCTTCTGCCAATAGGGTCCCTCTATCAAAATGTGATGTTGCGGATAAGAGATCCGAAAAGGTAATGTTTAGTAACGGCTTTTCGAATATCACCACAGGGACCGAGGTGGCAACCTTAACATCGGCAACCCAAGTCGCCGAATCTGTCTGAAATGAGAAGGGACCTGAGATGTTCTGTTCTTCTTTGCTTACAGATTGATGCTTATTAGCTTCCCAAACAACGGTTTGCCTTCTGCAGCCAAAGGCTAGGCAAAGCAATCCAACTAGTAAAAATACAGTTGATAGACTAACAGCTAGAGAAAGCTTTAGTCCAATGTGTTTACTGGTCTTTCTTCGAAAGAGATCCGAGTTCGCAGCAATTGGGCAGCTGTTTAGTGACCCAATGAATGCAGTTCTGAAGATCTCGTCTGATAGTTCAGAAGCACATAGAGTTAAGTTGTTGTAAGAGAAATTATATCTCTCCATCTGGTGTAGCTTCTGAAGCAGCTGTAGTGGGACTTCTCCTGTTAATTTGTTCAGTGAAAGGTCTAAGACTTCAAGTTCATTGCTACGCAGATAAGGAACGCGGCCATTGAGATGGTTCTTAGAGAGGTCTAGTGTACTTAAGCTAGTCAGTTGTGAGATTTCAGAGGGAATTTTACCTCTAAGACCAGTGCCAGACAGGTTCAGATATTCAAGACTAGAAAGCTTTTCTATTCGAGGGAATACTTGTCCGGAGAATCTATTATGAGCAAGATTAAGGTGCTTGAGATTTTGGGCTTCATTCCAATCATGAAAAAATTCTCCGATAAGTTGATTCGAGGAAACATCAAGAACAACCAAATGAGACCAATTGAAGTTAGAAGTAGAATTCATATCAGAGAGGTAACCTTGAAAATAGTTTCGGCTTATGTCAATGACTTCAAGTTTCTTCTGAAACACACCCATTACAAATCCATGAAATGAGTTGCTAGAGATATTAAGATAAGTCATGGAATTCAATCCAGAAAAGACTGAAGACTTTCCATGAATCTCATTCCTAGCAAGGTTTAAGGCCTTGAGCTTGGGAAATGCGGCACTGAAACCATCAGGAAGAGTACCAGTAAGACGATTCGATGAAATGTCTAGTGAAACAAGACTTTGACAATTCAGAAGCCCAGATGGGATACTCCCCATGAACAAATTTTCATTAAGATTGAGGACTTGTACGCTCAGAAGAGAGCTAAGCGATGCAGGAATGTTTTCAGAGAAGCTGTTGAAGGAAAGATCAAGGCTCTCCAAGGCAGCAAAGTTGCCAATGTTATTAGGAAGAATTCCAGAAATTTGATTATAGGAAAGATTAAGAGTCTTGAGATTCTTTCCTATACTCCAGAAATCTGAGGACAAACTGGTGATTCTGTTATTGCTCAAGTCCAAAGACTGAAGCTTACTGAGCTTCCCAATTGTGGTCTCAGGAATTACACCAGAGAGACCAAGACTAGAAACTACTAAACTAATTACATTTACACGTTGGGCGTCACAGAAAACACCTTGCCATGAGCAAACAGGAGCAGAGAAATTAAATTCTTGTGAAGAGGTTACAGCCATTTTCTTAACAAAATCAGAAACATAGAACTCATCTGTGTTTGGTTGTTGGGAATACAATGGCTTGAAAAACAATGAAACAAACAAAATGGAAGTAATGAAACCGAACCCCATTTGAGATAAAGGACTGAATGTCGTCAACAAGTTACCTGTAATGAGAGAAATGATCTTTGTGTCGTTCTGACAATTGTCATTTGCCACCAGAAAGAGCAATGACTCATCTACTTTGCATCTTCACCAAAAATAGTGGTTCTGTGGCTACAACTCGTAGCAAGTATAGAAAGCAATCATCTAGAAACTTGAGGTTGGAAGTTAGTGAAGTTCTTGGCCTGGGTGTCAAAGAAAGAATGTGAACTCTCCTTGTCTGGCTTTCCAGTTTCTAAGAACAAACAAAAGACAACCAGTTGACACTTCACTTTCTTTGTCATGAACATGAGAAACTTTTAACTATAATGTATTGTTAACACACACAAAAGAGGAGCTGGAGGGAGGTTGGAAGGTGCAGGGGAGTAAAGATGATAGGGTAAGGTGGTCACATGAGTTATTCGTTTCTATAAATAAGAGTGAAAAGAAAATTCTGCCTTTGGTAAAATCTATGAGGGGTACGGTGGTAGTTGGATACTTGGATTCAAATTCAATGATTAAATTCATCATCTTGTCATTTAAATAAATGTACGTTACTCACCTGCTGGTGCCCATGTACTCTGGTGCCCCATGTACTACAGAATATCGCAATGTCTGCCTAAATCTTGGGAATTAGCAAATACTTTACTGTGTCAGTATTGTTGCCATGCGAATATTTCTGGCTTTGCACTTTGTAATGTTAGCAATTAGAAGTTGTGTAATTCACTATTTCAGTAAGCTAGACATGTTTTTTTTGGTATTTCAGTAAACTAGACATAATGTGTAATACTTGGCTATCTTCAGTACGTAGAGTCAATACAAAATAAATGGTGTCTGGACTCTGGGTCACCATAGCAGTCACGTCTTTAAGAAGTTCTTTGTGGACAATAGCCAGTAGTGGACTCCATTGAATATAGAACCAGGCCCTATTTTCCTGCAGGGAAGGTTTGTTAGTCAATTGGGAGAATCAAAAGGTTCTTCTGATTATTTAATCTGAGCATTTTATATTGTCATACCATTTCTTTAAGGCTAAGTGATTGATGATTGATCTCTTAATCTTCTTTTTAGCAACTTTTTTTAATCTTTTCTTTTTGGGTTTCTTATAGCCTTTCTAGCCTATAAAATATGAAGCCCATGCCTAAAATCAAAAGCACCCAAGGATCTGATACACAAAAGCAACTACCTTAATAATAATGGACTTGAAATAGCTGAAGAAAGTTGAGATACTTAGGTAATCCAATGGTTTATATTGATCAGTTGGTGTGATACTGAGATGTGGTTTCCATAAACATTGGTGGTGCTCACATCTACCTTTATAGTAATACTAAATCATTCTAATTAAGTTGAAATGGTTAGTGGAGCATAATTATGACTATGGATTCTAACACAGTTGTATCACGCCTTGAACACAAGCAAATGAGTGAAGACTTTCATCATTTGCATTCATGGAGTTGGTGGAGTAATCAGGAATCTTGATAATCAACTACCTTGTTGAATTATAAATTCAACTAGCAAACTTACTCTTGACACAATGAAGATTACAAACCTATATGTGAAGTATGATTATCAACAGAGTCATTATATCTTAATTCCTTTCATCAAAAGTTATGAATGCCCAAAAAATTAAAGTAGGCCTACCGGCGTGGTAAAGGTTAATTGCTTAACTCAACCATGTTATGCTCCGATAGAGACTTTTTTTTTTGGTAACTGCTCCGATAGAGACTTCAAAAAAATGTCAGACTTTTCGCTCTTTTGTTTCATATTATGGCATCCATATATTGTTTTACTTTCTTTGATGTATGAACCCGACTTTTATGGTTCGCTACTATCAGACGTAATCAGAATTCAACCTAATGAATGTCCCTTAACAATTTCTGTATTCACTCCAATAAGTTGCAATTGGACTACATTTCAATTTTTGCATCATGGTGTGCATGGCTCACGCGCACTATTCTCTCTATTTTATCTTCTCCAATACCTCAATTACGTTCTTTGAGTTCTGCAGAAAAATTATGAGCAGAACCAACTCCGTGTTAAACAACTTTTTACATATTTTAACTAGCACCAAATGACTATAAATGGTACATTGATGAAGTGTATTATCTGAATGACATATACTTCACAAAAAATGTAGGTTAAGTATGACACAGGTAGGGGTGGAACTCGGGCGGGTTGGGTCGGGTTGAGGCATAACCTGAACCCGGGACCAAACTCCGGTCCTTAAATTTTAAGTTCAAATCTTAGCTCGACCAATTCGGGTTGGGTCGGGTTATATCAGGTTGGTCAAACTTTTCAGATTTTATTTGAAATTATGAGATAAAAAAACACTAAAATTGAAATCTTCTAATGAAATAAAAGAGATTTGATTATTTGAAAGGGAAACTAACCTTGTTGATTACATTATTCTCTCTAAAATAGAGATTCTCGACCTTATTTTTGACAAAAATATAATGATTGAAATATATATGTACATATTGTACATATGCTCGAGTTTTTCGGTTTTTTGATATTCTAACCCAAGGCCAACCCAAAATTGAGCCGGGTTTTGATTTTACAAAACCAAGCCAAATTACAGAGCTAACATGTTAACCCAAAACTAACAAAAATCGGGTTTTAATCCATCGGGCTTGGGCTAACCCTACCCAAGTTCCACCCCTAGACATAGGTAACTTGAAGTTGGTCATTGCTAGACTCAAGCAAAAGGACCAACTCATCATGAAACTACGATCTCAATCGTATTAAATCACCCATAACTCCATAAGAAGCCTGAACTGGCCTACACTCTACTCTGGCCCAAAAGGGAGATAATTTGCTATAATGAGACAAACTTAGTTAAGCAGGGGCAGAACTGTAGAAGGGTAGAATGTAGAGGCCGGGGCACTTAAAGCAATATAATGGTGTCGGACTTTTCACTAATCATTGAAGTAGAACCGATGCGAAAGATGTTTGCAACTTTTGGGAAATAAACCAACAAGCATTTCCCGGTCTTCAAAGACTATACTTGAAGATGTAATAGAAGAGCTTGTTACTTTTGATAATGTAAATATTAAGTGGATCAATAGATCTGCCAACTCTGTAGCCCACAAGTTAGCATTTGTTGGGCATAATTTACTTCCTAGTTCTGAGTGGTTGACAATCCCACCAAGTTGGTTGAAGCACTTTTTGGAAGATGATACTCTGTCTGTAACCTCATCACTTTCAATATCTTAATATATATACGTTGATTATCAAAAAAAATAATAATAAATAAATAAATAAATAAATAAAAGAAGAAGGTAACTAGATTTTTAAATGGGGCTAGCTTAATTTAGTATGCCTACTTTCTGATGAAAATGTAGCTATTCTTAACATGAATTTAGCTAATACACTAGCCTGTGATAATTGCCATGTAGAATATGTTGGTATACGACTCAGATTTGGATAAACCACACAGTTAAGGTTTTGGTTTCCTATTCTAAATAGGATTCTAATTTGATACCCACCTCTATAAATACGAGACCAGTTGGTGGGATTTGTAAGGTTCAATTTGTGAGAGAGAGTTTGTGAATTCTTCGATTCGCTTTGTGAGTGATTGTACTCTATTTGTTTATCTCTTGATTAGTAAAATTCTCCTTTTTTGCTTGGTGGATTAGGCTAACGCCAAACCACGTAAATCTCGTCTTCACTTTTATTGGTTATTCACTTTGCATTGGTAAGTGTTTTAATTGATTTGTTTTTTGTCGATTTCTATCACCACATTCAATCTTCTTTGTCCAATTGTCACGCTTCCGCATTCGTTTATGTAACAAATTGGTATCGGAGCCAAGGTTCTACCTAGGGTTTCTTTTGTTGGTTTATTGATTGTTTTGTGGTATATGAAAGTTTGAGAAAGTATATATGGCGACGGATCCTCCATCGGGTACTACTTCTATGACATCTAAGGAGAAATCACCTCCTACGACTTTGAATATTAACCATGCAAGGATTGATGATGAGAAAATTCGATGGATCTAACAATTTTAGTATGTGGCGTTGTGAAGTTATAGATGCACTATGCCAACAAGACTTGATGATGTGTTAGATCTAAAACCATCGGATATAGAGGAGAGTGTTTGGGTTAAGAAAAAATAGGCGAGCTTGTGGTATCATAAGACCGGTTTGGCTAGGGATGTGAAGTACCTTGTTCTCAATGAGACTTCGCCAAGGAAACTGGAGAATCCTTAAAGAGAAGTACTTAGATAAGACAATAGAAGGTCGGGTCTTTATGAAATCAAAGTTGTATGATGTGAGAAAGAAAGAAGGTATTTCATTGTCCCAAAGATATGAACGAAGTTTAACAAGTTACTTACCGACTTGTTGAACATTGAAGAAGAAACGAAGGATGAAGACAAAGCTTTCCATTTGTTGAGATCTCTTCCCGCGAGGAGTATGGGCATATAAAACCACCATTATGTTCGAAGAAAGCTTTGAACTATTCCGAGGGTGCGTGCGTGGTTGACAAGTTGGGATATGATGAACAACAATGAAAAGGAGTCAAGAGAGTCGACGAAGCTTTTCGCTTTGTGGGTAAAGAGGGAGGTCTAATGACCGTCCAAACTCTAGTGGTGGAAGAAGTAAATCTGCTCCAAGTCGAGAGGGCTTAAAAACCAGCCCGTGATGAGTGTGTTTTTGTCATGAGGTTGGACATTGGAAGAAGGACTGCAAGAAGTTGAAACACAAGCGTAAAGATACCGAAAGCGTAAAACAGCCTAATGTCAACATTGCTCAAGGAGGTAATAATTCGATAGTTCAAATTTCTCTTTTCCCCGCTACATCGAGTATTTGTTTCATTGATTCCATCATTAGATTTTGGAGACGGGTGCTACCTATCATGTTTGTCCCATAAGAGAATGGTTTACAAGTTTCAAAAGCTTGAAAGTGGTGATGTGTTGATGGGGAATGATCAACCCCGCCGCATTATGGGGATGGGTAATATTCGCCAAGATGTATGATGAAACAATTAAGGAAATAAAAGATGTTCGATATGTTCCCCTTTGAAGAAGAATCTTATCTCCGTTGGTACTTTAGAAGCTAAGGGCTACAAGGTAGTCATTGATGATGGGTGTTCTAAAGATAGTTTCGGAGCAATGGTTATCATGAAAGGCATACGTCAGAATAACTTGTACTATTTGAAGGGTGGTACAGTTAGTGGAGAAGTAGCTGTTACTGAGTATTCAGAGGCAGTTACTAAGGAGGCCACCAGATTATGGCATATGCGTCTTGCACATGTAGGTGAGAAGTCCATGCAAACGTTAATAAAGCAAGGATTGTTGAAAGGTGTTAAGACCTGTAAGTTGGATTTTTGTGAGCATTGTGTTCTGGGCAAGCAAACAAGGGTAAAGTTTGGCACCGCTATCCACCGTACGCATGGAACCCTTGATTATGTTCATTCGGATGTTTGGGATCCTTCTAGGAATGCATCTCTTGGAGGGAACAAACATTATTATGTGACCTTTGTTGATGATTACTCTAGGCGTTTGTGGGTATATACCATGAGAAACAAGGATGAAGTCTTAGATATCTTTGTGAAGTGGAAGAAGTTGATTGAAACTCAGACTGGCAGAAAGATCAAAAGACTCCGAACTGATAATGGTGGTGAATATACGAGTGATCCGCTCTTGCAAGTATGTCGAGAATGAGATAATAGAGAGGCACTTCACGATTGAAAGGTACCGCAACAGAATGGGGTAGTAAAGCCGCATTGAACCGTACTCTAATGGAGAAAGTCGTGTATGTTGTCTGTCGCCGGATCGGGCAAAACGCTTTTCGGTGGCCGCGAGTTATGCATGCTACCTTGTTAACAAGGTTGCCTTCGGGCCGCAATTGAGGTAAAACTCCTATGGAGGTTTGGTCCGTAAACCCGCTCAAGATTATGATTCCCTTCGTGTTTTGGGTGTCCCCGCTTACTTTCATGTCAAAGATGGTAAGTTGATCCTAGAGCAAAAAGAAAGCCATCTTTGTGGGTCCGAAAAGTGGAGTTAAAGGTTATAAGCTATGGGATTCGGGAAGATAAGAAATTCATTTTGAGCGAGAGATGTGACATTTGATGAGGCTTCTATGTTGAAGTCTCCGACTCGCCAGGGAGAGTATGGCCAAAGAGGTATTGCAGCCGGTGGAGATTGATCGTCTTACCTAGTCCAAATGGTTCTCAGATCTAGTAGATTGACAACCATGGATAGTCACGATTAATGTTCCAGATGGAAGACACGTAAATAGTGATTACGTGATGGAACAAATGATGATGCAGAGGATATGGCTCCATTAGAGGAGCAGATGAATGTTAGTCCTTTGGCTCCGGTTCATGAGCCTATTGCAAATCGGTAAATTTAAGAGAAATGTTCCCCATTGTATTGGCTAAACGATTACGCTACCTATGCACTTCCCCGTTATTGAAAGTCTTGATGAAGATGTTCCTTCCTCATATTATGGAGCAATCCAAAGCTCCAAGTCGAAGAAAAGGTGGAAGACGACTATGGATAAGGAGATGCAATCTCTTCATAAGAATGATACCGGTGCTTGTAAAGTTACCTCACGGTAAGAAGGCGACATGGAAAAAATGGGTGTTTGCATTGAAAGAAGGATCTCTAAGTAATGAGTTACGCTACAAGGCAAGATGGGTAGCTAAAGGCTACTCGAGGGAGGGATTGACTATAATGAGGTGTTTTCTCCGGTTGTGAAGCACTCCTCCATATGTATCCTTTTGGCCTTGGTAGCTCAAGATGATTTGAGCTAGCTCACTTCGATGTAAAACCGCTTTTACATGGTGATTTAGAATAGAGATCTATATGACTCGGCCAAGTGGGTTTAAAGTTGCAAGCAAAGAGGATTTGGTGTGTAAACCGAAAAAATCGCTATATGGTTTGAAACAGTCTCCCGTGCGATTAATTACAAGCGGTTTGATCGGTTTATGCTAGGGCTCAAGTACACAAGAAGTCACTACGATCATTGGTCTATTTTCGCAAAACTACATGATGGTTCTTTCATCTACTTGCTCTTGTATGTTGATGATATGCTTATAGCCTCAAGAAGCAAGATCGAGATTGATAAGCTTAAAACAGCTTTTGTCCTCGAATTTGAGATGAAGGACTTGGGTGAAGCTAAGAAGATTCTTGGCATGGAGATTCGGAGAGATAGAGCAAAAGGCATAGTTTGTTTGTCTCAAAAGACATATTTGAAGAAGGTACTACGAAGTTTGGTATTGATGGGAACACTAAGTCCGGTGGAGTACACCTCTTGCCCCTCATTTTAAACTTAGTGCTACTATGTCTCCGAAGTTCCAATGAGGAGCGTGAGTACATGACTCATGTTCCATATGCAAGTGTTGTTGGTAGTTTGATGTATCGCGATGGTGTGTACTAGGCGGACATTTCATAAGTTGTTAGTGTTGTTAGTAGATATATGCATAACCCTGGGAAGAAACACTGGCAAGCTGTGAAATGGATTCTACGATACATTCTTGGTGCTGTAGATGTTGGTTTGATATTTGAGAGGGATACTAGTAAGCTTTGTGTGGGTTATGTGGACTCGACTATGCAGTGATTTGGATAAGCGTCCGGTCCACTACTTGGGTATGTATTTACTTTAGCCGGTGCTCCGTAAGTTGGAGGTCTATTTTGCGACCATATTGCATTGTCTACGCATGAGGAATATATGGCGGATGGACCGGCTATGAAAGAGGCTATTTGGTTGCGAGGGTTTGTTAGATGACTTGGGTATTGCGCGAGTGGTCACCGAGATTCACCGTGGATAGCATGAGTGCTATATATTTGGCCAAGAACCAAGTTCATCATGCCCATATGAAGCAATAATATCATTGATGTGCGTTTTGTCGAGAAATTTTAGAGGAGGGTGATATCTTACTCACTAAGATAGACACCAAGGAGAACCCAACCGTGATATGTTAACCAAAGTGGTTTATGGAATCAAGTTTCAACATTGTTTGAATTTGATTCATATCCTTCATTTGAGATGATTTGGCTCTTAAGGGCATTGGTGAACTACGGCCGGCTTGATCTTTTAATAAGGGTACGTGAGGGCGCCCACTATGTGGTACGATCGTGTTTGTCCTTCGGGACATTTTGTTATTTGTTTGGTCCTTCAGACATTTGTGCTTTGAAGAGGGGATTTGCTATTCGGTTGATCGGCTCAGATTTGGATAAATCTTCACCGAGGTGGAGAATTGTTGGTATACGACTCAGATTTGGATAAACCACACAGTTAAAGTTTTGGTTTCCTATTCTAAATAGAATTCTAATTTGATACCCCCACCTCTATAAATACGAGACCAGTTGGTGGAATTTGTAAGGTTCAATTTGTGAGAGAGAGTTTGTGAATTCTTTGGGATTCGTTTGTGAGTGATTGTACTCTATTTGTTTATCTCTTGATTAGTAAAATTCTCCTCTTTTGCTTGGTGGATTAGGCTAACGCCAAACCACGTAAATCTCATCTCCACTTCTATTGGTTATTCACTTTGCATTGGTAAGTATTTTAATTGATTTGTTTTTTGTCGATTTCTATCACCACATTCAATTTTTTTTGTCCAATTATCACGTTTCCCCATTCGTTTACGTAACATAATCTATGTTGAGTCTTAAAAAGACCATTTGTAGACAAACTTCGCAGACAGCACATTCAAACCGTGTGAACTTTTTTTTTGGGTTCAGAACAGCAGATTTTACTGCATTTTGGGATCAGAGAGAATCCGCTGGAAAACCATGCGTTGCCAAACTGTATCTTCTGAAATTGAATTCACAGAATAATTTCATCCAAAAAGTATTCAGCAACAAAGATGCAGTAGTACACATTCTCCAAATAACCAATTGGAGCTTTCCTAGTTACAACTTACAACCATCCTGGTGCAATATGTTTAGATACAACTTTCCAAATGCTCTTCAACTTGTTCCTTGTTTTTTAAAATAATTATTAATTAAAGTAATTGATTTGGAGGCTTCCTTGTCTTTACGTTAACAAATGATTAGAAGAGTAGGTATAATCTTACAAGTAATAATCTTAATGAAACGATAAGCAATATGTCGGTGGTTTTAAAAAACGGGATAAGTTTCAGGGCATATAATAAGATAACCATTAGATAATATCTGAGAATCTGAGATCATGGTAAAGTATCATGATATGGTTCATAGTGATGATATTAGGCCACTATTACAATTTAACATGATGGTCTTTCAGATCTATTAAGAAAAATCTATAAGTAACTTGGTAGAATCAGATTCCTATAAACCTATTCACAGGAAAAGCTGAAGTGGGATGGGATTTTCTTATTCTCATATAGAAATGTAGACTATTAATAGATAATAGTTGGCAAGTTGTTGTTTGTTATAGGTATAAAGAGTCTAATATGGGTGCAGACCCGATTTCAAAGAGGGCACAGGGCACTGATGAATGTAGATGCTAATGTAATTTTAGTAAATGTTGATGCCGAGCTACATTCTACATGCTGATGCAACGGGAGGGCCTTCCCCGATATGTGATGCCCTTTGATCAAAGTATACAAACAAGAAGTCTGAAAAAAGAAGGAAAAAGAGGCCAAATTCCTTTTCCTAAATAAACAAATATTGTAAAATAAATAAAATTAGAATAGTACGATTGGAATAGAGAATTTTGCATCACAAACTTAGATGGGATATCCCAACAAGGCCCTAACCATTCACAACCTACATATCCTACCCGTACCTTCAGTTACAGAATCCGATTTGGAAGACATATGGGCATTTCAAAGGGCAAGGAACAAGGATTAGAAGTCACCAGAAAAGCAGGGATGAAACAATGATTAGAGGCCACAAGTTCCAATTTCAGAAGGCCAGGAACAACCAGCTATAGCACAACACTCTGCACTAAGGTAGCTTCTCCTGTTCTCCAAGTCTAGCTGATCAAATTCGTGTTGTCGCAGAAAAACAGGAAATGTATCTAAATTTTGTTCATCGTGCATGAAGCTACAGATGAAAGAAGAATATATATTCTAGATGAAAGAAAAACTTTTCTTGGATACTTCTAGAGAAAGGAACTTCCATGTTCCAACTTCTGACTGCTTCATTGGGATATGAGCTCTGTGTATGAACCTAAAAGTTCCTCTCTCTATGAACCTAGAAGTCTCTCTCTTTCTGACCTAGAAGTCTCTCTCTCTGCATGAACCTAGCCGCCTCTCCTTCCCCCTCACTCTCTTCCCTTCCTTTTCTTTTTCTTTTCTCCACTTTTTCACTCCTCTTCTTTTTCTTTATATCTAATTTTCCCTCTCTCATGGGCCACACACCTGTCCCTTCATCCGACGATTCTCCCTTCGTCGTACCTCAGCCACGTCCGCCCTTAGGGTTCCGCGGCAATGTTCCACTGCTCCCCTTCCTATCTGGTTACCATGCCCTCATTCTCTTTTGACTTGGTCCACGGTTCTAATATGGGCCACTAAAATGCCCCTTCGCGGCGTCATATATATAATGGAGGTCGAATTGAAATTGCCCCGCTCTTATCTCTTCCCCTTTTCCATGCTTTTCTTGGGCTGCGTGTGATGTGAGAGGCACTCATCACGCGCGTTCTTTCTGACGGCCCCTTGGTCCTTGCGCAACTACGTGTCGTCATTTGGCTGGCGCACTGTCCGGTGCTTCGTTTCCCTCACCGGCTGAAGTTACGCCTTTACCCTTGGCCTATTTAAACCCCCCTTTTCCCTTCTTCTTCCCTCACTTTCTTTCATCTGGTTTTGCTCTTCTCTCTCCAGCCTCCATTTTCACCTTTCTTCAAGTCTTCATAGGGGTGCAAGTTCTCCTCGGCGGTGGTTTCCCCAGCATCTGCCTCTCTCTCCATTGGTTTCCGAGATTCTCCTGACTCCCTTTCATCACCGATAGGTACGTTTCCTTAGCCTTTCCTTCTTTTTGTTGTACTGTTCTTCCCTTGTCGTTGTGAAAAAAGTTTGATTCCTGGAATCCGTTCATCTTCTTTCCGATGTCGGGCCGCGGATCTATTGGCTCTATCTCTTCTCGTTCCACGAGCACTCACTCGCACTCTCTTCCTGCTACATCTGCCGGGCCCTCCACCTCCGGTCGCCCTTCTACCCTATCACCGCCTCCCCCTAGATCTCGCAGACCTAGTTTAGATGCCCTTAGAGCGGCTTATGGTGTTCCAGCCGACGTCATGTTGGAGCACGTGCCTTCTGTTACCCATTATCCCCATCTAGTTCCCCGCCGACCGGGCTCACTGGTCATTACCGTAGGTCAAATAGTTGCCGGTCTGCGGCTTCCCCTTACACTCTTGGACGTAGAGGTCTGCAATCACTTTAACATTCCCCCTTGCCAAGGTATAGGGAACTTCTGGAGAATAATGTATGCCGCGAATTCTTACAACCGATCTCATAATTCTCAGATTACCAGCCGCGACATATACTCCCACTACTATCTCAAACCAAAGACCCAAGGGCGTAAGCATAGGATACCGGTCCTTCTGCGTTAGATCTAAAAACGCCTTTTCTCCTCTCGCTTGCTACCTCCGGCAAGGTTTGGCACCACTATCCGCTCTATGTTTCAGGCAACTTCTTATCCGCGGACATCCCATCTTCCCTGACTCTTAACCATCTCGCTTTCCGACTTCGTGGTGAGTTCCGTGGTTCTTTCCCTCTTACTCACAATGTTTTCCCTCCGGTTTATTAACTTGACTCGCCTTTGTCTCTGTGTTTACGCCGATTTCCAAATCTCGAATTTACGACGGCGTCTCTTGCCCAATCTTTGATCAACTCCGCGGACTCGGCTCTGCTCAAGCCGCCTTGCTAGGTATTCACCCCACCACTGCGACTCCCCTACTCCCCATTCCTGCTCTCAACACCTTCCGCGGCCTATCAGGACCATTTTTTCGCCCTCCTCCTCCCACGGAACGAAAGCCCCGCGCCTCCCCTACCTCCAAGAAGCGGTCTCGTACCCGCAGTTCCCCACAGCCCCTGCCTCAGTCTTCCTCTCCTTCTTCCGGCTCCCGTCCCCCTCCAGATACCCATCTTTCCGCTACCCTCCGTGACCCTCCCTCATTCCGATCGATCTCCCAGTGGGACGACCAGTACAACTCTCCCGACTCCCCTACTGAAAACATGGATGTCCACAAGCAGAAACTTTTTGATAGTGACTCTGAGGAGGAAGAGGTCATAGAGATTCCCTCCACTGAGGTGCGGGCGACCATCGAACGGTAACGCCCAAAGGGCGCCGGACCTCCCGCTCTGCGAGCTCGAACTCCCCATCGCAAAGACGACCACGCACCGGGGATGTTGCATCCATCCCATCCGTCCGGCACTCTTCCGCCCCCTCCTCCCCTCCTCCCCGTGTTGATAAAGGCGTCGCCCTGCGCCTCGCTTCATCGGATACCCGCACTCCATCCCTCATTGCCGGGAATTCCGCCCCGTATTCAAGGTGCGCAACCGTCGGGTAAACGTTGAAGACTCCGCCCTGGATAACGCCGCGGTGGCCTCCTCCTTATTCTACAACTCTCATTTGCCCCGAGACATCGCTTATGCTGATGGAGGCTCGTTTGACTCGCATCGTACCTCACTGTACACAAATTGGGAAAGGGTAAGTCTCCTCATTCCGTTTTTTTTTTTTTTTTTTTTTTTTTTTTTTTTTCAACCTCTCCCTTGCATCTCAGGTCAGTTTGGACATATCCTTTATGATCCGCGGTCTTCTCAGCGCCCGGAACAAACTGGCTGCCTTGGAAAGGGAGTTGGACGGACCCCTGGGCTTAAGGGCAACCAATGCCGTGCTTCATTCAGATTTGGCGGCTGCCCACCTAGCCAAACTCAAGCCCAAGATTTAACTTTCACGGACCGGCGGGCCCCCACCAACAATTATATGGACCAAGTCAACGACGCTTTGAAGTCGACAACGGAATCCTTCTTCATCATCATCAGCTCAACCTGGATTCTCTGTCTCAACAGCATCAAGAGATCCTGGGAACTCTCAAACAGCAACATCAAGAGGCCCTCACTGCGGAGTCTGAAAAGCATTTGGCTGACATGAATATCCTTCGGGATCGTTTCAAGCTTCTGGCCGACAAGAGGGTGGCCAAGAAACTCCAACAAGCCATGGAGCGGCTTACTCAGGAAGGTCGTCTTCTCCCCGAAACGCTTGGCACTCCGCCGACCGGCTCCACCGAGGCTCCCGAGGATTCTTTACCGGCTCAGGATGTCGCTCCCGCACCGCTTGAGGCTGCGGATGCGGCCTTACCCACCGAGGCTTCCGAAGATGCGGCTACCGCCCCTGAGATGTCATAGAGACTTTTGTGTTTGTAATCTTGTAATTTTGTTCTTCTAACTCTGCCGTGGGTCATACTCACTTTTTTTTTTTTATTGCTATCTTATTGTACTATTGCCTTGGGTTTTGCATGTAATCTTACTGTCTCTTTATCAATTGATGCTACTTATCGGTTCGATTCTCCACCTTTTTCTTCCCCTACCACTCAGTATGTATCCTTTCCACGTTCTCTTCTTTACTTGAACCGACACCGGGCTGCCCAATCCGCTGCCCTTTCTCTCGAAACACAATGTAAACAACTGGGGCTACTCTCTCTTCCCCTTTGTCTCTTGCATCTTTGATCCGCGGAGGGCTCATCCCACTCCACGGACTTTTTAGGATTTCCGCTGTTAGGGCTCTCTTATTGCCCCATGTATCCCTCGCCTCTCTGATCCGCGAGCTCTCGCCTTTTGGGGCTCTCTGGATGCCCCATGCATTTCTCATAACTCTGATCCGGGGAGGGCTCATCCCACTCCACGGGCTCTTTAGGACTTCCGCTGTTGGGGCTCTCTCATTGCCCCATGTATCCCTCGCATCTCTGACCCGCGGAGGGCTCCTCCCACTCCGCGAGGTCTCGCCTCTTGGGGCTCTCTAGCTGCCCCATGCGTTTCTCACAATTCTGATCCGGGAGGGCTCATCCCACTCCACGGACTTTTTAGGATTTCCGCTGTTAGGGCTCTCTTATTGCCCCATGTATCCCTCGCATCTCTGATCCGCGGAGGGCTCCTCCCACTCCGCGAGCTCTCGCCTTTTGGGGCTCTCTGGATGCCCCATGCATTTCTCACAACTCTGATCCGGGGAGGGCTCATCCCACTCCACGGGCTCTTTAGGACTTCCGCTGCTGGGGCTCTCTCATTGCCCCATGTATCCCTCGCATCTCTGATCCGCGGAGGGCTCCTCCCACTCCGCGAGGTCTCGCCTCTTGGGGCTCTCTAGCTGCCCCATGCGTTTCTCACAACTCTGATCCGGGAGGGCTCATCCCACTCCACGGACTCTTTAGGATTTTAGCTGCTGGGGCTCTCTCATTGCCCCAGGTATCCCTCGCATCTCTGATCCGCGGAGGGCTCCTTCCACTCCGCGAGGTCTCGCCTTTTGGGGCTCTCTGGTTGCCCCATGCATCTCTCACAACTCTGATCCGGGGAGGGCTCATCCCACTCCATGGACTCTTTAGGACTTCCGCTGCTGGGGCTCTCTCATTGCCCCATGTATCACTCGCATCTCTGATCCGCGGAGGGCTCATCCCACTCCGCGAGGTCTCGGCCTTTTTGCCCCCACGTTTCTCGCTGCCCCACGCTCATCCCACTCCACCGGACTCTTTTAGATTTTAGGAGGGCTCATCCCCACTCCACGGACTCTTTTCCGGAGGACTTCCAGCTCTTTGGGGCTCTCTGGTTGCCCCATGCACCTAGTTTACATTTTGCTTTTACCGCTAAGCATAACACACTTCTTTCCATTCGCCAAAGTCTTTGTGGTCTTATACATTTACATCTGACTCTAGTCCCTTTGTTCGGACCGTTACCTTACATGGCACAACATTACATTTAGTTATAGAATTTTTTCAAAGATCCTTATATTCCATGGTTTCTCAATTAAACGCTTTTCCCTGCTGGTGCAGTAGCTTGTGCGTGCCTGCGCCTCCACTTCTACCACGGTGTATGGCCCTCCCAATTTGGGCCCGGCTTCCCCCGCCTTTTCCTCTTTGTATGCGGGCGCCACTCTGCTGTAACCCAATTCTCCTACCCTGAAACGGCGGGGCCTAACCCTCTTGTTGTACTGTCTCTGCAATCTCCTGTGATACTCCTCTAGCCGGATGCGAGCCAAGTCCCTGGTCTCCTCCACCAGGTTCAAGTCTCCTGCCAATATGCGCCAGTTTGTCCCCTCCTCCACCGCTCTGGTCCTCCCAGTAGCTGCTACCATTTCTGAGGGTATGACCGCCTCAACGCCGTATGCTAAGGCAAACGGGGTTTCCTTTGTGCTTCCCCGAGGGGTGGTCCGGTACGCCCAGAGCACATGGTTCAACTCATCGGCCCACGCGCCCTTTTTGTCTTCTAGCTTCTTCTTCAGGTTGTTCATTATTGTTTTGTTGGAAGATTCTGCTTGACCATTGCCCTCAGGATTGTAGGGGGCCGAGAACCCTTGCTTCACCTTGTACCCCTTTAGGAACGCGGCCACCTTGGCTCCCGTGAACTGTGTTCCGTTGTCTGCGATGATGGCATACGGCAATCCAAACCGACATATGATATTCTCCCATAGAAACTTAATTACTTGAGCTTCCCTGACCTGCTGCAAAGGGATTGCCTCTATCCATTTAAATAAAGTAGTGCGGGCGCCCGGCATGTACCTCCTCTTGCCGCGTCCCATGGGCAGCGGCCCCACTATATCCATAGCCCACATAGCAAATGGCCATGGATTGGAGACATTATGTAGGGGTTCCGCGGGAGCGAATATGAGCTGTGAAAACTTCTGACACTTATCACATTTCTTAGCGAACTCCACTGCGTCTCTCTTCATGTGGGGCCAAAAATAACCCTGTGTCAAAAGCCGATGTGCAGTAGTTCTTCCCGCGGAATGACTTCCACAATCTCCTTCATGCAGTTCCGCCAACACTTCTAAAGCCAATCGAGGTCCCAGGCACCTCAACAACGGTCCATTGAAGTTTTTCTTGTATAACTCGCCCCCCACCAGGACATATCTCTACGATGTCTGTTCCAATCTTCTCTTTTCTCTTTTGTCCGTCACCTCCCTTCCCTCCAGGAAATTCTTAATGGGGTTTATCCAGCACCCTTCGTTTTCCCCGATCTGAATGCCTCTTCCGCTTCCCCTGTGCTAGGACTCTCCAACAGTCTCACGCTTATAATCCTTTCCTCGGAGCCAGGCATGGCAGCCGATATGTACGCTAGAGCATCCGCGTGCCTATTCTCGCCGCGACCTAGATGTACAAACTGGATTTTCTCGAACTTGGAGGATCTCTTGTGTAACACTTCCAGATACTTCGCCATCCTTGGGCATCGGGCCGTGAACCCCCCATTAGCCTGACACACTACCAGATTCGAATCGGAGTACACAATCAGCTCTTTCACCCCCAAATCCTCGGCCATTCTCATCCCTGCTATCACTGCCTCATACTCCGCTTCATTGCTGGTAGCCGCGAAGCCTAACTTCATAGTTAGTTCTATTCTGTTGTTTTCGGGTGTGACCAACACCACCCCTATTCCGCTGCAAGTATCGGTGGCTGACCCATCCACAAACACCCTCCATCCGTTTCTTTTGTCCCAAGGGTCTAGAAAGTCGGTCTCCACCTCCTTCTCTGGTCCCATCACCATCTCCTCTCCCCACGTGGGATCCTCGGCCGGGAACTCCGCCAACTCGCCACCTCTTTTTCTCCAGCGGTCCCACGATCTTGTATCTCATAAGCACTAAGCATCACCGCCCACTTCAACATTCTTCCCGACCTTTCTGTCCTTAACGCCTGTTTGAGAGGTAAGTTCGTGACCACTACCACCGAATGGGACTCGAAGTAGGGTTTCAGTTTCAGCGACGAGAAAACCAATGCCAAGGCATACCTCTCCACCCTGCTATACCGCGTCTCTGCGTCCAGTAATGTTTTGCTCTGGAAGTACACCGGCTTCTCCACCGTCTCTCACGGCGGACCACCAACACAGAACTCATTGCGCGTGCTTTCGGTGGCCCAAGTACAAGTACAACTTCTCCCCTTCTTCGGGCGAGACGATGAGGAGCCTTGCCCAAATACCCGCCGGTTCTTGGAATGCCTCCTCGCTTCTGGCGTCCATAAGAAATCCGAGTCTTCCTCAACCGATCGATCTGGCCGGCCGCATTTGTCGGAGGATTTGGCAATGAACCTATTCAACGCCGCCACCCTTCCTGCTAGTCTCTGCACCTCCTTAACATTCTGTGGAGAAGGCATTTCTATCAGCGATCTTATCTGCTCTGGATTGGCCTCTATTCCCCGGTGAGTCACAATGTAACCCAAGAACTTTCCCGTGGTCACTCCGAAGGTGCACTTCTCGGGATTCAACTTCAAATTATACCTCCGCAGTATCCCAAACGTTTCCCGCAAGCCCTCTAAATGATCCTCCTCGGACATGCTCTTTTCCACCATATCATCTATGTATACTTCAATTCCCCTCCGAATCTTGCTTTCAAACATTTTCTCCCCCAACCTTTGGAAAGTGGCTCCCGCATTCTTCAGCCCAAATGGCATCCTTGTATAACAGTACGTTCCGCCTTCTACCACAAATGCTGTTTTCTCCTGATCCGGCCCATACATCGCGACCTGATTGTACCCCATAGATGCGTCCATGAATGAGAATATTTTGTACCCCGCTGTTCTATCCACCAGCTCATCTACCCGCGGCATGGGGTAGCTATCCTTCGGACACTCTCTATTTACATCCGTGAAGTCAACGCACATCCGGACCTTGCCATTCTTTTTCGGTACCGCGACCACATTAGACAACCACTCGGTGAACTCAGTTTCCCGTATTATGCCCTTTCCCTTTAGTCGTGTCACTTCCTCGCGTATGCCCTCCGCATACTTTGGTCTGATGCTCCGCATCCTCTGCCTCACCGGCTTAGCATCTTCCTTCATATGCAACCGATGGCATGCAAATTCTGGATCTAACCCAGTTACGTCCTCCACCGTCCAAGCAAACACATCCCTGTTCTCCGACAAGAACTGTACCAATTTACTCTTCCAACACTCTGACAGCCCGGATCCTATCGAGGTAAATCTCTCTTCCTCCTCGTCCCCTATGTTAACCACTTCAATTTCATCTAACGTCTTTGGGCCCTCCGCTGGTTCCCTCTTACTTTCTCTGGCACTTCAGAACTCTCAGAATTGCTATGCCCGCTTTTCCCGGAATGGGAACTTTCTTCCTTCGTTCCGTGGACCAACCGCTTCACCGTGGTTCTATGGTCGTTCTTGGCGTTACTTGGTCTCCATGACCTCATGTATGCCCGTCGGCCGGAGCCGGAACCGTATCACCCGGTAGTAAGTAGACGGGACGGCCTTCATCTCATGGATCCACCTCCTCCCCAAAATGGCGTTATCTTGAGGCGGAATCTACCACCATGAATCGGGCGAACACTGTCACCGGTCCCGTAGTCACCGGCAACAAGACTTCCCCGAGAGGCTCGGTCATGCTACCATTGAACCCGCATAAATTTAGATGCGCTGGGTCTCCAACCGCCGGGTTCATCCCCATTTCTTCCAGAGCTCCTTTGAACAACAGGTCCACCGCACTACCACAATCAACCAATACTCTCTTCACCATATAATTGCCCATCGCTACCGTGATAACCAACGCATCCTCATGGGGAGTCCATCGCCCTTAAGTCCCGCTTCTTTATCAAAACGATCTGATCTTTGTCCTTGGCTAACCCTATCTTGTACGGCGGCCCCTCATTCCTATCGCTGATCTGCTGGATGCTCGCCGTCCTTCTCACCTTGTCTCTATGTGCATTATGACTCAACACCTCCCCACTAAAAATAACATGTATAGTCCCCAATATCTGATCCTGTCGCGGTCCAGGCCCCTCATTCTGCGCCTCCCTCACGAACTCCCTCATCTTGCCCCTTTCCACCAATCTCTGTACCATCCACTTCAGCGCATAACAGTCATCCGTCTCATGATTCCGCATCTGGTGATATGCACAGAACGGTCTATCCGGGAGCTCTATTGGGGTGCTCCGCGGTCCTTCGTACCCCTGCAAATGTTTGATCAACGGTAATATTTCGCTCAATGGTCTATTCAGCGGCGTCACTTCCATTTCCCTGTAGGGCTTCCTTTCTCTATTCTCTCGGCGAATCCCTTCCCGTGCTCTCTCCACCCTTGGGGTTCTACCGCGGTTCCTGCTGCTTTCCCTATCCGCGGTCCCTTCCCTTCGGTGCTCCCTGTCTTTCTCTAGTGATAACACAGCTTTCCCTGACCTTTTCGATTCCTTCGGTAAAGTGTCCTCATATCTGATGTATTTCTCCACCCGCAGATAGAGCTCATGCAAAGTCGCGATCTCATTCTTCGCGACCGATTGGTGCACTCCCGTTCCTGGTCGCAAACCTCGCTTTCGAATCGATAATCAAGGTTCTCTCGTCCGGATTTCGACCTTCGTGAGTCTCGACGCGAACCGACACAAATACTCCTCATCATCTCCTCGACCTTTGTCTCACATTGAACAACGCGGCGATGTCCACCGCTCGTTTCTTCTGGTGGATGAAATGGTCTATAAACGCTTGTTCCAGCTCTTGAAAATTTCTTATGCTCCCCGCCGGCAACCGGTAGTACCAATCCGACGCCCCTCCCTTCAAACTGGCCGGGAACATCATGCACCGCAGCCCATCATACCTCGCCTCTTGCCATAACGGCATTTGTTGCCTAAAGTGGAGGATGTGATCTGCTGGGTCACCTTTCCCGTCGTACCTCTCAAATCTAGGTTGGTTAAAACGCTTCGGAACCTCCGAGGACCCAATCCCTTCCGCCAATGGGTTGCGGTTTAGCCCCGCCACCACCTGACTCGCCGCTCCGCCCCGACTCTTCACCTTCGACTGGTTCACTTCTCTATCTCTGTCTATCATCTCTTGTACCCGCTCGATTGTCAAGCCTACCACTGGGTTTTCCACGAGGGTTGGGTCCACTCCTTCCTCTTCCGAGCCGTCACTTGACTCTCCGCCTGTACCTTCATCCTCTCTTTCCTTCTCTCTCCTTAACCCTTCGTTCTCCTCTCTCAACCGTCCGATTTCTTCCCTCATAAGCCGCAGCTCCTCTGTCTCCGTCCCTTCTCTTCTATCCCTTTCCTCGTCAATCTCCGCTTCCGGCGTTGTTTCCTGTCCCACTACTTTCTTTGTTTTGTCCATTCGTTTCTTAGGTGCCATATCTTCTTTGCTTTTCTTTGCGTCCCCACAGACGGCGCCAAATGTATGAACCTAAAAGTTCCTCACTCTATGAACCTAGAAGTTCCTCTCGGTTTGACCTAGCAGTCTCTCCCTCTCTATGAACCTAGCCGCCTCTCTTTCTCCCTCACTCTCTTCCCTTCCTTTTCTTTTTCTTTTCTCCACTTTTTCACTCCTCTTCTTTTTCTTTATATCTAATTTTCCCTCTCTCATGGGCCACACACCTGTCCCTTCATCCGACGATTCTCCCTTCGTCGTACCTCAGCCACGTCCGCCCTTAGGGTTCCGCGGCAATGTTCCACTGCTCCCCTTCCTATCTGGTTACCATGCCCTCATTCTCTTTTTGACTTGGTCCACGGCTCTAATATGGGCCACTACACTCTGGAAAACTATAATGTCGGTTTTCCACTTTCAAGAACCATGAGGAAATTCAAGTGGTCTTTCGGTATGTTTGAACATGTTCAAATTGATTTGACGGCATAAGTTTACAGGGGGAAAACCATAATACACCCAAAATACTGCAGTAATTTTGGATCAATCTAGATTTCACATAGTTTGATCAATAGATACAAAAAAAATGAGCCAAACAGGCTGAGTGCACTCCGGTGGACTAATAACTTTTGCATAGAATGAAAATGTGGCTTGGTTTCAAATACTATGGAGTTACAGTCTTTGCCACTTTAAGCATGGTGTTGAGGCGCTGTGGACATTTATGAAAATGTGGCATCTAACAGGAACAAAAACATACACTTAAAAGTACCTTCTAAACTTTAAATCATGTAACAAAAGTAACATAAACTCAGATCCCATCCCTAATTTTCCTCTTCAGTGTTTAACGATAAACTGCCTTTTCTCACTATTTAAATCTCTAAACTGTATTTTTAAAGGTTTCTCACTCCAAAAAACCAAAAATCAATTTTTCCACCAGCCCCTCCTCTGACACATACATACACAGCAAGAAAACCCACTATGGATTTACATAACTGAAAACACGGCCAAGCGGTCACGCATACACACCAAAAAAACAACGGAGAAAGACCACCTTAGAATTTACATAACTTAAATGAATTGGTGCTTACCTAGGCAGATTAATGACATCACTAACATGCTGTGAAATGAGGTGTGCGATATCTTTCCACCAAGAGACTTCCAATTCTTTCTGAAGAAGCTTGCGCTGGACACATTCCAAAGCCAATTCCAATTCTTCTATCCGTTCTTGTTGCCTAACTTCCAGTAACTCATTCAACCTCCTTTCCAGTGTCTTAGGAGAAACTCCACCATTTTGCTCGCCACTTTCTGCTACGTCAGTATTGTCAACTTCTCCAAAACCTGAAGACTCAGTTGTGGATTCCAGCACTTCTGCCCGTTGTTGCTCTCTTTCTTCAAGTAACTTACGCAACCTCCTCTTAAGTTCATCGGGACAAATTCCATTTTGTTCCTCCCCGCCATCAGGATCATCAACTTCACCACGATTTGCAGTAAGACTTTCTTCATGAGCAATCTGCTGCACAATCAATTGAGCCTTTTAAGGAATAAATATGTGACTAGGAATAAGTAAACAATATATGAGAAAACATGTAGAGGGAGAACGATTTTAAGTAAATAATATGTTAAACATTGTATCGTATTACGTAACTACCTGTGGGTAGTTTACTTTTAATTCTAAAATCTAAACCAACTTGAACACAAATAATATTGTTTCCAGTTTTTCTTTTGAACATAAATTAAAATGTAAACCTCATCAAAATAAAATAAAGAATCAAATTAGATAATCTACCAACATTTTCCACCCATCATCTAAATGTATAGCGGAAAATGATTCCATGGTATGGACTACTACTTTTATATCTGAATCAGTTGGAACTTTGAACTTCTTCATAAATCATAATATTGCACTGAAGTTCCCGACACTGTTAGGAACGTACAAACTGAATCCTATAAGTTAGCAATTTCATATTAATTCTATTATCCTCATTCTGGTCACTGTAGGGTTATTCATCTTTCTCTTGCTCAACTAGGAGCAGTTATATATAAAACACTGTTAGATATTGGTCCGACCAAGGACATGTCCTATACCAAATTCCACGACACAGTTGATCCACTTGGTCGTGAAGGTCAGGGAAGTCTATAGCATAATGATAATAAATCCCATGCAATATATCAGAACCAATTTCAATACAACTCTATGACAATTACCAAAAATAATCTTGTTTAGCCACTACTTTGTTCTAGATGGATTAGGCATTTAGATATGGTAAAGCATTTAATAATTTCAAGAAATATTGGCATTGAGTTCATAATCCCAGGAAGTCACAAACGATTTTTATGTTCATAATCTCAGGAGAAGGGCAGTAACTATTGGTGTTGTGTTGCTAATTTCCTAGGACTCTTTCCATATTAGTGTCCACAGAGACGTTTTGAGTATTTTACTTCTTGCCCAAGAAAGTAAGCTCTCAGTTCTGCAACGAAGTAAATCAGGGACATTTCAAAGTTTTATATATATCAACTAGAAACCTTGGACATTTGCAACAGACTTTGTGCTTTAAGCAATTTTTCCAGCAAAAATTAGAAATCCATAAAAAAAAATTGGGGAATCGAGAGCAAGTTTAAAACCAGCAGATAAAAAGCGACAATGTTGTTGGAGTTATCCCTCACATGGGGAGAAGGAGAGAAATCAGTTCAACTTGTGTGGAGAAGACAGAGCGCACCCCACGCCCTCTACAAGCCATTCTGAAGCGCGTCCTGCGCTAAAGTGCCTGGACATCGTCCAAGGCAAGAGCGCGCCCCGCGCCCTCCACAAGCCAATATGAAGCACGCCAGGCGCTCAAGCGCCTGGACATCGTCAACACAAGAGGCGTCCATCCCCTCGATAAATACAATTCCGCCCGCGCCCATGCCTATTTTGGCGGGGATTCTATTTTTTTGAACCGCTGAAGTTTTGCACTATATATTTGGGTTTTTGGCAAAACCAAACACACGAGGCAAATACAAAAAATCGAGAAAACCCAATCTGGAAAGCTATCAAGATTGAGAGATAACATTTACAGAGATACAACCCTGTAAAGAGATAAGAGTGATCTAGTAAGGTGAGAGACTGAAAGGAGAGATTGTAATCTTCATTCCCACTTTATATAAGGACTAGCTCTTGTGAAAGTAGGCGTCATTGGCCGAATCATGGTATATCTTTGTATTGTGGTTTGCTTTTACTGCTTTACATTATTATATATTGTTAATAGTTGTTTAGCGAGTTGGGCATGTTAGTTTGGTTGTAGAGAATATGTAGATTATTGATTGGAGTTGAATTGTGTTCAAATACAAATTATCTGTGTAGTGGGGGAATCGATTGGTATTGGTATAAACCCCAACAAATATTTAGCATAGCAGCAAGGACGATACTGAAGGCTGGTGTTTTGACATTTGAATATGAAAATATTGATTTAAGCAACTAAAATGGATATGTTAAATGCTATTACATTAAAGTTGGAGCATTTTTGAGGTCAATATGATACACTAGAGGAACATTAGTATATAACTATGGATAAAGTTCACAGAGCAAATTAGGCGGGTCAATCAAAAGGAGGCACATTATACTTCTAAGACTGGATTCCACACTAAATGCGCGAAACAAAGAGAAGACAATTAGCAGTCAGCACTCTGCACTCAAGATCCCTAACCGCAAAGTCATGTTGTTGATTTACTCATGTAAAAAGCACAAATGGGACATCCATTTAAAGGCAGAGTATGCAGTAGAATATAAAATCTGCTTACTGCATACCTCTGTCCGTTGTTGCTGCGGATGTTCCGAAAGATCTTCAGCATCCAAGCGAAGCTGCAAACGTTGTAATTCAGCTTCAACTTCGGCTTCTAGCTGATCAATTTCTGGTCTCCAATCTTCATTCCTAGGTATATCACATTGCAGATGATTGTCACATGCCATTGTGTTTTCCACCTCTTCTAAAGGGTAAGATGACACACAAGTGACACAACTCATAATGTTGGCATGGTTGTCCATACTCCCAACTTCAGTTGAAGTTATAGCGGAGGAAACAAGAGTGTCACTTGATTCAGAAGGCTTAACAGTTGCATCCTTCCTATGTCTTTCATCCTTAACTTCTTGTATAAGTGTTTCCATCTCTGAACGTAGCTCCATCATCTTGGTGAATTGCTTCTTGGTAGCAGCAGTAAGGAAAATCAGACCTACTCCAAGTCCTAAAGTGAAAGAGACATCCTTGACATGTCCACCTTGTGAAAAAGAAAAACGAAAAATCACTTCATTTAACTGTAAATCACGCCATACCAACATAATTTGAAGATTGAAAAGAAAATTCACCTGAAGAGTCGTCAACCATGTGAGTAACTGAATTACTACTCTTCAATCCCTCATCATCAAACTTACATCCCACTTCATTTTTCTCACTCCTCTCTTGCGACACGTTCTCAATCTTGTCTTTCAGTTTAGAAAACTCTAGTTTACTACTACTACGCTTAGAAGAGTTACAAGAACTACTACTACGTACCACCCTTCTAAAAGAAGTACCTTTAAACAAAAACATCCAACAATCACTACTTGCACGCCCACAAAACTTCTCGTCTTCTTCATCGTCTACACTTTTCAATACATCGCCGATTCTCATTTCTTACGTTCAAAACTTCAAAGCTTCATTTCAGGTTTGTTGGTCTTTTTATATATATGGGAGGATAATGTGGGTAATATGGTAGAACGTTAAGGGTATATATGAGATTTAGTTTGGTGATTACTATTATTAGTGGGTGAAGTTGATTTGTCGTTGGATTTTTATTTGTCGTGGAGATTTTAGACAAACAATGATTAATTGATTGATTTCGTTGAACAATCTAAATTTGCAATATGAATCACATTTCTTAGATGAAGATAAGGCAGGATATTAATTAAGGTTATTAGAAATTGTTGTAAATGTTTATTAGATAATTAAAACTAATAATATTGACATATATGAGTTTCTAATATATTAATAGAATTGATATTTTTATATAAATTTAAATTTATAGATAAATTAACAATTTAACATAATATTAGAACCACTGATTTTTAAAAAGTCAAGAGTTTAGAATTAATGTTCTAGTTAGAAACTTAAAACTAAGGCTTTAGATTTAGATTCGATCAATGAGTATGATATGATTTTCTAACTTAAATCTTATTAAAATATATGGGTGATTGATGCATGAAGCAGAGAAAGTTATTTTAAAACACAAGTTTTGTCCTTAAGTTCAAAATCTTTTATGGTGATGTATCATGTATGGGTTAGGATGTATGACTAATGTTGGTTGTAAGTAACCTAGGAGAGGAATAAGATAACTTGAGATTCATGACAGTTGTTAAAAGTATAGTGTCAAACTGTCAACTAAGGTGTTCATAGTTGTGTGCTTGCTTCTGCTCTCAAGTACACCGTTCACCGAGGAACTTGGCTATGTGCCTGTCTCGGTGTCCTGAGCTCATAGTACCTTTTTAATGTTCTTTCACCTCTATCTACTATTTTTTCAGAGGTAGCAAAAGTCAGGGGTATGTAAAAGCTAATTTTCTCATAAATATTTACGAAAAGAAAAGCATGGAAATCCAGGAATACATGATAACAAATCTCTCTTTTCCCCTCCCAAAAGGAAAAAGACTCTTTGAGAACCCAATTACTCATGAGGCTTCTCAGCGTTACATTTTCCAGACAACAGCTATATCAATTACATAAATATTTTGTATATAACAGCGGCAAAACACCAAAATTTCTCCCTACCGGCAATGATTTTATGCTTCATATCCTGAAGGGTCGGTTTCCAGACCTTGTCTGATCCATCTTAGCCTTTTTCACTTGGGACTTCATGGTTACAATTTTCTGGAAAGGATTTGATCCACCTGACCCTTTCTTTGAGCTTCCAACTCTTTTTCTCTTTCCACAGTCATATTCTTCGTCCCTGACAAGGTTTAGACACTTCAACAAAGTTAGTACAAAGCTCACAATGAGGTAGGCAATTAAGTTCCACGTGCTGCTTAAATCTAACTTCTTCACCGAAGTTTCTCAAAATATGCAATAACCAGAAGTGCAAAACCACTACAGTGCACTCTATATATCTATTTACTAAAACATTGAATTCACCGTTTCTCATAGAGAAATATTGGTGTTATAAGCCACATAAAATTTAATACTCATAGCTCATAATAAGCTTCTGGTCAGTACTATTCTTGCCACCATTCAAATGAAAGAGTACTTACTACTTACTGCCAGCCATACGACAACAATGTCTTCAAATCAAACTAGTTAAAACACTACTATTCTTTTTTTCAGTTTAGTTAGAAACTGCAATGACAAATCGATCTTTGGCTATTGTAAGTATGTAACCACCAAGAGATCAATTATTATTATTTTACTTTTTTACTTTATTGGCAGGTCACATTTTTCCCCAGATAATAAGTCTTAAGATCCTTGCAAGGGAATAAAGTTAACGTACAACACAAAGCAAACTTCTCTTCTAAAATTAGCCACTATATCTAGATGTTGTACAAAATGTAGTTCATAATAATCTTCGCGTCCTCTCTTCACTATCTGCTTTCTCTTCTTCTCCCTTAACTTCCTTGCCTATCCTTTCTCTTCTGACCCTTTTCGAAAACCCTAACCCTCCTCTTTTCCAGTTAAAGCAAACCACAAAGGAACAGAGAACAAAAAAACAAAAAAAAAAAAACAAAGAGGAAATCACAAAGAATAAAACACGAAAAAAACAGAAGGAGATCATGAATAAAATTAAGAATTCATGAAGGATGGCTGCAAAGTTTGGAATGCACTGTGAATTCCAATTTGGAGTTCATCGTGCACTGCAAATATTGCAGCATGTGTATTAAGAAAAGGAAATGAAGAAAGGGGAAGAATGCACAGAAAGAAAGGACATCAAGAAGTAAAGTTGCATAAAAGAATTGGAATATGATTTGGATCATGATATTTCAAATGGGTCAAAGTTGAAAAAACATGGTTGTGGTGGTGCTGACAATAAATAGTAACACCAATCTTCTGAAAGAACTAACTCACCACTTGTCTGCCACATAACCAATGCTGATACTTTGTGCCTTGCTCACTCCTATAATCTCTGAAGGCTGTGATTCCATCTCACTCCACCGCGCAACTGCAATTTAATAAGAAAACAAAATGCAGGTTAAAACTGATACATCAGTGCTGAAATAGAAGTTTGAACCAACTTGACAAAATAAAATAGGTACAGTTTCTTCAAATCTTGAAGAATGCTCAAGATACATATTATTTCCACGAAATCCAATTAATAGAAACTAGCCAACCACAACAACCCAACCTTCACTTAAGACTTTCCTAGTTAGGATACATGGAACTTTGGTCAACAAGGCACATGCACCATATGTGCATTTGATAGTGGATTAGTGGACAGTTCATAGTACTCCTAAACTCTAAAGTTAAAGCAGAGTTGATAAGATTTGAAAAAATGGGAAAGGCCTTGTGGAGAGGTAATTACCAGTTGATTCCTCTAAACCTCTTGTCAGCATACTCATCATATCGTGAATCGAACTTTTCTTACTCTCTGAGCTATCAGATTCTTTAATGCGGCATTGGTTTGACGTCAAAGCTGAGCTAGATGTCTTGACTGGTGATTCACTGCTACCAAGTACAGCACCATTATGACGACTTCTCTCTGTGAATTCTTCCTCCATATTTGTTTGAGATTCACCACATGAATCCCTGGCAGCTAATGTACAGTGTGTATCATTTGCAACAAACTTTTCCAGCAGTCCTTGAGAGATATGTGAATCAAATGCAACCATCCTGGTTTTCTGAGATGATGATGCCTTCAGACCTGAAATTGGATCTTCACTCAACTCTTCCTCAGTCAATTTGCCACACTCCAAACCACGCTTTCTGTTCCGTCTGTGTTTCCTTCTTCTGCGAAGACTTATGGATGCCCTGAATAGTAGGCTCGACCTAAGATGCATACTTGAAACCTGAAACTTCATCAAGTCCTTCCTTGGCTTCAACACAATATGGTGGTGCACATGATCGATTGCTTCCTTCTCGTCACACCTAATTGTCTCGCTTGAAGTGTCTACATTTTGAAATTCCTCATATCTTGGACAGCTGTATTCTGAATCCTTCTGCTCACTTGAGCTCCTCCCTTTCAAAGAACCACCAATCTGAGAAAACAACCAAACCATATCTAAAATTTCTGCGCTTACAACCAAACTTGATGATTGACAAAAGAATAAGATCCTGAAAAGGGGAACAGTCATTACCTGACCATCTTCAGTGCCATGTTGACTTGATAAAGGCATTGAACCAACTTTCCCAAGTACGAAGTCACTGCTCTTGCATACGGCTTCTTCAGTGCTTAACTGATTTACTAAATCCAAAGCACCTTCCCCAGGTCCTGAATCACTTACCCCTTTGCACAGAGCTACCTCAGTACCTGATTGACTTGATGGCAACATGGAACCAACTTCCCCAGGTCCTAAATCACTGACCCTCTTGCATGATTCTTCCATAGTTAATTGACTTGATAATAGTATGGAATCAACTTCCACAGGCCCAATGTCACAAGCACTCATGCATAATCCTTCTTCAGTAATGGACCTGCTTGGTGACTGCACCAAATGTTTTGCCTCGGGGCCTATATCACTGACCATCATCCATACTGTCTCTTCAGTGCCTGTTTGACATGATAACCGCATTGGATCCAATTCCTCAGGTCTAGACTCACTGGCCCTCTTGCTTAGTGCTTCACTTGGCACAACCTTAGTCACTGAGGTACTCTGCTGATAACAAGACAAACGATAAACAAAGCACAGAGACATAGAAATGTGAAAAAAGATCCTGAAGAATCAAGAAAAAGTTGATTACCTCCTGTTTCATGTTTGTGACAGATGTTGTACAAGAAATTTCTTGGGAAACATTGCAGTCAGGTACTGTGGCAACTGGAGCTGCCGAATATTTCTTACTTGCCTCATGTTCCATGTTCGTGGCTGGTGAGTTAGAAGCAAATTCTGGGGAAACACTGCATTCAGGTAGTGGCGAAACTGGAAGAGTCAAATCTTTCTTATTTACCACATGTTCCATGTCCGTGGAAGATTTTTTAAAAGAAAATTCTTGGAATCCATTGCAGTCAGGTAGTGTGGCAACTGGAACAGTCAAACCTGTCTTAGTTACCTCATGTTCCATGTCTGTGGCAAGTGTATATTGGGAAATATTGCAGTCAGGCAGAGTGGCAACTGGAACAGTCAAACCTGTCATAGATAGCTCACGTTCCATGTCTGTGGCAGAAGTCTCTTTGGAAAAATTGCAGTCAGGTAGTGTCACAACTTGAACAGTTAAATCTTTCACATTTACCCCAGGTTCCAGATCTATGGGAGACTTCTTAGCAACAAATTCTGGTAAAACAGTGCAGTTAGGAAGTATGGCAACTGGAACAGTCAAATCTTTCTTAGTTACCTCCTGTTTCATGACTATGGCAGATGTCTCTTGGGAAACACTGCAGTCAGGTAGCGTGGCAATTTGAACACTCAAATCTTTCTCCTTTTTCTCATTTACCCCAGGTTCCAGATCTATGGGAGATTTCTTAGAAACAAGTTCTGGGAAAACAGTGCAGTTAGGTAGTGTGCCAACTGGAACAGTCAAATCTTCCTTAGTTACCTCCTGTTCCATGTCTGTGGCAGATGACTCTTGGGAAATACTGCTGTCAGGGAGCGTGGCAACTTGAACATTCAAATCTTTCTTAGATTCTTTGAGCTCGTGTACAGCTTCACATTTGGCACCAGTAGCTACATCCATAGGATCAGACACAGTGCCACCAACCTCAACAACTGAAGAAGCTGTTTTCAGCAAGCCTTCTCTTGGAAATAAGGTTGTCATTAGAGTGCTGAACTGAAATTATAGTTAACTCCTTTAATAACTTCATCCAATAAGGTTCCAGTACAGTTGATAGGGCTGCACCTTCTGTAAGCTGTCCCTTAGTGGTGAAGACAGAAGAATTTTTCAAACCAGACTCTTTTCTTGAATCACTAGTCAATGCATCTATATTAGTAAGAATGGAAGGAAAAACTGGAGCACTTGATCCTTTGGTTAACGTGTCATTTCGAATTGTTTCTTTAAATCCCATGATGGAAAGTGAATGCCCTTTATGCTCCACATATTTCACTAATGAGTTTTCTTTCCGAACAGCATTAACTGGTTTCTTTGGAGCAAGACTTTTTCTGTTACGAACATAAAACAGCATATAAGCCTTCTGCTCCAACACAGTCTTTTCACTAACTTGGAAGACCTGCAAGTTGCTCAAGAAGAATATACTAATGAAAACGTCTCTATCAAAGTCAATCACTGACGAGTACATAGATGTCAGGGAACTATTTATGTTTCTTTACCTCGTTGTCATCAAGAGCATACCACGTCCCCGTTGACGTGCGAACGAAGCAGTAATAATGACCTGAATGGGTACTGTAACCAGCATGAACTAGAACTCCATAAAGGGTGTACTTCAGATCGCCTTCCTGCATATTTGGAGAAGATTATTTTATAAAAGAAAAAGTTGTGATATCCTGTTTGAAACCCAAGATAGCAGTTTTTTAAGCTTCTCATTACCCGCAGGAGATATAAAATCCCTTACGCGCAGTACAAAATAGAAATAGAAATATACCCATAGCATGGCATTTTGGATAATAGACTTGACTGGACATCTTGATCAGAACTACCTGAAACATCTTCAAGGTCATTAAGCATCACCTGACTGGATGATTATTGACCATTCAATCATCAACTATTTCATGAACCACTGAAACATTTTCAGTAAATTACCAAATGTACGGAAATTTCTAACTCTTCTGACAAAAAGGCTATGTTACATGGGCACACCATATTTCAAAAATAATCTGTGTCGGATACGTATCCACGTGTCCGTATCGGACACACATGGACACATATTGTGTGTGACATACCTTAGTTTTTGATATTTCGCCGTGTCAGACACTCCGTATCCGTGTCGAATATGGACACATGTGTCCGTGTCAATGTAACTTAGCAAAAAGGTCACTCGAACCGTGCATTTCAATGCCAAAAACCGTTATTTAGGCATGAAACCATTAAAGGAAAGGTATAAGGTAATCTCTTGAATTTTTAATAGCCTTCAGACAGTAAGGTCCAACTTGTTCCCAACGGAAACTCTCAGCTGATTTTCTTTTTAATTGGTATAATAGAGGTTTATGTTAATATAGAAAGGGAAACTAGGGCCGAGATATACTATTACAAAGAAGAAGAAGAAACAAATAAAGAAAAAACAACAGCAAACAGAATACGAGAAAACTGAAACTAGTTTACGTAACTGAATTAAAATAGACATTCCCGCCATCTTTTCCCATATTACTTAGTTAACAATGTCTTTAAAATAAATAAGAAATGCCACATGTATCTTGTTAGTAGAATAAAAATCAATTTGAGTAATGGAACATATATAACATAGAACCTACTCACATAATTGCCACTGTAGAAGGGTTTCAAGTCCAAAGTAGTTCTAAATTCGACTTTCTTGTCAATCTTTTGGCCAAAAATAAGTGACCCAAACCGCTTCAAATGGATTGTGAGAACGTAAAGCCTTTATTAATGGTAAGCTGTTTAACAGCCCTAACTTTCTGCTTGCAACGCTGACACTGGTACTCCCTCTCCCCTCCATCCAAATGCTCCAGAGCTGTGAAGTGCATAAGTGCCTTATGCAAGGAATCTGCCTTGGCTATTTCAAGACTTAAATCCAAGAAGGGGTCATACTTGTTGGAGCCATTGAGACACTCCGTACACTTGACCTAACAAAGTAACGGCAGAGTTAGAAAGGTCAAAGGTACTTAGGCCCCAGCTCCAACAATGTATCTGAAAGGTATGAAAATGCTACCTGACTCCTGAGACGACCACCAAAGATTTTATGGACCAAGCTTTTGTCATAAGCACTAGGTGATTCGCTTGGAAATCCTGAAGGTAAGCAGCATTTGTGCATTGATTCCAGCAAGCTAACCATGTACTCATGTGCATCCTCCTGTCTAGCATTTCGGAAGTTCCTAGATATGCCTGATCATTTGGTCAAAGACAACAAGAACTGGGAGCAGGGAAATGGAAAAATTTGTACACCAATTGAAATGAAGTTGATGAGAATGAAGATTACTTGGTAAAAGATCCCATCACTCCCCTAGTAAGATGAACATTATTTAAAAAGACCATAGCAATATCTACTGCATGTGGACAATTGATTTGCTCACCCATCAGTCCATCACTAAGGGAGACAATGTTTTATTTTCACAAGGTAAACAATCATTGAGGGAGATCATCAAGAAATAGAAAGCTATAATCGGACAAAAGCTTGTTTTGCAAAGGCACTAAGACGAAGTTCTGTACTGTAATAATTACTAATTTACCAACACAAACATGTTTATAAAATAGGATACACCGCAAATTCTTCACAAGATCCTTTGGTGCTAATATTCTTCCGGTTGACTGCAGAGCACACCTGACATGATTTTGAATCGCACACATTGCACAAAACCCAGCAACGCGACCTTAAGAAATCATCACAAAAATGAAAGTGAAAGTGAGTGAAAATGAAATGTAAGCAGTGATAGGCTTGCAAAACACAGCAACACTAAAACTTGAATACCAAATTACAGTTGAAACAAAATATAAACCTATAGGAATAAACATTTCAATTATCTTATCAGCTGATTCACACACAGTTTTCCACACAGAAAGATCATACAAACAATCATGGACATCCCGAAAAGTGTCACATCTTATAAGCAGGGATAACAGTCTTTGGTCATTGATTGGCCTGCGTATGAAAATCACAAAAGAGATATTCACTTTCAGAACACATAAATTACATCACGAACGTAAGTGCCTTCTAGCTTAGTTGGTAAAATCTTTGGATCAGAGGTCTGTGACTTGAACCCCGCTACACACAATTGAGTTACTGATCTCTTTAAAAACAGGCTTTGCCCAGTTCATTTTTGTAAAGTGTCTTCTTTAAAAACATTTGGGTGATGATACTTGCCCAACCCCGCTAAATTTTTAGTAAAAACAAGCTTGCCCACAAATCTTTAGTAAATGCCTTCTAGCTTAGTTGGTAAAATATTTGGGTGATGATACCACAAGTATGGGATTCGAACCCCGCTACACACAATTGAGTTACTGATCTCTTTAAAAACAGGCTTGCCCACACATTTTTTTTATAAGTGCCTTCTAGCTTAGTTGGTAAAACCTTTGGGTGATGATACCAGAGGTCTGGGGTTCGAACCCCGCTCCACACAATTGAGTTACTGATCTCTTTAAAAACAAGCTTGCCCACACATTTTTTTATAAGTGCCTTCTAACTTAGTTGGTAAAACCTTTGGGTGATGATACTGCAGGTCCGGGGTTGAACCCGGAAGTTCGGGGTTCACACATTTTTTGAACCCGCTTAGTTGGTAAAACTTTTGGTGATGATACCGAACCCCGCTCTTGAGCTTTACTGATCTCTTTAAAAACAGGTTTGCCCACACATTTTTGCATGTGCCGACTAGCAAAGTCGGTAAAACCTTTGGGTGATGATACCGTTTAGTCCGGGGCTCGAACCCCACCAGCATCGAAGAGTTACTGATCTCATTTAAAACAGACTTGCCAATCAAAAATAAAAATAAATAAATAAATAAAATTACATCACGAACAATATTAACAAAATGACAATTTTAAAATCTTTTCTACCCACAAAAAAACCAGGAATGTAACGGCATAAGTGTTGCATCAAGTAATGTGTAACAAAGAAAGTAAGAAACATTTGAATCACTCACAAGAAATGTTATGTTTTCCGCTCTGCATGTATGCAGCGAAAGGCTCGGTGTAAGTAAGGCACTGCAAAACAGAGTTGAGGAAACATGTATTCCCAAGATTCTCCAAACCAGCACCCTGTAAAACATACACATTCATCCAAGAATTATAAAAATTTCACTGGAAAGAAAAACACAAAACGCTTCTACAGAAATGGAAGGCCAGCAAGTTGAGAGACAACAAACATACAAAGCATATAGCTTTCCAGCAATCGCAACAAAAAAAATGCAAATACTCACAATTTTCCTAAACGTGAATCCAAAAGTGAGCTCTGGGTCAATAACATGTTCCAAAAAATCTCCATTAGTTTTCACTCTCTGGATGTCACTTGAATTGGTATTTAAACTCTCTAACCGAATATGACCATTATTACCAATGTTGTTAAAAACAGGAGAAGGCTTGTTTCTTTGATTGTTGTTATTATCATTTGATCTTTTTACATCTCCTGGTTTGTTTGTTTCTGTTGGGCAGATCAAACTCTCACCCATTTTTGAGATTAATGGATTGACAAGTTCACTCAAACATTGTGAACAGATAAATTTCTTGCTACTGTTTTTTTGTGTTAGAAAAAGTTAAAAAAAATTAAAGGGAACTAAACCCTACTACTACACTCTTATTATATAGTTCACTGTCTGCTCTCTCTCTCTATGGGCTTTTTAAGGCCCATCTCATGTGTGAGTCTCCTTTGTTTTTTTGTAGGTTTGCATGCATAAGATAGTGGGCAAGGGGGGTCAGTATACAAGTTAGGTGTAAGTTGAAACTGGCCTTGTACAACCTTCAAAACCAGTTCCTTTGTTATTAAACAGGTCGAGAAACCCTTTGAAACAAGGTTTTTAAAGTCGCATCTTATAGAAAATAGCATGGCAGGTGCTTTGGCTATGAGTAATTTTACTTGCACAAATAACCTTATGTTGTGTTATTTTGAATAAAATAAGAGGTGAACTTGGGCTTGGCTTATGCTCTCTTTGATCCTTTATTTTCTTTTTGGTAAATTATTTTTTTTAAATTGTTTCCGGATAAGTTTGGAAACAGATTTGGATATGAATTGGGAAACGGATGTGATAGACTTGTAGAATCCAATTCTTATTGGAAACTGAATCAGTACCCTATCCGGATCTACTAAGTGCTCCATATTTTTCCTCTATAAATACTCCTAGAGCAGCAGCTAAAAAGACATGGAAACAATTATTTTCTATACTAAGTTGAGGGCTATTATAAAACCAGTATGGTGGTTCTTATTTTCTTTTTTTTTGGTTTATCTGCAATAAACAAATGATAGTCTATCTAGCTATTGTATCCTCTGAGGTTGACGCGCTTTGTCTGCATAAAGAGGAACAGACGTGAAACAACCTTAAAGAAATCGTTTGATCCGTGCCTCAGCTAGCCTTTTTATTCATAGTTTGTTCTTGTTGCAACAATTGTTATCAACAATTTTAAGGTTGCTTGACAATGAATACAAAAAGAGGTTAAGATTTGTTTATCGGTTTTCTTTTATGGATTAAGCGATTAAGAGGGCAGTAGTAGGACTGTCTAATTAAATATTTTATGGTTGAGTGGCAAGAGAAGATAGAGATATTATTTTCTATGAGATCTCTTCGTTCTTGATGCTAATCGAGGACAAAAAAATTTGCATGTTGGACATTTTTTTTTTGTGTGTTTTGCTGTCTTGGATCTGAAATCTTAGTTGGGCTATGTTGATATCTGCCGATGATTGTAGTGGGGTGGGGCCCAACTTAATGAATGGATGGCAAGAAAGATAGAGATATTAATTTTCTGGTTTTATTATTGATGAGGATGGTTTTTTATTCTTGATCTAAAATCTAATGCAATCAGGACCAAACCGATTTGCATGTTAGACAAAATCGCGCGCACTTGTTTTGCTGTCTTGGATCTGAAAGTTTTAGAATTGGGCTATGTTGATATCTGCTGGTTTAAATGTTTGTGCAAATGCTTTGGGGGTAAACTTAATGAATGGATGTTTTTATATCACCGAGAAGAAAGCTGCCAATTTTGTATGAGGATGGTTTTTTTTATTATTTGAATTAGAAATGATTTTTTTTTGTTCTGATGTTGAATTATATCTATGCTTAGGAAAAAAAAAAAACAGCATACTGAGGGCTCAGTTGTTCCCAAAGATGCCATTATTAAGAGTTGAAGGGCCCGTTGTAGTGAGTACAATTTAATTGGTTCAACTGCAGGAAACTCCGTTTGTGAATCTCATCAACTATGCTTCTCTGGTTGCAACAAATGCTGCTAGGCATCGATTTGTTGCTGGGAAGTCCAAATCATTACTTGAGTTCGGATTATGACGGTCCAAGGGATCTGATGGTGGAATCAGTGCATCAAGATACTGCTATATTGGTGGTTTTGACGCAACAATTTCGAGAATTGGAGATTATCGAAAAAAGGAAAAATAGTTCGAAATTCAGAATGGTGGGACAGTTCTAACAAAAACGGCTATAACTTTGTGCTCAATGATCGGATTCACAATCTGCTTTTTGCGTTAGAAAGCTAATTCAAAGATGTTTCCAACGGTGTATGGCTTGAAGCCTAATTTGTCCAGAGCTGATTTAGTTATACAATTCTTTATGGGCCAATTTCTCGTCAAATAGCAAAACGTGGTAATCCGATTTTTCAATCGGATAAGTATCGTATTCCTTGCCAAAATATATGCAATTATTTGTTTTATATTGTGAGATGGATTAAAACATAGAATTATATGATAGGGTTTTTAATTTAAGAAAATTTAAAACCTAAATATATATGTTCTAGTTATTTATCTAGTCAATATGTTGTGGCACTGGGTGTTGGTTAACATGCATTGAAAGTTTTTTCATTGACTAGATATAATTGTTTGAGATTAATTTTTCATTTGTACATATATGATCACCAAGATTAGTATATTTGCTGGTAAGGGATATGCATGTAAGGAGATATTGAAGTTTGTTGATCCCACATCTAGTAGTCATGGAGCTACACTTCTATTGATATAGAACCCCACACTTTAGATGAGGTCCAACTGAGGTTTGGGCCAAGTGATGGCTAAGGTTGGGGACAGTATCAGTCTTGGGTGAGACATATGTGAGGGTACCATGGATGGTCCCTAGGCTTGGCCCTGGTCATGCCTGACTGGTGAGACAAAGTCAATGGTTCAATTAGACCAGTTTCGATCCAAGGTGGAGATTGTTAGGTGTATGGACCGAATTGGATGTTGTTGATCTTAATAATCTTATACATCTACTTACATGATTTCTTGTTATGTTAATATTGACATTGTAGATTATGTCATATTAATAGGAAATATGTTAAGAATATGAGCATACTTGATTTAATTCCTTATTTGAATGATGATGATTTTGTACACAATGAATCTTGCACTAAGGCCAAAATCACAAAGAAGCGTCACAAGTCAGTTGAAATAAATACAAATCTGCTAGACTTGGTATACACTGATATTTGTAGCTTGAAGGTGTTATGACTAGAGATGGTAAAAGATATTTTATTACGTTCATTGATGGTTGCTCGAAATTTACATATATTTAATTGTTGAAGATAAAAAGTGTTTTTTTATGCTTTTAAAGCTTATGTACTTGAGGTTCAAAATCAGCATGATAGGAACATTAAAGTAATTCAAAGTGATTGAGGTACTGAATATGGTTATGCTGGTTTTAATTTTTTTTGCAATCACATGGTATTATTCATGAGATGATAGCTCTGTATTCACCTGAAATGAATGGAGTAGATGAACGTAAGAACAGAACACTTAAAGGGATTAATTGTTGTTATGTTGCTTAGTTCTGGAGCACCCTCAAATCTGCAGAGGAAGCTATTTTGATTATTAGCTATATATGTGTTGGATAGAATTGTTAATTCTAATACAAAAGTTACACTTTATGAGCTATTGAAGAACATGAAGCCTAATTTGAGTTATTTCAGAATATAGAGGATGTTTGGCTTTTGTAAGGAAGCATGATCCTAAAATCTCAAAGCTTGAGAGTAAGGCTTTTGAGTGTGTCTTTTTAGGCAATGCTATGAAGAGCAATGCCTATGTTTTTCTAGATATGAAGAGTAATGTTTTTGTTGATCATCTTATATTGAGTTTCTTGAAGATAGATTTCCATATTTATCTGGAAATAGTAGGGGTGCTAGTGGGGGTATTATCCTCCAAGCCCCCTAATATTGATGTTTCTGACACTGGCATATCTAGATAGCATGATAGGATCATGGACATAGAAGATGAACCTAGAATATATAAAAGAGCTTAAGGTCACTAAGGTTTTGGGACCCGACTTTGTCACTATACTTTGGAATGAGATCCCTCCTCCATTGAAGAAGCTCTCACATCTTTTGATTTCGAGTTTTGGAGAGAAGTCATGTAAGAGAGATTGATTCTCTCATGGAAAACAAAACTTGGAAACTTGTTGAATTTCCTATTGGTTGTAAAATTATAGGAATCAAATGGGTTTTAAGAAGGAAGTTTAAAACCAATGGTTCAATGGATAAGTGTAAAGCAAGACTTGTTATCAAGGGCTTTAGATAGATAGAGAACTTGGTTTCTTTGACACATATTCACATGTTATGAGGATAACATCCATTAGAGTATTATTTTGTGTTGATGTTGTTCATAATCCTTTTATTTATCAGATGGATGTTAAGACAGCCTTTCTAAATAGGGATTTAGAAGATGAAATTTACATGGATCAGCCAATAGGTTACATGGAACCAGGTAATGGTAAAAAGGTATGCAGATTACTTAAGTCACTTTATAGGTTGAAACAGACACCTAAACAGTGGCATGAGAAGTTTGATAAATTTATATTTACTAGTGGGTTCAAGATAAATGAAAGTGACAAGTGCATTTATTATAAATATTCTGATGGGATATGTGTTATTATATGTTTATATGTTGATGATCTACTAATCTTTGGTTCCAATTTACATGTTGTAAAAGAAACCAAGAGCCTGTTGTCTTCTAACTTTGATATGAAAGACTTAGATGAGGCTGATGTAATGTTGGGAATCAAAATTACAAGATCGTCTGATGGCATATGGCTGGATCAGTCACACTACATTGAGAAAATGTTGAAGAAGTATAACTACTTCGATTGCGTGATTGTGAGTACTCCTTTTGATCCCTGTGTTAAATTATTTGCGAATAATGGTGAACCTATGAATCAAAAGGAATATGCGAGTATCATTGGTAGTTTGAGATATATTACAGATTGTTTAAGACCTGGCATTGCCTATATGTAGTAAGTGTTATTTGTAGGTATACTAGCAGGCAATAGATTCGGATTAGAACATCCTTTCAGAAAACTCCAAGGTCACCAGTGGCTATGTGTTTAGCATTGGTGGAGGTGTTGTATCTTGGAAGTCTAAGAAACAAACCATAATAGCATAGCATACTATGGAGTATGAGATTATTGTTTTAGCTAGTACGAGTGAAAAAGCTAGTTGAGTATTAGGCTTTCTTACTCATATACTAGTCTAAGATAGATGGTATTAGTTACAATGATACTTTGTTGTAGGGCTGTCAACGGACGGACCTGAATAGGACACACCTAGGTCCAGGCCCGGCCCAAATCATATTTGATATTTTAAGTCCAAGCCCGCCCAAGTCCTATTGGGCAAGTTCGGATTCAGGCCAGGCCTAAGTCCGTTAGCTATCATGGGAACTGTTATTTTTGTCTAAAATTTAATCAAATTTGTAAGTGGGAATAATCGAACCTACAACTCTTGTGTGGCAGGCACAATATTAACCAATATGGCTTCCAATTTTCTATGTCAACTTCCAATAAATATAATAGATATATTAATAATATTAAATATAAAATACATAAACTATTATAAATTTCGGGTCGGGCCATTATCGGATCGGACATAGGTATGTCCAAACCTGGCCCAATAATCTTATCGGGCTAAATTTAAAGTCTAAGTCCTTATCTTATCGGTTCGGATTCAATCGGGCTTCAGGCTTGTCCCGGCCCATTGGCAGCCCTTACTTTGTTGATAACATTACAGCTATTACTGGGAGAGTCCATATTATTTTGATTTTGTGAGATCTAAATATAACCTTGCAGATTCACAAACCAAAGCTCTGGCCAAAGATACAATATGGATTGCTATACTAGCATGGGACTGAAGCCAATTGAAAGATGAACATCTATGATGGTAACCCAACCTAGGGACTGGAGATCCCAAGAACTAGGTTCAATGGGAAGAACAAATCATAGAATGTTGGTTGTGAGACATACATTGTTACTTATCTGTCCCGTAGTTGGATAGTAAAATGTATAAAATCCTGCAGCGAATAATAAAGGTTGAGGTTTTCTGGGAAAAACTCTTAATGAAGTTTTATGGGCGGAGTGTATAGCTATAGGAGCACTCTTGATATACTCACCTAGTGAATGTGAAAGTAGAGGCCGCTTTCTATGAGAATGAGGGTTGATTCTCTAGATCATTCACGAATCCAGAAAAGCACAGGGCCTTTAATGTGCAGAACATGAAAGGAGAACACTGGATATGTTGTGCGTGATTATAACTTATTGTATACTCAAGACCTAAGTTTAAGACTTAGTCACTTATGGCTCTTATACTTTGAGTAATTTTCACTACGTAAAGGTTTAAGTCGTGGACACCTTCATGTATGCATAACATGTTGATACTGAAATTGATTGCCCTTAAGTATATTTTCTATTTTGTTTTTATCAAAAATAAGTGGGGGATTGTTGTGTTATTTTGAATAAAACAAGAGGTGAACTTGGGCTTGGGCTTGGGCTCTCTTTGATCCCTTATCTTCTTTTTGGTAAACCATTTTCTTTAAACTGTTTCCGGATAATTTTGGAAACAGAATTGGATATGGATTGGGAAACAGATGTGATAGACTTGTAGAATCCAATTCTTATCGGAAAACTGGATCAGTACCCTATCCGGATCTACTAAGTCTCCACGTTTTTCCTCTATAAATACTTCTAGAGCAGCAGCTAATAAGACATGCAAAAAACTATTTTATATACTAAGTTTAGGGCTATCATAAGACCAGTATCGTGGTTCTTCTTTTCTTCTTTGGTTTATCTGCAGTAAACAAAGGAGAGTCTATATGGTTGTTGTATCTTGGAAGTTGACGCGTTTTGTCTGCATAAAGAGGAACAGATGCGAAACAACCTTAAAGAAAGCATTTGATCCGTGCCTCAGCCAGCCTTCTTATTCACAGTTTGTTCTTGTTGCACCAATTGTTACCAACACCTTATCAATCTCCTTTTAGCAATGTATCAAGTCACTAAGTTACACTAACCAGTACAAACTCTAAGCTTTACCTAAGTGACAAGTTCAATCACTTTCCAATTTTCATACTAACAGCAGAATGCATGGGATCATCTGATGAAAAGTTAACCAATTCAAGCAAATTATAGCCGCCCTTTTTATCAGGCCGGTAGTTGAAACTCACTGGTTATGCATTTGTGATTCACACCAATTGGTTCTACAGCTTGTAGTTAGCTACCTGCAAGAACACATTGTTCTCGACCATTTGCTCCTTTTGTGGAAGTATCAGGCCCATCTTCATTTGCTCCTTTTGTGCATTTTTCTCTCCATATTGCTTCCACTTCATCAGTTCTAAACCTTTAGGTAAATGTAGATTCTTCTAGCTAGTGGCGTCACCATGTCATTTGCCGGTGTATGCAATCATTGCACCATTGTCAACACAATACCTGTCATCGGTCGCAAACAATCTCCCACCTCTCTTGGAGCACATTATTCTCATCATCTCTTGCAACCGTTCATTGCATCCAATACCACCAACAATTAGAACATCTTTCTTGTCACAGTGTGCCATGGCGCACTCTGTAATCTCCACAAGCATTGCAAAGAGAGTTTCCTGCAATGAATAACACAAATCTGCAGGAGTGCATTTACTATTTTTTAATTTCTCCACAGCAGTGGCCTCAATGTAGCTCAATATCTCACTAAAAGAAACATCCATTCCTTTGACAGCATAAGGAATATCCAAGAATTGGACACCTTTCTTTGCAAGCTGCTCAATGTTGTAACCTGGGATTGGATCATTGGAAAGTGTTAGAACCCTGGCAAACCTATCCAAGCAGTTCCCAACTGCAATATCAATTGTCTCACCAAAGATATGATATCGTCCCTCACTATAGGCAATGACTTGTGTATTCCCACCACTAACATACAAAACAACAGGATCATTAGCTCCCATAACGATCCTGCCCATCTCAATGTGAGCAACACAGTGGTTAACATCCACAATGGGCTTCTTCCACAATTGGGAAATAATGAGTACAATAACAGCAGAAACCTGGAGGGGAGCACCTATGTCAGGTCCCTTAGTGTAACAGAGGCAGTCTATTCCATCAGGGGTGATCTGAGCAAATTCAAGGGCATATTTTTATGAGTGGGATGACATGTTGCAAGTGGTGATGAGCAATCTCTCGAGGGAGGAAACCATGACCAGGAGGTGTGATGTAGGTGTGGCATGGATTTGATAAGATGGTACCATCGAGAGTTACAACTCTAACACCAATCTTATTAACTGAACCTTCAAAGCCTAGGGCAATCATTTGCTTCATCTCTATGAGAATTGGTAATGCCTATAACAAAGATCGAATCTAGAAAGCCTGAAAATAAAAAACAAACAACAAAAGGGGAGGGGCTCAGATTAATATGAATGTTACCTTCTAACTGTGTACATGTGTGTTGGGAGTGTTGGAGTTATCCCTCACATGAGGAGAGAAAGGAGTTCAGCTTGCTTGGAGAGGCCTGAGCGCGCACGTGCTCCTATTAGTCTTGCTCAAGGCGCCTCATTCATGCCTCGACGACCTCCAAGGTGTTTTCAAAGTATGCACGCTCGACATTGGCCTTGCCAAAAGCGCGCCCGCGCCCATGCCTAAATTTGAAAGAATTTTATTTTTGCAGAACCGTGAGTTTGCAATACAAGTTAGGGTTTTTGGCAAAACCTAACTAAGATAGAAGACACGAAAATACACAGCACACAGAGAGAAAACCCAATCTTGAAAGCAATCAAGATTGAGAGATAACATTTACAGAAAAACAAACCTGTAAAGATAGAGGAGTGATCTAGTAAGATGAGAGACTGAAAGGAGTGATTGTAATCTTCCTTCCCACTTTATAAAATGATTAGCTCTTGTGGAAGTAGGCACCATTGGCCGAACCACAGTATATTTTTGCGTTGTGGTATGTTTTTACTACTTTACATTATTATATGTTGTTAATAATTGTTTAGCGAGTTGGGCATGTTAGTTTGGTTATAGGGAATATTTAGATTGTTGTCTAGAGTTGTTATTGATCCTAGTACAAGTTATCTGTGTAGTGGGGAATCAATTGGTATCGGATTAAACCCCAACAGGGAGGGGGGTGTTACTCGGAAAAATGAGTTGGCTTTGCTTTGGTTTTTCTTACTCTCTCTTACTGAATTTTCTTTGTTTGTTAGATGAGTACCTATTAGTAACAATTGCTACAACAAGAACAAACTGTGAATAAGAAGGCTGGCTGAGGCATGAATCAAACGTTTTCTTTAAGGTTGTTTCATGTCTGTTCCTCTTTATACAGACAAAGCACGTCAACCTCCAAGATACAACAGCCAGATAGACTCTCCTTTGTTTACTGCATATAAACCAAAGAAGAAAAGAAGAACCACGATACTGATCTTATGAAAGCCCTCAACTTAGTATAGAAAATAGTTTTTTGCATATTTTATTAGCTGCTGCTCTAGGAATATTTATAGAGAAAAAACGTGGAGCACTTAGTAGATCCGGATAGGGTATTGATCCAATTTCCCAATAAGAATTGGATTCTACAAGTCTATCACATCTATTTCCCAATCCATATCCAATTCTGTTTCCAAACTTAGCCCAAGCCCAAGTTCACCTCTTGTTTTATTCAAAATAACACAACAGTACCTTCATACCATGTCAGAAAGTAAGTTAAGGTTACCCACATAAAAGGTCAATCGTATACAAACATTGTCAAAAGTTGCAGGAATTATTCTTCATATTGTTGATGGGAAAAAGGTTTAAAAATTTGTCAAAATGTGGGAACAGAAAAGTAAATTAAAAATATTAGAACAATGTTGGGAACTCACTAAGTCCTCTGTGAATTTAATTAGGTGCCACTTGTTTCCCAGTTAGCTTCCCAAGATGATCCACACACACACGCAAGGAGTTTATATAGTTCATGAGAGATATCCATATTAAACTTATGATTACCTATCGGACATTTTTTTGAAGATGACTAATTGAGTTGGATGGACACAGTGTGGTACTTGACAAAGCACACATTTATCTGATTAATCATGGCATCAGTGCACCACTCTGTTTTAATGTGTTTAGACAATCAGAATCGGGTAAAAGTTGATTACAACACTAATGGTGCAGCAAGTCAAGGATTTAAAGATGAAACAGGATTGAGAGAAAAGAAGAGTAAGAGGGAGCAGTACGAATGGAGGGTGTAAGGGAGTGATATCCTCCTTCAAGAATATCAGACGCATACTCAGCATGATGGAAATACCACACCGACTTGTAGAATCAGATCGCGTCCCCAAGCTAAGAGAACGTTCCAGAACAGTTTGCACCAGCACGCGAACCAGGCTATAACGTGACTCAACTTATCTTCTAGAAGCAATCATGAACAAGAGATGCACATGTACAAATCAGTACCACCAGCTACTGACCATTGCCGCAACCTACTTGCCCATACTACTAATCCCCATCATCACAGCAGACCTATAAAGACAGTTCTCGCACGTCTCCTTAATCTAGACCCCACGTTTGTGATACATTTTACACGTGGTGGGCGAGGATTCACTCTCAACATCTATAAATACCCCTCCTATGAACTACGCCAGACCTGATTCTTCTCTCCCCTCAGAATCGAGAGCAAGATACGTAGGCAGTTCACTCCTAAGCCGAACTCGGTCCCTTCTATCATCCATTCCAGTTCCCATTCAACTGTGTATGTAAAAGAAAGTTGAAACACGCCTTTACATTGGCCGTCCTGTGGTCTCGATTACTTGACACACCATCTTCACACAAACCAAAAAAAAAAAAAAAAAACCAAATATCTCAAGCCCACGAAGCATGGCAAGCCTCGAAGCTCAAGTTCAAGGCCTCGCAAACCAGCTAGGCTTAACCAATGAGAGCATTTCCTTGCTCAGGCAAGAAAATGCTGCTCTTCGTGCACAAGTTGACGCTCAACAACAACCAGCTGGTAACGTCGCTAAGAACGGCATCAACGAAGTTAATCAGCAGATTAATGAGTTATCGCAACGGATCGACCAGAGCGCAGTACGCAAAGACGCGTCGCAGATCGTTCAGAAAATGCTCAAGACATACCGCGGCCGTTCACCACAGAGGTACTCAGTAAACCCTCTCCTCAGGATTTTGTCCAGCCACGTTTCCCAATATATGATGGCAACACATGTCCCGGCCAACATGTAGCCCGCTACATTCAAAGCTTGACCCTTTACAACTCCCCGGAGTTTGACCATCTTCACTGTCGGCTCTTTCCCGCCAGCCTCAAAGATGGCCCACTTGATTGGTTCTTTTCACTCGAGTCAGATTCGATCAAGACTTTCGAGCAGCTCACTGATCTGTTTGCCAGCCAGTACGTGCACAACAGACGTAAAAAAGCAAATCTGGATTCACTCTTCCAGTTATCATTTGGAGAGGATGAAACCATTCGCCATTTCCTAGGTCGGTTCAAAGCCGAACTATTATGCATGGAGAGTGGCCTCAAAGAGTCTTTTGCCACATTGGCATTCTCCAACGCTTTGTCGGTCGCGTAATACGCACCTCTCGTGTCGTTGATAAGGTCGCGTCCGAAACCCCGCCGAGTATGCTCGGGTCGACAAATATATTAAGCAGCAAGAAGGTTTGCGACACCACGGTCTATCAGACGACCAAGAAGTCGCGGCGATCTCTGACGACACTCCACCTGCCAAAAACGGTCCAGTCACAAGCACCCAAATCGGCAACCGCTTGATAACAACAGAGTTCATTTCCCGACACGCCTCTCCCACATACTAGAAAAGATCAAAGCGAGCCTCATACTTCCAAACCTAGCGTCATTTACAACCCGCGAGACCGACCGACATGCCCTATCATCACGATTCCACAAAGCAAAATGTCACGAGACCGACGCTTGCTGGGGGCTCAAACATTATCTCCAAGATCTCATTGAAGCCGGACAGATAAAACAGTACACCAACATTACTGATGGCGACTTGCACCACAAGCTTATGGCCCGCCGAGTGCGTAGCAGATCTCCACCCTGCTGGGAATGCCAAAGCATCCAAGCTCGCTCCCATAGTAGAGGACTCCCCATCGACCGTTCTCGTCAAGATCGCCGCCCGCACTAGTCAGATCGTGACAACGGCAGAACCATCCATATGATCACTTTCCCAGATGATTATGTTACTTCTTCTAGAGAGAAACGAAGGCGTGTCGGTGCTCTTCAAGAAGTTTATCATTTTTTCACACAAGCAAAGACACGCCCACGACATTTGGTCGCCATTTATGGGATATCACCTTCACAGAGGCTGACCTCACCAAGGTCTGCCTCCCTCACAACGATGCACTTGTCGTCCACATCAGGATCAGCGACTAGACAGTTAAGCGCGTCCTGATAGACCCTGGCAGCTCATGCGACATTTTGTTCTACCACACAATTCAAGAGATGAATCTACCCAAGTCAATCTTCATAGATCTTATCGCTCCTCTTTATAGGTTCAATGGCTCCAGAGCCGACCCAATCGGTGACATTATACTCCCAGTTTCAGTGGGATCACGAGAGGATAAAGTCAGCTTCAATACGCGTTTCAGCGTCTTGGACATCAAGTCGTCCTACAACGCCATCCTAAGACGGTGTTGGATTCATCAAATGCAGGCCCGTCGCCGCCTACACCGTGATCAAGTCCTTCATTTTCCAGGCCTTGGGGCATGATGGAGCTTTGTAGCAACCAGCTCGAAGCCTATCACTGTAATCAAATCCTCTCAGCGAACAAGACCGTTGAGGCCCCAATCAGCATAAGAGATGAGCCCACCAGCTACACTATGGCCAAAGACTTGGTCGCCGTCGAGGCAACGCGACTCGAGGCGCTAGAGGCTCCAAAGAATAAGGCATATCCATCTGTCATGCATGCGACCTCGAAAATTAAGCCAAGGAAGCCACTAATTCACTCGTTAAGACACCAGAGATCACTCCCGTAATCAGTGTTCCACATGTTCAGACCCCAGAGGTCGCCCCACCAGATCCCATACCACCAAAACAGCTTCTGCAGCATACTCCAGCTTCGGTTGTCATAACCACATAAGTCATCCCAGACTCTGTGGTCATAACCACATAAAACGCTCCAACTCCTACAGCAACTCCAATCACTCATCAGACCAATAACGCATCCACAGAGCTCAACCCCCCAGAGGACACTCTCCCAACACAAGCTATGGCACCAGCTAAAGAGAGGCAGCGAGTGAATCTAGGAACGGAAGACGACCCTAACTTCGTCTATGTAGGTGCTAACCTCGACCCCACACTCAAATCCCGGCTTGTAAACTTTTTGTCCATCCATGAATAAAGATGTTTTCGCTTGGTCGTATATTGACGTGCCAGGTATAGATCCTAGTGTTGCCTGCCATAAGTTGAATGTCAACCCTAGTGCCAAACCAGTTTGACAGCGACCTAGGAGACTATCACTACGGTTTCAAAAAGCAATCAATGATGAGGTCGATAAACTCAAGCAAGTAGGGTTCATCAGAAAGGTCGACTACCCAGATTGGATCGCTAACATAGTGGTTGTTCCAAAAAAGAATGGCACGGTCCGCCTTTGTGTTGACTTCACCAATGTCAACCAAGAAACACTCATAGACAGCTTCCCGTTACCAAGGATCGACCGGCTTGTGGACCAAACCTGCGGCCACGAGCTACTCTCCTTCATGGATGCCTATAGTGGGTACAACCAAATACCACTTGCTGAGGAAGATCAAGAGAAAACATCCTTTATTACAGAACAGGGGGTTTATTGCTACAACGTTCTCCCATTCGGCCTCAAGAACGCTGGAGCGATGTATCAACGAATGGTAACTGACATGTTCTAGGACATGTTAGGCGATACCATGGAAGTATATATTGATAACATGGTCGTCAAGAGAAAAAAAACGTCACTTACCTCGAGCAAGCGTTCTCCGTTTTACCGAACTCGCATGAAGTCGAACCCAAAAAATGCCTTTTGGAACGCTCTTCCCAAGAATTTCTAGGCTATCAAGTCTCACAGCGGGGGATCGAAGCTAAGCCAGATCAAATCCGAGCGTTCTTGGATATGCCCGACTCGCAGACAAAGAAACAAATACAGAAGCTGTCAGGCATGGTTTCTACACTCAACCGATTCATATCCAGGGTATCAGACAAGTGTCGACCGTTCCTACAACTCCTTAAAAAAGGCGAGCAGTTCTCATGGAACGATCAATGTCACTAGGCCTTCTCCACTCTCAAAGAGTATCTCACAACACCTCCCGTCTTAGCCAAACCAACAGACGGCGAAACGCTGGGGCTTTATCTAGCAATATCAGACTTTGTTATTAGTTCGGTTCTATTCAAGGACGACAACAACTTAGAGAAACCAATCTACTTTACAAGTAAGACACTAACTCCAGCCGAAAAGAACTACTCTTACATCGAAAGGGCAGTTTTAGCACTATTATACTCTGCAAGGAAATTCAGGCCATATTTCCAGGCAATCAAAGTACTCACCGACCTCCCGTTGAAGAAAATACTTCACAAGGAAAACAAGACAACTCGCATGGCGGTTTAGGCCGAAGAGCTCGGCGAACATCACATCAAGTTCGTCCCACGCACCTCGCAGAAGGGACAAGTCGTGGCTGATTTCTTTGCCGACTTCCCTGTGGACGATCTACATTGGGATCCAAAGATATACATCCTACCCCCCAAGCACAACAACAAGACTGTTTGGTCCCTCTTTGTTGATGGTTCCAACAACCCCGGCGGAAGTGGCGTTGGCGTCGTGTTAGTATTGCCCGCCAGAGCAGTAATGGAGAAATCAGTTCGCATCGACTTTGCGACCTCCAACAATGAAGCGGAGTACGAGGCAGTAATTATGGCGCTACAACTGGGTATACAAGAGCTTCAAGTCTTTAGTGACTCATAATTGGTCGTTCGCCAGATTGTTAAAGAGTATACTACCCACGAAGGTAACTTTTCTAAACACCTTAAAGTTGTTAATCAGTTACTTCTATCTTTCAAAAGGGCCACCATGCACCACTTTTTGCGCGATAGTATAGCCTACTTAGCTACTCAAACACCGAACTGCGCCCCAAGACAACTCCTCATTGAAGTAGTTGACCGACCTGCCTACCAAGTAGAGCACGTCTTAGAAGTCAGCAACCTATGCCCACTCTCTGAGGATCAGATAAGCCTGACATGGATGCAGCCCATCATAGAGTACATTTAGAGGGGCACACTCCCAGCAGAACCAAGCAAAGCCAGGCAGATACCATATCAAGCACGTCACTATTGTGTTATGAATAACAAGTTGTTTAGAAAATCTGCTGGAGGACCTCACTTGAGGTGCATAAGTCCAACTCAAGGTCAATTGATTTTGGCTGAGATTCATGAAGGAGAATGCGGCAATCATGCTGGAGGTCGTTCCTTGGCCCACAAAGCAATCTCTCAAGGATATTTTTGGCCTCGCATGGAGATCGACGCCAAAACATATGTTCTCAAATGCATCAAATGCCAAACCTTTGGCCACAACATCATCCAACCGGCTCGCGAGTTGATCAGCATCACAAGTCCCTGGACATTCCATATGTGGGGAATGGATATCATGGGACCATTCATCCTACGTAAAAGCCACGTGGTTCCGCCGTTTTAGCCGCAAACCGATTACTTCACTAAGTGGATCGGCAGTTCCTTTGGCACATGTCAAGGAGTCACATGTTAGAAATTTCATTTGGACTCACATTATCACCAGATTTGGTCCGCCACACACCTTGGTGATGGACAATGGTTCCCGCCAAAGGCAAAATGGTCAAAGAATTTTGGCCAAGTGAAAGATAGTTCACACATTCTCCACTCCACGCGATACTCAAAAGTAATGGTCAAGCTGCAGGCCGAAATAAGGCCATATTATAAAACTTAAAGAAAAAGATTGAAAAGAACAAGAGCCAATGGCCAAACCAGCTAGAGAACATTCTCGTGGGCTCATTCGCACCACAACGTTCTCCAAAGACAAAATCACCATTCTCCTTATGTTATGGCACAGAAGCTATTATTCCCACCGAACTGACAATCACAACAACTAGATCCGAGCTTGTCGAGTCAGGACATAATAACTCGGTCCTAGCCCGAGAGGTTGATTTGTTGGAGGAGCACCCGACCTAGTAGCTATCAGAGTGGCATCATATCAACAGATTCTAAAGAGGTCCTACAACAAACGAGTACATCCTAGATCCTTCCAGCTTGGTGATCTAGTCCTGAAAAAGACACAGGATGACTCCAAACTAGCAGCAACATGGGAAAGACCGTACATAGTGGACTGAGTTGTTGGCAATGAGGCTTACTAGATCAAGACACAAGAAGGGAAACCACTTCCACGACCCTGGAACACTTACTTGTTAAAGAGATTTTATCAATAAAAATTCAGTCTTGTACACAGTCATGTTCTTAATCTTTGTCAATTCAGATAGTTTAGTTACATTCGTATTGTCAACCACTCTATTCAAATCCTTCTAGGATCAACTCCGTGAGAACACTCTCGATGAAGCGAGCATCCCTCGGGGCTACAAAAACGCCTCATCGAAAGCAATACGCTTTCAGAGGTCAAATACTCTTCGTGAGCAGAACGCTCTCAGGAGCTTACAGGCTCATAGTCTCTCCAAACCTCGCTCAGTTGAGGACCTATACTTCTAGGATCAACTCCGCAGGAGAACGCCTCTCCGAAGCGAGCGCGTAACGCCTTAGGGCTACAACGCCTCTCGCCAACGCCGAGGTCAAATACGCCACAACGAAAGCCGCCTCGAGAGCTTACGGCTTAAAACCTCGATCGGTTGAGAACCTATACTTCTAGGATCAACTCCATGAGAACGCTCTCGGTGAACTTACGGCTCATGGCCTCCCTAATTCTTCATTAGTTGGGGACCTATACCTCCTAATTCTCATTAGTTGGGGACCTATACCTCTAAGATCAGCTCAAGGAGGTCGCTCTCCTGAGCAATACTTCACAAGCATAACGCTTTCTTAAACTAAATCTCAGAGGCGTACCACAAGCGCCATACACAAAATAATAACTGCAAGCAAGCAAGCAAAACATGGCATTACATATATATTCACCAATCGAACTGCCCGGCCAAGGCCAAGAAACCAGCTCCAATCCACCGATCTGTTGGGTCTACCCAGAAAATCCAGATCGGTTCTTTGAACAATGGGAGCAAAATTAACGAACTGCCACTTCCGTGGAAACCAATTCTGAGTATCAACTAAGGCGAGCTGTTCAGGCAAGCCTTACAACACAGCTCTATTGTTTAACTCTCATAGAGAGGAGAACACACAAAGCAGTTATCCAACTAAACTTTTTTCAAAAACAAGATGATAAATCACCATCAAGGAGCAACCACAACATGTTTATCTTCTGGGGCAGCACTGGTCGATGGAGGGTGCCTTGCCGATCTTAGCACAACGCGTATACCCGTACCCTGGTCCCCTTGTGCCTTCTTCAACTGGAAGTATTTCTCATCCAGTTCGGCATACTGAGCACAGGCCGTGGTATACGTATCTTGAGCTTTACGCGTGCGACCCCCTGACATTGTTTAGCATACTCGGTGACTTCCGCTAACTTCCCTTGCAGATCAGTCATCGCTGCAATAAGCTTAGCGTTCTCATCTGCAGCCGCACGGTACTTATCTGTCATCACGTCCATCTTCGTCTTGTCAACTCCCCATGCAGCTCGCAGACATCCCAGCTTGACTCGGGAGTTGACATCAATATCAGCATGCTGCACAGCGTTCTTCAGTTTGTCGTACCCCGCCAGAAACTACAAGGACAAGTTCAAGGTTACAATCCCTTACGAAACAGAGCGACAAGCCTAACAAGTAAACACTCACCAAACAAGTAGCCATGTCCATGGTGCCCAGTAGCGTATCCATATCTTTATCCTCAACCTCAGTTTTGTAGCCGTCCAACACGATCCCCTTCAGCAGACTGGTCGTTATGGGCACCGAGTGGAAGCTGCAGTTAGAGCGTTTCACCACACGCTTCTTCCCCGTTCTCCCCATATAGTAGAATTTGCTCCCCACATCCCCGATGCGAGGAGGTGAACTCTCACCAGTGATGTGGTGGCCTTGCCCCAAGTCGCTAGCTTCCTCAGTAGCCCGACCAGTGTCGTCAGCTTGTCGAGGCAACCTGAAGACAATGCCACCCGTCGAGCGACTTGAACTCCTGGGTCGCTTGTTGCTCTTGGCCCCTGACGCTACAGCTTTTCTTTTGCCACGATCTCCATGAACGTGCGGGTGGAACTCCATTTCCTCCATTATCAGAGGGGAGCTCTCTCTCAAACTCCCCTCTCCCCTGACATATTTGCGGCACTTGGCCATAAAGAAACCTACGCAGGACGCAGGTTAAATAAACAAGCCTCAGGTTCCTTTTCAACAAAACAAAATAGAGGGATAGTTAAACAGAGAAGCCAAACGTACTTGAGTAAACCGACGAAGTAAACGACGCAACACAGGCGAGAGAAGAGCTGCGACAACACTAAGAAGAGCAAAGGAAGAGCAAATGCCTTTGCTTTTCCAAGAACACTACTACTTATGGTAAAGTAACGATCTTCCCAAGACAGGTCATGATGGCATCGAGACGCCAAAATGGCAGGCCACCTGGCAGCCATCTCGTCATGACTCCCGACCACCCATATTCTTACACGTGCCACGCACGCATTGTAAATCAGGCAGCTCCAAAGTAGAGAACGCCCCTTGCGTCCTCAAGACATGTGCAACCTACACCGTTTAAATCGGATGGCAAAGTCACATGTCGTCGACACCGTACCCTCCATACGACAAGTCGCAATAGCATACCCATACTTGCAAAATGCAAACATTCATATCATACATAATACTACTTATATAGAGCAAAACAACATATTTCACATTCACGAAAAGGAGCGAACTGACGACCTCAGTGAAGCCTCAGTTCACAGACTAACCGAGCTGCTGAGAATACTCATGAAATCCAACTCAGTTAGCCACTAGTCATTATAATCACAGGCAAAGAAGAAAAACGAGCTGCCCAGGTCAACCCAGGAAACCAGCTCTATTGTTTACGGCCAAAGGCCAATTACAACCACAAACACCAACAACTTTTTCAAACAACATCATCAAAGTTTTCTGCAAGAATGACATTCAACACTAGGGCAGAGTTCGGATCACCAGTAGATGCCACAACTGCCTCGGTAACGGCCACATTCAAATTTCGCCCGGAACCCCGAAACCGATCACTCACCACACCGATGAGGGGAAACACGACCGCAGCGAGAATTGTGCTAGCATCTTCGAGTGGCCCACCCCCGCGTTCTCCCAAAGCTCTTCGCTCTCGCTCCTCCTGCAGATCGTCAAATTTCTTCTCCAGTTCCTCCACCTCAGCACGGATGGTGAGATAGGCCTCTTTCGCCTGCAATGTGGAAGTCTTACATCGTTCAACATAGGCTTTCGCTGCGACCAGCTGGCCCTTCAACACCTCCACCTCATGCTTCAGCTCGATCGACTCATTCACCACAAATGTCTTCTCTAGCGTCAAGGCAGTGAGTTGGGGCTTCAAAGCGTCCAGTTCTTTCTTCTCAAATCACAGATAGCTCGAAGATTCGAAGCTTCGTCCCTCGGGCTTCGACCTCCATCTTCTCCAAATTTCGGTAATCGAAGCGGCGTTCTTCAACCGATACCCCAAATGATCACCAAGACAACTCGCATAACATATCACGTTAGCATCAAACAACAAGATATAGCATATAACACACAAGTTTGAACGCTAAAGTTACTCACTAGGCACATCGCCTTATCCATCCCCCTCATATTCGACTCCAACTCCATCGCATCCAGGTCTTTCCTATCACCGTCCAGCGTCATACTCTCCAGCAAACAAGCAGCTATGGGTGCGGACTTGTAGCTGCAACCGACCTCCTCACATAGCGCTTCTTCCCATCACTTCATCTACATACATCGTCATGGGCCCGCTCGGCTCATCTTTCCCAAAGACTGGAGTGCCCCTTACCAGTCTCTCTCATACCAACCTTCCCCTTCATCTTGCCAGGAGCATCTCCAACAACCCTGGTCGGAGCGACCTCCGGGGAGTCCTTCACCCAGAACGCTAAAGTCGGGCATCGATCTCGCTCTTGAGCTACGAGCCGCCCTTCCCCCAGTTCGCCCTTTCACCACCCCCCAGTGTGGTCTCAGCTACCCTCGCAACCTTGGAAGGTCGAGACTCTAGGTCGTTACCCTTCCTTGTCGACAAGCGAGGTTCAGGGATTTCAAACGGAGAGTCCTCCAAATCGAATGGAGAGTCCTCTTGACCCTGCCCAACTCCCGACCCAAACGCACTTGCACCTCCGGCGGGTCGCTTCACCCCAGTACGACCGCGGTTCTTATCTTCCCTAGTCACCAGATCACTCCGACGTTTTTCCATCACAGACTTCTTCGACGTTCTCCCGCTCACCTTACCCCACGCTTGCTCTTTTGCACCTCCCTCTTCTCCCTAATCGCAGGTCCGCCCCGTTCCTTAAAGAAATGTCGATTTTCGGAAGCTTCACTTGTTTCTCAGCTCAAGTCAACCTAGCGAACTTCTCAATCACCTTTCGGCTTGTCTCCTTTTCTAGGGGGATATCTGCAAATGACAACAAAACAATAATATCAGTACAGCTCAGTTAACGTAATGTCAATATTCTCAAAGAGCGTACCGGTACCCACCAGTAAAGTCGTATATTTTATTTTCCACACTGAACCCGCTCGCACAGTAGTTTCCCACAAGCAGAAATGGTCTTTTATCCCAAGACTCGTTACTCACACCATCCAGGACACTCAACAGCTTAGCTCGGGTTTGCAAGCTAAAGTTAAGCGATCGAGATCGCTTTAGGGAGTAATGATCAATAATATCAGCGACCTCTATCCGGTATTCACTACTGGCGTTCAGCAGAAGTCAAACACCTTGAACAACTGCCAAATGTTACCCACAAACTGAACAGGCGCTTTGCCACAGCAGTTCAAGAACTCACAAACCAGCTTAGAAAATGGTATTGTCATATGCGCCCTCAGCTACCCCTCACAGACGATAACCCCATAGTTCGGTGGGGTATTCCTATTGCTAAAAACCAGAGCGTGCTGTCCGGGCTTATGGATCTCCAGACCGCTTACGGTTATCCCATATTTTTTCCTTAAATAGGAACGCTCAAAAAGCATGTCGTCCACAAAATACTAGCGGCAGCCGGCGGACCGCCGACCCCACATGACTGAAGTGCTCACTTCAAAGACCTACGCGACACAAATCGAGCCTCATCTTCCCCACTTCCAGCCTCCTCAACTGCTTCATCTTCATCACCAGCCTCACTCACCCCACACACCGATTCATCTTTCTCTTCCTCCTCATCAGCCCAACCAAGAGAAACTTCACAAACCTCATGAGATTACGTATCATCTGAGTCAGACATCTCTCTCTCGCCCTAACGATTCTAGCCACTAGTAAATAAGCAAACATCCTAACAAATCTAGAGCAAAGATTAAGCACGAAGCAAGAAGCAGGAGTTCAACAATGGCAGAAAACTAACCTGAAGGTTGTTGCGGTACTGACTTATTTTCTACAAGGCGAAGCAGCAAAGTGATGTTTCAAAAATCGCAAGCGTAATCTTTGAACAACCGCCCCTCCAGTTTCCAAGGCACCATGATTACACCCTAGCCCTAACCGCACACGACTTCCAACAAGCTGTCCTGTCTTTTCAAATCCCGAAAAAATGAGGGCGGCACGTTGTCTCTGCAAGCAGTTCAGATCCTCTCACGTGACGAACACGTATCAAACATCCACGCCCACCAACTCACAGGATAACACAGGTCGTTCTCCTTAACTCGTCAGGTATTTCCAACTCTAAACATGCTCCACACGCGCTACCATTTTCTCTCAGCAAGCCACTTCCATGACCAGCATGCCCTACTGAGAGGGGGCTGTGTAAGGGAGTGATATCCTCCTTCAAGAATATCAGGCGCGTACTCAGCATGATGGAAATACCACACCGACCTGTAGAATCATATTGCATCCCCAAGCTAAGAGAACGTTCCAGAACAGTTTGCGCCAGCACGCGAACCAGGCTATAACGTGACTCAGCTTATCTTCTAGAAGCAATCATGAACAAGAGATGCACATGTACAAATCACTGCCACCAGCTACTGACCACTGCCACAAGCTACTTGCCCAGACTACTAATCCCCATCATCACAGCAGACCTATAAAGACAGTTCTCGCACGCCTCTTTAATCTAGACCCCACGGTTGTGATACATTTTACATGTGGTGGGCGAGGATTCACTCTCAACATCTATAAATACCCCTCCTATGAACTACGCCAGACCTGATTCTTCTCTCCCCTCAGAATCGAAAGCAAGATACGTAGGCAGTTCGCTCCTAAGCCGAACTCGGTCCCTTCTATCATCCATTCCAATTCCCATTCAACTATGTATGTAAAGGAAAGCTGAAACACGCCTTTACAAAGGGGAAGGACAGCCATGAGACTAGATGAAACAGAGAGATAAACAATAGTTGCAGCCTTGCAGGTCTGAGGAGGTTCGGGAAGAAGAAAATAAATGGAATGGACAATTGGACAACGTTGAAGCATAAAAAATTCTTTTTATACTATAATTCTGATTAAACAATATATTTCGGGTAAAGAAGGGGAAACGAGCGAATCATCCAGACCCTGCACAACCAGAAGTAGGGAAACAAGAAGCCACTAAAGAGTCACTGAAGACGAGCAAGATGATCAAGGGAATTTCGGGTTAAAGAGCCTAAAGGAGGGGTTAAAATTAATAAAATTGTTAGCAACGAAGAAACCATAAAACTCATATAAGAACATATAATACGAATGGATACATATCTCGGATGTACAGTCTCCATTCAAAGGAATTTCAATTGCAACTCACTTCACTCAGTGATATTACCAAATGTATCAAGGTAGAACCTCATTCAGCATTCAATAGCTAGGCCAGTGTTTAATAACCATTATTCATCGAAGTTGTTCGTTATCGCTGGTGAATCAGATTGCCGCATTCTTTCTTTAAAATTTTCCACAATTCACCCACTATAAGTGATCTTTCCAGTACATAGTAGGTGAAATTTTCTTACTTCCACCTAGGAAAATTTTGCACGAATATTTTTTCAGAATCCAGTACAAATTGCCAACAAAAGGAATATATGTACCCATTACACAATCAAACACTAGCAACTGCGATTCACCCACTATATAATTTGCCTTTTCCCACTATGAATTTCCATGGCCCACTATGTTACCAAACACAGCCTAAAAGTATCTTAGTTGCAACAACTGCATCACATAACAATGAAAATGCTTGCGACAACTACAATAACATATGCCTTTGCATCACCATAATCATGAATTTGAAGTACACACATTGACACATACATATATGCAAACAACATTACTTGCAGCCCACTCTTTTATTATTGCACCACTTTGAATGTGAGTAAAATGCTTGCTTTGCTGATGTTCCCGCGAACGAGGAGAAAGAAAACACTGGCGGTTGTTTTGTTTTCTATTTACAAAACCCTTAATACCCCTGGCCCTAATCCTTGGGCCCGAAATGCACAAGTTCTACACGGGCCTTTGCAGATCCAATTACAGTCCGTGTTTCCAAATTAATGCAAAGCCAGCCAACTTAGTTGACTTTCGGTTATAACAAATCTCAAAAATAAAAATGAAAAATAATCGAAATCTTAATTAAACTCAATTATGTTCATTGAATACGAAGTTAGTACTTAGGGGGGTTTTCAATTCCAGTATCATGAGTAATAATGTTGTACTAGATTATCATCCCTACCAATTTGTGAAAGGTACAAAATTTTCTTCGGTTACATTATTTGTAAATGCATCATAATGATCATAACATGAAAACGAGACGCACTTTATGTTTTGGTTTGCTTCGGCATCAAAGATTAATATGAATGACAAGCTAACACGATATGCTGAGCAACATTGAATACTTCCATCATTTGTTTGGGTGAAGTAGCTTGTTATTGATTATATATTAGACCAATTAAGTTCAGTACACTAAGATAGATATGAGCAGGTTGAGTGGCCCAAGTAGGTTGCTTATTTCTTAATTCCGTAAACATATGGCTTGTGACATTTGTCTATCTCATCCTAGCAAGATTTTCAAACAGACATTGATTAGTGTGGAAGTTACCAAGATTTTGGCCACTAAACAACTTTATAAAAGCGATTATGATAACGATGATTACAGTAGTCTGTTTTCCCTTATTTTATTTTATTTTTCCATTTTAATATTATATAGTTTATGTAATAATATGTTTAAATTATTAAGGTTTGCGGTGAACACGCGTTGACTTACAAATAGGTTGTTAATTAGGAAAAACCATGTAGTTGGCAAAAATGTTTGTATGAGCTGAGTTAGATCTAAATATTGAAAAGTTTATGCATCCAAAATCCAAATACTGCTAGCACTTAGCAGGTTGCTGGCTGGCCATGTATATTCCAATGATATATACTAATGTTCAAAAACAAATAAAAGTCCGGAGTATTTTTCATAACAATGTCTCCATAACTAATGTAAGACTAGGTCAGGTGCACCCTAAAGTACATACATAAACTAAACTCGATAATTTAGTATCTAGGACGTATAGCATGAAACGTACAATAAGACGTATAAGATAAACACAGAGATGTACCATTCAATATATGTTTGTTTTCATGCAAGCTTATTGATCCTTTAAAATATTTCGAAACAAAATTAACAACTACTTGGAAGTGCCGTGCGTTTAAATAATCCATATTTCAAGGTCCTTCCAAAGTAAACCGTATTTTTATTTTTATATATTATTCATGTTTCTAGTCATGATCATTTACCCATGGTAACAATGAATTGATGATGAAATTGGTCTTGAGATGACAATAACATGATGCTAGCTATCACGTTACAATTAATTTCGTTGACAGAAAAATACCTATTCTTAACAAGTTCCCTAGAGTTCAAACCTGGAAATTGTTGCAACATCTCTGTGATGAAGTAAATGACTATTTAAATCTGAACAAACTTTCACTGTTTAATCTACAATTGTTGCTACATTAAATTCGATCAAGTATTAAGTCTGCCTCCACATGTATTTTCTCCATTTTTCTTTCAATTTCTCTATAGGAAAAGGACTAGTCCTCGATCATAACTAATAATTTCGCATATTGATCAATGATCACTGAATAATGAAAATAAAAAAATATCAAAAACATCCACATTTCTTTCCGCAATATCCTGTGCTTTTCTTCCAAGGCAAGGAGACAGAGACAGAGCGAGCTGACTTTATTTAGACAATTAGACCACATTTATTCGTACAGGACACAACTTGAGAAAAATGACATGAAAGGACAAAACAGGAATTAAACAAAATATACAAAAAATGTGAAAAAGCAAAGTAATAAGAAGAAGAGAGAGAATAAAAATAAAGAGAGAGTCAATTTTGAATCCTACCCGCTCCATTTTGTTGAATTCCACTTGACCAAATTCCAATATAAATGGAAGCCCACCTCTCAAATTCATTAATCTTCAATACCCAGATCTCATTTTTTCCAATTTCATTCCAATTCTCATCAAACAATATCCTCTGTTTTTTTATAGTATCCTGCTCTTTTCTGAGTTGTTGTTGTTAAATTTCATTGGAAACTTATCTTTTTTGGTATATTTTAATCAATAGTTTCTATATACCATTTGATTCATTTCTTGAAGTTGAGCATCTCAGAAAATGGGAATTCAAAGAGATAGAATCAAATTCAATGTTGGTGGAAAGATCTTTGAGACAAGTGCTACAACTATAGCTAATGCAGGGAGAAATTCTGTTTTTGGAGCTATGTTTGATGATAATTGGAACCTTCAATCTATTGAAGATGGACGCAATGAGTATTTCTTTGATAGAAATCCAGCTTGCTTTGCTGTCCTTCTTGATCTTCTTCGAACTGGGGAACTTCACATTCCTGCAAAAGTGCCTGAGAAGTTACTTTATAGAGAAGCTCTTTATTATGGCTTACTTGATCATGTAAGGGCAGCGAAATGGGGACAGTTTGATGGAAACCGCCTTCGTTTAGGTGGTTCGATAACAGGAAGAGCGCCTGGCGATGGAACAGCGATACGAGCGGGTCCAGATGGTGGTTGTTGTGTTGCTCATGGTAGTATGGTGCATGTTTATGATTGGATGCTTGAAGAGCATCCACCAATTAATTTAGATTACCAAAGAGTTAATGATGTTGGGTGGATTGACTCAGAGAATATTGTGATTAGTGCTTGTGAGAGATTAGGCAGGGGAGATGGTGGAATGGGACTATTTAGTTCTTCAAATGGTGAACTCAGGTATAAGTTTCATGTAAGTCATGAAAGTCAGGTTAAAAGTTTTACTGCTGGTGCATTAAGTTTTAGTCCAGATTATAAGATTTTTGCTAGTTGTAAAGGAAGGAGTAATGAATATGGAATTGGAGTTTGGGATCAAGTTACTGGAAAACAGATTGATTTCTTTTACGAGTCACCTGGTTGGTCCCTTGGCGACGCCGATAGGCTTCAATGGCTTAATGGGACTAACTGTTTGTTGGTTGCTACATTGTTTCCTAGGAAAGATAACTGTTACATTAGTTTGTTGGATTTTAGAGAAAAGAGGATGGTTTGGTATTGGTCGGATATTGGGGCGCCTATAACTATTGATGAGAAGCGAGTTCGTGATGCTATAGCCATGGAAGAGACTAATTCAATTTGTGTGGTGAATGAGTATGAGGACTTGGGATTTATGGATTTAAGGAGTACAGTTGGAAGTGTAAGATGGAGCTCAAGGAGTCGGTTGATGGCGGGGAAAATGCCTGATGAACCATGTTATCCTAAGCTGGCATTGCATGAGGGACAACTTTTTTCATCGATGAATGACAGTATTTCAGTGTTCAGTGGACCTGATTGGGCATTAACATCCAGGCTCCGAAGGGGTTATGGAGGTTCAATCTGTGACTTCTCAATTGGTGGTGATCGCCTTTTTGCTCTTCATAGTGAGGAGAATGTGTTTGACATATGGGAGACTCCGCCGCCACCTATTATGTGATTTAGTCTAAGAACAATTCTTTGTTCTATACTTTACCTCATTGTGGTGCTGGAATAGGGAGATTATTTTTCTCTAACTAATAGTAGAAGATTATTGGAATTCAGCTTTGGGCTGAAGAGTTTGACAGATTTGAAGTAAATTAGAGTGTGAGCTTGTACAGGGTTTGTTCATATTATTACTCAGAAAAGAATGATATCTGATTTCTTAGCTATCCCTGTTTTGGAATTCGGGATAATTAGATAGCAGAATGTATTTGATATAGTATTAAAGCTTTTTGCTTCCGCATTTTAAGTTTTGAGCTTGTTATAGTTACCTGCATTTGTAACTCAGAAATGAATGAAAAATACCATATTTGTGAGACCAGTGTCATTGAGTATAAATTGCAGAATGTTGTTTTATCTGTTTCATGAAAGGGCCTTCTAGCACCTGAACTCCTGAAGGTTGTTTCTTGGACAATTTTCTTTAGACTTCCTCGTCTTTGTTATTCAATCTTTTGTGTCTTTCATTCTCTCTCTCCCACCTCCCTCTCTCTCACTTGCACCTGCTCTTTATTTAAAGTTAGGATTTCTTCTCCACAGTCTTGATGCTATTCCTAGCCATTCAATAGATAAGATTCTAAGACAGCCTTGGGCCCTTGGCGCAGATAAGGGAGTCTTAACAAACTTTAACAAAGTACTTTTTTCATGTGAGCAGTTGCAACTGCTAAGCTGGGTGATAAAGTGTGGATGTTGAGGGAGTTTAAGTTGAATATATGCCTACTGAGGGAAGGCATTATTCCAGCTATTTTGGTTTTCCTGTCTGAACATGAGACTATATAATTTGTGAAGGCTGCCAACTTCCGCTAGTTGGGCAAATGGACAATCATTTGTCTGACCATAACCATATCAACTAAACCAGACAAGTCTTTTTTGCACATGCACTTTCGGAGAAATGGCAAGGAACTACCCTCTTAAAAAACGAAAGTTATCATCGATCAGATCCTTCACGGACAATTCTAAGCGACTCCCTAACTGACAACTATTGATTTGTATCGAGGTATATATGCTTGCATCAAGTTTAGGGAGTCCCTTATTGAAGTCCTTCGTTTCCTTTTTTCACTTGGCAAAAAAGAATTTAGAAGACCCTCATATAAAAGGCTTTCGTGGATATCAAATCTAGAAAAGCCGAAATAAATAGTTGTACAACTCAAGGAAAATAAATCATGATCTTCTATATGCACAGCTTATTAGACCGTCTCCAACAGGTTGGTATCCCCCTTGCCCCCACAATATGCAGTTGGCCTCTCCCTCCCCCAGCTTTGCTGCTTGGACCTACTTAACGGCCTACTATTGCTATTGCGACCAGTGGCGGAGCTAGGAAATTTCTCCAGGGGAGCCTAGTGTAAAGTGCTAAGAGGAACCCATTTGAGGTAGTGACCGAATGACCTCCACTACATACTTCTACCAGTGATGTTTCTTCTTTGCCTCTCTTTGACTCAAAATGCTCACTCCAAAAATTATTTTAATTTATTTTCGAGCACAAAGGCCTTTGTTTTATTTTGTAAAAGTACTTGGGAAAACAAGCCTTAGTCCACTATTTCTTGGCATTGACAAAAAATGACTCCATCAAATGTATAAATAGAGTCACCCAGCCAAACCAAACCTCCTCCTAATTCCTAGGTGGGCTTGAATAGTAGTTTTTTTTATTTTAAATTACTAGGTGGGCCTAAACAAGTACTACTAATTTAGTTTTTGTCCCAAATTAAGAGGGCCTACACCCTACCTGGCCTCTAGATGGCTCCGCCACTTATTGTGACTCACTATCTCAATAATTTTAGTTATAGGAACCCTTTCGATATAAATAAATAAGTACTAATTAGTAGGTCAGTTAAGTGGATCAAATTAGTAATAGGTCTGTATATAATTACTCGGGGTATTCTCCCTCAACATGAAAGGGCCCTTTTTGAAAGGCCCTTTTATTTGTTTTTTTATCTAATACAAGAAGCTATAGGATGAACCTTGTGGAAGGGCCCTTTCATATAGATGCTAATAGAGAACAAATGAAGGGCCCTTTCATGTTGATCCAATATCTATCCACAACTGCTTTAACAAACAAATGAAGAAATGATCCAATATTTCAACAAACAAATGAATACTCTACTACATTTGGAGAGTATTTTTTTTTTAGCGTATTTGGAGAGTATTCATTTGTTTGTTGAAATATTGGATCATTTCTTCAGCAATGTCTGTGGGCTAGATTTGGTATTTAATTTCCACAAGGTTCGTCCTATAGCTTCTTATGGATCTATATTAAACTAGACTGTACATTGCTGTGACATAACTTATTGCACTTTGAGATGAGCTTTCTCATAAATTTTAGATATTCACCATTGTTAATGATATCTACATGTATTTATGTAAAAGGTTTATTTGATACTTGATGAGTTCATTCTTGCTGGGGAGCTTCAAGAAACAAGCAAGAAGGTATGTTTATGCAATCTATAGTCTCCATGTTTTGTTTTCTTAGGTACCAGATTGACCAAATACTCACTAATTTTACCATGTTAACTGCCATCTCTGTATGACTACCATTCGTTTCGAACCAGAGGTGACGTTTGGAGCAAAAGGATTTAGTCTTTTTCAGGGGAGAACTGTTGATGCAAACCTGGTCTGTGATTTCACATATTAAATGCAGATATCTGGCGTCTGTCCTGGTTTGGCTAATAACGTATTGGCAATTGACCATAAGCATAATGAATTACACAAAACCATTACTACTATGATTTATACCACTTGCGAGGTGCTGTCTATTAGCATTGGTGTTTATACCTGACAAGGCTGACAAAGATATTGTGCCATTGAGGAAAGCTGGAATTGGGTAAGAGTACAGTTTGATTATATTTCTTGTTTTCCAAAACTTGCAGGCTATTATTGAGAGAATGTGGGTTCTGGAAAAGCTGGACTGAGACCAGTATTATTTAGTGAACAATGTCTTCGAGATAACGTATTGTTCTTCTGTGCTTCCTGTACAGTATTTTCAATCTGTTTATCGATTTTAAATCTCGTCGAAGGCACAATGGTAAATGTTTAAAGTGGGATTTGGCTTATTATCTTGTTAGCCTCCCATTTGTTGTAGTACGTGGTGTTCAAAATGATTTCAAATGCTGACTTCTCAAGCATTTTAATTGCAGAGTAAGTCTCAGCTAGGATCTAGGAGCTTGGAAGTTTTCTTTTTGTCAAATTGTCTAGCTTCACTACGCTTAAGTTTAGGAATGCAATTCCAATTTGTTTATTTATTCATTGATTTATCTATGTATATTTGTTGTTGTTGTAGCTGTAGCTGTCTTTGTAGTTGCCATACATAGTGTTTAGCTTCTGTTTGATGATTGTATCACTATTCCATTTTCTTTGTCTCCGTAATCTGATGCATCCAGCAAGATGATTTGGTTGTTCCTTTTTCAGCAAATGGAAACAGTTTTAAACTTTTAATTAGTCTTTTCCTATCTACATGTCTGTGTAAACAATCAAACTCCCAACCATTGGGCACTCGTACAACACCTACAGTAGAAAAATTAATAAATAAATAAATACCCCATGGATTTTTTTATTTATTGTCTGTATCCTGTAAGCCCTGTAGGTGCAGTCGTGCAGATATTGAAAAAGAGTTCGTCTACCACGAGGATATCCTCATAGGGACGCCTATTGAAAAAAAAAAAACCCATATTCTCTTCTTTTGTTTTCGTTTTGTTTTTATTTTCAGACCATTGATTTGATCCAACGGTCTCGAAATCCCTAAAATTCTCGTGGTAGAGGAAGAAGTTTTCACTTGAGATGAGTATATGTACAGGCAAAGATTGCGAAAAATACTGCTGCCAATTGTTAATCTAATATAATTTTACAGGACCTGGATCCTGATCTTCAAGTTTAAGCATCTCTCCAAGAGTCAGGTACAGGTGTTCTGATTAAACAAATGACAGGATCAAATGTTCCCTTCACAATGGCATTACCGACATTTAAGCTACGATCAGATATATGTGGGTATGCCATATTTGTTGGACGGTGGATATGCAATTCACAGCTCAGCTCCTAAATTTTTCTGGCGCAAGTGTAAAACTGTAACAAAGTGCGACAAATGTTGCCAGCGATACTGTCAACTTAACGTTTTCATGATCTCTAACTCTATAATAAGGTCCTTTGCAGCTATGTTTTCATTATGAGTTACGATTGTTCTCACAAATTATTAAATGAAATACCTGAAACAAGGTTTGGTGCTTGGAGTTTAACATGTGATTGAGCTGGCTTAGTTGCAGGGTTGGGGTTTCATACTAATAGCACTGGTTCAAGGCAGAGTGACATCATTGTGGGTAATTATGGAATAGTTTTAAAATGAAGATAGCATGGACTGGTTGGCAACAGGTTACCGTGAAGTAGTTGGGGTTAATAACAAATTTTGTAATATATTTTTTTGGGTCCGTCCAACACAAAATGGAAAGTGCCCATAGCAAATATGTTAAAAAATGAGAATGCCCATGCCACGTTTCCGTTTGTGAACTCCTAAGATAAATCTAAAATGTTGTACCGTGACTAGAAACCAGTTTCAACAAAGTTGAACCTAAGAGAGTGCTAACTTTAATTCAACAAGGCCCTATATGAACCGGTCTTTAGGAACATATTTTGAAGAAAACCAACCTTATAAGATAAACACGACCGGATGACCCTTTTGAACCGAATAATTATGTTGTATAAAATAACACTCTTGTGTTGGGCACGACCCATTTTGTGTCGAGCACACTCCAGAAACAAAATAGAATTATTACAAATTTGTCATTACATATTTTGTGTTGGGCACTCCCCCAATTACATCAAGGTAACCTATTGCAACCCTTCATCCTCAAAGAGCCTCCATAGTTTATCATTCTCATACACTCCCCACATTGAAAACTCAACAAACAAAATTTTCCTCCACATCTCAATCAAACTTAATCAAAACACTAAATGGAATACTCCAACTATTTAGAACACGAATATGAAGATGAGGTTCAACAACAACTTAGAGAAATGAGAGAAGAAAAATGAGAGATAAAATTAGAAAAATGAAAAAGGAATGAAAGGAGATGTGAAAGGTGAAAAAGTTGCAATGGAAAGTGAAGAAAATTGGAAGTGAAAATTTTGATGATACGACTAGTCTTTCAAAATTGAAAATGGGAATATGTTTTTAATTGAAATCAAATGTGTTATTGATAATTCTTAGCATATCTAAGTATGTGCTTACACAAAAAAACCTACTTCAAAGTATAAACATTTAAATCTTTGAAAGTCCACAATCACAAGTGTAACACTATAACGGGACCCAAACGACCACCAAATATTGTTGTGATATACTTCCAATCGACTTCATGAGGTCGTTTAAGTATATAGTGGAGTGGTCTGAGCATGTCGTTTGAGATTAAGTTCTCGGGTTTTTGGCTTGGAACGATGTGGTCATGTTGTTTGAGTACACTCAAGCAGTCTCAACGTGTCGTTTGAAACTAAGTTCTCGGGTAGGCTTGGAACGATGTCGTCAAGTTGTTTGAGTATATAATGAAGCAATTTGATCATGTTGTTTGAGACCAAAGTCTCGGATTTTTGCCTTAGACGACATGGCTGGCCTGGGTCGTTTAGGGACTTTGTTGGACGATATGATTGGGTCGTTTGGGGACTCTCTTAGGCGAGATTGTTTGGTTGTTTGGACCAAATTTATTGTGAAGTTCAAATTGTTTTTTGGTCAAGCACTTTCAAATCCCTAATTTACAACCAATCATATTCCACTTTAACATACATCAAATTCCAATCAAATACCAAATACAAATTTCACTTGAACATACATCAAATATCAAACAAATTCCATTTGAACATACATCAAATTCCAAAATTAAACAAGTCAACATATTAAATTTCAAAATACATCAACATACATCAAATTCCAAAATAAATCATCAAACTTTTAAATTCCACTATTGTAACACCCACCAATGTACTTATACCGAGTCAAGTTGTACGCCTCTAGGAACTCGGATCTTGCTTCCTTGGGAATAACATTCTCACCCAATTGTAGACCTCTCTCTAGAGATGAGAACAAGAGAGAAAACTCGAGAAAAAATGACGGTTTCCCTTGTTAGGTTGAGACCCAAGAGAGATGATAACCGGCTAGAAAAGATTGTATCCGGTTTTTCGGTTTTCCTTTTTAGGTGGGGAGTCGGGTGTATTGGACTATTTCTATTAGACTTAATTGTTGGGCTTGGGCCAGAGTGTGCCCAACACATGACCCATAAAATAATGTGACACATGTTGATTTCAGACACAAGTTAGGTGCATGTCTCGAGGCTTGTTTTTGTATTGTGAAAAGGCGTGCACGTCAAGTTAGAACTTGGGAGCCTCTCATTCTTTTCTTCTTCTTTTTTTCGATAATCCTACTTATATTAAGCTTATAAAAACAAAGGAACATAGTTTATCTCCAACATACAATTTGGAAGATATGTCATAAGTAGTTGTTGGATAGCCCACACAACTAACTGATAAGCATCCCCATTAACAGTCCTATTGATCCAATTAAAAGACGCGGACTCTAAGTTACTTAAAAATTTTGTTACAGAAGAATGTAAAGCAATCAAAGGCCACTTGCATCCTCCACCATTTTGAAAGCTTTTATGATTGTACCTCTGCACAATCTCCTTAATTAGAACACAAAGTTATATCTACCTAGGAAGCAGGCCAGTAAGACAGCCACTTTTGTCACCACCATTTCTGCTTCTTAACGTTCAGTAGCTTTATATCTCCTAACAGCTGCTCCGACTAGCTCTCCTACATCATTCCAAGCCATACATCATGTACTTGCCCATCCAGTGTCCTTGTGGAAAGCAGCATCAAACCGAATCAATATGCAATCATTAAGGATTACTGGAAAGGTAGAATCCAAATTATTCATATATGGATAGGAATATTGGTAGTAGGGTTAGAAATATCTTCTCTGAATACTAGGAAGCAATATTTATCTGCCATAGTGGAGCATTTCCTTAGCAACTTAGCTCTGTTAGGTATTTTGTGTTCAAACTTTGCTTCATTCCTGACTTCCCAGATATAGTGAAGCATAACACAGCAAAAAATACTAGCCTGGTTAATGTGCTCTTCTTTACTTGAACACCACAGCATGATTTTGTCCAACCATGTTCTCACATTGTCACCACTAACAAGTTGTATTCTAAAGCCTAGGACAGAAGCAAACCAAACATTTATAGTCGACTCACATCCAAAGAAAAGATGTTCATCTGTTTCCAACATGGTTCTCAAGTAGAAAGGGCATGCAAAGTCTCTATGCATTTTCCTTTTCAACAACAAGTCCCCCATAGGCAAGGATCTTTTATAAAGTTTCCATATGAACAATTGAATGTGCACTAGAAGATAGATATGATTTCCAAATGCTTGAAATGGTTTTGGAGCTAAAATTAGAAAATTGTCCTACCCAATTTTTATGATTTATTAGGAATCTGTAATAAGCAGTCTTCATAGGCAGAACCCCTTTACCATCCCCACACCACTTCATCTTGTCTTTTTGAGCACCAATTGGTCTCACCACCACCTCTTGGATTTTCTGACTTATGAAAGGGTGGAAAAGGTTATTCAACTTGTCAATATCCCATCCATTCCAATTATATTAGTCATAAAAAAGTTAGCCACATAATGAGCATCAAGCTCAGGGTTATCAACTCCCAGTTCTTGAAGAGTGGTAGGAATATCATATCATCTTTGCATTGCCAGGGGTCAATAAGTACTAACGTTGTAACACCATCCCCAATAGCCTAGATAAGAACACCACTGATAAGATTAAACACTTTGTGAACTCCTTTCCAAAAGTAGGAAGTTTTACCATGTAGAAATAGTACATCACCAATCCAATTTTTTAATTTCTATATATACTAGTGAAAGTTTTTGTCCACATAGAATCTAAATCAATGGCAGCTTTCCAAGGTAGTTTTGCTAGCATAACAATGTTCATGTCTCTAGCCTTTTGTAACCCTAAACTTCTCACTTGTTTAGATTTACACAGGTGCTCCACCCAATGGTGTGAATACTATTAGAATTATAGGAGATACATGCCAGAAGAAATTTTTACAAGCTTTGTCTATCTTGTCACAAATGGAGACAAGAAGAAAATAAGTGGACATGACATAAATAGGGATAGCTTGGGCCACAAAATGAATCAGGGTGGCTCTCCCTGCATGGGAAATAATTTTGGTTTTCCATCCCTTAATTTTTCCATATACCTTATCAACAAGGTAGTCAAAATCCTCAGTTTTTTTCCTTGACAACATAATAGGGACCCCAAAATATTTATCTTTAGGATAAAAAAGTTTCATCTTCCAAAATCTTTTCTGCTTAAATTTAACATTTCTGTTAAAAAAAATGCTAGATTTATCATAGTTAATAAGTTGTCTAGAGGAATCACAATAGTCTTGTAAGATATTCTTTAAGTGTTTGTTATCTTCAAGAGTAACTCTTAAAAAGATAATCAAGTCATCTACATACAAGAGATGAGTAATAGCAAAGGAGTTCCTTTTTATCTTAATGCCCTGAGCATCTCCCATATTTTCAGCTTGTGTTAGTATCCTTGACATAGTCTCAGAGACTAAAATGAAAAGGTAGAGAGATAGAGGATCTCTCTGCCTAAGCCCTCTTTCAGGGATGATCTTTTCAAGAGGAGATCTATTTAGTAAAACTTTGGAGGAAACAGTTGTAAGACATTGTAAAATCAAGTTCCTCCATATTGTACTAAAACCAAATTTTTCAAAAATATTATCAAAGAAGGACTATTCCACTCTATCATAGGCTCTCATTCGTGTTTCAAATAGAGTATCCATTTAAAAGTGGGACTCGGTCCTTATTCTTTAAGGGCATCTCCAATGGGGGGTGTAAATCGATAAAATCAATTAGTTAATCAAAAGTCCTCCATATTGCACTAAAACCAAATTTTTCAAAAATATTATCAAAAAATGACTATTCCACCCTATCATAGGCTCTCATTCGTATTTCAAATAGAGTATCCATTTAAAAGTGGGACTCGGTCCTTATTCTTTAAGAGGTAGCTGATCCTCTAAATGCATTCCCATATTTTACACAACGCTATTATACATTATACCATTCTTGAACTGACAAGTTGGGGGGATAATGGCTATAAAATCCGGAGCATTTAGTACTACAAGTCTACAACTTAACATCTCATGTTCAGAATATTCATTGCAAATTTAGTAGATATGGTCCTAGTTCCTTATTTTGTCTACACTTTTTAGCCACGGAAGACCATTCTCATTGCCCGCACGTGACAAACAAATACTTTTCAGGGACCAATATTTACACCTTCATGTTTTGGAACGCCTGTCAATTTTTAACGAATAACCCATAGTATTGGCGCAGTGGCGCCCATACAGGCACCTAGGGTATGACACCATATAGGCGCCCATAAGAACCTAACCTGCATCACAGCATTAGCAGTTGGTACAACTCCATCGAAGTTTCCATGCACAATTGTGGCGATGCCCAGGCCATAAGCCCATAGCCCATAAGTATGTCTCGAATCCTTAGCTCTGCTGTGCATCAGCAACATAGATCTAGTGCTACACCATGTTACCTTCATTCCCATGAGAACTCTTCATTCTCATTTTTTTTTTGGCTAACTTACAGGCCAGCTTACATCTATATAAAACGATTCTCGCTGGAGACTCGAGTTGGGCACTTGCTCTCCACTGGCGGTTGGATGAAAGACGGCCCTTGCAGTTGCGAAAACAACAGGGGCTCATGGGGATCAATATCATATGAGAAGGGATGCAGGCGCACCTCGACTAATCCCGGGCCTGACTGGAAATTCGACTAGGTACTGCCTCACCAGTGACTGGAAATTCGACCAGGTACTGCCTCACCAGTGACCTTGAGGGGATCGATTGGTGACCATTTGGAAGCAAACCCAAAGCCGGACCAGCTATGCTACCCCTCAAAGTTTTCTTCATTCTGACTCTATTCACTTCTGTAACGAAATTAATGTTTCTCTAATTTCTCTTTCTTTATTCTATTTAATGTTAGGTTGATTTTGTGGATGCAAGCCATCAGTTTATGAGATACTCAGATCGTAACTGAAACTTATCATACAAAATAAGTTTCACTCTTCTCCAATTGCAATCAGCCTATCACTCAGAACACAGACAGAAGGTTGCTGCGCACGAATTTTCACTTATCCTATGTTTTAACTCTTCTCCGATTTCTATCACTCAGAAGTCAGAACATAGACCCAAGGTTGCAGCTCACGAATTATTCAACAATCCTTCTGCAAATTTACCTTCACACGCTTGTCACCTGCATATAAACTGGAGCAAAGTTCTAAATCCTTCTCCCTGACGTAGTTATGTAGATGCAGATAATAGTTTGAATCTTCGATGGGAAAATGCAAACTATTCCCTATTTTGGTAAATCCAAATCATACTTGAACGGGAAGGATATTATGACGCCACTACAACATTCGGAGCCTGGCAATATTATCATTATCAGACAAAGGCCTGGCAATCATATATTTTGCTTTTTCCTTGTTGATCTGGACGATGAGCTTAATGGGGCAGTCAGGGCTCTATATTCTTCTTAGGCTTGGTACTATAATCACTGTGCAGGTCTATAGAGTTTCTATGTTGGTAATTACTAGTAGGAGAACTGCAACAACCGGAAAAAAAATGCATTTGCGTTATGTAGCTCAGTTACCTTTAATTGATTTTAACGTGTGATTACAATTCGTATGACCTGATTTTGATCACTTGGTCCCAACACAAACAAGACGCCACACAGAACATACATAAAAGAACCATGTTTTTCTCTGCTGCAAGTTCATTTCCATCCAGCGGAAGATCTTTTATTTACAGTCTGGACCTGGCGGAATCGTATGAACAGTCATATGAACACCTCCGCAGGTGTTGGTGTTGCTTTGATGCCAGAATATTAGCTTAGGGGCTTTCACAGAACTCCATTTCCTATAATGAAAGCGCAAGTAAAATATTATGAGTAGTTCAATTGAAGTAGCAAGAAAGACAGCAGTCAGTCTTGTTGTGCTTGTATCAAAAATTGCAGAAGCGACAAAAAGCACGAAGAAAACAACACAAGAAAGTATGGATGTGTGATATCAACAAACAATGAAAGAATGTAAAAGTATACCACACGATGAACGCAAGGTTTACGTGGTTTGGCAAGTGAAACTTAGTTCGCAGTGGTTCAATAAAACCTCCAAAAATCCTTAATAACTCACAAATCTTCCTCTTACTATATCATCAAACGGTGTAGACTTTATCAGAGTATCACCAAGATCTTCTCCTTCCCTAAAGCTCTCACAAAAGACTGAAAAGAGGCACTCAAAACCCCAACTTTCTCTAAACACCAAATGTCTCATCCACCTAAAAGATATCTCAACTCCCTTTATACAAAAGAGGGTTAAGTTACAAATAATCATTGGGCACACAACATAAGATCACGTCCGCAACTTGAGAAGCAACCCCCACAGGTCACGTGTCGGTTCATTACAAGCTTCTTCAAAACTGCGAGTCGAGGAAAGCTATGACTCAAGCCTTAGAGCCGCAACTTGAGTAGCAGACCTGCCCGTCATGGGTAAAGCAAGTTCACAACTACAGAGGACATAAGCAAGCTACGGCTCTAAGGCGCTAAAAGGAAAGCTATAACTCAATCAAAGAATAACTCACGAGCTCTAAGGATTATCTCTTTGTACTTTACATTCTAGTGTGACTTTAAAAATTCCTTAATCAACAACCAATAATCCAACAATCTGAATTTCAATTTAGCATATACTAGTATTGGCCCCCAACATCATATACTTCCGTGGATTATGCTAAAGAAAATCAACCTATCCTTCTATGTAGGAGTCCAGGAGATACAAATTTCACATTTAAGAATAGTTTATTTGACATATGGCTTTGTGTCTCCTATGAGGTCTATTGTAGTCATATTTTTCCTGTAAGTTATGTTGTATCAGTACACTTAATTTTACAACAAGTTCAAGGTGAAAATTCAAATTCAATCATCTCAGAATCCTTCAAACAATTAATATCGGTCATTTACCTCTCACCAAAATAATAATAATAATATTTGCAAATTAACTGATTTCATGTGACGGATCATAGCTTTCTAGAGCAAAGGCCTTTCTATTTCAAATTAATTTAGCTCAATATTGAAAAGGCTTCTTCAACAACCACATATAATACAAAAGTAGCCAAGTAGTTTAGTAGGTACCTTGCCGCAGAGTGGACAGGTTTCACTCCTTTCCATCCACTCATATATACAACCTAGGTGAAAGTGATGGGAGCATCTAGTAATAATCTTAGGATTTTCAGGGGTGTATTCTGCACAGAAAGATTAAAAAAATGTGAATTAATGCTGAAAACCAAACTGTGAATAAATGCTGAAAACCAATGTAAGTCTAAACAGTGTGTCCAAACCCCCTTTACAGTAGCAATTTCTTTATAATAGAACACTGAAAGGGGCACAAAAAGTGAAATTACCATCAAGACACGTCGGGCATACATCTTCATCCTCAGGAGGTGGAAACGTATAAGCTAATCCCTGTGATACTTTTGCAGATACATTTTTTTCTGAAGACTCTGAACTGCCAATTTTGCACTCTTCTTCAGAATCAACTCGAATCCATTTCTTCCCTGCAACCATTGGTTCTACACCAGAACTACTTCCACTTCTTCTAAGTGGTTGCGACTCCTCCTGGAAGTTGCTCGACGACTTTTCACGCCTGAAGACCAATCCATCACGCTGCAAGCGAGAAGGCCTCTGATCAGCATCATATGGCATTGGTCTGGGGACAGAAAAGTACATTGCGTTTAGGGAATTGTCAGAAGCTGTGCCCAGCTCTGTTGCTGTCAAAGAAGTGGTGCCTTGGATTGGTGATGCAATTGATCGCTCATCCAGTCTGTGAAACATTGCACTATACTGCGAAATAAGGACAAGGTCAAGTGAGAAATCCCAGCCACTAGAGACAGACTTAGAACTATAACCATACCTTGAAATAAGAATTAGCTAGGACTGACATTATCTAAGAATTGCAAATGTACTTTCTAAAACATATATTCATATTTTTTTCAGACTCAGAGGTGAAAAACCGACAAAATTAGTCAAACCATTGTAAGAGTATATGTCAGTAGATGATTGATTAGAGTTTCATACACCAAGGGAATGGATCTTATTTCTAATTAACTCTTAACAGGAGCCTTCTCTGTGCATCATGAGGATTCAATGATGCAATATATTGAACCAATGGATGATGACCTTTAGTTTGAAGCTATGTTACATGGACATGCCATATTTTGAAAAAAAATTTGTGTTGAACACATACCGGACACATATTGTATGACCTCAATTGTTGTTATTTCGCTGTGGTAAACACTTGGTATCCGTGTCGGATACGGACACACCTATCCGTGTCGATGTAACTTAGGTCTGAAGATTAGCATGATTGGGATTCCATGGCAACTGCTTAAGAAAATACTAGTCACGGGTCGGAGGATTCAACGATTATGAATATACTTTCTTTAATACCAACAAAAACACGAAGTATGCACTCACAAAGGAATGCATGTCAAGCAGAAACCCATTATGCAGCAAATGATCAGAGGGCTATTGAGAAGTAGAGTATGCATCACTATGAACATCCTAATTTCATATCATAAACACATAAAAATAAACTTGGAAAACAATAGTCAAAAGAATGATAAATGTCTAAAAGTATATCGTCAACGCCAGTGCTTTAAGGCTAACAGGCGGACAAATTGTAGTGGGATCTGAAACAATATAGCCCTTGGTAGCACGTATAGTTGAAATATTTTCGATGACCTGTGGAAATAAATCAATTGTATTTTTTTCAAAGTGTTTAAATATATTTTCATCGGTTTAGCAAGCATTCTATCAAAAATAAAAATTTGAACTTCTTGATATTAACAGCAAGAAGAGTGCAGTAAAAATAACTAAATTTACGGCACAATTTCAGCCAACATTTCATAGCATTTGGTAATCTTCATTTATATTAAAGATATAAAGATAAAGATCGTCAACGCATTCATAATATGTCGGAGCATACCCCACTGAGTAACTGGTGGAGGAAGTATCTTAGACATATGCAGTGTCTGTATATAGAACTACTCGGATAAGAATATTCATCTGTATCCTCGCCACATGGACAGCAACAGAAAGCTCCCATTGCTATGCCTCCAAACAATCTGAGAAAGGAGATCGCTACAGAACAGTATTGCAGGCACTCAAATACTGAACAGAGATTTCATTACTATTGAAGCCTGGATAGAAGAGATGATAAAAAGTCAATTTGAAGCAGTTGAAATATGGGCTAGAAGATAAGCATGGGCAGAGTGCCTTTAGTATCAATGTGATTACATAACCAAACATGCCGTCTCTTGGCATTAGCCAAGAAATGTACTGAAAACCCTACTAATTTTTAGCATGACAAGCAAAACCTGTGATGAGATGAAGCACTGTACAGATACTGTACAGTCACTTCATCCAACTCAATTTGGGAAAAAACACTCAAACCAGATCAGTTATGCTCATCCTGATAGTCTGACCTACTAATTGTCTAATCCTGACAGATAAACAAGCAGAACTTACAATTAGTGATTCGCAGATTCTCATTAAATTTTTAAATTTAGGCCCACAACTAATGAACATAAAGAACATAGATTATACGCTTAGAAGGAGTGCCATATCTAACATTTTCATTATCAACAAAAATCCAATGACACTGAAGAAACAAAGAGTGAAAAGAAGAAACTGAATCAAATAGTTGTTTAATCCCGATTTAACAATAGGTGCATTATTCAGTACATTATCTGGATAGGTTTGGCTTTCAGAACTAACTCAAGTAACAAAACTATTACATGAAGTTGTAACTTCAATTGGAAGGACTACACATTGAGGACATGGGACGGGAAGCAGAACGTGAGACTAGTATATAACCATGAAGTTGAGGGCACCAGGACCCTCGGATCTTTGTCTGTTTTTACTCTCCGTTGAAACCATCTCACACATTAATCAATGATTTAAACGTATAGAGAATTGCTGTATCTACACCTGATCAATAGATGAAATATAGACCCATCTCACTCAACAGTCTCTCTCATCTCCCATTCCATGCCTCGCGGCCACAACAAATGCATATTTCACTTAGCCTTCCTTAATGCAGATCGATCCATTATCACAAGTATCATGCTTCTCCCCTGTAGTTATATCAGCACAATTGTCAGCAAGATTCTGATCTAAGATGGGAATAACCCAATCACCACTGACAGGAAACCTATGAATGTCAGTACAAGGTATATTCTGTTTTGTTTCCTTGTTAAGTTTCTCAGATCGCAATCCTTTGCTGTTTTTGCGCCCCAGCATCAGCAGGTCTAGCATTGTTCTTCGAACTATAGAGATGGAATTGGACTCAATCAAGCGCCCTTTGCTATATGCTTCTCTGAGAAACACGGTTTGGGTGCTTCCTTTAGTAGATATGTAAAAGATTCCTGGGTGTTTGAGGAGAAGCTCCCGCACATTGATTTCCATGTTGAAATCTCTTCGAAAGTGTGCTAAGCGCTCAACCTCAACCATTTTCTCTACTGTAATGCTCAGGAACTCATGAAGAATGCCAACGGCACGCTTCTCAAAGCGTTCAATTCCACCACATGTACGGATGCGAACAACTTCATTTTTCTCATAAGGCTTTAAGTAAGGCAACCTTTGCCAATTCTTTAGTGTTTCCTTAAAACCCTTCTCAATCTTAAATCCTGTAGGGAATTGGATTTGGAAAGCATATTTTACTTCAAACTCGCTTAACCATTTTTCCGTATATTCGTCCTCCCTCCACTTCTCCACCTTAGCTATAGCAAGGCTTTCATCCCTAGAAACTAAGGCTACTATCTCTAGGTCTACCAGCTTGAAGTCATCAGGATACTTGAGAAGGATCGAGTCTAGAAAATCCTCCGGCAGACCAAGTTCTCTTTTTACTAGCCTTAAAGCATGAATGTGTAATGTTCCATTAGTTGAGATTGTGAGAAGCTTCTTCAGTCGTTGAACAGCTAATAATTCTGATTCCTTAATAGCCTTAGCTTCCTCCTCGATCAAATCAGCTATCTTTTGAGAAAATTTGCAGCAAAGACTTCTCTTACGAGGGTGCATAAAAATCTCAAAAATATGAGGATACTTGTGCAGGAAAATACCTATCCCTACATTCAGCCCGACGATATTCTTCCACCTTGAGAGTCTTTGTACAGATATGAAAGGACCTTTCCACTTTGACTTCATTTCTTGCAGTTTTAGCACTACTTTCAATTTCTTTAGCTGACTCGTGAATTTATCAAGTCTTAGATCTCTGGTTCTATCTTCTAAACGAGTCTGCGCTGAAACCACGGGTTTTTTCCATCTCTTTTGTGTATTTAAGTAGAAAGGACCAAACCTGAAGGTATCTGTTCCTGAAGGAGAAAGAATCCGTTGTAGACTACCCACCCTAAATCTTTCATATCCTCTTGTCTTATGACAATTAAATAATGATCCAAACATCCTTGTCCGGAAGTATAGAACCTAAAACAAAAATTGTCGTCTGGTAAGTAATTGTCTCCAAGGTTCTCTAATTACGAACAACAAACAGGACGACGTTTATGCTTCACAAATAATCAAATTCAGTAAGAGTATGGCATCAGCAGAATGTAGTTTCAATCTTTTTCTAGGTGGCTTTTACTTGTTCCTCGTAGATGGTCATACTACCATGTTCACTATTTTAAAAATGATGTAAACTCAATCATGACTTCACTGCCTCTACCAAACAACGGAACTAGGGTTGATTTGGAGTCATATCAATTCCATTGCCTACACCCCTAATCCCCTTAAACCCGACTATTCAAAATTGTTAGATAAAATCTTGCTCTACAAAATTTTTGCTCTATACCACGTGCAGCTTAGAATTCAATGATTGCACGAGACTCTTGCAGATCAAACAAAAAGAAACAGATTTTCCTCCTGTAATTTCTGATAGTGTGAAGTGGTCAATACATATCATTGCCACAAATAATTTCCTTAAAAGTACAATGGTTTAGAACAAATAGCAGTTACCAAATCCACCCAACTAGAATTCAGAATCATTCAAACCAAATAACGGAAGGAAACTAGCTCATAATATAAATGGACAGACTATCTACCCCCACAACCAGTGGTTAATGCTAGAAATCTTCTGTGTCTTCGCCACGGGAAGATGTTCCCAGTTTTTTTAGTTGCAATCAAGATGTTTACAAGTTGTCGTACTCAGATTGCAAACTTCGGTTTGCAAATCATTGCGCTTAAGAAAAATATATTTTATTTGTGTAATTATCATTGCCTCCATGCTGAAATAATATTAGCAACACATTTTTTATGTAATTGAAATTGCGGTGCAAGACGGAGCCAGGAATTTGAGCATTGGGGGTGATAGTTTATTTATTTTCACACTGATACTTTCATAAAATTTCATGCTGTCCCCTCATCCCTCACTGTCTCCATCTGCAAGTTAAAATTTAGTAAGTGGAAATATGAATGACTGCTAATGCCTCCACGACCCTTCTTAACCAAGCTAAATATACAAACTTTTTTCTATACCATATTTTATGCACCTGACATTGTTGTTGAAACTATTATTTTCCTAGCAAACAGATGAATCCCAACCTGGAAATATTTTTTTTCGACTCGGATCATCTAATTAAGTCATCAAAAAGTCAAAACACAACCTATAGGCTATAATCTTGTACAAATAACTGAATAAGTCATCAAAATTAAAAACTACCCGAGTACAACAGATCAAAACACACAATATCTCAGAGAGATCAATTCCAATTAACACAGATAAGTTTCCCATCAGTATACAGAATACATACAAATAATGCATTATAATTATTTAATAAAGTTTAAATCTTTACATTTCTCTGACACAATAACAAATACCCTTTGTTTAATTCCAAACTATACAAAACTGAAAAGTAATAAAAATAAAAATAAAAACTTTATTATGATGTGGAGGCCTGACCTTGATTAACAGTAAATATCAGCTGTTCCGAGGATCATCTTTGTTTTTTTGTTCAACTGTTCAAGGAAGGAAGACTTTTTTGAGATACTAGATAGTAGATACTACACTCTCTCTCTCTCTCTCTCTGTGCCTGCTGAGGGCATGTAAGGAGTTTCATTTTCGTTGTTGAGGGTGTTTCTGGAAATCAAGAAAAGGGTATGTAGACAGGTGGAAGTGACTATAGCATATGTACAGGGTTCCTAGTGAGTCCGAATTTGTTCACCCATCATGTCCAACGGGTCCAGCCAAACAGCTAGCACTAAAAACAAAGAAATAAAACTTTATATATTACCAAGTACACCCCTCTTTCTCCCACCACCTCCCATTTTGTTCTTACACTCTTCACTTCCTCGTAATTGTTAGTTGTAGCAGTTACAAACTAAAATCTTATATATATATATATATTGATATTTGTTTTAGAATAAAAACAATTCTAAATTGTATGAGATAAACCTCGCTAAGAACAAGTTTAATAATGGGAACCATATTAGATACTGATGGGATTTGCTAGACTTTGAACTTGAGTTTTCAATTTGTAAGGATTGACAAAGAATAACTGAAGGAAAAAAAAAATTTGGTGGTAAAATTGGGGTATTATGGGTAAAACATAATTTTTGGGAAAAAAAATGAAATTAGCTGTTAATATTATGGGAACCATTTATGATTTTTGTCTAGATAAAGACCAATGGGATTTGCAATTTTAACAACATGTGAAAAACTTGAGTTTTCATTTTGTTTGAATTTCAAAATAAATAATACTGAAAAAAAAAAAATGGTGATTGTGTGTCAATCGAGGCCACTTATGGGCTCCAAGATAAAATCAAATAATTTGTCTTATAAAAACCCATTTGTCCTTTCACAATTTCACAATTTGAATTACAAAACAAAACTTAAACATGATATTCAAAATTATCGAGATGCATTTTAAATTGTTAAAGTATTTTTAGTTGTAATCAACATACATTTTTTTCCGTTTTTGAAGTTGATGTTTTCCATATTGTTTTGGTCTCTCTAGAAATTCATCTCACTTTTAATTGGAAATTTGTAGATTTTGGATGAATTTTAGTTATTTTGATTAACCCACTACTCTTTTTTGGTAACCGTTTTTAGTTCGTAGTTTTTTTTGTTGTTGTTTTGAGACAGATGTCAAATTTCAATTTCTAGTCAAACATAAAAAATTTTATTCTGAATAGATTTTACCAAAGAAAACCATTTGAAACAAATTCGGACTCTTGGTTAGGCTGTTGTGGTAGTCAATAGAAGCATAAGACCTAAACACAATCGCAAATTCGTGCAATAATACAATTTTAAAATATGGAGATTTAGACATCAAGATACTATATACTCTCTTGCAATGCCCACTGTTGTGTGTTTTACTATTTTTTTTTTTTTTCTAAGTGAAAATTTTATTGATAGTGAACAACTATTTAAGAGATTAATAGAGAGATCATTCCAACTTGTACTATCACTAAAAAATATTAGATATGGCAATACTTGGCATATTTGGGAATAGAAAAAAATACCTTGCATTTTAGAAGATCTAGATTTGTTAAATTATTCTCGAGACTTTCCATTTTAGAAAACCTTGCATTTTGCGATACATTTATTTCTCGATATTCTGAATGAAATTTAAGTAATTTTAGGCATCGGAGAGGTTTAACGTGAACGACACTTCATTTTTTGTTACAAGAGAAACTATATAAAATCAAACCAAATCATTGTTCTAATTTCAGACACCACAAATTCAATTACAGAGTAAGTAATGATAGACTGTTTCCGAACCATATCATCACAAAGGTGAAGAGTGAAACTCAGTCCAATTCCTACTCGTCTTCTTTATAGTAAGTGCAAAATGGTCTCTTTCTACACCATCCTCTAGCACAATCGAATTTCAATATGTGTTTCTTCCTGTCCCATTAAAAACATGCACAACGATTGAACTTTTTATTTTAGCTATATGGGTGACTTGTTGCCCCATAATTGTCAAAACCTCAATATATCCACCGCAGCCTTTGTTTGACAACACGTGAGAATAACCATTTTTACAACCAAATTCTCTGCTCGAAATTGAATTTGAATGCAAACGCTTAGTTTATTTAACAAAAAATTTAGAAAATAACAAATATTGTAAAAATTGATCCTAACATTCTCTTTTTTCTTTCTTAAATAGTCTTCCCACAAACATTTTTTTTTTAACAAAAAATTTAGAAGATAACAATTATTGTCAAAATTGATCCTAACATTTTCTTTATTCTTGTCAATTAATGTTATGCTTGAAACGTGAAAACAAACAGGCTTCCATTTCATTTTACATTTCAACCAAACCTAAATTACATATCATATTTTAACAAAATAGACAACTCTATAGCATTTACCAACTTTATTGTCTCATTCCAATTTCACTCAAATTTTGCAGTTTATTTCACATTTCATAAAATAATGTTGTGAAAATTGTTGGGTTGGGTTTTTAGTTTGTTGACTTGTATTTAGAAAGTTGGGTGAAATGTATTTTGGGCTTGGTTGAAATCTTAAATAATGAGATGTGATGTGAAATATATATAATTTTTCATCTAATTTCAAAATTCAACAAAACACCAGGGTTTTATTTGATGTGTGTTGATTTGTATTTGTAAAAGTGTAGTGTGAAATGTAATATATGGGTTTAGTTGAATGTCAGTTGAGATATGAAATATGTTTAAATAAATTACAATTTCATCCAATTTTATATTTTTACTAAAACTTTCTTACAATCCCGAATCATTTTACCACTTTTTGTTTCATTCTAATTTTTGCTTACTTTACACACTTGATTTTTCATGTTAGGAAATTGCCTGTTTTCCTAGATTTGGTTTTCATGTTGATTCTCACATTAGTATTAAACTACAAGTTAGAATAACTTGTGTTGCCACATTCATGGTGTATGATAGGTGGGAAGCCAACACCATCAAAGGCAGAGGCATTTCACAAACCTTTAGGAATCATGCATAGCGCAAACCTTCACTATAACAAGTCTTTTGAATATAATAATATTAGTTTTATTTATTTTTGTTTTCCTAATTCATGTAACCATGTTTTTTTTATTAAAATAGAGAAACTTGGACCCCTATTCCTAGCCCGCCCACAACTTTTATTATTCCATAACATGTGGTTTTCTGTAATGTTGTTCCAAAATTTGGTATTGTAGTAGCTATTGAGGCAAAATCTACATAATTGGTATTGTTTGACATTTTGGAAAACAATTGGAGACCGACAACCCATATATTACATTGACGATAGTTCTCCGTTGTTTTTCTTCAGAAATACGGGTTCACTCTATTACAGAGGTGATGGGTTGGAGTTGGATGAATGGGAGAAACGTGTTTTACTAGTTAGCAAACTTTTATTGCTGTTGAAGAAGGGTGAATTTGAGTTATCCCCCCAAACTTATGTAGCGTTTTGTGTTTAACCCATAAATTTTGAATCATCACAATTATACCCCTCAATCTATCTCAAACCTCTAACATAATTGTTCATATTTTTTATAATATCCAAACTACCCTTTCAAGAAAATTGCGGGAGCAAATAATACCCAAACTACCCTTTCAAGAAATTTGCGGGAGCAAGTTGTTTTCCCCCCTAATTAAACATGGCCCACTCCAATAACTTAGATTAAAACCCCCAACTTAGGGTTTTATTTTGCTTCTCAATTTTATTTCCCATCTCCTCTCTTCGTCTGCTGAATTTCCAACATCCATTTCTCAACCTCGAAACAACTACTTCTTACACTGGAATCCACGATCTCGTACTCAAATTGACAATCTCACAATCAAGGTAATTTTCACGTGCCTTATTTTCAAGGTGAAATTTAGGGTTTTTCGTTCTAAGGCTTTTTTAAATTATATAATCAATGTCTGATAAAGTTTACTTTGTTTAGTTTACATAGTTACTTTAGTTTGTTTAGTTACATTGTAACATCATGCTTCGTTACTTTGTTTCATGTCAAAGTCAGTTTATTTCATTCAACTCAAACACAAAATGTTTTAAAGTTGATAGCTTTATAATTGATATCATGGTTTTAAAGTTTGGTTGTTGTGTTTGATTGTTGTTTTGGTTTTGGCTTGGTTACGTTGGTGCAGATAATGGCCACAATTAGGATCCTTAGGTGTCACCATTGGGATGAATGGGTAGAGGATGGACAATATATGAAATATGTTGGTGGACATTATGTAGATTACGAGGAATAGGATTATGATTACGCAAGTTTGATAAACCTTGTTGCTAGGATCACTTTAGCATTTGGTGTCCCATCTGGAAATGTATTGGAAATATGTTGGTTGCATGGTGGTGGAAACAAAACAAGTCTAGAAATTAAACAGATAGAGATGTGTTGTTCATGTGGGAATATGCAAGAGTTTATGCAAATGGGTTCACACATATTTTTGTAAATTGGCATGAGTTGGATGTCATTTCAAGTGATGATGGAAATTAGGGGCAAGGTGAAATACCACATGTTGTGGACTATTCCACATATAGTGAAGATGAATTTATATATATATGCATGGCAGAAGATGTAGAAGGGAAAATGTTTGACTTAAATGACTGGCCCACTACATAAGATTATAACTATGTTAAGAAGAAGACAACAAATTTGAGGTCCCCATCATTGATGTTGCCTTATTATTCTGAAGACAAGAAAGATAGTGGAAGTTAAAGTAAAAGGAAAGAGAGTTGTTCGAGAACAAGAGCAACAACCCACATCTATTGAAGTTGAGGAGTTGTCTACATCTATTGGAGTTGCAGGTATGTGTAATTACATCCAAATTATCTTAATAGTTGTCTACATCTAAATTTTTCCAAAGACTTCTTTTGTAATTCTTGTATGTTGTTTGAATGATTTAGGTCCTAATGCAACTGAAGGATTTAGATGTGAATTCAACATTGACCAGATAGATGCAGTAGAGCATTACTACAGTCAAGATTCATCTGATGATGAGTATATACCTTCTGAAAATAATTCAAGTGGTGAAGAGTCTTTGTTTGATGAAGGGTATGTTTTTGCAGAAGAAGAGGATGGAAATGATTCAATTGCTTAAGAAGATGAACCAATACAACCAACTGTTATGACACAAACAGTTGAGGATGATGATGTAATAAATGCATTGGTTGAAAACACTTTTAATATTCCAACTGATGAAGGAGAGACTAAATATGATGAAACATCAATTAGGTTGTTTGTAGGTCAGAAATAGGCTGATAGATACTTGTGTAGAGATTAACTGAGGTTGTGTGCTATTAAAATAAAATTTAGTATGAAGTTCAAGAAAAATGATTCTCCGCATGATTGAAGTTGTGTGTAAGGAGGAAAGTTGTAAATGATATGGTTATATACTAAAAGCATTACTTTTGTAATAACTCTAATTCTTTATATTTTGAATGAGAATCATATGGGCAAATGTTATTCATATTATATATGTTATTAGTTATATGCATGTGTCTAATACTTTATGTTGTAGATGATATGATATGAACACACAGAAGATCATATCATCAGTACCTTATAAAGTATAAGTAATCGTTCACAACCTAGATGGATTTGGACAAACTATTGGTACGGTTGTAATATAATCTGGTATTAGTCTATCTTGACTATAGGATTACACTAGTACACTTTGTGTGTATTGAACAGGACCAGGTGAGGTTGTTTATCGTTATACTGATTATATAAGAGAACAAACACCTATGTTATTATGAATGTTTGTCCTCTTAATCTGGATATAATAATGGGCACTTATATGCATTGTACATTGTTTTAAATCATCGATGAGTGAGATTCATTTGTGAATCAACAAACTCGATAGATTGGGTAATGACATTGTATGTAAGGTGTGCCGTTGATTATAGAAGGAATCCGTGACCCGCAGAAGTCAGGTTGATGATGTCCCCTTGAGGAGCTCAAAAAGATTGTCATGTAAACCCTGCAGGTATATTTATTCCGACACGACAATGAGGTTGAGTGGTACTACTCAAGGACATAAGAAGTTGATTAATGTAGTTGTTAGTAACTTGACTTAATCAACGGACATTTGATATCTTAAATACGGGGAGATCAACGAGCATATAATATGGAGCCCATAAATGTAATACGTAATTTGGGATTAGGACGGTAGTACAATAATGGCCTTTAGTGGAATAAGCCATTTGTTGTGACTTGGGTCGTGTGTTCGGCCGAACATGGGAAGTCCAAGCCCGTCAGGAGGCCCAACCCTAATATCTCCTCATGGTCCCTGTTGTAGCCTATAAATAGAAACCCTTCTCTCCTGACCAAAATTCACTATTCATCTGGGTTAAAAAGAAAGGCAAGGAAAGATAGATCCAAAATTGGTTCTAACTTTGTGAGAAAGAAGGGGGTTGGTAGATCGTTGCCCACACATCGTCCAATCTATTGAAAGAAATACAACAGAAGATCAAGAGGTTGTTGATTTCATAAAACTTGGATTCTCAAAGTTATCATAATCGGATTTACAGGTATGTTTTCCAATCCAAAATCATGAGAACCATTAATTTCACTGCGCATGGTTTTCACGGTTTGTAGAAATATTCATTTTGAAATAACGGTTCCTACAGTAAATAGAGGGTTTATTGCAGGTGCATGACTAAGAAGAGTACATTCAGATTAAGAAGGTTGAATGATGTTCACACTTGTACAACTGATAGAATTGAAAAGATAGAAACTTTATGGCAAATGCAGCTTAAATAACAAAAGATATTGAGAAAGACATGAGACTTTATTTCAATAACTACAAACCAGCTGACATCAAGACAATCATGTGGAATAGATATCAAGTTAAGATTAAGTATTTCCAAGCTTGGAATGCTATAAACTTAGCAATGGAAATGATTCATGGAAGTTATGATGAGTCTTATGCAAAGGTTCATAAGCTTTGTTTGCATATTCTCAGCTCCAACCCAAGTTCTATTGTTAAATTCTCTAGAAATGCTAACTACATGAGTTTTGAATGGGTTTGTATTGCTTTTAAAGCATGTTTAGATGGGTTTGTCAGTGGGTGTAGGCCTTTAATAGGTCTTGATGGATGTTTTTTAAAGGGGAAACATGGGGGTGTATGTCTGTCTGTTCTAGCATTAGATGGAAATAATGGATTGTTTCCACTAGGTTTTTTTTATTTGTATTTCAGAAAACATTGAGAATTGGATTGAATTTCTGGATATTATGGCACCATCCTTGAACTTACATCCCTCTAGACTAACCATAATTTCTGATATACAAAAAGGTTTAGGTAACGCAGTTGCCACAGTGTTTCCTGATTGCTATCAAAGATTTTGTTTTAGACACATGGTGCAGAACATGAAGACAAGGTTTAAGGGTATTGAAGTGGAAGCATGGAATGCAACAAAAGCATTTAGGGAAGCTGACTTTAATAAAAGTATGAAGTTGCTTGAGAAAAGATGTAGTGATGCCAAAGACTACTTGATGACTAAAGAGCTTAGGTTGTGGGCAAGGTCACACTTTGACACTGAATGTAAGGCTGACCACCTCTCTAATAACTTCTATGAATTATGGAATAGTTTTATAATAGATGCTAGAGATAATCCTATTGTGAATATGGTTTCCAAGATAGTGATGTTACAAATGAAGTTGATCTATGATAGAAATGGAAAGTTTGTAGACTGAAATGAGAATAATCTAGTACCAAAGGTGAAAGATATCTTAGCAAAAGAGAGAATGCAATTGGTTACTATGAAGTTGCTAGTTCAAATGAGGATAAGTTATGTGTGACACATAAGTCTGGACATTGGTGGACTATTGATTTTGTACAATTAAGTTATACATGCAGAGAATGACAAGTGTGTGGAATTCCTTGCATTAATGATGTGGCTGTTATTAAGCCAAGGAGAGACACTTGGACACAGTAAGTTTAAATTTGATATGTTCTATTGCAATTTGTTGTGTTAAATTACTTTATTTATTGCAATTTGTTGTTGTACTTGTTTTTAGATTCTGCAGTCATTTTTTCACTATTAGAGCATATATAAATGCATATAATGAGCACATAACTCCGATGGTTCATGAGGATGATTGGCCAAAGGTAATTCTTATTCCAATTTTCAATTCTTTTAATTTATAGTTTATTGATTGAGTATTGACATGTGTTTTGTTTAATTGATACAGCCTGTAGCTGCATATTATGTTTATCCTCCAGTTAAACATAGACAACCTGGAAGGCCTAGAGTTAACAGGAGAAGGGGTGTAACGCCTGTATTTAAAATACGTATTTAGTTATTATTTTATTAATTAATTTATTAATTTATTTATTTAAAAATCGGCTGAATTGGATTTGGGATCTGGCCCCGATTTTTGGGCCCGAAGTCTATTTTGGGCTTGGGTTTCAGACCCAAGTATATAATCATATTGTTCTAGAGAATAGGGTTTTAGAGAATAATAAAAATAATAAAAATGGAGGCAGAGATAGAAGCTGGATTTCTAGAGCGTTGGAACGCGACGATTCGGACTAGAAGGATTCGTGGAGCTTGGGATTAAGGTGAGTAGATTAGTTTTTCTATTTCACGTCTAATTTTACTGTTCAAAGTTTTCGCTCATTCTTCGGTCATTATTGTTTGTCCTATTGTTGTTAAACACTGGTTAAAATTGTCGTTGTTAAATATTGGTTAAATTGTCGAAACTCTGTTGAGGCTAGAAAATCGACATTGAACTGTCCAAGCTTTATGGGCATTAATGGCAGATAAAGCCCAATAGCATGAAATCGTCCTATACCTTTGGTTGAACTCTGTTGGGGGTGGTCTGGAACCCTTACTGATGAGGTTAGAAGTGAATGATGTTGGTTGGGTTATGGGGGATGTCGGGTTTAGAAGCGGGGGATGGTGCTATCGAAGCTCTGTAAAGGTATTCATGGCGGCACCAAGAAATCGCCTGTCCAAATTTTATGTAAATGTCCTTGTTGTTTTAGTTTTGTTGTGGACTGATGATGGGTTGTAGATTCGTGGAGATGGGTGTGAGTGCTGTTGAAAGCTCCAAGAAACTATTAATGGCGGCGAGATCGCCAGTTAGGATTAGTAATCTATATATTTTAAATCTTGATGTGTGAATTAAGTTTTGATTTTTGATGGGATGATGTTTGGTGGTAGTGGGGAGGATTGGGTGCTTGACAGTAGGGCGGATTGAAGCTTTGAATCCGGCGTTAATGGCGGTGCGATTCTAGATCTAGTTTTGAAGAATTATATGGATCAAATGATTTGAGGTGTTTGTGTTAATTAAAGTTGTTTGGGTTTTAAGGAGGAGTGAAACCGCTGGAAGGAGGAGATGAGGGGGTGGTGACGTGACCGCGACGAAATTTGGTGGTGGAGGTTTCTTTGGAAGAAGATGACACTGTTGTTGTGTTTGGGCCTGGGGTTTTAGGCCGAATTCATTTATTTTGGTTTTTGGTTTGGGCCGGTTTAGATTAAGTTGGTTGGGCCAAAAACTAACTAGTTTTCCTTGAGCCTAAACCTTTTGTTTGGTTGGGCCGGATTCTAGTTTAGTTTTCTTGGGCCAGTTTCTATGATTTTGTTTTTGGGCCGAATCCAATTGAGTTTTGGGCTAGTTCAGATTAAAGTTTTTGGGCAAATTTATATTTCTTGATGGGGCCAGTTCTAATTATTGTATTCATGGGCCAGTTTTCTTTTATTTTGTGGGCTGGGTCATTTTGGTTAGATATTTCTAGTTGGGTCCGAACCATGACCTTCGCCATGAGACCATGCACCTTTGACCTTAGCAATGAACCATGGCTTTAACCATGAACCTGTTGAACATGGAAACGACAGTTTGACTTCGACCATGATGTGTTGACTACGACCATGATGTGTTGACTTCGACCTTGATGTGTTGACTTTGACAATGATGTGTTGACTTTGACCATTGACCGTTGACTTTGCAAGTTGACCATCGACCGTTGACTTTGACCGTTGACTGTGGAATGTTGACTTTTTCCAGTTTTTCTCATATTTAAGAATATGGACAAATATAGTAATAAAATATTATCGAAATTATATAACATTGTTTGTCATTATCTAATTAAGATTTGACGTGAGTAGTGTATAAAGCATATATATATTGGGCTTTGATTGTGGATTGTGGACTGTTTAATTGTGTTACATTTTATGTTGTAAATTGTATGGACAAATCAAATGCTAAAATGTTGTGGAAGCTTGTATAAATTTGGTGGTCATTATCTAATTAAGATTTGACGTTGATATTGTGACATTATATAATATGTTGGGATATATATATTAAATGCAATAGTTTTGGAGAAATAAATGTATAAACACTTCATTATTATATATGTGAGATGCTACTATGAGGTAGTATAGTATTGATGAATATTTGCCCACGGGATTGTGGCTTAGTGCAATAATATATTGGCACGTGAAAGAATAAAAGTGGTTATGAGATATAATTGAGATATTTCTAAATATTGTGGCTTAGTGCGATAAGGTATTTGACCTACACGTGATATAGTGGAATTATTATGAGTCGTAAATGTATGACACTTGAATAAATTACGTAACGAAAATCCTAAAACTTGACTACCACAACTCATGTGATTTGCTTTGTGTGGGCGTATGTGATATGATTGGCCCTTGTGTAGGGTGTATATATAAGATGTTGATTGACCCATATGTTGGGCAATCGTAGCTGAATAGTGGCTTGATTATTCCGTTCGCAATATTAGAACGAGACACGCGATATTTTATGCCGAATAGTGGCAGTACTTGCATAATGGCTTTCGTGTGAGGGTTACCCGTGTCTGCATCCCGCTCAAGGTAGTTACGCATGGAGTGGTTCATTATGTGAGGGGAGGCATGTGGATGTATATGTTCGGCATTGGGAAGTGATTGTGGTAGCCAGGGAAACTAGGTAAGACATAGATACGACGTGATTTTAGGGACATGCAAAGAAAGTCTTAATTAATATAATTATGGTAATATGTTGGTTAATGATGTATCTTTAGATAGATTATTGCATATGGTTTTGCAAAAGGTGGGTCAAGCTGATTACTTGGGCAGAGACGACTCACCCTGTAATTGAGCATGAAATGCGGTACGTATATAATATGCTTGGTTGGTTATTCGTTTAGTTTGAACCTAAGGCACCTCGATAGAGGAACTACATGCCTTTTTATTATGCTTATGGTTTGTTGTGTGGTTAGTGGGAAGTTAAGGCTCCTCAGTGGAGGAACTACCTGCCTTACTTATTATACTTAAGGATGTTGTATTAGTTGTTGGAAGTTAAGGCGCCTCGGGGAAGGAACTAACTGCTTTATAGATTGTGTATGTATATGTATAAGTATATGTTTTATTTTAGAGCTACTCACACCAGCATTTTTATAATGCTGGCCCGATTTGCATGTTTGCTTATCGGGTGTGTTTATTAAATGAATATAGTTGATAAGTCTTGACAGGTTTAGTGTTGAAGAAGATTGGTTGCTGCTTGTGGATTGCGTTAGCGTCGCATTTCAAGATAGACTTTGTTTTCCTTTGAGGTGATATAGATTTTCAGTTGAGATAAGGTTATTTGCATTTTCATTTGTAAATTTTTGTAATGAAGATGATTTTTGTTTAAACTAAAATTTTTATTGGTTTTTAATTATCCGCATATTTAATCTGTTTATGGGTTTTTGGAAGTGGAGAGTGCGTCATACCTCGGAGATCGAAGAGTCGGGAACAAATAATGTTTTTCCGAATTCTGTCGAAATTTGGGGTGTGACAAGGGGTGCAGGTGAAAATGAGAACTCAGTTAGGTGTTCTAGATGTGGTGTACTTGGCCATAATATAAGAGGGTGTCAGGGAGGTGAAGTGGGTGGTAATGTTGTTAGAGGAAGAGGGACTAAAGGAAGACCAGGTAGGCTAAGAACAAGACAACTTCCAAATCCATTCTTGTAGGCACCAATCAACCCTGAAGATGGAGCTCAAGCTGCTCCACCAATAAGAGGAAGAGGCAGAGGCAGTATAGGAGGAAGAGGCAGGGGCAGCAGAGGTAGAGGAACTAAAAATGTCAATGGATGAGGCAGATGAGAAACTGAAACTGAAGATAGAGGAAGCAGAGGAGAGGCTGAAACTGTTAATGGAGGAGGCAGAGGAGAGACTGAAAATGTTAATGGAGGCAGAGGAGAGGCTAAAATTGTTAGTAGAGGAAGAGGAGGTAGGGGCAGCAGAAAAGGAAGATGAGGAGGAACTGAAAGTGTTAGTAGAGGAAGAGGAGGTAGGGGCAAAAGAAGAGGAAGAGGAGGAATTGAAAGTGTGAATAGAGGGGGAAGGGAAGTAGAGGAGGAATGTGTACTTCTAATAATGCAACTGAGGCCTCATTTGCTTATTCCCAGTCCAGTCAGTCACAACCATCTCAGCCATAACCATCTCAATAAGAACCTCCAGCACAACATACTTCAAATGTCAGGCTTCCATTGGTGATACCTGCTATGCCTCCCATCCAACCACAACAACAAAAAAGGTACTTTAGGCCTGAAGAACCAACTGTGAGGAGATACCAAAGCCAGGTAATATCAAGCCAAGCCTCATGCTCAGTTAATGAGAGATCAGCAAAAATAGCAAATAAATAGTCATGTTTCTGGTGATGGTGCTTATTTTGTGTTAGTTGTTGTGTTGTGTGTTTTGTGGCTTTTGTATTTTTGCCCAAAACAATGCTTTCAATGTGTTTTTTGTTGGAATTTTGGTTATGATTGGGTTTGTTTTCAGTTGTTAGGACATGATTGTTAGTTACTTATTAATCAAGACTGTGTGTTTGTTGGTTTATTTAGTTTTAAGATAGTATTAAATTGCAATGGGCTATGCAGTTCTATGTATGATTACTATGTTGCTATGATCTGTTAGTGAAAATAAGGACTAAGGACACATAACATTTATTTCATTTCCATTCCTCTCTTTCATACACAATTCATCCAAGTGACAATTTTTCACAAGTTTAGTTACATCACTAGCATTTCCTTTCACCTTCATTTTAATAAGACCTCAATTGTGACCAGCTGGCTTTCCCTCCTGTCACTTTATATCCTCTTTTGAAGCCCTTTAAGTAATGACAACTACTTCTTTGTTCTTGTCTTTAGGGTTTTGTATAGGTGTCCATTGTCTACCCAAATAAAACCCTTACATCCATCTCTTCTACATGTTAGAAATCTCTATCCAAAACTCCATTCCCTAGTACTCTTGTACATTTTCATAGTTTTTCCACAACCCCAAGGACAACTGTGAGGGCATATATCCTTCTAATGGTTCAAATCGCCACATTGAAAACAACTAGTAGCTTGGAAAAAAAAAATATAACCCTCAAATCATATGTTAAAATTATGTTATTAACTCTTACTCTTTGTAACTAATTTGTAATTAACCCCCAAAAACCAGACAACAAAAAACGAGGAAGGAAGCTCTAATCAATAACCCAATCAAGAACAGTAATAGTAAGGACCCTAATAGTAACAACTGAAGGGTCAAAAGTAATACTTACTTCAAGTGACATCTTAGCTGGTTCACCACCACCCATTAATTGTTGTTGGAGAGAGAATCGAGCTGGATTTTATAATGTTGGGGAAGAAAAGAGTCAACCAAATATCGGATAAGTCAAAGAGAACGTCAAAACTTTCTAACGACTCTTTCAATGGGTAGTTTGGGCATTATGGAAAATATAAATAGTTCTGTTAAAGGTCTGAAACAGATTGGGGGTCTAATTGTGATGATTCAAAATTTGGGGGTTAAACACAAAACACTACATAAGTTTGGGGGGATAACTTAAACTCACCCATTGAAGAAAGATGACACACATTTGATATGCTAGTCAATTATCTCGATCAAGCACTTGCGATGTCTGAACTCTCACTATGATGTGTTTTCAAATTGTGTGATATTACTATATATATATGATATATGCATTTGTTGTTTATGTTTATTTAACACTATTTTTCTTATTTAATTCTTGTTGGATTTCAATTTATAGCTTGAATTGCAGTTAGCAAATAGTTGTGCCAAATGCGATTCAAACTTGGTTGAAACGTTTAATGGGTATGAGTCTATGAGATGAAAAAATTCGAATTATAAAAAGCAATGCAGGGATAAAAGAATGTCGGAGCTGGAGTTCAGTCGACATCTTTGTTAGCAATTCACCGAATTATTCGTGAATCGAATTTTTGAAGGGAAAAACGTATAATACTTCCGAATGTTCGAAAAATTCGGAAAAATTTACGATTTTTTGCATTGAAACGTATAATATGGATTTTGGCGATTTTTTCAAAAATTCAGCTAAAAAAAAGGATTAATTATTATTATTATTATTACTATTTTTATGTTTTTTGATTGGCAAGCCTATTTTAAATGAGATTAGTAACTCTTTGATGCTGTCGGAATTTGAGTCCAAAACCTCTACTATCATCACCCAAATGTTTTATTAACTTTGCTAGTCGGCACACTTACTTTAAGTTCCCAACTCTTATATTTTTAGTGATAAATTAATTTAAAAGTTTTGTTTTTATATTTTTTTGACAATATTTAAATTGTCATGTCATGGTGTGTGTATTTTAAAATTTGAACGATAATTTAAATCTAAAAACAAATAAATGAAGGTACCTATGTGAACCATTCAATTGGTTTCAATGTTTTTATAGCTAAATTGTTTAAATATGTTTGTTATGTTGTAAAGAATGACAACTATTATTAATATTTACTAACATAATATAACAAATTTTTGTAACCAAACATTTAAAACACGTATTAATTAAACACCACATAATTGATGTATTGTGAATTTTTGACTAAATATTTGATTATACTGTTTTTTTAATCACCGAATAATTTTCGAATTATTTATATACCAACTTTTTGCTGTATTCCAAATTGCTAACAATGTTCTACATAAAACAATGTTGAAGCTTTTTTGTCAAACTTTTGTTTCGAAGCGAATCACACGTAATTTAGCCGACTCGGTCATAAGCGAATCACACACACTCCATATTGCCCACGTCTTAACCAGTAACCACTCTTGAATGATAGTGCTAATGTAATACGGTGGGGACTGGGGAGTACATTCTCTAAACTATGTTTTAAAATATGAAATCATTTTTTTTTCCCGATAATCTTAAAATATGAAATCATATGCACCTAGCTGTCCATGAACATATAAAAAAAGAAGGAATAATTCATTAACTTTCGCTTTATTTTTGGCACAGGTATTAAATTTAACACAGTACAACTGTACAACTCTATTGGTAAATAAAAAATAAAAAATATCATTTAGATTTGTACGTGCATTTTCACAGTTAGACAATGTGTAAAGTATTTTACGCATGTTCTTCTAAATCACGTTTCAATTTCCACACAACTACTAGGCAAACGGGCTTATACGAATTTCGAAGCCAACACTTAAAAGCTTACATACCGACAGTGTACGTAAAGTATTATGTACCACATGGTCCCCAGTTGTGCGTTGTAAGATGACATGAGTCATGATTGAGATCTTTCCATAAAATTTACTAGAGATCTAGAGTTACTTGTGACTTGCCAATCAGGACAAATGATTACGACAGATTGCAAACTTCTGGCTCTTACCTTTTAGCTCCCAGACAAAAACTGCAAGGCTATGCCCACAGTACCACACCATCTCTTCCTCCATGTGAAGAATCTTTGCCTCTTGTCATTCAAAGTGCCCAAAGAAAAAAACACTTGATGTTTATTCAAAACAAATCATACTCAGCTCACTAAATTTAGCTACACTCTAGTTTTAGTTGCATGTAGTTGCAAAAGATGGAAGTGAGTAGAAGAAAGAGTGGTCCAAGAAATGTAGTGGCAGGTTCTGTATGGGAAAGTAGAATGAAGATGGATGAAGTGAAAGGTGGGATAAAGGTGTTTAATGGAGGAGAAAAGCATATAGAAGAAAGTAACAATGTTGATGAGGGTGGTGATGTATTAGTATTACCAATGAACAAAAGTTTGGAAACTAATAATCAAAGCACTGTTGTGAGAGAGAAGAGGAGAACTTGGAAAGCAGAACCAGTTGAGGTAATTGGAAGTAGTCCAATTCAACCAAATAAGTTTACAAGTAAGTCTTATAAAGAGTTAAGTGCATCATCTGTTGATGGAATTGATAAAAGCCCAATTCTTATAAAGCATACTAGATCTGTTTCTCATAAAGATTTTAATGAAACTTGTAAGGATTTTGGTGTGTGTAAAGAGAAGACTAGTTCAAGTAGTTTGAGTAGTTTGGATTGTGAAGAAGATGAAGGAGAAGAAGGTAGGGAAGAGAAAGTGGTAGAGAATAAGAGTTTTGATGTTAAGGAAGTTGATGTATTAGAACAAAAACCAAACAAGGTTGTGAGAGAAGAGAAGAAAGTTAATCATCAGATCTATAGAAAATCAAATTCCATTTCTCCAAATGTGAAAAAATTACCACCCCTTTTTAGAGATAGCCCTTTGATTGAGCAAGAAGTCAAGAAACCACCTCCAAGTAAGTTAATTTAGTTAATTTGTAGTTTGGATTTATGTGTCTATTGTCCTTGTATATGTTTTGAACTCATTGTTCCTCTATTTGCTCTGTTTTCTTCTTAGTCACACTTGCAGAACAACCAGAGAGATTCCCAGAAAAGCAAAGCAAATTGCAAAGCTTTGGTGAGTTTTTTTTTTTACTTTAATTCTACAACCTCATTTGATAATGTTAGTTCAAAATCTCACACTTCTTCATTGTTCAATTCTTTAGTGGATCTAGTTATGTGGAAAGACATTTCGAAATCGGCATTTATATTTGGTTTAGGAACATTCATCTTGATTTCATCTTCTTACACTGAAGATCTTGATTTAAGGTACATGACAGCTGAAACCAACATTACTTTTTCTTAAATTGTATCACTTCATAAACTGAACCCTTGTCATTTTTTCGGCTTGATTTTTCCCAGCTTGATTTCTGTAATTTCTTATATGGGCCTAGTCTATCTTGCTGCAATCTTTGTCTACAAGTCAGTTCTCTGCAGGTAAATTATCTACAGTACTTATCTATACATTATTTTAGTCTATAGGATGGCCAACATGAATTTTATTTCTATTACATCCCATTGTGCATTCAAATCATCAGTCCTTTTACTTTATGCTTTTCTAAAGCACCCTCATTGTTTGATAATTTATGGAAAAAGCACTTGTTTATGATCCTTTTTCCGGCATCATAGCCCCCCCACTCATGCACACACACACACGCAGAAATCTCTTGCCCTCATTATTTCACATAACTTTAGTCTACGAACACGTGTTTCTTCAAAAATAATAGAGTGCCTTGTGATCAGAGGAGTTACAGATGTGGAAAATTCGATACATTTGGTGGGAGAAGAAGAAGCAATTTGGTTATTGAAATTGATTCTTCCTTACCTGAATGAAACTCTCTTGGAACTTAAGGCTATCTTCTCTGGAGACCCTGCAACTACAATGAAGGTAGTTTTATTTTTATCTATTCTGCTTTCCCCTATTCTTTTGCCCTGCATTAACCCTTAGTAAATTACTAAAATCAGTGAAACTGTGATAATTGCAGCTAGCAGTACTGTTGTTTGTTTTGGCAAGGTGTGGGAGTTTCATCACCATAAGCAAGATGGTAAAACTTGGTATGTCTTCTTATAAATTCTGTAGTGTGTATGTGTATATCTTGACTGCATCAGAATTTGATTGCCCACTCCCTTTGGTGGTCATATGCTCGAAAACTGAGTAATATGGTGATTTATGTATTTGTTGCATTTAAACCTAGCTAATTTTAATGCCAAACACTCAAACTAAGTTGGTCTACATTGTGGAGTTGAGTTGTAATTGCAGTATTGCACTATCGTTCAAAATATCCAAATTATTGGTGAAATGTTTGCCAATTTGATATGTTGCTCCTCGGTTGCACCACCTCAACTCAATAAATAATTTTTTTAAGAAAATGGAGGTGGTTGAAACTTTAGATGATTGTAATATACCCTGTTGTAGACAATATGCTATTCTATTTTCGGTTGGGGTATGAAATCTAATGGTAAGACCTCATAAATTGTAGTAGTGCTGTTTTGGGCCGTACAGTGGTGGAAAATTATAATTTTTGGAGGTCATCATCAATCATCTCAAAGTATTTTCCAAATAGATTGTGGCCCCAATTCTTCATTCTACACTTTATCAGAAATTCTTGTTGACGTTTAGATATGCTTATTTGCAGGTTTCTTCGGTGTTTTTACCCTACCAAAAATTTGCTCTTCATATTCAGCCATATTACCTTCTTCTTGTAAGTAATTATTTGGAAAGTGATATAGTCATGTTCTCTTGCGCACATTTATGTGGCCACTGGCCAGGCACAGAAAATTTACTTTGCATGAGGGATTGCTTTTTAATATCTTTGTTCTTTTGTAATCCTTGGATTCTCTTATTATTATCACTTACGTTTCGCTTAGTAAAGCTATTAGCATATCTACAACTGTTTTCTTTGTGCCAAGTAATAAAAGTTCGGAACTTCAGTGTAAATATTAAATTCTCTTAAGTTTTATCCTACTTATTATTGGATTTGATGTTGGTCCTATGTGCAGGCAAGTTTTGGATTCAGCATTCTCGTGACACTTGGCATAGCTTCACTCAAAAGAAGGTTGTCGCTGTTGTGGTTTTTATCCTTCTTTGGAAGTTCTCTTCAATGTTAACACGCATTTGGGCAGGTAAGCACATAATTGTCATTTCAAAAGTCCAAACTCGAATCAGGGTATGTACATGCCAGGGTGCAGGTGCTATCCTGGTTTTACTTTATTTTGTTTTTTTTTTCTTATGGAGATGAGTGCATCACTGCATCATATGTAATTATGTACTCTATCTTGATGTTCATAAGAAATATGACGGTCCAAACCCAGGGTATCAGGGTATCGGGGTATCATCTAGACCCTTATTCATTCTTCTTCTTTTTTGTTTTTTTCAATTCAATCATTTAATTATTATTATTGTTTTTCGAGTTTCGGGATAAACATATAGATAGTATTAAGCAGTAACTTTGTTACATCAGTGCTAGCTAGCCACCATTTTACGAGTACTGTGAGTCTATGACAGACAGTACATCACTTGTGGAGGAAATCTACGTATCTGACAATAATGAATAAGTGCAGATCAGTAAGTATGTGCTTATGACGTGGTTAGCCAATCTGCGACTCATCTTGGCTTCACAAAGGACATATGCAACTGATCTAGTCGTGTAGGCATGTAGCCTGCATAGCTGAATCACATTCTGTGGTCTGTGCCATATAAGTTCTTCAAAGATGCTTTCCTGTTCACCACTTTTTTGAAAGCTCGCTATTGAGCATTTTCATCATATTCTAATCCATACACTGGATTAATAATATCTTTGTGCAGTGTTCATGTTGGTGGTGGTCGTCAAATATTATCAACAGTCCTCAAGAGAGGTGGAGGAACAGGTGGAAGTGGAAGATAATAGCAAAACGAATCATGGAGGTAGGAGACAGAGACAAGGTGTTTGGGCCAGTAGAGTGAATCCAGTGAAAGAGAAGAAGGAATCATGATATCATATGTTCTCCTTCTGTTCTTGCAGAAGAACAAGGGGAACATGTCATTGGAGTGCCACAACTAACTCACTCAATATCTAACTTTACTGTACCAACACAAGAGCTATAGCCAGCGGCTCTTTGTGAACTTTTGGAAGAGTCAAAATTTTGCCCATGGAATGATCTTCACCATTGATGATCGTCCTAATACGGAAGCATCTGATGTTAAATTTCTTTAAATTCCGAACAATGAATTGTACTAAATGTAGGTTTTCATCTTATATATAAAAAACAATCTTATTAGTGAACTAGAGTTTTTCTCCTTTTTAGTTCTTCAGTTTGTGTTTTATTTTTCGGGTTAAGTAGTATTACCCCCCTCACTAGATGGAGTGAGGAGCCAATTAGAAATATCGGTTTCAACCTACAACACAGCCACCCAATCCTTTCAATGTCATTCTAAGTGTCATTTGAAGTGCTCAACATAGGAACATATGAGTAATTCAATTGCAATTTGTTGGACTTCTCTCTCTCAGTAACCCTGGTCCGACAGGTGCTGTTGGTGTTTTAAGGAATGGTTTGGGTGACTTTCTGTTGGGTTTCTCTACACCAATTCGTTCGTTGGGGTTTTACTATATATATGCGGAATGTTTTACTATATATGCGGAATCCATTGCTCTGTGAACTAGTATTCAACTAGTTGCGCAATTGGAACTAACAAATGTTATCTTTGAAACTGTATTACAAAGCACAGCCAAACTTTACCATGGGAAATACGATTGTTCATCATGGATGTTCGGGACCTCATCTCTCACGCTTCATTTAACCTCCAATAGATTTACTGAGAAAGAAATTTTGTGGCTAATGGACCTTGCAAAATTTGGCTCTACTCAAAGTAAGAGTAATAAATGGTGGTTACAATCTACGGTAGTTCGAACAAATTTGCCGGAAGCTCTACCACTCATGTCTCTAGGGCATATTTTTGTAGGGTGTAATAGACCACCACCTAGTATTGTTAATCTAGTTTTCAATGATATAATATTCTCCGCAATGTTTAATAAATAAAGGAAATGCAGTTACCAAAAAAAAATCTTTACTAATAGCTGACCACCGACCATGGAAGTGTTTAGCGAACCCAGCAATATTAGGTAGGCCCCTATACTCTTTCTTCCATAATTCAGGCAGATGTACTTAATCAAGTAAACGAGATTTGTTAATTCCAGTCGAAAGTTGGCATGATCGCGAATATAACAGCAATGCCACGTTGGAATTTCATTTCACAGATCCGAATATGGATACTTTTCATGGGCCCAGAAGAGTAAAAACAGCACTCCACTCTTTTTCTTTCCCTCTATTTTTTTCGCCCGTCTCAAAACCCAAATCTTAAATCCTAATAATAATAAAAAAAAACTCTAAGTTGTTGGGGGTTCAATTAGAAAGTGGATGCAACTGTATTACACAGACTTCAAAAAATAATTAACGGTAAATTGAAAACATGATGAAAATACATTGAACTAACCTTAAATTATAATAAACAGGAAATCAGAAACTAACGAAAAATCATAAACTATATCCAATTGCTAAATTAGATACAATTGCGTCGAACTAACCTCAATAAATATTTAACGGTAAATTAGAAATTAAAACAAATGCATTAAAATAATAATTAACGGAAAATCAGAAACTAAATGTAAATACATTTTTTTTAATTTTTTTGATAAGTTGATTTTATTGGAAAGGACAAAAGAGTGTAAAAACACAAAAGTACATGAGTGAGTGAGTACCTCACATGTGACAGTGTGAATTACATAGAGGAAAAACAAGAAAACAAATGCCTCCCTATTACAAAAGTCCCTCCTTGGGTCCTCTAAGCACCTTTGTCCAGTCTAGCACTAGTTTTCTAAAGTGGAAGTTATGTCTTTCCTCCATATTAGATAGCCAAAACCAACATAAACCCTTTACCTCGAACACAATGTTACGAATCGAAAGCTCCGTGCTCCAAAAAATATGATCGTTCCTTGCCTTCCATATTGCCCATATCCCTGCATACGGTAGAATATTCCATAAGTTCGCACTAAACGATTTGTCTCTCCGTCTTGGCCAATAAGAAGGAAATTCCTCAATTGTTTATGCTTGAGCTAATAAAGGGAAAGCCATAAGCACAGGGTGTGCTAGGATTGTCCATACTTCCCAAATCAAATTAACAATGCAGAAATAGGTGACTTATATCCTCCGCTAACATAGAACAAAAAGATAGATGATTTATATCCTTCACTAACATAAAACAAAAAGAGCACGTAGGGGACATGATAGTACCCCGGCGAATTAGTTGGTCAGCCGTCAGAATTCGCCCTAGCATAACCTCCCAAAATAACATCTTCACTTTCAAAGGTAAGTGAGTTTTCCATACCAGTTTGGAAGGAAAAGTGGTCACTGTTGCCTTTGGATGTTGGGCTTGTGCAGTAATTGCCTCGTACAAGGAGCTAACAGAGAAAACATTGTTTTTTGTCCATTTCCAGCTACAACTATCCACTTCTGTGTTCAATACCACTGTATCTAACAACCTTGACAAAACAACCAACTGTTGTACAACCCGGACAGTATTACGCCTCCTTAAAAACATGTTCCAAGTCATTCGATCATTGTGCGTATAAGCATACTCATATACAAAGCCACTTTTATTGCTAGAGGCTTGGAAAATCTATGAGAATTTCACTGCCAATGACTTTCCACCAATCCAACTATCCGACCAGAACAGAATCTTTCGGCCATTACCCACAGTGAAGCTTATACCCTGCCTGAACAAAGGTAGAGCTTTCATAATGCCCCTCCAAAGGCTACATCCATGAGCCTGTGTTGTTTGGTTAGGCCACCACCTATGTTCATCATGCCCATACTTAGTGCATATTACATCACGCCACAGCGAGTTTTCACCTGTGACATATCTCCATAACCAACGTCCGAGCAAAAAGCTTGGTTCATACATGCCAGGTTGCGTAACCAGAGGTTGCCGGTTTCTTTTGGGGAACAAACTTTATCCCAACACACCAAATGGTATTTTCTGTGCTCCCCTAAAGACCCCCAAATAAAGTCATGAATTAACCGTTCAATTTTTGTTGTAACCCCTTTGGGAATAATGAGAAGAGACATAAAATAAATCGGTAAATTCGAGAGAACACTACTAGATGTAAATACATTGAACTAACCTAAAAAAAGAATAATTTAACGGGAAATCAAAAATTGGGTGCAAATGCATTGAACTGATCTCGAAAAACAAGTAACAAAATATCAAAAACTGGATACAAATGCATTGAATTACCCTCAAATAATAATAAACAATGGGAAATTGGAAACTAGACGCAACTGCATAGAACTAACCTCAAAGAATAATTAATAGAAAATCGAAAATTGTATGCAAATGCATCGAACTAACCTCAAAGAATATTTAACGGAAAATCGAAACTGAAAGCAAATGTATCCAACTAACTAACCTCAAAAAATAACTAACAATAAATCAGAAACTGCATCCAAATGCATTGAACTAACCTAAAAAAAAGAATAATTTAACGGGAAATCAAAAATTGGATACAAATGCATTGAACTGACCTATAAGAACAAGTAATAAAATATTGAAAACTGGATGCAAATGCATTGAACTAACCTAAAAAAAATAACGGGAAATCAAAAATTTGATACAAATGCATTGAACTGACCTATAAGAACAAGTATAAAAATATCGAAAAATTGAATACAAATGCATTGAACTACCCTCAAATAATAATAAACAATGGAAAATTGGAAACTTGACGCAACTGCATAGAACTAACCTCAAAGAATAATTAACTAAAAATCGGGAATTGTATGCAAATGCATCAAACTAACCTCAAATAATATTTAACGGGAAATCGAAAACTGGAAGCAAATGTCCAACTAACTAATCTCAAAAAATAACTAACGGGAAATTAGAAACTACATGCAAATGCAATGAACTAACCTTAATAAATAATTAATGGGAAATCAGAAAGTGGATGCAACTGCATTGTACTCACCTCAAATAATAATTAATGAGAAATCGGAAAGTGGATGCAACTCCATTAAACTAACCTCAAAGAATAATTAACGGAAAATGAGAAATTGGATGCAAATACGTTGAACTAACGTCAAAGATCGATTAGTTAATGAGAAATCAGAAACTAGATGCAAATGCATTGAACTAACATCAAAACGTAGTTGTATTATATGTAGTGGAAATATCTCGACAATTGTAGTTTTGCCAATGATGTTTATCGTATCTCTTTTTGTATGATTGGGAATGTTGTTCGAGTAACGTAGCTTCGATATGATCTTCACCTCATTGGCCATTATCGCAAAACTTCAATCAAACTTCTATTATTAATTTAAGCAACAAAAAGAAGTCGGATAGTTTTATCAAGAGTGCATTCATTGTTTTTATGGAGAGAGGTTTTCACGTTGCAAGAAATTTGGATGACTAATCAATATAATATCCACATCTCATAGTTCTGCATAGTTGCTAATAATTTTCTAAAAAATTTAATGTAGCAACACCCGTTCGTAGGACAGGTTCGGAAGTTAGTATATATATTATAGTTGTACTCTTTCGGCTCTATTTTTTTATTAGGCTTTTTAGAGTGTCCACGTCATAGTCATAGGCCTAATTATGAAAAATAAGGAACAAAAAACCGAAGTTTAAAAGTCTCCAACTTAAAAAGGAAAAAAGGAATGACGTATTAGCAAAGAGAAATGCTAGCAAAACCTTAAAACGCTAACCGCCCAACTCCAATTCCAAGAGAAATCTCCTCATTCACTTTTTTCAGTTGAGAAAAAAAACTCGTAAAACCAAAAAGGGTCTTTGCATGACGTACTGCTCCTTCTCCACATTCTCTTTGAAATCCTCCATGCTCTAGCAATCCCTTCGCTATAGCAATCATTTATAGATTTTTTCAATTATGATTTGAAATTGGATCAGGCCAGTGTGCAGTGGGGAGGTACAGACAAGATTAGCAATTTGTGAGCAACTGGGCAATAATAATTCTCTTCATTAATAATATCCATCTTTTGCTTTGTGAGGAAAGTTGGGAGTCTTTGTTAAACGCACTTCTTTGTGAAGGCAAATTGCACTATATTGGTGCAACAACAACGGAGTATTATTATAAGTATTTAATAGACAATAAATTTAAGACATTGGGAACCAATTATTGTTGATGAGAGTAGTGTTAGTTGTTGATACTCAAAAGATTATTTGCGAAGTGAAACAGAGGTATGAAGGTTGCTATGGTGTTTGAATCCCAGATGATGCTGGGGAAGGAACCTTCAATATAATGGAACCATACATAGAAGTAGGTGTGATTCACAACTCTAACTCAAAAGAATCTTAAGGTAAGAAATTGAATGATGGACCCAAACTAGGCTCAAATGCTCAATTAATTATGTCAATGGTGCATTACTATTGTTGTTGGAGTGGTCTTTGTCGGGAAAAAAGAAAGAAAACAACAATGTTGTGCACTAAAATTGTAGACTAGGCTCAATTATGTCAATGGTGTATTGCTATTATCCACTGAAACTATATTCTTGAATACAAATGAGAACAATAAGATTTTGTTTTAGTGCAATATAGCAACACTAAAATTTTAACATTGACGGTTCTTCAATTCTCCAGTTTGGTTGGGTAACTCTTATCAACATGTTCTGCTTAAGGGCACATGCTGAAACTGATATAGTGTTGTTCCAAGGCCAAACTACGTTCTCATTATAATAGTTGAGTATAATGAGGAATACTTAACAGAGATTGGTTTAACTCAACATAGCGTGTCTTAATAGCCATAAAACAACAACATCAAGCAACCATAATCATGTTTTTTTTTTTTTATTATTGTGAGTTCTTACATGATTTCTTGTATCCTCTTACAAATTTGATTTCTCCCCTCTTCTTACAATTTTTTTCCTTTGTTCAATTCGTTAGCCGATTCTTTTACAATTTGATGTGTAAGAAGTATGTAAGAGAGTGAGATTGTAACAAGCTATTATTATTTTATTTATAATAAAAATGGGTAGGGGACCTCGTTAAAAACTCGCTTACCAACAAAAAAAATATAAATATAAATAAATAAATATCATCTCATGAGTGTTGTTAGATTTGGCTATAATAACTGGCATGATGGAGGTTTTGGCGGCCAGAGCTTCTGTGGATGAGCATGGTCATGATGTTTCTCTTGAAGAGATCCATGCTTATATCCATGAGTATAGGGACAAGAAAGAGGAACAAATGGTAGTTGTAGGACTACCAAGTGAAGATCTACATGATTGAAAGAGTATGTGGATGAGTATATTATTATCCCTAAAACAAAATCTATAAAGGCTAAGGGTGCTAAGAGAGAAGGAAGTTCAAGACAGACACAAGATGTGGGGGGAAGTCAAAACACAAGTACAAACACAACCAATGATGGTTGTGCAAGCTTTAATGTTTGCACAAGAGTTTGAAGCTTTGCAGATTGACCTCAAACAAAAGAGGAAGAAGTGACTAGTACATGATTTTATGATTCTATTTAAAATTATTAATTTTTTTGTTTTTATTTACTGTGACTAAATGAATGAGTGTTTCTGTAGGGGAAGTAGTGACTGAGTGTTTCTGCAGCAAGTAAATGTTGATGCTGGTGGTTGGTTGGAAAAACATGTTGCTGGTCTTTTGTGGATGGTTGTAAAGACATGTTGTTATATAGTTACTTTTGTTTTGTCCTGTCATTCCGAACTATGACTTTTGGTTAGGTTTGGTTTAGTTAATGAATGATTTTGGTTAGGTTGGTTATTTATTGTCTTTTGGTATTGTAATGAATGCAGAAACTTGGAATGCAATGTAAGGGATGGAGTAGGATTTCAGTACTTACAGTGTCTATGTAATGGATGAAGTTTGTTATGTAATGGATGCATTTTGTAATATAGATAGCAACTTCAATTTCTTCTTAGATAATAGATTTCATTACATAGTAATACATAGCAATATAGTTAGTAGTATACAATCCCTCACACACTAACATCATTGGCACAAATATTAGGTAGATGACACTCATTGCATAGGCTATACATTTCACACAGCTCAAATTCTTCTTTGCACATGTTACAAGTTTCATTCTCAAAACTTTTCCGTCAAAGTAGATCCACTCCACAAACACTACATTGGTCAAATGATCACTTCAAATACTTGTATTCTAGAATTTCTTGTTCTCCACTGTTAACACGACCAAAAACTATTTTCATAAAGCCACAATAACAAGCACGAGGGCAATGCATTTCAAAGTATTTACATGTAGGAGCATAATGCCCAACTTCAAAGCATAATTGACAAACCTGCAAAACATACAAAAATTGAAATTTAGTCATTCCATTTACATATAATTTTGTTTTTGGCCCCTGTTTCAAAATAACTTTTAAGCTTTTAACCCTTCCTCCATTAATGGACTGTGGGATATCCTTCAAACAAAATAAAAACCTTTAGTGCATCAATGATGACAACTTCACTACCCCCTATTGTATTCTTTGATTTGGAGTCAGACATGAGCAAAAACCAATAAGCAATTGGTCCAATACTAATAGATATCCGTTGGGAGCAACATTCAAAACTCCAATAGTTAGTTGCTAACAACCCTTGGATCCCAACCGTTGGATTTGGACACATATCATTAGCTTTTGTTTTAAAAAAAATCACGCAATGGGTATTTAGGCTATTTTGAAATTATGAGGAGCAAAACCTACAGAGTATTTAAACCTAACTCAGTCAACTGACATGAATCGGGCCAAAACAAATTATGCGGAGCAAACGCTGAATACCCTGTTAAAAACTGTTTAGCTGACCACCAACCATGGAACCCATCAATATTAGCTAGTCCCCTATACTCTTTCTTCCATACCGAGATTTGTTAATTCCGGTTGAAATTTGGCATGATCGCGAATATATCAGCAATACCACGTTGGAATTTCATTTCACAGATCCGAATATGGATACTTTTCATGGGCCCAAGAGTCCACGACGAAAACAACACTCCACTCTTTTTCTTTCCCTCTCTTTTTTTTTCCCCAGTCTCAAAACCCAAATCTTAAACCCTAATAATAAAAAAAAAAAAACTCGAAGCTGTTGGGGGTTCAATTTGTTAAATTAGAGAGAAAGGTAACTTCCGAATTAGCTTCTAATCTAGTTTACAGTATTCATCTGTTATATATTAGGTTGCGTTCGTTTGAATTCTACGTAACATTGTCGATAATAAGTAGCAAGTGATTTGGTTGATTTTTTCCTTGTGTCGAGGGTTTAGTGATGGGGTTTATAGTATGAGAAGAGAAATGTCCTGTGAGTTGAATAGTCAATTCAAGAAAATAATGAGATATCCTTTGGGCCCAGTTTTCAGCCAGGCTGAATCATACTTGCCCACTTTATGTTCTTCTGATTATTACATGGTACCTTCCTTGAAGGAGTTAGAAGCTTGGGAACACACTGATCTTGGTTATTGTTGCCGAGTTAATGATTTTACAGTTGGAAGATCTGGTTATGGTTTTATTAAGTTTCTTGGTCAGACTGACGTTAGATGCTTAAATATAGATGAAATTGTCAAGTTTCATAGGCATGGTGTAGTTGTATATGAAGATGAAAAGGACAAGCCTGCTGTCGGTCAGGGCCTAAACAAGGTTTCGATAGTAACTTTGATCCTTCAAGTACGATTGCCAACTTTTGGAGGGAAGGCACTGGACAACATTGTGAAGAAACTAAGGAGAAAAACAGAAAGACAAGGAGCTAGTTTTATTTCATTTGACCCGCTAAGTGGTGAATGGAAATTTATGGTTCCTCATTTCAGTAAATTTGGGCTAGATGATGAAGATGATATCATGGATGAATCGACAGATCTTCAGCATCCTGGGGAGATCGATAATGATGACATATCAGAAGACGATGAGGAAGATCTAGTACATCCTGATGGAACGGTTCTGTTACATTCTCTTCCTGCTCACCTGAGGCTTGATCCAAACAAGATGCAAGAAATGAGAGCGTTGATGTTTTCGGCAGAGGAGTCTGAAGAATTTGATGGAACATTTTCACCCGAGAAACAGTCCAAAAGTAAAGATTATGCGAGGCCTGCTCTACAGTATTCTGCTCTGAAAATGAGTCACAAAAACAGTCCACCCTCTGTTCGGAAAACTCCATTAGCTTTGCTCGAGTATAATACCTCTAACTCGAACCAAAGCCCGCCTGGTAGCATTCTCATGACCTCACAAAATATATTTAGGCCTCTTAAGAGAACCAAAGTAGAAGGGTTCAAACTGGACCTGAAATTTGAAACTCCAATAACTGGAAGCCACTCAAACAATGTTGTTGATGCAGCATTGTTCATGGGAAGATCATTTAGGGTTGGCTGGGGCCCGAATGGTATCCTTGTTCACACAGGTACTCCTGTTGGTAAAACTGGTTCTTGGAAGGGGTTATCTTCTGTAATTAACGTGGAAAAGGTTGCGCTTGATAAAGTTGTCCGGGACGAGCATAATAAAGTCAAAGATGAGCTTATTGATTTATGTTTTATTTCTCCACTTGAGCTGCACAAGTCCATAAATCATGAAACAAAAAAGATTGAAGTTGGATCTTGTAGACTTAAACTTCAGAAGATTGTATCAGATTGCTTGATGCTTCCTGAGATCTGCGGGGGTTATATAGGGATTATAGAGAGGAAGCTTGATGTTCCTGGGTTAACTTTATCTGCCCGTACAATACTGATGCATCAAGTCATGATATGGGAATTAATAAAAGTTCTTTTTTCAGCCAGGAATATTGGGAATCGAAAAACGGATGATGATGATGATGAAGAGATAATGCATGGTGAGGACAGCTCGTCAGAGATTGACGTGGAAGCACTCCCTCTTGTTCGAAGAGCAGGGTTTAGTTATTGGTTGCAAGAGAGTGTTTGCCATCGCGTACAGGATGGGATAAGCTGCTTGAACGAGTCCAGTGATTTAGAACATATATTCTTACTCTTGACTGGACGGCAGTTAGATGCATCAGTGGAATTGGCTGCTTCCAGAGGTGATGTGAGATTGGGTTGCTTATTGAGTCAGGCTGGTGGTTCTATGGTGAATCGGGCTGATGTTGCTCGACAGATTGACCTCTGGAGAATCAGTGGACTTGACTTCAACTTCATGGAGAAGGATAGGATAAAACTGTATGAATTACTTGCTGGTAATATTCAAGGTGCTCTAAGTGATTCACAAGTTGACTGGAAAAGATATCTTGGATTGTTGATGTGGTATCAGCTACCACCAGATACTTCATTGCCTAAAATTATTGACACATACAAGCAACTTCTTCAGGATGGAGGAGCCCCATATCCGATCCCAATCTATATTGATGAAGGGCCACTTGAAGAGGAAGTGAGTTGGAGTCTTGGGGATCGCTTTGATCTGGCTTATTATCTTATGCTCCTTCATGCTAATGAAAAAACGGAATTTGGGCTCTTAAAAACTATGTTTAGTGCCTTCTCTTCAACCCATGATGCCCTTGATTATCACATGATCTGGCATCAACGTGCCATATTGGAAGCTGTTGGTGTTTTCAGTTCAAATGATCTCCACGTACTTGACATGAGCCTTGTTTCTCAGCTACTCTCTGTTGGTCTATGTCATTGGGCCATTTATGTTGTTCTTCAGATGCCTTACCGTGACGATTTCCCATTTCTCCAGGCGAATCTTATTAGGGAAATTTTGTTCCAGTACTGCGAATTCTGGAGCTCACAAGAAATACAACGCCAGTTTATTAAAGAACTAGATGTTCCCTCGGAATGGATGAATGAGGCAATGGTATGTTATTTCTGGCATTATTCTTCGTGTTTATATATATGGGGAGGGATAGAGCCACATTCTCTTACGCCCCCACATTATGTATACATTCAAGGAAAATGTGGACTTAAAAGATGAATTAAAAGCTGATTTTTTGTGGACATTATCTCCTCACCATGGAGAACATGCTCCCCAAAAATCAGCTCATTCTAAAAAGTCCAGCTCTGTCAAAACTTGTTATGGAATCATACAATTGTGGACCGTTAGATAAAAGGTTCAAAATTGGGCACAATGGTTTGCATGGTTAGACACATCCAAATGATATTGTTTTTTATGAGGATGATCTCCATGCTGGGGAGATCATATCCACAAAAATTTTGCCCTTAATACATTTTGAAACTCATAGATGTGGGCGCAAATGTGGGTATAAAGAATGTGGCTCTATCCCTCCCCAAAATAATATATTATCCAGGGGAAGGCGACAAAATAATTATATAATTAATTGCAAATAAAATAATAAATATCTAGGGGGAAGGTGACAAGCGCTCTACAAGTTGCACCGCTAGTCCCCTTTTTTTTGCAGAATTTGTAGTGTAGAAAACTGTATTCACTTTCGATACTTTCTTTAGCGGAGTTGTGCTGCTACCAAAAGATTTTATGGATGTTGTTGACTTTCATTTCCTACCATGCAGGCTGTATATTTCCAATACCAAGGAGATCATCCAAAGGCTCTTGAGCATTTTCTTCAATCTTGCAACTGGCAAAAAGCGCACTCCATATTCATGACTTTAGTTGCTCATTCACTCTTTTTGTCAGGTGACTATCTGATCTTCTGAACCCAATAAATCTTGATTGTACTGCGATGTTTCATCGTTTTAGGTCCTGTGTAATTAAAATTAAAATTTGGGTGATGGCGTGTATAATTGACACATTAAAGTGCAAAGCTGGTGAGCCAAACTCTAAACCTCTGATTAGTTACCATAATGTTTAACCGCAGTTTTCGAAACGTCATCTATGCCATCAGGAAGAATGTTATACTTGATCGGATGGTTAGGATGATCTTTTGTCAAACTATTATTGCTACCCCAAACTGCCTAGGATCAGAGGATGGGCTGAAGGGGACTTCACTTGCCAAGGCTATATAGCCCTTTCTAGCCCCATTTAAGATAATGCATTACAATGTGATTATCAATTACCCCTTCTCTTATGCAATCTTTTCTGGCTGAACGGCTAGTAAGTCACCATCTTGGAAGTTTGGAAGCAAACTTAAAAAGGATTAGAATAATAGAAGGACGAAGAAGAAGAAGAAGAATAGTTGGTCTTTAGTTTTGTTATCCACGTCATGTGAAAGGGCTAAGTTGTGCTGTTTCTGAGTAGGCAAAGTAGGAATTAGACTGATTTTTACTGACTTGTTTATTGATCACTAGTCATTATTTTGGTTGCTCTTGGATCCTGAATTTATCAAGATGTTGTTAAGCAGTCAGGCTATACTCTTCACTCAGTACTTTGTCAAACTTTTACTTATTTATATCCGTGCAGCTAAACATTCAGAGATTTGGAGAATTGCAACTTCTATGGAAGAGCACAAACCAGAAATTGCTGATTGGGATTTGGGCGCAGGGATATATATTGCTTTCTACCATTTAAGGAGTTCTTTAGAAGATCTGAATTTAATGTCTGAACTGGTAAGACAACCTGTCATCAATTTCCACAATTTTGATTTCTCAAATTTCCTGGGCCCTAGTATATCCTTCAGTAATAAATCGATACTGTTTTTGACCGAAGTATGAACGTTGGCGAGACCGGATTATTGTTACTAATTAAACCGGAGTTTATTAATGTTTTTCAACTAGCACCAGGTGCTAGTTATGTTTCGTAACGAGCAGCAACTAGAAGCCTGTGTCAGTGGTAACCTCAGCCTTTATTTGATATCCCTAAAAGAGGGTGCATGATGAGCCTAGTAGTCTACACTTCCAGAAATGGAAACTTCTCATAGAAGTCAAGCAAATTATATAAATGAGATACAGTTTCTATATTAAATCGAACAGCGTGCCATTCTCATTAACGTGATGGTACACAATGGAAATCATCCTATAATTAGACCGGCCACAAAAGCCGTCTATTCCCTAAAAGCGGTGAAATATACAATTTTTCAGTCACGATTAGCAATAAGCATCGTTGATATTGTCCCGTTGGAATGATTCCTTTGAGTGCCAAGTATCTAAGTGTTCGGGCAATAAATCACCTAAACACACTAATGAAGTTGTAAGGGGTGTTGCTTGTGGTGGAGGAGAGACTGAACCATGTCAATGGCTGCCTACGTATCAAGAGTGTTTACTGGAATCGAGTTTTCATGGCCGTAGTTCTTTGTAAAAGAGAAGTGATATTTATAGATGTAGAAAATAAGTAAGAGTTCTTAGAGCACAAGGACTTTCACTGGATAAGATTGGCCAATTGAACTTGTGACCGGCCCAGGTGGTTAACTGAATCTGTGAGCCGTCCAGTTGACTGCCTGAACCTATGAGCCGTCCAGATGTCTAACTAAACCTGTGAGCCCTCCAGGTGGCCAATTGAACCTTTGAGCCGTCCAGGTGTCAAACTGAACACGTGAGTTGTCCAAGTGGCCAACTGAACATGTGAGCCGTCCAGGTGGCCAACTGGACCTGTGAGCTGTCCAGGTATCTATGAGCGGCTTGGTCACATAGACTTATGATCAAGACTAAGTCCCCAATGGAATCCATTAGTAAGGGTACCAATATGGTGGTACATACACTAAGGATTATGCATAAGCTATTATACCTAAATGGTATATCCATATGGTTTGATGAAGAAGGAATCTATTTGAAATGCAATTTGTCTGCAGCTGACAGAAGTCCAGTTGTGTTGCATTGACATTTTGAATGGAAAGTCTGCCAGTTTCGGTCTTTCGGTGCATAATTTAATGAATTAGAATGCCATTCAAATGTATTATATTTACACGATATGGACCGAGTTAAGATCGGGAAATAATTCAGGAAAGGGACAATTAGTTTAAGCACACACTCTCTCTCTCTGACTGGGAAATTGCAGTTTTGCTCCCCTTTTTGCCGTACTTAGTGAGTTGTCTCCTCTTGGGACATCAGGTTGATATGGGCTGATCTGGCAGGGAAACAAATATGGTATACACTGTTGGGACCATCTATTCCCAAGTCTTCTGGACCGAAAATTTGGGGCGCTATCCCTTAAAAGATTGCTTTTGTTTGCCGAATGTGCTGCCTTGGGGCATATCTAACTGGTAATGATCTTTGCGTGCTTAAGCTATTCTGGGCCTTTAAGCTATTCTGTTTTTCACACTTTGCTTGCCCATCTATTCTTTTGGAACCTATGCTGTTTGTCTCCCTTGAATCTTTGTGTAGAATGTGCTGGGATCTCTTGAGGTTCTTTTAGCTTCATGACCTGGGAGTATTCTCTTTGAGGGGTAGTCATGTGTGGTACTGTGGTCCTTGCTCCGTTTCTCTGTTATGTTAGTGTGGAGGTTGTGAACGCAAGTGTTGACTTTTTGAGTGCGTTTATGCTGACTGTATAGTTGGGTGAAATTGGAAGAGTGGGATTAGAGGCACAGTTTATCTTTAGGTGGAATAGTGGTTTCATTGTGCTTGGCTCTGTTATGTTGAGTCGATACTGCTTTTGGGAGTGGGTGGTCGTGGCTGTGTTTTCAATTCCTAATTGTGTATACCTGTTTTTTCCCCTATTTAGGTTTTGTCTTGTAGAGGGTGTGATTGCGGCTTCTGGTTGTCTATAATTATATCAATACATTGTCTCTTTTGAAGTTGTTATTGTCGGTTCCCCGACTTTCCTATCTATTGGTTTATGGATAATTTTTTTTCTTTGATGTTATGAAGTTTCATTGTCTTTGGCAGGATTCTCTTGAGAGCAGAAGTGAAGCTTGTAGAGACTTTTTTGGGCGTTTGAAAGAATCATTGGCAGTTTGGGGAAGCAGATTACCAGTCGATGCCAGGTATTTACATTGCTGCTGTTATTTGCATTAAATATATCTGTGGACGGAAACATGAATTCCGGTCTCTTTTGTGCACCTTTTCGAATATTATTGCAATTAGTTTTTGAGGTCAGCCGCAGGAGTTCTAGCATCTTATTTAATTTCCAGGAGAACATTCTTTGCTATGTAAGCATCTAATGGAGTATATCACTATAACCTAAAGCTGACACAGCTCAATTGGTACTCTTGAAATTCTGATATTAATTCGTAACGGGATGGATTAGTTGATCTCTTAATCATATTACTATTTATGGCTTATCTTAAAAGCGATTTTATAGCTGAAGAATCTGGCCCGGGTATAAGTTTGCCACACATATATGCTGCTATGGTGAGACATGATACCATGGCTGGAATCGAGACCTTTTGCTTCAAGTTCTAAAGTTAACAATTTATCTCCCCCCCACTCTTTTTATTTTTATAGAAGGGTCCTTACTTGCAATTCCGTCTACTTCTATGCCCATGTATTTAAAGCAATTTGCATGATCATAACTAAATCCTCAGTTGGGTATTGTTGGCATGGATACATTCGTCAATGATTTCCTTGAACACTTAATGCTACTGATCAAGACATGCTGTTTTGCTACATTCATTTCAGAGCGACTTATTCAAAAATGGCAGAAGAGATTTGTTGTTTGCTCCAATCGAATGAAGTTAAGGCCTCCTGTGAAGTTCAGTTAAGCTGCTACAATACCATGTTTACTGCTCCCATACCTGAAGACCTGCGTTCTTGTCATTTACAGGAAGCAATATCACTTTTCACTTACTTTCTTTCAGAAACAGCATCATAGATCACTAATTATGAATGTATTTAAGGCGATCAATTATATATTTTAGCTTTATTGTTGTAATTTCTTATGTCCTATGTATTATCATCCAATGCTTTCTCATTAGTGGCATGTTCCTAAGCCACTGACCATTTGGTTTATGAAGAGAGCAGGCTATTTTTTTATGAAAAAACCTCAAGATTGATTGTCAATTTGTCATGCTTGGTCATGATTTATATAGAGCTTATCCATGACATAACGACTCTTCCCGCGGCCTTTATTTTTCTGGTTGTATACTCTGAAAACATCTTTTTGTGCAAGTCACTTTTCTAACATAGTGATACTAAGGAGGATTACTTCACCGTATTTTTTTTTCTGGACAAAATTGCTATACTTTGTCCATTTCTTATAGCTACATCAGTCAAAGCAGCCAAAAAGAGTGCGCAGGAGTCTGGCAATTTTAGAGACACCAAATTTGCAGTATTTTTTTCGACAGCCAGGTGTTAGTGTAAACACGAGGGGTAGGGTTAAAAACCTGCACCCATGTAGGGGAGATCTGGTCCTCATTTATCAACTTAAGTATGGGAATGACATTATCTGAAATACTCAATTCCTCCCCCTTAAAAATGTTCAATGCCCTCTAGAGTTTGTAAAAGTCTTCCAGTTTTAAAATGCGTCCCTTTTCAATTTCAATTGTGGAATGATAAGTCTGATGTATCAGTGCATGACAAAGTTCCTGTTATCTGATTGGTTTGTTATGGTTTACTAGTATCACATCCCTACTAGATGAGCTAAGGTCAACGACTTTTTTGTACTTGGGGGAGACCCTAATTTCCCATCTAGTGGGGGTGAAATCCTAATTGGCTCATCTAGGGTTGTAAGACTTGTGTAAAGCGCTGGAAATAACAACAGAAGAAATAACCTTTCGTGAAACTCCAAGTGAACATTCTGATTATGATGCGAGGACAAGAAATAAGCTAACTACTCCATTAAGTTGGAGGTACAAACTACGTTTTCCATTGCTTGTGTTAAGAATCATTTACAACAGTTGGTAAACCACCTCTATGAACATGACTGAATGAGAGAATTGGTGTTTTTACACCCAATGATTTGAAAAATAAACTAAAAGCATTGAAAGTTTCTTCACGACATAGATGGTCACCATTTTTCGGCCGTGGGATGTTGAAGAATTCTTCCTGAAATGGCGGCTGCAAGTGCCGCTTTGAAACTAGGATCGTTTGACAATGAAGAAGCCATTTGTTCAACCAAAAACTGTTTGTATGCTGGTGACTGGTCAACTCCCTGATTAGAAATTTTAGTGTCATGACTAAATCCGGGTTGGGTAAGATCAAGTGTTATAGAGGGACCTGAAGAACCAACCAAGGTCGAATATGGAACTGACTTCAGTGTAACCCCTTGCGTTATACCTAAAGTCGCATCGGCTTGAGAAGGGTGTGCGTGGTTGTGTTCGCCTTCGTATGTAGCAACAAGGATGGAACGATCTTCTACACTTCTTTGTACCTTCTTTTTGACAGGGCAGCTAGGGGCAAACGAGCACTTGAAATAAGCTCTAGGACATGGGTTGTCTCTGGTTACTTTCTGACCATATTTCCTCCATTGGTACCCATCCTTAAATATCTGTGTTTCAACAATAAGAAGCAAATGTATGGTTCAGTTATCAGTACTTTGAATGATTACCTAACTTGTATAACAGCATATTCCATGTGAAACTTAACACAACTTTTCTTCATCGGTATTAGAGATGTATTTCATCCTATTAAGCTGTAGTCATACTTGCATATCATAAGTATTACAGAGGACCTGCATGAATTATATTTGGAACTTACAAGGCTGGTATCGGATGCATCGGTCCTGACGCATGCTTTAGATGTCTTTGTTTTTGTTCATTTTTTGGTTTCTTGCTTGATTCTTCGTCGCTAGAGCTACTTTCTGCACTTCCATTAATTCTGTTAAGGTTACTATTGTCATCGCTTTCTGCCTTCCTCTTCTTTGGTGGAGTGGGTGCTTTTGAGGAGTTCTGGCTTGTTAATTCTATCAAATGACTCTGTAGAGTTCTGTAGTTTTCGCACATCATTGTGAGCATATCGCTCAACCTCTTGTTTTCTGCATTCATTCGGTGCAACTCCTCTGCTAGAACACCAGCCTAAACACAAACACAAGTGCTAAATCATTAGTTCCTAGTAGAAATGTGGCATTATTGTTCAATGCAAAATCTAGAAATCAAATCGTACGTTTCTAGAAAAGAACAGTCTATATAGCTATATAGCTATGTTGTTCTTCATACTAACCTCGTCTTTTGTCGAAATCTTCTTTCCCACGTCCATAAAATTGAATTCCAGATCTTTTTTCTATTCCAAAGAAAAGAAGACAATGAAAAGTTAGACTCCATGACACTTCAAATGAGTAGCCAAACTAATAATGGAGCATGGGTGTTTTGAATTCAGATCATAAATACGTCTTACTCACCGGTATACCATCTTTAGGCCGGATAGAATTGATATTAAGTTCAAGATTGATCAGTGAAGTATCCATTGAAGTAGTTGAGTCAGTAATCGCCATATATGAACAAGTCTTAGGTTATTCTAGGAAAATAGTTCAATCAAATAACTCTATGAGATTGCCTATAGAACTGAATGAAATGAAGAAGATGAGTAGAAAAGTTGCCTAACTGAATGAAATGAGTAAGTTGGCTTAGCATTATATAGAGAATGGTGGCGGAGTGGTCTTTGCTTTGATTTTTTAAGAAAGTCACAGGAAATTAAGTCATGGATAGATAAGGCTGGAATATGGTGGACACACACGAGGTGTTCGGCATTGTAAACAAAAAGTCAAGTGGGGCAAATAGTTACTATTCTAAATGCTTATTTTAGGCTTCTACTGAACATACAAGTTGTACTTTAGATCAAAAGTCAAGGTCAAGCGTGATACGTTGAAGTCCATCGTGTCGACGACAGTGAGAGGCTTTGTTTGCTTTCGATCTACGATTAAACATACTAATTAGACAATTAGTACATGCTTTCCATCCTCCTGTACAGTTGGAAAGTTTAATCAAGAAGTTGACCATCAAATGAGATCATATGGTTAAGAATGTCCCTCTAGTTTGCTTTCCAGGCTATGGGTTCTCTCTTGAACACGGCCAATACACGAGTGTTGAAATTTTGAAGTGTGACCAACTGGCCATGTAGTGTGATTCCAGAATGGGATGGGAGCCCGCACTTATTTCGTACAGTGGTTTTGAGGCATAATATATTTACGTAAAAGGAAAAATAAAAAAAACAGATGGATGGTCAAGCTAAGATAAGTAGTTTGTAGTCCCTTTGTACTAATTCAATATTTAGCAATTGACATTTTCTTTCTTTCACCCGTTGAATTTTTTTTCCAGAAACCATGGTTTTTTTTTTTCGATAATCTTCAGAAACCATGGTTAAGAATCCTAATATGATTTTTCAGCCATCAACGTGGGGGCAACAAAAAGGGAGAAAAGTAAAAGTCCGGCCACCATATGCCAACTGCCAAGACCAGACTACAAAGCTCTGGCATGTGGCACCCCACTTGTGAATGTGTATTGGGTGATGTCATTTGAGCCAGGACCAAAGCTCTTGTTTCTGAAGGACCAAAACTTCGTCTGGTGCTAGACTCCTAGGATCAAAATCCATTTTTTAGGAGTAGTAAGAAACCCGTCAACAATTGGCCGGATTAGGAAACTTATAAAACGAACATATTAAACATTAAAGAAATAGAAGAAGAAAAAATACATAGAATCTACCCTGATGAAGAATTTGTATGATGTGTACTAGAGTAGAAATATATTTTTTAATTGGTAGAAAATTATATAGTTCTGAAGAGATTCTATCGAAAAAAAAAAAGGTTCTGAAGAGCTAGTAGCGTAAGTCATCTTAGTGTCACTAATAATCAAGATTGATTTATTTTTTGAAGTTCATGAGACCATGAATAATAATTTGGTTCGAAGTCTCAAATGACACATTTTCCACATGGGAAACGATTTCATTTTTTACTCAAAATTATCGTGCCACTGTACCATCCGCATTCAGAAACTAGACATTAAGTCGTATGTCGCCTAAGTTTGCTACAAGTTTACCACCGTCATGTCAGGCATGTTAAATGTCATAAACAAGCCCATGGGGTCAAGAAACTATATAAATTGTAAGGACTTCAAAACCATTGAGTTCACGTTTTCCTTGTTAATTCTTAGACTAGTGCACATGCGCACCTTGAGTTAGACATGTCTTTAATTAGTCACTAATTTTCTAATGCAAACGTAGCAATACAACGTAACAGTTTTGGAACAGTAATACTACACCGACTTATTTATATGACCTACTATTTGAATTTACTGATGTGTCAAAAGTCTTAATCATTAATTTATATAGAAATACGTGTCCATGTGTATTACAATGCAAACCAATATTATTCAAATAATAAATCGCAATATTAGGTCTAAAAAGTAGGTCTGTCAGTCTGTGTAGCATTATTCGTTTTAGAAACAAAAACTCTATCAAAACTTAGCTTATACAAATGTGCCCAAAAGCTCGCCTTGTTGGCTAGTGTCAAAGGATTGAGTCATGTCCAAAGAATAACCTCCCTCTCCACGGAGGCACCAATTAATGACATCTCACTTGAGGCACCAGGATCAAAAATATCGATTGATATATCAGTGATATATATCGTTTTTTTGAGGTACTCGATACATATATATTGTTATATATGATATATCAGATAGATATATTGACACATTTTCAATTCGATATATATATCGACTGATATATTTGATATAGATCATTGATTGAGATTGGTTTTTATTAATATTTTTGATACTTTTTGATATATCGACATACAAAACAAAATTTTAACTGTTATCAAAAGAATATATATATATCGGTTTTGAGGAATCCAATATATGACTTGGACATCGAAATATCTGACCAAGGCCTAGGCGAGCCACAGACTGGACCGGTGTTCTCCAAAAATCACAACTTGAATTCTTGGAATGTCGCGGATGTGATTTCAGGGTATCCCAGGTAGGGGTGCCAATGGGTACCCGAAACCGAAACCGAATGTTCCAGTTCTGGGTCTTAAAAAGTTAGACCCATTTAAAATGGGTCATTAAAAACCGAACCAATAAAGAACCGAAACCGTTGAACCGAATAGTAAAAAAACCTGTGGGGGGCGAACCGAAATCGAAACCGATTATTATGATTTCGATATATAAAATTTAATATTATATTACATTTAAGATAATCAAACTCATACATCATAATATAAAATACATTTTTCACGTGTAAAAATCTATTAAATATATATAGCATAATAGTGAATGTGTGTTGTTAAATGTATATTTTATAATTATACGTTAAACAAGTGTATCATAGATTGTTAATAATAATGTTAATGTGTATATTATGAATTAACTAATACATTTTATATTTATTAACTTATGCACGTATATATTTAAATAGGATACACATACTTGATATATTGTGGTACACGCACTTATTATAAGGCAATATATAGTGTTCATGTAAAAAATTAGTGATGAGATGTAATTCTAAGATGCATGTACTTGCATGTTCAATTTAAAATGCGAGTTAATACATGTGTATAAATATATGTGTATGCATGTAAAATATATCAATGTAACAAATATATGTGATTGCAAGTGTACACGATCGAGTTAATATAAGAAAACAAATATATGTATATGTATGTAAAAAAAAAAAAAAAAAATTATAAGGTTAGATATTTGATTATTTTAATTTCTATATCAAAGGTTTAAATTATCACATGAATAGTAAATGTTTTAACGTGTATGATTGATACATATTCATAAATTGATGTAAATATGATTGTTGATACATCACTAATTATATATAAAATATTATAGTATAGGAAAATAAAAAAATAAAAATAAAAATAATGCAAGTTTTAGTATTTAAATGATTGAAATTGTTTAATAATTATAATAAATAATAAAGACCCGAATTAGAACCGAAACCGATAAAAACCCATGGGTTTTTATGGTTTTAAGTTGGGTTCTATAATTCTCATACTAAAACCGTTGAGAACCGAAATTAATAAAATTGTAAATAGTAAAATCCAAACCAAAACCACTAAGACCAGACCCAAAACCGACTCGTTGGGCACCCCTAATCCCATGTCACTAGAAGTCTAGAATTACTCTTTTGCGTAAAATAGTTAATTGAGTTTCAATAAAAGACTTCCAGTCAACGCTTTCCTTTACGTAACAACTGTGACGTCATCACCTCTCTCCATGCTTAGCCAGTTACACTTAGCCACTTATTAGGTGAACCACAAAAACGAAGTGGGGACCATGAAATTAGTTATGGTGGTTAACACGTCCAAGCATGAAATTTCCATGCAGTTAATATAATTTCAAGCACAGATTCATATATTAGTCTCGAGTCTTTGCATGAACCTCTTAAAGTATGAGGAATTCATGGTCTGTGTATACCTTCAAAATTAAACTAGTATCATTAGATTGGATAATTGCAAACTTGATGACTTAGGTTGTCTGCGTGGTGGAATGGTGTAATCATGCAATTAATTAGTTCATTTACAAGTCTTTTAGATAGTATTTTCAAATTGAAGCTCTTTTTTAAAAGTTAAAGTTCAAGATTAATTAATCATGAAGCTAGAAAACAACAAACCAGATCTTGTTGAAAAATTGATGGATGTTATCATGTTAATTGAATGTCTTGATGAAACTGAGATCGTCCGCACAAAGAGATCGTCCACACTTAACCGCTTCTTAGGCACATAATTAGGTCGTCCATAATGACTTGAAAAGCTTTGCCAAAATGGCACTAGGAAACACAAAACCATAACTCCATATAAGACGATCTCGATCAGTAATAGGAGTGGCCCAAATATATATTTTTTTTTTCGCTAATCTCGTAGCCAACATCTTGCATCTAGAGTGATTTTTAGCTCCCAGCGGGATTTGCTCCAAGAGCTCCAAGCGAAACAGGAACCAGCCGGCAGCCACGTGTCCACTAAAAAGAGATTGACAGTTATCAAATTCCTTCCTTAGAACAAACTTCCTGATTTGCCCCCACTAAAAATAGAAATAAATAAAAAGAAAAAAAATTTAAAAAAATCTCATTGTAAAATATATAGGAGTTCTTCCCATCATTAGCTAAAGTTTTTTTTTTTTTTTTTTTGAAAGAAGTGTCACTAGTTCAGCACTTCAAGTTTTTATTCCTTTTTTTTTTTCCAACAATTAAGACCAAAAACTAGATTTTGTAACTGGTTAAATTTTTCTCTTTTATTTTTTAAGGTTTTGGTAAATCGTTGAATATATATTAAGGTGGAAATTTGATAACTGTTGACCCCTTTCCATTGGACACTTGGTTGGTTCCTGTTTCCCTTGGAGCTCTTGGAGCAAATCCCGTTGGGAGCAAAAAATCACTCTTGCATCTAGGGTCCAAGCATGCTGCCCTTAGATCTCATCCTAGCCCGATACAGGTGTGACGACCTTAGTCACCATTGAGGCTCCAACCGGAGCTCTACCTCATACACGGAGTATGATTTTAGCTCAAATGGTATAGGCATTGTTAAGGGGGTGAGAAATCCATCACTTTATATTTTTGGGCGCAAATTGTGATAAAATATAAGTTTTGGTCCCTACATGACACAAGATTTGACCAAAACTTATAAGGCTAGAGGAAAACATTTAGTAGAAAAGCGTTCATACTTTAGACAAACATTTGTGTTTTTAGCTTACCAAAAAATTCGAAAGTTATAAATGTCTATTTTTATCTTAGGGGATTAACATGACATTACATCAAGTATTTTTGACTTAGCTCTAATCTAGAAAAAGGAGTGTTTTGGTAGATAAATGGTAATGATTGTTCTTCTTGAGTAAGAAGATGCCTATGTATCCAGTAGCACCTAAGGGTGAGACGACTGGAATCAAGCCAATGTAATTTTGGGGTTGGTTTTTATAGGTGCTGAGAGTGTGTAGTTGGTAAGACACGTATGGTGGTATGAACATATGTGCTACTAGGATGAGCGACATATCCTCGCAGGCTGCATACGTACGGTGGTGTTAAGTATTGTGGAGCCTGATTTCACATGGGTATGGGATAACATCTTGCATTGATTTCTAAATTGAATAGGAAACTAAACATCGCCTAACTGAATACCAAATTGAATACTTGTTCAGTACGACTTCGGTTTCCAAAATCGATTTTAGAAACCAAGTCCTCTTACGTTTGTGGTACTTGATGGGAGCCTATAAATAGGACCTTAATCAACGTACTGGTATTGCTTTTGTAAGGCAACAATGAGTGCATAGATCGGCCAATATTGGTGAGTGCGCTATAGTGCATATATTGCGAATTTGTGAGTGCATTGTGTAATTGTGTGAGAGAGAGATTTGGTGTTTGTGTGTGACTTCTTGACATTGTAATTCGCTCTTTGATATTAGTGAAAATTGGTGCGCTTGTGGATTAGGCAATTGCCAAACCACGTAAATCTTGTGTTTTTCTTTTCTTATGTTTATTTCGTTTCTTGTGTTATGTTTGAGTTTTCTTTGATTGTTGGTCATCGTGTTGACCAGGTTTAATTAATTAGATCCTAACAAAGTGGTATCAGAGCCACAAGATTTATTGTAGATCTTCGGCGTTGATTGCTCTTGTGGGAGCAATGGTGGGCGACGAAGGAAAGCTTAAGATTAAGAAGTTTGACGGAACGAATTTTGGATTATGGAAGATGCAGATTGAAGACTATTTGTATCAAAATGATCTTTATCATCCATTAACAGGAATGCGAAGCTTACAGCGACAACAAATGAACAATGGCCAGTGCTTGATAGAAAGGTACTCGGCACAATCCGCTTGATGCTGGTGAAGTCAGTAGCTTTTAACAACAAGAATGAGAAGACTACGATGGATCTCATGAAGGCTCTCTCTCCTATGTATGAACAACGTGCAACCCTCTGCCGCTAATAAGGTGCACTTGAAAACAAAGCTATTCACATTGAGGATGGCTGAAGCTACGTTATTCAAAGAGCACCTTAACTTGTTCAATAAGATCAAAGACCAACTTGAGTATGTTGAGATCACTTTTAGTAATGAGGTGATGGCTTGCGCAATTCTTGGGTAGATGCCACTGAGTTGGAAAGCCACGGTTTATGCAATTAGTGGTTCTGCTGGTACATCAAAATTGGAATATGCATGATGATGTTAGTATGATATTAACTGAAGAAACCAGAAGACAGACATATATCGTGGCTTCCACTTCAGAGTCTACATTGAGTTTTGAGAGTAGAGATAGAAGTTCCAAAAGGGATAATGGTCAAAGGAACAATCATAATCCAGAGGAAAATCTAAGGTTGATGTGTCTGAGATTGAGTGCTACAATTGTGGCAAAAAATTAAGGCCATTATTCATTTGATTGTTGATCCCCCAAGAAAGAGAATGGTAAAAGACATGGGAAAAAGAAGAAGAAACGCCAAGAAGCCAATGTTGTCTAGGCGTTTGATGATGTGTTGATTTGTTCTATGAAAGAAATAGACGATTCTTGGGTATTGGACTCAGGTGTGTCATTCCATGCAACCTCAAATAAAGATGTGTTGTAAATCTATGTTCCAAGTAATCTTGGTATAGTTTATCTGGGTGATAACAAGGCTTGTAGTATTGTTGGTAAAGGTGATGTACAGATTAAGATCGATGGGTCTATATGAAAGTTAAAAGATGTGAGACATGTTCCTAATTTAAGGAGAAACCTAATTTCTGTGGGGCAACTAGCAAGTGAAGAATACACTACCAGTTTTACAGGTGAAAATTGGAGGGTATTGAAAGGTGCATTGCTTATTGCACATGGAAAGAAAGATGGTACTCTCTATTTGACCACAAATGCTTTTGGTTTTGTTGCCATTGTTGAAGGTAAAGAAGACCCAAACATGTGGCACCGCAGACTTTGGTATATAAGTGAAAAAGGAATGCAAATCTTTCATTCATAAGGAAAGCTACCGGGTTTGAAGTCAACTGAGATTGACTTATGTGAGAACTGCATTTATGGGAAGTAGAAATGTGTTAGCTTTCAGAAAGTGGGAAGAACTTTGAAGCAGTAGAAGCTTGAGTTGGTTCACACAGACGGCTGGGGTCTTTCAACCATCTCCTCTCTTGGTGGTAAGTCATACTTTGTGACTTTCATTGATGACTCTACCAGAAAGGTATGACTATATTTCTTGAAGCAGAAATTTGAAGTCTTTGATTTGTTCAAGAAGTAAAGAGAGCTATGGTGGAAAATGAGACAGGGTTGAAGGTGAAATGTTTGAGGTCTGATAATAGTGGAGAGTACAATGATACTAGTTTCAAGGAGTACTGTGCTGAAAACAAAATTCGGATGGAGAAAACACTGCCAGGGACACCTCAACATAATAGGGTGGCTGAGAGAATGAACAGGTCATTAACAAAGCGTGCACGGTGCACGCGTCTATAGGCATGGTTACTGAAATTGATTTGGGTTGAAGCAGTCAGTACATCAGCTTTCTTTATTAATCGTGGGCCATTAGTTCCATTGGATCACACGTTGCCTGAGGAGGTTGGGAGCGACAAGAAGGTAAATCTCTCTTATCTGCGAGTATTTGGATGTGTGTCATATGTGCATATCAATGATTGGTCTAGGGGTAAGCTTGACCCTAAATCACTGAAGTGTGTGTTCATTGGAGGCGGTGGTGATGTGTTTGGCTATCAGTTTTGGGATTACCAAAATAAAAAAATCATAAGGAGTAGAGATGCTGTATTCAATGAGAAGGTGATGTACAAAAATAGGAATGACACACAACTCAGTGATATTGAGTATCTTGAGGTGGAAGATCTTGAAGTTAGTTGCGGTATAGAGCAGCAACAAGTTTTGAGGTTCCTCGATTAGACACAAATGGTGGTGTTGAGAATGCAACACCACATAGTCCAACTCCAGCCCCTAAACCTAGGAATACATCTAGGCCACCTGTGCCTAGCACGAAGTACTCTTCATCTACTTATGATGTTAGCTTCTTGCTACTTACTGATAGTGGTGAACCCTAGTGTTATGATGAATCATTGGAGGTAGAGGATGCAAGCAAGTGAGAGCTTATGATGAATGATGAGATGAACTCTCTCATCATAAATGGAACATGGGAGCTGGTAGAGTTACCCATGGGGAAAAGGGCCTTGCAAAATAAGTTGGGTTCACAATTGCAAAAGATAGTTGCATTGTCTACCATAGAAGTAGAGTATGTTGCAGTCACTGAGGCTAGCAAGGAGATGATATGGTTGCAAGGTTTGCTGGAAGAGTTAGGTTTGAAATAAACAAGAAAGAAGTGTGTTGTATAGTGACAGTCAAAGTGCAATTCATTTAGCGGAGAATTCAGCATTCCATTCAAGGACTAAGCATATTGATATACACTACCATTTCATTAGGTCATTTATGGAGGATGAGGTGTTAGTACTCGAGAAGATTCAAGGAAGCCAGAACCCAGCGGATATGTTGACTAAGCCTGTAACTACTGAGAAACTGAAGTTGTGTTTAGTTTCAGTTGGTCTTCTAGCTTGAAGACCATAAATGAAGCGCGCCATTATGCACCGGATATACATAGAGTAGAGTTACTTTGTTTATTTATCAGTCTCCAAGTGGGAGATTATTAAGTATTGTGGAGCCTGATCACACATGAGTATGGGATAGTATCTTGGTTTCTAAATTGAATAGGAAATTAAGCATCGCCTAACTGAATACCAAATTGGATACTTGTCCAGTACGACTTCGGTTTCCAAAATCTATTTTAGAAACCAAGTCCTATTACTATACATTTGTGGTACTTGATGGGAGCTTATAAATAGGACCTTAATCGTATTGCTTTTGTAAGGCAACAGTGAGTGCATAAATCGCTAATATCGGTAAGTGCGTTATAGTACATAGATTGCGAATTTGTGAGTGCATTGTGTAATTGTGTGAGAGAGATTTGGTGTTTGTGTGTGGCTTCTTGACATTGTAATTCGCTCTTTGATATTAGTGGGAATTGGTGTGCTTGTGGATTAGGCAATTGCCGAACCACCTAAATTTTGTGTTATTCTTTTCTCATATTTATTTCACTTCTTGTGTTATGTTTGAATTTTCTTTGATCATTTATCGTCGTGTCGGTCGGGTTCAATTAATTAGATCCTAACAGGTGGTTCTAGGTATTATATTGTTTGAGCTGATATAGAAAGAGTGTGGTTAAGGATGTGATGATGACAATGATTTGAGTGTTGTAGTGGGTAAATGCCTGATGATAATGATAGCAATGATGAGAATGGCAGGTGATAATGTCACGAGTTGAAGTCGAGTGACGAGTCATCGATGCTGAACTGATCTTGACGAGTGGGTGAATGTTCGTATGCTTGACTCGAGTGGAGTTGGCGGAGTCGTTGCTTGTGTGCGTGTCACGTGCATAGGATGTATTGTGAGATCGTATGTCTGGAGTCGTTATGAGTTGGTGGAGTCGTCGTGCATGTCGGGATTGACTTGGAGTAGGAGGTCCCTTACAAAAGTTAAGGTACAATATTTAGTTTCATTTTGGTTTGGTATTTAGTTTGTAAATTTTTTGCAAACTTACCATTTCTTATCTATCTAATAAGATAGGGTGTTTTTCTCACTAAAAGACAAAACTATAATAAAGGACGGCTAAGATCATTTGTACCAAAATCCCACGGCTAAGATCATTTGTACCAAAACTGTAATAAAGTACGGCTGAATAGTTATTAAACTGACGGTCCAGAGTGTTTTTTCGGGCTTTTCGCACACAAGTCGCGGGTTCGAGCAAAGAGAACACTGACGAGTTTGGGTTTTTTTTTACTCTAATCTTCTTAAAACATAGTCGACTCCACTACTTACCTCCACTCCGCCAGAGCCAGAAACACCCTCCGCTCATCCAGAGGTCATTGTCAGCCCACAAGAAGCCTCTCTCCAGATTCAGAGGCACCAGTAAAGCACCACTGAAATCCAGCAGTTCTAAAGTAGATTAAAAATCTAGGGTTTCATGAAAAATATATTGACCGGCTACATTTGTGGGATGCTAGGAGAGTGGCAGGAGGCAGACAATGCACTGCTATAAAGGAGGATAGACGTGATTAAAGCTGCGAAGGTGAATTTTATTGAACCCTCTAGCTTATTTGTTTTTTCTTTTCGAATTAAGAAATTGATATCAAAGAAATGTGTATTATTTTTTAGTTTTGTGCTGGCGTCGTTGCTGGAGGTGGAGACAACTTCCGAGAGATCGAAGCTGCCATCGTTGCTATTCCGCAGTCACAAAGTATTTTGCTGTTCTGATTCCGAGAAATTTAAAGCCGTTTAAGGTGAAATTTATTGAACCACCTAGCTTATTTGTTTTTTCTTTTTGAATTAAGAAATGGGTATTTGTTAACTTTGTGCTGGTGTCGTTACTTTGTACTGGTGTGCAATTTTTTTTTAAACTTTGTGCTAGTGTCGTTACTAGAGCGTTTAATGGGGTTACTTTCGAATTCCTTTTTTTACCATCGATAGTGGAGAATGATAGAAGTTAAAATGTAGACTTAATTAGAATTAGAATTTTCTTTGTTAATTCCTAGATATATATCGGTAGTGGAGAATAGATGGTTAAAATGTAGACTTAATTAGAATTAGAATTTTCTTTGTTAATTTATAGATATATCTCGACAACTCAAACTCTTGCCAATTTGTTATAATTTCAATATATAATAGGAAGTGGAGAATCCTTTTATTTAATAGGAAGTGATTTTATTTAAATTGATCGTTCAGAAGTAAGTGAAGGCAATTTCTTACTTCGTTCCACTGGTGGTCTTACTTTAGTGGGAAAAGTCTACAAGCATTGCTGGTTGGTTTCCTTTTTTTATATTTACATCGATAGTGGAGAATTCACTTCCTGTTATTAATGCAATTTGCATGTTTTTGATGAAATAGTGGAGAATGTAAATAAACTAACAAACTCTTCTTACTTCTTACAAAAGAACAACAGCTGAAAAAAAGACTTAATTGAATTAGAATTTTCTATGTTAATTCCTAAATATATCTGAAAGTTAATGTATTTCAGTGCTTTTCAATTATGTGTTCTACTATTTACTACTTTGAGTCTTCGCTGTGCTCTTTGATTAGAGCTCCGTTTTGATTCTTTAACTTTTATGTGTTTCCAAATTTTTTATTTAATTGACGCTTCCTAGGCAATCATGGTTAAAGAGCGCATTGAAGAGAGAGGAAGGGAATCGTTAGTTCACCCAGATAATTCCATAGCAGAACCTCCCAATCTGGTATATGTGCCTCCACATCGAAGAAATGTTGTGTCTCCTAATCTGGTATATGTGCCTCCTAATCAAAGATCAACTGCGACTCCTAATATTTTATTTGTTGTGCCTCCTAATCGAAGATCTAATGCGGCTTCGAATAGGTTATCTGTTGTTGTGCCTCCTAATCGAAGATCTAATGCGGCTCCAAATAGGTTATCTGTTGTGCCTTCTAATCGAAAATCTCCCGCAGCTCTTAATAGGTTATCTGTCGTGCCTCCTAATCGAAGCTCTCTTGCGGCTCTTAATAGGTTATCTGTTGTGCATCATAATCGACGATCTCCCGCGGCTCCTAATGTGTTATCTGTTATTTCTCATAATCGAAGATCTACTGCGCCTCCCAATCTCTTATCTATTGTGCCTCCCAGTCAAAGCTCTATTGCACCTCCTAATCGGAGATCTATTGCACAACGTCTTCGAAGAGAAAAAGATATCGACCAAAGGATTATAGCACAACAAAATCGGAGACGGAGAGAAAAAGATATTATGTCTGATTACATATCAGATTCCTTTAAGAAGACGAGGTCAACGTACGAAGTTGGGTCCTCTTCATCTACCACGGAAGATGTCACAATGCAAAGTTGTGAGGATAACACTATGTAAGTCAAGTGCTTAAATTCTCACTCTTATGTTAGGTTTCAACATACCGTAAAACGTGATATATCATAGGTTTTTGCAGTGATCATGATATGACTGGATTTGATGAAAGTGAAGAAGAAATTCTTAATCCTCATAGAGGTCATGTGCTTCCTGTTCCAAATCACCGCCACTTTCTAGGAAAGATGGATGTTCTCTGTCCATTTTGTTCGGCCCTTCATTGGAAAGATGAACAATTATCAAAATCAAGGCGCAACCGACCTTTATTTGGAACTTCTGCGCTTATAAGGAAAAGTTAAACTCTTTTCTTTTTCTCCACACCTTCGCACTTAAATCTTTATTCGAAGGATCTAATAAACATGCAAGATTATTCCGTGAGCAGATTCGGCAATACAATGTGTGTAATGCCTTAACCAGTCACTGTTCATTGTTACATGAACAATGTGTGTAATGTTTAACGATCGTGTGTTACATGGACGTGGTCCAACCTCATTCACTGTTCATGGGGAGTTGCGGCACCAAATCGGTTCATTGTTGCCTGATCCGGGGATGGAACCTAAGTTTTCACAACTTTATATTTATGATCCCCTAGCTGCTTTGGATCACCGCCACAATCGCAACCCGAATTTGTCAAGGGAAGTGTTGAAAACTGTATAAGAAACTCTTCTGCAGACCCACAAGTTTTGTGATATCTATAAGCAAGCATTTGAGGTTTTAACTGAAAATGCTTATGAGAATAACAATATTCCGGTCCATCTACACTATGATCCGCGTTCGGATAGACGAAGGTACAATCTTCCGACAACTGATGAGATCGCAGTGATATTGCCTGGAGATGGGAGTAAGGTTGATGCCATGCGTGATATTGTACTTCGCTTGAGAGGAGGGCATGAGTTGGAACGGATAAGCGAATGTCCCGCTTATTTGCCTTTGCATTATGTTCTTCTGTTTCCTTATGGGGATTTGGGTTGGTCACCTGATTTGAAGTTGTGGGACGTCAAGAGAAATGCTCCAAGCAATGCAAGACTCACCCAATTATTGTATTACACCTACCGTTTGTTTGAACGATCCACGGAGTACTCATCTATCTTGCTGGGGTGTAAATTGTTGTATGAATTTTTGGTTGATGCTTGGGCTGCATATGAACAGAACCGGCTGCGATACATTAGACTAAATCAAGACACCATCTGTTCGGATGTGTACAAGTGCTTGACAGATGTTGCACTTGAGGGATTAAGTCCTGATCAAATTGGCCAACGGTTCATTTTGCCTTCCTCGCATATTGGAAGTCCAAGGCACATGTACGAGATTTTTCAGGATTCAATGGCTATCACCCGGCACTATAAGCACCCGGATATTTTTTTCTACGGTGGATCGCAAAACCCTAATTGGCAGGAAATTAAAGATGCGCCAAGGAACACCAAACTTCGATACTTCGCCCGAAATAGTTGCACGGTATTCGAAATGAAAACGAAAAGCAATTATGAAATAAATTTTGAAAAATGATATCTTCGGGTCGGTGGTTGCATATGTCTATACCATTGAATTTCAAAAGCGTGGTCTTCCACACATGCATTGCCTTTTATTTCTTGCGCATGATGACAAGATCCGAAATAGTGAGCAAGTTGATAAATTTGTATGTGCTGAATTCCCAGACCCCGACACCCACCCTGCATTGTTTGAAACAGTGAAGAAGTGCATGGTTCATGGCCCCTGTGGTGATCGAGATCCGAGTGCTTCATGTATGAAAAATGGTCGATGCACTAAAAGCTATCCAAAAGAGTTTGTGGAGAAAACAATTATGGATAAAAAAGGGTACTCCATTTACCGAAGGCGCGACACTGGCAAGAAATATTTTGTGAAGAGGAAGAATAAAATGGTTAAAGTTGATAATGGAGATGTTGTTCCCTACAATGCATATCTGTCTGAAATGTTTGATTGTCATATCAATGTTGAAGTTTGTGCATCGTGTCAAGCTGTTAAATATATTAACAAGTACATCTACAAAGGCTATGACAAAGCAACAGTGGTGGCGGCAGGAACAAATGATGAGATTCAGCAATATATCGATGCAAGGTACATTGGACCAACAGAAGCTGCATGACATCTATTTCAGAATCCAATGCATAAAGAGTTTCCAAGTGTCCAACGATTGGCGCTTCATTTGGAAGGTATGCATAGGGTTGTTTTCAATAGCAAAGAGCCCATGGATGCAATTCTTTCCTGAGCCAGAGACCAAACTTCAACACGACCATTTCTTTAAGCGTTGTCTTTGAAGATCCGTCTGCGTGCATATACCTATCAAGAGTTTCCACGACACTATGTTTTCCACAAAGACTCTCAAGAGTGGACTCCTAGGACTCAGGGACCTTCTATTGGTAGGATGTATTTTGCAAGCCCCAATGCCGGGGAGCGGTTTTATCTACGCTTGCTACTTACTGTTGTAAAAGGGCCTACCTCCTTTGCATATCTTTATGAAGTCGGTGATACCGTGTACAACACATACAAAGAAGCATGTATTGCCCGTGGGCTGTTGGAAGCTGATGATGAGTGGATACAATGCCTAGAAGAGGCGGCGATAATGAAAACTGGATATCAACTGCGGAGGTTGTTTTGTGTAATTCTTTTAGAGTGTCATCCGTTACGACCAGATCTACTTTGGAGCAAATTTACATCGAATATATGTGATGATCTTGGACACTGGCTTCGAACAAAGCACGGCATCCCAGATCCAACTGATGAGCAAATAACAGATTACGGCTTATATCTGGTGGAACAAGTCCTTTTAGAATCTGGGAGGACATTGGAAAATTACCCGCCCATGCCAAAGCCAAAAAGAGGATTGGAGCAAAATTGTTGTCAATAGGCTCATTTGGGAGCAACGCCAACTTCAGCATGAAGGCATAGGAGAAGAGGCTGCAGTTGATGTGAGTCGCCTTAATGACGAACAACTTCATGCTTACAATTGCTGGATCGATTCAAGATTTGGTGACAAGGGCAAACTTTTCTTTTGAATGGAGCGGTACCGGGTACGGGGAAAACTTTTTGTATAATACAATTGCAAAGGCACGCCGCAAATGGGTCTTATTGTCATCATGGTGGCATCATCGAATTGCATCTCTCATTATTGTCCGGTGGACGACCGCTCATTCTACATTTAAAATTCCAATTGATGTGATGGATACCACTTTTTTTGCGGCTTCACTAAACATTCTGACTTTGCTGACCTATTTAAAGAAACAAAACTAATTGTTTGGGACGAGGTGCCCATGCAACATAGATACCGTGTTGAGGCCGTGGATAGAACACTTCAAGATATTTGTGGAAACAAGAAGATATTTGGTGGTATCACTACGGTTCTTGGTGGTGATTTTCGACAAACCGCCTTTGTTATACCGTTAGGCGAGAGAGAGAGCAATTTGTTGGTGCATCACTACGGCTCTTTCCTTTGGAGTTATTTAGAAGTTTTGCACTTGGTACGTAACATGTGGCTTGAAATGGCGAGTCCGAGAATGTCGAATTCGCCGATTTTTTGTTGGAGGTGTGCTACTAATGCCCTCTAATTAGAATGTTTTTTTCTCCATTAGTTCCATATATAAACGAACTATTTTAGAAACTAATGAATTCATTTTTTGCTTTGATTCATTTAGATTGGTTCAATCCCAAAGAATGCGCACAATTGCCGAATGGAATACGCTGAAGTGTACCAATATCCAAGAACTCATCTTCTCTGTCTATCCCCAATTGGATGTTATGGACACACCGTCTCCAAATTTCTTAACTGATCGCACTATTCTTGCTGCCCGTAATGATGATGTGAGTGCAATTAATGAGGTTGCACTGAATTTGTTTCCGGTGAAGCTTTGAGTATTTGGTTGCAGATAAAATCATCGAAGATGATATTGATAATCCAAGTGGGGCTCACTATCCCACCGAAGTTTCAACTCCCTCGACCCTTCTAGCTTACCACCTTTCAATCTCAAGTTAAAACCGGATGCCCTATAATGTTGCTTTCGGGAACATAGCACCTAAAGATGGCCTTTGCAATGGGACACGACTTATGGTGCTTCAATGTGCGATAAAGTCCTTCAAGCCAAAATTTTGACCGGAGAGAAAGTCGGAAATCGTACTCATCCCAAGAATATCTCTCGGCTCCCTCAACTGCAGAGTTGCCTTTCAAACTATCAAGACGATAATTCCCTGTTCGACTAGCTTATGCCATGACAATTAATAAGTCGCAAGGCCAGTCAGTGAAATATGTTGGCATTGATTTGAGGACACCGGTTTTCAGTCATGGGCAACTCTATGTGGCCATGTCCAGATGTACTTCTTCAACAAGAATATCCATTTTTCTTCCACCTAATGCAAGAAATTGTACTACAAATGTCGTATACCCAGAAGTTCTTCTCTAAGGACATCGATACCAATGACAAAAGGCAAGTGAGAAATTAAAGAATGTTACTTTTATTGGTTTAGAAAATAAATAATATATTGTATCCATATATATGCTATGTAAGTTTTTATGATAGTTTTTTTTGTTGATGATAGCGTGGATACTTAAAAATAAGAATAGAGATTATTTTATTTTGAGAACCATCTCTTTTGTAAACAATATGCTAAATGCATCAAGTCTAAAAAAATCATGTGTATGTGGTTTGTTTGCAGGTACAAAGTTAAATTGCCATAATTATTCAGTGACATGATTGTAGTCTTTGCTCCATGGCGCATTTATCCATATTGTAGCAGAATGGTGTGAACAATATGCATAGAGGGAAGAATGAGAGAAATGAGGAACTCGATAAGTGGGCGTGGAGTATTTATTTTATTTTATTTTATTTTTCCCTTTCGTTACTAGAATTATCCCCAGGTGAAAAATTATGCAAAGTCTTCTTTAATGTTTAATGAGTTGTCTTTTAGTTTTAGAAGTAATTTGTGTTATGTATAAATATGAAGTTATATATTTTGGTATGGTTGATCTATGAGAATTGTATTGTTTGATTTTCAGGTTATGACAGGATTTAGGTTTTTGAAATGTTGAAAATACAAAGGAGACTCTGCTGGATTTTTTTATTTAAAAAAAATAAAAATGATGATGCTCTTAATTGAAGACTCTCTCCTTTTATTTTCATCATTCTCATTCTGATATGTATTGAATTAATGAATGTATAAGGGTATGTGTAATGAGTTGGTTTGTGAGAAATGAAATACATAGAATTGCAATAATTAAACTCACTTGAGTATGCGTATGAAATGATTATGAAGTATAAAACTGTTGGAAATGGTTATATCATCGATCCAATGCTACTATAGAGATGGTCTCTCTTGGGGTGTTGTTTAAAAGTAATGTGTCTAGAGTGCCGACTGGCACGGGCATTCACTAGTCTATGAATAAGATATGATTGAGCCAATGTGGTATACCGTTCACCAATTTGACTCAAATACTATACTGCAAACAAACAAGTATGCAAACTGTGCTATGTATTGAATTTTTTGAAGTATTCAAACTCATCGCTCGATTTTCTATCATCTATTACTATATATAAGAAATATGGTAGGTTTGGTTGTTTGGATTCTAGATATGAAAGATACACTTCTTCATTTTGGTCGGAATAACAATGCTTAAAACCTAAATTATAGATCTCATCTATCAAAACCAACCAATGTTAAAAAAATTTAATAAATGAAAGTAGAGAAATAGTGAGGTGAAATTTAACAAATTGCTCTGCTGTCATTTAAAGAAATTAGGTGTTTAGATTTGTTAGCCCAATAGGAAAGTGAAGGAGGTGTTTGTGACAATACCAAACTTTTAATTCCGAGAAAAATAGTGAATGAGTTGTTTCTATTTTTTTTTTTCAGACATTTAATTTTTAGTTGCAAGATAATTAGTAAGGAAGGTGCTTATAAATTGTGAAAATCAAATTACAATGGAGTGATACCGTGGTACTTCTGGAAAGTCCGGCTATCATATAGTGTAGAGATGACCTAATAGTGTTCACCAAGTTGTCTTAGAATATTCTATTCCGAAGACTTTAGACTAGAGGCAACTCTTCTCTTGTGAAAGAGTTGTTTCTAATTTTGTTGGGCCTTTTTTAATTGCAAAATAATTAGTGGGGAGGTGATTATAAATTGTGATAAAATCGAAAATCAAATTACACATTTTTTTTTTGGCTAATCGAAAATCAAATTACACTATTGGATAGTGGTGTGGGGTGGGTTCTGGGAAGTCGGCTACCATTTAGTGTGGAGATTACCATTGACCAAATGGCGTTTGCCAAGTGGTCTTAGAATATTCTACCCAGTGACTTTAGACTGGAGACAACATGTAGCAATCGTCGCCAAATAGCGGGTCATTACATTCAGGACTTCAAGAGTGTGGAGTGCGCGTGGAAGAACCAGGATGACGCAACAGGTGAGATCAACAGCTTGTCAGTTAGTACAAGTGAATGACATAAACACAAAAAACATCTCCTTATATCAAGTTCTTTTTATAGCTGTTAGTCTGTTATTTCCTTGTCCATCCATAATTAGGAAATATGTTTGTGGACAAACAACTGTTTGCTGTCCACAAAATAGCAGCTGGTGATTGGTGGAGTGCTGCCCAAAAATACTGTTAAAACTGCCCAAAAATACTGTTAACCAATAAGAAATTGCTGTTTGTAGATAGACTTTCCACAAATTCGGACTCCCATAATTACCTTTGCAATTATGACTGATGATCAAGTTTCTATGGGCGTGCGTTTACCATTTGGAACAGTCTTAAGATGACTTGACTTGGACCTAGTTTCAGACTTTCAGTCGCCAAGAGATTCATGCACCGTGCGTGTGTATTTGTTGAATAGTTGAGTCATGCATTCATCAATCAGCTGGTTCCTATTCCAGACCATGGCCGAAAATATCAATTGATATATCCGTGTTAGATATATATATCTTAATATTAAAACTCCTATAAGAAGTATTTTTTGAGCTCTATTAAAATTTCACGTCATCTCCTATTAAAATGGGAATTTCTCTCGTATTTGAAAAACATTTTTTTTTTATTATAATTCTAACACTTTTAATTAAAGCGGGAATTATTCTCCTATTAAAATGGAAATTCTTCCCCTATTGAAAAGAGAAAATCTAGCATAACTAATTAAAACGGAAAGTATTCTCCTATTTGAACAAGATCTCTCTCCCAATTGAAAAAACGGGTTTTTAAAATTTAATTAAAACTTCATTATTTAAAACAATTTGTTAGAAAATTAAAACGGGTTAACGACTAAAATGGTAGTCCCAATTTTTTTTAAAAAAATCTAAATATTTTCAAAAGAGCTGGTGCGTATGCACAGGCCTACAAACTAGTATATATATATAGCCCAGCTCTTAGAAAGACTTTAAATAACTACCTTAAATAAATACAAAATTTAAAATAACAACAACTTCACCTATAAAATGATTTAAAACCTAATCTTATGTACATATGATCTACTAACCATAAAAAACATATCTACAAAAATTCAACTCTATTATCTAACTTAGATAAAAATTGTTGTCCATTTTTAAAAAATATCTAACGGTTCAGAAATGTCTAGTTTTTACAATCATCTTTTGCCAATGTTAAAAATTGTCAAACGAGTTGAATTTTTGTAGAAATGTTCTTTATGGTTAGTAGATCATATGCATAAAAGATTAGATTTTAAATCATTTTGTAGGTGAAGTTGTGGTTATTTTAGATTTAGTCCTTATTTAAGCTCTTTTAAGAGCCTATATATATATATATATATATATTAGTTTTTGAGATATTCGATATGGATATATGAGATATATCAGATAGTTATTTATCTCATAAATCTGATATAGATATATTATAACAACCCCAATTTTTAAACAACATAAATTAAATTATTTGATTGAAAATAACTATTATATTATGAAGTCTAGCTTATTCTAGAATTTGTTTAGCTATTGTTGATTTAAAAAAAAAAAAAGTTAATGTTTTTACTTGAATTGTTTGTTAGAACTTATGTGGGTATTTTATAATCATTTTGGGCTTGAAAACATTGTTAAAATGTACCCATTCATATAGGTATGGACCTTGGGTGTTTTTAGACCCATTGGAGGCCCATATGTTACCTTAAAAAAGACTTAAAACATGGAATAAATAAGAGCTGAATTTTTTTCTGTAAAAATATGATTATTCAAAATCAAAACCCTAGCCTCTAATAAAAAGAAGGGGAAGAGGAAGAAAAGAGAAAAAGGGGACGCTTAAAGTATTGGGCTCACCGCACTATTGATATTCATAGTTGTTTACATCTTGTAGACTTAATAAGGTGAGTTATATTTATTTCTTTTATTGTTTCCATAGAAATAGGATATGTTGTTTGTTATGTGTGATCATATGGATTGTATATTGGGAGGATAAAGCCATTAATAAATTGTATAGAGTTTTGTGAAGAAGATGAACAGTTAACAAGAAAAACACCATTCTAGAAAAGTTGTCTGCGCAGTCTTTTAATTCTGTTCAGATGGAGATCTTTCCGCACACGGATGTCTCTCAAATTTAATCCATAGTTTTCTGACACATTGTAGTCCGACATATTAAAATTTTAGACAGATCCAACGGTTGGATTTCTTTCGAGGCGCGCATAAGCGTGACACGTCGTAGTGTTTCTACACCAGAAAAACTGCAGTGTGCAGTCTTTTGTTTCTGCTTAGATGGTGTCGTTTCCATACTCGGATTTGTATGAAATTTAATCCATAGTTTCCTGACACATTGTAGTCTGACATATTAAAATTTTAGACAGATCCAACGGTTGGATTTCTGTCGAGGTGCGCATAAGCATGACAGGTCCTAGTGTTTCTACACCAGAAAAACTGCAGTGTGCAGTCTTTTGTTTCTTCTTAGATGGTGACCTTTCCGTACTCGGATTTGTATGAAATTTAATCTATAGTTTCCTGACACATTTTAGTTTTCCATATTAGATTTTTAGATTTATCCAATGGCTTGATATCTGTCGAGGCTTCCATTAGTGGGACTAGTCGTAGTAGAAACTACATCAAAAAACTGATGGGTGCAGTCCTTTGTTTCTGTTTAGATGGAGATCAACCTATTATCGGATTGACCTCAAATTTAATCCATAGATTCTTGATATCCAGTTAAATGACATATACAAATTTTAGGCAGATCCAATGGTGGGTTGTCTGTCAAGGCACGGATTAACAAGGTTGTTAGAATTAGCTCAAGTTTAAAACAGATATAGTTGGGTGGTTACATGATGACATTAGATGGTCAGTGGTTATTATACTTTCGATATATTCTTACTATCGTGAAAATATTGGTGTGGAATGAAAATATATCTATATGTTTTATTTTATCGTGATTATTAAAATATTTGGAGAATTGGTTAAGAGCTACGTAAGGCTTGATTCTAATCTTAAAAGATTGGATAATGAAGGCAGACCTTTATGTACAGTCTTGATCACTATATCTATAATATATATATTAGTTTGTGTGATAACTATGTGATTGTGTTAGAAAGTACTGTTGTTTTGATACTACATAAATATATATGTGTGAGATAGAAGTTGTATATGAATATAGACTTTAGTATATGTAGATCTGTTTTGGACATTAGTGTGTGTGGACTTGAATTTGGGTTAATGAACTATTTGTTTACAATATTGTATATATGAGTGTGGTTATGTAAATTGTATTTGTTTGATTATAAGTCTGTTTACATTAAATGATGCTTAAGTGCTTGATTTGTCTTGACACGCGAAATGACTCTCTACATGTGTGGTCCGTTTTTGACATGAGTAATGCTAGTATAATTATAAGTGATAATAATGTTTTAAAGTGTCGCCCACATCTTTAGAACTCTCCATGCCTCCTCAGATTTGGTAATGAGATATTATGACTTGTGATGTCATGTGATAGATGGGTATTCATTGAATGTGCCATGAATGACCCAATAGTTTGGATCTTGCCTGAGAGAGGAACTAAGGTATTCGGCCTTCTTGGGTTGGTCGTATTCCTTGAATGTCACGGAATGTAGGTTTGGGTATTCCTTGAATGTGGCGGGAATGACTCGGGGCATTCATTGAATGTGCCATGAATGGCCCGTTAGTGTTATGATGGGTATTCCTTGAATGTGGCGGGGAATGACCCAAGGTATTCATTGAATGTGCCATGAATGACCTGATATTTTGTTATGCCCAAAGGAGGCTTTGTGATTATCCGTATGGAAAGCCCCGAGATGGTCGTGACTCACAAGTTCTGAGTTTACAAGATAAAAATATGTTTTCGGAGGCGATATCCCGCTTGGGACATATGTCTTGTAGTGGTACTCGGTGTGAGTGAGGCACACGGATATGTGTGATTTGGCAAATGTGTGTAGTGCAAATCGTGGAGTAGGAACTAAAGGTTGGGCTGTGTCTTTGAATAAATGAGTCAACGAGATAATTAATAAGCAAAGTAAAATATTGATTTTACGTGTGATGGAGTTATTGCATATGATGTATATGATTTCTTATGATAAATGCTTACGTGGTTTGTATGAGTTGATACTCACAATGGATGAATGTACTCCTTGGTTGTGACTTTTCCTCGTTCTTATAAGTAGACGAGTGATACTAAAGTAAAAGTATATGAATTGTGTAATGTTATGGATATGAAGTGTAACGGTAAATAATATTAGTAAATGATTGTGATTTCTATGTGATTGTGAAATTATTATAACTTGATATGTTATTATGAAACTATTAATGACTTGTGATAGTCTAAGATCTATGGTTATGCACGCAGAAACTTTATGACGTAATGATGTCATATGAATGACTACCCTTGATGAAGGTGTTATGATAAGTGGTATTCCCGAATATCTTGGGAACGAACCGTAATATCAATTAGACTTAATTGTCTTAAATGAGGTTTGGTTATGAATGGAATTTTGACCGGGCCGAGATAAATCATTTTATTGTGATGTCTAACTCGTTTTGCAGGGAGGGTAGGATCTATTAATCTTTTCTCGCAGGGCGTAAATATCCTACCCTAAGACGGCGTGTTGGCTTAAAGGTAAGGTATACCAAACACATATTTAATTAAGTTGTCATATGTGCATTTAATAAATGGAATGTAAGTGGTATTGTATTGTGAGTTATTTTGGAAAGTTGGAATGATCATCTTGTTATATGAGATTCTTGGAATTTGTATGTTGGGGGTGAAATCTTACTTGGGAAGAAACTACACGCCGTTTTGGAAAACGGAACTATATTGTCTTCCAAGTTGAAATTGTTTGAAATATTACATTTATTCATTTAAAAGATTATTATATATATTTTGTTGTTAGTCTACTCATACCAAAGAAATTCAATTTCTTCTACCCATGTTTTTTTGTTTTTGCTGCAACGTGGGTGTGTTCTTAGGAACATAGATGGTGGAGTGCAATGGATAAGGAGGCGTGATTTGGAGTTGCTCTTGGAGTCTTACGGTTTAAGATTTTCTGAAGAGTGGGTTAGTTTATTTATAGTTTAATAATGTAATTTAAGGATTTTTTTTTCCTTTTCGTTTATTTTGATTTCAGTTTTTGTATATATCGTGTTTGATAACAGGGTTTTGGGTTTTGTTTCACCCCGGGTTTCCAGATAATTAAATATAATTGTTTTAAATATTGTCTGGAAATTTGGGGTGTGACATATATCCATATATATCGGATGGATATATTGACACAATTTGGATTTGATATTTATCAGATTTTCCAATATATAGATATATTTCAATCAATATATCCAATTTAGATCTTTGACTTTGTTGACTTTGATTGATTTTTTATTAACTTTTCCAATATTTATGATATCTATCGTTGATATTACCGATATTTTCCAACATAGACAAAAAAAAATGACCAGTCAACAAAAAAAATCCACCAATATTTCAATATATTCGATATATATAGGTTTTTGAAGGGTCCGATATATAGACCAAATTTGAAATGTTGGTCTTGTTCCCGACTACTAATTTTCATCCAATTTGGGACTACACTGTCTTTTTTAACCTTTAACAAAAACCGTGTCATTGGTGAAGGGACGATTCTGTATCCTATCAACATAGGATCGACGTCAAATGTGTAGTCATTTGTATCAATTCCACTTACTAGAATTATTAAGTGCTATATAATTTATATCACACTAAAATTTATAAAGAAAACCAGTATTAAATGGACTGTACAACAAATCAACAGAGCACTAACCAGCTGGGTACTTGTCTTGGTTCGGGAGTGCTAATTATAAAATGTGTTAATCTTTAAGGATTAGGTGAATATCAGTCCAAAGCTTCCATACGGAAAGATAAGGAAATTAAGGAACTTAATTCGATCAAGTGGAGCCTTGACTATGGCCATGAGCATGCATGACTATATTAGCTCTTTTTTTTGGTAATTCCATCATTCCATGACTATATTAGCTTTTTTTTTTGGTATTAGCTGGCCGCCGGTACATGAACCAGGAAAGTCTAATAATTATGTCCCGGTTCATGCTCAAACAAGTTTACGTTACTCATCCGATCATACCATGCAAAAATTACAAAAATGCGAACTCTGAATTCTGAAATCTCTTACAGACTTGCAGTAACAAAAACTTTTTGTTGATGGTATTTGAATTCATCTGTATTTTATTTGAAAGGATAAGTATCTTGACCTAGTCTAAAAAACTTATCTACTTAAATATAATTTTCTAATGTTTTAATTGAAACATCATCAAGGTTCAAGTCTTCAAGATCATATTTTCTGGTTTTGATGAGCAACTTGAAGTGAAAAGAATGGTTTTCGTAGAGATACACAAATTTGACACGGCTATGACCTGAAAAAGAGCAAAGGTGCTCAGGATGTATTTAACCAAATCATATATGTCTGCTATATGTTCGCTGTTCAATAATTCTATACTGACACAGAAAATTGACACATTCATTCGACAGAATAACGTAGTGGATGATACATGATATGTATTGTAGTGATCAAGTTTTTCTTCTAAGATCAGTTATAAATTGAATAGGTTTGGATTGAATTGAGAATAAAAAAGAAGTAAAACTAAAGCTTTTGTATTAATCAGTAATGGCGGTTACAAAGTCGCTCAAACTCTCTCTCTATTGCTCTGGTTTTACAAATTTTTCTGGAATGAATCGAATGAATCTTCTTTCTCCTGATTATCGCTCTATATAGTCCTTCAGCTATATTGGAGTCCAATCCTATCTTGACGCGTGTCCATTCCCATTCTTCTCCTTCCTTATTCTCGCTTGTTCCTGTAACACATGAACTTATATTCAAGATATCGACAATCATGTCGATATCTCGAGTTATTTACGATATTTGGGATGGAATATCGGGTTGATGATATTTGCCTATGATATCACCCCCTCTCAAAACTTTCAAATTTCGATCTCGAAAATTTGAATGTTCTGAGAAACAATCGGGAAAAACCAAAAAATTCAATTTGAAATACTCACATTCAAAATTCAAATTATCGAGCGGTTAGTGTTGGAACAGAAAAATCACATCAAAATATCGAATATAAAAATTCGCTTTCACTTTCTCTCTCTTCACTTATTCGCAAAAAACTCGAAACATTCAAACCCCACCACCATTAACAAACCTGAAAAGTTTTGATTTGGAATTACTCGTTGTCTTCTTCACCAGATTTTCCTACAAACATGACAGATTAGTTAGAATAAAACTTTAATATGCTTATTTGCTATCATAATTGCTTTTCATTTTATCTGTTTATCCTTTATATCGCGTTTGTTCGTCTTCTCAAATTAAGAGGGTTAGGGTTAGGGTTAGGGTTTGAACTTGAACGTTTTATCTGTACAATCACTATACTAACTAGATTTTTGAATTATATATTTTGATCTGTTTCAGTATGGCTAGGAGAAAAACTTGTGTTAATTTTAGGCGAACCATCTCGAAACGATTCTGGCTTCAACGTCAAGAACGTATGCTTTTGAGACAAACATCATCACCTCGAAACCCGTCACTGTCACCACAAAATCTCTATACGTGTATAATAAATAATATAATATAAAATTGTACTGAATATAGCGTTAGTAGTATCGATGAATGATATAATTCTAATAAAAAATTTATTGTTTATAGTGATACCGATATGTCAAGTGAAGGTATCGAGTCTGAAAATAGAACTAGTTTTTCTTCCTCAGCCTCGACATCACAAAAGACTGATACTGATGAACCAGAATGGCGCCCAACATATCTTGTTGCTGTCCTAACATGCCACCCTTTCGAGACCATGACCTCGGAATTGGAGCGTGAAATTATGGAAGATAACAGCATATGAAGTGGTGGTTTGAATCCTCATTTCCCAAAGAGACCCAACTTAGAAGTAGTTAGAGCTGCATACAAGATACCAGATACTGTCACTCTTCGACACTATGCTGGATGTAGGAAAGGGACTAGATGCCAAAGTGGTGATGCCTAGTCAACCATCATCACTATTGGGCAACTAGCTGCTGGTTTGCGACTCCCCTTAACTGACCTCGATCACGAGGTACTGAACCATTTAAACATCTCTCCTGGCCAAGGCACGGACAATTTTTGGAGATTGATGTACATTTGTAACTACTATAATGCGCATTTTGAACCCGATATGCAGAGATCCCAAAAATCTGGCTTGTCGATATTCAGACCCATTATACCTTTATCGAACGTATTGAAAAATCCAAAAATGGTCCATCTGAGCTTAGTGGCTATTTTTATCCCAAGAAACGGAGTAACCGACAGGGCATCATAAGAGTGAATCGAGATAGTGACTTTAGATGACCACTCTATCCTCTCATCATATCTGGTCAATGGGAGTCATCTGCATCTATCGCCGTTCCTTTCTTGGTACATCGTGTGTTTAATCTTGGAGGTACGTTAACTATGACCCCATCTCTAAAAAGTTTTCGACACTCCATCTTGGACCTTTTATCTGATTGGCCTACACTTGTGCTATTGTTTTAGTATTAAGACCTACCACTTCGCGAGGTCGTGGGAGAGTTTACTAGAGTAATGGAGCTTCTGAAAGGCACTGATGCATAGATAACTGCTAGAACTGGTGCTGATAAATATGGAAATCCACTCTCGAATGTCATCTTAGAAGATGTAGACAATTATGCTGCTCCTTTATATACCTTAAAGAGTAATGTGCTTAGAGGTCAAGATCCTTCACCTCCCCAAACTGTTGTACCTTCCCAAGCCGCTTCATGTTCATTACGGCCTTGTTCTTATGAAAAAGGATTTAGAAAAACTTTTGATTCTTATGAAAAAGGATTTAGAAAAACTTTTGTGTACACTCCTAGATGCTATTTTGATTATATAATTAATGACTTTGTTATGACTGAAGATCTTTTTCCCAAAATCAAACAAAAAGTTCCAGACATCTATAATTACCACCTTTTGCAAGATGTGTTTGATCACCACTGCTTATTGTACACATATATGGTATCTCGCATTCCTCGTGGACAAGATAAATCAACAAGCAAGTTTCTGACCTCGAAAAAAAATCAACAGGAGGTAGTTCTTCCCAGGTTCCCAAGGCTCCCACTCCTTCCAAAGAAAAACATGCCGATACTCGCCCTCTTCCAAAGAAAAGAAAAGAACCTTTGACCACTAAAGTGTTACATATTGCGGAGGTGTCCAAGATTTCAAAGACTTCAAACTCTGCTGCACCTACCTCTGTGCCTTTTAAATCTTCAGTTGCCCTAACTACTGTTCATGCCACTAGTCCATCAATTGTGCATTCTTATTCTTCTTCATCTGAAGTTTTTGTGCCAGATCTTGTTCTTCGTAATAAAAAGAGGGTTCTAAAATCTTCTTCTTTATTTTTTGATCCTCCGACATCTGGACTAGGAAAAGCTCTCGTTCTGAACACGATTCTTCCTCGAGATCGATCAGCGATGGCTGAAATTCCAATTTCTGAACGATTTCAAATTATGTGTACTTCGCTCGAAAAAGTACTTATATACCTTTTGCCTTGCTTTTATAATTGTTTGACCTTTATTTACAATGCACCCATCTGCTGTACGTATTCTTAATTTCAAGCTAAAGTTGCTGCTGTCAGTAATTTTGAGAATGAGATGACTTCCTTCTCCCATTTCAGGGAAGAAAATGACAAATTAAAGAAATGCAATGAAAACCTCCAACACTCTTTTAAAGAGGAAAAAATAAAACATGCTCTCACCATCACAAAACTAGGTGCTTCTTAAATAGCTCGACAAATTGCTAATGCCGAATTGAAGACTTTTGTTGATAAGAATACTGTATTGATTGATGAACTGAAACACTCTTATGCCGAGATGGAGGCGAAACTTGAGAAAAAACGAACTGATTTTGAGAAAGAGAAAACTGAGCTCATGGCCCAAATAAACCAGGCAGATACCGAATTAGCTGAAGTTGATGAAAATATGAACTATTGTGTCTCTACCATGAAAAGCTTCAAACAATATCTTCCTGCAGATGTTATTGATCAGTATCACCTTAATATTAATGATGAGAATGCTATTCCCTCTGAAGTTGTTGTTAATATGGAGAAGAAAGATGTCAAGGCTGATACCAAGGCTATCGTGATTGATAAAGAAAGTAGTGATGATGAGATTGTAATATTGATACAATGACTTGTCTGCTTTGTCTTATTCTCTTAAACTTCCTTTGAATCTTGAAATATATCTCTTTTGCTTCTTTTGGTTTAATATCTACAATATATCTGTTAGTAGCCTTTGACATTTAAAAATATATCTGAAAAGAAAATTAGAATCTCGATACCACTCCGCTGAAAGGTAGTATCAATTGGTACTTAGTTCACTTTTGAAAACAAAATTAGACTTTCGCTACTACTCCAATTAAAAGTAGTATCAATTGATACTTAGTAATATTTTGAAAAGAAAATTTGATTTTTGATACCACTCCAATTAAAAGCAATATCGGTTGATACTTAGTAAATTTTTTTTTAAAAGACAATTAGATTTTCGATACCACTCCAATAAAAAGCAGTATCGATTGATACTTAGTAAGATTTTGAAAAGAAAATTAGATTTTCAATACCATTCCAATTAAAAGCAGTATCGATTAATATTTAGTAAGATTTTGAAAAGAAAATTAGATTTTCGATACCACTCCAATTAAAAGCAATATTGATTGATACTTAATAAGATTTTGAAAAGAAAATTAGATTTTTGATACCACTCCAATTAAAAGTAGTATCGATTGATACTTAGTAAGATTTTTTTAAAAAGACAATTAGATTTTCGATACCACTCCAATTAAAAACAGTAGAGTTAGATAGACTTACCCCCATTTTTTAGTGATACAAAAATATTAGTGATACCCCCATTTTGTAAGATCTAACGGTTGATTTCTTCATCTGAAAAAAAAAAAAAAAATCATCTCGTAGCCATTGGATCTTGCAATTGGGGGGGGGGGTAAGTCTAACTAACCCAAAACAGTATCGATTGATACTTAGTAAGATTTTGAAAAGACAATTAGATTTTCGATACCACTTCAATAAAAAGCAGTATCAATTGATACTTAGTAAGATTTTGAAAAGACAACTAGATTTTCGATACCACTCCAATTAAAAGCAGTATCGATTGATATTTAGTAAGATTTTGAAAAGAAAATTAGATTTTCGATACCATTCTAATTAAAAGTAGTATTGATTGATACTTAGTAATATTTTGAAAAGAAAATTAAATTTTCGATACCACTCCAATAAAAAGCAGTATTGATTGATACTTACTAAGATTTTGAAAAAAAAAATTAGATTTTCGATACCACTCCAATTAAAAGCAATATCGATTAACACTTAGTAATATTTTGAAAAGAAAATTAGATTTTCGATACCACTCCAATTAAAAGCAGTATCGATTGATACTTAGTAATATTTTGAAAAGAAAATTAGATTTTCGATACCACTCCAATTAAAAGCAGTATCGATTGATACTTAGTAAGATTTTTTTTAAAAGACAATTAGATTTTCGATACCACTCCAATTAAAAATAGTATCGATTGATACTTAATTAGATTTTGAAAAGAAAATTAGATTTCGATACCACTCCAATTAAAAGCAGTATCAATTGATACTTAGTAAGATTTTGAAAAGAAAATTAGATTTTCGATACCACTCCAATTAAAAGCAGTATCGATTGATACTTAGTAAGATTTTGAAAATCATATTTTCGATATCGATATAGCTCTATATATACCGTTGTCTTTGAACCATAATCTTTGACCTGGTATCGATATGAGGATCTACAGATCACTAAGATTTTTTTTTTTTGGACTGGTATCGAGTCACCAACGATATCAAGATTCGAACTAGTAGCATTGCTCTTGATGATAACTTTGGTAATGAAACTTGTGATATCTATTCAACTTAAAAACTCACACTACCATGGATTAAAATCAGAGAAATAAACTGGCTCAAAAAACCAACATGCATTAAATTAACAGTCCATTAACTTTTAATACTTTATCATTCAATGAACTAACACTCTTAAACCATCCCACACACAGATAACCAAGAAATAAATTTTCAACTAATTCCCATAGCTTTTCTCATTTTCTTGCTAATTACCATTAAGTTTTATCATTTTCTTGCTAATCACCATTAAATTTCCTTGTTTTTACAATTTTTTACTTCTATAAATAGACCATCAACTGCATGATTCTAAACTATCTTTTGTAATCCTCTTACTGAAAACAACAAACTTAAAAAATGTCTCCTATTTCATACTTCCTTATTGCTCTTGCTGTTTGCATGGTTCTCCCGGACTGGCCTCATTGGTCAGACTGCCTTACCACCGAGTATTTCGATGATGAGGAAGAGCAAGAAGAAAAAGAAGAAGAAGAAAAAGAAGAAGAAGAAGAAGAACAAAAAAATAAGAAGAAGAAGAATATGAAGATGAATGGCTTTGAGACCCATATTGCTATGAAAAAGGTAATGATGGGTCTTCAACTGATGGTGATGACAAGGATGATGAGGATGAAGATGAAGATGAAAGATTAATGTTTTTTTTTTTTTATGTTATTTACTTTTCAACTCTATGTGTAACAACTCTGTTTTGTTTATGTTATCCCTTTTCAATGAATTATTATCGCACTACTTTTGCTTTTAAAAAAAAAAAAAAATCAAATTTTCCATATTTCAAACACCTAAAACCCAACAAATTTGATGATACTCCATCTATAAATACTATGAAATGGCATTTGTAATTATTTGAAAATCAAGTTGGAAATTCAATACTATTCCCCTGACATATTTGGAATTGAAAAATAAGAAAGAAATATTCCTTATGTTCCATACCTTAGGTGTTTGCCTCCTTGTTTTTGACCTGATATCGAGCATACGGTACCACATATACCAAGATTCTCATCACGATCTTGACCTGTTATTGATATTTCTGTCAATACCAGGATTTTCATCATAATCTTGACCTGATATCGACATTCCTACCAATACTAGGATTTTTTTACCAAACTCAACATTGTTGTCAAGAACTGGATTTTTTTTACCCGAACTCAATATTGCTACCAAAAACTCAATTTTTTTACCTGAACTCGACATTGCTGCCAAGAACTGGATTTTTTTACCCAAACTTGACATTGTTATCAAGAACTAGATTTTTTTACCCGAACTCGATATTGCTGCCAAGAACTGGATTTTTTTACCCAAACTCGACATTGCTACCAATAACTAGATTTTTTTACCCGAACTCGATATTGCTGCCAAAAATTGGATTTTTTTACCCGAACTTGACATTGCTGCCAAGAACTGGATTTTTTTTACTTGGTATCGAGATGAGGATCTACAGATCACTAGGGTTTTTTGTTTGACCTGGTATTGAGATGAGGATCTACAGATCACCAGGGTTTTTTGTTTGACCTGGTATCGAGATGAAGATCTACAAGTCACCAATGTTTTTTTTGTTTGACCTGGTATTGAGATGAGGATCTACAGATCACCTTTGTTTGACCTGTTATCGATATATAATTCTAGAAATACGAGGATTTGCAATATTTGTATAGATATTGCTTTTGGAAATATCAATCTCTTTAATGAATGTATAACTTCAAAAATACATCATATTATAATATTCTTTATTGATAAAATGCTTTCAAATTGCTTACATTTTGAGGCTTTGGTAATATTACACCTTCAGTCATTTTTAAGTAATAAGTTCCATTGATTCCCACTTTGTGTATGATGTAAGGCCCATCCCAGCTTGCCGCTAGTTTGCCAGCCCCTTTCTCTTTAGTTGCTTGAGTGACCATTTTCAAGACCAAATCACCTTCTTGAAAATGTCTTTTTCTCACTTTCTTGTTGAAAGCTTTTCTGAGCTGCTGATGGTATTTGTCGAGCCTTAATCTTGCTTGATATCTTGTTTCCTCGAGATTGAGGACTTTTGCAGCCATTACTTCATAATTTTGGCCATTCCTTAAGACTTTGATTCTGGATGTCGATATCACCATTTTTGGTGGAGTTACTGTTTCTATGCCATAAGCTAATGTAAAAGGAGATTCACCAGTGGTAGTTCGAGGTGTCGTTCTATAAGCCCATAGAACGCTGTTTAATTCATCCACCCAGAGACCTTTCTTGCCTTCCAGATTTTTCTTGATATTATCCATAATGGTTTTATTTGTTGCTTTTGCTTGCCCATTACCCTGAGCATAATATGGCACAGATGTGAAATGCTTTACCTTGTATGACTCAAAGAAAGCTTTTATTTTTTCTCCCTCGAACTGTGGCCCGTTATCTGATATAATGGCATATGGTAACCTGTATCAAAACAGGGTCAAGCTCGAAAGGTTGGGCCTGATTCTCAGATCAAGCACTAACCGACGTCGTCTTCTCCTCAAGCAGCGTGTAAGCACGACTTGAGAGGTAAATTCTAAACCTCCTTGAAGCCCAAGTAAGAGGATACTTGTGTGTTCACAAGCATGCTTACGTGATTGTTTGAAATTTACTTTTCGTATTGCAATTTACATTCGCGCATAAGGCTGAACTCGAGCCATAACAACCATTGGAAAGTCATTACCCAATGTAGGTAAATTGGATGTTGCTTGATTCTTGAAAGCCCTAGACCAAAAAAAATTAATTAAAATCAATCAACTAGAGCCCAAAGTAGTCACACTCCTCCATAAAAAAGCCAAAAATATAGCCATAAGGATTTAGAGTAATCAGTTACCGGATTCCAGTAGACCAACTACCTTCCTCACTCTCCTCCCCCAGACTCATCATGAGTGAGATTCTTGGTAGTACACCACTTGAGTGAAGTGACTACCTACTCTTTTGAGACGTGTAGTAGAGCCATCTTAGTTTCGTGCCTAATTGTTCTCTTGAACAAGGCATAGTAAAATATATACCAAAGAAAAGTTTTTAAAAAAAATCCAAAAAAATGAATTTCTACTATTTGTGCATCATCATTGATTGAGCATTCATGTCTTATAAATATGCATCGCAACCATCATGGAATTACAATGCAAACTCATAACCTTATTCTTTTTGCGGTAGTCCTTATCACTGGTTATCCCATTGTCCATCATATACCAAATTCGAGTCTACTATAGGAAATCCTTACGTTTACGAACTTCAATTTTCAAACTTTCCTAGTACCCCATACACTCAAGAGGTTTCTAGTCATGCCAACAATTCATGGAGTTCCACCACAAATAGTTAACCATCATTCATATATCCATATGGTCAGTTAGAGTGCAGTTTCATCCAAAACCTATTACCATTCACATCACCATCCATATCAAATTCATATTCCACTCCACCATCCATCACATACAAACTTTATCACGAAATGGCCATAACAAACAATACTAACTCAGCAAATAGCAACTATCTTATGTTTTCTCCATTCCAATTTAAAAAAGTCCACATCTAAGACTAATACCCTTCCACCTAGTCCAGAACTCATCCAATAAGAGAAACAAGGTGTTACTATAACAACGCCTATTGCTAAAGCCCATCATGATATTAATGACCAATTAAAATCCCATCACCATCCACCTGACTATCGTATGAATTTCAGATCTTATGATGATGACTATCTGCATATAAAGTCACAGTTTCCCTCACATGCCTTAACGCATCATCACCCATAAATGAAAAAACTCCGACAGAAGAAACTCAAGAGCATGTATTGGACTTGACATATTTGGAAAATGGCATTGAGAAAATTTATGAAGATCTAGGCAGAGAGGATAAAGAAAATGAAGTGCTTTGAAAATAGAGAGTAAATACTATGGTGGAAAGTGGATTTCAATTTAGTTTGGCCGTTAAAGACTTATCAATGGAATAAATTTGTGACATCCTTACTGTTTCGACCAAATATGATCAAAACACTAAGTGGTGATGAAAAAGATGAATTATGTAGAAAAGTAATGAGAAAAGTGATGGTGATTGAGAGAATGATGAGACTGTACCTTTCGGTTGCCTACGTACCCAAATTATCGATAGGATCAAGTCTCAAGAATGTAGTTCTGTATAAAAAATAGTTTGGTATTTATATAGGTAGAGTAGATACTCCTTGTAGCTTAAGTAATTGTAATTGAATATAATTGAATATAACTCTCAACCATGTGGATAATGATCTCTTTGATAATAAATGAATCCCGAGATATTGCGGACATAAATTAAAAATGCGTTTTAAACGTTTTAAACCCGTTTAAACTTAAAAAGTTAGTTTTTGCAAGCCATGTGGCTAAGTTTCAGTTTACCTTTTTGACACATGATTGATTTAATGAGGCATGTTCATTGATCCATGATATTGCCATTAAAGGTGGGCTTTATTTTGAGTAGTGTTTTGTCGAATCTAAAACTTATAGTATTTGGATAAAATGATAATTTGATATTTTCCTTTGACTAATGAACGTTTATTTTTTATTTTATGTCTGTTTTTTTTTTCCACTTTTATAGAAAATCAAACTCTTTATCTAATATTATTTATCACCGGTTTTACCCCTATTTGGCATGTGAACAAAGTTCATATAGCAAAGAAGAGAAGAAAAATCAAGAAAAAAATGGAATAAGAAAAGAGTAAGCAGAATGTATAACAAAGTGTCGTGTGAAAAAATTGTGAATTATTGTGAACGAAATAATGTCAAACTAACTTATATTATATGCAATGTAATTAAATGAAAGAAGGCTTAAGTGAGAATTGAAATGGGTGGCATAGAAAAAATTGCAAAGAAAATTAATGGCAAAAACTGTACTGAAATAATTATGTAATAATAATAAAATTGATTTTGACTACTCATGTCAATGGAAGATTTATATTATGATTAGACACTTAAAATAAAATATAGGTACAGTAGAATAATATTAGGAGGAAAAGAGCTTCTGAATGAATTGGAGTAAATAATGGACTTGGATAATTCTTAATTAGACGTAATTAGTATTTCATAAATAACAAAAGAAATGTACTGAAATATATGTACTTAACTAGATAAGTTCGATTTTTTTTGGATAAGATAAGTTTGAAGTTGGGTGTAAAGGAATTAGAAACAACTCGGACTATTGAGGTATATAAAACTGGATCGAGCTTCTCTCCCAAAAAGACAGCAGTGCAAGAAGCCACCTAAGAAATCCAATCCGACGCGACCACGCAACTAGTGATAATCATAAGAAGAGCCATTAAGCCATTCGGTGAGCTTTTGAATATTATTTCAAAGAAGTAATATTTGTTAACTTTAGTGATACATATCCTGAGAAATAGAGGAGAGAGAATGAGAAATAGAGGTGTATACAGAAAGATGGATCCATGCATTCCCAGACAAAGAAAAAAAATCATAAGTTGGCATAGAAGAAACTCTTCCCATCTCTTTGCTGTATTCTTAAAGAGTTGACTTAATAAGCTACTCCTTTTCCAATTATGAGTTAGTTGCCAGTTGCCAAGTGTTTACTGGCATTTATTATTTTAACTTTCTTTTGTCGCTGTTCTCGTTCTTTTTCTTGTTTTCAGTGTTTCTGTATATACTTTTTCTTTCTTTGTATAAGAATGTGTTGCTTGGAGATTACATAGGCATAAGGAAATTGGAGTTGGAAACAATGATTTGGCAAGAAGGTTATGGGACAGTACGATCCAGTCGTGGAGTGTGACCAAACTACGAAAAATCTTGGGAATTATGACAAACAGTGTCAAGGATTTTCAATAATATGAAACAAGTATGTTAACAATAAATTTAATAGTTATTTTAAAATTTTAGTTAAGTTTGAAGGAGTCTGACGAAAATTTTTATTGCGGTTTTTGCGGCAGGTAGAAACGATTGCATTATACAGTGAAAAATATCGACGAAAAAGTCTACAAAGAAAAGATTCGAGCGGAAAGATCTCAATGCCTTATAAAAAAGAAAGAAGTTGGAGAAAATTTTTGCTCAGAAAATCTATCGAAAAGTGTCGGTCATAAATATCGGCCAATGCCTTAGAACAAATAGTGAAGCTGTCGGAAAATGTCTGTCGGAAATTTTCACTCAGAAAGATCGGCACAATGCCCTTAGGAAAAAATAATGAAACTGTCGGAAAGTGACACTTGGAAAGTTTCCCTTAGAAAGATTGGCACAATGCCATAGAAAAAATAAAGAAGCTAAAGAAAGGTTTTGCTTACAGGGTTATTGCACTGCAATGCCGTAGAAAAATAATGAAACTGTTGAAAAGTTTCAATTCACTCGGAAAAATTGGCACAATGCCTTAGAAAAAATAATGAAAATGACAAAAATTTTCGTTTGGAAAATTTCTCATAGAAAGATCGGCATAATGCATTGGAAAAAATAATGAAGCTGTCAAAAAAATTTGCTCGGAAAATATCTCATAGAAAGATCGGCACAATGCCTTCGAAAAGATGATGAAGTTGTCAAAACATTTCGCTCAGAAAATTTCTCATAGAAAGATTGGCACAATGCCTTAGAAAAAATAATGAAACTGTCGGAAAATTGCAATTCGCTCGGAAAGATCCGCTTAGAAAAATCGGCTCAACGTTTAGAAAATAATGAATTCGGAAGATAGTTAACCGAAAGCACTAAGCGAAGCGAATGCAGATTTTGAAGAAGAAAACGAAGATTTAATCGAGTGACCGTAAGACAATTGACAGAGACTTTAATAGAAACGGGAGATCAACTAGAACGTGAAAAGATGAATTACAAAGATGTGTACAAGTTGTCTATGCAAAAAACTGATAAAGAACCATTGGATTTTCCCAAACCAATGATTATGTGATTGTGTAAATGTAATACCATGGAGCTAAAAAATTCTGTTGATGAAAAATAAAAATAAAGTATGGCTTTTGGTATTGAATATTGTTGTTGTGTCATAGAACATACCTTGCGGAAAACTAACAGTGTTGTTGATTTAAGTAGTTGAAACGAAATAGAACGAGACGCCCCCATGTAGAGAAAAACGCCCCCAATACTAACTTAATTGGGCAAAATTAGACTACGCGAGCGTAAAAGCGGTCAAACTTAGACTGACGAAGCTAAACGTGGTAACTTCATCAGATTTGTCGTAGCGATAGTAATGAACTAAGCGAGCGTAAAAGCGTTCAAACTTAGACTGATGAAGCTAAATGCGGTAACTTCGTCAGATTTTGTCGTAGCGATAATAACGAACTAAGTGAGCGTAAAAACGTTCAAACTTAAACTGATGAAGCTAAACACGGTAACTTCGTCAGATTTTGTTGTAGCGATAGTAATGAACTAAGCGAGCGTAAAAGCGTTCAAACTTAGACTGATGAAGCTAAACACGATAACTTCGTCAGATTTTGTTGTAGCGATAGTAACGAACTAAGCGAGAGTGAAAGCGTTCAAACTTAGATTGACGAAGCTAAACGCGGTAACTTTGTCAGATTTTGTCGTAGCGATAGTAACGAACTAAGCGAGTGTAAAAGCGTTCAAACTTAGACTGACGAAGCTAAACACAGTAACTTCGTCAGATTTTGTTGTAGCGATAGTAACGAACTAAGTGAGCGTAAAAACGTTCAAACTTAGACTGACGAAGCTAAACGCGGTAACGTCGTTAGATTTTGTCGTAGCGATAGTAACGTACTAAGCGAGTGTAAAAGCGTTCAAACATAGACTGACGAAGCTAAACGTGGTAACTTCGTTAGATTTTGTCATACCGATAATAATGTTGCGATGGAAACAACATTATACCATTAGAACTAAAGTGAAAGAAAGACTTTATTGATCACCAAATCTTAAAAAGTGCAAAGATAATAACGCAAAAGAAACTATTGAACTAGAAGCAGACTAACAAATTTTTGTCCAGTTTTTCGTTCAACTTGTCTATTTTGTCCGCTCACTTAGTAAAATAATTTGTTACACCGAGCAAGAAACAAACACTGCCGAGGCTGTCGAAAATAAACCAACAATGTCAAGTCTCCATTTTGAAAATGGCCAAGGTTTATGGATTGGATGACGCTTCATCGCGGGAAATTTGACCCATATCACATATCATGTTTTGGACAAGGCATACACTTCTCGGACAAACGCTTAACATTCTTTGGAATGTATGGCCACCAATACCATTGGGTCATTGCTATGTTAGCGAGACTTCACCCCTGGGAGTGGTGTTCACATAATCCTGAATGAATTTATTCGTGGCCTAGTAAATCGTTCGTTCTGCCCAAACAACGAAGGGTAGGATTAAGACTTGTGCCGCTGCAATAAAATTTTTGGTTATCAGGAATTCCAAAGCATCGTCAGCTACATGATCGTCATCGATAGATACCGAGACATTATCAGTGCTAAGCTCGTTGGAATCATCTGACAGCATAAGTGGTTAATCTAGTGTTGGCGTGACAGCGACGACTTGATATTCCATGGATAAGTATGTAATAGAATCAGGATGCCTTACATCATAACGCGAATACTGTACAATACTGATATATGTAAAATTTCATGCAATTCGTTGAACTAAGTTCAAAGAAATGTCCATTCTATCATCGCGAGCCACATATTATCATTCAATATGGCTAGCGACTAACTTAGAATAATTAATCATAACTTAGTCACCCTCAGCTGAAGAGTTATGCGTATACTGCAAATGACAGTTTCGTACTCGGCCATATTATGTGAAGCGTCAAAACCCAAACATAGAGAACTCCCAATTATGTCTTCATTCAACTTCAGGATGACAAAACCAAGACCGGAGTCAGACTTATTATGCAAACTATCGGTGTGAATCTAACAATCAGCTGATATATCCGATAAGTATTTCAAGTCATCTCCCCCAGGAGGTAATGACAATTAGGGATCGACGTGGTCCTCATCAAGTAATATGTTCAACATAGGAATATCATCGATAAGAAAATCAGCTATTAGCGAAACCAAAGTTTGTCTCTTTTTAACTGTATGAGTGTCAGAGACAATGTTGTAAACGCTAAGGTAACTTTTCTATTTTGTGACTCGATCTGTAGATATTGCAAAAAAACTTGCGCAGCGGATATTCGATAAGTATAAACTTTAACTATTCATTCTTTGAAATAAGCTTAAGACGTCTGACAACATGAAATAAGGCCAATGCAATATTCTCAATGCAAGAATGCCTCGATTCAGCTGATATAAGAGTCATGCTAACAAAGAATATGATACGACTATCAACACTATGAAACGACAATGGAAAAATATGAATTGGATGTGTCGCTGAGATTCGTGAAAAGTAACCATTGCGAGGTCCGCATATATTGTCTTGAACTCATGGGTAACCATTGTGAACAACGAGAATCAAATTACCACCACGTAAACGATCCCACATGCAACTATATTGTTGGCGTGTGTTACGATGTGGTGTGACATATACAACACCATTTTTGAGAACTCATAGATGACCGTACGTTGTGAACAACAGGAATCTCATCCTTACCACGTAAATGATCCCACACGTTACGATATCATTGGCGTGTGTTATGTTGTGGTGCGATAGATTTCACATCATCTTCGAGATGAATGGTTCGTTTCAGACGACGCTTGTAGTAATTGTTATGTTTGTCGTACACTCGTGCACTTTTGAAGAAGTGTTTCTCGAGACATATAACGAACATTATCCGTAACAGAATCATCAGAGACAATAACTTCATGCCGAATAATTTGGTGCATCGGTGAAATGGTAGCTGGGTCACATGCAATTGGATATTGAAAAGGAATAAGATGGAGTAGTCCAATACCGTAAGGTTGACCTTGAACCTAACATTCACAATGATCGTCAGTAAGTGCATCGAGAACTTAGGCTCGTCGAGTATTCGTCATAACTTTTGTAGAACGTGATCGTTGGTTTTGAATAAAAACCGCAGACGGCACCAATTATGTTTCGACCAAATATGATCAAAACACTAAGTGGTGACGAAAGAGATGAATTATATAGAAAAGTAATGAGAAAAGTGATGGTGATTGAGAGAATGATGAGACTGTACCTTTCGGTTGCCTACGTACCCAAATTATCGATGGGATTAAATCTTAAGAACGTAGTTCTGTATGAAAAATAGTTTGATATTTATATAGGTAGAGTAGAGACTCTTTGTAGCTCAAGTATTCTTGTAGCTTAAGTAATTGTAATTAAATATAACTCTCAACTGATAATTATCTCTTTGATAATAAATGAATCTGGACATAAATTAATGTACGTTAGTGGCAAGCTATGTGGCTAAGGTTCAACTTTAGACACATGAGTTAATGGGCATGTACATTGATCCATGGTATTGCAAAGTGGGCTTTAGCCCTGTCGATTAAACGAATAAAGTGGAGACTCCTACTAATGAACATTTGCCACGTAGGTGGGGGTCGAAACACTTACTATTGCAGATATGAACCACAATCTTGTGGAAACGCCAAAACTAGATGAAGATTTCTTTGAATCCTCGAGACCATGTGAAGAACCACCACCTAACCATCACCATCCCAATTTAACACCTCTTGAAATCCAACCTCCATTCGTAAAATATTCACCCATTTATGAGGACTGCACCACTAAACCATTACAAAGAAACCTCAAATTCGCACTTAAGCCAATTGCCTTTGAGATCCTTCATAATTTTCTAAACTTTCCCAATAAAGAGACTTTGCCTAACATATATACTCACGAGCTTATCATTCCAGTTGATGAGAACCCCGCTTTGATTGAAGTGCCAGAAAAAGAGGAAACAAAATCTATGGTGGAATGTGGATCCCAATATAGCGTGGTCGTTGTGGACTTAACGATGGACGAAATTGATGGTTTTATTAAAAATTCCAACACTGACCCCAACTTTGAAGATACACCCAAGCTAGATGAAGAGTTCTTGGAGTTCTTGAAAGCATGCGATGATGAACCCATCATTCAAGTGGTTCAAAAGCCTAGTAAATCATATTCAGCATCATCTGAGCTTCCTGAAGAACATCTACTACCAACCTCACACTCTTTTAGACAATTCAAACATGACGGGTTATTGTATAAGTTCCATGATGAGTTGCATAAACTTTCTCTTATCATTCAGCATCTTACACTCTAAATGCATAATTTCATTCTGTTTGGGGGTGTATGATTTTACATGTTTTTCTATAAAGATCCCCAACTATTTAGATTATTAGTATATAGCTAATAACATATCATCCATCATATGCATATATAGTCTTGACTATAAAAGACACATCGTGTTTTCTCGATGCATTCTATGGGAGTGCATCCTTGAGGTAACCGGACCACTCCACTTGGAGTGTGTGGTTGTAAGTGTCGGAACCTTAGTCCACATATATCTCACGTATTCTTTATAAAACACTTTTTACTCGTTGTTTGAGTAAGTGTGATCCTATGGAGCGAGTATACAATTCTCATTTTTTATTTTACATTTCTTTTTCAAAATAGTTGTTTTTCTCCGTTCTCATAATAGAAGGTTCTCGATACATCAATAGTCATGTGATTTTTCAAAAATAAAAACAAAACGGGCAATGGATTCCACATAGACCAACCCTTAGAAGTATGCAATCTCCATTATTCTAAGAGCGGTTTGAGGATCAGTTATGTGTTACTAAGGGTCGCCCATATCACTATGCAATTTCTGTCTCAGCTTAAACCATATAAATACCAATTGTCCCTTGCTCACCAACATATCATCACGTCAACCATCAAATACATTCAGACAAGGACAATGTACCTACAATAATCAGAACAGAGCATTGGTTCCCATCCCATTTTAACCAGAACTACCAAAATCTACCAAAGAAACCTAGTTCCACCACCTACTAGTGTCCAATCAGCTACACCATTCCATTATGTATGACACAATAAACCCCCAACACACATAACTAAAGCCACAGTTTGACTGGCTTGGGTTCAATAAAGAGCCGACACGAAAGTTGCCTGAGATCACCAGTTATGGTTTGTTTTCAAAATCTAGCGTTAAGAATCATAACTTTTTGATTACGAGTATCTTAAAACATCTCTCCATAGTTTTCAAAACTAGAGAATATAAAAATAAAAATTATACGCCCCGGAGTAACCAAAATGATACCGGATTCACGTATAATTTTATCTTCTTGTCAAAACCTCTATATGGTTAAAGATACCTTTAGATCGAAAAAAAAAAAATTATTTAAAAAAAAAAAAAACACACACACACACACACACACATTTCATATGTGTATATATAAATAATTGTTTACATACTTTACATTTCACATTTTTTATTTCTTCACTTGTTAGTGTAATAATATTCATGCATGCATGTTAGATTTTCTGCATTTCATATATGTTTTCAAAAATATAAAAACCCAAAAATATTTTATAGTAGAATAAATATCCATAGTATAATAAACCATGTATTTCTCGTTCTATATTAAACAACCCACGCCTTAAACTTATTTGGGGGTGACGTATTGATAAGAGCCCGAAATTGTAGTTTTAACCCCTTTAACAATATTGCTTTAGACCAATTATATGATTAATAAGAGTTAGTACTGTTATCGTGCTTTTGTGTATTCTAGGCATTGGAGTCGAATATGTGCAAAAATGTGTCCCTTTTGCGAGATAAAGGAGAAAGGGTTGGTTGTTAAGAAGTTCTATGATAAAAGGCCAAGATTCACGGAGAAAAAGCCATTTTAAAGCCCGATCAAAGCTGAAAAGTCAAAGTCAACGCGGGCAGAAACAATGTATAAAAGTCAGCAGAACTTCCGAAGGCCATATCTTTGAACTCAGACCTCGGAATTGGGCCTACCTTATGTCAAAACGACCGGATCGGAAAGAGCTTTCCAATGGTTCAAGCCTTGACGCAATCAGAGGATCAGAAGTAGGCAAAAAGTTCGTAGAAGTCAAATCCAGCTGAAAAGGCCTCTGTGGATTGAAGAAATGGGGTTTTGGGCTCGATTTTCCAGCCCAAAACATGGCTCCTCAGCCCATGCACGAAAAAGTGGATCTAGTCTCCTCTATTTGTATGGAGAAGACTTAACTCATAGGATTACCTAGATCTAGATTAGAAAATTAGGTTAGACTCCATTAATTAGTTAGAATAGCTTGTTTTAGATCTAGTTTTTTACATTCAATTAATTAGTTTTAGAATTCAAGTAATTAGTTCTATTACCTTGTTTTAATCTAGATTTAGTTTTGTAGCCTCCATTAGAACCATTTAATAAAAGCTTTATTATTATTCAATTCAATTGCTTCTCTTTCTATTATGTATTCTTTTCATTATTTTGTTCATGATAGTCCCATGAATCAAAGCTAGACTTCCATTAGAGGGAGTTGAATGAAGCTTTGAGAAGACTTGATTTGTTAGTATAGATTTGTTGTTTAGGATTTTAAGTTTATGTTTTTCTTGACTTAAAGATAAGAAGAGTTTAACCTAAACTAGAGAATAGTGAGTTTACCATGAGAATGGGAACAAGCTTTCTCTCATGCTAATTATTTTATGACTAGAGATGATATAAAGTAATTAGAGATCATTAAAGGTCTAGTCCTTATATTTTAATCTTGTGTGAGAATATCTAGACTAGGTTTTCTATACAAATCTATGCTAGCATGTTAAAACTTAAAAAGTGGATTTCAATCCTCTTTTAGCTTTCTCCATATTTGATTCATATATATTTTTATTAGTTTAGTTAATTTAGATTTATTTGAATCCATCGTATAATCGTAGAATAGAAATTTCACATCACACATTACTCTCACCATTGTTCTTTGTATTTGATTAGTTGAATTCATTTAAATCTAGAGAGTTAAGAGTGGAACGATTCCATACTCTATATATTGCATGAATATATATGTGAGAGTAGGAAATAAATAATTGATACCGTAAGAATTAAGTTAGAGTAATCTAATTGAGTTTTTAGGGGTTATCACGTATTTTCATCATGAAGAATAGAATATAGGTGTATTGCCGTATTTGATCATGTTTCTATGGTAATATCTTTCCTTATCTCTTCATACTTTGAGAACAAAGTATTGTTCTATGTGGTATAGTAACATTTTGCAAAAACTAAACATTTTCTATATAGTATATATAATAATATATTTCTTCATTTCTAAAAAAAATTCAAAAAAGACTAAAAATATTTTTCCATTTAGTATTAAAACGTCACGTTTCCTTTTTCTATGATAAATAAAAAGTTTAAAAGTCTCATTATAGCAATAGAGTAAGGACTTGTTCTTCGTACTTAGACTAATATACGTACAATAATTTATGCATATTTTCATGAATGACATGCATCAACATTTGTTGTATATAACAGTGAGTTTATGAAGCCAATGTTAGAACAATTAAGTTCCATATCATGTGAGAATCTTGCCAAAAGCCTCATCTGAATGATTATTGAGTGATAACACAAAGGATGTCTGGATAGAAAGACCACACGTCTACTTGCTTGATCACCACGCCATATCCTATGAGGGAATTTAGGCCATTTTTGGATCGATATAGCTAAATAAACGTTAAAAACCCAAAAATATAGTTTTCCTCTAGTTACCCCTCTTGAGCTTTCACATTTTCTAAAAGCCTTTTTATTTTTCACCAAATTTTATAAAAAGCTTAACCAGCTTGATGAGTTGAGAACTGGATGAATATCAGAAAAAGAGAAGAGAAGACCTTGTATAAAAATAGAACAATTATTTGCTTCAAAAAGAAAAGAAAAGAAAGACCCATCAAAAACCAAAACTCTAAAAAATCAAAGGAGTCAAAAATTGAATCTCCCAAAAGTTCAAAATCAAAAGGAGACGATATCAAAAACAAAAAGAATCAAAAGCAAAGTTAGAACTCCCAAAATTTAAAATCATATGGAGTCACAAAGCCAAAGGGCTAAAAGAATGTATCATAATCCAAAAGCAAAGAGCAAAATGAGGTTCTTCTCTGGTTACAAGTATCTTGAAGACCCAGTTTCTCGACTTATCAGATTTTGTTTTTCCCTTCTTTTTTCTTTCTAAACCATCACTCTAGCCCCGTAACTCCTAATAAAAGACCTCTAGCTCGATCAGGAATATGATGGTGTGATAGCAAATGGCAAGCGTGATCAATCGACTCCAGTTTCTTTGGTTGTCATTTGAGTATGCGAGGAATAGAAGTGTCCACTACACTTGAGAGAACGAACCTTGAGTGAATCTATCAGAGAGTTGTGATTGCAACACACCCCTTTGAGAACCCACCTTCAGGAAGCTCTCTAAAAGCCTCGAAAACAACTCTGCTTTTGCATTTTATTGCTCATGTTTTGTGCATTTGTCTTTAGATGATTAAATCACTGTATATATGTTATTCTAAGCTCAAAGGAGTTTGTCCTTATTCACCGCTAATGAGATGTATGAACTTCTGAGAATAAATAAGGAAACAAGACCCTTTGTACTAAATAGAAGAAGTTTGTGAGTACCTTCATTTACAAACTCTCACAAGGCTTAAATCTCGTCCACTAGGGAATTTCTAGTGGTTTAAGGCCTTGTTGCATATGGTCAATGTAATCGCACTCTGCAAAATGAGATTAGTATAACTAATAATAAATCACTCATTTGTGATCTTAGTTATTTTTCTCTCATCCTTGCTTGAGGACAAGAAAGATGCTATTTGGGGGTGGTGATTAGCTCCCTAATGTGCATTTTATTACCCGTATATTGCTGCATTACAGTCTCTCATATGCTTAATGAAAAGACAAGTCATAGTTTTTACTGCGTTTTTAAGGTTAAAGAGTATTTCAGACCACTTATCATAAAAGCTGCGTCTTAGCACCAAAAGGAGCCTTAATCACGCTTATTATGAAGACCAGTAGCTGCTGTGGAAAAGTTCTAAAAAAATCAAAGTCAATCAGTCAAAGTCAATAGTCAAAGTCCTCAAATCAGAAGACCAAAGATGGAGGCCCTTATCTCAAATTACGAAAACTTTTATACCTAAACCTACCTTGGTCATGAAGAAACCAAAAAGCAAAAGCAAAAGTGAAAGGGTGAGGTGTCTAATTTGTAATGGAGAAGGGCAAATCTGTAAAAGGCAAAATTAGGGGTATATAAGCTAAAAGCAAAGGAGAGAGAACCCATTCATTGTCTTAGGATCCAAACCATTTGGTTTGTTTAATTTCTTGTCGTATTTTTTCAATTTATATTTTTATTTTATTTTTCTTGTTATTTTATTTCCTTTCAATCAACTTATCATTTCCTTTTTCTTGTTTCAATCAACTTGTTATTTACTTGTCTTTGTTTTAATCTTCAATCTTGTTTTCTTGCTTTCATTTCAATGTTTTAATCAATCTCCCCTTTCATATTTTCAAGTCATTTCAATACAACAATCTAGCTTTCAAGTTTTCATTAGCTTAGAAGCATTCTAATAATTTCAAAAGTCTACATTTCTTCTTCATATCTCCCTCACTCAAACTCTAAAAAATTTAGGATGAACCTTAACTTATAATCTAAACTCTTTTAAAGTATACTCACTACAATATTAAAGCTTAAATATACCTCCATTTACGACGAACACTGTTTTTAATTGATCTATAATGGCTATTAGAATTTGGAAATACCCCGAATATCCATCACAAAAACTGATCAACTCGAACCCAGCTATTCGATCAACCAATTCATCGATTCTTGGCATGGGATAATGATTTTTTGGACACCTCTTATTCACATCGGTAAAGTCGACACAAATTCGCACCCTTCCATCTTTCTTGGGTACTACCACTATATTTGCCACCCATTCTGAGTGATCGACCTCTTTGATGATGCCGTTATTGACCATTTTATGTATCTCTGCCTGTACTGTTTCTTCATACATTGGTTTAACCTTTCGATGCTTTTGATGGGCAGGAGTTGCATTTTCCTCCATGTTCAGCTTGTGCGAACAAATAGCTGGATCGATACTCGTGAGGTCCAACATCGGCCATGCAAAAACATTCTGATTTTCTTTTAAGGAAACCATAAATCCCTCTCTTATATTCCCAGGAATCTTTATACCTATGAACGTATGACGTTCACTTACTCTTGTGCCAATATCCACTTTTTCGACCTCCTCGATGGTTTTTCTTTCCCAGGGCTCCTCATTTTTCTTTAGCTATTGTGTGAAGCTTACATGCTCCTGTATTTGCTGCATATTAGTATCAGCAGGTAACGTGTGATGTAACTGCTAGCTAGAGCTTTCCAAGACGCCCCCAGTGTCTTATTTTTTCCCCTTCATCATCCCCTTTACAGTGACAAAATTACATTTTTCTGACTCTGACTGATCCCCCCTGATTTCGTGCAAGCCATATGATGTGGGAAATCTGATTACCTGGTAGAATGTACTTGGGACAACACGTATATCGTGTATCCACTTTCTACCGAGTATTGCATTGTGATCGGAGTGATATTTTATGACCACGAATTTCGTCATCACTGTCTGAGGTCCCGCTCAAACTGGCAATTTTATCTCTCCAGTGGGCTTGGTAGAGCTTCCATTAAACCCATACAAACTGAATTGTGGTGCTTTTAGATGAGTCTCGTCGAGACTGATGCCTATGAACGCTTTCCAGAATAAAATATTTACACAACTACCACAATCCACCAGTATCTTTTGCACATCATACCCAGAGATACACAAAGTGATTAATAACGCATTATCATGTGGTAACATCACCTTAGACAAGTCATCTGGTACTAACATAATTGTTCATGGGATGCTAGCTAAAATCAAATTTTGATTTACTGGAATAGGCTCGATGTTGATCTTGAGAACCTTCTTCACCATTGATATCTTCCTTATCTTATCTCTAATGATTTTCTTCTGAGGTATCTCTCCCTTATAAATTATATTGATGACACCCAGTGATTTTTCGTGTATGGTAGCAGTCTCTGCTGGTCTAACATCAGTCTTGAATTCTCACAACCTACCATCTTTCATCAATCTGTCAATCTCTTTCAACCACTGCAAACACCTCTTTGTCTCATGATTCTCCACTTTTTGAAATTGATAATAAGCCCTACCCTTTATTTCCCTCAGAGGATGCTTTGGCCATGTTATAAAATCTTCTTTCTCCACCCTTCTTAGAATATCTTCAGGTGTGGTATTGATGGGGATAAATTTTTTGGGATCCAACTCTTCTTTCAGTGTCTTTTCATACTTCATTCTTTGTTGTGGCTGATTATCCCTATTTTTATAGTTTTCTTGAGGCCTTTTGTGATATGACCTCGAAGAATCTCGACTCTCATGTCGATCTTTATCATCCCATTCCTTCTTGCCTGATTCTGACACTTGCAGCACATTTTGCAGTGTGGCTATTTGTATCCCTTCCTCTACTCGAATATCTCTATCCGCTTTGTCATACATCTCTTGTAGACTTTTAATTTCTTTGCGCAAGAGATACTTGTGCATATCAGATCCTGGGATCGCACCAGTTTGGAAGGCCATAATAGCGGTCATTTCAGACTTGTCGAGACTCTCTACCGATTGAGTTTCAGCTTTGAATCAAGCCAAGAAATCTTTCAAAGACTCTTTCTTTCCTTGCTTCAATTGGAATAACACCGATACATGCTTCGTCTTCACCTTTTGATAACCATAATTCGTGAGGAATTTCTCCTCGATCTCGCAAAAACAAGATATGGTTCCTTCAGGTATTATACAAAACCATTTCAGTGCTTTACACTTCAGACTTGAAGAAAAAGATCTACACAACACAAAGTCCCAATACTCAGTTCCCTGATATATCGAGAACTAGTGTCGGTAGCTAAAGAGATGGTCCATGAGATCTGTAGTCCCATCATATTGGGTGAATCTGGGACTTTTGAATTTTGGAGGCAATGGCACCCTCTCTATTTCCTTTTTCAATAGGTTTCGACCAACATCATCGGCTAACTTTTGAACTGATTGTTTCGACCCCCACCTATGTGGCAAACATCAATTGGTAGGAGTCTCCACTTTATTCATTTAATCAATAGGGCTAAAGTCCAATTTGCAATACCATGGATCAATGTACAAGCCCATTAACTCATGTGTCTAAGGCTGAACCTTAGCCACATGGCTAGCCACTTACGTACATTAATTTATGTCCAGAATCATTTCTTATCAAAGAGATAATTATCAATTAAGAGTCATGTTCAATTACAATTACTTGAGCTATAATAAATCTCTACTCTACGCATATAAATACCAAACTAATTTTTCATACAGAACTACGTTCTTGAGACTTGATCCCATCTATAATTTGGGTACATAGGCAACCGCAAGGTACATTCTCATCATTCTCCCGATCACCATCACTTTTCTAACTACTTTTCTACATTCTTCGTCTCTTTCGTCACCACTTAGTGTTTTGATCATATTTGGTCGAAACATCGATGCTGATAACTTCTCTAGAAGTTGGTCCCAAATTGTCGCTGCATCATCTCTTTTGTTATTGGCTGAGGTGCCTGTTTCACTTCCTCCTCTTGCACTACCTTCGGTATCGATTTCGCCACTGATTGTACTTCTTCGATATTACTCTTCTTTGCCACTAGAGTGCCTGAACTCGATTCATCTCCATCTCTCTCGTACATAGCTTCTACTGCACGCTTCTCATTTTCTTCTCTCACAGCTTTATTTTTAGTCATTAAAACTTTGTTATGCTTCTCCAATTCTTCAAACTTTCTCAATAAGACTTTTAAATAAACCTATTTTTCATGTATCTCTTCTACTTCTTCCACCAACCTACTTACTGATCGCCTTGTTCTGTGTTCCTCATTCTTTGATACTGCTTGAGAAATGTTTCCTTCATTAATCATCATTGTTTTACTTGTTGTAGCACACTTATGAGGCATCTTGACAAGAAACTGAATATTTCACTGATCTCACAGAATTTCCTTGAACACAACCAATTATTCTTTATCCCAAATATTTACAATTGGATTCGATCTTCAAAGAAAAAAGAAAAGAAACAACCTTTCTTGTCTTTGAATCACGGATGGCGGCAATGTAGTGATCAAGTTCTTCTTCTAAGATTAGTTATGAATTGAATAGGTTTGGATTGAATTTAGAATCAAGAAGAAGTAAAACTTAAGCTTTTGTATTAATCAGTAATGGCGGTTACAAAGTCGCTTAAACTCTCTCTCTATTGCTCTGGGTTTTTCTGGAATGAATCGAATGAATTTTCTTTCTCCTGATCATCACTTTATACAATCTTTCAGCTATAATGGAGTCCAATCCTATCCTAACGCGTGTCTATTGCCATTCTTCTCCTTCCTTCTTCCCGCTTGTTCCTGTAACACATGAACTTATACTCAAGATATCAACAATCATGTTGATATCTCGAGTTATTTATAATATTTGGGCTGGAATATCGGGTTGACAATATTTGCCCACTATAGAGGTAGTATTTGTTCGACTGAACTTGGTTATGTTGAGCTGCCTACGATCGAGTTCTTTAGTGAACTCGAATCAATTTAGACGTAGTTCGAGCTTTTGATTGGTTGATTGGAGGGGAGATGGAGATAGATGATCGAGAAGATGGAGAATTGGCCTCCTCTGAGAATGGAGAAGATGCCTCCTTTTATAGGCGTAGATCCCCCTTTTGCGCTGTCTTGATGATTGCTTTTACTCCTTCCGTTACGAAGTAATGATCTCTCATTAATGATGTTGTTGACTAGCTTGCAGCAGTTACATTTCCTAGGTCATTTGGATGACCTGTCCTTATGTCGTATGCATGACTTGCTTGTAGTCTGGACACGTGATCTGCCACGAGTGGTTGAGAGTGGAAGGTACTGACATAGCCCCTTTTCTTTATATCACTGTTTGTAGAATAGTGGTATAAAGAAAGATAATAAAGGAAACCACGTGTCTTACTTGGTTGAAAATGGAGATTGTTGCAAATTGAATTTTCTGTGTTTTGTAAGCTGGATGTCATTAGTTGCTTAGATCTTTGTTGTGAGTTGATGTAGTAGGTCCTACGTCGTAGTGTGTAAATCGTAGCTCGTAGTGCGTAGATCGTAAATCGTATGTCGTAGCTCGTAGTGCGTAGATCGTAAATCGTATGTCGTAGCTCGTAGTACATAGATCGTAGTTCGTAGATTGGATTTGACTAATAATTAGCATTTGAGTGGTAATTACAGTTGAATCAAGCTTAACCCTATTAGAGGCCTTAAGTTGATTTCTGGTCTTTTTGGGGGTACCGTGGATTGGATTTGACTGATAATTAACCTTTGAGTGGTAATTACAGTTGAATCAAGCTTAACCTTGGAGTTGGTGTTAAGTTGATTTGTACGCCTTTTGGGGGCATTTTTGTTGATAGTTAGCCTTTTGGGGGCGTCACTATGGTTAATAGCTAGCCTATTAGGGGCATCACTATGGTTGATAACTAGCCTTTGGGGGTGTCACTATGGTTATTAGTCTTGAATTGACTGCATGTTGCTATGCCCAGTTTTGGAGCTTTGAGCGACTAGGTTGGAGATGGTTGTAGCTAGCCCCCAGTTCGTAGTAGAAGCAACCCTTTGTGGGTGTTAATGTTGTTTAGCCCTAGTGTTGGAGCTTGATTGACATGTTTAGATGGCAATAACTTGTCCCAGTTTGGAGATGGCCATGGCTAGCCCCCATCTTGATTGGCTTGCAATAAACTGCAAGGGAGTGAGCTTCCATTTTGCAATTTGAGCGACTCACTGGTTTGTAGTATATGCGAACTGTCGAGGAGGGAAAAGTGTGCTTTGAATTGCTATATCTAATTCGGTAACACTTGGATACTTCTCGGTTTGGAATTGTTGATTCCTTGATTCGACAAAGTATTGCTTCCCCTTGATTTGTTATTTCAATTGACGATGGATATGCTAGCAACTTTTTGTGTGTGGTATAACTCCATGGCGAGCGAGCTTTTTTAGATTGATTGACATCATCGACGCTAGCTTTGTGGTGTGGTCAGTCTGGGATGACCTGGATTATTGATGTTCGTTCAAGCTCCAGTGAACTGATGACAACCTGTGTACAAGCTGAACTGACAGTGATTGTGTTCGAGTTGAACTGATAGTTGGAATATTGGTTGTTTCTTCCAGGTTGTAGACCTGCTCTGACCTGACTTGAGGATGACTTGATCTGAGGATGACCTGACCTGAGGAAGACCTAAGCTGAGGACGTCCTGATCAGAGGATGAGCTTATCAGAGGATGACCTGAGTTGAGGATGAGTTGATGTGAGGATGAGCTGACTTCAGGACGACTTGACTTGTAGATGACCTGACCTGAGGATAACCTGATCAAAGGAGGAGCTGATATGAGGATGAGCTAATCTGAGGATGACCTGACTTGAGGAAACCGAAGCAGGTATCGGCTTTGTTCCAATTAAAGCAGGGAAAGAAGGAATCTCTAAAAGGATTCTTATCACGATTCAAGGCAGAGGCGCAGCTAGTAGAACATTTGGATGAGTCGAAAATGACGGCAGTAATGGCCTTTCAGACAGGGCTCATTCCTGCGTCCGATTTGCACAAGTATATGCTTTGAAAGGAGATTAAGACTCTTAGAGAGCTATATGATAAAGCCGAGAAAGACGTGCAAGTTGAAGAAGGTGTTCTATCAGCTTTAGTTCAACATGTGTTGCAAGTATCTGAGGCAAGCAATTCAGCGAAAGAAGAGACCCACCATAAATCCAAAAAGCGAAAGGCGAATGCTTCTTACTCAAAAGCTGATGGTCAACCTTCACAAAGAAGAAGTTCGAAAGATCATTAAGAGAGGAGTTGGATCCATCCAATTATATCACTATTAATACTACATTAGAAGACATTTTGAGAAGGGTAGGGAAAGAGCCTTATTTCCAACATCCGACTCATAAACCTCGGGAGATAGAAGATAAACCTTTCTGTAATTTTCATAAGGTAAAGAATCATGAGACAAACAAATGTCTTCAATTGCTCAGGGGAGTGGATCGATTAATGAGAGATGGAAAGCTCAGGGAGTTTAGAGCTGATGCCCGCACCGGGGCGGGCGATGAATGATAAACCTTTAGGGGTGATTAACATGATATATAAGGGTGTTATTCCACAGAAGAAGATCATAAGGGACAAATTTCGAAAGATATCGACGGTCAAAGAGGTGTTGGAAATCAATGTGGAACCAATCCCAGTAGATCATGCTCTCATATCGGGAAGTATACTTGGAGCTATTATGTTTGTACCCGACGATCTATCGAAGGTAATGTTACCTCATGACAATGCTTTGCTAATCACTTTAAGGATATCAGGGTATGATGTCCAAAAGATATTGGTCGATTGTGGCAGTTTTGTCAATATTTTATTTTGGAAAGCATATACCGGTATCGGTTTTAATGAATCCCATTTAAAAGAACCACAGTTCAATTTGTATGGTTTTAATGGAACCTCAACAAGACCAGCGAGAGAAATCAAATTGCCAGTAAGGGCATGCCCACAGACTATTATGACTAAGTTCATAGTCATAAAGTATCATTCAGATCACAATGCTATTTTGGGAAAGAAATGGATACATGTTATGAGAGCAGTTCCGAGCACTTTTTATCAAGTTATCAGATTTTCGACAGCATATGGGGGGCCACATGAGATAAGAGGAGACCAGTCGGAATCTGAGAAGTGCAATTTTGTTACTGTGAAAGATATGATGAAAGAAAAGAAAGTAGAAACTGGGGGCTTCTCGGAAGTCGCCAGATAGCAATTAATGGAAAATTCATTTCCAAGGTCCGATAGTAAAAGTCGTCAGGAGGATGTTAAGTTTACATCAGAAGTGAAGATAGAGCCTGAGATAATCCTAAGTAGGACAATGGAAGAAGTGCAGAAGATCAATATTGGACAAAACAATGAAAGTTGCTTCACTTTCATTGGAACAGAGTTAAGTTCAGAAATCAAGAGTGATTTAATTGAGTTTCTAAAGGAGAATAAAGATGTATTCGTTTAGTCGATGGCTGATCTTCTTGGTATTAACCCTCAAATATGTTCCCATAGATTGAATATGCGAGAAGGAGCAATCCCAGTTCATTAACGTCATAGAAGGGTTAGGTCGATGTACGCGCAAGTAGTACAAAATGAAATTCAGAAAATGTTGGAATGTGGAATCATCAAAGAGATCGATAATTCAGAATGGGTTGCAAACATTGTGGATGTTCCGAAAAAGAATGACAAGGTTCGTATATGTGTGGATTTCACAGATGTTAATAAGCAATGCCCGAAGGATTACTATCCGATGCCTAGAATTGATGAACTGGTGGATAGGACAGCTGGATTCGAATTGTTGAGTTTCTGCGATGGTCATTCCGGGTATTTTCAAATTATTATGTCAATATTAGATCAATTGAAAACAATATTTGTTGTTGAAGGGGGTCTTTATTGTTTCATTAGAATGCCATTCGGGTTGAAGAATACTGGGGCGACATATCAGCGGTTGGTCGAAAAGATGTTCAAACATCTGATTAAACATATTGTGGAAGTATATATAGATGATATGGTCATCAAATCAAAGAAGGCGTCTAACCATGTTCAAGATTTGAATATGGTGTTCCAGATATTCCAACAGTTTAATATGAAGCTTAACCATGAGAAATGTACTTTCGGGGTAAGTTCAGGAAAATTTCTCGGATATATTGTCACTAAGCGAGGAATTGATGTTAACCCATATCAGATTCGAGCTATCCAACAGATGCCTTCACCCAGCACAAGGAAGCAGATACAAAATCTTACAGGCAGAATTCCAGCTTTGAATAGGTTTATATCTCAAACTTCTGATAGATGTAAACCTTTATTCAAACTGTTAAAAAAGAATATAAAATTTGTATGGGATGACGAATGCGAACTTCGCATTCACCGAGTTAAAAAAGTATCTGCAAGAAGTACCAACTTTGATAAAACCAGAAGAAGGCAATACGCTGTTCTTATACCTCGCAATCTTGGATTTCGCTATAAGTTCAGTACTAGTTAAAGTGGAAGACGGAGCTGAGCGGCCTGTGTATTTTCAATCTAAAACAATGCTTGAAGCTGAAACTCGATACTCAATGTTAGAAAAATATGCATTATCTCTCTTATATTCTACTCAAAGGTTAAAGCCTTATTTTCAGTCCCATTTAGTAGTAGTAATGACAAATCTTCCTTTGAAGCAAACTTTATCTAAGACAGCTAAGTCGGGGAGAATGGTGAAGTGGTCGGTTCTTATTGATGAGTTTGGGATTGAATATAAAAATAGAATATCGGAGAAAAGCCAAGTTTTGGCTGACTTCTTAGCAGATTTTCCTGCTGAAGATGAAGAATGGAAAGCTGAAGAAGAGAATCTTCTATTGGTACAAGAGAATGATAATGCAATGGATGAGGATGATCCTTGGGTAGGAACAAATGGATGGAGACTCTTTGTAGATGGGTCATCAAGGCAAAAGGGATGCGGTATCGGCGCTGTGCTGATAACTCCAGAAAACCAAAGACTCGAGACAGCAGTTACGTTAGGTTTTCACACTTCTAATAATGAAGCTGAGTACGAGGCTCTAATAACAGATTTGGAGATGGCTAAATTGTTGAATGTCAAAGACTTATCAGTTTTCAGTGATTCACAGTTGGTGGTAAGCCAGATCAATGGAGGGTATGCAGCAAAATGTGATAACATGATAGATTATCTAAATTTGGTGAGGATGAAGTTCAAGGATTTCAGGAATATTGTTTTTCAGCATCTCGATAGGGGTGAGAACCGACATGCTGATGCATTGGCATATGTGGCTGCAATGCTCAAAATGAGGAAGGGCGATTGTTGCATATAGGGGTTCAGCAAATTCCGAGTATTAATATAAGGCACACATAGATAATGGAAATAGATATACTGGGGGCGTCATGGATGAGCAATTATGTGCTATTTCTATCACAGGGAATGTTGCCAACAGATAAGAATGAGGCTAGAAGGATAAAAGGAGGAGCTGAAAGATATCTACTAATAGATGATCAGTTATATCAGAAAAATCCAGGGGGACCACATTTAAAATGTGTATCGGCAGAAGATTCTCAGAAAATTATTGCAGAAATGCATGAAGGAGAATGTGGCAATCATTCGGCAGGAAGATCGTTGGCTTGTAAGATTGCAAGGTAGGGGTATTTTTGGCCACAAATGAGGCGAGATTGTCTGTGATATACAAAAAAGTGTGGTCAGTGTCAGAAACATGGACATGCCATTCATGTGCCAGCAGAGGAATTACACTGTGTTTCGAACCCATGGCCGTTCGCGTTATGGGGGATGGACATTGTAGGGCCTCTCGTACCTAGAAGAGGAAAGAAGAGATTCATCTTAGCAGTAACTGACTACTTCACTAAGTGGGTAGAAGCGATAGCTTTGCAACATGTCATGGAGCAGGACATTATTGGGTTTTTGTTTGAAAGGGTGGTTTGCCGATATGGGTTGCTGCATGCTATTATATCGGATAATGGACCTCAATTCATTGGGGGAAAAGTGAAAGATTTTTTAGAATCATATCAAATCAAGCACTTTACATTGGCACTTACTATGCTCAAGAAAATGGGCAGGCAGAAGCAACGAATAAGACCATTATGGACAACATAAAAAAGAAACTGGAAGATAAGAAAAGCTTGTGGGTTGATGAGTTAAATAGTGTGTTGTGGGCATACAGAACAACCCCTAGGGTAGCAATAGGAGAATCACCATTTACTTTAGCTTATGGGATGGAAGCTGTAACTCCAGCTAAGATGGTAGTGTCGACATCAAGGACAATGCTTGTAGAAAAAGGATTGAATGATCAGGGGATGCAAGCAGAGATCTTAAATTTAGAAGAGAGAAGGGAGAAAGAAAGAATGAGGATTGATTCTTATCATAGGCAACTCAGAAAAGCATTTAATAAGAAAGTAAAAGAAAGAAGTTTCCAAGAAGGTGACCTAGTGCTGAAAGAGGTTACACAGGCGACAAAAGAAAAAGGAGCTGAGAAGTTATCGGCGAATTGGGAAGGTCCATATATACATTGTCCACAAAGTGGGAGTAAATGGAGCATATTATCTAAAGAAAGTTGATGATGAATTGTTAGCAAAACCTCAAAATGTCAGTAATCTGAAGGTATTTTATCAATAATGTAAAGGTATTTCTATCAAATTTCATTGAGCAATTAAGATGTGTAACATGAATTTTCAATTCAATATAAAGGGATTCAAGTTTCAAATTTCATTTTTTTATATATATAAATATATATGGTGTTAGCATATGGTAAAAATTTGGATATCGATAGAAATATTGATATCAGGCATATTGTCAAAAAGTCCTAATATTGGTAGCAATATTGATATCAGGCATATTGTCAAAAAGTTCTGATATCAGAAACAGAGGCAGATATCAGGCATAAAAAGTCCTGATATTGATAGAAATGTTAATATAAGGCATATTGTCAAAAAGTCCTGATATCAGAAACAGAGGCATATATCAGGCATAAAAAGTCCTGCTATCGATAGAATATTGATATCAGGTATATCGGCAAAAAATCCTGATGTCAGAAACAATGACAAATATCAGGCATAAGAAGTCCTGATGTCGATAGAAATGTTGACATTAGGCGTAAGAAGTCCTGATATCAACAGACGTGTTGGTATTAGGCATATTGTCAAAAGTCCTAATATTGACAGAAATGTTGATATTATGCATAAGAAGTCCTAATATCGGTAGACGTGTTAATATCGGGCATATTGTCAAAAAGACCTGATATCAAAAAAAATAGTGGCATAAGAAAGTCCTGGGATTGGCAGAAATGTTGATTTCAGGTGTATTGTCAAAAAGACATGATATCAAAAACAGTGGCAGATATCAGGCATTAGAAAGTTCTGGGATTGGCACAAATGTTGATTTCAGGCGTATTATCAAAAAATCCTGATGTCAAAAACAGGGGCAGATATCAGGCATAAAAAGATCATAGCTATCAAGCAAGATATCCGTAAAGGGGGAGCCATAGAAGATCATTTGATAATAAAGGTATGTGGCAGTGCTTTGATAAAAGTAAATTGGCAAACTTATTTAATTCTAAGTATCACCGATACTATTATTTTAGTTGAGGATATCGAAAATTGTATTTTCTTTATGATATAATTCTAAGTATCGCCTATACTATTATTTTAGTTGAGGATATTGAAAATTGTATTTTCTTTCTGATATAATTCTAAGTATCGCCGATACTATTATTTTTAGTTGAGGATATCGAAAATTGTATTTTCTTTATGATATAATTCTAAGTATCGCCGATACTATTATTTTAGTTGAGGATATCGAAAATTGTATTTTCTTTCTGATATAATTCTAAGTATCGCCGATACTATTTTTTTTTAGTTAGGATATCGAAAATTGTATTTTCTTTCTGATTTAATTCTAAGTATCACCGATACTATTATTTTTAGTTAAGGATATCAAAAATTGTATTTTCTTTCTGATATAATTCTAAGTATTGCCGATATAATTTTCTTGATGGAGGAAAATGCAAGTAGAGGAAAATTAGAAATAATGGTGAAGTTTCAAAATAAAAGATCAATGGAACTAAGAATTTAGAACATTCAAGAACTATATAGTGTTATCAAATTACAACTTTGGAGAAAAAAGAGGATAGTTTAAAGAGGATTGTTCAGAAGTGCATCAACATCAGATAAGGTAGCCTCAGTAGGTTGAGCAGCATCAGGTGGAAGTTGTGAGGTGGTATCAGCCACAGTAGCTGTATCTCCATCTTCATCATCCGAAAGCATATTGTCTCCATAAGGATGTTACATGGAACAAAAGGCTTGCAGATATCCAACTTATCACCAAGAGAATTAACAGCTGCCATGACGTTATTGAATTCAGCATCGGTAGCTTCAGAGGCTTCTGCACTTTTCTGTCTTTCGGCAGCAAAATCATCAATCATTTTCTTCACAAGCTCGGCATGATCAGCCTCTTTATCCGATAACGTTTTCTCGGCTTTCTCAGATTGTTGCTTCATAGCAGCTTTCAGTTGATGAATTTCCTTCTGGAAGCCATTGTTTTCTTAGGATAATCGGTCGAATTCTAATTGCTGAGTAGTCAGAGTTTTTCTAATGCGCCCGATTTTACATTCTTGCTTATGAAGCAGATCAAATTGAGTCATGGCAAGTGCTTTCGCCTATAAAAATATCCAAAGTAGATAAGTACAAAGTAAAAAGACGAGATTGGTATGAAATAAAAGAAGACAAGATATAAGTACCTTCTCCATATGATCTTAAAACTCGGTAAGCCGCTCAGAGGGGTCGATGTTGAGAGCAGCAATTTTGTCTTTCTGAAGAATAGAGCTGCTAGCTAAAGCAACACCTAATTCAGTCTTATGAGTATCTTCGAAAAGAGAGGCATTTAAAGGGATATGGCTTCCATCAGCAAGGTAAAATTCAGGTCTGAAAATTTCATGGGCATCGGCTGACGAAAAAGAGTAAAGGTTTTGACCAGCAGGAAGACTACTTTCACCCCATGAGTGAGTTTTTCTTCTTTTAGAAGAGACATTAGTAGTTGGAGGGGGAATGGTGGTATTGGGATGGGAAGCAGAGGGAGGGTTATTTTTAGGAGCATTAGGAGGATTGGCAGGGATGGAAGGGGGAGTAGGTTGTTTATCAGCAGCAGGGGGTTTGGAGGAGGGAGTCGGTGTTTTCTTTTTCCCTTTCTCAAATAAATAACGACCAGCGTTGGCATTCATCTGCATTCGAGGAGCCATATCTGTATACAATAAAAGATGCTCATTAAATATATTTTGCAATATCGGATATTCATAAAAATCAAGAACTTCTTTTTTAATATTAGGGAAAAGATTGGGAGTCATGGTACAAGTGTCATCTAGATAATCGTGGAAGCTTTTGGGAAGTTTAAGAGGCAATTCGTGCAAGGAAAAGGAGGATATAATAAAGGGTAGATCGTTTGAGGAATCGTTTAAAGGAGATTGAGGGGGAGTTGGCGACTGACCCATTTTTTGAAGAGCTCGATGTTTGAGAACGTAAAGAGGTGCCCGATAGTGGGAGATATCGGGAAGATGAATAGTAACTTTGCGATTCCCTTCTTTATCAGCACCCGTTTTAATATCAACATCGGCTTCAGTTCCTTCTAAAAGCCTTAATACTCTGTCGGAATTACCACGAGCTTTGGCAAAATGAGGTAGAAGTACTAAAAAGACGCAAATGAGAGTGAAATTAGATAAGGGGTTCTGAGGGCTGAAGAAGGAAAACAAAGGAAAGGGAGAACATACCTGTGGGGTTGAAGACTTGATGTTTCAAAGGGGGATTTACTGGGCTATCGGAACTTTCCCAGTTACCTAAAACAACAATAGGATAATGGGTCCACTGTTTGTCGCTATTGCAGTTTTTTCTAAGAATACCCTTAATGTTTCGATGGGTATGTTTTTTGGGATAAAAGTATCCGATAATCATTTCACAAAATCTATAGTGTATAAGAATATCAGATAACCTAATACAATCAGTAGCATATTTATCGGGAGAAAGGTGGCTGTTATAATAATTACATACAAACATCAGGCGCCAGAAGTTACCAGTACCCTGACCAGGAGAAATGTCTAAATGGTTCAGTACTTTACGATCAAGGGTGGATAGAGGAAATCTCAGACCAGCAGCGAGTTGGCCGACAGTAATAATGATTCCATTCTTGGTACCGCTCTGGCATTGAGTAAAAGCCCGACTACCAGCATAATGTTGTAGATAAAGTGAAGAGGGAATCTGATAGGCGGTTTGAACTAAAGATAGATTGGGTCATTTAATAAAGAAACTGGAAAGACTAGTTCTCCATCGGCTGGTATCTTCTATGGTATCACGTTCAGATTCAGAGTCAGTGGTTGCAAAAGGGTGGCATGGAATACCTTCTACAACATAAGATAGATCCCATGAAATATGGGGTCGAGAGTTATTGTTCAAAGTTGAAGCAAAGTTTTGACTGAAAGGTCTATCGTCAGAAATTATATCGTCAGAAAGAATGCTATCCGATATGATGTCCTCAGAAGGGAGACTAGCATCAGAGATGATATCTTCACTAGCCATTGAAATGACTATACACAAAGAAGGAAGGACAAAGGTATTTTTAATATCGGCACTTCAATATTTATAATGTTATTAGCTGCATGATATTGTAGTATCGGCAAGGTTGATATGAGAATTGAATCATGGGAGATACAGATGAATAAAGTTATATCGGAATAAAGTAATATCGGAAATATTGTGATACATGCCGATAGTAAAGCCAGAACAAACAAAAAGATAAAAACAATGGTAGGAATAAAAAGATTCAAACTTTTATATGTTTTGAAGTTCAAGGTAGTAATATATGTCATTACATAAGCATTAGCACACGCGGACATGCAAAATTAAGGGATTCAGATGTAAACAACTAAAGCTAAGATAAAATATCGTATCTATTATTACTAAAGCAAGTATATCAATGCATGTGTTAGAAAGGTTAATAAAGTGCAGGATGAAAGAGTATACCTTATGGATTGCAAGAGGGATGAGTTCATGAAAGTTGAAGAAGAAGAAAACCAGAGTTTTTTTTTTTTTAGGTATTTGGAGGCGTACTAAAGAAGCTAAAGAGATTGTGTGTTTGGAAAACGTACTAAAGAAGCTAAAGATGTTTAAATTTATATTTTTGAAATATTGGACCGGGTGGTTGTTTGGGCCCGATAGTTTTCATATCCGTTATTTGGTATAATTGCTTCTCGAAAAGTTGAAATTTCAAAGGAAATTTCAAAATTTCGAGAGGGGGCGATGTAGTGGGCAAATATCGTACCTATAAACATATTCGTTTCGGTATTTTAAAACTCGAGATATTGGCATAAAGGCCAATATCTCGGTAAATCTCGTGGGTGTTTAAATTGTGTTGTAGGTAGAAAGCGGAAAACGAGAAAAAAAGGCAAGGGACACGTGTCAAAGCTTGATTGGGTCCAAGCCAAATCAGGACACTATATAAAGACTGGAAGAGCATCAGAAAAGGAATTCATTCATTCATTATCCAAAAATTAGAAAAGAGGAGAGAGAAATAGAGAGGAACAAAGAGAGAAATTGTAAACTGTTATCGCCATTTTAATAGAACAAATATTCACTTCATCTTCTTTGATTCTGTTCCCTTCATTCATTTTGTTGTGTGATCTTATAGCATAAGTAAGAACGTGTTCTTAGACATCACAGTACTGACATAACCCCTTTCTTTATATCAACTGTTTGTAGAATAATGGTGTAAAAAAAGATAATAAAAGATACCACGTGTCTTACTTGGTTGAAAATGGCAATTGCTGCGAATTGAATTTTCTGTGTTTGTAGGCTAGATGTCGTTTATTGCTTAGAGCTTTGTTGGGAGTTGATGTGGTAGGTCTTAAGTCGTAGTGCGCAGATTGTAACTCGTATTGCATAGATCGTAAATCGTATGTCGTAGCTCGTAGTTTGGATTTGACTGATAATTAGCCTTTGAGTGGTAATTACAGTTGAATCAAGCTTAACCCTATCAGAGGCCTTAAGTTGATTTGTGGTCCTTTTGGGGGTACCGTGGATTGAATTTGACGGATGATTAACCTTTGAGTGGTAATTACAGTTGAATCAAACTTAACCCTGGCATTGGTGTTAAGTTGATTTGTACGCCTTTTGGGGGCGTCACTATGGTTGTTTTCCCGTTGAGTGTTCTTGATTGCGATCTGACATCGTAGTGCGTGGTTCGAACTTTATCCTTAGCAGGGCGTCAAGCTGATTGGTTGATAGCTAGCCTTTTGGGGGAGCTATTGTTGTCGTAGATGCCATTTAAGTTGGCTGATTAGTAAGCCTTTTGGGAGCGTTACTATGATCGTAGATGCCAATTTGGTTGGCTGATAGTAAGCCTTTTGGGGGCATTACTATGATTGATAGTTAGCCTTGAGCTGGTGTGCTTATAGCTAGCCCCCAGTTCGTAGTAGAAGCAGCCATTTGTGGGTGTTAATGTTGTTTAGCCCCAGTGTTGGAGCTTGGTTGACATGTTTAGATGGCAATAACTTGTCCCAGTTTAGAGATGGCCCCAGTGTTGGAGCTTGGTTGACATGTTTAGATGGCAATAATTTGTCCCAGTTTAGAGATGGCCAGGCCTAGCCATGGCCATCTCTAAACTTGTCCCAGCTTGATTGGCTTGCAATAAACTGCAAGGGAGTGAGCTTCCATTTTGCCATTCGAGCGAATCACTGGTTTGTAGTATATGCGAACTATCGAGGGAGGAACTGCGTGCTTTGAATTGTTATATCTGATTCGGGAACACTTAGATGCTTCTCGGTTTGGAATTGTTGATTCCTTGATTCAACAAAGTATTGCTTCCCTTTGATTTGTTATTTCAATTGATGATGGATATGATGGCAACCTTTTGTGTGTGGTATAACTCCGTGTCGAGTGAGCTTTTTATATTGATTGACATTATCGGCGCGAGCTTTGTGGTGTGGCCAGTCTGGAAAGACCTGGAATATTAATGTTCGTTCAAGCTCTAGTGAACTGATGACAACTTGAACTGACAATGGTTGTGTTCGAGTTGAACTGACGATAGTTGGAATATTGGTTGCTTTTTCTAGGTTGTAGACCTGCTCTGACCTGACTTGAGGATGACTTGATCTGAGGACGACCTGACTTGAGAATGACCAGAGCTGAGGACGACCTGATCAGAGGATGAGCTTATCTGAGGATGACCTAACTTGAAGACAACCTGACTTGAGGATGACTTGAGCTGATGATGTGCTGATCTGATGGACGACCTAGCTGAGGACGGCCTGGCCGAGTGATGCAAAAGGATCTAAGTCAGATGATGCTGAATTGTCAGATTGCACATTGATGGTACTAAAGTATCATGAGTAGGAGTGTAAAAAAAATCGTTGACCCATCACCCAGTAGGGCACCCGGTCTTCACCCGCAACCCAAACCCGCACCGACCCGAAAATAGACCTGCCCCGCCACCGTTCCTACGCGGTCGGGCTATGGGTGTAGGTTTTATGCTCAAACCCGACCCATTGAGCCGCACGACCACACCGTGGCATAAGCTGTTGACCCGCACCATTTCAAGACTCTAACTCCAATATTTTTGTATTTTGTTTATATTTTCTTTTAACTTTTGTAGAAATTTGAAAGATATGAAGACAAACTTATGAGTTCAGCATTAATTTCAAATGTTCAAGTTTGAACATTGGGCAAATATCAAGAGTTTAAATTCAACTTTTTAATTTTAGAGAAGATGAATCATTCATCATTGTATTAATTTTAAATTCTTTTAGTTCATATTTTATTGTTTTGTACCATAGACCCTCCCATCTTCATTTTATCTTGTTATGGAAGATAATCAATTTACAAATGGTAAATCACGATAAAGAAATTTCAAAATTTCAAATATATATATGGTTTTGGGTTCAAGTTATAGTTTTTCTCTATGTCGTGAATTGGAAAGATATTACTTACAGAATTAGAAAGTTTTATTATATAAAATTGGGTTAAAATGACAATTTCCACTCGACCCAAATGACCCGCCCTAAACCTGCCCCGTAAGCTGACCCAACAGGGCAGGTGGTGGTACTAAGACATGGCACTTTAACCTTCCCGCCCTGCCCCGTCGGGGATCACTGGATTTGTATCCCCTAGACCTGCCCCGACCAGACCCATCACTATTTGACCCGTGGTTGACCTAACCCGCCCTGTATTACACCCCTACTCATGAGTTGGCGGATCAACGCAAAGATGGTAAGGCTATGTTTGATAGGAGTTGTGGGAAATGCAAATTTTGTCACCATTTTCCACTGGCAAATTTGCTATGTGACAATTGCAAATAATTTGTGGCAAATTTAATTTGCCACTGTTTGATGATATTGTGGTAAATATAATTTGTCTTGATTTGCACCCATTTGCTGTTGTTTGATTGTCCAAATTTGCCGCGGCAAATATTTCATTTTTTCATATTCTGTGCTTTTAAAAGATTTAAAAATTATAGCTACTCTTATTTGTACATTTATTTTATTTGTATATGGTTTCACCTATATCACACTAAAAAAAAGAGTATAAAGACTTGCCACAAAAACATAAAATGTACCAAAATCTCAATCTGGTTGAAGCTTACATTTGATGATTCGGTCCCTCCAGTGTATGTGTATGTGTCTTGTGTGGCATGTTCAAGTCACGAATCTGGTTATGCATGTTGGAAGGCATATAGCTAAAACACTTGAGCGTAACTATCAATAAATATATTGGGTGTTAACATTGTTCACCCATTAGGCTGTGTTTGTTTACTTTTTGGATTTTTTTTTTCAAACTCAATGAAGTGTATAAAAAGAAAAAATAAAGTACAAAATACAAAATAAAGAAAATTAAAGACATTACAACTCAATTTTAATAGTATCCATAGTATGTCTTCTCAAACAACCATAAAACATGTCAAAGTGCAATGGACCGTAACAACTATTGTTATCCAAACACATAAAATGTCATTGTGCCTTGGATAGATTCGATTTTTGTAGTTTCCCATACTCAGATCTTGTGCTATTACTTGATCCCAAATCTCGTTGCTAGCTATGATCTTTTGTTCTTCATAACTCCATTCAAACCCATACGTAGTAGCTATTCTATCAATATTGCGTGTTATCCATCGTAAGGTAATCTTCATTTGCATAGTTACATGACCAATGATAGTCAAGTCGATATCAAATATGTTATGGAGTGTTTCCCTTGCACGCTCTTTTGATATTGGAAGAAATCCATTCAAGTCAAAACCACACTCAAGTCAAAACCACTTTAGTAATGGAACTCAAAAACACCACCAGCCTATATTAAATTCTGTTTGCAAATCCCTCTTTTGAAATTAGTTCATACTGATCGTATGATGTGGAAGGAAAGCTTAACTTCAAGATGTATATTACCAACAATAATCTTGCACAACTTTCAGTCCTTAAACATGAGAGCCAAAACGAACTTATATAGATTGACCAAAACAAAATCTTCTTCAAAAGTTCAAAATACATTACGAAGTGTATATCAGAATAAACGTGCATCTCCATTTTGGTAAAAAAAGGACTAGTACAATGTACATTGTGTAATAATAGAGGCATTTACATACATAAATATTACTTTACACGGACACACCTTAATTACTTAAAATACACTAGTTACAATGTAAACATAAAGCACAAATCACAGACCACAGAATTTGATCCATATTCTCAAGGATTTCTAACTATGCAGTTGGGTAGGATGCCATCATCGCAATACCGCAGATACCCTCTACAACGCCAATATCACGTTGCATTCTTATGTATCCATTATCACCCCATGTAGTTCCCCAAGAGTTCTTCACCAACCAATATTTAGTACCATCGCTAGTGGTACCATAACCAACTGTGGACTACACTAGTACCACTTACTCACTACCTACAACACCTATCACCACCCAATAGCACCTGCAACACCGTAGCACCACTCACCAGCAGTAGCAACATAGCAGCAGTAGCACAGCAACACTTGCCATCCAGTAGCAACACAGCAGCAGCAGTAGCACAACAGCAACAACAGTAGCAGCACAACAACACTTGCCATCAAGCAGCAGCAGCACAACAACACTTGCCAGCAGCAGCAACATCACCCACACCACTGCACCACCCGCACCACACCACTGCAACACCCACCCACATCACACAACTCACACACTCACCACACTCACACACATTCAGCACACTCACACTCTAAATGGGGAAGAAAATAGAACACCAGAACTAAGGACTGATCATTAGGGAACTAGTGTTGTTAGACATTTATAACAAAAGAAAAATAAACAATTTATACAAGCATGTCAGACTATTATAAATCAACCGTAAGTACAAGAACTGGTGCTTTACAAAAAAATTCAAAAAAATGCCTTAAACCACTTCTGAGAGCATTCAACAAGCAATAGGAAGCCCCCTTCTGAGTTTGAGAAACTTCTCCAATCTGCTAGTCCTATCATTGCTGCTCCATCTGTTTTGTGGGAAGCGTGGTTTTCTGTTGAAAATGAAATATACAAATCTGTCGTAAGGAAGGTAATCAGTGATAATATTTTGTAGTCCCCTCATACAACCTTTAAAAATATAAATAAAAAAAAAAACAAAAAAAAAAAAAAAAAAAAAAAAAGAAAAGCAAAGTAACACGTTAAAATAGATTGATAAGCTTGAGTACCTGATTAGCCATAGTAACAAAAATCCAAAAGAATTGCCTTAAACCAGACAAGTGCATTACATGTACCATAATAGCAAAAATCTAAAAGAAGTGCCTTAAGCCACTGGAAGGTTGTCCAAAAGCCACTTCTTCCGAAGATCTTCATCATCAAAACTCAAAAAAAATTCACCCATGTTTGGGCTATTTCCAAGGAAGGTCATTCCAAGCTTAAAATTTTCTTTAGACAACTCGAGACCTTTCAAGGCATCATGAACTTTTTGCATCATGCTAGGAGGTCCCTTCAAATTGTCCGCCATTGCCTTAGCAGCTTCTGGAAGATGTTCGAATGTCTTAGCTATCTTCTTGTCCTTCACATCTATGCGAGGTTTTTTTTTCTTTTGCTCATTCGAATTTTGACACGGTGATTCTTCTTCCACATTCCCTGAGCCTTGGGTAGCATCTCTGGTATTGTCAACATATTCATTTATATTAACGGGGTCATTATCATCAATTTCATCTATTAAATTAAACACATAACATAGTTATGAGCTTAGTAGTATCTTATCGCATAAAGAAAAACCACAAATAAAAAACATTTCGCTTAACGTACCATCCAATATGGGTATATCATCAGGATCATGAGCATTAAAGTTTCCACTTCCATTTGCAGAATCATTTCCATATATGAAGTCAAGCATCTCATAGTGTTGAAGCCACTTGGTTTTATAACTTGTTGCGGCTGGGTGAGCCTACAATGATAATGTGACTCACTGTAAGTCCTCTAGGAAGCTAGCTTCCCTTCAATGACAAATATATTAAATATATTAAAGTGAAATATATACAAAATGGCTAAATCAAGATCATTTATCTGAATATACCTCTCCCATACATCGGCATCATCCTGAATGTACTTAGTTTGATGGTTAAAGGAGAAGCCACTCTGGGCTAGCAACCCTGCAGCAACTGTCTAGGCACCCCTTAATGACCTTAGCCTAGAGAGCACATTATTCCATTCCACATTTTGAGAACAAAAATTGATTACCACACTTGCAACTTGAACTAGAGTTTCTTTCTTGGAAACATTAGAATTCTGAGAATCCTTTCCCTAGAACAGTAATGATGTCAAACAAAGTTCCAACAAGGACCTTGTCCATTCCATCGTTCCACCGTATTTGACACTTCCCCTGAATAACTTCTAGAATTGGTGAAGGCGGGGGTGGAGGACGTGGTGCTTGGCTTCTAGCATTGTTATGTGAAGTTGTTTTGAATATAATAAACCAAAAGAGAATAATATAATAATCAGTGTTCTATATTGACACGAAACCAAAATGTGATAGTGAACTTCGTAGTGGTTGGACTTGAAACCAAAACAAGGTTTAGATATTCATACACAAATCTAAACAAAGAGTTACTAATATAAGGAAGGCTATAAGGAACCATATTGTCATATAGAATAACAGAAGTCATAAGCCAGAATAATACAAGTATCCCAGAGGCAAAACACATCATTCAACATTGCCAAAACAACGACAACAAAAAACATAAAGTTAAACCACTATTGCCAACAACACACTAGTTATTCTTCTCCATTTTGTTCATCTCGACGCTCCCACATGTCCACCATCAACCCATCTCTCCACGACGTCCAACCATCACTCGGAGTCATGGTTATCCCCACATCATCGCCTACTTCTCCATTTCTTTCCTCTTCAATAGCCGCTCTTTCTTCTTCCCATATATCATCATTATTATCGTGCAAAAGTTATACAACCCACAACATGCACAAATTACCTTTGTTTGTGTCTCAACATCATGGTGTGGAGTGTGCCTAAGATACACAAATTTTTTCTTCAACACACCAATTGTCCTTTCAATAACATTCCGCAAAGATGAATGACGGAAGTTATACATTTCTTTTGCATTCCGGGCACCGTTGTATCTAGAGTTACATTATTGTTCACTAAGATGATATCTTACAACACGATATGGTGTAAAGAAGTGTGGAACTTGCGGGAACCCAGCATTGGCGAGATAATACTTACCTATGTGAAAAAATTAATTAGAATGATTGCTGAATTTTAATAATACTCCAAAATAGTTGGGATTTGAAATGTTTTAAGGATACGTACCATGTGGTACAATTAGTTTGTGCCCTGGCCGACTCACTGCACACCTCAACAAACGATCATTATGGGCGGAACCTGATAAAAGCCCAAAATTGTAGTTTTAACCCCTTTAACAATATTGCTTTTGACCAATTATGTGATTAATAAGTAAGAGTTAGTACTGCTATCGTGTTCTTATGTATTTCAGGCATTAGAGTCGAATATGTGCAGAAATGCGTCCCTTTTATGAGATAAAGGAGCAAGAGTTGGTTGCTAAGAAGTTCTGTGATTAAAGGCCAAGATTCAAGGAGAAAAAACCTTTTTAAAGCCCGGTCAAAGATGAAAAGTCAAAGTCAACGCGGGCTTAAACAGCGCACAAAAGTTAGCAGAACTTCTGAAGGCCGTATTTTTGGACTCAGACCTCGGAATTGGGCCTACCTTATGTCAAAACGACCGTCTCGGAAAGAGCTTTCTAATGGTCCAAGCTTTAACCCAATCAAAGGAGCAAAAGTGGGCGAAAAATCCGTGGAAGTCAAATCCAGCTGAAAAGGCTTCTGTGGACTGAAGAAATTGGGTTTTGGGCTCGATTTTCCGGCCCAAAATATGGCTCCTCAGCCCATGCACGAAAAAGTGGATCTGGTCTCCTCCATTTGTATGGAGAAGACTTAGCTCTTAAGGATACCTAGATCTAGATTAGAAAATTAGGTTAGACTCCATTAATTAGTTAGAATAGCTTGTTTTAGATCTAGTTTTTACCTCCAATTAATTAGTGTTAGAACAAAGTAGATTATTATTTAGAATCACTATTAGTTTTATAATAAAGTTTTAGTTTTTATTTCAATTTAGTTATTAAATAAATTCTTATTTAGTTTTAGTTGTTTTAAATTCATAATTAGGTTATCTTCATTTTGATTCTTAGACTATTGTTAAAATTAGATTTATAAAGTTTAAATTAGTTATTAAATTATGACTTGTTATTATTGTTCTTGTGTTGAGAATGATAGTATAATGATATTAGGTGGATTGATTACTCTTTTTTTATAACTTTCTCTTCCATCAAAACTCTATTTTTATTAGTTTAGTTAATTTAAATTTATTTGAATCCATCGTATAATCGTAGAATAGAAATTTCACATCACACATTACTCTCACCATTGTTCTTTGTGTTTAATTAATTGAATTCTATTTAGTCTTGATAGATTAAGAGTAGAACGATTCCGTACTCTATATATTGAATGAATATATATGTGAGAGTAGGAAATAAATTTTCGATACTGTAAGAATGAGGTTAGAGTAATCTAGTTGAGTTTTTATGGGTTATCAAATGGCGTTGCTGCCATCTTAATCTCGTTCAAGACAAGAATTCAATTGCTTGAATTCAAGGGGCAATCCCCCATTCTTTACCCACCCACCCTTTTAATTTTTCATTCTTATTTCTTGAATTTTTGGAACTGTTAACTGCTTTAGGCATAGGGGCTGCGGATTCACAGAGGAAAACACTGCAGTAAAGGTATTTGTAAATTTTGAAAAATTCTGAAAATTTATAAGCGTAATCCTTAAGGTGTTATTGATTTATTGTAATGTTTTCAGATTTTTCATAATTGTTTTACCTTGTAAACAAATACAATCTTTATGGTGCTGCATTTCAGTTTTCAAACCGTAAGTTCTTGAAAAATAGACGAGTAAGGTTACTTAGAAAGTTCCAAAAATTCTAAACTTTTTACAAGAGTATCTCTCCTAAGTCAGGAGTTTTCAGTAAAAATTTAACGAGTTTTTTATTTGTTTTGACCTCCTAACTAGTGGAGTGTTTCCAGTGTGTTTCTGCAGTTTTGCAAACACTTAATTTATGGAACAACAGCAGGTAAGGAGAGTTTGTAGAACTCCAATTGCTTCTAAAATTTTTATAGGAATAGTCATGATCCGTCAGGAGTCTCCAGTAAAATTTTGGAGATTTATTTCTCTGTTTTGATTGGTTAACTTTTCAGTTGTTTGTATTGTGTCCGAAAACTGTTTCACAAACTTTGAAGAGCAGTGGAAGGACTTTCATAGCTTCGATTGATCTGAAATTTTACTGGCTACTTGATAGACATCTTAGCAAACTATTGTAAAAATTTCAAATTTTTTGGAGCATGCTCCGCGCCCTAGATAGCCTATTTCCAAGCGCGCCCCACGCTCAACCGCCTGGACATTGTGTCAAGCACGAGTGTGCCCAGCGCCCTTGATAACCTATTTCCAAGCGTGCCCCACGCTTAACCGCCTAGACATTGTGTCAAGCACGAGCGCGACCCGTGCTCAACCACCTGGACATTGTGTCAAGCACGAACGCGACCCGCGCCCTAGGTAGCCTATTTCCAAGCGTGCCCCGCGCTCAACCACCTGGAACTTGAGTTAGACAGGAGCGCGACCCGGGCCCTCTTCTGGAGCAGCCCGATTTTCACAGGTTAGTCCAAATTTTCATTTTTCAAGTTATTCAGTGTTTCTAACATCATACAAACACTGAGATAGCGTATACAAGACGTTATTCAAACGCGTAGAAAGGAGGCATTTAGGTACTTTTTCTTCCACTCCTCGCCTCTTTTGTCAGAGGAATTTTAATTCTAGTATAATCAGGCTTGTTTTTTGTAGACATAAATACCATACGCCTATCTAGAATTTCACACACTACACCTGCATCAATGGCTAAAGAACAAGAGACTCCTCTCTCTGATTTTTATAAAGCCTTAAACGATGGCCCTAAGTCGTGCATCGTTCTTGCATACCTAGTGGGGGATTTTTGAATTCCCCATAATATATTTAACTTGAGAAGCCTTATCAGCATATGCGTAGGATATACCAAGTTCTCATTACATTCCATAATCCTAGCGTAAGTCCGGATCAAGTTAAACTTAGGGTGTTTCCATTCACCCTAGCCGACAAGGCAACACCTTGGTTAACTACCCAAACGCCAAACTCTGTGGACTCATGGGCTAATCTTGTTCAATTGTTCATGGAACAGTTTTACCCACCACTGAAGACAGATGAAATGCTTCAAAAGATTAATTTCTTCCACCAGAATCCTCGTGAATTGTTTCACTGATCTTCTCATTGAATGCCCGCATCATAATCTTGCGAAGGACACGCTTGTTCGTGCCTTCTTCAAGGGTCATTTACATCGTCATAAGGAGGTTCTAGATATCATGACTGGGGGTAGTTTTCTTAGTAAAAGAGCCTTGGAGGCTTATACATTCTTAGAAGATCAATCTAAAAGGAACAACAATTGGGGAGGTAACGACTTTTCCCGCTCCACTCTTTCTTATTTTGAGGTTAAACCTGATTTCGAGCTTAAAACTCTTATCGATGCCCTCACTAAAAAGGTAGATGCCATCTCTGTTCAACAACAACCCACTCCAGTCATAAACATTAAATCTACTCGTTGTAATGTTTGTTTTAGTCTTGAGCATTCCGACTTCTATTGTCCTCTTGTCTATGCACAACCACCACCACAACCATCAAACTTCCACCAGTTAACTCAACCTCAAGGACAAGGAAACTTAGAGGACCAGAATAGAAGTTTAGTGCCCATGACCCAGATCTATCAACATCAAGACATGAACGTTCAACAAGCCTTAATTCCAGTTCAACCATCTACAAATGAAATAGTAGTGACCTTGTTAGAGAAACAAAATCAAATTATGCAACACAAGTCCAACTTGATGAAAGATCAGCATGATCAAAACTCTAATATGATGAAACAAAAGATGCAAATGATGCAGTCTTTGTGCCAAAAGGTTATTGACATGTCTCCTAACCAAAATAATAACCAAACAGGCGTGTTTCCAGGTCAAGCAGTGCCTAATCCTAAGTCAACAAACACCGCTTTTGAAATAAAAAGTATTCAGTGTAATGGGAATATAACCCCAAGGGACCTACATGCAGCCACTACCCTTCCTTCAAGGAGAGTAGTTGATAACAAAGTAGCTGTGCCTAAAGACCATCCACAAATAGAAACTGAAAATTAAACCATATCGAGTACTGTCATAGAAATTGATGATCCTACACCTGTAGAGGTTCCAATATAGACACCTAGATGGAAAAGGGCTAGAGATAAAGCAAAGACTAATAATATTGCTAAATAAATAGATAAACCACCATATCCCCAGAGACTAGTCATGTCTAAAAAAGACAAAATTTTTTATGAGATTAGGGAAGTGTTTAAAAATTTGACTATAAACCTACCTTTTCTAGATGCTATAAAAAGTCTACTTGGACACGCTAAGTTTCTAAAATAGTTATGCACCAAGAAGAGGAAAACCAACATACCCCACGAAGCATTCTTAACTGAACAATATCCCTCTTTATCTGAACATAACGGAATTGTTAAGTACAAAGACCTTGGTCGTCCTACTGTACAATGCACCTTAGGTGATACCTTCATAACAACTACTTTATTAGACCTGGGAGCGAGTGTTAACTTACTCCCTTTTTATTTATATAAACAATTGGGTCTAACAAAACTTTAACCAACCAAAATGACTTTACAGTTAGCCGATCATTCTATTAAGTATCCAAGGGTGTAGTTGAAAATATTCTCATTAAAGTGCAGGATTTTTACTATCCAGCCGACTTTGTTATTCTTGACACAGAAGTTGCTCATGATTCTATTCCCATCATCTTAGGGCATCATTTCTTGGCAACTGCCAATGCCCAAATCAGTTGCCGGGATGGCTCAATGTCTCTTTCTTTTGGAAATCTTTCTATGGAAGTTAACATGTTTAGACAAAAGCATAGACAACTAGGTTTTCCTGTAGAAGGTGAAGTTAAGTCTATTGAGAGTTTGGTATATCACATTGGTGCTTCCGACGATCTCGTCCCTACACTAGTAGATACCCTCTTATGGAAGAAGACAAAGATCACAATTTTGACTCCTTAAACATAACTGAACTAGAGAAAGAATTTTCCACCCTGCCTTCCGACACTACAAGAGATAGAGTAAACCTCACAATAGATGAGATAGATGAATTCCTCAAAGATGGAGATGAATACCATAATTATATGGATGCAAACAACCTAGATGAGGAATTCAACGAGTTTCTAAGAGCCTGTGATGATCCACCCTCTCAAGCACTTCCTAGAGCACCACCCTACCACCAACTACTTGAGCTAATCCCTCACAGAATCCAATCATTTTTCCCACCCTTTTCTTCTAACACTTATCCACATTCCAAGTATCTTCCACAACCATCCATTTTCTCACAATCATTCACTTGAACATCTTTTCGTTCAAAGAAAAAGAAAAACTTTACGCTCGATTAGGTTCTAGATCCATCAGAATTTACTCCCATTCTACTAAGCCATGCCATAGGAAATCTTGGTGCTTAATTTTGTTTAATGGTGTATCCCGTGTTAACTATTTATGGAAAGATCCACAATTATTTAGATTATTGATATATGAGAAACTGCATGTTAATACATATATATCACATTAAGTCTAGGGAATCTGACTTTAAAAGACCTAAGTTTTTGTACAATACCAACTTTTTGGAGTATAGGCCAAACAAAAATTTTCAAACTTAAAAAGAGTTTTCTAATTTTGTTTGGGGGTGGCGTATTTTGGTATTTCATTTCAAATCTTTTTGCCACCCTTTGCTTGTCATGTTTACCCTAGTAGAGTTTTTATTAGTTCGTACGTAACAGTTTAATTGTGCTTCATGTTATCATATCATTTTTACAATATTTCTGTTACAAGTACTGCCAATTTTTGCTACGTTTCTATGATAAATTCTTTCCTTATCTCTTTACACTTTGAGGACAAAGCATTCGATTGTTTGGGGGTGGGATAGAAACATTTGCAAAAATTAGGCACTTTTAGGATGTAAATTACTCACTTTTCTTTATATAAAAAAAATTAAAAAATTATAAATATTGTTTATACTAGGCACTTAGTAATAATGGTATTGTACCCTTCTCCATGATGATATTAGTCTAGAAATCTCACGTAGTACTTGAATTAGGATTTAATTTTTGAAACATAGATTAATACGTAGGTAATAGTCATTGCATCTTTTCACGAACATCTTGCATGAGCATCTTTGATTGTACTTGGCAGTATTTTTCTAAGACCTAAGTTAGAGTACTTAATACATATCCTGTGAGCATCTAGCCTAAAAGCCTCATAAGAGTGAAATATCTGAGTGATGACACAAGAGAGAAGTAAATTTCGAGTAAAGAAATCATACATCCACTTGCTTGATCACCACACCATATCCTAAGCGAGAATTTATGCCCTCTTTGGATTGATATAGCCAGAAATTCACACCTATATGAAATTTATTATTCGCTAGTCGCCCCACTGAGCTTTTCATTAGCCTTTTCACAAACCACAAATCCTTTACCCAATAAAACAAAAGAAAAAATAAAATTAGCCTACCTATCTGGATAAGTCTAAGAAATGGGATGAGTGAAGAAAAGAGAAGAGAAATGTAAACAAAAATTAGTTAGTTGCTTCAGAAAAGAAAAAAAAAAGAAAAGAAGTTCTCATCCAAAGAAAAGAAAATAAAAACTCCAAAAATAGAATAAAAGGAGTAAAAAAGCCAAAATAAAAGGCTAAGGATGAAAACAAAGTGTAGAAGCAAAAGAATAAGGTTTTCTCTAGTTACATAATATGAAGACCTTACTTTCTCAGACTTGTCTTTTTGAATATTCATTCCCTTCCTTCTTTAACCAACACCTACGCCCCGTATCACCTAATAAAGACCTCTAGCTCAATTAGGAATAGGTTGGTGTGATAGTAAGTGGTAGATGTGTTTGGTCGACCTCGGCTTCCTTGGATTGTCATTGAGATTGTGAAGAAACGTGTGCCTACTGCACACTGGAGTTAGCAAAATTGAGTGGAAAAATCAGAGTGTTATGTGTTTTGACACATTCCTTGTGAGAACCTACTTAGGTACGCTACCCAAAAGTTTCAGAAACGGACCTGCCATTGCATTTCATATCATAGTTCATTATATAGGTGTTTTCTTAAGATGATTTTATTGTTATGCATGTATTAGTTTAAGTTTTAGAATGATCATTCTTGTTTAAATACTAGTGAGATGTATAGATCATTAAGACATAAATAAGGAAACAATAGTTTTATTTCTTAGTCATTGTAGTATAGATGAAGTTTGTGAGTACCTTCACTGGAAAACTCTCACGAGGTTATAACTTGTCCACTAGGGAATTCCTAGTGGTTTAAGTCCTTGTTGCATATGGTCAATGCAATCGCACTCGGCGAAACGAGATTAGTTAGAACTCCATTTTTGGTCACTTATTCTAATTTCTCATATTTCCTTGAGGACAAGAAAAATGCTGTTTGGGGGTGGTTTGATAAGATCCCAAAACTGCAGTTTTAACCCCTTAAACAATATCGCTTTTGACCAATTATGTGATTAATAAGTAAGAGTTAGTACTGCTATCGTGTTCTTATATATTTCAGGCATTGGATAAATGCACCCCTTTTGCGAGATAAAGAAGCAAGGGTTGGTTGCTAAGAAGTTCTGTGATTAAATACCAAGATTCAAGGATAAAAAACCTTTTTAAATCCCGATCAAAGCTGAAAAGTTAAAGTCAACGCGGGCTTAAACAGCGCACAAAAGTCAACAGAACTTCCAAAGGTCGTATCTTTGGACTCAGACCTCGGAATTGAGCCTACCTTATGTCAAAACGACCGGCTCGGAAAGAGCTTTCCAATGGTCCAAGCCTTAACCTAATCAGAGGAGTAAAAGTGGAAAAAAGTCCATGGAAGTCAAATCTAGCTGAAAAGGCCTCTGTGGACTGAAGAAATTGGGTTTTGGGCTCGATTTTCCGGCCCAAAACTTAGCTCCTTAGCCCATGCACGAAAAAATGGATCTGGTCTTTTCTATTTGTATGGAGAAGACTTAGCTCTTAAGGATACCTAGATCTAGATTAGAAAATTAGGTTAGACTTCATTAATTAGTTAGAATAGCTTGTTTTAGATCTAGTTTGTACCTTCAATTAATTAGTGTTAGAAAAAAGTAGATTATTATTTAGAATCACTATTAGTTTTATAATAAAGTATTAGTTTTCTTTTCAATTTAGTTATTGATTAAATTCTTATTTAGTTTTAGTTGTTTTAAATTCATAAATTAGGTTATCTTCATTTTGATTCTTAGACTATTATTAAAATTAGATTTATAAAGTTTAAATTAGTTATTAAATTATGACTTGTTATTATTGTTTTTGTGTTGGGAATGATAGTATAATGATATTAGGTGGATTGATTACTCTTCTTTATAACTTTCTCTTCCACCAAAACTCTATTTTTATTAGTTTAGTTAATTTAGATTTATTTGAATCCATCGTATAATCGTAGAATAGAAATTTCACATCACACATTACTCTCACAATTGTTCTTTGTGTTTGATTAATTGAATTCTATTTAGTCTTGATAGATTAAGAGTGGAACGATTCCGTACTCTATATATTGAATGAATATATATGTGAGAGTAGAAAATAAATAATTGATACCGTAAGAATAAAGTTAGAGTAATCTAGTTGAGGTTTTACGGGTTATCAGAACCCTCCCAACCAGTAAGTACGTAGGTGAATCTCATACTAAATGTACATGCCACTAAGACATTCTAAGTAACCTGCTGGCCCTTTCGATTATGATACCTATCTTGATCTTGAGGTGGTATGTAAGCTTCAAAGTGGGTGCCATCAATTGCACCCACAACATCCTAATTAATATAGCATCATCAGTAAAAGAATTACTAATTAACAGTATGTACATTAGATATATAGCTAACAAACCTGGAAAAAATGGTGCCAAGGTTTAGGTGTTCCACCACAGTCGGCTAGAGAGTTTTCCATGGTGGTAGGTCGTACTTCGTCTCTATGTAGCCTAAGTAGTGCATTTAAGACTCGGTGGAAGTATCGGTTAATTGTTTCTGTTGATCCAAAAAACTGAATCTCAAAAGTCCAATTCCTTAAATCGTGCCCAACTGTGTGTAAGAAAATGGCTAGTTGTTCTTCAACCTTAATGGACCAACTATCAACTAACCCATAACCCTGCAATCGAGTGCATAGACGTTCAAATGTAAATATCCTCATTCTCAACTGTTCATAGCATATACGGTCACTACACCTAAACATTCGCGTGAAAACAATGTTTATCTAAGCATCCCAATTTCTAATGAGGGCCCTAGGAACTATAACCCTTCGCTTATTTCTCCTATACCATTGATACCACATCATAGCCTACATGATTATTAGCATCATGGTAACTGCAACTAATTTACGCTCTTCATCAGTCGGCATTCTACCTAATTAAATGGACAATCATGCATGAGATGAAATAAGACAAAGCAAAAACATGAAATGAGCAAAGAATGACAACAATTTAATTTACCAGTAAAGAAACCAAATTCATAACCCAATCAAAAGCATGTCAACTAGATTACTAACACAAGCGACAAAAAAAAATAACTTTATACCAAATGCAACTACAATGAATCCAAATTTGATAAATTATCCAATTACTTATCAAATTAAACAAAAAGGTAGAAAACATTATTTGGGCATTCAATAATTGACTTTGTACATGAATTAATTATCAAAAATGTTACAAGTTACAAGTTGCAGCATACATTGAGCAAGGTCTATAATGTGGGAGGATTGCATATTTTTTTAGAATCAACTAAACCATTGTAAGCAAAGAGAAATTAAATACACAAGACCTAGGTTAGCATCAAACGAACTCATCAGTTAAGGTGATCAATTCAACCAAGTCCATCTAATATAAAACCTCAACTATCAATACCAATCATGAACAATAATTCTTTCAATAATCCTTACAAGTTATTAACTACTGAATAATCCAAGAAATGATTCTTAAAGAAAGTATACAAAATATTGTTGCTTAAGATGACCCAATTAAAAATTCCATAACACATGTTAAACCCAAATTTCAACAATTTAATAAACGCTAACCTTAAAAATATGAAATCTGGAATGGGTCGATGTCAAATCTTTATTTGAGTTGTGAATAAATGGAATTTGACAAAAAAAACATAAAAAAAAGTTACAATTTGTTTTGACACCTAACCCTGAACCTAATAGAGACAAATAAAAGGAGAGATGAAAGAGAGAAGAAGAGATAAACGAACCTATTGAGGAGATAAAGTTATTTCCTCTTCCTCGGAAAATCGCAGCTCTCTGGGGTTTTTTGAAGGAGAGACGAAGGTGGGTTGGAGAGATGTTATCGGGCTTTTTTCTTTTTTTGTTGTGGCAAATCTTTTTGTTTTGTGGCAAATTCACATGTTATTTTGGCGGTGCAAAATTTGCTTTGCTCCCCCCAATATAAATTTTGTCACAAAAATTGTGGCAAATCCAAGAGTGTGGCAAATTTTCTAAATATTTGCCACCGGGTTAAAATCCTATCAAACAATGACAAATTGATGATTTTTTGCATTCCCCACGATTTGCCATGGCAAATAAGGTAATCAAACACAGCCTAAGTAATCGTGATCTTTAGCTAATTGGAGTAAGTTTGGACGCGTTTTGGTATTTTGGCCATAACTTTGACTACAGTTGTCAGAATCACGCATGTGATCCTAACTCGGAAAGATCTCGGTGGCGCGCATACTTTCACCATCCAGCTTTGCTATGTGGTGGCCATTTTCGAGGTCAAAATCCACTATTTTTCTCTTGTAAATTCACCTTTTTCTATTTTTGTCCGACCTAAACTGATGATGCGCTAATCTGATGGACGACCTGGCGGAGGTCTTTGCATGGGATATGGCTGAGATTTTAATATAACTATGTGATGAGTTGTGCTGGTGTGCGCTTATCCTCATTGATATAGGTCCATAGATTAGCATGCTCTGAAATTTCTGTTTAAGATTGGTTGAACCAACACCTTGGTTAACCTGGTAAGGAGTGACCTATAAGCTGGATTCTTGGATCTGTATTGTCACCGATTCGCCGTAAATGAACGTGTGACATGGTGGTAGTTGCAGCCCTCGGGTCAGTACTGGATCGACTGCAAGTGATTTGTAAGTATGAAGTATATCTTGCAACATAGAAGTGTGCATAGATTATCCATACTTATCCAAAGATTAAAAATTAGTATAAATGAAGGGTAGTTGAATGTAGACTTATCTCTTAGAACGCTGACTTTTTGCTTGCTGCCATTGATAATCCACACTAAACTTTGAGCTGTTCTTCCGTGGTGGTTTTACCAAGTTTTGTGGGCTTGAGAAAATGGTTTGAATGTTTTTTCTCAAGAAGACAAACCATCAGATGACACCAATGTAGAGGTAGTATTTGTTTGACTGAACTCGGTTATGTCGAGTTGCCTACGTATCGAGTTCTTTAGTGAACTCAAATCAAGTCGAACGTAGTTCGAGCTTTTGATTGGTTGATTGGAGGGGAGGTGGATATAGATGATCGAGAAGATGGAGAATTGGCCTCCTCTGAGAATAGAGAAGACGTCTCTTTTTATAGGCATAGATCCCCCTTTTGTGCTGTTTTGATGATTACTTTTACTACTTCCGTTACGAAGTAATGATCTCTAGTTAATGATGTTGTTGACTAGCTTGCAGCGGTTACATTTCCTAGGTCGTTTGGACGACCTGACCTTAGGTCGTATGCACGACCTATTTTTAGTCTAGACACATGGTCTGCCACGAGTGGTTGAGAGTGGAGGGTACTGACACCCACGACATGTATCACGATGATACACGACGTGTAACACGATGATACATCATTGTGTCAGATAAATGTGTTAATTTTTTGTGTCAATGTAGCAGGATAGCACTCATTCGTTATTGTTGAAATTCCTTCAACTTCCCACTTGAATTCAACTATTCAAGGACAGCTGACCATTATGGACAAACATGGCTCATGACTCCTTAGCTTGAATTGTCAGATGTTTGCTTAACAAAAGTCTAAAGAAAAGTAGATGCTTAGAATTATAAAGTGATATGGTCGTTTGGTAAATCAGCTAATATAGCCATGTTTAAATATGTTTATGAATTATATTTTGATCCAAATAGATTTGAGTTTTTTAATTGATAGTGGCCTATGACAATCACAAAGATAAAACAAACTTTATTGTGTTGGAGTTATCCCTCACATGAGGAGAAACTGAAGTTTAGTATGCATGAAGAAGGCTGAGCACGCGTGCTCAGTTTGTTCTTGCGCGACCCGCGCTTTTGCCTTGGTCGACCTCTAGGCACTTGTGGACGCCACACGCTCGACTTGGCCTTGCCCAAGGCGCGCCCCGCGCCCATGTCTATTTTCGGCAGGATTCTATCTTTTGTGAAGTGCGAGTTTGCAATATAGGTTGGGGTTTTTGGCAAAACCTAACACACATAAAAGACACGAAAATACACAAGAACAAAGAGAGAAACCCAATCTTGAAAGAAATCAAGATTGAGAGATAACCTTTACATAGAGACAAACCTGTAAAGAGAGAGAAGTGATCTAATAAGGTGAGAGACTGCAAGGAGTGATTGTAATCTTTCTTCCCACTTTATAAAAGGATTAGCTCTTGTGGAAGTAGGCACAATTGGCCGAACCACGGTATATCTTTGTATTGTGGTATGCTTTTACTGCTATACATTATTATATGTTGTTAATAGTTGTTTAGCGAGTTAGGCATATTAGTTTGGTTGTAGGGAATATTTAGATTGTTAATTAAAGTTGTTATTGTTCAAATACAAGTCATCTACATAGTGGGGAATCGATTGATATCGGTGTTTAACCCCAACAAGTGGCATCAGAGCCTTGGTTGGATTAGCCTAGGGTGTTATCCAAATCTTGGTCGGAAGGTGTTTAACAAAACTCCTTAGAGAAGATTTGAGTTTAAATCACTTGTAGAGATGGACAATTCTGTGAACACTCACATGACAAGTCTGAATAGGAGGAACTACACCATTTGAAAAGCCAAGATAGAAGACTTGCTTTATTGTAAAGACTTGGCACAACCCATTGAGAATGGAGGAGAAAGATCGGAAATGGTTGCTGCGGCTGAGTGGAGCAAGCTTGACAGAAAAGCAATTGGGTACATTTGATAGTGGATTGACAACAGTGTCTTTCACCATGTATCCCAAGAGACTACAGCTTTTGGCTTGTGGAAGAAACTCGAAGACCTCTATGAGAGAAAGTCGAGCGGAAACAAAGTGCTGGTCGTTAAGAAGTTTGCCAACACGAAGTACCAAGAAGGTTCTTCAATGTCTGAGCATCTTAACGAAGTACAGAATACCATCAATCAGATGCATTTGATGAAGATTAATTTGGGAAACAAAGTTGAGGCTTTGTTTCTATTAGGCTCTCTACCCGAAAGTTGGGAGACGTTAGCAGTCTCTCTACACAGAGCAGCCAAGGATGGAATCGTTACCATGGAGATGGCTACCGCATTTTTGTTGAATGAGGAGACTAGAAGGAGTTCAAAAAATAGCTCCTCTCACTTAGAGATCCTTGTCACAGAGAAACGGGGGAGAGGTAGAAACAGAAAAGCATCTCATTCTAGAGGTAATGACAGAAGTAAATCTAGGGGTAAAGCTAGAACTCCTAAGGCAGAGAGGCAATGTTACTATTGTACGCAGGCAGAAATACTACCGCACTAGTCGATGATCTAATGGGAATTGTGTCAGATTGTGGTGTGTGATGTCTTAGTACCTTAGGCCAGGATACAGAGTGGGTGATAGATACAGGAGCATCCTATCATGTCACAACGCACAGGGAATTCTTCACTACCTACAGCTATGGTGAATATGGTGAAGTGAAGATGGGTAACAGTGGAGTCTCAAAGATTATAGGCATTGGTGATGTTCATGTAGAAACTAATGTCGGCTACACCTTGACACTCAAGGATGTAAGACATGTCCCTGACAATCGGCTAAGCCTAATTTTGGTTGGGAAGTTAGATGACGATAGCTTTGTAAACTCGTTTGGTAACGGGGTATGGAAACTGAGCAGAGGTTCCATTATAACAGCCAGAGGGAAGAAAACTTGCTCTCTTTACAAAACACAGGCTAGTTTGTGTAAAGCAGAAGTGAATGCGGCAGAAGTAGAAGCTTCCTCTGAACTATGGCACAAGAGACTGTGTCATATGGGCATAAAAGGGATGGAAGTTCTTGCTAAGCAAAAGGCCTTGCCAGACATTAAAGGTACACATTTAAATACATGTACTCACTGTTTGGTAGGAAAGCAACACAATGTGTCTTTCCAAAGATTCCCGTCTCACAGAAAGGATAATGTCCTTGAACTAGTGGTGGTCCTATAAAAGTGAAGTCCCACGGGGGAGCTTTATACTTCGTGACTTTCATTGATAATGCGTCAAGAAAGGTATAGGCATATAGTTTGAAGACCAAAGATGAAGTACTTGGCGTGTTTGAGAAATTCCATAGCATGGTAGAAAAAGAGACAGGGAAGTTGTTAAAGTGTATTCACTCAAATAATGGGGGTGTGTACATTGGGCCATTTGAAGAATATTGCCAGAGTTATGGGATTCGTCATGAGCAGACCGTTCTCAAGACACTACAACAGAATGGAATAGCAGAGAGAATGAACCGTACCATTGTAGAGAGGATGAGATGCATGCTATCTTAGTCTAAACTACCTAGAACCTACTGGGTAGAAGCAATACGTACAACCATGCATGTGATCAACCTATCGCTGTCAAAGCCTCTAAATAGTGATTATCTAGAGAGAGTATGGTCAGGCAGAGATGTTGATTATGGATACTTGAGCGTATTTGGGTGCATGGCATTTGTGCATATTCCGAAGGATAAAAGATCCAAGCTTGATGACAAAGCCAAGTAGTGCATTTTCTGGGTTATGGAGATTAAAAGTTTGGTTACAAACTCTATGATCCGATTAACAATAAGGTAATCCAAAGTCGAGATATTGTGTTCTTCGAAGACCAAACCATAGCAGACTTGGAGAAGGGTGAGAAGCTACAGGCTTTCACCAATGATCTTGTTGATTCAGAACCAGAAATTCCTACTGTGGAATGTGTAGAAGGCATTGAGAATGCAGAGAACCATGAGTTTGAAGCTTATGATGAGAATCCTATTGCTCATGATGGGATAAAACCTATTGGTATAAATGATGCAGATGAAGTGCATGAACCACCACCAGAGCAAGCAGAAGTGCATCCTCTGGAGGCACCAGCAGATGGGGCAAAGAGGTCAGACAGAGAGAGACTAGCTTCAACCAAGTATCCACCACATACGTATGTTTTACTATCTGATGGTGGAGAACATATGTACTATCAAGAGGCACTTAAAGGTACAGACAAAGAGAAGTGGTTGAAGGCTATGCATGATGAGATGGATTCTTTGCATAAGAATCACACTTATGAGTTAGTTGAGAAACTGACAAGAAGAAATTTTTTCAAGAATAAGTGGATTTACAAAGTCAAGCATGAGGAGAACAATCCACACCCAAGACACAAAGCTCGCCTTATTGTGAAGGGATTCAGTCAAAGGAAAGGGATTGATTTTGATGAGATTTTCTCTCTTGTAGTGAAGATGACTTCTATCCAGGTGGTATTGGGCATGACCGTAAGTATGAACCTAGAGGTTGAGAAACTAGATGTTAAGACATCTTTTCTTCATGGAGACCTTGAAGAAGATGTCTATATGGACCAGCAAGAGGGGTTTGAGGTCAACGGCAATGATCACCTAGTATGCAAGCTGATAAAGAGCTTGTATGGGTTAAAGTAAGCACTGAGACAGTGGTACATAAAGTTTGATTCCTTTATGGTGAAGCAAGGATACAAGAAGTCTGCTTCCAATCATTGTGTGTTTGTTCAGAGATTTCCAGATGGAGATTTTATAGTGCTCTTGTTGTATGTGGATGATATGTTGATAGTTGGCACAAACATCAACAAGATATCCAAGCTGAAGAAAGACTTGAGTAAGTCTTTTGAGATGAAAGATTTAGGTAAAGTAAAATAGATACTTGGAATGCGGATCACTCATGACAGAATGAATGAGAAGTTGTGGCTTTCTCAAGAAAGCTACATTGAGAAGGTGTTGAAGATATTCAACATGGATCAAGCGAAGCCAGTCAGTTGTCCGCTTGGTGGCCAGTTCCGCATGACTAGAGAGATATGTCCAAAAGGTGAGCATGAGCAGAGTCAAATGGAAAAGATTCCTTATGCATCCACAGTGGGTAGCTTAATGTATGCAATAGTGTGTACAATACCAGATATTACTTTCGCCGTTGGTATTGTAAGTCGATTTCTGTCAAATCCGGGGAAAGAGCATTGGGAAGGTGTTAAGTGGATATTGAGATATCTCAAGAGCACTTCCAAATCGTGTTTGTGTTTTGGTGGAAGTAAGCCCTTACTTGAAGGCTACACTGATGCAGACATGGCATGTGATGTTGACTCGATGAAGTCCACCTTTGGTTATCTGGTTACTTTTGCATGGGGAGCAGTTTTTTGATAATCAAAGTTGCAAAAGTATGTTGCCCTCTCCACTACAGAAGCCGAGTATATTGCAGCCACTGAGTGTTGCAAAGAGATGCTATGGATGAAGAGGTTCTTCGATAAACTAGGGCTAAAGCAGAAACAGTTTGTAGTTCTATGTGACAGTCAGAGCGCCATCCATTTGAGCAAGAATCCGAGTTTTTATTCTAAATCCAAGCACATACATGTGCGTTATCGTTGGATTAGAGAAGTACTCGAAGACAAGCATTTGTGTATCGAGAAGATCCATACCGACAAGAACGGGTCGGATATGATGACCAAAGTCTTACCGAAAGGTAAGTTTGATGTTTGTTGTGCTACCGCCGGAATGGTAGCAGACTCCTCCTGTTGATTTAGAAATTGCATGGAGGTATCCCCCCTCACTATTCGGGAGGAGGAGATTGTTGGAGTAATCCCTCACATGAGGAGAAACTGAAGTTTAGTATGCATGAAGAAGGGCCGAGCGCCACCAAATTTGTTCTTCTTTCGGCGACCACCAGCTCTTGCTTTGTTGACCTCCGTGCACTTGAGGGCCGCCGACTTGCCTTGCTTTCTTTGCCCTTGGCGCCCTTCGCCTATTATTTTCGGCAGGATTCTATTTTTTGTGAACTGCGAGTTTGCAATATAGGTTGGGTTTTTGGCAAAACCTTACACACAGAATAGACACGAAAATACACAACAACAAAGAGAAAAACCCAATCTTGAAAGAAATCAAGATTGAGAGATAACCTTTATAGAGAGACAAGCCTGTAAAGATAGAGGAGTGATCTAGTAAGGTGAGAGACTGCAAGGAGTGATTGTAATATTCCTTCCCACTTTATAAAAGGATTAGCTCTTGTGGAAGTAGACACCATTAGCTGAACCACGGTATATCTTTGTGTTGTGGTATGTTTTTACTGCTTTACATTATTATATGTTGTTAATAGTTGTTTAGCAAGTTGGGTATGTTAGTTTGGTTGTAGAGAATAATATTTAGATTGTTGATTGGAGTTGTTATTGTTCAAATACAAATTATCTGTGTAGTAGGGAATCGATTGATATCGGTGTTTAACCCCCAACATATTATTCCACATTATATTGCTTGTCAACTTCCAAATCTATATCACTAATTCTAAGTAACTGTTGTTTCCTTGTGTCGAAATCATACCAAGGCATTGCCTAGGATCTTTTATGGTGTAACTTCAAGAACATTCTATATAAAAGTTGTTGACCTGGCATAACTAAGTTCATAGGAAGTTATGTGTCACGCAGTTATGTAAGATGTATTTATATGACTTATAATTAAGGGAAATAGGGAATGCAATATAATTTTCCACGCTTCTTTTTCCTACAATACTTCTAAGCAAATATTATGATTTGTGACCAAAATATCTAGACAATAAAAATATTAAGGTATAGAAATAGTGTATGGAAAAGATAAGAATATTTTAGTCCTAAATCATAACATTACATTATTTTAGAAGTGTGAAAAAGTGGCGTGAAAAATTGTAATCCCATAATTAATGATGCACCAACCATTCTAAGAAATGTAGCTAGTGTGGCTAGAGCACTAACTAGTTTGAAGAGAAGCCCACTTTCAATGGTAAATGGAGTGACAGATCAACACCCCCTCGGGCGGTGTCGGTGTGCCTCTGGAACAATAAGGAAGGATAAGAATGAATGTCCAATTGTTGTCCCTAATTCAACACGTTCAATTCATTGTAAATTTGCTTGACCCTGTTTGATGACTAGCTTTGGCTCAATAAGTTGGACAGTGAAAGACTGAAAGGTGATGTACAACGCACATCGATTGGTTGTTAAGGAAGACAATGCTATCGTACTTGAAATTCTACATCATCAATATAGAAAAATATGCAAATCAAAGAAGGAAACATTTGGAGAAACATGCAAGGATATTAAAAGGGACATAAGGAAACAAAGATAGAAATATTCAGTTATTCACAAACAGATAAAAAAAATTCATCTTAAATGTTATTGTGTGAAACTAGAAAATGTACCTGCTATTTTTCTTCACTTGACATTGTGTCCAAAATCGATTTGAATACTATACAATTTCCTAGGTTTTCGCCATATGATCTTGTCACACCCCAAATTTTCAGACAATATTTAAAACAATTATATTCAATTATCTGGAAACCCGGAGTGAAACAAAACCCAAAACCCTGTTATCAAACACGATATATACAAAACTGAAATCAAAAGAAACCTAAAAGGAACAATCTTTAAATCACATTATTAAACTACAAAGAAACTAACCAACTCTATTACATCTGTCTCAAAACAAAACCGTACCCATCAAAAAATCTTAAACCAGAAGACTCCAAGAGCAACTTCAAACCACATGTCCTTATCCATTGCACTCCACCATCTATGTTCCCAAGAACACACCCACGTTGCAAAACAAAGCAAATATGGGTCAGCAAATTGAATTTGCTGGTATGAGTAGACTAACAACAAAATATATATAAAAGTCTTTCAAATTAATAAATATAACATTACCAACCATTTCAACTTGGAAGACAATATAGTTCCGTTTTCCAAAACGGCGTGTAGTTTCTTCCCAAGTAAGATTTCACCCCAATATACAAATTCCAAGAATCTCATATAACAGTACTCATCATTCCCACTTTCCAAAATAACTCACAACATAAATACCATTTACATTCCACTTATTAAATGCACATATGATAACCTAATTAAATATGAGTTTGGTATACCTTACCTTTAAGCCAACACGTCGTCTTAGGGTAGGATATTTACGTCCCTACAGAAAAGATTAATCGGTCCTACCCTCCTGCAAAACAGAGTTAGACATCACAATAAAATGCTTTATCTCAACCAGTCAAATTTCCATTCATAACCAAACCTCATTTAAGACATTTAAGTCTAATTGATATAACCTAGTTAGTCCCGCGATATTCGAGGAATACCACTTATCATAATACCTATATCAAGGGTAGTCATTCATATGACATCATTACATCATAAAGTTTCGTGTATAACCATAGATCTCGGACTATCACAATTCATTAATATTTTCGAATAATATATCAATGCTATAGTCATTTTGCAGTTACATAGAAATCACAATCATTTACTAATATTATTCACAAATACCACTTCACATCCATAATATCACACACTTTATATATTTTTACTTAAAAACCACTGCCTACTTATGAGAATGGGGAAAATATCACACCCAAGGAGTACATTCATCCCGTGTGAGTATCAACTCATACAAACCACGATATATTTCTCATAAGAAAACATATACATCATATGCAATAACTCCATCACATGAAAAATCAATATTTTTACTTTGCTTATTAATTATCTTGTTGACTCATTTTTTTCAAAGACACATCCCAACCTTTTAGTTCCTACTCCACGATTTGCATTACACACATTTGCCAAATCACACATATCCATGTGCCTCACTCACACCGAAAATACCACTACAAGACATATGTCCCAAGCGGATATCGCCTCCAGAAAACATACTTTCATCTTGTAAACTCGTAACTTGTGAGTCACAGCCATCTCTGGGCTTTCCATACACATAATCACAAAGCTTCCTTTGGGCATAACAAAATATCAGGTCATTCATGGCACATTCAATGAATACCTTGGGTCATTCCCGCCACATTCAATGAATACCCATCATAACACTAACGGGCCATTCATGACACATTCAATGAATGCCCTGAGTCATTCCCGCCACATTCAAGGAATACCCAAACCTATATTCCCGTACATTCAAGGAATACGACCAACCTGCAATGCAAATACCTTAGTTCCTCTCTAGGGTAGTCCAAACTATTGGGTCATTCATGGCACATTCAATGAATACCCGGGTCATTCATGGCACATTCAATGAATACCCATCTATCACATGACATCACAAGTCATAATATCTCATTACCAAATCCTGAGGCATGGAGAGTTCTAAAGATGTGGGCGACACATTAAAACATTATTATCATTTATAATTATACTAGCATTACTCATGTCAAAATAGACCACACATGCAAAGAGTCATTTTCGCGCGTCAAGGCAAATCAAGCACTTAAATATCATTGAATGTAAACAGACTTATAATCAAACAAATACAATTTATCTAACCACACTCATATATAAAATATCATAAACAAATAATTTATTAGCTCAAATTCAAGTCCACACACACTAATGTCCAAAACATATCCACATATACTAAAGTCTATATTCATATACAACTTCTATCTCACACATATATATTTATGTAGTCTCAAAACAACAGTAATTTCTAACACAATCACATAGTTATCACACAAACTAATATATATATATATATATATATATATATATATATATATATATATACGGTTTGTCTAGGGTGCCACTCTTAGAGTGCCACCCTTATCTCACTCTTCATTTGAGCCGTCCGATCGAGCCCTCTAGATCTTCAGATCTAATTCACCCAATTTACTGATATTTACCGATATTTCGATATTTCATCATCTTCTCTTAAAAAAAAAAAAACCGATCTTCACCAAAGAGTTCAAACCGATCTCTAACAAAAAAAACGAAATTCAATTTCTCTCTCTCTCGGCTTCGGCTCTCTTTCTTCTTCTTCATCATTTGGCAATTAGGTTTCTTCACTTGGTTTCTTCTTCTCTGACAGGTATCATTTGGCACTTCAACTATAGTCCACATTTGGTTATGGTGCTTGCCTATTAATAATGCTTTAATTGACACTTGGATTGTCATTATACCATAAAACCTTGAATTTTGATTTAATTTAGGTTGCTATGATTATAGTTATGATTAATACCCTCGCTTTAAAGATCTACGCGACAATTTCGGTGGACTCCGTCAGATTCTCGTCGAGTTCGGTGAACTCGTCCGTATTCTTCATCATGCCAGATTCGCCGAGTTCGTGAACTCTATCGAGTTTTGAACTCTTTTCAGTTTTGAACTCGCGAGGTTCGTTGAAGTAGCATATTCGTAACTCGCCGTGGAGTTCGTGAACTCACAAAGTTTTGAACTCGTTGTGATTCTCACGAGTTCGGTTAACTCGTCGTATTCTTCATGCCGTATTCGTCCGAGTTTTTGAACTCCGCCGAAGTTCGTGAACTCGTCAGATTACATGCCGAGTTCGGTGAACTCGCCGTATTCTTCATCATGCCGTGATTCGTCGAGTTTTGAACTCGGGAAGTTCGAACTCGTCGATTCTTCATGCCGTGATACGTGGAAGTTCGGTGAACTCGTCGTATTCTTCATGCCGTATTCTCGTCCGAGTTTTGAACTCGTCGAAGTTCGGTGAACTCTATCGAGTTTTGAACTCTTTTCGAGTTTTGAACTCTGTCGAGTTCGTTGAGTAGCATATTCGGTGAACTGCGTCCGAGTTTTGAACTCTGCCGATTCTACGTCGAGTTCAAAACTCTTTCGAGTTCGGTGAACTCTGTCGTTATTCTTCATGCCGATTACGTCAGAGTTTTGAACTCGCCGAGTTCGATGAACTCTATCGAGTTTTGAACTCTTTCGAGTTTTGAACTCATCGAAGTTCGTTGAAGTAGCATATTCGGTGAACTCGCCGAAGTTTTGAACTCGTCAGATTCTCGTCGAGTTCAAAACTCTTTCGAGTTCGGTGAACTCGGCCGTATTCTTCATGCCATATTCTCGTCGAGTTTTGAACTCGCCGAAGTTCGTGAACTCTATCGAGTTTTGAACTCTTTCGAAGTTTTGAACTCACGAGTTCGTTGAAGTAGCATATTCGGTGAACTCGTCGAAGTTTTGAACTCGTCGATTCTCGTCGAGTTCAAAACTCTTTCGAGTTCGGTGAACTCGCCGTATTCTTCATGCCGTATTCGTCGAAGTTTTGAACTCGCCGGAGTTCGATGAACTCTATCGAAATTTTGAACTCTTTTCAGTTTTGAACTCTTTCGAGTTTTGAACTCTGTCGAGTTCGCTGAAGTAACATATTCGTGAACTACGTCGAGTTTTGAACTCGTCGTGATACGCCGGAGTTCAAAACTCTTTCGTGAGTTCGTGAACTCAATCAGTATTCTTCATGCCGTGATTCGTCGGAGTTTTTGAACTCGCCGAGTTCGGTGAACTCTATCAGAGTTTTGAACTCTTTCAGAGTTTTGAACTCTGTCAGAGTTCGTTGAAGTAGCATATTCGGTAAACTCTGTCAAGTTCAGAGTTCGGTGAACTCTGTCAAAGTTTTGAACTCTGTCGTATTCTGTCAGAGTTCGGTTAACTCTGTCGTATTCTTCATGCCGTATTCTGTCAGAGTTTTGAACTCTGTCAGAGTTCGGTGAAGTATCATATTCGGTGAACTTTGACGCTGTCAGAGTTTTGAACTCTGTCATATTCTTCATGCCGTATTCTGTCAGAGTTCGGTGAACTAACATATTCGGTGAACTTTGTCAGAGTTTTGAACTCTATCAGAGTTCGGTGAACTAGCATATTCGGTGAACTCTGTCAGAGTTTTGAACTCTGACAGAGTTCGGTGAAGTAGCATATTTGGTTAACTCGTCGAGGAGTTTCATGTTTAAGTTATTTACACCGTTTATGTACATTGGGATTTTGACTGTTTAAGTTATTTATATTTTTAATTTTTCGATTTATAGAAATGGAGACAGAGACATCAATCAATATCGAAGAAGGCGTGGTTGGGTCTTCGCCTACTAAAGCCCCCTTCAAGGCACGAAACATTAGTCGCTCCTTATATAGGAATGACTTTTACAAGTATTGACGAGGGCAAAGACTTATTACAAAAGAGTATGGTCAACAAGAGGGATTTGAGACTGTTGTTTCGGACGACTTCTAAGCAACAAAATCAGGTGGATTTGGTTAGTGGTTGTTTACTGGTTTTGCTCACGTGAAGGGGTTAAGACTCCTAAGAGATGAAGTCCGATCAAGAAATACATCAACTATCGGTGTGGTTGCCAAGCTAGAATTAAAGATTAAGAAAAGAATGCATGAAGAGATATATGAGGTCGGCGTTGCTCATAATGACCATAGTCACGTCCCCGTGACCCCATCAAGAGAATTTGCATGAAAACTAACAAACATATGCCCGAGGCAAATAAGTGCTTGACCGAGATATTTAGTGATAACAGTTTATCCGCTGTTGGGAAAGTGGCATCTGTTTTCCATGGAGAGGAAGTTGGGTTTACACGAAAGATTGTTGGAACCATTATTATGGTTTGACCGGAAAGATGCCTAAAGAAGGTGATGAACAACCTGCCGTCTTTCGCAATATTTTATCTGCGGAAGAGTCGGAGGATCCCGGTTCTATTACGCTTATTGATTTAGATGAAAATGGGACTGCGGTGAACTTTTTCCTCGGGTTCATGGGAGGTCTCGATGCCGATATGAATATTTCGAGATGTTGTGTCTTTTGATACCACATATCGTACCAATGCATATTCCATGCCTTTTGCCCCTTTTACTTTGAGTCAACCATCATTATCGGGTCGATTCAGTTTGGTTTAGCATTGTTGTGATGAGGCGTAAGATACATTCATATGGCTATTTAAGGCGGCTTGCAGCCATGGGTGGTCGTCGGCGCCAACCGCAATCATCACCCACCGGGATAGAGCGATGGACGGCAGCCCATTGCCAAAGTGTTTCCTAATACTGGGTCATCGTTATCGTCTTTGGCATATTATGCAGAAATTCAAGAGAAGATGTCATTTACCAAATTTGAGACATTGGTAACGAGTTGAAGAACACTATTTCTTTTTTAGATATAGGATTGTTGATTTTGAGAGAAGATGGTGTACAATCATTGGAAGTATGAGTTGTCCCGAAAATCCTTGGTTGTGAGAGATATATTCAATCGGGGAGAAATGGGTTCCTTGTTATCTCGATGGCACCTTTTTTTTTTTGGTATGCACCACGGTAGTCGAAGTGAATCGATGAATGCTCATTATGACCGGTTTGTCAATTCGAATTTCACGCTTTATGCAGTTTGTACATGGTAATGAGAAGTCTTTGACTTTGCTTGCTAGGAAAGAAAGAGATTCGATTACGCGACCGAGCATAGTTCACGGATTGTGCCTAACGATGCTTTCATCCCTATGCATGCCGCGAAGGTTCATAATGATCTCAATATTCAATAAATTTAAAGAGCAACTAGAAAAGGCAAAGATGGAGTACAAAATTGATGGGAACAAATTGACGGGTATGGAACCCGAAGCTACATGGTGAAATGGAGAGACCCAAAGAATTCAGTTTGGAGAGTGAGTTTCGATAGAGGAACCTTAGAGGAGATGCGAATGCAAGTACTTTCAGTTTATGGGTTTGCTTTGTGGTCATATATCTTAAAGGTTTTTATGCGATCTGAGATTGAAGAGATTCCAAACCATTTTAGATTGACGCGGTGGATGAAAAAGTCTAACACTTATAGAGCGGAGTTTGATAATCGGGATTTGTGGTCGGAATGTCTCAAATGAACCTTTGAGTGGCTCATTCTATCAAGGTTGCTTCTCAAGTGGCTACGATCGTCGCATACTTTTGAGGGTTATTCATATTTTATTGAAAAGATTGGTGAAATGGCTATTGAAATTTCAAAGTTTAATGAGACTTCCTACAAAGGAGACGCCCAGAGTTGCAGAGCCTCCATTCTTGAGCCTCCGGTTGCAAAAGCCTCCGATTCTTGAGCCTCCAGTTCGAGAGCCTTGATACCTTCGGTTAATACATCACAGGTTTTTTTATTTGAATGTTTAATTTGATATAAATTTAGTGTTTAATTTGATATAAATATTTATTTTAATTCGTCTTTATTTCAGCTATTGATTTTGAATCCCAACATTTCTCAAACAAAAGGGAGGGGAAGAAGAAAGCGGATAGATGGAAATCCCCAAAGAGATAGCCCTAAACAATTCAGGAAGAAAGTGTCACAGATGTGGACAGATTGCTAACCATGACTCGAGAAATTGTCCGGAGAAAAATAATACGTAATCTGTCGATTGTAAGTATAGATTTATTCAAAACTCTTTGATTCTAAATGTTCACTAGTTCTAATGATATTTTTATCTCAAGCGTCATGGACTTCATTGATGTCCGGACTTGTTAAGAGTGGTTTAGATATGGCGTTCCTTGTTAGAGTTTTATCAAGTGTTGTTAAGTTGACTGCGGTCGGGGTTGTGTTCCATTGCATCATTCCATTGGATAGTATCTAATGTTGTCTGCTAGCTAGGCTCTAGATAGGAAACATCATAATGATAGACCGGTGCTTTTTTTGATAACTTCTTTCTCCCTTTTTATTTTCAAATTTTAATATTGCTGGTTTAGGTTACATTTGGGGAGTTTAATTAGACTGAGTTCTAATCTCATTGATATTGTAGAAAAGAGAAGTATGGCTCAAGGAGAAATGGAGAATCTGGAGGCAAAGCTTTGCTTTAGGTAAAAATACTGCCTACTCATCTGTTCGTTTCCAGCCCCTCGACTTTGCATCAATCGATCTTCAGTCTTTTCATCATTCTCTGCGGTTATGTTTCTTACTGCTACAGTTCCACAAGATGCCACAGTATCACTGCCACCTTGACTATGCACCATTCGAAGAAAGTGCGCCAAAATTGAGTTATTAGCTATAACGGGAGAAATTGTCGTGAAAAGAGCGAGAGAAAAAGCAGTAGTGTTGAAGAAGGTGGAGAAGTTGAAGAGAGCTGAAACTTGAGTGAAAGGCTTGAACAAGCCAAAACTAGGTGCGAGCGGGGCTATACTTGTTGCTAATTCATTACGATGTGCTTAAATGTTGTAATCTGAGAACAATAATATTTGGGATTGCATAAAGCATTTTGATGTGCTTATTATAAATGTTCTTGTTGTTACCTGGCGTGCCCACTTGCAATTTTGTTCCGTAAGTTGATATGATGTATTGATGCAGATACTATACCACCAGTATAATGCCAACGTTTGTCAACAACAAATTTACCTCAACTCATATGATCATCAATGAACATCAACACAAACAAACCAAACTGATAAATTGCCAAAACATCAACATCAACGATATGGACTTAGTACGGCGATATCGTTTGGATTTGAATTTGGATAAAAAAAATGGCGTGTCTGTTTGGACTTTGTCCCAAACGGCATGGCCACACCGTTTGGCCTTAGTACCAAACGGTGTGGCCATGCCGTTTGGGACAAAGTCCAAACCGACATCTATTTTTTGCAGGATTCAAAGTCCAAACGACATGGCGGCACCGTTTGGACTTTGTCCCAAAACGGCATGGCCACACCGTTGTCCTTAGTACCAAACGGTGGGCCATGCCGCTTTGGGACAAAGTCCAAACGGTGTGGCCCGCGTTGGGGACAAAGTCCAAACAGACACACCATTTTTTGCAAGTTCAAAAGTCCAAACGGCATGGCCACAATCGTTTGTCCTTAGTACCAAACGGTGTAGCCCATGCCGTTGAGACTAAGGCCAAACGGTGGCCATGCCGTTTAGACTTTGAACTTGCAAAAAGCGTGTTTGACTTTGTCCTTAAACGGCATGGTTACACCGTTTGGACTTTGTCCCAACGGCATATGGCCACACCGCTTGGTACTAAGGACAAACGGTATTGGCCCATCGCTTGGGGACAAAGTCCAAACGGTTTCGCCATGCCGTTTGGGACAAAGTCCAAACAGACAAACCATTTTTTTTTGCAAGTTCAAAGTCCAACGGCATGGCCACACCGTTTGGACTTTGTCCCAAACGGCATGGCCACACGCTTGTCCTTAGTACCAAACGGTGTTACGCCATGCCGGGGACAAAGTCCAAACGATGCGGTCATGCCGTTTTGACAAAGTCCAAACAGACACCTCATTTTTTTGCAAGTTCAAAGTCCAACGACATGGCGGACCGTTTGGACTTTGTCCCAAACGGCATGGCCACACCGTTTGTCCTTAGTACCAAACGGTGTGGCCATGCCGCTTTGGGACAAAGTCCAACGGTGTGGCCATGCCGCTTAGGGACAAAAGTCCAAACAGACCGCCTTTTTTGCAAGTTCAAAGTCTAAACGGCATGGCCACACCGTTTGGCCTTAGTCTCAAACGGCATGGCCACACCGTTTGGTACTAAGGACAAACGGTGTGGCCATGCCGTTTGGACTTTGAACTTGCAAAAAAAATGGTATGTCTGTTTGGACTTTGTCCCAAACGGCATGGCCAGACCGTTTGGACTTTGTCCAAAACGGCCTGGCCACACCGTTTGGAACTAAGGCCAAACGGTGTGGCCATGCCGTTTTGTACAAAGTCCAAACGGTCTGGCCATGCCGTTTGGGACAAAGTCCAAACAGACACGCCATTTTTGACGCAAGTTCGAAGTCCAAACAGACACGCCATGCCGTTTTCTAATGCAAGTTCGAAGTCCAAACAGACACGACACGCCATGACGCAAGTTCAATTGCTAGATTACTACATTGCTGTAAGCATTTCAACCGATCAAGCAATGTATACTAAATAAGCCTGGAGTGAATATACTAAATAAGCCTGGAGTGAGAATGCCAAGCTTTCCAGATCATAATTTCAAGATGGTGACTGTTATGCTATCAAGGTCTTACTCTTATTCCTTGCCAATCTTATTAATGAATTCATCACATGAACAAGGTTGATAATGCCCCAGAATCCCTATACATCAGTCAATCACTTTCACTTTAATCACCCGTAGATTGTGGGCGTAAAGCATATATGGAAACATACATCCACGTAGAAATAATTCAGTTATAAGACCATCGAATCGATTGGATTACAAACAGAAGGAAGAATTGTACTTCCATTATTTCAAAGTAAAACATATGAGTCCACAAAACTGAAGTAAAAGCTGGATTATCATATTTTTACATATTGATCAAGAACATAAAACCATATGGAGGTATCGAAGTTACAAATGTCTTAACCCTTTTCTTTGGTAATTTACACGAAAGATAATCTTTGACAAAACCGAAAATAATGGACTTAAAGACTTATCATCACCTGACCTTTTCCTACCAAATTTTACAGCTTTCATCATGCTATTATTATACCGCCGAGCACCCCCGGGGCCCAAAGATCGCATCAATTTCATCACCGCCCTCCATTTCGAGCTACAAACAAAGATAACACTGGACTTCCATCTCCATCTTCAACACCTAGGTAAACTACTACACTTTCAAAAATTACATATAAATTTATTGTTCTATGAATTCTTGATTATTACTCTATTATAAATTTATTGTTATATATAGTACATATATCACTCATCTGAATTGAACTACACCACTATCACATAGATTGGTATCAATCATCATATGCAGCATGATTTATCATCTTAACACATTAGCATCCTTCCGAGCGTGCTCATTAATATTCTCCTTTAGTCATTTAATAAACGAAAGGATGATTAGCCTCAATATACAAAAATTTAAAAGAAATTATGACAAAATTGAGTTTGAGAGTTATCTAGAGCACCTACTCAGCACACATAAATTACATGCACAAAGGAATTTATCCAATACACATAAGATGTAAAGACACGGGCATCACAAACAAGAAATTAGCTGCACACATCACTAGCTCAAATGAAGTTAACCATTTGATCCGAGATAAATGTACCAAGTACCCCAAAATTTTCAATTACTATCTTAAAACAAGACAAAAATTTCACCCATGGACCCCGAAATGGCGATGTACTTTCACCCGTGAGGGCTACATAGTAGAGGAAGGATAAAAAGAACTAATATTTACAACATAGATTCTATTAGGGGCGTTTTCTGCGCAAAAGAATACCATGCTCATATTATTAGCTATGAAAGCATAACGCTTTGAGAATTAGAGTAAGTAGCTAATAATAACTCATAAAAAGTTTTGAATAAATGATTCGATACAAGAGGGGAGGAAAAAATTATCGATATCAACTATTACAAAAAGTTCTTTGCATCTTTCATAACCGGATAGGGGATTCAAGAAAGCTAATCCCTTATCTACCGCCCTAGATAGACAAGCTTTAGAAAATTTTTAACTAGGTATCTCTTGGTCGGGTATGGATGTGACCTCTCATTAGTTGTTATAGAAATCCAAATCTGGATGGGGGCTTCAATACATAGAAAGGTTTTTGTACCGTCCATGAGGTTCAAAAGTTACGTGGAACTAATGAAAGCCCTTCCTCTTCCCCGTCCACCCCATGCCCCCGCCTCCGCTGTGCTTCTTCCACCTCGAGACAAACCTTTGAAACGCCCTATTTACAAGTTGGTTCTATCCACCACCCTCACCTCGACCTTTTTGTTGGTGGTATTGTTTGAACCATTTGCAGTAGTAGCAATTAAGCCGCTTCTGCAAAAACACATGTATATTCACCTCGTATGGGAACAACAATGTTACCAAAAGACAAGGTATATACTACATAGGGTTCTACTCTTACCCAGCTTTCCAAGTCTTAACTAAATACAGAGTAAGAAAGGGCTGCTCAATAATTCAGTGGCCCCTAGCCAGATCAATCGATTACACAAGACTTACATTTATGAGTTGTTCAATGAAGATATTCGGCCGGGCCAGTATCTAAGAAGAATCAAGGCATGTTGTATCTGAATGGAACTGCAGTGTACCCTTTTCATTTGAATTATTCAGATATAATTTTTGGGAACTCATCAAAGGGTGTGTTCTCTGCGCAAAAAAAAGGCACAGGAAAGCTAATTGTGATGTCATTCAAGAGGGGCCCCTTGCTATGAGCGACACTCTTCCTAATCATGCTTCTTTGCTTACAATGATTATTACCATAAAATGCAAACAATGTAAATACTTTTTATTATCTTGAAACCTATTTCTCACCAACATATACTATTTTTGTGATGGTAGCACAATGTATGGTCATGAGGAACTGATACAAACCGGCGGAACATAAAAGCGATGACATTCTACAAAAGCTAATAAAAAATATTTATTGTGGAGGTAAGATCAAGTTTTAACTTTCTATGGTTTTTTCTTTCAACATTTTTTTTTTCACATATCTGACGACACTTTCTTTTTTCCACATATCTGACGTATTTTTTTCTATACAGTCCCTAGAGAGAATAATAAGATAGAAAATGCTAGGATTGCTCGCTATAACAGATGGAGAATTTTGGCACGAAAAAGAAATAACGGTAGATTTTTTTTACGTAACCATTATTGTTAAATTATTATGTGTTTCCAATAAAAACTAATCTAAATCATTTTCTATTAGTTGATTCAATGTGTTATAAAAGGATCTCTACGTCTAAAAGTAGAACCGCTACTGCGCGTAGACAAGAAGATATGCGAAAGCATAGAAACATTGATAAAGAGCTAAATGCACATATCAATAGTAGAGTTAACAATATTATAAGCTAATTGTGAAACCTTTTCTATATTGGTATATATCTGTTAAACTTTTAATATTAAATATTAAAATTTTAACAGATATATACCAATATAGAAAAGGTTTCACAATTAGCTTATAATATTGTTAACTCTACTATTGATATGTGCATTTAGCTCTTTATCAATGTTTCTATGCTAAGTTTGCTATTTGTTTTTAGGTGTGCATAACTTTGGACCACCTACTAGAGAGTGTTCTTCTTGTGGAGCAATTATGTGGGAGGGTGAAAGAAACAATAAGGAAAATCAAGCTTTTCCAACATTTTCCATTTGTTGTCGAAATGGAAAAGTTCAAATACCACTTTTGGAGACGATGCCTACATTTTTAAGACAGCTTATGGACTTACAAGGAGGAAGAAGATCTTCACATTTTCAAAGGTGTATATGAACGATACAACCTGCATATTCCAATTTACTTCTACAGGTGGAGAAATAGACAAAACATTAAACAATGGTGGGGGGTCTTATGCCTTGAATTAGCGGCGGGAATCATCATAAAATTGGTTCACTTCTACCAATTGAAAACCACCCACCTAAGTTTGCTCAATTATATATCTATGACACTGAGAATGAAAGATGCAATAGAATGAAAGCTATACCTCTAGACGAGGAAAGTCTTGAGATCCAACAATTGTTGACGGGTTGATCTGATGTTTGATAAATACAATAAAGTTATGCAGTCATTTAGAATGGCAAGAGACAGATTTAAAGAGGATGATATGGTATCAATTAAGTCTAAGACTTATTAATAATCGACAAAGTGATGGCAGATAATATAATTTGCATACTTCAAGCTGAAGTAGCGGCTTTGATTATGGGAGATGGATTTGATGTTCTTGATTATAGAGATATAATTGTTGAAACACAAGGTGGTGGACTTGAAAGAATAAATGAGTTACATCCCAAATTTATGGCCTTGCAGTATCATATATTATTCCCACTTGGTGAAGATGGCTATAGACTAGGGATCCTATATAGGAGTAAAAAGACAGTGGCCGAAGGGAATACAAGGAATATGGATCTGAAAACAAGGAATATGGTTACCATGAGGGAATATTATGCATTCATACTACAAAAAAGAATTAAAAGAAGGTCCTACATTGTGGATTGGTGGGCGTCTTCCTCTATCCTTCATTGTAGAGCGGTTATACAAGTATGGAAGATCAGCGTCTACATTGGTACTGTGTGAACCAAGCAACAATCAAATCTGAATTGTACATCAATTTGATGGATGCAGTAACAGCAGGTATTATAGTAAGAACAAATAAATAGCATTTAACTTAATTTAAAACATAATAAAATTTTACCTAACTTCACTTCGAATTGCAGGTAATACGTCGGCAGCATCAATTGGGAAGCGTTTGATCCTTCCATCATCGTTTACAGGGGGTCCCAGATACATGGTGCAGACATATCAGGATGCCATTGCCATTTGTAGATGGGTTGGGCCACCTGATCTTTTTATAACAGTCACTTGCAATCCAAATTGGGATGAAATTAAAAGCTTTCTAGAACTAAACCCTGGCCTAAATCCGCATGGCGTTCAGGGCGTTGGTTGTAGAGCATTCAAGTTAAAATTGGAATGTATAATGAAAAAAAATTAACAAAGGAGAACATTTTGGCAGAGTAATTGCAGGTATGTAATCAGACAATGTAACCATAGTAATGTCTAAGAAAGTGTACCTGTTTAGATCAGCTCATATTACTTGGATAGATTCTGTATAACTTATTTTGAAAGTCGGCGTAGTCCTGAACAAAAAAGTAATCATGAATGATATATTTATAAAAAAAATTCTATGTTTATTACTATATAACTTATAAATATTGCATAACAAATTCCATGTTTTTGTTTTTGCTACATAACCATTGTTTACTAACAAATCCTATGTTTTATTCTTTTGTTAGTATTGTATGTCATAGAATTTCAAAAGAGAGGATTGCCACATGCCCACATTTTGCTTTTTCTACATCGAGATGACAAGCCAAAAAATGGAACGGATATAGACAAACTAATATCAGCAGAATTGCGGACAAAGAAAGCGGGAACCCTTGCTATATAAAACTATAGTCCGTATTAAATGATTCATGGACCGTGTGGAAACAAGAAAAGTGGTTCTTCGTGCATGAATGATAAGAAAAAAATGTTCAAGACATTATCCAAAGGGGTTTTGCAAAGTGAAACAACATTTGATGAAAAAGGTTTTGTTGTGTATCGAAGGAGAAACAACAAGCGGTACCATGGTAGGTGATAAAAACCCGGTTAAATCGACAATGGATGGGTTGTTCCTTACAACCCAACATTTAGTAGAAAATTTCAATGCCACATCAACGTTAAGTATTGCAACTACACCGAATGGTTAAATATCTGTTTAAGTATGTAGCAAAAGGACAAGATAGGGCTACATGCATCATTGAAGAAAATTTGAAATATGATGAGAATAAAAGAAAAACTATTCATGAAGTTGATGAGATCAAGCACTATCTAGGCTAATGTCGTTGTGTAATGCAGTTCGGAAGGAAGTTGGAGAATCTTGAATTTGACATTCAATTCCGATATCCATTTGTTGAAAGGATGAGTTTCCATCTTGAGAATGATCAAAATATTATATTTCATGATAATGAAGATACCTTTGAAATTGTTGAAAGAGACAAATCAAAGAGGACTATGTTCACAGAGTGGATCTTTTAATCAAGTTAATGAGAAAGGAAGACATTTGACGATGTTAACTTTACATTATTATTTGTGTGGCACAAAGATGATAAGGTTTGTACAAAATAGTTTTTAGCTTCTAAAATAGTTTTTTTTTTTATATTTTGAACTATATTTTAGGTCTGATTTATTACAATGCACTTTCTACAGTGCAGACGAAAAGAGAACGGGGACTAAAGATTGGTAGAATATACTATGTACATCCAACACAAGGTGAAAGATTTTTATATCATATGCTTCTAAATATAGTCAAAGGGTGCCAAAAGTTTTGAAGACATTAGAACAATGAATGGCATAACTCATCCAGTTACAAATCGGATGTAGTGCACTAGGCCTACTACAAGATGACGGTGAATGGCATAAAAGCAATTCAAGATCTTGAGAAAAGTGGTCTAATAGTAACTCATTCGCGACAATTGTTTGTGACGCTTCTTATTATTCGTGAGGTATCAGATTAGGTTGAATTGTGGAATAAAATTGGGAGCTACTTTCGGGCGATATACTTGGATTCTGACAAAGTAAAGCAAGGTAACGATAACCTAACCTTATCTCAAGAAGAGCTGAAAAAAATTTACACTTTGTGAAGTTAAGATTCTAATGAATGAAAACGGTCGAACTCTAAAAGAATTTAGTTTTGATATTCCAAAACCAAATGCACTTGATAACAGACTGATACAAGAGGAGTTAAATTATGATTGTGCTACTCTCTCCGCACAATTTGAGCAGCTTCATCTTGGATTGAATGTTGAACAAAGTGAAGTTTTTAATGTTGTCATGAATGCAGTTTAGGAAAATACTGGAGGTCTTTACTTTGTATATGGAAGTGGTGGTACAGGGGAAAGACTTATCTATGGAACACAAGCTAACAAAATTTCTTGATCCTGGTCAGAGGAAGATAGTACTTGTTGTGCCTTCATCAGTGTAGCAAAGACTTCTTTTACCAAGGATAGACTACTCACTCAAGGTTCAAAATTCCAATTGAACAAGATCACTTCAGCACTTGCAATATTAGTAGAAACACCCACTTGGCATATTTGATTCACAAAACTGATCTAATCATATGGGATGAAGCACCAATGAGTAAAAAAAATGACTTTGAAGCTGTTGATGCCACTTTCAGAGACATAATGTCAGAGACTGATATAAGATTAAAGGACAAACCATTTGGAGGGAAAACAATGGTTTTGGAGGTGACTTCAGGACAAACATTGCCTATTGTAGAGAAAGGATCAAGAGAAACAATTGTGTCTACTTCATTAGCAGTCGTATTTATGGCTTCACTTCAGAATTTTTCGACTTACCATAAATATATCGTTTAGTAACAAAGACTCTAGCAAATCAGGATCTTGAATTCAACAAATGGATCTTGGATATTGGTGATGGGAAATGATATATGCTTGTTTACTACTACTTAGAGGTGTGAACTCTCTAAATTGATGCAAAAGCACTCAAAGTTCCTTACTCACGATCTTCGTTTCGTAGAGTAGGAATAAGGATTCGATCTAACCTAAAGTTTTAGAACAACTACAAATTGGATGTTACAATAAAGGGAACTAAGGAGTAAGGTTATAATATTGATGCTAGGTTTTCCTTCCTACACAAACATTAAGAAAGACATTAAAGTTTGAAAACATGCACTTAATACCAAAATAAAGATTTGAAAGAAAAGGTGGAGAGTTAATCCTACTCATGTGAAACTATCATTAGTTGTAAATTTGAAAAAGGTTATTTGATCATTCCTAGACTCATAGACAAGCCCCTAATAGAAGAAAAGATTTGATCCCTAGCATGTATGTGACTCACTTAAGAGCTCACACATGCTAGCAAGTGGAACTAAGCAATGACTTATCTCTAAGCTCATTGCTTTGATTCCTAACTAGACACTACACCAACTATCATTTTGGGATAGGGTGTAGAGCTAGTTGTTCTTCTTAACAACCTACCAAACCAACAAAAATGATTTACCCTCACATGAGTTGGATTAACTCCCCAAAAGGGAAGTTAGCTCATGATCCTTGGGACAAGGATTTATAAACTAAAAAAAACAAAAAAGAGAGAGAGGAGAAAGCTAAACAATCAAACTCACTTCTATTTATTTTCTAGAAGAAAACAAGTGTTTCCTCCATTAAAACTATTACAAGCTTTTCTTATAAAAACTAAAAACTAACCTCTCATTTTTTTTCACTAAGGAACTAAAATAATGCCATGTAAGGAAAATAAGTCAAGGGAGTAAATGGAGTGTCCCCCACCCTTATCTAATTTCTTCTCCATTTGAGAGAATTCTCATTTCCTCCCACGTGAATCATCAAACCACATTAATTTATTTTTATCCACCACATTTAAACAAAGTGACACCTTGCCTTTTTTTCACTATTAACACCTAATCTAATTAATTACATGCAAGGTGTCAACTTTGCACCAATAATTTGTTATTTTTGTCTTGACATGCTCCATGATTGATGACTCATCCAATCTTGTGGCCCCCATGATAGGGTCCATAATGCAGATCGATGGCGGTCCGATATTTTTAGGCGCTTTTACAACTTCCCGCCTATCGTAGAGTTCATCGTCTGATTATCACGAGTAGCTCTCTTATGTCGCATTCGAGTCCTAGTTTGAGAGGTAGGAGCTTTGGAAGTTTGATGCTTACGTGCGGTTGGAAGAATTCATATATCTGCCGTTCCTCATGCTTTATCGCGAGTTTAACCAATATTTCCATGTTTCTTGCAAATACAAAAAGTATGAAAACATATTTATTTCATGATTATTAAACACATAATTAACCAAATTTATATGTCTCAATGGGGTTTCATAATACACTTTTGGGTGCTTATCACACTACCCCAAACGACACTTTGCTTGTCCTCGAAGCAAAGAAGAGACACTAAAATAGATAAGTGGCAAAAATGTGTAGTCCTAAACTAATTCTCGTTTAGCAGAATGCGTTGCATTGACCATATGCAACAAGGCCTTAAACCACTAGGAATTCCCTAGTGGACGAGTTATAACCTCGTGAGAGTTTTCAAGAAAAGATACTCATAAACTTCATTTATACTCTGGCGACTTCGATGTGGCTTCGTTTCCTAAATTAATCTCGGATATCCATACATCTCCTTAGCAGGGAACGAGGATTGATTTCTTTGAAACTCAAGTTAATATGTATTCAATAATTAAAACATCTACATATGATTATTCATGCGATGAACTTTTCATTGAAATATACTAGCGGGGTTGTTTTACGGATCCTTTGGAGAGCGCACCTAAATGGGTTCTCACGGTATGTGTCGAAACACATTTCCACTCAAAATTTTATCACTCGGGTTTTGTTAACTCCGATTAATGCGGTGGGCACGCGTTTCCTCACATCTCAATGACGGTCGAGAGGAGCCGATGTCGATCAATCCGTCTACTACTTATTATCACACCACCCTACTCCTAATTGAGCTAGAGGTCTTTATTAGGTATTGTGGGGCTTAGGTGATAGTGTACAAGAAAATGGAAATGGATAATCAAAATTCACAGTATGAGAGACTAGGGTCTTCATATATTTACACTAGAGAAATCCTTGTTTCCTTTCCTTCTTCTAACTAAGTTTTTCCAACCTTGTTCTTAAGCCTCCGGATCTTGATGATTTATATATATATATATATATATATATATATATATATATATATATATATATATATATATATATATATATATATATGGCTTAAGAACTTGATTCTATTTTTTCTTTCTGAAGCAAGTAACTAACTTATATTTAGGACAAGTCTTTCTCTTTATTTTTCCACATTTCATCCTATTTCTCATACTCATCACTTGGTAAGTTCTTTTATTTGGTTTTAATAGATGGGTAAGGAATTTTTGTGGTGAAAGTGAAAGGTTTGATGAAAGGTTCAATTAAGTGACTAAGCGGTAATATTTGTAACAGGTAAGAATTTTTAGCTATGTCGATCCAAAGAAGGCCTAAGTTCTCGCTTGGGTTTGGTGGTGATCAAGTAAGTAGATCGTGATTTCTTCTAATCGGAAAAACTACTCCTCTGTGTCATCATACACAAATCACTCATGTCAAGGCTTTTGGTTAGATTCTCCGCGGGATTTATAGTTTAAGTAACTAACCGTTGGTTCCAGAAACTTACTGCTATGTACAATTGATGATACTCAGTACATGAATATTCATGACAAGATGTATAAACTATTGCATACATATTATCTAAAGTTTCTTAAAATCAAATCCTAATTCGGATACTAATGTGAGATTTCTAGACAATTTTCATCATTGAAAAGGAAACAAGACTTTGTCACTAAGTACAATTATTAATATGAAAATAAAAACTATATACAGGCTACAAGATGCCTAATTTTTTTACTCTGGGTTTAAAGCACCCCCAAACGAGAATGATGCTTAGTCTTTGAAGGATCAATAATTAAAGAGAGAAAGTACACGAGAACCGTGAGCAAAATTAGGGCTAGATTCTTTTGAACAGAAAGGTTGGAGAGCATAATATATTATTCAGAAAAACAAAAAAAATGTTCAATAGCACACTAAACATAGCACAACGAAATAAAAACAATAGCATCTGAAACATGAAAAACAATAGCACACCAAGCATAAGGTTTAGCTAGATATATGTACAATGGCAAACTCTAGTTTACCATCGATTAGGATGTGAAGGTCTGGCGTCCTCTTTAAGGAAATGCATTTCCTTAGCATCGCTGATAGATAATAGTGCGCCAATTTCTGCCCATTCTTTGTCTCCGATTCCCTCAAATTGGTCTTCATCTTTTTAGTCCTTTGGGTAACATCGAACATGCCTCGGTGTCGGCGGGGCCTTCCATTGACAAAACCTCAATGGCGAATGATTACGTTTCTTTGGGCACATGGAATCCACCTTGACCCGTTATGAAAAGTAGTACGCAAACTGTGGGAAATGTGTCTTCATGATCCGCAAGCGGTGGTGGTAAAAGTATATCTTGATCCTGAAAAGTCGCGAGCTCGTTTCAGGTTGGACAACACAACCTAAAATGTTAAATAATGCATGACCACGAGCTAGTTCACTGAATCGCGCTTAGCGGCCTCATTGGCGGTGAAAAATGCCAATCTCCCATAATGTTCGAGGAGTACAAATAACATTGCAGTCCCCATGTTCATGGTCATGCTTGCTAATGGAATGGTGATGTTAAGCCATGGTACATGGCCATTGCCTTCTCGTTTGATCTCAAGACCATCACCACCAAAGAGTCAAAAAACGCACACCTTTGAAAGAACGGTAAGAATTATGATAGATGTAATGCCAAGATCAAGCCGAGGTTAAGTGGTATGGAAGGTCCAAAGTTAGGGCAAATTGTTGTTCGAGAAAAGATATGAGGTGTGTCACCAACTTCGGATTGTGAACCCGTCTAAGTAGAAACCATGCGCATGGTTGAATGCTGGTGTGTCTTCCATATTAGCATAAAAGTATCGCGACCAAACTTCGGAGAATAAGTTTGGTCGGGGTTGAAGAATTAGGGAAGACCACCCAATGTTTGTGATGTAATCATGGAAGAGATGGCCATAGGCATTGGAATCCATCATAGACTGAAAGGATTGCTTTCGGGAATGAGTTTGGGAGGTACCATGGATGATGAAGATGCAATGTTTGATGAAGATGCCATGGTGGGTGAAGTAAAGAAATGTGTAACGATACCGACAAGCTGTATGGAAAAATGAGTATGTAAGAAAATAGACCTTCCTGTAGCACATGTTAAAATTGATATTAGTCACAATGGAAATGATGACAATCCTACTAAGCATTGTATACAAAAGAAGACAAAAAGATAAGACAAGATACATAGACGCGACGGAAAAAGCGTAATAACATATATGATTATATACTTATTGACTTAGTAATATCATGGATTCTTATATTGATCTTGGAGATGCATATTTTGCACTGGTTTTTTAGGTCTTCTATTTGTTGGCCGAGTTGCATCTGAATGTCCCCTTGGCTGGCAGATAGTACAATTTGATTTTCCATTAGGAGGCGTGATTTTGCAAGGATTGAGAATGATTTTCCAAGATCTCCTCTGTTCAACATCATCGTTGCTTGACGATCTTGGAAATCTGAAGAGTTGTGATGATGATATTAAATGCGTGTAGTTCCCTCAAACCTTGATGAAGAAGTTTAATGCCTTCCATGGGATTAACAATATTCAGCATGGCATTTTCATCAAATAAATGGTCAGAATTTGAGCTTGGGTTGTTCTGCTCATCTATCAGAGTATCAGGGGTCCAAAAACCAACGGAGTTGTCTGTTTGGAGTACTTTTATATATGCTCTTTGAAGGGGTGTCTCTGGAGAAATTATTGGATAACCCCAACGCATCATAATCTGCGTTACTAAAGTGGGTAGGGGTGCTGACCTTCTTGTTTTCTTGGTGATTACGTTCCAGAGGTGTTGGATTAGACAAAAATCATCTCTTTGAGTTTGCAAAATCCAAAGTAGGTGAAGTTGAGGCTTTGTGACTTGATTGGTGTGATGTACCTACCACATTATGTCCCCCAACGATTGGAGTACAACCGCGTTGATTTTGTTTCAAAGAGCATTGAAGAACAATGTGATGTGTATTTTCAACGTCGCCATGAGATCTGGTAGCTCATGATAAAGTTTTTGCGGAATCAAATGATGACTCTTGAATAAAGGGATTCACAGGTATGTATTGGGATTTGAAGTATGTCGGAGATCATTTCCTTATTCAAATCCAATCGTTGTCCATAGGCATTGAAGTAGAATTTTCCATCTTCATATCCGCTAAATTGGTAGAACATCAAAACTAATTCTCGGGAATAACCAAATTTCTTTGAATGATATAGAAGAAATCCATCCGTGACGTATGATTTCGGTGTCAAAATAAGGAGAAAATCGGCCCTCTTCGAAAGTTTTTAGGTAGTCTTTCTCTGCCGTTATTTTTCTTGGTTGAGCCATTACTGAGGGAAGGATGGTGAAAATTGTTTGAATAAGAATGGCTGAAAAATAAGGGATTTATAGCCAATCTATGATTCTATACCAATCTGGAGTCCAAGTGTAGTTAATGACCTATGTGATTATGAACAACATCATAGGGGATCCACAGTAACTCTTTGTCATGTCAGATATCCAAATACAATTAATGAGAGTGTTTAATGTTAGAAAATACGGAGAAAAGTTTCACAGGGTAGTTAGACTTACACGTAATTTCAGAAATGATGATCATAACTCAGTAATAGAATATGGATAGAATAATCGAGCTGCATGTGTGACAAGTGTTCTGTGTACCTTGTAGCGTGTGCGATTTTCTCTGAACACCATGTGTATCCATTAATTATTTTGGTGAGTTTTGGATGGTCTTTCTTTGTTATTGTTTGTTTATTTATTTAATTATTTTTATTTTTGTTATTATTTTTATTTTTTATATATTTTTATTTTTTATTATTTTTATTTTTATTATTTTTTATTTTTTTATTACTATTATTTTTTTAGAGAGGAAAAAACAACTAATATACACAAATATTTAATACGGAACTTCTCTATTTAATACGTAACATGTACAAATGTGTGAGAATTATTTAACACACCATACTAATATAAAAAAAAAAAAAAAAAAAAAAAAAAAAAAAAACCGGTTACATAGATCTAGATGTTCTTGATCATGTTATGCATGAGTGACAAGAGAATAATGATAAACACTGTTATCACGATTAATGTGATAGCCCATTCGCGTTGCTCCTTTTCCCATCGGTCTATTTGATTCATTATGTTCAAGGAATTGAAAATTTGTGAAGAGTGAGAGAAGGGAATGATTGAAAGTCGAAAGGAGAGTTGTATTTATAACTTGATTTCTGACCGTTGGGCATCTGACCGTTTGGATCAGTCCGTTGGGTTCTAACCGTTGGGCTTTGAGAGTAAGCCCAATGAATCAAGGAGCAAACTCATATTTTTGAAAGTACTATATTCGCATGACATAAATAATTTCTCATTCAAACCGTCTGGAGATACAAAATTATGAGAAATCAACCGATATATAATAATTTAGCACTAAAAAAGTAAAAATGCAATGCATAAGGGAAATAAATGACATAGTCATTTCTAAACCAAGGAAATAAACGACTATTGGGAATCCTCGGGTTAGCGAGAAGATGAACCGGGTTTCTCGTCTTACCTTACGGCGAACTTGGTTTGAAATGATGCGGAATGTGGCCTATAGATCAGCTAGCAACCGATCTTGGAATTGCTCTTGAGTTGCCATCATCATTCTCTGAAACGGCTTGGCCTTGGCTATTTCTCATTTCTTCTTTGAAGTCGTTCAGGAAGTAAGCATCTCTTCTGGCGAAGAAACATCCTCGATATACTAGTATTCATGTGCCTCAAGGCATCCATAGGAGTATTGATTCGGTAGCATGGTATCTTCATTAAAACAGTCGGGTGGTGAAAGAGGAGGAGGAGGTATGCGTTATCATGCTCAATGTCATCTCTAGCTCTTTTGGGGTCCCAAATGGTCTAAAACACAAGTCTCAAAAATTCCAAAATTCTAGAAAGACCTTGTTTAAGCTAAGTCACTGACAAGAGGAGCCGACTGTTTGGCCGATCGTAAGAATATGGCCCAGGAAATGGACCATACGAAAAGTGTTCTTCCTCTCCTGTAGGATCCACAGCAGGTGCAAGAAAGTCTTGTTCCACGTCGGGGCGTCTTTGAAGTTCAATGGCGTTATCGCCCGACCATTAGTGACGGCAAATTGGTTTCGTCCGGCGAATCTTGGTACCGCAGATTCGAGCGGTGTTGTACTCTCCCTCGAGAAGTGTGTCAAACATCAAATCCCTCATGGTCGGATACTCGACAATAACAGGGTCGGACTATCGAGTTTATCGGAATAAATGTGCGGTATTCAAATCAACTCGATGTGAGTTCACGTTCCAACCCATCCGCCCGTAATCAAAATTCGTCACCCGGAAACCTCCATTGTTGTAAAATTTCAACACTAAATATTCGAGTAATCTTGAGCTGGAATTCGTTGCAATAGATATTCCCACTCTACTAGCAATTTCTTCATCGAAAAATGGGTGAAACATCCCGAATTGTAGAGATTTGCAAAATTCCTCTCAACCGTAATTAAGCCGTGCTGCCATAGCGGTGTAGAGGATATTTTGAGGGTGCAAATAGCAAGAGGAGGTGAAGGAGATGGTGCTGGAGGAAGGGGATTGAGTTTGGTGGACTTTGGCCAGCGTCGCGTATCGTCGAATTCACCTCACCTGCCCTAGTCAGCTAGCCGATGTGATGGGGGACCAAGATCTGATTTTTGTGGGAGAAGAAATGAGAGAGGTGGACGCGTGTGTGCCTCACGCGTGGGCTTTGTACCCGGATTTTTTATTTTTGGGTCGGGTCAAAATTTTGGCCCAAGCCCAAATGAATATCAGAAATTCCCTTTATGTCCCGAAATGTTCCGAAATTTCAAACGTGAAAATTCGATTCGTTTCAACTCCAAATTGAATGGATGAGATATCAAAACGATCGGCATTAAAAATGCCATACACTAGAATATGAAAAAATCACATTCAAACAATTTTTTTTTTTTACTAACTTTGGTTTTTATTTATTTACACTTTTATATACAAATGTACAAGTCGAGAAGAACGTGTCAACAACACCGGAAGTCCAAATAAAACAACACATCAAAACAGCTTAACTCAGGCAACTTTCATGTCGGCTCGGCGAACCCAATCCAGCCCGGTGGGGCTTATCCTTTATGTTTTGGGGGCCTAGGGTTCAGGACGGTACCATCCTTGACCAATGTGCAATGGTCTAATAATAATATTACCCTTAGTACATATGGTATAGCCTCAAACCACCCCGAAACAGTCACATAGAAAACTGATCGGGGTTGGCCTGGTGGAATCCATTGCCCGTCACGAACTAGGAAATGTCCGATGGTGCATATCACTCTCTTTGGGCACCATCTTTGGGTGCTAATAAAAAAGCGAGTATATACATGTTGAGTCTTTTTACGTCAGATCCTCAAGACGAATGTGACGAATGTGACGAATTTTACAACAATGGAGGTTTCCGGGTGACGAATTTTGGATTACGGGCGATGGGTTGGAACGTGAACTCACACCGGAGTTGATTTGAATACCGCCTGATTCCGATAAACTCGATAGTCCGACCATTATTGTTGTCGAGTATCCGACCATGAGGGATTTGATGTTTGACACACTTCTCGAGGGAGAGAGTACAACACCGCTCGAATCGCTGCGTGTACCGGATTCGCCGCACGAAAACCAATTTGCCGTCACTCAATGGTCGGCGCATAACGCCATTGGAACTTCAAAGACGCCCGGCGTGAACAAGACTTTCTTGCACCTGCCGTGGATCCTACGGAGAGGAAGAACACTTTCAGTATGGTCCATTTCTGGGCCATATTCTTACGACCGGCGTCAAACAGGTCAGCTCCTCTTCTTTGTACTTGCTATTCACTTATGCTTAGCTTAGCTTGTATCTTGGCGAAAGCCTCTCTTGTCGCATTCGGAGTCCTGGTTCGAGAGGTAAGAGCTTTGGAAGTTTGATGCTTCTGTGCGGATTTGGAAGAATTCATATATACGCCGTTCCTCGTGTTTTATCACAGGTTTAACCAATATTTCCATGTTTACTGCAAATACCTACAAAAGTATGAAAACATATTTATTTCATGATTATTAAACACATAATTAACCAAATTTATATGTCTCAATGGGGTTTCATAATACACTTTTGGGTACTTATCAAGAAACTTCCAAGTCGATCATTGTGTGAAGGAGAAGAACCTAGCTGGGTGAAAATCCTAAAAGACCTTATAATTCATTCAGCAGGAGACGGTATAAATGAAATTGTGGAAACTATCTACACAGATTTTTCCAAAAAATATTCTGAAGCTTGCTACTTGAGAGATAGGTGCATTCTAACTCCTACAAATGAATCAGCTGACGAAATAAATTCATATGTTCTCTCTTCTGTTCCAGGCGAAACACATGAGTTCTTAAGTCGGAACCCGTTATGTGTAGCGGATCTTTGGGATTGGAAATCAACACATTTTGTATCCGGACTGAATTCCTAAACACTTTACAACCGGCGGTATGGCCAATCATTCTTTACAACTAAAAGAAGGTGCTCCTATAATGCTTCTCAGAAACATAAACCAAAGCAAGGGACTATGCAACGGAACAAGACTTATTATCACTACATTGTCAGATATTGTGCTTGAAGCTATGATCATTACTGGAAGTAACATAGGAGATCGACACACCATCCCTCGAATTGTGATGAAGTCTGATAAAAAAAATGGCCTTTTGTATTGCGACGTGTACAGTACCCAATAAAGCTTTGTTATTGCATGACAATTAACAAAAGCCAGGGACAAATCCTGACAAGTGTTGGAGTTTACCTAAGAAATCAGGTATTCTCACACGGACAACTATATGTGGTTGTTTTGCGTGTAACTTCATATGAAGGACTGAAGATATTATTGGACAATAGAGACGGTGATTTGTACGAATATACAAAAAACATAGTCTATTTAGAAGTATTCAACAATCTCCCATGACAAAGAGAAACAGGTAAACAATACAAACATAAAAGTTTTTTACAGTATATTTACAACTACGTACATGGATATAAATGACAAAAAAATTCTACATGCAGGTGCCTTCATGGATTTCAGGACGAAGATGTTACCTATAGCATGCGGTCGTCAAGAATATAGGAAGCACAGTTCTTATTTTATTTGTTTTTAAATTAAACACAACCATATCACCTATATTTTTCTTTTCTATATTCTTTCATTCTTTTTGCAATGTATATTTGAGAAGTGTATAAAACTTACATTTACTATAGGAAGGAAAATAGTACTGCTGCTCCCAAGTGCAAAATTATGCCATGTTGGCAAATGACAATGAGTGATGCGAACTTCTTTGCTCACAACTAATTGTAACCGCAACAGCCATACTAGACTGTACACAAGAATTAATCTTCTTAGGCACATAAGCAAGCACAGAGATAGGTTACCTATACAATAATGAAATTCATTAGCTACAAGACTTAATTACCATAATCAAGAAAGCAAGGCCTTGAAGTTCAAGAGTAGCCATGGATGCACCAGCAAACTCTGAATCTCCAATATGTCCAACAAAAACTAAGCATCATATTCAGTATAGAGAAAATGATATAAGTTGCACAAAGTGACCATAGTTGTCTCAATTCCCAACCAACAAGTAGTGCCCACCATTCACAAGGTATATTCTCTTGATCAAGAAACTCCTCCGATGCCCATGCTGATTTTGTTAGAACCATAGTAGTGATGCTTACTTAGCTCTAAGTAAGTTCAATAAGGTAGCTGCAGTCTAGAGAAACTCGATCAGCTCTCTCTATATTTTCAGTCAGCAATTTGAAGAATTCCACAACAACATCCAAATTCTTCTTACAACCATCTAAATGAAGTTTTAATTCATCCTATATCTTACCAATTGGAACTCAAAAAGCAAATGAATCCATTTAATTGTATTACAACTTCTTTCTCTTCATTGCATGCCTTTGCAATGTAGTTAAACGCTTGGAAGATGTTGATGAGGGGTTTGATACGCCCTCTCTTCCTTTCTTAATGAACTCTGAGAAGGATTGGATTGGAGGAAGCACTATGTCCTGGAAAGGAGATTCTGTTCCTTGGTCAATTTGACGAGCCTCTGAGCAAACAATGCTATGGGTTTCTTTTATATAATCTTCTATATGACCTTGATCTTTATCAGTGAGGTCTGGCGAAGATAAATAAGACTTCATTGGGAGAGAAGAAGAAAAAAAGAAAAGAAAAGTAACCAAAGCTTCAAAAACGTTCTCTATCCTTTGGACGAAGGCCTAAAGCCCAAATTCATAAAGGACCTTAACATGACCTTAACTCTAATATAATTCATTTACCAAACTCATCCTCATGGATGAAAGTCATGAAACAATCCCAGCTATGGGCCTGGCTAAACAAAGAGTATACCTAAGACTATACACCGTATAAAACACTAAATAGTCCCAGCCACCTAAATTTATTATTTGGATAAACAAAAAAAAAAAAAAAAAAAAAAAAAATCACTATCAATAACCCACGCCCAAAACTAAGGCTGGATTCTAAATAAAAACAAAAGAGTCCCAGCCACCTAAATTTATTATTTGGATAAACTAAAAAAAAGATCAACATAAATAACCCACGCCAAAAAATTAATAAACACAGACTTATGATTAGGATCCAATCCTATAACCAATAAAGAAGCACACTAAAACAATAACTTTACACCGTATAAAACACTCAAATTAGTAGTTATAAATATATCTATCAATCTTCATAATCGAGCAAAGAAAACAAAAATCTCAACTCAATACAACACCTCGGCCTCCATCAAGGTAATATTCAATTCATATATATTATATATTTTTTAGACAAAAAATTTATTGATTCAACTACATATGCAATGGCTATGTAAATGTGTATAGAATAATTTATTTATACCTTCAATATAACTGTTGATGTGTTTCCAATATTCTAATCTTCTATACAATTTGTGACAAGGTTACAAACATGGCAATTCAGTACCATATGTTGAACACCATCAACCGTTCAAAAACTGCTTGGAAATTAAAAGTTAGGGTCGTGCGAAAGTGGGATGATCTTTATTCTAAAAACCTAGCTATCAAACACAGAGAAGTCCTTCTTATTGACGAACAGGTATGTGCTTAATTAGTACTAGATTTACTGTTTATTGTTTAATTGTTGTTTATAAAAAAAGTTATATTGTATGTATTATGCAGGGCAACCAAATTCAAGCTAAATATGGGGTGAAATTAACAAAGAAGTTTGAAAAGCATATGCAACCAGATGCACTATTACTTATTGAAAATTTTGACATTGGTGACAATTCACCTAAATACTGTGTTGCACCGCATGATTACAAACTCGAGTTGAATGACACTACTATAATCAAAGTTGTCAGTAATCACGATATGCAGATTCCTCAAAACCTATTTTCATTCACTTCTTTAAATGATATTGACTCAAACAAGGACAACATAGTCCTTACAGGTAATACGTTACATTAATCCTATAGATTTTTTTTAACCAAAACAACTACAACAATGACTTTGTATACAATGCAGATGTCGTAGGACTACTACTGAAGGTTAAGGCAATTGAAACATCAACCATAAGAGGAGGCAATACAAGGAAAAAATGAGATATAATCATGGCAGATACAACGTATAACAAATATATTATATATATTATGTTTCACAAGTTCAATTTTATTTTTATTTACACAGATTCTTACTCTTCATACTATTCAATGCAGAAACACTGTACTTAGATCACATATATTGTGGGGTAGTGCAATGGATCAGATTCCAACTGACTTCATTCATTCACTGGACAAAAATTATGTGTTAATAGTAACATCAACTTCAGTACAGACCTGGAAAAGTAATCATCTTCTTCTTTGTTTTCAAAATACTATTTCTTTGCATTCATGATAGTTAACTTTACCAAAATCACAGGATATTTTCTCTAATCAACATTTGGAACAAAAATATATACAAACTTGCAAATACCTGAAGTTGAATCAATCATAGAAAGGTAACAAAATTTCATATTAATTGTATTCAATTTATTTGATTTTCTTTTTCTAAAAGTAATAACAATTTCCAAACATGCAGAGCGCAACAAATAAAAGAAGAAGCACAGGAAGAAGAAAAAAATGATTTAGAACAAATAAAAACAGGGGACGAGATACAAAGCTTAACTGACGTCATAAATCAAGATAACCCTGTAAAGGTAACAACAACTACTTATCATCCTTCGCTAAACAATTTATATCATATAATATTGTTAATACAATTTATTTTGATTTTTCATAAACAGGAAAAGTCGTTCCTTTGCAGAGCAAAGATTTCTAAGATTTTAAATGACAACATATTACCATGGTATTATAAAGCTTGCGAAAATTGCGTCAGTAAGCTTGAAGAAATCAACTCCAGACTTTGGTGTAATAGATGTGAAAAATATCCAAAACATTCCAGAAGGTATGACTATGTAGGAAAACTATAAAACATGTCTATTCTAATCAATTAGGTGCTATTTTATTTTTTATTTATTTTTCTGATTTGTTCACTTTTGAAAAATAGGTACAAATTAAAACTCGAGATCACAGATGATGAAAGTTACACAACCACAATTGCATTTGGAAATATAGGAAAAGTCATGATCAAACATTCAGAAGATGAACTCTATAAAATTGAAAAACAGGTAAAAACATCTTTAATTGAAACAATATATTACAATTCTTTAAACAAACCACTAATAATTTCTTTTTTGAATTATTTTAGAAAAATGGAAAAGAAATGGTTGAGAAGATATTGAAAAGCATTGTTGGAAAAAAAATTCGATTTTCGCATGAAAGAATCCAATAACAGCAACAATTATAACACCAAATCGTTTGTTCTTTTGTACACATGTCCTGTGAGCAATGATGAAGAGGTATGTATATACATTAAATGTCGTTTCAGAATTTATACGTATGATTATATACATAGTTGGAACATTTCTCTATTAATACAAGAAACAAACTCAGAGATAGCTGCTATTGAAAAACCAACAATGGAAAACCGAAAAAAATCTATGACAGAACCTCCAAAAGAAACCCCTTTATCCAAAAAAGTCTGCAAGACTTTAGATCTCAAGGTAACCATTTATATATATATATATTAAAATGTCTTAGTAAATTTCATCTTTCAAAATAAAACAAATGGAAATCTAATTACTTTTTCTGTATTATTTTTCAACAGGGCAATCACTTGGAATGAAGATAGTTTCTACTCAAAGGAGTATAATTCAATAGCTGAGTGGACATTAAGAATTAGTTATCATTGGATCATAAGCTACAATTTATTATTGTGTTTGTGTTGTTCATGCATGATGAACAAAAATAGGAATTCATTTTGAATGGATAATAAGTTATGCTACAATTTATTAGTCGATGTGCATTGGACTTGCTAATATTTTTTGTCAAGTACTCACCTGAACCTGTCCTTGGATGTGGCGTACAACATCTTCACTCGGATCCAAGAGGTTGCAGGAGACCTGAAGTGCGAAAAACACATTTTAAAGACATTCAACATGCTAACTAAATAGACAAATTTTCAACCAAACAAGACTACATTCTGAAGTCTCACAAATTGAGTTTTACTCATTACCTGTTGCAGTTACTGAATGAGTAATACACTAATACCATATCTCAAGAAACACTGCATACACTGACACACATATCGCACACTCAAAAAAATCCCTTATAACTTTTCATTATGAAACTAATATTTTTCAATATTGGTGCAAACACTGTATTACTCACAATACACTGTGTTTGTGACTTGGACTCAACTCTCCTGTTTTTTTCATATCAACTTTAACATTTACAGGTAAAAATACTTCTGAGTGCCATGCTATGTGATAGTTTTCAATCCACAAGCAGTAGTATAAAGAAATCAACCGCCGTAGACCCACACATGCTTTCATTACTGACAGATGCAAGTTTGGCTATCCAAATCTTTCGGCAGTTCCAACAAATAGAGAAAGAGACAACACTAAAGAATAGAATGTAAAGGGCTGAAGTTCTAAAGCCATAATTTGAACATATCGGATTCCAAAATCTTAAATCCTTCAAAACAACCTCAATAGCATTAACTTCTGTCAACCTGCTTTACATGTGACGATGTAGATGTCGAAGCAGTATCAGTTGCTTCACCAAACAATCGATGTCAGATATAAGAATGTTCTTTGCTGATTACAACAATCTTTCCGTTTCTCATTCCAGTATGAAATTTTATGGCGTATATTTGTGCAAAGAGAACCTCATTCCATGTATCAGGAACACCAGGGAGGCACCAGTGCAAGCAATCTTGCACACCTGCTGTAGCTTTGATACTGTATCTTGATCCAATTTTTCGACCAGATCAGGAACATCTTATGGTTACTCATTTTAATTTTACTTTAGCAAAATCATATTCTTATTTAGGATTAATTAAGGGAGATAAGCTAGAGGACTACATCGCATGATTATATGGTATGATTACTGATTAGAGTTACTATGATGCTTTACATGCATGAACTATTGAAAGCCTCATGAAATTCCAAAACTACATAACAACAACACAAAAATACAATATTTCTATCTCTTTACCTTCCCTGAACATCTTCTATATAAAGCAAAAGCTTCCCCACTCATTTCACTCACATAGTCACACTAGCTCCTCTCCAAACCAATCTAATTAAACAAGTCAGTGGCATTCTCTTCCAAGTAAGTGAATTTCTTCTTTGCAGTAGTGTTACTAACATGGACTATTGTAGTGTCCATGACTGTGCAAGCATGACCATTGGCCTCCGGTTCAACTCTAGCTGCTCGACTAGAACTCGAGGAACAAAACTAGTGTTGGAAATCTTTAATGGAGCTTCGAGCATGCACTGGTGAGGTAGTCCTGTTCTTTCTGAATGGTGAAACATACTTAGGACCAAGTTGCTGTCGAGCCATTCCGGTCATTGAGCACAAATGTTGGGTTCATAGGCAAGGAAAGCGCTGTACTCGAGACTATTGTGACTCCATATGGATAAACCAAAAAAAAAATCACCATCAATAACCCACGCCCAAAAGTTCAAGCCACCTAAATTTATTATTTGGATAAACCATAACCAATAAAGAATCACACTAAAACAATAACTTTACATCGTATAAAACACTCAAAGTAGTAGTATTCTAAATAAACAAAAGAGTTTAACTTATAAATACTAGAGAATCAATCAATAACACATTCAAACAACCTGCAGACTTCCATCTCCCATCTTCAACACCTAGGTAAACTATTAAACTTTCAAAGTTACATATAAATTTATTGTTCTATGAATTCTTGATTATTTAGTACATATATCACTTATCTGAATTGAACTACACTACTATCACATAGATTGGTATCAATCATCATATGTGAGCATGATTTATCATCTTACCACATTAGCTACATTGAAATTTGTAACTTATTCATAAGATAACATACTAATTTTTTTAAAATTTATATGCAGCAATATGGATCATAATACAATCTTTTCTATTTCAAGGAAAGCAATATTGAATCAAATACTGATGGAAATCAATATTTATAAACCACCGGTTTACACAACAAAAGTGAAGGGTGACAAATTTGGATCAACCGTAACAATAGATGTTCCTATTCTGAAAGGAATATTTAAAGAAGATTGTGATGAATATGATGAAGATGAAGATTGAACCCTGCAAACATCCTATGGAACTCTTGAAGAAACACAGAATAAAGCCGAGAATGAAGTTGCACAAGCCACTCTCACATCACTATGTCAATGGTACAAATTCGAAGTCAAAGATTTCAACTTCACAGAACTTAAAAAAGCAAGTAGCGAAATCAATCATCTACGTTAGATTCATGAAGAAACTACAAAGGAAATCAAACATCTTCAAGAAGCCAATGAACAATTTCATGAAATAAATCAAGGCCTACATGTTGATATCATGCACATTGGACAAGAAAATAGAGAATTGCGAACAACACTTGCTAATGTTGAAACGGAAAATAGAGAATTGCGAACATCAATTGCTAATGTTGAAACAATCAACATAAGTGATGATGAAGACAAACAAATAAACACGACAACTGGTGAAGATTTTGACATAATCAACATTACTGATGATGAATAGAATAGAGTTACATGGAATTATCAATTATTTAAAGAGTTATCATTATGCCAAGTTTTATTAGAAATGTTCATGCATTTTAATTTGTTTAGAAGTTTTAGAACCTTTGATTAGTAGCTATATGACTACTTATTGCCTTGATTTTGAATGATAACTACAGTTTATTTTACTACCTTTGTCACATTAAAAGAAAAAGTTCATTATTACCTTTCTAAAGAAGTGCATCAGCAAGTATTACTTCCACTATCCAATTAACCATTTTAATCCGTTGTTGAAGCATAGAAACAACAAAATACATAGCGGGATATCCAGCGAGACACAGCAAAACGGCATACAAAGCTAAAATAATTCAAGTTTTAATTCATCCTATATCTTACCAATTGGAACTTTTGGTGATGGAATTATCACGAAATTCATACGCGAGTAACAAGTGAATGCAGCTCAACTGTTCGTTCGCTTGACCGAATCATACCTCACTAAATAGGTGAGAAGAAAAAAAAAACAAACTTCAAGAATCAGGAACAAAATAGGTGGAAGAAGATAAAATTCAGCATGGACTCACAGTTTCCCGCCAAAGTTGGAATTGAGATATATAGAGAATTGAAGGCATGGTTATCCTCGCTTCGCCAAATATGTGTACCAACGCTTCTTCCGTGTCTTTGCACTAGGAACCGAAAGAAGAGAAGGAAGTCCAAGAGAATGAACATGAAACTTCTCCAATTCATGTAAAACTGCAGGCCCAACATGGTCCTGATAAACTAAATCAGTAAGTAAACTTAGTTTTGTTTACTCAATAACACGAAGTTCTCTAATTATCAAAAGGAAGATAATAACCAGGCCAACGCTATCATCACCACAAATCAGAAGTCGATGCCTATACACAAGAGGAACTGCATAACCATAGGATAACATGGAAAACTTGCTCACATCTGAAGACGCTGCAAGGATAGGAAAAACTTCAGATATGTGAACCATGACTGCCCGGAGATGTCTTTGCAGAAATGGTGCAACAACTGAAAATAATGGCCCCCCCGAGTGCACAACTGAGCCTCTATGAGCAGCAGGAGTAATTGTTGACATGGCCTCGAGGAAAGATATTTTGCTACCCTTATTGAGTCAACATCTATCAAAAATTTGTCATCACTAGAGTAAACTTGAGGATATCTCTCACGAAAAGCACGAATAGCAAGCTTCAATGCATAAGGCTTTTAAATCTGCACCACAGTATCCCACACAACTAGCGGCAAATTCCATCCTTAAGTCCTTTGAAGGGGTCGCTTCCATTTTCGCGTGTGAATACACGTGTTTCTATTCTATTCTATTTCAGATAATCTTTTTGGACACGTTAGATACTCATAACACTTGGTAATATAACCAATCCTTTGGACCAAGGCCTAAAGTCCAAATTCATAAAGGACCATAACATGGACCTTAACTCTAATACAATTCATTTAGCAAGCCTATCCTCTTGGATGAAATAATCTCGACTATGGGCAGGGCGAAATGCTAGTTTATACAATATTTATGACTCACTCTTTTGAAACTTGCTAAATAATATATACAAATTTCATGACAATCGTTTGAATTGAGAAAAAAAAATCGTTGTAGTTTAATTTTCTAACAATCATTTTAATTGAGCTTTAAAAAGGGGAAAAGAGACAATTTTAATATATATATAGCTATCTAATAAGATAGGGTTTTTTTTTCACACTACAAGACAAAATTATAATAAAGGACGGTCTGGATCATTTATAGCATGGCATGATCTAATGACTACTAAGTGACCGATCAACCTCAAGATAAGAGTTCCAATTAGAATTTTGAAACGGGACACTGACAATAACGGATCCCACTTGGTTTTTCTGGGTTTTTCGCACACCAAGTCGCGGGTTCGAGTCCAGAGAAATGCGAGTTTGGGCGTTTTTTTTATTCAAATCTTCTTAAAAACACACTGGCCTCTACTACTTACCCTCCACTCCCGAGTCTCCACTACCTGAGTAGACTGGACAGAAAAAAAATGAAAACCTTTACAGGTTTTTCTTTACTTCCACAATCTATTGCTATTGTTTGCTTTGATGATCTAAAGCCGTTTAAGGTGAATTTTATTGAACCCTCTAGCTTATTTGTTTTTTCTTTTCGAATTAAGAAATTGGTATCAAAGAAATGTGTACCATTTTTTAGCTTCGTGCTGGCGTCGTTGCTGGAGGTAGAGACAACTTCCGAGAGATCGAAGCTGGCGTCGTTGCTGTTCCGCAGTCACCTCAGATTTCAAATAAGTATTTTGTTGTTCCGAGAGATCTAAAGCCGTTTAAGATGAAATTTATTGAACCCTCTAACTTATTTGTTTTTTTCTTTTCAAATTTTATTGAACCCCGGCCCCCAACTTATTTGTTTTTTCTTTTCAAATTAAGAAATGGGTATCAAATAAATGTATACCATTTTTCTTAACTTTGTGTTGCTGTTGTTACTAGAGCGTTTAATGGCATTGCTTCCTCTTTTTAATTCTTATTACTATTTCCTCTTTTTAATAAAATGACAGAAGCTAAAAAGTAGACTTATTTAGTTCATACTAGAAACCATCGATAGCTTGGTGGAGAATGTAAATAAAATGACAGAAGCTAAAATGTAGACTTATTTAGTTTAGACTAGAAACCATCGATAGTGGAGAATGTAAATAAAATGACAGAAGCTAAAAAGTAGACTTAATTAGAATTAGAATTTTTCTTTGTTAATTCCTAGATATATCTGTGCTTTTTCAATTAGGTGTGCTACTATTTACTACTTTGAGTCTTCGTCGTGCTCTTTTATTAGAACTCCGTTTTGATTCTTTAACTTTGCGTGCTTCCAATTTTTATGGAATTGACGCTTCCTAAGTAATATGGTGAAAAAGCGAATGGAAGAGAGAGGAAGGGAGTCGTTAGTTCACCCAGTCAATTCCATAGCACGTCATCCTATTGAATTTCCCAATCTGGTATATGTGCCTCCACATCGAAAAAATGTTGTGCTTCCTAATTTGGTATATGGGCCTCCTAATCGAAGATCAACTACGACTCCCAATATTTTATTTGTTGTGTCTCCTAATTGAAGATCTAATGCAGCTTTGAATAGGTTATTTGTTGTGCCTCCTAATCAAAGATCTAATGTGACTCTTAATAAGTTATATATTGTGCCTCCTAATCGAAGATCTCCCACGGCTCCCAATGTGTTATCTGTTATTTCTCATAATCGAATATCTACTGTGCCTCATAATATCTTATCTATTATGCCTCCCAGTCAAAGATCTATTGCACCTCCTAATCGAAGATCTATTGCGTTGTACAACGACTTCGAAGAGAAAAAGATATCGATCAAAGGACTATAGCACAACAAAATCAGAGACGGAGAGAAAAAGTCATTATGTCTGATTCCTTTAAGAAGACGAGGTCAACGTACGAAGTTGGGTCCTCTTCCTCTACCACAAAAGATATCACAATGCGAAGTTGTGAAGATAATACTGTGTAAGTCAAGTGCTTAAATTCTCACTCTTATGTTAGGTTTTAACATACCGTAAAGCGTGATATATTATAGGTCTATTTTTGCAATGATCATGATATGACTGGATTTGATGAAAGTAAAGAAGAAATTCTTAATCCTTATAGAGGCCATGTGTTTCCTGTTCCAAATCACCGTCACTCTCTGGGAAAGATGGATGTTCTCTCTGTCCAATTTGTTAGGCCCTTAATTGGAAAGATGAACAGTTATCAAAATCAAAGAAAAATTAAGCTACCGCTTCTTTCTCCACTGCCTCCTGCACTTAAATCTTTATTCGAAGGATCTAATAAACGTGCAAGATTATTCCGTGAGCAGATTCAGCAATACAACATGTGTAATGCCTTTACCAGTCTTGGTTACAAATTTAATGATCGTGTGTTACATGGATATGGTCCTACCTCATTCACTGTTCATGGGGAGTTACGACACCAAATTGGTTCATTGTTGCCTGATCTAGGGATGGAACCTAAGTTTTCACAACTTTATATTTATGATCCCCTAGCTGCTTTGGATCACCGCCACAATCGCAACCCGAATTTGTCAAGGGAAGTGTTGAAAACTGTACAATAAACTCTTCTACAAACCAACAAGATCTGTGATATCTATAAGCAAGCATTTGAGGTTTTAACTAAAAATGCTTATGAGAATAACAATAAACCAGTCCATCTACACTATGATCCGCATTCGGATAGACGAAGGTACAATTTTTCGACAGCTGATGAGATCGCAGTAATATTGCCTAGAGATGGGAGTAAGGCTGATGCCATGCGTGATATTGTACTTCTTTTGAGAGGAGGGCATGAGTTGGAACGGATAAGCGAATGCCATCCCGCTTATTTGCCTTTGCATTATGTTCTTCTGTTTCCTTATGGGGATTTGGGTTAGTCACCTGATTTGAAGTTGTGAGACGTCAAAAGAAATGCTCCAAGTAATGCAAGACTCACCCAATTATGTACTTTTATTGGATTAGAAATTAAAGAATACGTTGTATCCATATATGTTATGTAAGTTTTTATGATAGTTTTTTTTTTTTTGTAATGATAGCGTGGATACTAGCTTGAAAGTAAGAATAGAGATTATTTCCTTTTGAGAACCATCTCTTTTGTAAACAAAATGCTAAATGTATAAAGTCTGAAAAAATCATGTGTAGGTGGTTTGCTTGCAGGTATCAAGTTAAATTGCCAAAAATTTCAGTGACATGTTTGCAGTCATTGCTCCATGCATGACACATTTATCTATAGGGTAGCAGAATGGTGTGCAACCATCTGAAGTTGTTCGAGCTCCTAATCAATTTCAAGTTGGTGTGAGTAGTATGCATAGAGGGGAGAATAAGAGAAATGAGGAGCTCGATCAGTGGGCTTGGAGCATTTATTTTATTTTATTTTTCCCTTTCGTTACTAGAATTAGTCCCAGGAGAAAAATTATGCGGAGTCTTCTTTAATGTTTAATGAGTTGTCTTTTATTTTTAAAAGTAATTTGTATTATGTATAAATATTAAGTTATATATCTTGGTATGGTTTCTATGAGAATTGTATTGTTTTGATTTTCAGGTTATGCCAGGATTTAGGTTTTTGAAATGTTGAAAATACAAAAGAGATTCTACTGATTTTTTTATAAAAAAAATGATGATGCTCTTAATTGAAGACTCTCTCCCCTTATTTTTCTCATTCTCATTATGATATGTGTTGAATTAATGAATGTGTAAGGGGTATGCGTAATGAGTTGGTTTGTGAGAAATGAAATACATAGAATTGCTATAATAATAAGCTCACTTGAGGATGCGCATGAAATGATTATAAAGTATAAAACTGTTGGAAATGATTATATCATCGATCCAGTGCTACCATAGAGATGGTCTCTTGGGGTGTTGTTCAAAAGCAATGTGTCTAGAGTGCCGACTGGCACGGGCATTAACTAGCATATATATAGGGGACGGATAGAACCACTCCTATTTGAGCCACTCCCGAGCCACTTCATTGACTTATAAATTGAATTAAGACCCAATTTTTTGTGGATATGATCTTCTCACAATAGATAGCAAGCCCACAAAATTTCATCGTATTTGGATATGTCTAACCTTGCGAACACTTATCTAACGATCTATAATTTATCGATTTCATAATAATATTTGATTAGGTTAGACATATTTGAATGAGCCAAAATTTGGTGGGCATATTATTCATGGTGGGGAGATCATATCTACAAAATATCAGGCCTTAATTCAACTGGTAGGATGAGATATGGCCTTGTACATTTTGGGAGCTTTTAAAAGACCCGGTGTGTAAGTTTTTAAAATGGAAACCTCCACCAATTAAATTAAGGGTCGATATTTTGTAGATATAATCTCCCCACCATGAATAATATACTCACCAAATTTCAACTCATTCAAATATGTCTAACACAATCAAATGTTATTATGAAATCGGAAAATTATGGACCTTTAGATAAAAGTTCAAAATTGTACACTAGTTTTTGCAAGGTTAGACATATCCAAATAAGATGAACTTTTGTAGGCATGCTATCTATTGTGAAAAGATCATATCCACAAAAAATCGAGTCTTAATTCAATTTGTAAATCGATGGAATGGTTCCATCCCTCCATATTATACAGTTCTTCTTTAAAAAGTAGCTATTTAAGTTAATTTAAAATAAGTACGTAAATAAAACTTCACCTAAAAAATTAATTCAAACCTAATTTTTTGTGGTTATGAAACACTCACCATAAAGATCATTTCCACAAAATTTTAACTCATTTGAAAACCTCTAACATAAATAAAAATTGTTATTATCTTTAAAAAAAAATCTAACAGTCCAGAAATATCAAGTTTTTGTAATCCTTTTTTGGCAATGTTAGAGGTTTCTAAATGAGTTGAATTTTTGTGAAGATGATCTTAATATTGAGTATATCATATCCACAAAAAATTAGGATTGAATTCATTTTTTAAGTGAAGTTTTACTTACATACTTATTTTAAGTTAACTTAAATAATTACTTTTTAGAGAATGACTGTATCGTAATAATAATAACGTATTTTTCACTCTAGGTTCTTTGTTCTTCTCTCCATGCCTTTTTGCTCTTTCACGCTCTTATTTCTTGGCCTCGTACACAAGTGAGCCCAATCCATAACAAAGTACAGTACCGGCCTGTTAAAATGTCCAAGCCTTGATTGTCAAAGCTATTTACCTAATGTTCTAAAAACGCTAGGCGGTAGTTGTGCGGTGGGAGAGCGCCTAGCGCCTAAACCTTCTAGGCAGTGCCTAGATGGGCTAGGCGCTAGGCGGTTTTTTTTCCTAATATATATAGTAATACACACCTATACTATAAGAAATGAAGAAAATCATTTACTATAATTCAAAAAATAAACACAAACAAAAATACTTATTACAAAAATGCGTAATAGTTGAAGAATATCGACTTCATATAAAAACATACTCTTTGTTATAGTGACATATAATTTACATTATACTTTAGGCTTTTAAACTCATTCAAATTTTAAGCCTACATGGGCCTTTAATTTTTGACATTTAATCATTCAAAAAAAAAATGACTGGACCGCCTAGAGGCCACCTAGCCCCACCTAATCGGTCCGCCTAGACCCGCCTAGTCGGTCCACCGATTTTTTAAACGACTTGGGCCTAGACGAGTCGGTTGGGCACTACCTAGCACATAGGCGGCCGCCTAGACCAATTTTTAGAATAGTACTATTTACCACGGGAGTTGTTATGGACTTATGGGCTTATAGGAGAACTTATGTACGAAGGCTCTATCATCACAGCCCAGGTCCTTCTCTTTTCGAAGAAATACTTCTTATTAGATTTTCGATTATGTTGGTTTCAAGGAAGGATGGGGTTGACTCTGGAGAGTCTGGAGCAATAAACAGGTACCATATTGGGCCAAGCGTGGGCTCTGTCGCATATGTAAAAGATCTAAAATATTGAAGGTTTTACCAATGTGGGGCTTCGAAGTTGAAAGGTATGGTCGTATGGAGTATCCTTAGATATATATTATAGCTATACCCTCTTAGCTCTATTTTTTAAGGCTTAACAGAATCTCCAACTTTTTGTAAATTCTAATACTAATTACGAAAAAAAAGGAATTCAAAATCCTTAGATATATATTATAGTTATACCTTCACCAATCAATCTATTTTTTGGAGCACTCACAGAGACTCCAGTTTTTTCTAAACTCTATTACTAATTATGAAAAAGTAGGATATAAATAAAGAAACAATCCTATCTAGAGTTTCATAGAGTCTCCAACTTTTCCTAAACAATATAGCTAATTACGAAAAAAAATACTAAATTGCAAAAAACATTATTTTCAACCAAAAATGATTTTTCTAAAATCCTTACATCAAAAAGAATAGTTTCCACACTAATCTCAGGTGAAGTTTAACATAACAAAGTTTCTTTCTAGAAAATAATAATGAAACTATGAAAGAACAAAGGAAAAAATGAATTGAGTTGCTTGAACATTTACTTTATGCATTTGTTAACCACACATGTGACTGGGAAAAAAAAAAAAAAAAAGTAAACAATCACAAAATAAGTAATAGTGTATACCCAAAACAATAAAATTGTATTGTATGCACTATATATATTGCCCTAACAAATAAAGTTGGATCAATTTGAGGTCATCCACTGTGGGATTTAAACATTTAGTCATAGTTAAGGATTTCAAAAACCATAGGCCACAATAATTACGACATATTCTAATTAAATTTATGAATTTTATAATTTTCAATTTTAGCGGAATAACCGGATTCAGTTAAAACGGACGTTGGCTTAAATAAATCATATAACTATTGATTTAGTTAAAGTGGACGTTGGGCTTAAATAAATTATATACTAAACCAAATCAAACCAAAACAAAACAAATTACATGTGGAAAATTAAATTATACAAAAAATAACATCACAAAATATATAATAACAAATGAAAAAAAAAAAAAAAAAAAACCCAATAATGACAAATATTTTAAAATATATATAATATTGAAACTAATGTCAAAGATCAATTGATGAGAAATAGAAAACTAGATGCAAATGCATCGAACTAACTTCAAATAATATTTAACGGGAAATCAGAAATTGGATGCACATGCAAGCATTAAACTAACCTCAAAGAATAATTAACGGAAAATCAAAACTTGGATGCAAATACATCAAACTAACACAAAAAAATAATTGTTGGTAAATCAGAAATTGGATGCAAATACATTGAACTAACCCTCAAAGATTAAATTAACGGGAAATCGGAAACTTGATGCAACTGTATTGAACTAACCTAAAAAAAATAACTATAAATTGGAAACATGATGCAAATGCGTGAAACTAATCTTTAAAAATAATTAATGGGAAATCGAAAACTAGATGCAACTACACTGAACTAATTTCAAAAAATAAATTGGATGCAAATGCACTGAACTAACCTCAAGAAATAATTAACGAAAAATCGAAAACTGGATACAAATTCATTAAACTAACCTCAAACAATAATTAACGGGAAATCAGAAACTAGATGCAAATGCAACCTCATCGAATAATAAACGAGAAATCAGAAACTGGATGCAAATGTATTAAACTAATCTCATAAAATGATTAACGGGAAATCGGAAACTGGATGCAAATGCATTGAAATGAGCTCGAAGAATAATTAGCAGGAAATTGGAAATTAGATACAAATGCATTAAACTGATTGCAAAGAATAATTAACAAGAAATCGGAAACTGGATGCAACTGCATTGAATTAACCTTAAAAAATAAATAACAGAAAATTAGAAATTGGATGCAAATGCATTGAACTAACCTCAAAATATAGTTGTGCTATATATTGTGGGAATGTCCCGATAAGTATAGTTTTGTATTTAAAACGGTGTTTATCTTATCTTTTTTCGTATAATTGGGGACACCTTGCTATTCAAGTAGCTTCAATATGAACTTCGTCTTATTAGATAATCTCACAAAACTTCAATCAAACTTCTATTATTAAACAACAAATAAAGTTGAAGGGTTTTATCAATGGCGAGTTTTTTTTTAATAGAGAGTACGTGGGGTTTTCTTGTTATAAGAAATTTGGATGAGTGATCAATATAATATTTGTATATAATTGTTATGCATATATTTTTCAGAATAATTAATATGACAGGACCCGTTCGTAGATAATCTTTGAAGATCCCACATAGTGAGTTAGGTATATAATTTAAAGAATAATTAACGGGAAATTGGGAACTGAATAATCTTTGATGATCCCATATAGTATATCAAACATGATTTATTTTTATGTCATGTTTGCAAGGACACTACAGATAGATAGGTAGAAAGTTAGTATTACACACCACATTGGATAATTAAAAGGAAATCGAAAACTAGATTCAAATACATTGAACTGAGCTCAAAGAGTAATTAATGGGAAATCAGAAACTTTATACAAATGCAATAAACTAAACTCAAAAAGTAATAATTAATTAGAAATCGGAAATTTGATTCAACTGCATTAAACTAACATTAAAGAATAACTAATGGGAAATTAGAAATTGGATGCAAATTCTTGAAAAATATTTAACGGGAAATCGGAAATGGTATGCAAAAATACATCAAACAAACCTCAAATAATAATTAACGGTGAATCAAAAACTGAATGCAAATGCATTGAACTAACCTCAAAATATAATTAACAGGAAATAAAAAAACTAAATGCAACTGCATTGAACTAACCTCATAGAATAATTGATGGGAAATCAGAAACTATATGCAAATGCATTGAAATAATCTCCAAAAATAGTTAATAGGAAATCAGAAACCGGATGAAATTGCATCGAACTAACCTCAAAGAGTTATTAATGAGAAATCGGAAGCTGGATGCAAATGCAATGAACTAATCTAAAAACTAATTAATAAATATATAAACATCAAAAAAATGGATGCAAATGCACTAAACTAACCTCAATGAATAATTAACGGGATATTATAAATTTGATGCAACTGTATTGAACAAACCTAAAAAAAAATTAATGGAAAATTGAAAACTTGCTGCAAATGCATTAAACAACTAACCTCAAATAACAATTAACGGAAATCGAAAATTGGATGCAACTGCATTGAACTAACCTCAAAGAATAATTAATGGAAAATCGGAAACTGGATGCAACTGTATTAAACTAAAATCATATATTAACTAACAAGCCGGGAAATCAGAAATTGGATGCAATATCCTTGATGAATATTTAACGGAAAATCAGAAACTGGATGCAAATGCATTGAAATAATCTCAAAGAATAGCTAACTAGAAATCGGAAACCAGATGTAACTACATCGAACTACCCTCAAAGCATAAATAACCGGAAATTTAAAGCTAGATGCGAACTAACTTCGAAAAATAATTAACGGGAAATCAAGAACTGGATGCAGATGTATTAAACTAACCTCAAAGAATAATTAACGGGAAATTAGAACCTTAATGCAAATGCAATTAACTAATCTCAAAGAGTAATTAACGAAACATTTAAAACTAGATGGAACTATACTGAATTAACCTTAATGAATAACTAACGGAAAATCATAAACTTGGTGCAACTGCACTGAACTAACCTTAAATAATAATTAACGGAAAATCAGAAACTTGATACAACTACATTGAATTAACCTCAAAGAATAATTAATGGGAAATCGGAAACTAGATCCAACTACATTGAACTAGACTCAAAAAATAATTAACGTAAAATCGGAAACTTGATGCAAATACATTAAACTAACCTCGAAACATAGTTGTATTATATATAGGGAGAATATAATATCTCAACAAGTATAGTTTTGCATTTTAAGTAGTGTTTATTATAATTATTTTATTATAATTGGGAATGCATTGCTATTTAAGTAGCTTCAATATCATCTTCGCCACATTGGGCATTCTCACAAAATTTCAATCAAATTTATATTATTAAACATAACAACAAAAATAAATCGATGAGTTTTACCAAGGTTTGGTGCTTTCTTTTGATAGAGAGTGGTGCAAGAAATTTTGAACAAGTGATTAATATAATTTCCATATCTCATAGCTATAAATAGTTACTAATATTTTTTAGAATAATTTAATATAACGGCACCTGTTCATAGGACGGGTTTGAAAGCTAGTTTAATACTCTAATACATAGCTAGTAAATTTGCGTATAATACTCGTTTTATACGTGTTTTATATATTTTTGCGTATAATATGAATAATAAGGCGAACGTTTCAAACCTAGGGATTAATACACGAATTCTATAATACATGCTTATAATTGCCGAATAATAAGGTCCGTATTTTTAAACAAAAAAAAAATGTACCATAAAAAGCATGATGCAACTTCAAAATAGAAGGTTTTGAAAATCCACTTAAATTAGAACATTCCATACCTAAAGAATATCGAAGAACTAAAGTGTTAGCAAGTAAATATAAATGAAAAATTGAGTTATATATGTATAGTTAACGAGCAATTCTGACAAATTATTACATTTTAAATTTGTAATGCAACAAAATATATCCGATTTTTTCCATATTATACCCGTATAACAGACGAATTGTATGTTTGAAGCTTTTTTCGTTTTTCTGGCCGAATTTTTAAACGTATTATTATTCAAAATTTCAAATTTTTGACAAATAATTTATGTATCGAATTTTTGCCATCCGCGAATTTACTAACTATGCTCTAATATTCTGCTTTCAGAAATGGATTTTGTTTATATGTTTGTTTGCTTTCGGCTCTTTGTCATTACTACTCGTCTACTCGATAAAAAAACATCACCATTAAAGACAAAAATTATGGAAACATCATATGGGCCTCAAAAACTTGTATCACCTAGTGAGGTCCTTATTTATATATATAGCTTTTCTGGTCCATTGCTATGGTAAACCATGCACCAAAGTTCCAAACCTCCTCCTCTCAGGAAGAGTTGAAAACTTAAATGGCGTATAGTGCGCGTGGTCAATCATCCAAAAAGCAATTGTATAAATACTGAGGAGCATATGACTATATGTTTAGTGTTTGTAACAGAGCTGATATTTTCTGAGCAAGTCAGCCCCCTTAGTTCATTGTGTCGTGTCACCTTTTAAACTCGAGATGCATATGTCCATTGCCAAGTAGAGAACTGATGTAAGCTAAATCCAAATACTTTATTGTCAATACAAAAGCTAGATGCAATTTTTTCAATTCAACCACATATATAACATATAACTTGTCTGATGTGGCCACCCTGCATATAGAAAACCTTCCACATATAGAATTTTCTGAAGGTGTAGACACTCAAGACTTTAGTGTTGATAATACCAAAATAACTCGGAGAAACAGGACTTCCTTGCAATGCAACATGACTTGTTAACTAACTCGGTGTTAAAGGAGCCATTATACAAGACACATCTAAGGAAGTGTTTGAGGACCATCTAGATGAGGAGATACTTGTCATTACTCCTATTGCAAAATCAGCTCCTACCTCCTCAGAATCAAAAACAAGGAGTAAAAAGATGAAATCGGTCTTGAACTTATACCCCGATCAAAGCAAAGGCCACACGATTCCACAAAAATAAACAACAAGTACCAACTCACGCTGAAAGGGGTGGTGGCGGAAGGGGAGGTAGAGCAAGAGGCTCAAGTAAGATATAACTTCCATTGGTTCTTTAAATGTGTAGTTTAGGAGTATGGAATGTAAGAGGGATAAACGGGTAGTGATAAGGCTAAGGAAGTGAATAAAGTAAGATTAGAGAATAAATTATGTATGTTTGGACTACTAGAAACCAAAGTGAGGCAAGGCAGATATGACTATCGTTTTATGATAACTATCGCTTATCTTACCGGAAGAGTATGGTTCTCATTGGTATCCGTTGTTCATCCGCAAAACAAATTTCAATCAAAACAACGTTTCTTTTTATCTATTGTTATGCTAGCAACTCAAGGAGAGAAAGAAATGTTTTGTGGAACATCTCAAGTCATGTAGTTACACTATTAATGAACCTTGGTGCATCATCAAGTGATTTTAATAGTGTGCTTTCCTCATCCGAAAGATATGGAAATTTAGTTCACCCAAGAGAAGTTGACGACGATTTCTTAGAATGTGTAAACACTCTTGAGGTGCATGATCTACGCGATACCGTGAAAGCTTCTTTACCTGGACTAACAATTCAGAGGGAAGAGAAAGAAGGAGCTCCAAAATCGACGGATGCCTAGTAAACCAAGAGTGGTACAACTCCTTCCCAAATAATTTTTTCTACCCAAAGGAGTTTCGATCACTCAATGGTACTAAATTGGGTAAATTTACCCTTTTAGGTTACGCAATGCTTGGGTGCTTCACAAGTCTTTTATGCAAACCTTTTTAGGGCTGAACATGCAAGTGACAGTAATCCATCCTATATCTTAGCTCAAAAGCAAAAAAATCTCAAGGGGATCCTAAAGAGTTGGTCAAGAGAAAACTTTTCAGATGTGGGGAAGAAAATCAAGAAGCCGAATTAAGATGTTCGGTCCAAGAAAAACTACAAACCCACCAGCGAATAATTCTCTTATTCAAGAAGAAAGGGCGAAGAAGAGAGGTTTATATAGAGCTCATGAAGATGGAGTATGAGGAATTAAGACAGAGCGGGTTATGCGTGGATGGTTCAAGGTGACAGATGCAATCGCTTTGTTTCATAACATTCTTTAAAGTCCGGACAATTTCGATGGTGAAGGTCTATTGATCTCGTAAACATGATAAAGTAGTGGATTTAATAGTCGAACACTATAAATCTCTACTAGGTGATACTTCTCAATATTCGAAGTTATTCAAGATATCACAAATGTGCCAACAAGAATCGAAGCTCAAGCCATAAATTAGAAGTACAAAAGAAGAGATTAGAGAAGCACTCTTCTCGATGGACAACTATAAGGCCCCAGGGCCAGATGGATATAATGCCTTCTTCTATAAGAAGTGTTGGTCCATTGTTGGGGCAGATCTTATGAATGCAGTAAAGTTTGTACTGAGCTCTCACACCATGCCGAGTGGGTTTAACTCTACTTTTATATCGCTGGTTCCTAAAGTACCAAACCCTGGAAAGGTGAATGATTATAGGCCTATTGCCTGTTGCAATGTTACCTATAAATGTGTGGCAAAGGTCCCGGTCAAAAAAGCCTATATTACGACCTTATTGGTTTCAACCCGGTCGATTTTGTACCTTCAAGATCTATACAAGACAATCTCCTCCTCTCTCATGAGTTGCTAAGAAACTATAAGAGAAGATATACATCACCAAGATGTGCTTTGAAGGTGGATATTAGTAAAATATGACTCGATTGGGATGCTTTACATGTCATGCTTCAAAAGATGAGAATACCCCAACAAGTCATTTTATGGCTACAGGTTATGCTACTCCACCCCTTTCTATTCTATCATCATTAATGGGAAGCCCGAGAGCTACTTTAAAGGAAAGAGGGGCCTTTTCGAGACCCCTTGTCACCTTACTTGTTTGTTATAGTCATGGAAGGATTGAGCAAACTTTTATTGGAGGGATTAACTAATTCTTCTATAAAAGCTCACCCAAATGTAAAAGCTCAAGGTCGGAACCTATGTTTTGCGATGACCGTTAGTTTTCTTTAAAGGTGATATGGAATCTGCATTAGGCGTGTAAAAGGGTATCCTCATGAAATTTTCGTAAGGAACCGCCTTATGGTAAACTTGCGTAAGACTTCCTTGATCAAATAGGTTTAACAATTCATGTCATCAAACTTGGGAGTGCAGCCATCAAGAGCATATAACTTATCTTGGTCTCCCTCATTTCCTCAAGATTGGGGATTAAGGATCTGACCTCTTTATAGAGAATAACTACAAGAATCAAAAGTTGGAAAACAAGAGCTTTATCTCATGCGGGAAGGTTGCAATTGATTCACTCGTCTCCTTTTCCATGTGTATTGGGCAAGAACTTTTTCTTGCCAGAGACGCTTATATCTCAAGTTTCAAAAATGTGTCTGAAGTTTCTTTGGAGTGGCCCGGATATGGAAAGAAAAATGCATCAAAGTAAAAAGAATGTTTGGCACTAACAAAGAAAGAAGGTGGGTTGGGAATCATGAATCTAGGACTATGGAATAAAGCTGTCTATTGTGGGCTCATATTCAAGATAGTTACTAAAGAGGAAAGTTTATGGGTCAAATGGACTTGGAGTCACCACATTAAGGGGTAAGAACTTTGTGCCCAAAGGAGGGCTTGGGTGTGGAGGAACTTACTCATGGCTTCAAAGTTCATTAAGTATAGTATTTCAACAGTAAAAAACTTCTCTATATGACCTATGGTGCTCTACAACGCCCTCTCATTGAAGACCTAAATGCCGGGAATGAAATCCATCTGCCTTTGGAGTCCAAGGTAAGTGAGTTGATCACTTCGGGTACATGGAATGCTCTTGTGCATAATTTGCAAAATTCTGGTAAAGAAACGAATCTTAAACATTGAGATCAACACATTCCTCACTTCGATATAATTATCCGGGCCTTCCTAGAGGTACATACAAATTCTATATCCGCCTACAATGCTTTGAGAGTCCCTGGGAGAGGGTAAGATGGTATAATCTGGTTTGGGGAAAATGGTTATGCCTAAGCACTTCGTTCTTGCATGGCAATTGTTTGCTGGTAATTTACCGACTCAAGGCAGACTTGTCAAGAAAAAGGTGTTGAATAACTCTTCATGTTGTTTGTGCAACAATTCGAGGGAGAATTCAAAGCATCCGTTCTTTGAATGTGTATACAGTAAAACCATTTGGGAGGAAGTAAAATTGCTACTAGGATGTCAACCTCGCTGCTTTGAGCTCAAATGAAGAATGGTGGTACCTTATAGGTAATCGTAAGACTAATTCTTTACAAGCGAGATCACCAAAATCTACATCCGTGGCTACGATCTACTCCAATTGAGAAAACCGTAGAAGATTCCAAAACAAAAGGCAACCAAATAGGCTCCTTCAAGATATGAAAGTGTATGTACAAAGTCAATTGGATGAAGTCAAGAATATCTATAGTGATAGAATGTTCTTAGACAGACTTGGTATAATGGTGAGATACGAAACTATGCCCCTTAAGTTCTCAAAATGGTTAAAGCCGTAACAAGATATGTTCAAATTGAATCTCATCCGATGATCGGTGTGGAACAGGGAGGAACAATAAGAGATTGTGAGGGAAATATTACAATGTGCTTTTTCTGAGGGATGAAGTCCGTCTTATTTCAAGAACTAAAGGCAATATTGCAAGGTCTCTATGGTTGTCAAAGTATTAACATTAAAGGTGGAGGTAGCATCGGACTCTCTTAGGTCTATCAAGATTCTCTTGGGTAAGGAGAAAATAAACTCAATCTAGTCAAAGAGATTAAGGCGGTTTACGCTAACTTTTCATTAGGTTCATACATGTCTATAGAGAATGTAATAGAGGCGCCAGACTTTCTCATTTCTTTCAAATGTAAATGAGGTTATCTTTTTGTTCCTCCTCTAGACAAATGCCACATATTGTGGAGGAGGATAAAAGAGGTCAAGTTTATATAAGAGTTTAATGACAACCCCAAAAACTTATTCAAAAAAAAAAAACAATAAAAGAAACAAGAGGTTATAGACACCAGTCTAGTAACAATCAGTTTTATAAAGAACCCCTTAGCAAAAGTTGTATATAAAAGGAGACTTGAGACGCTTGAACTAGATACTTAAGCCATCACTTCGACCCCGTCATCAGAGTCAGCAATTGCAACCCTTTTCTGCACTTTTTTGTAGGAATATCTCCTAGCTATCAAAACATAAGCAACCAAATTCACGCCATTAATAGCCGCTAGCAACCAATAAAACTTGTCTATGCGGCTGTGGTTTAAGTTTTTCCCAATCCAGCTATTCTTCCCACCCTTCGAGCTCAAATGGTCGACGGTTGTTATTAAAAGAGTACTGGCGAAGTTTGATGCACCAATCACACTAAGATAAAATGCGATTCCCAAGCTTCTCATCTTATCAGGTACTTGATCATAGAAGTACTCTTGCAAGCCCACCAGTGTAAAACCATCTCCTAAACCAATGATCAGGAACTGTGGAACTAACCAAAATACACTCATGGAGATAGGACCAATGTGTCCACCTTGTACAATCTCCTTTTCTACAACTCTTAGTCTTCTTTTCTCAACTAAGGCAGCAGTAGCCATCGATAATACCGAGAAGGCCATTCCAATACCGATCCTTTGGAGTATGTTAATACCTCTTTCATTACCAGTAGTTTTTCTTAGTAGGGGTACAAGAATCCTATCGTAAATACACACTGTGATTATCATTCCAATTGCTGCAATGGAGTAGATGGAGGCAGGGGGAATTTCTAAACCATGACCAATTTTTCGGTTCATGGTACTACCTTGTTTGATGAAAAATGTTGAGGCTTGTGCTACACATAACCCAAATGGCAATGTGGTGAACCATATAGGGAGCATATTAAGAAGAAGTTTCAATTCCTCAACCCTGGTCACTGTGGCTAGTCTCCAAGGACTTTGCTGTTGTTCCATTGTACATCCTGGCTCCTTGTCCTCAAGGATTGCAGCTTTGTCAAGAAAGCTGAAAATAATATTTAAAAGGACATAAGAAAATTAACTCCACTAAGTTTATTTCTTCATATTTCAGTTAGCAAAATTCACTGATGTACTCGTTATATCATAAGAAACATCTTAGATAGTTTAGTGATGTACATTGTCTATATATCAGAGTGTGGCACACATTTTAGTTGATCCCCACCTGAAACATACCAAGTTGAGTGGATTTAACTGTCTCAACCTCATATGTCGTAATTTTGGACATTGATTCCACAGTAATCATATTCCCATATTTTTCATGTAAATTTCGTTGTTTATCCATACAATCTATCAATCAGTGAATTCACAAGCAAGTGGATAACTACCTGAGTTTATTTGTGTGGCATAGAAGCCTCCCATTGCCCTTTTGTGACTCGGGAAGTTCATACAGTAGAGCTGGGTTTGAGGGATGAGGAAGTTTTCGCTTAATTATAGCTGCTACCAGGACTTGCAACATTGGAGTTAAGGGGCTCCCTGCAGGCAACCTATAGCGGTAAAAGCGCTTCCCTGCTAGGAAAACTATGACTGACATTGCCATACTCACTGTAAGAATGATATCTGCAGCAGCCCAACCCACTTCGTCTTGAACGTAAACAACCACAGTTACACCAAGCAACAGCCCGGAACAAAGTCCAAAGTTCCACCAGTTGAAGTATGACATTTTTTTCTTCCTTTCTCCAGAGTGATCTTCATCAAATTGATCAGCTCCAAAGCTTTCCAAAGAGGGTTTGTGTCCTCCAGTTCCTACAGATATCAAATAGATAGCCAGGAAGAAGAACACTTCATGAAGCTTCTTGGGCTTCTCACAAGTGAATATGTGACATGGCTTCAAGCTTGGGATCAGCTCTGACATTGCTAAGAGGCTCAAACCCTGAGGAGAAAACCGAAAACAAGACTCAATAACGCTGAGTAGAGACAGACTTTTCATTCCATGTGGATCGAAGAAAGTTAGTGGGTGACATTCCTTATTCTAATATTATCAGGCAGCACATGGAAAGATTTGAGGAAATGAATAAGTTAAGAGAGGAATTACCAAAAGATATATGACCGAAGATATCAGGACCATGAAGAACCTCCCAAAGTAGGCATCGGCAAGAAAACCACCAATAAGAGGCATCATGGTTGTCACTCCTGACCAATAATTTACGCTTTTAGCTGCTGTTTTGAGGTCTTGATGTATCACTTTGGTGAGGTAGGTAATAAGATTTGTAGCAATCCCAAAATAAGTCAACCTTTCACTGAACTCAATCGCTGTGACAAAAAAACATGTTAGAAAAAAACTATATATCTAGGTACATTGTAAATATAAACATTATCCAGTGTTAAGTCTTGATACTCCGTAATGCTAGACTTCATTCCGTCTAGGTACTTGAATCCCAGATTTTCACAAACCATCAGTTGCGCAAGGTCGACATGCCAATAAGTCAATTTCCAAGTTACATTCATTGTCCTCCTCAGTCTTCCCATGTCACATAGCTGGTAGGTTTCTATGTCATACTTTAAGTTGAAGAGCTAAAGTTCAACTAGCTCATTGGCAAAGCGCAATGAGTATTCATTATTTCTCTGCTTCAATGTTATAGTGCTTTTAGTAGCCAAAAACAATAAACTAGACAGTACACACTTTGTCGAGTACTTACCATAACCTTCCTAGCCAGTCAAGAATCAAAGCCACATTTCACACTTACTGTGTGGCACACACTGCACACTGCACTTCTAAGATACTTAATGGTGTTATCTTACTCCATTGCAAGATTCGTCGGTGGGTTACTCACTTTTTCAAAGTTATCAAGTAATATTATCCAGGCCAATGCACACATATGAACATATATCTTACTTGACTCTGAAAGTATTAAAAGTTTCAGATATTCCTTGCTCAAGAAAAATCACTTCATAATTGGGAGGAGGAAGAGTACTAGTTTTGATGAACACCGAAAAAATTGTACTTAATGCTATCAAGTGGTGTTACTGTGCATTTACAGGGGTTTAATCTTTGTTTTTTCGTCAACTTAGCAATCCTAACTTGGTGAAGAAATTTGGTAATTGGTAAACTTAACTACAATTATATGCACAGAATATAACTAGATAAACATTTCATAACAGTAACGAGGTCTCTTTATTTTTACTTGTGCCTTTTTACTGATCCTTACCGAGAATGAACAGGGACGCTTTCCAAACGCCAGTTGAAGCTCGAAGAGGGATTCTTCCATGATGATCTATCGATGAATCATACACCCACTTCTCCTCATTTATTTCTACTGATTCTCTAGGCATTCTCTTGTTCAGTTCTGGCTTCATCTCCGTAAACTAACAAGAGAGGAAAAAGTCTTAACTGAGGATATGTTTGCTATCGTACTACTTATATAGAGAGTATACCTTCCTTGTGTTACATAAGACCTACTTTTTGTTGGGATGGAACTCTAGTCTAGATTGAAGAAACATATCCTGACCTGGCTATGATTGTATGAACGAAAATATTCATTAGTTCCACTCAGTTGTCATTGTTGAGCGTAGATGGAATAGCATTCTTTGTCAACGTACAGGTTCTTTCTTCCACGACCAAAGTCAAAAAGCGACCTAAAGTTCAAATTTCTAGTCTAGACGTCTAGTAATGTATTTTTATTATCTTTGATCGATATGTATATCTTTGAGTCACTGGTACTTGGTATTGGACTAAGTAATCAGTAGAAGCTAGATATCCAGATAGATAGGTACTGATGCTTAAAATTGCCATTCTTGTTGCGTGATGTCAATTCTGTCATCTTTATCAATCAGTGGGATAATGAGAGTCACCACAAAAACAATAATATCATTCTTCAGATATACATCAATGGTATATAAAATTAACGATGAACTTCTACGTAAGTAATTAGGATCTTCTCATCTTCCAGGTAAGTAATCACATGGAACATGTGACCTTACTTCATACAGGATAATTATATTGCTCAAGTTTCACCTTTTTGCTAAATACATTAAATGTAATAAAGCTAGCGGATTCACGTGTTCATTAGAAACGTTTTGCGATGAAAGTTGGTGAATATATTCTGTCTTAAACCTTCTAGTTAGGTAGGATTCTGTTTTACTCCTCTTTGTTTTCCTCCTCTGACAATATTGTGGGCAACGCCAGAGATTCTTAAAGACAACTTCCATGTTAGTTCTTTTTAACAACTCGGTTTTAAAGAACTAGACTTAGCTAATACGTATCCATGTAAGTAGTGAATATGAAAGAGATATATATCTGTTTGTATGTCATAACTGTCTCTGTTTCTGTAGTCATCTTTCTCTGTTTCGCCATACCCAGGCATCCCACATTATACCTGTTGTTTTGGCTGTGAAATTACTGTTCGTATGAAAAGAAGAGGGTGCGTGCGCGCGCTCAAATATACCTAGCCCAAGAGCTGCACGCGCCCATGCCGTGGAAAAGAAGTTAGTTTTTTTTCCCATTTTCGCAAAACAACAGTACTGGAAGTCGGTCAAGAAGAGGGCGCGCGCGCTCAGATATGCCTAGCCCAAGGCGCACACGTGCCCTAGCCTCTAGACACTAGGTTCCGAGATTTCGCCAATAAATCGAGATTTTGTTTTTTATACTGAAATTTCGGCCCACTATAAAAAAAAAAAAAAGTTAGGGTTTTTGACCTAACTAACAATTTCTTGGTGAGATTATTGAGGGAGAACTTTTTCTTTGTGGGATTGTTGAGAGAACTTTTTCTAGTGTTTCTAAAGAGTGAGAAAGAGAGAAAACTTGTTGAGAGCATTCTTTGTGAGTGATTGAGAGTTGATTGTTGTGTACAATCAAAACAACTTCTCTTGTAACTTTCTTCTTCATCTAGTGGAATCATCGATCTTGCCGTGTGGATGTAGGCATATTGTCGAACCACGATGAATCATTGTCTTGTGTATGTTTGTTCTTTACATATAATCTATTTATGCTTGCTTATGTTAATATTGTATTGTTGTTAGGTTGTTGCTTGGAGAGTTGTTGAATAATTTGTTGGTAGAAAGTTCAAACCTTTAAGGGTTAAACTAGTTTGTTGTTGATAGCTTCCACGTTAGTCGCAACAATTGGTATCAGAGTGAAGTTTACGACCTAGAATTTTGAGTTTTGGTGAAGAACCATAGTGCTCGAAATTTGTGTAGACAAGGTGTTCGATAAAATTTCCGAGTGAGTTTTCTTGTGGGTTACTTTGTGTGACTTATAGAAATGGCTCTCAAGATGTTAAATACAAGGTTTGAAGAAGAAAAGTTTGATAAAGAAGCACGAGAATTAACGGCAAGAGTGAGGTCGTATGAGAAGACTTCTATAAGCAAGTGGAAGGGTAGTTTTAAGAAGCCTTTAAAAAATGTACGATACTACAATTGCAAGAAAAAGGGGCATTATCTAAGTGATTGCCCTAGCCCGAAAAATAGTAACAAGATGAGCGGTAAGTTGGAGAATGAGGATGTTAGTAAAGCAAGTCTTGCTTTCGGCTTCGATGGGGATGATGTAAGTCTTTCGGTGTCTACACAAGAAGACCACATGACTGATAAGTGGATTCTTGATTCCGGGTGTTCCTACCACATGTGTCCAAATAGGAAGTGGTTTGCTACCTATAAGAACTTGAGTGGAGATTCCATTTTGATGGGTAATGACGTTGTTTGTAAGACAGTTGGGATTAGAACTATACGGGTCAAGATGCATGATGGTTTTGTAAAGACTCTAAATGATGTGAGACATGTTCCCGAGCTAAAGAAGAACCTTATTTCTCTTGGTACCTTGGATTCCAAAGGCCACAAGCTTGTGGGAGAAGGTGGAGTCCTAAAGATTGTTAGTGACTCTTTAGTCGTTATGAATGGCCAAAGACATGAAACTTTGTATACTTTGATGGGTAGTACGGTGACAGACAATGTAGCAGTTGTTACATGTAGTGATGATTTCGAGTGCACTAAGATGTGGCATATGTGTTTAGGGCATATAAGTGAACAGGGTTTGTCTGAGTTGTGCAAGCGAGGGTTCTTGAAGGACTTGAATAAGCCAAATATGGGGTTCTGTGAGCATTGTGTCTGTGGAAAGCAGTGCAGAGTCAAGTTCAGTTCGAGCAAGCATAAGACAACGGGCATCCTTGATTATGTGCATACGGATGTGTGGGGACCCTCCAGAGTGGCTTTAAAAGAAAATAACCGTTATTATGTCTTGTTTGGGCAATGATTCACCTAAACACACTAATGAAGTTGTAAGGGGTGTTGATTGTGGTAGATGATAGACTCAACTAGGTGGCTGCTTACGTATCCAGAGTGTTTTCCAGAATCAAGTCTCCATGTGCATAGTTCTTTACTTCAAAAGAATGGGATATTTATAGGATAATAATAAGAAATATCATTTCCTTAATTGCTAGAAAATTTTATGTAATTATGTAAAGTCTTAATATGGAAGCATATCTTGACAAATATGTTTTCTAAATCTGAACCTGCCATATCTAGCTTATGGTGCCATAATTTTAGGCAAGGAAGGCACGCCATAATTTTGGGCAGGGCAGGCATGCCATAAATTTGGCCAGGGCAGACACGCCATAATTTTGGGCAGGGCAGGCACGCCATAATTTTTGACATCACATGCCTTCTATAATTTTGGGCATCGTACCTAGTAGTGAGTGGCGCTATAGTGGTACTCGACAAATTATGTTTGTAGGGGTACGAATATAGTGGTACATACATTGCCCCCTCTTTGCTGAATGGAATTTATTCCTTGCAGCAAAGAATAAAAAATTATTGCATATATAAATAAGAGCTCAAGCCATGAAATTAAATGAAGGAAAATTTATGGCAGACACGTAAATTTCATTTTGATGTGATAAAAAACACCATTATTTTCTATATTTGTATGCGTGGAGTAAGGTGTCATAGACGCAAACTCCTCGACTTTTAATATATGGAGTAAAGTGTTACAAACATATACTCCACGTCTTTTGATGCGTAGAGAAAGGTGTTACAAATACAAACTCCACGGCTTTTGATGCTTGGAGTAAGGTGTCACAAACACAATCTCCACGACTTTTAATGCATGGAGTAAGGTGTTGCAAACGCAAACTCCACGAATTTTGATGCATGGAGTAAAGTGTTGCAAACACAAACTCCACGACTTTTGATGCGTAGAGTAAGGTGTCGCAAACGCATACTCTACGTCTTTTGATGCGTAGAGAAAGGTGTCATAAACGCAAACCCCACGACTTTTGATACGTAGAGTAAGGTGTTGCAAATGCAAACTCCACGACTTTTGATGCATAGAGTAAGGTGTTGCAAACGCAAACTCTATGACTTTAGATACGTTGAGTAAGGTGTTGCAAACACAAACTCCACGACTTTTGACATAGGTTAGAAGACTTAGCTCGATTGCCGCCCCCAGATTGTCGATGGTCGTTATTTACAAATACACCAATTAAGTGGTCGCCCCCAATTCTTAGTTACTACATACAAGTGTTGTTGAAGCTTGAAACTTATGATAATATTGTCCTCTTGATTTTCCGTCATTTGCTTTCAATAACAAATCACATGTAACATGGCCGTCAAGGTAGACTTTTTTAGGTTTCTGATTCGTCAAAAGAGAACCATCTTGGAACATCTTCATTTATAGTTTTTTCCTTCAGTCAAGTGTGTGCTGCATTGTTATTGGTCGTAGCTCCTTTGCATTTTGTTTTTTGTTTGTCGTTTGGTTCAGGTAACACCTGTGGTATGAAAACGCTCAACAGTAAATGAAGAAACTTTTAAGCGTTAAGCGTATTGTAGTCGCCCCCAATTGTTGGCAATTCACTGGAGAAACAACCCTATTCTACGATAGTTAGATAGGTGCTCCAACTATTCAATGTCGACAAGTGCTTGCCCCCAGTTTTAAGTTGTGTATAAAATATTGGTAAAACTTGAGCTTTGTTGTAATATCGACTTTTCGATATTTCTTCAATGACAACTTCTTGACCGTGTCTTTGTTTTGCTAGTGTAGGCAAGCTGGGGTTCTTTACTGTTTTATGCCAGATTATATGACTTCTTGACGCCAATTACTTGCGGTCGCCTCCAGTTCTTCATTTTGTATCATCTAAGAAAATTGCCCAACGACATTTTCGTTTACTACAAGATTCTTCCATCGAGTTTCAGCCACACCCGCAATGTTCATTGTTTTCTTGATAATGTCTTTGATTGTTGTATTGTGAATGCTGCTCTTGCGACATCTTGATTTTCCACTTGAAGAGTAACTTCGCTATGTTGCATCTTACGGTGTGGTCATCCCCACTTGTTGCTTACTTCTAGATTTCGTTAGTTTCTTAGAATGCGAGACCTATGCCGATATATAATACGGGCTAAGCTGTCAAATTGGGGAGTAGTTTCTTCGGTGTGGTCGCATTCTAGGCTGATCTTTGTTAAATCTTTTGTATCAGTTTGCTGCATTCAAACCATGTCCTAGGTCGTGCTGCAATTCATGCCTGAGATCATGACCTTGTCGTCTGACATCGCCTCTTATGGTTGATGTTTTCCATCTTTTTTATCTTCTTGACATGTTGCGATCAACACGTGATGATCTTGGAATTTCATGGGAGGTATGATGTCTACCTGACAATGTGCTTTGTTGTTCTTCATGCCTTATGTTATGACCCTTGCTACGCCCATCGTCGTTGTTATTTTGAGATCTGGATCACCTCCTCGAATGGGATGAATGTATGCTTGACCTTAAGTGATTTGGATGATGTTCGGGACAGGTTCCAATGGATGGGATCTGCCATTATTATATTGTATTCGGTTGAATACACTCTGGTTTTCACCAAATCTGGGGGCTCTTGCCAGTGTGGAAAATGCAATATTGGCGTCATCCCTTTGTACTTGCTTCCCTTTGTCTAGTTGCTTTGACAAGTAGTTGCTATATTCCTTCTCTCTTCTAAACCTCTAACGCAGCACTTCTAAAAGAGCATCTTCATCTCCTATCTCCATATTCTCTGAATTTTCTTTGCTTGCATTTGTAGCATCAAGATCTTGAAGATGAGTTGTTAGAGCCTTCGGTCGTGTATGTCTAGATCTGGGCTGTCGTGGCACTTGGAGATGTGAAGGTCCAACTTATAGATCTTGTGTGGCTAGTTGATCATCGCGGTCTGATTAATCAGAACTTCAGGATTTGGTAAGTTGTTTTCTTCTTCTTGCCGTGTTCTTGCATTCTTGCTCCTATGAACCCGTGTAAAAGGGTATCTTCAGTTAAGACCTCATGTACTTTTAAAAGAGTGGGCAAGTCGTGAGCCTGGAGCTCTATGTGAACCCTAGGGCACAGGAGTTAGGTTGTCTATGGTTAGACCTTCAGTGCTTTGACAACATAAGCGAACACCATGTTAGCCTAGCTAGGGCGTAGAAGGTGTAATTGATTTCCCTTCTGATGTTATCCACTAGTGTTTCGCTACTTCTGTTGCTCACTAGCTAGTGCTGCCCACTTTTAATGCCTACGAGATGGTGTCGTCTTCCTCCGTTCTTGTTATTTGTTGTCTTGTATTAAGTCCTTATGCTATAGTTTACATTAAATCTGATTGTGTTGTAGAAGTGACAGTGTTATTGTCATTGTCTATCTTGTGGTTGTTTCATTTTGCTTTACGCTGACAATATTGTAGCGTCTTCTCTGTAACGATGCTATTGTCTTGTGTGTAGTTATGTTTTCCATTGCTGAAGCCTAATGACAAAAATAAATAGTAACAAAAAATTAAACGAAAAAAAAGTGAAAAGCAAAAATTGAAACTTTAGATTGTAAAAGTATGGATTTGAATTGTGGTGGCCATTAATGAAGGCGGTAGAGGATGCAAATTAATATTAAGCCTTTTGGTTTATAGAGTCTCTTGACCCAGCGAGTTGTTGTGTTAGACTGATGAACTCTTGTTTGCCTGCTTGTCTGATATCGAGTAATAACCATTGATGGAATTTGAAAGTAGTAGATCTATTTCGGCTGATAGTTGACATTTGAATGTTTGTTTAACTTCTTTATTCTGCTTTCTGCCATGGTTAACTTCGGTGTTCTTCTCTCTAAGGGTGTGAGATCTGATAACATCTTGGAGCACTTGTGGAAATTCTCTTGCGTTTTCACCACACCATTGTTGATAGTTGTACTAGCCTCCCTTTGTTTAGTTGCTTCTGCAAGTTGTCGTTAAGTTTTTCTTTGTTTTTCTGAATCTTTGACGCAGCACTTCCAGGGTCAGGCTTTTATCATTTGTCTCCATATTTATTAGATCTACATCTCGCCATTATGAGAAGAATTAAAGATATTGGCTAGTGAGACCGTGGAAGTTTAGATCTGGGCTTTCGTGGTATTTGAAGCTGCAAAGGTGATGCCTTTTGGTATGGTGGAACTTGATTGACTGGATCTTCAAGATTTGCTAAGTTGTTTTCATCGGACTGTTGTGTTCTTGCCTGGTTGTTTACTTGTGATCTTGTAGTTGTCACCATTAATGGAGCTTGAAAAAAAAACATGAAAGAGGGCCCGTTGTTAAGAACCGCAGACGGCGCCAATTTATATTTGGGCAATGATTCACCTAAATACACTAATGAAGTTGTAAGGGGTGTTGATTGTGGTAGAGGAGAGACTGAACCAGGTGGCTGCCTACGTATTCAAAGTGTTTTCCAGAATCAAGTCTCCATGTGCGTAGTTTTTTGCTTCAAAAGAATGGGATATTTATAGGATAATAATAAGAAATATCATTTCCTTAATTGCTAGAAAATCTTATGTAATTATGTAAAGTCTTAATATGGAAGCATATCTTGACAAATATGTTTTCTAAATCTGAACCTGCCATATCTAGCTTATGGTGCCATAATTTTAAGGCAGGCGCCTATATAATTTTAGGCGTGGCAGCACGCCATAAATTTGGCGGAGGCCTTCAACGCCATAATTTTGGGTAGGGCAGGCACACCATAATTTTAGGCAGCAGATGCCTTCCATAATTTTGGGCATCGTACCTAGTAGTAAGTGGCGCTATAGTGGTACTCGACAAATTATGTTTGTAGGGGTACGGATATAGTGGTACATATATGTCTCATTCATTAATGATCATACTCGCTATGTATGGGTGTATATGATGAAAACCAAAGATGGAGTGTTTGTGATATTAAGAAGTAGAAAACAATGGTTGAGAAACACACAGAAAGAAAGGTGAAGACTTTGAGGTCTGATAATGGTACTGAGTATACCTACGGTTCTTTCAAGGAGTTTTGTGTGTAATAGGGTATTGCTAGACACTGGATATACCTACGGTTCTTTAGCAAAAGAATTTTGCTTGTGAAAACTAGGTGTTTGCTTTTCAATGTCAATCTTGGCAAAGATAGTGATAGGCCATGGCGTGTTAGTATAATAGGGTTAGCAAAAAGAATGAATCACACGTTGTTTGTGAAAACTAGGTGTTTGCTTTTAGCAAAAGAATGAATCAATCTTTGGAAAACTAGGTGTTTGCTTTTCAATGTCAATCTTGGCAAAGAGTTCTAGGCAGATGCAGTGGCCATGGCGTGTTACTTGTATAATAGATCACCAATTCCGACGATAGACTGCAAGACACCTTATGAGGTGTGGACAGGGAAACCAGCTGATTATGATACTTTTCACATGTTTGGATCTAGTGTTTACTACCACATGAAGGATAGTAAGCTTGATTCTAAAGCTAAGAAAGCTATATTCTTAGGTTATGCAAAGAGAAGAAAGGGATACGGATTGTGATGTCTTCAGAACCATAAGTTCCTAGTCAGTAGTGAGGTTACCTTTGGTGAGACTTCTGTGCTATATTTTAGCAGGCTAGACAATGGTGATTCTATAAAATCTCAAGTGATTGAGATGGAAGCGTCAGAAGATGCTATAGAGAGTGAGGTTCTTAATGAAAGAACTATTCAACAAGAAGTAGAGCTACCATAACCTAAGCAGCAAGCTTTGGCTAAATCAAAGCCAAAAAGAAGTGTGGAAGAAATTACGAAGTATGAGCATGATAAGCCAGTGAAGCATTATGGTTAACCGGACTCGGTTGCCTACGCATTGAATATCGAGGGTGATGAACCAAACAACTTCAAAGAAGTTGTCAGAAATAGTCATTGCAAAGATTGGTCGGCGGATATGTAGAAAATGGTGGAGGCTCGTGAGAAGTTTTGTATTTGGGAATTTGTTTCATTGTCTAAGGGCAAGAGGGGTTTGGGTTGTAGAAGGTTCTCCATGCAGTTGAGTTCCAACACTGGGTGGAGTCACTCCACTTTTTTGTGGGCATTATTGCTGTTTGTGAGCATGACTCTCTGTGAAGATAACCTTTGTGGGGGCATGACTCTTTGTGGGTAGCTCTTTGTGGGCAAGACTCTTTGTGGGTATGGCTCTTTGTGGGCAAGGTCCTTCGGGGCAGTTGACGGCGAGTTCGAGATGTGGTTTGAAAACTAGTGATTTTTTGTGGATCTTGTGTTCGACTCGATTTTATGTGTTAAAACCTCACTAAGGTGGAGAATGTTGTTTTGGTTTGTTAAAGCATCTTGTTAGATAAAAAGAAGAGGGTGCGTCTTGGCAAGTATACCTAGCCAAAGAGCGCTGCGCATGTTGTGGAAAAGAAGTTAGTTTTTTTTTTTCCTTTGAGCAAAACAACAGTACTGGAAGTTAGTCAAGAAGATGGCACACACGCACTCAGATATGCCTAGCCCAAGGCGTGCACGCGCCCTAGCCTCTACACCAAGTTTCGAGATTTCGCCAGTAAATCGAGATTGTGTTTTCTACATTGAAATTTTGGCCCACTATAAAAAGAAGAGTTAGGGTTTTTGACCTAACTAACAGTTTCTTGGTGAGATTGTTGAGGGAGAACTTTTTCTTTGTGAGATAGTTGAGAACAATTTCTTGGTGAGATTGTTGAGGTAGAACAATTTCTTTGTGAGATTGTTGATAGAACTTTTTCTAGTGTTTCTAAAAAATGAGAAAGAGAGAAAATTTGTTGAGAGCATTCTTTGAGAGTTGATTGTTATGTACAATCAAAGAAACTCCTCTTGTAACTTTCTTCTTCATCTAGTGGTACCATCGATCTCTCCCTGTGGACATAGGCACATTGCCGAACCACGATAAATCATCGTTTTGTGTATGTTTGTTCTTTACATAGTCTCTTTATGCTTGTTTATGTTGATATTGTATTATTGTTGCGTTGTTGCTTGGAAAGTTGTTGAATACTTTGCTGGTAGAAAGTTCAAACCTTTAAGGGTTAAACTAGTTTGTTGTTGATAGCTTCCGCGTTAGTCGTAACAATACCCAACACGAGTGGATAAAAATGTGTATTGAACTTTTGGCTGAAATCTAGAGTGTATCAATTAGTTGTACACGTTCTTTTTCTAATCCCCTAATACATGCGCTATTGGTCAATGTATAGCCTTCTTGAAGGAAAAAACTCAAATATCCATCTCTACAGTGTTATTTTTGTGATTTGCTCTATTGTAGTTCATCTTTTATGATCATTGTAAGGGACATCCTATCAAGCACGTAATGTGCACGCAGTTCGCACACAACGACTCCGCGAGATCGACTCCAAGAACACAAGCACTCGCTCACTCGATCGACTTCAAATCAACATCGATGACTCGTCATTCGATCCCATCTCGTGCCACCATCACCTACTACTCTCATCATTGCTAGCATTAGCATCAGGTCTCTACCCGCCATAATACCCAAATCATTACAGTCATTTACCATCAAACAACCTAACACCTAGAACTACTACACGTGTGCTCATCTTAACCGAACATTTGTTCGGACCACCACACGTGTCTTACTAGATATACACCCTCAATACCTATAAAAGCCACCCTCATAACTACGTTGGCTTGATTCTAATACTGCTGATTCTACTCTCATACATAGTGCTGAATACGTAGGTATTTTCATATTCACGAAGAACAGCCATTTCCATCAACTAAAACCATCCCCTTCTTTCATCCAAACTAGAACTATATCTTAAATTATTGGTGTAATATCCAATTAATCCCATAAAATAAAATTAGACATTTACAATTGCGACCGAATAACAAGTGGAAATTGAATTAACTGTTATTTGATGTCATTATATATCTTGACTAGTGCCTACAATCTTTTGCTTACACTTGCGCGGGGGGGGGCCGGGGGGGAATGTGGAAACCATATCAAACGAAGATAACACTATATAAATAAGCTGTCTGTAAATAAGCTGTCTGCAGGTAATGCTTCCCAATATCTGTAATCCCGATTGTTTTGAGCATTAAATTATGAAAAGCTGAAATCATTGTAGTTTTAATGGGCCATTACACATATAAATAGTCACATTTTTTTTGTTATTATTACTATTAGTACTATCATTATTTTACCTGAGTTGACCTTGAATTCTGTGGTAGTTCCAGACTTCCATCTCTGTAATCATTGTATTTTGTAACTTTATTATATTGACTGTACTGTTTACCTAAGATATCTTAACTTTCCGTCACTTGAGTTTTTTTGGCCGAGGAAAATATGAAAAAACAGCTAATAGCATTCTCAACGCATTGTTATAAGAGCTGGTCTTCAGTGCGCGAGCTGTATCGTGCGCAAGTAATGTGGGCCTTTGGATTCAGTATTTCAGCCGTGCAATACACACGCACCCCTGGTATGAGTAGCCCAGAATTCACAGCGCACCATACGACCTGCGCAGGGTAGATTTAGCCTTGTTATAATTGGCAGACACGTCAGTATTTTTCAACGAATAAAATTGTCAAATCAAAATTTAAGTACCAGCGTAAAAAATACGAAAATTTGATTACGTTTTCTGGATACCACAATTTGTACGGTGCGAAACTTTTTTTATTTGGTACAGATAAACTTGTTCCAGTCGAATTCATTTCAATCTAATTCGTATAAAGGCCCAACAGTACAAAAGCCCAATAGTACAAAATCGAGAAATTTTAATGTTTTATTAAAAATATATATATATATATATATATATATTGGACGGCAAAACTTGTCCCATCCCACTCTTAGACGGGACAACTTGTCCCGTACGAGTCATTTATATATTTTTGACTAATTTAGTTTCAGATTTTGACAATTGTTAAAATAAAAATGATATTTTGACAGCGTGTTAGGGACGAAAATTGCCAAATTTTTTGTCAATTGTCACATTAGAAATCGATTTTAGAAACACATTGATGATGCTCTAAGAATATAGAATGACTGCTTGTTTTCTTAGTGGTTGAGTTGTTGCGGCCATGGACGACAACTTTAAATGGTGGTCAGAGCACTCTCTTTAACACCTGAGTAAACATGATAAAATTGATCTATAGACCATTTCGAATGCCAACCTAAGAAAATTAGTTGATAATAGACAGTAGTGTACACATTTTTAGAATAATGGTAATGCTGTTTTCATCTCTGTACTTGCGTCATTATGATAACGCAATGGGAATTCTTCGTTTTCAAAATGCATGTTTTACCTGTTTTCATTGTTCAAGTTTCTTTTCTCTTGGTGGGAGACCAATTACTGTTCCTTTTACACCTTGAAGAAAAGAATTGATTGCAATGACCTCAATGACAGTTGTAAAGCCACACTATGAAAATTCAGTTTATCTTATTACTGGGACCTCTTAGATGTGCCAAAACAAAATCCCTTGGAGGAAGTTTCACTAACTATCCAATTCTGCTCGTGAGAATTCAACTGGGGATCGACCGGCCGTGGAATGGAATGTCAGGCCACAACCATCATGTGTGCAGATTATTCCATTTGTATGAACAGCAATAAGTGAGGATTGGCAGTTTGTTTCTTTTCTTTTTCGTAAATATTCTTCTATGGCATATATTCAAAGTGTCCTGGATTGTGATGTATGTGCTTAGTTTTGGTATATGGATGAGGTTGGTGAAAAAATAAAATAAGTAATCTGTAACCTTTAAGCCTCTGAGAAGTAGCTGGGGACCTTTTATTTTAGTGGAGAACTTATTTCTTTGGCTTTGTTGCTTTAGAGAATCTTGAACTGAGTGGTTTTCATCCCTTCGAAAAGTTGATTTGTTCAGGACAATCTCCTTGGAGTCCGAATTTGTTCACCAGCAATGCTGGTAGATTCAATCAGCACTTTAATTGCTCCACGTATCAACCCAACAGTTGGTTTTTAATCAATTTAACTATTTTTTTAAGGATATTTTATAATTAAAATTTACCAAAAATGAAATATCAATAGCTCTAGTTTTTATCCCAAGAAACCTTAATTTGAACGACCTGCCTCCTGGCTCCCTCTTTGTTTTCTTCTTCACCGAAATACATCTCAATCAAAAAGAGAAAAAATAAAACCACTTGATAACAGCCTTCAATGGACAATTGGGTTTAAGAAATTAATTTCTATACATAAACAACTTTCTTTTTGTGCACAAGTTTCATTAGGTAACGGAAGAGCGGTTATTGAGTGTTCCGGGTGCTCTTGTTCCCGGTAGATGGACAATGATAATTTCTAAATTGGAGCAGATCCCATCTCGTTTATCGGATTTATTTGTCGAGTCATCCTTTCTTTTCCAAGAATGGGCACTATGGTTTTTTTGAAGGTGTGCTTCCTCTTTTAATATGACTCATTGAATTGAATCGAGTAGTACTGTAGGTAAGGAGAAGGCCACACTTGTGGAGAAGAAGAAATTGTGGGGAAAAAGATGGAGGGAGATAGGGGTGGGCAATAGGCCGGGTTGGGCTAGTCCGGCCTAAACATTTAAAGTCCTTCAGATATTAAGGCCGGATCGGCCCGACTTTAAAGTCAGCATAGGATCGGGTCGGGCCGGGTCACAAATCTAAATCTCAAGCTTTGATCATACCCTAAGCCCTCTTTAAAGGCTTTAGGTCGGGTCTATATATTTTTTTCTTTTTACTACAGTAGTTTTAAAACTCATTTATATTACAAAAATGTACAATTATCTACAAACTCAAAGTCCCACCAATCTAGTAATAATTCTGGATAAGTCCAACAATTTAAAATGCACATCCACAATCTAATAAATTGAAGTACATCGAGAGTTCGGAATTTGTTTTTCCTTGTACTCAAATCTCACTAAAATTACATTTAACATTGAAATACATAGACAAATAATTATATTAACATTTTAAATGAAGAAGTAATAGATATAAAGAAGAAACAGAATAGTTTTGGTTAAGGGCTAGGGAAGTTGTTAAACTATTTCTAATATCATAAATTGTTTCCATAATAGATTCAAACAAATATAATATTATCTTTCTTCTAATTTAAAAGTGATTCAAGCTTTGTATGTGGAAATGAAAACATTGGCTTTTGAACAAGTGATGGAGAAAGGTTTGAGATTACAAATTTCATTTTTCTGACAAAGGTTGTTTTTTGGTTTCTATGTTATAAATGTCTGCTCTGTATTTCGCTTTAATGATGTGGAAGGAAACATTTAGTTCTAGACTTGGCTTGGATGTGAATAAAAATATAATTTATAAGAAGTAAGTGAGAAAAGAAATTGAGAATAATAAGTTATGGACTTTGACTTGATGATCAAAGGAATAAAGTCTTATTTTTTATTAGGATAGTGCTTGTTGTTCTTCATGGCTGCTAAGTTGACAAGTTATTGAAAGTACCCTTGGGTGTAAGTGATAAATTACAAAGGACAATGTTATTTTAATTGAAAATATTTAACAAAGAGTTGGACAATTATAGTACGTGTATTTATAGTGAAAATGTGAAACAGGGCCGGTTAGGGCTTGGTTAGGGTCGGGCTAATGAGGGCTGAATTAGGGCCGAGCTTATATTTTAGAACCTTAGCCCTAGCTCTGCCCTAGAAGGTATTAGGACCGGGCCGGGCCGGCCCTGCCCTAAACTTTGTGAGGGCTTTAGTTGTGAGGGCTTTATAGGGCTTAGGGTCAGGTCGGTCAAGGTCGAGTTAGGGTCGTTAGGGCCAAATTTCCACCCCTAGAGGGAGATAGCCCAAACAAATAAACGTTTCTGTTTTGGTTAAACTTTATTAATTGAATCATTTTAAATAGAAAATAATAAAAGTGTTTTAATAACCAATTGTTGGGTTGACACGTGGAGCAATTAAGGTGCTAGTAGAATCTACCAGCATTAGCGCTGGTGAACAAATTCGGACTCAGACTCATCTCCTTGATGCTCTTTCTATACTCTTAGAGCAATGTATAGCCACGAACACACAAACCAACAACAATATTCATAATTTCTTTTCATAAAAATATAAATAAACTGACAGGTTAAATGAAAATATAGATATAACGAGCCTGCTTGATAACCCGATTTTTCTGCTGGCAAACCAAAATTTTCCACTTAAAAGGAAGGGCGAAAATATCAGTCGAAATATTGATATATTGCTGATATATATAAGTTGAGGTACCCGATATAGATGTGTTTGATATTTCGTAGCCGAATATTCAACAATTTTTAAACCGATATATATCGGATTTTTCGATATTTATATATGTCGGTGATATATCCGATATGTGTGATATATATCGATTGACTTGGCTGACTTTTTGATTGTTTGACTGATTTTTTTTTTCGAGGACCGATATTTCTGACATATATCATTATATATTGGTGATATTTTTTATATACAACGATATAGACTGATATTTTGCATGTTTCACCAAAAAGTTGTGCAATTTAAGCGTTAATCGGCAGCAAATCGCTCTACGAGTTTATAGCTATTAGTCCTATTAATCGAAATTTATCGGGGATTAATCAAAATTAATCGGACACTAGTTTTAATTTTAGTTTAATTTATGTACCTATTAACCATGTTAGTGTTTCACATCCTAAGATTTTCTCTAATAAAAAAATAAGGAAAAAGAAAAGGTAGTAAGGTATCCCTTGTTTATCCACGTGTGGACAGTGGACTTGTGTTTGTAAAAGTGTTGCAACTCTTATACACACCTGAATTCCACTGGATCAAAACTCGATCTGCTTTTCTTCTTCGACATGTTAGATTTGGTTTTACATAGAATTCTTTATCTATTATTACTAATTTCTCTCTATCTCTATTAATTACTAAATCTGATATGGGAATAATAGATCAGATTGTCAATTTTTGGCTAAAGAAAACTTCGATTTTGATTTTCAATTCAAAGTTGGGAAAGACAGATGCGAGGCCAAGAAGGGAACTTCGGCATCGATATTTTCAGCATTCAACAACTAAGCGGTGCTTTTTTGAAACTGATTTCTCAGAAATCGTCCAATTAATCGAACAAAGTCGCCCACTTTTTCGCTCCCGCTCAGACCTCCCAATTTTTATGAAATCAGATCAATGAAGTAGCGCATAGCGCTTACTCGCCTATTAATCGCCGCGGCGCTTAAACTGCACAGCCACAAAGATTGAAATCTCTGACATTAGACCAAAATATATCGGTTTTTGGGGGGTCCGATATATCGGTTGATATGGAAAAATTGAGCCTTGATTAAAAGCCCATTTGTCGCTACTTGTTGCTAAATTTCAGACCAGGAAAAAGCTAGAAAAGAGATTTCCTGGCAAAACACTCATGTGACCTTCTTTTCCCACTCTTAGCAGGAAAAATTTATCCATGTGGGAGCTGGATATATTTTGCCAGAGGAAAATCGACCAAAATTTTCCCACTCCATTTGCTAATTACTTCGATCATCCCTAGTCGTAACCTATTTGCTTTAATTCTTTTTTGAAATCGATGATGGTGGTTGTTTCTTCATCACCTTCACAAACCCTAACAACATCTCTTCCACAATCATTAGAAGCTGACTCTCACCTCTCATCTCTCGTTTACGATAAAATTTCAAACCCTAATTTAGGTTTCTTCTACTATCTCACAATTGATGTTTCATTTTCATTAAATTCATTTCATATTTGTTCGATTTGGTTGAATAATAGTTCGTTATTCTGACTATTTAATTGAACATGATCTCATGTATTATTGAAATTTTGATTAATTAATATAATTTGTAAATGTTAGTTTTAATTAGGTTATTTTGTGGAATTTGTTTCTGTTTGATATATTTTCTTCCTATTTTAGTTTGTGATATGTATTTGATAATGTTATCCACTTATCTAACTTGGTCTGCTATTGTTCAATGTTTCCTTAAAACTTTTTTGATTTCTAGAGGTAAAGTTGTGGTAAATTATTCAAGATCTGACAAAAAATGTCACGTGTTGATGCGGAACTAAAAGAGATTTAGAAGAAAAGATACGAAGATCTTCAAAAGAGAGAATAGATTTAAGGAGAAAAAAAATTGAATTGAAGAATTGTAGAAGTTTGAGGGAGAAAAATATAATAGGGTACGGTTTTTGGAGATTTGATAATTGATAATTGGGTTTTGAATGAATGGACTAAACTACAATGGTCTCTTTATATAGATAAGTCATACTTGATTAACAAGGAAACTATACTTAACAAGGAAGCTAGACTTTTAAATCTAACGTAGATTTCTAAAGCTAATTAAACTCTAAATAGAAAATACTTAATATTCCAAATTCCTAATAAATAATAATTCTAATTTAAAAATAATAATCCTAGCACAAGTAGAGGGAGTTTTGGCAAGAAAGAGGGGCTAGTAATCCTACATCATTCTTCCATTCTTTTGAGAAACTCACCCCTCTTTGATAGTTTGATAATTTATAATTAAATACCTGAACTAAACTACAATGACATCCTTATATAGATAAGCCATACTTGATAACCAAGAAACTTAAACTTCTAAATTTAATTAAACTCTAAATAGAAAATATTAAATATTCCTAATTCGTAATTCCTAATAAGTAATAATTCTAATTTGAAAATAACAATCTTAGCATAAGCAGAAGGAATTCTGGCAAGAAGCAGAAAGAATTCTGACTAGTAATCCTATATCATTCTTTTCTTCTTTTGAAAAACTCGACCTCGAGTTGATGATAGGGAGAAAAAAAACTCTGTTTTGACAAAAACAATATTTTCACAATCTTTCCAACACTTCTTTTGACTTCTTGGATGAAATTTTTGTAGTATTTTGCTTAAAGTAAACATATGTCCAAAAGAAGCTTCAAACGAACTTTCAACGAACTTCTTTCGACAACACTTCCTCTGATATTTCTTGCACTTCTTCAAATAACATGTAACCATTGGAAAATATAATAACACAAATGGATCTTTATATGTTGGAATGATAAAAGTTGTTATGCACTCCCCTTCTTTATAGAATTATGTATGTTGAAAGATCTCACCTTTGGTAATAAATAATGATGAAATATGTGAAGTCTTGATCTTTTCAATAAGTTAAGCCTCGTCTAAAATTGGTAAAGGAGATGTAATACAAGCACTAACTTCTTTTTTCACAATTTCAACTTATTGGGGAGCATAGGTGGGAATTGGGATTAATAGAGATGTGATTGGGGTGGAAAGGAAATCTTTCGGTATGGATTTAGGGTTGATGGTCTCATGGTTTGCAGAGGTGCTAGGGTTTGTATGTGTGGTGGTGGAAGTTGTGGAAGTGGCTTTAGGATTTGTGATAGTGGTGGTGCTAGGGTTTGTGATGGCATTAGGGTTGGGTGTTGCAGAAGTGGTTTGTGGGATAATTTTTGGTTCGATGGAAACAAAAGAAATATATCTTTTTCGGTTAGGATAGAGATCCTTGTTTGGTGATTCAATGGTTGGTTGTTGTAGAAGGGGCAAAGATGGTAGTCTTCCCGCCATAACTTCTTTAAACATATATGTGATTCTCGTCTCAAAAAGTTCAAGCCTTGAATCTAACTTTGCAATAAATTTATCCACTTTTGAATCAAATTCAACCATTGATGAAGTTTGGTGGTTTGCGAAAGCGGTAGTGGTGGATCACTTTCTAGATGAGAATCTAAAAAGTGGGGCTCTTGATGCCAATTGATGCGGAACTAAAAGAAATTTAGAAGAAAAAATGTGGAGATCTTCAAAAGAGAGAATAGATTTAAAGAGGAAGAAGATTGAATTGAAGAATTGTAGAAGTTTGAGGGAAAAAAGTATAATAGGATTTTCGGAGATTTGATAATTTGATAATTGGTTATTGAATACCTGAACCAAACTACAATAACCTCCTTATATAGATAAACCATACTTGACAACCAAGAAACCTAAACTTCTAAATCTAATTAAACTATAAATAGAAAATATCAAATATTCAAAATTCCTAATAAGTAATAATTCTAATTTGACAAATAATAATTTTAGCACAAGTAGAAGGAATTCTGGCAAGGAAAAGGGACTAGTAATCCTACATCACATGTTATATCTTGATGGATTTTAGTTGGGTAACTGTTAAGGAATTTTAGTTAAGGGAGTGCAAAAGCATGTTGAGTAGATTGAACTGCAAAAGGTAACACGTTAGTTAGAATTAAGCATAACACTCAATATGAGAATGGTTCTAAAATAAATAGTTGATAGTTGTTACGACCTGTATATATGGTTGCTAGTAATTAATATTTATTGGTTTATTTATTTATTTGTTTGTAATGGTGATACTTTTCATAGTTATGGCGAGTCGACAGCAAACTCGTTGATCTCCCAATGATGGATGTTTCCTCATTTGGCAGAAGCTTGTATGATATTTGGTATAGTTGGTGATACTTCACAAGCTGAGCTTTGGTGTACTTGGATATTAGAACGAGATTCATCTAGAAATCCGATTGTTAAAGAAACTTAAAACATGATGAGATTTCATATATTTTTTAATTTTTTTTCAAAACTTTTGTTGTACTTGAATTTTTATGTGTTGTACTTAAATTATTAAGTGTTTAAATTCATTTATTATGTGTATACAATGTTCGAGGGTATATATGGAATTGGCACTTGCGGAGTGAAGTTATTTACGCTTGAATGTTGTTATCCATGTGTGGTATTGTATGAATGTTTAAATTCAATTATTATGTGTTTGTGGTGTGGGGTGTGGTGTAGGTTATGCGATGTGTGTGGTGTTGGTTTAGGTGGTTGGGTGGGTGTTGCAGGCTAGGTTTAGGTGGTTGCGTGGGTGGGTGTTGTTGTGTTGTGTTGTGTTGATGTTGTTGCTGCTGCTGCTATTGTACTGCCAGGTTCTAGTGAGTGATGCTATGGTGTTACGGGTGTTGGTGGGTGGTGCTAAGGTGTTGCAGGTGTATTCATCTAGTACACAAAACAGAAATAAGAATGCAAACAGAAACTTATCACTGAGGATTGTGCTCGGCACAATTTCCTTAAGTTGAAAAATGCCGCCAGTATGGTAACTGTCAGCCTCAAGTGTACGCCTCCCAAGATACAACAGCGGAAGAGCAAGTCACCAGAAAATGACCAGCCCCAGAAACTCTCAGTACTCCAGACATGTTTTAGGAAGAGGGAAGGTTTTCGAAAAGCTTTTCAGCGTGTGTGATAAAACAGAAAGACCTTTCTTTTACACTCGCAACTGAAGGCGAGAATCACTCGACTCTACTGGCTAGTTTTAATGTGCGAGAAAAGCGTGATTTCGTTTAGGACAGATTTTCTGGAAACAATTTTGGAAAAACCAAAAGATATTTTTTCTGCAAAAACAAGCCCAGTACTCGCACCCCCCTTGCGCGCAACGTATGTGGGCACACATGCACTAAGGTTTTCTGGAGCTCCCACCTCCCAAGAGCCCCCAAATCAAGGCGGCCTTGTGTGCGTGTGAGCACCTCCTTATATCTCTCTACATTATCTCTCCATAAGGACATAAAGCAATATAAACTAAAGAGACTTAAGTTTAGCAACCAATGTGGGACTAAAGCCCCCCACATTAGAGAGTAGTAGAGACATAAGGTCATGGGTTCATCAAACCCATGGGGACACGATTTCATTCAAGTTTCCAACAATCCCCCACATGAATGAAATTATAAAGAAACAGAAGAAAAAACAAGAATGTTTGGAGTATATGAATGGGCTGAAGGTGTCATTCGACTTGAACCTTCGCTTGGTGTTTGTCTGTTGGGATTACTAGTTGAACAGTAACCTTAGTCTTGAATTGTTCAACATTTATGTAAGCTAAGTCAACAGGTAACACACATAACTTCAAAAATCATCATAGAGTTCCCTCAGATGTGCTCGTATAGCCATGAGCTTCCCAGGTTTCATAAGTGCTCTAGAGAACAAGCCTATAAGTTCTCATAGGAAGCAACTTTACTTCTTCACTCATATAGGTGCCTCTATCAGGAGTGTACTGTATCATTACACCCCACTAGAAAAACCAGTTATAGAAAGCATTAAGAGTATTCACTCATCCTTGAAAAGATACAGAAAGTACTAGTACATCATAGGGATGGGTACAGAGTTTTCACTCTAGGTGTAGTGCCCCCACAAATCACGCAGATAACTTGTTCCCCCATTGAACCTTGATCATGGGATCTCCATTCACAAAGGTTGGGTGTCGGTTATCGGTGATTTAAATAAATAGGCTTAGTATTGAATAAACTTTAGCCCTATCCCCCTCGATGTACTAAAAACCAGCTGTCTAGCCAGGCCTTTAGTTAAAGGATCAGTTAAATTATCTTTTGACCTCACAAAGTCAATAGCTATGATCTCATCTCTTAACAATTGTCGCACAGTGTTATGTCTTCGATGAATATGTCGAGATTTCCCATTATAGGAAGTATTTTTGGCCCTCAAGATAGCAGCTTGGCTATCACAGTGAATAGAGACAGGTGGAACAAGTTTAGGCCAAAGCGGGATATCCATCAAAAAATTCCTGATCCACTCTTCTTCCTCACTAGCTTTATCTAAAGCTATAAACTCATATTCCATAGTAGAACGGGCAATGCAAGTTTGCTTAGAAAATTTCCAAGACACTACACCCCTGCCATAGTGAACACATAGCCACTAGCGGATTTAGATTCCTGAGAATCAACAATCCAATTGGCATCACTATACCCCTCAAGCACAGCTGGATATCTGCCATAATGAACACCATAATTTGATGTATATTTCAAATATCTCAATACTCTGATAAGAGCATCCCAATGCTCATTGCTGGGATTAATGGTGTATCTACTTAGTTTGCTTACAGCTTAAGCAATGTCTGGTCTAGTACAATTCATAAGATACATGAGACTGCCTATAACCCTAGAAAACTCTAAAGGTGATACACCTGATCCAATATTTTTTGTCAAATGTATACTAGGATTATATGGTGTTTTGGAAGGTACACAGTCAAATTGATTAAATCTTTTAATCATTTTCTCCACATAATGAGATTGAGTAAAAGTAATTCCATCAGAATTATACACAATCTCAATTCCAAGAATGACATCAGCAATACCCAAATCTTTCATGTCAAAATGCTTACTCAAAAAAGATTTAGTCTTATTGACGATTTCTAAGCTGGTTCCGATGATCAACATGTCATCCACATATAAACAGATAATTACACCAAATTATTTTTCAAATTTATAATAAATGCATTTATCTGCCTCATTAATACTAAAACCGTTAGAGATTAGCACAATATCAAATTTCTCATGCCACTGTTTTGGAGCTTGTTTGAGACCGTAAAGAGATTTCTTTAGTCTACAAACTTTTCTCTCAAGGCTTTCTAATACAAAACCTTCTAGCTGATCCATATATATCTCCTCTTGTAATTCACCATTTAGAAATGCCATTTTAACATCCATTTGGTGCATTACGAGATTATGAGTAGAATCAAAAGCTATTAACATTTTAATAGATGTAATCCTTGTCACAGGAGAGTAAGTATCAAAGAAATCAAACTCTTCTCTCTATTTATACCCTTTTGCTACTAATCTCACTTTATATTTATCAATGGATCCATCTGCCTTAAGTTTCTTTCTAAATAACCATTTATTTCCAATAGTTTTACAACTAGGGGGCAACTCAACCAGCTCCCAAGTGTTATTGGCTATAATGGACTCATATTCACTTAGAATGGCCTCCCTCCAAAATACAGCATCATAAGATGACATAGCCTCTTAATAGGTCTGAGGATCATCCTCTACTAAGAAAGTAAGGAAATCAGGTCCAAATGAGGTGTTAGTCCTAGGTCTCTTGCTCCTCCTGAGTTCAATTTCATCTTCAGCAGAAGAATCTTCTCGAACTCTAGGAGCATATCTTGAAGAACTTGGAGTCCTTCTAGACCTCTCAATAAATGGGAATTTATCCTAAAAAAAGACAGCATCCCTAGACTCAATAATGGTATTATCAACAATAAATTGCTTTTTAGATTTGAAAACTAAAAACCTATAGGCGCTGCTATTCTGTGCATACCCAATAAAGACAAAATCTATAGTTTTAGGGCCAAGTTTAGTCCTCTTGGGTGTTGGAATAGACACCTTAGCCAAACAGCCCCACACTTTAAAGTATTTATAAGACGGTGTCCTATTTTTCCACATCTCATATGAAGTTTTATCTGTGTCTTTAAAAGGTATTTTATTTAGAATATAACAAGTTGTTAGCAAAGCATCCCCCTATAGGTTCATAGAAACCCACCAGATCTATATATTGATCATATCTTTGAAAGTTCTATTTTTCCTCTCTTCTATCCCATTCGATTGGGGAGCATAAGAGGCAGTGGTCTCATCTACTATACCATTATCTTCACAAAATTTATTAAAAGGACCAGAAAATTCACCTCCCCTATCAGACCTAACTATTTTTATTTTCTTGTCTAACTGGTTCTCAACTTCAGTTTTAAAGGAAATAAATCTAGCTAAGCTATCATCCTTACTATTAAGAAGATAAACATGGCAAAAACGTAAAACATCATCAATAAATGTAACAAAATATTTATTACCTCCTCTAGTCATGTAACCTTTAAGATCACATAAGTCAGTGTGAATCAATGCCAACAACTCAGTGTTTCTTTCTACCTTTTTAAAAGGTTTCCTAGCATATTTAGATTCTACACATACTTCACATCTCTTGTTTTCAGAAATAGTAGTCTTAGTTATGTTACCTAGATGCATCAGTTTTTTAATCGAAATATTATTAACATTTCCAAGTCTACTATGCCACAGATCAAATGACTCAACAATATAAGAAGAAGCAGATGCTTTATTAAATTCAAAATCAGTTACATTGAGCTTAAACAAGCCTTCATCTAAATAACCTTTACCCACAAAGGTTCCCCCCTTAGTCAAAACAAATTTGTCTGACTCAAAGACAAGTTTGAAACCCTTCTTACTTAAAAGGGAACCAGAAACCATATTTTTCCTAATATCAGGAACATAAAGAACATCCTTCAAATTAAGAATATTTCCAGAAGTGAACTTCAAATTAACAATCCCTTTTCCTTCAACTCTAGAAGCAGATGAGTTACCCATGAACAGACTTTCTCCTTCTCCGAGAGGAGTGTAGGATGCAAATGCACTTTTAATGCCACAGATGTGTTTGGTAGCCCCAGTGTCTACCCACCAGTCAGTCATGTTACTCACCAAGTTAACCTCAGTAACCACAGTAGAAAAGTTACCATCCTGAACTACATTTGCTTGTGCCTTATCTTTCTTCCCATCATTTGGACCTTTTTTGAATTTACAGTCTAGGGCTATATGACCTCGTGATCCGCACACATAGCAATGAACTTTAGGATTGTAAGGTTTCTTTTTAAAGTGAGGTTGAGACTATTTATTTTTATTTACATATGGTTTCATTTTGGCTTGGTTTTTAGATGATTTAGACTTAGAAGAACTAGTAGCGTTACCTTCAACCAGGTAGCCTTAGCCTTCATTTATGAAGTCTCCACATTGATTTCAGTCTTTCTGTTATCATCCTCGATATGAAGGTTAATGATCAGATCTTCTAAGGCCATCTCTTTCTTCTTATGTTTAAGACTGTTTTGTACTCCTTCCACAAAGAAGGGAGTTTCTCAATGATGGAAGCAACCTGGAAACCTTTACAGATTTTATATCCTTCCTACAAAATCTCATGAATAATGATTTGCAGCTCCTCCACTTGAGAAACAACAGATTTCCCATCTTCCATCTTGAATTCCAAAAACTTTCATACAAGAAACTTTTTCGAACTTGCATCTTCAGTAGCATACTTTTTATCAAGTAAATTCCACAACTTTGTAGCAGTCGTACACACAGCATAAAACATCATATAATTCAAGAGAAAGACAGTCAAGTATGTAATTTCTACATAAATAATCCTTCTTTTCCCATCTTTCCACACCCCCAGAGCGACCAGGTTCTTCTTCATGTTCATTTGAAATGCGTTTCTCAGTCGAAATCCATTCAACCAGTTTCAGAGTAGTTAGATAAAACCACATTTTCATCTGCCATCGCTTGAAATTTCTGCCATAAAAAATCTCAGGTTTGACAGATGACTTACCATTGGGTTTTTCCATTTTCAGCAGTATAAACAACAAAAGAGTACAAATGCAATACTAGATAAATAAAAAAATCTGAATTTTTTCGTCTTAAGATTGTATTCATCTAGTACACAAAACATAAATAAGAATGCAAACAAAAACTTATCATTGAGGATTGTGGTCGGCACAATTTTCTTAAGACGAAAAACGCTGCCGGTATGGTAGCTGCCAGCCTCAAGCGTACGCCTCCCAGGATACAACAGCGGAAGAGCAAGTAACCAGAAAATGATCACCCCTGCAAAAACTCTCAGTACTCTTGACATGTTTTTGGAAGAGGGAAGGTTTTCGAAAAGCTTTTCAGCGTGTGTGATAAAACAAGAAAGACCTTTCTTTTACACTCGCAACTGAAGGTGAGAATCACTCAACTCTACTAGCTAGTTTTAATGTGCGAGAAAAGCGTGATTTCGTTTAGGACATATTTTCTGGAAACAGTTTTGGAAAAACCAAAAGATATTTTTTCTGCAAAAACAAGCCCAGTACTCGCACCCCCCTTGCGCGCGACGTGTGTGGGCACACACACACTAAGGTTTTCTAGAGCTCCCACCTCCTGAGAGCCCCCAAATCAAGGCGGCCTTGTGTGCGTGCGAGCACCTCCTTATATCTCTCTACACTCTCTCTCCATAAGGACACAAAACAATATAAACTAAAGAGACTTAAGTTTAGTAACCAATGTGGAACTAAAGCCCCCACATTAGAGAGTAGTAAAGACATAATGTCATGGGTTCAAACCCATGAGGACACAATTTCATTGAAGTTTCCAACAGCAGGTAGTGAGTGAGTGGTGGTGGTGCTAGTGTAGGCTAGTGTGGTAGGAGAAATAAGTGCAAGTTATGGATTATTAAAGGCTGGTGCTAGTGTAGGTTAGTCTGGTAGGAGAAATAAGTACAGAACACTTTTCTCATTCGAAACTATATATACCGCTGAACAAACACATTTCTACATCTATGTCACCAACAATGTTATACTCCAATTTCTCATTAGGATATTTAGCGCGGAACAAAAGCAATTTAACATATGTCACCAACAGTGTCATACTCCAATAATATTCTCGAAATAGTTAACAATAGTTATTTTAATTACTAATCCTAATAAAAAGACGCACACAACTGAAAAGACGCACACAGCTGCTTTCTTTGTAATGTTCATCCTCGGTGATGATATCTTTAGTGGTGTTGCTACTTCCTTTGCGAGTACAAGAAGGCCTATATATGCGTCAGTGTTCTACACCAACTGGATTCTATTCAACCCCCTCAAATTGCCTTACAACTTTCTCACATGTGTACTAATTATCCTTGTTCATGTAATTTAAAGAGATATGCACTAGTTGTTATATGTGAATTACTTTTTAATACAAATTAAAATAAAATATTTTAAAATTATTTGCCAATGAAATTTTTTGTGTTATCAAGTACTGGCAAAACTGACAACCAGCCAGTTGATTTGATACAGCAAACAAGCAGCAGCAAAATAAAATTTTCCCACTAGATATTTATCAAGTGGGAAATTATTTGTCATTATTTATTTGCCTAGCAAGACAGAATTTTTTATTAAACAGACCCTACAACTAATTTAGTTCCAGCCTGAGGCGGAGGGAGGACAACTATAATCAGACTTAATTTACACGATTGCTATCGACCAACCTTTATGTCAGCAACATCTAAGGCCCAGGAAAGAGTTGTATACAACCCTCAAGATTACAGAGTTAGTTCCTAAATGCATGATTTGACAGTCTGTGTGGTGGAAACCTATCAGTTTAAGGACGAGTGGATGACTATACAGTTAGGATCATGCCATCATCTCATCTAGGTTATTAATTAGTCAAAGTCTAGGATAGTTTTTTTTATACAATCTTGAAGTGATTGAATCTAAAACACATGAAAGTCAGACTTATTAGAGCTTGTGACTTTCTACTTTACACACAAATGCAAACTACAATCATATTATTCTCGTTTATAATTAAGTCATTGTTTACAACTATTTATAAAACTTGCATATTAACTTGCAATTACCAGTAAACTACCCACTAACAGATAATGACCATAATCCACTTACAGCAAGTATAACCCACGTCCACTAAATATTACCCCACTAAAACCAGTTACTCTAAAAGCAACATGTGTATACATGCACATACCATTTTTCAATATGTGTCCACCATAAAGATTAGAACTTAGAACTACACTGTTCCCTTTTCTCCTCTTAGAGTCTTTAGAGATATATTCCTGATAAAGCTAGATCCATAGAATTCAAACTACATTAACAAAAAAGTTCATGTTACTATTAACATCCTTATCCCTACACCTTTTCAGTCAAAGAAGGCAAAATCTGATTAATTTTAGTACAGATTTGATATGGTACGGTGTAAGAGTGGTTTGAGCCTTTGAGGACACTACAATTTGGCTGCACCACCGACCCACTGAAAGGCACGCATTGTGAAGAGTTGCATACTGTTTGAGTTTCACATGCTATTGTGGGTTGGTGCACATGAGACATGATTCTTTGGCCAATGACTATGGGCTCCGAAAGAGTAAGAACAAATTTGCTGTATGCTAATTAAAGTTGATTCTGACCTTGAACATATATAGAAAAGACTTGAAAGATAATTCAACTTGAGTGGAAGTTCTAAACGAAAAGGTTAGAGGTGGACATTATAGTTGAATTCCTGCAAGCTTTTAAGATTACGTACCGGCCAGTTGAGAGAAAAGATTGAGATTAGATAACAAAGGTTGTTAACTATCTTTACCTAAAAAAAAGATAACAAAGATTGAGGTGAAAGAGTGTGTGACGATATTGGTTTGAGTTCAATAAGCGGGCGTTGGGCATGTAATTCGTTCTGCCTATAAAGTGTGTCAGTAACCTCCACTCTCAACCACTCGTGGCAGACCACGTATCCAGACTACAAGCAGGTCGTGCATGCAATCTAAAGTCAGGCCGTCCAAACGACCTAGAAAACGTAGCTGCTGCAAACTAGTCAACAGCATCATTAATGACATATCATTACTTCATAACGGAAGGAGTAAAAGCAATCATCAAGACAACGCAAAAGGGGGATCTACGCCTATAAAAGGAGGCGTCTTCTCCATTCTTAGGGGGAGGCTCACATTCTCTCCATCTCCAACTCAATCACTCAAGAGAAACTACGTCTGACTTGATTCCAATTCATCAGAGAACTAGATACATAGGCAGCTCAGAACACCGACCTAAGTTCAGTCAAATATCTTATACAAACCCTATTCTCTGAGATTGTATGGTCGTGACTAAAATATACCTCTACATTGGCGCTGTCTACCGGTTCGTTTTCTTGAGAAAAAACATTCACACTATTTTCTCAAGCCCACGAAATTTGGTAAAACCACCATGGAAGAACAGTCATCATTCTTCTATTTAACTATTAATGGCAGCAACCGAAAAGTCAGCATTCTAAAAGATAAGTCTACATTCAACTATCTTTCATTTATGCTAATTTTTAATCTTTGGATCAGTTCGGATAATCTGTGCACACTTCTATGTTGCAAGATATACTTTATACTTACATATCACTAGCAGTCGATCCAATACCAACCCGAGGACTGCAACTACCACCATGTCACACGTTCCTTTACGACGAATAGTTGACAATACAGATCTAGAAATCCTATAACACCCCTATTTTTATTCTCCTTTTTAATTAAATATATATAAAGTTAAATAATAATAATAATAGATAAAAATAAAAAAGATAAAGATTAGAAAGAGGATAAACCCCATTCCCTATTTTTAAGGAGTTTTTAGAAAAAAATGGTGTTTACACGGAGAGTTTTAAACAGTAGAGAGAGGGAGTTTTACAAAAAGAAAAAAAATGAGGTTTCTTGCTGGAGATTTGCTGGCAACAGGAGCGTATCACAAGTGAGTGGATTTTTCTTTTTATTTTTCTTTGATATATATTCGCTTCTACGATCTATTATCGTAATTATTAATGTCTTGTGGTTTGACAAAAGATCGGTTAGAACGGATGATGCAAGTGTTGTTTGATATGGTGTCAAGGTTAACAATTAAAATATAATGGGTAATTTTCACGTTGGTTTTCTGTTGGATAATTTCGTATGTATTAATACACTTATCTTGTGCATGCTGGATTTCTCCTCTTCAATTTTGTTAAGGTTTGGTTACTTATATTAACTAGGAATATTTGAGAAAAAGATGAACTGAAAAAGGGTGACCTGAAAAACTACACTGCGCAGTCAGAAGTTTCTTACTAGATGGAGGTCAAATTATTATTGGATTGACTTCATATTTAATCTGTAGTTTTATAAAACTTTAGATAGATCCAACGGTTGGATTTCTGTCGAGGCGCGCATAAGCGTGATAGATCGTAGTGTTTCTACACCGAGAAAACTACGATTACCGCGATCTTTTGTTTCGCTTTAGATGGTGACCTTTTTAATTTTCGGATTTGTATGAAATTTAATCCATAGTTTCCTGACACATTGTAGTCTCCAACGGCTTGATATCTGTCGAGGCTTCCATTAGTGGGACTGGTCGTAGTAGAAACTACACCAGAAAACTGATGGGTGCAATCCTTTATTTCTACTTAGATGGAGGTCAACCTATTATCGGGTTGACCTCAAATTTAAATCCGTAGATCCTTGATATCCAGTTAAATGACATATACAAAGTTTAGGCAGATCCAATGGTGGGTTGTCTGTCAAGGCACGGATTAACAAGGTTGTTAGAATTAGCTAAAATTTAAAATGGATATAGTTAGGTGGTTATATGATGGCATTAGGTGGTCAGTGGTTATTATACTTTCGATATATTCTTACTATTGTGGAAATATTGGTGTGGAATGAATAAATATCTATATGTTTTCTTTTATCGTGATTATTAAAATATTTGGAGAATTGGTTAAGAACTACGAAGGCTTGATTCCAATCCTGAAAGATTTGGATACGTAGGCTGCTTTGAACAAAAGTGCAGCCACTATATATATATATATATATATATATATATATATATATATATTTATATATATAACTATGTTTGATAACTATGTGATTGTGTTAGAAATTACTGTTGTTTTGAGACTACATAAATAGATATGCGTGAGATAGAAGTTGTATATGAATATAGACTTTAGTATATGTAGATCTGTTTTGGACATTAATGTGTGTGGACTTGAATTTGGGCTAATGAACTATTTGCTTACGATATTGTATATATGAGTGTGGTTATGTAAATTGTATTTGTTTGATTATAAGTTTGTTTACATTCAATGATATTTAAGTGCTTGATTTGCCTTGACGCGAAAATGACTCTATGCATGTGTGGTCTGTTTTGACATGAGTAATGCTAATATAATTATAAGTGATAATAATGTTTTAATGTGTCTCCCACATCTTTAGAACTCTCCACGCCTCAGGATTTGGTAATGAGATATTATGACTTATGATGTCATGTGATAGATGGGTATTCATTGAACGTGCCATGAATGACCCGGGTATTCATTGAATGTGCCATGAATGACCCAATAGTTTGGACTACACTAGAGATGAACTAAGGTATTCGCCTTGCGGGTTGGTCGTATTCCTTAAATGTACGGGAATGTAGGTTTGTGTATTCCTTGAATGTAGCGGGAATGACTCAAGACATTCATTGACACTATAAGAAAGCTGACTTTTAGCCACGGACCAAAACTATGGGTAAAGGGCTTTAGCCACAGCTATCGGCTGTCGCAAGTCTGTGGGGTTTTGACCTATCGGGAAAATATTAGCTACAGCGAATGACCGTGGGTAATTGCGACAGTCCATGCAACAGCTCAAGCCATAGGAACTTGCCACTGTGAATGACCGTGGCAAACGCCGTCGCAAGTGCCATAGATAATGACCGTGGGAATAGCCGTAGCAACTACCACAGCGCTCGACCATGGCATAAGCCGTGGCAAGTGCCATAGATAATAACCGTGGCATAATCCGCTGCAATTATTTTTGTGAGAGATAAAAGCTGTTGCATAATCCGTGGTAAAAGTACCTCTGCCACACACATCTTTTTGCGTTATCTACGGACATTGGCCGTGGCTAAAACATTTTAGAATTAAAAAAAAAAAATAATATATATATATATATATATATATATATATATATATATATATATATATATATATATATATATATATATATATATATATATATACTAGTTTTATCCACTTTTACCTTTCAATCCAACTAATAATCCATCCATCTTAATAACAATATTACAAAGAAACCACATTCCCAATCAAAATTCCTTTGTTAAAAAAATAGATAAAGAGACGAATATTCATACAAGTAAAAAAAAAAAAGTATGTAGCATTTATTACCACAAACTCAATATAGTATGAATTTCCAAATATTTTTCAATATATTTCATCACCCTGTACAAATAATAATGCCTTAGTTCACCTCGCACATGTTTCTCCGTTACGTTTTATCATTCCCTTGCACTTGAATACTTACGAAAATGATTTGAAATCCTAGCTTCATAGAACCCTAGCCTTAATAACCTTTTCATGAGCATCCACCTGCATACAAATACCTACATACAAATGAATCACAAGGAAATAATATTAAAGTCAAAATCCCATAAGTCTAAAAGTCGGAACCTAGATGAATGGAAAAAAGTCATAGCACATAGTAAGAGCATTTCTATTTGCTACAATTAAAACTTAAATTAGCATCTCACTTTGTTTTTACTTGCTCTAAAAAATACCATCTAAAGGAAATTAAATTAATCAATGGACAGTGGTTTCCACTAACTTGGGCTTGACATCTACTCTGCATAACTCGTTGAACTTGGGATGCTCTACATTGCCTAATTGTATCCAATCAAGTCGCATTCATCATGTGTAAGTGCGTAACATATATTTCTAATTTCTATAAGCTATGTACAGAAACTCCAAAGAAAAAATGCCACATGTTCTACTAATGTACGTAAAAAGATGAGATGATGGAGATTCTTACTGAGAGAGTGGTTGGACCAGCATGAGAGGCGAGTTGCTACTTCTAAGGCCCTCCTAAACTTCAAAAGATTGGAGGAATTTTGGTACTTGTCGTCCACCTACGTAAAGTTATATTTGTGTAAATAAAAATCACTAATTGTACTATCCAAACTATGCAGACCATCTTATTGTATGTCATGATCATATTGATTATGATTGAATGGTTACACTATATGATCGACCGTTGAAATTGACATAATTCCCATACAATCCCGAGGACGACGTGCACTCTATATCGAATTAGCGTTTGCTTCCTCGCAAGGACCGATTTCCTAAGAAGTGGCAACCCAAAGGAAATAACCAAGGTAATCACGGAAATAAGACATATCTCAATTACCTGACAGTAAAGAGATTAACCAGATAAGACAAAACACATATACACAACCATAAATATAAGGAAGTTCACCATAAGGCCGATTAGAAAATTTCTGAAAGTATAAGTTCGTTACTAACTTTAACTCTATTTTCCCTTTTATGTAAATACTAGGGTATGCCCATGCCTACGGCCCGCGAGGCGTCGACGTGCCTGCGGCGCTACCTCGACGCTCGAGGAGCCTTACGGTAGGTCTACGATATACATATATAATAAATATAAAAATGACAAAAGCAAATAACATAATTTCTCTACCATAGGGAACTGGAAAACATTTTAGAAGGTAGTATTCCACGACTAACATCGATGAAGAGAACGCCATGGCAAAAGTTGTTGTAACACTTGAGACCTGCAATTATACCATCACATTAAGTCTAGCAAAAATAAGTAAACACGTAACTACAATCATTTATTGATTTATTTTATGAACAACAAGTTGGGTTTTACGAAGGGTCAACAATTTTATTTCTGGATGTGCACCGAATCGACGAAACATCTTGAGATGGTGATAGGGATCTATTCTCCCAAACCCAAAGAAATGTAGATATTGGCGGAATTGTGGAGGCAAACTAAAGACGGGAAAGAAGTAGGGGTGATCCATAGTTCCAATTAATATTATGCCCTCTCTATCTCGCATAAGTTCTAGCTAATGTAAGAATGGTGGCCGATACACACCGGGAGGAATGCCAAGTTCGGAATATAGAGGACCCAATATGAATCCACCACCAAGACCAAGGAGCCCACCACACCAACTAGTATACCACAAGCAATCAGATAAAATTAGCCGATGCACTTTCCAGCCAGGTTCCGCCTCCCTTGGATGCAATTACCACCTTTCCATTATACAAGCTAATTGCCCGATACGAGTATCTCCCAAAGAACATGAATCAGTTTCCATTATGGAAACAACTTAGACTACCGGTTCAAATAGTATTAAGGGAAATGCTTTGTGATAAAACAAGATCCATTGGTTCCACATTACCTCCAAAGACCTTCTTTTCCATTAATAATGTAAACCATCATAAAAGAAATGGGGAAAAAAAGCGTCGAGCATTTCGTCGAATAAAGCTACAAATACCTGCATTAAGTTCAAAATCCAATAGGCAATCGAACAGGTTGTTGTCTTGTTCTGTGTCAAAAAGAAGCAGGGTCTTCTATCAGAACATGGATTACAAATAGAAACATGAAAATTTGACGTATATGCATTTAGTAACGATTGAAACATTTGAAAAAGTGTACCTTAGCTGTTTGTAGAGCGAGGAACGCAGCCCATACGAAAACAAGAAGGCCAAATTCCTTCCAGTAGACATTCTCAAGGATAGGGACCTAGAAAAGCATCTGAAGTTAACCTAGGCTGCTTAAACAGAGTGACACAGTAGTAGCATATACTAACCTCTTGATCTCCATTAGTATTTGTCTCCTTGTGAGTACCGTTGCTTGGGCCACCAGGTAAGGCCTTGTATTCTACTTCTTCATTACCTTATTAAACAGGAAGGGATGGTAACTATCAAGTTGAAGTACAAAAAATGAAGTGATAGTATGAAATCTTGATGCTATCTAATACTTAAAGAAAGCATACCGACGTACCATTTGACTCCAATCGTTTATCTGATTCCATGTTCTTGTGAAGGAAATCTCTAGCTGATTTTCATTTTGCAAAATAACCCTATAGTCAATCCCCTTTACTCTGCATGACCAAAATAATGTCAATCGCCTCATTCTGCAGAAGACACACAAAATCTAAAAGCGTAGAAAGCAAGTTAGAATTGTAAATGAAACCATAATTACTGTTTGAAGGGAAGTTTATGAGTGCCAATCCTATCTCTCCATTTTCCCTCCAATATATAGCTGAGCTTGGACGAGATTCAGCTACATGATTGAAAAGACAGAAATGGAGGAATGTATAACAAGGATAAACAGTAAAGATTAGACAAACTACTTGCTTAAAGGCATTGCTAAGTTGCTGCTCATGATCGTGCAACTTCTTTTTCTTCTCTAAAAACTCCTTGTCCTCCTTAACCAATGTTCTGGGACATTAGTACTGTTTATCTCAATTTCAGTTTCACTGTTCAATACTTCATCAGGAGTCACTTGAGTTTCTGGTTGAGATACAAACATGGAATTTCTTAATTTAAAGTCGTAGAGGTCCAAAATCAAATATGACTAGGAACTGCATAAGGTAGAATGGACGCAATTAACCATATGAGTAGCTTAATTTAAAGTAATATTGTACAACTTCATCTCCCAACTACTTACAGTTCTAGCTAATGATAAACCAATTTCGGGTTGCAGGTAAGAAACTGATTATACCTGCGGATGCAGATTCTTGGATGGATGGGAATTTCTTTAGTCGGTAGTCTGCAAGTTCCACTGCACGCCTACATATTTCCAGGGCACGACGTGCATCTCTTGAAATAGCTGCCACCTGAAGTGCCATTGCGAGATATTGAAATGGATGGGCAATTTATTACAACTTTGCAACTCATTATGATCATGTATACATTTACAACGAATCATAAATTGAGAAAGTTGATTTTACAATAAATAACAAAGCCAACAAAATGAATGGACTCACCTTTCTCGAAGCAAACTCTACGGCTTGTTTTTCAAATGCGTCAATGCCTTTAAGACAACTTGATATGATTTCTTGAAGCTATTGATAGTTGTAAGGGCCAAAAGACAGCCTTTGTATCCCCATTCGACTCGAAATACGAGGAAGCAACTTCTCTAGAAGGTCCATGGTATTTGCAATCCCTGCAAAAAAAAAGTATCAGCAGTTGATTTAAAAGAAACTAGAGTGGCTCAGTGGCCGCATAACAAGGGATCAAAGCAAGTACAATGAGAATAAATGGTACCTATTACAACCAGCTTGGAATTTGGCTTTGTAGGCCAATCAAGAATGTTGTATAAGACCTGCAGTCACAGAGATGGTTAAGAATTGGAAGTCCTATGATGGTGACAACAAAAAAGAATACAGAAATGCAGAGTAAAAGTTACCGATTGGTTCCTAGTCACAAGGAGATCAAGTTCATCAATGAGTAGAACACAAGGCTAGTTATCCTCTTTGCCAACTCTAGTATCATCTGAAAACCTCTCATTTAGTAACTGGAGAGCCTTTTTCCAACCAACTCTATGTCCACTTAGTGCTTCATATATAACCTGTGAAACCAAGCCATTACTAAAAATGAAGACAACAATACAAAAAACAGCAAAAGTCATATTACATTCATAATTCCATTACCTTGTAAATATTCTCAGGAGATGCCAATCTTAGACCATTAATTTCAACGAAGCAATATGGTTTAATACTTCCTGCATCAACTTCAGATCTTAGATTCCTCATCATTGAAAGGACACTCATGGTCTGCAATAGAAAGCAGATAGAATGCAAATTAGCACACCTTCAGATTATGGTCAGGGGTTGCACAACCATGGTTTTCACTCCATGAGGGAAACCGAAAAGAAAGTAAATACTCGTGATCACAAGCTTGAGAGACTAAAACAATAATTAATCTCCCAGCCACTTAAAGAATAAAACACAGAGAAAATGGTCTTGAACCTACCTTGCCAGTTCCAGGAACACCATGGATATAAAGGCAGCGCCCTGGGCATTGATCATCACAGATTGCGCCTTTGACAAATGCAGTTATATCATCCATTTCTCTGGCATATACAAACAAACTCGTTATTAAATCTAAAAGCACAAAATAGCAACCTACATTATCTAACACCTGCTACATACTTATTTCTGCAAGGCAGATGTTTAGGTAGAGTAGCCAACAACAATGTTGCTTGTGCTTTTTCCAGCACAGATTGCTTGCGAAATCTCACATGCTCTGGTATCTTTTTTTACCCTATTTTTTGAAGTCCATAGATCTGCCCTTTCTGTGAGTTCTGCATGCAAAGACAACGTGATAAGCATTAACATTTTGGTACCCCTCAAATTAAGGACGCAAGAATACAATAAAAGAGATAAGTGAACGCACTGCAGCCAATTGATGAGTAGGCAGTCGCCCAGTAAATGATCCCTTCAGGTCTTCTTTTTCTAAGTCCAAGTCTTTGTCCTTATCAGAGCCTGAATCCTTACAGGAATTCCATTCTTCATCATTGTCAAATCCTCCATCATCCTAGCACACGATAAGATACAAGTACAATTAAGTTTCACAATGTAATTCCTAGAGAACAGTTTCCTATACATTTTATCTTTTTGTATAGTTCTGGAATTTGATTAGAAAAATGCATGCACTAGACAAAATATGCAAGAAAAATGAAAAAAAATTAAAAAATTAAAACAAGAATCCTCAATATAAGTATACACTAGTTATATACAAGATTTGCATAATTAACTTTCCACTTAATCTGACAAAATGCTACTTTCTGGTTTCTGAGACATACCTCATCTCCATTATCAATCTCAGCGAGACGCTTGAAACTGTGCCAATGGACATCATATTCATACTCACAAAGAAAGACATCATCTCCCTCATTTGTGGCTTTAGGAAATTCTTTGGGGCTCATAACAAAACAATGACTTAGGACAGATTCCATCTGCAAGTAGTGCACAACAACAGAGTTGAAATTGTCATCCTCATGAAAGAGTTAAATTGGTATGGAATAAGGAAGTGGGAAAAAAAAGGGCAATAGATAGTCACTTCTAAAATATATGGTGATTGCATCCGAGCAGACAGTGGAACCTGCCCACAAAGTTACTACTTTAAGGTAAATTTCAAAGGAAAAACATATATAAGAGATACACCACTCACAAGTGATGCAGGTTTTGTAAATGTATCTGAAAGATTAAACTGAAATTGAACGGCATCTGCAGAAGCAATGAATGGGCTGGAATCTTTGTAACTTCTCTCCAAAGGTTTCTCGCCTAAAATTCTACCATGGCTTTCTGCGGTCATCTTTTGCAGACTTGGTACTGATTCCTTCTGCAGACTTGGTACTGATTCCTTCTGCAGACTTGGTACTGATTCCATATCCACATGTTGCTTATTTTGATTGTGATGTTTTTACTGCTCCTCCCATAGCCTCCTTGCATAGTAATCATGACATAAGCGAACAAAAGAGGTTGAATGAGAAAAAATTATTGTCAATGACGTAAGCAGGCACTAATGCACTATCAATGTAGATGTACTTACAGTGACTGGCCTGCAGAAAATTCCCATCTCCACATCACGGACTGGTTGGAATTTTCTGGATTCCAAGAAAAACCTCCAGAAAACTCAAACCTCTCAGGCTACGAAAAATTCTCACCTTCAAGAAACTATCAAGAGATTCAGTGTTCGTTGGAAGAAAAAAAATGGATAATTATCAAAGTAACAAGGCTATACGCAATACTTACCAAACACTTGAATTGTAGACACTATCTTATTCAACTCGAGAACTAAACCTGCATATTCTTGTGCTTCAAGGGACAGGTGAGGTTGCTTTCACTTCATAACCTGCAAAAACCAATCAGTTCCACCTTTTCCCTCCTCCTTTATGACCAGCAACACAAATATCTAGTTTGCGTTGGCGGAGCTAAAAAAGGGTTAGATTAGTACAAAGAATCCCGCCACCTGAAAAAGTAAACAAACAACCACACAATTGCAAGTACCACATATAGCACAACCAAAATATCTATAAAACAAGCTCATCCAACATATAACACAACCAAAATATCCATAAAACAAAATAACACATTGGAAGTATCCATAACAAAACAACGTATCCAGAAAGCAAAGTAACATGTCCAAAATCCTGACTTGATTAATACAAAATAAAATACTTCCAAGTCCAAGATGAAAATGACACTATGTGTCTACTAAAAAAGGGGAAATGGCCTTTAACAACGAGGGGGGAGAAACTGCAGAAATTCCTTAGGCCAAATAACATGTCCCCGCCTAACTTGACCAAAGAGTGCGAAAGTGATTATAGGGCTCAAGCAATTCGCAAGAACCCACAATAATCGCCTCAATGTAAACCAAGAATTTTCCATCCCCCAAAGTTCTATTTCCAATCTTCAATGTTGGATCAACTTTTTTCACCCTCCCAGATGCAACCTTTCTCAAGGGCCAAAAGGCTCTCACATTGACTTCAGCATTCATGTAATCAGGTCCTTTCAAAAATAGATAAAAAATAAAATAAAATAACATTAGTTAAAATTTCAAATACACAAACCATTAAATTTTACTATTACTATGAGAATAAAATAAAGTCATATGTATTCGTACCTGAGAGAATATATCATGTGATCCAGAAGAAGAGGGTCCAACAGGGGAATTACATGTGGGTGGCAATCTGGCGGACAAGATTCTGCACTGTTTCATTAATCTGATTTACTTTTCCATCAAATGAGTCCTTCAACTCATCAATTTTCTTTTCAAACTGATTTTTTAACTCCTCAGTGACCTTAATCTGTTTCTGATATCTCTTCCTATAAGGAGCCAATGCTTAAATGAAGACTTAGAGACACGGAACCCATGACCCACATGTGCCCTCTTGAGTCTTTACCAACAACCTGTACTTGGAGATTTTAATTCGAGGAATAAAAATAAAATTGAGCAAAGTATAAATTCATACCTCTGTCCAACATCATTGTTGTCGCATGCTTCAAAGTCGGAGTTGGAGGTCGTGTTAGAGTTCAAAGGGGAACGTTGAGAAATCTTATCCTATTCAATGGAAAACATAAAAAAAAATCTAAAATCACATAGATAACACAGATGTATCACTGACTAAGCATATACTTTTAAATAGTATATATATGTAAGTGATGCATTGACTAAGCATCCAAGAAAAAAACATATAAAATAAAGACTTACTGCCAAACTCTGTCGTTGGGGTGTACCAGTTTTTTTAAGTGTGTGCATTTATACGTACATATCACCCCGATCAACTTCTTCCACTGACACACCTTGTTCCTTTGCAATTTTACGGCGATAAACTTGTGCTGGTGTCCTCCCCCCACAGTTTGGTTCAATTTGCATTGCACGGTTCATAAACTTAATGCCTACATAACATACACAAATTAAGTTATAGTTTGCTTTGCATCTTATAAGCTAGTAAGGACGGTGCATATCGTATAGTATATCGTTAGAATGTCTAAGACAGTACCTTAAATTCATCTGAATGACAATGATTCACAAAAGCTTTCCAATCCTCCAAAGGGATTCCATCGGTGCCTTCATTTTCACAATTTCTGGATCCTTACCAGCAACATATTTCTTTTTTAGTTCACCCTTGTGCCTCCTCCATGCGGCCATAACTTTATCCCGAACATACTTACAGTCTACCACCTTGTCTTCGTCACCATTAACAAATACAAAAGTGTCGCTCAAGCTTTTAATGATTATGTTATAGTGAGTTCCTTTACTAAGTTTCATCATAGTTGGCCAATCCTTATAGAAGCATGGGATCTCACAGTCCGCAAGGCGAGTAGCTTCACTAGATAGCCTGCTGACACCTTCTTTAGGAAATCAGGCTTGTTATAGATATTAAGCCAAAGTTCAATTCTCTGCCCCTCTTCCAAATGATCGGATATAGGTAGAGTAGGACCTCTAGTGTTATCTGGCCTTGGTCGTGAAGTGCGCACTCCACCCACGATAATGCAAAACCCGATGATGTTATACAAGGATGAAATGGAAATAATTAACTTAATCGATAATCATGAATTATTAACTAATTACCGGTGTTAGTGTTGGGGAGTCCTCTAGTGGGTGAAATGAATGCGGGGATGTGCTACTAGCCATAGTACAAAGCGATAACTAAACTCACGCAAATTAAACAAGCACTTGCATATCTGATTAAGTTAATGATCAATACAATAAGGATCAATGTACAAATAACAAAAAATGAATTCAGAAATTAGTCAAAATGTGAAACACTAATTTAAAAATGTGAACCACTAATTTAAATATGAATTCAAAAAAAGTAGCAAAATAGGTTTAAATATGTAATTCTCGGAACAAAAGACTTCATATAATAAAATAACATCTCATTTCTTTCTAGGTATTTTTCTTCAGTTGATAACCTCAACAGCAGCAACCATATTCTCTTCATTAAAGATCAACTCATCCTCCATACGTTCTGGAATGATAGGCCTCGCGAACAATTCATCCACAACTATATTTTCTGACACTACTCTTGTTGAGTCCATATCAGAGTAAACCTTTCTTGGAACCTCAATAACCACATGCTAATCAAGATTGACTGGGTCTTTAGAGTAAAAGACCTGGGATACATGCTCAGTAAGAATGAATGGCTCGTCATTCATTTGAGATGAACCAAGCATATTGGATAGATTGACCGACAACAGTTTTGACTCATTATCCACCTTTACACCGTTTGGGAGCTTAACCCAATCGCACTTGAATAACACTGGTTTGTAATCAGTATTTGGGTACTCCAATTGAACAATTTTCCTAAGAACACCATAGTATTCAGCAGATGATTCTATAGGATTTTTATCCTTAGCACTTTCGGCGAAAAGGTAGTTGGGCACTTGGTACAAACTCCACTGTTTTGGTTTCTTCTAGTCAACTCATAATCTTTGGTGACAAATAAAAAACCATTGACTACATACTTCTCATATGTTATAGCAAAACGTGCTGGTCCCCTTGCTATTTCTATAAGCTCGTCATCTTTCTGGTTTTGAACATCAAGTTCTCTCCTTAACCATGGCATGAACTCGTCTTTTTCAGGTACTTTGAACTGGCCAGACTTTCTTCCTGTGTTTCTCTTGCAGACCTCGAAGAAGTTATTGTACTCTCTGTTCAATATCATTAATAAAAGCACAATAAATAATATAAAAATGTCTATTTGGTAATTGAAAAAACCATACACGTAAACTACAATAGACTTACTTCTCCCACATCTCATACTTTGGATGACTTTTCAATATCCACTTACGTGCTTGCTCCCACTCAACACCCTCTAAAAGGTAACATTTACTTGGACCAAGAGGACCTACTTCATCAACTTCATCGAGCAAACCAGGAGGCATTGTTACCTCAAAACCCTCGGTGCACTCTTCTAGCTTTTGAAGGAGGCCACCCCCTCCTTCATATCCTCCACAATATATCATTGTCTCCTCCTTCAAGTATCGCTCAAAGAATGCAACCTTAAGGCTTTATTTTATTAAATAACATAATCCTTGTACTGCTTCATTAACCTTTAAATAACAAAACTTAAATAGAAAGTACGAGAAATAAAACCAAATAATCATGTGAAAAGTTTTTGATCTAAGTATACCTTTCAAAGACATACATCCATCGATAGAACACTGGTCCTAACACGCGGGCCTCATAGGCTAAATGAATGGGAAGATGCATCATTATGATAAAAAGCGACGGAGGACACATCTTCTCAAGCTCACATAAGGTTCTGGCCATACCCATCCCAAGTATAACCAAAGAATCAACATCAATTCTCCTCGAGCATAAAGCACGAAAAAAAGTACAAAAACTCAATATAATAGCCCGGGCCTCCTTCCGATCTTTATATGCATGTTGGATCAATACAGGAAGCAAATGTTGCATTAGAATGTGATAGTCATGAGACTTCATTACTTTGAGTTCCATGGACCCCTCCTTGACAATAATCTTCCAATTGCTACTAAAACCAACAGGTACGCGCATGTTTCTTAAGGTGGTAAAAAACAAAGACTTCTCGGCAAGTGTAAAACAGAACACTCCACGCTTTTTACGATTATTGTCTGTCACCCAATACTTCTTCTTTATCCCCAAAAGTTTCAAGTCTTTGCGTGCATTGAGATCATCTTTGGTTTTTTTCGTGTCCAATATCAAAGCAATAAGAATTTCACATACGTTTTTCTCAGTGTGCATCACATCAATGTTATGAGGAACGGGGAGTTCTTCCCAATATGGAAGAAGTTTAGAAAATATTGACTGCTTCAAAAAACTAGAATCACTGTCCACATCTTCCTCATCCTCGGAGTCACCACCTCCCCGTTTCCTTTTCTTTAACTTTCCCCATTTCACTTTGAGATTCTGAGTTAACTCTTTAACCTTCTCCCCAGACAAACGCAGGGGTTGTGACCTGAGCTCTTCTTCCTTGTTGAAAGTAGATTCTCTCACATCAAGTCTATTTGGATCTAATTGCGGCAAAAATCGTCTATGACCAAGGTAAACATTTTTTCTCCCATGAACAAGTCTCACAGTAGATGTATTTAAACCACAAGGGGGACAAGCATATCTCCCCTTAGTCCTACATCCAGAGATGTTCCCAAAAGCTGGGAAGTCGTGAATTGTCCATAAGAGAACTGCACACATATTGAAGACATCACCCCTATTAGCATCTTTGACTAACACTCCTTTATCCCACAAGGATTGCAATTCATGGACCAACAACTGTAAATAAATATCTATATCATTACCAGGTTGTCGTCGTCTCTCAATGAGCAGTGCTAGCATAGTGAATTGCGGTTTCATACATAGCCAAGGAGGGAGGTTATATGTGACACACATTACTGGCCAAGAACTATACGATGTGCTTTGCATTCCAAAGGGGTTGAACCCATCATTGGCAAGGCCCAATCGAACATTACGTGGCTCGGAAGAAAAGCTTGGGTATATCTTATCAATATGTTTCCAAGATGATGAATCAACTGGGTGACCCAACTCACCATCCCCCAATCTATTTGTAGAATGCCAACACATAGCTTTGGCTACCCAACCGACACCATACATTCTCTTCAACCTATCCCCAATTGGAAAGTACCGCAACTGCTTCGCAGGTAGTCTTACACGGTTTTTTCTCTCCTCAATTGTTGCAATTTTATATCTCGACACCTTACAAGTAGGACATTCTTGCAACAATTCATTTTTCTTCCCCCAATATAAAATACAATCATTTGGGCATGCATCGATCTTCTCATAAGTTAGCCCCAACTCCTTAACTAATTTTTCAGATCGATACGTGTCTTTCGGAACTTTCTTATCCGCCGGTAACGCTGCCTTAAGTAACTGAAGCAACTCAGTAAAACTTATGTCAGACCACCCACGTGTAACTTTGATTCTAAATAGCTTTATGACAAACCTTAAGACAGTGAAATTCTTGCAACCAGGATACAAAGCACTCATGGCCTCTTCAAAGTTCTTATCTGACAATATTGATTCAGCATCATCAATGCTCGGTGCCTCTCCATTATCAACTCCGAGACCTCCAAGAAATGAATCTAACTCTTCACCACCAAATTCTTCAACCACGGTTGTAAATGCATCATTTATATTCATCTCATGCAGATTAGAGTTCCCATGGGACACCACATTCGGATCATGTCTTTCTTCACCATGAAATATCCAGTGTAAATATGTTAGGTTGAATCGGTTTTTATAGATGTGATACCTCACGAGTTCGTAGGTTTTTGCTTTCCCTCCATTTTTACACACACGACAAGGACACGGCATTAAGAGCTTGTTACGGTAGTTTTTTACCATAAAGTCCATAAAATAGTTTACCCCATTTATAAAGCGGGTGTCATGGCAGTCTAAATTGACCCAACTACTTCTATCAGTTGGAGAAAAACCCTCCATGACGTATCTACAAATAAACAAAAATCACACAAGTTCAAAACTTCAAACTATATACAAGATAAATAGCATGATCCATTCATGAATAAACCTATCCCAAACCCTCATCTCAAGCAAAAAATGTCTAACCAAATTAACAAAATCTCTAAAAATGAATTATTTTTACCGGACTAGCAAAAATCACATGAATATGTATTTAAAACCTAAGCAATTTGTAATGAAAAATATATATTTGTAATAGATAAAGCAAAAGAGACAGTAACCAAACAAATATCAATGTAAATCCATTTTTGAAATAAATAAATGTGTGCAATATGCTCAAACTAAGAAAACTAAAACTCGGCCATCTAGGGAGGTCACATTGATTAGAAAAAAATATATATTAAGAGAGCATATCCAAATGAGCTAAATTGAAAATTAAATAAACCCATTTCACATAGTTGTTTTATTCACTCATACAACCAATAACAAAATACATTTCATAGTTTGACATCTCACCTCCGTAGTAAGTAAAACGCTACAAGAGAACCCTATAAGCACTGAGGCGTACCTTCTTGAGCTGAAAAAAATGCGTAACAATTAAATATGTTTCTATCTATATGTTTCAAACCAACAAAAAATCAGTAATTTAATAGTTATATATTAATACTATATATAGTTAGAAAAAAAAAATTGTTCTCTGAAAAAACATCCATGAAACAAACAGTCAAGGAAAAACACTCAAAAGCAGTAACATAGTAGTAACATGATCAAAACTTAACAAACTTCAACCTTAATTTCATCACAAACTAACAATACCATCTTTAATTATCAGCAAACCATCAATCATACAAGTTAAAATAAGCAAACAAATCAAGCACTCAAATCTCAAACCGAACTAAACCAGTGAAAACGGCAACATCCACATAAATAAATCAAATAAATGAAACCCAATTAACTAACAGTGAAAAAACAAAAGCCCAACTTAAAAAAAATACTAACTTTAATCTAACGTACGACAAATATCAAACTACAACTTCAATTAGTTTGTTGGTGGTACGTACAACACACTTAATTCCAAAGTGAAAATCGTATGTAAGTTGAGATGGAAAAGATGAGTTTTGATTACCGATAGTTTGAAGATAAAGTTGAAGGCAATGAAGGCCAAGAGTTTGATTTTGTGTATTTAGATCAACTTGGTATGACATCAACCTTCAATCACAAGACCTTCTGCAGACAGTCGTTAATTGGCGGGAACTATGGTCTGCTGAATACTACAAACTTTGTCCCCAACCCAGATTACTATAAGTATGTCATTGCCTCATTGGAGTGAAACCTTGTCTTAATTCAGTCATTTGCATGTAAGATATCTACTGTTGCTATTTTGATTCCTAATACCTCTTTCTTCCCCTATCAGTGCTCTTCTTTGACACAAATTAATGGGGAATAATGTTCTTCGAGCTACTCATAACGGCTCCCCTCACTTGCGCGTGTACTCTCATTGTTCCAGGACCAAGGTATAGTTTTAATCTTTATGTTTATATACAGGTATCTGTCTTTTTTCCATCTAGTTGTTTTTTTATTGTTATCATTTGAGTTGCCAAGAATAACAACAAAAAAAAACACCCTTTACTCAATTTCCATCCAAAAAAAAAAAAAAAAAAAGAAACCTTTAATAAAATAAACACTTAAAAATTAAATAGTTGTAAGCATTACCTTTGATGTTTGATGAGAGACATCGTGAGAGAAGCGGTAGTGACGAACTGTTAGCGAGGTGCAAGTGGTGGTGGTGGACGAACTGAAAGGGCAGAAGATGAGAGAGATGGTGACAGAGGCGGTGGAATCTAGAGGTGAGATTAGTTTCTAAATTTCTCTGAATATTTTGAGTTTTTGTGGGCTGGAAATTTTGGTGCACGCCCATAATTTTGGAGCAATTTTGGAGCAATGACGGCGCTGTATAGCCGTGGGAGAGAATAGATAGTGTGAAGGATCTGATCCAACGGTCCAAACCATGGGAACACCTACGCGTACTAACCGTGGAGAAAGGTTGCAAAATATCATCATCCCATGCTACAACAACTATTACAATACCAATGGAGAACAACCGTGGCTAATTATCCGACAGCTTTGGTCCGTGGCAAACGTTTCGGGTAATCCGTGGCTAAAGCCCTATTTTCTTGTAGTGTGAATGTTCTATGAATGGCTCGTTAGTGTTATGATGTGTATTCCTTGAATGTGGCGGGAATGACCCAAGGTATTCATTGAATGTGCCATGAATGACATGATAATTTGTTATGCTCAAAGGAGGCTTTATGATTATGTGTACGGAAGCCCAGAGATGGCTGTGACTCACAAGTTACGAGTTTACAAGATGAAAGTATGTTTCTTGGAGGCGATATCCCGTTTGGGACATATGTCTTGTAGTGGTACTCGGTGTGAGTGAGGCACACGGATATGTGTGATTTAGCAAATGTGTGTAGTGCAAATCCTAGAGTAGGAATTAAAGGTTGGGTTGTGTCTTTTAATAAATAAGTCAACGAGATAATTAATAAGTGAAGTAAAATATTGATTTTTACGTGTGATGTTGTTATTGCATGTGATGTATATGATTTCTTATGAGAAATATATACGTGGTTTGTATGAGTTGATACTCACAAGGGATGAATGTACTCCTTGGGTGTGATATTTTCCTGTTCTCATAAGTAGACGAGTGGTTTTTAAGTAAAAGTATATGAATTGTGTGATGTTATGGATGTGAAGTGTGACTGTGAATAATATTAGTAAATGATTGTGATTTCTATGTGACTGCGAAATGACTATAACTTGATATGTTATTACAAAAATATTAATGACTTGTGATAGTCTGAGATCTATGGTTATGCACGCATAAACTTTATGACGTAATGATGTTATATGAATGACTACCCTTGATATAGGTTTTATGATAAGTGGTATTCCCCGAATATGCGGGACGAACCAGGTTATATCAATTAGACTTAAATGTCTTAAATGAGGTTTGGTTATGAATTAAAATTTGACTGGCTGAGATAAATCATTTTATTGTGATGTCTAACTCTGTTTTGCAGGAGGGTAGGATCTATTAATTTTTTCTGCAGGGACGTAAATATCCTACCCTAAGACGACGTGTTGGCTTAAAGGTAAGGTATACCAAACTCATATTTAATTAGGTTATCATATGTGCATTTTAATAAATGGAATGTAAGTGGTATTTATGTTGTAAGTTATTTTGAAAAGTGGGAATGATGAGTACTGTTATATGAGATTCTTGGAATTTGTATATTGGGGGTGAAATCTTACTTGGGAAGAAACTACACGCCGTTTTAGAAAACGGAACTATATTGTCTTCCAAGTTGAAATGGTTGGTAATGTTATATTTATTAATTTGAAAGATTATTATATATATTTTGTGGTTAGTCTACTCATACCAGCAAATTTAATTTGCTAACCCATGTTTGCTTTGTTTTGCAATATGGGTGTGTTCTTGGGAACATAGATAGTAGAGTGCAGTGGATAAGGACACGTGATTTGGAGTTGCTCTTGGAGTCTTCTGGTTTAAGATTTTCTGAAGGGTACGGTTTTGTTTTGAGACAGATGTAATAGAGTTGGTTAGTTTCTTTGTAGTTTAATAATGTAATTTAAGGATTGTTCCTTTTAGTTTTCTTTTGATTTCAGTTTTGTATATATCGTGTTTGATAACAGGATTTTAGGTTTTGTTTCACCCCGGGTTTCCAGATAATTAAATATAATTGTTTTAAATATTGTCTGGAAATTTGGGGTGTGACAAATCCAGTTTACAGGTCGCTCCTTACCAGGTCAACTAAGGTATTGGTTCAACTAATCTCAAATAGAAATTTCAGAACATGTTAATCTATGGACCTATATCAATGAGGAGAAGCGCACACCAGCACAACTCATCACAGAGCTATATCAAAACCTCAGCCAGATCTCATGCAAAGACCTCCGCTAGGTTGTCCATCAGCCAGGTCGTCATCAGTCATGTCGTCCTCAGCCAGGTCATCCTCCTCCAGATCGTCCTCTGCCAGGTAGTCCTCCTCCAAGCCGTCCTCAGCCAGGTCGTCCATCAGATCAACGCATCATCAGCTCAGGTCGAACAAAAATAGAAAAAGGTGAATTTGCAAGAGAAAACAGTGGATTTTGACCTAAAAATGACCACCACGGAGCGAAGCTCGGTGGTGACAGCTATAGCCAAAGTTATGGCCAAAATACCAAAATACATCCAAACTTACTCCAATTAGCTAAAGATCAGCTCATCCTCAGCTCAGCTCGTCCTCAAGTCAGGTCATCCTCAAGTCAGCTCATCCTCAGATCAGATCATCCTCAGCTCAGGTCTTCCTCAGCTCAGGTCATCCTCAACTCAGGTCTTCCTCAGGTTAGGTCGTCCTCAAGTCAGGTCGTCCTCAAGTCAGCTCATCCCCGTCAGCTCATCCTCAGCACAGGTCGTCCTCAAGTCAGGGTCATCCTCAGATCAGGTCATCCTCAACTCAGGTCTTCCTCAAGTCAGGTCGTCCTCAGATCAAATCATCCTCAAGTCAGGTCAGAGCAAGTCTACAACCTGGAAGAAGCAACCAATATTCCAACTATCAGTTCAACTCGAACACAATCACTGTCAGTTTAGCTTGTACACAGGTTATCATCATTTCACTAGAGCTTGAACGAACATCAATATTCCAGGTCATCCCATAATAACCACACCACAAAGCTCGCGTCAATGATGTCAATCAATCTAAAAAGCTCGCTCGCTATGGAGTTATACCACACACAAATATTTGCCAACATATACATCATCAATTGAAATAACAAATCAAGGGGAAGCAATACTTTTTTGAATCAAAGAATAAATAATTCCAAATCGAGAAGCATCCAAGTGTTCCCAAATCAGATATAACAATTCAAAGCACGCATTTCCCTCCTCGACAGTTCGCATATACTACAAATCAGTGAGTCGCTTGAATTGCAAAATGGAAGCTCACTCCCTTGCAGTTTATTGCAAGCCAATCAAACTGGGGGCTAGCCATAGCTATCTCCGAACTAGGACAAGTTATTACCATCTAAACATGTCAACCAAGCTCCAACACTGGGGCTAAACAACATTAACACCCACAAAGGGCTTCTTCTACTACGAACTGGGGGCTAGCTATAAGCATGCCAGCTCAAGGCTAACTATTAATCATAGTAATGCCCCTAAAGGTTTACTATCAGCCAACCAAATTGGCATCTACGATCATAGTAACGCCCCCAAAAGGCTTACTAATTAGCCAACTCAAATGGCATCTACGACAACAATAGCGCCCCCAAAAGGCTAGCTATCAACCAACCAGCTTGACGCCCTGCTAAGGATCAAGTTCGAACCACGCACTACGATGTCAAATCACAATCAAGGACGCTCAACGGGAAACAACCATAGTGACGCCCCCAAAAGGCTAGCTATCAACCATAGTGATTCCCTCAAAAGGCTAACTATCAACAAAAACGCCCCCAAAAAGAGTACAAATCAATTTAACACCAACACCAGGGTTAAGCTTGATTCAACTATAATTACCACTCAAAGACTAATCATCAGTCAAATCCAATCCACAGTGCTCCCAAAAGGACCGTAAATCAACTTAAAACCTCTGATAGGTTTAAGCTTGATTCAACTGTAATTACCACTCAAAAACTAATTATCAGCCAAATCCAATCTACGAACTACGATCTATGCACTACGATATACGATATACGATTTACGATCTACACACTTCGAGCTACGATCTGCGCACTATGACGTAGGAACTACCACATCAACTCCCAACAAAGCTCTAAGCAACAAATAACATCCAGCCTACAAACACAGAAAATTCATTTCGCAGCAATTTCCATTTTCAACCAAGTCAGACACGTAGTCTCCTTTATTATCTTTCTTTACACCACTATTCTACAAACACTGATATAAAGAAAGGGGGTTATGTCAGTACCCTCCACTCTTAACCACTTGTGGCAGACCACATGTCCAGACTATAAGCAGGTCGTGTATACGACCTAGGAAATAACTGCTGCAGCTAGTCAACAACATCATTAATGACAGATCATTACTTCGTAACGGAAGGAGTAAAAGCAATCATCAAAACAGTGCAAAAGGGGGATCTACGCCTATAAAAGGAGGCATTTTCTCCATTCTCAAGGGGAGGCTCACATTCTCTCAATCTCCAACTTAATCACTCAAGATGAACTACGTCTAACTTGATTCCAATTCATCAGAGAACTGGATACGTAGGCAACTCAAAACACCGACCTAAATTCAGTCAAACATCTTATACAAACCCTATTCTACGAGATTGTAAGGTCGTGACTAAAATGTACCTCTACAAAGTGTATTACATGAAGATAAAGTGTTGAAGATATTAGCATGAAGAGGAAGACCGAGTTGGCTGATGAACTGTAGGCAAAGAAAAAGCTCGGGCACTTTAACAAAAACTTAGGGCCAACTACAATTTAGGCTTTAGTTTTTTTGGGCTTTAGGCCTTTGGGTTGGACTACAAACACCTTAATTTGAAGTGCAGAAAATTGGGTATAGGTACACAGACGCAAATTTCTTATGTTCAGAGGAAATAACAAACTTTTTTTTTGTTTTTCCTCCATAGAAACTGAAATTTGACATCTGTCTCAAATTTGAGGCTGACTTTTACAATTTTGACCTCTTTTATTAGTCCCAACTAAAGAAGCCAACTACCAACAAAAAAAAAACTATGAACTAAATCAGTTACCAAAAGAGTAGTGGGTTAATCAAAATAACTAAAATTCATCTAAAATCTACAAATTTCCAATTAAAAGTGAGATGAATTTCTAGAGAGACCAAAACAATATGGAAAACATCAACTTCAAAAACGGAAAAAATGTATGTTGATTACAACTAATTTCAATACAGCTTTAACAATTTAAAATGCATCTCTGATAATTTTGAATATCATGTTTAAGCTTTGTTTGATGTAATTCAAATTGTGAAATTGTGAAAGGACAAATGGGTTTTTTTTTTATAAGACAATTGTATTATTTGATTGCAGTACATCTTGGAGCAATACACACGCACCCTTGCCTGATGAGTGGTCTCGATTGACACACACACCTACAGCTTGCGCACATTAGATTTTCGTATTATTTATTTGTGGAAGAAATTGGCAGTTACAAATGAAAGGGTAAAAAGGAGAAATAAGAAGTTTTAAAAACAGTTAATACACCCAAAAAGTGACATGTTGTTAAATACTCGGATTTGAATTGCCCATGAATGTGGTTTTTACTTTTTACCATGTTTGTTGAATGAAGTGGAATAGTACATTTCCATATTTGCTAACTTCCTCTTACCCACAGAAACTTGCACACATCTCCTTTCCACAATCCTTGCGTGTGTTTCCTTCTTTCTGTCCTGCGGAGGTGCTTTACAAGGTAAACCACAAATAAACTCTTCCATTATTCTATGTATTGATGTCATGGTTCTTTTTTACTCTTTTTTATTTGTCCCTTTAATATAATTGTTTTCTTGAGTTGATAGCAGAGGTGGTTGTACTTGTAATAGGCAATGTTATTATTTTTAAATTATCTTTGTACAAAATCTGAAGTTGTTGAATGCCTGTTTCCTTTACATTCTTCTGTAAGCCTCCGAGAGAGAAAACTATCAATAGATAAAGTATGTTTAGTTTTAAAATGACACTATTCCTTCCTGCTTTACTCAAAATTTCTAGTGATCATGGTAGTCGAAAATACAAGTGCAAGTGCATGGGGGTTGTGAACTAAGTAGATAATGTTGCATCTAGTAGAACATGCTCCAAGTCTCCAAGGCATTTGTCCGAGGTGCGCACCTTTTTTCAAGTGTGAGCATATCCCAACAAACACTAGTGTAATATGATCCAATGTGTTTCCTGGGCGGTGCCGTCTCATTGAAATCCAGTAAATGCCAACATCCTTATCCTCTCATTACCTATGATGGCGTTGGGGCAAAGCATGAACGAGAGCGGAGCCAAAGTATTTTATCTTTGATGACCCACTTTTCAACAATCCAACCTTTGGGGACAAAGCATGAACGAGAGCGGAGCCAAAGTATTTTATCTTTGATGACCCACTTTTCAACAATCCAACCTTTGGGGAGTATCATTTACATGGGGGGAGCCTATAGTGTGGTTGTCAGGCAAAAAAAAACCTTAAGGCGTTTCCCATGACTACATTGGAGTGTTCTAAGAGCATCTCTAGGTGGCTTTATATTTGGTCGCATCTTTCAAATTTGAAGGACTGCGTCGGAATTTGCCGAAATTCCATTTCTAGGTGGTAGCAAATCCGGTCGCATCACCTGTTTTTTCGCATTCTTGTTCGCAAATTTGGCAATTTGGATGCGGATGCGGAGCGACATTGGTAATATCGCACGCCATTGCAAATGTTGCCCTAATTTTTTTTTTTTACTTTGACCCGACTACACACCCAAGAGAAATCGCTGCCACAAGAACTACTAATGTCACGCGAGTTAATTTTTTTTACCTTTTTAATTTGGTGCGACAGTGGGAATGTCATGTGAGTTTTTTTTCCAACTTGGGGGCGACATTGGTAATGTCGCGCAAGGTATTCCAAATTTGCGAATGAAATTTGCGACCACTTAAAGTTGGTCGAAATTTGCGACCACTTAAAGTTGGTCGAAATTTGCGACCAATTTCTTCATACTTTTTCTTCAAATATAAAAAGAATGCTACCACCACCTAGAGATGCTCTAAGCGTGTCAAACTTCTATGTCTCAATGACAAATCTTACCATCACCTTATCTGACAAGGCAATTCAATCCTTCTTAAATCACCGGGTGAACCAATATTACCCCACTAGATGAGCCAATTAGGATTTCCCCACGCCCAAATTTGGGTGATGGGAAATTAGGGTCTCCCTATAAAAAAAAAAAAAAAAAAAAAAAATAATAATAAAATAAAATAATAATAATAAAAATAAAAATCCTAATTGGCTCATCTAGTGGGGTAACACTAGTTCACCCTAAATCACCCACTTCTACGCAATACTGACTTTAGTTGTTCGAACTCCAGTAATGACTGCATTACTTAACTGGAAACAGAGGAAATTGTTGCATGGAATGATATAATCTGGTAAGCTTCCGATTCTTTGTAACAGTTATCTCCATGCTACGTCTTTTTTAATCAAACCTGTAATAGTATAGCAGAATTAAGTAGTCATTCTGATTCGAGTAATAGTTTCTCTCCAGTCTGTGTGTCTATGTTTTGGTTTTTAAAGTTCGGGTTGTTCATGATTAACATAGTTTGATGGTTAGATTTAAAAAGGAGCATAAAGGGGTGTTTCACGCACTGCTCATTAGATTCTAAAATTTAAAAAAAAAAAAAAAAAAGTTCTTAAAAATAACATTCTCTAGACAATTAGCAAGGTCCTCTCTCTGTATGAGTCATACCAACTACTTGTAGCCAAAAAGGACTGGCTTAAATTAACTGTTATTAATATTGACTTAGCACCAATGATTCACCTACCTTTCCTTTAAAATTCAAAGTTTTTCACTTGGAACCTTCTGATGCCTGCAACTTTATTTGCATCGCCCACTACAGGAATGACCAAGACATCTAGACGGTCTGTTTGGCTTGGTCAAATGGTTTATCAAAGTTAAACTTGCTCTATCAAGAGAAATTTTCATTGCCCCGAGGTTTTATTGTCTTTCATTTCCTCCTTTCGCTTCAATTCTATTTATAGAGCTATCTTAGGAGAAAAAAGTTCGTTAATTTCTGTAATTCTATACAGTTATAGCTTTACTTCAGCATGAACTCTTGATTGTTGTATTGACTTCTTGCTTGACATAAATAAACAGAACTCCCAGATCAGTTATCTATTCTCGATTGATACTGTAAGTCTAGCTTCTAACAATAAAGCTATAGTAGAAATAGATGGAAGATCAAGAGATGCTTGTATCAACAACGGGAGACCATGTGGAAGTTGAACTGCAAGGAAAATCTGAAGTGCACAGAATTAAAGGGAGTCCATCACAATGCTCTTCTTGTGACGCCATTTGTGCATTCTCGAAACAAGCATACCACAAGTCAGAATTTGAAAGCACGTCAAGGTCTGCAAGAAAACTAGGCGGACTCATTATCTTGTCCCTGATCTTTGTCGTGGTGGAGATTGTTGGAGGTTTCAAGGCCAACAGCCTTGCCGTTTTGACTGACGCTGCTCACTTGCTTACAGATGTTATGGGATTTTCCGTCTCTCTTTTTGCAGTATGGGCTTCACGTTGGCAAGCCACACGTCGGCACTCATTTGGGTTCTTGAGGATTGAAGTTTTAGGAGCACTCTTTTCTGTACAGCTCATTTGGGTTATCGTTGGGTTTCTAGTCTACGAATCCATAGACAGAATTTTGAAGCAAAACGTAGTGGTGAATGGAAAGCTCATGTTTGTGACTGCGGCATTCGGGTTCTTCATCAACTTGGTAATGGTGACATGGCTAGGTCATGATCACAGCCATCATCATAGGCTTCATGGCTGTGATAGTAAAGAGCATCACCATGAAATAGAAGATGCAGAGGCCAGTACTTATCTTGTGCACAATCCAGTGCATGAGCATCATCAGTGTGAGATTGGCAACAACCAAGTACAGAACCAAGGCATATTAGCATGCAATGAAAACCAAGGCGTGTTAGCATGGATTTCATTGCACCTGAGAAAGCTAAAAGAAACACAAAGAGACATGAATCTGCAGGGAGCGTACCTGCATGTCATGGGCGATCTTATCCAATCTGTTGGTGTGATGATCGGTGGGGCAGTTATATGGGCAAAACCAGATTGGTTGATAGTTGATTTGCTCTGTACACTGGGCTTCTCTGTACTGGTTCTGCTTACCACAATAAGTTTGATCAATGATATTATGCCTATACTGATGGAAGGCACGCCGGATGGAATTGACAATGCCAAACTTGAAGCTAGTCTAAAATGTATCAGAGGAATACAAGCTATCCATGACCTGCACATCTGGGCCATCTCCGTTAGGAAAATTTTGTTGTCATGTCATGTAAAAGCTGAGGAAGGAGCAAACTCAAAGGAAATACTTCAAAAGGCTCAAGTTCTTTGTGAAAGGGAATACGGTATTCAACATGTAACTATACAAATTGACCAGGATTAAATACAATGCAAATCATGTCTTTGTAAAGTTGCGCTCAGTTCTAGTTTTCCAACTAGCTTCACATTGCTTTTACACAAACCACAAGTGCTACCCCAACGTAAAAATAACATATTTGATCCAGATATGTGCTAAAAAGAAAGATATGATGTTACTGCACTAACATTCTGCCTCAAAGTAAGACACTCAGGGTATCATTGTATCCACATAGACATAGCGAACACTGATTGTTTTAGGAGACCGTATCATTGTATCCACTTAGACATAGCGAACACTGATTGTTTTAGGAGACCTCTTGTTTTATATGGAAAGTGAAACTTTTATTACAAGTTAGAAAGACAAAAAAAAAAGTGACTACACTTACAATATACTCCTTCACCCACCCATCTGCCATCAATTGAAACACTCAATCCCCAGCCACACTTCTATGGTGGCAGTCAGCTCCACTAAACAAAAACGTAAAACAGAAAAAAGAAAAAGAAAGTGCAAGCCCACTACACTAATAGAACTATCATTTTCACATAATTATCCTCTTTCTAATTGTCTGACAATATCTTTCTGCTGCCCCCAAAGGAAAACATCTCACAGATCAAGACAGTATTCTACATGCCTCGTAGAAAGAGAATGTCCCTTTGCACTGCACACCAAGTTTTTTCTGTCTCTTCAATTCAAAAGTTTATTCCCTTTATGAAGAACAGCAAGCTCTCCCCTTAATATTACTAGTATCGGCAACATTGATGGTGGTTCCTTGACCAGGAACTGTGGCTGTGTTCGCTGCCTCTTGGGCAGCCAATGCCTTCTTGCTTATGATGTGATAGATCTCAGTCAAAATAGTCTGGAATGCCTTCTCAATGTTAAGTGCTTCCAATGCCGAGGTCTCGAGAAATGAGAGGCCTTCCTTCTCCGCCAAAACTTGGGCATCTTCGTCCGCAACAGCTCTAAGGTGGTTCAGATCAGATTTGTTCCCTGCCATCATAATAACAATGTTGGAATCTGCATGATCCCTCAATTCACGAAGCCACCTCTGGACATTATCAAAGGTTTGCCTCTTTGTTATGTCGTAGACCAGCAGTGCACCCACTGCACCTCTGTAATAAGCACTAGTAATGGCTCGGTACCTCTCTTGCCCGGCTGTATCCCATATCTGTGCCTTAACTGTCTTCCCATCTACCTGTTACAAGGAAAAACTTAATGTTAAGATTACAAATTTGAACCAATATAGTTGTGCATATTACAAATTACATTAGCAAGAAGCTTATTATGACAAATTTAAATGTCATGATAATTTCAAATACTGCCTTCACTTCACCTACTGTCAAAACAAGATACATATTCACAATACGTCAATACACATACCCAATGGTCTGTCTACTAGTTTCCACTACCAATCCCTCAATTTGTTTCACCCACGACTACGTAGTTATAATCTATAGAATGTAAAATGAAAGCAAAATGGATTTCTTTTTATACTCTTATCTAAAACGATATAAATAAATTCATGCAAAGTGACCTGTAAAGTCCGGGTAGCGAATTCGACACCGATGGTAGATTTAGATTCCAAACAAAACTCATTTCTAGTAAACCTGGATAGAATATTAGATTTGCCCACACCAGAATCACCGATCAATACAATCTTGAATAAATAATCGTACTCGTGATCCACCCTATTTGCCATTCCAAACGAAGATTCTTCTTTCTAGAATCTTCGAAAAAGAAAGTATAGAATGTTATTATTCTCTAGATCTGTGTTAGATAGAGAGATGAAGAATGAGAAGAAGGAAAACAAGGGAAATGAAGAAAATGAGGTACGGTTTGGGTTTTTTGAGGAGAGTTTCCGAAGAAACTGAATAACTGACGAAAATGCTTTTATTACGGGGGATTTTATTATATAATATATATTCTGTTTTTTGTTTTTATTTATTTATTTTTAATAATAAATTATTAAATTGTGGGTAGATAACAAAGGAGATGACAACTAGTTTTTTTTTATGGACACCAACATTTTCACTGTCTTTTTTTCTCTTGATTTTCTACAACTAATAAAAACTTATTCAACATTGATGATCTACTAGACTACCACTTACAATCTCAAATTACCAATCAACAAAGAATGGGTAACCTATGTAGTGTTAAAACATGGTTATGAGTTATGAGTTATGAGTTGTTCGAGTCTTCAAGTGTTCTGCAGTATGAAAATCACATGGTCTCGCGCTCACCTAATACTAAATCGCTAAACGAATTCAGTTTTATTTATTAGGCCGCATTATCATTCTTTTTGGTTTATATGCAACTATACAAAACGCAACGATTGCATATGAACGAAAAGGTGTGGCTGCTCACAACAATATTGACAATTGCTCAGTATTATATATTTATAAACCGTGCGAGTAAAGACAAAATTGCAGTTTAGAACTTTAGCTACACAGCTTGTATGTTATGAAAAATATAAGCGAAATGGTTTTGAACTTTTTGTAGATATAGTGCTTGTATAGTATGCGACTGCTAGATAATGTTGTCTAGTGCTGTCTTGGATCAATTAAAACAAGTTGGCGGTATTATATATGTTATTATACAAAAAGTGGACGAATAATTTGATCAAAAGGTAGAATAACTGATCATAATAGTTGAAATATGTTTTTTTTTATGAATTTGTTATTGATTTGCCTATTAAAACAAAACCAATTATTAGCTTTACGATTATTCGTTGAGACTTCATTTTGACTTGGACAGATTAGAAAAACAAAGTCCCTACCATCTCGAAACGATGAGTTTGATAATTCGAAAGAATCTTGCCATTTTTTTTATTTTATTTTTTTTGCATTTTGATTTTTGCCACGTCGGTCTCATGATAAAACTAATTCGGCTGTGGCCACTTGCCAATAGTTTTTGACTTACGTAAGGAGGTCTCTTGGGATTAGGGGGGCTAACAAGTGTGTCACAATTTCTTCTTCTATTTGTTGAAGTCTATGTTAGTAGTGATGCTACGAGAGTTATGACATTGATATATTAGAGAAACCAAAAATAAGAACTGAGAAGACTAGGTATTGATTAGAGTTGGAATATAGAGTCTGAGAGAGGTGTTCTCTACCCAGAGTTACATACTTATACTAAAACTAAAACATGATAATAGAAACTACTATATATGGATGTTCACACTTATAGAAACATGGGACTTTCCATATTGGACTAGTTTTCGAACCCGTCCTACGAACGGGTGCCGTTATATTAAATTATTCTAAAAAATATTAGTAACTATGCATAGCTATGAGATATGAAAATTATTTTAATCACTCATTCAAATTTCTTGTACTATCTATAAAAAGGAAGCAGCAGACATTGATAAAACCCATTAGTTAATTTATGATTATAGTTTACTACCGTTGCATCCACTTTATGATTTTCTGTTAATTATTCTTTGAGGTTAGTTTAATGCAATTGCATCCAATTCCCGATTTTATGTTAATTGTTCTTTGTGGTGAATTCAATGCATTTGCATTAAGTTTTTGATTTAGTTAATTGCATTTGCATCCAGTTTATGATTTTCCGTTAAATGTTTTTCTAGGTTAGTTTGATAGTTTACAATTTCTATACAGTTTTTATACATGTAAAAGTATGTTTTTATAAACTCACTTTTGTTTTGGGTTCCTAATTACTCGTAATTACTCATGTGAGAAGGATGATTGGGAACTCCTTGCTATTCAAGTAGATGTACTTGAACAAATGATTACTCTTGGAAGTCTAGTTTACTTCTAAAGTACATTATCTGCAATTTTAGAACCCCTTTCTGCATATGTATTTAGTTTCTGATTATTTATGCTTTGCCCGTGGCATGCTCCTTCAATTCTATGCTTCTGCTTTGAATTTGGCAATGCAGAGGTTTCTTCAAGCACAGAACATTGTGAACCCCTTAGCTTATTGCTTACATAGCTACTGGGATCTTTTTCTTGCATTTGCTTCTCACTTGTCTATGAGCTTTCAAATGGGCTTTTAAATGGGTTATGATATATTGATTTGGTATTTGCTTACTTTCAATTTCGTCATGTTATACAAAATAGAAAAATGAGTTGTAACAACGCACAAAGAAAACATTGTGCGCTATGTTTTCCAGCTTTTGGCACTTTGTATAATTGGTTTAGAATTAATATTTTAAACCCATCACTTCTGATTATGTTAGAATTAATATTTTAAACCTAGCACTTCTTATTATGTCATACTGGCAAGTGGCAACACAATTTTAGTTTTTTTTTTTTCTGTAATATACATGAGTAGAGCAATTTATCTGTTCAAAGATACCTGTCATTCTTTCCTCGTGGTTTGATGATTGGGGATAACTCTTAAACTCCATTTGTACACAAAACCTTGGCTAAAAATGTCTGATAAGTCATCTCATCTCCAAGATTGAACAGATAATTACGTAGAGAGAATCATAACTCTACCATTCCCTCTTTATAATTGCCTTTATATAATCAATATCTTCTTTTAGACTCTAAATTTCTTCTTCCTGAATTTGTATGCACTGATTTCTAAGCGTGTCGTTCTTTTATGCAATCTCAAGTTTGTTGCAAATGTCAATTCTTCTATTTCTTCATAGTTATAGTCTACTACTTCAAAGCCTATCTCACTGCGCAAAAAATCAATTGCTTTCTTCGATGCTGAATTTTCTGAATCTTCTTGAGTTGTTGAATTTCCTTCGAATTGGTGATTGTCTTTGATGTTAAAGATTGGAACGTCAATTGATATTTGACATCTGTATTGATTTTCTCCCAATATTTCATTGCAAAATTCTGGGTCGTCTATCTTTAATATTTTGGTGCAGTGCATCAACATATCTTTGAATTTTAGAGGGATAAGTTTTTGAAATTGAATTCGCTGTATCAATTTATAGATCAATTTATTGTTAGTAAAACACTTAAAAATTACAATTAACCAAAAAAAATATGAATGTTAAATCTGTTTACCTTTTTATTGAATTTGTTGAGACTCGAGTACCGTTCTTTATTCTCCTTGATCATGAGTTTGGTATTGTCTAAAATAATACTTATAATATCTGTACTGGATATTCCGTGACGTGCTTCAATTCTTCCAACCTAAGCTTTAAAAAGTTAGTGATATATAACATATGAAAAATCATATTAAATAAAAAAAACTTGTCTCTGTTCGTTGTTTGATATTCATTGATTTCTCGAGGAATTCGATTCTTTCTTGTTGTTCTTTGAAGAACTTTCGCTTGATTTTCAACTCTTTGAAGTTGTAGTCAACAACTTCGAATTCATTAACTTTTTATATAAATCCAATAGCCCGTCTTGCTGCAGTGTTTTTAGTCTCTTCAATGAATTTTGATGGTACTCCTTTAAAACTTATGATTTCAGACGCACCTTCCACACCAACTACATCATTTCTCACCCTGACGCTTGCATTGTACATTCCGTTATGTATTGAACTTTCGTAAAAAGGTTGATCTAGATTTAGATCTTTCATTATTTATTCCAGCATGGGTTTGAATGACACTTCAATCCGTCTTGAATATTGCTCTGTTCTCATCTCCATAGTGATCTTTTTCTATTTTTTTGTATAAGATAGCCAAGAAAAATGTTATGTTCACATTGTAGTAAGTAGAAGATTATTTTTTTAATCGAAATAACTAAATGTAGCAATACACATTCAGAAAAAAAAAAAGATACTTGTTTTAAAAAATCGTACTTTTTATGCTTCTTGTAGATCCATATTAAGAACAGTATATCAAGTTATTAGACATGATATGGAAGAATTAAAAAAATTTGATAGGCAATATTGGAAAACTTTATTTGATTCATGTATTGGTAAAACTACTATGCCTTATGGATGTGGCATTTGGAGTAAAAATGAATGGGTGACCATATTGTTAGTGCCTTTGAAGCTAATTCTAATTTGTTTTGGGTTGAAAGGTATGGCAACGAAACATTGGGTATGAATGATTTATTGGTTAAATATTGTGGGATTAGTGATACTGGTAGTTTAAAGATTTGGGCATGACTGTTTTATTTTCTGCTTATTGCGCTGTCACTGGTATTCTTGCCATTGTGTTTTTACCAACGGATAGAATATCGATGGTGCAATTGGTTCAACCTATTGCGAATGGTGCTTTTGTTTTGAGTCTTGATAGGAGATTACGACTGAGTTGCCTTTGCAGCAGTTTGATTGGGAAGTACCAGATTGGGTTCATGCGTAAGGAATTATGACTGAGTTGCCTTTGATGCTTAGGCTTGTGGTTGTTAGTTCTGGTCATGGGCTGAAATTCACAGTCTAAAGCATACAACTATCTATTCGAATATTTATGCTGAATTCATGGATTAAAATAACACATGTTAACTAATATTATTAAAAAATCTAATAAGATTGAAAAAAAAAATTATTGGAATGTGTACCTTTTTTTTTGTAGTAGCTCTGAATCCTTGTTTATGATGATAAGTTTTCTTAAAATTATTTTACTTGAGGCATTGTTGTGGTGTATTTATAGGTTTAAATTGATTAGGCTTCCCTATTTGATTAGAAGTTTAGTTTGTGTATTATTCTAACTTCATGTATATCTATAATTGTACTATTCGGCTAATGTTGCAAATATGGTTTGGTGTCTTTAACTTGGGCTCAGCCCATTATATTTTTCACGAATAAACTTGAGGATTTTCTTTTCTTTTTCATGTTTGAGGTCGGTTATTTCAACATACCACTTGATTTCACGTCTGAATATCTTAATTTCGTTTTCTTCAAGTGTTAACATTTTGGCTATATCTCATCACATTTCTTTACTTGTTTTAACATTTCCCACACTTCTTGTTCCTTGTGAGGCAGACTAATAGAGGCTTAATTAACACGTTTTTCAATCAAATCGACCTTAAAACAACAACAATTACCATCAAAATCGTTATGTTGGAATCATACTTTGTAATTTTATAGTTTATTATGAGAAGGATTTTGTGCATGTCAGGTTGGTGTGATTGGGAATTTGGTCCACTCATCCCCAAACATAAAGAAGGATGCTCTAGTTGCCGGAGCTTTACAACCTGTAATTGGATTACTAAGGTACTTCTTCATTGTAGGCCTTGAAATCCTTATTATATGTTCTTATAGCAGTTTAGTAGAACACAAAGTTTTCATTGGATGTTTTTTGTTTCATTTATTGCTGTTCGGAGAGGCAATAGGAGGCAGCTTTGTTACTTGGGCAGTTTGCTGGTACAGATTCAGATTGCATACTTAAAGAACAATAACAGTTATTTTTAATGTTAATAGTATTGTTGTGAGTAGAAGTGTTTGTGTTGTTGAGATGCTTCAATCTCCAGATACACAGCTTAGTGAAATGTCAGCCTCTGCATTGGGGAGATTGGCACAGGTATGTAATGATTTGTTGGTTTTGTTTGATTCTTTTGTATCAATTATTGTGGTTTTATTTGGAACTTATGTGTTCTATTTGATGTAGTCTCTTGACGCTATGAAATACATGTTATTTATTAGGTAGTAGTTAATCTTGTGGGATTTTTATTGCAAGGAGTGTGGAGCCTTCTTGCAGGTCAAGATGTTGTAGGTCTTGTGCATAATCTCTCAAATGGTCTGAATCTCCAGTCAAGCATTACTTTGACATCTAGTCATCTTGTTGGATTGAAAAGTTCACTTTGCTGAGTAAATGTATTGCTTTTTAATTTTTACCCATCCATCTGTCTTTCAAATTTTACAATTTCATGAAATCGTCCCCGCCGCCCATCTATCTGTTGGCATATCTAATCTTAATAATAAGTGAATCTTTCTTCGAATCTTAGGATGGGGATTCCAAGGTGCTGGATAGGTTCCTTAGATTAAAAAATCAGCTTGCCAAACTTTATAGTTTCCTCTGAGTTGTGGGATAAAAGCTTGCGTTGCAGTTTCTTATTGATTTTGACCGCTTTACAGGAAAAGGTTTATAGCCTAAAGAACCTAGCCCTCCTAGTTTCTCTTCTTCCATGAGTATCCACGCAGTTTTCTATTCAGCGGTCGTGGTTAATTGCTTGAACATTTCACACCTCTGGATCGGCCTAGGCTTATACCCTTGTTCAGATACTTTCTGATATAATTTGTGATAAAAATGAATGCCTCTGACAACATAGGAAGGATTCCTTCAATCTTTGGGACTTGAGTGTATATTATTTTGTTTGTGTATATAGGTCAGGCTATATTGACACCCCTATATGACTTCCTGAGTTGAATTCTTACACTCAAGCATACGACACAAATACAATGTGAAGGGCATTGCTCGCTTGTTTGCTGATATGGGCGATTGTTACATTGAGTTTATTGCATCTGGTACTTTATTACATGCTGCATTATACTTCTCTTAGACAACTTAACATGGTTTTGGTGTCACCTATCTGGGAGCTTTTTAAGCTGCATTGACTGCTATCAAAGTTGATGTACTTGCTTTGTATCTCATGATGTAGTATATTTTACTCTGCAAGTTGGAATATTAGTTTAACTTAGATATGAAAAAGTAGGCCTAAACCAATTTCACTCAAAATTTTCATATAACCACTATCAAGGCATGAAATTTTGTTGTTGTAGATATTTTCTCGATTGCTTGGTGAGCCATAAATTTCTATGCCTCGTTAAACACATTGAGTTCACTATAACGCAAAATTAACGCTTCATGATGGACATGGAGGAAGAGAGAGATAAAGATGAAGAATGTGATGAAGATTCTAAGTTTTTAAACTTCTATCGGTGCAAGAGTTTAGGAAAAAGTGGACACTATATAAGTGCAAATTGGGTGTGTTTAGGAAATTGACGTGGCATTATAGGAAATATTTTTTCTCGTTTTTTTTTATCGCAGTTTGGTTAAGACCAAGTCAGTTTTTGTCTTTTGGATTTCGCATCAATCATCCTTTCTTATTTTATAGAATTAAGCTGTTTGGCTACAATTTTTAGAGAGTTTTGTTGATTGGAAAGATACGCATATCTCACACATCCCCAAATACACAATGATTACCCCAGGGAATTTGTTTCGATAATCAAATTACCCCTGGGAAGAGTTCTTTACTTGAAGACTTCAATATGATAAATATTTGCAGGAGCTATGAACTGATGGAACAGACGCTCAAAGTATACACCTACAGAGAAGGAGCAAGACCCGTCTTCCACCAGCCAGAAACCAAGGGAATTTATGCTTCTGAGGGATGGTTTATGAAACAAATGGAAGGAAATAGACAATTTTCGGTTAAAGATCCAAGAAAAGCTCACCTCTTCTATATGCCTTTTAGCATAAGAAGGCTAGAGCAATTTTTATATGTACCTAATTGGGTACACTTCGCGTGCCTCCTTCAGACTTGAATTTCACCGTTTTTAGCTGAGACTCCAATTTCATGTATAGTCTCTGATAAATTGTGTATTTCCCAGGCTTCACATGAAACGGTGCGACATATGAGTAGGTGCATTAGAGCACTCTGCAATGCTGATGTTAATGAAGGCTTTGTAATTGGCAAAGACGCGTCTCTTCCAGAGACTAATGTGCGTAGAGCAACTAATCCTCTTAGAGATCTTGGTGGAAAACCTCCTTCTAAGAGGCAGATTCTCGCGTTTTTTGCTGGGGGCATGCATGGGTATCTCCGTCCTATCCTACTACAGTACTGGGAAAACAAAGACCCTAATATGAAAATCTCTAGCCATATGGGTCATGGAACCAAAAGCAAAGAAAATTATGCCCAACACATGAAAAACAGCAAGTACTGTATCTGTGCAAAGGGTTTTGAGGTGAACAACCCAAGAGTGGTTGAGGCCATCTTTTATGAATGTGTCCCTTCAATACCAGAGGAGAAGTATAAAAAACTGCAGATGAGAGTGCAGAGGGTGTAGCGACATTTTCTTTGGAACCTAAAGCCTGTGAAATATGACATATTTCACATGATCCTTCATTCGATTTGGTACAACAGAGTTTTTCAGGTAAGTCCTAGATAGGAGTGGTGTAAAGTTCTTTTTGACAAAGCTGCAGAAGAGAGTTTTTGTATATGAAGTAGAAAGAACCCACTCGTAAAGAAGGAAACCCAGATTTCCTATTTTGGTCTCATAAAACTTCCTGTTTTTCACTCTAACTATTGGATAGATTGTTTGTTGAGTTTAACTTCGAAATAACAACTGCAAAAGAATGGTTTTGCAAAGTCTGAAACACTTTGAGTCTTTGACAGTCTTCACATGACCTTTTTTTGGATGCAAGTAAGGCTTTTATTAATTGATAAAAAGAATGTTGCAGCGTATCTACAAGACACCCAACTACCCAAGTTGTCAATGAACAAACTAAAAGGCACTCCAAGTACTCATAAAAATATATTGAGTGTGGAGGTGAAGATTGTTTCATCATTTGTTAGAGTTTGGGACTACAATTTTAATGGGGTAAAAGGATACAATTTTGTTTGTCAATTCATAAGTGAAGCATTATCTTATTCCCACTACATAGAAAATTATGCAGAGAAAATGATTGTAGGGCATAAATGAAGTTGCATAAGGATCATTCAACAGAACCCCGTCTGTTCAATGGACTCTGTCAACTTCATACAGAGCAATAGAGGATTGGTGATTAACATACTGAAAACCATTTCAAGTAGGAAGTGCCACCATGCTAACCATCTTCGTAAAGGCTAAAAACAGCCTAAATCTGCTGGAGCAGATCCACAAAGGTGACAAAGATAATTAATTATAAGCATTTGCTATACTGAAATGGAAGATAAAGATAACAATCAATGGACAGAAAGAAACACACCATGTAAAGTTAGCATGAAAAGATATTCTGAAAGTAATCTCTTGCTGATTATTCTTGTTTTAGGTAAAACAAATATTAAGTTACAAATGACTCGTATCAGTACAATCACACTTAAGTTACATTACATGCTAAGGAGTAAGGCCTCAGGTTCTGAACTGACCATCAGGCATCACAACTCGATTGAAAGTAAATCTCCGAGGCATGAACCCTCTATCCACCATCTCTGCCAACACCAAATCATTCGCTTTCTGAAAGAGATTGCAAGAGATTGCATCAAAACTGAAAGAGGATTTATAAATTTGACTTGATGTCTTGATCCAGATTCGTCTTCGCTGTAATACAATAAGAAAAATAATTCAAGACCAACTTGAAAAGGTTATCAGCAAATCTCAATGGCTTGCAAAAATAAACTTGCTGTCTTAAGAGTCAAGAAAGGGCTAATCATCCTACCGAAAACAATGGAGTATTAATGAAGATCAATTAAATCAAGTCAATATTCAATGAGCAAAAAAGAACACGGAGAGTATTAGACATTAACAATGAACACACATGCTTAATTTCACGACAACTAAGCAGATGCAACAGTGGGGTAAAACCAAACTGTTTAATCTGATTCAACTCTTAAGAAAAAAACTCATAGACTCCAATATTAATTAGACTGCAGTATGGAAGATCAACCCATGGTACATGGTTATTATTAAAGGCGATAAAACATCTTTATGCTACAAAATTTCCTAAAAACTCATTTATGTAAGTGTCTAACTCAGATCTCGTAAAGCATTCATGTAGGCAAGAAAATACAAATATTGAAATATATAAAGTAAAATAGGCATACTAAACAAAGAAAATCAATCATTGAAGCCACAAAAAGAGTGCCAGTGTCCAATTTGAAGTTATCTAAGTATGATCTAGCTATTCCAATGATGGATTTGACACTTATAAGTAGCAAAAATATATACTTTTTCCACCACCGTATCGCACAACTCACCAATATCTCCCCTAGGGAGTGATTGTAGCCTAGAAATCGCCCTCACAAATGAAGTTTTTATTTGTCTAACCCTAACAATTGTAAATGCAGGGTCACCAGAACGTGCTAGCTCCAAGTCTACCACAATACCCACATCAATCCTATGTAATATAGCATAAAACGGTTTTTGGGTATTCCTAGAATGAACCCAAATCGGGTTTACCAACAAAATCTCCCTCGGCAGCCACCGCCCTACGACGCCATCGCTTGAGGAGTAAACGATAACGGACATCAAGACTAAGTAAAGAATCACTAAACACTTGAGTATCAAGATCCAACAAAGAAATGGTATTCTCACTATAAGCAATAACAGTTAAAGAACGTTCTTGAACAGCAAGCATACAACCAAAAGGTTGAATAGTACCACCCCTTTGTATTCTAGATAGGTAAGCAGTTATTTGTTGTTCAGAAACAAAGTTTTGTGCAGATTTAACTGACTCTGAGTAGTGAAAAGACTTACATGATTCTCCTGACTGTTCAAAAGTTAATTGATAGATAAATAGCAGGGTATCTACTTTCGGCAGTTTTCCTCACCACGCACGATTCTGGTAAAAATACTGCATGGAGTAGGCAGTATTTTTACCTAAAGCAAAGATTTGCCTCCAGCTTCTCCATTTCTCCTTGAGCCTTCTCTTTTCTACAACATCAATAAAATTAGAACTCAGTCTAATTAAACTCCCTAAGTGATGACCTAAACCTGCAATATTGAACTTTGAAAAACGCAAAATTGATAGTTGATGGAATGAAAAGGGGAAGAAAGAACTAACCCTCAAATCTATCAACCAAAAAATCAAGGGAATAGATCGGTCGTCACTGCCTCGAGATCAAATGAGAGACTTTATCAGCTACCATAGACTGCAACCTATAATGTTGAAGCGACACGGTGAGCAGCAAGTCGAAGATATGACGTAGGAAAATGTTGAAACTTCGAACTCGCCTTTGATCATGGTTTTGCATAAAGCTTTGAATATCCAACTCCATTCGCGGAACTGGCATTAACCAGTAAAAAGAAAGTCAGGACCATAAAAGACAAAGTAAAGAACATATGCATGGAGTAGGCAGTATTTTTACCTAAAGCAAAGATTTGCCTCCATCTTCTCCATTTCTCCTTGAGCCTTCTCTTTTCTACAACATCAATAAAATTAGAACTCACTCTAATTAAACTCCCCAAGGTATGTGATGTGGTTAAGACCGTATTTGACAACAATGGGTTTCTTCGATTCAATAGTTTTTCCCTCTGCTTCAGCTTGTGCCCTTTTCAGAAGTCTTTCCTTTTTAGCAGCCTTGTCCTCAGGTCGGTATTTAAGTAGCATCTTAAATAAGTTTGTTGCTGCACCATCAAGACATTTTGAAATTTTAACTTGATAAGTACCCTTACTTTTTTAAGTTCTTTATTTAAGTAAAAGTTGCAAATAATTACTATGACTGCTTTACCAAGATTCTTGTCAAGTGTTTTTGTAAACTGATTCAATGCAGGAGGAACCTTCAAACGCTGCTTGAGAATTCTTTGTTGCCTCTGGATACGAACAACCTTTGGCCATTTAACAAACCTGTGCAAATCCTTCTTTGGTGGCAAGGCACCACCAATCCCAAACCGCTTTGCGCGCTTCTCAAACAAAGGATTGGTGACCTTTTCCTGTAACAAATATACATGCTCTTCAATTACAATATTTAAAAGCTAATCCACTAAACGTTACTCTAGTAGAGAGCATAGATACAAAATCCTCATTTAATGATTCTTATATGCTGAAGATATACATGACCCATATGAATGTCTATCAATAATACTCAACAATGGAAGTAAAACTTACAACAGCCTTCTTCGTTGCTGGTGCTGGAGCTTTTGCACCTCTTTTTGGGGCCTGCAAAAAGAGCTGCTCAATTCAAACGAAAAATCAATAATAATAACTTTTCGTTAATAATCAACAATTCCATATGTAATATAACCATATACCATAGTAATCAAAAAATTAGGCTACTCAAAAGTATACCATATCGTGGTCCTTATGTATGACAATCTCGCAATAATCAAAAGTAAGAGATAGTACGTAAAATTTAACCCTGCTAATTGGTACAAATTAATGCAATTATTCCAGTTAATGTGATTACAGATAGCACACATCAAAGCAGTTGAAGTTTTACGTTTCCTCAACTGTAACATACACTTATGCAAAAAAAAAAAAAAAAATCACTAAACATGCTTTAAATATATTAACTGTACACACCAATGCCTCGAGGTTTCGATACAAATAAGTTTCATCATATGGCATCATATAAACTTAACTATATTGGGTACCCAGGTCGACGCACAACCTAAACATAACTTGCTGGTCTTAACGTATCTAAAATTGAGTAGAATTCGAGGACTTTGGTTATCTTCGACTCTTCGCTCCAACAAAATCTCTATAACATTTAAGCTTATAAACCTATTATACATTATACACTCGATTAAACAACAAAATAGATTTCACTAAACTACTATTGCCACCAATCTATCTGTCATACCCAAATTTGAATTGTTGGTAAAAGTAATCAATATTATAAAAACAACAACAACAACAAACAAATCCAACACCTAGATTTACAGAAAATAGAGAAGTTCATTTAAACCAACCAACAAATCGAGTAGTACGTTATACCTATAAAGGGTATTCGTCCTTGTTCCGTTCACCAAGGGTTTAAGGAATACCCTTGTTCTGCAATATGGCACGGCGTGCACAGAGTTAACTTTAGAGTTTTAGTTGTGCTATGATGTTTGGGTTTTTTTCCGAATTTTTAGTATCTTTTTTTATTTATTTGTGACGAAGTTGGTTTTTTGGGTTAAGGTCTATGTAAACTTCTCTTTTGCTTTCCTATTTCTATATTTTCGTTATACGTTTTCGAAACTTCCTGTTTTTCACTCTGATTTTTTAGTAATTAGTTGTATGATGTGGACACTCTCTAAAGGCTAAAAAAATAGAGCCAAGAGGGTACAGCTATAATATATATCTAAGGAAATATTCTAATACTGACATATTCTAACACTCCCCCTCAAGTTGTAATTACGCAAACTATGCAAATTACAGCTTGTATTACAAAAAACAAAAGATAAGAATACTGCTCCCCCTTTTGTATAGAACTGTCTTTAGTTGAAGAACTCGAACAACTGTTGAGACGTTATGGAGGTGAAACTGTCGGTGTAGGCAATGGCCTAACCTGAATACTAAAGGTGTACCATAGTCACAAACTGAAATCATAACACTAGTTTAGTGGCGCACTGCTTGGCTACTACTCACTCTATTCGGTGTTATGGCTGTCATAATATAAATTAAAAACAATAACACTGACTTGATGTGAGTTTCTTGGCTGCTGCTATCAATATCACTATTAATGTTAACAAAATACTATTATGGGTACTCCTGAATACTGAATACTGGTGCAGTTATAACTTGATTGCTACCTGAATCCTGATGAGTGCAGTTTAGGCTTGACTGCTACCTGAAACATACTTGCAGTTAAGGCTTGACTACTACCTGAAACATACTTGCAGTTTAGGCGTGACTGCTACCTGAAACATACTTGCAGTTTAGGCTTCACTGTTACCTGAAACATACAGTTAAGGCTTGACTACTACCTGAAACATACTTGCAGTTTAGGCATGACTGCTACCTGAAACATACTGGTAGTTTAGGCTTGACTGCTACCTGAATATTGAAGACTGAATAGTGGAGATGTCATACTGAAGACTGAATAGTGGATATGCTTTGTCATGAAGAGTTCATCAAGGCTTGCTGGAATATGGAGAAATGAGTACTTTTTCTCATATGTCTCCATATTCTTCTTCCCTCATATACTATTGAATGTCTTTATATCTCCCTATTCCCCCTCTCAAGGTGGAATATACAAGGCTGAGTAGGAACATACAAAGACTTGTCTATTTCGACTTGAACTTGAAACAGAGAAAACCAAATACTAACTTATACAACCAACCAATGCCCACGTAAAAAAAAAACAATACTTCATACTCCAATACACAAAAAAAAAATCTAACATAACATGCATCAAACAATGCTCACTATAAAGGGTGGAGGGTGGGTCAAAGCATTTTATGACGGCGAACTTCCTTTCTGGAAAGAATAATTCCTTGTGAGATACAAAATGAACAAATAACTCATGAAAAACTTTCAATGCCAATCGCGGAAGCTAGAAACCCAAACATCCATAACGGCATACAAACAATACTACCCCTCCAATCAATACAAACTACCTTCAAAGGATTGATACTTCAAAAAAATCTTGAAAATTGATGTGTGGAGGCATGAGCAGGTTGTGCCCTCTTATCAAAATGAACAATGCTAAAAAACTTTTGATTGAGAGAGCGTCGGCGCTTCATCAATACTAACTTCAAAGAAGGGATCGTAGAGGGTTGTGCCCTCTTATCAAGGAAGATTATGAAGGCGTGGACAAAACAATACTAAGAAACCAATACTGAGAAACTTCAGATCTCTCTCCTAGCATTCTTCAAACAAACTTTAAACACTAGCGGAATCTTGAAAACTTACTTTAACATAACGATGAATAGTACCGGTGAACACTATCTGTGAACAGTACTTGTGAATAGTGCTGATGAACAGTACCAGTAAACAGTAAATCCTTCCATAGAAAGGTTGAAACTTGAATTGACATATAAGAAAGGTTGAAACTTGAATTGAGATATAAGAACTTCTTCTTGTGAGAAATCCTTCTTCTTCTTGAAACTTGACTTGAATACTATACTGAAAAACTTAAATAAACTTGATTTTTTTTTTCTTAGTGAGGGATTCCTCTCCTAGCATACCACTGAACCTCGCTCCGATACCATGTTGAATTCTATGTTAGTGGTGATGCTAGGAGAGTTGTGACATTGATATATTAGAGAAACCAAGAATAAGAACTGAGAAGACTATAGATTGATTAGAGTTGGAATATAGAGTCTGAGAGAGGTGTTCCCTACCCAGAGTTACATACTTATACTAAAACTAAAACATGATAATAGAAACTACTAGATATGGATATCCACACTTATAGAAACATGAGACTTTCCATATTGGACATATTCTAATACTGACATATTCTAACACTATTCTTTCAGTTTGATTCCTCTTTCTCCACCCAAATTCAACAAAACAAACTCCTAGAAAAAGAAAATCATTTCCAAAATATCATCTCCTCCCAACCCATCACAATTAACTCCATCGTCAACAACAACATATTATTTCTTCAGAGAGTAACTCTCAAGGACAAAAAAGAAAAAAAAAATCACTCTCATTTGTTATAATCACTCACAAGGACCAAGTAGATTTTAGGACAAGTATACCCCTGACAAGAAATAAAAAACATTCCGGGTGATAAAAATCAAGTTTACCCCTGATGCAAAATAAAAAAAAACAACCCGACCTAACCAAAACGACTCGGCGTATGTAGTATGAACAATCTTTGTTTATATCTCAACATAGTGTATGATTAGTGAGAACACCTATTGGAGTATGAACAATCATTGTTCGTTCATACCTCAACATAATATATGATCAGTAAGAACACCTATTGGAATATAAATACTCATTGTTCATACATATTTGGAGTATGAACAATTACTGTTCATACATCAACATAATGTATGATCAATAAGAAAACACCTATTGGAGTGGTTGTTCATACTTATTCGAGATAAGAACAATCACTGGTCATACCTCAACATAATGTATGATCAGTAAGAACACCTATTAAAGTATAAACAATCATTGTTTATACCCCAAGTCACTGTCTATACCTCAACATAATGTATGATTAGTAAGAACACATATTAGAGTATAAACGCATTATTCATTATATATATATATATATATATATATATATATATATATATATATATATATATATATATATATATATATATAAGGTATGAACAATCATTGTTCATTCATATCTCAACATGGAGCTATGAACAATCACTATTCATTCCTTAACATAATGTATGATCAGTAAGAACACTTATTGGAGTATGAGCAATCATTGTTCATACATATTTAGGGTATGAACAATCTCTATTCATACCTCAGCATAATGTATGAGGTATGCTCACTTATTTGGGGTATGAACTATAAGTACCCTCCGTTCTACGTTTCATATCACTACAACACACGTGTCCACACACCAGGTCATTCCTTACCAGCTTGTACCAATCTATCAGAACGTACCAATGACCCAAACCCAAGTCGTCCCCAGCATCAGTTACAGCCATATATGGAAGCAAATTATCTAGCATAATCTTGGAGCTAAGTCAACGCAACAATCAAGGAAACATTTACTTTGTAACATCAGAGTAATGGCGAATCATCAAGATAGGACAAAAGATGGATCTACATTTGATAACGGCCTGGAGCAAACAAGGAAAGTCAACTCAAACATCTATAAGTAGAGAGAGATGAACTACGTAAGGCTTGATTTAAGTTTACCCCTAGAAACTTGATACGTAGGCAACTCTTGTCCCAAGAAGAGTGCAGCCATTCCCTATCAAACAGAACATCAGGTCGTTCACCCCAGAACACCAAACCTCTACATTGGCACCGTCTGCTGGTTCATTTTCTAAAGAAAAGAACACACACTTTTTTCTCAAGCCCATGAAGCTGGTTAGAAAAACCACCATGGACCCCTCACTTCAAATGTTAGCAGATCAGATGAAGACGCTCTAGGAGGCCTTCATCACCTTACAACAAGAAAACCAGACGATGCGCGAACAAGTCACCTCCAATCCTAACAACGGCACTCCAGACATAGTGGAGAACAATGCAGTCACAGCCTCACCACAACCACCAACCAACGACTAGAAGACTTTGCACAAAGGTTGGAGAAGTCAAACGACAAGGCTAACGCGATCCAGATCGCTCAGAAGATACTCCAGACGTACAAGGCGTCACCATTCACAACTAAAATCATGGATAAGCAGCCTCCCTCAGAGTTCATCCAACCAAAGTTCCCGCTGTACGACGGTAGCTCGTGTCCAGGCCAGCACGTAGCTCATTTCCGCCAGACCCTCACACTCTACAGCGCTCCATAGTACGACTACCTGAAGTGCAAGCTCTTTCCAGCCAGCTTGAAGGACGGAGCTTTAGAATGGTTGTACATGCTCACTCCTTACTCAATCAGCAACTTCGACAAGCTAGCTGAGACGTTCGCAGCAGAGTTCGTCCAATATAGAAAGAAGCAAGTCGGCCTGGACTCCTTGTTTCAACTCAAGCAAGCACATGGCAAGATGATCCGTGCTTTCCTAGGATATTTTAAAAAGGAACTCCTCTCAATGGAGTCAGGCCTCAAGGACAACTTTGCAACTTCTGCATTCACCAACACTCTCCTAGACGACTCCGACCTAGCAGGGTCTCTAATACGCAACAAGCCAGAACGCTTAGACGACCTGTACCACAGAATTGACAAGTACATCAAGTACGAAGAATGGTTAGCCCAGCACAAGGGCAAAGAAATCCTCGCAGTAAGCGACAGGCGAGGACCCAAAGAAAACAATCACTACTCTGGCAACAACAACAACAAGGGCTCCAGCTCCCACAAGCCTTCTTACACAAAAAGGGAATTCTCCAACTTCTCCAGGACGCCAAGCCAGATCCTGAAGAAGATATATATAGCACCATACTTCAAGCCCAATATCAACAAGGTGATCGCCATACCAGAATGTCCATACTGCCATTTTCATAAGCTCCACCATCATGACACCTCAAGCACTACCTCCAAGACTTAGTCGAAGATGGCAAACTGAAAGAGTTCCTGCCAGAAAGCGACCTCAGGCATAAGCTGGATGCCAAATGCCACAAAAACAGGAGTTGGAGCTGGAGCCATGAACGACCTGCTAACAACAAAAGCAGGAGCAGAACAGCCTGATGATAAGCACCCAAAAGTGTATTATGAAACCCCATTGAGACATATAAATTTGGTTAATTATGTGTTTAATAATCATGAAATAAATATGTTTTCATACTTTTGCAGGTATTTGCAATAAACATGGAAATATTGGTTAAACCTGCGATAAAGCACGAGGAACGACGTATATATGAATTCTTCCAAATCCGCACAGATGCATCAAACTTCCAAAGCTCCTACCTCTCGAACCAGGACTCCGAATGCGACAAGAGAGCTGCTCAAACAATCAGGACGATGAACTCTACGCATAGGCGGGAAGTTGTAAAAACTGCCCAAAATATCGGACCGCCACTAGACTGCACATGGACCCACTATGGGGGGCCACAAGATTGAATGAGTCATCAATCATGGAGCATGTCAAGACAAAAATAACAAATTATTGGTGCAAAGTTGACACCTTGCATGTAATAAATTAGATTAGGTGTTAATAGTGAAAAAAAAAGCAAGGTGTCACTTTGTTTAAATGTGGTGGATAAAAATGAATTAATGTGGTTTGATGATTCACGTGGGAAGAAATGAGATTTCTCTCAAATGGAGAAGAAATTAGACAAGGGTGGGGGACACTCCATTTACTCCCTTGACTTATTTTCCTTACATGGCATTATTTTAGTTCCTTAGTGAAAAAAATGATAGGTTAGTTTTTCGTTTTTATAAGAAAAGCTTGTAATAGTTTTAATGGAGGAAACACTTGTTTTCTTCTAGAAAATAAATAGAAGTGAGTTTGATTGTTTAGCTTTCTCCTCTCTCTCTCTCTCTCTCTTTCTTTTTTTTTTTAGTTTATAAATCCTTGTCCCAAGGATCATGAGCTAACTTCCCTTTTGGGGAGTTAATCCAACTCATGTGAGGGTAAATCAATTTTTGTTGGTTTGGTAGGTTGTTAGGAAGAACAACTAGCTCTACACCCTATCCCAAAATGATAGTTGGTGTAGTGTCTAGTTAGGAATCAAAGCAATGAGCTTAGAGATAAGTCATTGCTTAGTTCCACTTGCTAGCATGTGTGAGCTCTTAAGTGAGCCATACATGCTAGGGATCAAATCTTTTTCTTCCATTAGGGGCTTGTCTATGAGTCTAGGAAGGATCAAATAACCTTTTTCAAATCAACAACTAATGATAGTTTCACATGAGTAGGATTAACTCTCCACCTTTTCTTTCAAATCTCTATTTTGGTATTAAGTGCATGTTTTCAAACTTTAATGTCTTTCTTAATGTTTGTGTAGGAAGGAAAACCTAGCATCAATATTATAACCTTACTCCTTAGTTCCCTTTATTGTAACATCCAATTTGTAGTTGTTCTAAAACTTCAGGTTAGATCGAATCCTTATTCCAACTCTACGAAACGAAGATCGTGAGTAAGGAACTTTGAGTGCTTTTGCATCAATTTAGAGAGTTCAAACCTCTAAGTAGTAGTAAACAAGCATATATCAAATGGTGCCGCTGTTCTAAAGCCATAGAATTTGTGCTACTGGATCGGAAGTTGCATCAAGGGGAACCCCATTCTCTTCTTTCCTTTCCTTTTTCGCTCGTTTTACGTTTTTTGTTCAAATTCATATTTTTACCTCATGATAGACACTGTAAGCTCACGGATTTTTGTTCCACTTCCGGTACCAAAAGTTAGGACTGGGAATGATAAATACAAAGCGATTATAAGACTTCGAGAAAATTTGAAAGTATTCTGAATTACCGGACAAGCGTCTTGAGTGTGTAGATCGAGCGTCTTGTGAAGTGGGACCAGCGTCCACGGGTGAATTTCTTCGCTTGTTGCTCCTGCTCAACCACCAAAGATCTCCCCGATCTACCTTGATCCATTTCCAGGCCTAAATATCTGGCCCTGTACCTGAAAAATTCCATAATTATTTGGGATTAATCGCGTCGACGAATTGAAACGTTTGTTTCAGTTCACAGGCGGAAAAGCGGGAAGCTACAGGTTCCAAATTTTCAGTATTATTGTAATTTTTTTATATTTTTTTTTCTGCATGTATGCCATGTATATAGTATTAGGAAAATTTTATGGATTATTATTTAAGTTTTAGCCTAGAATTATGCATGAATCAAGTTCGTACACCGGTAAATATTTATATCACGACTACACGACATGAATTGCATATTAATGTATATTTACATATTAATGGTACTGCTTTTTTGCATGGGTATATGTCTTTCTACGATAAATGTTTCTTGTTACATGTTTAATATTTCTCGATTATATCGCATTACCGGTATTGTCTAATAAGTTGATTTTGTCAAGAAAGAGGAGAACATTCCAACAAAGGTTAAAATCTGAGTTGGGTAAGTTGTTTCTAAACCCTACGGGGTAAAGCTGCTCTCTATATGACATTCGCAATCTCAATGAGTATTGTCGAAATACCATCCAGCAGTCTCTAAGGAACAACTCTTGTTTCGACTGTTTCCATTCACTTTAGCGGAAAAAGCGTCAATCTGGCTAGCAGGACAACAGCCACAGTCCATAGATACATGGAATAAACTAGTTCAAGTTTTCATGCTTCAATTTTACACTTAGAAGAAAACAACTGAAATGCTTCAGAAAATTCAATTCTTTCGTCAAAATCCTCATGAATCCTTTTTACGTAAGCATGGAGTCGCTTTTATCTTCTTTTAGAATGTCCTCATCACCAACTGGACAAAGCTGTCCTAGTTTGTTCATTCTTTAATGGTCTTTCTGATCATCAAAAAGAAACTCTTGATATAATGAACGGCGGTTGCTTCATAGATAAAGGAGCCACCGAAGCTTATACTTTTCTTGAAAAACAAGCGAAAAAAGGTACACACTGGGGTAACACTGAGTCGTCTCGGTCATCAAAGGACAATGTTACAAAGGCCACATCTATTTTTTAGGTAAAACCCGATCTCGAAATAAAAAATTTGATAGAATCCCTAACTAAAAAAGTAGATGCCCTTGCAGTTCAAGTAAACGATCAACTACCAAAACCAGTCATGAACGTTGACACCGCCCCTTGTGTCCTTTGTCTTAGTCCAGACCATCCTGATACATATTGTCCCTTGTTGTATGCTTCCCTACTGATATATGCTTGTTTAACACTACTTAGAGGTTTGAACTCTCTAAATTGATGCAAAAGCACTCAAGGTTCCTTACTCACGATCTTCGTTTCGTAGAGTTTGAATAAGGATTCGAACTAACCTAAAGTTTAGAACGACTACAAATTGGATGTTACAATTAAGGGAACTAATGAGTAAGGTTATAATATTAAAGCTAGGATTTCCTTCCTACACAAACATTAAGAAAGACATTAAAGTTTGAAAACATGCACTTAATACCAAAATAGAGATTAGAAAGAAAAGGTGGAGAGTTAATCCTCCTCATGTGAAACTATCATTAGATGTTGATTTGAAAAAGGTTATTTGATCCTTCTTAGACTCATAGACAAGCCCCTAATGTATGGCTCACTTAAGAGCTCACACATGCTAGCAAGTGGAACTAAGCAATGACTTATCTCTAAGCTCATTGCTTTGATTCCTAACTAGACACTACACCAACTATCATTTTGGAATAGGGTGTAGAGCTAGTTGTTCTTCCTAACAACCTACCAAACCAACAAAAATTGATTTACCCTCACATGAGTTGGATTAACTCCCCAAAAGGGAAGTTAGCTCATGATCCTTGGGCCAAGGATTTATAAACTAAAAAAAACACAAAAGAGATAGAGAGAAAGGAAGAAGATAAACAATCAAACTCACTGATATATTTATTTTCTAGAAGAAAACAAGTGTTTCCTCCATTAAAGCTATACTATTACAAGCTTCTTACAAAAACTAAATACTAACTTATGATTTTTTTCACTAAGGAACTAAAATAATGCCATGTGAGGAAAATAAGTCAAGGGAGTAAATGGAGTGTCCCCCCACCCTTGTCTAATTTCTTCTCCATTTGAGAGAAATCTCATTTCCTCCCACGTGAATCATCAAACCACATTAATTCATTTTTATCCACCACATTAAAACAAAGTGACACCTTGCCTTTTTTTCACTAATAACACCTAATCTAATTTATTACATGCAAGGTGTCAACTTTGCACCAATAATTTGTTATTTTTGTCTTGACATGCTCCATGATTGATGACTCATCCAATCTTGTGGCCCTGCATAGTGGGCCCATGTGCAGTCCAATGGTGGTCTGGTATTTTGGACAGTTTTACAACTTCCCGCCTATGCGTAGAGTTCATCATACGATTGTCCGAGCAGCTCTCTTGTCGCATTTTAGAGTCCCGTTGAGAGGTAAGTAAGAGCTTTGAAGTTTGATGCTTCGTATGGATTTGGGAGAATTCATATATATACTGCCTCGTGCTTTATTGCAGGTTTAACCAATATTTCCATGTTTACCGCAAATACCGCAAAAGTATGAAAACATATTTTATTTCATGATTATTAAACACATAATTAACCAAATTTATATGTCTGTCTCGATGGGGTTTCATAATACACTTTTGGGTGCTTATCACACTACCCCCCAAATAGCACTTTGCTTGTCCTCAAGCAAAGAAAAGACATTAAAATAGATAAGTGGCCAAGAATGTGTAGTCCTAAACTAATTCTCGTTTAGCAGAGCGGTTACATTGACCATATGCAACAAGGCCTTTAAACCACTAGGAATTCCCTAGTGGACGAAGTTATAGCCTCGTGAGAGTTTTCCAGAAAAGATACTTACAAACTTTATTTATACTACAACGACTCAGTGATAGAAACTCGTTTCCTAAATTAATCTCAGATATCCATACACCTCCTTAGCAGGGAACGAGGATTGATTTCTTTGAAACTCAAGTTAATATGTATTCAATAATTAAAACATCTACATATGATTATTCATGCAGTGAACTTTTCATTGAAATATACTAGCAGGGTTGTTTCTGGATCCCTTGGAGAGCGTACCTAAATGGGTTCTCACAAGTATGTGTCGAAACACAATTCCACTCAAAATTTTACCACTAAGGTTTTGTTAACTCCATTGTGCAGTGGGCACACGTTTCCTCACATCTCAATGACAGTCAGAGGAGCCGATGTCGATCAATCACGTCTACTACTTATTATCACACCACCCTACTCCTAATTGAGCTAGAGGTCTTTATTAGGTATTGTGGGGCTTAGGTGGATAGTGTACAAGAAAATGGAAATAGATAATCAAAATCTACGAGTATGAGAGAATAGGGACTTCATATATTTACACTAGAGAAATCCTTGTTTTCTTTCCTTCTTCTAACTGAGCTTTATAACCTTGTTCTTAAGCCTCTAATGGATTTATTATTATATCTTTTTTTTTTTTTAGATGGCTTAAAAACATGATTCTATTTATCTTTCCTGAAGCAAGTAACTGACTTTTATTTGGGACAAGTCTTTCTCTTTATTCTTTCCACATTTCAACCTATTTCTCATACTCATCACTTAGGTAGGTTCTTTTATTTGGTTTAATAAATGGGTAAGGAATTTTGGTGAAAGTGAAAGGTTTGATGAACGGTTCGATTGGAGTGACTAGCGGTAAAATTTGTAAAATTAAGAATTTTTAGCTATGTCGATCCAAAGAAGGCCTAAATTCTCTTCTAGGGTTGGGTGGTGATCAAGTAAGTAGATCGTGATTTCTCTAATTGGAAAAACTCCTCCTCGCGGTCATCATCACACAAAATCACTCATGTCAAGGTTTTTGGTTAGATTCCCACAGGATTTATAGTTTAAGTAACTAACCGTTGGTTCCAGAAACTTACTGCTATGTATAATCGATGATATTCAGTACATGAATATTCATGAAAAGATGTATAAACTATTGCATACGTATTATCTAAAGTTTCTTAAAAACAAATCCTAATTCGGATACTAATGTGAGATTTTTAGACAATTTTCATCATTGAAAAGGAAACAAGACTTTGTCACTAAGTACAATTATTAATACGAAAATAAAACTATATATATGCTACAAGATGCCTAATTTTTTGCTCTGAGGTTTAAAGCACCCCCAAAACGTAATGATGCTTAGTCCTCGAAGGATCAATAATTAAAGAGAGAAAGTACCGAGAACCGTAAGCAAAATTAGGGCTAGATTGCCGAAATCAGAGGTTGGAGATCATAATATATTATTCGAAAAGAACAAGAAAATGTTAAATAACACACTAAACATAGCACACCGATACATAGCACCTAAATAATGAACCATAGCATACTTAAACATGAAAAACAATAGCACACCGACATAAGGTTTAGCTAGATATATTTACAATGGCAAACTCAAGTTTACCATCCAAATAGACGGAAGAAGGTGCGGCCCTCTTTAAGGAAATGCATTTCCTTAGCATCGCCCAATAGATAATAGTCCGCCAAATTTCTGCCCATTCTTTGTCTCCGGATTCCCTCAAATTGGTCTTCATCTTTTCGTCCTTTGGGTAACATCGAACATGCCTCGTATCGAAATGGGCGCTTCCATTGACGAAACCTCAATGAGCGAATGATTCTCGCTTTTTGGGCACATGGAATCTACCTTGACCCGATCATGAAAAGTGGCTGCAAACCTGGGGAAATGTGCCTTCATGATTTGGCAAGCGGATGGTAAAAGTATATATCGATCCTAAAAGTGCGAGCTCGTTTCAGTGGAGATAACACAACCTAAAATGTTAAATAATGCATGACCCCGAAGCTAGTGCAATAATACAACGCAGCGACCTCTCATTGGCGAGAAAAAATGCCAATCTCCCATAATGTTTAGGAGTACAAATAACATTGCAGTCCCCATGTTCATGGTCATGCTTGCTAATGGAATGGTGATGTTGTGCCATGGCACATGGCCATCTCCTTCTCGTTTGATCTCAAGACCATCACCATAAGAGTCGCAAAAACGCTTTGCCAAAAAGGAATGGTAAGAATTATGATAGATGTCGCCAAGATGCAGCGGTTCGTGGTATGGAAGGTCCAAAGATAGGGCAAGTTGTTGTTCAGAAAAGATATGAGGTGTGTCACCAACTCGGATTGTGAACCCGTCTAAATAGAAACCATGCGCATGGTTGAATGCTGGTATGTCTTCCATATTAGCATAAAAGTATTCAGCCAAACTCGGAGAATAAGTTTGGTCTGGTTGAAGAATTAGGGAAGACCACCCAATGTTTGTGATGTAATTATGGAAGAGATGGCCATAGGCATTGGAATCCATCATAGACTGAAAGGATTGCTCAGGAATGAGTTTGGGAGGTACCATGGATGATGAAGATGCAATGTTTGATGAAGATGCCATGGTGGATGAAGTAAAGAAATGGGTAACGATACCGACAACTGGATGGAAAAATGAATATGTAAGAAAATAGACCCTCCCCGTAGAAGACATGTTAAAATTATATTAGTCCTGATGGAAATGATGACAATCCTATTAAGCATTGAATACAAAAAAGACAAAAAGATAAGACAAAATACATAGTAAAAGCGAAAAAGCGTAATAACATAGATGATTATATACTTATTGACTTAGTACTATCATAGATTCTTATATTGATCTTGGAGATGCATATTTTGCACCAAACCGCTTTTAGGTCCACTATTTGTTGGCGAAATGATCCGAATGTCCCCTTGGTGCAGAGAGTACCGTTTGATTTTCCATTAGGAGAGCGTGATTTTGCAAGGATTGAGAATGATTTTCCAAGATCTCCTCCCCTGTTCAACATCATCGTTGCTTGACGATCTTGAAAATCCCAAGAGTTGTGATGATGATATTCGACGAAGCGTGTAGTTCCCTCAAACCCCGATGAAGAAGTTTAATGCCTTCCATGGGATTAATAATATTCAAAGGCATTATCATCAAATAAATGGTCAAATTTGAGCTTGGGGTGTTCTCGCTCATCTATCGAGTATCGGGGGTCCAAAACCAATCGGAGTAGTCTGTTTGAAGTACCTTTATATATGCTCTTTGAAGGGGTGTCTCGGAGAGAAATTATTGGATAACCCCAACGCATCATAATCTGCGTTACCAAAGTGGGTAGAGGTGCTGACCTTCTTGTTTTCTTGGTGATTACGTTCTAGAGGTGTTGGATCAGACAAAACTCATCTCTTTGAGTTTGCAAAATCCAAAGTAGGTGAAGTTGAGGCTTTGTGACTTGATTGGTGTGATGTACCTACCACATTATGTCCCAACCAATTGGAGCACAACACGCTGATTCTGTTTCAAAAGCGTTGAAGAACCATGTGATGTGTATTTTCGACGTCGCCATGAGATCTGGTAGCTTCGCAAATAAAGTTTTTCTTGAATCGAATGATGACTCTTGAACAAGGGACTCCGGGTTTTATTGGGATTTGAAGTATGTCGGAGATCATTTCTTTATTCAATTCCAATCGTTGTCCATAGGCATTGAAGTAGAATTTTCCATCTTCATATCCGCTAAATTGGTAGAACATCAAAACCAATTCTGAATAACCAACCGCTAAATGATATAGAAGGGCCCATCCGCGACGATGATTTCGTGTCAAAATAAGGAGAAAAAACCGCCCCTCTTGAAAGTTTTCGTGTAGTCTTTCTCTGCCGTTTTTTTCTTGGTTGAGCCATTCTTGAGGGAAGGATAGTGAAAATTGTATGAATAAGAATGGCTGAAAAAGAAGAGATTTATAGCCAATCTATGAGGCTAGACCAATCTGAGTCCAAGTGTAGTTAATGACCCATGTGATTATGAACAACATCATAGGGGATCCACATTAAGTCTTTGTCATGTCGATATCCAAATACAATTAATGAGATGGTTTAATGTTAGAAAATACGGAGGAAAGTTTCACGGTAGTTAGACTTACACGTAATTTCAGAAATGATGATCATAACTTCAAGTAATAGAATATGGATAGAATAATCGAAATGTGTGTGACAAGTGTTATGTGTACCTTGTAGCATCTTGCGATTTTCTCTGAACACCATGTGTATCCATTAATTATTTTGGTGAGTTTTGGATGGCCTATCTTTGTTATGGTTTGTTTATTTATTTACTTATTATTATTTTTTATTATTATTATGTATTATTATTATTTATTTATTTTATTTATTTATTTTATTATTATTATTTTTTTTAGAGAGGAAAAGACAACTAATATACACAAATATTTAATACGGAACTTCTCCATTTAATACGTAACCCGTACAAATGTGTGAGAATTATTTAACACATCATACTAATATGCAAAATGAAAATCAGAAAAAAGAAAAACGGTTACATAGATCTAGATGTTCTGGATCATGTTATGCATGGTGACAAGAGAATAATGATAAACACTGTTATCACGATTAATGTGATAGCCCATTCGCGTTGCTCCTTTTCCCATCGGTCTATTTGATTCATTATGTTCAGGGAATTGAAAATTTGTGAAGAAGAATTTGTGAAGAGTGAGAGAAGGGAATGAGTGAAAGTGGAAAGGAGAGTTGTATTTATAAGTAGATTTCTGACCGTTGGGCATCTGACCGTTGGCATTTGACCGTTTGGATCAGGCCGTTGGGCTTTGTACCCGGATTTTTTATTTTTGGGTCGGGTCAAAATTTTGGCCCAAGCACAAATGAATTACAGAAATTCCCCTTATGTCCCGAATCGTTTCGAAATTTCAAACGCGTGGAAATTGATTCGTTTCAACTCCAAATTGAACGGATGAGATATTGAAACGATCAGCATTAAAAATGCCATCCACTAGAATATGAAAAAATCACATTCAAACATTTTTTTTTTTTTTTATTTATTTACACTTTTATATACAAATGTACAAGTCGAGAAGAATGTGTCAACAACACCGGAAATCCAAATAAAACAACACATCACAACAAATTTAACTCGGGCAACTTTCATGTCGGCTCAGGCGAACCCAATCCAGCCGGATCGTGGCTTATCCTTTATGTTTTGGGGGCCTAGGGTTCAGGACGGTACCATCCTTGACCAATGTGCAATGGTCTAATAATAATATTACCCTTAGTACATATGGTATAGCCTCAAACCGCCCCGAAACAGTCACATAGAAAACTGATCGGGGTTGGCCTGGTGGAATCCATTGTCCGTACGAACTAGGAAATTCCGATGGTGCATATCACGACTCTCTTTGGGCACCATGCTGGGTGCTAAAAAAAACGAGTATATACATGTTGAGTCTTTTTATGTCAGATCCTCAAGACGATTGTGAGTCTTTTAACGTCAGATCCTCAAGACGATTGTGAGTCTTTTAACGTCAGATCCTCAAGACGATTGTGAGTCTTTTAACGTCAGATCCTCAAGACGATTCCCAACCTGTGGGAATAATGGGACGACGACGAAGTTTATCCTGCTGAGTTGGTGTCAGACAATAATATACCTTATACCGGCTCATCTCGGATAGAAGATCAAGACACGACGAAAAGGAGTTTGACAGTTCATACACCACCCCATCCTTTTCGCACGTCGCTTTCGAGCAAAAGTACTACGACCATTTCCAATTCGAGATGGGTGAGATTTACACCAAATGATGAGTTGGAGTTCACGAGGAAGAGAATAGAAAAGGGAAGAAAAAGAAGGATTTGAAATTTTTGGTACCCATTGTTTTCTAGAAGGCACGTTTGCTCGATTATCAGAAGACATTTATACTCAGTTATGAAGTAGAGTTTTTGTGGACTAAGGTTCCGGCGCTTGCAACCACACACTCTAGGGATTTTTAGAAAAGAAAATAGAAAAGGGCCCGGCTACCCAAATGGCATACTTTTCCTGTTTAAATACATGTAAAGAAGTACACCAGCGAATCTATTAGTCTGTGTAGTAGACTGGATCATTGAGTAGAGTCTCTTCGACATCTGGAGAGCGCAACTCATGATAATGTTTAAGGCGCCGGCTATTTACTTGAAATTCGCTACCATCATTTACATTTTTCACAGAGATAGCCCCATAAGGGGTGACAGCAGAGACAGTGAAAGGACCAGACCATCGAGTTTTTAATTTTCCTGGAAAAATGTGTAATCTTGAGTTGTACATCAAAACTTTTTGACCGACTTTGAACTCTTTTCTCAATATGTGCTTGTCATGCACTCTTTTCATGTTGGCTTTATAGGATTTCGAGAGATCATAGGCATCACTTCGAATTTCCTCAAGCTCATTTAACTGCAATTTTCTCTTTTCGCCTGCCACGTTAGTGTTATAATTGAGGCTTTTGATGGCCCATAGAGCACGGTGCTCAAGTTCAACCGGCAGATGACAAGGTTTTCCAAAAACGAGGCGATACGGAGACATCCCTATAGGTGTCTTAAAAGGTGTTCTGTATGCCCACAAGGCATCAGATAATCGTAGAGACTTTCCTAGATGGATTGACAATTTTTTCCAAAATGGATTTGATTTCTCGATTAGAGACTTCTACTTGACCACTGGTTTGAGGATGATACGGAGTTACCACCTTGTGCGTGACTCCATATTTCTTTACTTAATTATTCAAAATTTTTATTGCATAAATGTTTTCCCCCATCACTAATTATAGCTTTTGGAACACCAAATCGAGAGAAAATATTTTTTTTTAAGAACAAAACGACCGTTTTATGATCGTTAGCACGACATGCCAATGCCTCAATCCATTTTGACACATAGTCAACTGCTACAAGTATGTATAGGAAGCCATGAGAATTTGGAAATGGACCCATGAAGTCGATGCCCCATACATCAAAGATTTCCACAATTAGAATGGGATTTAAGGGCATTATATTGTGTTGAGTAATGCGACCTAATTGCTGGTAGCAATTGCATGCTTTGCAATGCTCATGTGCATCTCTAAACAGTGTTGGCCAATAAAAACCACATTGTAGAACCTTGGCCGCAGTTTTCTTACCACTAAAATGACCACCACAAGATTGTTCATGGCAGAAGGATAACACATCGTTGTGTTCCCGGTCGGGAATGCAACGGCGGATTAGTTGGTCCGAACAATACTTGAAGAGGTAGGGATCATCCCAAATAGAATTTCCGCGATGGATAAGAACTTTTTCCGGTCATTCTGAGACCAAGATAAAGGGTCTTCCCTCGGTAACTAAGTAATTTACTATGTCGGGCGCACCAAAGGGGACCAAAAAATAGAGTACAAGTGTTCATCCGGAAAGGAATCACGGATAGGTTCGATGATCGATATCAACATCACCGACAAGTCTTGATAAATGGTCCGCAACCACATTTTAAGCTACCTATTTTATCTCTAATTTCGAGAGAGAGTAAACTCTTTGCAAAAGGAAAATCCATCGGATCAACCTTTGTTTTGCATCTTTTTTCGCTAATAGATAACGGTGCCGCATGGTCGGTGTAGACAATAGTTGGAGAACCCACTAGGTAAGGACCGAAACTTATCTAACGTGATATACAACGGCGAAACTCTTTCTCGGTGGTGGTATAGTTACGTTGAGCTTCATTAAAGGGTTTTACTCGCATAGTAAATGACAACCGGCTTATCTTCTCGGCGTTGCCCTAGTGCGACTCCTATAGCATAGTTAAATTTCAAGGCGTCACACATTAATTCAAAAGGTTTAGACCAATCGGTGGTTGTAATGCGGTTTTAATATCCCAAAGGCTTGTTTGCAACTGAAATAAAAAAAACGCATCTTTAAGCGGGGAGATTGGTTAAAGGTCTAGCAACCTTCGAAAATCTTGAATAAATCTCCTATAGAAACCTGCGTGTCCTAAGAATGCGCGAATGTCTCGAACTGTTTTTGGTATAGGAAGTAAAGCAATTTTTTTCTATCTTAGCTTTGTTGACTTCGATTCCGTCCTTTGAAACGATGTGTCCTAAAACTATTCCTTTAGTAACCATGAAATGGAATTTTTCCCAATTAAGAACAAGGTTTTTCTCTTCACAATGTGTAAAGACCTTTTCAAGATTTGATAGACAGCTATCGAAAGAATCTCCATAAATTGAGAAGTCGTCCATGAATACTTCCATAAACCGTTCAACCATATCACTGAAAATATGAAGCATGCAGCGTTGGAAAGTACCAGGTGCATTGCAAAGGCCGAAAGGCATTCGTCTATATGCAAATGTACCAAATGGACAGGTGAACGTTGTCTTTTACTGAATAACCATCAAGAAAGTAGTAATAGGCAGGACCGGCTAAACGTTCGAGCATCTGATCGATGAATGGAAGTGGAAAGTGATCCTTACGAGTGACGGCATTAAGTTTGCGATAGTCAATGCATATTCGCCATTTTACCGGGATACTGGCGGAAATGCATTCATCTTTATCGATTCGCATTAACCGTAATGCCGATTTCTTTGGAACTACGTTAATACGGGACTCACCCAAACACTATCAGAGATAGGGTAAATAATACCCGCATCTAGTAATTTTAACACTTCCTCTCGGACCACATCTTTCATGGTAGGGTTTAGGTGACGCTGTGGTTCACGCGATGTCTTAGCATTTTCTTCCAGGTGTATGTGATGGGTGCACACATTAAGTTCAATGCCTTTAATGTCATCGAGGGACCATCCAATAGCAGAACGATGTTGTTGAATGACATTAATTAAACGAGCTTCCTGATCGTCAGTTAATTGTGAAGAAATAATAACTGGGTGACGACTATCGGCATCAAGTTGTACGTATTTTAATTCCGAAGGAAGAAGTTTTAATTCAGGGGTGGGCGGAGTGGGTATTAAAGATTCTTGAGGTAGGTCATCATCCATGTAGTAAACAGATTAATGATCATCAAAGTTACTTGACATCACTGTTGTAGGGTCAAATAATGGTACTGACTCTAATAACTCATTTACTTCTTGTGTATAATCATCGTCCTCAAACTCAGATTTGCTAAAGGAAAGAAATTGGTACACTTCATCTTCAGGAAAAGAGTTTGTGAAATACTCTTATGGAATCTTTGTCAACCCCCGCTGACCTCACCATCAATGTCAGGCTCTAGAAGTTGTTTCATCAACTTGAACACATTCACCTCGACCGAAAGATTTCCGAAGGACATGGTCATGGAACCATCTCTACAGTTAATAAAAGCATTAGCAGTGGCAAGGAACGGACGTCCTAAGATGATAGGAATGGAATCAGATGCAACTTCTGTATCCAAAATAACAAAGTCTACAGGATAGAAGAAATCTTGGACTTTTACAAGGACGTTTTCCACAATTCCTTTTGATACTTTATGGAACGATCTGCTAACTGTAGAGTCATGGTGGTAGGTTTGAGCTCATGAAGACCTAGTTGTTTAAATAAATAATATGGAAGTAAGTTCACACTAGCTCCTAGGTCTAGTAGTGCAAAGAGTCGTGTATTTGTCACCTAAGGTGCATGGAACCGGATTGGTCTACCGGGTCCTTGTATTTTACTATACCATTGTGTTCGATGATGGAGGAACCGTTCAGATGAGGAATGCTTGTTGAGGAACATTAGTTCTCTTTTTGGTGCACATATCTTTCGAAAATTTTGCATGTTTTGGTAATAGTTTTAAGGCATCGAGAAAAGGTAAGTTGATTGTTAAATTTTGAAAAGTCTCTCGAATTTCAGCAAAAATTCATCGGTTTTATTCTTTACCAAAGCCGTCGAGGAAACGGTGCCTTAGGGCAGAATTTGGCAAAAGGGCCTACATGCCTGTTTCCTACATTCGGAGGTGTTGACTTTGTTGAATTTGGGGAATCTTCCGTAGGTTCATTATTAGAAATAGATTCCTTGGAACCCTCTTTTCCCTTTGGTTGATCATCATCCGCATAATGTGTTTGATTGTCTACGTTTTTCAAGATCGTAAAGTAGTGATTGCATGCACCTCACATTGGTTAGGGGTGCTTGGACCAGGGGCATTGGTGAGTTCAAAGGCTGTGTTTGTTGGTTTAAGGTTTGGAATTGCTTGTGCAGGAAACACGCCTTTCTGACTCTTTTCTTGTGCCAATTGCTGAAGTGATTGTTGGATAGACATTAAAATTTGAGACTGTTGGTTCATGTAAGCCAAGAAAGTCTCATTTGTCCTATCCGTAATGATTGGCGCAGTTGTTACAAATGATTAGTAGTTCTCGATTATTGCTTAGAAGTTGATGATGATAGTTGGGATTTGGATTAGCTGGAACAAGGCTGCGGTTGGTTTGATAATTAGCATTGGAATTATTTTGGAATTGACCTTGTTGGTATTGTTGATTATTTCCTTGGCGGTATGGAATAAAATTGTTGGTAGGTCGAACAGGTGGATTTTCGAAACCAGGAGGAGCCCCCATTTGTTGGTTATTTTGGCGCCAAGCGAAATTCGGATGTTGTCTCCAAGGTGCATTGGGAATGTTGAATGCACATGCCTCCTCCGATTGTTGAGTAGGGGAAGCATATAACAAGGGACAATATGCATCAGGATGGTCAGGACTAAGACAAAGGACACAAGGGGCAGTGTCAACGTTCATGACTGGTTTTGGTAGTTGATCGTTTACTTGAACTGCAAGGGCATCTACTTTTTTTAGTTAGGGATTCTATCAAATTTTTTATTTCGGGATCGGGTTTTACCTCAAAAATAGATGTGGCCTTTATAACATTGTCCTTTGATGACCGAGACGACTCAGTGTTACCCCAGTGTGTACCTTTTTTCGCTTGTTTTTCAAGAAAAGTATAAGCTTCAGTAGCTCCTTTGTCCATGAAGCAACCGCCGTTCATTATATCAAGAGTTTCTTTTTGATGATCAGAAAGACCATTAAAGAATGAACGCGAACAAGGACACTTTGTCCAGTTGGTGATGAGGACATTCTAACGTAAGATCGATAAAAACGACTCCATGCTTCCGTAAAAGGATTCATGAGGATTTTGACGAAAAGAATTGAATTTTCTGAAGCATTTCGGTTGTTTTTTCGAGTGTAAAATTGAAGCATAAAAGCTTGAACTAGTTTATTCCATGTGTCTATGGATTTGTGGTTGTTGTCCCGCTAGCTAGATTGACGCTTTTCCGCTAAAGTGAATGGAAACGGTCGAAGCAAGAGTTGTTCCTTAGAGATCATTGGATGGTGAAATGTTGTTGCCACTTGTTGAAGCCGACGAAGATGATTGTAAGGTTTTTCGTGCTCCAAACCATGATATATAGGTAACAAACTGAAAACGCGTTTGGTGGGATCTGAAAATCACCGACAATGTCCTCAAGTTTGATCGCGGGGAAGAAGGTCCTTCCCCGTGAATGCAATATAGAAGTCCGAGAGGGCTTCTCTGGGTGGAGGATAATCGGCCATAATAATGACGAAGTTGATGACGATTTAAGGATTGTGATGAAGGTAATTAGCGGTAGAAGAACAATTTTTAAGTGAGAACTTACGCAATTGCTTATCGTATTTTTTCCGACGATAGGTATGTTCAATATCTTTAGTGGAACCAGACCTTAATCTCATGCAAGCATAAAATTAGATCTAACTCACAGAAGGAATTTAGTAGGACTCGAATTTTATTATTATCTTAAGCATTATAGTTTAACAACATATGCCTAAGCTGCTGCTAACGTAGCAGTGAAGCTAGGAATACGTGTGCATAAACCAACAGCCAGGTCACAAGAGAGATATGAGGGAGGCTTTCCGTGCAAGCACGGTTCTAATTAAGTAACCTCAATCTTTCAAGTTTCCTAGACACCATTGGAATATGATTAAGATGTATGGAATTAAATTTTATGCAAAGGCGGTATTAATTTTAATTTAATTTAATTTAATTAATTTTTTTATTTATTTTTTTTTTATTTATTTTTTTAAGATTTATGCAAGGGTTAAACTACAAACATGCAAATACGATCTACTCAGACAATACTAGGTGCAGTAGCATGTGAAGATACTCTACTCATACGTATAGCTATACGAATAGGCAAGCTTGTGTCATCAATAAATACTTCCATACGTACAGGCAAATATACATCAGTAATACATATATGTACGCTAATTTGTAAATCGATATTACGTAAACGTATATCAACAGTAACAGGCAAATTTGAATCACTCATACGTATCGAAATACATTAGCATGCATAGATAGTATACATACGCAGATAAATACGACAAAACTAAACATGCAAGGTATTATACATAAACTAAAATACGACTCTTGTATTGCATAATAATTCGATTTCGAAAATACTCATTGAGATTGCGAATGTCATATAGAGAGCAGTTTTACCCCGTAGGGTTTAGAAACAACTTACCCAACTCAGATTTTAACCCTCGTTGGAATGTTCTCCTCTTTCTTTACAAAATCGACTTATTAAACAACACCATTTTCTAAAATGATGATTTTGGAGAGGAAAACAATTGATTTTGACCTCGAAAATAAAGCTCGGTGGAGATAGCGTGCGCGCCGTCGAGATCTTTCCGAATTGAGCTCACACGCGTGATTCAGAGAACCGTAGCCAAAGTTATGGCCAAAATACCAAAACACATCCTAATTACTATGTATAACTCCTAAGTTATAGATGCTAACATGCAAATAATCACTCATTCGGTAATATATATGCTAAACATGTGACTTAGATATAGATATATAGATAACCATGCAAAACAGTTCCATTTGTATGTATATATACATTAATATGTAATTCATGACCAGTTAACCGTATATATATATTCACACGCATATTCACATGATTCATGCATAATTCTAGGTTAATAGGTAAATAATAATCCATAAATTTTTCCTAATACTATATACATGGCATACATGCAGAAAAAACATAAAAAAAATTACAATAATATCGAAAATTTGGAACTCCTAGCTTCCCAAAATTTTTGCCCTTAAAAATTTGAAACAAACGTTTCAATTAAATTACGCGATTAATCCCAAAGGATTATCGAATTTTTTCAGTCTGAGGGCGGATATTTAGGCTTCTTGGCGACACACAATGCATGCGTGTCGGTTAATTGAGAATGATTTCAACTTTTTACAAAGACTCTTATAATCGCTGCGGTGATGTTTCCCAGTCCTAACTTTTGGTACCTGGAAGTGGAAAAAAAAAATTTGTGAGCGAACAGGTCTATTGCGAGGTAAAAATACGAATTTGAACAAAAAAAAAAAAAAAAAAAAATAACGTAAACGAACGAAAAGGAAAGGAAGGAAGAGAATGGGGGTTCCCCCTTGATGCAACTTCCGATCTGTAGCACAAGTTCTATGGCTTTAGAACAGCAGCGGCGCCATTTGATATATGCTTGTTTAACACTACTTAGAGGTTTGAACTCTCTAAATTGATGCAAAAGTACTCAAGGTTCCTTACTCACGATCTTCGTTTAGTAGAGTTTGAATAAGGATTCAACTAACCTAAAAGTTTAGAACAACTACAAATTGGATGTTACAATTAAAGGGAACTAAGGAGTAAGGTTATAATATTAAAGCTAGGATTTCCTTCCTACACAAACATTAAGAAAGACATTAAAGTTTGAAAACATGCACTTAATACCAAAATAGAGATTAGAAAGAAAAGGTGGAGAGTTAATCCTCCTCATGTGAAACTATCATTAGATGTTGATTTGAAAAAGGTTATTTGATCCTTCCTAGACTCATAGACAAGCCCCTAATGGAAGAAAAGATTTGATCCCTAGCATGTATGGCTCACTTAAGAGCTCACACATGCTAGCAAGTCAAACTAAGCAATGACTTATCTCTAAGCTCATTGCTTTGATTCCTAACTAGACACTACACCAACTATCATTTTGGGATAGGGTGTAGAGCTAGTTGTTCTTCCTAACAACCTACCAAACCAACAAAAATTGATTTACCCTCACATGAGTTGGATTAACTCCCCAAAAGGGAAGTTAGCTCATGATCCTTGGGACAAGGATTTATAAACTAAAAAACACAAAGAGAGAGAGAAAGGAAGAAGATAAATAATCAAACTCACTGATATATTTATTTTCTAGAAGAAAACAAGTGTTTCCTCCATTAAAACTATTACAAGCTTCTTACAAAAAACTAAAACTAACTTATGATTTTTTTTCACTAAGGAACTAAAATAATGCCATGTGAGGAAAATAAGTCAAGGGAGTAAATGGAGTGTCCCCCACCCTTGTCTAATTTCTTCTCCATTTGAAAGAAATCTCATTACCTCCCACGTGAATCATCAAACCACATTAATTTATTTTTATCCACCACATTAAAACAAAGTGACACCTTGCCTTTTTTTCACTATTAACACCTAATCTAATTTATTACATGCAAGGTGTCAACTTTGCACAAATAATTTGTTATTTTTGTCTTGACATGTTCCATGATTGATGACTCATCCAATCTTGTGGCCCTACATAGTGGGCCATGTGCGATCGATGGTTCCAGATTTTGGGCGTTTTACAACTTCCCTTTATGCATAGAGTTCATCGCATACGATTATGCGGCGACTCTCTTTGTCGCATCGTGAGTCCCGGTTCGAGAGGTAGGAGTTTTGGAAGTTTGATGCTTCTGTGCGGATTTGGGAGAATTCATATATACGCCGTTCCTCGTGCTTTATTGCAGGTTTAACCAATATTTTCATGTTTACTGCAAATACCTGCAAAAGTATGAAAACATATTTATTTCATGATTATTAAACACATAATTAACCAAATTTATATGTTTCAATGGGGTTTCATAATACACTTTTGGGTGCTTATCACCTACTCAACAATCGGAGGAGGCATGTGCATTCAACATTCCCAATGCACCGTGGAGACAACATCCGAATTTCGCTTGGCACCAAAATAACCAACAAATGGGGGCTCCTCCAGGTTTTGCTAATCCACCTGTTCGGCCTACCAACAATTTTATTTCATACCGCCAAGGAAATAATCAACAATACCAACAAGGTCAATTTCAAAATAATTCCAATGCTAACTATCAAACCAACCGTAGCCTTGTTCCAGCTAATCCAGATCCCAACTATAATCAACAACTTCTAACCAATAATCGAGAACTACTACCTGTTGCACAACCTGCGCCAACCATTACGGATAGGACAAATGAGACTTTCTTGGCTTACATGAACCAACAAATCTCAAATTTTAACGCCTATCTAACAATCACTTCAAAGAATTGAAGCAAGAAAAGAGTCGAAAAGGCGTGTTTCCTGCTCAAGCGGTTCCAAACCCTAAACCAAAGAAACACAGCCTTTGAACTCACCAATGCCCTCGTACAAGCACCCCAACCAAGGTGAGGTGCATGCAATCACTACTCTACGATCTGGAAAAACTGTAGACAATCATATAATTATGCGGATGATCAACCAAAGGAAAAAAGAGGGTTCTAAGGAATCTATTTCTAATAATGAACCTCATGGAAGATTCCCCGGATCCAACAAAGTCAACACCTCCTCCGGATGTAGGAAACAAGCAAGTAGACCCTTTGCGAGAAATTCATACTAAGGCACCGTTTCCTGCGACGCTTGGCAAAGAATAAACCCGATGAGAATTTTTTGGCTTTGAAATTCGAGAGACTTTTCAAAATTTAACAATCAACTTACCTTTTCTCGATGCCTTAAAACTATTACCAAAATATGCAAAATTTCTGAAAGATATGTGCACTACAAAAAGGAGAACTAATGTTCCTCAACAAGCGTTCCTCACTGAACAGTTTACCTCCATCACCGAACACAATGGTATAGTAAAATACAAGGACCCTGGTAGACCAACGGTTCCATGCACCTTAGGTGACAAATACACGGCTACTGCACTACTAGACCTAGGAGCTAGTGTGAACTTACTTCCATATTATTTATTTAAACAACTAGGTCTTCATGAGCTTAAACCTACCACCATGACTCTACAGTTAGCTGATCGTTCCATAAAGTATCCAAAAGGAATTGTGGAAAACGTCCTTGTAAAAGTCCAAGATTTCTTCTATCCAGTAGACTTTGTTATTTTGGATACAGAAGTTGCATGTGATTCCATTCCTATCATCTTAGGACGTCCGTTCATCGCCAATCGCTAATGCTCTTATTAAGCGTAGAGATGGTTCCATGACCATGTCCTTCGGAAATCTTTCGGTCGAGGTGAATGTGTTCAAGTTGATGAAACAACTTCCAGAGCCTGACATTGATGGTGAGGTCAACAGGGTTGACAGCATTCCGCAAGAGTATTTCACAAACTCTTTTCCTAAAGATGAAGTGTACCAATTTATTTCCTTTAGCGAATCTGAGTTTGAGGACGATGATTATACACAAGAAGTAAATGAGTTATTAGAGTCAGTACCATTATTTGACCCTACAATAGTGATGTCAACTAACTTGGATGATCATCAATCTGTTTACTACATGGATGATGACCTTCCTCAAGAATCTTTAATACCCACTCAGCCCACCCCTGAATTAAAACCTCTTCCTTCGGAATTAAAATACGTACAACTTGATGCCGATGGTCGTCACCCAGTTATTATTTCTTCATAATTGACTGACGATCAGGAAGCTCGTTTAATTAATGTCATTCAACAACATCGTTCTGCTATTGGATGGTCCCTCGATGACATTAAAGGCATTGAACCTAATGTGTGCACCCATCGCATACACCTCGAAGAAAATGCTAAGACGTCGCGTGAACCACAGCGTCGCCTAAACCCTACCATGAAAGGTGTGGTCCGAGAGGAAGTGTTAAAATTACTAGATGCGGGTATTATTTACCCTATCTCTGATAGTGTTTGGGTGAGTCCTGTACACGTAGTTCCAAAGAAATCTGGCATTACAATTGTGCGAAATGATAAAGATGAATGCATTTCCGCTCGTATCCCAGTAAAATGGCGAATATGCATTGACTATCGCAAACTTAATGCCGTCACTCGTAAGGATCACTTTCCACTTCCATTCATCGATCAGATGCTCGAACGTTTAGCCGGTCATGCCTATTACTATTTTCTTGATGGTTATTTAGGTTATTTTCAGATAGTCATAGACCCTGCTGATCAAGAAAAGACAACGTTCACCTGTCCATTTGGTACATTTGCATATAGACGAATGCCTTTCGGCCTTTGCAATGCACCTGATACTTTCCAACGCTGCATGCTTCATATTTTCAGTGATATGGTTGAACGGTTTATGGAAGTATTCATGGATGACTTCTCAATTTATGGAGATTCTTTTCGATAGTCGTCTATAAAATCTTGAAAAGGTCTTTACACGTTGTGAAGAGAAAACCTTATTCTTAATTGGGAAAAATGTCATTTCATGGTTACTAAAGGAATAGTTTTAGGACACATCGTTTCAAAGGACGAATCGAAGTCGACAAAGCTAAGATAGAAAAAATTGCTTCACTTCCTATACCAAAAAACAGTTCGAACATTCACAAGATTCTTAGGACACGCGAGGTTTCTATAGGAGATTTATTCAAGATTTCTCAAAGGTTGCTAGACCTTTAACCAATCTCCCCGCTTAAAGATGTCGTTTTTTATTTCAGTTTCAGTTGCAAACAAGCCTTTGAGATATTAAAAAACGCATTAACTACCCATAATTCAACCACCGATTGGTCTAAACCTTTTGAATTAATGTGTGATGCGGCGACTATGCTATAGAGTCTGTACTAGGGCAACGCCGAGAAGATAAGCCGGTTGTCATTTACTATGCGAGTAAAACCCTTAATGAAGCTCAACGTAACTATACCACCACCGAAAGAGTTTCGCCGTTGTATATCGCGTTAGATAAAGTTTCGTCCTTACCTAGTGGGTTCTCCAACTATTGTCTACACTGACCATCGCACTTCATTATCTATTAGCGAAAAAGATGCAAAACAAAGGTTGATCCGATGGATTCTCCTTTTGCAAGAGTTTACTTTTCGAAATTAGAGATAAAAAGGTAGCGAAAATGTGGTTGCAGACCATTTATCAAGACTTGTCGATGATGTTGATAATCGACACCAAACCTATCTGTGATTCCTTTCCTGATGAACACTTGTACTCTATTTTTTTCGTCCTTGGTACGCAGACATAGTAAATTACTTAGTTACCGAGGAAGTCCTTTATCTTGGTCTCAGAATGACCGAAAAAAGTTTTTATCCGGTTTGTGAAATTCTATTTCTGGGATGATCCCTACCTATTCAAATATTGTTCAGACCAACTAATCCGCCGTTGCATTCCCGATTGGGAACACAACGATGTGTTATCCTTCTGCCATGAACAATCTTGTGGTGTTCATTTTAGTGGTAAGAAAATTGCGGCCAAGGTTCTACAATGTGGTTTTTATTGGCCAACACTGTTTAGAGATGCACATGAGCATTGCAAAGCATGCAATTGCTGCCAGCAGTTAGGTCGCATTACTCAACGCAATATGATGCCCTTAAATCCCATTCTAATTGTGGAAATCTTTTATGTATGGGGCATCGACTTCATGGGTCCATTTCCAAATTCTCATGGCTTCCTATACATACTTGTAGCAGTTGACTATGTGTCAAAATGGATTGAGGCATTGGTATGTCGTGCTAACGATCATAAAACGGTCATTTTGTTCGTAAAAGAAAATATTTTCTCTCGATTTGGTGTTCCAAAAGCTATAATTAGTGACGGGGGAAAACATTTTTGCAATAAAATTTTTGAATTATTAGTAAAGAAATATGGAGTCACGCACAAAGTGGCAACTCCGTATCATCCTCAAACCAGTGGTCAAGTAGAAGTCTCTAATTGAGAAATCAAATCCATTTTGGAAAAAACTGTCAATCCATCTAGGAAAGACTGGTCTCTACGATTATCTGATGCCTTGTGGGCATACTGAGCGACTTTTAAGACACCTATAGGGATGTCTCCGTATCGCCTCATTTTTGGAAAACCTTGTCATCTGCCGGTTGAACTTGAGCACCGTGCTCTATGGGCCATCAAAAGCCTCAATTATAACACTAACGTGGCAGGCGAAAAGAGAAAATTGCAGTTAAATGAGCATTAGGAAATTCGGAGTGATGCCTATGATCTCTAGAAATCCTATAAAGCCAACATGAAAAGAGTGCATGACAAGCACATATTGAGAAAAGAATTCAAAGTCGGTCAAAAAGTTTTGATGTACAACTCAAGATTACACATTTTTCCAGGAAAATTAAAAACTCGATGGTCTGGTCCTTTCACTGTCTCTGCTGTCACCCCTTATGGGGCTATCTCTGTGAAAAACGTAAATGATGGTAGCGAATTTCAAGTAAATGGCCAACGCCTTAAACATTATCATGAGTTGTGCTCTCCAGATGTCGAAGAGACTCTTCTCAATGATCCAGTTTACACAGGCTAATAGATTCGCTGGTGTACTTCTTTCCATGTATTTAAACAGGAAAAGTATGCCATTAGGGTAGCCGGGACCTCATCTATTTTCTTTTCTAAAAATCCCTAGAGTGTGTGGTTGCAAGCGCCGGAACCTTAGTCCACAAAACTCTATTTCAGAACTGAGTATAAATGTCTTCTGATAATCGAGCAAACGTGCCTCCTGGAAAACAATGGGTACCAAAAATGTCAAATCCTTCTTTCTCTTCCCTTTTCTATTCCCTTCCTCGCGAACTCTAACTCATCATTTGGTGTAAATCTCACCCATCTCGAATTAGTAATGGTTGTAGTACTTTTGCTCGAAAGCGACGTGCGCGAAGGATGGGGTGGTGTATGAACTGTCAAACTCCTTTCTGTGCAGGTCTTGATCTTCTATCCGAGATGAGCCGGTATAAGGTATATTATTATCGACACCAGCTTCGGCCAGGATAAACTTCGTCGTCGTCCCGTTGCTCCCACAGGTTGGGAATCGTCTTGAGGATCTGACGTTAAAAGACTCACATTCGTCTTGAGGATCTGACGTTAAAAGACTCACATTCGTCTTGAGGATCTGACGTAAAAAGACTCAACATGTATATACTGGTTTTTTTTTATTAGCACCCAGCATGGTGCCCAAAGAGAGTCGTGATATGCACCATCGGACATTTCCTAGTTCGTACGGGCAATGGATTCCACAAGGCCAACCCCGATCAATTTTCTATGTGACTGTTTCGGGGCGGTTTGAGGCTATACCATATGTACTAAGGGTAATATTATTATTAGACCATTGCACATTGGTCAAGGATGGTACCGTCCTGAACCCTAGGCCCCCAAAACATAAAGGATAAGCCACAGTCTGGCTGGATTGGGTTCGCCCAAAGCCGACATGAAAGTTGCCTGAGTTAAGCTGTTTTGATATATTGTTTTATTTGGACTTCCGGTGTTGTTGACACGTTCTTCTCGACTTGTACATTTGTATATAAAAGTGTAAATAAATAAAAACCAAAGTTAGTAAAAAAAAAAAAAAAAAAAAAAATTGTTGGAATGTGATTTTTTTTATATTCTAGTGTATGGAATTTTTAATGCCGATCGTTTTGATATCTCATCTGTTCAATTTGGAGTTGAAACGAATCGAATTTTAACGTTTGAAATTTCGGAACATTTCGGGACATAAAGGGAATTTCTGATATTCATTTGGGCTTGGGCCAAAATTTTGACTCGACCCAAAAATAAAAAATCCGGGTACAAAGCCCACGCGCGAGGCACCCACGAGTCCACCTCTCTCATTTCTTCTCCCACAAAAATCGGATCTTGGTCCCCCCACACATCACCCGCGCGCGCGACTAGGCAGAGGTGAATTCGACCCGCGCACGCGGGCCAAAGTCCACCAAACTCAACCCCTTCCCTCCAAAGACCATCTCCTTCACCTCCTCTTGCTATTTGCACCCTCAAAATATCCTCTACACCGCGCTATGGCAGCACGAAAGTGAATTACAGTTGAGAGGAATTTCGCAAATCTCTACAATTCCGGGATGTTTCACCCATTTTTCGATGAAGAAATTGCTAGTAGAGAGTGGGAATATCTATTGCACGAATTCCAGCTCAATTACTCAAGATTTCGTGTTGAAATTTTACAACAATGGAGGTTTCGGGGTGACGAATTTTGGATTACGGCGGGATGGGTTGGAGCGTGAACTCACACCGGAGTTGATTTGAATACCGCCGCATTTATTCCGATAAACTCGATAGTCCGACCACTGTTATTGTCGAGTATCCGACTACGAGGGATTTGATGTTTGACACGCTTCTCGAGGGAGAGTACAACACTGCTCGAATCTGCGTGTACCAAAGATTCGCCGAGACGAAACCAATTAGCCGTCACTCGATGGGCGCATAACGCCATTGGAACTTCAAAGACGCGTCGACGTGAACAAGACTTTCTTGCACCTCTTTGTGGATCCTACGGAGAGGAAGAACACTTTCGTATGGTCCATTTCCGGGCCATATTCTTCACGACCGCGTCAAACGAACTCCTCTTCTTTGTACTTGTTACTTTCGGCTTATGCTTAACTTAGGGTTCGATCCGCTACTCCTTTCATTAAAACAAGGTCTTTTTTGAGAATTTTGGAATTTTTGAGACTTGTGTTTTAGACCAATCGGGACCCAAAGAGCTAGAGATGACATTGAGCATGATAACGTACCTTCTCCTCCTCCTTCACCACCGCGATTGTTTTAATGAAGATACCATCGCCCGAATCAATACTCCTATGGACGCCTTGAGGCACATGAATACTAGTATCGTGGGATGTTTCTTCGCCAGAAGAGATGCTTACTTCCCGCATGACTTCCAAAAGAAATGAGAAATCGCCAAGGCCGTTTCGAGAGAATGATGATGGCAACTCAAAGCAGCAATTCCAAGATCGGTTGCTTTCTGATCTATAGGCCACATTCCAAACCCGGTCATTTCGGCTGAAGTTAATGCGTGGCGAAAGGCGTAGAAACCCGGGTTCATCTTCGCTAACCCGGAGGATTCCCATAGAGTGTTTATTTCCCTTTGGTTTAGAAATGACTATGTCATTTATTTCCCTTATGCATTGCATTTTTATTTTTTTAGTGCTAAATTATTATATATCGGTTGATTTCTCATAATTTTGTATCTCCAGACGGTTTGAATGAGAAATTATTTATGTTATGCGAATATAGTACTTTCAAAAATATGAGTTTGCTCTTTGATTCATTGGGCTTACTCTCAAAGCCCAACGGTCAAAACCCAACGGACTAATCCAAACGGTCAGAACCCAACGGACTGATCCAAACGGTCAGATGCCCAACGGTCAGAAATCAAGTTATAAATACAACTCTCCTTTCCACTTTCAATCATTCCCTTCTCTCACTCTTCACAAATTTTCAATTCCTTGAACATAATGAATCAAATAGACCGATGGGAAAAGGAGCAACGCGAATGGGCTATCACAATAATCGTGATAACAGTGTTTATCATTATTCTCTTGTCACTCATGCATAACATGATCCAGAACATCTAGATCTATGTAACCGTTTTTTTTTTTTTTTTTCATTTTGTATATTAGTATGGTGTGTTAAATAATTCTCACACATTTGTACGGGTTACGTATTAAATGGAGAAGTTCCGTATTAAATATTTGTGTATAGTAGTTGTTTTTTCCTCTCTAAAAAAAATAATAGTAATAAAAAAATAATAAATAATAAATAATAAATAAAAATAATAAAAATAATAAATAAAAATATATAAAAAATAAAAATAATAACAAAAATAATAATAATTAAATAAATAAACAAACAATAACAAAGAAAGACCATCCAAAACTCACCAAAATAATTAATGGATACACATGGTGTTCAGAGAAAATTGCGCACGCTACAAGGTACACAGAAAACTTGTCACACATGCAGCTCGATTATTCTATCCATATTCTATTACTGAGTTATGATCATCATTTCTGAAATTACGTGTAAGTCTAACTACCCCGAAACTTTCCTCCGTATTTTCTAACATTAAACCATCTCATTAATTGTATTTGGATATCCGACATGACAAAGACTTCTTGTGGATCCCCTATGATGTTGTTGTTCATAATCACATGGGTCATTAACTACACTTGGACTCAGTTTGGTATAGACTCATAGATTGGCTATAAATCCCTTCTTTTTCAGCCATTCTTATTCAAACAATTTTCACTATCCTTTCCTCAAGAATGGCTCAACCAAGAAAAATAACGGCAGAAAAAGACTACGAAAACTTTCGAAGAGGGCGGTTTTCTCCTTATTTTGACACCCAAATCATATCGTCGCGGATGGGCGCCTTCTATATCATTCAAGAGGCTGGTTATTCCCGAGAATTGGTTTTGATGTTCTACCAATTTAGTGGATATGAAGATGGAAAATTCTACTTCAATGCCTATGGACAACGATTGAATTGAATAAGGAAATGATCTCCTACATACTTCAAATCCCAATACATACCCGTGGAGTCCCTTTATTCAAGAGTCATCATTTGATTCTGCAAAAACTTTATCTTGAAGCTACCAGATCTCATGGCGGCGTCGAAAAAATACACATCACATTGTTCTTCAACGCTCTTTGAAACAAAATCAACGTGTTGTACTCCACTGGTTGGGACATAATGTGGTAGGTACATCACACCAATCAGAAGTCACAAAGCCTCAACTTCACCTACTTTGGATTTTGCAAACTCAAAGAGATGATTTTTGTCTAATCCAACACCTCTGGAACATAATCACCAAGAAAACAAGAAGGTCAGCACCCCTACCCACTTTAGTAATGCAGATTATGATGCATTGGGGTTATCCAATAATTTCTCCAGAGACACCCCTTCAAAGAGCATATATAAAAGTACTCCAAACAGACTACTCCGTTGGTTTTTGGACCCCTGATACTCTGATAGATGAGCAGAACATCCCAAGCTCAAATTCAGACCATTTATTTGATGAAAATGCCATGCTGAATATTGTTAATCCCATGGAAGGCATTAAACTTCTTCATCAGGGTTTGAGGGAACTACACGCTCGTCAGAATATCATCATCACAACTCTTCAGGATTTCCAAGATCGTCAAGCAACGCATGATGTTGAACAGGAGAAGATCTTGGAAAATCATTCTCAATCCTTGCAAAATCACGCCTCTCTAATGAAAAATCAAACTGTACTCTCTCTCCCAAGGGGACATTCAGATGCAGCTCGGCCAACAAATAGAAGACCTAAACAGTCTTGTGCAAAATATGCATCTCCAAGATCAATATAAGAATCCATGATATTACTAAGTTAATAAGTATATAATCATATATGTTATTACGTTTTTCCGTCGTACTATGTATTTTGTCCTATCTTTTTGTCTTCTTTTGTATACAATGCTTAGTAGGATTGTCATCATTTTCATTGTGACTAATATCAATTTTAACATGTGCTTCTGGGAGGGTCTATTTTCTTACATACTCATTTTTCCATACAAATAGCGGTATCGTTACACATTTCTTTACTTCACCCACCATGGCATCTTCATCAAACATTGCATCTTCATCATCCATGGTACCTCCCAAACTCATTCCCCGAAAATCCTTTCAGTCTATGATGGATTCCAATGCCTATGGCCATCTCTTCCATGATTACATCACAAACATTGGGTGGTCTTCCTTAATTCTTCAACCCTGACCAAACTTATTCTCCGAAGTTTGGCTGCATACTTTTATGCTAATATGGAAGACACACCAAAGATTCAACCAGCGCATGGTTTCTACTTAGACGGGTTCACAATCCGAGTTGGTGACACACCTCATATCTTTTCTCGAACAACAACTTGCCCTAACTTTGGACCTTCCATACCACGAACCTCGGCCAGATCTTGGCATTACATCTATCATAATTCTTACCGTTCCTTTCGGTGGCAAGCGTTTAAGTGACTCTTATGGTGATGGTCTTGAGATCAAACGAGAAGGCAATGGCCATGTGCCATGGCGCAACATCACCATTCCATTAGCAAGCATGACCATGAACATGGGGACTGCAATTTTATTTGTACTCCTCGAACATTATGGGAGATTGGCATTTTTCTCGCCCAATGAGGCTACTTTAAGTCAGATTCATTACACTAGCTCGTGGTCATGCATTATTTAACATTTTAGGTTGTGTTGTCTCAACCCTGAAACGAGCTCGCGCTTTTCGGGATCGGATATATTTTTTACCGATCACCGCTTGTCGGATCATGAAGACACATTTCCCACGGTTTGCGGCTACTTTTCATGATCAATCAAGGTGGATTCCATGTGCCCAAAGAAATGTAATCATTCGCTCATTGAGGTTTCATCAATGGAAGCGTCCCGCCGATACCGAGGCATGTTCGATGTTACCCAAAGGACGAAAAAGATGAAGACCAATTTGAGGGAATCCGAGACAAAGAATGGGTAGAAATTTGGCGGACTATTATCTATTGGCGCTGATGCTAAGGAAATGCATTTCCTTAAAGAGGGCCTTGACCTTCACATCCTCAATGGATGGTAAACTAGAGTTTGCCATTGTACATATATCTAGCTAAACCTTATGCTTGGTGTGCTATTGTTTTTTTATGTTTAGGTATGCTATTGTTTTTTTTTATTTCGGTGTGCTATGTTTAGTGTGCTATTGAACATTTTCTTGTTCTTTTCTCAATAATATATTATGCTCTCCAACCTTTCGTTCCAAAGAATCTAACCCTAATTTTGCTCACGGTTCTCGTGTACTTTCTCTCTTTAATTATTGATCCTTCGAGGACTAAGCATCATTCTCGTTTTGGGGTGCTTTAAACCTCAGAGCAAAAAAATTAGGCATCTTGTAGCCCTGTTGATATATAGTTTTTTTTTTTCATATTAATAATTGTACTTAGTGACAAAGTCTTGTTTCCTTTTCAATGATGAAAATTGTCAAGAAATCTCACATTAGTATCCGAATTAGGATTTGATTTTAAGAAACTTTAGATAATACGTATGCAATAGTTTATACATCTTGTCATGAATATTCATGTACTGAGTATCATCAATTGTACATAGCAGTAAGTTTCTGGAACCAACAGTTAGTTACTTAAACTATAAATCCTGTGAGAATCTAACCAAAAGCCTTGACATGAGTGATTTGTGTGTGATGACATAGAGGAGTAGTTTTTCCGATTAGAGGAAATCACGCATCTACTTACTTGATCACCACCCGAACCCTAGGCAAGAATTTAGGCCTTCTTTGGATCGACATAGCTAAAAATTCTTACATGTTACAAATATTACCGCTAGTCACTCCACTAAACCTTTCATCAAACCTTTCACTTTCACCACAAAAATTCCTTACCTATCTATTAAACCAAATAAAAGAACCTACCTAAGTGATGAGTCACTACACCAAAACAGAAAATTTGTAACGTTCGTTTTTTTTCATTAGTAACAGTTTTTAAGCGTAAGAGAGTTCCTCTCACTTTAATACCGTTAGCAATTACGAGTAACTGTTACAATGATTTTCTATTAAAATTAAATTAATTGCTAATGTTTTTTTGGAATTTTCTTACGGAACATATGCGTTTTCAAACCGTGAACACTAAAAAAACACAAAAAAAATAAAAAAAAAATAGAAATTTGGGAATTAAGTATACTAAAAACTCGCGCTCTCTTGAAGTTTCACGTATTTGCACTCTTTAACTATGAAAAATATATATATCTTTAATCGATTCTCTCTCACAAATCTGTTTCGATCTCTCGCAACTAAATCTCTCAAATTTCTTTAAATCTCTCTCAAATCTGTTTTATTTTTGAGCTGTTTGCTGCCGCCGCTTGTAAGTACGCCTTCCCCTTCCTCTTCCTTTCAATTATGTAGGGTTTGGTAATTCTTCAGTAGCACTAATTAACTTCTCTCTCTCGCTTTTTAATCCATTATGATCTAGGGATTTGCTCGGTTTGTTTCAGTCCAAGTTCGGTTTGAATTGTTGCAAAAGGTACGATTTTTATTTTCATTTGTGTGTGTTCTTCGAGCGAAACTACTATCTTGTAGTATGATTGTTCTTGTCTGCAAAGGGGATGATTTTAGGGCTTATGATTTTTTCTTTTGCATAAGAATTAGGCATAAAAAATAATTGTTTTTGGGTGTTGTTAGTTTTCTGTTTCAGTTTCAGTTTGTTGGTTTATTTTTTTTCTTCAGCTACAACTACTAGTACTAGTATTGAGTGTAAATTTCAGTTTGTTGGTTTATTTTTACTCTTCTGCTACTACTACTAGTACTAGTATTGAGTGTAAAGTTAATGTGCTTGTGCCAAATACGAGTGAGACTCATACATTTGATGGTGGGTTGTAGAGCCACGTACATTCCATATATATCAGTAATAAGCTCTTGATTGGATGCAATTTTAGCTTTGAATTGCGATAAGTTTAAAATTTTCATGTTTACTGGTGCTTAGTTTTGCATTTTATTTGGTGTATCCGGTTTCTAAATCTAATAATGTAAGTCTCAAGTAATTATTGTTTTCTGAATTTTTAATCTAGTTATAATGTAGGTCTTATTTTATGCTTTTCTCGCATTTGAATGTATGTTGTATGCATCAAAAAGAGTCTTGGGCCAATGAAAGAAGAATAGTTCCTTTAGTGATCTCATTAGTACTGCTGTGAGTTCATCGTGAATCAAGTTCCATGTTAGAGACAGTTTGATGGTATATGTATAATTTAATGGCTAGTGCTCAAATAATGTGCAGTGGAGCATACCTATTTATCCATAAGGAACGAATATTCCAATAGTCTTTAGTTTGAACAATTTTCCCACTGCTTCCACCAAGAAAAAACTGGTAATCATCATATCCATTTACTGTGCAAAATCCGTATAAAAAGAAAGAGGCCCAGGTTCGCTGCTGTATTGCTTCACTGATTCTGAATCCCACTCAATGACTATGGTTAAGGAGTCAAGCACACAACATAAGAACAAGTGGAGTATGCAGTGTGCAAGGGTGTTCAATTCAATCACCATATATATATATATAGAAAGGTGTTTAGCTTGTTACATACACAGTATTCGTCTTTGTCCTTGCATGATTAAGAGATGGTAACTACTAGGACTTGTGCTTCGTATGTGGCCATGGTCGTGGTACAGCTATCTTATGGCGGTTCCAGTATTCTGGCTAAGATATCTCTAGAGAAGGGAATGAATCAACAAGTTTTTATAGTTTATCGGCACCTAATTGCTTTGCTTGTATTAGGCCCTTTGGCCTATGCATTTGAGAGGTAAGTACTTTTGCTTTCCACTCAAAGTGCTTTATAATCTACCTTGCTTAGGGACTCAATGTTCAAATACCCTGAAAATCCAAAGCTGCAAATTCTTCAATAAATTTTGAAATAGTACCTTGAAATTAAGAATAGATCGATCAGCTAACTAACATCAGCAGCAGCAGCTGTACAACACAAGCACTTTTCAAATGGTTAAGAACACAACAGAAATGATTCCATAACTTCTTCAGAGCTCGAGGAGTGTTGTGCTAATGGTTTTAAACTTTTAATTGACATCAAGGATCGCATGTTCTTTTGCATTTTCTTATAAAATGATAATGCACTGCAGGAAAACACGCCCTCCACTTCCATTTACAACTATAATGAAGATCTTTGTTCTTGCATCACTCGGTAGCGCGCACTCTCAATCTGAATCTTTACTATGCTGGACTAAAGTACACTTCTCCAACTGTTGCAACTGCCTTGATTAATGTAACTCCTAGTCTCACATTCTTAATCGCGGTTTCACTCGGGTAATAGTCCATCATTATCATTTTACTTCTTTAATAGCTTATCGTGCCGGTGGTAGTCGATACATACAAAAACATAAAGCATAAGTAGTACTTCCAGTCTTCCACCTTTCCCCAGAAATCCACGATACCTGTACCTACTACAAAATGCTGACGGATATGTTTTTTTCTTTCTTCTCATTCAGGATGGAGAAAGTTATGCTTCGGAGTATTAAAGGTCAAGCAAAGATTATAGGTGCTCTTGTTTGTGTTGGAGGAGCACTAATATTTACATTTTGGAAAGGAGATTACCTACTCAGAGACTTTAACCAGAGGTCATTGATCAACATCCACAATACAAAAGGTTCACTCGGCCCTCGGGTCAAGGCACCATGAAAATGATTGGATCAAGGGGTCAGCTCTTGTTTTGGCTAGCAATGCTGCGTGGAGTGCATGGTTTATTCTTCAGGTCTGATCTGGATGATCCCTATTGAAGTACATCAGTTTTAATTTACATTCATCAGAATTGTTGTTTGATTGATAAATACTTCTTTTATTCTTTCTTTTGTTCACGCACATCCACAGGCACTAATCTGCAAGGATTATCCAGCCAATCTGTCACTGAACACTTTGATTTGTTTCTTTGCATCATTGCAATCTACCGTTCTTGGATTTATACTTGACAGGCAAGCAACTATTTGGTTGATACTCATTTTTTTTTTGGTAAAGTGGTTGATACTCATTAATGACCAATTCTCGTGCTTCTTCCTATTTAACCTTACTTAATGCGATAACACAACATAAGCTTCGCTTCTATTTTAAATTTCACAACATTCTATCTTGTTATGTTGTATGTTTAGGCACAACAAGACAGAAGGGATTATGTGATACTCAAAGCCGAATATGAGAACCTAAAAAATGAGGGTTTCAAGCTACAAGCCGCGTTGAGGAGCATATCCTGTCCAAACTGTGGAGGTCTGGCAATTCTAGGAGAAATGTCATTCGATGAACAACATCTTCGGATTGAAAATGTCAGACTCAAAGAAGAGGTATTATTTATTCCTTTGCTCAATATTTCTGCTGATATATATATATATTGCTAGCTAGCTGATATATATATTGCTAGCTAGGCGATTCAAGTGACAATGAATGGTAAGTGCATTTTAGTCTTATACATTATAACTTCTCGTGAGTTGCACATATGGCTAATTATGTAGCAGATTAAGTTGTGTAGTTGCAAAATCATAATGCTCTTGCTGCACTTATCTTGTTTGAAGTAATCCAAGAATGGCAAAGATTTGTCCATGAAGAGATAAACCTTTATCATGTATTATGCTATTGGCAATACCCAATGCAAGTATGCAATTGCAAGAGGCAACTTTGGTTTTGTTCTTATAAACCTTTGTTAGTTCTTATATTGCACCATATATACTTTGGCTTTGTTATTGGCTCAAACTGTAAATTACAAAAAGACTTTGGAAGGTGAAATGCTTTAGAACGGAAAGGTTTAGTTTCAGTCCTTAATATATGTCAAACCAAAAAGATAACACCACCAAAAAGGTGATTTAGTAACGCACTCCTTTTTCACTTAGTAACATTTTTTCACCGTGACGCACTTATTAACGTTTAGAAAGCGTAACTATGTAAAATTTTCCATTACTTAATTTCGAATAATTATCAAAATTAATTTGTCATGGTGAGCTAACACATTGATACCGTTAGAAAAACCCTAGGTTACATGGACACGCCATATTTTGAAAATATCATTATGGGATCATGTATCCATCGTGTCCCAGATCCGTGTCGGACACACACGGACACATATTGTATTTAATTTACCTCGAATTTCTGATTTACCATCTAATTTAATAAATTTATAATTATTAAAAAATTAATTAATTATTCCTATCCGTGTCCCCGTGTCGATCTTCAACTGCTCGCCGTATCAGACACCCTGTATCCGTGTCGGACACCGACACGCATGCCCGTGTCAATGTAACCTAGGAAAAAACAAATTAGAAAAATAAAAGACAGTCCAAAACCAAAGGATGTCGTACTCATCTTTCTCACTTTCTCACTTTCAGAGGGCCGAGATGTGGATACCTCAAACCTAGACTACCTGATCTAAAAAGAATTGAAGGTAAGTTTTTTGTCTTCTTCTCCTTCTCTTTTTAGGGTTTGGAAATTTTAGATTTTAGATTTTTGCTTCTTCCTCTTTGGTTTTTTAGTTATTAGTAAAGATATTTCAATTCTTTTCTTTACTTGTTGTCATTATTGGTGTTGGGTTTAATTGGATTTCAAATTTTTGTTTTAGAACGAGGTAGGGTTTTGTCAATGGTACGCTCAACATTTCTGATTGGGTCAATTAATTTTGCTAACGGGTATTTGAACACAAGTGTGTTGGCTATCTCTTAATATTCGCTGAATATTTTAAATTGTTTCATAAAAATTATGTCGTTGTTCAAAAGTTTTAATTTTTACTATTTTTTCACCCTTCGCAGATCTTGTTTCAATCTCTTGGTTTGAGGGAAAAAGGTATGAAAACGGTGGATTTTAGAATTTTGTTGTTAGTTTTAGTGTGTATTCCTAATAGATTTTTCTTGTTGATCTTTGATTAACATGGTTGCAAACTTGACGCGGAAACAGTGATAAAATGATTCTACCTCCTGAAATAGGCAGCAAACATTATCTACCTTACCTTTAGATATGGGCATAGAGTCGTAGACACATAGTTATGTAATCTGCTATGGCTTATTAGCCACCATTGCTTGATGCTATAACCGTGTGAACTACAGAATTATGAGGCATTACTTGGAGTCACTCTGTTCAGATTTGTGGTCTCATACAATTATTAGTGTACTAACAATGGCAATGTTAGATCAATGATGTGTACTCTTGTTAGTGATAAAGATCTCACACCATTGATCGACCCTTTGATAACAACTGAAAGCAATAATTTAAACACTAGTCCAAGACTCCAAGTTTGTGTTTCTTTTCAAGTAATATCTCTTTTGTGTGAATTGAATTCTATTTACTTATTTGAAATAGGGTTATAAAATATACGATGTTTGTCCTGAATGGACTCTATTTTATAGGTAATGTGATAATTTCTCACGAGCTCATTATATTAGCTATAGGCTCTGAGCCTCTGACCACTCTTAGGCTATGGGCAAGAGATAAAAAATGTATGGTCTAATGAAAAGCTTTAGAGGAAGCTTCCTGTGAGGAGAAGCAGTGTAAGCTATCTTGCAATAACTTGCTTTCAGCAGAGGTGAATACATACATCCATTTGTAATCAAGTTTATAGTTTACATCCATTTTTGTTATTTTTCCTACCTTCTAGACTTTTTAGAAGCTTGTGTAGCATTTGACTAGTAACATAATAACCTTAATGTGGGGTGCTTGTAACATGCAGGTCACAGCTTGTAGTCAATTGGCTTCTTTGGCGGCACTTTCAGATAAAGGTAAATATTATTCTTATTGCTTTTACATGGCTGTTCAAGCTCATCCATATCATTTGGTTGGCTTATCTTTATTTGGTGGTGCTTAACAAGATTGGATGGGCTGTGGTGGTAGATTTAATGAGTTATCTTCTTCTTCTCACCAACTATAATAATATATAGAAATGTTTTAGTTCCAGCAGAGACATAATCAGTTTTTAGGACAAGTAGGTTGTTGATCCTACAAATAGTGATAGTTACAGATATAGTGATGTTCTTTCAATGGGGGTTTCTCAATCTTTATTAGCAAATTAGCATTGTGTTTTTGAGTTTTGAACTTGAATTTTCTTAACCTAGCTATTGAAATACCTGTTAGGGATAAATTCTGGCAAGCCTTTAGCCCCTTGTGCGAAATTTCTTTTCATTTTCGAGTACAGGAGGTTTGTATCTGGTAATATTATACAATGTTTGTTTTTGTATCTTTTTCTTTTATTCACTTTGGTCCAAGAATAGATCTATTCAAGGGCCTCATTGTATATTTGAAGGGATACATCTCTGTTTGGTGATGTATTAGAACGTAGATGGAGAGCAGCAACAGGAGACCTAGCAGTTAATGAAAAGTAAGGTCCTCATGTGGGTTTCTTTCGTTTCATATGTCACAAGTGTATGCAGATGCTGGAATATTCATGAGTTTTGTTTTGGAAGATGAGTCCTTACATATGAGTAGTGTGAATGTATGGTGTATATATATTCTAAGTGTGGTATCTATGGTTGGAACTAATAGAGGTGTATAACATTGATATAAGTGGAAGTGATGTATATGTTGTTTTCATTTTAATTTTGGTATATAATTTATAGTGTCTTTTTGATTCGAGGATTGGCTATTTGACTTAACTGGCATTGGTCGAGATGGTTAAGTAGCTGGTTCTACGAATCAATATATATTTGAGTAGTTTGGTTTACGACTGAGGTCTGAGGTTTTAATATATGTTATGAAAGTATATTATTTGATTGTCAGGTTATGACAGAATTTATGTCTATGAAATGTTGAATATACAGAGGAGATTCTGCCGAAATTTTTATGTCTTTCGTCAAGGTGTCTGACAAGGTTATAGGGTTTTGGGACGGTACATAAACTTTCGTGTCTATACTATGCTTCTATGCTACTAGTCTGCTACCATACTATTTTTTTTTTAATTATGTAGTTTGAGTATAAGGAGCTACTACTTAAGAATAAGATATAAGTATATATCTATACATATTTGTTTTCTACTGCCTAACTCTCTTTTATTTATTTCTATTGTTGTATACGATGAAAGGGACTTTTCTGATGATACCATCCCAAAGTCATCCCCTGATGCTTCCAACTATTGAAGGTGGGAGTTCTGTACAAATGAAGTGAGAGCTTGAGTTTAAGGACAAGTCCCATTGATTTGGAAAACAATGTGTATTTAATTAATTGGCAAGTCCTATTTATGAAAAGACGCGTTTTGGTAATGTTTTTTAATAAAAGATTATGTGATTGGATGTATTTTCTTGTTTATGTTATGGACGATTGTAGAATACCTAATAAGTAGGGGCATCTTTATGCAGGTTTAATAGTTTCCCAAAAATGGTGGTTTTACCTTTTTTTGGGGAAAATTATTTTTTTTATATATGAAATAGTTTTGTAACGGTGGAAAACCGTAACTAAGTTTTGTAATAAGTAACACTTACGAAGCAACAAAACCGTTACCAAAACGTTACAAATTCTATAAATCAGTAACACAAAAAAGCGTTACTAATTCTATAAAACAATTACTGTTGTTAGAAAAGAGTAACGGTCAAAAAGCGTTACTAACTCTATAAAACCGTTACTATTCTTAGAAAAGGGTAACACAATTAAGCAAAGAAAACCGTTATCAAATATTTTTAGTTACGGAAAAAACCGTTACAATAAATAATTTTGTAACGGTTTTAAACCGTTACGAATATTAATAACGAATTAGAAACGCCAAAACTATGACGCAAAAAAACCGTTAGAAATATTTTTAGTAACGGTTTCTGACCGTTAAGAATGTCCTGTTTTGGTATAGTGAGTATGAGAAATAAGATGAAATGTGGAAAAATAAAGAGAAAGACTTGTCCTAAATATAAGTCAGTTACTTGCTTCGGGAAAGAAAAATAGAATGTTGTTCTTAAGCCATATATATATATATATATATATATATATATATATATATATATATATATATATATATAAAATCATCAGTATCCAGAGGCTTAAGAACAAGATTGGAAAAACTTAGTTAGAAGAAGGAAAGGAAACAAGGATTTCTCTAGTGTAAATATATGAAGACCCTAGTCTCTCATACTTGTAAATTTTGATTATCCATTTCCATTTTCTTGTACACTATCATCTAAGCCCCACAATACCTAATAAAGACCTCTAGCTCAATTAGGAGTAGGGTGTTGTGATAATAAGTAGTAGACGTGATTGATCGACATCGGCTCCTCGACCGGTCATTGAGATGTGAGGAAACGCGTGCCCACTGCATTAATCGGAGTTAACAAAACCTCGAGTGGTAAAATTTTGAGTGGAATTGTGTTTCGACACATACCCGTGAGAACCCATTTAGGTGCGCTCTCCAAAGGATCCGAAAACAACCCCGCTAGTATATTTCAATGAAAAGTTCACCGCATGAATAATCATATGTAGATGTTTTAATTATTGAATACATATTAACTTGAGTTTCAAAGAAATCAATCCTCGCTCCCTCGCTAAGGAGATGTATGGATATCTTAGATTAATTTAGGAAACGAAGTTTACATCATCGAAGTCGTTGTAGTATAAATGAAGTTTGTGAGTATCTTTTCTGGAAAACTCTCACGAGGCTATAACTCATCCACTAGGGAATTCCTAGTGGTTTAAGGCCTTGTTGCATATGGTCAATGCAACCGCACTCTGCGAAAGGAGAATTAGTTTAGGACTACACATTTTTGGCCACTTATCTATTTTAGTGTCTCTTCTTTGCTTGAGGACAAACAAAGTGCTGTTTGGGGGTAGTGTGATAAGCACCCAAAAGTGTATTATGAAACCCCATTGAGACATATAAATTTGGTTAATTATGTGTTTAATAATCATGAAATAAATATGTTTTCATACTTTTGCAGGTATTTGCAGTAAACATGGAAATATTGGTTAAACCTGCGATAAAGCACGAGGAACGGGCGTATATATGAATTCTTCCAAATCCATACGTAAGCATCAAACTTCCAAAGCTCCTACCTCTCGAACCAGGACTCGAATCGACAAGAGAGTTGCTCGCACAATCGGGACGATGAACTCTACGATAGGCGGAAAGTTGTAAAACTCGCCCAAAAATACCGGACCGCCATCGATCGCATATGGACCCACTATCTTGGGGCCACAAGATTGGATGAGTCATCAATCATGGAGCATGTCAAGACAAAAATAACAAATTATTGGTGCAAAGTTGACACATTGCATGTAATAAATTAGATTAGGTGTTAATAGTGAAAAAAAAGGCAAGGTGTCACTTTGTTTAAATGTGGTGGATAAAAATGAATTAATGTGGTTTGATGATTCACGTGGGAGGAAATGAGATTTCTCTCAAATGGAGAAGAAATTAGACAAGGGTGGGGGACACTCCATTTACTCCCTTGACTTATTTTCCTTACATGGCATTATTTTAGTTCCTTAGTGAAAAAAATGATAGGTTAGTTTTTAGTTTTTATAAGAAAAGCTTGTAATAGTTTTAATGGAGGAAACACTTGTTTTCTTCTAGAAAATAAATAGAAGTGAGTTTGATTGTTTAGCTTTCTCCTCTCTCTCTCTCTCTTTTGTTTTTTTTTAGTTTATAAATCCTTGTCCCAAGGATCATGAGCTAACTTCCCTTTTAGGGAGTTAATCCAACTCATGTGAGGGTAAATCAATTTTTGTTGGTTTGGTAGGTTGTTAGGAAGAACAACTAGCTCTACACCCTATCCCAAAATGATAGTTGGTGTAGTGTCTAGTTAGGAATCAAAGCAATGAGCTTAGAGATAAGTCATTGCTTAGTTCCACTTGCTAGCATGTGTGAGCTCTTAAGTGAGCCATACATGCTAGGGATCAAATCTTTTCTTCCATTAGGGGCTTGTCTATGAGTCTAGGAAGGATCAAATAACCTTTTTCAAATCAACAACTAATGATAGTTTCACATTAGTAGGATTAACTCTCCACCTTTTCTTTCAAATCTCTATTTTGGTATTAAGTGCATGTTTTCAAACTTTAATGTCTTTCTTAATGTTTGTGTAGGAAGGAAAACCTAGCATCAATATTATAACCTTACTCCTTAGTTCCCTTTATTGTAACATCCAATTTGTAGTTGTTCTAAAACTTTAGGTTAGATTGAATCCTTATTCCAACTCTACGAAACGAAGATCGTGAGTAAGGAACTTTGAGTGCTTTTGCATCAATTTAGAGAGTTCAAACCTCTAAGTAGTAGTAAACAAGCATATATCACCTGACGATCCAGGTTGGTCAAGGTACAACAGGAAACATCACTCCTCCGACCACGATGAGGAAAAGGTAATCAACATGATTACAGATACCTCCAACGACGAAACCTCAAGTCGCTTTTAAAGCGCAGACGGGTAGTAGTGCTTCAAGAAATCTACCACCTCTCCCACAAAGCTGAGGTGATCAATCCTACCAACCCTCAAACAACAACAACAATTTCATTCACCGAGGAAGATCTATATAAAGTGTGCCTAGCCCACAATGATGCCTTTGTAGTGCACGTCAAAATCAACGGCTGGACAGTCAAAAGAGTCCTCATCGATCTAGGCAGCTCTTGCGACATACTTTTGTATCAAACATACAAGGACATGCACTTGCTAGACTCGGTGATGATAGAATCAAATGCACCACTCTATGAGTTCAACAGAGACCACACAGACGCCATTGGAGACATCATCCTACCAGTCTCCATCGGAGAAAAAGAGGACATGGTCAAAACTTCAACACGCTTTAGTGTGATCGGTGTCAAGTCATCCTACACTATCATTTTAGGACACCGATGGATTTACAAGGTCCAAGCAATTCCATCAACCCTACACCAAGTCCTGCGGTTCCCTGGACCCCGATGCATCATGGAGCTCAGAAGCAACCAACTAGAAGCTCACCGATACAATCATGTCAGCACAACAACCACGTCCAAGGCTCAGGTCGTCGAAAGCAAAGATGTCCCAAAGAAGCAAGATCCTCAAGCTTCCAGCCCTCCAACAGCAGCAGCAGACAAGCTCAAAGGGAAACAAACACAAATAGAACCAGGAGAAAAAGTCAATCTGGGCATAGATGATGACCCAAAGTTTGTTTATGTAGGGGCTGATTTAGACCCCAAGCTCAAGGAGCAACTTGTCAAATTTCTATCTTTCAATAAAGATGTTTTTGCTTGGTCGTATATCGATATGCCAGGAATCAACCCTCAGGTCGCTTGCCACAAATTAAATGTCAATCCAAATGTAAAGCCTATCAAACAACGACATAGGAAGCTTGCACTCAAATTTCAAAAAGCCATCAATGAAGAGATAGAAAAGCTCAAAAATGTTGGATTCATCAGAGAAGTCGAATACTCGACCTCACTAGCTAACATCGTAGTCGTTCCCAAGAAGAACAGTCAGGTACGACTCTGCATAGATTTCACCAACGTCAACAAGCATTGCCCCAAGGATAGCTTCCCCTTACCAAGAATTGACATACTGGTAGATCAAACTTACGGCCACAAACTCCTATCGTTCATGGACGTATACAACGGATACAATCAAATACCACTTGCAAAGGAAGACCAGGAAAAGACGTCCTTCATAACCGAACAAAGAACGTTCTGCTACAAGGTCCTACCGTTCAGCTTAAAGAACGCAGACGCGACCTACCAAAGACTGGTCACAAAATGTTCAAAGACTTGCAGGGTGACACTATAGAAGTCTACATAGACGACATGGTAGTCAAAAGCAAAAAGGCTAAAGATCACATTTCTCACCTATAAGAAGCCTTTGAAAGACTGCACCAAAACAAAATGAAGCTCAACCTAGCAAAATGTGTATTTGGGGTAGCTTCAGGAAAATTCCTAGGATACCTCGTTTCACAAAGGTGCATCAAAGCAACCCCAGAACAGATATGAGCTCTCCTTGAAATGCTAGAACCAACTTCCAAGCAACAAATCTACAAGTAATCTGGCATGGTTTCAACTATCAACAAATTCATCTCACGTACATCTGACAAGTGCAGACCATTCCTACAAATATTGAAGAAGGGCGCAATATTCACATGGACAGACGAATGCCACAAAGCTTTCAACAACCTAAAAGCTTACATGTCAACTCCGCCCATCCTGTCCAAACCAACTGAAGGAAAGACACTGGGGCTTTACCTTGCAACTACCGACTTTGCTATCAGCTCAGTTCTCTTTCGCGGACATGAAGGAATTGTAAAGCCAGTCTACTTCACCAGCCAGCAAGATGTTGGCAGATTCAGAAAAGCATTACTCTCCGATGGAGAAAATGAACCTGTCTTTGCTGTACTCAGCAAAAGTTCCGACCTTACTTCCAGGCTCACAACATCAAACAGGTTCACAACCTGTCTTTGCTGTACTCAGATGTACCCATCAAACAGGTCTTGAGTTATAGCAACAAAACAACCCGCATGGGGAAATGGGCTGAAGAACTCGGAGAGCATCACATCGACTTCGTTCCCATAACGTCTCGCAAAGGTCAGGTCGTTACTGATTTCTTGGCAGACTTTCCCGTCAAAGACATCAACTGGGAACCCGAGCCAATTACTTCATTTCATCAACCAACCACCCCAGACACATGGCACCTCTTCGTAGATGACGCATGCAACAATAGCGGTAGTGGACTGGGGGCTGTGTTAACTTTACCAGAAGGAACACAGCTACAAAAGTTAATCAAGATCGACTTCGCAACATCCAACAACGAAACGGAATATGAAGCATTAATCACAGGCTTCCGCATGGCACAACAGCTACAAGTCCAGAAACTTAAAGTTCACAGTGACTCACAGTTAATCGTCAAGCAGATCACCAAAGAGTATGTAACAAACGGAGCAAACCTGGCCAAATATGCTCAGGTCGTCAATGACATCATCAGCTCGTTCAAAACATTCTCCTTGAAACACATTCCTCGAGAGGATAACAGACATGCAGACAGCCTGTCTTTTTTAGTCTCGAAGACACAAGAAACATGTCCAAGCACATTCTACATTAACATCTTGAAAAGACCCGCCTACCAGCAAGAAAGTGTCAACAGCCTCACAGACTTTCAGCCCTCATCCGAAAAAGAGATCACTAAATCTTGGATAGGCCCATTTCTGCAATTTATCCTACATGGGGAGCTCCCAGCAGAAGCAAAGAACGCTTGTGCCATAAAATTCCGAGCTCCCAGATACAACGTAATCAACGGACAATTATTTCGTAAATCCGCAGGAACCCTATCTAAGGTGCATAACTCCATGCGAAGGCCAACTCATCTTTGACGAGATTCACAAAGGCGAATGTGGTAACCATGTAGGAGCAAGATCTCTAGCTCACAAAGCAATCGCCTAAGGGTATTATTGGTCAGACATGCACATCAAGGCAAAGACATATGTTCTCAAATGCCACCAATGTCAAATATTTGGACACAACCATCTAAGCCCAACACAAGAGTTAATCAACATAGCCAGCCCATGGCCCTTTCATATGTGGGGGCTAGTCATCATGGGACCCTTCATCCCATGAAAGAAAATAGGACTCATATACGTCCTAGCAGCCACAAATTACTTTACCAAATAGGTTGAAGCAATCCCACTAGTCCAAGTCAAAGAAGTCCACGTCATCAATTTCATATGGACCAATATTATCACAAGATTTGGTCTGCCCCACACTCTTGTCATGGACAACGGAACTCAATTTCCTGGCTCATAAGTTAAGGCATTTCTACAAAAATGGCGCATCATTCAAACATTTTCTACACCTAGATATGCACAAAGCAATGACCAAGCAGAGGCTACCAACAAATCAATCAAAGAAAATCTCTAAAAGAAGTTGGAGAGCAAGAAAAGCCAATGGTTGGAACAACTCGAGAACATTCTATGAGCATACATAACAACAGTTAGAGCTAGTACCAATGAGTCTCCTTCCACACTTTGCTTCGAAACAGAAGCAGTCATACCATCAGAACTCACAATCACAACCACACGTTCTGACATCATCGAATCAGGAGAAAATGACAACATCTTGGCAAAAGAGGTCGATCTCTTAGAAGAGCGAAGGGAAACAGCTGCAATATCCCTAGCTCGGTACCACCAAACAATCCGACGATCTTACAACAAGAAGGTCATCCCAAGGTCTTTCCAAGCTAGAGACCTAGTTCTCAAAAAGACACTAGCTCCAGCCAAGCTGGACCCAACATGAGAAGGCCCCCTACATTGTTGACAAAGTCGTTGGAAATGGAGCATACTGGATCAAAACTCAGCTCGGTGATATGCTTCCCCGACCTTGGAATACAGCTCTCCTCAAGCGATTTTATCAACAAGCTTTCTCCAGATGTATAAGTCAATATGAATAAATTTTCATCAACATTTCGCGTACAAATGTCATCTTTGCATTATATGAGTACCACGCATCTTACACTAAGCTACCCAATCTGGGACATCACAATGTCAGGTCGTACACCAAAGACGGAGTTAAGAACGACTCAACTACAATTACCACACAGTGGTTAATTACCAATCAGATCCAACCCAAGGTCCCCCAAAAGGACCCTAAATCAACTTAACACCAACGTCAGGGTTAAACATGATTCAACTGTAAATTCCACACAATTATCAGTCAAATACAAACATATGGGACCTCCAAAAGGACCCAAAGCCAACTTAAGACCTTTCAAAAGGGTTAAGCTTGATTCAACTACAACTATCAATCAACGGCTAGTTATCAGTCAATAGGAGTTCCCCTAAAAGGAACGACCCAATCAACACACAAAAGGAGACCTAGGTGACATCTAATCTAATCAGGTCGTGAACCAAATAATTACGACCTTCGAACATTAGATGATCTACCATAGTCCAACAGGTCATCAAGACTACTACTATGCAGCACAGGTCGTCATACAACAAATCAAACAGCAATGAAAGAAATCACATTCATGCAAAATTCAAAGACAATATCAATGCAGAACAAGTAAGTAATTTAAATATTTTACTTCTTACACAATTTTGTTAGATGCTAGAGGCCCCCAGGTTATCCTAAGAAAACAACCTCAGCACCCCCATCACCAAAAATATCAATTATCAGTATCAAACAAGAGAAGTATTTAAACTTTGTTCAAAGAATCTTCAACCAAACGGCAAAACAAAACAAGAAAATCAAGATCAATCAACACGGGAAAGTTGCTCCACATTCAAGGGATCCAGTTGGCAGTCCTTTGTAGCAGCAATATTGTACTGCTAGCCAGATCACCACTCGTATTTATCACCTCTATGGCAACACCTTCAGCGGGAAAAGTAGCTGGAGCGACACCTTGGTCACTTGGCGGTGTCGTCGCCTACTAGCATCCGCAATGCGATTTCTTTCACGCCCATTGCCAGCAACCCCACTTTCAACCGACCTCTTAAGGGTTTTATACTTAATCTGGAGATCTAGGAAATCATCCACCAGCACGTAAGCATCACCGCTCTCTACCAAGTTGACCAGGTCTTTATATTCATTTTGAGCTCATTCAGCAATGACTTGTGCGTTCTTGTACTCACTGATCCAATGCTGCACCTCCACCCTTGAAGCATCAATAGATGGTTGCAACAAAGCCACCTTTCCAGCAAGATCCCCGACCTGCGACCTCAGCCCAAACACTTCATCTCGTTCCACCTCTTGAACAACAAGTATCTTGTCATAAGCCTCCTTGGCGACATCCAACTCCTTCTTGTATAGGTCGGAGATAGTGGCCATCTCCCTCAGCTTCCTATACATAGCCCAGACCTGATAACAAACAAAGTAAATCACAAAGCAGTAAAATCAAAGAACAAAACAAAGCTCAAATCGGAAAGACACTTACAAAGCACATGGAGCAATCCATATCTTTCAGGTTCACTCCCAAGTCCTTCCTATTCTCCAGCTTGTGCTTATCTCCGTCCAGGGCAATGCTCTCCAGCAGCCCTCTAGCAACTAATGAGGACTTAAAACTACAGTCCCCATTCTTCACAAACTTCCTTAGCCGACTTGCAGGGTCCTCATAGGTGACAAGCCTATCCAGGACGTTATCACCACTCTTATCACTTGGGGCCGCACTCCCCGACCCCTTGCACTTTCGGGCAGCTGGCTCAGTTTCACTAGTCTTCTTCTTGCCCCGGGCATCAGTAACCCCCACATCAACAGCAAGCTCCTCCAAATTCATCCTCTTTAGAGGAGCCTGACCTGAAAAAGTATGACCTTCTCCAGCACTAGGTCATTCCTCAGACTCAGTCCGGGACCTCTTCGCCCCCTCAGCCTCAACCACTTCAGAGCGCCTCTTCAGCTGAGGCCTCATGAACAAAGCAGGAGCATCACCAGCACTTCCACTAACATGACCAGCTCGGTCACCATCACCTCCCTCCGAACGTCTAGGAGCAGAACGGCTATCAGCAGCTCCTCCAGCCATTCTTACTCCTTGGTTGTCTCTCTCCATCCCAAGGTTCGAGCTAGAATTAGAGATGTCAAAAACAAGCTTACGAGCCCTCTTATTCTGCTTAACTTTCTTCTTGTTAATCTTCCTACCACCTTGTCTCTTGAAGTAGTGCACAACCTCCCCCAGCAAGGATGCTTTCTCTTCCCAAGACAGCCTCGCAAACTGCTCAATTGCCTTCGCAGACGTACGACCTCGAATTACGATCTCTGCAAAAACAATACAAAGCTATCAGCACGTCATTATATCAAATTATAACCAAAACAAACAACCTACAACCTAAGAATGACCCACATCAAATTAACGACCTACCATCCCATTTTATAGTTCAATTCACCAACTCCCAACCAGGAGGACTACAATTACCAACAACCAATAACAGCCTATGCCCCAATCCTCCTTACTCACCCCCACAATCATAGCAGACTTCCCCTTTACGACCTGCAAACTAAAATTCATTGTAGACGACCTCTTCATAGAGAAATGCTTTAACATATCTGCTAAATAGATGTTGTAGCCCCTCTCATTCAACAAGTCTAATACATGGAAAACCCTCCAACTATTTCCTACAAACTGACAAGGGGCTTTTCCATAAAAATTCAAAACCTCAATAATAAGACAGAAAAATGCCAACCTCATCCCAGCCTTCAACTACCCATAACAAACCACCACTCCCCCATCCTGAGGAACGTAATCACTGTTGAACACATTCCTCTCTCCAACCAGGTTGTACATGGCCAGGTTGGACTCTATCCAACCAAACTCCTCCCTCAGACCAGCATAAACTGACCTAGGCCCCGCCTCCTCAACCATCGTTTCCACTAAAGAAGACGATGAAGCCCTAACTCCACTATGCACCCTAACTTCAACATCTTCTTCACTTAAAGTTCTCTCTTTCTCCATTGGTCCAATTCAACTTCCCCACTCAAGCTATCACTGGTAACAGACATTACGAGTGCAAAAATAAACAAAATATCTAACTTTTTTAGAATCAAGAAAATGCACCTGAAGACGAAAGGTTGGAAAAGTTTTTCTTTTTTTCACTCTGCTTTTTCTTGACTCGTCTAGATAGAATGAGAAATGAGAAGCCACCGCCAGACCATAAACCCTTCAACTACACAAACCTCGGAAAGAGACAAACATTTCGTATTCCTAAAAACACAATCATAACTCGCACACAAACCACCGCGATTTTGGGACCATGGGTCAGATCCAAATGTTCCATCATATTTTTCCAAAATACAAAAAAACCCAGCTGACAGACACGTGTTAAAAAGCTTTGTTTTAACTTTTACTTGCACACCACAACTGTCCAACCAATAAATAAAACAAAGGGGGCTGTGTAAGTACCTTACATTCTACATTTCATATCACTACATCACACGTGTCCACACACCAGGTCGTTCTTCACTAGCTCGTACTAATCCATCAGAACGTACCAATGACCCAAACCCAGGTCGTCCCTAGCATCAGTTACAGCCATATATAGAAGCAAATAATTTAGCGCAGTCTTGGAGCTCAGTCAACGCAACAATCAAGGAAACATTTACTTTGTAACATCAGAGTAATGACGAATCATCAAGATAGCACAAAAGATGGATCTACATTTGATAACGGCCTGGAGCAAATAAGGAAAGTCAGCTCAAACATCTATAAGTAGAGAGAGATGAACTACGTAAGGCTTGATTTAAGTTTACCCCTAGAAAAACTTGATACGTAGGCAACTCTTGTCCCAAGAAGAGTGTAGCAATTTATTATCAAACAGAACATCAAGTCGTTCACCCTAGAACACCAAACCTCTACATGAACAAACACTGTTCATACATATTTGAGGTATGCCAAAACGACAGAAAGAGTAAAATAAAAAGATATTAATTTCAAATTCGAGTTATTTGTCCTTAAGGTTATTTTCACCCGAAAATTGGGTTTATGAGTGATTTCGAAAAACAAGTGTGATTGACGGTGATTTTACCCCGGAATTGGTCCTCTAGACCACTTTCTTGTTATTTCTTCCCATTAATGGGCCAATAGAAGCATCGATTTTATCAACGCCTGACCCGTTGGTTTCGAAAAGGGGCGCGGTATTGGCACCCCCATAAATAGGATTAGTACCCCTTTCACAAAAAGTAAAACAATAATGGTTATTTCTTATATGTCTTTTTACCCCCCACATGCCCATAATTCTACGACAGGCAGTTGCCGCGAGATCTCATATCCCACGGTAGGTAATTGCCGCGATATCACACAATCCACGATATCGGGTTGCCGCGAGATCCTATATCCCACAGCAGGCAGTTGCCGCAGTATATTTTTTTGTGTTTTTTGTTTTTTTTTTACTTCAAATTTTGCGTATTGAACACATATGACATATGAATACCTCATTTTTTTCTTTAAAGTTTTTTTATACACTCCAAGAACAACACCAAAACCATTACAAAAAAAAAAATGTACAATCGAGCCATAATTTTGCTATCTCGCGGCAAATATTTTCATATGATATAAGAAAATTTTGTGATCAAATTAATGAAGAAGAGTTTTGATAATTAAGACAAGCAAAGACTCCATTTTAATAAACAAAATCATTTCGTGGCAACTAACTTTTTTTACGGTGGCTATTAAAAAAAATGACCCACGGCAACCACTTTCCGTGAGATATGGGATCTCGCGGCAACCCGATGCCGTGAATTGTGCGATCCCACGGCAGGTGCTTGTCGTTAGTGTTTTTTGTGTATTTAATAGAGGGGTGCTAGTACCTTTGAATTGGTTAAATGAGTGCTAGTCTCATTTATGAGGGTGTCAATACCGCGGCCCTTCGAAAAAGCCCATGGATCCAATAAAAAAACACGGCCCACTCAAACTGACATTGGGCCTGATTTCAATCCAGTATTGAAAACTACAGGCACGCGTAGACTTCGAGGTCTTCTCTAGTTCTTCTACCACTGCAAATAAAAATTAACAGAAGAAAAAAAAAAAGACCCAACCTAGAAATCCTCGAGATACGAACTAAAACAAAGATGAATAAGGAAGAAACAGTGAAGCTGATCAGTGCAGAAGGTTTCGAATTCGTAATCGATAAAAAAGCCGCAATGGTTTCTCAAACCATTCGTAACATGCTCACTTCTCCAGGTTACCCCCCCTCTCCTTTTCTATATATTTTATTTTCTATTCATTAAATTTGAAACTAAAGTTATATTCTTTATTGTACAGGTAGTTTTTCTGAAACACAACATGGAGTAGTAAGGTTTCCAGAAATCAGTACAACTATACTTGAAAAGATTTGTCAGTATTTCTACTGGTCTTTGCAATTCACCAGGTACTAATCTTTTCCATTTTTTTTTGATTTTTTTTATGTCAATAGATTAATTAGGGAACAATTTTTTTTGATGTTTTGCATATTATATTTTAATTCAACCCTTATTAGGGATTTAGGGTCATGGTGAAATGTATATAGGTTAGAAGTAATTGATTGTTAATAGTTTTTGTTCCGTTTCTTTGGTGAGTCTTGTAACTTAAGAATTAAGATTGTGAAAATGGTAGCTGCAGCAATTTTTCCATAAAAAGAAAGTCGGTCGTACATTGAGAAATCGATTGTGTTTCTGTTTTTGTTGCTGGTTTAACTTAGTATATAGCATTCCTCTCCTGATGGAAAATCCTTGATCCACCTGTGTCCATAAGATTGAATCCTATTGTATATTGCCTTGCGCCTTAGTTTCCATCCCCCTTGCACATTGAAATACAACCTTATCTGGTTATCTTTTGTTTTTGTTCTTTGTTGTTGTTGTTGTTGTTGTTGTTGTTGTTGTTGTTGTTTTTTTGTGATATACTAAAGATTAGAATAAATATTCTGCAGCTTTAAAATTAAGTGGAACCAAACAGTGGATCAAGTTCAATGTGTTTGGGATTTCTCTTTTCAGAACTGGCTAAGTGTCAGATTGCAGTGGATCAAGTTTTGTCTTGGCTCAAGAATGAAGAATTCTGTTGGCTGACAATAATAAGGAAAAATGCATATTAAAAGCAAGACGTTGATGGTAGCACTTAGCACCAAGACATCAACGGATTCACTTGTTTGGTATCGGAACTTATAGGCTCAGCAACCATCAAATAGAATTGATGTTGAATAAAGTAACCAAGAGCGCAATATTCTAAATTTCTTGCATCTTTACATGCTTGCTTTGTTTCAAGGGAGATGATCTATTGCGTAAGGATTTTGTCTAAGGTGATGATTGATGACTTTGATCATCCATGGACACTGCAAAGTGATGCACCAGCATTGAAATAGGAAAAGAAACTTACAGGCTTCAGACTCTCAAGTGTTTATAGTCTTCTAGCCCTTACTACATGTCTTTATGTGTCTCTCTTGATAACTTTAATAGTTTAATATTCATAAATAACAAATCCTTTTTTCCCTCGGAACCTTATTATAGAATGCTTTGACTGATCGTCTGATCCTACACTTATAACCTTTTAATTTAGGGAAATGGAGCAGCATACTACAAAATTCACCATCGGTTTTTTATACTAGTGACCTGTTGATTGATAGAATGAGTTCCTTTCATAACCTATTTTTGAAAAAATGATATAAGCTACAAATGAAAGTGATTGTGGTGTACCGGTACATGTCAGAACTTTTATTTGATCATTGATTTTTCTTCAGGTTAACTTGAAAATTTTCAATATTTATTTTATAGTCTAACACTGGGATATTCTCCTTTGCCAGCGGAAAGGAGACCGAGTTCCATATTGAACCTGAATTGACTCTTGAGCTCATGATGGCTGCTAATTATCTCCATACTTGAGGACTACCTCATTTACGTCTTGGGCAAAAATCCTGCTGAATATTGTGAGATCTCCTTTAAGACATCCCCGTAGCATTCTTCTATCTGAGTTTTGCTTAACATCCATTTACAATGATGTAGTTACATCTGTATTATGATTGCTTGTGTCACGTTACAAGGATTTTAGTACTATTTTTCTTACTAAATGTCAGGGGTACCGGTAGGATGCATTTGGGGCCCAAGAAGATGACTGCAAGGTTGTGGTGCAGGCTTAGCAGGGTTCTTAAATGGGTGTATGGTCTTCTTCGGTATGTTACTGCTGCTCAGAACTGATTTACGAGGACTGAGTGTATATAAACTGTATCTACATTTATATAGATAGAAGGATTGACGTTGTTTGTGAACCATTCCAAGATTATTTATTAACAGTTCTTACAAGGATTAACGGTATCGTCTTGCCTATCTTTTTGTCTCAATTTCCCTGTGGGCCTTTAACACAATTCTGCGTGAACGCGTTACTAGCTTTGCTTTTACTGTTTTTTTTTTTTTTTACATGCCCTACTAATAGTTGCATTTGCTCTTTATTTTTTGACTTACAGAGGATTCCGGTGTCCTGATAACAACTGTTTTTTTCTTGAGATAGTGATTCTAACCTGTGTTTTTCGTTTCAAGGATAAAAGTTTTTGGCTTTGTGATGTGCATACGCGTTCATGTATTTTCACGATCATGTTCTTCTTATATAGTAAAATGCACACTCCTTTGTAAGTCAAAATTACTTGTGCTCATAGAAACAAAGTCACGGGAACATCCATAAACGGCAAACGATGTGAGTCTCACATGGGAGTAACTGAGTAAGTAGGCTGATATACCCACACTCCCAAATTTTCAACTCCTGTTTGCTCTAGTTAGATTTTTGGGAGGGAATAAATTTAGAGATTCATTGTCGTGTGAACTATTCGTCTATTTGAATCATTGAAGGGGCTGAAGAGCTCTAACAGATCTATCATAGTTCTTTGTTCTTGGTAGGCAAACTTGTAGTATCATCTTAGTGCAAGAAAAGATCATGTGCTTAGATTGGGGATGATCAATTTTAAAGCATAGGCCTCCTGTGCGAGGTGATTTAGGTGTTGAGCCTATAAGTTAATTTGTTAATAAATAGAATCTAGTAAGGTGATTGTTTCAATTTCAAATCCATATAAACTCAAAGAAACGGAAAGAGTTCAGAACCTCAGATAGAGAAAGAAGGATGTAGTCTTTTCGCTTTGTACTATAATTTATTACGTAGAGATGCACCTTTTGGTTGAACTACTATCACAAGAAGAATGATTCTATACTGAAGAAGCTCCTTTTACATATTTGCAAATCAATCAAGTGTGCTAATTAAGATTAACAAATCACTTTGGCAGCACTGCTTTGAAGGTAGACAACTATTGGACTTCGTACCATGTGAATACAATCAGACCAAACACCATTTTGTTCGCTACAGAACACTTAGGAATGTACTCAATTATAAGCTTGCAGGTCTATTTGTTCAAGCTATCATCTGCCACTGATTGGTTTTTACAGCTCCAAGTCCACTCGTTCCCATTTGTGACTGAGGCAACATATATATTGTTAGAACTTGTTGTAGGGCTCTGTCCTTTCCGTATATGTTCTTCACTTCTTCCACATTCGTACTTTGGTTGGCAACTGGTTATTTTGACGGGTTCGACCCAGTTGCAGTCACTGGGAATGCATAAGAGTGCCTCTTTTATTTTCATGGCATTCTTAGGATCCAATAAGAGATCTAAATGAATTTCAATTGAAAATATTGCGGAACACTTGTATAGCCCAAAAAAAAAAAAAAAAAAATGGGTCTTTTGCATTTTGGTCCTATTATTAATAGCGAATTTAGAGTTTGGTCCACAATTAATCGTTTATTGCAATTTGGTCGGTCCGTCTATACTTTTTTAATACCCAAATTACCCTAACACGTATATTGCATGTGAAACTAATCAACGTTCATCACTTAACTGGTATTTTACAGTTTGGTCTTAGTGATAATAGTGATATTAGGGTTTGGTCCATAATTAATCGTTTATTGCATTTTGGTCTCGTCAATCCATCTAAAATTTTATAATACCATACTTACCTTTAAAATCATTAGCCATCATTTAATCATTTGATTTTAATTAACGGCTCATCTTACACTATGTGTATCTCAACTAACCGAGTCTCAAACTTACATTTTATATTCTTCATATCTTACCACCATAACCACTACCACCTTCTCCTCCACTACCCAATTATCACCTCATTCATCACCGTCATCTAGCTTTCTCAACTTTATACAAAGATAAAAATCATTTGTCCTATTGCACTTAAAACACTATAAGACTACAAAAATTAATTTTGAATTTTAAAAAAATAAGATTGGGTATTTGAAATTTTAACTTAAACTCTAATAAATGAGACAAAAATTTTAACAACTCTTGTCTTAACTTGAAATCAAAAAAAAATTGAGTAGTTGATTGTGTTAATGATGTCAATTGTTGTTAGATAGTGGTGGTGGTGGCGATTCAGATTGTTATGGAGGGTGGAGGTGGTGGTGGAGCGGTATTCAAGACAAAAAATGTTAATTATCTAAAACCATTGGATTGAATGAATGAGATGATGTAATGTGTAGTTTTTAGTAATTGGTTCCACTTTTAATAGCAATATTTGCAGTTTGGTCCCTAAATAAGTCACGTGTACGACATGTGCAGGGTATTATGGCCATTTTAAAAAATATATGGACGGAATAGGTGTGGGCCATTCGGTTCAATTCACGGTCAACACACTTTAACAGTAATTTTGGACCAAAGTGTAATAAACGATTAATTGTAGACCAAATCCTAAATTCGCTATTAATAGTAGGACCAAAATGCAAAAGACCCAAAAAAAAATGGTTTCCTGTGTAGTAACTTTCTAAGCAACATCTCTAACTGTTGCTTGAACTTTTCGCATTCGGGTAGTTAGGGTGGGGAGGCCGCAACATGGTGTGGGCCTCTCTAGTTCTAGTGAGAGAAACCTTATACCCTTTCCATTTCTAGTAATCTTTTATCATAGGCTATAAGAGTTCCTACAAAAAAAGCTCCCTTTTTAGGCAAACTTCCCAAGCTTGACCACCATTGACACAACTTCTACATCTCCGCCAGCTCTTTTTGAAGATCTCTCTCTAAGAATTGATCTATACTCTTACCACTATGGAAAACCCACTAGCTTCGGGTCAATGATTTCCCCCACTTACCAAAGAACATCTCTAATTGTTGCTTGTAATGTTAGTCCTCAAAATGCTAACTTGGCCTCTCCTTCATTTCAAGTTAGTACTATTGTTGCTAATTCTTCATGGAGCTCTCTCTTTAAAGCGAAGTCGCTCGACAACTCTCCGCACTAAAGAAGGTGAATGTCAACATAGTTGACGGTGTTGCAACAATCCCATCCGAGCTTATCAACAAGGGTATAAATGAGTGGAGCAACTACGTGGGGGGTTCTTCTTCGGAAGGAGGTCGCCTTTACCCACTAGTCGCGAGATTTCGCGCAAAAACTGAAACTCAAAGGTGGGTACTCCATCTCTAATCGACAAAGATTTATTTTACTTCAAGTTTAGTTTAGTGGAAGACATGAGGCAAATCTTAGAAGCGGACCCATCTATATCAATCGGGAAGCTTTTGTCATTCGGCATGGACACCGGAGGTGGAAGCTTCGAGAAATCTTCTATCAAAACACTTTGCCGGTTTGGGTAAAACCGATGAACCTACCCAAACAACTATGGACGGATGATGATGGACTAGACTATGTAGCAAGTCTAATAGGAAACCCTATGTGTATGGACGTGCCACTAAGCTAAGGCAAAGGCTTAACTTTGCAAAGTTTTGTGTTGAGGTTCCAGTTGATCATGAGTACAAGAAATTAGTTAGGATCAAGATAAATGAAAATGAGATGGACATAAACCTTGAATATCCATGGATTCCTCGTTGCTGCTCAAACTTGCAAAAAAATTTGGGCACAAAGCGGGTTTGTACATCAAACACTAAAACTGTATGGGTAGTGAAAGAGACCGGTGACAAAATAGAAAAGAGCAAACAATGAATGTACCAACCGGCGTAGTCAAGTCATTAATGTGGTGGAAAATAACACTACAACTCAAGACTCGATGTAATTTATATATCTCCAAACTATAGAGCAACCTAGTAAGCCAATTGTGGCGAATGTAAATCCTTCCAAATGATTGAGCAAGAAGAACAGAGGAATTAAGTACACCGCATAAATCAATCATAACATCAACATCACAATGATGTAAGAGGTGGCACTTCTGCAAGAGGAAGTTTTAGAGGTGGCTCTGCTACTAAAGGTGGAACATCATCTAGAGGTGGCCTAACTGTTAGTATGGGTGCTTCTAACAGAGGAGACTCAACTGGTAGGGTAGTATCATATGAGAAAGACCCTACAAATTTCTTGGCAGTTGGGACTCAAGAGATGAACACTTTAGAGTTAGCTAATGTGAGCGAAGGAGAATTAGAAGATGACCTCCTTGAATCCGAACACGAATTATTTGTAGATCATGTTCCTAAGAGTACATCAGGGTATACAACCCAGTCTAAGGATCAAAACGAATGGAGTGTTGCGAATCCAAAAAGAAGCAAAAGAATACAAGAGCGTTCTTCGGGAGAAGTAGAGCCCACTCTTGCAATGATGAAAAAGGTAAAGTCAATAGTTAAAAACAAAAAGATGAGGAATCTTGAGACTACACCAAAGAATTTTGGGATGACACTCTAGGACTCACTTATGTGTGTTGTGCTTGCGAGGGTTTCTTCGTGACTATGAGAAAGCGAGACTCATCTTTAGGGAAGGATCATCCAAAGATAGTGAAGCAATTAATGGCCAAAAAGTAAGAGAATGAGATAGCATTGCTTGCTATCACTTCATTCTTGATCGAGGACCCATTGTGATATGTCTAGCTAGTGAGTAATCTCATCTTTGTCAAGTTTGTTGCGTGTTGCATTTTGATTTTGTAAGGCTTTGTGTGCTTCCCTAATGATCTAACTCTTAGGGAGGCTTTGTAAGGTTTAACGTTCAATAAACACAGGTGGGGGTCTGCCTTAACCCCATAACCATTTCAAAAAAAAAAAAAAACTTTCTAAGCAAAATAGCTGATTACATTCATTACAGAGATGTTATAGTATTGTTGTATTTCTGTGTGTGGAGTATTCAAAACCGGCTGAGGCGCCGAATTCCGTCTTGGGTACACTTATTCCTGATTCTGAAAAACACAGAATTAGAAACCGCCAAGCATGACAAGATATAAAAGCGTGATGATTTGTAAAGGAGTTCAACCCTATGGTGATGCATTCAAGCTGCCATACCCTGCTCTGTGTTTGTTCAAGCTGCCATCTGTATTCAGTTTCGCAACTTTCAGTACCAGGTGGTTCCCATTTTGCGACGAGGCAGTGCAAAGTGTCAGAATTAGCCAAGTAGGGCCCTGTTTTTGTTGAGAGGTACCAACATAATTCGATGGGGTTCCGCTTACTTCTGCATTCCTACCTTGTGTGCGTCGACCACCAGTTATCTCAAATCGGCTTCAAGCCATGGTAGTGGCCACAGAGAGAGTACTGTATTAGTGTATTGCTTCTTTTAGTTTGGAAGTGCTTCAGGGACTTCATCACTAAAATTATGTAAACCTTTTAGAACAGTGGGTTTCCTTGTATGGAATAACGTCTTCTAACATCAAAACGATGCTAGGCACCCCCTACAGTCTGTGACCTGACGAGCGTCTTGGGTACTTATTCCCTACTCAAATAAGTGAATAACAAAGAACCACAAACCTCCAAGCATGAAATAAGTGCATTGATAACGAATGAGTTCATCGTGCACACACTTTAGATTTATGAGTCACATATACATAGGTATTATTTTAATCTGTTTTTTTTTATAATCTAATACGATCACGGCGTATGTAAAGAATATATATGCAAAAAGTAAATTCGTAACATGCTTAATTAGAAAGTAATCTAACAATTTGGACTAACTACTAGCACAAAAAGAGACATTTTCATAACGAAGAACTTTTCATATCTACAAATTAAGAAATCACTCTGCTTGCAATGGGTTGTAGGGAGACAACTATTGGACTTCTTACTGTGTGAACACCATCAGACCAAACCAGTGATGCCGACTTAATTTGATTATCTTTTGACGTTGTGGAAACCGTCAAAACAAAAGACTGCTTCTCATTTAGGGTTTTGAAGGCAAGAACGTTGGGTTCAACAGAAATTTTTAAGTTGGAAGGAGAGGTGACTGTTGCTTTATAAGTAGAATTCGCCACACCAACATTAGTAACTGTCCTGGAAAAGTTGGCCTTGGCAACCAGAGATATGATGGAAGGGTAGTTCAGATCCTTCACTGAACCTCTGAAATTCTTTGGACAGCCAGTGTCATTACCTGCTACAAGTTTTACCTTGTCTGAAGTATACCCTATGCTGCAAAGAAATTTTATGTATTCGCCTTCAAGAGCATCATACACTAAGCCAGGATTTACAGCCTTTACAGGATCAATATGGCCAGCGCCGTAACTGAACTCAGCATCTGGGTTTCTTGTAGCATTTAGGTTGAAAGCTGTGCACATCAAAATATAAAATTTGTTAGTAGTCAAGTATACATTTAGGTAAACACTGGATCTATCGTGAAATGATTTTACCAGTAGTCATAAGAGCGGATTTGATTGCTGAAGGCGACCAATCGGGGTGGAAAGTCTTTACATAAGCAGCAGCACCAGTGACATGGGGACATGACATAGATGTCCCAGACATCATGTTGTACTTCACAGACCTTGCATCACTAGATACTGTTGGTGGAGCTACTGGCGACCATGCTGCTAATATATTCGTTCCTGGGGCTGTTATGTCTGGCTGCAAAACATCCGAAATTGAGGCAAATATGTATACTTAGCACAATAAAGACCATAGAATTAACACAATGGATTGAAGCAAGAAAAACTTAAGGCAACAACAAAAGCACACACTTTGAGGATGTCTCTAGTTATAGTGTTAGGTCCACGAGAAGAGAATGAAACAACCGTAGGAGCGTTTGCATCTTTCACAGCCTCACTCTTTGAGATAGTTGCCACAGGATTTCTGTTTTAACTAAAATGTCAGAACTGGTCCAACTAAAAGTTCAAAAACAGTAGCAGAATTTCTGGCAAGACAAAAATAAAATGGTGATTGCGATTTCAGTAATTAGGCTGAATGCTTACTTGGTGCTGGTCATGTAGGATTCAACTCTTTTTGCATCAATAGTTGTTAAAAGAGATGCGGGTAGGGGATAGTTCACACAATATTCTTTGGATTGGTCGTCATCTTGCACTATTATCCCATCTGCACCGTAGGATAGGGCGTCTGATCCTTGGTCGGAACTTTGGTAGAAGACAATATTTCCATCTTTAGCAGCCGTATCTTGTTCAACCAAAGGCAATTTTTTTTTCATAACAAAAGGATTTATAGCCCTTCCCTGTAACCATAACAAAGGGATTTATATGAGTTGCAATTAAAACGGTGGACAAAGTACAACAAAAAAACCAAAACAAAAAAAGATCGAACATAATAAAGAGATGGAATCATTCTCACCACAAAAGTGGTGTTGTCTCCTAGGACAACTTTGTCTATGATTTTTCTATCAGTGTTGCTAGCCGCCACAGTTAGTATCCAGGGAGCAACACTCGCAAGTGTTCCTTGTTCAGGACCATTATTTCCAGCTGACTGTGAGGTGAGAATACCATTCTGCATGGCATGGAAAGCACCAATGGCAATGGGGTCTACTGCATACTCATCAACAACCTCGGCTCCTAACGAGACTGAGAGTATGTCAACACCATCACTAATGGCATCATCAAAAGCAGACAAAATATCTTCTGAATTACATCCTTCTTCCCAACAGACTTTGTAAACTGCAATCCTTGCCGAGGGAACTGCTCCTCTTGCATTGCCTTGAGCCAAACCTAAAAAGCTCACGTTATTAACTTGGTTTCCAGCTGCTGTCGATGCAGTATGCGTACCATGTCCTTGTGTGTCACTTGCCGAAAGGGCCAAGTCCGAGTCTTCCCATTTGTAAAATCGAGCCCCAATAAGCTTGCTACAGACATTAAGACTTTGGTTACAACAGCTTTAGAGCATAGGAAGGAAGCAAAATAAAAAATAAAGAAGGATGCAAAACAAAAGATAAAGAAAAATGAAGAAAGAAGTGCACATTATGATATTTCTTATGTTACTAAAAATTATATATTTTCGAAAAAAAAGCTATTTCTTATGTTAGCAAGTTGCACGAATTGGTTAAGTAATAAAAATATATTACTTGTTGCACGTAAAGTTTTTGCCTCCATCGCAATCGCCTTTCCATCTCTTAGGGGGAGGACCGAAACCTTCCCCAGCAAAGCTCTCTGCTTCAGGCCAGATTCCACTGTCAATGACGCCCACAATCACATCACTTTCTACTCTTGGAACTCTCTTCACATTCTCCCTTACTCCCATGAAATCCCAAGATCTTGTTGTGTGAAGCTTGTATATTCTACTTGGAAAGACAGATACAACTCCTTCCATGCCTGTATGTGCAGGGTACAAAATTATTATGTGGCATCAAACAACATACTATTTCCATTGTATTAAAGAAGTACTGATTGCCTAGCTACTAACTTGCTAGCTTTTGGCTCTCTTTTTCAGTAAGTTTGGCCGCAAACCCATTAAAACTCCTTTTGTAGCTACGAGTTATCAACTCTGAGGGCGAGCTACAAAACGAAACATAGTAACAAAAATTTCAGAACCTAGGCATAAATCTTCAACACCGTCCAAATAGTCATAAATCGACACAGATGCTAGTTGTTATATGTTGAGTACTACCAGTACCTGTTTTCAACAACTTCCTGCAAAATGCTCTGCTGGTGCGCTAAAGGCGAATAATCATTCTTAGGGAGTGATCCCATATAAGCAATATAAACCTGTCTAATCACCATAATCATTTAATTTTCTAACAAATTCTCTTATGCAAATAGTGGCGTCTTATATAATGACATCACTGAAATGTACCTATAAATCGTTAATAGAAAATAGAAAAAAAATGTAAATTAGTTTTACCTGTCTATCATCAGCAAAGACACAATTAAATATAATGCTTAGTGAAAATATAAGAACTGAAAATCCAGGAATGAAAAACTTAGCCATTTGGTCGATATAGAACACCCTGACTGATGATATCTCAATTTATAGGAAACGATTTGGACTGAAACTCAGCCTGATAGTCTAGCTTACAATGTTTCCATAATAAAGATCAATTTTCTTAGATTAAAAGAAGAAATTAATTATGATAAATTTTGCATGTGTTACACATTTCACACGAAATATTACAAATTAAGACAATGTATTTTGCTGCATTTTGGTGGATATACAAGATATTTACAACGATTATTTTCATCATCACTTTCTTTATATTTGCTCTACCAATTACATCTCAACCAAATATAGTTTCCAGATAATCTTTGATATTTCAAAATCAAGTTAATATGGTAACTTTGGGGATTTCAAAACATAATGGGAAACCAAATCCAAATGAACTATATGTATCTTGTGTTACTTAAAAATGTAATCAACAAATTTAGTAAATTTAAAGAACTTACTTTCTAAGAAAGAATTGTTTACTGAAATATAAACTATACTAGTTTTCGAACCCGTCCTACGAACCGGTACCATTTAATAATATTATTTTAAAATATAAATTAGAAGTCTTTCATCGTTCAAGATTGAGTTGCACTGCTACACACGGTAGTGTGCATTTACAATTTTTGCATACTTATGGTGCATTAATCCTGCTTATTGTCATAATCGGGGTTTCAGACTTTTTAGAAAGAGAGTGAGTGAGTTTGGATTATTTATTCTCTGAGTAAGACTATCTATGTCGGACTTTTGGTAACGATCCCGTTTGAAATTCCATCTTTATATTTTTCATAAGAGATATTCGCCATTAGAAGAAAGTCATGATACAATTGAAATTTGTGTTATAAGTAGCACCTCATGGGTGTACAATTCAAACAATAATGTTCTTCAAGAAACATAGTAAAATCATGAGAAAACAAATGCATTAGTGGTTTAGCTTACTCCAAAACTTCAAATGGACAATGTGTATGAAAAAGACTTGATATTTTGTTACATTGGGCCTTCTTGGTTGGTCGGATACAATAAGCTCGAACCTTAGACATTGTAAGTATTATTCAAGCTTCTGATTTCCCATTTGGTGGGTGCTTTGAGATTGATTCAATTCTTTTGCATTAGGCTTCTGTTTTCCTGTCCCGTGGGTGCTTTGGGATTGATCCAATTTTTCCGTCTCGTGAGTGTTTTGCATTAAGCTTCTGATTTTCCGTTGATTAATCAAGGTGATCTATAATAGCCAAATGTGTACGTAGATCCTCCTGCAGTGTCTCTGCAAAAAATAGCAATAAAAATCAAATTCACAAATGCTTATATTAGTTATCAAATTATAATATTGTAGTTATGTATGATTTTAACTATTTAGGATCATCAAAAACTTATAAAAATACATTGAAATGACATGTGATGAGTCATTTCAATAGTCTAATATGATCCACTAAAACCATCACATAAACTTTAAAAAAAAAAAAAAAAAAAAAAAAAAATTAATCCCCAACAAAATAAAACTATTGATATTAAGTGGTCAAATCCATATAGGTGTTTTTTTTACATATAAATAAAGAAAACTTAAAAATAGTAGGGAAAATAGCAACTAAGCAAGATAAATATAATAATAAAGTAAATCCAAGGAAAAAACATTTCGAAAGGAGTCAAGACCACACAAATTTGTCTTTAATCTCATAACTTTACGTAACCTTACAAAATACTTGGATTAGAACATACAACTGATTAATAGAATTCATAGTTGACAAATCTTAGGCTGCATAGGAGCAAATGTGTACTTATTACATTTTTCTTTTTCACTTTTCTGTAATATTATAACTAAGGTGAATAAGATACAACATTAATTAACCTATTTAGTCTTGCATAAATTAAAATATTATTTGGCATCACACTCACACCTACCACAAATTACCATCGTGTGCAACACATCCTTCAGCACTTGTTTATTTTGAAAAAATCAACTACTCAAGATGAAAGTGAATTAAAAGAAACTAAATCAAAGGCAGTAGTTTTCTTTAGTTCAATGCCTCCAAGCTCCAACTCCGTACTTTAGATGTCCTGCAATGCATGTAAAAGTTGTATATCTAAACTACTTCAAAATTCGCGACCCTCATCTATAGTCCCACAACAGTGAGAACTTTTTTTTTTTTATGTATCTCTAAATCTCTTGGTTTTGTTTTGACTATTTTACCTCTGTTTTTTTAGTAGAAATTGACGATATTATCCTTCTATGTAATGTGCATCAATCTAGTACATATAATAGGAACCAACTTCAATGAGAATGAAGTATTTTCCTTGTTCTAAAATTATTTATTTTGTCACTCCAAACAGCTGAGCCAAGCCAAGGAACTGATAAAATGATCCACCGGTATCAGTATCAGCGCCTGTGGCTCGTAAGCAGCCTAAGAACAGTGTAACTATCATCAGGGATTTTATCTGATTTCAATCCAGTTTGTGATTAATTTAGGGACTTAGAAATTCCATTTCATTTAGTGAACAAAGTAAAAAAGATTGGAAGAAACATCCAGTTAAGAAGTGTCGCAGTATAGATGTGGGAAGAGAGTGCTAGTTAGGAAGATAATGGAAAGAACGTTTTGGCATTTTGTGTAAACTAAAGATTACTTTACAGTTGAATATTTCGACAAAATATTCAATTGGAACGTGATTACGTCAATAGGCGAGCTTTTATATTGAATTGATTCTGCATTGACTCAAGGATTCCAATGGCATGATCATCCTCATAGCTGCACATTTGATCTCGAATCTGGTTTCCTGACTCAGTAATGCATAAATGCTTGCTTCATTTATCTTGGAGCAATTCAAGAAGCAGATTTAGAAAACTCAGCCATAGCCCTGACAGATGAACTTCCAAATTTCAAATTGTTTTCAAATAAATAGGCAAAACAGGATACAACAGTGATAGATGAAAATTGCCTCACAAATCATGATACGAAACAAACTAAATAATTATGACCCGATATACATCTGTTTTAACAGGCAAAACTCAATACAACAATATGAAATATGGTATGGTTCATAATCAAAACCAAATAAATATTTGTTTCACAGCAAGTGAAGAGACTCTCACAGGCCACATAAACAAATAAGTTCAGCATATCCAAAACTAATGAATATTTGTAAGCTTAAAAAAAAAGCACATAAACAGGTAAATCCGAACTACACAAACTGTAATTGCAAACCAGGGCTTAGTACGTTCCCAAGCTTTGAATGGACTTGCTTTACCATTCTCTTCTTTTGATTAGCATCTTCTGCTACCCATTCTTCCATCTGTTTTTTTGATAATACTCCCATGTCATCTGGATCATAAAAGCCATGATCATAATCGTAGTGTTTATGCTCATAGATGATGGTCATTTTCACAAAAGTGCTAGACTATTGCGGAGCAAATAATTTGTTAACTCGATTTCATGAGAAGTACCTCAAAACCCAATAAGCATAATCTCCTTGAGGTCAGAAGGCCTACGCACTCTACGATTTCTATGGTTAAGTCCATGTCTAAATAATACAAATCCAAATTCCACTTGTGGTATTGTACTCATCCTTTCATTTGTTTGGGACTTAAGAGTGAGGTTCATTTCTCTTTCTTTGACCACCCAATGTGTGTTATAAGCTCAATCGAGATAAGGGAGGGTTAAAGTATTAAACTAAGAGTTTTAACCTAACTTACCATCCTGGATTTTATTTATAGCGAGAACGTTTGCATCCGAGAATGAAAGGAGGGTAGAATGCATATAACTCATGGAGTATGCTCCAAAATAGTTATGTTAGATATACATATAACAATGTAAAATTTTAAATTAACTTCCTGTAGAGTTTTGCAACAAAGCAGATTAAAAATTTAAACATCGTAACATCTATAATATACGACAAACATTTGTAATTTCATTAAGACTGACCTGGTTATCTTGGAGCTTCTCCAGTAACCTATTCTAACCACTTCTTGATTAAAGATATTCTCTAAGAATTAAATATATGACAGAAGTATAAGTGTCTATACTTTCCAGTTAAATCTCGGTGTGGATAGGGTCCTGTTTAACGGGTTTTACAATACTAATACCTTAAGTATAGTACAAACATATAGATAACCTTAAGTACAAAAACTGATCCAGAAAGTGAGCATGTAAACCTTAAGGATTACTAAATGTTCATCAGCTTTTATAAAAGAGATTATGTTATTTTGTGGCTTAGAGTGCAAGTATAGGAATAGGAATTTATGAATTGTACCTGTCATAAACATGGCTTTCAGTTCATCCAAATTGCTTTCGGTTCATACGATCTGAACTGGTAGCACGTATCAAGTTGTTCCTAAACAAATCAGAAACCAGACCTAAACTAAAAATACATGGAAGCCATATGCTAAAAACAATACTGGAGTAGTAAAGAAGAAACTGAAACACAAACCAGAGAATAGGTGTCAATGATATACCTGACTCTTGACTCCTGGAGAAGTATAAAATTTACCTGCAGCAGCAGAAGATAGTTGAAAATTATTTCGGCGACAACCAATAACATAACAAAGAAAAGATCATAGATTTTAAAGCAATAACATGTTGAGATGTGTTAGAGAATATGAGAGTACGGTCCATGTTTGGGAGGAGAAGGACGATGTTTGGGTTGAGTCTGGTCGTTCCTATTGGGGTACGAAGCTAGGCAATCTCGCACTTCTAGTGCTATTTCTACTGCTAGCTACATTATGTATGCCCTAAACCGATACACCACTATCTCCCTACAGTTGGCTCCCTGTGAATACTTCAGCATAAATTAGTCCACACCATTATTTGTACCATTACTAACAATAACAATGCCATCACACCAGCCTATATATGTACGACAAATTGTAGCCAAAATACATTAAATGTATGTACCATTACTAACAATAACAATGCCATCATACCAACTTAAGTACAACAAATTGTAGCCAAAATACATAAATGCTTCCCCGTCAGGCTTCATACACCAAAAATAAATGAAAAAGAAAAAAACTAGGTAATTGACGAAACAATGAACACCACCACTTGTATATTTGGGAAAATATATTTCTTGTTAGAACCGATTATAAATCTTGAAATGATAAAATCAAATAACTCCAATGTCACAAGACTAAACTAATTCCCCCAATCAAGCTCATTTACAATTAAGAAGATCAAAAAGCTAGCAACCCACTAAATGCAATGTTTGTTTATATATATCTGAACACTTGATGACCCGACTGAAGGCAAATAAAAGAAGAGAAATGCGATACTCAAGTTTTCTCCTAAAGTAGCTTATCTAACAACAACAACAACAACAACAACAACAACAACCAAATTGAATAATTAGAAAAATTGAAGTGAAAAGAAAAGAGATACATACTCACGATAAGATAAAATTAATGAATAAAAGGTTTATTCTTGAGCTAACGACTAAGGTCACATACCACCATTGAAAAAAAATAACAGCATTTCAAATATGAAAACTCATAAAGACATCTTATATTTAGCATGAAATGATATTTTTTTCATTTTATATGGCTATGCTTGCAATGAAGTGCCATGAAATTCTAGCCATCTGTCCAAATCAATCTTGTGTTAAAGAACAACTCAAACACCACCAAAATATATATCATAAAGATAAACAAAGAAGAAAAAAAGTGAAGCACCCATAGCATAGTTTGTAGATGATTATAGGAAAACATTGTCAATAAAGAAATCAAATATACCCATATCGGAGAATCGAAGATATATAAAAGTAAACCATGAAACCCATGGCTGGAAGCTCACATTTTATTGAACTTCAATATCTTCCTACTGGGTTTCTTGCTTCAGCTTGTTGAAAAAAATACCAAACCTGTAAATTGTGCTGCTTGAGCCAAGGTGATTACTCTCAAGTCTCAACTGGTTTGTAATGAATATAGTTGATCGGCAACAAACCTTAAACACAATTTTAATCAATCAAAAACTTTTGAATTGTAAAATATCTAGAACATTACAACATAACAATCCAATCAGTTTCACACCGCCATTGAAGAAACTAACCTTTCAGCCAAATCAGGGAGTTATAGGCTTCTTCCTCATGATGGCGTTCATCTCTAAATTTGATGTACCTCGATCAAAGATTACATGTGCTATACAGGAAGACACCCTGTGAAGTATGAATCATTCCATGCAAGAAATAAAATACAAATCAGATAGCAAACATGAAAAATATTTCACAATATATTTCAAAGACAAAAAATCTTAAAAAAAAAAATCTGGAAACCACTTGAGTTCCTGCTTCTTAATTCAATCCCAACCCCACTTACAATCTGGACAGCAGCATTACTGCTCCAACCGCCACTTTTGATCAGCGCATTCTCCGTACGTATACCAACACAATATGAAGTGTTAACGACTTCAACGGGATAGTTATCCAGTTCCTAGTTCAACTCATCTGCAGATTTTTTGATAGGTTTCTTCTTCCCACGTTGACTCTAGAAACCACCACACATCCTCCTAAACAAATGATAAATCAGACTATCTATATCCATCACAAAAAAATAAAATAAAGATCCGTCAAGTTAACACCTACTAATTCCAAAAGTTTTCCACATAACCTCAAAAGGGATTCTCACAAATAAATAAAAAAAAATAAATGAAAATAGTTAAAGAATAAATCAACAAACAAAAAAATCATTATTCCCATTCAATTGAGCCTGTAAAAAGCTGTCGCTATATATAAATAGGGTCTATTCAATATCATTAAATTGGATATATATGATATTTTTTCTTCATTTTTAATAAAAAAATATACAAACACTCAATTAAAACATGTTAGAATTAAAAACCCATGGCTTGAACAATCAATCAATGAAATAATACCAATTAATGGTAAACTTGGCTCCACAACCATGGTCAAGATATCAATGTACCTGTTGTGAGTTGGGTTATACCTTCCATAGAAGCTACAGTAGAGAATGCCCAACAATTTCCTGAATTTTTGTGTATTTTCATATAAAAAAAATTTATTAGCAAACAGCAAAATGGTACGGTGGTGTCTTTTTAATAACCTAGATATGCCAAAAACCAAGAGCAACTCATATTAGTATATAGCTTATTAGAACTTAGAAGTGTATGTTTCACTTACCACATTGGCCTTGGTCCTTGATTGGTGTAACAACTCCTTTCTTTCTCCAATCCATGCTAGATGGAACTGCTGCAGCATTTTCGTACCTGAAAGATGTCTCCAACTTTCGTTCTTCAGAGGACTTCTTGTATCCATTCCAAGATGCTACAAACTCTTCATTAGTTTGGTCAGCAAAGCCATTAGCACTTAGCACATAGGTTCGATCACCAACTTTGTTAAAAGTATCAATGTACTCGACATTGATTTTGAATATCTAGAAGCACATCTCTTTCTCAACAAAGTCCTTGTAGACTCGTCTATAATTGGTCATCTGATAAGTGCTCAAAAAGTGCTATTTAACCCTCGATTATGCCTCTTGTTTAGCCATCTTAGTGGACTAATAGTGTTTGTAAGTTATGTTTTATGATTCTACAGGTGAAAGAGAGAGTTTTGTGGAATATTAGAGAAAAAGGGGTAAAATGGAGCAATTCGGAGCATTAAGGATCACATGGGAATCCCGTGGACAATCACGGAGAAGGCTAAGGAATTGGAGCTATTAAAGATGCGACTTGAACCTATTTCAAAGCCTATTTGGAAGCCCAAGGCCAAATGATTCGTTGCTAGGACCAAAGCCCACAAAAGAGGATAGACGGATAGAGCTGAAGAGACAAAATAGGCTTACGCATCTGGGACGCATAGATCGAGCGTCCAGACGCATTGATCATGTATGAGATGCATGAATAGTGCGTCCAGACGCATGGATCGACACTGTAACCAATTTTTTCTCAGTTTTGGAGACGAAGTTGGACTCTGAAAGAAGTCTATTTGTATTAGGAAACAAATGACAGTTTGGAATGCTTCTAGAGCTCATTGTAACCTCTATAAATAGAGGACCTAAGTGCCTCATGTAATTTGCTAATTCACTTATATTCTTGTCTCCAGAACTTGAGGCAGAGAGAGATTAATAATAAAAGATCGGTTTTAACTAGTTGAGTCTTAATAAATTAGTCTTTCTAGTCTTATGTTCTTCGACTTTTCTTCCTCTCATTCTTCGTGTTCTTCCTTCTCTATGGAAGGCTAATCTTCTCCTTCAAGGGAGGAGATGAAGCCAGTGCTTAAGGTTTAATGATTCTTCTGGTTCATGGTGTTCATCAATCAGGTTAGCTCTTTATATTTTTAGTTATTAGTTCCATTGCCCAGACCAGGGGATGGAAGTATAGATTAAGGTTTTCATTTATTGCAATCGAATATCATGCTAGTTTAGGGTTTTATTTATTGCAATTGAATATTTGCTAGTGACATGCTTTTATTTATTGCAATTGAATATAATGCTAGAATAGGGTTTTATTTATTGTAAATGAATATTATACTATTATTCTCTACTTTTCTTCTAGTTGTGTAGTGTTTTAGAGTAAGGAAAGTATTCCTTGTGTTTGCCTTAGATGGTGATTCATTGAATAGCTGCCCAAGCTCACATAAAAGGAAAGAAGATACTAGTAACATGAACATAGGAACAACTTTAAGTAGAGTTATTTGTTAACGATGTTTTGTCCAAGAGGGCATCGACACTCGCTCGATTGCCTAATTGTAGTCTACTTGTGAGAACAACCATGAAGCAGAAGGTCATAGATCAAAAGTATTGGTGGATTCTAATATCTTGAATTCTCTTTCTTATAAATTCTCAATAGTTTAGTTTAGTTTAGTTTAAGAATCTATAATATCAATAATCATAGTTTTTAATCCTTCAAACCCCCTTTCCAATCCTGTCATTCATATAAACATACACAAAAAGAGGCAAGACCATCCTTTTGAGAAAGAGAGAAGCTTGAAGGACATCTCGAAGACAAGATCTACCATCCAGGTTAGTCGAATCTTCATTCTTTTTATTTCATTCTTAGTATAGTTGCATCGTAGTTTAGTTTTATTGCTTTCTTAGTATAGTTGTATCTTAGTTTAGTTTTATTGCTTTCTAGTATAATTGCATTTAGGACCTTTTCAACAATTGAAGTTGTAAGCCAACACAGCGAAACATCAAACTCTAGTGTTTCTTGTCTGAATCTTGACAAATGGACTAGCGTATGTGGACCGTGGTACTTAAGCAATCCAAGTGATTCACCATAACCCTAGAAGAGACATCTTTAGACAACGGGCAAGATACTAGCTGCAAAGCCCAACCCAGTTGAAAGAAAGTAGTTTTGCATATTAGTATAATTTAGAATAGTTGTATATTAGTTTAATTGCATTCAAGCATAGTAGGATAGTTTTTCATCATCTTCGCATATCAAAAATACTAGACAAGATTGATACAATGGCCGCACACAATGATGGAGGTGTTGTGGACACCAATAATCCTGAAGCTATTCCACCTATGCAAGCACAACAGAGGAAGAAGCTGAGTGATTTCTATTCACCAATCATTGGAGACCCACCAAGCAGCATTGTTTTTCCAGAGAAAGAAGGTAACCAGTTTGAACTTAGAGCATCAGTAATCTCTATGCTTCCAAAGTTCAATGGTTCAGACAATGTTCAGCCATATGTTCACATGAACAAATTTCTATCAGTCCTCAGAACTTTCAAGAACCAAAATATCAAAGAAGAGAGTATCAAGTTGATTCTTTTTCCGCTCTCACTCGAAGGTAAAGCCTCTGAATGGTTAACTGCATAGCCGATCAATTCAATAGATAACTGGGAGAAGTTGAGAATGAAGTTTATGAACAAGTTCTACCCACCCCAGAAGGCAGATGCCATGCAGCAAGCCATCAACAATTTCAAAGGGAAGGTGACTGAAGAATATCATCAAAGCTGGGAGAAATTCAATAATCTGCTAGTCTCATGTCCACATCATGGATATGATAAGAGCACACTGGCTTATTTTTTCTATCGAGGACTCTTGATGATGAACAAGCAGATGATACAATCAATGCACAAAGACAAGTTTACATCAATGGATGGAGAGGAAGCTTACAACTTTCTCTAGAATTTAGCTGAAAAAACACAACAATGGACTACTAGCAACAAGGATGTCGCTAGGATGGAGGGGGAGCCAAAGCAATTTGGTTACCAAGCACATGAACAAGCAGATCAAGAACTGAAGTCTACATTGGCCAGCCTAGCCACCAGCATTGAAACTTTGAGTAAGAAATTCAATCAGTTCTCTATGAATCCCTCCAAGATCAACAAGTCCCAAGCTAAATCTCTCCCAGTCATGCAAGCTAGCCAATCTGCGAGAAGTCCGTTTCTCGGCACTTCTCATGCAACTCTAGAATGTCCTGGTTACTATCAACATGCATCAGTTGGATCGTACAATATAAACTCATTTCAGAGGCCCAACCAAGGTGGTAATAATTTTCAAGGTAATTATTGGAGACAGAATGATAGACCCCCCCAGGTTCTTAAGATCAAAGTTATATTCCACAGACAAGTCAAGCTTCACAGTTAGTTCCTCAACAACAATTATACTCTCAGCAGAATTCCAATACAAGTGGAGAGTTAGTGCCTGATCCTAGGAAATTATTATGCCACCCGCCAACCTGGAGAATGCAATTACTTTGCTATCACAAAAAAATTAGAAGTTTGAAAGTGTTCTAGAGCTTCTTGCACAGTCTCAACTCAATCTCCAGCAATCTCAGGCAAGTCAATGTTCTAGAATAGAGTCTCTAGAGGCTAAGGTCGACCAACTCACTACTGCTTTGTCTGTAAAGATACAAGCCACTCAACCTAGCTTATTGGAACCAATATCGAAGAGTGAAGATGTATGCCACATTGGGACAACTTCTAGTACTGATCAACTCCATCACCATGTCAGCTCAGTTACTACTCTCAGATCAGGATTGAAGATAGACAACAAGGTTAACTTACTTTCTCATGATGACATTGCTACAGAGCAATCAATCAAGATTTCAAATGAAGTTCGGAAGGAAGTGGGAGAAATTCTTTCAACTCCCATTTGTCAAGACAAGATATGCAAGAATGCCAAAGAGAGAGAAGAGCAGACACATGCTAATGTGTTTGTACCAAAGACACCTTTTCCTATATTTTATGCTCAAAGCAAAAAGGACAAGCAATTTTTAGAGATGAAGGATCCATTTGAGAAAGATAACATCAATATCCCATTTCTCAAAGCGATCAAGCAGTTTCCATCATATGCCAAATTCTTGAAAGATGCATGCAACATAAAGAGAAGTACTCATGTTCCAAAGCGAGCGTTTCTAGCTGGACAAACATCATCTATTATCCATCAGCAAGCTCCAGTCAAGCTCAAAGATCTAGGAAGTCCTACAATATCATGCAAGATAGGAGAAAAATTCACGGGTAATGCTATTTTAGACCTTGGTGCTAGTGTTAATCTCTTGCCATATCATGTGTACCAAGCATTGGGCCTGGAGAACCTAAAGCCTACACAAGTCAAATTGAAGTTAGCTGACCGCTCTACCAAGATTCCCAGAGGCATAGTTGAGGATGTTCTTGTTAAAGTAGCTAATTTCTACTATCCAGTGGATTTCATTGTGATAGACACCCAGGAGGCCTTTGATAAAATTCCAATTATTCTAGGCCGGCCTTTCCTCGCTACCGCAAAAGCTTTGATAAATTGTCACAACGGTGAAATGAAGATCAACTTTGGTAAGATGTCCATGGACATAAATATCTTTCACCTTTGCATAAAAATTATGATGACGGCTGAAGGTGGAGAGGTGTACTTCCTTGATAGCATGATACAAGAATCCTTCCCATTCGAAGATACAATTGAGAGTGCTCAATCTACAGAAAACTGTGATGAACCTGAGAAACCCACCATAGAGGCGTTGCTAGCCATGTTCTTGGAATCTCTATAGAAAGTTCAGGATTTAAGTGAGCAGAATGGAAAATTGACAGAGAGAGTATCATACCTTGAGAAGATGAACTCTACATTTCAGGATTAACAACAGACTTCTGCCCAGAAAAATCAGTTACTAGAGAATCAGCTTAAAGAAGTTTTGGAAAAACAACAGAATCTAGAAATTGAAATGAGTCTTCTTAAGCAGAAAGTGGACCATATTGATAACAAGCATTGCACTGTTGAAGCTTCTTCTACACCATCATTATCTGAATGAGAGAAGTATGTGAACCAGTCAACTGCCCACCTTGAGCGCAATCAGCCAGACATCCATTATCATCACTGTGGTGGTAAAGGGCACATCAGATACTATTGTCCTGTTAGAAAGAAAGATTTTCATCAATCTTCTACACAGAGGAACCACAAGTCCTATCACACAATCATCAGACCTGAAATAGTTCAAGGTAGAGAAGCAACTTCACCAACAATCTTTCTGGCATATCAAGGAGTATTTTTGACAGCCCACAAGGTGAGACCTCCTCGTCCTCCAAACAATCGTCAGATTTGGATAAGAAAATCTTATCTCCTTACTCCAAATTGATAATGCATGATATATAGTCTTAGGGATCTGACTTAAAAATACCTAACAAAAAAAAAAAAAAAAAAAAAAAAACTGGTAAAAGGAAATGTTCTTATTTTTGGGATTAATTTTGATATTCGGCATCAATGGTAACATCTTCCCTTTTTCTCATTCATTTCATTTACTTAATTTCTATACATTGAGGACAATGCATATCTTAAGTTGGGGGAGGGTGTACTTGAGAAGTACTTGAGATATGAATTTTGAAAATTAGTTTTCAAAAACAAAAATATTTTTGTTTCTATATCAGTAGCATGAGAAAAATGAATCTTAATGATGAGTCTGGGATATATATTCTATACTGCTTAGTGTTGAGTTTGATAGATAGTTGATATTATTGATTTCATTACCACTTAGACTATTTATTATGCTCGGACATAGTTCTTGTTGATAAAATTCTTTATCAAGGCACCACCACCATAATAATACTGGTCAGGGTTTGTGTACTTTTGCTAGAAGAGAGATTTAAACCCCTAGTAAACTGGAAGTAGAATTTTTAGACTTAGCCCTTGAGCTTTATACCCATTCTTTAGACTTGAGCTTTATACCCATTCTTTAGAGAGTTCTTATGAAAAATCCGAAGTCTTAGTGACTCAACATCTTTCAGTTCTTTATGTCATTGTAATATAGTCTCATTATTTGTTGATTTGGTTAATCAAACCACCCTTTACCCTGACACATCCAGACAAAAGTAGATAGCCATTAGGTCTTGTAGTCTATTTGAAACAGAGTATCATACTGATAAGTCAAGTAATGAACCCATTCAGCCTTTATCCCACCTAGTAGGACCATCATGTTAAACCCTTTTGAGCCTTACATTAAGCCATTTTCTTTCATAAAACCCTTTACCCTTTACCCAACTCTAGACAAGGAGTATAACCAAAATCTTTATCAGCCATACCCATATGTTTATGAGAATACGAGGGGCACAAAGAGGAAGAAATAGCATAAAAGGAGGATTATAAGGAAATACCAGAAAGATACAATGAAGACCATCATTCTGTTCTAAGTGAAAGAAGCTAGTGGAAAACAAACATATCCAGTACTAATCAAGGATATACCACTAAAAAAAAAAAAAAAAAAAAAAAGAAAATGGAAAAAAAAAAAAAAAAAAGTTGAAGAAATTTTGAAAGAATGAAGCAAAACCCTTTTTTCAAACAACCTTAGGATGGAAAAGCTAAGAAAAAGGTTTAAAGCCTTGTTGGTACATATGGTAAATGTAATCTAAAGTGATGCCCGACACTTCATAAAATGAGTTAGGATTTTATTTTTTTTCAATTAGGATGTGATTTTGATCATTTATCTATTTTTTATCTTATTTGCTAAGAGACTAGCAAAAGGTAAACCAGCTATAGGAGAGTATAGGAGTTGTGATAAGTGCTATCCCTCATCAAATCTATAAGTCTTTTGTTATTTAACCCTCGATTATGCCTCTTCTCTCTCTCAAAAATTTCTTGAACATGCTATTGATTGATTTTGTCGCGTAAATTACCTAAAACCCTCTTATAACTGGACTAAAAGCCTTGTGTTTGTAATATGCCTCAAGAAAATGAGTTATTATTAGGATTTTATCTATTTTTTTAATCTTATTTGCTAAGAGACTAGCAAAAGGCTAGTTGGGAGTTGTGATAAGTGCTCAAAAAGTGTTATTTAACCCTCGATTATGCCTCTTGTTTAGCCATCTTAGTGGACTAATAGTGTTTGTAAGTTATGTTTTATGATTCTACAGGTGAAAGAGAGAGTTTTGTGGAATATTAGAGAAAAAGGGGTAAAACGGAGCAATTCGGAGCATTAATGGTCACATGGGAAGCTCGTGGACAATCATGGAGAAGGCCAAGGAATTGGAGCTATTAAAGATGTGACTTGGACCTATTTTAAAGCCTATTTGGAAGCCCAAGGCCGAAGGATTCGTTGCTTGGACCATAGCCCGCAAAAGAGGATAGAAAGATAGAGCTGAAGAGACAAAATAGACTTACGCGTTTGGGACGCATGGATCGAGCGTCCAGACGCATTGATCGCGTCTGAGATGCATGAATAGTGCGTCCAGACTCATGGATCGACACTGTAGCCAATTTCTTCTCAATTTTGGAGACGAAGTTGGACTCTGAAAGAAGTCAATTTGTATTAGGAAACAAATGACAGTTTGGAATGCTTCTAGAGCTCATTGTAACCTCTATAAATAGAGGACCTAAGTGCCTCATGTAATTTGCTAATTTACTTATATTCTTGTCTCCAGAACTTGAGGCAGAGAGAGATTAATAATAAAAGATCAGTTTTAACTAGCTGAGTCTTAATAAATTAGTCTTTCTAGTCTTATGCTCTTCGACTCTTCACCGGAGGAAATCAAGCATGAATTAATTCCAAAGTTTTAAGTTGCATTGAACTGGGAAGTCAAGAAACTACGGAACTTGAATACTGAGATTGTTGATGTAAATATGTCGTTGAACTGCAACTATAATCCAGTTAATGATTTGCTCCACATCACAATGTTAGTCACAAGATAATTGGAACTTTTGTATATCGTAATCATCACGGAGTAACAAAACTTGGTCCACGAATTCTAAAGTTTGTAAGGTTGATATGTAGTACTTAACACAACCAAATTGAAGCTAATTTAGTGATGATCGAGTTAGGGAATGATTCATCTATTTGTATGGTTCTCCAAAATGCTAATGAAGGAAAGGAGAGCAATAATGACGACAGGGTTAAGATGTTGTTCGATTAGCTACTGAAAAAGCACATCCTTCGAAGGAAGAAGCCAAATTAAAGGAGAATCTCATGAGTGATTGTGCATCTGGGGACTTTTCCACAAAATGCATGAACTGAATATGAAACATAATGTTGTCACCTTCTCAACTATTTTGAATGTTTGCAAGTAAACTATATTCTATAATCCTGTTATGTCATGATATGCTTCAATTCTCTTTTTTTTCTCGAGATAATAGAGTTTGATGTGAGTGTAGCAGGGCCATTGAGTTTGATAGTACAAATAGTCTAGACAATATGCGTTCAATTTGTGTTCCTATATGTAATGCATATATGCAATATAATTATGTTAATTGGTCATGCAGTTGCACGTATTACATGATTGAGTGGTAGGGAATTATTGAAGAAGAAAATCCTTAACGAGTGCAAAAACGTTGGCAGTGTATGTGATTAGGACAAGACACACTAAGTCGAAACAAGTTTGCAGTGGAGAATATATAACCAAGTATGGAACACTTAGAGAATGGTAGCTAGCAATATTAGGAAGCACTCAAGACTCGGTAACAGATATGTTAGAATAGAAGAATGTGTATTAATGAGAAATATGATTGTGGGTGTATGGCCCAAGGAATTAATTATTACTCACTATGAAATTCAGTGTGATATGGGTAGGGGATGAGTTTGGTTTGAGGACGACGACTAGGCAAAAAAAAGCTTAACTTAACATTGTCTTAATTTCAAGGTGTTGTACATCCAAGCTCGATTGATCAATGCCTAAAGTAGAGCTCAAGACTTTCAATGTCCTGTTCAAATTCATAAACAGAAGATATCCACTAAAAACCCTATGCATAATAGTGTGGCAACATATCCAGGGGAGTCACTCAAATGTAGGTGAAGATACTGGCCTGGACAAAGATAATGCTTCTGAAATTACTAACACTTTGAAAACTAAGACCACTGGTGCTATTTTAAAGTTGCAAAACTCTTAAAACTTAGATACTCAACAATTAGCTCATTATCTTGCATTATTTCTTCTAAATATTCCCTATTCCTTTTTCTAATTTTGCGGACATCTAAGCATTAAATTTTATGGTTAAATTATGGAATTACTTCTTATTTCTATAGTCCATGGTACGAAGGTTTTTCACGTTATAGAGCTTTGGTACTTTAGCTATGAGGGCATGTAAAAGTTTTTTTAAGGCAATTATGTAGGGGACTGTACCTATGTTGATTGCTTTACTATGAGTTTTAATGAAGCAGTTTAAAAATTTCCATTGCTAAAGGTGAACGTGTATATGCTTGACTTGATAGCTTCACCTTTTTTTTTGATGGGGAAAGAATTCAATTTTTGTGATATCTAAAAGAGTCTGACGATATAGGACTTCTTAGAGACTACAATGTACTAGCAAGATGCTCATGCTCTGCACGCAATGTCAAATAAAACTTACCGAAGAGTGTAAACATAATTTGGGTGAGCATACTTACAATTCACATTATGCCTGAGCATACGCATTGGCAGCCGTTTAAAATTTTACTTAAAGGGAACTCCAATTCTATTTGATTTTTAGACATACGTAAGCAATAAACTTTTAAGTATATCTCCAAATCACACGTACTTTGAGCCTCTCATCCTAGCAAGCTAAGTGCACGTTGCAAACGACAAAGATAAAAGGTTAGTGCATCAAAAACATCGCTGTAACGTCATTCACTTAAATCAGTATACAAACCTTAGATAAATAGGTAATATACAACCGTAGGTATTGAATTGGAAGAATGAGACATAACCTCCAAAGCTTAGTCATTTGGTTTGTTAATCATTCATCTAAAATGGAGTTACAATGGCCTCTGCGGCACAAAAACATACTCAGTCTACATAGGATATTACATCAATATAAGAATTAAAGTACACCAATAACAAAAAGAAGTAGGTCGCTCTGACTTGTCCTCCAATATAATAGCTGATATGTTGCAACCATCTACTCGTACTCCTCAAGCAATGATGGATCAGCTGATATGTTGCATTGTCCATATACATCAAGAACTTGTCCCAACGCTTTACAAAAACACGCTTCAGAATCTAGCAATTCGCATTGAGAGCTAGATGAGAGCCTACTGGCAGTTAAGTATCAAACACTTCGACTACGTCTCTACAACATAGAGAGAGCTGATAAATCTTGCAATAGAAGTGTCGTCCTCTCTCAAAATGAGAGAAAATGGTGTGAGATGATTGACCTAGATGTGAAGGCTAGACGTTTCAGTGCTTATATATAATTCAGTATGTGTGGATGATTGGTTTAATTTTGTTGCATTGTGATTATTTACTTGAAGCTAGGCTATTGTTCGTTGAGGTTAAGACCTAGTTATGAGGCATGATACTATCTATTCATTTCTTATATGCATTGGGTTTTTTGGTTATTATTATTGAGACTTTTTTCTGCTTAAGGTAAGCATTGGCAGTAGGTTATCACTTACACGAGCCTGTGCCTTATGTTTTTCAGGGACCACACTTGCAGCCTCCAATGAGGTAATGCCCTATGGCCTCGCAAGTGGCAAACAATAATATACACCCTCTTGAAAATATTACAACGCTTTCAGGGTCACTTGCGCCCTATGGCCTCACAAGCGGTCATCTTTCCCCCTGAAAGTTGAGAGGTACGGCCTCGCAGGCGCACACACACGTACCTCCCACTAAACCATATATACCATAATCACATTTTACTATATAACCTTATCATATATATTCATATAGCCAATATATCCAGGATAAGAAACCAATTCCATCCATTAAATCATCTGCCATAATTTTTTCACTACACGTAACATCACACTAAGATATATCAATACCCAAATATCACTTCTGATGGCGTATCAACCTTCCGTCATATCATACACAAGGGAAACATCCACTGAACCATTTATATAAGAATAATAGGTAACAAGGTTAGTGAACTAACCAAAATCAATAAGCATGTAGAATAGATATCAATTAAATTATCATAAAGAGTAATTCGAAATACCTAACACCATCCCTTACTACATCCAAATAAATTAATTGGTTTGGTATACCTCTATTAAGCATCCATCTATCTAAAGTAAGAATTGTAAGTAAGAAATCACTTACCTTAAGCAGTATAGATATGGACAGCCTAAAATAGTGAGAAATCCATCTCTAATAGCTCCCAAAACCAACTCATGATAGCTACAAGCTTTTGTTTTCTTTAAGTGGTTGGTACTAAGTCGGTAAAAGAAGAGAAAAAGAACTCTCTCGAATAGTGAAGAATTCTAAGTTTTAATTCTATTCCACTTATGGGTCGGGTTAGTCTTACATGGGTCATGGGTAGCCCACATATCAAAACAGATTAACAAAAGAAAATGAAATTAATTATTACTCTAATCATTATATTAAATACACATACAAACAAAATTAAAATGGGGTTTCACATATACTAATTTTTTAAAATCGCATTGGCAATTAAGTTTAACGTACGGTTCAAGAGCAAAAAAAATATATGCAGAAATAAAGACCCTCCCCATTAGCATGTGTCCTATAGGTACTGAACAGAGACAAATGAACTTAAAAAGTAACATAGAAATTCTTTTAAGCGTTGGGATGCCCTTATTACAAAGGATAAAACATAATGGACAAAGGTTTACCTGTCTGGAAGAAACGATAACAGGGTGCATTCATTATATCCAGTGTGATTGGACAAAGGAATTCACGAGGGACAGACAAAGATGGGAACTTCAATTTACAAGAGTTTTTGTGGCAAGTTCATTGAGCACATTAGACACTTCAACCCCGACAATTTGCAATCCTTCAAATTGTGACATCTTTATACATTACCTGTAAAAAAAACATGAAATAAACTTGTAGATCTTTCTTCCACTATCATGGCTGAATTTATTGTGCTAAAATTAAGCTGGCCTTATCCTAAGTGTTTGTCACACGATCATCAAAATGGACTCCATTTTGGTGCCTTGAGCAAATACTCGTCCTAGTAAGGGCATTCCAGTGACCTTGATGTCCTAAGAGATAGAAGTGAAACACCACCAATAGAACTACAAAGAAAACATGTTTAAGTACTGCAAATACTGGTATATGCAAAGTGGTACGATATATGAAAGTATAAAACACGGCATTAAAAAAAAAAAGCAACCACTTCAATATTTTGAAGGAGTACACTTGTGTTCGAAGCGCGATATTAACCTTTATGATTTTGATTACAAACTTTAAAAAAATCATTGAGTTTCCACAACCATTAAATACGTACAAAGAAGCAAACAACATCACAGAGTGTAAGCATGGTTGTCAAACACATCAATTTACAATGCCTGTTTTGCCAGACTGTGAGCACGATCAAGAGAGTTCAGAATTTTAAAATATAACAATGAGAAATTAAGTGCAGGCCCCAAGCTTATAGGATAAATAGGAGCATACATTATCTGCAAAATAAAATAAAACTAAAGAACTGAGTTCTATACCAACTAAAAAAGGGCGAAACAATAAGCGAAACATTGTGTAGTGATTCAACAAGACAATTAGCATAGCAGTAATCACAAAGAGATGGACAACCTTTAGAAATATTTTGATCACAATACCAACTCAACATATATTACCAATAAAGTGATGATGCTAGTATTGTTTCAGAACCAATGAAGTAATAGTACTAGTGCTAATTTACGCCCTCGCATAAGCTTAGTAATAAGAACTTTCTTATTCAAAAGACAAAACATACTCCTAATTATATCAAAAAGCCTAATAAGAATCAACAAAACATTAATCATCCTCAAACTCACTTGGATCAGCATAACCTGAAAAATCAAATTCATGAATTGGACTTCCCAAAATTGATGATTCCAAGGGAGATATACGAAGAAAAAGGCAGAAGAGGTCCTCTATATAGCCTGCAACATGGATCCCAATTTTCTATTAAGTTTCCACTAATATTGTTATAAACTATACCGAAGTATGTATTCTTATCTCTAAGCCTACTGCTTTTATATCTCAAGAGAAAAGGGTTCAAAAATGTGAATGACCTGCTTTCTATTTGAAGCACCCATAATTGCTACTTGCCTTCACGTGCTATTAGCCACTCCTAAATATTCTAATCAGCACCATCTTCGTCATTCTAAGTGTTGAATTGACTGTTGTTATCCCTCCATTAAAATACTCCAAACCTGTTTCGTGAATTGATGTATCAATATTCTATATATGAAAGTATGAAAATTGTAACAACAATGTGCATAGTCCTCTCACTAATGAAAAATTAGGCATCACAAATACAGGTAGCGTCATGTTAGAACCATTATATATGGGGGCTATCAAGGATTTCATATAACCGATTATCGAAAAAAAATAAAAATCATTTGATATATATAACCCTAGGATAACGAATAAGTCAGAGTAATCTAGCAAGAAATAGTCACCAACTCACCATTCGTAAGTGTGCAACTATGCACCCAAAAGTCCCTTGGACCAGCCTGGAAAATGAAGTGATATAACACGTTTCGGATCAAAGAAATGAATGAGATTGAGCATAATGTAAACTATGACATGAAGTATGAGGAAAAAAATATAAAAAATGGTTCTTTTGAGTTGACAAAGTGCTATACATTAACTGATTAATTGTCACTCCAAAACATAATTTGTTATACAAGAAAAATGGAAAAGTATTAATGGAGGGACATTTTTGTATACGTCAACAATTTTTTTTTCCATTATGTTATTATCTCCAATGGAAACTAAAATGCCCCTAAAATGGACATTAATTTTGGGGTAAAGGGACATTTATTATGTCCTTTTAATTTTAATTGTAAGATCTCCGCACCTCCCACAGTAATACATTTAGCAATTACATAATTGGACAGGAGAGTACAACGCATAGAAGCAAATAACCTTTTCCATTAAACTAAATGAACCTTATTTCTTCTTATCTGCATGTCTACGTACTCGATCTATCAAGTCTATGTTATTGCCGAAGTGTGTTGCCTGTTTAAAACTCAAATTTCACAGAAGAAAACGCAGCAGTCTCTTTGTCCCTCGTGACATCTCAGAAATTGATAGACTCTCTTGTTTGAAGAACTTCTGAATAACAAAAGCAGAAAACAACTGGTATAGAAGTTTGAGTTTTGTTAACCCCTGTTTCTAAATGTTCATCATTATAGTACAAAGGTGAAGCGGACTTAACAGAGGACGAATTAGTTACCATTACACATTCAGTGGTAATAGACATGAGTCGTAAGACATGAAGGCAATATTTACATTATTATGAGTTGAGAGAGTACAAGGATTTCTGGTATTGCTCTACTCGAATTTGTAGTGCTTGTCCAGTCTCAGATACATCCCAAGTGTAGCTCATACCTTTAGGAAACTCGACCAAGTCACCAGCCCCAAACTCAACGAACTCATTATGTCCATCAGGATACACCTTCACCTTACCCTTCAACAAATAACATGTCTACTTGGCAGAGTAGGTCCATGGAAATTTGCTTGGAGGGCATCCCCACCTGATTAATCATGCACCCACCATTAACAAATATTTTTTCATCAATTCATGATTACATCTGAGATCTGGGATATCTGAGTTTTTATACATGTGCTTAATACCATGATCTAACTATAGATCCAGATGCATTGCATATGATAGAAAGTCCTAGAGATAATCCAACAAACAAAAATGTATGGGCTTGATCCTTACAGCGACACAAACATTTGAAATCATGTGACTTTACCTATTAGACTTTTCTATACCATATGGCGTGTGATGCTACGGTCAGAACCAAAAACAGAATCGATGAAACCATGAGCTAAATCAAGAACACACCATATTCAATCAGCATGAATTAAGAGCATACCCAACAATCTAAAGGTTTTGCTAGAAAAAAGAAAAAAAAATCTTAAAGTTAGTGGTGCAGTAACTATGCAAGGGTTTATAATGCTTGTTTGGAATTTTTTTTCCTTGATAATGTGACTTTTCAAGCCAACACTATAAACTCATTCCCAATTCATAGAGTCCTAAAGTCACATTGTATATCCTCTAGATATGTTGGGTAGGTTTTGTTCGAACCGGTAGTATTTTTTTAAGCATTGGTTTTTGACTGTTGTACTACCTCCTATATAACAAAGAGATGCGTAATTCAAATGCAATGAGCACAACTAATCCACTATGCTCAGGATTTATACATAAAGCAAAGAATATAATACTATCATGATGCACACTTGATCATGCATTCTTTTCTCTATCATACGATTAATGCACACATAACGAATGAACCAACTTTTGGATATCAAGAAATTCAGCAAAATCTAACACAATGATAGATTTGAGAATACCTGGGAATCACTTTCATTAACTTATTGTAGACTCCTCGGCAGAGAAGAAATAAAGCCAAAGAGGCTAATTCACTCCGCCTAGTGGAATTCAGACAACTTGACTAACTTCAATAGCAACTACTTAGGTAGTAACAAAAGCCGATAAAATGAAAAATCAGGAAAAATTGACCCACCCCGACTTGAAAACTATCTCCAACTCTAACCCGCTGTAATATCCATTATGGACCTTTCGAGTTTTGACGGTAATATCTAGACAGCAGATATTACTCTAACTAACTAAGCTGACATGGCAAAGTCTTCAGTCTTCATTCAATTGACTATCATCTGACTTTGGAATGGAGAGACTGCAGCCTTGTACCTCCATCCCATGCATCAAATCAGAAGGAAATTCTGTGAAAAAGTAGCCAAACTCGAAGAATGAAGAACACCCACTGACCAAAACATGCAAAAACCAAATTCCAACAAAATTCAAAAGTCATTAACACTAACTTGATGAATAGGAGGGTACATAGAATTGGTACAAACAGAACACTCCAGCAATTCATGAACGCCAGTAGGAGGAGGAATAGTTGTTGTTGGTGTTGAAGCATTATTAAGATGTTGTGAAAAAAATAAAAGAACTGATGATTGCAACGATAAGATAAAGATGGAAAGAAACTTTTGTTGGTTAATTTCGGGACTTTTCAGTAATGGAGAGTTCCCTTCGTACTCTCTCTCTTGTCTTTTCATTTTTCTGAACCGTCAGCCATTTATGGTGGCGTACAATTAAAATTGCTGCGAGTCTTTGGCATTTTAATTCACTAACACATAAAAATACCAATTACTCCTATTTAAAGTGTTAGCGAATGATTCAATTTGAGAGCAATATGGGAACCGAGAATTTACAAAGGCTTAAAAAGACAAAGTAATCCTTCTAAATTCTAAATAGTATATGGGTGTTTTAATTTAATTATATTATTCATTTAGGAGTATTATGAGTAAGAAAAATATCCGGATGAATTTAAAGGGCTAGGTTGATTATAGAAGATACTACTAGTAGAGATATATACAAATAATAGATCACTTATCTTATATATAATGGGAAAACCTGCCCGTTTATTAGTTCCCGTATTTTCGGTTTTAACATAATCTTTTGGTCCAAAAGTGTACCCAAAAGTTTCACCAACGAAATTTTCTACACTTCACATTCGAAGGATAAATCGGTAATGTAAATCATTTCCCAAGACTATAAAACTCAACGGCTTCAGAAAAAATAGACAGAGACACCGTTTTGCGGTTTCCAATTAAGAAAAAAGAAAACCGTTCGTCATCTTCGTTCCTAACCAATACCCCACACTCCCATTCCCAAATTAACATTAAAATCAAAATTCCTTAACATCAAATTCCTTAACATTAAAATCAAAATTCCTTATGTTCTCATTCTACAGGTGGATTTTTTTCCAATAGCTGGTAATGGTTTCTTTTTTCTATCTTATTTCCACCGAAACTTAATGCAACCAATTTTAAAATGCATATGTAGGGTTTTCGTTTCGTTCTTATTGTTTAAATTTCAAAGGTACGTTTCTAATCTCTATTGGAAAAAATGAAAATCTTTTTATTGCTTATTGCTTTTCTCTTGCTTCCTTCCAGTTTTGAAGAAAGGGAAAGGAGTGGGAGCGGTGAAAGCGCGAAACTTGAAGCGGTGTATTGGTCAAAATGGTTAGTATTTTTTTCATTTTGCAGTTACATTAAAATTTTGGAGTGCTAGGTCTGATTTTGCAATTGAATTAGAGTTTTGGACTGCTTATATGGGGTTGTATGATGTTACTTTAAATGGGGTGAACATGAACCCTCAAAACTATGGTTCTGTTAGGCACTCAAGTAGTTATAGGATTTATATAGATTTAGAAGATCGTTTCTCTGCCTTTTGATCTTTCAATTTTTTTCTTTATAATTGGTTCTTTGGGGTGGCTCTTCAACTATTTTCTTGCGTCAAAGCAAAATTCGATTTTTCATCTAATTAGTTTAGAGGTGAGACCAATTCTTTTCTTATTTGATTTATATTTCAATTTAGTTGAATAGTGCATTTCTTAATTGTGAAAGTGGGTATTGAGAGAGATAGTATCAGCTTCATTAAATTAAATTAGATATAAGAGTCGCTCTTTTAGAGTTTTTTAATTACTGCCGAATTCCTTTAGTAATTAATGCTTTATTACTGAGTTATTTCAAAGTAAAATTACGCAATTAGTAATGTTAGTGAACCGAAAATAAAGCTAATGCACACTAAGACTATCGATATATGTCATATATGCCGTTCTTTTTCAAAAAATTATAATTAATCTTAGTTGTTGCAGGCTGGCATTATAGAAACCACTGTTTGTTTAATGTTGAACAAAGAATTGTATTTAATTAGCATTTGCAATTTGTTCAAACTAAAGTTAGTTGTACAATGAGATCAAAACATGTAGCATTGTAGTAAAATTTTGTCTGGAAAATGTGGAATGAGGCATTTGAAGGAAACTAAAAAGTCGTGAATGCTTAGCTTAAGCCATGCGAGCAGGGGTTAAACTAATTAGATTTGAACATATATTGATACTAGCCTAATTAGTTTTCTTCAAGTTTTAACATCCATGCTTTTTATCCTACCGGAATCCAGGCTTCTTATCCTACCGGAATGCAACACGTTTTTTCTTACGCTGTTGAAGCCTCGAAGCTGCCTTTAAATGCCGTTCTTATCTTCTGCTTTTCATTGTTTGCTTTCCATTGTTAGCTAGGAAGGAAACATCTCTTCTCACTAAACCTAAAAAATCCAACTATTCTTCTCTTCTCGCTAAACCCAAAATCTCCCCCACTCTTCCAACTCTGTAATCTCTCCATTGCCCATGTATTGATCGCCAATTGTTTTTTTTTTTTTTGACTCTACATCTAGCTGAACTATAGCTAAGTAGAGTTTTTTTTTGTTGTTTGACTCTTTCTTGGTTTTCTTTGAAGAAGAAGAAGAAACAAGGTTACACATCACAACTTGGGTGCTTTATTTAATTTGCTATCAAGATATGTGATGAAATGGGTGTGGAACGTTTATGTAAATGGTTTTAAGATTTGGGGCATGTTTACTTAATTTGTTTAGATTTTTGGATTTTGTACAAATTGTTATGTGGGTATGTCAAGATGCTCTAATACAACTTCCAGCTTGAACACCATATGATTGAGTAGTCCTTTCACTATTTCTCTAATGAAATAAGGCTAGAGTAGAAAAGATTTTTTTTTGCCCTATTGTTGAGCTTCAGTCAAGTAATGGTCATAAAACTGAAGATAGTGAAATAAAATTTTCCGAATTCTGGCAGACAATTCAAGTATGTGTGTGTCAAAAGGCAGGACTAGAATTTTTTCAATTGGCTTTGTTATGGATTTTTAAGTTAAACACTGAATATTTTCAGTTCTAGATGGGTAGGTTTATTCAGTTCAAGTGTTGGCCACTCTATGGGTGTTTCTTTACTTCATGGTTGGTTAATGGGTATGTTTTAGTTTTTATTTCAGAGTACATTAGCCTCACTCCAAGCTTGACATGCTAAATCTGACTCTGAATTAGATGATTAAGAAATTGCACTAGAATTTGTTGTGCTCAAATGATCCAGTTGGATTAAATTCAACTCAATGAGTCATCTCTATCAAGTCAATACAATGAAGCAATTGGGTGGGTTTTCTTCTGTAATGTTGTCCCTGTTTTCCATGCATTTTTTGTGTAGTTGAACCGCTAAAGATTCTCATGTATTTAGTTTTTCATGTATTCATTGTACTTTGTGTGCATGAAGCATCTGCATAACTTGGTTTCATTTTATGTTCTCGGGAAGGGCGCTACACTCCATTCATGTGTGACACAACACTCAAATCTGCCTTGATCACTTCCAAAATTATTTGCGTAAAACCCTTCAAATGTTCCAATTCAAGAAGAAACTGCTAATTAGGAATCACTCAAGAAATAAGGAGAGAAACCAGGTGGTCGAACCTGCCAGATGCAAGGCATGTAGAAAATGCCTTGAGTGTGCCCATTCCAGTCCCACATGCGCCATGTGAAAGCCAGGTGCATCAAAAACTGGTGTGCCTCCTTTTCGGAGGGCAGATCGGTGGTTGGGTGGTTGTAGAATCTGCTCGGAGGTTCATTAATCACAGAGCTAGGAACTGGCATGTGGACCCTATTTTCCTTCAATGTTATTTGGAGGGAAATTTCTCTCACTAAGGTGGATAACATACAATTCGTTGTGCAACAAGGTGTTGTTTGCTACAAGTGTTGGTTTGCATAAGTGTTTAGTTGATCTTCTTTTGAGGTTCCAATTATTTTATTGGTTATGGTATGAAGTCCTTATCTTTTGTACATAGATTTGTTTTCTTCTTCTTGGTCCTTTTTGTCAAATTCTCTAACTACATTTTTTTGAAGAATTTACTGGTTTAATATCGAGCTCTCACGCACTATGCTACCTCGGAATCTCCTCTTACTCAGAATTGATTTGCCCGAGTTTGTTGACCTTACTCTTTTAGTGAGTTCCCTCTTATTTTTATTGGTATTAGTGTTTTTACTTGACAAAAAATGGCGCTATTCATATCGACTTATCAAAGTAGAAGTTCTTTAACTTTTTTCTATATTCTTAACTGTATGTTTAGATTATATGAACCTTATATATTAGTAATAAATGGGGTCAAGTAAATATTTTAATTGCTTCTATTCCTCTTTAGTTCCAGTGACAACAATCACTTAACAAGAGCAGAGGCTTCGAAACCAGAAATGCCCATCAAGATATGATACAGGTTAGAAGATTCTATCTATAATTATTTATTCTTTGCAAGTCTTACTCGAAATATATAACACTTTAATGTCTCAATACAAATCACTATTTATTTATGGATAGTATCAATCACAATGTAGAAAGCAGTTGGATAGAGGGCCTTTAATAGTTAATTGATTAGTGAGACCTTTTTTTTGAGATGTAAGTAAATTATAAGAAGATCAATTTGTTGTATTAGAAAGTAGTATATCGGTTACAGTAAAAGCTCCCTAAGACACATATGATTGTAAGACTTAAGAGATGAAATCCATTTAGTATCCTACGCCCATGAGCCTTTGATTAATGTCCTTCCGAATCACAACTATGTTACTCTGTCTTTACGGCTTTCTGATTGGCTATAAAATTAATTAATCTTCTGTTTTTAATTTTATAGCAGCAAACCAAGCAAGACTTGACGACACTTATGGTATAATTTGGTGTGTGTTAGGGCAAAACTTAGTTACTATTTAGCATTAATTGGTTCTGACTTCTATGAAGTATTTTACAATTTGAAATTAACTTGCCTGTGAACTAAGACCATTTAGCTTGGTATGTAGCTTGCAAATGATATGCTGATTATGTTAAGTTTGTACTGCAAGCAAGCTTACCGTAGTTGACTTGGTGTGTTAATTACGAACTATACAACTGTTGGTTGGTTTTATTAGGTACCATAGCTGTTACGGTTGGAGCTCATTCTCAGATTAATTTTGTTTTCTTTATCCAATTACTCAAAATTGAACTACTGAAGGCCATCCTCCTAACTAGACTCAGATTGTTGTTTGTCTCATTTTGGTTAAGTTTAACAATTCCCACAAAAAAGTTTTATTAGGTACCATAGCTGTTACAGTTGGAGCTCATTATGTATTAATTTTGTTTTCTTTATCCAGTTACCCAAAATTGAACTACAAAGGCCATCCTCCTAACTAGACTCAGATTGTTGTATGTCTCATTTTGGTTAAGTTTAACAATTCCCACAAAAAAGTTTGCTTTCTAATCGAACTTTTGTATGTGTTGCAGGTCATTCGATGCACTATTGTAGAAACTTTTAGTTATATTTTCCTTCACTGACTGTTACAGTTGGAGCTCATTATGTATTAATTTTGTTTTCTTTATCCAGTTACTCAAAATTGAACTACGAAGGCCATCCTCCTAACTAGACTCAGATTGTTGTATGTCTCATTTTGGTTAAGTTTAACAATTCCCACAAAAAAGTTTGCTTTCTAATCGAAATTTTGTATGTGTTGCAGGTCATTCGATGCACTATTGTACTGTAGAAACTTTTAGTTATATTTTCCTTCACTGATGTATATAGACGAAATAATTACTTGATCTTTCTTATTTAAACAAGAAGGAATTGTATTACATTTTGGAAGTTTTGAACTCAATCTATGATGATGGACAACTACATTCTCACTTTCTTATATTCTATTTACTAAAACGCATAACAATACTTGATATTCTTCACCTGCAGAACCAAGTATTAAACATGTATGTATCGATAAACAGCTCATCATATGTACAAATTTTGAATGTTCATGTATTATAGTGCATCTTTGTATGTATCTTTATGACAATCTATGACATTGTGTCTATGATGGGCAATATCAAAAAAATCTTTTTCAATGTTTGCACCGTCGGACTTTAATGTGCATCTTGAGTTCTTTTTATGTTTAGTGCTTTCGACTCATATGGTTTACGAGTTTTCCATGCTAAATATGATATCTAATTTTGTACGAATAATGATGTAGAAATTAAAGAACATGCACTAACATATTGCTTACATTTAACTCATATACAAGACACTATACTTTGACCATTTATCTAACATCGCACATTAATATTTCTTCTTTCTTTCTCTTTTTCCATTGTAAGAAAATACCATAAAGATGATAAATGCGGCCCAACAAATCTTTTTACCTCATATCTTTGTTTTTTTTTTTCCTGATAAACCATCCGTTGATACTTTGACTTAGGTACGTAGATATAGGGCAGGGATCGGGTCGAGTTCGGGTCAGATATGGCTATATCCGAATCCGAATAGTTTCACAATATCCGAATCCGATTAAAACCGAAATTTAATATCCGAACCCGATTCAAATCCGACCGACCCGAGTTCGGGTCGGATATGGCTATATCCGAATGCGAATAGTTTCACAATATTCGAACCCGAACCCGATTAAAACCGAAATTTAATATACGAACCCGACTCAAACCCGACCGACCCGATCGGATAACACTAAAAATTCAAAAAAAGCGCAAAAATTATATCCGAATCCGAACCCAAACCCGAACCGAATAAATAAACGATATGAAATTGCACCCGAATCCGATATATTCGGTAATCAGGTCGGGTCGGATTCAGGTCTACCAGACCCGATTCCCTGTCCTACGTAGATATAATAAATCACATGCAACTTTAAGAACGTGCATCCCTAAAACAGTGAATTTACGTAGGTTCCCAAAAAAACGATATGATGGTAAGTTTTTAAAACTACACTTCAAATTTCAATGTTTCAATTGTCTTCTCCCTTGCAATGACTAATCAGAGAGTATGCTACTATCTCGCAAGGGCTAGCCATTATCCAATCGGCAACTAACAGGTTTATGCTTTAGATCTCTTGGTTTCAAAGGTAAAATGTTATGGAACCATCAAACGATACGATTACTTTTGAAACCTAGCGTAAGACGGCATCCAAGACCTAAGAAGGAAGGTATTAGATATGAAGACTGCACATATCACCAAACATTTAGCTGGCTAATGCACATGAACAACATATATCAACTTCTCATGATCAGAATAGCCTGCACATCTTCATTGTGTGCGAGTCTGCGACTCATGCTTATTTTTGTATGCCTTTAAATATGTTTCAGAAATGTTTTTTTGGAAATGATAACATTATATTTTATTTCAAGTTTCCTTCCATATATAATTGTTGTAGTTCATATACACTATGGGAATTCAAATCTGTGTTTTGCAATGTCTATGCATTGGTATATATCTAATTGATTTTACAGTTGTGGGATACCTTAGCTTTTTTCAAGAATTTTTTTCGAGAATCAATTGTGGGATACCTTAGCATGTTAGGAAAAAGTGCTTATTGGTTGCCCATTCATGGTGGTAGCTTGCAATGAATACTATGTACAATTAAGTCTCTGCATGATTTACGTATTGCAAAACTATGTACTTATCTTTTTCCCCTTCTAAAAACCGGCTAGCTACCACATCTACATCTTTCAGACCATTCTAGCCATTGCAGGCAGGCGCAACGCGCGTGCCCATTTACTAGTAGACTATAAAGTTCAAAAATTTGAAATGAAATTCGATTAAAAAATATTCATCCTATCATGCAAAATAACTGAAAGGGCCGGGTATCCCAGGGTCCAAAATCTAGTGTTCCAATTTAAAAAAGAGACTCAAGTTCCCACAAGCCAAACGTTACTATGGAGGTTTCCGATTGTGACACTCTTATATCTTCCATTTTCTTTTTGCTTAATTGGGAAGAGAAATTTACAAAAAATTACAGAAGTTGTGTGAACACGTCATAGTATCATACACCATGCCAGTTCAGTTTAAAGCTAAATGGACATAAGCTAAGAGCCTAAGAACATCACAGCAAATGATACTCTAATTAATACCATACATGATTTTCCAGATGTGCTTTTAGAGTTAGACCAGCCCACAGAGAAAACCTATACCATTCTGTTGTTGATGCCGTAAGTATCCCATGTCCAACTGCGCCCCATTGCGGGTTCAGAGGCTGCGCAACCCATTTGAAGCGTAAATTCGAGCCCCAATGAAGTTGCTATACACAATTAGCAGATTTTTGGTCACATTAGCTCAAGAGTATGGGTCATTGGTGGTTGGTAATTAATGATTAACTTACTTTGAGAAATAAAAAATTTCATGCAAAAGGTAATTGCCTCCAACAGAATTCCCTTTCCATTACTTGGGGAAGGGCCAAACCGCCAAAACCTTCATTAGTATAGCTTCTCTGGCCAGAATCCCTGTCAGTGACACCCACGATTCGATGCTAGGCACCAACTCCAGTCTGGGCAAACCAGCCCCTAATAGACTTCGAATCATGATGTGAATTAAAGATTTAATAGCTTGTTGATGTAACCAAAAGAGTTCAACACATTCTTCGAATTCATTAGGGATAATATATCCAGGAATCTCTGCTTTTAATCGGTCTTTTTACGAGTTATGGTTCACAATGTGTGAAGACGTCAACACATATATATGGGAAAAAAAATTAATACCATGCTCAATCTATTAAAAAGAAATCTGACTTTTTTTTTTGCACACAAGTAAGGTAAGAAATATGACAGTTTGGTTGAACTACTAGAGACACTTCCGTTTTAAAGAAGTTTCATACATAATTTTCATGCCAATGAAGCTGTGTTAACTAAGAAACCACATTGGTAGCAGTGCTGTTTAGGTAGACAACTATGGGGCTTCTTACTATGTGAATTCCATCAGACCAAACCAATGATGCAGAGTTAATTTCATTATCTTGCGACGTTGCTGAAACTGATACAACAAAAGACTGCTTCTCTTTTAAGGTTTTGAAGGCAAGAACGCTAGGGCTAACAACAATCTTCAGGTTGGAAGGAGATGTGACGGTTGCTTTGTAAGTCTAATTGGCAACACCAACATTAGTAACTGTCCTTGAAAAATTAGCCTTGGCAGCAACAGAGATAATTGAAGGGTAGTTTAGATCCTTCACCGAACCACTGAAATTCTTTGGACAGCCACTGCCATCACCTGCTACATGTTTTACCTTATCTGAAGTATACCCTATGCTGCATAGGAATTTTATGTATTCGCCTTCAAGAGCATCATACACTAAGCCAGGATTTACAGCCTTTACAGGATCAATATGGCCAGCGCCGTAACTGAACTCAGCATCTGGGTTTCTTGTAGCATTGAGGGGAAAGCTATGCGCATCAAAATACATATTTTGTTAGTATTCAAGTATACATTTAGGTAAACACTGGATCTATCATTAGATGATTTTACCAGTAGTCATAAGAGCTGATTTTATTGCTGAAGGCGACCAATCGGGGTGGAAAGTCTTTACGTAAGCAGCAGCACCAGTGACATGGGGACATGACATAGATGTCCCAGAGATCATGTTGTACTTCACAGACCTTACATCATTAGATACTGTTGGTGGAGCTACCGGCGACCATGCTGCTAATATATCAGTTCCTGGGGCTGTTATGTCTGGCTGCAAAACATCACAAAAATGAGAAATTATGTAATAATGCGCAATATGAGAATAATAGAACTACGCAAGGAAACTGAGAAACGGTAGGCAAATGCAGCACACAATAAAAGTAATTACTTTGAGGATGCCGGGGGTATGAGTATCAGGTCCACGGGAAGAGAATGTAACAACCTTGGGAGCGTTTGCATCTCTCAAGATCTCACTCTTTGAGATAGTTGCCACAGGGTTTCTGTTAACTAAAACGTCAGAAATGGGTCTAACAAAAAGTTCAGATACAGAAGCTAAAAGTGGAATTTTTATGGTTTGAAAAAACTACTGTCGACCAATTAGAAATTACAATATTAAGTTTGAATTCAGTATGATTCTTACTCTGTACTGGTCATGTAGGATGATACTTTTTCTGCATCACCAGATGTCAGGAGAGATGTGGGTAGGGGATAATTCCAACAAAAATCTTGGAATCTGTCCCGATCATCTTGTATTATCATCCCACCTGCATTGTAGGATAATGCATCTGTTCCGTAGTCGAAAAGCTTCGTAGAAGATAATCTTCCCATCAAGAGCAGTTGAATAACTATCAACCAAAGGCAATTTCTTTTTTACGACGAAGGGACTTATAGCGCTTCCCTGTAAACCATCAGAAACCGCTTATATATGTTGTTGTAATAAAACGGTGGCTAAATGTCAACAACTAAAACCAATGAGAAAAAAGAAACAGTATAGTAATAATTGAAAAATCCAGAACTACGTGTACTTAAATGCAACGAGTCATTCTCACCACTAAAGTGGTGTTGTCACCGAGGATAACTTTGTCTATGATTTTCCGATCAGTGTTGCTCGCTGCAACACTTAGGATCCAAGGAGCAATGCTCGAAACTGATCCTGGTTCAGGACCATTATTTCCAGCAGACTGTGAGGTGAGGATCCCATTCTGCATGGCATGGAATGCACCGATGGCGATTGGATCAATCGAATAGTCATCTGACTTCTCTCCGCCTAATGAGACTGAAAGTATGTCCACACCATCACTAATAGCATCATCAAAAGCAGACAAAATATCTTGTGCATCACATCCTTCTTCCCAACAGACTTTGTAAACTGCAATCCTTGCCGAGGGAACTGCCCCTCTTGCATTGCCTTGAGCCAATCCGAAGAAGCTCACATTAGTAACTTGGTTTCCAGCTGCTGTCGACGCAGTATGTGTACCATGTCCCTGTGTGTCCCTCGCCGAAACGCCCGAGTTCAATCCTTTTGAATCGTAAAATCGAGCCCCAATAAGCTTGCTGTAGACATTAAACAATAATTTAAAATGATCTAATGAAGCAAGGAATGCACATAATGATATTTCTTATGTTATTGATTATTATATAATTCCTGAAATACAATGCAAGTAGCATGAATTGAGGAAGACATGTTACTTGTTGCACGTAAAGTTTTTGCCTCCAACGCAAGCGCCTTTCCATTTCTTTGGGGGAGGACCGAAACCATCACCAGCAAAGCTCTCTGCTTCTGGCCAGATTCCACTGTCGATGACGCCCACAATCACATCACTTTCTATCTTAGGAACTCTCTTCACATTCTCCTTCAATCCCATGAAATCCCAAGACCTTGTTGTGTGAAGCTCATATTTTTTGCTTGGGAAAACCGATACTACTCCTTCCATGCCTGTATGTGTAGTAATACAAAATTAATATATATATCCATCAAAAGAAATATAAATTTCATTTTTTTATTATAAAAGTCCTAATTTATTTGCTACTAACTTGCAAGCTTTTGGCTCTCTTTTACACTTAGTTTGGCTGCAAATCCATTAAAACTCCTTTTAAAGCTACGAGTTATCAACTCTGATGGTAAGCTGCAACAAAGCATATCATCAGCATTATCAAAATGTAGTCATAATTCAATCGCCACTAAAAATAACTTCTCATTAAAGATTAGTACAAAAACTTGAATCTGTTCGGCTGTTCCCACACCTGTTTTCAACAACTTCCTGTAAGATACTCTGCTGGTGCTCCAAAGGTGAATAGTTATTCTTAGGGAGTGAACCCATATAAGCAATGTAAACCTGTATATGCAATCTTTCATTTGTCATTGTCTTATGAAAATTCTGTCACATATTATATCGTTCATCATGGCTTATTGAATTGTATCTAGAAGTCGTTAGTACAAAAAAGAAAAAGAAAATATCAATTCTACCTGTCTATCATCAGCAAACACACAAGCAAATGCAATGCTTAGTGCAAAAATAAGAACTGAATAACCAGTAGAAGCGAAAAAACTGGGCCATTTTGTGAATATAGAAAACTCAGACTGCTGATACCTCAATTTATACGGAAAACTGGGAGGATAGTCTAGCTTACAAAATTTCCATAATAATCATTAATTTGGATTAGTGTATAAGAATTTAATTATGACAAATATTGCATGTTTTACACCTTTCATACCAACTATGTCAAAATGGCATGTATCTTCTTACATTTTGGTGGATATACAAAATATTTTCCGTGATTCTTTTATTTTTCTTTTCTTATATTTAAACTTTCCAGTTACATTTCAATCAAATATAGTACCCCAAATCATAAATAATCTTTGATATTTTAGCATTTTATTGGATTTGATGTTGTAACTTTTGGTGTTTCCAAGCACATAGAAGGGAAATTAAATGAACCGTATTTTCGTTTCATAAGCTATACATGTATTTGATTCCTATATTTATAAGCTATGCATGCACTCGAACTCCTAAACGTTGATTTGAATTGATATAATGACCATAAATGGTTTCTCATTTATGCATCTATCTCAGTAACTGGTTCAGTGGATTTGAAGCAGAATGTTAACGAAGCAGACCAAGTACTTGAGCGTGTAAAGAATTTGATCACTTGCATTGTTGATGAAGCTCAGGGAGACTATCAGGTCAGTTTCTATGTAAGATTGTACTGGGTGAGATGACTGTTTCTAAATGCAAACTATGATGCTAGAAGCTGCGAACGGGACAGCTAACAAGAAAAGGGGTTGCTGATACAGGGCAAATTCCTCAGAGGTCATTACTGGGAAAGCTCGAGAAGCCACCGGGGGAGTGGTTGCTACACGAGTAGGCAGTACACAATGTATATCAGCTTTGAATGCGGGATGCAATTCAAGTGAAATAATTTCACTTTTGTTGGAAAATTTTCAAGATAAAGATACTATCAGTGTCATATATGCTGTTTTTATACTTCATGAAGAACTTTTAGTATTTGAAGGGAAGAATCAAAGATTTGAAGAAAAACTTGGGGTTCTTTCATTGTTCAAGATATGGAAGATTAGGCAAGTTGTTGCCTGATTTACTCACGTATAGGACGGATGGAACTTTTTTTTGTTTTTTCATCTAAAGTACATTTTGTGCTGATCTAGTCGGAAATTTCCCACTTATCACTGTCATTTGATCCCAGCGGCTCTGTTTTTGTTGCAGTGCAAATTGCTGTTCATGAATGTGGCTCTTCGAATTGCTGTAGTGTGTTTAAAAGCCTTGGAGGTTTAGAAGGCTAAGCACATTAAGTTAATGTGCATGCTTTTCAATTTTGACTAAAGCTTTTTCCATTAAGGGGGTGGCAGTGAATACATTTAAACTGGAGGACCAAATGTCGTTCCCATAGATGAGATGTTCCAAATCCTGCACCAGGTTTTTCTGGTTCATTTTCTTGGTAAGTAAAAACTAAAATTACATGATATGCTTGTGAGGGAGTAATATTCACATCCAATGAATATTACTCACGTGTCCAGTATATACAGAATTACCAACCGACCTCGTATCCTCGTCCTCAGAGCTCGCTTCATAGTGACTTATCTCAGGCAAAATGATCTGGTCAATCAAAGTAGTGATCAACCGATTTCAACTATTCGACCTAAGAGCTCGCATCTAAGTGACTCAAGTCGATAAGAGGAACTCATAAAAAAGACGACCTCCATAAAGCTCACTCATCCCATCTCATAACAGCTTGTAACGTATGTCTTTATTATAGCTCTCAAGACCGAAGCTTCAGGCACGCATCTCATTGATTCTTCAAAACTTGCCATCATGGTCAATGAGAAGGAGACCTAAACTTGACCTGACGTGGGAGAGTAGGAGGCGCGAGCATCTTGCCTATATATAAAGAGGATGAGAAACTACGTCTGACCTGATTCAAGTCTCCCCCCAAAGAGAGAGATCTTGATACGTAGGCAGTTCGTCCACACGAACTCGGTCAATTCCAATCTACAAACCCTTTCTCTCCAGAAACTGCCTACATTTGTAAGGTTAACAAATCAGAACCTTTACATTGGCGCCATCTGTGGCTCGAAATTCTTGAGATAACTGATAACCGTAAAAAGATAGTTTTCACTAATGAATAAAGCTATGAAACTCTAAATGAAAGTAAAACTATAAACTGAACTGTTACTTATCAAAATATTTGTTTTCTACTTTCGAATCTATTGACGTAGAGTTGGAATATAAGATTCGTTCCACTCCTAGTCCTTTAGCATTCAAGTCTTCTACAATTGATGGTCTATCCAAAGTCAATGAGAGATTTACGAGGGAATTTATACTACGATGTGAATTAAAATAACAAGCTACGAATAACGAAATGACAAATTACTAAGAGTTGAATCTATATAGAGAATTAGGGGAATTTGATTCCACCTTGACTCCAACTTAATAAACTAGCGTAGATTTGTTGTAAACCAATTCTTACGTTCTCACAGTAAGAATTGGTCGTTCTAATCCCTAATTATACATGACATTTCTACCAATTCATAACTAGCATGTGAGGTCGTCCACCCATTCTCATGGCGAATCAACGACCTTCTAGAGTGGAATAGATTCTTACAACGATTCTATATTACACTATCAAGTTTTCATTAAGGCTTCATCAAACCCCTCTAATGAAGGTTTAGCCTTGATTCATCAAACTATCATTTTCTATTGAATTAAAACTAGACATAATATAAAGATTTGAACTTTACTAATTTTAACTAACAATACTTCAAATCTAATTAATACTAAGAATGAATAACAACAATAATTGAAATTAGATCTACAAATTTAAATGATAAATTCGAAATGAACAAGAATAAACTATTTTATTTATCTAATCAATGAAGAACAATGATTCAAAGAATTAATCTAAAACCAGGAATGAAACTAATTAATTTAACTAATTTAATTCAAAAACTAGATCTACAAGCTATTTTAATGGCTACTTTCTATTCTAACCTATCTAACTATATTTTTTTAAGAGCTAAGTTTTGTTTTTATGTAAAGAAGGAGACCAGATCCACAATTTCGTGCATGGGTTGAGGTCTCATGTTTTGAGCCGGAAAATCGAACCTAAAGCCTAATTTCTTCAGTCCACAGAGTCTGTTTCAGCTGATTTTGACTTCAGCAGACTTTTCATCCACTTTTGTTCCTCTGATGGGGTCAAGACTTGGACCATTGGAAAGCTCTTTCCGAGACGGTCGTTTTGACATAAGGTAAGCCCAAATCCGAGGCCTGAGTTCAAAGATATGGTTTTCGGAAGTTCTGCTGACTTGTGCACTGTTTCTGCCCGTGTTGACTTTTCAGCTTTTGACCGGGTTTCATAAAGGCTTGTCTCCTTGAATCTTGGCCTTTATCACAGAACTTCTTAGCAACCAACCCTTGCTCCTTTATATCGCCAAAGTGGCACATTTCTGCACATAATTGAGTTCCATGCCTGAAATACATAAAAACACGTAATTAGCATTAACTCTTATTTATTACTCGCATAATTGGTCTAAAAGTAGTATTATTAAGGGGTTAAAACTACAGTTTTAGGCTCTTATCAAACCACCCCCAAACAAAGATTTTGTCGGTCCTCAAGCAAATATGAGAAATTAGCATAAGTGACTAAAAATGAAGTTCTAACTAATCTCGTTTAAATTGAGTCGATTGCATTGACCATATGCAACAAGGCCTTAAACCACTAGAAATTCCCTAGTGGACGAGTTATAGCCTCGTGAGAGTTTTCCAGTGAAGGTACTCACAAACTTCATCTATACTACAGCGTCTCAGAAATAAAACTATTTTTTCCTTATCTATGTCTCAATTATCTATACATCTCACTTAGCAAATGAATACAGAATAATCAAGTCGAAACCTAAACTAATATATGCATAATAATCTATAATCTACGAATAAATATATTTACAATGAGTAATACTATGAGATGAACTAGCAGGTCCGTTTCTAAAAACTCGGAATAGCATCCTTAAGTAGGTCATCACATAAATTTCAAGACAAAAACCACTCTGATTTTTCCGCTCAAGTGTCAAACTACTCTAGTGTTACCACTTTACCTTACAAACTCAATGACACACAAGGAAGCCGGAGTCGATCAAACACATCTGCCACTTACTATCACACTAACTTATTCCTAATTGAGATAGAGGTCTTTATTAGGTGTTTCGGGGATTAGGAGATGGTTTAAGAAGGAAGGAAATGGATATTCAAAGATAACAAGTCTGAGATAATAGAGTCTTCATATTATGTAACTAGAGAAAACCTTATTATTTACTTTTGCTTCTACACTTTGTTTCCATCCTTAGCCATATTTTTTTTTCTTTGGCTTTTGACTCTTTGATTCTATTTTTGGAGTTCTAACTCTTTATTTTTTTTTTATTTGGATGGAAACTTACTTTTCTCTTCTGAAGCGACTATCGAATTCTTGATTTCAAAGGTTATTCTCTTTTCTATTCTTCATCTCTATTCTCAAACTTATTCAAAGAATTGGGTAGGTTGATTTTTTTATTTTATTTTGTTTTGTAACAGGGTAAAGGATTTGTGGTTTATGAAAGGCTAAAGAAAGGCTCAGAGGGGCGACTAGCGGAAAATAATTCATAGGTTGGAATTTCTGGCTATATCGATCCAAAGAGGGCCTAAATTCTCGCTTAGGATATGGTATAGTGATCAAGCAAGTGGACGTGTGATTTCTCTATCCGGATTTTATTTCTCCCTTGTGTCATTTCTCAAATGTTCACTCATATAGGGCTTTAGGCTATATTCTCACAGGATTTGTAGAATAAGTACTCTAGCCTAGATTTCAGAAACTTACTGCCAACAATCATAGATACTCATGTAACATATTTATAGATAGATGCAAGGATTATTACCTACATATTAACCTAAGTTTCTAAAAACTATTCTAATGCAAAAGCTACGTGAGACTTCTAGATTATTGAGAGCATATAGAAAGAAAACAATACCAATATTCCTAAATGTATAACATACTTTTTATTTATATTTTTAAAATTTTTGAATTTTTTAGCTAGAAAACAAGTGCATATTATACATATATATATCTTAACAGATGTTTTAATTACACGTGTTTCTATGGCCCCCCCCCCAAACAAGAAGCATGCGTTGTCCTCAAAGTATTTTAAATAAAGAGGGTAGGAAAATACCATTGAAATGCGTGAAATTTTGAAACATTTGCAAAACAAGGTTATAACATACTAATATAGAAAAGAAATCTGACGTAACTCTATATGAGTTCCACCCTTATGGGGTTAATGAGAAATAGATTGCTTCAGACATAAGCAGACACTAACTGAAACTAACACTTACCTGCACTCCCGTTTAAACATTTTCCTCCTCATCCTTAATGAAGAAATGAGGTTCCTTCGCATCTTGCCATGCCATGGTGATTTGCCAGGCTTCACGCCACTTATCGTCTACTATAGCTAACCTGTCAAGCGCCACTTGGTCGGATAGGGTGTAAGGCACAACCTGATGAGGTTGTATCCTCCACCCTTGCCAAGTCATTGCATGGAACGATCGTATAATACAATTGGTGAGTCTCACAATGTCGACCCCAACCCAATCTGTGAAACGGGCACAAAAAACAGGAAAGAAACATAGCATTATACGGCAAATTAAAACAGGCATAAGAAGGTACTCATGCCTTTTGGCATAGGCTCGGGCTAAACTAGACATTAAGGTCTGGGGAATATCATAGAGTGTACGTCCCCCACCTAAAGCAAGGAAAATATCACAAGTTTCGTCATTCACAGAAGAATAACGCCATTCCCCTTTAATGTTTAGCATAATCCAAAACATAACAGTGCCCACGTTTATAGACAGGCTACCAAGGGCGACGTTATAATCCCCTTGGTCCTCTATCCTAAAGATTCCTGCCCCGTAATGCTCATGTAAATCATCATAGTTATACATGTACATATTATCTACCAAATAGGCCCATGAGTCTTGTATTTCGGCCGACATAGCAAGTCCAAGCACAAAGACTATCAAGAACCTGGAAATTTCCATTGGTTCATCCCCGATGGTGATGGAGAACACTTGTTCTCCATCTGGTCTATCAAAGAACTTACAATTATCATAAAAATAAGATGTAAGTGCGGAAGAATAAAGTTCATCATAACTTACCAATAGTGGCTCCCATCCTGCTAGAATGATCACTTCGCGAAACCACGCGCCATATGTGTCACTTTGGAATAAATCTTCAAATGACTGTTCCGGTATGATACGAGGGAATGTCATCCCCAATAAACTTGCTGGAATAGATGCGAAGGATCTTGGAACAACCCTCAGAAAATTGGAAATTTTAGGTGCCCACTGGGGTCAGGGCGCAAAGTGCACTCAAGCTATGCCTGGGATGGGCCCAGGTGCGCTGTATTGAGTTTCAAATTCCAGGCACTTGAAGCCAGGTGCTCACTTTTAGCTCTGGGATGGGCCACTTTTAGCTCGGGATGGGCTTTCGGGATGAAAATCGAATTCCAGTGTTTTGGGCGCAGGTGGCGCTCAGGTTTGTGCTAGAGAGAGAGGTTGCTCGAGGGTAGAATTCCTCGGCGGTCTTTGAGGGCACAAGTGGCGCCCACAAGCGCAAGCGGGAGCTCGGGGAGCCGGGAGGCCGGGCGCGAAGGAAAAATAAGGTAAAGTGGGAGTGAAACGTGAGAGATGAATGTGAGATGTAGTTGGGGTTGTGAGTGTAGAATGAATGTAGTTTTTATAGGATTTAAGTTGCTAAAACGAATCGGGAAGTTACCCAAAAAGTTTTAAGGCAATTGCCAGAAATAATAAAATTTCCAAAACCAAAAACAGAAACAACCCATATTCTCTATTCCAAAACAAACCTAATATCTTTTAGGTTGAATTTAGGTTAGATACTACCTAATTTATCGAGATTTCATCCTAACACAATATCTATTTATAGCGATGCCCATATAAGCAATATTCTCAACCCGCACTCCAAAACAACTTCTTAAAATAGATGATCATATAACGAATTATGCTAGGCTAAATAATACCACCCCCAAACAATTCGGGAAGGTGGGATTAATGATAAAAACAACGCACAATTCGAAAATAACCAAATTATATTAAATTTTAATTCAAACAACATAAAACAACCAAATTCAAATTTAATTACTTAACTAATATCTGACTAATAAAAACAACTACATAACAACGAAACACAAAATTATTCGAAACACCTAGCCATGTGCTGAAGAAGGGCCCTGAGATGGAGATTGGTCATGGGATGAAGAAGGGCCCGATCCATTCGTTCTTTGGCGATGACGCTTATGCCTCTCAGACTCATCTGAAACAGAACCCTCCAAGGGTGGCATGCGTCACGTAGAATCTCTACTCGGAACAATCGATGTGCTTCCATCTCAGCATTTATTACTGTATACTGGGCCTGGTGTCGCTGGTGGATATTTTCCATGTTAATCAAGATATAATCCTGACCCTTTTCGAGTATTCCAAAACTCGTGTTAAGGTTCGTTTGTTTATTTCGAACTATAATCTGTCTATCTCGTATATCTTCACAAATAGTGTAAATGCAATGCACGCTAGTATGCAACACTGACATGCATTTTGAATCAGACGTACACCTCTCCAAGGCATCTTCATCCAACCATGTCATGTCCTCCCCTTCCTCATCCGAATCCACCACCCTATCCTCCGGCAACATTCAAGTCTTTTGGATACACTCCTTATAACTACTTTCATTTGTATGCAATTTCAACATTATCCGCTCAGTTCTTGGTTTATTCCCCCAAGACAATATTATCTTCGTAATTAAAACAGGAAATTGTGCGATACTCTTCCCAACTCCTCTAATCATATTTAGCAAAAACTCGAGGATACAAAATTCATACCTCTTTTCTTACAATATCCAGAGAACGTGCAGACATGTGAACCCGATGTCGCTCACTTTCTCCTTCCCAATGACGTTCTTACAATCCAATCCGAGCTACTGACCGGTTGGTTGGTTAGAGATGATATGGTCGTCGAGCACAATGAGAAGTCGTATTATATTGACCCTCCATAAGGGTGTCGTTCATCAATGCAGGAACTCCAGTATACTAGGACTCCTACACTGTGGCTTCTAGGTTTTGTCCAGGCGTAATGCCTAAAATTTCAGCCAATTTCGCTCTCGATAATTCTCTCCTAGTCCCAGCCACTTTCATGAACATTTTTTGACCGTCCAACTCTCTCTTCTTATAGAACTGATCGACCAAATCGGGGTGGTAGAATTCATGTGTCGAGTACCACAACCGATTCCAACCCCTCTTAATCATCTCGTCACCATAAAATGGCGCAAAGCGGTCGGCTTTAAACGGTTGTTTCGGGAACAACCTTTGTTTTTGAGCCATTATATCTTAGAACGATTTGGGGGTTTAACTGGACTGTGGGAATGGAGTTTGAGACTCTCTCACTAACAAAACAGTAGTGGTGGCGAAGGGGGTGGCGTGGCAGTTCCAAATTCCTTGAGGTTTTGGGTGTTTTTCGGTGGTGAGAATTTTTGGGATTGGTGGAGCAGTGTTTTGGAGAGAGAATTTAATGTGGAATTGTATTGTGGGCGTGGGTGTATTAAGGTTTATTTTTATTTTTATTTATGGCTAGGTTTTTGAATTTGGTAATGGCGGAAATGGAAAGAATCGCGATTCTGTTTGATTCGGAGGAAGGAGACGCACGTGCATGCGTTGGGCCCAAGCCCAAATTGATTTTCCGATTTTTGTCGATTTTTTGCACAACTTTAAACTTAAATTCCCGCTTCGTTACCGGTCCGATTTATGTGAATGAGATATGGAAATGATCAGGAGAGAATTTCCAATCTAATGATCAATAAAATACTCTATTCTGACTATGGGTGACATATAAGAAGATAAAAAATGCCTCGAAGTGCGTGCATAACGTAAGTTATACGAATGAATGAAATCTAACTTAATAGAAAATGTCAATCCGAATTATAATACAATTAAACGGCCTAAACAACACCAATGGACAGTTGAACAATCCAGGACAGAAACCGGACACCCCACCCCCAAACAAATTTTTGACAACAGAGTTAGAAAATTTGTTTTTTAAAAGTGGGTCTTTTAAAGTTAGAATCCCGAGACTTCTCAACTTACTATGGTTGTGATTTTAACGATTTTTAATTTTTTATGAATAAAAGTTAATATAAGAAAAACAAAAAAGCAATAAATGCATAGTTCACACCATAGAAGAACATGACTCAAAAACCGAGAAAACATGCAAGAGTGGAAAACGTAAATTATGTTGACCGTGGACTTAGGATCCCGTACTTACAGCTACACACTCCATAGGGAGGGCCCGGTTACCTGAATGGTGCACTTATCAATATACAGAAGTGATAGGAAGTACACCAGACAACCAAATGAGTCGTTTATAGTCAGATACGCGAGACTTTAACAAATAACTGGATATATATATTAATACCCTACAGTTTCCATATATCAACAACCTAAAAAGTTGTGGGTCTTTCCAGAAATAAATAACATGGAATGCACCGCCCAAACATAATCAGGCACCAAGATTTTCTACAGCGCAACCTAGTGGAATGAAAACGAAGTCTGATAGACCTAGAACATAACCAAGTATGCACCTTCTTATTCATCTTTGAACGAGAGGTTGTCCAAGTGAATGAGTGTGAACAAATGGATGGTTGTGGAAGATATGGTGGATAAGGATAAGTATTAGAAGGAAAGAATGAGAATGTGGGTTTAGCACAAAACTCAGTCATGGTGTAGGTAGGAACTGTCTCAATTCTGAAAATGTAGGTGTCATGTGCCTTTTCTTCAGGAATTATATCCGTGTTAGGCAGATTTAGAAAATCATTAAGCACAGAAGAAATAAGAGGGTCAAGTGCAAACTTCAGGTTCTGTTGAAAAGGTGTAGGATGGGGTACATTGATGGAAGGGGAATGATGCGAGGTGGGTGAATGGTTATCAACAGGAGGGGATTCTCGAGGTGGCGAAGAAGAGTTGCAAAAGAGTTGAAGGAAATCTTCCCAATTCCATCCACGTCCAAGGAGTCCTTATTAAAGTTGGAACGTCCAAAGAAAAGGATTTTGTGCATCTGATTATTTGGAAACGTGGTTTTGACATAATCATGAGCTAAACTCTCAATCATACTAACCTTTCTATCGATATTGGTATCAGGAACCTATGTGATTGGTTTAAGTACATTGATCTCAGTGGAAAGATGGCCAAAAGATAAGGACATCGAACCATTGCGGCAATTTATAAGCGCGTTGGCAGTTGCCAAAAGGGGCGCCCTAAAATGATCGGGACAGCGTCGTTAGTGACTTCTGTATCGAGGATAACAAAATCCGCAGGATAGTAGAAATCTTGAACCTTAACCAGCGCATTTTCTACTACACCCTTAGGATACTTGATGGACCTATCAGCTAATTGCAATGTCATTGTTGTAGGTTGCATTTCTTGTAGACCTATTTGTTTATATAAATAATAAGGGAGTAAGTTAACACTCACCCCCAGGTCTAATAAAGCAGTGGTCGTGTGAGTATCTCCTAAGGTGCATTATGCGATGGGATGACCGGGTCTTTGTATTAACGATTCCATTGTGTTCCATTAAAGATGGAAATTGTTCGCCAAAAGGCGCCTTTAGGAATATTTGTCTTACGCCTAGTAGTGCACAACTCTTTAAGAAACTTAGCATGGTGAGGTAATTTTTTTATTGCTTAAAGAAAAGGAAGGTTTATTGTTAGATTTTTGAAAACTTCCCTAATCTTATTGAAATTAGTATCCTTAATTAACATTGATTATCTCCGGGAAACGGTGGTTTCTCTCTATATTTAGCGTAATGATCAACAAGATGTTTAACCTTGGCTTTTTGTTTCTTAGGTTATGGTTTAACAGGTACCTCTACAGGGGTAGGCTCTTGGAGTTTCTAATACAATATCTAGTACAATCTGCGGTGTAGGGACAATCAAGGGTAACTATAGGCATAGTTACTTTGTTATCAACCACTCTCCCAGAACGGAGAGTGGAGATGGCATTTAGCTCACCTACATTTTTATTTTCCGTACTAGTATTACCATTTACCTCAAAGGCTGTGTTTGGTGTTTTCGGATTAGGTATTGCTTGTCTTGGAAACACACCTTTGGGTTGCACTTTCTCTTGAGCTAACTGCTGTAAGGAAAGTTAGATGGCTTGTAAAATCTGTTATTAAGATTGCATAAAGGTATCGAAATGATCCAGTTGTGGAAGAGTGTTAGCTTTAGGTTGTGTGACAGGAACTATGTCACGTTGATTATTAATGGGTAGATTTTGGTAGTTATTATTTACCGGAACGATACCTCTATTAGCATTATAATTATTATTGTTATAATTATTATAAGGGTTAGTTAGACTTATCCCCCCCCAATTGCAAGATCCACCGGCTACGAGATGATTTTTTTTTTGGATGAAGAAATCAATCGTTGGATCTTACAAATGGGGTAACACTAATTGGTAACTAGTAATGGGGGGGGGGGTGTAAGTCTATCTAACCCTTATTATAATTACCCTGACCTTGTGCTTAACCTTGTCGTGCGCCTGGTTGTTATAATTATAATTACCCTGACCTTGTCCTTGTCGTGGTTGAGCTTGGTTATAATTGTTTGCTTGCCTAACATTTTGATTATTAAACCCTGGAGGTGTTACTTGTTGATTATTTCTCCAACTGAAGTTGGGATGTTGTCTCCAAGGGGCGTTAGAAATAGGAAAACTATTAATCGAGCAAACATTATCTTGTTGTGACTGTTGTTGCTCATAAGCGAAAGGACAATAGGAGTCGGGATGCTCTGGACTCAAACAGAAATTACATAGATTGGAGTTGACATTCATGATTGGGATAGGTGTTTATTGAACAGAAATAGCTTCTACCTTTTTAGTTAGAGATTCGATTAAATTTTTAAGTTCCAGATCGGGTTTCATCTCAAACATACCGGCGGCCTTTACTGTTGTAGAAGAACTAGCATTGTAGGAGATATCGTCACTACCCCCTAGTTATTATTATGCTTAGTCTGATCTTCTAAAAATTTATAAGCCTCTGAGGCTCCTTTACATAAGAAACTACCCCCATTCATTATGTCAAGGACTTCTTTATGGTGGTGTAGAAGTCCCTTGAAAAAGGTACGAACTAACGTGTCTTTTGCGAGGTTATGATGTGGACACTTTATAAGTAGATCGGTAAAATGATTCCAAGCCTTTGAAAATGATTCATGAGGATTTTGTCGAAAGAAATGAATCTTGGAAAGTATTTCATTGGTCTTCAGTGGTGGGTAAACATGTTCCATGAATAGTTGAACAAGTTTAGCCCACGAGTCCACAGAATTAGGCGTTTGGGTAGTTAACCAAGACGCCGCCTTATTGGCTAAGGTGAAGGGGAAATACCTTTAGTTTAATTTGTTCAAGACCTACCGTAGGATGGTGGAATGTAGTAAGGACTTGGTCAATCCAACGATGTGCCGATAGGGGCATTTCATGGTCTAACCCATGAAAAATGGGTAACAAATTAAATATATTTTGGGGGATTCGGAAATCCTCCACTGGGTCTGATAGAACGATGCAAGATTTAGGGCTATCGTTCAAGGCTTTGTAAAAGTCTGAGAGAGGAAACTCTCTTTCTTCAGCCATTACTTCAGGTGGTGTGTGTGGTATGCTAGCTAGAGGTGTAGTGAGTGGTATACTAGAAAGACTTGTTTGTTGCCGTTGTCGGTTAATTACGTTAGGTGTTTTTATTCGGCCCGACCTTAATCTCATGCAAGGCTAAAACCAATCTTAATGAAACACAACAACACTCTAAACAATCCTGATATGCTAGTATGAACCTCTAACAAAAGATGCGAGGTGTGGAAGAAAAGAGTACTTGAAAGCCTCCTTGCTTCGCTTATGAATAGCGTCTTGTTTACGCGTGCTCAGTGTATATAACAAGTTAGAACACTGAAAACTTTGAAGAAATGGAAGTTCAAAACAAACTTGTGGAAATCGGGCAGTTTCAGCAGAGGGCGCGGGTGCGCTCAGAATATGCCTAGGCAGGGCGCAGGTTGCGCTTAGGCAAAAGTTAGGATTCCAGGCGTGTGGGTGCAGGTGGCGCTCCAAGTTGGCCTTGGTAGGGCGCAGGTGGCGCTCAGCCAAAAGTTGGAATTCCAGCGTGGCCTTGGTGGCGTCTAAGTTGGCCTTGGTAGTAGAAGCGCGCGAAAGCTCCGAAATTTTTTTGGAAACTTGCAAAGCTGAAATAGACAACCACAGTGAGAATCCAAACAAGGGTGGGTGGGTTATGGGACTTTGAAAACTATCAATTCTAAAGAAAACAATACTAAAGAGTACTAAGATGGCAGCGGTGCCATTTGATAACCGTAAAAAGATAGTTTTCACTAATGAATAAAGCTATGAAACTCTAAACGAAAGTAAAACTATAAACTGAACTGTTACTTATCAAAATATTTGTTTTCTACTCTCGAATCTATTGACATAGAGTTGGAATATAAGATTCGTTCCACTCCTAGTCCTTTAACATTCAAGTCTTCCACAATTGATGGTCTATCCAAAGTCAATGAGAGATTTACGAGGGAATTTATACTACGATGTGAATTCAAATAATAAGCTACGAATAATAAAATGACAAATTACTAAGAGTTGAATCTATATAGAGAATTAGGGGAATTTGATTCCACCTTGACTCCAACTTAATAAACTAGCGTAGATTTGTTGTAAACCAATTCTTACGTTTTCACGGTAAGAATTGGTCGTTCTAATCCCTAATTATACATGGCATTTCTCCCAATTCATAACTAGCATGTCAAGGTGCAACGAATCAACCCATTCTTATGGCGAATCAACGACCTTCTAGAGTGGAATAGATTTTTACAACGATTCTATACTACATGATATCCACTTTTACTACGTTAGAGATTGTCTCTCTAATTTGACAAAAGTGCAAATTCAAAGTTTCCTTACTTACAAAATTTCGTGTTCATATAGTTGGAGTAAAGATTCGATCTAACCTAAAGTCTAGGACAACTACAACTTGGTTTTTACTCTTAGGGAACTAGTGAGTAAGTTTAAATACTAATACTAGGTTTCTTTTTTTCACAAACATAAAAAAATTAAGTTTCAAGTGAATCCAACTAAAACACAGTACGATTTACTAAAAGAAAATATGGAGAGTTAATCCTCCTCATGTGAAGTTAACTTTTGTTGTTGATTTTAATAAGTTTATTTTATTCTTCCTAGAACTCATAGACAAGTCTAATAGAAGAAAACTTGATCCCTAACATGTATGGCTCATCTCTAAGCTCATACATGCTTAGCAAAGTGGAACCAAAGCAATGACTTATCTCTAAGCTCATCACTTTGATCCCTAACTAGACACTACACCAATTATCATTTTAGGATAGGGTGTAGGTCTAGTTGTTCTTCCTAAACAACCCACCAAACCAACAACAAAGATTTTTCCTCACATGAGTTTGATTAACTCCCCAAAGGGAAGTTAGCTCATGATCCTTGGGATGAAGGATTACAAGTTAGAAAGTACAAAAAAGAGAGAGAGAAAAAAAAAAAAAAGAAGACTAATTATCTAACTCACTTGCTTTCACTACACCATAATGGTCGGCTATTTGCAACGGCAAAAAGCGTTGCTAATAATTTTCGCGAACGCTTTAAAGCGTTAAAATATGAGCGTCGGTAAAGTGTTGGAAATATTTGCAACGCTTAAAAAGCGTTGCAAACAGAAATTTCCAACACTTAAAAAGCGTTGCAAACAGAACTTTCCAACGCTTAGTATAACTATTTTGTACACATGTTTAAAACCTTTGCAACGGTTTTTTATTTCACAAACCAACAAGAAAGATTTTTCCCTCACATGAGTTTGATTAACTCCCCAAAGGGAAGTTAGCTCATGATCCTTGGGATGAAAGGATTACAAGTTAGAAAGTACAAAAAGAGAGAGAGAGAAAAAAGAAAAAGAAGACTAATTATCTAACTCACTTGCTTTCACTACACCATAACAGGCTATTTGCAATGGCAAAAAAGCGTTGCTAATAATTTTCGCAACGCTTTTTAAGCGTTGCAAATATGGCGTAGGTAAAGTGTTGGAAATATTTGCAACGCTTAAAAAGCGTTGCAAACAGAAATTTCCAACACTTAAAAAGCGTTGCAAACAGAACTTTCCAACGCTTAGTATAACTATTTCGTACACATGTTTAAAACCTTTGCAACGGTTTTTTATTTCACAAACGCTTTTTAAGCGTTGGTAATTTGTTAAAATTTTTACCAACGGTTTTTAACCGTTGCAAAGTTGTTAGTTAATTTAAAAAAAATAATTTAAAATTCGTTTGTAACGGTTATAAACCGTTGCAAAGTTGTTAGTTAATTTTAAAAAAAATAATTTAAAATTCGTTTGTAATGATTATAAACCGTTGCTGATGGGTTGCTAATAAAAAAAAAAATCTCATATTTTGTAGCGAGACCAGCTAAACCAATTTGGTGGTATAACCCATTAATATCAGTTCCCTAGGAGTAATAAAGTTTTGTGATCAAACTGCTATCACAATGCCTATTTCCACTTACACGGTTCAAATCAAATTCATCACAACATTATCACTACAACAAAGATACACAAAGCTATGTATACCCCGAACCACCAAATAACCCCAAATAATAAGATCTCATACGGACATACCACTTGACAACAAAATGCAGAAAACGTAAACACATTCAAATATAAACAAAATCCAAACCTCTGCCAGGCTTGAACATATTCATCAAATCCATCCAAAGTGCAATCATGATCAAATTCACTTTTTGGAAACACAACATTATTATCATCCCACTCTTCCTCAATCAAAGGCACCATAATGCTCCCCATTCTTCGGCCCCGGTCCACTTTTCCTAAACACCCTACACAGCACAAATGCATCCTTCCCCACAAAAAAAAAAAAACACATTATTGGCAAGTAAGTAATCCTTCAATAAAGACCTATAAATGAATTTGAACAAGTAAAAACACTTGAGAATAGTACTTGTGTGAATCCTTCAATAATTACTAGCAGAGACAAAATTTGAGTAAAAGTGTAAAACTGATGCCGGCAATGGCGTGTGCACTAACTAAAGTCACTAAATTTATTGGAAAATTTAAGCTGAAAAATTCAAGTATTGCACGGGAAAGGGACTCACCAAACAGAGAGGTCTGAGCTCCAAAGTGAGATGGAGTCGTTCCTAAAGGACTGCTACTTTGGCCAAAGGCAGTAGTGAAAGTAAAATCCAAAATTTCAAATTTCTTCCACGGTATGTAACTTATGAAATGCCGGTTCTTGAGCACTGAAATCAGTTGGTGGTAAATTTGGCTTGTCCTTACCTGCACATCCAAGCAGGATTGCCGCACTATCATATGCCATGGCTGCTTCGATCTCAGATGAAAATGTCCCCAACCATATTCTATACTGGTTAGAATAGATTTGAGCCCCACAGTTTCCATTCTTTGCCGGAACAACACCTTTGAATTTTCCTGGAGATGTTTGAGTGTGAAGTCCACCACTTGTGTTGGTAGAATAATCTGAAGATGCTGTGCTAGACATGTTGAATCTAAAGAACAAAGCATACAAGATATGCATTAAAAGATCTAGACATGATTACTCAGATTAGCAAAACTAAAAGCTTGAAACTTCAAGTATAAACAAATCAAAGAACTTAGTGCATGAGATTGGATTTAAAGACTTTTGCTACCTGGATATATAGCAGATGAAGTAGGCTGTTTCAAATCGGGGAAACAGCCAACAATGAAGGTAAATAATTGAAATCATTCTATACAAAGAATCAATTTAGAAAACTCATTTATCGGTTCATCTGTATTAGAAGCTTCTTCAAATTCTTCATCTTCAATACTCATCTCATTAGAAGCTTCTTCAAATTCTTCATCTTCAATACTCATGTTTGTTACTTATTGTAAACCAGTGAGCATAACAAGCACGTAGTATAGACAAACAACGTGGTATTGCATGGATTTATTGTAAACGATCGATTCTAAAGCACACAGATCGTTGCTAATATTCTCGTTTTAATAATATATAACAAGTTTGAAACGCTAAAACCACAAACTAATATTGGGGGAACCCTATGTACAGATATAAATATTTTCCCAATCAATTAAAATATTTAGGATGTCATCTTTGTCGACTTTACCTGGATAAGTATTTCCTTTCCATCCCGTAGCACTGTACCTGCATATGATTACAAATACATAGTGTAGTCAGCATCGGCGAGGACAATAATCCACTAAACATAATTAGTTTTTGACTAAAATATTTATATAACAAACAATTGAAATGAAAATTCACAAACAAGAAAAGCATACTCTGATCTCTCTCCTGACTACCCTCACGATGTTCCTGCAATTGAAATAAAAAATAAATAAATAAAGAAAGAGGAAATTATTATGTAAAGAGAAAATGAGAAAAACGAACCAGAAAATGTAAAGAGAAAAGGTTTCTTTAGGCAATCAAACTTCCTTTCGCTTTCTGAGAATCTTAGCCAACCCATCACCAACCTATAACACCAGTTAAGGAATAAATTTATTCTATTGCAAGAATGCTTATTTTCAAGTTCTTGGTTTTCCACTGTAAGTACCTTATTATGCATGGAAACAGACTCTTTCACAAGGTCTTCATTGGGCTACTGACTCTCATCTATAGACAAATCAACCACACAGAGAAATGCTTCGAGTCATGAAATATAATGGACATACTACAATTTCATTGTAAATGCAAGAAATGAGACTGACTGACTTAGTTACGGAAAAGAAAAAGTAATCCTAGATGTCTAAATTCCATATAATGCTATCTTTCATAAATTCTTTCAAAAAGATTGCAATCGTGAAAGAAAATGAAACAGTGTTAATTGCGATAAAGGCACCGACCTTCCATATCCATATCAGAATCTGCAGGTGAGTGGGATGTATCTTCATTTGCATATTGAACTTCTGAAGGTCTTGACGGCGAACAACTTTGCTCAGACCGAGTATGCTGTTCGGATTCCATTAGACACTTTCTTTTCATCCATTCAAAATATTCATTTGCAATATTTTTTAAACCGGAACTCGGTGGCCCTTCTAGGCGAATATAGTCGTACATTATTTCCTGCCAAGAAGTGTGTGCTTGTGGTTGAGTTAGAAATACGGTATTCTTTCCTTCCACAAGTTGAGCTCCCGGTACGTCTGCATTGAACAACCAGTATAGCCCATGGATCCCGTGCCTCACAATCGAGTTATCTTTACCTATAACTCCTGAAGAGAATAGAGGGGGGTTTGCTTTTGGGTCGTTGACTCGAACCTGGAACAATAATGACACTCTTAAATCAGTTTATAATGCATGACTAGACCTATAGCCCACACTATTTTTTGTCGAATTTTCAAACATACTTGCAATTCAACCACAGTTGTGGATGCAAGTGCTACTCGCAATGTGTATGTTTGGTTCTGTTCGACCTTGTCAAGATTGAAAACAATCTGCCAAGTAGTTGCTTGAAAGGTTTTATCTTCTTTCTTCTTGCATTATAAGTTTTAGTCATAATTTTGTATAAACCCTTCTGACTATCATAATCGCATCATGCAAACTTCTCTCAGCCTCCTCAATAAACTGAAATGAAAACAGAGGATGTTCATCAATGAGTAATCGTTAACACACAAGATTTATTTAGATCACACAATTATAGGTGTTCAGATACCTGATCAGCTCCACCATGAAGAACAATTGTTCTTTGTCCCCACGATGGACATCAACCAACGAGCATAACCGCTAGAATCGCCCACCACTCTCCCTCCTCCTTTATCCGGGCTTGGGACCGGCAGTGCAAAGACTTTCATTACTTTGCACTGGCGAAGTTAAAAACGGGGTTGTTATCTCTTCAACCTGTAAAAAACAAAAAAACTTTCATAATATAACATTCTTATAAACCATCTAGCCATCATATACCATCATAACAAGCTATATTGCACAAGTTCGTTATGTCATTCTTACATCTTGCAAAAGGCTCGTACCATTACTTACAAAAAACATACTCAAAAAACCAAAATAGAAAAAAGTTTGCATATCCCACACAATAGATTACTCATACTGCAACCTTGATTCAAGCCAAATCAAAGGCCCCCCTTCAACAAAATCACTAAGGTCCGAGCAGCCAAATTGAGGTCCATCATAAATAGGAGCATTGGGAACCAAGACTTCCTGGATGTAGATCTTTTTCTCCCCTCCAAGGACGACTCTACCATGGCAAATATTAGCGGTGGTAGTCATAACATATCCCCTAGCAACCGGAACACCATCTTTACCTAATAGGATAACCTTAAGAGGTGGACTCAACGTTTCAGCAAGAGGGTTTTCCGGAGGGTTCGCTGGAGGGTTTGCAGGAGGGTTCGCAGGAGGGTTCACAGGATCACAGGAGGGTTCGCAGGTTCAAACATATTCATTAAATTCTGTTGAGACGAACGACGAACTGAGTTGGAACCAACATCGGTTCCGGGTGTTGTATCCCCACGCAGCGGTTGACTATTCGACATTCCATTGTTGGTTACAAGCTTAAGCATATCCTTACAAAATGAAAAACAAAACTAAGATTTATATATATGATGAAAGCAATAAGTTTTATATTTAAGGCAAACTCACCATCAACACACCATCAACTCTAGCTATGGAAGGACTTCATCTCACTCATTTCACCCTTAAATTCAGAATTTGATGAAGACCTTGCTTGTGCTAACATCACCTTCGCAATACTTGTACGTTTTAATTGCTTCTTAGAGAGGTTAGAGATGATTCCACGAGTCCTATTCCCTTTGTCCGCTCCTAAAACTTCAGTCAATTCGTCATTATCAAAATCAAGATGAGTTGCACTGCCCTCTCCACTTGAAGTTGCATTTTTTCTTTTCTTTTGAGCAGCCTCCACCAATTCCTATAGTGTTTTCCATGGAAATTAGTTCAAAACTAGCAAGTTAGTACAAACTTAAGGTAAATCAGTCGAGAAAAAATTGTCTATAATAACAAAGACTTAACAAAATTATAGTTGGAACTCAAGTGAAATGCAAACTCACATAACGGGCTCGAAAGCACTCTCCAAAAAAAATTGTTCCATTCACGACGTTCATGTCCTCGCTTTCCAACTGCTACCCGTCCATGTATCTTGTCGATTTTGTTTATTCTACATGTACATTGGTAAATAATTGTTAGCATATCGTGATCAAAATTTAAAAGTTTATGGAAAGACACCTACCATTTTATGCAACATGTTGGCATACGTATCCCTTAAGTGTATGTCGAGAATCATTCAGTTTATATTCTCACCATTCTTCGCTTTTCTTGCCATCACTTCGAGTGTTCTCATATAGTACAAACCGCTCCCAATGATTTGGATCAATGCCATCCGGCATCGCGGCATTTGTTCTTCCAAGGTCTCAAACTTATTCAATATATCTTTTTCTCAAGAACCATTTTCCATATCTAAACTTAGTACAAAAGTTTTTTTTTTTTTTACATGTGAACGAAGCGAGCTAGTGCTTGGTCGACATTTGTAACTTCAAATTCACCTTTGTAAAACACAAGTTATATAGTAATGTGAATGAAGCTAAAACTCAAAATGTCTAGTATGCATTAAAAAAAAAAAGAGGTAAACCTTACCATTAAGGCATTCCAAACCTTATCCTTGAAGTCGATGTACAAGCCTCCAATCGGTGTAACTAATCGGGATACGAGCTCGAATGAGACTACCAAAGACGAGTATTCCATCCGAGGCATTATCACCAATGACAACACCATCAATATCAATCAATACAGGTAACTTCCTAATATTTTCTGATTCTTGCATGTCGCCTCAAAGGTGAGATGCCCAATGACCCAAGTAGAAGGTCGTGATGCATGTGAGAACCGCAAGGTTGAGATGCACTAGGTCGTGGTTGACTGATACCATTTCAAATGAAATCCTAACATATATTGCAAAATAGTCTATTAGTAGTCTGGTACTGAAAAATATAATCGTTAAAGGGTGAGAAAGAAGAATAAATAAAAGTATATAAACAATTCAATCCAAACAAAAGTATTTCATTACCTTATCACACATACCACCAATTTAATAAACCCCGGAGAGATACATAACAAACAAAATGAATAATAATAATAATATACACAATAAGCATACATATTAAGACCGAAACTTTAAAGCAAAAATTGTATCATAGTTTGGAAACTAAAACAATTACAATCAGGGTTAAGCACTTCATCAAAGGCTTCAAATTAGGTTGGTCCTCAAGGGTAGATTGGAAAGCAGTTGGTACATCTAGTGAGTCAACTCCACACGTCAATCGCCTACCATTGAATGGATGACTACCGACCAATTAGGATTTTTCAAGTCCTTCGAGTAAAACACTTGACTAGCTTCGGAAGCGAGAATGACCGGCTCATCAAAATACTGATCAACACTTTTCATCTTATTAAGATTGACCAACACCAAATTAGAGTCTGGACAGAGCTTGCAGCCATTGGTCTTGTCCTCCACCCTCACCCAATTGCAATAAAAGACTACTTGTTGAAAGTCTGTATAGTCCAGCTCTAATATTTGTTCAATAACCCCATACCACTTCGTCGATGCATCTACTGGATTTTTGTCTTTCCTACTTGACGTAAACGAAGTGATTGCCTCCATGCAAACACCACTATCTTGTGTGGCAACTGTTTCGTCATGCGACCTAGTAGAAAAGACAAAACCATTGATGCGGTACTTTCTATACATTTTAGCTTGGTGCAATGGTCCTTCAACTAATCGCCATAAGTCACTCTTGGTGTCATTTGCAGCCAATAACTGTAAAAAGACGATAGTTAGAAAGCTAATATTACTAACTTCAGATTTCCTATTTAACTAATGGATGAATTAAACAATACCTTGTTATATAACCAAACAATGAAATCTGTTTGTATCTGCACTTCTGACTTTGCAACCCCTTTTCCTCTACCACGATTGTAAGGAGGTATTCACTACAAATCGTTCATGCAATTACACATGAGTATTTTCATGTAGAGTACTAGAGTGGGTTTAAAACCAAATGTGTCAAAACAACACACACCTGTAGTAATCATCAAGCTTTTCGGCGTCTAGTCGAAACAAGACCCATCTATGTATTTGAATCCATTGTTTAACACTTAAGGTCCACTGATCTTACCATCGAGAAAAGGCCCTTCATCAACTGTACTGCCATCTTCATCCAGAAAGGCCACACAGCCCGATTTATGATTTCCATCCCGCGAATTGGGCATATACTCCATAGCATACCCTAAGCGACTCGAAAACAATATCGACTCTGCAATGGACCCTTCAACATATCGTTTATTCTTTGGGAATATTTTTACACTCTTTCATGCCCTATTAGAATAAGAAATTTAAGTATACACTTTCAATTTTTAAAATCCAATTATAGAAAAAGCTAGAGAAGATATTAAGGTAAAAAGTAATTTACATACCGTTCAAATGGAAACATCCACCTTTGATGCACGTTCCACAAAGAAGCACTTCATCACCAAATGCACCATGAGGTGGATCTTTGATATCAAAAAAAAATGGTGGAAAATATTTTTCAAGCCGCGCACAATGCTTACGCAACCATGTACTTGGCCTCTTGGATATGTTGCGGGACTAAGACTTTAGAGCACAACAAGTTGAAGAATAAGCTTATCGATGAATAGCTCTTCGCGAGGTCCGCGATGTTTAGGAAAAGCATGTTGAAGCAATACAGTAGCAAATAACACATAATGACATGATAGTCATGAGATTTCATTACGAGCAAACCGGTGGATTTAAAGTGACAATGTTGCTCCGAGATTTGATGAGAAACGGAAGGAAGCTTCAAGTCCTTCAAAATTTTTGCAGAAATTTAACTTCGTCTTTAGCTAAGACAAATGGAGCCTTCGGTTTTATTGGTTTCCACTGTGGGATCTCCCGATTGCATCCATCGACCAATCGTGGAATTCGCATCTTCCTTATATCTTCTCAAGCACCCCGCGTATCCTTTGACTTGTCTTTCTTGTCTAGGATGTAATTTAGTAGATGTTCTCAACATTTTTCTCGGTATGCATCACATCAACAACATGTCGGGATTTATGGGTGGGCCAATAGGGCATATCCCAAAAATTGACCTTTTATACCAAGCCTCTGTAGCGAACATCTTCATCATCTACACTATCATCCAAATTCACATCGGATGTGCTTCTTTTGCTACCGGTTGGGATTTTACCCGGCTTATACTTGATATGACTCACTTTCTTTGCATAACTTTTTCTCCACTTGACCTTAGTGGAGCAATGTTCAACTCTTCAGCCTTAAGTCCCAAGTATTTGCGACCAAAGCGGGTGACCCAATGGAAGAAAGGGGGCGATAGTTTGTGTAAACAATCTTCTTTGCATGCTCAAGATATATCGATTGAGTGTTATCTCGAACAAATCGGACATGCTTTGTAACCATGTGTTATACAGACCGCTAAGTTTCCAAAAGCAGGAAAATCATGAATACCCCACATTAGCATAGCTCTCAAGGTAAAATGTTGTTTTTATGCATGTCATAAGCCAAAGACCCTTCCTTCCACAACTGTTTCCAACTCCTCATATGGTATGGCTGAAAAAACGTCGATATCTTGACCGGTGCCTTCGCCCGGTATCGGGGGAAACACATCATTTGGAACTCGGTTTCATACATAAAGAAGGGGGAGATTATAAGGTACCAAGTAAACAAGGCCAACAACTGTAGCTAGTGGATTGTATTCCACGGGGATTGAAACCATCAGTTGCAATTCCAAGCCAAACATTACGCCCTTCCTGAGCAAAATCAGGCCAACTTTTTTTACATGTTTTCCACTGGATTGAGTCAATGGGATGTCGATATGATCCCAAGAAGGTGTAGCTTCGGTCGTGCCATGTCATTTTAGTTAAGCTATCCATGGGATGAGTGTACAACCTCTTGAGCCTTGGAATCAAGGGAAAATGTCTCAAAACTTTATTTGGCTCTTTTGTTTCTTTCTTACCCATCTTTCCTTCTTTCACTTTGTATCACGGGTGCTTTACACGGCGACATTCCGTTAACTTAACATCATCTTTCCAAAGATAACATACAATTGTTCTCACATGCATCGATACTTGTGGCTTTCATTCCTAGATCTTTCAAAGCATTGCTTTCATTCACGGGGTACTTTGATGGCAAAGTGATTCCTTAAGGAACCATATCCTCAAAAGGGACAAAAGTCACGGACCACACTAGTTCCTGACCAACCATATTTCTTTTCAAGTTATGAAGGTCAACAAGCTGCTGAAAGTGTAGTAACGGGGAGCCTCACATGAAGGGTATAGCTTTTGTTCAACCATTTTCTTGTATTAGTTGTACCTCTTCCCCAAATCAAGTTCAAGAACAATTGGTGGTTCAAAATCCTCCATATGATTTTCTTCATCCTCATTCAAATCACCTGCAACTACTTCATGCACTCCATAAGAAGCATCAACAAAATTCCCCATCCCAAGCCCTTCGGCCTCGTTTTTTCTTCAATCATCGGCTCCACCACGGATCCGTACATGGGTTCTCACCATGTAAAATCCATACCACGATAATTCTTATCTATCCCGTACTTAATCAAATGTCTAGAGATTGTACCAAACACAAAGCTTTTTCCATTTCGACATTCTCTGCAAGGACAAGGACACGTGGGTCGAGCCGGTTGTTCCTGATCGCATAAATTGAATGAAATCAACCACCCCTTGTTTGTACACATCTCCAAATCTGTCCAATTCATTCATCCACTCTTTCTGAATTGGCGGAGACATTCTGCAAAATTAGGCGTGGGGGTTGAACAAGCACATTGTTAATCTATCGATTTGATACAACATAATACACAATCAAACCTTGAATATAGACCGCAGTACTAAGGCTTTTGTGTAAGTTGTTGAATCCTAAACTTCGACTTCAACTACATCAAAAGTAAGCTCTAAGTCGGTCGAGTAGCGGTGGCCTAGGTAACAAGCAGCACTAGTATTCTCGAATTCTAGCTAAGTCTATGATATTAAAGGAATAGCTATAAATAGAATTAACAAAGAATTTAACAAAGAAAAATTGATTTAATCTGCCGTAACATTGGGCTATACTACCACCTTAGGCGGGCACGCCCATCGAACCCTCGATCGACATATCTTTATCTAAGCAACCACATATACTTCATCATTGTTTCACCACTGAACATAAAGAAAACTTCAAACAACGGCATCTATCAATACTTTCGATTCGATGTCAAATTGTGATACTTGCTCGGTTCTTATATAGAGTTGTTATTCGTGGATTTGCTTTGTTACTACACAATTCGTGAGGTCTTTGCATCGTTATTACGTGGACTCGATAAACCAACACCTCAACCTTTTCTAATTTTGTCTAAAATAGTTTCTATCTTAGCTAGTCCACAAAAATTTGCATTGAGATTGATTGAGACAAACAATTGACACCTCGATCATACACAATATTTACGTATCCCTAGCAACCGTTACAAGTCAGCTGTTGATTTAGATCCGAGATTAGTGTGTGTGCACCAAAGATCTGTGTGTGCGAGATCCATAACGAAACAATCCAACGACAACTAGTAATGGTTCTTTGGAATTTGATCCCAAGTAACGATTCTTGTGTAGCGGACTCAAAGGAAAATACTGCATTCCTCTAATCTTTGTGTGTTTAACAACTTCGGTTCTTTGGCCTAGGGAACAAAAAAATCCTTTAAAGAATTTTTGTAATCTATGGAGAAACCACTTCATCAAAAAGGAATAATAATAATACATTCCAAAGTCAATTGAATTTTCTTTGACAAACTTTCAAAGTAGTTACATGGAAAAGAAAATAACGAATCTGAGATTAAATTATGAAGTCAAATGGAATTCTCTTTTTTACTAAACTTTCAATATGAAATTGCACTGCTATTGTTATTATTATTTTTCCGATAAAGAGAAATTGCACTACTAATTTCTCATTGTTTTCCACGTAATAGTTGTTTACATGTGTACTTCATTTCTTGTTCCACCGCAAAGAAACCCCCTCACTCCAAATCTCTTTCATGTGACCCCAATATCGATTTAAGGTTATATAAAAGCGAATTTGAGTGTTGGTTTGACCTTGGTTTCCCACCCCGCGGTTTTACGGGAGAATTAATTCACCTATTTTTCCAAGAGCTGTAATTTGCGGTTTTGAGCGGTCGAACAAGCATCAGCCCTCAATTGTGTCGCGCGAAAAAGCCTTATCGTGGTTCAAGTGTGATACTTACTTTCGGGTCTTATATAAGAGTGAAATATCGATTATAATATTCATTTAAGTGAGCATTCCACATTGTAATTCAAATAAAGCAATGTAATGCCAACAGCGACTGATCAAATCCTTTCTTCTTAGCGGATTCTAGAAAAGTGGCTGAATTAGAGAGCGATCATCGAGGAGAGAAGCCTAGCAAGTCAAAGGCATATCTGATTTCTGCTAGTATTCTAAATAACATACTAGAATAAATGCCAACAAATCAAACCTAATCTACATATTAGAGGCACCACGAGGAAATTATCATATCAAAACCGAGGAAGGCCACAACTAGTAGCGAGGGGATAACCTTTGAAAAACTCTTAACTACATACTAAAACTAAGCTTGCATATATGTATGAATCAAGTAGTTCTTGCTAATAGAGACTTCAATAAGAAATAATTAGAAGCTAGAAAGGATAAAGGAAAGAGAAATTTTGAGAGCTTTAAACTCAGCTTCTTCTAAATCAATAACTTTAATAGCAACATCTCTGTTAAGCTCCTTATCAAATCTGCGATGAGATGTAACAATGCATATTAAGTCAGCGTGTAGGAAACCAACAACTCGAGTTTATGTGAAAATCTTACTTCTCAAATGAATTGAATAAGATATATGCTTCAGAGCCGGATGTAAACTTTTGATATAGACTAAACAAAAAACTGCTTAAGTTAAAAGTCTAGAATTATAGCAAAATCGAGTCTCAAGTGAACCAAGCGGTAAGTATGAGAACCTCACATTATAATAGTTTTTCAATCCATACAAATCTTATTAATACTTTTTCTCCCGACATGTAACAAACTAGAAAGAAAATGAAAAATTATTACCTCAAACTGCAAAAAATGGATTGTGTCAAGCGTTGCAAAAGAATTCACAAATTTACTTGCAAAATTCGAACTTTTCGGGGAAAGAGTTCGATTTCAAGCGTTAAGGGGATTAACTTTCATGATCACAAATTCACAACATGCTTTTCGATCTGGTCATAAGATAGATAATTGTAAAATTGTGATTACACAGCTAATGAAGAGAAAAAGTTTGAGGAGAAAAGAGTGTATGGCTTAATTAGTTTTGGCCTTCTCTCACTTTTGTTTATATAGGAAAAATAGTTAATTCACGATAAGTACGCCTATTTAATGTATCGGCAGACACTAACATATAATTAAAAGGTAGATATATAGCCAAATATAACATTTGCTACTTACTAAATATCATTGGCGATTGTGGTATGGATCGCCCGGTTAGCATTTACTCAACACTAATATCTGATATTATCATGTAAGCGTGGTTTGGTTTCTTTAGTCGATAATAAGTTAATGACCTAATAAATAAGATTTATACATTATATGATTGTAGTGCGTAGTAGTCGCGAATATGTATTTTCCCCATATTTCCAGGTACCAAAAAGTTTATTAAGAGTTGAAGAGTGTACAAGACTTAGAAACCTTCACGTAATAATACAAGAAAAACTCTAATACTATGCTCACCAACTATATGGGAAGTTATTAAACTGGGCGCTACATACTTCTAGAATCTAGCAAAAGCACCCCAAAGGTTTTCATGCTTGATAATTTGGTCAAGATATGAGGAGTTCTTTTACTTTCTAGTTGTTGTTTCTTTCCAACAGTTGGGCGGAGACCTTTATGAGAGCAATTCCACAAAACATCTGACGAGTTTTGTCAGGTTTGTTACACATTCTTATTGTACTAGTTACATATTGCGCTATTACGACTATCTGAGCATATTCATAAATATTTTCAGCTCTCTATTTTACATGAATGAATGAGTAATACAGCTTGAAAGGCGAGGTGATGCCAAGCCCGGATAAAACAAATAGCATCATGTTAAGTGAATGGTTTGCTCATAGTTTTGTGACAAATCCCAAACCAACTTTATGATCTTCTACGGTTAATATGTTCATCAGATAGGTGATTGAATTATAATGACCATTATTTATATATTTAAGTTTAAGGAGTCACTAGTCATGCTAATAACAGGTATGGCGAACACATGCTAATAACGACTAGTAAAATGGTGAAGCACATACCTGCAGATGTCCCGAGGCATTTTGTGCATGTGGCTCTGCCATAGATGCTTCAAAATCAATGTAGAAAAGGTAATCAAACACATTTGTCATCATAAAGGATTCATTAACCAACTTATAGGCTTTAAAGCCGAACATAAAAGGAAGTTTCACCTCACTGAAACAATTGAAGAATAATTCTATTAAATGTTAAAAGACACAGATAAAATCTTTTAACATCTATAGTGTATAATCTTTTACTAGTGATATCTCTAGTAGTTCCATCAGAAATTCAGGATGTTAGATTTTATTATCCCTGAAAGTCATATCAAAGACAGCATTTCCCATATATAAGGATGTTATGTAACTTTTGTGTTATGAATCATAGCGCATATTACTGTCTCTTCTTTCCTAACACTTTTTTACAAAACTTTGAGAGCCTCAGAGTAGACATTCTTGTGTACACTTTTGGATAAGAGATGAAATGTTTATGTATCTAGATTGCTATATTGCTCTTCATCTTCTTTCTTTATCAATGTGGGGCTATCTTTTATGTGATTGTCCATCTGTTTGAGTCTTTTAGGCGAGGGTGTCCTTATAAGATGGTTCTTGATTCTTTTTGGTTCAAAAAGTATCAAGATCCTCTATAGAAGCGAGAGATCTGTAACCTACAACTCTGCCGAAATGACATAGCTAAGGACCTTGTTAAAAGTGTATCTGTCGGATCCACCAATGCTTTAGGGTAAACTTTCAGAGTCGCTGTGACACTATCTTTTAGAAAACCACATGTTTCATCGCGTTAATACCAGTATTATGCAGTACGTATTTGTAATAAACTATACTTGATTCTCTAAGAATAAGCAATGTAAGTTTTACATTTGCGAGGAGAATAAAACAATTTCGATTAGAATGGCACAAAGGAAACAAAAGAACATTCCTTGAAATCCAATCAGAAATCCTCAACTTACTATGGTTGTGATTTTAACGATTTTTAATTTTTTATGAATAAAAGTTAATATAAGAAAAACAAAAAAGCAATAAATGCATAGTTCACACCATAGAAGAACATGACTCAAAAACCGAGAAAACATGCAAGAGTGGAAAACGTAAATTATGTTGACCGTGGACTTAGGATCCCGTACTTACAGCTACACACTCCATAGGGAGGGCCCGGTTACCTGAATGGTGCACTTATCAATATACAGAAGTGATAGGAAGTACACCAGACAACCAAATGAGTCGTTTATAGTCAGATACGCGAGACTTTAACAAATAACTGGATATATATATTAATACCCTACAGTTTCCATATATCAACAACCTAAAAAGTTGTGGGTCTTTCGATAAATAAATAACATGGAATGCCCAAACATAATCCGCACCAAGATTTTCTCTGGTATGACCTAGTGGAATGAAAACGAAGTCCGATAGACCTAGAACATAACCAAGTATGCACCTTCTTATTCATCTTTGAGCGAGAGGTTGTCAGTGAATGAGTGTGAACAAATGGATGGTTGTGGAAGATATGGTGGATAAGGATAAGTATTAGAAGGAAAGAATGAGAATGTGGGTTTAGCACAAAACTTCGGTCATGGTGTAGGTAGGAACCGCCTCAATTCTGAAAATGTAGGTGTCATGTGCCTTTTCTTCGGGAATTATATCCGTGTTAGGCAGATTTAGAAAATCATTAAGCCTGAGAAGAAATAAGAGGGTCAAGTGCAAAACTCCGGTTACGTTGAAAAGGTGTAGGATGGGGTACATTGATGGAAGGGAATGATGCGAGGTGGGTGAATGGTTATCAGCGGGGAGGGATTCTCGAAGGGGCGAAGAAGAGTTGCAAAAGAGTTGAAGGAAATCTTCCCGATTCCATCCACGCCCAAGCGAGTCCTTATTAAAGTTGGAACGATCAAAGAAAAGGATTTTGTGCATCTGATTATTTGGAAACGTGGTTTTGACATAATCATGAGCTAAACTCTCAATCATACTAACCTTTCTATCGATATTGGTATCAGGAACCTATGTGATTGGTTTAAGTACATTGATCTCAGTGGAAAGATGGCCAAAAGATAAGGACATCGAACCATTGCGGCAATTTATAAGCGCGTTGGCAGTTGCCAAGAAGGGGCGCCCTAAAATGATCGGGACAGCGTCGTTAGTGACTTCTGTATCGAGGATAACAAAATCCGCAGGATAGTAGAAATCTTGAACCTTAACCAGCGCATTTTCTACTACACCCTTAGGATACTTGATGGACCTATCAGCTAATTGCAATGTCATTGTTGTAGGTTGCATTTCTTGTAGACCTATTTGTTTATATAAATAATAAGGGAGTAAGTTAACACTCACCCCCAGGTCTAATAAAGCAGTGGTCGTGTGAGTATCTCCTAAGGTGCATTGTACAGTAGGATGACCAGGGTCTTTGTACTTAACGATTCCATTGTGTTCCATTAAAGATGGAAATTGTTCAGTTAAAAAGGCGTCTTTAGGAATATTTGTCTTACGCCTAGTAGTGCACAACTCTTTAAGAAACTTAGCATGGTGAGGTAATTTTTTTATTGCTTAAAGAAAAGGAAGGTTTATTGTTAGATTTTTGAAAACTTCCCTAATCTTATTGAAATTAGTATCCTTAATTAACATTGATTATCTCTGGGGAAACGGTGGTTTCTCTCTATATTTAGCGTAATGATCAACAAGATGTTTAACCTTGGCTTTTTGTTTCTTAGGTTATGGTTTAACAGGTACCTCTACAGGGGTAGGCTCTTCAGTTTCTAATACAATATCTAGTACAATCTGCGGTGTAGGGACAACTGGTGGGGTAACTATAGGCATAGTTACTTTGTTATCAACCACTCTCCCAGAACGGAGAGTGGAGATGGCATTTAGCTCACCTACATTTTTATTTTCCGTACTAGTATTACCATTTACCTCAAAGGCTGTGTTTGGTGTTTTCGGATTAGGTATTGCTTGTCTTGGAAACACACCTTTGGGTTGCACTTTCTCTTGAGCTAACTGCTGTAAGGAAAGTTAGATGGCTTGTAAAATCTGTTATTAAGATTGCATAAAGGTATCGAAATGATCGGTTAATGGAAGAGTGTTAGCTTTAGGTTGTGTGACGGGAACTATGTCGCGTTGATTATTAATGGGTAGATTTTGGTAGTTATTATTTATCGAACGATACCTCTATTAGCATTATAATTATTATTGTTATAATTATTATAAGGGTTAGTTAGACTTATCCCCAATTGCAAGATCCACCGGCTCACGAGATGATTTTTTTTTTTAGGATGAAGAAATCGACCGTTGGATCTTACAAATGGGGTAACACTAATTGGTAACTAGTAATGGGGGGGGGGGTGTAAGTCTATCTAACCCTTATTATAATTACCCTGACCTTGTGCTTAACCTTGTCGTGGTTGCGCCTGGTTGTTATAATTATAATTACCCTGACCTTGTCCTTGTCGTGGTTGAGCTTGGTTATAATTGTTTGCTTGCCTAACATTTTGATTATTAAACCCTGGAGGTGTTACTTGTTGATTATTTCTCCAACTGAAGTTGGGATGTTGTCTCCAAGGGGCGTTAGAAATAGGAAAACTATTAATCGAGCAAACATTATCTTGTTCAGGATTGTTGTTGCTCATGTTTAAAGGACAATAGGAGTCGGGATGCTCTGGACTCAAACAGAAATTACATAGATTGGAGTTGACATTCATGACTGGGATAGGTGTTTGTTGAACAGAAATAGCTTCTACCTTTTTAGTTAGAGATTCGATTAAATTTTTAAGTTCCAGATCGGGTTTCATCTCAAACATACCGGCGGCCTTTACTGTTGTAGAAGAACTAACATTGTAGGAGATATCGTCACTACCCCCTAGTTATTATTATGCTTAGTCTGATCTTCTAAAAATTTATAAGCCTCTGAGGCTCCTTTACTTAAGAAACTACCCCCATTCATTATGTCAAGGACTTCTTTATGGTGGTGTAGAAGTCCCTTGAAAAAGGTACGAACTAACGTGTCTTTTGCGAGGTTATGATGTGGACACTTTATAAGTAGATCGGTGAAATGATTCCAAGCCTTTGAAAATGATTCATGAGGATTTTGTCGAAAGAAATGAATCTTGGAAAGTATTTCATTGGTCTTCAGTGGTGGGTAAACATGTTCCATGAATAGTTGAACAAGTTTAGCCCACGAGTCCACAGAATTAGGCGTTTGGGTAGTTAACCAAGACGCCGCCTTATTGGCTAAGGTGAAGGGAAATACCTTTAGTTTAATTTGTTCAGCACCTACCGTAGGATGGTGGAATGTAGTAAGGACTTGGTCAATCCAACGCATGTGCTGATAGGGCTTTTCATGGTCTAACCCATGAAAAATGGGTAACAAATTAAATATATTTTGGGGGATTCGGAAATCCTCCACTGGGTCTGATAGAACGATGCAAGATTTAGGGCTATCGTTCAAGGCTTTGTAAAAGTCTGAGAGAGGAAACTCTCTTTCTTCAGCCATTACTTCAGGTGGTGTGTGTGGTATGCTAGCTAGAGGTGTAGTGAGTGGTATACTAGAAAGACTTGTTTTTGTTGCCGTTGTCGGTTAATTACGTTAGGTGTTTTATTCGCCCGACCTTAATCTCATGCAAGGCTAAAACCAATCTTAATGAAACACAACAACACTCTAAACAATCGATATGCTAGTATGAACCTCTAACAAAAGATGCGAGGTGTGGAAGAAAAGAGTACTTGAAAGCCTCCTTGCTTCGCTTTATGAATAGCGTCTTGTTTACGCGTGCTCGGGTGTATATAACAAGTTAGAACACTGAAAACTTTGAAGAAATGGAAGTTCAAAACAAACTTGTGGAAATCGAGGCGGTTTCAGCAGAGGGCTGGCTTTCGAGAATATGCCTAGGCAGTAGGGCGAGGTTAAGCTTTTAGGCAAAGATTAGGATTCGGTGTGCAAGGTGCAGGTGGGCTCCAAGTTGGCCTTGGTAGGGCGCAGGTGGTATTTCGGCCAAAAGTTGGAATTCAGCGTGTGGCGAGGTGGCGTTCTAAGTTGGTTTTGGTAGAAGTGCGCCCGAAAGTAATTTTAAATGGAAACTTGCAAAGCTGAAATAGACAACCACAGTGAGAATCCAAACAAGGGTGGGTGGGTTATGGGACTTTGAAAACTATCAATTCTAAAGAAAACAATACTAAAGAGTACTAAGATGGCAGCGGTGCCATTTGATAACCGTAAAAAGATAGTTTTCACTAATGAATAAAGCTATGAAACTCTAAACGAAAGTAAAACTATAAACTGAACTGTTACTTATCAAAATATTTGTTTTCTACTCGAATCTATTGACATAGAGTTGGAATATAAGATTAGTTCCACTCCTAGTCCTTTTACATTCAAGTCTTCCACAATTGATGGTCTATCCAAAGTCAATGAGAGATTTACGAGGGAATTTATACTACGATGTGAATTCAAATAATAAGCTACGAATAATAAAATGACAAATTACTAAGAGTTGAATCTATATAGAGAATTAGGGGAATTTGATTCCACCTTGACTCCAACTTAATAAACTAGCGTAGATTTGTTGTAAACCAATTCTTACGTTTTCCGCGGTAAGAATTGGTCGTTCTAATCCCTAATTATACATGGCATTTCTCCCAATTCATAATTAGCATGTCAAGGTGCAACGAATCAACCCATTCTTATGGCTTAATCAACGACCTTCTAGAGTGGAATAGATTTTTACAACGATTCTATACTACATGATATCCACTTTTACTACGTTAGAGATTGTCTCTCTAATTTGACAAAAGTGCAAATTCAAAGTTTCCTTACTTACAAAATTTAGATTGGTTCATATAGTTGGAGTAAAGATTCGATCTAACCTAAAGTCTAGGACAACTACAACTTGGTTTTTACTCTTAGGGAACTAGTGAGTAAGTTTAAATACTAATACTAGATTTCTTTTTTTCACAAACATAAAAAAATTAAGTTTCAAGTGAATCCAACTAAAACACAGTACGATTTACTAAAAGAAAATATGGAGAGTTAATCCTCCTCATGTGAAGTTAACTTTTGTTGTTGATTTTAATAAGTTTATTTTATTCTTCCTAGAACTCATAGACAAGTCTAATAGAAGAAAACTTGATCCCTAACATGTATGGCTCATCTCTAAGCTCATACATGCTTAGCAAGTGGAACCAAAGCAATGACTTATCTCTAAGCTCATCACTTTGATCCCTAACTAGACACTACACCAATTATCATTTTAGGATAGGGTGTAGGTCTAGTTGTTCTTCCTAAACAACCCACCAAACCAACAACAAAGATTTTTCCCTCACATGAGTTTGATTAACTCCCCAAAGGGAAGTTAGCTCATGATCCTTGGGATGAAGGATTACAAGTTAGAAAGTACAAAAAGAGAGAGAGAGAAAAAAGAAAAAGAAGACTAATTATCTAACTCACTTGCTTTCACTACACCATAACAGGCTATTTGCAACGGCAAAAAAGCGTTGCTAATAATTTTCAACGCTTTTAAGCGTTGCAAATATGAGCGAGTAAAGTGTTGGAAATATTTGTAACGCTTTAAAAGCGTTACCAAACAGAAATTTCAACATTTTAAAAAAAGCGCTGCAAAACGTAACTTTCAACGCTTAGTATAACTATTTTGTACACATGTTTAAAACCTTTGCAACGGTTTTATTTCACAAACCAACAAGAAAGATTTTTCCTCACATGAGTTTGATTAACTCCCCAAAGGGAAGTTAGCTCATGATCCTTGGGATGAAGGATTACAAGTTAGAAAGTACAAAAAAAGAGAGAGAGAAAAAAGAAAAAGAAGACTAATTATCTAACTCACTTGCTTTCACTACACCATAACAGGCTATTTGCAACGGCAAAAAAGCGTTGCTAATAATTTTCGCAACGCTTTTAAGCGTTGCAAATATGGCGTCGGTAAAGTGTTGGAAATATTTGCAACGCTTAAAAAGCGTTGCAAACAGAAATTTCCAACACTTAAAAAGCGTTGCAAACAGAACTTTCCAACGCTTAGTATAACTATTTCGTACACATGTTTAAAACCTTTGCAACGGTTTTTATTTCACAAACGCTTTTTTAAGCGTTGGTAATTTGTTTAAAATTTTACCAACGGTTTTAACCGTTGCAAAGTTGTTAGTTAATTTAAAAAAATAATTTAAAATTCGTTTGTAACGGTTATAAACCGTTGCAAAGTTGTTAGTTAATTTAAAAAAAATAATTTAAAATTCGTTTGTAACGATTATAAACCGTTGCTGATGGGTTGCTAAAAAAAAAAAATCTCATATTTTGTAGCGAGACCAGCTAAACCAATTTGGTGGTATAACCCATTAATATCAGTTCCCTAGGAGTAATAAAGTTTTGTGATCAAACTGCTATCACAATGCCTATTTCCACTTACAGTTCAAATCAAATTCATCACAACATTATCACTACAACAGTATACACAAAGCTATATATTCCCTGAACCACCAAATAACCCCAAATAATAAGATCTCATACAGACATACCACTTGACAACAAAATGCAGAAAAACAGAAACACATTCAAATATAAACAAAATCCAAACCTGCTGTGCTTGAACATATTCATCAAATCCATCCAAAGTGCAATCATGATCAAATTCACTTTTTGGAAACACAACATTATTATCATCCCACTCTTCCTCAATCAAAGGCGCACCATAATGCTCCCCATTCTTCGGCCCCGGTCCACTTTTCCTAAACACCCTACACAACACAAATGCATCCTTCCCCACAAAAAAAAAACAAAAACACATTATTGGCAAGTAAGTAATCCTTCAATAAAGACCTATAAATGAATTTGAACAAGTAAAAACACTTGAGAATAGTACTTGTGTGAATCCTTCAATAATTACTAGCAGAGACAAAATTTGAGTAAAAGTGTAAAACTGATGCCGGCAATGGCGTGTGCACTAACTAAAGTCACTAAATTTATTGGAAAATTTAAGCTGAAAAATTCAAGTATTGCACGGGAAAGGGACTCACCAAACAGAGAGGTCTGAGCTCCAAAGTGAGATGGAGTCGTTCCTAAAGGATCGCTACTTTGGCCAAAGGCGATAGTGAAAGTAAAACCCAAAATTTCAAATTTCTTCCACGGTATGTAACTTATGAAATGCCGGTTCTTGAGTTAATGAAATCAGTTGGTGGTAAATTTGGCTTGTCCTTACCGCACATCCAAGCGGGGATTGCCGCGACTATCATATGCCATGGCTGCTTCGATCTCGGATGAAAATGTCCCCAACCATATTCTATATTGGTTAGAATAGATTTGAGCCCCACAGTTTCCATTCTTTTTGCGGAACAACACCTTTGAATTTTCCTGGAGATGTTTGAGTGTGAAGTCCACCACTTGTGTTGGTAGAATAATGAAGATTTGTGCTAGACATGTTGAATCTAAAGAACAAAGCATACAAGATATGCATTAAAAGATCTAGACATGATTACTCGATTAGCAAAACTAAAAGCTTGAAACTTCAAGTATAAACAAATCAAAGAACTTAGTGCATGAGATTGGATTTAAAGACTTTTGCTACCCGGATATATATAGGATGAAGTAGTCGTTTCAAATCGGGAAACAACCCAACAATGAAGGTAAATAATTGAAATCATTCTATACAAAGAATCAATTTAGAAAACTCATTTATCGGTTCATCTGTATTAGAAGCTTCTTCAAATTCTTCATCTTCAATACTCATCTGTATTAGAAGCTTCTTCAAATTCTTCATCTTCAATACTCATGTTTGTTACTTATTGTAAACCAGTGAGCATAACAAGCACGTAGTATAGACAAACAACGTGGTATTGCATGGATTTATTGTAAACGATCGATTCTAAAGCACACAGATCGTTGCTAATATTCTCGTTTTAATAATATATAACAAGTTTGAAACGCTAAAACCACAAACTAATATTGGGGGAACCCTATGTACAGATATAAATATTTTCCCAATCAATTAAAATATTTAGGATGTCATCTTTGTCGACTTTTACCTCGATAAGTATTTCCTTTCCATCCCGAAGATAATCAGTACTGCATATGATTACAAATACATAGTGTAGTCAAGATCGGCGAGGACAATAATCCACTAAACATAATTAGTTTTTGACTAAAATATTTATATAACAAACAATTGAAATGAAAATTCACAAACAAGAAAAGCATACTCTGATCTCTCTCCTGACTACCCTCACGATGTTCCTGCAATTGAAATAAAAAATAAATAAATAAAGAAAGAGGAAATTATTATGTAAAGAGAAAATGAGAAAAACGAACCAGAAAATGTAAAGAGAAAAGGTTTCTTTAGGCAATCAAACTTCCTTTCGCTTTCTGAGAATCTTAGCCAACCCATCACCAACCTATAACACCAGTTAAGGAATAAATTTATTCTATTGCAAGAATGCTTATTTTCAAGTTCTTGGTTTTCCACTGTAAGTACCTTATTATGCATGGAAACAGACTCTTTCACAAGGTCTTCATCATCACTCGACTCTCATCTATAGACAAATCAACCACACAGAGAAATGCTTCGAGTCATGAAATATAATGGACATACTACAATATCATTGTAAATGCAAGGAAATGAGACTGACTGACTTAGTTACGGAAAAGAAAAAGTAATCCTAGATGTCTAAATTCCATATAATGCTATCTTTCATAAATTCTTTCAAAAAGATTGCAATCGTGAAAGAAAATGAAACAGTGTTAATTGCGATAAAGGCACCGACCTTCCATATCCATATCAGAATCTGCAGGTGAGTGGGATGTATCTTCATTTGCATATTGAACTTCTGAAGGTCTTGACGGCGAACAACTTTGCTCAGACCGAGTATGCTGTTCGGATTCCATTAGACACTTTCTTTTCATCCATTCAAAATATTCATTTGCAATATTTTTAAAACGGAACTTCGGTGGCCCCTTCTAGGCTTAATATAGTCGTACATTATTTCCTCGCCAAGAAGTGTGTGTGTGCTTGTGGTTGAGTTAGAAATACGGTATTCTTTCCTTCCACAAGTTGAGCTCCCGGTACGTCTGCATTGAACAACCAGTATAGCCCATGGATCCCGTGCCTCGCAATCGAGTTATCTTTACCTATAACTCCTGAAGAGAATAGAGGGGGGTTTGCTTTTGGGTCGTTGACTCGAACCTGGAACAATAATGACACTCTTAAATCAGTTTATAATGCATGACTAGACCTATAGCCCACACTATTTTTTGTCAAATTTTCAAACATACTTGCAATTCAGCCACAGTTGTGGATGCAAGTGCTACTCGCAATGTGTATGTTTGGTTCTGTTCGACCTTGTCAAGATTGAAAACAATCTGCCAAGTAGTTGCTTGAAAGGTTTTATCTTCTTTCTTCTTGCATTATAAGTTTTAGTCATAATTTTGTATAAACCCTTCTGACTATCATAATCGCATCATGCAAACTTTCTTCAGCCTCCTCAATAAACTGAAATGAAAACAGAGGATGTTCATCAATGAGTAATCGTTAACACACAAGATTTATTTAGATCACACAATTATAGGTGTTCAGATACCTGATCAGCTCCACCATGAAGAACAATTGTTTCTTTGTCCCACGATGGACATCAACCAACGTAGCATAACCGGCGAGAATCGGTCCACCACTCTCCCTCCTCCTTTATCCGGGCTTGGGACCGGCAAAGGTGCAAAGACTTTCATTACTTTGTAATCGGGCGAGTTAAAAACGGGTTGTTATCTCTTCAACCTGTAAAAAACCAAAAAACTTTCATAATATAACATTCTTATAAACCATCTAGCCATCATATACCATCATAACAAGCTATATTGCACAAGTTCGTTATGTCATTCTTACATCTTGCAAAAGGCTCGTACCATTACTTACAAAAAACATACTCAAAAAACCAAAATAGAAAAAAGTTTGCATATCCCACACAATAGATTACTCATACTGCAACCTTGATTCAAGCCAAATCAAAGGCCCCCCTTCAACAAAATCACTAAGGTCCGAGCAGCCAAATTGAGGTCCATCATAAATAGGAGCATTGGGAACCAAGACTTCCTGGATGTAGATCTTTTTCTCCCCTCCAAGGACGACTCTACCATGGCAAATATTAGCGGTGGTAGTCATAACATATCCCCTAGCAACCGGAACACCATCTTTACCTAATAGGATAACCTTAAGAGGTGGACTCAACGTTTCAGCAAGAGGGTTTTCCGGAGGGTTCGCTGGAGGGTTTGCAGGAGGGTTCGCAGGAGGGTTCACAGGAGGGTTCGCAGGTTCAAACATATTCATTAAATTCTGTTGAGACGAACGACGAACTGAGTTGGAACCAACATCGGTTCCGGGTGTTGTATCCCCACGCAGCGGTTGACTATTCGACATTCCATTGTTGGTTACAAGCTTAAGCATATCCTTACAAAATGAAAAACAAAACTAAGATTTATATATATGATGAAAGCAATAAGTTTTATATTTAAGGCAAACTCACCATCAACACACCATCAACTCTAGCTATGGAGGACTTCATCTCACTCATTTCACCCTTAAATTCAGAATTTGATGAAGACCTTGCTTGTGCTAACATCACCTTCGCAATACTTGTACGTTTTAATTGCTTCTTAGAGAGGTTAGAGATGATTCCACGAGTCCTATTCCCTTTGTCCGCTCCTAAAAACGGTCAATTGGTCATTATCAAAATCAAGATGAGTTGCACTACCCTCTCCACTTGAAGTTGCATTTTTTCTTTTCTTTTGAGCAGCCTCCACCAATTCCTATAGTGTTTTCCATGGAAATTAGTTCAAAACTAGCAAGTTAGTACAAACTTAAGGTAAATCAGTCGAGAAAAAATTGTCTATAATAACAAAGACTTAACAAAATTATAGTTGGAACTCAAGTGAAATGCAAACTCACATAACGGGCTCGAGCACTCTCCAAAACAGTTCCATTACGACGTTCATGTCCTGCTTTCCAACTGTCTACCCGTCCATGTATCTTGTCAGGATTTTGTTTATTCTACATGTACATTGGTAAATAATTGTTAGCATATCGTGATCAAAATTTAAAAGTTTATGGAAAGACACCTACCATTTTATGCAACATGTTGGCATCATGATCCCGCCAAGTGTATGTCGAGAATCATTCAGTTTTATATTCTCACCATTCTTCGCTTTTCTTGCCATCACTTCAGGAGTGTTCTCATATAGTACAAACTGTTCCCAATGATTTGGATCAATGCCATCTGGGCATGCGGCGATTTGTTCTTCCAAGGTCTCAAACTTATTCAATATATCTTTTCTCAAGAACCATTTTCCATATCTAAACTTAGTACAAAGTTTTTTTTCTGCATGTGAACGAAGCTAGTGCTTGGTCGACATTTGTAACTTCAAATTCATTAATCATAAAACACAAGTTATATAGTAATGTGAATGAAGCTAAAACTCAAAATGTCTAGTATGCATTAAAAAAAAATCAGAGGTAAACCTTACCATTAAGGCATTCCAAACCTTATCCTTGAAGTCAGGATGTACAAGCCTCCAATCAGTGTAACTAACTGGGATACGAGCTCGAATGAGACTACCAGCACGAGTATTCCATCTGGAGGCATTATCACCAACGACAACACCATCAATATCAATCAATACAGGTAACTTCCTAACATTTTCTGATTCTTGCATGTCGCCTGAAGGCTGAGATGCCTGTGAAACTGAAGTAGAAGGCTGTGATGCATGTGAGGCAGAACCAGAAGGTTGAGATGCACTAGGCTGTGGTTGACCTGATACCATTTCAAATGAAATCCTAACATATATTGCAAAATAGTCTATTAGTAGTCTGGTACTGAAAAATATAATCGTTAAAGGGTGAGAAAGAAGAATAAATAAAAGTATATAAACAATTCAATCCAAACAAAAGTATTTCATTACCTTATCACACATACCACCAATTTAATAAACCCCAGAGAGATACATAACAAACAAAATGAATAATAATAATAATATACACAATAAGCATACATATTAAGACTGGAAACTTTAAAGCAAAAAATTGTATCATAGTTTGGAAACTAAAACAATTACAATCAGGTTAAGCACTTCATCAAAGGCTTCAAATTAGGTTGGTCCTCAAGGGTAGATTGGAAAACAGTTGGTACATCTAGTGAGTCAACTCCACACGTCAATCGCCTCGGTGAATGGATGACTACCGACCAATTAGGATTTTTCAAGTCCTTCGAGTAAAACACTTGACTAGCTTCGGAAGCGAGAATGACCGGCTCATCAAAGTACTGATCAACACTTTTCATCTTATTAAGATTGACCAACACCAAATTAGAGTCTGGACAGAGCTTGCAGCCATTGGTCTTGTCCTCCACCCTCACCCAATTGCAATAAAAGACTACTTGTTGAAAGTCTGTATAGTCCACCTCTAATATTTGTTCAATAACCCCATACCACTTCGTCGATGCATCTACTGGATTTTTGTCTTTCCTACTTGACGTAAACGAAGTGATTGCCTCCATGCAAACACCACTATCTTGTGTGGCAACTGTTTCGTCATGCGACCTAGTAGAAAAGACAAAACCATTGATGCGGTACTTTCTATACATTTTAGCTTGGTGCAATGGTCCTTCAACTAATCGCCATAAGTCACTCTTGGTGTCATTTGCAGCCAATAACTGTAAAAAGACGATAGTTAGAAAGCTAATATTACTAACTTCAGATTTCCTATTTAACTAATGGATGAATTAAACAATACCTTGTTATATAACCAAACAATGAAATCTGTTTGTATCTGCACTTCTGACTTTGCAACCCCTTTTCCTCTACCACGAGATTGTAAGGAGCGGTATTCACTACAAATCGTTCATGCAATTACACATGAGTATTTTCATGTAGAGTACTAGAGTGGGTTTAAAAACCAAATGTGTCAAAAAACAACACACCTGTAGTAATCATCAAGCTTTTCGACGTCTAGTCGAAACAAGACCCATCTATGTATTTGAATCCATTGTTTAACACTTAAGGTCACAGTCTTACCATCGAGAAAAGGCCCTTCATCACTGTACTCGCCATCTTCATCCAGAAAGGCCACACGCTTCGATTTATGATTTCCATCCCGCGAATTGGGCATATACTCCATAGCATACCTAACTGACTCAGAAACAATATACGACTCTGCAATGGACCCTTCAACATATCGTTTATTGCTGGGAATATTTTTACACTCTTTCATCGCCCTATTAGAATAAGAAATTTAAGTATACACTTTCAATTTTTAAAATCCAATTATAGAAAAAGCTAGAGAAGATATTAAGGTAAAAGTAATTTACATACCGTTCAAATGGAAACATCCACCTTTGATGCACAGTTCCACAAAGAAGCACTTCATCGACCAAATGCACCATGAGGTGGATGCTGATATCAAAACGATGGTGGAAAATATTTTTCAAGCACGCACAATGCTTCTGCAACCATGTACTTGGCCTCTTGGATATGTTGCCGGACTAAGACTTTAGAGCACAACAAGTTGAAGAATAAGCTTATCTGATGAATAGCTCTTCGCAGAGGTCGCGATGTTTAGGAAAAGCATGTTGAAGCAATACAGGTAGCAAATAACACATAATGACATGATAGTCATGAGATTTCATTACGAGCAAACCAGGTGGATTTAAAGTGACAATGTTGCTCAGATTTGATGAGAAACCAGAAGGAAGCTTCAAGTCCTTCAAAATTTTGCAGAAATTTAACTTTCATCTTTAGCTAAGACAAATGGAGCCTTCGGTTTTATTGGTTTCCCGTGGATCGGGTCCGATTGCATCCATCGACCATCGTGAATTCAAGATCTTCCTTATATCTCTTCAAGACCATGTATCCTTTGACTTGTCTTTCTTGTCTAGGATGTAATTTAGTAGATGTTCCGCAACATTTTTCTCAAGTATGCATCACATCAACAACATGTCGGGATTTATGAGTGGGCCAATAGGGCATATCCCAAAAATTGACCTTTTATACCAAGCCCTCAGAACTTGAACATCTTCATCATCTACACTATCATCCAAATTCACATCGGATGTGCTTCTTTTGCTACCGGTTGGGATTTTACCCGGCTTATACTTGATATGACTCATTGGGCTGCATAACTTTTTCTCCACTTGACCTTAGTGGAGCAATGTTCAACTCTTGATCTTAAGTCCCAAGTATTTGCGACCAAAACGGGTGACCCAACGGAAGAAAGGGCGATAGTTTGTGTAAACAATCTTCTTTGCATGCTCAAGATATATCGATTGAGTGTTATCTCGAACAAATCGGACATGCTTTGTAACCATGTGTTATACAGACCGCTAAGTTTCCAAAAGCAGGAAAATCATGAATACCCCACATTAGCATAGCTCTCAAGGTAAAATGTTGTTTTTATGCATGTCATAAGCCCGACCCCTTCCTTCCACAACTGTTCCAACTCCTCATACAATGGCTGAAAAACGTCGTCGATATTGACCGGTGCCTTCCGCCGGTATTAGGAAACACATCATTTGGAACTCTGGTTTCATACATAAAGAAGGGGGGAGATTATAAGGTACCAAGTAAACAGGCCAACAACTGTAGCTAGTGGATTGTATTCCACGGGGATTGAAACCATCAGTTGCAATTCCAAGCCAAACATTACGCCCTTCCTGAGCAAAATCAGGCCAACTTTTTTTACATGTTTTCCACTGGATTGAGTCAATGGGATGTCGCATATGATCCCAAGAAGGTGTAGCTCGGTCGTGCCATGTCATTTCGTTCGCTATCCATGGGATAGTGTACAACCTCTTGAGCCTTGGAATCAAGGGAAAATGTCTCAAAACTTTATTTGGCTCTTTTGTTTCTTTCTTACCCATCTTTCCTTCTTTCACTTTGTATCCGGGTGCTTTACACCTAATCGGCGACATTCCGTTAACTTAACATCATCTTTCCAGTATAACATACAATTGTTCTCACATGCATCGATACTTGTGGCTTTCATTCCTAGATCTTTCAGCATTGCTTTCATTACAGGGTACTTTGATGGCAAAGTGATTCCTTCTGGGAACCATATCCTCAAAAGGGACAAAAGTGCAGACACACTAGTTCCTGACCAACCATATTTCTTTTTCAAGTTATGAAGGTCAACAACTGCTGAAAGTGTAGTAACGGGAGCCTCACATGAAGGGTATAGCTTTTGTTCAACCATTTTCTTGTATTCGTTGTACCTCTTCCCCAAATCAAGTTCAAGAACAGGTGGTGGTTCAAAATCCTCCATATGATTTTCTTCATCCTCATTCAAATCACCTGCAACTACTTCATGCACTCCATAAGAAGCATCAACAAAATTCCCCATCCCAAGCCCTTCGGCCTCAGTGTTTTCTTCTTCAATCACTGGCTCCACCACCGGATCCGTACATGGGTTCTCACCATGTAAAATCCATACACGATAATTCTTATCTATCCCGTACTTAATCAAATGTCTAGAGATTGTACCAAACACAAAGCTTTTTCCATTTCGACATTCTCTGCAAGGACAAGGACACGTGGTCGAGCCGCGGTTGTTCCGCGATCGCGCAAATTGAATGAAATCAGCCACCCCTTGTTTGTACACATCTCCAAATCTGTCAATTCATTCATCCACTCTTTACGAATTGGGCGGAGACATTCTGCAAAATTAGACGTGGGGGGTTGAACAAGCACATTGTGTAATCTATCGATTTGATACAACATAATACACAATCAAACCTTGAATATAGACACAGAGTACTAAGGCTTTTGTGTAAGTTGTTGAATCCTAAACTCGACTTCAACTACATCAAAAGTAAGCTCTAAGTCGGTCCAGCGCAGCTGGCCTAGGTAGCAAGCAGCACTAGTATTCTCGAATTCTAGCTAAGTCTATGATATTAAAGGAATAGCTATAAATAGAATTAACAAAGAATATTAACAAAGAAAAATTGATTTAATCTGCCGTAACATTGGGCTATACTACCACCTTAGGCAGGCACCGCCATCGAACCCTCAGTCGACATATCTTTATCTAAGCAACCACATATACTTCATCATTGTTTCACCACTGAACATAAGAAAACTTCAAACAACAGCATCTATCAATACTCAGTCGATGTCAAATTGTGATACTTGCTCGGTTCTTATATAGAGTTGTTATTACGTGGACTGCTTTGTTACTACACAATTGCGTGAGGTCTTTGCATACGTTATTACGTGGACTCGATAAACCAACACCTCAACCTTTTCTAATTTTGTCTAAAATAGTTTCTATCTTAGCTAGTCCACAAAAAAAATTTGCATTGAGATTGATTGAGACAAACAATTGACACCTCTGATCATACACAATATTTACGTATCCTAGCAACCGTTACAAGTCACTGTTGATTTAGATCCGAGATTCGTGTGTGTGCACCAAGATCTGTGTGTGCCGAGATCCATAACCGAAACAATCCAACGACAACTAGTAATGGTTGCTGGAATTTGATCCCAGTAACCGGTTACTGTGTAGCCGGACTCAAAGGAAAATACTGCATTCCTCTACTGTGTGTTTAACAACTCAGTTCTTTGGCCTAGGGGAACAAAAAATCCTTTAAAGAATTTTTGTAATCTATGGAGAAACCACTTCATCAAAAAAGGAATAATAATAATACATTCCAAAGTCAATTGAATTTTCTTTTTGACAAACTTTCAAAGTAGTTACATGGAAAAGAAAATAACGAATCTGAGATTAAATTATGAAGTCAAATGGAATTCTCTTTTTACTAAACTTTCAATATGAAATTGCATCGCTATTGTTATTATTATTTTTTCCGATAAAGAGAAATTGCACTACTAATTTCTCATTGTTTTCCACGTAATAGTTGTTTACATGTGTACTTCATTTCTTGTTCCACACGCAAAGAAGACCCCCTCACTCCAAATCTCTTTCATGTGATGTGCCCAATATCGCCCAAGGTTATATAAAAGCGGTCGGGTGTTGGTTTGGGCCTTGGTTTCCCCCCCGCAGTTTTTGGCGGAGAATTAATTCACCTATTTTTCCAAGAGCTGTAATTTTGCAGGCTGAACGGTGTAACAACGCCAACCCTCAATTGTGTGCGAAAAGCCTTATCATTTGTGGTTCAAGTGTGATACTTGCTCGGGTCTTATATAGAGTGAAATATCAGTATAATATTCATTTAAGTGAGCAGACCACATTGTAATTCAAATAAAGCAATGTAATGCCAACACGACTGATCAAATCCTTTCTTCTTAGCAGATTCTAGAAAAGTGAGCGTAAAACTGTAAGAGAGAGAGATCATCGAGAGAAGCCTAGCAAGTCAAAGGCATATACAGATTTCCTGCTAGTATTCTAAATAACATACTAGAATAAATGCCAACAAATCAAACCTAATCTACATATTCGAGCACCACGAGAGAAATTATCATATCAAAACCAGAAGGCCACAACTAGTAGCAGGGATAACCTTTGAAAAAACTCTTAACTACATACTAAAAACTAAGCTTGCATATATGTATGAATCAAGTAGTTCTTGCTAATAGAGAGACTTCAATAAGAAATAGTAGAAGCTAGAAAGGATAAAGGAAAGAGAGAGAAATTTCAGAAGCTTTAAACTCACGCTTCTTCTAAATCAATAACTTTAATAGCAACATCTCTGTTAAGCTCCTTATCAAATCTGCAACGACAGAATGTAACAATGCATATTAAGTCAACGTGTAGGAAACCAACAACTCAGGATTTATGTGAAAATCTTACTTCTCAAATGAATTGAATAAGATATATGCTAGACAGATGTAGCGCTTTTGATATAGACTAAACAAAAACTGCTTAAGTGCAAAAGAGCGTCTAGGAGTATAGCAAATCAGTCTCCGTGAACCAAACGGTATGTATGAGAACCTCACATTATAATAGTTTTTTCAATCCATACAAATCTTATTAATACTTTTTCTCCAGCATGTAACAAACTAGAAAGAAAATGAAAAATTATTACCTCAAACTGCAAGAAATGGATTGTGTCAAACGTTGCAAAAGAATTCACAAATTTACTTGCAAAAGAATTCCAGAACTTTCAGGAAAGAGTTCTGATTTCAAACGTTGGGGGGATTAACTTTCATGATCACAAATTCACAACATGCTTTCGATACGGTCATAAGATAGATAATTGTAAATTGTGATTACAGCTAATGAAGAGAAAAGTTTGAGGAGAAAAGAGTGTATGGCTTAATTAGTTTTGGCCTTCTCTCACACTGTTTATATAGGAAAAATAGTTAGTTCTGAAGAAATGCGCCTATTTAATGTCTCGGCTTAGACACTAACATATAATTAAGGTAGATATATAGCCAAATATAACATTTGCTACTTACTAAATATCATTGACGATTGTGGTATGGATCACCAGTTAGCATTTACTCAACACTAATATCTGATATTATCATGTAAACGTAGTTTGGTTTCTTTAGTCAGTAATAAGTTAATGACCTAATAAATAAGATTTATACATTATATGATTGTAGTCGTAGTAGTGTGAATATGTATTTTCCCATATTTCCGGTACCAAAAGTTTATTAAGAGTTGAAGAGTGTACAAGACTTAGAAACCTTACGTAATAATACAAGAAAAACTCTAATACTATGCTCAACCAACTATATGGGAAGTTATTAAACCTGAAGCGCTACATACTTCTAGAATCTAGCAAAAGCACCCCAAAGGTTTTTCATGCTTGCGATAATTTGGTCAAGATATGAGGAGTTCTTTTACTTTCTAGTTGTTGTTTCTTTCCAACCAGATTGGGCCAGGACACTGTATGAGGGAGCAATTCCACAAAACATACGGCCGAGTTTTGTCAGTTTGTTACACATTCTTATTGTACTAGTTACATATTACGCTATTACCTGACTATCTGAGCATATTCATAAATATTTTCAGCTCTCTATTTTACATGAATGAATGAGTAATACGCTTGAGCAGGTGATGCCAAGCCCAGATAAAGCAAATAGCATCATGTTAAGTGAATGGTTGCTCATAGTTAGTGACAAATCCCAAACCAACTTTATGATCTTACAGTTAATATGTTCATCGATAGGTGATTGAATTATAATGACCATTATTTATATATTTAAGTTTAAGGAGTCACTAGTCATGCTAATAACAATTTTGTGGCGAACACATGCTAATAATGACTAGTAAAATGGTGAAGCACATACCTGCAGATGTCCTAGAGCATTTTGTGCATGTGGCTCTGCCATAGATGCTTCAAAATCAATGTAGAAAAGGTAATCAAAGTACTGTCATCATAAAGGATTCACTTAACCAACTTATAGGCTTTAAAACTGAACATAAAAGGAAGTTTCACCTCTTTGAAACAATTGAAGAATAATTCTATTAAATGTTAAAAGACGGATAAAATCTTTTAACATCTATAGTGTATAATCTTTTACTAGTGATATCTCTAGTAGTTCCATCAGAAATTAGGGATGTTAGATTTTATTATCCCCGAAAAGTCATATCAAAGACAAACATTTCCCATATATAAGGATGTTATGTAACTTTTGTGTTATGAATCATAGCGCATATTACTGTCTCTTCTTTCCTAACACTTTTTTACAAAACTTTGAGAGCCTCAGAGTAGACATTCTTGTGTACACTTTTGGATAAGAGATGAAATGTTTATGTATCTAGATTGCTATATTGCTCTTCATCTTCTTTCTTTATCAATGTGGGGCTATCTTTTATGTGATTGTCCATCTGGTGTCGACCAAGGTGGTGTCCTTATGGAGTGGTTCTTGATTCTTTTTGGTTCAAAGAAGTATCAAGATCCTCTATAGAAGCGAGAGATCTCAGAGCCTACACTGCTGCAGAAATGACATGGCTAAGGACCTTGTTAAAAGTGTATCCGTCGGATCCACCAATGCTTTTAGGGTGACAACTTCGAGTGCTATGACACTATCTTTAAACCCCGTGTTTCATGCGTGTACAACTGTAATCCGAGCTGTATTTGTAACAAACTATACCGATTCTCTAAGAATAAGCAATGTAAGTTTTCATTTGCAGGAGAATAAAACAATTTCAAAGAGAATGGCACAAGGGAAAACAACGAGAACATTCATAATCCAATCAGAAATCAAATAAAATAGAGTTTTGCAGGTATCCATTCTCCTATCAAACCCTAGTGTAGAATAATAGAGAGGAGTGAGTCTTGAACCATGTTTACACAGTCTCACTCACAACAAACTAATTACTCTCACCAAAAAAGTTCTTTTTCTTTTCATCGTTTTTCCTCAAAACTTAAACAAGAATCAGGTGAATCATCATCCAAACTTCCTATTTCCAACACTTCATCTTCCTGCTCATCTCTTGTAACATTCACAACCTGAACACGAGGAACCAAAGTACTAGTACCGATGACGAAGAACCAGCAGAATCGACTTTGATTATTGAGCGGAACCTCTCGAACTAAAATTCTAGTCATCTTAAATTTCCAACTTAACCCCTTAAAATTGTCCTTCAAATACCCAAATGCTTATCACGTGCTCTAGCTTTAGGTATAGTGAAACCAATACCAAAGCTAAAAGATTTCACAATTTTTTGCTCTTCCTCAAATATCAATCTCTGCATCCCCCTAACAATTCTCATGAGACCACACAACACTCAAATAATTTCTATATCCTCAAAACTCACCAATAAATATACCTGTTTTTTTTAATACTGAACTCAAACCTTGGAACCCAACCTATTAAAAAACCATTTAAAGTAATAAATTTTCATTCTTTTACACAATTACCCTTACAATTTATACAAAAAAAAAAAAAAAAAATGATATAGTGTTGTAATTTTTTCATTGTATGTTTTTTTAGACTTTTTTGGTTGTTATCCAAGTGGTTTCAACTTTCAAGTAAATAAAAACATGAAAACTTCATGTTGTAGAAAGACTGCCTCGCCTCCTTGGTCCAATTGTTTAACTAAAAACATTTCCTGCTATTTATCATGTGTTATGGAATTCGAAATTGATCAACATTTATAACACTAGAAGAATTGAACAAAATAAAAAAATTGAATAACAGCTAGAACAAGGATATTACTTTAAAGTTTTGAAGAAAGAAAGACAAGCAAAACATTTATACGTATTACGTAAAGAAAAAATATATTATATATTCATATATCCAATGCTTAAGAAATTTGGAAAATCCATAATTCAATGTTCTAGAAGTTACCGAAAATTCGTTGGAAATTTTAATGGTACGTTTGCCTACAACTAGGTCAGCATCTATGTCCTCTGTAAGACTGTAGCCATTATGGTAAAAGAAACAACTCTATGACAATCAACCAAAGCAACGTGTCACCTATATAAAAGGCTTCCAATATATGAAAAACAGGAACAATATTATAGATGCCGGGTAAGAAATATAAGTTATTGTGATCAGAAATGACATTTATAGGTATCAAAATAAAAATCACGGAAACAAACAAATTCTTGACTTTCAAACATGCCATCCTCCTGGATGAAAACAAAGGAAAAAAAGGACTATGAATGAAACCATCTCATATACTAACAAAGATGAGACCTTTAAACTAATTGTCATATCCTACCACTGTATTCAAACCTTCTTTTAAACGATGGAACACTATGTCGAAGTAATTAGCCAATTACATCAACAAAATGTAAGCAAGAAGCTGTACATTTTAAGACCGAGAGAACACCAAACCCAAATCTGGTAAGAACTAATTCTAGTGGCATCAACAAAGAACAAACCAAAGACACCTAACAGAGAGAAAATAGATCAATTCAATATAAAAATAGTTCCTCTACTTAAAAAAACACAACTTTCCACTAATAAAACTAATACCCATCAATAATTAGTTATATTTCACGCATAAAATTTTCACACAGGGGCTTACCAAAATGTTCTTGAGATACTCCTTAGGATCAACCGGTTCTTCGTCCATCCCTAAAATTTTCAAAGATAATATACCAATCAGATCCATTATTAAATATGTAAAACAAAACATGGCCATCTCTTTCTTCCTTTTTTTCACATAGTTTGGTAAAATTTTAATAAATGAATAAATTTAATAAATGGAATGATAAAAAGATTGAGACATGGTAAGTGACGGAAGAATATCACGACCTCAGATTGGATGTGTTTTCTGTGTGTGGACTGTATGAAGAAAAGGAAAAGAAAAATTGAAAATTAGTTTTGAGTGCGGTGATGAATTAGTTTTGAGGGGATGATAATTTTAGGGATGCGGCGGTGAGAGAGAGAGAGCGAGGAGAGAAAGAAATTTTCGTTTTTAACTCAATGATATTTCGTTTTTTTCGTTTCGCTCTTTCGCGAAATTTTCAAAATATTAATTTGTAACACTTCTCCAACGCTTTTTAAGCGTTAGCAATTAATTCCGGAAATTCAACCAAATAAAGTAACGCTTTACAATATTGTCAACGCTTATTTAGCGTTGGAAATTTACTAACGGTAAATAAGCGTTGCAAATAAAAAAAGGTGCGTGTTGCAAATATCCTATTATGGTGTAGTGTTTTGATTTATTTTCAACTAGAAGAAAACCAAAGTTTCCTCCATTAAAACTATTACAAGCTTTTCTTACCAAACTCCAAACTAAATAATAAAAATGACTAAGGAGCTAAAATAATACAAGGCAAGGAAAAGAAGTCAAGGGAGTAAATGGAGTGTGCCCCCCTTGTTTTGTTTTCTTCTCCATTTGAGAGAAATCTCATTTCCTCCCATGTGAAACATCAAACCACCCCATTTACTTCATTTTTATCTACCACATTAAAACAAAGTGACACCTTGCCTTTTTTTTTCACTATTAACACCTAATCTAATTAATTACATGCAAGGTGTCAACTTTGCACCAATAATTTGTCATTTTTGTCTTGACATGCTCCATGATTGATGACTCATCCAATCTTACGGGCCTGCATAATGGGTCCTATGTGCAGTCCAGTGGCGGTTCGGTCTTTAGGCAATTTTACAACTTCCCGCCTATGCGTAGAGTTCATCACCCTGATTGTCTAAGCATCTCACTTGTCACATTCGGAGTCCTGGTTCAAGAGGTAGGAGCTTCGGAAGTTTGATGCTTCTGTGCGGATTTGGAAGAATTTATATATATGTCGTTCCTCGTGCTTTATTGCAGGTTTAAATAATATTTCCATGTTTACTGCGAATACCTACAAAAGTATGAAAACATATTTATTTCATGATTATTAAACATATAATTAACTAAATTTATATGTCTCAATGGAGTTTCATAATACACTTTTGGGTGCTTATCATACTACCCCCCAAACAGCACTTTGCTTGTCCTCAAGCAAAGAAGAGACATTAACACAGATAAGTGGCCAAAAATGTGTAGTCCTAACTAATTCTCGTTTCCCAGAGTGCGGTTGCATTGACCATATGCAACAAGGCCTTAAACCACTAGGAATTCCCTAGTGGAAGAGTTATAGCCTCGTGAGAGTTTTCCAGAGAAGATACTCACAAACTTCATTTATACTACAACGACTTCGATGTAAGCTTCGTTTCCTAAATTAATCTCAGATATTCATACATCTCCTTAGTAGGAACGAGGATTGATTTCTTTGAAACTCAAGTTAATATGTATTCAATAATTAAAACATCTACATATGATCATGCATGCAGTGAACTTTTCATTGAAATGTACTAGCAAGGTTGTTTCTGAATCCTTTGGAGAGTGTACCTAAATGGGTTCTCACAGGTATGTGCCAAAACACAATTTCACTCAAAATTTTTCCACTCAGGTTTTGTTAACTCCAGTGTGTAGTGGGCACACGTTTCCTCACATCTCAATGACAGTCAAAGGAGCCGATGTCGATCAATCACGTCTACTACTTATTATCACACCACCCTACTCCTAATTGAGCTAGAGGTCTTTATTAGATATTGTGGGGCTTAGGTGATAGTGTACAAGAAAATGGAAATGGATAATCAAAATTTACGAGCATGAGAGAATAGGGTCTCCATATATTTACACTAGAGAAATCCTTGTTTTCTTTCCTTCTTCTAACTGAGTTTTCCAACCTTGTTCTTAAGCCTCTAATGTATATATATATATATATATATATATATATATATATATATATATATATATATATATATATATATATTTTATATTTTTTTTTTTTTTTCTAGATGGCTTAAGAACATGATTCTATTTTTCTTTCCTGAAGCAAGTATCTGACTTTTATTTGGGACAAGTCTTTCTCTTTATTCTTTCCACATTTCATCCTATTTCTCATACTCATCACTTAGGTAGGTTCTTTTATTTGGTTTAATAGATGGGTAAGGATTTTTTTTTTTTTTTTTTTTTTTTTTTGGGTGAAATTGAAAGGTTTGATGAAAGGTTCAGTGGAGTGACTAGCGGTAAAATTTGTAACAGGTAAGAAATTTTAGCTATGTCGATCCAAAGATGGCCTAAATTCTTGCCTAGGGTTTGGGTGGTGATTAAGTAAGTAGATGCGTGATTTTCTCTAATCGGAAAAACTACTCCTCTGTGTCATCACACACAAATCACTCATGTCAAGGTTTTTGGTTAGATTCTCACATGATTTATAGTTTAAGTAACTAACCGTTGGTTCTAGAAACTTACTGCTATGTGCAATCGATGATACTCAGTACATGAATGTTCATGAAAAGATGTATAAACTATTGCATACGTATTATCTTAAGTTTCTTAAAAACAAATCCTAATTCGGATACTAATGTGAGATTTCTAGACAACTTTCATCATTGAAAAGGAAACAAGACTTTGTCACTAAGTACAATTATTAACATAAAAATAAAAACTATATACAGGTTATAATTTGCCTAATATTTGCTACAGGGTTAAAGCATCCCTAACAGAATGATGCTTAGTCCTCGAAGTATTAATAATTAAAGAGAGAAAGTACCTGAGAACCGTGAGCAAAATTAGGGCTAGATTGCTGGAACAGAAAGGTTGGAGAACATAATATATTATTTAGAAAGAACAATAAAATGTTTAATAGCACACTAAACATAGCACACGAAATAATGAAAAACAATAGCACACGAAATAATGAAACATAATAGCATACGAAACATGAAAAACAATAGCATACCAAACATAAGGTTTAACTAGATATATGTACAATGGCAAGCTCAAGTTTACCATTCAGCAGGATGTGAAGGTCTGGCGTCCTCTTTAAGGAAATGCATTTCCTTAGCATCGCGCCAAAAGATAATAGTCTGCCAAATTTCTGCCCATTCTTCGTCTCCAGATTTCCTCAAATTTTTCTTCATATTTTCATCCTTCGGATAACAACGAACATGCCTCAGGTACCGAGCAGGACGCTTCCATTTCGAAACCTCAATGAACGAATGATTCTGTTTACCAGGCACATAAAATCTACCTTGGCCCAGTCATGAAAAGTAGCTGCAAACTGTGGGAAATGTGTCTTCATGATTCGGCAAGCGGTGATCAGTAAAAGTATATACTGATCCTGAAAAGTGCGAGCTCATTTCAGGTTGGAGATAACACAACCTAAGATGTTAAATAATGTATGACCTTGAGCGATTAATTAATTGAATACGACGCTTGGCTGACCCTCATTGGCGATAGAAAAATGTCAATCTCCCATAATGTTCAGGAGTACAAATAACATCGCAGTCCCCATGTTCATGGTCATGCTTGCTAATGGAATGGTGATGTCGCGCCATGGCACATGGCCATTTCCTTCTCATTTAATCTCAAGACCATCACCATAAGAGTCGCGAAACGCTTGGCACTGAAAGGAACGGTAAAAATTATGATAGATGTAATTCCATGATGCAGCAGGTTCGTGGTATGGAAGATCCAAAGTTAGGGCAAGTTGTTGTTCAGAAAAGATGTGAGGTGTGTCACCAACTAGGATTGTGAACCTATGTAAGTAGAAACCATGCGCATGGTTGAATGCTGGTGTGTCTTCCATATTAGCATAAAAGTATGCAGCCAAACTCGGAGAATAAGTTTGGTCAGGTTGAAGAATTAGGAAAGACCACCCGATGTTTGTAATGTAGTCACGGAAAAGATGGCCATAGGTATTGGAATCCATCATAGACTGAAATGATTGCTCAGGAATGAGTTTGGGAGATAACATGTTTGATGAAGATGCAATTGATGAAGATGCCATAATGGATGAAGTAAAGAAATAGGTAACGACAAAGGCAAACTGGATGGATAAATGAGTATGTAAGAAAATAGATCCTCCTGTAAGCACATGTTAAAATTATATTAGTCACAACGCAAATGATGACAATCCTATTAAGCATTTCATACGAAAGAAGACACAAAGATAAGACAAAATTCATAATACGACGAAAAATGTAATAACATATACGATTATTTATTTATTGACTTAGTAATATTAGAAAATTATGGATTATTATGTTGATCTTGGAGACTTATATCGTGCACCGTGATCGTTTAGTTCTTCCATTTGTTGGCCGAAATGCATCCGAATGTCCCCTTGGCTGGGAGAGAGTGTAGTTTGATTTTCCATAAGGAGAGCGTGATTCTGTAGGGACTGAGAATGATTTTCCAAGATTTCCTCCTGTTCAACATCATGCTTTGCTTGACGTTCTTGGAAATCCTTAAGAGTTGTAATGATGATATTCTGACGAGCGTGTAGTTCCCGCTTGCCATGATGAAGAAATTAAATGCCTTTCAAGGGATTAAAAAACTTTAGCATGGCATTTTCATCAAAGAAACGGTCAGGGTTTGAGCTTGGGTCGTTCCGTTCATCTATCAAAGTATCAGGAGTCCAAAAATCAATGGTGTAGTCTGTTTGGAGTACGCTAATATGTGCTTTTTGAAGTGGTGTTTCTGGAGAAATGACTGGATAACCCCAACGCATCATAATTTGTGTGACTAAAGTGCATAGAGGTAGAGGTGCTGACTTTCTTGTTTTCCTGGTGATCATGTTCCAGAGGTGTTGGATTAGACAAAAATCATCTCTTTGAGTCTGTAAAATCCAAAGTAGGTGAAGTTGAGTCTTTGTGACTTCTGATTGGTGAGATGTACCGATCACATTGTGTCCCAACCAGTGGAGCACGACTCGTTGATTCTGTTTCAAAGAGCGCTGAAGAACAACGTGATGTCTATTTCCCACTTCGCCATAAGATATGGTAGCTTTTAGTAAACTTTTGACAGAATCGAATGATGACTCTGGAAAAAAGCACTCCTGGGTATTCATTGGTATTTGAAGTATGTCGGAGATAATTTCCCTAGTCAATTCCAATCGTCATCCATAAGCATTGAAGTAGAATTTTCCATTCTCAGGTTCTATAAATTGGTAGAACATCAAAACCAATTCTTGGGAATAACAAGTCTCTTTGAATGATATAGAAGAGGCGTCCATCCCCGATGTATTATTTTAGGTGTCAAAATAAGGATAAACTGGCCATCTTCCAAAACTTTTTAGGTAGTCTTTCGGGAATTATTTTTCTTGGTTGATCCATTGGTAGTATTACCGAGGGAAGGATAGTGAGAATTGTTTGAATGAGAATGGCTGAAAAGAAGAGATTTATAGCCAATCTATGAGTGCGTACCAATCTGATTCCAAGTGTAGTTAATGACCCATGTGATTATGAACAGCAACAATTGGGATCCATAGTAAGTCTTGTTATGTCAGATTTCCAAAAACAATTAATGAGATGTTTCAATGTTAGAAAATACGGAGGAAAGTTTCACAGGGTAGTTAGACTTACACGTAATTTCATAAATGATTATCAGACCTCAGTAATAGCATATGGATAGAATAATCGAGCTGCATGTGTGATAAGTGTTATGCGTACCTTGTAGCGTACGCGATCTTCTCTGAACAACATGAGTATCAATTAATTAATTTGGTGAGTTTTGGATGGTCTTTCTTTGTTATGGTTTGTTTATTTATTTATTATTATTATTATTTTTTTAGAGAGGAAAAGACAACTAATATACACAAATATTTAATACGAAACTTCTCCATTTAATACGTAACCCGTACAAATGTGTGAGAATTATTTAACACACCATACTAATATACAAAATGAAAGTCAGAAAAAGAGATGGTTACATAGATCTAGATGTTCTGGATCATGTTATGCATGAGTGATAGGAGAATAATGATAAACACTGTTATCACGAATACTGTGATAGCCCATTCGCGTTGCTCCTTTTCCCATCGCTCGATTGGATTCATTATGATCAAGAAAATGAGAATTTGTGTGTGAAGTGTGAAGAGTGAGAGAAAGGGATGAGTGAAGGTGGAAAAGGAGAGTTGTATTTATAATTAGATTTCTAACCGTTGGGCTTCTGACTGTTTGGATCAGTCCGTTGGGTTATGACCGTTGGGCTTTTAGAGTAGGCCCAATGCATCGAGGAACAAACTACTATATTAGAAAGTACAATAATTGCATAACATAAATAATTTCTCATTCAAACCGTCTGGAGATATAAAATTATGAGAAATCAATCGATATATAATATTTTTATCACAAGAAAACTAAAAATGCAATGCATAAGGGAAATAAATGACATAGTCATTTCTAAACCAAGGGAAATAAACGACTCATGGGAATCCTCGGGTTAGCGTAAGATGAACCCGGTTTCTACGCCGTCGACCCACGATGAACTTCGGGCCGAGCCGACCGGTCCGAATGTGGCCTATAGATCAGAAAGCAATTGATCTTGGAATTGTCACTGATTTGCCATCATCATTCTCTGGAAACGGCCTTGGCGATTGCGCATTTCTTGTTGGAAGTCATTTTGGGAAGTAAGCATCTCTTCCTGACGAAGAAACATCCTGCACATACTAGTGTTCATGTGTCTCAAGGCTTCCATGGGAGTGTTAATTCGGCGCATGGTAGCCTCATTAAAACAGTCGGGTGGTGAAGGGGGAGGAGGAGGTACGTTATCACGCTCAGTATCATCTCTAGCTACTGGGTCCCAGTGGTCCAGAACACAAGTCTCAAAAATTCCAAAATTCTCGAAAGACCTTGTTGGAATGAAAGGAGTAGCGGAATGGAACCCTAAGTTAAGCATAAGCTGAGTAACAAGTACAGCAAGAGGAGCTGACCTGTTTGACACGGTCGTAAGAATATGGCCCAGGAAATGGACCATACATAAAGTGTTCTTCTTCTCCTGGAGGATCCACAGCAGGCAAGAATGTCTTGTTCACATCAGACGTCTTTGAAGTTCCAATGATGTTGTACGCCAGCCATTGAGTGACGGCTAGTTGGTTTCGTCTGAGCGAGTGCTGGTACACGCAGTTCGAGCCATTATTGTACTCTCCCTCGAAAAGCGTGTCAAACATTAAGTCCCTCGAGTCGGATATTCCGACAACAAAGGTCGGACTATCGAGTTTATTGGAATCAGGTTTGATTCGATATTAACTCCAGCGTGAGTTCACGTTCCAACCCATCCGCCGTAATCTAAAATTCATCACCCCGAAAACCTCCATTGTCGTAAAATTTCAACACCAAATCTTCGGAATAATCAACTGGAATTCGATGGAAGAGATATTCCCACTCTCTACTAGCAATTTCCTCATCGAAAAATGGATGAAACATCCCGGAATTGTAGAGATTTTCAAAATTTCTCTCAACTGTGATTCTCCTTCGTGCTGCCATAGCAAGGTCTAGATGAATTTCTGAGGGTGGAAATTGCTAGGATTGATGGAGGAGATGGTGCTGGAGGAAGGGAGTTCGATTTGGTGGAGTTTAGCCCGCGTGCGCGGGTTGAATTCAGGTCTGTCTAGTCACGTGCGCGAGGTGAGTATGAGGGAGACCAAGATCCGGATTTTGAGGGGGAAGAAATGTGAGGGATGGACGCGTGGGTGCCCCGCGTGTGGGTTTTTGTAAACGGGTCCGTCATTTTTGGGTCAGGTCCAATTTTTGGCCCAAACCCAAATGAATTCCAGAAATTCCCCTTATGTCCTAAAATGTTCCGAAATTTCAAAGGTGGAATTTTGATTCGTTTTAACTCCAAATTGAAACAATGATATATAAAAACGATCGGTATTAAAAATGCCATTCACTGGAATATGACAAAATCACATTCAAACCTTTTTATTTATTTATTTATTTATTTTTATTTATTTATTTTTATTATTTTTTAGTTTTTATTTATTTACAATTTTTATATACAAATGTACAAGTCGAAAGGAACGTGTCAACAACACCGGAAGTCCAAACAAAACAACACATCACAACAGCTTAACTCAAGCAACTTTCATGTCGGCTCTAGGGAGAACCCAATCCACCCGTGACGCGTGGCTTTAACCTTTATGTTTTGGGGCCTAGGGTTCGAGGCGGTACCATCCTTGACCAATGTGCAATGGTCTAATAATAATATTACCCTTAGTACATATGGTATAGCCTCAAACCGCCCCTTTGATATACCACATAGAAAACCGATCGGGGTTGGCCTGGGTGGAATCCATTGCCCGCACGAACTAGGAAATGTCCGATGTTGCATATCACGACTCTCTTTAGGCACCATGCTTGGTGCTAAGGAAAAAATAAAAAACGAGTATATACATGTTGAGTCTTTTTATGTTAGATGTTCAAGATGAATGTGAGTCTTTTAACGTCAGATCCTCAAGACGAATGTGAGTCTTTTAACGTTAGATCCTCAAGATGAATCCCAACCTGTGGGAACAACGGGATGATGACGAAGTTTATCCTGTTGAGCTGGTGTCAGACAATAATATACCTTATACCGGCTCATCTCGGATAGAAGATCAAGACCTGGACAGAAAGGAGTTTGACAGTTCATACACCACCCCATCCTTTTCGCCCATCGCTTTCGAGCAAAAGTACTACGACCATTACCTATTCGAGATGGGTGAGATTTGCACCAAATGATGAGTTGGAGTTCGCGAGGAAGAGAATAGAAAAGGGAGGAGAAAAAGGAGTTGAAATTTTTGGTACCCATTGTTTTCCAGGAGGCAGGTTTGCTCGATTATCAAAAGACATTTATACTTAGTTCTGAAGTAGAGTTTTTGTGGACTATGGTTTCGGCGCTTGCAACCACACACTCTAGGGATTTTTAGAAAAGAAAATAGAAGAGGGCCCGGCTACCCAAATGGCGTACTTTCTCTGTTTAAACACATGGAAAGAAGTACACCATCGAATCTATTAGTCTATGTAGACTGGATCATTGAGAAGAGTCTCTTCGACATCTGGAGAGCGCAACTCATGATAATGTTTAAGGCGTTGGCCATTTACTTGAAATTCGCTGTCATCATTTACATTTTTCAAAGAAATAGCCCCATAAGGGGTGACAACAGAGACGGTGAAAGGGCCAGACCATCGAGTTTTTAATTTTCCTGGAAAAATGTGTAATCTTGAGTTGTACAACAAAACTTTTTGACCCACTTCGAAATCTTTTCTCAATATGTGCTTGTCATGCACTCTTTTCATGTTGGCTTTATAGGATTTCGAGAGATCATAGGCATCACACCGAATTTCCTCAAGCTCATTTAATTGCAATTTTCTCTTCGCGCCTGCCGCGTTAGTATTATAATTGAGGCTTTTGATGGCCCATAGAGCACGGTGCTCAAGTTCAACCGGCAGATGATAAGGTTTTCCAAAAACAAGGCGATAAGGAGACATCCCTATAGGTATCTTAAAAGCTATTTTGTATGCCCACAAGGCATCAGATAATCGTAGAGACCAGTCTTTTCTAGATGGATTGACAGTTTTTTCCAAAATGGATTTGATCTCTCTATTAGAGACTTCTACTTGACCACTGGTTTGAGGATGATACGGAGTTGCCACTTTGTGCGTGACTCCATATTTTTTTACTAAAGATTCAAAAATTTTATTGCAGAAATGTTTTCCCCCATCACTAATTATAGATTTTGGAACACCAAATCGAGAGAAAATATTTTCTTTTACGAACAAAACGACCGTTTTTTGATCATTAGCACGACATGCCAATGCCTCAATCCATTTTGACACATAGTCAACTGTTACTAGTATGTATAGGAAGCCATGTGAATTTGGAAATGGACCCATGAAGTCAATGCCCTATACATCAAAGATTTCCACAATTAAAATGGGATTTAAGGGCATCATATTGCGTTGAGTAATGCGTCCTAGCTGCTGGCAGCGATTGCATGCTTTGCAATACTCATGTGCATCCCTAAACAGTGTTGGCCAATGGAATCCAAATTGTAGGACCTTGGCCGCAGTTTTCTTACCACTAAAATGACCACCACAAGATTGTTCATGACAGAAGGATAACACATCATTGTGTTCCCAGTCGGGAATGCAACAGCGGATTAGTTGGTCGGAAAAATACTTGAAGAGGTAGGGATCATCCCATAAATAAAATTTCACAATAGATAAGAACATTTTCCGGTCATTACGAGACCAAGATGAAGGGACTTCTTCGGTAACTAAGTAATTTACTATGTCAGCATACCAAGGGGACGAAAAAATAGAGTACAAGTGTTCATCTGGAAAGGAATCACAGATAGGTTCGGTATCAGTATCAACATCACTGACAAGTCGTGATAAATGGTCTGCAACCACATTTTCGCAACCTTTTTTATCTCTAATTTCTAGAGTAAACTCTTGCAAAAGAAGAATCCATCGGATCAACCTTTGTTTTGCATCTTTTTTTGCTAATAGATAATGAAGTGCCGCATGGTCAGTGTAGACAATAGTTGGAGAACCCACTAGGTAAGGACAAAACTTATCCAAAGCATATACAATGGCGAGAAACTCTTTCTCAGTGGTGGTATAGTTATGCTGAGCTTCATTAAGGATTTTACTCGCATAGTAAATAACAACTGGCTTATCTTCTCGGCGTTGCCCTAGTACATCTCCAATAGCATAGTCGCTCGCGTCACACATTAATTCAAAAGGTTTAGACCAATCAGGTGGTTGAATTATGGGAGCGGTAGTTAATGCGGTTTTTAAAATCTCAAAGGCTTGTTTGCAATTCAAACTGAAGTAAAAAATGGCATCTTTAAGCAGGAGATTGGTTAAAGGTCGACCAACCTTTGAGAAATCTTGAATAAATCTCCTATAGAAACCTACGTGTCCTAAGAATGCACGAATGTCTCAAACTGATTTTGGTATAGGAAGTGAAGCAATTTTTTCTATCTTAGCTTTGTCGACTTTGATTCCGTCCTTTGAAACGATATGTCCTAAAACTATTCCTTTTGTAACCATGAAATGACATTTTTCTCAATTGAGAACAAGGTTTTTCTCTTCACAACGTGTAAAAACCTTTTCAAGATTTGATAGATAGCTATCGAAAGAATCTCCATATATTGAGAAGTCGTCCATGAATACTTCCATAAAACGTTCAACCATATCACTGAAAATGTGAAGCATGCAGTGTTGAAAAGTACCAGGTGCATTGCAAAGGCCAAAAGGCATTCGTTTATATGCAAATGTACCAAATGGACACGTGAACGTGGTCTTTTCTTGATCAGCAGGGTCTATGACTATCTGAAAATAACCTGAATAACCATCAAAAAAATAGTAATATGCATGACCGACTAAGCGTTCGAGCATCTGATCGATGAATGGAAGTGGAAAGTGATCCTTACGAGTGACGACATTAAGTTTGCGATAGTCAATGCATATTCGCCATTTCACTGGGATACGAGTGGAAATGCATTCATCTTTATCATTTCGCACAACTGTAATGCCAGATTTCTTGGGAACAACGTGTATTGGACTCACCCAAACACTATCAGAGATAGGGTAAATAATACCCGCATCGAGTAATTTTAAAACTTCCTCTCGTACCACATCTTTCATGGTAGGGTTTAGTCGACGTTGCGGTTCACGCGACATCTTAGCATTTTCTTCAAGGTGTATGCGATGGGTGCACACAGTAGGTTCAATGCCTTTAATGTCATCGAGGGACCATCCAATAGCAGAACGATGTTGTTGAATGACATTAATTAAACGAGCTTCCTGATCGTCAGTCAATTGTGAAGAAATGATAACTGGGTGACGACCATTTGGATCAAGCTGTACATATTTTAATTCTGAAGGAAGAGGTTTTAAATCAGGGGTGGGCGGAGTGGGTATTAAAGATTCTTGAGGAAAGTCATCATCCATGCAGTAAACAGATTGATGTTCATCTAAGTTACTGGACATCACAGTCGTAGGGTCAAATAATGGTATTGACTCTAATAACTCATATACTTCCTATGTATAATCATCGTCCTCAAACTCGGATTTGCTAAAGGAAAGAAATTGGTACACTTCATCTTCTGGAAAAGAGTTTGTTAAATACTCTTGCGTAATGCTATCAACCCTGTTGACCTCACCATCATTGTCAGGCTCTGGGATTTGTTTCATCAACTTGAACACATTCACCTCGACCGATAGATTTCGAAGGACATGGTCATTGAACCATCCCTACAGTTAATAAGAGCATTAGCAGTTGCTAGGAACAGAAGTCCTAAGATGATAGGAATGGAATCACATGCAACTTATGTATCCAAAATAACAAAGTCTACAGGATAGAAAAAGTCTTGGACTTTTACGAGGACTTTTTCCACAATTCCTTTTGGATACTTTATGGAACGATCGGCTAACTGTAGAGTCATGGTGGTAGGTTTGAGCTCATGAAGACCTAGTTGTTTAAATAAGTAATATGGAAGTAAGTTCACACTAGCTCCTAGGTCTAGAAGCCCAGTAGCCGTATATTTGTCACCTAAGGTACATGGAACCGCCGGGTCTACCAGGGTCCTTGTATTTGACTATACCATTGTGTTCGGTGATGGAGGGAAACTGTTCGGTGAGGAACGCTTGTTGAGGAACATTAGTTCTCCTTCTTGTGGTGCACATATCTTTCAGAAACTTTGCATGTTTTGGTAATAGTTTTAAGGCATCGAGAAAAGGTAAGTTGATTGTCAAATTTTGAAAAGTCTTTCGAATTTCAGCAAAATTCTCATCAGGTTTATTCTTTACCAAGCGTGTAGGAAACGGTGCCTTAGGGCGGAATTTGGCAAAGGGGTCTACTTGCTTGTTTCCTATATTCGGAGATGTTGACTTTGTTGGATCTGGTGAATCCACCGTAGGTTCATTATTGGAAATAGATTCCTTTGATCCTTCGGATTCCTTTGGTTGATCACCTTTCATACGTATTTGATTGTCTATAGTTTTTCCAGATCGTAGAGTAGTGATTGCATGCACCTCACCTTGGTTGGGGGTGCTTGTACTAGGTGCATTGGTGAGTTCAAAGGCTTTGTTTGCTGGTTTATGGCTTGGAACTGCTTGTGCAGGAAACACGCCTTTCTGACTCTTTTCTTGTGCCAATTGTTGAAGTGATTGTTGGATAGACGTTAAAATTTGAGACTGTTGGTTCATGTAAGCCAAGAAAGTCTCGTTTGTACTATCCATAACGGGTGGTGCAGGTTGTGTAATAGGTAGTAGTTTTCGATTATTGCTTAGAAGTTGATGATTATAGTTGGGATCTGGATTAGCTGGAACAAGGCTGCGGTTGGTTTGATAATTAGCATTGGAATTATTTTGAAATTGACCTTGTTGGTATTGTTGATTATTTCCTTGGCGGTATGGAATAAAATTGTTGGTAGGTCGAAGCAGGTGGATTAGCTTAAACACGGAGGAGCCCCCATCCGTTGGTTATTTTGGTGCCGTTTAAATTGAATGTTGTCTCAAGGTGCATTAGGAATGTTGAATGCACATGCCTCCTCCGATTCGTTGAGAAGGGGAGGCATATAACAAGGACAATAAACATCGGGATGGTCGAATCGGGAGACAAAGAACACATGGGGATGTGTCAACGTTCATGACCTATTTTAGCAGTTGATCGTTTACTTGAACTGCAAGGGCATCTACTTTTTTAGTTAGGGATTCTATAAAATTTTTAGTTAGCATTTCAGTTGTTTTCTTCTGAGTGTAAAATTGAAGCATGAAAACTTGAACTAGTTTATTCCATGTGTCTATGGACTGTGGCTGTTGTCTTGCTAGCCAAATTGACGCTTTTTCCGCTAAAGTGAATGGAAATAGCCGAAGCAAGAGTTATTCCTTAGAGACTACTGGATGGTGAAATGTTGTGGCCACTTGTTGCAGCCTACGAACATGATTGTAAGGTTTTTCGTGATCCAAACCATGATATATAGGTAAAAAACTAAAAACGTTTGGCGGGATACGAAAATCACCGACAATGTCCTCAAGTTTGATGCAGGAAGAAGGTCCTTCCTGTAATGCAGTATAGAAGTCCGACAGGGGCTTCTTAGCTGGTGGAGGATCGTCGGCCATAACGATAGAAGTTAATGGTGACGAAGGATCGTGATGAAGGTAATTAACAGAAGAAGAACAATTTTTAGGTGAGAACTTACGCAATTGCTTATCGTATTTTTTTCAACGATAGGTATGTTCAATTTCTTTAGTAGAACCAGACCTTAATCTCATGCAAGCATAAAATTAGATCAAATTTACAGAAGGAATTTAGTAGTACTCGAATTTTATTATTATCTTTAAGCATTAGAGTTGAACAACGTAGGCCTAAGCTGCTGCTAACGTAGCAGTGAAGCTAGGAATACGTGTGCATAAACCAACAGCCAGGTCATAAGAGAGATATGAGGGAGGCTTTCCGTAGGAGCACGGTTCTAATTAAGTAACCTCAATCTTTCAAGTTTCCTAGACACCGTTGGAATATGATTAAGATTTATGGAATTAAAATTTATGCAAAGTCGGTATTAATTTTAATTAATTTTTTATTTTTTTTAATTTTTAAGATTTATGCAAGGGTGAAAATACAAATATGCAAATACGATCTACTCATACAATACTAGTGCAGTAGCATGTGCAGATACTCTACTCATACGTATACCTATACGAATATGCAAGCTTGTGTCATCGATAAATACTTCCATACGTACAGGCAAATATACATCAGTAATACGTATATGTACGCTAATTTGTAAATCGATATTACGTAGACGTATATCAACAGTAACATGCAAATTTGAATCACTCATACGTATCCAAATACATTAGCATGCGAATATAGTATACGTACGCAGATAAATACGACAAAACTAAACATGCAAGGTATTATACATAAACTAAAATACGACTCTTGTATTGCATAATAATTCGATTTCGACAATACTCATTGAGATTGCGGGTGTCATATAGAGAGCATCTTCACCCCGTAGGGTTTAGAAACAACTTACCCAACTCAGATTTTAACCCTCGTTGGAATGTTCTCCTCTTTCTTGACAAAATCGACTTATTAAACAATACCTTGTACTTATACGTAGAGAAATACTAAACATGCAACAGTAGACAGTTATACGTAGACAGACATATAACCATGCAAAACAGTACCATTTATATGTATATATACATTGATATGCAATTCATGCCCAGTTAAACATATATAAATATTTACAGGTGTTTGAACATGATATATGCATATTTCTAGGCTAATACGTAAATAGTAATCCATAAACTAATTTATAATAACTACGTACATGGCATTCATGCAACAAAATAAAATTAAAAAAAAAAAGCTTTGGAACCTGTAGCTTCCCGCTAGTATGCCAAAGAAATGAAACAGATGTTTCAAATCATCGACGTGATTAATCCCAATAGAATAGTCAAATTTTCAGTTACAAGTCCAGAGAGTGAGGCCTAGATATGGATCAAGATAGATCAGGGGATGCTGGAGGTAAATTATGAGCACTAACAAAACAAATACACCCGCGGACGCGGGTTAAACCTGCAGACACGTGTCCAATACCGTGCACACATGTCAATGATGTCACAATGAGTTCAACTTTTCACAGAACCCTTAGAATCGCCTGTAGTGTACTTTCCTAGTCCTAACTTTCGGTACCTGGAAGTATAGAAAAATAAATTTTTAGACAGGTCAGTTCGTTTGGTTTTCGACGACGACATTATTATAATAGGAAAAATAGGAAAAACAAGGGAGGATGAGAGGGGTGTTTCCCCTTGGAGTAAAGTCCAAACCGTAGCACTCGTCCTATGCCTTTAGCCCGGTAGTGGCACCATTTTGATATCCACTTTTACTACGTTAGAGATTGTCTCTCTAATTTGACAAAAGTGCAAATTCAAGTTTCCTTACTCACAAAATTTCGTGTTCATATAGTTGGAGTAAATATTCGATATAACCTAAAGTCTAGGACAACTACAACTTGGTTTTTACTCTTAGGGAACTAGTGAGTAAGTTTAAATACTAATACTAGGTTTCTTTTCTTCACAAACATTAAAAAATTAAGTTTCAAGTGAATGCAACTAAAACACAATACGATTTATTAAAAGAAAATATGGAGAGTTAATCCTCCTCATGTGAAGTTAACTTTTGTTGTTGATTTTAATAAGTTTATTTTATTCTTCCTAGAACTCATAAAAAAGTCTAATAAAAGAAAACTTGATCCCTAACATGTATGGCTAATCTCTAAGCTCATACATGCTAGCAAGTGGAACCAAAGCAATGACTTATCTCTAGGCTCATCACTTTGATCCCTAACTAGACACTACACCAACTATCATTTTGGGATAGGGTGTAGGTCTAATTGTTCTTCCTAAACAACCCACCAAACCAACAACAAAGATTTTTCCCTCACATGAGTTTGATTAACTCCCCAAGGGGAAGTTAGCTCATGATCCTTAGGATGAAGGATTACAAGTTAGAAAGTACAAAAAGAGAGAGAGAGAAAAAGGAAAAAGAAGACTAATTATCTAAGTCACTTGCTTTTGATTTATTTTCAACTAGAAGAAAACCAAAGTTTCCTCCATTAAAACTATTACAAGCTTTTCTTACCAAACTCCAAACTAAATAATAAAAATGACTAAGGAACTAAAATAATACAAGATATGGAAAAGAAGTCAAGGGAGTAAATGGAGTGTCCCCCCTTATTTTGTTTTCTTCTCCATTTGAGAGAAATCTTATTTCCTCCCATGTGAAACATCAAACCACATTTACTTCATTTTTATCCACCACATTAAAACAAAGTGACACCTTGCCTTTTTTTCACTATTAACACCTAATCTAATTAATTACATGTAAGGTGTCAACTTTGCACCAATAATTTGTCATTTTTGTCTTGACATGCTCCATGATTGATGACTCATCCAATCTTGCGGGCCCGCATAGTGGGTCCTATGTGCAGTCTAGTGGCGGTCCGGTTTTTGGGCAATTTTACAACTTCCCGCCTATGCGTAGAGTTCATCGCCCTGATTGTTTGAGTAGCTCACTTGTCGCATTCGGAGTCATGGTTCAAGAGGTTGGAACTTCGGAAGTTTGATGCTTCTGTGCGGATTTGGAAGAATTCATATATATGTCGTTCATCGTGCTTTATCACAGGTTTAAATAATATTTCCATGTTTACTGCGAATACCTGCAAAAGTATGAAAACATATTTATTTTATGATTATTAAACACATAATTAACCAAATTTATATGTCTCAATGGGGTTTCATAATACACTTTTGGGTGCTTATCACTACATTATCAAGTTTTCATCAAGGCTTCATCAAACCCCTCTAATGGAGGTTTAGCCTTGATTCATCAAACTATCATTTCCCATTGAATTAAAACTAGACATAATATAAAGATTTGAACTTTACTAATTTTAACTAACAATACTTCAAATCTAATTAATACTAAGAATGAATAACAACAATAATTGAAATTAGATCTACAAATTTAAATAACAAATTCGAAATGAACAAGAATAAACTATTTTATTTATCTAATCAATGAAGAACAATGATTCAAAGAATTAATCTAAAACCAGGAATAAAACTAATTAATTTAACTAATTGAATTCAAAAACTAGATCTACAAGCTATTTTAATGGCTACTTTTTATTCTAAGCTATCTAACTATATTTTTTAAAGAGCTAAGTTTTGTTTTTATATAAAGAAGGAGACCAAATCCATAATTTCGTGCATGGGCTGAGGTCTCATGTTTTGGGCCGGAAAATCAAGCCCAAAGCCCAATTTCTTCAGTCCACAGAGCCCGTTTCAGCTGGCTTTGACTTTAATAGTCTTTTCATCTACTTCTGATCCTCTGATTGGATCAAGTCTTAGAATATTGGAAAGCTCTTTCCGAGCCGGTCGTTTTGACGTAAGGTAGGCCCGAATTCGAGGCCTAAGTCCAAAGATATGGTCTTTGGAAGTTGTATTGACTTGTGCTCTGTTTCTACCCGTGTTGACTTTTCAGCTTTTGATCGGGCTTCATAAAGGCTTGTCTCATTGAATATTGGCCTTTATCACAAAACTTTTTAGCAACCAACCCTTGCTCCTTTATATCACCAAAGTGGCACATTTCTGCACATAATTAAGTTCCATGCCTGAAATACATAAAAACACGTAATTAGCATTAACTTTTATTTATTACTTACATAATTGGTCTAAAAGTAGTATTATTAAGGGGTTAAAACTACAGTTTTGGGCTCTCATCAATAACCACAATAATTCAAACATTCCAAACACCTCAAGCCCATGAAGCATGGAAAGCCTCCAAGAACAAGTACAAAATCTGGTCAACAAGATTGGAATATGAATGATAACATCACTCTACTCCGACAGGAAAATGCTGCACTAAGAACTCAGGTCGAGTCCAAGAACCCGAACGGAGTCACCGCTGAGGACGACATCAATAAAGTGAATCAACAGATCAACAACCTCTCCCATCGGATCGATCAAAATACTATGAAGAAAGATGCCACCCAGATCGTTCAAAAAATGCTGAAGACATACAGATTGTCCCCATTCACAGCGGAGGTACTCAATAAACCCTCCCATCAGGACTTCATCCAACTGCGCTTCACGATGTATGATGGCAGTACGTGTCCCGGTCAACACGTAGCTCACTACATTCAGAGGCTCGCACTCTATAGTGCACAGGAGTTCGACCTCTTCCAATGCCGCTTGTTTCCTACAAGCTTGAAAAATAGAGCTCTCGACTGGTTCTACTCACTGGAACCAAACTCCATCGATAGCTTCGAGAAGCTAAATGATTAGTTTGCTAGTCATTATGTCCACAACAGATGTAAAAAAGCCGACCTCGACTCACTCTTCCTGCTATCCCAGAAGAGCGACGAATCAATCCGCTCCTTCTTCGGACGATTCAAGACCGAGTTGCTATCCATGGATAGCGACCGCAAGGAGTTCTTCACCACCTTGGCTTTCACCAAGGCTATCCAAAAACACACCTGACTATACATGTCGCTAATGAAGGAGCGTCCTAAAAAATTGGAAGACTTGTACACTTGTGTGTACAAGTATATCAAGCTACATGAAGCATTAGACCATGATGGTGAACAAGAGGAAGTCGCAGCAATCTCAGATGCTGCCCCATCCTCAAAGTAGCGACCCAGACAACAAGGACAGAAGTCTAGTACCAGGACACACACAAAACGCTAGTTCACTGTGCTTATTACAAGCTAGATCTCCAAGCTACTTACTATAGAAAATAAAAAATGCGGCCTATTACCGATTTAAGGTAAAAAGGCCAGAAGACACACCAGGAAAGCCGTACTGTATTTTCCATAAAGCAAAGTGCCATGAAACCAATGAATGCCGAGGGCTCTAGTACTACCTCCAAGACCTCATTGAGGCAGGGCATATCAAACACTATACTGATATTGTCGATGGCGACCTGTGCCACAAGCTCATGGCTAGCAGAGAGCGAAGCCGAACTCTACCACGCAATAACAATAGAGAGTGCTCTCAGGCTCGAGGATGTTCAAAGGAGCAATCTCGTGATGAGCGCCGCCAACACTCATCTGACAGAGATAATAACAGGACGATCAACATGATCACCTTCCAAAACGACTCTATCACGTCCACAAGGGAGAAAAAGAGATGGGTAGGCACTCTACAAGAAGTTTACCAGTTCTCCTCACAAGCGGCCTCTGCTCCACGCATAACTGGCTGCAGCTCAGGAGTCATCATCTTTACTGAGGTTGACCTCAGCAAGGTGTGCCTCCCGCATAATGACGCTCTGGTTGTCCATGTCAAAATCAGCGACTGGACAGTAAAGCGCGTCCTGATCGACCCAGGCAGCTCATGTAATATCCTGTTCTATCAGACTATCAAGGAGATCCAACCTGCCCAAGTTGGTAATGATAGATCCAATATCCCCCCTTTATGGCTTCGATGGATCTTGAGCTGACCTAATTGGTGACATTATTCTACCTGTCTCAGTTAGGTCACGTGAGGACAAAGTCAGCATCAACATGAGCTTCAGCATTTTGGATATCAACTCGTCCTCTACTGTTATTTTAGGATGTCGTTGGATCCACAAGATGCAAGCAATGCCATCAACACTCCATCAGGTGTTACGCTTCCCTGGCCCCAGAGGTGTGATAGAGCTCAGAAGCAACTAGATCGATGCTCACAATTGCAACTAGATCCTCTCAATGAACAAGCTCACTGGGGCTTCACTAAAAAACAAGGGAGAGATTGTCAAAACCATGATGGCTGAAGACTTCATTATTGAAGTCAAAACCTTTGCTAAGTCTACACCTACCGAACTGCCAAAGAAGAATGCTGGGGGCTAAGCCAAATGAGTTACATCAGAAGCCAAGACCCCAGAGGTCACCCTGATAACACAGGAAAGGGAAGCACCACAAGAGACCAAGACCCCAGAGGTCGCTCCCCCAACTACTGTGACACCTTAGCCCAAACTAAAAGAAAAATTCAACCTTGGAACTGAGGAAAACCCCAAGTTAATTTATGTAGGAGCTAACCTTGATTCTACTCTCAAGACACAACTTGTAAGCTTTTTATCATTAAATAAAGATATTTTTTCTTGGTCATACATCGATGTCCCTGGAATTGATCCTATTGTTGCATGTCATACATTAGATGTGAATCCAAATGCCAAACCAGTTCGCCAGCGACCTAGGAAACTATCCCTTAGATTCCAAAAAGTAATAAATGACGAGACCAATAACCTCAAAAAAGTTGGTTTCATTAGGAATGTCGAGTACCCTGAATGGATCACTAACATTGTAGCAGCCCCAAAAAAGAATGGCACAGTTCGCCTTTGCGTAGACTTCACCAATCTTAATCAAGAAACCCCTAAGGATAGTTTCCCCTTACCAAGAATTGATCGACTTGTGGACCAGACCTGTGGCCACGAACTCCTGTCATTCACGGATGCCTACAGTGGCTACAACCAAATCCCATTGGCAAAAGAAGACCAAGAGAAAACCTCATTTCACTACACCATTTGGCTTATTTTGCAACCATTGGGATTTTCCATTAGTTACACATATACATCCGTTAGTTAATTTATAACATTTATTATCCTTTAGTAATACAGGTATCCGTTAGAAAATATTGTGTAACATTTTTTGTATATTTTGTGACGTTTATATATATGTTATAGAGTTGCCAAAATAAGGGAAGAATTACATTGTTAAAAAAAAAGAAAAACTCCATGCTAAAAAGAAATAATGAAAACTTAAGCGGGAAATAACGAAAACTTAAGCGGGACTTTTTTTTTCCTGCTTATCTAAACCCGATGCCCTAAAAAGAAAAAGGGTTAGATAGACTTACCCCATTTGTAAGATCCAACGGTCAGATTTCTTCATCTGAAAAAAAAAATCATCTCGTAGCCGTTGGATCTTGCAATTGGGAGGGTATTACTAATATTTTTGAAAATGGGGGGGTAACACTAATTGCAACTATTAATGGTGGGGGGTAAGTCTAACTAACCCAAAGAAAAATTAATAACCAGGAGAAAAAGAAGAAGAAGAAAGAAAAACAGTGGTGTCGACTTTCGATTCCTCATTGCATAAGTCATTATCCCCTCTGCCCCTTTTCTTGTTATTCTTCTCTTCCTCCTTCCCATTTCAAATATTGATTTTGTTCAAACAAAATTGATTCTGGATTTCTAAAGTTCAAACTGATCTATGTTCTAGGGTGTTAATTCATCTTAGAGATCTGTCTTTTGTCACCAAGTGTTCGATCTACTCAAGGTAACGAATTTACGCCATCAACTTTTTTAAAAGTGGGGTTGTTGTTTATGGGTTTGGTCCAAGTTTGGATTATTTGATAAAAGATGCATCTTTTACATAAAAGGTGCTTGCTTGATAGTTATTAGTTATTTGATTCTAAAAAATTAGGTTTTTTGTTAGATCTATTTACTCCATGTGTTGTGACTGGATTTTCTTAGTGTTGTTATTACTGTTGTTAGTACTGTTAGTATTGGAGGTGCTTGCTTGAAGCAAAAAGAGTGCTATCGATACAATTAGCTAGCTAGTGTAGTACCAATGGTCAAGAAGTTTTATTTTTTTTAGCTATATATCACCACCTCCACAGATCAAAGGAGGAAAACTTTGGTGTCTAGGATCTTGTATTGCCATCATATTAATTAACCGTGGAATCTGTAGGAGAAATTTCAAGTATCCCCTGATCTTCCTCTGTGCCTTGTGATATGGAATCCTTTGCTGAATAGAGAAGGGATGAGATGATGGTGAGTTTAGAGTTGAATCGTCTGACGGCTGCCTATGTATCTCCTTTGTTATATTGGGGAGTCAAACCCTATTTTGCGTAATTCCTAAGAGCGAATCCCTATGGTTTATATAGGAAGGGCTACGAGAGTCCTAGGGTTAGGGCTGTTTTCACCGCTTGTGAGTTCCCTTCCATCTTTAGACTCTGCCTTCCTATTAGGATTCCTCTTCTTATGGAAGTCTGAATCTAGACCATATCTTATGAGAGGTAAGTTTCTTTGTTGATCATAATGTCCCATCGCGTATGGGAAGATTATATCTAAAAAGTAACTTCTAAGATATGTCATCATGATTCCTTCCTTATCATCAAAGATCACCATCTTCAATTTCCTTCTGTTCAGGAACTGTCTATATCAATTCCTAACAACTGGGGTAACTGTTATGCTTGAAGGCGGTCAGTCATGTGCTTGGCACATGTCCACTAAATACTCATGCTGGGCACGAGATCACTTATTCACAGAACTGATCCAATAGTCCTCGTCTCATTTTAGACATCCATAGTCATAAGTTATTTCCCATACACGTGTCATCTATTCAGTGATGGGAAATCCCCCCTACAGATACCCCCGCTCGTGCGATCTAGCACGTGGGCGCTTGTAGCGACACTGCTTTTGGAGTGAGAATCATTTTCCAAAACTGTTTGTTAGAATTGCTGACGTGCCCAACTAATTAAGGCTCTAAAAAAACAGCTCGAATAGACACACCGTTTCCTGAAAAAGGTAATGATGGCAGTTCCATACCGAAAATACGCACCGCTTGGGCTAATCCTAACCGTCCATCTTATCTGTATATAAAGGATCTGGTGAGAGAACTTTCATTATCTCTTCTGCTACCTTTTTCTACATACTGAACCTTTTGATATCCCGTTAGGGCTTAACCAAAGCTTGAAACGTTTTCTCTTTCTCGATCATGAATCCCAATTGGTCACTTGTAAACTTCGGAGATCTTTCCTCCCTAGAACTGATCTGCGAGAAATTTCACATCCCTAAAGATATTGGCCTAGAGTGGGGGAAGTTATCTAATGAGTTAGCCTACAAGGAGGTGGCACTCATCACCATTGGTTAGCTTAGGGCCGGACTCACTCTTCCCCTCCACCCATTGCTAAGAGAGTGTCTGATTCACTTCAATCTTGCTTTTGGTTAGGCAGCACCCCTGTTTTATAGAACTGTTATGTACTCTACCTTTCTTGCCAAGAGACATGGGTTTGCTCTAAACCATTGGGTGCTCGGTTAGTTTTATGAGGTCCGGCGTACTCGAGACCAGTCGTACTATTACCTCATGACTAGAGACAAGAATTCTTCGATCGTCTTTTTTGAGGGGAAGCAAAGTGACGAAGGTTGGGCTAATCACCACCTTCGTGTGTTGGGTGATGGGTGGGACGTTCGCCCCTCCGATGCTGATGGTGAGCCAATGGGAATTCCTATTCCAAGAAAACACACCCATGCTCCAACCATTAAGTCTTCCTATTCAGGTACTTTATAACTTGATATAAGAGTCTTTAGCCTGAATATCTTTTGCTATTATTCCTTAGATGACTCTTCCCCCTGGAATCAACTAACTGCAACTGATGCTGCTATGGTGGACATTATAAAAAAGATCCCCAAGGAAGAGAGGATGCCTTGGGTGATAGTTCCTGATCCCACCTATCTTTTTGAATATTTCAACATGTCTACTGAAGAATTGCTGCAACTTGTTCCTGACTATTCCCCCTTTGGGATAAATACTGTGAATTCTGGGCGCACAACACTTCTTCCTCCGGTTGATCAGGATGCCAGACTTCTTCCTCCTCCAGTTCAGGATGAATCCTCTTTGATTACTAGAAGAAAAGGAAACCGCAAGGAGAAGAGAGTTCGAGGCGTCTCGGTGATCTTTGCGACATCGGGTTCGGGATTCAGAGCCTGGCTGCCGCTGATGATTATGTGATCACTGGCGGGAGGGGCCCTGAACTGCCTCATGAATTGCTGGCGGCCAACAATTTTAAAAAGGGAGTGCGTGCGTCCAACAGTTCTAGATTGAAGAGATATGATACTGCTTCTGATGCGGCCCCCTCTGGTAAGAAAACGAAGTTTCACCTTCTCTCTGTTAGTGAAGACACACTTTTTAAGGTTCCTGCTAGTATTCCTCCACATGTTAAGCCTTGTAAGAATGTAGCTATACCCCTATCAATTCTAGTTCCTTCTACAGGTTCTGAACAAACTGGTGATAATGTCTTTTTGATTGTTAACCCTCCCCTCCTTGATAATCGCAAGGGGAAGGGTATTGTTGAAACCATTGTTGTAACTGTTGCTCTCCCTCTTCCTCGATCTAGTGATAGGAGGGGGGCGAGTGATGACATTCCTTTTTCACCAAGATCTCCAGATTCCTCTGAGAGGGAGATGATTTTGGAGATGAGGCGTTGGGGACGAACTGATGAACTACCTGTTACCAACAAACACTCTGTTAAAGATGTTGATATCACTCATGGAGTTCTGGAAGCTGCGCGACTTCCTATTGACAAGGCGGAAGCCAACATAACTGGGACCTTGTACCTGTCCTTTTGCCGATCTGTTGTTCACCATACCAAGGTAAGGCTTTCTTCTCTATTCAGTGTTCAGTTTCTCTCATTGTGTTTCTTACATATCCTATATTCTTCTCCAGTTAGTGAATAACTTTTGGCTATGAAAGAACCCATTTTTGTGGCCTCTGCCAATTCATCCACTGATGCCATGGCTACCGGTGAGCTGGTCTGGGAGAAAGAGGTTACTGAGAAGAGAACTACGGAACTACAGATCTAGGTTGACCAGCTCTTGGCGAAAGAGAAGAAATTTGATACTGACTTCAAGAATATAAAAGACACTATCTCTAACCTTCGGAGCTCTCTGGAGAAAGCCCAAAAAGGAACTGCTGATGCTGCCACTTGGAAAGTGAAGTTCTTGGAACTGCGCACCCACTTCACTACCCTACAAGCAAAACATGACCAAGTCCAAGGGGAACTTAACCTATCACTAATTACGTGCTTTTGAGTATTTCAGGCTTTAGAGTTGAATAAATATAAATTCGTTACTAATTAGGCGCTAAAAGGAGCTAAAGGGATTGCTATGAAAGTTCTATGAAGAAAGCCCAAGTTTCATAGAGAAAAAGCCCTTAAAAAGCTCAAGTCAAAGTTGTTAAGTGAAAGTCAAACCGGATTAGAAAGCTGAAGAAAAGTCAACAGAACTTCAAAATGCCATATCTTTGGACTCAGACCTCGGATTTGGGTCCATTTTATATCAAAATGACCGACTCAGAAAACTCTTTCCAATGATCTAGACCTTAACTCGATCAGAGTAGTATAAGTTGGTGAAAACTCGCACTATAGTTACAGGACCAGAATGGGAAGTCTTGGATTCAACAAATTGGGTTTTGGGCTTGATTTTTCGGCCCAAAACATGACTCCTCAACCCATGCACGAATATGGGGATCTAGCTCTTCTATATCAAGAGACAAAAGCTTAGCTCTTAAGCTATCTAGATCTAAACCTAGTTCTAGTTCATAAAATTTAGTTTTATAATATAGAATTAGTTTTAATTGATTAAATTAGTTTATATAGATTAATCTAGTTAGTTGTCAATTTTATTAGTTGTGAGAACAAGTTTTGAATTTTAGAATAAATTACTTAGTTATATTTCAATATTTAAATTCGAATTCAATCTTTCATTCATAGATTTAGTTGTTTTAAATTGATAATTAGTATTCATAATCTTAGTTCTAAATTAGTTTAAATTTCAATTGTAATCCATGTTTGAATCTTAGACTATTGTTAATTTAGATTAAGAAAGTTTAATTAGTTATTCAATAATTACTTGTTTTTACTATTCTTTTGTTAGAAATGATAGTCTAATGAATTCTAGCTAAACCTCCATTAGAGGGGTTTGATGAAGCTTGGATGAAGACTTGATGTGTTAGTTAGAATTATTGCATTTAAGAGTTCACTCTAGTAGGTTAGTTGATTCGCCATGAGAATGGGTTGAACTTCTTCACATGCTAATTATTAGTTGGCAGAGATTGCCATGAATAATTAGGGATCACAATTAATCTTAATTGGTTATAATTGCAATAATCTACACTAGCATATTAGAAATTTATTTAAGTGAAATCAAATCCCCCTAATCTCTTCTCCATATTCTTCTCTATATTTTATTCAATTCATATTCAATTGCTTAGTTAAATTAGTATAAGTTAAATTTATATATTTCGTTTCATAGTTTAAATTCACCTCTATAAATATTACTCTCACCATTGTTCCCTTGTGTTGATTAATTTATTTCTTTATGTCTTGGTAGTTTAAGAGTGGAATGATTCCGTACTCTGTATATTGCATAAATCTATATGTGAGAGTAGGAAAGAAATAATTGATACCATAAGAATAAAGTTAGAGTAATCTAGTGAGTTTTTACGGGTTATCAACGCACGATCCTTGCGTCCCAGATGCGGAAGTCTATTTTCCCTCTTTTGCTTTATCCTTCTATCCTCTTTTGTAGGCTTTGGTCCAAGCAACAAATCTTTTTGCCTTGGACTTCCAAATAGGCTTTAAACAAGTCACATCTTTAATACCTTCAATTGCTTGGCCTTCTCCATGATTGTCCACGGGCTTCCCATGTGATCCTAAATGATCTGAATTGTTCCGCTTTTACCCATTTTTCTCTAATATTCCACAAAACTCTCTTTTTCACCTGTAGAATCATAAAACATAACTTACAAACACTATTAGTCCACTAAGATGGCTAAACAAGATGCATAATCGAGGGTTAAATTGCACTTTTTAAGCACTTATCACAACCCCCAACTAGCCTTTAGCTAGTCTCTTAGCAAATAAGATAAAAAAAATAGATAAGTGATCAAAATCACAAACTAATAACAAAAATAAATCCTAACTCACTTTCGCAGGCATCGCGATTGCATTTACCATATGCAACAAGGCTTTAAACCTTTAAGTTCCCCAAAATGGACAAGTTATAGTCTCTTGAGGGTTTTCAGGTGATATACCCACAAAATCAATCAATAGCATGTTCAAGAATGATAGTATTTTTCAGAGAGAGAAATTCCTTACCCACTTAGTGTTTACTACAATAGACGGTCTCCATTGCTAACTATATTGCTGCAAAGACTCATAGATTATGATGGGAGATAGTAAAAATTGACAAAATTCTCAATCAAGGCTTATATGTGTACTTAGTCAATCTCATATACTCTCCTATCCAAGAAATGGAATCCCTAGTTTACCTTTAGACAGATAATCTCGACTTTCAATCCTCACCGGTCATACTCTCAGAAAAGAATCTCTCAGAAGATGGTATACTATTTTACCTCGCTCATGTATGTGGGGAAAAGAATAATGAATACGAACATCCCACATACTACCTTGAAAAACAGACTTCTAGATGACAATAGTCTCAGGGAAAGAATGTTAATCACATATGAAGTGCCGGGTCCTTCACTTTAGCATCCTCTCACCTATTCTAGACTTCGTACCATACTATAGTGATAAGTTATGGGTTGTAACTTGGCTTGGGTATTGGTTTATGAAGGAAAAGTAAAAGGATTCAAAGGTTATTTCTGAAAACACTAGGGGTTTTGCTTCATTCTTTGGAAGATTTCTTCAAATTCTGTATTGTAGAGAAAATATTTCCTTTGTCTTAGCTTTTCCATCCATTCTGTTCAATTTTTTTGTTCTTTAGCTCAGTGGTATATCCTTGATTAGTACTGGATATGCCTGTTTTCCACTAGCTTCTTTCACTTAGAACAGAATGATGGTCTTTATTGTATCTCTCTGATATTTCCTTGTAATCTTCCTTTTGTGCTCTTTCTTCCTCCTTGTGCCCCTCGTATACTCAGAAACATATGGGTATGGCTGATAAAGGTTTTTAGCTATACTCCTTGTCTGGAGTTGGGTAAAGGATAAAGGGTTTTGGAAGAAATGGCTTGATGTAAGGCTCAAAAGGGTTTAGCATGATGGTCCTACTAGGTGGGATAAAGGCTGAATGGGTTCACTACTTGACTTATCAGTATGATACTCTGTTTCAAATAGACTACAAGACCTAATGGCTATCTCCCCAGTTAATGTCACTTCGTGATTTAACCAAATTAATGAATAATGAGACTATATTACAACGACATAGAGAACTGAAAGATGTTAAGTCACTAAGACTCAGATTTTTCATAAGAACTCTCCAAAGAATGTGTATAAAGCTCAAGTCTCACGGGCTAAGTCTAAAAATTCTACTTTCAGTTTACTAGGGGTTTAAATCTCTCTTCTAGCAAAAGTACACAAAACTGACCAACTACTATGGTGGTGCCTTGATAAAAAATTCTACCAACAAGAACTATGTCCGAGCATAATAAATAGTCTCAGCGGTAATGAAATCAATAATATCAACTATCTATCAAACTCAACACTAAGTAGTATAGAATATATATCCCAGACTTATCATTAAAATTCATTTTTCTCATGCTGCTGATATAGAGACAAAAATATTTTTGTTTTTGAAAACTAATTTTTGAAATTCATTTCTCAAGTACACCCTCCCCCTACTTATGCATGCATTGACCTCAATGTATAAAGAAGTAAATGAAATGGATGAGAAAAAAGTAGGATATTACCATTGATGTCGAATATCAGTATTTTGATCTTTCCCTGTCATATTAAGGTTAAGCTCACAAAATAGAGAAAATCAAATACAATTAGTTCAAATCAAATTTTTAGGTCTTTTACATCAGATCCCCAAGATGTAATGTGAGTCTTTTAAAGTTAGATTCTCAAGACTTTTGAGTCCTTTATAGTCAGATCCTCAGGACTAGTATTCCCACCCACTAGGTTTCACTTTGTAGGAATTCTTCTGATCTCTCTAAGCAGGTGATTGACAACAGTATACCTTGTACCAACATTTTTTTCTTAATGGCTGTAACCCAGGACAAGTTTCAGAATGACAATTCTTACACCAACCTAGCTTACGCACTCCCCTTTTATGTGCAAATGAACTTTTACCAAACCCTACACGAGCGATAGAAATAATCTTCCTTTGAAGGTCAACAGGGAGTAAATCCCATAAACTAACAGGTGGTGAACACTTTGGTTTCCATCTCAAAACTGATCTCTCAACAACATGCTTACTTCCTATAGACATTTTATACTCGGTCTACTAGAGTTATGAGACTTTTACTCCAGCGCTTGCAACTCTTCTCAGTAAAGGATAAAGTTATGAAAATCTGAGGGCCCGGCTATCGGTGGCACTTATACTAATGAGATCCTAAGGAGTCAAGCTTATGACGCTTGGCTTCCTCATGCAAAAAATTTAAACTAGACAGAGTAACAAGTTCAGCAAGACATAGAATGTAATCTTTAAGGTGTGTAGGTAACTTACCCCAATTTTCCGCTTCAACAGTGGTCTGATAAATCGAATCCTTAAGAAAAATGGCCTCCACGTCTCTAGTATGTAGGTAACTCCAGAAAAGGCTTCAGTCGATGAGCGTTGACTTTGAAACGAGTCTTTCTCTTTATGTCTTCTACTTCAATAGCTCCAAAAGGTGTGACATGTCTTACTACAAACGGTCCCGTCCATCAAGATCTCAACTTTCCAGGGAAAATTTCTAGACGAGAGTTGTAGACCAGAACCTTCTGTCCAGGTTCAAATTCTCTCTTCAGAATTCTTCTATCATGTAATGTTTTAGTCTTATCCTTGTAAATCCTTGACTTATCATAAGCATAACTTCTCAATTCCTCTAATTTACTGATCTGAAGCTTCCTCTTTTCTCCTGCCTGATCTAGGCTGAAATTCATCTCTTTCACTGCCCAGTAGGCTTTATGTTCTAACTCAACAGGTAGATGACAGACCTTTCCATATACCGAGCGATAGGGTGACATCCCTATGGGTGTTTTAAATGTTGTTCTGTATGCCCATAGTGCATCTTGGAGTCTAAGAGACCAGTATTTCCTAGAAGGATTAACTGTCTTCTCCATAATACTCTTGATTTCCCTATTCAAAACTTCTGCTTGACCATTAGTCTAAAGATGATATGGTAAAGCTAGTTTGTGAATTACTCCATAATTTGCCATAAGATTCCCAAATACACGGTTACAAAAGTGAGAACCGTTATCACTGATGATGGCTCTCGGTGTTCAAAATCTTGGTAGAATGTCTTCTTTAGAAAGTCCACGACGAATTTATGATTGGTGGTCTTTGTAGGAACTGCTTCAATCCACTTTGAAACATAGTCCACAGCTAGTAGAATATAGGTGTAACCAAAAGAAGGTGGAAATGGTCCCATGAAATCTATACCCTATATATCAAAGATTTTTGAGATAAGGATCGGTTGTTGAGGCCACTCGAACCTTTTTGAGGTCTTACCCAAAAATTGGCATCTCAGACATGCTTTGTAATAAACATTTGCATCTTTAAAAAGAGTAGGCCAATAGAATCCATCTTGTAATACCTTGTCTGCAGTACGCTGCAGGCCAAAGTGTCCTACGCAAGGCTGATCGTGACAGAATGATAGAATGGACTCCTGTTCTGATTCTGGGATGCATCTTCCGAATAATCTGATCCGAACACTTCTTGAATAAGTATGGATCATCCCAAAAATAATATTTGGCCTTTGAGTAGAATAAATCTTTTTCTTGCTTCCTCTAATGCGATGGTACCTTGTCAGTCACAAGATAATTTGTGATGTGGCCATACCATGGTACTTCTGATATACTGAACAACTGTTCATCAGGAAAAGTCTCACAGATTTGTAAGCTGTCTTCCGCATTCTCCACTAGCAATCTAGAAAGGTGATCATCAACGACATTCTCCGTTCCTTTCTTATCACGTATCTACAAATAAAATTCTTGTAAAAGTAGTATCTATCAGATCAACCTAGGCTTGGCATCCTGCTTAGCAAGTAAATGACGGAAGGCAGCATGGTCAGTATAGACAATCACCTTTGAACCTATCAGATATTGCCAGAATTTGTCAAGAGAATAGACGATGGCTAAGAGTTCCTTCTCAGTGGTAGAATAATTAATCTGAGCTCCATTTAGAGTCTTGCTAGCATAATAGATTGCCTACGACACTTTCTTGTCTCTTTGTCCTAGAACGACTCCTATAGCATAATCAGATGCATCACACATGATCTCAAATGGCTGGCTCTAATCGGGCGCATGAATGATTGGTTCTGAAGTAAGTGTTTCCTTTCACTTCATAAAAGCTTTGACACATGTTATCAAAATCAAAGACAATATCTTTCCCTAACAAATGTGACAGCGGTCTTACATTTCTGCTGAAATCTTTGATAAAATCGATGGTAGAATCCCACGTGACATAGGAAGGCACGGATATCTTTTATAGTTCTCGGTTTGGGTAGATCCTTTATAATATCAATCTTTGCTCAATCTACTAGAATTCTTTCCTTTGAAACTTGGTGACCCAGCACTATCCCTTCCTTTACCATGAAGTGACACTTTTCCCAGTTCAGAACTAAGTTCGTATCGCAACAACGTTTAAGGACTAAGGAGAGATGGTGTAGGCAATCCTCAAAAGATGATCCAAAAATTGAAAAATCATCCATAAAAACTTCCATGTATTTCTCCACCATGTTGTCAAAAATACTCATCATGCATCGCTGAAAAGTGGCCGGTGCATTGCATAGACCAAAAGGCATACGACGGTAGGCGAATGTTTCGAATGGACATGTGAATGTAGTCTTCTCTTGGTCCTCAGGGTGAATATGGATTTGAAATATCCTGAGTAACCATCAAGAAAGCAGTAGTAAGCTTGTCCAGCTAATCTTTCTAACATCTGATCGATGAATGGCAATGGAAAATGACCTTTTCTCGATACGCTATTCAGCTTCCTGTAATCGATGCAAACTCTCCATCTAGTCTGAATCCTGGTTGGAATCAACTCATTGTTCTCGTTCTCGATCACTGTGGTTCCGGACTTCTTCGATACAACTTGAACTGAACTAACCCATTGACTATCAGAAATAGGGTAGATAACGTCGGCATCAAGGAGTTTGACGACCTCTTCTCTAACTACTTCTGTCATCTTCGGATTAAGCCTCCTCTATGGTTGCTTAGATGTCTTGGAATCCTCTTCCAAATGAATCCTTTGTTGAAATATCATAGGGCTGATCCCTTGATATCATCAATTATCCAACCTATAGCTGACTTGTATTCCTTTAAAAGTGCTACTAACCTGGATTCCTGCTCCTCAGTCAAATCTGATGCAATGATTACTGGGTAGGTTCCCAAATCTCCCAAGAAAACATACTTGAGTGTAGACGGAAAATGTTTTAATTCTAGCTTAGGTAGCTCCTTCTTAAGCTCTTTAGATGGTCCATCAGGCATAGGCGATTCAAACTTTTCTTTGAACTTGCTGTCATCCATGACAGGTGATGAATCCAAAATCGCATTATTGCCTCGACACTAAGTTCCTCACAGTTTGAGTCTATCAGAGCTTTCAACAACTAGTCAGCAGGATATGAATGAGTCATATAATCATGTACTAACACTTCAATCATGCATACCTTATTCACAGCACACACCTCCTGTGGTTGCTGTAACATATGGAAAACATTGGTCTCGACTCTCATATTACCAAAGGATAACGTCATATTACCATTTCGATAGTTGATGAGTGCATCTGCAGTGGCCAAGAATGGTCTGCCTAGAATGATTGGTATCTGCCTACCAGATGTAGGTTTTGTTTCGAGTACTATGCAATCAACCGGATAATAGAAATCTTCGATCTTGACTATGACGTCTTCAATGATTCCTCTAGGTATCTTCACTGATCTATCTACCAATTGTAAAGTAACATCAGTCGGTTTAAGATCCTTCAAGCCTAACTTATCGTAAACGAAATATGGTAGAAGATTCACACTGCACCCAAATCTAATAAAGTTTGCTCCTCCAAAGAATTTCCAATTCTGCATGTAACAGTTGGACTTCCAGGATCTTTCAGTTTCACAACCGCTAGATTTTGTAGGTATGATGAACATCTTTGAGTGATAAAAGCTTCTTTTGGAATGTTGGTCTTCTTCTTCACTAGATCTTTCACGAACTTGGCATACGAGGGAACTTGCTTGATGGCGGTCAGAAATGGGATAATAATATACAAATTCTGAAATACATCGTAAATCTCCTTGTACTGGTCATCCTTTCTGGTATTCACTAGTTTTGAAGGAAACGGTGCTGGTGGATTCTTCAATATTGGTTCTTTTTTTTTGGCTTCGGTTGGCTTGGTAACAGATAGTGGAGTGACAGGTGGAGTCACTCATGATGACTTCTTCTTACTTACTTCCACAGTAGTTCCTTCAACTTCTTTTGCAATAGTTTCTTCAGCAGGTGGCTCACCACTAGATATATCTGGAATGTTAGAACTGGGTGGGATGGTGGGGACATAAGTTAATTACCTTAGGCTCGCAGAATCTTTTCCTAGTTCATAGACAATTTGGTTATCAACTTTCTTGCCTGACCTCAGAGTGGTGACAACATTAACTTGGTCATTCGACTGAGTAATCTCCAGGTTATCCACCTGCAAGACACCTCTTCCTTTCGGATTTGGCTCCAGCTGGCTTAGTAATGCTCCTTTCGATCTTTCCATCAAGGCAGCAACGATTTGCCCTATCTGGCCTTGAATGACACTAAAGTTATTCTCCAGCTTCTGAGTTCTTTGATTTGTCTGTTTCAACTCATTAACAATGGTGGTGATAGCTTCTTCCAGATGTGGGATAACTGCTTTACTCGACTGAGGTGTAGGGGCAATGTATCCACTCATAAGATCTTGTACTAACTTTCTATTTGTGTTGGCTTGGTATTCCGGGTTCCGTACGATAATCGTTGATTTTGTATGGTTCTCCGGCGGTCTTGAACCGACATCGGTTATTCTGGAACTAATTTGACTGATTTTTAAATCCTGGAGGAAAATTCCTCTAATTTGTATTTTGTGGCTTCCAATAATTATGTCTCTGATTGAACTGGTTATTTCTTCCTAAAGAGTTGATACTACATACCTTTGCATTAGTATCCAGATAGTACGAACACTCTTCAGTGGTGTGGCATTCATCAAAACATAGCTCACAAATGGCATAACAAGGCTTGGATGGCTGAGGTTTAGCTTGGAAATTGTTTGCTTTTGAAGGATTCATGGAGAACTGATCAAACATCTTGTTCAGAGTTTCAAGTCCTGTTGATAGGCTTGCCATAATTGATAACATCACTTGATTTGGGTCTTCTTGAATTTGGTTGCCAAATTACTTTGGCACCCCCTCTACTCTAGCTACGTCCTCGTTACTAGTACTCTATTTTTGAGTGTCTTCAGCTAAATTCTCAAGAAAGTTGTAGGCTTCCTTTCCATCTAATGATGTAAACTTACCTTGATGCATTGACTGTATCATCTGCTTGTTCATAGTAGAAAGTCATCGAAAGAAAAAATGAGCCAGTGTGCTCTTATCATAACCATGATGTGGACATGAGACTAGCAGATTATTGAATTTCTCCCAATTTTGATGATATTATTCAGTCACCTTCCCTTTGAAATTGCTGATGGCTTGCTGCATGGCATCTGTTTTCTGGGGTGGGTAGAACTTGTTCATAAACTTTGTTCTCAACTTCTCCCAGTTGTTGATTGAATTGATTGGTTATGCAGTTAACCATTCGGATGCTTTACCTTCGAGTGAGAGTGGAAAAAGAATTAACTTGATACTCTCATCCCTGATATTCTTGTTCTTGAAAGTTCTGATGACTGATAGAAATTTGTTCATGTAAACATAAGGCTGAACATTGTCTGAACCATTGAACTTTGGAAGCATAGAGATTACGGATGCTCTAAGTTCAAACTGGTTAGCTTCTGTCTCTTGAAAAACAATACTGCTAGGTGGGTCTCCAATGATTGGCGAATAGAAATCACTTAGCTTCTTTCTCTGTTGTGCTTGCATGGGTGGGATAGCTTATGGATTATTGGTGTCCATAACACCTCTATCATTGCGTGCAGCCATTGTATCAACCTCGTCTAGTATTCTTGTGAGTCGGTTGTTAACCTTGTCCACTATTATGTTCTTACCGGACGATGATATGGACGACAGGGCATACACTAGAAAATGCTATGCGAAAATGACAAAAAATTATCCTACAATGCTTGAATAATATGTAACTATTCTAAATTATACTAAAATGTAAAATTACTTTCCTTCAACTGGGTTAGGCTTTGCAACTAGTATCTCGCCCGTTGTCTAAAGCTGTCTCTTCTAGGGTTATGGTGAATCACTTGGATTTCTTAAGTACCACGGCTTACAGACATAGTCTGTTTGTTAAGATTCAGACAAGAAACACTAGAGTTTGATGTTTTCTGTGTTGGCTTACAACTTCAATTGTTGAAAATGTCCTAAATGCAATTATACTAGAAAGCAATAATACTAAAGTACGATGCAATTATACTAAGAATGAAATAAAAAGAATGAAGATTTGACTAACCTGGATGGTAGATCTTATCTTCAAGATATCCTTCAAGTTTATCTCTTTCTCAAAAGGATGGATGATGCGGCTAAAATTATCTTAAGATCCAAACTTCTAATCTTGAAAGAAAACGTTAAACATAAACAACTTAAACTGGCAGCGGCGCCATTTGACCTTGCTTCTTTTTGTGTTATTGAGATGGTATATTGATGATGTAGATAGATGATGGTCATTGAACAAAATAGAAGTGTATTAAAACCTAATTATCCCTCAATAAGTAAAGGATGAGTAGGGTATCATTCCACTTTTAAGTGTATGTTATGTGAAGGATAGGACTAGAAAAGGGGTTTGAGGGATTAAAAACTATGATTGTAGAGATTTTAGATTCTAATGCTAAACTAAACTATTGAGAATTTATAAGAGAGAGAATTCAAGAGATTAGAATCCACCAATACTTTTGATCTATGACCTTCTACTTCATGATTGTTCTTACAAGTAGACTACAATTAGGCAATCGAGCGAGTGTCGATGCCCTCTTGGACGAAACATCGTTAACAATTAATTCTACTTAAGGTTGTTCCTATGTTTATGCTATTAATATCTTCTTTCCTTTTATGTAAGCTCGGGCAGCCATTCAATGTATTACTGAGAGCAACATCAAGGAGTACTTCCTAATAGGGCGGCCATTCAATGAATTACCACTTAAGACAAACACAAAGAATACTTCCCTGACCCTATAGAACTATACTACTAGAAGAAAAGTAAAGAACACTAACATGATATTAATATTGCAAAACATAAACCCTATTCTATACTTCCATCCCCTGGTGTGGGCAATGGAACTAATAACTAAAAACATAAAGAACTAACCTGATTGAAGAACACCATGAGCCAGAAGAATCATTAAACCTTAAGCATCGACTTCATCTCCTCCCTTGAAGGAGAAGATTACCCTTCCATAAAGAAAGAAGAACACGAAGAACGAGAAAAAGAAGAGTTGAAGGACATAAGACTAGAAAGACTAATTTATTAAGACTCAGCTAGTTAAAACCGATCTTTTATTATTAATCTCTCTCTGCCTCAAGTTCTGGAGACAAGAATATAAGTGAATTGGCAAATTACATGAGGCACTTAGGTCCTCTATTTATAGAGGTTACAATGAGCTCTAGAAGCATTCCAAATCATCATTTGTTTCCTAATACAAATAGACTTCTTTTAGAGTCCAACTTCATCTCCAAAACTAAGAAGAAATTGGCTACAGTGACGATCCATGCATCTGGACGCACGATCCTTGCGTCTCAGATGTGAGCATTGCGGCTGGACACACGATCCTTGCTTCCCAGACGCGGAAGTCTATTTTCCCTCTTTTTCTCTATCCTTCTATCCTCTTTTGTTGGCTTTGGTCCAAACAATGAATCCTTTTGCCTTGGGCTTCCAAATAGACTTTAAAATAGGTCCAAGTCGCATCTTTAATAACTTCAATTCCTTGTCCTTCTCCATGATTGTCCACGGGCTTCCCATATGATCCTTAATGCTCTGAATTGCTCCGTTTTATCCCTTTTTCTCTAATATTCCACAAAACTTTCTTTTTCACCTGTAGAATCATAAAACATAACTTACAAATATTATTAGTCTACTAAGATGGCTAAACAAGAGGCATAATCGAGGGTTAAATTGCACTTTTTGAGCACTTATCATCTATGCAGCCAGGTCCTGCCCAAGATCATATGATAGGGTATGTTAGCTTTTACTACGACAAAGTTTATGATGAGAGTTATCGGACCAGTAGCTATGGGTAGTTGGATCTCTCCAACTGTCAGAGTTTTGTCCCCACTGAATCCATATAGGTTGGAGTTGGTGGCGACCATTTTAGAGTCAGGAATTTGCAGCTTTTTGAATGCAGCGTAGTATAGCACATCTACTGAGCTGCCTGGATCAACCAATATGCGATGCAAATCATAATCTCCAAAAGGAAGTGGTAAAACAAGTGCATCCTCATGGGGGGTCTGGATGCTACAACAGTCAGCCTCAGTGAAAAGGATGAGCGGATCTTTGTGGGGTACTGCATTAACTTGAGCTCCTATAATCAGCTCGCTGTTCATGAACCTCATCTGCTTGGCGATGCACATTCGATATCGTGCACACTTTTCAGTGATTTGTCCATTCCATTTACTTGCTTTTCTAGAAATCATATTTATCTGGAGTCGGCCATTGAGCCGCCCGATTACTGGGATCCTTAATCGATGTGTCGATCTTCTCAAGCTATATCGCATTTGTTTGGTATTGCCACAAACCGCCGGATACCCCTTTTCAATCAGATCCTGTAGTTTATTTTTTAGGGTCCTGCAGGCTCTAGTGCCCTTACTCTTATGGAACTTGTAGTAGGTCTTTTGGTCTCTGGTACGTACCCAGGGAGCCTAGCTTTAATAGAGCTGGCCATTTGAGGTAGCTCTGATTTTTGATAGAGTCCAGAACCTCATTTGGCATTTTGTTCAGAGGGGCAAAGTTTCTGTCCATCGAGGGAAAAGCTTCTTCAGTTCTTTCCACATGTGGCTTCTTCTGTGGTTTTCCATCTGCACTACTGGCTACATTTTGGTATTGCCCTCTAGGCATTCGTCCCTTTGATGGAGATTCGGCCCTTTGGCGATTATGATTACGGTCTCTCTTCGATTTTTTAGGGGAAGAATTTACATTCTCTTCTCGGGGAAGCCCAGGAACTGTCCGACTAGTCTTCTTCGCTTCCTGACGTCTGTTCAGGACATCTTCTTCCCACCCCACATGAGTTTCAACCCTGTCAAGGAGTTCCTCTAAATCACGGGGTGGTTTCTTGGAGAGTGATCTGAATAAGGCGTTGTTTTCATCCAACCCTTGTTTGAAAGCTATTATAGCAGTCTGTTCGTCACACGACTCGACTCTATTTGGATTGAGATTTCCATGAACCGTTGCATGTAGGATCTCAACGCCTCTCCATCCTTTTTCTTGATGTCGAACAGTGCATCGATCCGTTTTGGCTGATGCTTGTTGCATGAGTACCTATCTATGAAGGTCCTAAATAGTTCTTCGAGGGACCGACCGGCCTTCAGTAATCGGTGATACCACCGAGCGATGATCTAGACAGGGAGGCTTTAAACTACTGACACATGACATGGTCATATCTCTCATATTGTCCCATAGTGGCACGATACCTGAATACATGATCGACCAGATCTGACTTGCCACTAAAGAAAATAAACTTTGGTTGTCTGTACCCACGGGGGTATGTCTTCCTCATCACCCATGATGCAAAAGGAGATATGCCTGCTCCCATTATGGCAGATTAAACAAGAGAGTCTTGCATTTTTCTCCCCTTGCCTATCATCCGATGCATCTGACGGATCAGGTCATTCTTCTCAGTTTGCCATGCACTTTCTTTGGTAGAAAGTTTCCTATTCTTAGTTCTTTTTCGATGTCGAGGGTCGACATCATGATCCTGGTCAGTGGACTCCAGCTCTGAGGCTGTCCTTAAGTCCTCATCTGAGTTGCTATATTCTGACTCAGATAGCTCGTACCCAACTAGGTCCCCTCACTTTGGGTTCCTAATACGACCAGCTTTGGGAGGGTCGTCATCATCGAGATCAATGAGTGGCTCTTTCCCTGTGTCGGACTGATATAAGTGCCTTAGCAGCTATAATTCTCACTCAAGGTTGCTCCTTTATTGTTCCAGAGCTTGCACCGTACCGCCTGACTCACCTGAATAGACTCTGGGTTGGTGAGGACAACATTCTCGCTATTTTGACGTTCCTCCTGAGCGTTATTCCTGGGACCCGCTCTAGGAATAATTGGTTCATCAGTGTTGGTCATAGGTCCTTAGGGAGGATCATTCGCATCTTGGCGACTGACATTCTCACCCCCTTCAGGCATCTCGTGCACTTCTTCTTTGACGGCGACGCTGCGCATGGTAGCGCCACCTTTTGTTTTCTTTGCTCTTGCCATCACAACAGTAAGAGTTTTTAGAATAACTAAATTGTTTGAAACAAATATTTACCTGCTTTCGTCCCCACAGACGGCGCCAAAAGATATACGGGAAATTCCAAGTATCCCCTGATCTTCTTCTGTGCCTTGTGATCTAGAATCCTTTGCTGAATAGAGAAGGGATGAGATGATGGTAAGTTTAGGGTTGAACCATCTGATGGCTGCCTATGTATCTCCTTTGTTATAGTGGGGAATCAAACCCTATTTTGCGTAGTTCCTAAGAGCGAATCCCTATGGTTAATATAGGAAGGGCTACAAGAGTCCTAAGGTTAGGGCTGTCTTCACCGCTTGCGAGTTCCCTTCCATATTTGGACTCTGCCTTCCTATTAGGATTCCTCTTCTTATGGAAGTCTGAATCTAGACCATATCTTATGAGAGGTAAGTTTCCTTGTTATCAAAGTTTGTTTTAATGGGGACTATTTTAGGGGAAAGTGGGAGTGAGATAACATAAAGTGTTCCTAATGCTGTGCCCTTATTCTTGCCTAAAATAGGTAAATATCCGGATAGAATAGTTTTCTTATCCTAATACTTCTTCTTTTCTTTCTACAATAGGTAAATCCTCCACTGCACACAGTTGGAGTTCAAAAGAGAAAGTAAAGCTTCGTTTTTTATTTTTGATTTCTCTAAGGTAAAATCCTTCACCGCTTAGAGTGGGAGTTCTTAGAGAAAGTAAAGCTTCTTTTCCTTGTTTCCACTAAAGGTCAAATCCTTTGCTGACTACAGTGAAAGTTCTTTAGTGTAAACATCTTTCTTAGTATTATGGCGTCAACAAGTAATCTCTCTCCTTCAAATTCCTTGAATGGAAATTTTGGAGCACGACCCAACTCTTGGAGTGCGCTTTTTAGTAGACAAGGAGATCGAGAAACTATTGTAGCATTCAAGGAATTCTCGCCTGTTATAGTTGATGCCGTAGCAGTTTTTCCACAAGATCTTATAGACCAAGGGATACAACAATGGGATGAGTATCTTGTGGGTTACTTTCTAGACTCCAGACTCTCTTTCCCTATGGTGAAGGAATATTTGGAAAAGAAGTGGAAGCTAAAAGGTTCTTTTGGGCTTACTACTGATAAAGAATTGTTCTACATGAGCTTTACCTCCTCGGAAGATAGACAAATGGTCTTGGAGGAGGGTCCAATATTCATAGCAGGAAGAGTGTTTGTAATAAAACCATGGTCTGTGGAAATTGATAGTTTTAGAAACAAAGTGGCTTCAACGCCAGTATGGGTTAAGTTGATGGATGTCCCAAAGGAGATGTGGACATTTGATGGCTGTCTTACCTTGCGAGCTTGGTAGGTGGTAAACCTCAGTTCATGGACGAGGCTACAACAAAAAGGAAAAGACTATCCTTTGCGAGATTTTGTGTCGAATTCCCGGTCAATCATGAATACAAAGAAACTATCAAAGTTAAATCTGGAAACAGAGAAGTAGTCATTCCGCTGGAATATCCTTGGAAACCAATATCTTGTACTAAGTGCAACAGATTTGGGCATACTATGGAACAGTGTAAAGGAAAACCACAAGAGTATGGAAAAGAAGAACTTCACAACAAAATGGAGAACCACAAGTAGATGAGGATCCAACTGGGAGAGGTACAGCGCGCCAGCAGGAAGGAGAAAATACAAATGGAATAGAAACAAATAGACAAGCAGATGCACCTGTTGCAGATGTGGAAAACTCGACTTATGACCAAGCGATGACAATCAGAGAAGAGAGATCAACAGAAGGCAATACAACAGCTGAAGAATCTCAACTGATACTGAGCGAACTAGAGATAACAAACTCAAGGAGAGATACGATGATATCACCTCGCAGTGTTGAAGGCATGCATGCTGAAACTGACATAGATACTGAACTGTTTGTGGAAACTCATCAAGATGCGGGAACTGATCTAGGTTCTGGGAATCTCTCTCTAGTGGTATCGCAAAATCCACTTCAACATGTCAGGCCACCACATCCACAGTCCGAACTATTTCAGGCTGAAAGAAATCTATTTGAGGAACTAGCAGATTTGGAGGATGACGACTTATCAGATGTAGAGCCATAACTCTTTGGAGATAACATCTCCAATACAGAGATCATCTCCACCCCAGTTAATGAGAGATTGAATGGAAGGAGCTCTCCAGTTCAGACTAGGGCCCAGCTGAATTCATCGGCATCTGAGTTGAATGTAGGGATCTCCTCTGTTCAGACTAGAGCTCAGAAAAAGCAAAGTAATCCATCAGGCAATCAACAAACTCAGTCTGGGAAAAGAGATAAGGGACGTCCAAAAGGAAAGGGAAAGAGGAGAAATCATCATTAATTAATCCCAATGATAAAAATAAGCTGCTAGAATATAAGGGGACTAAACGACATCACGAAGGCAAAACAGATGAATAAGTTTATCACAGAGAACAAGATAAGTTGCATGGGGTTTCTGGAAACTAAAGTCAAAATGGAGAAATATACTAGTATAACAGATATGATCTGTCCGTCATGGGCAGTAGAGCACAATTACTCAAGTAACGAATATGGAAGAATATGGATTGCTTAGGATCAAAGTTTTTTGGATGTCCAGAAGGAGGTGGAAGGAAGTCAGTTTATCCACTGCAAGATTAATCTTTTGCAGCATGGAATCTTCTTCTATGTAACTATGATATATGCTAGTAATAATAGTCATGAAAGAACTACCCTTTGGGAGGAGTTGAAGATGTTAAGTGCTAATTTGCAAGGCCCATGGTGTGTTATGGGAGACTTTAACAATGTGTTATACTCGCATGAAAGGATAGGAGACCGAGCTGTGCACCCTAGGGAAACTCTGCCTTTTGCTAGCTGTTTGAATGTAGCTGGGTTATTTGATCACACTGCTTCTGGATGCTTCTACACATGGAATAGTGGCGGGGATGGAATAAGAAAATGGTCAAAAATTGATAGATGCCTTGTGAACTCTTCTTGGTCATCCATTAAGTTGGCTACAAAGGTGGAATTTCTAACTCAAATAACCTCGGATCACTCTCCAATGGTTATGTCTTTCCTTACTACCTTTCAAAGTCACCCCCCGTTTAGATTTTGTAACTTTTGGATGCTTCATCAAGATTTCAAAGCTTCTTTGAAACTTTGTTGGGATATAGCAGATTATGGAAGTCCAACGTTCATGTTATCCAAAAAATTGAAATGCTTAAAAGGGGTGTTGAAAGGATGGGCAAGGACTTTCTGTCATGACATTCAGAGACTAGTAAAAGACACAAGATCTGAGCTGGAAGATATCCAAGAAAGATTGCACTTGAATCCGCTGGATGGCAACCTTAGTGCGCAAGAGTTCCTTATCCGAGGGAAGTTGTGTAATTTGTTAAAGCTAGAGGAAGCAGAAATGTTACAGAAAACAGATATAGACTGGATGTGCTATGGGGACAAGTGCAGTGAATTTTTCTTCAATGCTTTGAAGGAAAAGAAGACGAGAAAGTTTGTATGGGATGTCATAGATGTACAAGGGATTAGAAAAGAAGGGAAAGAACCAGTAGCAGAAGCTTTCTTGAATTTCTATATAGACTTGCTAGGGGTGCCTTCAAGTGCGAAATGTGATACGGAGTTCCTAAGTAGGCTAAAAGTTGCGGAGGTAAGCTATGCCTCTAGTCAGTACTTAGAATCTCCAATCAGTGAAGAGGAGATAAAAGAAGTTTTATTTAGTATGGAGGACAATAAAACTCTAGGTCCGGATGGGTTCAATGCTCATTTCTTTAAGAGATGTTGGGCCACTGTGGGAGATGATTTCATAAAGGCAATCAAGTTCATATTTTCTCATAAGCAGATGACAGGAGGTATAAATTCTACCATGCTTTGTCTCATTCCTAAAATGAAAAATGCTTCTCATGTTAGTTCCTTTAGACCCATTGCCTGTTGCAATACCATATATAAATGTGTGTCAAAAGTACTAACAAATAGGATGAAGACATGTATTACATCCTTGATCTCTAGCTCTCAATCGGCGTTTGTCCCTGGGAGGTCTATACAGGACAATCTTCTCCTTGCACATGAATTACTCAGAGGTTACACAAGGAAGAAAGGGTAGAAAAGATGTGTTATTAAACTTGATATAAAGAAAGCCTTTGATACTGTCTCTTAGCAGGCTCTCCAAGCCATTCTCGATAAGTTCAAGTTTCTTCCAATCTTCATCGAATGGCTGTATATGTGCTTTGCATCCCCCACCTTCTCAGTCATGGTTAATGGATCACCTGAAGGATATTTCCAAGGGAAAAGAGGGCTAAGACAAGGCAACCCACTATCACCTTATCTGTTTGTGCTCATTATGGAAGTGTTGAGTGCTTTGCTCCAACAAGGGATTCAAACTAAGTTGATCCAATGTCATTCAAAATGCAAGAAGCTGGCTATCTCGCATCTATGCTTTGCCGATGACGTCCTTCTTTTTTACAAAGGAAACATAGAATCCTTACTTGCAATAAAAGATATTCTCTCCACCTTCGCGCAAGCTACAGGGCTACAACTGAATAATAAAAAGACCACCTTATTAGCAGGAAGCATGTCTGAAGAAGAAGGGTTAGCTTTAGCTGAAGAGATGAATATCTCGGTTGTCACTCCTCCGGTCACATACCTCGGTCTGCCACTTACTGCAACAAGATTGGGTATTAGAGATTACTTACCTCTCATTGAAAAAATAACTAGACGTATCTCAGATTGGAAAAATAAGGAATTGAATAGAGCGGGAAGAGTACAACTAGTCAAATCAGTTCTATCATCCTTTCAAACATACTGGGTTAAGACATTTGTTTTACCAAAAACTGTCTTGGAGAAGGTGAGCAAGTTATGCAATAGATTCATATGGGCAGGACCGAATATGGCGAGAAAGATGCATCATGCAAATCACATGACTTTGCGATTGGGCAAGGAACAAGGAGGGCTAGGACTGATTAACCCAAGAGTGTGGAATCAAGCAGCCTGCTGCGGCCTAGTGTTTAAACTGGCTCAGAAATCAGAGAGCTTGTGGGTTAAATGGTCATGGGATCAGCAAATCAAGCAAAAGCAGTTCTGGACAATGAAAGCTCCAAAGGACTGCTCCTAGGTTTGGAGAGGTATTTTGAAGCATAGAGAAGTTGCATGGAAGCTAGTGCGGTACATCATAGTGAATGGTAATGACGCGAGCTTCTGGCATGAACCTTGGTGCTCAGGGCCACTAATTCTAAATGTTCAAGCTAAAAATCTTCTTCTAAACTCGGTACCCTATGATGCTAGAGTGGCTGCAGTTATCTCAAATGGAGAATGGTCGAGGACCATCACAGATATGCCGGAATGTGAAGTCAAGAAATGGATCATGGAAACCAAAATCAATACATTCCTTACTGATGATCAAGTTATATGGATTCCGTCAAGTTCTGGTGAGTTTTCTACTTCTTCAACATATGCCACTCTAAAAAATGTCCAAAGGTGAAGTGGTACAAGATAGTCTGGGGGAAGCTTGTGACCTCAAAACATGCTTTCACTATGTGGCAGCTATTTTCTAGATGTCTTCCCACACAGAATAGACTTCGAATGAAGAAAGTGATTGGGTAATCAAGATGTAGTTTATGTGACTCGCAAGAGGAAAGTTTGGCACATTTATTTTTTGAGTGTTCCTTTTCGAAATTAGTTTGGCAAAGCATCAAGAAAGCAATGGGGCTAACAGAAGTGGTTCGCAACTCACATGATGAGTGGTATCATCTCATGCGTATCTGCAGATCGAACTCGATTACAGTTGAAGTGATAAAAGCATTGTTGGGTGCTGTTGTCCAAGCTATTTGGACTGAAAGGAAATGGCGACTCAAGAAGCAGCGCTCCAGAACTGCTGATGTAGTCAGTATCCGAGTACTTAATAGTATGAGGATATACTTAGGGAAGATGTTGGAAATAGTTAAGGAGGATGTATTATTGAGAGCCCTCTTGGCCAGACTGGGTGTAGGGCCAAAGTTCAAAAGCAATGAAGCAAAATGGGTGCGATGGGAGAAGTCAGACACAGCTCACACTCTTAACTCTGACGGATCTCTTCAAGGTGGAAGCGCAGGGTTTGGGGGAGCATTACGAGACTGCAATGGAGATGTTATACTGGCGTACAGTGGTAGCTCCAAAAGAATATTGGTGTTATATCAGGAATTGCTTGCGGTACAAAAAGGGCTTGAAGGAGCGATAGATATGAACATAAATAGACTCCAAGTTCAATCAGATTCTATGCGAGTGATCCAAATAATCAGGAAGGAAGAAGTATCGCCATGGTATTGCAGGAATCTAGTAGCACAGATAAGGGCTGATATTTCGAAGTTTGACGAAATCTTTTTTAAACATGTTTTTAGAGAAGGAAACCAAGTAGCTGACTATCTATCCAAGCTGAGGAAGTCCTCATGTAATGAAATTTTTTATCATATCCCTCCAATGGACCAAAAAATGTATGAATTGGTTAAAAGGGATAAAGAAGGAACAATGTACTTGCGCTCTTGATTATATAGAAGGTTGGGGTCACCTTAACCCCTAGCCATTTCAAAAAAAAAAAAAAAAAAAAGATTTCCTTGTTAATCAAAATGTCCCATCGCGTATTGGAAGATTATATCTAAAAGGTACCTCCTAAGATATGTCATCATGATTCCTTTCTTATCATCAAAGATCGTCATCTTCAGTTTCCTTCTATTTAGAAACTGTCTATATCAGTTCCTAATGACTGGGGTAACTGTTATGCTTGAAGGTGGTCAGTCATGTGCTTGGCACATGTCCACTAAATACTTGTGATGGGCACGAGATCACTTATTCACAGAACTGATCAGATGGTCCTTGTCTTATTCTGGACATCCATAGTCTTAGGTTATTTACCATACACGTGTCATCTATTTAGTGACGGGAAATCCCCCTTACAGAATCTATTCAAGTTCTCAACAAAAGACAACATGGTATTTGAAACCCACTTTTACAAACTAGTAATTGGGACCAAACATTGGCTTGGTAGCTTGTTGGAGTAAGGGTCGCATGATTACATTGGTTTGGTTTTGTTCTTTCATTTGCCAACCTTTGCCTTCACTCTCATGGATTATGTTCACACGTTTCATAAGCAATTAAATGTAGTATTATAACTAGCTACTTGAGTTACCCTTTACTACTAGTTATAGCTGTGGGAGAGCAAAGTTGTACTTGGCCAAAAGAATTTTTCACTCGAATCTTTACATTTTATATGGCCTTTCATTTTTGGGTTATATATGTGTGTCAAAAAAATTGAAATAATCGACACATTATAATACCTTTAGTCAATGTGCTTTCTTTGCATAAGACAGAGAATGTTACGAACATATTGCTTGTTTTTTTTATTCATTTTTTTTTTTTTTGTTGGTTATTCTTTAATCATATGACATATATATTATATGTATGGATGAAGTTCAAGGTGGCATTATTATTATCAGTATTCTAAAAAAGGTTAGGCGGTAGTCGGGTGGTGGAAGAGCGCCTAGTGCCTAGGCCTTCTAGGCAGTGCCTAGACGGGCTAGGCGCTAGGCGGTTTTTTTTCTTAATATATCTTATAATATATATAGTAATACACACCTATACTATAAGAAATGAAGAAAATCATTTACCATAACTCAAAAAATAAACTCAAACAAGTATACTTATTACAAAAATGCATAATAGTTGAAGAATATTGACTTCATATAAAAACATACTCTTTCTCATAGTGGCATATACTTTACATTAGACTTTAGTCTTTTAAACTCATTCAAATCTTAAGCCTACATGGGCCTTTAATTTTTGACATTTAATCATTAAAAAAAAAAAAACTTGACTGGACCGCCTAGAGGCCGATTAGTCCACCTAGACCCGCCTAATCGGTCCACAGATTTTTTAAATGACTTGGGCCTAGGTGAGTCGGTTGTTCACCTCCTAGCACCTAGCGACCGCTTAGACCGATTTTTAGAACAGTGATTATTATGCATGAATACAATCTTTCCCATTGGTAATGTAGGAAGCATGTGTATAAACTGGTCCATGAGTTATAGATTTGATGTGTATTGGATTGATTTGAATATATTAAAAATAATGTATATTCAGTTTGCTTTGTTACATTCGTGGGAAATGATCCTTGTTATATTCAACAAACTTTTGATGTTAGATTTGATTATTTTCCTTTGTATTAGTAGAGTGATTTTGATCTAGACTTATGGTTCTCTTATGAGCCATAATGGTTTTCTTACTTTATTATGCTAATACACAAACCATGGGGCTATTGCAGGTTTTCAAAAGATACCAAGTTCATAGTATTTGTGGTAACTCATGCACCCAAACAGATTATAAATAAGAAAAATCCCACATTCTACTCCTTTTAACTAGAACATGGAAAGAGAAACAGATGCAAGACAAGAAATGTTTGGTCATGGAGATGAAGCTGCTGGGCATGATGCTGTTATTGGGTTGGGATATGGTGGTTCTGTTGCAGCATGTCGAATGTCGATGGCAGGGATTAAGGTATGTTTGATGGAGAAAGGTCACAAATGAGAAGCTCGGGACTTCCCAACCAATAGTATAAAGATCCTGTCTGCAGTGAAGATAAATAGCCAGAAATGTGGATTCAGTTTTGGCCCTAAGGATGTTTTAATTCAGGTTAGTTTCGACTTCTTTTTCATAGAGTTGAGTTTCTTAAATTATATTGCTATCTTAGAATCCTAAGGCTTTGTTTCATTATCAAATAACTTGAGAACTCCATTTTCAGAACACATGTTAAGTTCATAGTCAATAAGAGTATAAGACAATTCAAAATTTTGGATTGCTAGGCATATTGTATTTGTTTTTCAAGCTGCTCCTGAAATATAGTCTTCTCCTAATGGTAATGGGTACTTGCCCCTCTAAAGTTAGCTTTTCTTATAACTACATCTAGTTGAGTTTTCATAGAGGAACTTAATCTTCAACATTGGAAGGACTAGGGACCTATCCTTACTTAATTTTGTTTGTCTGTTTTTGAGTTTATCAGTATATTTGTGAGTACAATATATTTAATTCTTTATTCAATGTGTATGAGACAAGTTTTTATCTTATCTACTATTAGATCCATCTTAATTACTTGTAGTAGAGGTTAATAGTATAAATTTATAGATGAATAAGTTTGGATTTTGATAGACTGAGAAGTAGTTAAGTGTTCAAATACTTTCACTTTTTCCTGGGTAAGAATGACATGTACTCTTAACTATGGTCTACTTTTAAGCTTATTAGATTGAGTGTTTGGCATGAGGTATAGTTGCTCTACTCCTTGTTACGTATGTTTAAACTTGTATCATTCTATTGATGATCATGCTTTTAGTTGTATCTGCTGAACATGTTTAATTTTGGTTGATTGTTGTTTATTATGTTGACTTTTATAGAATCCAGTGCAAGATTGTTTTTATAATGAAAACAAATTGATATTTTGTTAGAATTTCATTAAAGATTGTTTTGTTTCTCAAGTATCTAATTCAGATATCAAACAAGCTCAGAGCTTTTCCATTAAACATTATTTTGTTTCTCGGACATTTTATTTGTTTGTATTCACATAGAATTAATGCCTCATTTTCTTCTTCTTTTTCATGTTATTTGATCTTGATTCTTCTGTGAACTTCATTGACTAGTCACGGACTTCCAGGAAACAAAGGTACATAAATTCTGTAGCAACTACTCAAGATTAAACTGTTAGGATATATATCAAGTTTCCTATAAATAAATTACATGATAGGAAACTTCCCATAGAATTGTATCAATCCCTTATTCTTCTCCTAGAATTATGGGATTTACTTGTAACAATTAGTCTATATAAACCCATGTAATTGTTACACTAAGATATACAAGAAATAATAATCTTACATGGTATCAGTATAGGTATCGATCCTCTCTACAAACCCCACCATCTTCCTCGTTCTTTTTCCGCTGCCTACACACACCATGTCTACACTTGAAAACGAGACTAGCTTACCAGTGAGAACGAGTAATGGTTACCAGGAAGTATTATCCTTGTTGACCCCTGAATGCCTAGATGGCACGAACTACATTGAGTGGTCCTTAAATGCTCGAAATAAACTTCGAGGCCGGAAGCGCTGGGGATTCATCTCCGGAACTAAGGCTGCTCCAGTCGACACTTCCTTCACTGAATATGAGGTTTGGGAAGACGACAACTGTATGATTAAATCATGGTTGCTTGATGCCATGACTAAGGATATCAGATCTTTGTTTCTCAGATTATCTACTGCAAAGGGAATCTGGGATACTGCTAAGCTCACCTACTCTGTCAGTCAAGATGCTTCCAAAACATACCAATTGCATTGTGAGGTATTATCTATCCGTCAAAATGGTGGCACTGTTATTCAATAATTTGGGAAGTTATGCAAATTATGGCAGGAATGTGATGCAATTGATGACTGTATTATGGAGTGTCCCACTGATATTAGGCGATATACATCCAAGGTTAATTCCCATAGAGTGTATGCCTTTCTCGCTTGCTTAGACTCTTACTTGGATGGGATTCGCAGTCGCGATTCTTTCCACAGTCCCTCTCCCAAATCTTCGAACGACTTATGCCATGATATGTGTTGAAGCCAACCGGCATCATGCTATGATGGGCAGTGCACCTGTGGATAGCATAGCTATGGCTGCTCGTAGAAATTTATCTCGGCATGACCTGAAGAAAGGAGGGCGCAAATGTAGCCATTGTAATGGAGATAATCACGTTATTGAAACATGTTTCAAACTCCATGGCTACCCGGACTGGCATCCTAAGGGTAAGAAGGTATCTGGTACAAGTTCTACTTTCAAACATGTTGTTCCTCCAACCCTTCAACCGAGTGAACCTTCTGCAGGTTTTGTGGCATCAATTGGTATGTCCAAATCTGTTCTTAGTTTTTCTACTTGTACTACGTCTAGCGATTGGATAATTGACACAGGTGCTACCGATCATATGACATGCAACTCCTCTAACTTTAGCCAATTATTTGCATCTCATTCTAAACATGCCATTACTAATGCCAATGGCGCATCAGCACCAATTGTTGGTATCGGTACAATTATTTTACCTACTTCATTACCTATTTCTGATGTTCTATTTGTTCCTTCTCTTGCATGCAATATTGCTCTCGATAAATAAATTTATCCAAGCTTATAATTGTGTTGGCTTGTTCTTTCCTACTCACTGTCTTTTTCAGAACTTCCATACCAAGGAGATGATTGGCAATGGTAAACTGCGTGATGGATTGTACCATCTGGAAGGTGATGCTCCACTAGTTAATAAAAGTTTGGTACATGCAGTAAGTTCACAGAAATTGGAAGACAATATAGAGAAAATATGGCTGTGGCATAAAAGATTAGGTCATCCGTCACTTGGTTATCTTCAACGGCTTTTTCCTTCATTATTTATTGGCTGTAATATTTCGGATATGGTTTGTGCAACTTGTGCTCTGTCTAAAATCCATCATACTCATTTTCCTACATCAACAACTAAAAGTATAACTCCTTTTTTATTGATACATTTAGATGTGTGGGGGCCATCTCCAGTATCTACCCCCACGGGAATAAAATGGTTTGTTTCATTTGTGGATGATTACACTAGAATGACTTGGGTATATTTGATGAAACATAAAAGTGATGTCTGTATGATATTTCGACGTTTCTATCAAATGATACTCACACAATTTAGTATATCTGTCAAAGTTGTTCAAACCGATAATGGAGGTGAATTCTTTAAGCAAGAATTGACTGATTTTATGCATTCTAATGGAATCATTCATCATACTTCATGCCCAGAATCTCCTCAACAAAACGACACTGCAGAACGGAAGAATCACCACCTTCTGGAAATTTCTCGCTCCTTGTTAATTGGAGGTAATACTCCAAAATATTTATGGGGGGAAGCCCTTAGTACTACTGTGTATTTGATGAATAGAACACCATCTAGTGTTCTTTCTTTTCGACGACCTTTAGATGTGCTGGAAAAACACTGTACTCTTCCACCTCATGTTCGTTTGCCTCCACGGATTTTTGGATGCGTAGTTTATGTGCACTTATCCTCCAAACATCGCACTAAACTTGATTCACGAGCTATATATACGATGTACCTTTGTTGGATATGGAACAACTTAGAAAGGATATAGATGTTACAATCCCATTACTCACAAATTTTATATCTCTATGGATGTTGTATTCCATGAATCCGAATTGTATTACTCCACCAAAGAAACCTGCACCGCACGGAATATTGAAACTGTGATTCCAGACGGTGTTGAGGGTGACACTAGTGGGGAGAATACTCCAGAAGGTGTTCCAGAATGCAGTATTGCCGGTATTGAGAGTGGCACTAGTGGGGAGAATACTCCAGAAGAAAGTATTACCGATGTTGACCATGCTACTGATCTACCACCAGATAGTCCAATCCATCACGCAACATCATCACCGCCGCCCTCTTCTGCATTACCTGAGGTATCTCCTTCTCCTTCAACTAAAAATACTTTAAATTCTCACTACACCCTTCCACCACGTACTAATCAAGGAATACCACCTATTCAATATGAACTTGACCCAAATGCCAAGATCAAATACCCAATGGGTAATCATGTGTTCCTCATGCAAACTCTCGAACTCATATGCATCTTATATGTGTCAATTATCATCTATCTCTACACCTAGTACATTGCAGGAAGCTTTGACAGATACTCAATGGACAAAGGCTATGGATGCTCTTAAAAGAAATGGCACTTGGGATCTTGTTGCTTTACCATATGGAAAAAAAAATGTTGGTTACCGATGGATATTTACCATCAAACACAAAGCAGATGGTACTATTGAAAGATTTAAAGCTCGCTTGGTGGCAAAAGGATATACTCGATCTTATGGTGTGGATTATCAAGATACATTTGCACCTGTTGCTAAACTCAATACAGTGCGAGTTCTCTTATCCTTGGCTGTTAATAAAGACTGGCCTCTTCTACAGTTTGACGTTAAAAATGCTTTCTTGTATGGCAATCTTACTGAAGATGTGTACATGGATTCACTTCCGGGAATTTCCGAATTCAAGAATACTTCATTAGTATGCAAGCTCAAGAAGGCTTTATATGGACTCAAGCAATCTCTATGGGCATGGTTTGGTTGATTCACACAATCTATGGTAAAGTTTGGGTACAAACAAAGCAATGTTGATCACACTTGGTTCTTGAAGCATAAAAATTGTAAACTCACTGTGTTGATCATATACGTGGATGACATGATAGTCACAGGTAATGATACTAATGAAATTTCATGTCTACAATGTCATTTGACTTCTGAATTTGAGATGAAACAACTTGGCAATCTCAAGTATTTTCTCAAAATTGAGGTTGCACGCTCTAAGCATGGTATATTTCTATCTCAAAGAAAGTACATCTTAGACCTGTTGACCGAAACAGAGCTTCTCGGGTGCAAACCAGCCAATACACCCATTGAACAGCACCACTCACTTTCCCATTGCTTGAGTGATCCAAGTACTGACAAAGGATGCTACCAAAGACTTGTTGGGAGATTGATTTATTTGTCTCATACTCGACCTGATATTGCCTATGCGGTAAGTACAGTAAGCCAATTTATGCATGATCCACGCAAGCCACATATGGATGTTGTAGAGTGAATTCTGAGATACTTAAAGTCGACTCCAGGCAAAGGTCTATTATTCTCTAAACATGGACATTTGAATGTGGATGGATTTACAGATGCCTATTGGGCAGGTTCCGTTGATAATCGAAGATCTATCTCTGGCTATCTCACTTTTGTTGGGGGGAACCTTGTGACTTGGAGGAGTAAGAAACAATCGGTAGTCTCGAGATCCAGCGCAGAAGCTGAATACCGAGGTATGGCATTAGGAGTGTGTGAGTTACTATGGTTGGAAATATTACTAACTGAATTGGGATTTCCTCTTTTACAAGCAATGAATCTCTATTATGATAACACGTCTACCATAGAAATTGCTTATAACCTAGTTCAACATGACAAAACCAAGCATGTAGAGATAGACAGACATTTTATAAAAGAGAATCTTGATTCTAGCATAATCAGATTTCCCTTTGTCTGATCAGCTCAACAACTTGCAGACATTCTTACTAAGGTTGTGGAAACCAATGTGCTAACCGATTCTCTTATCAAGATAGGCATGAATGACATCCACGCACCACCTTGAGGAGGGGTGTTAGGATATATATCAAGTTTCCTATAAATAAATTACATGATAGGAAACTTCCCATAGAATTGTATCAATCCCTTATTCTTCTCCTAAAATTATGGGATTTACTTGTAACAATTAGTCTATATAAACCCATGTAATTGTTACACTAAGATATACAAGAAATAATAATCTTACCTAAATTGTTCAGCATATACTTTCCATTCTTTAATAAAAGTGACTAAGATAGGTATTTACATTGCTCTATGAAATATGTTGATCACATGAATTGTTCCTTGAGCTAAAATGCATGTAAAGATGATCTAGTTTTCCTTCCTTTTCATGCATTAACCATTCTAGGCAAAAACATCTTGCTCTTTCAGTAGATTTCCACTATATGTATTATGTATCCACTATCCATGCTTCGGAACTCTTTGTTTATTTTTCACAACTGTTTCATTTATATCATGAAACAAGATTGATTAAGGAAACATTAAAAAGAAGAAGAAGTAAATGAAACTGCACTAGTATACATGCAAGTGTGATTTTTTTTATTCTTTCTTATCAGATGTGTCTGTATACATGCAAGTTGTATGTGTTGAAACTAGTGTCCATATATATGCCAATTTTATGAGTTGCCATTGTTGTCCATGTCTATCGTCTTTAGCACCTCTTTGTCCGTGTCAACACTAGTATCTATATCTGTTTTTAGCTTGTGTAGTTGAGCGTGTCGAAACTAGTGTCCATAACTCTATAAGTATGCCAATTTTATGAGCCGCCACTATTGTTCATGTCTATCGTCTTTAGCACGTCTTTATCCGTGTCAACGCTAGTATCTATATCTTTTTTTAGCTTGTGTGGTTGAGCGTGTCGACACCATAGTTTGGAATTTCGGAATTTTTGAAATTCCGACAAATTCAAAAACCGAAATTCATTAAATTTCGACTCTTGTTATATTCGGAATTTCAAATAATTTCGGAATTTCGGATATTTCGACTCAATATTCGGAATTCTGTTTTTTTTTAAAACCAAAATTCCGGACGGAATTCCGGAGTTTCGTTCGGAATCACGAACTATGGTCGACACTAGTGTTGGTTAGATAGCGCGCTAAGTATGTAACGTTCTTTTCTTTTCAAATCCAATTGTTTCCTTGCAGTTCCTCTTTTATTGCACATTGTGTGTAATTGCTATGTATTTTATGGTTTCTTAGCTTTATTTTCTAGTTGTTAGGTGTAGATTCGGGATCTCTAAACATAATGGGATTTGCAAATGAAACGACCTGTTGCTCGAAGTTATTAGCCAGTTTGGTCTACTTGAGCACTTACACTATTGTTTTGGGGTTCTTTATATTCAGATACCGTGTAAGTCACTAGTCTCATATTGGCATTGGATGTTGTAATAATTTTCATTTAACCCAAATTATATGTTTTCCAGAAGAGGGAGGGGGGGTGGGTGGGGGTGTTAACTCATCATTTTTCATGTGGTGAGGTCAGTGCGTTTACTCGGTTCTATTAAAAAATTTAGAACTGCTACTTATGGTAATAGAATTCAGCCCTATTTATGTGCCATTTACTTGGTATGTGGGAGCGATGGCTTAACTTAGAAGTGGGATTGCTTATGGAAGGTATGCTCTCTAAAAGTCTGAAATGGGTGAAATAGTTTAGTCCACCACATTAGTAAGTGTCAGTCCTTGAGAATAGGTAAGTAGCTGACTCTCTACTTGGTGACATGGCATTGATGGTGGTATATGTTTGACAATTCTTTTGGTGGAAAGTTGGAATGCAGCTGATATTGCACATTCATCGGCATCGCATTTGTGTTGTTAGGGATGCTTGGTATGGGTTGTCAACCCTCAGTACACATGACTACACATCAATTCCAGTCATCTTTCAATTGACCTATCGTGTGGACTGTTACTGTACACTTTTTGGCTGCACTCTTGCAAATCACTCCTATGTATATATATTTCAAGGTCTGACTGTAAAGGTGTGATTTAGTTGTCCCTTACAAACAGTTGATGGGGGATTGGAATAGGTTATTGGATGGACCGAGTTCGTCTTGAGAGCGAACTGCCTACGTATCTTGCTCTTGGTTTTTATGGGGGAGAGCAGAATCAGGTCTGGCGTAGTTCATAGGAGAGGTATTTATAGATATTGAGAGTGTATCCTTGCCCACCACGTGTAAAGGGTATCCCAAACGAGGGGTGGAGATCAGGTAACATGTGAGAACTGTTCTCATAGGTCTGCTGTAATGATGTGGAGTGTCAGTCTGTATAAGTAGCTTGCGGCCGTGACCAGTAGCTGACGGTCAAGATATGTGCAAGTACACATTTAGTCATGATTGCTTCTGGAAGGGGTATCTGAGTCACTTTCCTAGCGTAGTTCGCGTGATACTGTGACCTATCTGTATCGTTCTATTAGCTCATGGATGCGACCTGGATCCATAGGTCAATGTGTCATTTCCACCATGTTATGCGCGTGTTGGATAGAGAATATCACTCCCCTACACAGCCCCCTCTCAGTAGATTGTGAAAACGACCTGCTGAGAGAGATTGGTTGTGCGCGTGGAGCATGCTAGAGGTGGAAATTTCCAACGATCTGTGAGGAGCGGCTTGTGTTAACCATGTGAGCTGGTGGGTGCAAACGTTTGACGCGTGTTCAGCACGTGACAGGATCTGAGCAGTTGCAGAGAAAAAACGTGCCACCCCATTTTTTCGGGATGTGTCTCACCATCCGTGCTGAGGTGGAGGAACTGGAGAAAAAGCTGGACGACCTGCAGGAGGAGCGGGAACGCCGAACCCGGGGAGAACTTCGCGCGCTTGCCGAAGATGCCGGGCATTGTTTAGCGGTCGTGCCTTCTCCCCTTACTGGTGTGGTGAGTGAGCAGCTTCAGGGGTCTGGCGAGCTCAACGTGGCTGCTGTTGAGGCAGTTGTGGCGTCTTCTGGTGATCCGAACTCTGCCTCCGTGTTGAATGTCGCTCTTGGAGAAGATCTTGATGATATTGTCTAGAAAGTTTTGTTGTTTGTGTAGTATTGCTCGGGAGAGCGATCTGGGAGATGTAAGTGTCCGATTAGTTTAGACTTAGGGGGTTCATGACCCTACAAATGTCCGAGGGTGTTGCTTTCGTTGAGGCGCGTTCGCGGAGTTGATCCTAGGGGTATAGGTCCTCAACTTAGCGAGACTTCGAAAAAGCGATGATGAGCCCTTGTAAGCTCTTGAAGCTCTACGCTGGCGAGATGTAGCCCCCGAGGGCGTTATGCTCTCGAGCGTTCTCGGCGTAGTTGATCCTAGGAGTATAGGTCCTCAACTAGCGAGACTTCGGAGAGGAGCTATGAGCTGTAAGCTCACGAGGCGTTACGCTTCGGCCGAGGCGTATGTAGCCCCCGAGGCGTTATGCTCTGAGAGCGTTCTGGCGTAGTTGATCCTAGGACTATAGGTCCTCAACTAGCGATACTCGGATGAGGCTATGAGCCCATGAAAGCTCCCCGGAGGCGTAGGTCCTGACTAAGCGAGCGTATATGTAGTCTTTCCCCCCGAAGGTTGTTATGCTCTGAGCATTCTCGTTGAGGTTATGCGCCGTAGTTGATCCTAGGAGTATAAGTCCTCAACTAAGCGAGACTTTCGGAGAGGCTATGAACCCGTAAGCTCACGAGGCGTATGTAGCCCCGAGGTTAGTTATGCCCTAAGGCGTTCTCGGCGTAGTTGATCCTAGGAGTATAGGTCCTCAACTACGGAGCGAGACTTCGAGAGAGGCTATGAGCACGTAAGCTCTGAGGCGTGACAATCGCTGGAATAGCGTATTGGTTGTAGCCCCCGATCTCTTGGCTCGTTATGCTCTGAGGCGTTCTCCTTTAAGTGTGGGGTTGAGGTTAGCCCCACCATAAGCCATTGTGGCATTTGGTGGGAAGTTTATGGGAGGTCGGTGGTCTTGATGCGATAATCTGTTTCCCAATTCAGGCCTTCGAGCTGGTTGCTCGCTCCATCATTATTTCTCGGGCGGAAAGCGGATCGGTCAATGTTGAGACTTGTCTTACATTTTGGAGTGCCCTAAGCGGAGGATTGCACTTTGTAGATGTTGTCTTTGGGGGTGCTGGGTGAGTGCCCCGACCACGGAACCATTGAATAGGCGATGGGAGACCGATTTTGGGCATCTCTTTTATGTAGAACAAAATATTCAGCTGCGGGGATCTACAGAGTCGCTGAAGTGGACTTCTCCGGCGTGACAATAGAATCGGCCTCCGATAAGGTGATATCTCTGGAATGGTTTCTTTTGCTAGAGCAAAGCGAATCATCTGAAGTGTGGTTGTATGAGCCGGGTTGGCGAAGCGACCTTGGGGTCGTTTCGAGGTGGGGGCATGTGGCGATCTCTTGGCTCTGGACCTCGATCGTTCGTTTCGCGAGATGCTCTCTTGTCGGGCGACCTCAAGGATCTGTAATGCGGGGACACCTGCCGCCTTAGTGCTCGTTTGATCTTCGTAAGTGCGGGCTTTCGATTTGGTAAGAGGAGGTTCTTGTTACTTCTTCTTCATCCCCCATCGTTCAACTCGCTTTGGGGCGTTATTCTTCGGGGAGTGACCTCGGCCACTAAGTCTTGGGTTTTGAACCGAGTTAAGAAAGAGGCGGTATAGTGGTGGGTGGGAATTCGTTTTATGGGCGATTATTGGGAGATTCGGTGGTGGTCTTGTTAAAGAACGGTCGAGTGCGATAATCTGGTTACAATGATAGGCCTCGAGCTATGGTTGCTTCAAGCTCTATCATTATATTCCTCGGGCGGAGAAAGCGGATCACAAATGCAATGTGGAAGGTTTTCAACATCTTTTGCACTACATTTGATGGATCCATCGTTATAGATATTGAGTGTGTATCCTTGCCCACCACGTAAATTTGGGTATCCCAAACGAGGGGGTGGAGATGAGAGTAACATGTGAGTAAAGGTGTGATGTTCTCATAGTCAGTTGTAATGATGTGGAGTGTCGGTATTGGTAGCAATGTAAAGGTGTGATTAGTTTGTCCCTTACAAGCTTGAGTTGATGAAGGATTGGAATAGGTTATTGGATGGCCGTGACTCTTGGTTTTGTGGGGAGTCTGGGTAGTTCATAAGACGGTCAAGATATGAGAGTGTGCATGCGTGTAAAAGTACACCTTTAGTCATGATTGTTTCGGAATGTGGGGTATCGTATAAGTCACTTTTCCTAGCGTCAAGATTTGCAAAGTACACCTTTAGTCATGTACGGATCGAGTCACTTTTCTGACGTAGTTTTTGATCTTGCTCGTATCGTTCTATTAGCTCATGGATGCGACCAGGATCCATAGGTCGATGTGTCATTTCCACCATGTTATGCGCGTGCTGGATAGAGAATATCACTCCCCTACACTAACTATTCAATATGTGTAGGATCAGACGGAGTGCATATATGGAGAGGGCTATCATCCAATAAATATTGTATTCATTCTATACACAGTATTCTTGGTGGTACTTCTAGCAATCTACAAAGATTGCGGATGAATGCAGAACTATCATGGTGACTTTGGAATTTAAACGTGTTACACAGGTATTTGTGGTATTTTGTTTTTTATTATGTAATCCTATCTTTTTATAATATTTCATAGGATGCTATAGTTTTGATGTATTTTTCAGATGCCTTGCCTATCTATTTTTTTTCTTTTTCGTAACAAATATGCCATTATTTGAATGCATGTTCCTGTGCTAGCTTGAGACGATGTTGTTTTAGTTTGGTAATATTTTTCATAGTCATTGTATATTTTGTGAATGCTATAGATTTTATTTACTTTGTCATGCCTCTCATACTTACATTATTGGTTTCTGATTTTCTAGTCTTTGTATATTTTATATGCAATTACTAAATTCATATCCTTGTGCTTGAGACACTGTTGTCTTCAAGGACAAGAATGGTATATATTGCGTGAGTTATATGATTTTGTTACGAGATTTACGTTTGCAATACCTACCATATGCATTGTAGTATATCTTTTGCTATTATTTTAGTCTGATTATGCAAAAGTGTGAGTGCGGAAGATTTCTACCCTCCCATAGTTTTTACTCCTTATATTACTTCACAGTTCATAACAACACTCGTGTTGTTATTTGCAGGGAAGATTTTGAAGCTGGGTTGCAAGGCTTTAAGACTCGGCTTGCCAATTATGAAAAGGTCCGTTTGTTAAATTCTCATAGTCAGCCTTGTGATATAACTGTCATTCAAAGTTGTGTCTTAGTTTGGAGCGCACTAGAACTGTACGTGTTTCTTAATAGGTTTATGAACCTGTGGAAGAAGGGTCTTATGTCAAAAATGATTGACATGGCTAGTGGGCAAGGTGGGCAGACACAAGTAAGTGTGGTTACTTGTTCATATTTTTTTTTTCATTTCACAGCAGAAACAGATAGGTGATTCTCTTTGCTTGATCTAGCCCTTAAAGTTTCCATATGTAAAATAGTTGGAAAGTGCTTAAATTTAATTGATCTTACCCAAGATTTTTCAGATGAAGGTATTTATTGACTTATTGTCACATTCTAATTCATTAATCATGTTTACTCCTGTTAAAATGTCACTCTTGACATATAAGCTATATATAATATCTATACAGGTTTGAGTCTAAATTAGAGTAAGCAAATTCCATGAATTGAAGCTGAAGGTCATAGCGGAACTTATACTAATAAGTGCAAGTTCACTGGTTGGAAGTCGAGGCTTCCTTAATAAGGAATTTCTGTTGAAAAAGGAGTTAAATACGTGAATCCACCTAGTGACTCGTACGTGTCTTCTGTAGGAGCTAGATATGCACTTACAGTCTTTTAAATTCTTTTAGTTAGACTTTGAATTGTTGGGAGATATCTCACATGAGAACCTTAATATTTGGCGTAGCCATGTTAGAGTGATTGGACCTGGATTCAATGTACAAATACTGAGCCACAGACCACAATCTAGTTAGAGACTCGGCGTTATGTTTTTAGGACTTGAGAAGTTTCTAGCGGTTTATTCCTATTCTCACTTTATTAAATTAGGGCTTTCTACTTTTCCCCTTAAATTATTGGTGTTCATCTATACACAGACTCTAATCGATCATCTATAAGTGCATGCCTCTTTCTTGATTTGAAATCAGCTTTTACATATGGGTCATAGGTTATGCTTTATGATTGATTTAGGGATTCTTGTTTGCAAATTGGAGTAATCGGATGGGTCTGGAAGTGATCATGAGGTCATGTGCAATACATGTTTGGCTTCTTTGGATTCTACTCTTGGTGGTAAACTGGTAGGTGATATACCATTGTGGTATATTTTAAATTCATTTTAGCTAATGCTTGCATTAGACATTCTAGAAGCTTAATGATTTCTTTTGTATATTTGGTAATACAAAGGAGAATATAGAGGATGATGCGCATCATAGTGTTGTTTTTGGATGGTGGTGCTGTTTACAACCTTCCATTGTTCTAAGTAGAAGGTCGATACTAGGAGTTTTATTCCCCTGTGATTTTGTATGAGTCTTGCATTTCATTACATCGAGGTACATTTGTCCTCGAATTTCTTGTTTGTCTTGGAATAATTGAGCATTTTCATTTTCATTCTTGTTTTTCAAAGGTGAAAATGAAGAATTAATCGATTTTAATTTCAATGAGTGGATCAGATGTTTTCTATAACATTTTATTGAGGCAAAATGTGTGTTAGCGTGACTAAAGTCATATGAAGTTATGCGTTATGGTGTGTGATGGAGCTTGGTGTTGCAGACTTGCAGAAAACAAATTGGTACTCATAGATGAGGCATTGGTTGTTGATATTTATGAAGTCTTTAGAAGTTAGTGCATGCAAGGTTTAACTCTTTGCTTGGCTAAAGTGTTGATCCCGTTGATTGATGATGACAACTTTCTTAATGTATTATTGCTATGATACTTGTTTGGTTTGGGGTTTGTTTTTATAATGTTTGGACGTGGCAAAAATGTCCCTATGTATTACTGAAATTCTTATTTCCTGATTTATAAAGATATATTATTTATCAATATGTTGGAAATGGTGATGGTAGAAATTGTGAGAATGGATGAATATATATTATGGAGTAAGAAGGTGCAGGTGTAGGTACTGTAGCTTTGTGGGTGGCCTGACCAAAGATATGCCCAGGATTTTTTTTTTATTATTATTTTTTTTTTTTTTTTTTTCAGTATACCAATATTAGTAATGGATATAGCTTTGTTACAAATATTTGAACATTCTTTTGGCAACAGTAATACATAGTAACGGTATATCCGTTAGAAATGGATAATTGCCAACAATTAATTAATTACAAATAAATTAGTAATCGTTACTATTACATTGTAATGGTTGATATCTGTTACTAAAATTAATTTTAGTAACACTTGTTAACCGTGAGTAAATTTTGTAACGGGTATTAAGCGTTACTAGTTTCCGTTACTATTCATTTGTCATGTTTTTATGTCAACGCAAAATAACCGTTACAAATAATATTTTTATCCATTACAAATCAACTAATATGGTGTAGTATTTTTATAGAGTAAGAAATTTACTATTACAATGTCCTCCCGTTCAACCTCAAGAACGCCGGAGCGACCTACCAATGACTTGTCATCGACATGTTCCAAGACATATTAGGAGACACCATAGAAGTCTACATAGACGACATGGTCATTGAAGTAGACTAGCTTAGAGTATCTCAAAGTTTTGTTTTGATGTGGTTTATCTTAGATTGTTTAGAGTTTGAATGATGGGAGTTTGAAGGAAGAAGGTAAAATCTTAGTTAGAACTAGTTTAGTTTTTTAGTTTATGAATGAAGAACATTGAAATCTAAAGTTGATGAAGATTGAAATAACTCAAACATTGAAAGAAAGTGATTGAAATGATGTATTGAAACAAAGAACAACAAAAAATATTGATTGATTGATTGAAATAAAGCAAAATAACAAGATTGAAATGAAAAGAAATGAAGAACAATAAAGTAAAGACTTGAAAATGTAAAAGACTAGAATTAAATCCTACATGACACTAGATTAAGTCTAGGTGCATTCTCTCTCCCTAAGTTTTAGATTATATACCCCTATTTTATACCTTTTACTGATTTGCCCTTCTCCATTACGATTGAGACACCTCACACTTAACTTTATGCTTTTACTTTTCCTTTTGCTTTTTGATTTCTTCTTGACCACGATAGGTTTTGGAGAATGCCATATTTTGAAATAAGGACCTCCATCTCTGGTCTTCTGAGTTGAGGGCTTTGACCTTTGACTTTGACTTTTTCAGTACTTTTTCATAGCAGCTTCTGGTCTTCATAATAAGTGTGATTAAGGCTCCTTTTGGTGCTAAGATGCAGCTTGTATGATAAGTAGTTTAAAATTCTTTGTAACCTGAAAAAGGTAATAAAAGCTATAAGTTGTCTTTTCATTAAGCATAAGAAGGGCTGTAATTCAGTAATATAAGGGTAATAAAATGCACATTTGACAGCTGATCACCACCCCCAAGGGCTGTAATTCAATAATATAAGGGTAATAAAATGCACATTTGACAGCTGATCACCACCCCCAAATAGCATCTTGATTGTCCTTAAGCAAGGATGAGAGAAAAAACTAAGATCACAAAATGAGTGATTTATTATAAGCTTTACTAATCTCGTTTCGCAGAGTGCGATTGCATTGACCATATACAACAAGACCTTAAACCACTAAGAATTCCCTAGTGGACGAGCTTAAAGCCTCATGAGAGTTTTTCAGTGAAGGTACTCACAAACTTTTTCTATTTAGTACAAAGGGTCTTGTTTCCTTATTTATTCTCAGAAGTCCATACATCTCATTAGCAGGGAATAATGACAAACTCCTTTAAACTTAGAATAATATATGTACAATAATTTAATCATCTAAAGATAAATATGCAAAACATAAGCAATGAAATGCAAAAGCAGAGTTGTTTCTGAGACTTTTAGAGAGCGTCGTTAAGGTGGGTTCTCACAGGGATATGTTGCAATCACAACTCTCTAATAGATTCACTCAAGGTTCGTTCTCTCAAGTACAGTGGGCACTTATATTTCTCGCATACTCAAATGACGTCCAAAAAAACCGGGGTCGATTAATCACGCTTGCCACTTACTATCACACCATCCTATTCCTAATTGAGATAGCGGTATTTCATTAGGAGTTACAGGGCTTAGGGTGATGGTCTAGAAAGAAAAATGAAGGGAAAAAACAAATTCTGATAAGTTGAGAAACTGGGTCTTCAAGATACTTGTAACTAGAGAAGAACCTTGTTTTGTTCTTTTGCTTCCGAATTATGATACATTCTTTTAGCCCTTTGGTTTTGTGATTCTATATGATTTTGAATTTTGGGAGTTCTAACTTTTCTTTTGTTTCTTTTTGTTTTTGATATCGTCTCCTTTTGATTTTGAACTTTTGGGGAGATTCGATTTTTGACTCCTTTGATTTTTTTAGAGTTTTGGTTTTTGATGAGTCTTTCTTTTATTCTATTTCTTTTTCTTTTCTTTTTGAAGCAAATAACTGCTCTATTTTTTAACAAAGTCTTCTCTTATCTTTTTCTGATATCCACCCAGTTCTCAACTTGTCAGCTGGGTAAGCTTTTTATTTTGTGTTGTAATGGGTTAGGAATTTTTGGTGAAGAATAAAATGGCTTTTAGAAAAGGGTGAAGGCTCAAGAGGGGTAACTAGGGGAAAAACTATCTTTTTGGGTTTTTAACGTTTATTTGGCTATATCGATAAAAAAAGAGCCTAAATTCTCTCTTAGGATATGGCGTGGTGATCAAGCAAGTGGACGTGTGGTCTTTCTATCCAGACATCCTTTGTGCCATCACCCAATAATCATTCAGATGAGGTTTTTGGCTAGATTCTCACAGGATATGGAACTTAATTGTTCTAACCTTAGTCTCGGAAACTCACTGCTATATACAAACAAATACTGATGCATGCCATTCATAAAAAGATGCATAAACTATTGTGTGTATTTTAGTCTAAGTACAAAGAACGAATCCTTACTCTATTGCTATAATGAGATTTTTAAACTTTTTATTTATCATAGAAAAAGAAAACAAGACTTTTTTTAATACTAAACAGAAAAATATTTTTGGTCTTTTTTTGAATTTTTTTTAGAAAGGAAGAAATATACTATTATATCTACTATATAGAAAATACATAGTTTTTGCAAAATGTTACTATACCACCCCCAAATAGAATTATGCTTTGTCCTCAAAGTATGAAGAGATAAGGAAAGAGACTACCATAGAAACATGAGCAAAAACGGCGATACACCTGTATTCTGTTCTTCATGTTGAAAAGACACCACCCCCAAATAAATTTGAGGCATGGGTTGTTTGATATAGAACGAGAAATACATGGTTTATTATACTAGGGATAACTATTCTACGTACTATAAAATCTTTTTGGGTTTTTGTATTTTTGAAAACATATATGAAATGCATGAAAGAAAAATAGAAAAATTTGGCATCATGTAACTGTTTTACCTTCTACTCATATACCAAATTCCACAAGAGAACAACTAAAACAAACATATATAATATTAAACATATAATTAAAACTTATACTAAATGTCATAATAAAAAAAATAAAACAACAATAAAACATAATAACTATCTATACGGACACTAGGGAGTTGCCTAGTTAGAATCCGTGCGTGACTTGTCTCGATGTTTGGAAGATCCTTCTCCCTCATGACGTCGGGTCCTAGCATGTCTATCACTACACGGGAGCGCGTCTCTAATGCTCTGCAGTGTTCTAGTGACACTGTGTTGAAAATGTCATTGCTCCTACTGGAAAGACCGCTGCTCCTCTCAGAGGCTTTGCTGTTCCGCTATGATGTTCCCCTGAGTTTCCCTGAAATGGTGGAGGTACGCATGTAGAATCCTCTGGGCTCCATGGAGGAAGTGAATTCCGTCCATGGGCTGAGTGAACTGTTGAGTGGCATCTTCCACGAAGTAATCCACTTTCTCAGTCGGGCGTGCTTGCTCGGCGGCTCTGGCAGCAGGTGGAAGGCATAATTTCTAGACGCAGTGGGCATAGATAGGACCTGTGGTAGCATCCTTGACCTCCACTAGGGCGTCTGTGGCCTCGAACCCCCAGTGCTGCATGATCCTGGTGACCAGCACTGGTAGAGGAGTGGTGGACTTCTTGGGTTTACAGAGTTGCTCCCAAACGAAGGTGATGATGCAAAAGATGTTCTTCTTCTCTTAAAGAATCCATAGAATATGGAGCATCGCTTTTCTGATACTAGAAGGTTTGGCTGAGCCTAGCAGATTGTAGGCTGTCAACTGAGATATTGCTAATTGATTCCTTCACAGTGAACTCTGAAACGCGCAGTGAGACTTGGGGTTTTTCACCCCCTCGAGAAGTGTCTCTACCATCATCACATCGATGGTCTTGTTGTCTAGGGACTATTCCGTCTGAACATAAACCTTCAGAGGAATCCCCATAACTCCACTGACCACCTCCTTGGTGAGCTCAAGTGAGCGACCATCCTTAACAACTGTGATGCAGCCATCCTCCCCTCTAAGCATGCAGTTATAAAATGAAAGAGTGAGAGAGGGAGAATAAGTCGCACCTTCTAACAAAACCAAGGGTTCCCATCCTTTTCTTCTAATCTTAGCCTTGAAATGCACTTCAAATATATTAGAATTGAAAAGATTTGAAAATTTTGCTCCGGCACGATTTTAAGAACTCGGCCATTTAGAGTAGGGATTGATAAAATTGGGGTTTTAGTTGGAATGAGGGTTGAAACTGGAGCAGGCTGTGAAAAAATTGGGTGGTGGTGTGTATGGGCGAATGGGCGGTCGCGAGCTAGAAGAAGGCGGTCGCAAGCTGGTGTGGGCGGCTAGGGTTGGGGATTTTTGTGAGGAAGAAGAGGAATGTGGGTGGTCGCGTGGGCTAAGTAGAGTGATATCACATGCCTCACACGTCCTTTTTAATGAAAATGAAATTTTGGCTCAAGCCCAAATAAAATCAGGAAATTTCAATCTTGTTCTCAGTGCCTTACCAACTTCAAGAGCCGATCCACGCTTCGTTACACCTCCGATCTTGACCCGTGAGGTACCAAAACGATTAGCATAAAAAATGCAACGTAATGGTATATGGTACACTCACATCTAATAGTGGATAAAAGGCAAATGAAAGAAAGAAACTAAAAAGAACTGTAGGGAAATATGTACAGATAACAGAAGGAAAATTTTAATTAATTTTTTTGGGTTTTGAATAGGTTTGACTAATTTTTTTTAAAAAAAAAGTGGGCCGTTTTAAGTCGGATCCCCAAGACTTAGAAGTTTTTGAAAATTTGAGTCAATCACAACCAGATGGTTGGATTACTCTCTTAGATCGAGCATAATGTACTAGAGGATAACACGTATAGACTTTATAAACATAATTATTATGAGGTTGAAGACTGGGGCAAGTTGGTGTTTGACAGTTCAAGCACCAGCTTTCTCTCATAGCTCGTCTCTTACATGCGTATAAACTCTTACCTAAACCAGGAATGATTTTCGGTATATGCGTCCATTTCTTCACCTGCAGTTCTCTAGGTTGTGCTTGCACACGATCATTGAAACTTATCTATCTAGTCTTGCTAGATTGAGGGATTTTGTTCGCTACAGAAGACATTTTAGAATTTTTTTTTTTTTTTTTTTTTTTTTTTATTTAGAAAGAGAGAGATTGAAAAGGGGAAAATATTTTAAACGAAAGGGGAAAGATTTTTAAGAAAGAAATTTTTTGAAAATTTTGTATAAGTTTGAGTATTTTAACGTCAGATTCTCAAGACAAAATAGAGAGGTAGAGGCAAAAAATAGAATTAAACAGATAATAATATTACTTAAGGTTACTTTATTTGTTTAATTCTCGTTTGGAGACACCTCGTTTTTTTTCTCAATCAAAATATATGTCTAACCATATAGAGGTTTTGACAAGAAGATAAGATTATACATGAATCCATTATCATTTTGGTTTCTCCGGGGTGTATAACTTTTATTTTTATATCCTCTAGTTTTGAAAAATATATAGAGATGTTTTAAGAAACTCGTACTCAAAAGATGTGATTCTAGATACTACTATTTGAAAACAAACCATAACAGATAATCTTAGGCAACTTTCGTGTCGGCTCTGTGGCGAATCCAATCTAGACAGACAGAGCTTCAGCTACGCAAGTTGGGGGATTTACTACGTAAGACGTGGAATGTCCTGATCTGTGCGAATAGGTCGATGATATAGGCGACCCTCAGTAAGCAAAGCTATTCTCAAACCTCCCCTAGATTATGTTGTTCTAGGGGTTGGTCTGTGCATAATCCATTGCATGTTTTGTTTTCAGAAAAATCACACAACTATTGATGTATTGAGAATCATCTATTATAAGCACGGTGAAAACAAACAATTTTATTAAAGAAAGGAAGAAACATTTGTTTTTGGATTTTTGGTTTTTATGTTCCTAAATTACTATGACAGGAAAATATAAACTATAAAACTACTAAGAAAAATCATTACGACGAAAGTTAACCTCCAAATCGAAGGTGCTTGAAATTAAGTGACTCTAATTGAGAACCTGCGTGGGGTTTGGCTTGCCCTAGATTGTGCACTTCCTTGTTTTGCAAGAAAGCAAATCTACTGAAGAGGACTAACTCTATTGCTAGATAATCTAGTCTCTCCTCTCCTAATCTCTAGTTAGCCCTATTTGGTAGCTATTCCAACTAGAGAGAAAGACGAAGCTCGAAACAATTCGAAATCATCCATAAAAGGAAAAAGTTTTCAAAATCAAGGGCTCCAACTGCTAACCATCCCACGGTATGGAATGCATATAGAAAACAAAACATGCTAAACAACCATGAGAGGCAATCGTAAGACGCCTTCACTCAATCCCTATCACCCTTTGCTTTGTTTCACATCTCTTCTTTGTAGAGGAAATAATACTCAGCGTCAAAGGTGAAGATTGAAAGAAAAATGCTTATGTAAAAATAGAAAATAGAAAAACAGAAAACAAGGAAATGAAAATAAAGACAGGAATTGTAAATGACAGGAATAAAAAAGCTATTCTAAAAAGATGTGTAAAATAAAGAAAATAAAAATTATATACTTGCTCTATAGGGGTACACTACTCAAACGATGAGTAAAAGTGCTAATGTGGAATGCGCAAGATATAATGTGGACTTAAGGTTCCGACACTTACAACTACACCCTCGAAGTGGAGAGGTCCGGTTACCTTATTAATGTATTCCCTTAAAGCAAAAGGTGGAATAGAATGGGAAAGGAATATATCAGAAAAGAGGATTTAATCCTCATAGATGGGATGATTAAGAAAGAGTTTTTAGCGCTCCAACTTTATTCACATCACTTGTTGCTTTAAAGGCTGTGTTTGTTGGTTTAGGGTTTGGAATAGCTTGTCCTTGGAACACACCTTTTTGGGTTTTATCTTAGGCTAACAAGTTCAGAGATTGTTGCATGGATGCTAGGATTTGGGTTTGTTGTTGCATTACAGATAGCATTATTTCAGTGGGCTTATATGTTTGGACACTAGTTGACGGTGTAATGGGAACTAGGTCTCTTTGGTTGTTGATAGTTAGGTTTTAGTAGTTCTGGTTGAAATAGGATAAAACCAATGCTCTGTTATGATTGTTGTAGGTACCTTGTCATTGTCCTTGTCTGAATGTATTTGGTGATTTGTTGAAACCTGGAGGTGGTTGGTTTTATGGAATCCTTGTCCATGCAAAATTTGGATGTTGCCTCTATAGTGCATTTGGTACATTGAAAACACATACTTCTTCTGGATGAAGTGATGATAGGTTTGTGATCAAAGGACAGGTGGTATCTATATGATTTAAACTTAGACAAAAATTGCATGGTGATGTATTTATGTTCATGATCGACAGGATGAGGGGTTTGGTCTTTTTGTTTGGTTGTGAGGGCATCTATCTTTCTTGTGAGGGTTTCAATTAAGGTTTTGATTTTTGGATCAGATTTCACCTAAAAAATACCACTAGCCTTAGATGTACTGGGTTAGGATGTTTGGAATCGTTTATGTCGCCCCAATAGGTACTCTTTTCAGCTTGGTTTTCAAGAAAGGTTAAGGCTTCAGTTGCACCTATATCCAAAAAATTACCATTACTCATGATGTTGAGGGTTACTTTATGTTCTGGGAGAAGACCTTTGAAGAAACATTGGACAAGAGTAGATTTTTCTAGTTTATGGTGAGGACATGAATGAAGTAGGTCAGAGAATCTATCGCATACTTCGGAAAATGTCTCACTTGGACTCTGTCTAAAGAACTGTATCTTGCTTCTTATCTCTTCTATTTTCTTCGGTGGAAAGTACTTCTTCATGAAGGAGAACACAACTTTTTCCCATGTATCGAACGAATTGGGCTTCTGCGAAAGAAGCCAAGCATGACTCTTACCAGCTAGAGTGAAAGGAAACACTCGTAGCTCCACTTGATCATCGGTGACGCTCGGATGGTGGAAAGTATTACATACTTCATGTATCCTGCGTAGATGCTCCTACGATAACTCATGTTCTAACCCATGGAAGATGGGTAGAAGATTGAACACGTTCGGTGGAATGCAAAAATTACTCGTGAGCGGTGTGAGTCGTATACAAGATGGAAGCCTATCTTGTAACAGTGTGTAGAAGTTGGAGAGAGGCTCTTCAGCTTGCATTACTTCGTCGGCCATCTTAGTAGATAGAGGACTAGAAACAGGAGATTGTCAATGATGACGTGCTCTCCTACCTGAGTAAATTTTATTCTTTGAAAAAAAAAAGCTAGGGTTAGGCTGACCCTTACCTGCATTAATTAACCAAATCTTACAAAGGTGGTAACTAGTGCATCCTCCTCTATTAGTTTATGCAATTCTCTATCTAGAGGAGGTATAAACACTAACAGTTCATTACAAAGAGAAGGGTTAAGTCCTGCAAGTAAGTCTGTCGGCTTATTTGCTTCCCTAAAAACATGCATGCAAGAAAGAACAAAAATTGAATTTCAAAGCTAAGTTTGAAATCTGTGACTCCAAATTCAAACATGTCCATGTTGGTTTTGCAATCTTAGTGATAATTTTCACTGTTGTAAGGGAGTCAGATTCAACTACCACTTTTTGAAATCCTAGCTCATAACATAACTCAAGCCCGATCATAATAGCTTTTAGCTCATGGTATAACACAGACTAAATGTCACCACTTCCCGTATAAGCTACCACCACCTCACCATTGCAGTTTCTGATGACACCTCCATGACCTGTTCCCTTATCTGTCAAAGCCCCATCTGCATTTAGCTTTACCATTCCATGCTCCAATGGAATCCAGTTGCAATTATGCATCTTCATTATTGCTAATCCAGTTGTAAGTTTTATTCTTGCTAATACCAGTAGTGCCCGAATGCAGTATCATGCACCGTACTTTTAGCAAAACCACAAAACTATCCTAACATGCGCAAATGATGCAAAGTATGCACAAGCAATCGAAATTCGTTTTTGCAAGTATGACATTTTGAAAACTTTGCTTTGGTCTAAAATTTACTATGCCCTGTTCAAGGGAACAATTGGGTGCGAGACTAGGATGGCTCTACTACACGTCTCAGAAGAGTAGGTAGTCATTTCACCAAGTGGTGTGCTACCAAGAATCTCACTCATGATGAAGCTGGGGGATGGGAGTAAGGAAGGTAGTTGGTCTACCGGAATCTGGTAACTGATTACTCTAAATCCTCGTGGCTATATTTTTGTCCTTTTCTGAAGGAGCGTGACTACTTTAGGTTCTAGTTGATTGATTTTAATTCATTTTATTGGTCTAGGATTTCAAGAATAAAGCAACGTCCATTTTACCTACATTGGAGAATGACTTCCCAATGGTTGTTATGTGGCTCGGGTTCAGCCTTATGCATGAATGTAAATTACAGTGCGGAAATTAAATTTCAAACAATCACGTAAGCATGCTTGAACACACAAGGTAACCTCTTATTTGGGCTTCGAGGAGGTTTAGAATTTACCTCTCAAGTCGTGCTTACACGCTGTTTGAGGAGAAGGCGACGTCGGTTGGCGCGTGATATGAGAATCAGGCCCAACCTTTCGAGCTTTACCATGTTTTAAATTACAATGAAAGTCCACTTTAAAAGCCCACAAGTTGGGTTTTTGATAATTACACAACTTTGCCTTCAAGGGCCCAAAACTTAAAACTAAACTAATATTAAAACTAAAAATAAATTAATCTAATATATTAACTAGTTTAGATTGATTATCTAGATTAACACTACTAAAAAAAGGGTTTATAAGCTCAGCTAAAAGGTGAGATATTAGAGTTTTTACTTCGGTTTTCTAGGAAAAAACAACCGAGGTAAAATCCAGTGAGGTAATAGAGTTCTATAAAACCGAGATAATAAGCTACAAAATTATCTCAGAAGTCTGACATCTTATTTAAATATATTATCTGGGTTTTCTAAATAAAACTGATATAATATAGAATAAAACCGAGATAAATTGTTGATTGAAACCAATTAGTATAGAAGAAAACTGAGATGTTTTTTTATTAAAACCGAGATAATATCAAAAAATAATCGTGATAAATTCTTTTGGAAAAAGAGATTGTTGGACAACCTTTTATCTCACCCTTTGTCATTTTTTATCATTTTTTGCTGGTATTGCTCATGACAATTAACCAGAAAATAAAAACCTGTCCCAAACTACCACATTCCCTTTCATATTCATAAACATCAACACCAATTAACAATTCCCTTTCATATTCATAAACATCACCAACACCAATTAACAAAAGCAACCCAACATAAGTAAATTATTTGAAAAACTTATTTTATTAAGATAAGAAAGAACAATGTCGAACATTATCTTAACTTTCAAAGAGTACTAGTGATCAGTCATTTATTTATAGAAACTCAAATATTGTATCAACTACTATTCTTCGAACTATAATAAGACATTTTTTTAACCTTTCTCTATATAGTTAAGAACTGAGACAAATGGTTCCTGCTGAATTTCCTACTAAAAAAAAATTTGAGAATCCAAAGAATATCTCCACGCTCTGGAGCAGAACGCTTGGCAATCGAGGACTCAACTTGAAGTGCATCTTTAGTGGAGGCCCCTACCTTAACAGAATTATTTGATTGCTCAAGGACATCATTACTATGTGTGTCATTGGAAACTATCTCACCCTAATGAAGCTCTGGTAGGATAGATGCAGGGTCCTCACATTGCTTAATCGCACAATCTGTAATCAATTCAGAGATTTTTATACTTACCCAGATACCGAAGGTGCTATAGGAGAATGTTCGTCCTCCATATATGGGTTGTTCGTCCAACAAGGCCCTAGCTTCCTCTTCGTCCCAACCAGAAACAACATATGAAGCCCCTGCTTCCTCCCAACTAGTACTAGGCTTAGCATCAGAGCCATGAGTCTCGTCAAAGAGAGAAGCCCATGTCCGTGTCGTAAGAAGGGTAAATTCAGCTCCAACTGCTGATGCTTCGTTAAAGAACTCAGCAGAAGCACCGTCGTTTGAAGTTAACTTCGGTCTGTCTAGTTTGGCGTTCTTCCTTCTTGGATTCTTTGAAGGAATCACTGCTTTTGCTACTACTCGAACTTCGTTTCAGAGGAGGAGCAGTTGAGTAGGAGGCATGGATTGTGTTTCTTTGTTTCAGTAGTTCATCAATCTATATAAGTAAGTAAATACGTAACGATCAAGTAAAAATGTAGTTGCTCCAGTTCAATAGTCAATGATGTGGAACAATTCATAAGACTAAGAAATCCAAGACGAAGAGTGAAGGTAAACTCACATCTTGCATTTCCTGTGCATATCTAATGGTCATCTCTGTGAATTGTGCCAACACCGCTATCTTGAGAACAAATGTGAGAATGAACTTATCTATACGAGGATAGAAGGAGTGCCTACGCAAAAAATTTAACCTCTCTATACTTTCGGTTTCAAACTTGGATAGTTCCACCCTTTTAGTCAAGATTCGAGCTTCCACGATACGAAGTTTATCCTTTTCTTCTGAAAAAGGTCCAAAGACAAAGAACTTCTATTACGTAGCTTGCACTTTTAAAGAAGTTGTCACCACCATACAGTAATAAGGACCAAAGATTTCATATACCATTCCAAAAGATTAAGAAAACGGCCGAAAGGCTAAGAATACTGATTAATCGCTTTCAATCCAAAAGTACCATTTCCCAAAGATCAAGTAAGCGTAACCGACCATAAACAGAAAATACATGGGTGCCTCGCTTTTAGCTCGGATATTTCACATGGCTGAAATCCGCCCAATTTTTAAGGAAAGCAAGATCGGGGATCTTTGTTGCTGCCACCGAATTGATTGCTTGATCCAACCGGTAAACAGAAAACCAAGAAAATACATCGGTGAGGTACATTTTCCTATTTTTGCGCTCTCCTCCCCGCAATGCCGGGCTTAATCCACCGTTATCCTCCGGTTCAAAATACAATAGCTTAAACTTGCTCTTGTCCGATGATTGGACTCGAGAGACAAGGCCTGCTTGTGCTTCTTGTTCGGTTATGTCGACAGAATAAAAGTGAGCACATTGTTTCTCAACCTTCTTAGAACAAGATTGTCCCAGCTGAAGTGGATGAACAACATGTCTTGTGACTCAAAATTAGCAAGGAATACCAAATGACTTGAGTAAATAAAGAAAGTAAGGTAAAGACTAGAACACAAATTATAAGATGGGTTGTTAAAATTTGAAAACATGCAACTTAACACAACATATGACCTTCAATAGACCGAACGCCGGAAGATGTCTTGTAAAGTAAAACTTAGATAGGTGGAATATACTGAATTAAAGACCACATGAGGAGAAATCACATCATTCAAACATAGAGAAATTTGATAACAAGTAAAACTTGCCTTTTTCTCAAGTTCGACAAATAGTTTTCAAAAAAGATCCTCGTGATCTCTAGGACGTTCAATAGCCTTGAATCGCTCGTCATCCTCAAACATGGATATTGCTTTGCTAGATAATAATGAAACAATTCATATAGAGTGTTAGAAGTGACATTACATTTAAATAGTACTCTGCTTATACCGTCTCAAAATCTTAATAACAAAGATGAAATACGTTGAAAGGTTTCAAATTTATAGCAAACTTTACTATCAACACGAAAAATCAGTGCTACTTAAGAGAGAAGACAAACCTCCATCTTGTAGACGATGTTAGTTCTTTGGACTCCTGTCAAGCAAAAGTATCAATTAGTTTCCCATCTTATTGTTGAAAATAATAGATTTGGGAGTACTATCCGTCTTACTTCTAGCATTTTCGTGAATTCTTCTCGAGACTTTTTTTTTTTGTTTAATCGTCTTTCCTCGGCTTCTGTTTTTCCTTTGACCCAAGTACTAAAATACAAAAAGTACAAGTAATTACGATATCACTGATGACGAGAAACAAAGAGAAGCGTAGAAGAAAAAGAAAATGAAGAACCATCATTGTGAAGGCTTACCTCATTAAACGCTTGCTTTTTTTCTCCAAGTGTTCTCAAAGCTGCATATCTTTTGTCATTAAATATTTTTTTTTTACAAAATCTTTGAACAACAAAGATCATTTTAATTTGGTGGACAAAATTTGATGACCCAGGCCATAATTTTTGTATGAAGTTCTCTTGCTACAATGTAATATGATCTGCAAGTGCAGGTGCAAGTCATCTCAACTGCAGTTTTCCCGATAGCGACCACCAATACCTCTTTGGCTTAAACACAATAAGAATCTACGGTGGTAACTTCACTTCAAGAAACACGAATCATACCGTAAGCCCTTGTGGGGGCTGCTGCTGCAGATGCCTTGGCGCTTGGGCTTCTCAACCACAATGGCTTGTGTAGTCGAACCATCCCCGCCACGAAGCTGCATTCCGCAAAGCACACCTTGTCACCTTTTTTGGGTCAATTACCCCGCATGAATTAAGTTCTCGTACTTATCTGTCATTGCATTATATCCAATCTCCCATTCTCATACTTTTATTTTCTCAACAACTACCTCTCCTTCAACGCCGGCATTGTGGGCTATTAAAGATGCAGGAGCTACAAGTGCCTTTTGCACAATGTCTGCACCTAGCCGTTCATCAGCATCATCAAATTTTTCCTTAATTGCAGGAACAAACATTGATAGGTGAACCAATGCAGCACCACCACCAGGAACGATCCCTTCCTCTATGGCAACAAAAGTTGCATTCTTTGCATCCTCAATCCGGAGCTTACGATCCTCAAGCTTCGGTTTTACGTAGCAGCACCCACCTTTATAACTGCAACTCCACCGACAACTTGGCAATTCTCTCGGCGACTTCTCGAGAATCATACACGAGAATCTATCTCGGACTACTCCTTTTTATCCGAGCTATTCTAGCGTGGATCTCATCTTTTGACGCAAAGATCCGCAATTATTGTGGTTGAATCCTTGCGATGGTCACCTTTCTCGCAATTCCAAGCTGCTCAACTTCAGTATTTTCTATCATCAAGCCGGATCACCGGCTTGGAACTCAGCTCTTGTTAGAATGGCAATATCTTGAAGAAGAGCCTTTTAGCCTCTCACCAAAACACGGTGCTTTTATTGCAGCTACATTGATGATACCTCGAAGCTTGTTCACAACAAGGGTAGCCAAAGCCTCCCCAGTGACATCTTCAGCAATAATAAGTAGTGGAGATCACAATTGGGTTGTCTTCTCCAACAAAGGAATTATATCTTTTATCGATGAAATCTTTTGATCTGTCACCAAAACCTTTGCATTTTCAAACTCAGCAATCAACTTCTCTGGATTTGTCACAAATTGTGGGGAGATATACCCTTTGTCAATCTCCATTCCTTCTTCGACATTAACTGTTGTCTCAAAGGATGATGAAGACGCAATAGACAAAACACCATCAGCCCCAAACTTATCAATAGCATCGGCAATCATGATACCAATATCCTTATCATTTCCAGCAGAGATAGTGGCAGCAACTTTTACGTCATCACGACCTTCGATGGACCTTGTTTTCTTCTCTAGCTCTGCCACTAGACCCTGTATAGTCTTATCAATTCCTTTCTTAATCGAGACGGGATTTGCACCAGATGTAACACTCAACAACCCTAATTTAATGATTTCTCGTGCAAGAATAGATGCTGTCGTTGTCCCATCACCAGCGGAGTCATTTGTTTTACTTGCAACCTTTTGTCGAAGGAGTAGTTGTGTTACATACAATGCTAAAAAAAACTACCAATAATACATATAGCATACATGTTGAACACAATAACTAAATTTTAAAGTTCGATCATCACAGACAAGCCAAACACCAAAGCGGTCAAATCATTATTATGCTCATAATCGCTTATGCCTCATCGGCTCATCCTACTATAGTGAGAAACACGAACATTAGTTCAGAAAATATATAGTGTTCGATGATCATCGGTGCTTTCATGATCATAAACTATAATGAGTAGAAAAGTTAAAAGGGCAACACACGAGAGCGGGACTGCAGGAGCAAAGTTGGTATATATCCGAGATGCCCAACAAGATTACGAGAGAAAAATGTGAATCGTTATGATGACAAGTGCTCACCCTAAATAGAGGGTGACGGTGACAACCCGTAAGACGGAAAATACAAATGTTACAAGTGAGTCTCTCTCTCCACGAGGAAATTCTAACTCCATCAAAGTAAGTACATAAAATTGGAATTCGTGGAACTTTTGAATAATTCCAAATTGTAAAACTCATTAAATATTAGTTTTAATCTCAATTCCTCAACAAAAACAAAAAAAAAGTCCCGGAATTATAATTTCAGTTACTATTCATAGTAAAATCTCGAACGCAGACCTATATGTTTTTCTCTTAATCCTATATCGCAAAAAAAACACTTTCGGCTCTTAAACCAAGCACTGCAAAAACAAGCATTTTCTTCAACTTTTTAAATGTGAAAAGAGCCATTTCTACTTTCGGATAGAATATTAATGATGGCTAATGATTTCAAGTTTCAGCGAGGAGAGCATAATCACTGTGTAAGATGGTTTTACGTTCATAAAAAGCGAAGGGTGGTATCTTTGATGAAATCATTTGCCCAAAGCAGAAACACTATATAATTTCTCTACAAATTTGACTACACACATCAATGCCTCCTGCATAAAACTCAAAAAAAATCAAAAGAAAGGAGAAGGGCCAAAATATATGTGCTAATAACAACCACTAAGCGATCTTTGAAACAAAAATAATTATGTGTATGCGTTTTTTGGGAAAAGGGGAAATATAGGAGAAAAGATTTTAACAAGACAACTAGAAAATCGAGGGTGATTTAGACATAACAAATCATGATGCCAACAAACGAGCATCTAAAGAAAGAATATCCTACCTCCCTTATGAGAGTCGCACCGGCATTTTCCATAGGATCTGCAAGTTCAATTGCCCGAGCAATTGTTACCAAAATCATTCACCACTTTTGGGCTACCATATTCATCCAACACAACATTCCTTCCTTCAAAATATACAAGAAAGATAGTAGAAACAAGAATTTTGAGACCAATGAATGGTATTACTAAAAGAAGTCAGTATATCTGCAGAGAACTTGGAGTGGACATAGGCAAACCAAACTAAAACATTTTCTATAAGGTCCTGTTCTCATTATATACCTCTTAAGCATATATCTATCACAAAACAAGAACAATCGATATAAATGATATACCTCTAGGACCAAGGGTAACACCAACGGCATCAGCAAGCTTATCAATTCCAACTGAAGAGTCTGTCCTTGAAGCCCGACCAAAAGCAATTTCCTTAGCATTTGCACGCATAACAAACCTAGTTGCTTTTTCTCATGATAAATGGTCTACAATTGAGCTTCTGCCTCTGATTTGTCCTATTACTAAGGCTTCCCTGAGTTGGGAATGGAGGATGGATGAAGTGGTGAGGGCATTAGCAGACGCCATCTTCTTCTTTTTTTAACAAAAGCAAATCAAGTTGAGGCAGGACGACCAGAACCTCCTCAGATCCAATTTGTTTTAACAAGGAATGAATAGCTGATGGAAAAACTGCAAATCAGTTTATAAAGGTTAGGCACTAACTTATTTATACATGAATTTTCAAAAATCTGACTAGTTTTGAACACTATATAATCTCCTAGCTTAATCTAAGATAATTTTAGTACCTGAAAACCCAGAAGAGTTGTTAAACTGTTGTGGAGTTGAAATGGGTAGTGGAACTTTAATTGTTTCTGAGTCATTGGTGCGAGAGGTGAAGAGGGCAAAATACACGGATAGTGGAGAGCGAGATAGCTGGATTAAAAATACACGGGAGATATATAGTGGAGATCGAGCGAGATAGTTGGGATTAAAAATAAACGAAGAGATAGTAGAGAGCGAGATACTTGGGATTAGAATGGCAGTTGCCATTATCGTGAGTTCATGAATGATATTCCTGATTGAGATAGAGAGTACTGTAGAGCGGGAGTTCAATTTTTTTTGGACTTCTATTTTTTTTTGGGATTTCTGTTTTCTTTAATTTATTCCGAGATATTTGGTATAATAGCTATTATATCATTTTAGTGCCGAGATATTTGATATAATAGCTATTATATCATTTTAGTGCCGAGATATTTGGTTTAATATCAATTATATCAGTTCAATGTGAGATAAATTAAATTTCCTATTATATCAGTTTTAGAATGGTGAGATAAATGAAATTTCCTATTATATCAGTTCCTATCCACCAGTGGTAAAATCCATATATTTTATCTCGGTTAAGTAAGAGGCGAGATAACAGATTTATACTCAGAGTTAGCACCTAAATTACAAGGACATATTATCTCATTTACAGGACATATTATCTCTCTTATCAGCAGAACCGAGATAAGGCTAATTTTAGAACCGAGATAAAAACCCTTTTTTTTAGTAGTGTAACTAGAGTTAATTAGACTTAGAGTGTTGATTACCAAGTTGATTCAAAGTGTGCGAGCAATGATTCACGACTTGTCTCGCGCCTTTGAACTTCCCAAGGCAATGAAAACTCTAATCTCTTGGTAAGTTTACAATTCAACCAAGTTTAACTCATGTTCATCCACAAAAACCATTTTTCCTAATTTGTTTTCATTTTTCTTTTTATCTCTAACTAGTATAGACAAGTTCCACTGATTTATACTACTTTATTACAAAATCTGGGCCTGGAGTTCAAATAAACATCGTAAAACAACTGGAACTGGAAAACATCAGGTGTTCGTGTGTTGACGTGGGCCTATAATCGCCTGCCGGCTAGAGCGCAGTCGCCCGACCGGTTCTAGTGAACTTCCGTCGGTTTTCATCCACAACAGTAGCTTCTCTCTAATTTGTTGACCCCGAACCCTGATTTGTAGAAAAGTAAGTCAGTAATGAAAAACAACAAAACAAAACAACAAAAATTTTAAAAAAATAATAAATGGAAAGGTGAGAATGGTGCTTCCTCTTTAGATGCTCAACCAAGCACTCTTGCTCCTTCAATCCATGACAACGACGCCATTTGAAGTAGACTATTGTAGAGTATCTCAAAGTTTTGTTTTGATATGGTTCATCCTAGATTGTTTAGAGTTTGAATGATGGGAGTTTGAAGGAAGAAGGTAGACTCTTAGTTAGAACTAGTTTAGTTTTTTAGTTTATGAATGAAGAACATTGAAATCTAAAGTTGATGAAGATTTAAATAACTCAAACATAGAAAGAAATTGATTGAAATGATGTATTGAAACAAAGAACAACAAAAAAGATTGATTGATTGATTGAAATAAAGGAAAATAACAAGATTGAAATGAAAAGAAATGAAGAACAATAAAGTAAAGACTTGAAAATGTAAAAGACTCTTACATGACACTAGATTAAGTCTAGGTGCATTCTCTCTCCCTAACTTTTAGATTATATACCCCTACTTTATACCTTTTACTGATTTGCCCTTCTCCATTACAATTAAGACACCTTACACTTCACTTTATGCTTTTGCTTTTCCTTTTGCTTTTTGATTTCTTCTTGACTAAGATAGGTTTTGGAGAATGCTATATTTTGAGATAAGGACCTCGATCTCTGGTCTTCTGAGTTGAGGGCTTTGAACTTTGACTTTGACTTTTTCAACACTTTTTCATAGCAACTTCTGGTCTTCATAATAAGCGTGATTAAGGCTCCTTTTGGTGCGAAGACGCAGCTTTTATGATAAGTGGTCTGAAATTCTCTGTAACCTGAAAAAGGCAATAAAAGCTATGAGTTGTCTTTTCATTAAGTGTAAGAAGGGATGTAATATAGTAATATAAGGGTAATGAAATGCACATTTGGGAGCTAACCAGTCCTCAAAAGCAAGATAGTTATAGATCAGTTAGAGCATCTCGCACAAGTGTTCTCCAGATTGCGGCGAACTCAGATGAAACTGAACCCTGAGAAATGCCTCTTTAGAGTGTCCCTTGAGAAATTTCTCAGGTATCAGATCTCACAGCATGGGATTGCAGCTAATCCAGATAAGATTCGAGCGTTCTTGGACATGCCCAACCCAAAAACAAAGAAGCAGATACAGAAACTGTCGGGAATTGTAAAACTCCACATTTTTGGGCTTTGATATGAGTAGGGTCATTACTTCTAGTAATGGGCCTAAGGTGGATTTCTAGCATGCAATAGAACCCACAGGATTAAGGGGGGATTGGGGGTTGGAAAATAGAGACACGATATGGGATTTTCTGTCTCGGTCTCCCTCTCTCGAATTTGGGGGGATTCATCTCGTTCTTCCCAATTAGCAATCCAAGGTTACCAAGGAGGTTAATAAATCATCTTGTTCATCGCACTTTGAGTTTAGTAGCCCTATTTATTTGAGAAAAATCAGTTGGGATTTCATTGATTGGAGCTATTATCTATGGTGGAGGAATAGCCAACCAAAGATAGGTCGCTGGAATTCGATACCAAAAGTGCTAAATGCAAGTACATCTACCCTTCCTCTTCACTAGTTTAAGTGAATGTTTGTAGTTTGAGTAGAAATCATAGTTTATGCAATAATTGGACTTTCTATCATGTGTATATGTTCTCTTACTCTCTCCTCACTACGAATTGCATGTTTATTGTGGCAATTACCTTCTGGAGATTGTTAGTATGTTGTGATATCACTCTCTACGACTCTTCTAGCGAATTGGAATGGTTTTGTATCATTATTTGTGGTATTTGCTATTATTATATATTGGGAGTTAGAGTCGTAACCTTGTGCTCCAGGAGGTACACTCTCGAGTAAACCTTGTTGCGAGAAATCTGGATATGTCATGCACGTACTTTTTAATAATTTTGTAAAGCTTGATAAACAGTTCAACTATAATGCTTGTATGCATTATTTGTGTGTTTTATGGTGTGAGCCTAATGGACGTTGTATTTGATGAATGAATGGAGTTTTGAGTGTTGTCACAATAAAAGACAGTCCTTTTGCTAAATGTTGCATGGTAAAGCAGGTTTGTCCTACGCTTCATTAATTAGCAATAATACTTTCTTGGTTTACACACTAGTGCTCTTATTCCATATATAATGCTTACTGTCGTAGATAGTATCCAATAGCAGAGACGGGTTACGTACTTGATAATGTCTTACGTGTTTGGTATGGTTACTATTGAACTGTTTAGTTCTAGTATTGAACTGTCGAGCTCTAAAGGAAGAACTACGTATGGGTTGATCCCTGAAAGGGTACATAGGCAGCCACTTGGCACAGCCACTTCCATAGGTAGATAACCACCCCGTAGAGTCCACTACCACCATAACAGCCTTTTTGTGATGCCAAATTGGCGTCACAAATATGGTGTCACAATTTGGCGTCATTTTTTTTTGTGACGACAAAATGGTGTCACTATTTTTGTGACGCCATTTTGGTGACACAAGTTTGTGACGCCATTTTGGCGTCACTAATATTTGTGATGCCATTTTGACATCACAAATTTGTGACGACATTTTGGCGTCACAAATATTTGTGACACGATTTTGGTATTTGTGATGCCATTTTCGCATCACTAATCTAATTTTAGATTTAAAAAAAAATAACTAATATTTGTTTTCATACCCTGTAAAATTGGCCATCTACAGGCTTCTACAAACCAAGACAACACATTTAAAAAACAAATAGTTCCATAAAATGCACAAGTACACCATCATTTCCATTCAAGAATAAAACATTCATTCTATCACTGTTAAAGTTCTCTAGTCACTAGCAAACACAAACACTAAGTACTTACATTTTTCAAAAGAAAAGTACAATGCAAAAAGTACATTACATTGTGCTTACAACTAGCTAGAAAGAAAATCCTTGTAGAAAGTTTCCAAGTTGTTGCAGTATGGACCTCCTCCATTCTTCAAGGCAACAAACAAATGCCACGTACGTTGCATGTTTCATTTAACAACAAAGGTTAGATAGACTTCAACCTTAAATTGAAACTTAATATTTAGAACTTAGATAAAAGCCAGTAGAAATGCATTCTACTAATAAAGACTAATCATCTTGACAAAACGAAAAATAATTAAAATAACAATTAGAAAATCCTTAGGTCATGCATCTATATGCTAGGTTCTTAGAAAAGTAAACAACTCAAAACATATTTAGAACTTAAATAAAGAAACTTAAAAAAACAATATACATTGGATTTTGGGTGTTTACACTTAATTCTCAAAAGACAAAGACCTTTAGGCATTCATTGGAAAAAAAAAATAAGGAAAAAGACCATCAGGCATATTATATCTATTACGAGACACTCTTAATAATAAGAGATCTGTAAAGTCTGCTAGTTGGCATCATATCTAAGATTCCGATAGAGTGTTTTGAGTATTTGAGGAAAATGAACAATACCGTACCCTAAACACACTCATCTCCTCAGCCTCCTCAGCATTAAGCAACAACATTATAGTCGTAGTCCTTATATACTTCCTAAGCCAGCAAGCAACATAATACCGATTGTGTGAGCCTTGGATCGACAACCTGAAAACTTCCCACCAATGTTGCATGTTGGTAATAGTCCTTGAAGTAGATCCTCTAGTTATGTCAAATGTTGGGCAAAGTAGTGGTTCACTTCTTATTAGATATGTCACCCACTAAAAAAGTAGATATTAATAAGGTCACTTGTTTAGAGGTTTGGAGTTAATACGTAACATATTCAAGAAGTGTCAGATTCATGGAATACCATGGTATGGAGAACATCAACCAACCCATGTGCAATACACAGCCAAAATAAAGTAACTCTACCATCTGAAAAGTGATTCTTGTAATTGCAAGATGTTACATAGACTAGGCATAAAAAAAATCGAAAAGACATATAATAACACTAAGAAAAAGCAACATAAATGTAACCATCATTAATCAACAAACTCAGTGACAATGTAGTGAGCACGTGCAGTACATAACAACTAACTAAAAGCAAAACTAGACAACCAAACATTTCATAGCGCTAACATTCTCACAAATAAATTAAATGGAGAAGACTACAGACTTAACAAGCTTGACCAGAGTATGAAATCAGAAAGAAGGAACTTAAATCTTGCAGTCCAACTTACTTGCACTAAGCTCAATTTCTGTTCATTGTGTAAATGAGCAATTCTATCAGGTGATTTCTAAACAATAACCAAGGTATCAAAGACCACACGATTACTTTGCAACCAGTTAGGCACCAATTAGACCAATGATAAGATGAGAGCAAGCCCCTGAAGATAAGAATCGGAGCTTGAGCCAAGCTTTAATGGTGGATTATCAAGAACCTCGGTTGAAGAGGTAACAAATGCTTGGCTTGCTTTGAAACTTTGTTATCTATTATACCTTTCCCTTCTATCCTTCGTCTACACCTAACCGAAACGCTGGAAACTACTAGTGATAACTCACTCCCCCTTTCCAGCAATCTCTAGTCAACTGACATTTTAGGCATGCGCTAACTCTACTCAATCCTAGGATACAATTAAGATGTTCACACAATTTAAATTGACATCCAAAAAATAAAAGATGAATTAATGTAAAGGTGTAGCATATAAAATACCTTGAAGACCTGCTCGACAAACCCACTTTGCATAGCGAAAGGCATTCCTCAAACAATAGGAGTTCCACCTGCCCTTGCTCTGAACAGTCACTTCAAGAATCACTAATGTAAACAAATAAATTGCTTTTTCATCAAAGCACCTAAAAACAAATACAGTACATAAGAATTTCATTCACCACTGGGCCGGAAACATTTTTCCAAGCTTCTCCATTTCTGAATTTTGGTATCCTACCTAATAACATCATTCATATATTAAACACTAAAATCAAATAATTAACACAAAAGAGGGCACACTACTGAAAACATCAAGGTTTAAGTATCTAGTAGGCTACTTACCATCCAAACTATGCGACTTCCATCAAATTGCCCACCATTTAAGCTATATCTTGCATCATTAGCATCGTGCGGATCACTAAATTCTTGTACAGAAAAGGTAAGAACAAGGAGAAGCATATGAGAAGAAGCTTATAGCTGTGTAATGTTCTTCTTAGAGATGCTTGAAACATAACTACGAGAGAGAGCAAAAACACTTACAATAAAGGTGAAATCGTGCTTCAGATCCACATTGCATACTCTGCGGAAACGGTTGCCAGAAATAGTAAGGCCATCATGACTTAAGTACCAAAGGTTTTTGATACTTAGCCCTTCACATAAGAACTAAACACCAAGCGCACCAGCAGCGACACCACCACCATTAGGTCCATGGCAGCAGCAGCGGCACCCAAGAACAGCGGAAAGCGGCAAAGAGCACCAGCGGCAAGGAAGAACACCAAAGACAAAGGCACAAGGCAGAAGAAACAACACCAAAGACCAGCAAGGCACCAACGGCAGCAGCAACACCCCCGGCAAAGCAAAGCAGACAGACGGTACAAAGAAGCAAAGCACCAAGCACACACTCCACCCCAAAGAAGCAAAGACACCAAAAGACGGCACCACACTCACATTCTAACCAAGTTTCTGCGAGTCATAACTTTCCTTTCCTTCTTAACTACAAAGTACAAACACACTTCACCCCCTTCAACTGACACGTTTGAAATTAATACCATCCATGCTAATGCAAAATTTTGTATTTATGATAAATGTATTGCATGAGGTTCAAACTTCAAATTGAAAATGATTTAAGAACTGCAAAGTCTGAAACAAATCACTATTAAGCACCAGTGTGTAATTTCACTTCATAGAGCAATGAATTAGTAGACAGTAAAGATGTTTTATTTTAGATAGACATGTACTTTTAGGGTCTCCCAAGTAGTTCGAAATTCTAACCATATTCTTCTAGAGTTGATTTTCCAGGTGTTTACTGGTTTTTTATATTTAAGCGACTTTTTAGAATTCTTAAATTCGTTTTGCAGCAAAAGGACTATTGCCAACAACACAACATCGTAATATTGAATCAGTTGAATTATGACATTGTAAACTAAAGAGAAAGAAAAGTTGCCAGACCTATTGCAATGCTCACCTGGTTCTATCCCATCTGTATTTGGTGAATCAAGAGGTGCTAGGATTGTGACATTCTTGACAAGAACTCGGCTATTTATCCAGCAAAAAATAGATCTCATAATTCCTCACAATACTTAAAAGTTTCCTTTCATGCACTGTTTTGAAAATGTAGATAAACGAAAAATAGAAACCAAAATGAGTATAAACAAGTACGAGAAATGGAAGACACAAACCTGCAATATACAGGGTGGATGGTCCAAAATGGCAAGTTCAAGAAAGTCAAGTTCGAGATGACAACACCGGTTGAGTTCCAAGATCTCAACCGGATAAAGGCGAGTATAATTCAGGCTTTGATTCCTAAACCAATTCCACCACACACTCCCTTGCCCATCAATTGTCCCATTATCACCTTCTCGCAAAACACACAATGTAAAAAAGAAGTACTATCGACAACGCCAGAGCTCAGAGGGGCTAGCTCCAAAACCATGTCACTAACCTGTTATTATAACATCTGTCAGGTTGTGGCCATGAATGAGGCTCCAATGCTTTCCACGGGAAGCTCCCCTCCCACGTCCGTAGTAAAGAGGCGGAGGATCATCTTGGCGGTGACTTGAGTCTTGAAACATAGTAGAGTAGCCAATGTTAGTCTTAATTGGTGGAAGACTGGAAGACCTCATGACTGCAAAGAGTCATGAGGTCATATATAGTGCAAATATATATCCATGTCTACAAGCACATATATAGTGCAAATAAAAGTAACAGTTATGCATATCAAGCAAACAGATACATTTCCATACAAAGCATACCTAGGCAATTCAAATAAGAAAGTAAAAGCTCACCTTTGATCCTAAAATTACAGCTTTCTTATCTAACAACAAAGTTAGATGGCTAATGAGTTCAAAGCTTCCGTTAACCATCTGATTTAGTCTAGCAAAATGTTTATGGTGATTGGAATTTTTTTTCCATTTGCTTGTAAGTATCTATCCGATTTTTAAGAAAAAGAATATACCATCATAGGATTCTGTGGACTTTTTCAAATAAGAATTTCAAAAACAAAATGTACAAAAAGAACCCAATTCAAAACTACATTTGCTTGAACAAATTTAGGAAACTTTTAACAATCAAATACATGTAGGGAGAATCCACAAAAAATAGAATTCATTTCCTTACTTTCAAACAGATAATATAATTACAAAAACAATTAAGAAAAATAGATAAACGGGTGTTTGCATTATAGATTCACTACATTAAAGTACAACTTAGAAGATTATCAATTCATTAAAAGTTAGTAATACCATAGCTTATAACCCACACATGGGATTAGTAAAATTTTATCATAGCTAATGAAGATAAATTTTTGTGGAGAAGAGAGTACGGTTTAATTAATTTCGGCCTTCTCTCACACTGTTGATATAGGAAAAATAGTCGGTTTACAATATGGAAAACAAACAAAGGGTTGGGATTCTAACAGGGTAATATAACCCACACATGGGGTTATAGCTGGACGTTGGAACAAGATGTTGAGATATTTTAAATAATCTCTACACTATATGATAGCCGGGTTTTGAGGAACCCACTCTTCACTATCGAGTAGGCAAATTGAAATCTCCCTATTTGCTCAATTTATAAACACCTCCCTCACAAAAATTAGAAATCCCCCCTTTATTAATAATTTAGAAGAACCCCCCTAATGTAACTTAAATTATATAATTATTCTCTATTTTTCTCCCTGAATTTAGAACAAGCCCTCTTTTATTAATAATTTAGAAAAAAACTCCCTAATGTCACTTAAATAATATAATTATCCCATATATTAAATTATATGTGCCTTTCTATGTAATTACATATGATAGCCGGGTTTTGAGGAACCCACTCTCCACTATCGAGTAGGCAAATTGAAATCTCCCTATTTGCTCAATTTATAAACACCTCCTTCACAAAAATTAGAAATCCCCCCTTTATTAATAATTTAGAAGAACCCCCCTAATGTAACTTAAATTATATAATTATTCTCTATTTTTCTCCCTGAATTTAGAACAAGCCCTCTTTTATTAATAATTTAGAAAAAAACTTCCTAATGTCACTTAAATAATATAATTATCCCATATATTAAATTATATGTGCCTTTCTATGTAATTACATATGATAGCCGGTTTTTGAGGAACCCACTCTCCACTATCGAGTATGCAAATTGAAATCTCCCTATTTGCTCAATTTATAAACACCTCCCTCACAAAAATTAGAAATCCCCCCTTTATTAATAATTTAGAAGAACCCCCCTAATGTAACTTAAATTATATAATTATTCTCTATTTTTCTCCCTGAATTTAGAACAAGCCCTCTTTTATTAATAATTTAGAAAAAAAAACTCCCTAATGTCACTTAAATAATATAATTATCCCATATATTAAATTATATGTGCCTTTCTATGTAATTACATATGATAGCCGGGTTTTGAGGAACCCACTCTCCACTATCGAGTAGGCAAATTGAAATCTCCTTATTTGCTCAATTTATAAACACCTCCCTCACAAAAATTAGAAATCCCCCCTTTATTAATAATTTAGAAGAACCCCCCTAATAACTTAAATTATATAATTATTCTCTATTTTTCTCCCTGAATTTAGAACATGCCCTCTTTTATTAATAATTTAGAAAAAAACTTCCTAATGTCACTTAAATAATATAATTATCCCATATATTAAATTATATGTGCCTTTCTATGTAATTACAATTAGAATCCAAAAAAACCATACTAATTATCGATCTCGAATGACGGTTTCAGGACTTTAGGAAAAAACAAACATCGATGCGTAGCACAGTTTGCATACTTGTATTAATATAAGCATCAAACTCTAAAAATGGAAAAAGTGTTGAGTTCTGAAGTCACATGTATGTTAAAGTCGGTGATTGTCGTGAGTGTAAAAAAACTGGCAATGCCGGAGGTACCTAACTGACATTATTGCTGAAGGCACGGTATTCTTGTAACATCACAAAGATTAAAACAATAATTTGAACAGCTAGTTCATTTGCACGCTATTTGATTAATGGCATAATGAACTAACCTTATTGTCCAACATTCGGACCTACCTCCTCTTCTCCTGAAGGTCTCCAGCATGGCATTGCCTGCTCAGGTCAATTCAATCTCTGGCTGGAGATTGACAAAGAACATTTTGATTAGTTTTTTCTTCTTATGATAAGGAGAACATTCATATTAGTAATAGTTTCATTGTTCCGTACATAAATTCTGTTAGATGGATTCGATGGAATTGAACTTGAAAACATAGATTATATATAGGCACGGACTGCTGAGGAAAAACACACAAAAAAAAAAGGGCTTATTCTGTGCATTTTAAGGTGGGGGAGATAATTGCAAAGATTTTCTAAAATAATGCATTTCCAACCAAGTAAATTTAAAATTTGAACTACTCGATGTCTAGATAACTTAGGAATAGGAGAGATGGGTGAAAAGCATTTCACCTATAAGGCCATAATAATAAGCGCATAGGTTTACAACGAGACATTACCAGATAATATCCAAAAGCAAAAGGAGAGTAAACAAGGTCCAGGAGACACTATATTCCTCCATGAACGGGATATAAAATGCATTATCGAATATATATCAATATATGTATTAAGGGAAAAACATATTAATTGACCAAATCAGTAAGATTAACATTAAAACCAACCTGCTGCTCACGTTCGTGGAGTATTTTTTCTTCCATAAAAAACTTCTGAAATGCAGCCTCAATTAGAGGTATCTCCTCCTCTCTTTTGGCCCTTTCCATGTAATCCATTGTTTTAACAAGTTTCAGCAATTTTTTCTCTATTTCCTGCCTCTCTCTGAGTTGCTCAGCTCTAGCTAACTCAATCAAAGCGTCCCTTGTAACCTCCTTGAACCCATAAAATTCATATTTAATTAAACAAGAATAAATTTTAAACAGTAAAGAAAAGAAACAGATATTTGGATGATAATACATGAGAATTACACTTACTCATTGTTAGAATAGTTGTATGAACACAACAACTAGAGTAGAACAGAAGGAACAGTAGACAAAGACAACAATAACAGCGAACAACCAAGGCGCATATTAGGCTGTCCTAAGGAAAGATTTCGCCCTTTCCAGTGGTGAAGAAAGACAGCAGTGGTGTCTTCCTCATAGGATTCAATGGTTTACAGTAGCTTGACTTTGCACTAGAATAGACTACTTTCTAGAACAACAATATAACTCTCTTTGGCGGCTACAGGAAGAAGAGAAGAAGAATAAGGCAGGTCGCGAGTTCTGTTTCTCTGGATGGGTTTTGTTCTATTGAAATACATCCCTCTATGGACTCACAGTCCTATTTATAGAGGTTAGGTCGGTCTTCTAAACATATAAGGAAGAGAGACCAACTCCTAATAGAACACCGAAACTTGCTGCTCAAGAAAAAAGCAAAACAAGTTTAGGCAATTGGTCAAACCACTACCCACAACAGTAAGCCCAAGCCCAAGCCCGAACCCGACCCAATGTGGTGGATAACCAATGTGGGACTATCTACTATGCACTAAAGTGGAGGAACACCCTTTGTTCATCTCCTCCACTTTGCACACACATACACTAGTATTTTGAAATACACAAGAGATTACAACAATCCCCCACTATTTCAAAATACTATTAGTCCCCCACAATTTTGGAATAGGATATTACAAAATAAATGGGTTAACTAATTAAATGCCAGAGAGAATCGAAAAAACAATGCATAAAATAATGGTGCTTTACGGGCTTGAACCAGTCATAGGGTAACATGTCTTATAATACGTAATCTTTGAACCAACATTCCCTTGTAGTAAAATAGATCACATGCACCCACACTACTCTTTCATTATATGCCTGTTCTGCGGCGTTGCGCTTTTTGGCCCTTGTGTTGCCTGTGTTCCATGAATGCTCCAGATTACTTGCCCGTATACTCATAAGAACCGACCCAGTGCTACATTCACGTAGGTGAATATCCATCAAGTGTACATTGCAGTTAAAATACACTATCTCATTATAAAATGTACTATGGATTCCAATAAGAGTAACATAACTCATCCTTACTCATTGCAATTCTAGTTATACAAAGTATATTATAGTACCATCTCGCCATAGGGTGGGACGTCTCATAAATATATAAGACGATAGTATTGCAGGACGACGAAGTGACTTGTTTTTCCCTTTGAACCTACTTCATGGGATCTCCAATCACATAGGTGGGGTTGCCATCAGTGTCGCCCTCTATATGGGCATAAGTCCCATCCCCCTCGACATAACCACTTGCCTCCAAAAAGTGGTGTGGTCAAACATGTGGCCAAATGAAGTCCAACCTAACATAATCTCTAGCAGCTGCTTGATTAAGTTATATCTCAAACTTACATGTATTCTTTTCCCATTGCACATATTTCTTTATGTCTTAGCTATTGCAATAAGACAGTTGCAAAGCGTATACACATCAGGAGATTGTTTAGAGCCAATAGGAAGATTTGCCAAAAGTTTGCTAACACACTCAACATCATCACATGCCTTTTTGTAAGGCGATTAACATATCCAAGACACTCAATTCCACCAAGGGTAAACAGATAAACATTACTGGATCTAGCTTATAACATATTACCCTTTCAACAATGATGGAAATCTACTCAATATAAGTCCATAATCAATGGCTCCGCTATAGTACTTAGATAATTTGACAATATACATCCAATGTTTCTTATAAAAACAATAGGTTATCAACTCAGTATGCCATTAATGTAGGCAATGTCATGTCTCACAACTATAATCCATCAAGTACAATAGGCTACTAATGATATTGACATATTTAGTATGAGAAAACACAAGTAGATTATTTTTTTCATAAGATGGATATTTTCCACAATAAGTGTTAACACATGTTTACTATCATAATACCCATACTTTTCAATGAAAAATATTTATACTAAATGTTATAACAACATAATGAGACCAACATGAGTTTTAATTCCTATATTCACCAGTCATTCAATTCTGTAGTGCCCGAAATTCCCCTTTACCATCCGGCCGATCTGGTTTAAGGTACGTTGTGGGCTTCAACCATATTCAAACGCCAACATCTTGACAACTGAATATAGCAGTTACATAAATGAGTTTAACAACATAATTATCTATCATTTTCAATGATAGTCTATTATGTGTTTCAAATAGGAATTTCTCTGTCTCATACATATTCTCAATGCTAGCACTCATGATATGAAATCATCTAAACAAAGAGAGATCAACACATATGTCTTGTTTTACTATAAAGAAAGGACACATCTTTATCAACAACGATCGTTTGACATCCATATGACACCAATATGTTGTTGAATTGGTCATGCCATTTATAGGCTCTTGAATCAATTCATACAAAGATTTAACTAAATTATATACCTTAAGCTCATCACCTAGTACTACTTGGTATTGTAGTTCCGCACAACTACTCAACTAGAGTCTTTAGAATTCTGAAGAAAAAAATTTAGTTACATGAGCAAGGTTCCAAAGTAGTATAAACCTTGTCTCTGAATGAAACCCCTTTGCTATTATTATTAGCCTTGTATTTTGCAATACAACTATCACGTTTTAGTTTTCTCTTGAAGATCCAATTCAACTTATAGATCCCCCAATAAATCAAAAGTCCAGTTTAGAGGAGTTGTATCCTTCAAAAAGGACACTTCTCATAGATAGACAACTTCCTTATAGGTTGTTAATGAATCTTCCTCAAGAAACATATAAACATCATCACCGTGAATGGTGGATATACTCACTGATAGTCTTCCAAAATTCTTGTTAAGAAATTATGGGATCCTCTTACGTAGTTCATTATGAATATCCAACCACTCTATGCCAATTTTACAGAAAGCACATCCTCAAAATAAAATTAGCATATAAGACATTCAATAATAGTGTGGTATCTACAAGATTGTTATCACACATGACAACTAAAACAAACATCACTATTATGAATTTCACCAATGAACATCTACTAGATAGTTCTAGGTCTCAAAAAATATTTCTTTTAGATTCATTCCCAATAGCCTTGGCAAGACAACCCCCCCCATAATTTGAAGCATTTTTTGATACGCCCAAGACCTTTCCATAGTTTGTAGTTCAGTATCTTTCCAATTATCTTGTGAGATGAAATATGGTAAAGCAATGTCTTGCATATGGGTCACCACCCCCCACAGTTCAATGGTTACTCAACCGAATCAAACTTACATGCAAAACACATTATACCGCTACAAACACTAAAAGAAATACCAACAATAATATGCACTCTTATGACAAGAATATACCTTACTCAAGTCTATAATTATGGATCATATTAAATATAGTCATATTATGTTCATGCTATCTATATGAAAGGAATCCATAAATGATTCTCATGAATCTTAAAAAATAGAAGAATTTGATGAAAAGAGTTTTACCCGAGATAATCATTATCATTTTTTCTTTTCATCATTCAACATTCCTACTGACATGGTGAGACAATCCATGGATTTGTACATCACCTTGGCTATTTATTCATAGTCATAGGAGGGTAATGCCTAATAAGACAATCTACAAGCGTTACATCTCCTTGTCTAAAATAGTCACTGGAGGATATTGTCTAAGAAGATAATCCATAACCTTACATCTCCTTGATTAAATTCGGTTTATGAGGATATTGATTGTTTCCCATATTGTTTCCTCTCGTAGACAACAATGCTCATTACTTAATAATATATGACATGGTTAAACTTCATGCCAATGTTAAAAAAACATTCATGCCAAACATGGTTAATATCATATCATAGGTTTAGGAAAAATAAACTTTAACTGTATCTCTCACAACAAAAAGTATACGATATTTAAACAAATCTAGCCACTGAATATCTAAAACAACTTAGGACTCCACCTCCTCTTTTTACATGAGCTCAAGTAAGATAGAATACCCTATCAACAAGACCTCAAGTACTACCACAACATCTAATGGCTCAACCCATTAATGTCTTCAACTAGAAAAAAATTAGTAATAAACTATCATCAAGTTCAAAGTAAATCCACGATGATTAATATCCAAAACTAGCATGCTACACAACTTGAACATATGCTATATTGGATATAAGCTACAAGTTACTTCATCTAATATGTATTTTCACAACATTACAATTATAACCATCGTCTAACAACACGTACACTCAATAGAGGTAAGCAATTATGCATTGAATACATTATAATTACTATTTAAGATTTGAGTGTGATTGATATAAACTATCTTAAGATCTCTCTTAGACCATCTACATACATCTACATATGTACAAAGAAAATTAATATCAAACTACTTCTAGTCTAACCAATTAATATCTTAGTGATAAACACATATAATTTGTTCACTAGGCTATTAAAAAAGTTTAAGCTTAGGGATTTCCCTCCTAAGAAAAACTAGCATGCAACTCAAGGCAAGAATATCACAATATAATCAAATCAAAAGAATTGCAAAGAGTGAAAGAATACGATACCTAACCGAATGAAAAATCGGATTACCATATTTTCCTCCTTCTAGAAACAATAGTTCAAAAGAACTATAATTCTGAACTAGCTCAGGACATATTGAGTATCAAGCCTTATACCACTGGAAGGCTCTTTGAATCAGCTATCCAACACAAAAGGCGGATTGCAAAACCGAGCTCTGAGCTGAAAGTTACAGCAGTTTTCGTATCGAGCGACATAGCTATCAAAAAGACGAACTTTGACTTTTTCTTGATAGAAATCTCATATTTGACTCTCACAAACGTAGGAGAAAGGTCTACAACCATATAGGGTTTGATAAACTACAAAAGATCAATAAATATTCAATCTTTAATTGGTTTTTCTAAGAAAAATGAACTTATTAGAAAATTTCTAAAGTCATAACCCAATAACACAAGCAATAACTCAAAGTAAAAGACTTATCTTTTGATTACCGTATTAAAGCACTCTCCTTTGTTCTACTATAAAATTATTTCCTTAAGATTGATAGAATAGTTATATAAACACAGCAACTAGAGTAGAACAGAAGGAATAGTAGAAGAGGACAACAGTAACAGGGAATAACCAAGGCACGTATTAGGCTATCCTTAAGGAAAGATTTTGACCCTTCCAGTGGTGTAGAAAGGCAGCAGTGGCGTCTTCCTCACAGGATTCAATGGTTTACAGTAACTTGACTTTGCACTAGAACAAACTACTCTCTAGAACAACAATATAACTCTCTCTGGCGGCTTCTCTAGCTGCTACAGAAAGAAGAGAAGAAGAATAGGGCAGGTCGCGAGTTCTATTTCTCTGGATGGGTTTTGTTCTATTGAAGTACATTCCTCTATGGACTCACAGTCCTATTTATAGAGGTTAGGTCGGTCTCCTAAACAAATAAGGAAGAGAGACCAACTCCTAATAGAACACCGAAACTTGCTGCTTAAGAAAAAAACAAAACAAGTTTAGGCAATTGGTCAAACCACTACCCATAACAGTAAGCCCAAACCCAAGCCCGAACCCGACCCGATGTGGTGGATAACCAATGTGGAACTATCTACTATGCACTAAAGTGAAGAGAACACCCTTTGTTCATCTCCTCCACTTTGCACACACACACTAGTATTTAGAAATACACAAGAGATTCCAACACTCCTTTTATGACTGGCTTCTTGTCCTTCATTTCACTTTGCTAAACAACTTCCTCAAGCAATATCTGAGTGTCGTAAAGTTCCCTCTGAACAACTTCTCTTTGGGTCCTTTAAGTTTCTTATTTTTCTTTAAGTTTCTCGATTATTGCTTTGCGAGCAAAAATCTTTAAAAGATCGGAAAGATGGTACCTTTGTCTAAGATGAAGAAATTGAGATGAACAAACTGCTTCCTTTAGGTCAATTTCATCAAAATTTGGGGAAGATGAATGAAAATGAGGTGGAATTCGAATAAATCAAGAAACATGGAGAAAAGATGAGGCGGAGTCAAAAGGGAAGGGTTTCTCTTTGTTGTCTTCTTGAGCTGAGGTCAAGAAGAAATCCAATTCTTTGCAGACAGTTCTGAGTTTACGCCTCATCTTGTTGCAGATGCCCATCACGTGTGTTATTATCTCACGCCTCCTTGCCGTCACTATGTTTTCTAAACATTTCAAAAAATAAACAAATTAATTATTTGATTTATTGTGACGGCAAAGCCCATATAGTGACGCTATTATGGCGTCACAAATTTTCTGACGTCCATTTGGCTTCACAAATCAGAAAAAGCCCCGTCACAAAAAAGTTGTTATGGTGTAGTTTGTTCTTTGTTTCTAATGTTTGATCGTTGTTTTATTTCGTAACCATATATGTTAGAGCGTGCTTAGTGTAGTGTGATCTATTTAATATCGAATCCTTACATATGTCATTTGGTTACAAATAGACAGATGCGAAAATGGCACTGAGAGTAAGTTTTATTATAACTTAAACATTTATTGCTATGAGTGTCATTATTTCTAGTTGTGTTTGTGTCCACCCGGTTGCTATATTAGAGATATCTTTATTTGTTTAGTTTGTTTAGTCGATATTAGTTTGGTAATCCAGTGATCTGACACTTGTCAAGGTGCCTTAGTATCTTTCTCTTTTGTATCTCTTTTAGAAAGTTTTATAGTAAGTACTTATTGTTAAGGGCGTAAACCTTTTGATGGTTATGGGACTTGGATGTATGTATTAAACTTGTGTTTTCAATAATGACTTTGTACGAGGTGCTTGGATGATCTAGCATTAGTCGAGACATTCAAGTACTTTGGCGTACTAGGTCTCAATGTTGAAGTGATCTCATTTTTGTAAGCCGGTTACTTAACTACTGGCATTGGTCGAGACGGTTAAGTAGTTGGGTTAACCAATGTGAAATATATTATTGTGATTTTCAGGTCATGACAGATTATTGTATTTATGAAATGTTGAAAATACAAAGGAGACTCTGTATAAATTTTTCCAGAGAGGTCATGGATCCTAGGTATATAATTGTCTTGGATTTGGGGCGTTATAGGAATGGTGGTAGCTCTGGACCGATTTATATTGAGAGTGTCAGACAAATACCGACCTTTCCTACAGATTCTCAAGAAGGGTGAACAGTTATCATGGAACGAGCAATGCCACCAAGCGTTCTCTACTCTCAAGGACTACCTGTCAACACCACCTGTGCTGGCAAAACTAATTGATGGTGAAACACTGGGGCTATACTTAGCCCTGTCTGACTTTGCTATTAATTTAGTTTTCTTCAAAGAGGAACATAATGCAAAAAAACCGATCTACTTCATAAGCAAGATGATATTAGCTTTTTCTATGTCTTTAGAGATTTGATTCTCTAATATGATGCAAAAGCGAACTCAAAGTTCCTTACTCACGATTTTCGTATCGTAAAGTGGAAGTAAGGATCGAACCAACCTAAAGGTTAGGACAACTACAACTTGGTTGCTACTCTTAGGGAACTAGTGAGTAAGTTTATATTAATACTAGGTTTCTTTCCTTATTAAGATTTGAAATCATGCAATTAATACAAAATACAATTTACTAAAGAAAAGGTGGAGAGCTAATCCTCCTCATGTGAAAATAACATTTAGTTGTTGATTTGAAAAGGTTCATTTGATTCTTCCTAGACTCATAGACAAGCCCTAATGGAAGAAAACTTGATCCCTAACATGTATGGCTCATTAAAGAGTTCATACATGCTAGCAAGTGGAACCACACAATGACTTATCTCTAAGCTCATTACTTTGATTCCTAACTAGACACTACACCAACTATCATTTTGGGATAGAATGTAGGTCTAGTTGTTCTTCCTAACAACCTACCAAGCCAACTACAAATATTCTCCCTCACATGAGATGGATTAACTCCCCAAAAGAGAAGTTAGCTCATGATCCTTGGGAGGATGAATTACAAGCTAGAAGAACAAAAGAGAGAGAAAGAAGAAGAAGAAAAACTAACTAAACTCACTTGCTTTTTATTTATTTCCTAGAAGAAAACCAAAGTTTCCTCCATTAAAACTATTATAAGCTTTCTTACCAAACAAAAAACTAAAAAAACTAAGAATGACTAAGGAATTAAAATAATACAAGGTAAGGAAAAGAAGTCAAGGGAGTAAATGGAGTGTCCCCCCCCCCCCTTGTTTTGTTTTCTTCTTCATTTGAGAGACATCTCATTTCCTCCCATGTGGAACATCAAACCACATTTACTTCATTTTTATCCACCACATTAAAACAAAGTGACACCTTGCATTTTTTTCACTATTAACACCTAATCTAATTAATTACATGCAAGGTGTCAATTTTGCACCAATAATTTGTCATTTTTGTCTTGACATGCTCCATGATTGATGACTCATTCAATCTTGCGAGCCCGTATAATGGGTCATGTGTGCAGTCCAGTGGCGGTCCGGTATTTGGGCAATTTTACAACTTCCCGCCTATGCGTAGAGTTCATCGCCCTGATTGTCTGAGCAGCTCACTTGTCGCATTTGGAGTCCTGGTTCAAGAGGTAGGAGCTTCGGAAGTTTGATGCTTCTGTGCGGATTTGGAAGATTTCATATATATGTCGTTCCTCGTGCTTTATCACAGGTTTAAACCATATTTCCATGTCTACTGCAAATACCTGCAAAAGTATGAAAACGTATTTATTTCATGATTATTAAACACATAGTTAACCAAATTTATATGTCTCAATGGAGTTTCATAATACACTTTTGAGTGCTTATCACACAACCCCCAAACAGCACTTTGCTTGTCCTCAAGCAAAGAAGAGACATTAAAACAGATAAGTGGCCAAAAATGTGTAGTCCTAAACTAATTCTCGTTTTGCAGAGTGCGATTGCATTGACCATATACAACAAGGCCTTAAACTACTAGGAATTCCCTAGTGGACGAGTTATAGCCTCGTGAGAGTTTTCCAGAGAAGATACTCACAAACTTCATTTATACTACAACGACTTCGGATGTGAAACTTCGTTTCCTAAATTAATCTTAGATATCCATACATCTCCTTAGCAGGGAACGATGATTGATTTCTTTGAAACTCAAGTTAATATGTATTCAATAATTAAAATATCTACATATGATTATGCATGCAGTGAACTTTTCATTGAAATGTACTAGTAGGGTTGTTTCTAAATCCTTTGGAGAGTGTACCTAAATGGGTTCTCACAGGTATGTGTCAAAACACAATTTCACTCAAAAATTTTCCACTCAGGTTTTGTTAACTCCAGTGTGCAGTGGGCACACGTTTCCTCACATCTCAATGATAGTCAGAGGAGCTGATGTCGATCAATCACGTCTACTACTTATTATCACACCACCTTACTCCTAATTGAGGTAGAGGTCTTTCTTAAGTATTGTGGGGCTTAGGTGATAGTGTACAAGAAAATGGAAATGGATAATTAAAATTTACGAGTATGAGAGAATAGGGTCTTCATATATTTACATTACAGAAATCTTTGTTTTCTTTCCTTCTTCTAACTGAGTTTTCCAACCTTGTTCTTAAGCCTCTAATAGATTTTTTTTTTTTTTTTTTAGATGGCTTAAGAACATGATTCTATTTTTCTTTCCTGAAGTAAATAACTGACTTTTATTTGGGACAAGTCTTTCTCTTTATTCTTTCCACATTTCATCCTATTTCTCATACTCATCACTTAGGTAGGTTCTTTTATTTGGTTTAATAGATGGGTAAGGAATTTTTTTTGGTGAAAGTGAAAGGTTTGATTAAAGGTTCAGTGGAGTGACTAGCGGTAAAATTTGTAACAGGTAAGAATTTTTAGCTATGTCGATCCAAAGATGGCCTAAATTCTCGCCTAGGGTTGAGGGTGGTGATCAAGCAAGTAGATCGTGATTTTCTCTAATCGGAAAACTACTCCCTGTGGTCATCACACGCAAATCACTCATGTCAAGGTTTTTGGTTAGATTCTCACAGGATTTATAGTTTAAGTAACTAACCGTTGGTTCGAAACTTCTTGCTATATACAATCGATGATACTCGATTACATGAATGTTCATGAAAAGATGTATAAACTATTGCATACATATTATCTTAAGTTTCTTAAAACAACTCCTAATTGGATTCTAATGTGAGATTTCTAGACAATTTTCATCATTGAAAAGGAAACAAGACTTTGTCACTAAGTACAATTATTAACATGAAAATAAAAACTATATACGGGTTACAATTTGCCTAATATTTGCTCTGAGGGTTAAAGCACCCCAATCGAATGATGCTTAGTCCTCGAAGTATCAATAATTAAAGAGAGAAAGTACCTGAGAACCGTGAGCAAAATTAGGGCTAGATTGCTGGAACAGAAAGGTTGGAGAACATAATATATTATTCAGAAAAAATAAGAAAATGTTCAATAGCACACTAAACATAGCACACGAAATAAAAACAATAGCATACGAAACATGAAAAACAATAGCACACCAAACATAAGGTTTAGCTAGATATATGTACAATAGCAAGCTCAAGTTTACCATCCAGCAGGATGTGAAGTTCTACGTCCTCTTGAAGAAAATGCATTTCCTTAGCATCACGCCAAAAGATAATAATCTGCCAAATTTCTGCCCATTCTTCGTTTCCAGATTTCCTCAAATGTGTCTTCATATTTTCATCCTTCGGGTAACAACGAACATGCCTCAGGTATCGAGCGGGACGCTTCCATTGTCAAAACCTCAATGAACGAATGATTCTGTTTGCTGGGCACATAGCATCTACCTTGACCCAGTCATGAAAAGTAGCTGCAAACTGTGGGAAATGTGTCTTCATGGTTCGGCAAGCGGTGATCGGTAAAAGTATATACTGATCCTGAAAACTGCAAGCTCGTTTTAGGTTGGAGATAACATAACCTATGATGTTAAATAATGAATGACCTTGAGCTAGGGCACCGAATACAACGCAAGCAGCCTCATTGGCAGTAGAAAAATGCCAATCTCCCATAATGTTCAGGGGTACAAATAATAACATCGCAATCCCCATGTTCATGGTCATGCTTGCCAAGGGAATGGTGACGTCACGCCATGCCACATGGCCATTTCCTTCTCGTTTAATCTCAAGACCATCACCGTAAGTTTCACGAAATGCTTGCCACTGAAAGGCACGGTAAGAATTATGATAGATGTAATGCCATGATGCAACATGATCGTGATATAGAAGATCCAAAGTTAGTGCAAGTTGTTGTTTAGAAAAGATATGAGGTGTGTCACCAACTTGGATTGTGAACCCGTCTAAGTAGAAACCATCGCATGGTTGAATCTTTGGTGTGTCTTCCATATTAGCATAAAGTATGCAGCCAAACTCGGAGAATAAGTTTGGTCAGGTTGAAGAATTAGGGAAGACCACCCGATGTTTGTAATATAGTCACGGAAGAGATGGCCATAGGTATTGGAATCCATCATAGACTGAAAGGATTGCTCAGGAATGAGTTTGGGAGGTACCATGTTTGATGAAGATGCAATTGATGAAGACGCCATAGTGGATGAAGTAAATAAATAGGTAACGACAAAGGCAAACTGGATGGATAAATGAGTATGTAAGAGAATAGACCCTCCTGTAAGCACATGTTAAATTATATTAGTCACAACGCAAATGATGACAATCCTATTAAGCATTTCATACAAAAGAAGACACAAAAGTAAGACAAAATTTATAATACGACGAAAAATGTAATAACATATATGAGTATTTATTTATGGACTTAGTAATAGTAGAAAATTATGGATTGTTATGTTGATCTTGGAGACGCATATCGTGCACCAGACTATTTAGCTCTTCCATTTGTTGGCCGAGTTGCACCTGAATGTCCCCTTGGTGGAGAGTCTGAGTTTGATTTTCCATTAGGAGGCGTGATTTTGCAAGGATGAGAATGATTTTCCAAGATCTCCTCCTGTTCAACATCATGCATTGCTTGACGATCTTGGAAATCCTGAAGAGTTATGATGATGATATTCTGACGAGTGTGTAGTTCCCTCAAACCATGATGAAGAAGTTTAATGCCTTCCATGGGATTAATAATGTTTAGCATGGCATTTTCATCAAATAAATGGTCAGAATTTGAGCTTGGGTCGTTCTGTTCCTCTATCAGAGTATCAGGAGTCCAAAAACTAATGGAGTAATCTGTTTGGAGTACTTTTATTTGTGCTCTTTGAAGGGGTGTCTCTGGAGAAATTATTGGATAACCCCAACGCATCATAATCTGCGTTACTAAAGTGGGTAGGGGTGTTGACCTTCTTGTTTTCTTGGTGATTACGTTCCTGAGGTGTTGGATTAGACAAAAGTCATCTCTTTGAGTCTACAAAATCCAAAGTAGGTGAAGTTGAGGCTTTGTGACTTCTGATTGGTGTGATGTACCTACCACATTGTGTCCCAACTAGTGGAGCACAACACGTTGATTTTGTTTTAAAGAGCGTTGAAGAACAATGTGATGTGTATTTCCGACTTCGTCATGAGATACGGTAGCTCATAGTAAAGTTTTGGCGGAATCAAATGATGACTCTTGAAAAAGGGACCCCTGGGTATTCATTGGGATTTGAAGTATGTCGGAGATAATTTTCTTAGTCAATTTCGAACGTTGTCCATAGGCATTGAAGTAGAATTTTCCATTTTCAGATCCGTTAAATTGGTAGAACATCAAAACCAATTCTCGGGAATAACCCATTTCTTGAATGATATAGAAGAGCGTCCATCCGCGACGATGATGATTTGGTGTCAAAATAAGGAGAAAACCGGCCATCTTCGAAAGTTTTCAGGTAGTCTTTCTCTGCCGTTATTTTTCTTGGTTGATCCATTAGTAGTATTACTGAGGGAAGGATAGTGAAAATTGTTTGAATAAGAATGGCTGAAAAAGAAGAGATTTATAGCCAATTTATGAGTCTGTACCAATCTGGAGTCCAAGTGTAGTTAATGACCCATGTGATTATGAACAGCATCATAGGGGATCCACAGTAAGTCTTGTCATGTCAGATATCCAAATACAATTAATGATATGGTTCAATGTTAGAAAATACGGAGGAAAATTTCATAGGGTAGTTAGACTTACACGTAATTTCAGAAATGATGATCATAACTCAGTAATAGAATATGGATAGAATAATCGAGCTGCATGTGTGACAAGTGTTATGCGTACCTTGTAGCGTACATGATCTTCTCTGAACACCATATGTAACAATTAATTATTTTGGTGAGTTTTGGACGACCTTTCTTTGTTATGGTTTGTTTATTTATTTACTTATTTATTTTATTATTATTATTTATTTATTATTTTTTTAGAGAGGAAAAAAAAACAACTAATATACACAAATATTTAATATGGAACTTCCCCATTTAATATGTAACCCATACAAATGTGTGAGAATTATTTAACACACCATACTAATATACAAAATGAAAATCAGAAAAAGAGACGGTTACATAGATCTAGATGTTCTGAATCATGTTATGCATGAGTGACAAGAGAATAATGATAAACACTGTTATCACGAGTACTGTGATAGCCCATTCGCGTTGCTCCTTTTCCCATCGTTCTATTTGATTCATTATGTTCAAGAAATTGAGAATATGTGAAAAAGAATTTGTGAAGAGGGAGAGAAGGGAATGAGTGAAAGTGGAAAAGGAGAGTTGTATTTATAACTTGATTTCTGACCGTTGGGCATCTGACTGTTGGAATCAGTCCGTTTGGTTCTGACTGTTAGGCTTTGAGAGTAGGCCCAATGCATCAAGGGACAACTAATATAGTAGGAATTACAATAAGTGCATAACTTAAATAATTTCTCATTCAAACCGTCTGGAGATACAAAATTATGAGAAATCAACCGATATATAATATTTTTATCACAAGAAAACTAAATATGCAATGCATAAAGGGAAATAAGCGACATTGGGAATCCTCGGGTTAGCGAAGTTGAACCGAAGTTTCTCGTCGTCACCACCACACTAACGAACGAAATTATTTGGTCTAGAATGTGGCCTATAGACTGTAGCAGTTGATCTTGGAATTGAAGCTGATTTGCCAACATCATTCTCTGGAAACGGCCTTGGCGATTGCGCATTTCTTGCTGGAAGTCATTTTGGGAAGTAATCATCTCTTCCTGACGAAGAAACATCCTGCACATACTAGTGTTCATGTGTCTCAAGGCTTCCATAGGAGTGTTGATTCGGTGCATGGTAGCCTCATTAAAACAGTCGAGTGGTGAAGGGGGAGGAGGAGGTACGTTATCACGCTCAATGTCATCTCTAGCTACTGGGTCCCAGTGGTCCAGAACACAAGTCTCGAAAATTCCAAAATTCTCGAAAGACCTTGTTGGAATGAAAGGAGTAGCGGACTGGAACCCTAAATTAAGCATAAGCTGAGTAACAAGTACAACAAGAGGAGCTGACCTGTTTGACGCGGTTGTAAGAATATGGCCCAGAAAATGGACCATACAGAAAGTGTGCTTCTTCTCCTTGAGGATCCACAGCAGGTGTAAGAATGTCTTGTTCACGTCAGACGTCTTTGAAGTGCCAATGACGTTGCAAGCCAGCCATTGAGTGACGGTTAGTTGGTTTCGTCGGCGAGTCTGGTACACGCGCTTGATTCGAGCCATCATTGTACTCTCCCTCCCTCGAAGCGTGTCAAACATCAAATCCCTCGTGAGTCGGATACTCGACAATAACAGGTCGGACTATCGAGTTTATCGAATTTGTGTTGTATTCGATATTAACTCCGCGTGAGTTCGCGTTCCAACCCATCCGCCCGTAATCAAAATTCATCACCCGGAAACCTCCATTGTTGTAAAATTTCAACACTAAATTTGAGATCTTGAGCTGGAATTCGATGCAGTAGATATTCCCACTCTCTACTAGCTATTTCCTCATCGAAAAATGGGTGAAACATCCGGAATTGTAGAGGTTTTGAAATTTCTCTCAACTGTGATTCTCCGCCGTGTTTGCCATAGCGGTGTAGATGATATTTTGAGGGTTGAAATAGCTAGTATTGTTGGAGGAGACGGTGCTGGAGGAAGGGGATTCAATTTGGTGGAGTTTGGCCAGCGTCTTGTATGGTTGAATTCATTGTTGGCGAAGTCAGCGTCGTCTTTGAGGGTTGTGTGGGGGAGACCAAGATCCGGATTTTGAGGGGGGAAGAAATGAGAGGTGTGGACGCGTGGTTGCCCCACGTGTGGGTTTTGTAGCCGGGTCAGTGATTTTGGGTTAGGTCCAATATTTTTGCCCAAGCCCAAATGATTTCCAAAAATTCCCCTTATGTCCCGAATTGTTCCGAAATTTCAAACTTGGAATTTCGATTCGTTTTAACTCCAAATTGAACCAATGAGATATCAAAACGATCGGCATTAAAAATTCCATCCACTAGAATATGACATAATTACATTCAAACTCAATGGTCTAGTAATAATATTACCCTTAGTACATATGGTATAGCCTCAAACCGCCTTTGATCTGATCACATAGAAAACCGATCGGGTTGGCACGGTGGAATCCATTGCTCGCCATACGAACTAGGAAATGTCGATATTGCATATCACCACTTTCTTTGGGCACCATGCTTGGTGCTAAGGAAAAATGAGTATATACATGTTGAGTCTTTTAACGTCGGATCCACCAAGGCGAATGTGAGTCTTTTAACGTCGGATCCTCAAGGCGAATAGGAGTCTTTTAACATCGAGATCCTCAAGGCGAATCCCAACCACATGGGAACAACGGGACGACGACGAAGTTTATCTTGCTGAGCTGGTGTCAGACAATAATATACCTTATACCGGCTCAACTCGGATAGAAGATCAAGACACAGACGAGAAAGGAGTTTGGCCAGTTCATACACCACCCCATCCTTTTTAGCCCGCCGCTTTTCGAGCAAAAGTACTACGACCATTACCTATTTGAGATGGGTGAGATTTGGACCAAATGATGAGTTGGAGTTCGCGAGGAAAAGAATAGAAAAGGGAGGAGAAAGAAGGAGTTGAAATTTTTGGTACCCATTGTTTTCCAGGAGGCACATTTGCTCTATTATCAAAAGACATTTATACTCAGTTCTGAAGTAGAGTTTTTGTGGACTATGGTTCCGGCGCTTGCAACCACACACTCTAGGGATTTAAAGAAAAGAAAATAGAAGTGGGCCCGGCTACCCAAATGGCGTACTTTCTCTGTTTAAACACATGGAAAGAAGTACACCATCGAATCTATTAGTCTATGTAGACTGGGTCATTGAGAAGAGTCTCTTCAACATCTGGAGAGCGCAACTCATGATAATGTTTAAGGCGTTGGCCATTTACTTGAAATTCACTGTCATCATTTACGTTTTTCAAAGAAATAGCCCCATAAGGGGTGACAGCAGAGACTGTGAAAGGACCAGACCATCGAGTCTTTAATTTTCCTGGAAAAATGTGTAATCTTGATTTGTACAACAAAACTTTTTGACCCACTTTGAATTCTTTTCTCAATATGTGCTTGTCATGCACTCTTTTCATGTTGGCTTTATAGGATTTTGAGAGATCATAGGCATCACTCCGAATTTCCTCAAGCTCATTTAAGCTGCAATTTTTTTCTTTTGACGCGTTAGTATTATAATTAAGGCTTTTGATGGCCTATAGAGCACGGTGCTCAAGTTCAACGGGGAGATGACAAGGTTTTCCAAAAACGAGGCGATAAGGAGACATCCCTATAGGTGTCTTAAAAGTTGTTCTGTATGCCCACAAGGCATCAGATAATCGTAGAGACCAGTCTTTTCTAGATGGATTGACAGTTTTTTCCAAAATGGATTTGATCTCTCTATTAGAGACTTCTACTTGACCACTAGTTTGAGGATGATACGGAGTTGCCACTTTGTGCGTGACTCCATATTTCTTTACTAATGATTCCAAAATTTTATTGCAGAAATGTCTTCCCCCATCACTAATTATAGCTTTTGGAACACCAAATCGAGAGAAAATATTTTCTTTTACGAACAAAACGACCGTTTTATGATCGTTAGCACGACATGCCAATGCCTCAATCTATTTTGATACATAGTCAACTGCTACTAGAATGTATAGGAAGCCATGTGAATTTGGAAATGGACCCATGAAGTCGATGCCCCATACATCAAAGATTTCCACAATTAAAATGGGATTTAAGGGCATCATGTTTCGTTGAGTAATGCGTCCTAGCTACTGGCAGCGATTGCATGCTTTGCAATGCTCATGTGCATCTCAAAACAAAGTTGGCCAATAGAATCCACATTGTAGGACCTTGGCCGCAGTTTTCTTACCACTAAAATGACCACCACAAGATTGTTCATGACAGAAGGATAACACATCATTGTGTTCCCAATCAGGGATGCTTGGCGGATTAGTTAGTCCGAACAATACTTGAAGAGGTAGGGATCATCGAAATAAAATTTCCGAGTGAAGAAGAACTTTTTTCGGTCATTACGAGACCAAGATGAAGGGACTTCTTCGGTAACTAAGTAATTTACTATGTCAGCGTACCAAGGGGACGAAAAAATAGAGTACAAGTGTTCATCTGGGAAGGAATCACAGATAGGTTTGGTATTAGTATCAACATCACTGACAAGTCGTGATAAATGGTCTGCAACCACATTTTCGCAACCTTTTTTATCTCTAATTTCTAGAGTAGACTCTTGCAAAAGGAGAATCCATCGGATCAACCTTTGTTTTGCATCTTTTTCCGCTACTAGATAACGAAGTGCTGCATGGTCAGTGTAGACAATAGTTGGAGAACCCACTAGGTAAGGATGAAACTTATCCAAAGCATATACAACGGCGAGAAACTCTTTCTCAGTGGTGGTATAGTTACGTTTAGCTTCATTAAGGGTTTTACTCGCATAGTAAATGACAACTGGCTTATCTTCTCGGCGTTGCCCTAGTACGACTCTAATAGCATAATTAAACGTGTCACACATTAATTCAAAAGGTTTAGACCAATCGGTGGTTGAATTATGGGGGCGGTAGTTAATCGCGGTTTTAAAATTTCAAAGGCTTGTTTGCAATTGAAACTGAAATAAAAAATGGCATCTTTAAGCAGGAGATTGGTTAAAGGTCGAGCAACCTTTGAGAAATCTTGAATAAATCTCCTATAGAAACCTGCGTGTCCTAAAAATGCGCGAATGTCTCGAACTGATTTTGGTATAGGAAGTGACGCAATTTTTTTCTATCTTAGCTTTGTCGACTTCAATTCCGTCCTTTGAAACGACATGTCCTAAAACTATTCCTTTCGTAACCATGAAATGACATTTTTCCCAATTAAGAACAAGGTTTTTCTCTTCTGGCGTGTAAAGACTTTTCAAGATTTGATAGACAACTATCGAAAGAATCTCCATATATGGAGAAGTCGTCCATGAACACTTCCATAAAACGTTCAACCATATCACTGAAAATGTGAAGCATGCAGCGTTGGAAAGTACCAGGTGCATTACAAAGGTCGAAAGGCATTCGTTTATATGCAAATATACCAAATGGACGGTGAGCGTGGTCTTGTCTTGATCGTGGGGTCTATGACTATCTGAAAATAACCTGAATAACCATCAAGAAAACAGTAATATGCATGACCCGGCTAAAGCGTTCGAGCATCGATCGATGAATGTGAGTGGAAAGTGATCCTACAGTGGCGGCATTAAGTTTCGCGATAGTCAATGCATATTAAGCCATTTCACTGGAATCTGGCGGAAATGCATTCATCTTTATCATTTTTCACAAGCTGTAATGCCATATTTCTTGGGAACAACGTGTATTGGACTCACCCAAACACTATCGAGAGATAGGGTAAATAATACCCACATCGAGTAAGTAATTTTAAAACTTCGTCTCATTACCACATCTTTCATGGTAGGGTTTAGTCGATTATTCGCGGTTCACGCTGACGTCTTAGCATTTTCTTCAAGGTGTATCGCGATGGGTGCACCACGGTGGGTGCAATACCTTTAATGTCGGCGAGGACCATCCAATAGCGAGCGATGTTGTTGAATGACATTAATTAAGCGAGCTTCATGATCGTCAGTTAATTGTGAAGAAATGATAACTGAGTGACGACCATTTGGATCAAGCTATACATATTTTAATTCCGAAGGAAGAGGTTTTAAATCAGGGGTGGGCGGAGTGGGTATTAAAGATTCTTGAGGAAAGTCATCATCCATGCGAAAAGCAGATTGATGTTCATCCAAGTTCTTGGACATCCGCGGTCGTGAGGGTCAAATAATGGTATTAACTCTAATAACTCATTTACTTCTTGTGTATAATCATCGTCCTCAAACTCGGATTTGCTAAAGGAAAGAAATTGGTACATTTCATCTTCTGGAAACGAGTTTGTTAAATACTCTTGCGGAATACTGTCAACCCTATTCACCTCACCATCAATGTCAGGCTCTGGAATTTGTTTCATCAATTTGAACACATTTACCTCTACCGATAGATTTCCGAAGGACATGGTCATTGAACCATCCCTACAGTTAATAAGAGCATTAGTAGTTGCTAGGAACGGACATCCTAAGATGATAGGAATGGAATCACATGCAACTTCTGTATCCAAAATAACAAAGTCTACAGGAAAGAAGAAGTCTTGGACTTTTACGAGGACGTTTTCCACAATTCCTTTTGGATACTTTATGGAACGATCGGCTAACTGTAGGGTCATGGTGGTAGGTTTGAGCTCATGAAGACCTAGTTGTTTAAATAAGTAATATGAAAGTAAGTTCACACTAGCTCCTAGGTCTAGAAGCGATGTAGCCGTATATTTGTCACCTAAGGTACATGGAACCGTTGGTCTACCAGGGTCCTTGTATTTGACTATACCATTGTGTTCTGTGATGGATGGAAATTGTTCGGTGAGGAATGCTCGTTGAGGAACATTAGTTCTCCTTTTTGTGGTGCACATATCCTTCAGAAATTTTGCATGTTTTAGTAATAGTTTTAAGGCATCGAGAAAAGGTAAGTTGATCGTCAAATTTTTAAAAGTCTCTCGAATTTCAGCAAAATTCTCATCAGGTTTATTCTTTGCCAAGCGTGCAGGAAACAGTGCCTTAGGACGGAATTTGGAAAAGGGGTCTTCTTGCTTATTTCCTAAATTCTGAGATGTTGACTTTGTTTGATCTAGTGAATCGTCCGTAGGTTCATTATTAGAAATAGATTCATTGGAACCTTCGGTTTCCTTTGGTTGATCATCTGGCATACGTATTTGATTGTCTACCGTTTTTCCAGATCGTAGAGTAGTGATTGCATGCACCTCACCTTGATTGGAGGTGCTTGTACCAGGTGCATTAGTAAGTTCAAAAGGTGTTTTCTTTGGTTTAGGGTTTGGAACTGCTTGTCCGGAAACGCTTTTTCGACTCTTTTCTTGCGCCAATTGTTGAAGTGATTGTTGGATAGACGTTAAAATTTGAGACTGTTGGTTCATGTAAGCTAAGAAAGTCTCGTTTGTCCTATCCGAAACTGGTTGTGCAGGTTGTGCAACAGGTAGTAGTTCACGACTATTGCTGAGAAGTTGTTGATTATAGTTGGGATCTGGATTAGCTAGAACAAGTCTGCGGTTGGTTTGATAGTTAGCATTGGAATTATTTTGAAATTGACCTTGTTGGTATTGTTGATTATTTCCTTGGCGGTATGGAATAAAATTGTTGGTAGGTCGAACAGGTGGATTAGCGAAACCTGGAGGAGCCCCCATTTATTGGTTATTTTGGTGCCAAGCGAAATTCGTATGTTGTCTCCACAGTGCATTGGGAATGTTGAATGCACATGCCTCCTCCGATGGTTGAGTAGGGGAAGCATATAACAAGGGACAATATGCATCAGGATGGTCAGGACTAAGACAAAGGACACATGGGGGTGTCAGCGTTCATGGTGGTTTTGGTAGTTGATCGTTTACTTGAACTGCAAGGGCATCTACTTTTTAGTTAGGGATTCTATCAAAATTTTTATTTCGGGATCGGGTTTTACCTTAAAATAGATGTGGCCTTTGTAACATTGTCCTTTGATGACCTAGGCGACTTAGTGTTACCCAAGTGTGTACCTTTTTGCTTGTTTTCAAGAAAAGTATAAGCTTCAGTAGCTCCTTTGTCCATGAAGCAACCGCCGTTCATTATATCAAGAGTTTCTTTTGATGATCGAGAAAGACCATTAAAAATGAGCGAACAAGGACGGCTTTGTCGGTTGGTGATGAGGACATTCTAACAGAAGATCATAAAAAGCGACTCCATGCTTACGTAAAAGGATTCATGAGGATTTTAACGAAAGAATTGAATTTTTACGAAGCATTTCGGTTGTTTTTTTTCTCGAAAGTGTAAACCGGAAGCATGAAAACTTGAACTAGTTTATTCCATGTGTCTATGGACTGTGGCTGTTGTCCTACTAGCCAAATTGACGCTTTTTCCGCTAAAGTGAATGGAAATAGTCGAAGCAAAAGTTGTTCCTTAGAGACTGCTGGATGGTGAAATGTTGTTGCCACTTGTTGAAGCCTACGAAGATGATTGTAAGGTTTTTCGTGCTCCAAACCATGATATATAGGTAACAAACTGAAAACGTTTGGTGGGATACGAAAATCACCGACAATGTCCTCAAGTTTGATGCAGGAAGAAGGTCCTTCCTGTAATGCAGTATAGAAGTCGAGATGGCCTTCTCTGCTGGTGGAGGATTGTCGGCCATAATGACAGAAGTTGATGGCGACGAAAGATCGTGATGAAGGTAATTAATAGAAGAAGAGTAATTTTTAGGTGAGAACTTACGCAATTGCTTATCGTATTTTTTTCGACGATAGGTATGTTCAATTTCTTTAGTGGAACCAGACCTTAATCTCATGCAAGCATAAAATTAGATCTAACTTACAGAAGGAATTTAGGAGGACTCGAATTTTATTATTATCTTAAGCATTAGAGTTGAACAACATATGCCTAAGCTGCTGCTAACGTAGAAGTAAAGCTAGGAATACATGTGCATAAACCAACAGCCAGGTCACAAGAGAGATATGAGGGAGGCTTTTCGTGAAAGCACGGTTCTAATTAAGTAACCTCAATCTTTCAAGTTTCCTAGACACCATTGGAATATGATTAAGATTTATGGAATTAAAATTTATGCAAATGCGGTATTAATTTTAATTTAATTTGTTTTTAATTATTAATTATAATAATAATATTATTATTATTATTTTAAAGATTTATGCAAGGGTTAAAATACAAACATGCAAATACGATCTACTCATACAATACTAGGTGCAGTAGCATGTGAAGGTACTCTACTCATACGTATAACTATACGAATAGGCAAGCTTGTGTCATCGATAAATACTTCCATACGTACAGGCAAATATACATCAGTAATACGTATATGTACACTAATTTGTAAATCGATATTACGTAAACGTATATCAACAGTAACAGGCAAATTTGAATCACTCATATGTATCTAAATACATTAGCATGCGAATATAGTATACATACGCAGATAAATACGACAAAACTAAACATGCAAAGTATTATACATAAACTAAAATACGACTCTTGTATTGCATAATAATTCGATTTCGACAATACTCATTGAGATTGCGAGTGTCATATAGAGAGCAGCTTTACCCCGTAGGGTTTAGAAACAACTTACCCAACTCAGATTTTAACCCTCGTTGGAATGTTCTCCTCTTTCTTGACAAAATCGACTTATTAGACAATACCGTGTACGTATACATAGAGAAAAACTAAACATGCAATAATAGGCACTTATACATATAAATATAGATAACCATGCAAAACAGTACCGTTGGTATGTACATATACATTAATATGCAATTCATACCCACTTAATCGCATATAAATATTTACGGGCGTATTAATATGATTCATGCATATTTCTAGCCTAAGACGTAAATAATAATCCATAAACTAATTTATAATAACTACGTACATGGCATTCATGCAATAAAAAAAAACAGTAAAATGTTGGAACCTGTAGCTTCCCGCTAAACCGCCAAAGAGTGAAACAGACGTTTCAATCGTCGACGTGATTAATCCCAATAGATATTCGAAATTGTTAGGTACTGGTTCAGAGAGTTAGGCCTGGATATGGATCAGGGTGTATCAGTGGATGCTGGAGGTTGAACAGGAGAAGCAAACAAGGAAATACACCCGCGGACGCGGGCTACACCTGCAGACGCGAGTCTTTCCACGCGCACGCGTGTCAAATATGCCACAATGAGTTCAACTTTTCACAGAAGTCTTATAATTGCCTGAAGTATACTTTCCCAGTCCTAACTTTTGGTACCTGGAAGTGCAACGAAAAATCCGTGAGCGAACAGGTCTATTGCGAGACAAAAAAACGAAATTTAACAAAAAAAACGTAAGAACGAAACTAAAAGGAAGAAAGGAAGAGAGTGGGGGTTCCCCCTTGATGCAACTTCCAATCTGTAGCACAAGTCCTATGGCTTTAGAACAGCAGCGGTGCCATTTTGATATTAGCTTTTTCTATGTCTTTAGAGATTTGATTCTCTAATATGATGCAAAAGCGAACTCAAAGTTCCTTACTCACGATTTTCGTATCGTAAAGTGGAAGTAAGGATCGAACCAACCTAAAGGTTAGGACAACTACAACTTGGTTGCTACTCTTAGGGAACTAGTGAGTAAGTTTATATTAATACTAGGTTTCTTTCCTATACAAACATTAAAGAAAAAACATTAAGATTTGAAATCATGCAATTAATACAAAATACAATTTACTAAAGAAAAGGTGGAGAGCTAATCCTCCTCATGTGAAAATAACATTTAGTTGTTGATTTAAAAAAGTCATTTGATTCTTCCTAGACTCATAGACAAGCCCTAATGGAAGAAAACTTGATCCCTAACATGTATGGTTCATTAAAGAGTTCATACATGCTAGCAAGTGGAACCAAGCAATGACTTATCTCTAAGCTCATTACTTTGATTCCTAACTAGACACTACACCAACTATCATTTTGGGATAGGATGTAGGTCTAGTTGTTCTTCCTAACAACCTACCAAGCCAACTACAAATATTCTCCCTCACATGAGATGGATTAAGTCCCCAAAAGAGAAGTTAGCTCATGATCCTTGGGAGGATGAATTACAAGCTAGAAGAACAAAAGAGAGAGAAAGAAGAAGAAGAAAAACTAACTAAACTCACTTGCTTTTTATTTACTTCCTAGAAGAAAACCAAAGTTTCCTCCATTAAAACTATTACAAGCTTTCTTACCAAACAAAAAACTAAAAAAACTAAGAATGACTAAGGAACTAAAATAATACAAGGTAAGGAAAAGAAGTCAAGGGAGTAAATGGAGTCCCCCATTGTTTTGTTTTCTTCTTCATTTGAGAAACATCTCATTTCCTCTCATCTAAAACATCAAACCACATGTACTTCATTTTTATCCACCACATTAAAACAAAGTGACACCTTGCCTTTTTTTCACTATTAACACCTAATCTAATTAATTACATGCAAGGTGTCAACTTTGCACCAATAATTTGTCATTTTTGTCTTGACATGCTCCATGATTGATGACTCATCCAATCTTACGGGCCCGTATAGTGGGTCCTGTGTGCAGTCCAGTGGCGGTCAGGTATTTGGGCAATTTTACAACTTGTCGCCTATGCGTAGAGTTCATCGCCTTGATTGTCTGAGCAGCTTACTTGTCACATTTGGAGTCCTGGTTCAAGAGGTAGGAGCTTCGGAAGTTTGATGCTTCTGTTCGGATTTGGAAGATTTCATATATATATCGTTCCTCGTGCTTTATCGCAGGTTTAAACCATATTTCCATGTCTACTGCGAATACCTGCAAAAGTATGAAAACATATTTATTTCATGATTATTAAACACATAGTTAACCAAATTTATATGTCTCAATGGGGTTTCATAATACACTTTTGGGTGCTTATCACAAGACATTGTTGCCAGCAGAGAAGAACTACTCCCATATTGAAAATGCAGTACTGACATTACTTTATTCAACAAGAAAGTTCAGGCCATACTTCCGAGTACATCCAATCAAAGTGATCACCGACCTCCCACTAAAGAAAATCCTTCTTAAAGCCAACAAGACAACTCGCATGGCAATATAGGCAGAAGAACTAGGTGAACACCACATTGAGTTCACCCCCGAGAACATCTCAGAAGGGTAAAGTCGTTACAGATTTCTTAGTAGACTATCCAGTTGACAAGCTGAACTGGGAGCCAGAGGTCGATATCGACCACAAAACAACAAGACGCATCAGTCTAGTCACTCTTCGTCAATGGAGCTAGCAATCCAGATGGTAGCGGAATCGGAATAGTCTTAGTGTCACCAGATAGCACTATGATCGAAAAATCAGTTCGTATTGATTTTGTAACCTCCAACAATGAAGCTGAGTACGAAGCCTTGATCATGGGGCTCCGTATGGTGTTAGAACTCAAAGTTCAGGAGCTCAAGGTCTTTAGCAATTCACAACTGGTCGTTCGACAGGTCGCTAATGAGTATACTACCAATGAAGGTAATCTTTCTAAATACCTTCAAGTTGTAAATCAAATACTGCCTTCTTTCAAGAATGTCACCATATACTATTTCCTACAAGTAGAGAATCACCATGCCGACAGCTTGGCATACCTCGCGACCCAAACACCGAACTACGACCTTAGGAAACTACTCATTGAAGTAATTGATAGACCTGCTTACCAAAATGAGCACGTCCTATAAATAAGCGACCTATGCCCACTCTCTGACACTCAAATAAGTCAAACATGGATGCAACCTATCATAGATTATATCCAGCTAGGCAAAGCACCAGCAGATCGTGCCAAGGCCAGACAAGTTTGGTACCAGTCAGGTAGTTACTTGTAAACGGTAAACTTTTCAGAAAGTCTGTCGGAGGAACCTATCTAGGATGCATAAGCCTAGAACAGGGTTAGATGATTTTCGTAGAGATCCATGAGGGAGAATGCTGAAATCACGCATGAGCTCGCTCTTTGGCACACAAAGCGATCTCACAAGGATGTACTTAAATGCATTAAGTGCCAAACATTTGGCCACAACATCATCAAGCCAGCTCGATAGCTCATCAACATTGCCAGCCCTTGGACATTTCACATGTGCGGGTTTGGACATCATGGGTTCATTCATTCCACAGAAAAACACCGGCTTGCGGTTCGTCCTAGCTACAACGGATTACTTCACCAAATGGGTGGAAGTGATCCCCTAGCTCATGTCAAAGAATCTCATGTCAGAAACTTCATCTGGACAAATGTCATTACCAAATTTGGCCTCCCCCACACATTGGTAATGGACAATGGATCCCAATTCAAAGGAAAAATAGTGAAGGAGTTTTTGTCCAAGTGGAAGATCGTCCACCCATTCTCCACCCCCCAGTATGCTCAAAGTAATGGTCAGGTAGAAGCCAACAACAAGGCATTCCTAGAGAACTTAAAGAAGAAGATTAAAAAGAACAAGAGTCAGTGGCCAATGCAGCTAAAAAACATTTTATGGGCTTACAAAACGACAGCTCGCTCTAGTACAGGCGAGTCACTGTTCTCACTATGCTATGTCACTAAGGCCGTCATTCCTTCTGAGCTGACAATTATAATGACTCGCTCTGAGATCGTTGAATCTAGTCAGAACGATTCCATTCTTGCTCGAGAGGTCGACTTACTTGAAGAACGTCACGACCTATCAGCCATTCGAGTTGCATCCTACCACCAAACTCTGAGAAAGACAAACAACAAGCGAGTAAACCCTCAAAGTTTCCAACCTGGCGACCTAGTCTTGAAAAAGACTAAGGGTGACTCGAAACTGGCACCAACATGGGAAGGCCCTTACATAGTGGAACGAGTCGTTGGCAATGGAGCATATTGGATCAAAACTCAAGACGGACAGACATTACCACGTCCTTGGAATACTTTTTTATTAAAGAAATTTTATCAATAAAAGATTCCATTTGCATGAGTTCTTACTCTTATCACTATACACATAGTCCTTGTTTGCATCAATACACAGCAGTCTCTCAATGTTAAAAGACAGACGCACAACTCACTTTCTAAGAGCAAAATGATTACTTGAACTAAAATGCACTCCTGAGCTAAAACATTCTTTACGATAAAATGCTCACTCGAGCTCAAGGGCTGCATAGTTCCAACACTTCTCACTAGTTTAGGACCTACAATTCTAGGGTCAACTTAGTGCAGAACGCTCCCTAGAGCAACCAAAATGCTTACTTGAACTAAAACGCTCTCCAGAGCTAAAGCGTTCTCTATGGTAAAATGCTCACTCGAGCTCACATGCTACATAGCTCAAACACTTCTCTTCAATTGAAAACCTACACTTCTAGGGCCAACTCCATGTAGAACGTTCACTAAAAGCAACACGCTTACACATGCTAAAACGTTCACTGGAGTAAAACACTCACACCAGCTCTAAGAACTACATAACAACTCGATCACTCGAGCCCAAAGCTCTCTAGAGCCACAATCTTACTGATTTGCAAAGCATACACTTCTAAGTTCAAATCAAATGCGGATATCAAAACAGCAGGCAATTGCATTCAAGACAAAAAGAAAAGGAAGAAAGCAAATATGCATGCATTTTATAAATGTAAATTATGAACTGCTTGAACAGACTCAAGAACCCATTTCATATAGTAACTGAGATGCCGGGACATCCCAAAAAACCAACTCAATTAGAACGATAGCAAAATTATACCGAACTGCCCAGAACATTTTGGGAAACCAGTTCGTCCAAATACCAAGATTAAAGCAGATCGATAATAAAGGCGAACTGCCTAGGTCTCCCCAGATTATTAGCCCTTAATGTATATGGCCCAGGCCACACAACAATAATAAGGCGAACTGACCAGGCAAGCCTGGGAAACCAGCTCTATTGTATCTCCACCACTTTTAAACAATATTACAAATTCAAGAAGCAAGAAAAAACCTCACAAATCTCAAAGACATAGAAGGAATCAGGCAACATTGTTCAAGGACTCCGTCTGCAACAGATCCAGTTCGTCAGGAGTAGCAACATCAGTATTAATGGGGAAGAACGGCAGTAGAAAGAGTATTGACAGCCTCCTCAGTTCGCTCAGCAGGAACGGTAGCACTAGCAAATGGAGCAGTACTAGCATCTCCAGGCACATCGTTCACAAGTGTACCTAGAGCCCCACTTTCATGCTCTTCTTTCAATTGAAAATACACCTACTCCAGTTCATCGAAATCTTGGCCCAAAACGTCATAAGCCTGTTGAGCCCTCTGAGCAACCGTGTTACAAGTTTTAGTGTACTCAGTTACAGAAGCCACTTTATCTTCAAGCTCTGTAATCGATCCGCTCATGGTCAACTTCTCCAGAATGGTATCATTGTACAATCTTTTGAACTCATCTAACTCTTTTTTTTCTGCCACCTGAACGTCCCTCACATTGGCTAGTTCGTCTTTCACTTTCTCCAGCTCTCCCTTCTCAGGCTCGCTTATCTGAGCCATCTGTTTCAGCTTCTGATAACCAGCTAGAAGCTACACAAAGATAACAAGTGTTAAAAAACTACTTACATGGCCAACCAACTATCAAGAAAAGTTTAAAGACGTACCAAACAATGGGCTAGATCCATCACCCTCAGATTTTCATCAAGTTCTTTACCATCCAAATCTTTATGGTCACCATCTAGAACAACACCATCAAGTAAACATGCAGCAATAGGCTTCGATTTATAACTATAGTTTGACCTCTTCACCAGATACTTCTTCCCAGACTTCGTGTTCACATACACAAGGTTCTGATCTAGATCATCCCTCCACCCTTCTGGGAGGTTGTCTTGCCTACTTCTGTGGCAGCGACCTTCCCCTTCCCTTGACCCCCCACATCAGCAGTCAAAGCCAACCCCTTCTCAAAACTGTCTAGGTTGGGTATGGCCAGGTCGAGTCCGCCCTTAGATCACGAACTCCTCACCCCCTTACCCCAATTTGCTTTAGCACAGCACCAAACCCACTCCCAGCAAAACGGTCCACGATCCTAGCCACCTTCGTGGCCCTAAGATCAGGTGCATCTGCCTTCTGCTTGGCCGGGCTACTTAGCCAACGAGGCATGAAGTCGATCTCCTCTAGGTCCAGCGGAGAGCCCTCTCTCATCCTCTACAGTGGAGCGACCCCCATGCCATCACTGCCACCTTGGACAGGTCGCCTCACTGACCCACCCCCAAACCCAAAGGTCCCAGGCCCGCTAACAGAACGCCCATACCCACCACGGCTCTTGTTCATCTCTTCCCTCGTAACGATGCCATTGTTTCCCCTTTCCATTATCGACTCATTTGACGACTCACTATCAACTTGACCACGAGCTCGCTTCTTTTGGTTCCTTCTCTTCAACTGTATTTCCCAACCTCCCCTCTCCACAAAGTAGTTTGCTGCTTCGGGCAACCTTGCCTGTTTCTGAGATCAACTAAGCTTTGCAAACATCTCAATCACTCCATGCTTAGTTTGTCTGCTAATAGCGACCTCTGCAAGATAACCAGTTCACAAGTCAGTTCAACATAGCACATATTTCACAATATACAACAAAGAACACATAAACATACTAGCAAAATTACAAATCCTTGTGTGGACACTAAACCCAGAAGCATAATAGTTTCTAATCACCAGCAACGACCTCTTCTCCCAAGGTTCATTACTAACCCCATCCAAGACGCTCGACTTTCTAGTCAATGTTTGTAAATTAAAGTTATTGGCCCTAGATCGCTTCAAAGCAAAATGTTCTAGAATATCAGCGACCTTAATTCAATACTCCCCACTCTCATTTAACAACTCAAAAACCCTCAACAAATGCCACGTATTGCCAATGAACTGGCAGGGCGCTTTCTCACAAAATTCAAAAAATCACAGGTTACCCTGGAAAACGGTAACCTCATCCCAGCCCTCAGTTGTCCCTCACAAATAACCACCCCGTAATCCCTTGGAACAAACTCCGTACTAAAGATGTAAGACCCCTATTTTATTTTTACATTTATTCTGTTACAATATTTAGTATGTCTATATTTGATTTTGTTTTCTGATCAACGTGCTAGTATGTGGGTTTGACTTTTGATAGAAAGAGAAATGAGGGAAGACCAAATAGAAACTTTGTAATAATGTTACTATAGGAAACTAGTATTTGAATTTTGAATGTTGGGTATATATTATCTTTAATTTTCGGAAAGTTTTAAATAAGAAGGAGACAAGATATTAACATTAGGAACATAATAGACATATTACGGTTAATAGAAAATAATATTCCATAGTAATGAATAAGAATATTTAGTAAAATCGGAAGTTAAGCAAAATATATGGTAAGACAAATTCTTTAGAATGGTCTCCTGAGAAAGTAGGGTTTTTCTCAAAAAAACTAACAGCACACGCAAGCTAAAACGAAGAAGAACAGCGGATTGGGCGAGCTAGCTGGGATTGGTTCTAGCATAGTTTTCTTCGATATTTCTTTTTCACGGTAACAGGAGGTGAGTAGTTTAGTTTTCATTTTCTCATCTATACACAGAGATAACTTTACTGTAATACCATGTTTCCATTCATTTTCATTTTCTGCTCATTTCTCTTCAACAATTATTCCTCTCATTAGTGTTTAAAACTTGTTAGATTGTAGGGCTGTCGAAACTCTGAGGTGGTTGTAAATGGAGGCGTGAGCCCCAAGCCTCCTCCCCTGTAAATGTTTGAACTGTGATATTGTGGTGGTGTGGATATTGTATTTTGAACTATTTTTTTGTATTGCGGGTTGGTTGTTTGATGAATGGTGGTAGTGGGAAGTTTGAGTGTGGTTGAAAGCTTCAAGGAAACATTAATGGCGGTCGGATCCATGATTAGAGAGGTGTTTTCGAAACTGAGAATTTGGGGTTTCTTGGTGAAGTAAAGTTGTGGGGTTTTTCACCCACACAAATTTTGGTTGGTTTTTTGGGTGGTGTGTGAAGGTTTGGGGTGGCTAGAAACTAGTTGCTGGTGCTAGGAAGGAGATGACCGTGAGAGTGATCTAGTGCTCCCGGTCGGTGGTTAAAGAATATTAGATCTGTGGGTAATTAGTTGGGCTTAGGCCGAATTCGTCTTTTGTTTTGGGCCAGTTTAAAAATGTTTATGTGGGCTGGTCCATAGAATTTTAAGTGGATCACATGAGATCTGTTTAGTTTAGATAATTTCAAGTTGGGCCAAAATAGTTTATGGGCCGGGTTAAGGCTTAAGTTATTGAACCGGGTGAGTTTAGCCCAGTCAATTAGGACCAGGGTTTGAACTCTTTTTAAATATGGGTTTGGGTGAGGACCAGTTGGGATGACCACCGGCTAGGACTGTTGACTATTGGGTTTGACTGTTGACCCGTTGACTGTTGACTTTTTCCAAAATGTTATAAATTGAATTTTATGGACCAATCCGATGATAGGATGTTGGTGACACTTGTATAAACTTGTTTGTCAGTATCTAATATAGATTTGACGTTGATCTTGTGTGAATATTGATACATGAAGAGAGGGAAATTTTAAGATGTATAGATATATACATTTAAATAAAGTACGTAACGAAAATTCTAGAACCTAGCTACCACAACTCATGTGATTAGCCCTGTGTAGGGCGTGTGTAATTTGATTGGCCCTTCTGGCATTTCAGTGAATCTGAATGGCCCTTTTGGCGTAGCCGAATAGTGGCTTGATTATCTCGTTCACAAACTTTAGAACGAGATGAGCATTATTTTTATGTCGAATAGTGGCATTACTCACATAATGACTTCCGTGTGAGGGTTACCCAGTATGCGATATCCCGCTTAGGGTAATTACGCACGGAGTGGTCCAGTATGTGAAGGGAGGCATGTGGATGTACATGTTCGGCGTTGGGTAGCGATTGTGGTAGCCAGGAAAACTAGGTAAAACGTAGAGACGGCGTGTTATTAGGGATACTTGATAAATGTTACTGTTATGATACTTTCCTCAGGTGTGGTTATTGATTTAAGACTTTCAAGTTAAGTTTCATTTTATGCTATGATTATTACAAATTGCTTTGCAGGAGAGTGGGCTAAACTAATTATTCTTGCAGAGAGGACCCACTCTGCGATAGAGCATGGATAAAGGTAAGTACTAGGATACCATACGTTTGATTTACTCTTATTTAGAAGCTAAGGTGCCTTTATGAAGGAACTAACTACCTTAAGCTAAGGTGCCTCAGTGGAGGAACTACCTGCCATATAAAGAATGAAATATTATGTATATCTAATTGGTTTTTCTAAGGCTACTCATACCAGCATTATTTATAATGCTGACCCAATTTGCATATTTGCTAATCGGGTGTGTTTTTATATGAACATAGTCGATCAGCCTGGACAGGGTTAGTTGATGTTCGAGAAGGTGGCGTGCTGCTCGTGATTGATGTTAGCCTTTATTTTTAATAAGATGTCGGTTTATTTTTGCTCAGAGATGTAGTGGAATTTGTTGGAGAAATATGTTTTAATTTATTTTCTAAATTCTTAAGTGAAGAAGTTTGTAACTTAATTTTGATCGCAAGTTTTCATAATGATGAGTTATTGTTAACAATATTTTATTATTTAGATTTTTCCGCATGTGTTATTATTCATTAGGGTTATGAAATAGATTTGGTTTTGAGGTTGTTGTCACATCTCGGATATTGAGGAGTCGGATATCATTTATATTATTTGATTTATCGAAATTCAGGGTGTGACAGATTGGTAACAGAGCATTTGGTTAGTTTAGATTGAGAATGTCAAAGTGATCCTCGGATATGGAATATGGGTAATAGTGTTGAGTGTTTTGGGGATTCTATGAATATTAATAGGAGTTTTGTTTGAACTGTAGATCATGGTTGAGACACGAACTAGCAATGGTACTGAACCTGTAGGGAACGCTCCTATCCAGATGACAGGGGGACAGTTAACTCGGCTCCTGCAGGCCATGTAAAATAATCCTGGGAATCATAGTGATTGATAAACGTAAAAAGATAAAAGTTTACCTATGAAATGAACGATAAAACTCAAAACGTAAGTAAACTAAAACTTTAATACGTGCCTAATTTATCAAGATTTCTACTCTCAATTCTATCGAAATAGATTGGAGTAACAAATTCGTTCCACTCCTAGTTCTTTCACAAGGTAATGTTCTCGACGTATAAATAATCTTAACTAAAGTCTAATGAGAGATTTACGAAATGATAACTAGACTACGATGCAATTACCCACAAGATGCAACTAGTCGACTCTTTAAACAACTATGGGAATACTACGTCGATTCTATGATAAGGAGTTAGAGGGGGATTGATTCCACCTTAGCTCAACTTAATCCACTAACGAATAAATTAAGTAATCCGAATTGAATCGCTTAGTGAGAACAATATGGTGATTCCTAATCCCTAATTACACATGACATTTCTACCAATTCATAACTAGCATGTGAACGATTACACCCATTCTCATGGTGAACTAATCATTTCTAGAGTGGAAAGGAAATTACGACGACTCTACGATAATCGGAATTAAGCTTTCATCAAGGCTTCTCAACCCCCTCTAATGGAGGTTTAGCCGAGAATCATCACGCTATCATTCCCAATCAAATTCGAACAAGACATGATATAAAGATTGAAACTTTACTTGTTTAAACTCAAATGGAAACTACTCATGCAAAAAATGTATTCAATCTAATAAAGACAAATAATTAATTACGTGTATTGAACTAAATAAGTAAATGGAAAATGAAACTGGATTACCAAGAACACTATTTTATTAATCTAATGAATAATAAAACAATGATTCAAATACTAAATTAATAATCTACTTTGTTCTAAAGTAATTAATTAAACATGAAACTAGATCTAAAACAAGATATGAAAAACTAATTAATTAACTAATTGAAATTCTAAAACTAAGTTCTAAAACTAATTAATGGAGGCTAACTAATCTAGGTCTAACTATCTACCATTAACAAAGAGCTAAGCTTTTGTTTTTATATGTTTCAGATCCAAAAATCGTGCACGGGATTGGAGCCATGTTTTGGGCCAGAGAATCAGGCCCAAAACCCAATTCTTTCAGTCCAAAAAGGCCTCTTCAGCTACAGTTGGCTTTGACAAACTTTTCGTCCACTTCTACTCATCTAATTGGGTCCAGGCTTAGACCATTGGAGAGCTCTTTCCGAGCCGGTCGTTTTGACATAAGGTAGGCCCAATTCCGAGGTCTGAGTCCAAAGATACGGCCTTGAAAAGTTCTGCTGACTTTGTGTGATGTTTCTGCCTGCGTCGACTTTTCAGCTTTTGACCGGGCTTTACAAAGGCTTTGTCTTCTTGAATCTTGGCCTTTAATCATGGAACTCCTTAGCAACCGACCTTTGCTCCTTTATCTCGCTAAAGTGGCACATTTCTGCACATCATGGGCTTTGAAGCCTGAAATGCATAAAAACACGTAATCAGTATTAACTCTTAATTATTACTCACATGATTGGTCTAAAAGTATGATGGTTAAGGGGTTAAAACTACAATTTTGGGATCTTATCAGTGATCCGTTTGCTAAGCGTAATAAGGACTTTGCCAACCTGGGTGGTAAGAGGTTCACTGGAACCCTTGGCCCTCTTGTAACCGAGGCTTGGCTTAAAGCTTGTGAGATGATTTTCAAGCGCATGAATCTGACGGAGGTTTAAAAGTAAGAATTGGCCTGCCCATCAGTTGGACGATGCAGCACAATTTTGGTGGATGTCTATTCTTCCACATGTTGATGCTGATACGATTTCTTGGACTGAGTTCCAAGAGAAGTTCGAGGCTAGGTTTATTTCCCAGGCTTTGAGGGAACAGAAGGCAGAAGAGTTTCAGCAGCTAAAGCAGACGGGGTCGATGACAGTTGAACAGTATGTTACCCAGTTCAACGAGTTGTCATGGTTTGCTACTTATTTGGTGGATACTCCTGAGAAGAAGAATAAGAAGTTTATCAAGGGACTGAACCCTTACTTGTCGAGGTCATTACTTCATTTCGGCAAAGACACTTTTGACCGAGTTTTGGATCTTGCTTTGATGTATGAGGAGTAGAACAAGGAGTTTCGTGAAATTTGAGACAAGGGTAAGGGAGGAGCTAGTGATTCCAGGCATTCTAGACCACATCGTGGTCATGGTGGGGACAAGTATAGGCCTGGGCCGTATGGTCAAGGAAACAGGGGACTCCAACAGATCCAACCGAGACCCCAGCAGGGAAATGGTTTCCAGAGGCAGGAAAATCAGTATCAGAATCGTCCAGGCAGGAATCAATATCAGAATCGACCGGAAAATAGCAATCAGAGACAAGGTTACCAAGGTCAACCACAGCAGAATGGACAGTTTAGGCCCCAGATGGCAGCTCTTTCGGGTCCGAGAATTATCACCCCAATTTCAGGCAACTGCTATAAATGTGGATGATAGGGACACCGAGCTAGTACTTGCCCACATGGATTCAGGGCAGAGCAGGGATGACAGGGACAGGCACCACCACCTCGTGCCTTCGCAGCTGTTGCAGGACAGGGAAATGTAGCAGGTACTTTTGCTAGATTTCATAATAGTCTTAGAGTTCTATTTGACATTGGTGCATCTCATTCTTTCATTTCACGTCAGCTTGTTGAAAAAGAAAATATTAAAACCACCCCACTCCCTAAGCCTTTACATGTTGAAACACCATTAGGAGGTTCAGTGACTTTGTATGATTACTGTAAGGACTTTGAGATCTCTTTTATGGGTCGGAGTTCATAGTAGACCTTGTAGTTTTGGGTTTCGAAGGATTTCACTTCATATTAGGAATGGATTGGTTAAGTAAGAACTATGCTACCTTAGATTGTGCTGCGAGGTCCATTTTTTTTAGTAGCCCTGGATTACCATGTGCCACTTATGAGTGCGGTACTCGAGGAGATTCGGTGATGTCTAGTTTCCTGTATTCGGTGGAAATACCGAAAAAAGACATTAGTGCTATGGAAATGGTACGCGATTATACCGACATTTTTCAGGAGATCCCTGGACTGCCGCCTAAGCGAGAGGTAGAGTTTCGGATAGACTTGTTACCAAGGACATCTCCAATTTCCAAGTCAACGTACAGACTGGTGCCAAAGCAGCTGGATGAGATGAAAGTTCAACTTGAGGAGTTGTTGCAAAAGGGGCTCACCAAAAAGGGTGAGCCTTGTTGTTTGTGTTTGACTTTTCTTGTGGTGTGTTGTGTGCTTATTATTTATTATTATGTTTTGATATAAGTATAAACCTTTTAAAGTGTGTATGAATTAGGTTTATACGTCTGAGTAACTCGCCATGGGCTACACCACCTATCTTCGTGTCCAAGAAGGATGGTACTTTGAGGATGTGCATTGACTATAGGGAGCTGAACTAGGCGACTATCAAGAACAAGTACCCCTTGCCCAGGATAGATGTCCTCCTAGATCAACTAAAAGGGGCAGTGATATTCTCGTAGTTTGACTTGAGAACTGGGTACTATCAGATGGGTGTTGAAGAGCAGAGTATTTCTCTCACAGCTTTTCGTACTCGCTATGGGTTGTACGAGTTTCCTGTTATGCCATTTGGACTGACTAATGCACCTGCATTCTTTATGGACTTGATGAATCATGTGTTCCATCCGTATTTGGACAAGTTCGTTATTATTTTCATTGAGGACATTCTCATGTACTCCAAGAGTGTTGAGGAGCACAAGGAACATCTGCGGATAGTGTTACAGATTCTTAGGGAGCAGCAGTTATATGCAAAGTTCAGCAAGTGCCATTTTTGGGTGGCTGAAGTCAGATTTCTTGGGCATGTGATATCGAGTAAGGGGATAGCAGTGGATCCCGAGAAGGTTGTAGCTGTTAAAGAGTGGAAGCAACCTATTAATGCCACTGAAGTGAGGAGTTTCTTAGGATTGGCTGGGTATTATAGGAGGTTCATAGAGAAGTTTTCTCTTATTGCTGCACCGTTGACACAGTTGACTTGAAAGAATATTAAGTTCTTGTGGACTGATGATTGTGAACGACCATTCCAAGAGTTGAAACAAAGATTAACTACAACGACGATCTTAGTCATTCCCATTAGAGGCGGGAAGTTGGTGGTTTTTACTGATGCTAGCGGTACTGGTTTGGGATGTATTTTGATGCAGGACCAGAAGGTGGTTTCTTACGCATCTAGACAGTTGAAGCTCCATGAGAGGCTTATATCCTACATGATTTGGATTTGGGGGGTGGTATTTGCTTTGAAGGTATGGCGACACTACCTATATGGGGAGAGGTTTGAGTTGTACACTGATCACAAAAGCTTGAAGTATTTGTACTCACAGAAGGAGTTGAACATGAGACAACAGAGGTGGATGGAGTATATTAGCAGTTATGACTTTGAGATTCTTTATCATCTTGGTAAGGGAAATGTGGTAGTTGATGCTTTGAGTAGGCAACACAGTGTGATGACTTCACTTATGGTGCAAGAGTGGAAGTCACTTGAGATTTTAGCTTCAGTAGATTTGCATTTTGAGTTGGGGACGGATAGAGCTTTTGTTGGCAGTTTGACCGTCCAGCCTTCCTTGGTGAGTAAGATTTTGAACCTACAGATGTGTGATCTTTCTTTAGTACAGTGTTTGGGTGACTTAGTGATTGATCTTCTCGATGATTGCCCTACGGAATGGTCCGTGGATTCTGATGGTGCTTTGAGGGTCCGGAATAGACTTTGTGTTCCGGATAATGTTGAGTTGAAGAGAGAGATTTTGGATGAGGCTCATAGGTCTCGGTTCACTATTCATCCTGGGGGTACGAAGATGTATCATGACTTGAAGAAGACTTTCTGGTGGGAAGGTATGAAGAGAGATGCGGGTGAGTATGTGTCTCATTGTTTCACATGTCAGTAGGTAAAGGTAGAGCATCAAAGGCCTTTAGGTTTGTTGCAACCTTTGGAGATTATCGCGTGGAAATGGGAACAGATCTCGATGGACTTCATTGATGGACTACCTAAGTCCCGACGAGGAAATGAGTCAATTTGGGTTATTGTAGATCAATTCACAAAATCTGCTCACTTTATTCCGATTGGGGTACGGCGAAACACCGATAGTTTCGCAGTGAAGTACATTCGAGAGGTTGTGAGACTTCATGGCGTACCGGTTTCCATTGTCTCTGATAGAGATCCACTTTTTGCATCAGAGTTTTGGGAGAGCTTCCAATGTGCTATGGGCACAAAGCTAAACTTGAGCACAGCATATCACCCTCAGACGGACGGACAAACAGAGCAGGTGAATCAGATATTGGAGGACATGTTGCGGGCATGTGTCCTTGATTTTTGAGGCAGTTGGGAGGAACACATTCCTTTGGTTGAGTTTGCGTATAATAATAGTTTTCACTCTAGTATTGGCATGGCACCATTCGAGGCCCTTTATGGGAGGCCATGTAGATCACCGGCATGCTGGGGCGAGGTGGGTGATGGTGTCTTACTTGGTCCGGACATTGTTAGGGAGACTGCAAAGAATGTTAGGGTGATACGAGAATGGATTAAGACAGCTCAGAGTCAACAGAAGAGCTACGCTAATCGGAAGAGGAAAGGAGTTGAGTTTGAAGTTGGGGATTATGCATTTTTGAAGGTGCCCCCTATGCGTGGTGTGATGAGGTTTGGAAAAAAGGGCAAGTTGAGCCCTAGATTTATTCGACCGTTTGAGATTGTTGCTCGTGTTGGTAGTGTTGCATATCAGCTCGTGTTGCCTGCTACTTTATCCACTGTACATGATGTTTTCCATATTTCCATGCTTCGGAAGTGTGTGAAAGACCGACACAGACTGTTGAGCCAGGCGAGATCGAGATTAATGACGATTTGACACACCCGGTGAAACCTATCACCATAGTGGACCGTGACGTGAAACAACTTCGGCGGCGGCAAGTGAACCTGGTGAAGGTGTAATGGAGTAAAGATGAGAAGGACATTACGTGGGAGTTAGAGGACAAGGTTAGAGTCGCGCATCTGGAGTTATTCGCTTAGTGTATTCTATCGCTGAATCTCGGGACGAGATTCCTTTAAGGTGTGTATAGCTGTACGACCCCTATTTTATTTTTACATTTATTCCGTAACAATATTTAGTATGTCTGTATTTGATTTTATTTTCTGGTCAACGTGCTAGTATGTGGGTTTGACTTTTGATAGAAAGAGAAAGGAGGGAAGACCAAGTAGAAACTTCGTAATAATGTTACTATAGGAAAACTAGTATTTGAATTTTGAATGTTGGGTATAGATTATCTTTAATTTTCAGAAATTTTTAAATAAGAAGGAAACAAGATATTAACATTAGGAACATAATAGATATACTACGGTTAATAGAAAATAATATTCCATAGTAATGAATAAGAATATTTAGTAAAATCGGAAGTTAAGCAAAATATATGGTAAGACAAATTCTTTAGAATGGTCTCCGGAGAAAGTAGGGTTTTTCACAAAAACACAAACAGCACACGCAAGCTAAAACGAAGAAGAACGACAGATTGGGCAAGCTAGCTGGGATTGGTTCTAGCATAGTTTTCTTCGATATTTCTTTTTCACAGTAACAGGATGTGAGTAGTTTAGTTTTCATTTTCTCGTCTATACACAGAGATAACTTTACTGTAGTACCATGTTTCTGCTCATTTTTATTTTCTGCTCATTTCTCTTCAGCAATTATTCCTCTCGTTAGTGTTTAAAACATGTTAGATTGTAGGATTGTCGAAACTCTGAGGTGGTTGTAAATGGAGGCGCGAGCCCTAAACCTCCTCCCCTGTAAATGTTTGAACTGTGATACTGTGGTGGTGTGGATATTGTATTTTGAACTATTTTTTTGTATTGCAGGTTGGTTGTTTGATGAATGGTGGTAGTGGGGAATTTGAGTGTGGTTGAAAGCTTCAAGGAAACGTTAATGACAGTCGGATCCATGATTGGAGAGGTGTTTTCGAAATTGAGAATTTGGGGTTTCTTGGTGAAGTAAAGTTGTGGGGTTTGTCACCCACACAAATTTCGGTTGGTTATTTTTGGGTGGTGTGTGAAGGTTTGGGGTGGCTGGAAACTAGCTGCTGGTGCTGGGAAGGAGATGACCGTGAGTGAGATCTAGTGCTCTCGGTCGGTGGTTAAAGAATATTAGATTTGTGGGTAATTAGTTGGGCTTGGGCCGAATTTGTCTTTTGTTTTGGGCCAATTTAAAAATGTTTATGTGGGCTAGTCCATAGAATTTTAAGTGGATCGCATGAGATCTGTTTAGTTTAGATAATTTCAAGTTGGGCCAAATCAGTTTATGGGCCGGGTTAAGGCTTAAGTTATTGAACCTGGTCAATATAACCCAGTTGATTAGGACCAGGGTTTGAACTCTTTTTAAATATGGGTTTGGGTGAGGACCGGTTAGGATGACCACCGGCTAGGACTATTGATTGTTGGGTTTGACTGTTGACCCGTTGATTGTTGACTTTTTCCAAAATGTTATAGATTGAATTTTATGGACCAGTCCGATGATAGAATGTTGGTGACACTTGTATAAACTTGTTTGTCAGTATCTAATATAGATTTGTCGTTGATCTTGTGTGAATATTGACACATGAAGAGAGGGAAATTTTAAGATGCATAAATGTATATATTTGAATAAATTACGTAATGAAAATCCTAGAACCTAGCTACCACAACTCATGTGATTAGCCCTGTATAGAACGTGTGTAATTTGATTGGCCCTTCTGGCGTTCCAGTGAATCTGAATGACCCTTCTGGCGTAGCCGAATAGTGGCTTGATTATCTCATTCGCAAACTTTAGAACGAGACGCGCGTTATTTTTATGCCGAATAGTGGCATTACTCACATAATGACTTCCGTGTGAGGGTTACCCAGTATGCGATATCCCGCTTAGGATAATTATGCACGGAGTGGTCCAGTATGTGAGGGGAGGTATGTGGATGTATATGTTCGGTGTTGGGTAGCGATTGTGGTAGCCATGAAAACTATGTAAAACATAGAGACGACATGTTATTAGGGACACTTGATAAATGTTACTGCTATGATACTTTCCTCAGGTGTGGTTATTGATTTAAAACTTTCAAGTTAAGTTTCATTTTATGCTATGATTATTACAAATTGCTTTGTAGAAAAGTGGGTTAAACTAATTATTCTTGCAGAGAGGACCCACTCTGCGATAGAGCATGCATAAAGGTAAGTACTAGGATACCATATGTTTGATTTACTCTTAGTTAGAAGCTAAGGTGCCTTTATGAAGGAACTGACTACCTTAAGTTAAGGCTCCTCGGTGGAGGAACTACCTGCCATATAAAGAATGAAATATTATGTATATCTAATTGGTTTTTCTAAGCCTACTCATACCAGCATTATTTATAATGCTGACCCAATTTGCATGTTTGCTAATCGGGTGTATTCTTATATGAACATAGTCGATCAGCCTAGGACAGGGTTAGTTGATGTTCGAGAAGGTAGCGTGTTGCTCGTTATTGATGTTAGCCTTTATTTTTAATAAGATGTCGGTTCATTTTTCCTCAGAGATGTAGTGGAATTTGTTGGGGACATATATTTTAATTTATTTTCTAAATTCTTAAGTGAAGAAGTTTGTAACTTAATTTTGATATCAAGTTTTCATAATGATGAGTTATTCTTAATTTTATTATTTAAATTTTTCCTCATGTGTTATTATCCATTAAGGTTATGAAATAGATTGGGTTTTGAGGTTGTTGTCACATCTCGGATATCGAGGAGTCGGATATCATTTATATTATCTGATTTATCGAAATTCGGGGTGTGACAAAAGACGTTCTCTACATGACTCAGGTCGCAAATTGCCAACTCGCTTATAGTTATACCGTAAGCTTCCCTTAATTCTACAAAGTTGTTTACAGAATTCTTATCTACAATCCTAGGAGGCTGACCACTAGAGAAGGACGATGCAGCAGAGTTTGAACTACTCGCTATGGCAATCATAGACTCAGATCTAACATTTTCTTCTCTACTCTCAAACCATACCAACTCCACCACTATCTCATCAGATCGCGTATCATCTGAATCAGACATATTGTTGCTTTCTTTTTATGGGTTTTGTTACCAACAAAGTTGTACACAGCACTACTAAGAAGAGAACGACTACAAAGCAAGAAAAATGAAAATGGTAGAGAGACTAACCTGGATACTCTAAAACCTTTTGCAAGTTCTGAAAAATGAGGAAGTGGTGGCTCTCCAGTTCTCCAGATGCGGTTTTGTTCAAGAAAAAACCTTTCAGTTCCCAAGGCACATCATGATTACACTAAAACCCTAGACTGACGCATACCTTTATGTAGCTTCTTTTCAAATTCTGTAAAACGAGGCAGTTGCTATTTCTGCTCACAACTGTTCGCATCCTCACATGTGCTAAACATGTGATATCGGTCAATATCAGCAGGTCGCTCCTCTGCACAAAGTGACCTACTGAGATGGGGCTGTGTGAGGGAGGAATATTCACATCCAATGAATATCACACACGTGTCTAGCATATACAAAACTACCAACCAACCTCGTATCCTCGCCCTTAGAGCTCACTTCATAGTGACTTATCTCAGGCAAAGCGATCTGTTCAATCAAACCAATGATCAATTGATCTCAGCTATTCGACCTAAGAACTCGTGTCTAAGTGACTCAAGTCGATAAGACGATCTCGCCTAAAGACAACCTCCATAAAGCTCACTCATCCCATCTGATAATGGCTTGTAACATATGTCTTTATTATAGCTTTCAAGACCAAAGGTTAAGGCACACATCTCATTGATTCTTCATAACTCACTATCATGGTTCACCAATGAGAAGGAGACCTGAACCTGACCTAACGCGGGAAAGCAGGAGGCGCGATCATCTTGCATATATAAAAAGGATGATGAACTACGTCTGATCGACATGATTCAAGTCTCCCCCCAGAGAGAGAGATCTTGATACGTGAAGGTTTAGATTGTAGTAAGTATACTTCAAAAAGTTAGTTTAAGTCTGGAGGTTCATCCTAAATTGTTTAGAGTTTGAGTGAGAGAGATGTGAAGAAGAAAGATAGATTCTTATAGGATTAGAATGGTTCTAAGCTAATGAAAACTTGAAAGCTTTGATTGTTGTATTGAAATGAATTGAAAACATGAAAGGAAAGATTGATTAAAACATTGAAATAAAAGCAAGCAAACAATAATGAATATTGAAACAAAGAGCAAGCAAACAAGATTGAAGATTAAAACAAAGAACAAGTAAACAAAATTGATTGAAATAAAATAAAACAACAAGAAAGTAAAAACATGAATTGAAAAACAAGGCAAGAAATTAAACAAACCAAATGGTTTGGATCCTAAAACAATAGATGGTTTCTCTCTCTTGCTTTTAGCATATATACCCCTACTTTTGCCTTTTACAAATTTGTCATTCTCCATTACAAACTAGACACCTCACACTTTTACTTTTGCTTTTGTTTTTTGGTTTCTTCATGACCAAGGTAAGTTTAGGGAGAAAGTGTTCATAATTTGAGATAAGGGCCTCCATCTTTGGTCTTCTGAATTGAGGGTTTTGACCGGTTGACTTTGGCTTTTTTAGTACTTTTCTACAGCAGCTACTAGTCTTCATAATAAGCGTTATTAAGGCTCATTTTGGTAATAAGAAGCAGCTTTTATGATAAATGATATGAAATACTCTTTAACCTGAAAAAGGCAGTAAAAACTATGAGTTATCTTTTTGTTAAGCGTAAGAAGGATTGTAATGTCGCAATATACGAATAATAAAATGCACATTTGGAAGCTGATCAATACGTATAGGTAGTTCGTCCACACGAACTTGGTCAATTCCAATCTACAAACCCTTTCTCCCCAAAAACTACCTACATTTGTAAGGTTAACACATCATAACCTTTACAACGCTCTTGCATACTATTAGTCTAAATTTCATATATTAAGGCAGTAACAATATTAAAGAGTAACGGCGCTATAGATGAATATGCTCCCTATGTAGCTTCATTTTCTTCTAGAGGTCCAAATCCAATTGCCAGTAATATACTAAAGGCAAATAGTGGAATAACCCTGGTCGCCTTTAATATATTTCGTTCTTTCCTTTGTTTCTTGTATAATTTCAACTAAATGTAGCCGGGCTTAACTGCTCCCGGATTAGACATTCTTGATGCTTGGTCACCAGTTAGCAGTTGCCCGTCTCATATGGAGACAAAATAGTAGTCCTATACAATTTTATTTCTGGCATGCATATCGATGACTTTCCCACATGCAACTACTGATGCCGCCTATGTCAAATCATTTTACCAGTCATGTCCGGTCTCCCTCCACAATTAAGTTTGCCTTAATGACTACAGGTAATATATGTTATGTGTAGTATCACTAGAATGGTTCAAGTACGATTACTATACTACTAGAACAGGTTTGAAGACACTCTCAGTTGTCTTTTAATTGTTCAGAATAACCAGTTGAATTGTAATTTCTATCCAGCTCAACTGCTGAGTACTGCAACAAACACAGATGCAGAGTTTGTATTCGGTTCTAGTCATAGTAGTCTTGTCTTAGTGCATGATACACCTGAAGCAGACTATGTACGAATATTATGATACTAATTGTGATGGGTGATAGTAGTAGCTGTAGTAGTACCAGTAATGTAACTGTATGGGATCTCAATTACACTTCTTTTGCTCTTACTGCCATTAGAGGAAAAAAGCTACTTACAGCATATCAAGACTCAGCAGGACAATTGTTCAATCACTCTAAAAGTAATCTTTTCTTTGGGGCCATGATGAACCCCAAGAAGTCGAAGGTTACGACTTTGTTTGGGTTTGACGAAGGCCACCTCCCAGAAAGATATCTTGGTGCTCCTATCTTTAAGGGAAGGGTTACAAAAGCAAACACTCAAAGTATTAGTAGATAATAATAAGAGTAGATTCAGTAGGTGGGCAGGTAAGATGTTGTCATTGTTGGGAAAAACGATACCAATCGATTCCCACTAAGATAGTTTGTACTTGGATAATCTACTACTCCAATAAAAAAATATAATCTTTCACTACAACCAATAACCACAACCTAAACTATGGATATAACTATCACAAACAAGCAATAGAAATATAAAGCAAGTAAAACATACCATAACACAAAGATGTACCGTGATTCGGCCAATAATGTGTATTTCCACAAAAGCTAATCCTTTTATAAGTATGGGAAGGAAGATTACAATCATTCATCTCAAGTCTCTCCACCTTACTAGATCACTCCTCTCTCCTTACAAGCTTTTCTCTTTGCAAGAGTTTTCTCTCAATTTTGATTGCTCTCAAAATTGGGTTTCTATTCAAGACTTAGGTTTTCCAAAACCTTATTTCTATTTTTATAGTAATTAGAAATTTCGGCGCATCTGCAAAATTTTGCGTTTACTGTAGAAAAATCATAACCCAAGATGTTAAGGCATGAGCGCGCGCGTCCTCTTATTTTTCCATCTCCAGACTTCCAGTAGACAAGTTTTGTGAGAGGCTGAAAAAAAAACTCACTTCTTTTTCACGGCAAGGGCACGGGCGCCCCTTGGTCATGACCAATCTGAGCGTGTGCACTCTCAGACCTCTTCACACGAACAATACATGTTTCTCTCCATCATCTTCATCCTCATGTGAAGGATAACACTAACAATCTCCCCCTCCCGAATAGTGAGGGGGGTTACCTCCATGCATTCCCAAATCAACAGGAGGAGTGTGCTACCATTCCGGCGGTAGCACAACAAACATCAAACTTACCTTTTGGTAAGACTTTGATCATCATATTTGACCCGTTCTTGTCGATATAGATCTTCTCAATACATAAATACTTGTCTTAGAGAACTTCTCTAATCCAATGATAACGCACATGTATGTACTTTGATCTAGAATGAAAACTCGGATTCTTACTTAAATGGATGGTGCTCTAACTGTCACATAGAACTACAAATTGTTTCTACTTTAGCCCTAGTTCATCGAAGAACATCTTCATCCATAGCATCTCTTTGCAACACGCAGTGGTTGCAATATACTCAGCTCCTACAGTGGAGAGGGCAACACATTTTTACAACTTAGATTGCCAAGAAATTGGTCTCCCTGTAAAAGTAAACAGATAATCGGAGGTGGACTTCATAGAGTCAACATCACCTACCATGTCTGCAACTGTGTAGCTTTCAAGCAAGGTATTACTTCCACCAAAACACAAACACACCTTATAACACTAATAGCGAAAGCAATATCTGGTCTTGTACACACCATTGCATACATCAAGCTGGCCACTATGGATGCATAAGGAATCTTTTCCATTTGACTCTGCTCATGCTCACTCTTTGGACATATATCTTTGGTCATGTGGAACTGGCCACCAAGCAGACAATTGACTGGCTTCGCTTGATCCATGTTGAATCTCTTTAACACCTTCTCAATGTAGTTTTCTTGAGAAAGCCACAACTTCCTACTCTTTCTATTATGAGTGATCAACATATCAAGTATCTGCTTTGCTTGACCCAAATTTTTCATCTCAAAGGACCTACTCAAGTCTTTCTTCAGCTTGGATATCTTGTTGATATTCTGACCAACTATCAACATATCATCAACATACAACAGGAGCACTATGAAATCCCCATCTGGAAATTTCTAAACAAACACACAATGATCGAAAGTAGACCTCTTGTATCCATGCTTTACTATAAAGGACTCAAACTATATGTACCACTGTCTCGGTGCTTGCTTCAACTCATACAATCTCTTTTTTAGCTTGCATACTAGGTGCTCCTTGCCTTTGACCTCAAACTTCTGGCTGGTCCATGTAGACATCTTCTTCAAGGTCTCCATGAAGAAAAGTTGTCTTGACATCTAGTTGCTCAACTTCTAGGTTCATCTTTATGGTCAGACCCAATACCACCCTGATAGAAGTCATCTTAACTACAAGAGAGAAAATTTTATCAAAGTCAATACCTTTCCTTTGATCGAATCCTTTCACGACAAGGCGAGGTTTGTGTCTTGGATGTGGATTATTCTCCTCATGCTTGACTTTGAAGATCCACTTATTCTTGATAACTTTTCTTCCTTTCGGTCTCTCAACTAAGTCATAAGTATGATTCTTATGCAAAGAACCCATCTCATCTTCCATGGTCTTCAACCACTTCTCTTTGTCTATACTTTCAAGAGCCTATTGATAGTACATATGTTCTCCACCATCAGATAGTAAAACATACGTATGTGGTGGATACCTGGTTGAAGCTTATCTTTCTCTCTCTGACCTCCTTACCACATCTTCTTGTGGCTCAGGAAGATGCACTTCTGTTTGCTCAGGTGGTGCTTCATGCACTTCATCTGCATCTTTTATATCAATAGGTTCTATCCCATCATGAGCAATAGATCATCATCATGAGCTTCAAACCCATGGTTATCTGCATTCTTAATGCCTTCTACACGTTCTATAGTAGGCACTTCTTGTTCTAAATCAACAAGATCATATGTGAAAGCTTCTAGCTTCTCACCATTCTCAAAGTCTGCTATGGTTTGGTCTTCCAAGAACACAATATCTCAACTTCGGATTGCCTTCTTGTTGATCGGATCATAAAGTTTGTAGCTAAACTTTTCATCTCCATAACCTAGAAAAATACACTGCTTGGCTTTGTCATCAAGCTTGGATCTCTCATCCTTGGGAATATGAACAAATGCCCTACACCCAAATATCCTCAAGTATCCATAATTAGCATCTCTGCCTGACCATACTCTCTCTGGATAATCACTATTGAAAGGCTTTGAAGGCGATAGGTTGATCACATGTATGGCTGTACATATTGTTTCTACCTAGTAACTCCTTGAGAACTTAGAGTGAGACAACATGCATCTCATCCTCTCTATAATGGTACAGTTCATCCTCTTGGCTATACCATTGTGTTACGGTGTCTTGGGAACGGTCTACTCATGATGAATCCCATGACTCTTGCAATATTCTTTAAATGACCTAATGTACTCTCCCCCATTATCTGAGAGAATAAATTTCAAAGGCTTCCCTGTCTCTCTTTCCACCATGCTATGGAAAGTCTTGAACACGCCAAGTACTTCATCCTTGGTCTTCAAACTATATGCCCATATCTTTCTTGACACATCATCAATGAAAGTCAAGAAGTACAAAGCTCCCTAGTGGGACTTCACTTTCATAGGACCACATAAATCTGTGTGTACTAGATCAATGACATTCTCTTTTCTGTGAGAAGGGAATCTTTGGAAAGACGTACACCCTGTGTTGCTTTCCAACCAAACAATGAGTACATCTATTTAAATACGTACCTTTTATGTTTGGCAAGGCCTTTTGCCTGTCAAGAACTTCCATGTATTTTTCTACCATATGACACAATCTCTTATACCATAGTTCGGAGGAAGATTCTTCTTGTGCCGCATTTAACTCTACTTTACATAAACTAGTCTGTGTTTTATAAAGCGAGCAAGTTTTCTTCCATTTGGCTACTATAATGGCACTTCTTCTCAGTTTCCATTCCTCGTTACCAAATGAGTTTTGAAAGCCATCATCATCTAACTTCCCAGCGAAAATTAGGCTTAGCCGAATGTCAGGGACATGTCTTACATCCTTGAGTGTCAAGGTGTAGCCGACAATGGTTTCTATATGAACATCACCAATGCCTACAATCTTAGAGACTCCACTGCTACCCATCTTCACTTCACCAAATTCACCACAGTTGTAGGTAGTGAAGAAACTCTTGTGTGGTATGACATGATATGATGCTCTTGTATATATCACCCACTCTGTATCCTGACATGAGATACTAATACAGTACTCACCACAATCTGACCTAATTCCCACTAGACCATTGTCTATTAGTGCGGTAGTATCTCGGCCTGTGCTTCCGTTCCTCTTTATCATGTCTTCATGTACACAGTTATTATTCTCATCACTCTTCAGTATTATACACTTATATCTGAAGTAACCCATGGTGGCACAATAGTAACATTGTCTCTCTGCCTTAGGAGTTCTAACTTCACCCCAAGATTTGCTTCTGTCATCTCCTCTAGAATGAGATGATTTTATGTTCTTACCTCTCCCCCGCTTCTCTATGACAAGGATCTCTGAGTGAGAGGAGCTGCTTCGTGAACCCCTTCTTGTCTCCTCATTTAATAATGCCCCAGTAGCAATCTCCATGGAAATGATTCCATCCTTAGCAACTCCAACAAGAGAAACTGCTAAAGTTTTCCAACTGTCGGGTAGAGAGTTTAATAGTAACAAAGCCTCAACTTTGTCACCCATATCAATCTTCATCAAATGCAATTGATTGATGGTATTCTGTACTTCATTAAGATGCTCAGACATTGAGGAACCTTCTTTGTACCTCGTGTTAGCAAACTTCTTAATAAATAGTACCTTGTTTCCGAGTGACTTCCTATTATAGAGGTCTACGAGTTTCTTCCATGAGCCAAAAGCGGTAGTCTCTTAGGATACATGGTAGAAGACATTATCATCAATCCACTGTTGAATGTACCCAATTGATTTTCTATCAAGCTTGCTCCACTCAGCCGCCGCAATTGCGTCTGGTTTTACTCTTCCATTCTCAATGGGTTGTGTCAAATCATTGTAATAGAGCAAGTCTTCTAACTTGGCTTTCCAAATAGTATAGTTACCTCTATTCAGACTAGTCAAGCGAGTGTTTATAGAATGGTCCATTCTAACAAGTTATTTCAACTGAAACCTCCTCCCAGGAATTTTATCAAATACCTTCTGGGTAAGATTTGGATAACTATCTTCTGTGATTAATCTAACCACGGCTCTGATACCACTTGTTGAGAAAAATGATACAAATCAATCCCCACTAAGATAGCTTGTACTTGGACAATCTACTACTCTAATAAAAAAACTAATCTTTCACTATAACCAACAACCACAACCTAAACTATGGATATAACTATCACAAACAAATAATAGAAATATAAAGCAAGTAAAACATACCACAACACAAAGATGTACCATGGTTTGGCCAATGATGCCTACTTCCACAAGAGCTAATCTTTTTATAAGTATGGGAAGGAAGATTACAATCACTTGTCTCATGTCTCTCCACCTTACTAGATCACTCCTCTCTCCTTACAAGCTTTTCTCTTTGCAATTTCTCTCAATTTTGATTACTGTCAAAATTGGGTTTCTATTAAAGACTTAGGTTTTAAAAACCCTAGTTCTATTTTTATAATAATATGAAATTTCGACGCGTCTGCAAAATTTCGTGAGAGGCTAAAAAAAACTATATTCTTTTTCACAGTAAGGGCGCGAGTGCGCCTTGGTCACGACTAATCTGAGCGTGTGCGCGCTCAGACCTCTTCACATGAATAGTACATTTTTCCCTCCATCATCCTCATCCTCATGTGAAAAATAACACCAATAGTCATTTCAAGGGAGAGTTGTTCTAGTATAGTCCAGTCTCACAAGTCTACTAGTCCACAACATATCATTATACAAGTGGCCTTATAGATGTATCAAAGAATGTGAAAGCACTATTTGAAACTTTATATGGTCGGGTAACCCTATAGTCAGAAAAGGCATCACCCTGAAATGGGAGAAAGTTTGCAAACCTCATGAAGAGGGTGGTTTAGGCATTAGGAAGCTCAAGGAACTCAACCTTGCTCTCCTCATGAAACTTTCATGGAGCCTACTCACAGGAGCAAGTTTCTAAAGAGTAAGTTCACCACGAGTTTAGGGTAGTTGTGAAACCCTATTTTTATTTTGTTTGTATGCATATTTAATATAATGATTAGAGTTATAATTAATTTTATTTTCTTTTGTTAATCTGTTTTGTTATGTAGGTTACCCATGACCCATGTAGGACTAACCCGGACCATAAGTGGAATAGAATTAAAACTCAGAATTCTTTACTGTCGAGAGATTTCTCTTTCTCTTCTTTTACCGACCACTTAAAGAAAACAAAAGCTTGTAGCCAGGCCCAGCCCTGAGCAGGTGCCATGTGGGCAACCGCACAGGGCCCCGAATATACAAGGCCCCAAAAAATATGTTTAGGTGAAAATGCCTATTTGGCAAATCAAAATCCCAAACCAACCAAAAGCCCAAAAAACTGGAAATTTCATAATAAACAACCGAAATATCCTCTCATATTCTCTTTCCTCATTAATTATTTTCCTAAAAAAAATAAAAATAAGAGATATAACAAATGAGGAGATCTTCTCAATGACTAGATATCTCTCTCTCCCTAATTAATAACATTTTCTTTTGGAAAATCACTCCAACTAATTGTTGCTTGAGTCGCCCCTCAATTACTCAAATACAAAATTAAAGAAAGAAAAAAAAAAAAAATATAACCCTTTATTTACCTTCTGATCATCTGGTATCCTCTCGTTCTCAAAATTTCCTTCTTTACAATTGTAGATTTGTATTAGTTTTCACTTTGATCAATCTCAATTACTTATTCACCTAACTTTTGATTCTTCTTCAAGTAAGCATAGCTTATAGAATTTTGTTGACTATTCCCGTTACTGTCGTGTCTGCAGAAAGAAAATTTTCAAAATAAAAATGATTGAAATCATATCTTAGATCGACTATGTCACAAAAAAGACTAAATGAGATAGCGTTAATATCTTTTGAAAATGAATTTTTAGAGAAAATTAACTTTGAAAGTTTCATTGATGATTTTGCAACTAAAAATGCGAGAAGAGCAATATTTCAATAATCCATTTTGTATTGATAGAAGACTGGAAGAGGGCCACATTTTGTTGTTTGCACAGGGCCATTGAAAACTCAGGGACGGCCCTACTTGTAGGTATCATGGGTTGGCTTTGGGAGCTATTAGAGATGGATTTCTCACTGTTTTCGGCTGTCCATAACTATACTACTTAAGGTAAGTGATTTCTTACTTACACTTCTTACTTTAGATAGATGAATGCTTAATAGAGGTATACCAAACTAATTATTTTATTTGGATGTAGTAAGGGATGGTTTTAGGTATTTCGAGTTACTCTTTATGATAGTTTAATTAATTTCTATTCTACATGCTCATTGATTTTGGTTATTTCACTAACCTTGTTACCTATTGTTCTTATATAAATGGTTCAGTGAATGTTTCGGTTGTGTATGATGTGACGGAAGGTTGATACACTATCAGAAGTGATATTTGGGTATTGATATATCATAGTGTGATGTTACGTGTAGTAAAAGAATTATGACAGATAATTTAATGGATGTAATTGGTTCCTTATCCTGGATATATTGGCTATATGAATATAGGATAAGGTTATATGGTAAAATGTGATTATGGTATTTATGGTTTAGTGGGAGGTACTTGTGTGTGTGCCTGTGGGGCCATACCTCTCAACTTTCAGGGGAGAAGATGGCCGCCTGGGAGGTCATAGGGCGCAAGTGACCCCCCTAAAAGCTTTGTAATATTTTCAGGAGGGTGTATATTATTGTTTGCCACCTGCGAGGCCATAGGGAATTACCTCATTGGAGGCTGCAAGTGGGTCCCTGAAAATATCTAGTAAAAATATATATATATATATATATATATATATAGTATGTGTGGATGATGGGTTTAATTTTATTGCATGGTGGTTATTTACTTGAAGCTATGTTATTGTTTGTTGAGTTTAAGACCTATTTATGAGTCATGATACTATCTATTCACTTCTTATATGTGTTGGGCTTTGGTTATTACTATTGAGACTTTTGTCTGCTTAAGGTAAGTATTGGCAGTAGGGTATCACTTACACGAGCCTGTGGCTTATGTTTGTTGTTTTATTTCTTTTTCAAGGGAATTTGCTATAGATGAATGACAGAGTGCCGTGAGTCCCAAAAGTGTTGAAGTTGTAGATTAGGGGTTGTCTATAATTCTTTTTGGGTAAATATGGTTTGGGTTGGTAAACGTTTTGCTGGAGTTGTAGTCATGTATCATATGGAAGACAACAGTGTCTTTTGTTATTTATAAATGTATACTTTGTTTTAAATCTATTATGTTATTGTGAGTGTCTTAGGTTATTGTTTTGATTCCATTATATGTACACCGTTTGCTTGATTGTTCTGGCAATTGTAGACACTCAAGCAAGCGAGTGCTTTCCAGCTTAATATATCCTGGAGTGGCCAGCTAGGTCATATCAAGTTGGAGGGCATTACAAAGTGGTATAAGAGCTCTAGGTTTTTAGGTCCTTAAATTGATTAGGGTAGTAGGTTTTGGGACTCATAATTAGTATTAGTAAATGAGTGAGGACAAATAGTGTTTTGTTGTCATTTTTTTTTTATGTTATGTTATTTCTAGGTTTGGGACATCCATAATTCACTAACTTTAAATGCAGGTATTGATATTTATTTATTCCTTTCTTTATATTAATCTAGAATGTCTAGCAGAGGACGAGGAGGTGTTAGTCGAGCAGGTCGAACTGCCCATCTTTCGGATATAGGGACTAATGTTCCAGTTGGTCCTGCACCTGCACATGTTCCGGCTGGTCCTGCACCTGCACAGCCTACACCTGCAGCTAATGACAACAGGCCTATTTGGGTAGATGATATGTTGGGATCATTTCGACAGATTGCCTAGAAAGTTACGCAGTTAGAGAGAAGAGGCCAAGCAACTCAAGTAAACCAAAATGTATAAGGTGAACCTGAACAAGACATACCAAGGTTGGAACGGGAAGCTTGGGAAAAGATGTTGGAGAGGTTCATGAAGCTGAATCCTCCTAGATTTGAAGGCATTTCAGATCCTAATAAAGCAGAAGAGTGGAAGGAGGACTAAGAGAATATATTTGATGTCATGCACTATTCCGAGGTACAGAAACAGAGACTTGCGTCCCTTTGTCTAAATGAAGATGCTTCGATATGGTGGAAATCATTAACTAGAGGGGAAGTTCGCCATAATATCACTTGGGGAAAATTTTGTAGGCATTTCAGCTTACAATATTTTCCTAGCACTGTTAGAACTGCGAAGACGAGGGACTTCCTTAACTTGAAGCAAGAGAGGATGGCAATTCTGGAATATGAGACCAAGTTCACCAGGTTGGAGCATTTTGCCACCGACTTGCACTTAAATGAGGATCAAAGGGCGAAACAGTTTGAAGAGGCAAAATGATGATCTTAGGTTTGTGGTTAAGGGTCAAAATCTTTCAACCTTGAGAGAAGAAGTTGATATTGCTAGAAAGCTGGAACAGGATTACTAGGAGCACCGGAGACCTAAGGATTATCCAAAAACTGAGAGTAGTGATAAAGGGAAGCGAGTATACAATAAGTATGATAGTCAGCAACAGTATATTCAGAAGAAGCAGAGGATCGGGTCTTCATCTAAACCTTTCTTTGGCCGATGTCATAGATGTGACAGGTACGGTCATAAGCTCGAAGACTGCAACATGCCTGAGAAGTTAACTGGGTTTTTTGGGAATTGTTATAGATGTAGCAAGTTTGGTCATAAAAGTGATGACTGTAGAGTTCCTGAAAAATATATTGGGTAGGAGTATCGACGACCTGATCAGAGACGATATGAGCAGAAACAATCAGACCAAGGACACTTTAAATCGGGAACTCAGGGATCTCAAAGAACATGGCAGCAGGGACCTCAAAGAGGACCACCATCAGGCCAGAAGCAGGGTCAAGAAGTTGTTCAGGAGAATAAGAAACCAGAGCTCCACAAGGCCGTGTCTATGCAATGATGCCACGAGATGGGGAAGCTAATGGTGTAGTAATCGAAGGTATTTTTCTTGTTCATTCTAGACCTGCGAGGGTTTTGTTTGACTCTAGGGCCACTCATTCATTTATTTCTCATGATTTTATGCTTGTAATTGGTGTTCAATCCAAGTCTATGTTGGTACCTTTACCCTTAATCACTCCACTAGGAGAGTCATCGATTCTTAATCGGATGTGCAAGTGTTGTCCAGTTGTGATTGATGACCTCAAACTTCCCATTGATCTGATTGTGTTGGATATGCATGATTTTCATGTGATACTTGGGATGGACTGGTTGGCAGCGTATCATGTGAGATTAGATTGCTTTGCCAAGATTGTCTCATTAGATATTCCTGGACAAGAATCAATTGTTGTTGTGGCTGCTAGGGGTAATTCCTTAATAGAGGCTTACACGACACATTTAAAGGTTGATGAGCCTATGGTCGGTATGAAATAGGTGGAAGTTGTGGCAGAGTATACAGATGTTTTTGGTAAGATTTTTGGCCTACCTCCTATAAGAGAAGTTGAATTCAGCATTGAGTTAATTTTGGGTACCACTCCTATAGCTAGAACTCCGTATCGTATGGCACCAATTGAGTTGAGAGAGCTGAAAACTCAACTCCAGAACCTCTTAGATCAGGGGTTTATTCGTCCAAGTACTTCTCCTTGGGGAGCTCCAGTTCTCTTTGTCAAGAAGATGGATGGTTCATTTCGCCTTTGTGTTGATTATAGAGAAATGTATAAGGTGACTGTACGTAACAAATACCCATTACCTCGGATAGATGATTTGTTTGATCAACTAAAAGGAGCAAAGTGATTCTCAAAGATTGATCTAAGGACTGGTTATCATCAAATGCTTGTTCGTGCTAGTGATGTACCTAAGACTGCATTTGTTACACGCTATGGTTTGTATGAGTTCCTTGTAATGCCATTCGGGTTAACTAATGCCCTGACATTTTTCATGGACTTGATGAATCGAGTATTCAGAGATTTCTTGGACCAGTTTGTCATTGTTTTCATTGATGATATTCTGATTTATTCAAGGACCCGCGAAGAGCATGTAGAACATCTTAAAATGACGCTTCAGACACTTCAAGAACATAAGTTGTATGCTAAATTCGAGAAGTGTGAATTTTGGCTCAATGAGGTCAAATTCTTGGGACATGTTGTATCTGAGGAAGGTATAGTTGTAGACCCTACTAAGATAGAGGCAGTTTTAAGTTGGGAACCGCCTACTTCCGTTTTCGAGATACGAAGATTTCTTGGGCTGGCAGGTTATTATCGACGTTTTATTAAGAATTTTCTCAGATTGCAGCACCTTTTGATGTTTTGAAGTTTAAACTAACTTCGGCACCAGTTTTGATCATGCCCGAGAGTGGTGTAAGTTATGCAGTATACACAGATGCATCCAACCAAGGTTTAGGTGTTGTACTTATGCAGAGAGGCAGAGTGGTGGCTTATGCATCTCGACAACTAAGAATCCATGAGAAAAATTATCCCACACATGATTTGGAGTTGGCTACAGTGGTCTTTGCACTTAAGCTTTGGTGACATTACTTATTTGGTGAGAATTTCGAGATATTTACTGATCATAAGAGCCTCAAATATTTATTTTCACAAAAGGATTTGAATCTAAAGCAAAGGAGGTGGTTAGAATTGATTAAAGATTATACTTTATCGCTTCAGTACCATCCAGGGAAAGCCAATGTCGTGGCTGATGCTTTGAGTAGAAAACCATATGCTCAAGTAGCATTCTTGATGACGTATTGGTGGAACTTGATTGATACCTTAAGTGAATTTGAGATTAGCCCTGCTACACAATAGTATACAACTTACCTAGGAACCATAATAGTTCAACCAACTCTTGTGACTAAAGTAGTAGAGGCATAGGGTAGAGATACTTGGGCACATGCAAGAATTTCTGAGATATCAAGTGAGCACCCATCAGATTGGGCCATTGATGGAGATGGTGGTTTGAGACTTAGGGGACGACTTGTTGTTACGGATGATTTAGAACTGAAAAGAGATATTTTAGATGAAGCTCACAAGAAGAGATATACTGTACACCCCGGGAACACCAAGATGTACAAAGATTTGAAGCTCCAGTTTTGGTGTAAGCAAATGAAATATGACATCGCTGATTATGTGTCCAAATGCTTCACTTGTCAACAAGTAAAAGCAGAACACCAAAGGCCTGCTGGAAACTTACAGCCATTACCCGTAGCGGAATGGAAATGGGAGCATATAACCATGGACTTTGTGGAAGGGTTACCGAGATCGCAACGGGGTCATGACACTATCTGGGTAATTGTGGATAGACTAACCAAGTCAGCTCATTTCTTACTGGTCAAAAAAACTTATGGTGCGAATGATTTGTGCAAGTTGTACATTAAAGAGATTGTAAAGCTACATGGAATCCCGGTGTCTATAGTATCGGATCGTGATAGTCAGTTCACTTCTCATTTTTGGAGGAGCTTCCAAAAGGCAATGGGTACACACTTAAACTTTAGTACCGCTTTCCACCCACAAACAGATGGTCAGACTAAAAGAGTTAACCAGGTACTGGAGGACATGCTTAGGGCCTGCATCCTTGATTTCAAAGGTGGTCGGGAGGAGCACTTGCCTTTAATCGAGTTTGCGTATAACAATAGCTATCAGGCCACCATTGGTATGGCCCCTTTCGAGGCCTTGTATGGTAGACCATGCCGATCACATGTGTGTTGGGCTAAGGTCGGTGAGGCTTCTCTTTTAGGACCAGACTTGGTTCATGAAACTACTGAAAAGGTGGCAGTAATCCGTGATAGAATCAGGACAGTTCAAAGCCAACAAAAGAGTTACACAGATAGACGTCGTAGAGATCTTGAATTCGAAATAGGAGACATGGTATTACTCAAGGTGTCACCAATAAAAGGAGTGAAACATTTTGGAAAGAAAGGGAAATTGGCACCTAGGTATATTGGACCTTTTAGAGTGTTGAAAAGAGTTGGAAGCGTCGCATATCAATTGAAGTTACCAGAGAAACTGGCTGAAGTACACAATGTTTTCCATGTTTCCATGTTGAGGAAGCATTTAAGCGATGAGGAGCTTGCAAGTGTTATTAATCTTGATGACTTGGATCTGCAGTAGGACAGTTATTATGTCGAAACCCCATTGTGAATAATTGATAGAAAAGAACATGTACTAAGGAAGAGAATTATTCCCTTGCTTAAAATATAGTGGAGTCATCATGGTGAGCAGGAGGCCTCTTGGGAGCGAGAGGATAATGTACAAGCAACATATCCTCACCTTTTTGACTCACAGATAAGTTGGAATTTCGAGGATGAAATTCATTTCTTAGGGGGGGAGAACGTGAAACCCCATTTTTATTTTTTTTGTATGCGTATTTAATATAATGATTAGAGTTATAATTAATTTTATTTTCTTTTGTTAATCTGTTTTGTTATGTGGGCTACCCATGACCCATGTAGGACTAACCCGGCCCATAAGTGGAATAGAATTAAAACTCAGAATTCTTCAATGTCAAGAGAGTTCTCTTTCGATCTCTTCTTTTACCGACTTAGTACCGACCACTTAAAGAAAACAAAAGCTTGTAGCTATCATAGGTTGGCTTTGGGAGCTAGTAGAGATGGATTTCTCACTGTTTTAGGCCGTCCATAACTATACTGCTTAAGGTAAGTGATTTCTTACTTACACTTCTTACTTTAGATAGATGACTGCTTAATAGAGGTATACCAAACTAATTAATTTAGGGTCCTATTACTGACGGACCCAATATTGTGTTGGGCAGACCCCAAAAAAAAAACAATTATTACAAGTGTGTCATTGGTCCCAAAAAGTCCAAAAAAACATTTATTACAAGTGTGCCATTGGTCCCAAAAAGTTGTTTTGTGTTAGGCACCTCCCAAACCAACGTGAATTTCCCCTTTTTAGCCATTCTCTTCTATTCTCTTCTCTTCTCTTCCACCATCCTAAATCTTTGATAAGCACCCAAAAGTGTATTATGAAACCCCGTTGAGACATATAAATTTGGTTAACTATGTGTTTAATAATCATGAAATAAATATGTTTTCATACTTTTGCAACTATTCGCAGTAAACATGGAAATATGGTTTAAACCTGCAATAAAACACAAGGAACGACATGTATATGAATTCTTCCAAATCCGCACAGAAGCATCAAACTTCCGAAGCTCCTACCTCGTGAACCAGGACTCCGAATGCAACAAGTGAGCTGCCCAGACAATCAGGGCGATGAACTATACGCATAGGCGGGAAGTTGTAAAATTTGCCAAAGACCGGACCGCCACTGGACTACACATAGGACCCACTATGAGGACCCACAAGATTGGATAAGTCATCAATCATGGAGCATGTCAAGACAAAAATGACAAATTATTGGTGCAAAGTTGACACCTTGCATGTAATTAATTAGATTAGGTGTTAATAGTGAAAAAAAGGCAAGGTGTCACTTTGTTTTAATGTAGTGGATAAAAATGAAGTAAATATGGTTTGATGTTTCACATGGCAGGAAATGAGATGTCTCTCAAATGAAGAAGAAAACAAAACAAGGGGGGGACACTCCATTTACTCCCTTGACTTCTTTTCCTTACCTTGTATTATTTTAGTTCCTTAATTATTCTTATTATTTAGTTTTTAGTTTTGTAAGAAAAAGCTTGTAATAGTTTTAATGGAGGAAACCTTGGTTTTCTTCTAGGAAATAAATAAAAAGCAAGTGAGTTTAGTTAGTTTTTCTTCTTCCTCTTTCTCTCTCTTTTGTTCTTCTAACTTGTAATTCATCATCCCAAGGATCATGAGCTAACTTCCCTTTTAGGAAGTTAATCCATCTCATGTGAGGGAGAATATTTGTGGTTGGCTTGGTAGGTTGTTAGGAAGAACAACTAGACCTACATCCTATCCCAAAATGATAGATGGTGTAGTGTCTAGTTAGGAATCAAAGTAATGAGCTTAGAGATAAGTCATTGCTTGGTTCCACTTGCTAGCATGTATGAACTCTTTAATGAGCCATACATGTTAGGGATCAAGTTTTCTTCCATTAGGGCTTGTCTATGAGTCTAGGAAGAATCAAATGAACCTTTTCAAATCAACAACTAAATGTTATTTTCACATGAGGAGGATTAGCTCTCCACCTTTTCTTTAGTAAATTGTATTTTGTATTAATTGCATGATTTCAAATCTTAATGTTTTTTCTTTAATGTTTGTATAGGAAAGAAACCTAGCATTAGTAGTAAACTTACTCACTAGTTCCCTAAGAGTAACAACCAATTTGTAGTTGTCCTAGACTTTAGGTTGGTTCGAATCCTTATTCCAACTTTATGAAACGAAGATCGTGAGTAAGGAACTTTGAATTCGCTTTTGCACCAAATTAGAGAATCAATCTTTAAATGTAGTAAAAGTGTAATATCAAAATGAAACCCTTCTTTGTTCTAAAGCCATAGGACTTGTGCTACAGATTGGAAGTTGCATCAAGGGGGAACCCCCACTCTCTTCCTTTCTTCCTTTTAGTTTCGTTCTTATGTTTTTTGTTAAATTTCATATTTTTGTCTCAAGAATAGACCTGTTAAGCTCCACGGATTTTTCATTGCACTTCCGTGTACCAAAAGTTAGAATTTGGGAAAGTATATCGCAAGCAATTATAAGACTTCGTGAAAAGTTGAACTAATTGTGGCATATTTGACACGTCGCGATGGAAAAGACTCAGCGTCCATGAGGTGTAGCCAGCGTCCGCTGGTGTATTTCCTTGTTTGCTTCTCTGTTCAACCTCCAAAGATCCACTCGATACACCCACGATCCATATCCGGGCCTAACTCTCTAAACCAGTACCTAAAAATTTCGAATATCTATTGGGATTAATCACGTCGATGATTGAAACGTCTGTTTCACTCTTTGGCGGTTTAGCGGGAAGCTACAGGTTCCAACATTTTACTGTTTTTTTTATTGCATGAATGCCATGTACGTAGTTATTATAAATTAGTTTATGGATTATTATTTACATCTTAGGCTAGAAATATGCATGAATCATATTAATACGCCCGTAAATATTTATATGCGATTAAGTGGGTATGAATTGCATATTAATGTATATGTACATACCAATGGTACTGTTTTGCATGGGTATCTATATTTATATGTATAAGTGTCTATTATTGCATGTTTAGTATTTCTCTACGTATACGTATACGGTATTGTCTAATAAGTCGATTTTGTCAAGAAAGAGGAGAATATTCCAACGAGGGTTAAAATTTGAGTTGGGTAAGTTGTTTCTAAACCCTACGGGGTAAAGCTGCTCTCTATATGACACTCGCAATCTCAATGAGTATTGTCGAAATCGAATTATTATGCAATACAAGAGTCGTATTTTAGTTTATGTATAATATTTTGCATGTTTAGTTTTTGTCGTATTTATCTGGCATTATGTATACTATATTAGCATGCTAATGTATTTAGATATAATATGAGTGATTCAAATTTGCACATTCACTGTTGATATCACGTTTACGTAATATCGATTTACAAATTAAATTAGTGTACATATACGTATTACTGATGTATATTTGCATGTACGTATGGAAGTATTTATCGATGACACAAGCTTGCCTATTCGTATAGCTATATCGCATTAGTAGAAAGTATCTTCACATGCTACCGTTACATAGTATTGTATGAGTAGATTTGCATGTTTGTATTTGCATGTTTGTAAATTTTAATATATATATATATAATATATTAAATATATATATATATATATAATAATTAAAAACAAATTAAATTAAAATTAATACCGCCTTTGCATAAATTTTAATTTCATAAATCTTAATTATATTCCAATGGTGTCTAGGAAACTTGAAAGATTGAGGTTACTTGATTAGAACCGTGCTTGCACGGAAAGCCTCCCTCATATCTCTCTTGTGACCTGGCTGTTGGTTTATGCACACGTATTCCTAGCTTCACTGCTACATTAGCAGTAGCTTAGGCATATGTTATTCAACTCTAATGCTTAAGATAATAATAAAATTCGAGTCCTCCTAAATTCCTTCTGTAAGTTAGATCTAATTTTATGCTTGCATGAGATTAAGGTCTGGTTCCACTAAAGAAATTGAACATACCTATCGTCGAAAAAAATACGATAAGCAATTGCGTAAGTTCTCACCTAAAAATTACTCTTCTTTCGTTAATTAAACTTCATCACGATCCTTTGTCGCCATCAACTTCTGTCATTATGGCCGACGATCCTCCCAATGCCAGAGAAGCCCCTCTCGGACTTCTATCTTGTATTACAGGAAGGACCTTCTTCCTACATCAAACTTAAGGACATTGTCGGTGATTTTCGTATCCCACCAAACGTTTTCAGTTTGTTACCTATATATCATGGTTTGGAGCACGAAAAACCTTACAATCATCTTCGTGAAGCTTCAACAAGTTGCAACAACATTTCACCATCCAGCAGCCTCTAAGGAACAACTCTTGCCGATTTGTTTCCATTCACTTTAGCGGAAAAAGCGTCAATTTGGCTAGCGGGACAACAGCCACATCCATAGACACATGGAATAAACTAGTTCAAGCTTTCATGCTTCAATTTTACACTCGAGGAAAAAAACAAAGCTGAAATGCTTGAGAAAAATTCAATTCTTTCGTCAAAATCCTCATGAATCCTTTACTGAAGCATGGAGTCATTTTCTCGATCTTACGTTAGAATGTCCTCATCACCTGTTGGACAAAGCGTGTCCTTGTTCGTTCATTCTTTAATGGTCTTTTCGATCATCAAAAAGAAACTCTTGATATAATGAGCGGCCGGTTTCTTCATGGACAAAGGAGCTACCGAAGCTTATACTTTTCTTGAAAAACAAAGCGAAAAAAGGTACACCTTTGGGGTAACGAGTCGTCTAGGTCATCAAAGGACAATGTTACAAAGGCCACATCTATTTTTTAGGTAAAACCCGATCCCGAAATAAAAAAATTTGATAGAATCCCTAACTAAAAAGTAGATGCCCCTTGCGGTTCAAGTAAATGATCAACTACCAAAACCGGTCATGAAGCGTTGACACCGCCCATGTGTCCTTTGTCTTAGTCGACCATCCTGATGCATATTGTCCCTTGTTATATGCTTCCCCTACTCAACAATCGGAGGAGGCATGTGCATTCAACATTCCCAATGCACCGTGGAGAATACATCCGAATTTCGCTTGGAGCCAAAATAACCAACAAATGGGGGCTCCTCCAGGTTTCGCTAATCCACCTGTTCGACCTACCAACAATTTTATTCCATACCGCCAAGGAAATAATCAACAATACCAACAAGGTCAATTTCAAAATAATTCAAATGCTAACTATCAAACCAATCGCAGCCTTATTCCAGCTAATCCAGATCCCAACTATAATCAGCAACTTCTCAGTAATAATCGTGAACAACTACCTATTGCAAAACCTGCGCAACCCGTTTTGGATAGGACAAACGAGACTTTCTTAGCTTGCATGAACCAACAGTCTCAAATTTTAACGTCTATCCAACAATCACCTCAACAATTGGCGCATGAAAAGAGTCAGAAAGGCGTGTTTCCTAGACAAGCAGTTCCAAACCCTAAACCAGCAAACACAGCCTCTGAACTTACTAATGCACCTGGTACAAGCACCTCCAATCAAGGTAAGGTGCATGCAATCACTACTCTACGATCTGGAAAAACGGTAGACAATCAAATCACGTATGCGGATGATCAACCAAAGGAATTGAAGGTTCAATGAATCTATTTCTAATAATGAACCTACGGACGATTCACGGATCAAACAAAGTCAACATCTCGAATTTAGGAAATAAGCAAAGAAGACCCTTTTCCAAATTCAGTCCTAAAGGCACCGTTTCTCGCTGACGGCTTGGCAAAGAATAAACTGATGAGAATTTTCTTTGAAATTAGAGACTTTTAAAAATTTGACGATCAACTTACATTTTTCGATGCCTTAAAACTATTATCAAAACATGCAAAATTTCTGAAGGATATGTGCACTACAAAAGGAGAACTAATGTTCCTCGACAAAGCGTTCCTCACCGAGCGGTTTCCATCCATCATAGAACATAATGGTATAGTCAAATACAAAAGACCACGGTAGACCAACGGTTCCATGCACCTTAGGTGACAAATATCACGACTCTTTAGCTTACTAGACCTAGGAGCTAGTGTGAACTTACTTCCATATTACTTATTTAAACAACTAGGTCTTCTTTAGCTCAAACCTACCACCATGACTCTACAGTTAGCCGATCGTTCCATAAAGTATCCGAAAGGAATTGTGGAAAACTTCTTCGTAAAAGTCCAGAACTTCTTCTATCCTATAAACTTTGTTATTTTGGATACAGAAGTTGCATGTGATTCCATTCCTATCATCTTAGGACGTCCGTTCCTAGCAACTGCTAATGCTCTTATTAATTGTAGGGATGGTTCAATGACCATGTCCTTCGGAAATCTATCGGTAGAGGTAAATGTGTTCAAATTGATGAAATAAATTCCAGAGCCTGACATTGATGGTGAGGTGAATAGGGTTTTGACATTCCAAGAAAAGTATTTAACAAACTCGTTTCCAGAAGATGAAGTGTACCAATTTCTTTCCTTTAGCGAATCCGAGTTTGAGGACGATAATTATACACAAGAAGTAAATGAGTTATTAGAGTCAATACCATTATTTGACAACTGTGATGTCCAGTAACTTGGATGAACATCAATCTATTTACTGCATGGATGATGACTTTCCTCAAGAATCTTTAATACCCACTTCGCCCACCCCTGATTTAAAACCTCTTCCTTCGGAATTAAAATACGTACAGCTTGATCCAAATGGTCGTCACCCAGTTATCATTTCTTCACAATTAACTGATGATCAGGAAGCTCGTTTGATTAATGTCATTCAATAACATCGTTCTGCTATTGGATGGTCCCTCACTGACATTAAAGGCATTGCACCTACTGTGTGCACCCATCGCATACACCTTGAAGAAAATGCTAAGGCGTCACGTGAACGCAGCGTCGACTAAACCCTACCATGAAAGATGTGGTGCGAGATGAAGTTTTAAAATTACTCGATGCGGGTATTATTTACCCTATCTCTGATAGTGTTTGGGTGAGTCCAATACATGTTGTTCCCAAGAAATATGGCATTACAGTTGTGAAAAATGATAAAGATGAATGCATTTCCGCTCCTATTCCAGTGAAATGGCGAATATGCATTGACTATCGCAAACTTAATGCCGTCACTCATAAGGATCACTTTCCACTCCTATTCATCCATCAGATGCTCGAGCGTTTAGCTGGTCATGCATATTACTGTTTTCCTGATGGTTATTCAGGTTATTTTCAAATAGTCATAGACCCTGCTGATCAAGAGAATACCACGTTCACCTGTCCATTTGGTACATTTGCATATAAACGAATGTCTTTCGGCCTTTGCAATGCACCTGGTACTTTCATTTGCATGCTTCACATTTTTGATTGATATGGTTGAGCGTTTTATGGAAGTGTTCATGGATGACTTCTCCATATATGGAGATTCTTTTCGATAGTTGTCTATCAAATCTTGAAAAAAGTCTTTACGTTGTGAAGAGAAAAACCTTGTTCTTAATTAGGAAAAATGTCATTTCATGGTTACAAAAGGAATAGTTTTAGGACATATCGTTTCAAAGGACGGAATCGAAGTCGACAAAGCTAAGATAGAAAAAATTGCTTCACTTCCTATACCAAAATCAGTTCGAGACATTCGCGCATTTTTAGGACACGAGGTTTCTATGGGAGATTCATTCAAGATTTCTCAAAGGTTGTTCGACCTTTAACCAATCTCCTGCTTAAAGATGTTGTTTTTTATTTCAGTTTCAATTGCAAACAAGCCTTTGAAATTTTAAAAACCGCATTAACTACCGCTCCCATAATTCAACCACCTGATTGGTCTAAACCTTTTGAATTAATGTGTGACGCGAGCGACTATGCTATTGGAGCTGTACTAGGGCAACGCCGAGAAGATAAGCCAGTTGTCATTTACTATACGAGTAAAACCCTTAATGAGTAAGGATTCGTCCACTCTTAACTCTCTAGACTTAAATCGAATTCAACTAATCAAACCCAAAAGGAACAATGGTGAGAGTAATGATTTGATGTGAAATTTCTATACTACCATTCCCAACACAAGAACAATGATAACAATAAGACATAATTAAATTAAACTGAAATTAAAACTAATTTAGAACTAAGATTGTGAATAACTAATTATGAATTTAAGACAACTAAATCTAAATAAGAATTTAAGCAATAATCTAAATTGAAATGAAGAACTAATACTTTATTCTAAAAACTAAAATATGATTCTAAACTAACTAATTGAATGAATGTAAAAAACTAGATCTAGATCTAAAAACTAATCTAGATCTATCTTTTTCTAACCCTAAACTCCATTAACATTAGCTTCCTAACCTAACTGCCATTAACAAAGAGTCAAGCTTTTGTTTTTATACTTTCAGATCCAAAAATCGTGCATGGGCTTGGAGCCATGTTTTGGGCCGGAAAATCGGGCCCAAAACCCAATTTCTTTAGTCCAAAATGGGCTCTTCAGCTGTAGTTGGCTTCGATAGATGTTTCATCCACTTTTGCTTCTCTTATTGGGCCATAGCTTAGGCCATTGGAAAGCTCTTTTCGAGCCGGTCGTTTTGACATAAGGTAGGCCCAATTCGAGTCCGAGAGTCAAAGATATGGTGCCGGAAGTTCTGGCGACTTTGTGCAATTGTTTTACGCCCGCGTGGACTTTAACTTTTCAGCTTTTGACCGGGCTTTACAAAGGCTTTGTCTTCTTGAAAATTGGCCTTTAATCACAGAACTCCCTAGCAACCGACCTTTGCTCTTTTATCTCGCTAAAGTGGCACATTTCTGCACATAATGGACTTTGAAGCTGAAATGCATAAAAACACGTGTCCCAAGTATTAACTCTTAATTATTACTCACATAATTGGTCTAAAAGTATGATAGTTAAGGGGTTAAAACTACAGTTTTGGGCTCTTATCAAACCACCCCCAAACAACATTTTGCTTGTCCTCAAGCAAAGATGAGAAATTAGAATAAGTGACCAAAAATGGAGTTCTATCTACTCTCGTTTTTATTTGAGTCGCGATTGCATTGACCATATGTAACAAGGCCTTAAACCACTAAAAATTCCCTAGTGGGCCGAGTTATAGCCTCGTGAGAGTTTTTCGATGAAGGTACTCACAAACTTCATCTATACTACAATGACTAAGAAATAAAACTATTGTTTCCTTATTTATGTCTCAATTATCTATACATCTCACTAGCAATGAATACAGAATAATCATGTCGAAACCTAAACTAATATATGCATAATAATCAATCATCTACGAATAAACATATATACAATGAGTAATGCTATGAAATGCAATAACAGGTCCGTTTCTGAAACTTTGGAATAGCGTCCTTAAGTAGGTTCTCACATAAAAGTCAAGACAAAATCACTCTAATTTGTCCACTCAAGTTTTGCTACTCCAGTGTGCAATGGGCATACTTTACCTTACAATCTCAATGACACACAAGGAAGCCGAAGTTGATCAAACACATCTGCCACTTACTATCACACTAACCTATTCCTAATTGAGCTAGAGGTCTTTATTAGGTGTTGCGGGGATTAGGAGATGGTTTAAGAATGAAGGAAACGAATATTCAAATAGACAAGTCTAAGATAATAGGGTCTTCATATTACGTAACTAGAGAAAACCTTGTTCTTTTGCTTCTACACTTTGTTTTCATCCTTAGCCTTTTTCTTTTGGCTTTTCGACTCTTTTTATTATATTTTTGGAGTTTTTATTTTATTTCTATTTTCCTTTTTCTTTTCTTTCCATTGGATGGAAACTTCTTTTCTTTTCTTTTTTAAAGCAACTAACTAATTTACGTTTAAAGCGAGGTTTTCTCTTCTTCTCTTTCTTCACTCATCCTATTCTCGGACTTATTCTAAAATGGGTAGGTTGATTTTTATTTTTTTTTTTTTTATTTTGTTTTGTTTTGTAAAGGGGTAAAGGAATTGTGGTTTATGGAAGGGCTAATGAAAGGCTCGATTAGGTGACTAGCGGAAAATATACTTAGGTCAGAATTTCTAGCTATATCGATCCAAAAAGGGCCTAAATTCTCTCTTAGGACATGGTATAGTGGTCAAGCAAGTGGGCGTGTGATTTCTCTATTCGAATATACTTCTCCCTTGTGTCATTTCTCAAATGTTTCACTCATATAAGGCTTTAGGCTATATTCTCACAGGATTTGTAGAATAAGTATTCTAGCCTAGATTTGAAACTTCTTGCCAAACAATCATAGATACTCATGTAATATATTTATAGATAGATGCAAAGATTATTACCTACATATTAACCTAAGTTTCTAAAAACTATTCTAATGCAAAAGCTACATTGAGACTTCTAGATTATTAAGAGCATAGAGAAAGAAACAATACCAATATTCCTAAGTGTATAGCATAAATTTTTTATTTTTATTTTTATTTTTATTTTTATTTTTATTTTTATTTTTATTATTTTTAAGACAAATAATACGTAATATACAACCTAATATATGCTTAACATTTACATCGTGTTTCTATACCACCCCCAAACAATTTGGGAGAAAGGGGTTCATGAAACAATTCAATAGCACAATTAAATTATGTAACTAACTAATTTTTATAATTTTTAACATTTATAAATAAAAGTACGTAATTTACATCCTAAAAGTGTCTAATTTTTGCAAATGTTTCTATCCCACCCCAAACAATCAGGCGCTTTGTCCTCAAAGTGTAAAGAGATAAGGAAAGAATTTACCATAGAAACGTGGCAAAAAAAGACACATGTGAACAGAAATATTGTAAGGATGATATGATAATATGAAGCACAATTAAACTGGTAAGTACTAACTAACACAAACTCTCTTGGAGTAAACATGACAGGGCTTAGGGTGGCAACATGATTTGAAATGAATACAAAAATCGCCACCCCAAACAAAATTGGAAAACTCTTTTTAAGTTTGAAAATTTTGTTTGGCCTATACTCCGAAAGTTGGTATTATTGAAAACTTGGGTCTTTTAAAGTCGATTCCCTAGACTTAATCTAATATATATGTATTAAAATGCAGTTTACCATATATCAACAATCGAAAAAAGTTGTTGGTCTTTCCACAAATAATTAACATGGAATGCACCACCAAACAGAATTAAGCACCAAGATTTCCTATGGCGTAGCTTAGTGGAATGAGAGCAAAGCCTTATAGATCTAAAACCTAATCGAGCATGAGTTTCTTCTTTGTCCTCCTACGAAGGGGATGCCAAGTAAATGAGCGTGAGAAAATTGATGGTTGTGGAAGATCGTAGGATGTGGATAATTTTGAGAAGGAAAAATGGAAAAAATGAAAAAGTGTCGGTGGCTTATCCTTGGGTGTTACTTCTTCACCCGGTTGGTTTTAGATAGTTATGAAGCATAGGAGAAACGCCAAGGTCAAGTACAAACTCAATGGTTCTTTGAAAAGGTAGAGGGTGAGAAACATTCGTGATAGAAGATGAATGAGTGACATGAAGATGTGAGGTGGGTGAATGGTGTTCAACTAGTGTTCTTAGGTCTATATCATCAGAGGCCTTGAGATATGCAAGATATTCCTCAATAGGTGGGTAAGAAGAATCACTGGGGTAGAGGGCGAAAAATTCTTCTTCCGTCATGGCATCAAGAGATGAATGGATGTCAATAGGAGAGAACTCGTGAGGCGGCAAAGAAGGGTTGCAAAAGAGTCGAAGGAAATCCTCCTTGATGTTATCTACGTCTAGGGAGTAGAAATTGTGATCCTTGTCTTCTTCCATAAGAGGGGTATCTACTAGTGTGGGAACTAAAGTGTCAGCCGTACTAATGTGAGGTACAAAACTCTCAATGGACTTCATTTCCCCTTTTACAGGCAAACCTAGTTGTCCCTGTTTTTGTCTAAACATGTTAACTTCTACAGAAAGATTTCCAAAAGAAAGAGTCATTGAGCCATCCCGACAATTGATTTGGGCATTGGCGGTTGCCAAGAAAGGACGCCCTAAGATGATGGGAATGGAATCATGAGCAACTTCGTGTCAAGAATAACAAAGTAAATTTGGATAGTAAAAATCCCGAACTTTAACGAGAATATTTTCAACTACACCCTTGGGATACTTAATAGAACGATCGGCTAACCGCAAAGTCATTTTGGTTGGTTGAAGTTTTATTAGACCTAGTTGTTTATATAAATAAAAGGGAGTAAGTTAACACTTCCCCCAGGTCTAATAAAGCAGGTTGTTATGAAGGTATCACCTAAGGTGCATTGTCTGATAGGGGCGACCGGGGTCCTTGTATTTTAACAATTCCGTTATGTTCGGATAAAGAGGATATTGTTGATTAAGAATGCTTCGTGGGGTATGTTGGTTTTCCTCTTCTTGGTGCACAACTCTTTTTAGAAACTTAAGCGTGTCCGGGTAGACTTTTATAGCTTCTAGAAAAGGTAGGTTTATAGTCAAATTTTTAAACACTTCCCTAATCTCATCAAAATTCTCATCCTTTTTAAACACAACTAGTCTTTGGGGATATGGTGCTTTATCGCTATTTTTAACAGAAGGGATAAAAGTATTATTAGTCTTTGTTTTATCTCTATCCGTTTTCCATCTAGGTATCCATATTGGAACCTCTACAGGTGTAGGGTCTTCACTTTCTATTATTGGGTCTTGTAATGTTTGCCCTTTTGCTGTAGCTATCCAGTACCATTCCAAATGTAAGAAAGCGAGAATCTCCCACCTAGCTTTTGCTGATGACGTTCTTATGTTCTGCAAGGGAGAGACTGCCTCCATACAAGCCATGAAGGAATGTCGGACATTTTCGGAAAGTAAACGGGTTCTGAGATCAATAAGCATAAGACATCACTTCTTGTGGGAGGACTTAATGATCAAGAAGCTAGTGCTCTGGCCACCATCTTAGAGGTTGAGTTGATTAAACCTCCAGTGAAATATCTTGGTCTTCCACTTATCTCTGCTCGCCTGGGCATCAAGGAATGTCAACCCCTGATAGAGAAGATTACTCAGAAGATTTCTAATTGGAAAGCACGGGTCTTATCGCATGCGGGTAGACTACAGGTAATAAAGTCCATCCTGCTGTCCTTCCACACATATTGGGCATGAACCTTCATACTCCCCAAGACAGTACTCGAGCAAGTGGAAAGTATCTGTGCTAAATTCTTATGGACTGGTACTAATAATAGGAGAGGACTGCACCAGGCAAGCTGGAGTACAGTTTGTCAATCACAGGAGGAAGGTGGATTGGGAGTGATGCATACCCATAGATGGAATGTGGGTGCACATTGTGGGCTGATTTTTAAAGTAGTCATGAAAGCAGAATCCATTTAGGTAGATTGGATATGGAAGCAACAGATCAAATCCAACTACTTTTGGACTATGCAAGTTCCCAGAGACTGTTCGCGGACGTGGCGAAGCATCTTGAACAATAGAAACACAGCCAAGAAATTTATCAAATATTCAATCGCAAAAGGGGAAGAAACACTGTTTTGGCATGACATATGGTGTGAAAGATCACCTCTGATCGAAGACGATGAAGCAAAGGCAGAATGGGACTTTCCTCTGAATGCAAAGGTGAGTATCATCATTTCCAATGGAAGTGGAATGATGCGGTCAATCGATGCGATCTCACACCTTACGGGAGGTTATTAGAGCAGTGGACATCAATACCCATCTTGCGGGAGGATCAGGTAGTGTGGGACGCCTCACCAAGTGGGCTGTTACATCACACGGTGCTTATCAGCCCTCTCACGGTCAAGGACAAGAAAAGATGGCATAAGCTGGCATGGGGTAAGTGGGTGCTATTGAGACACTCATTCACTATATGGGCTGTTTTATAAAGTCTCCGACTCAAGACAGATTGGTGCAACGGAAAATCCTACTCTCTTCATCTTGTTGCTTATGTAATAACAGTAGGGAATTTTCAGGACACTGTTCTTTGAGTGTCCGTATTCCAAGGAGATCATCTCTAGAGTCAAACGACTTCTTGGTATTGTCACTGATAGCAGAACAGCTAACAGGGAGTGGTCGTCGATTATGCGGATATGCAATCAGGTAGATGTGGAAGAGGTATATAAGGTGTTTTTCTGCGCTGCTGCAGCCTATATTTGGCGGGAAAGGAATGAACACAGATCTCAGCACTCTACCAAATCAGCAAAGAGGATCTACGAGAAATTGGTCAGAGATACAAGGAATTATTTGCAAGTCCTAAGACCAGAAATGGAGGATACGGTCAGAGCAAGGAACCTATTTCAGTGACTCAACCTTGAAACCAAATACAAGAAGCAACAAACCGTATGTGTTTGTTTGGAGACCTCAAGTGGCAACCGAAAGTGAAAGCAAACACGAGGGAGACCTTGAGCAATAAAGGTGCGGGCCAAGGAGGGATTATAAGAGACAAAGAGGGACAAGTGGTAAAATTTGGATTCGATTGGCGGTGGAGGCTGTTTGTCGGTCTTTGCTCCAGAAATCAAAGCTATCGACATTTGCCTGCAAAGATGTCTCGATGAAGGTTACAAGGAAGTGGAGGTCGAGTCTGACTCATTGAGAGCTGTGAATGCAATCAACAAGCTAGAGAAACCTCCTTGGAACTGCCTTGACATGCTTAAAGCTATAGAGATGAAAAGAGACAGATTCACTTACATATCCTTCTCTCATGCTTATAGAGAAGTGAACCGAGCTGCGGATTATCTAGCTTCTCTTCATGATGCATCTAGTTCCGTTGTACATTTTGTTCCCCTTTTAGATCATAGGTTACAATGTATTGTAAATGAAGATGCAAGTGGACAAATGTATGTACGGAACAGTTAAATTAATACAGGTGAGGGTCTGCCTAACCCTAGCTTAATTTGGGGAAAAAAAATGTTTGCCCTTTTGGTTGTGGTTTAATTGGTACTTCTACAGTTGTAGGGTCTTCAGTTTCTATTATAGTATTTGGTATGGTATCATTTTTAGTTTTGCGGGTAATCTTTAGGCATAGTCACTTGTTATTCAACTACCGCTCTGAACGAGCGAAGGGTAGTGGTATGCTGTAGGTCCCCTTGGTTTTATATTACCATTACAATGAATACTTTTTATTTGGCGGTGTTTGTTGACTTAGGATTAGACATTTGCTTGACCGGAAACCGGTTTGGTTATTATTTTGGATAGAAGACATGTCAATAACCTTTTGGCACAAAGACTCGCATCATTTGCATCGTTTGTTTCATCATATTAGAGTTTTGATCATGCCGATCTTTCATCAAGTTGGAGTTTTGTTGCATAATTTGATTTTGTTTCTCCAACAAGGTCACTACTACTTTGTCCGTAGATGGTTGTATTGGAATTAAAGCTTGTTGGCGTTCATGTCTTGATGTTGATAGTTCTGGGTAATGGGTACTAAACCTCTATTCTGGTCAACTAAGTTCCCTTGTCCTTGATGTTGAGTTAACTGGTTGAAGTGTGATGGTTGTAGTGGTGTTTGTGCATAGACAAGAGGACAATAGAAGTCGGAATGCTTTCGGGGACTATAAATGCACATTACAACGAGTAGAGTTAATGTTCATGGTGGAGTGGGTTATTGTTGAACAGAGATGGCATCTACCTTTTTAGTGAGGGCATCGATAAGAGTTTTAAACTCGGGATCATATTTAACCTCAAGAGAAGAAGGAGAGGAGTGGGAGGAATCGTTACCTCCCCAATTGTTATTCTTCTTAGATTGATCTTCTAAGAATTTATAAGCCTCCAAGGCTCCTTTACTAAGAAAAACTACCCCGGTCATGATATCTAGAACCTCCTTATGATAATGTGAAAGCCCCTTGAAGAAAGCACGAACAAAGCGTGTCTTTTCGCAAGATTATGATCTTGGGCATTCAATGAGAAGATCGATTGAAACGATTCCGTGCCTCTAAAAAGGATTCATGAGGATTCGGGTGAAGAAATGAATCTTGTGAAGCATTTCATCTGTCTTTAGTAGTCGGTAAAATTGTTCCATGAACAATTGAACAAGTTGAGCCCATGAGTCCACAGAGTTTGGCGTTTGGGCAGTTAACCAAGACGCCGCCTTTGTAAATTAGGGTGAAAGGAAACACCCTAAGTTTAACTTGATCTGGACTTACGCTAGGATGATGAAATGTAGTGAGAACTTGGTCTATCCTACGCATGTGCTGGTAAGGCTTCTCGTGGTCTAAACCATGAAAAAACGGTAACAAGTTAAATATATTAGGGGAGATTCGAAAATCCCCCACTAGGTTTGCAAGAACGATGCACGACTTAGGGCCATCGTTTAGGGCTTTCTAAAAATCAGAGAGAGGAGTCTCTTGTTCTTTAGCCATTGATGCAAGTGTAGTGTGTGAAATTCTAGATAGGCGTGTTGTATTTATTTCTACGAAAAACAAGCCCTGATTATACTAGAATTAAAACTCCTCCCACGTAAGAAGAGGAGTGGAAGAAAGAGTACTGAATGCCTCCTTTACGCGTTTGAATAGCGTCTTGTATACGCAATCTCAGTGTATTTAACAAGTTAGAAACACTGAATAACTTGAAGAAATAGAAATTTAAACTAACCTATGAAAATTGGGCTGTTCACGCTGAATTTTCCTTTGAGGGCGCGGGTGCCCTCTCGTTTTAGCAGCGAAGATCTTTCGGGGTTTTCGAATGTCGGTGTTTTTGCCGGTCAAGCTTTCGGTTTGGGCGCAGGTCGCGCTTCAGGGTTTTCGATTTTTAGGCCTTTTATCGTACTCCAAAAAATTTCAAGTTTTTGCAATAATTTGCTAAGACATATATCAAGTAGCCTGTAAAATTTCAGAGCAATTGGAGCTATGAAAGTCCCTCTACTACCCTCCAAAGTTTGCGAAACAGTTTTCGGACACAATACAAACAACCGAATGGTTAACCCATCAAAACAAAGCCAAAAATTGCCAAATTTTTACTGGAGACTCCTGACAGATCCTACTTGTTCCTGTAAAAAGTTTAGAGCAATTGGAGTTCTACAACCTCTCCTTATCGGCTGGTGTTCCAGATATTAAGTGTTTGCAACACTGCAGAAACACACTGGAAACACTCTACTATGTAGGTGGTCAAAACAAATCAAAAACTCGTCAAAGTTTTACTACAAACTCCTGACTTAGGATAGATACTCCTGTAAAAATTATAGAATTTTTAAAACTCCCTAAGTAACCTTACTCGTCTGTTTTTCAAAAACATACGGTGTGGAAACTGAAATGCAGCACTGTAAAGATCGTATTTTTTTCACAAGGTAAACCAACTTTGAAAAATCTGAAAATATTCCAGTAAATCAACAACACATTATATATTATGTCTGAAAATTTTCATAATTTTCGAAAATTTAGAAATACCTTCACTGCAGTGTTTTTCTTTGTGAATCCGCAGCCCCTATGCCTAAAACAATGAACAGTTCCGAAAATTCAAGAAATAAGAATGAAAAATTAAAAGGGTGGGTGGGTAGAGAATGGGGGATTGCCCCTTGGATTCAAGCAAGTGAATTCTTGTCTAGAACGAGATTAAGATGGCAGCGGCGCTATTTGATAACCCGTAAAAATAATAGAATCCTAAATATTAATGTTAACAACACTAATATGTAATCCTACCGTTCTTACGTTTAAATCAATTCTTCTTACTCTCAAAACATAATCATGCAATATAATGAGTAAGGATTCGTCCGCTCTTAACTCTCTAGACTTAAATCGAATTCAACTAATCAAACCCAAAAAGAACAATGATGAGAGTAATGATTTGATGTGAAATTTCTATACTACCATTCCCAACACAAGAACAATAATAACAATAAGACATAATTAAATTAAACTGAATTAAAACTAATTTAGAACTAAGATTGTGAATAACTAATTATGAATTTAAGACAACTAAATCTAAATAAGAATTTAAGTAATAATATAAATTGAAATGAAGAACTAATACTTTATTCTAAAAAATAAAATATGATTCTAAACTAACTAATTGAATGAATGTAAAAAACTAGATCTAGATCTAAAAACTAATCTAGATCTATCTTTTTCTAACCCTAAACTCTATTAACATTAGCTTCATAACCTAACTGCCATTAACAAAGAGTCAAGCTTTTGTTTTTATACTTTCAGATCCAAAAATCGTGCATAGGCTTGGAGCCATGTTTTGGGCCGGAAAATCGGGCCCAAAACCCAATTTCTTTAGTCCAAAATGGGCTCTTCAGCTGTAGTTGGCTTCGACAGATGTTTCGTCCACTTCTGCTCCTCTGATTAGGCCAAGACTTGGACCATTGGAAAGCTCTTTTCGAGCCGGTCGTTTTGACAAAAGGTAGGCCCAATTCCGAGGTCTAAGTCCAAAGATATGGTCTTCGGAAGTTCTGCTGACTTTGTGCACTGTTTCTGCCCGCGTAGACTTTGACTTTACAGCTTTTGACCAGGCTTTACAAAGGCTTTGTCTTCTTGAAAATTGGCCTTTAATCACAGAACTCCTTAGCAACCGACCTTTGCTCATTTATCTCGCTAAAGTGGCACATTTCTGCACATAATGGACTTTGAAGCCTGAAATGCATAAAAACACGTACTCAGTATTAACTCTTAATTATTACTCACATAATTGGTCTAAAAGTATAATGGTTAAGGGGTTAAAACTACAGTTTTGGGCTCTTATCAGGTAGCCGGGCCCTCTTCTATTTTCTTTGCTAAAAATCCCTAGAGTGTGTGGTTGCAAGCGGCGGAACCATAGTCCACAAAAACTCTACTTAACCGAGTATAAATGTCTTCGATACTCGAGCAAACGTGCCTCCCGGAAAACAATGGGTACCAAAAAATTTCAACTCCTTCTTTCTCCTCCCTTTTCTATTCTCTTCCTTTAACTCCAACTCATCATTTGGTCCAAATCTCACCCATCTCGAATAGGTAATGGTCGTAGTACTTTTTGCTTTCGAAAAGTTTTATTGTATGAAAAGGATGGGGGTGGTGTATGAACTGTAAAACTCCTTTCTGTCCATGTCTTGATCTTCTATCCGAGATGAGCCGGTATAAGGTATATTATTGTCTGACACCAGCTCAGCAAGATAAACTTCATCGTCGTCCCGTTGTTCCCACAGGTTGGGATTCGTCTTGAGGATCTGACGTTAAAAGACTCACATTCGTCTTGAGGATCTGACGTTAAAAGACTCAACATGTATATACTCGTTTTTCCCTTAGCACCAAGCATGGTGCCCAAAGAAAGTCGTGATATGCAACATCGGACATTTCCTAGTTCGTGCAGGAAATGGATTCCACCAGGCCAACCCCGATCGGTTTTCTGTATCAAGGGGACGGTTTGAGGCTATACCATATGTACTAAGTGGTAATATTATTACTAGACCATTGCACATTGGTCGGGGATGGTACCGCCCCGAACCCTAGCCCCCATAACATAAAAAGGTTAAGCCAATCTGGCTGGATTGGGTTTGAGCCAACATGAAAGTTTCCCGAGTTGTTCGTTATGATGTGTTGTTTTATTTGCACTTCCGGTGTTGTTGACACGTTCCTTTCGTCTTGTACATTTGTATATAAATGTGTAAATAAACAAAAAAAAAATGAGTTTGAATGTGATTATATCATATTCCAGTGGATGGAATTTTTAATGCCGATCGTTTTGATATCTCATTGGTTCAATTTGGAGTTAAAACGAATCGAAATTCCAAGTTTGAAATTTCGGAACAATTCGGGACATAAGGGGAATTTTGGAATTCATTTGGGCTTGCAAAAAATTTGGACCTAACCCAAAACACCGACCCGCTACAAAACCCAAACGGGGGCACCCACGTGGCCCAAACCTCTCATTTCTTCCCCTAAAAATCCGGATCTTGGTCTCCCCTCACACTCCTGGCAAGACGCCGACTCTCCATCAGTGAATTCAACCCGCGCACGCGAGCCAAACTCCACCAAATCAAAAATCCTTCCTCCAGCACTATCTCCTCCACCAATCCTAGCTATTTCAACCCTCAAAATATCATCTACACCGCGCTATGGCAGCACGAAGGAGAATCACAGTTGAGAGAAATTTCGAAAACCTCTACAATTCCGGGATGTTTCACCCATTTTTCGATGAGGAAATAGCTAGTAGAAAGTGGGAATATCTACTGCATCGAATTCCAGCTCAGTACTCCGAAGATTTAGTGTTGAAATTTTACAACAATAGAGGTTTCCGGGGTGATGAATTTTGGATTACGGTGGATGGGTTGGAACGATGAACTCACTTATTTGGAGTTAATATCGAATCAAAGATTTATTCCGATAAACTCGATAGTCCGACCTGTTATTATCAGAGTATCCGACTATGAGAGATTTGATGTTTGACACGCTTCTCGAGGGATAGTACAATGATGGCTCGAACTGCGTGTACCAACTTTTCGCCGCACGAAACCAACTAGCCGTCACTCAATGGTGGCTTGCAACGCCATTGGAACTTCAAAGACGCCCGACGTGAACAAGACATTCTTGCACCCTGTGGATCCTCCGGAGAAGAAGCACACTTTCTGTATGGTCCATTTTCTGGGCCATATTCTACGAATCGCGGCGTCAAATGTCAGCTCCTCTTGCGGTACTTGTTACTCGGCTTATGCTTAATTTAGATTCGATCCATTACTCCTTTCATTCCAACTAGGTCTTTCGAGAATTTCGAATTTTCGAGACTTGTGTTCGGACCATCGGGACCCAAAGAGCTAGATATGACATTGAGCGTGATAACGCACTACCTCCTCCCCCCTTCACCACCGGTTGTTTTTAATGAGGCTACCATGCACCAATCAACACTCCCATGGAAGCCTTGAGACACATGAACACTAGTATGCGCAGGATGTTTCTTCATCATCGAAGAGATGATTACTTCCCAAAATGACTTTCAAGAAGAAATGCGAAATCGCCAAAGGTCGTTTTCAGAGAATGATGATGGCAAATCAGCTTCAATTCAAGATCAATTGCTCTGATCTATAGGCCACATTCCAAACCCAGTCAAACTCAAAGTTAAGTTCGTGTCGATGACGTAGAAACCCCGGGTTCATCTTCTACTAACGAGGAGGATTCCCAAGAATCGTTTATTTCCCTTATGCATTGCATTTTTAGTTTTCTTGTGATAAAAAATATTATATATCGGTTGATTTCTCATAATTTTGTATCTCCGCGGTTTGAATGAGAAATTATTTAAGTTATGCAATTATTGTAATTCCTACTATATTAGTTGTCCTTGATGCATTGGGCCTACTCTCAAAGCCCACGCCGGAACCAAACGGATTGATTCCAACGGTCGGATGCCCAACGGTCGAAATCAAGTTATAAATACAACTCTCCTTTTCCACTTTCACTCATTCCCTTCTCTCCCTCTTCACATATTCTTTTTCACATATTCTCAATTTCTTGAACATAATGAATCAAATAGAAGCGATGGGAAAAGGAGCAACGCTGAATGGGCTATCACAAGATTCGCGGAAAACGGTGTTTATCATTATTCTCCTGTCACTCATGCATAACATGATCCAGAACATCTAGATCTATCTAACCATCTCTTTTTCTGATTTTCATTTTGTATATTAGTATGGTGTGTTAAATAATTCTCACACATTTTAATGCATTACATTATTAAATGGAGAAGTTCAGATTAAATATTTGTGTATATTAGTTGTCTTTTCCTCTCTAAAAAAAATATATAATAATAATAATAATAATAATAATAATAATAATAATAATAATAATAAATAATAATAATAATAATAATAATAATAATAATAATAATAATAATAAAATAAGTAAGTAAATAAATAAACAAACCATAACAAAGAAAGGCCATCCAAAACTCACCAAAATAATTAATTGATACATATGGTGTTCGAGAAGAAGACGCTACAAAACGCGATAACACTTGTCACACACATGCTCGATTATAAAATCCATATTCTATTACTGAGTTATGATCATCATTTCTGAAATTACGTGTAAGTCTAACTACCCTGTGAAACTTTCCTCCGTATTTTTTAACATTGAACCATCTCATTAATTGTATTTGGATATATCGACATGACAAGACTTTATCGTGGATCCCCTATGATCTTCGTTCATAATCACATGGGTCATTAACTACACTTGGAATCCAGATTGGTATGGACTCATAGATTGGTTATAAATCTCTTCTTTTTCAGCCATTCTTATTCAAACAATTTTCACTATCCTTCCCTCAGTAATACTACCAATGGATCAACCAAGAAAAATAACGACAGAGAAAGACTACGAAAACTTTCGAAGATGGCTGGTTTTCTCCTTATTTTGACATCGAAATCTTACGTCCGCGGATGGGCCTTCTTCTATATCATTCAAGAAATTTGGTTATTCCCGAGAATTGGTTTTGATGTTCTACCAATTTAGCGGATCTGAAAATGGAAAATTCTACTTCAATGCCTATGGACAACGTTCGAAATTGACTAAGGAAATGATCTCCGACATACTTCAAATCCCAGTGAATACCCAGGGGTCCCTTTTTCAAGAGTCATCATTTGATTCCAAAACTTTACTACGAGCTATTATCTCATGACGAAGTCGGAAATATACATCACATTGTTCTTCAACGCTCTTTAAAACAGAATCAACGTGTTGTACTCCACTGGTTGGGACACAATGTGGTAGGTACATCACACCAATCAGAAGTCACAAAACCTCAACTTCACCTACTTTGGATTTTGCAGACTCAAAGAGATGACTTTTGTCTAATCCAACACCTCTGGAACGTAATCACCAAGAAAACAAGAAGGTCAGCACCACTACCCACTTTAGTAACGCAGATTATGATGCGTTGGGGTTATCCAGTAATTTCTCTAGAGACACCCCTTCAAAGAGCACAAATAAAAGTACTCCAAACAGATTACTCGTTGGTTTTGGACTCGATACTCGATAGAGGAACGTAGCGACCAAGCTCAAATTGACCATTTATTTGATGAAAATGTCATCTTTGAACATTATTAATCCCATGGAAGGCATTAAACTTCTTCATCATGGTTTGAGGGAACTACGGCTCGTCGAGGAATATCATCATCACAACTCTTCAGATTTCCAAGATCGTCAAGCAATGCATGATGTTTGAGCGAAGGAGATCTTGGAAAATCATTCTCGATCCTTGCAAAATCACGCCTCCTAATGGAAAATCAAACTGTACTCTCTCGCCAAGGGGACATTCAGATGCAACTTGGCCAACAAATGGAAGACCTAAACGGTCGGTGCACAATATGCGTTTCCAAGATCAACATAACAATTCATAATTTTCTACTATTACTAAGTCAATAAATAAATACTCATATATGTTATTACATTTTTCGTTGTATTATGAATTTTGTCTTACTTTTGTGTCTTCTTTTGTATGAAATGCTTAATAGGATTGTCATCATTTTGCGTTGTGACTAATATAATTTAACATGTGCTTACGGGGAGGGTTTATATTCTCTTACATACTCATTTATCCATCCGGTTTGCCTTTGTCGTTACCTATTTCTTTACTTCATCCACTATGGCGTCTTCATAAATTGCATCTTCATCAAACATGGTACCTCCCAAACTCATTCCTGAGCAATCATTTAAGTCTATGATGGATTCCAATACCTATGGCCATCTCTTCCGTGACTACATTACAAACATCGGATGGTCTTCCCCTAATTCTTCAACCCGACCAAACTTATTCTCCGAAGTTTGGTTGCATACTTTATGCTAATATGGAAGACACACCAAGATGCAACCATGCGCATGGTTTCTACTTAGAGCGGGTTCACAATCCAAGTTGGTGACACACCTCATATCTTTTTCGAACAACAACTTGCAATAACTTTGGATCTTCCATATCACGATCTGTTGCATCATGGCATTACATCGATCATAATTTTACCGTGCCTTTTCGGTGGCAAAGCGTTTCGTGAAACTTACGGTGATGGTCTTGAGATTAAACGAGAAGGAAATGGCCATGTGGCATGGCGTGACGTCACCATTCCCTTGGCAAGCATGACCATGAACATGGGGACTGCGATGTTATTTGTACTCCTGAACATTATGGGAGATTGGCATTTTTCTACTGCCAATGAGGCTGCTTGCGTTGTATTCGGTGCCCTAGCTCAAGGTCATTCATTATTTAACATCATACGTTGTGTTATCTCCAACCTAAAATGAGCTCGCACTTTTCAGGATCAGTATATACTTTTACCGGTCACCGCTTGCCGAATCATGAAGACACATTTCCCACAGTTTGCAGCTACTTTTCATGACTTGGTCAAGGTAGATTCTATGTGCCTAGCAAACAGAATCATTCCTTCATTGAGGTTTAGGCAATGGAAGTGTCCCGCTCGGTACCTGAGGCATGTTCGTTGTTACCCGAAGGATGAAAATATGAAGACACATTTGAGGAAAGCTGGAAACGAAGAATGGGCAGAAATTTGGCAGACTATTATCTTTTATTAGCGATGCTAAGGAAATGTATTTCCTTCAAGAGGGCCTTGAGAACTTCACATCCTATTTGGATGGTAAACTTGAGTTTGCCATTGTACATATATCTAGCTAAACCTTATGTTTGGTGTGCTATTGTTTTTCATGTTTTAGTATGCTATTGTTTTTTATTTAGGTGGTGCTATGTTTTAGTGTGCTATTGAACATTTTCTTGTTCTTTTCTGAATAATATATTATGTTCTCCAACCTTTCTGTTCCAAGCAATCTAGCCCTAATTTTTCTCCACGGTTCTCGTACTTTCTCTCTTTAATTATTGATACTTCGAGGACTAAGCATCATTCGATTGGGGGTGCTTTAACTCTATAGCAAATATTAGGCAAATTGCAACCTGTATATAGTTTTTATTTCATGTTAATAATTGTACTTAGTGACAAAGTCTTCTTTCCTTTTCAATGATGAAAATTGTCTAGAAATCTCACATTGGTATCCGAATTAGAATTTGTTTTTTAAGAAACTTAAGATAATATGTATGCAATAGTTTATACATCTTTTCATGAACATTCATGTACTAAGTATCATTGATTGTACATAGCAGTAAGTTTCTGGAATCAACGGTTAGTTACTTAAACTATAAATCCTGTGAGAATCTAACCAAAAACCTTGACATGAGTGATTTGTGTGTGATGACACAGAGGAGTAGTTTTCGATTAGAAAATCACGATCTACTTACTTGATCACCACCCAACCCTAGGTGAGAATTTAGGCCATCTTTGGATCGACATAGCTAAAAAAAATTCCATTTACAAATTTTACCGCTAGTCACTCCAACTGAACCTTTCATCAAACCTTTCACTTTCACCAAAAATTCCTTACCCATCTATTAAACCAAATAAAAGAACCTACCTAAGTGATGAGTATGAGAAATAGGATGAAATGCAGAAAGAATAAAGAGAAAAATTTGTCCCAAATAAAAGTCAATTATTTACTTCAGGAAAGAAAAATAGAATCATGTTCTTAAGCCATCTAAAAAAAAAAAAAAAAAATCCATTAGAGGCTTAAGAACAAGGTTGGAAAACTCAGTTAGAAGAAGGAAAGAAAACAAAGATTTCTCTAGTGTAAATATATGAAGACCCTATTCTCTCATACTCATAAATTTTAATTATCCATTTCCATTTTCTTGTACACTATCACCTAAGCCCCACAATACTTAAGGAAGACCTCTAGCTCAATTAGGAGTAGGGTGGTGTGATAATAAGTAGTAGACGTGATTGATCGACATCGGCTCCTCTGACTGTCATTGAGATGTGAGGAAACGTGTGCCCACTACACACTGGAGTTAACAAAACCTGAGTAGAAAAATTTTGAGTGAAATTGTATTTTGACATATACCTGTGAGAACCCATTTAGGTACACTCTCCATAGGATTCAGAAACAACCCTGCTAGTACATTTCAATGAAAAGTTCACTGCATGCGTAATTATATGTAGATGTTTTAATTATTGAACACATATTAACTTGAGTTTCAAAGAAATCAATCCTCGTCCCCTGCTAAAGAGATGTATGGATATCCGAGATTAATTTAGGAAACGAAGTTTACGTCACAAGTCGTTGTAGTATAAATGAAGTTTGTGAGTATCTTCTCGGAAAACTCTTACGAGACTATAACTCGTCCACTAGGGAATTCCTAGTGGTTTAAGGCCTTGTTGCATATGGTCAATGCAACCGCATCTCTGTAAAACGAGAATTAGTTAGGACTACACATTTTGGCCACTTATTTGTTTTAATGTCTCTTCTTTGCTTGAGGACAAGGAAAGTGCTGTTTGGGGGTAGTGTGATAAGCACCCAAAAGTGTATTATGAAACCCCGTTAAGACATATAAATTTGGTTAACTATGTGTTTAATAATCATGAAATAAATATGTTTTCATACTTTTGCAGGTATTCGCAGTAAACATGGAAATATGGTTTAAACCTGCAATAAAACACAAGGAACGACATGTATATGAATTCTTCCAAATCCGCACAGAAGCATCAAACTTCCAAAGCTCCTACCTCGTGAACCAGGACTCCGAATGCGACAAGTGAGCTGCCCAGACGATCAGAGCGATGAACTCTACGCATGGGCGGGAAGTTGTAAAATTGGCTAAAGACCAGACCGCCACTAGACTGTACATAGGACCCACTATGAGGACCCACAAGATTGGATGAGTCATCAATCATGGAGCATGTCAAGACAAAAATGACAAATTATTGGTGCAAAGTTGACACCTTGCATGTAATTAATTAGATTAGGTGTTAATAGTGAAAAAAAGGCAAGGTGTCACTTTGTTTTAATGTGGTGGATAAAAATGAAGTAAATATGGTTTGATATTTCACATGGGAGGAAATGAGATGTCTCTCAAATGAAGAAGAAAACAAAACAAGGGGGGGGACACTCCATTTACTCCCTTGACTTCTTTTCCTTACCTTGTATTATTTTAGTTCCTTAGTCATTCTTATTATTTAGTTTTTAGTTTTGTAAGAAAAAGCTTGTAATAGTTTTAATGGAGGAAACCTTGGTTTTCTTCTAGGAAATAAATAAAAAGCAAGTGAGTTTAGTTAGTTTTTCTTCTTCCTCTTTCTCTCTCTTTTGTTCTTCTAACTTGTAATTCATCATCCCAAGGATCATGAGCTAACTTCCCTTTTGGGGAGTTAATCCATCTCATGTGAGGGAGCATATTTGTGGTTGGCTTGGTAGGTTGTTAGGAAGAACAACTAGACCTACATCCTATCCCAAAATGATAGATGGTGTAGGGTCTAGTTAGGAATCAAAGTAATGAGCTTAGAGATAAGTCATTGCTTGGTTCCACTTGCTAGCATGTATGAACTCTTTAATGAGCCATACATGTTAGGGATCAAGTTTTCTTCCATTAGGGCTTGTCTATGAGTCTAGGAAGAATCAAATGAACATTTTCAAATCAACAACTAAATGTTATTTTCACATGAGGAGGATTAGCTCTCCACCTTTTCTTTAGTAAATTGTATTTTGTATTAATTGCATGATTTCAAATCTTAATGTTTTTTCTTTAATGTTTGTATAGAAAAGAAACCTAGCATTAGTAGTAAACTTACTCACTAGTTCCCTAAGAGTAACAACCAATTTGTAGTTGTCCTAGACTTTAGGTTGGTTTGAATCCTTATTCCAAATTTACAAAACGAAGATCGTGAGTAAGGAACTTTGAATTCGCTTTTGCACCAAATTAGATAATCAATCTTTAAACGTAGTAAAAGTATAATATCAATCTTAAACCATGAAAACTATATCCTAACACTAACATTAAACAATATGGCTGAATATGCACGTGACTAGGGCTGAATATGCATGTGTATAGTGGCTGAATGAGAAAATTCGAAAACCCCAAGCTTAAACGACCCAGCTAGGTCGTTCGTTGTGCACACCAAATGGTCTGGTCACACCGTCTGGACTGAGTCCAAATTGATGTGGCCATGTCGTTTGGGATTTGGACTTAGAAAAATCCCTAACGATATGGCCACACCGTTTGGACTAAGTCTCCAATGATATGGTCACACCGTTTGGACTAGGTCCCCAACGATATGGCCACACCGTTTGGGATTTGAACTTTGAAAAAATATAAAGTTCTTTTTTTTGGCCTCTTGACCGGTGTGGGCACATCGTTTGGATTAAGTCCTAAACGGTGTGGCCAAGTCGTTTGGGACTTAGTCTAAATGATATGACCACACCGGTAAGTTTTTTTCTAAATCCAAATCCCAAACGACATGGCCACATCGTTTTAGACTTAGTCCAAACGATGTGACCAAACCGTTTGGTTTGCATAACGAACGACCTAGCCGGGTCGTTTAAGCTTGGGGTTTTTGAATTCAACTTTTTGGGACCAATGGCACACTTGTAATAATTGTTTTTTTTTGGACTTTTTGGGACCAATGACACACTTGTAATAATTATTATTTTTTTGGGTCTGCCCAACACAATATAGGCAGACCCAAAAAACAAATACCTTAATTTATTTGGATGTAGTAAGGGATGGTTTTCGGTATTTCGAGTTACTCTTTATGATAGTTTAATTAATTTCTATTCTACATGCTCATTGATTTTGGTTATTTCACTAACCTTGTTACCTATTGTTCTTATATAAATGGTTCAATGAATGTTTCGCTTGTGTATGATGTGACGGAAGGTTGATACACTATCGGAAGTGATATTTGGGTATTGATATATCATAGTGTGATGTTATGTGTAGTGAAAGAATTATGACAGATGATTTAATGGATGGAATTGGTTTCTTATCCTGGATATATTGGCTATATAAATATAGGATAAGGTTATATGGTAAAATGTGATTACGGTATATATGGTTTAGTGGGAGGTACTTGTGTGTGTGCTTGCGGGGCCTTACCTCTCAACTTTCAGGGGGGGGAAGATGCCCGCTTGTGAGGCCATAGGGCGCAAATGACCCCTGAAAGCTTTGTAATATTTTAAGGAGGGTGTATATTATTGTTTGTCACTTGCGAGGCTATAGGGCATTACCTCGTTAGAGGCTGCAAGTGTGGTCCCTGAAAATATCTAGTAATATATATATATATAAGTTAGTATGTGTGGATGATTGGTTTAATTTTATTGCATGGTGGTTATTTACTTGAAGCTATGTTATTGTTTGTTGAGGTTAAGACCTATTTATGAGGCATGATACTATCTATTCACTTCTTATATGTGTTGGGCTTTGGTTATTACTATTGAGACTTTTGTCTGCTTAAGGTAAGTATTGGAAATAGGGTATCACTTACACGAGCCTGTGGCTTATGTTTGTTGTTTTATTTCTTTTTCAAGGGAATTTGCTATAGATGAATGATGGAGTGTCGTGAGTCCCAAAAGTGTTGAAGTTGAGGGGTTGTCTATAGTTCTTTTTGTGTAAATGTGGTTTGGGTTGGTAAACGTTTTGCTGGAGTTGTAGTCATGTATCATATGGAAGACAACATCTTTTGTTGTTTATAAATGTATACTTTGTTTTAAATATATTATGTTATTGTGAGTGCCTTAGGTTATTGTTTTGATTCCATTATATGTACATCGTTTGCTTGATTGTTCTGGCAATTGTAGAGACACTCAAGTAAGCGAGTGCTTTCCAGCTTAATATATCCTGGAGTGGCCAGCTAGGTTATATCAAGTTGGAGGGCGTTACAGTAGTGGATTTCTTACTATAAGAAATCTTCTATATGACCAGGGATACAATGGGCACTGAAAGAGATGACGCCTCACATGGGATGGATTGTGGGTTAGGGTAAACACATTGACCTATGGCAAGACTCCTGGGCTGGCGTAGCTATTGCAAATAAAGTTTAAGGAGTTAATTAGAAGGATTACACTTCTAAAGTGTCAGATATAATAGTGAACAACAACTGGAACATGTTGGATGTGAATAAAGAAAACAACGAAGAGACAGGGACAGTAGTAATAGGCAACAACCAAGGCACGGATTAGGTTGTCCTTAAGGAAAGATTTCGCCCCTTCCAGTGGTGCAGAAAGGCAACAGTGGCGTCTTCTTCACAGGATACAATGAGTTAGCAGGCTGACTTGCACTCAATCAGGCTACTCTCTAGAACGGCGGTATAACTCTCTCTGGTGGCTAACAGTAAGAAGAGAGGAAGAATAGGCTAGGGTTGTTTCGCAAGTTCTGTTTCTCTAGATGTGGAAGTGCTCTATATGGACGCACAATCCTAATTATATAGAGGTAAGGTCGGTCACAGCTAGTCGGTTTCCAAAATAGATAAGGAAGAGAAACTTACTAGGAATAGAAGTCCGAAACTTGCTGCTGAAGCAAAATAATCAAGTTTAGGCAATTGGCCAAGCCACTACCCACTATCTAGACACACACAGTAAGCCCAAGCCCGAACCCGACACGGCTCGATGCGGGCGGGTGCACGCACATGTGGCTTTGTGTGAGTCCTCCCTCTTAACACAAAAGTCTTTGCACCCTAAGGCATGCCCTTATGGTAGAGGAAGTCGTCATATACTTTCATAGCTAGTGGTGGATAACCAATGTGGGACTATCTTCTATGCACAAAAGTGGAGAGAACACTCTATGTTCTTCTCCTCCACTTTGCACACACACACTTAGTACTTTGAAATACAAGAGATTCCAATAATCCACCACTATTTCAAAATACTAATAGTCCCCCACTATTTTGGAATAAGATATTACAAAAGAAATGGGTTAACGAAATGCCAGAGAGAAACAAAAATGCAATGCCTAAGATACTGGTACTTTACGGGCTTAAACCAGTCATAAGGTAACATGTCTTATATCACGTGAAAGTGGTAGATTAAAAAATCTTTGAACCAACATTCTCTTGTAGTAAAATAGATGACATGCACCCACACTGCTTTTTCATTATATGTCAGTTCTGTGGTGTTGCACTTTTTGGCTATCCACTACCTGTGTTTCATGAATGCTCTAGGATACAAGCCTAAATATCCATAAGAACCGACCCAGTTCTACATTCATATAGGTGGATATCCATCAAGTATACATTGCAGTTAAAATACACTATCTCATAATAAAATGGACTATGGATTCCAATAAAAGTAAAATAACTCATCCTTACTCATTACAATTCAAGTTATACAAAGTATATACAAAATACTATCTCGTCATAGGGTGGGACATCTAAAAAAAAGATGATAGTATATCATAGCTATTAGGTGACTTGTTTTTCCCTTTGAACCAACTTCATGGGATCTCCAATCACATAGGTAGGGTTGCCGTCAGTGTCTCCCTATATCTTAGGCAAAAGTCCCATCCCCCTCGACGTTTCAACCACTTGCCTCCTGCTAAGTAGTTTTGTCAAAGGATCGGCCAAATTTAACTCTGACCTCACATAATCTAGAGCCACAACTCTAGATTCCAGCAGCTGCTTTATAGACTTGAGTCTCAGACGTATATGTATGTTTTTCCCATTGTACAGTTTGCACTTTGCCTTTGCTATTGTGGCCTTACAGTCACAATGCATAGGTACAGTTGGAGACAGTTTTGTACCAATAGGAAGATATGCCAAGAGGTTTCTAAGCCACTCAGCCTCAGCACTTGCTTTATCTAAAACAATAAGCTCGGACTCCATAGTTGAACGAGCTATCAAGGTCTGCTTAGAAGATTTCCAAGCGACTGCACCTCCACCAAGGGTGAATATATAACCACTAGTGGACTTGATATCATGAGAATCAGATATCCAGTTTGCATCACAATAACCCTCTATCACAAGTGGAGTTTGTCTAAAATATATGTCATAATTCATTGTTCCTCTCAAGTACTTGGCTAGTCTCTCTAAAACACTCCAATGTTCCTTGCTAGGACAATGAGTGTATCTGCTTAACCTGCTAACTGCATAAGCAATGCCAGGTCTAGTGTAATTCATCAAGTACATGAGACTACCAATAATTTGAGCATATTTAGACTGATAGATACTATGTTGATTATTTTTCTTAAGTTCATTATTTGCCTCATAAGGTGTCGACACATGCTTACTATCATAATAGTTAAACTTTTTCAAAAACTTATCAACATAATGCTCTTGTGAAAGCATATAGCCATCACTGTTTCTGATGATTTTGATTCCAAGAATCACATCAGCTTCTCCCAAATCCTTCATTTCAAATTGGGAGGATAAAAACATCTTGGTGTTTCTCACAACATCAAGGCTAGGACTCATGATTAACATGTCATCCACATATAGATAGATAATCATATATGTATTCACATCAAAAAATTTAAAGTAAATACATTTATCAACAACATTAATTTGATATCCATTGGACATCATGACACTATCAAATTTTTCATGTCATTGTTTTGGCGCTTGTTTCAACCCATATAAAGACTTAACTAATTTGCATACCTTATGCTCATTCCCTAGTACTATAGTTACCTCAGGATGCATCATATATATTTCTTCATCAAGATCACAATTCAAAATGCAGTTTTTACATCCATTTGATGAATAAATAAATTATGAATAGCAGCTAGAGCCATTAGAACTCTTATAGAAGAAATCCTAGTTGCAAGAGCATAAGTATCTAAATAGTCAATGCCTTTTTTTTTGGGAGAATCCCTTGACTACTAGTCTAGCCTTGTATTTATCAATGGAACCATCTAGTTTTAGTTTGCTTTTGAAGATCCACTTGTAATGTATAGATTTCATCCCTAGGAGGTAGATCAACTATCTCCCATGTGTGATTAGATATAATCGAATCTAGTTCTGAGTTTATAACATCTTTTCAAAAAGGTGCATATCCATAACTAATTGCCTTATTATACGTCACAAGATCATCATCAATGAGAAATGTGTAAAAGTCATCACCAAAATTGGTGGATTTTCTATCTCTTTTACTCTTCCGAATTTCTTGTTCAGAAATTTCAGGATTTGTTGATTGTTGTTCACTAGGAGTAACCAACCTCTCAATGCCAATTTTCAAAGGAAACATATTCTCAAAGAAATCATCATATTTACTCTCTATAATAGTGTTAGCATCGACAAGGTTATTATTAGATTTTACTACTAAAAATCTATATGCAGCACTATTATGAGCATAACCAATGAACATACAATCAATAGTTCTAGGTCCCAATTTTCTCTTTTTAGGTTCGTTCACTATAACCTTTGCAAGACACCCCCACATTTTGAAGTATTTCAGATTAGGTACATGACCTTTCCATAATTCATATGGTGTCTTATTCCTTATTTTCTTGTTGGGTATCTTATTCTGTATATGGCAAGCAGATAGGATTGCTTCCCCCCACAAGTTCAGGGAAGCTCCAAAACTTACAAGCATAATATTCATAATCTCTTTTAGTGTTTTGTTTTTCCGTTCTGCTACTCCATTAGACTTAGGAGAGTATGGTGGAGTAGTCTCATGAAAAATGTCATTCTTGTCACAAAAGTCCTAGAAGGGGTTAGACTCATATTCTCCACCCTTGTCAGACCAAAGTCTTTTAGATTAATCTTACAGTTAAGCTGGTTTTCAACTTCAGCTTTGTACTTGAGAAACATCTCACCTACCTCATGCTTGTTTCTAAGTAAATATACCATGGTGTACCTAAAGAAGTCATCTATGAATGTAATATAATAAAACTTCCCTCCTCTAGACATGATACTTCTGAACTCATCCAAATCCGGATGAATAAGGGTTAATAATTCAGTTTTATCTCTAGAAACAGTTCTGCAAGGTTTCTTTGTGGCTTTAGTCTCAGCACACATTTCACATTTATTATTAGAAAAATCAGAAATATCAGACAATAAACCACATGCTTTCATCATTTTCATATACTGAACATTCACATGTCCTAATCTATCATGTCATATATTAAAAGCGTCAAGCAAGTAAGCAGAAGTAGATTCATTCTCATTAATAATAATGTTGTTCATCAAGTACATTTAACATGAAAAGACCATTGTTATTACAATAACCTTTTCCAACAAAACTCTCATTCTTATTCAGAACGAACTTGTCACTTTCAAAAGTGACCTTAACGCTAGCTTTTCCCAGTAATGACACAGAAATCAGATTCTGACGAATCTCAGGAACATGGAGAACATTACTAAGTGAAAGGGTTTTCCCTGAAGTTAACTTCAGAAGAATCTTGCATGTTCCCTCAACAGGAATAGACCTTGAGTCACCCATATAAACCTTTTCATCTTTTACTAATATGTAGTCTGAGAAGGCTGCAACATCACCACAGATATGGCGGGTGGCACCAGAATCTAGTACCCAATTCTTCTTCCCAGTGGCCATGAAAACCTGTGACACTACAGCAGCCATGATGTCCTCTCCCCCAACTAAATTAGCGTTGGGAGGATCATTAGTGCCCTTCTTATGCCTGCACTAAAAAGCCCTATGTCCCGGTTTACCACAAACATAACAATTTCCATTGCCAGTACCACTCCTTTTAATAGAAGTGTCTTTGACCTTGAAATTCTTATTTTTGTTGTACTTTTGCTTTTTAGAGTTTTTGTTGGATTTGCTAGGATTGCCTTCAACGATATTGGTTTTGGAATTGAATTCCTTAGACAACACCTCACCCCGAGTCTTGTTCTTTTCCCCTATGTGAACGTAAATGATCACATCCTCAAGAGTCATCTGTTTGCATTTATGCTTCATACTATTCTTATAGTGTTTCCAAGACTTAGGGAGTTTCTCAATTAAACATCCAGCAATAAAGGTCTAGGGTAAATCAATACCCTCAGTTTTCAAATCATTAACTAGCATATGAAAATCATGGATTTGAAACTTTACATCTCTATCCTCTCTCATCTTGAACTTTAGAAAATTCCCTACAGCATATTTTTGAGTACCAACATCCTCTATTATGTATTTTTTGTTCAAACTCTCCCATATATCATGTGCATTCTTGTTTGAACAATAAATATCAAAAATTTCATTAGATAAGGTACTCAAAATAGCATGATGACATACCTTATTCCCATTGAGCCCTCTATGAATGCGTTATCAGTGAGATACTTTGCATAGTTGAGTACATCTAGGGCTGAGAACACCCTTTCTCTCCATCACTTGAAGTGTGAACCGCTGAAAGATTCAATCTTTGACACATTGGGTAAGTTACGAGCATTCAGTAGAGGTGCAACATCCCTCATATTCAAAGTAACCTCCATGACTCCTTAATTGATTTCTTTATTCAGTGTGTATGGTGGTGTAGACATCTCAATTCTTTCCTTAAGATTGTTGGATGCGAATAAAGAAAACAATAAAGAGACAATGACATTAGTAACAAGGAACAACCAAGGCGCGGATTAGGCTGTCCTTAAGGAAAGATTTCGCCCCTTCCAGTAGTGCAGAAAGGCAACAGTGGCGTCTTTCTCACTAGATACAATGGTTTAGCAGGCTAACTTGCACTCGAACATGCTGCTCTCTAGAACAACGGTACAACTCTCTTTGACGGCTAACAGTAAGAAGAGAAGAAGAAGAGGCTAGGGTTGTTTCGCGAGTTCTGTTTCTCTGGATGTGGAAGTGCTCTGTATGGACGCACAGTCCTAATTATATAGAGGTAAGGTCGGTCACAGCTAGTTGGTTTCCAAAACAAATAAGAAAGAGAAACCTACTAGGAATAGAAGTCCAAAACTTACTGCTAAAGCAAAACAAGTTTAGGCAATTGGCCAAGCCACTACCCACTAGCTAGACACACATAGTAAGCCCAAGCCCAATCCCGAACCCGACACAAATCAGTGCGGGCGGGCGGGTGGACGCGTGTGTGTGGCTTTGTGTGAGTCCTCCCTCCTAACACAAAAGCCTTTGTACTCTAAGGGCACGCCCTTATGGTAGAGGAAGTCCTCATATACTTACATAGCTAGTGGTGGATAACCAATGTGGGAATATCTTCTATGCACAAAAGTTGAGAGAACACTCTATGTTCTTCTCCTCCATTTTGCACACACACACTTAGTACTTTGAAATACAAGAGATTCCAACATAATATACCTAATGATGTCTCTGAAGTCTTCTCAAGAGTAGGTATTGATGTGAATTCGCTTTTTCTACCATCTGGAGAGGATCTGGACACTAGGATTTGGATGTCGGCTTAAGATGGGGTCTTTCTTGTGACTGATGCTTTTGAAGTAATCAGAAAGAAGGAAATGAAGGTCAACTAGCATAAATGGGTGTGGAATAGGCATATACATCCAAGGAAAGCAGGGCTTGTGTGTAAAATAATTCAAAATGCTATTCCTATTGATGATAGGGTCAGAAAGAAGGGCATTCAGATTGTTTCTAAATGCAGGTTATGTGGCAAAGATGAGGAAAGTTCAAGCCATATGATGTGGGAATGTGAGTTCACGAGGACATTGTGGTGCTGGCTTTCTTAGATTTTCAAAGTGGCATTGCCTCTACTGGAACTTCAAGCGGTAAGAAAAGCATGCAATCATCAGAGTCCAATTAAACAAGAACTTTGGAATGTAGCATCAGTGGAACTAATGGTGGTGGTTTTGAAAGCAAGGAACAATATTTTCTTCAAGGAACAAACTCTCAACCTAGCGGTGATTAAGAAAGACATTCTGCAAGGAACTACAAGGCGGATTGCTAGCCATAGGAATAATGTTAAATATAGTGGATAACCTGAGTTTACTTTCTCAACTGAATGTGAGAGGCAGAGCTAAACCCGCAGCCAGAATTCAGGAAGTATCATGGATACCACCTGACATGGATGTGGTAAAAACAAACACAGACGGTGCATCTATTGGGAACCCAAGCAATGGTGGAGCAGGGGTAATATTTATAGACTCAAATGCAGCACTTCTAGGATTCTTGGTCAAGGTTTCGGGGTTGTCACAAACTTTGTCACAAAATGACAGCAGTGATATTGGCAGTGGAGAAAGCAGTTCATATGAACTGGAAGAAATTGTTGATTGAGTGTGATTCAATGACAGTTGTACTAGCAATCAAGGGTGAACACCTTCAATTCCATGGTCATTAAAGCCTACGTGGGTCAGAGCAATTCAAAAACTTCAGCAGTGGAGGATAACACACACACTAAGAGAAGCAAATTTTGGTGCAGATGCAGATGCTGCAGCAAAGAAGGGATCTCATTTGAGTTGTAGAGAAACACTATGGAGCTTAAACAGGCCTTCCTTTATCACATCTGTTGAATGCCTGTTTAGGACATACTATCGATTTGACTGGGAACCTCCTGTAGTTAGATGAATAGTTGTAATTCACATCTCTAGCTATAACATTCTTTATATTATAGATTAATAATATATCCTTACTTCTGTCCGAAAAAAAAAGGAGGAAAATCCTTTCGACAAAGTTACCATAGAACTGTTCCTAATGTTGACTCACCATTTTCAACCTATAAAGCGTCTCTGACTGCTCCATCCAATATGGAGGTAAGCATTGTACCTAGGGGTCCTAACATTCAAGTTGATAGGTGAGAAACAATATTTTGTGTTGACGGTTGGAGCCACAAATAGCTCTCTGTTGTATGCTTCATTAACGTGGCACGATGGGGTGCATTATGTGAAAAGCCCCATTATTGTACATTCTGATGGTAACTTAATAATATGAAACAACATGCTGTTGCATATTCGACAAAGATGTAAAACATGTAAAATGTGGTAGAGCAGCCGTAGACAGGTCTGCTTCAGATTATGTTTGTTTGTCAGTATTTCGTTTACTCATAGATCTACGGTTGTAACGATCTAAACAAAGGCATGAATATTATGTTTGCATAAAGTAGTTAATGATGACATGTGCCCATGAAAGTATTTGCAATGTGATAATGTGATAGTCCAACACACCCTGCAGCGTGCAGCGTATCACTTCCTCTGATACATTGATCGGGTTGTCTGTGCGTTTTGCCTTCTCCAAACCCTGCTGCCAAAATTAAATCTCGCTACAATAATATGTATGCATTCTAGAACAAGCCCAGCTGATATACCTCTAATGTTTCTTAGTCATTACCAGTTTACCACTCTGCAATACGATTTAACAGGAGAAAACATAGTATGTCTGGCTTGTGCACTTCATTCCCAATTAGGTAATGGTGACAAAATGGAGTCAATAGTCATCAAAATCTACACCCACTTCACCAAGTACAAATTATTGACTGATATTCCATCTTGTTCTTACACCATCAATAGTTGGGCCGCGGCCTTGACTGAATTTCAAAATTATTCTAAGGCATGCATGGACAATATGTTGATGAGACCTCTCCTTTTGGAACTTTGTTAATTTTGAAGGACTCAATCTTTTCTTCTAATTAATGTTTAAAAGACTGTTTAACCCCTAATGGTTTGTCCACTGGATATGTTCTAATGCGGTAGACAACAGAGTTTATGAATTTTTTTCACATCCTTAAGGATTAAGAGCTAAGGCTAGTTGATGGGGGTGTTGAAAAAAATGGATACGAGGTGGTCTTGTTTGTCTTTGTATATATTTTCTATTTTCAATATATCCATATGCACTAATTGTTGAGGAATAACGATACCAATCGATTCCCACTACACAGATAATTTGTACTTGAACCAACTATTACTCCAAACAAATTCTAAATATCCACTAGAACTAACCTAGCATGCCCAACTCTCTAAACAACTATCAACAACAAATAATAATGCAAAAAAAATAAAGCATACCACAACACAAAGATATACCGTGGTTTGGCCAATGATGCCTACTTCCACAAAAGCTAATCCTTTTTTAACGTGGGAAAGAATATTATAATCACTCCTCTTAAGTCTCTCCACCTTACTAGATCACTCCTCTCTCTTTACAGGCTTTTCTCTCTGCAAAGATTTTCTCTCAATTTTGATAGCTCTCAAAATTGGGTCTCTATTTAAGACTTAGGTTTTCCAAAATCTTGTTTCTGTTTATATAGTAAACCGCAATCTTGCGGTTACTGTAGAAAAATAGAAACTGCGAAATTAGACATAGGCGCGAGCGCGCTCTCGACAAGGCCAATGTCGAGCGCGCGCGCCCTCAAATGCCTGTTTTGTTTTCCAGTACCAAGGGCGTGGGCGTGCCTTGGATTTAAACCAATCTGAGCGCACGCGCTGTCACAGCCCGAATTTCTAAATAATTAAAAAAAATGAATAATTGAAATATAAATATCTCAACCATCACTTGGTTCAATTGTCTAAAAACCCAGGCTATGACGGGGTGGATACAACACATGTCAAAACCTAAAACCCACATCATAAAGAATCTTAACAACAAAAATCTCCAAATTCCTCAACTATCACTTTATTAAAAACTTTCTTCCATCCCAATACAAACATAAACAAACTTTAAGAATAATAATTTCCAACATCGTATTCTCATGTCATATGAAAATGTAACCTACGTTATTACATACTTCCAAAAGATCAGACCTAATAAACTAAACTCCCAGACTGCTCCAGGCGAGAATCCAAATCAAACGCCGAGGTTCCACTGCCTTCCACCTATGTTCCCAAGAACACACCCACGTTGCCAAAACAAATCAAACATGGGTCAGCAAAATGGAATTTGCTGGTATGAGTAAACTAACCACATATAAACATTATCATACTTTAATTATCCAAACAATCACTTTATATTTTCCCATAACTTAATCATTTACAGCTTAGAAGACAGGTAGTTCCGTCATTTCAACCGGCATAACTTCTTCCCAAGCAAAACTTCCATCTTATTAACTCATTCTAATAACTTGTTTTAATATCTAAATCATTGAATTAAAACTTACCGATATCCACTGCTGTATAAGGGTAGGACCGCGTCCCTGCACAAAATGTTATTAAGTCCTACCCTCCTGCAAAAGAAAGTTAGAACTTCTAACATTTGTCGATATCCTATAGGTATTCAGAAGTAAACCCAAACACACTCGCACAATCAACTTAATTTCTCTTATTAATTAATCAATTTCTTTTCTTATACACATATTTCACAAACTATGTACCTTAGGTCATTCCCGCCACATTCAAGGAATACCTATCATATCACTAACGGGCCATTCATGATACATTCAATGAATGCCCTAGGTCATTCCTGCCACATTCAAGGAATACTCAATCCTACATTCCCGTACACTCAAGGAATACAACTAACCCGCAAGGCGAATACCTTAGTTCCTCTTTAGGGCAGTCCACTACAATCTGGTCATTCATGGCACATTCAATGAATACCCTTATATAGCGCTAACGGGTCATTTATGGCACATTCAATAAATGCCCACCTAACATATGACATCATCAGTCATAACCTCAATTCCAAAACTTGAGGCGTGGAGAGTTCTAAAAGAGTGCGGTAAATTTGTTTACGCATTATTGAACTTTATTTTATATATCATTTTAGAGAACGAATGAGTATCTTGATTCCTGTATTTTTTGATTTACGCGTTATTAATTTCAGGGATGTCTTAGTGTCATAACGTTGCATATCATAAAATACTGCAAAATCACATAGTAGTTAATACACATACACACGTATATATAGAGGTCTTAGCCTAAAGTCAAGTATGCTAATAGTCTTAGACCTATCTTAATAACCCAAATCATAATCCGAGTTAAAAGGTCAAATTGGGTCAACTGGTCAAAGTCAACCCTGGTCAACAGTCAACCCTGGTCAAAGTCAAAGTCAACCATCATGGTCGAAGTCAAACTGTCGTTTCCATGTTCAACAGGTTGGGGTCATAGCCATGGTTCATGGCTAAGGTCAATAATGCATGGCTCAAATGCGCCATGACTAAGGTAATGGTTCGGACCGCTGCAAGCCCAAACCTTAGAACCCGAAAGTCTAAAACCAACTTATTTATTCCACGACCCAATTGGATCTATATTAAGTCATATATGCCCTAAGCAATATTATTAAATTTGCCCAAAACCTTTTAAACTGAATCGCCCAAAACACAACCGAAGTTCGGCCCGAAAATTAAACTGAAACCGGCCCAACAACTAAAATAGAATCGGGCCTAACATAAAATATAAAGTTTTGGCCCAACAAAACTAAAACATTTCGGCCCAACTAACAATAAGGTTTTGGCCCAACCAATTTAAACTTGCTAAGGCCCAACCCAAAATTTACTATTCATCTTCTCCAACAGCCTCCACCACCAGCCCAAATCGACCACCACCAATTCCAAATCGCCACCCAAAAAAATAACCAACCGATTTTTTTTGATTCAAACCCCTACAACTTTAATAAAAGCTAATAAAACCTCAAATCCTTAAATCTAGATCTAGAAATTTTTACTGCCGCCATTAATAGTTTCTCCAAGCTTTTAAACTGCCCCTTTACTTTACATAAAGACTCACTCACTCGCTACCACCAACTATAACGCCACCACCACGAAGTTCAAACAAACAAAAATATAATAGTTCAACCCACGGTATCCACGAGTGGGACGTTTTTCTGGGGGAGGAGGAGGTTTGGGGCTCGCGCCTCCATTGACGCTCCCTTTAAGCTTCCACAGCCCCCTCCAAACCAACATTCAATCACCAAACAACAAGTTCCAGCCCAACACAAACCACCCACGCACAGCAGTTAACATAAACGGTACTGACCACCATTAACACATTTATACAAAGCTTAATAATACAACCTCCATTAACACATTATCTTGTTTTATTGTCTCTGGCCGCCATTAACACATTATTCAAAGCTTCCAACAGTTAAATCCCCATTTCCGATATTTAGCGAAGTTTAATAATACGACCGCACGACGTAGAATAAAACAAGATAATAAGTAGTATCCCTATGCAGAAATCTTATACAGTATACCCCGATACACGAAAACGATAACTTCGGTGAAATAGCAAGAATAGCTACTCACCTTTAGCGCGCTCCTGTTCCCAGCAAAATCTCCAGCAAGAAACTTCTCTCTTTCCTATCTGTGAAACTCTCTTTTCTGAAAAACTCTGCGATTTCTTGACCAACCTATATTTTTTTTTTTTACGTTTTAAAAAACAACCCCCGAAATAGGGAAGAAAGTTTATCCCATACCCACGTCTCCTATTTCCACTAACACTTATCCTATTTTTATTATATCTATTATCTATTATTATTATCTTTATTATTATTATAGAAAAAAACAAAGAATAAAAACACGGGGTGTTATACGGGCTCTCAGACCTTTTTCTCGCAAACAGAACTTCTTTCTCATCCTCATGTGAGGGATAACTCCAATATTAATGCCATCAACAACAAAAAATTTACATTTTTAAGGATCAAGAGCTAAGGCTAGAAATAAATATAGCGTGCTGAAAACAATGGATACAAGGTGGACTTATTTGTCTATGTACATATTTTATTTGCAATAGAGATCCAAATGCTTTATCCAAAGAAATAGTATTTCTACACAAGTACTTGAGGAAATGAAAACAAATCCAAGCGCCAGCTTAGGATGGTTATGTCTGTTGGCGTTGTTAACTATAGGAAGCTAGATCAAGAACATAATGGACTTCGATTGATTAGCACAACAAATAAATTCACTATTATAATGATGCGGAATAAACGAGATTTAGAAGAAAATATGCAAAGATCTTCAAAAGGGAGGATTGATTTAAGGAGGAAAAATATTGAATAGAAGAATTGTAGAAATTGAGAGAGAAAAGTATAATAGGTTTTGGAGATTTGATAGTTTGATAATTGAATGAATGAACTAAACTACAATGACCTCTTTATATAAGACATACTTGATTAATAAGGAAACTAGACTTCTAAATCTAACATAGACTTCTAAAACTAATTAAACTCTAAATAGAAAATAATAAATATTCCAAATTAAATAATAGGGTTAACTAGTATTAACACCACCCTTCCTGAGCCAATTAGGACCCCCATACTTGATTAACAAGGTAACTAGACTTCTAAATCTAACCTAGACTTCTAAAACTAATTAAACTCTAAATAGAAAATACTAAATATTCCAGATTCCTAATAAATAATAAATAATAGGGTTAACTAGTATTAACACCACCGCACAAAAAAAAAAAACACACACACACACACACAAAATTCAAAATTGAGTTGACCGTGTTATTTTGTTTTTTTTGGGCTTAACCCTAAATAATAATTTTAATTTGAAAATAATAATCTTAGCGCAAACAAAAGGAATTATGGTAAGAAAGAGGGGCTAGTAATCCTACATCATTCTTCCCTTCTTTTGAAAAACTCGACCTCGAGTTGATGATAAAAAAAAAAAAATAACATTGTTTTGTCAAAAACAATATTTTCACAATCTTTCCAACACTTCTTTCGACTTCTTTGGTAAAATTTTTGTAGTATTTTGTTTGAAATAAACACATGTCCAAAAGAAGCTTCAAATGAATTTTCAATGAATTTCTTTCGACAACACTTCTTACAATATCTTTTGCGCTTCTTCAAATAATATGTAACTATTGGAGAAGAGAACAACACAAACAGATCTTCATAAGATAGAAAGATAAAAGTTGGTGTGCACTCTCCTTCTTGAAAAAACTCTATCTTTTGAAAAATCTCACATTTTTGTCCAATTTGTAGACTTCGAAAATTGGAATCTTCAAAAGCAATGTGTGGAGTATTCTTTGTAACTTATGGAGAACCAACATAAGAAACAACATCTTCTTCGTTCATAGTTTTAACTTCTTGGAGAGTATAGACTGGTGTTGGTGGATGTGAGATTGGAGGTATAATTGGAGTGGTAAGGAAATTTTTCGATGGGTATATAGGAACAATGGTCTTATAGATTATTGCAAAGGTGCTAGGGTTTGCAAAAGTTATAGTGTGAGGGAATGGTTCTTTGAACATATTCATAAGTCTCGTCTTCAAAGCTTCAAGCTTTGAATCAATGCTCAATTCTAACTTAAGATTGTTGATAGTGTCGTCGATAATGTCTACTAGTTCTTTCTTCGTAACATATTCAACCATTGAGAGAAACAATTTTGGGGGTTTGTTGAAGTGGTGGTGGTGGATCGCTTTCTAGATTAGAATCTAAAATGTGGGGCTCTTAATACCAATTGATGCAGAATAAATGAGATTTAGAAGAAAATATGCGGAGATCTTCAAAATGGAGGCTAGGATTGATTTAAGGAGGAATAATATTGAATAGAAAATTTGTAGAAGTTGAGGGAGAAAATTATAATAGGTTTTGGAAATTTGATAGTTTGATAATTGATAATTGAATGAATAAATTAAACTAAACTACAATAGCCCATTCCCTGTGGACTTTGAATGATTGATAATTGATAATTGAATGAATGAACTAAACTACAATTCACATTATATCTGAGCTTTGATCTAGACTTTCTAAGAATTATGGTGAGAAATTCGGAAATTAGGGACCTTCAATGCCCATTCCCTCTGGGTGATGGAGCCTCGAGCGAAGACAACTCGCGATGGAAAAGGAGAAACACAAGAAGAGAGGAGAAGATCAGTAATGAACCAGAGATAAGGCAAGCACTTCTGGAAAATAGGGTAAGAAAAGAGAATGCAACTGAAGATGACAAAATTTCGGTGGTTAACTATGGAAAGGATGATCGCCATTTTAAAAGCTTGGATTTCACAGGCAAAGTAGGATCTTTACAGGACACAAAGGTAACAGTGATTAATCTTCTCACAAGTGATGAGAAAAGCAACAGTGAGCCTGAAGAGGACAAAGGACAGACAGAGAAGGACAAAGGGAAGAAAGTTGTGGAAGACCTTGACACCTGGATGAACCAAGAAGGGGAGTGTGAAAAGGATGAACCATGGGAAGATTGTGAATCTGATAATTTCCGGTGTAGTGGGGATTTACTTACCTCAAACTAAAATAATTGAAAAGATAGGGGAAGGGAGTCGCAGGTTGCAGTGTGGAGGGTCTTTTACTATGTCTCTAGGGGAAGAGGAGGAGGATGATAAGCAATCAAGGGTTCAGTGAAGTATAAGAAAGGAAAGAATAAAGTTGGTTTTGTGATGAACTTCTCAGATGAAGAGGAGGCAGATTGGGATGACAGTGGTAGGAAAGATAAGATATCAACTTTTGCTTCACCAAGTGTGGATCATGGTCTCGCGATGGCTGTTCCTCAACAACCACCTCTATTTTAATGTTAGCATGGAATTGTCATGGTATTGGCACCAACACGGCGGTTCGATCTCTAGAGGGCCTCATCCGAGAACACGAACCAGATGTTATATGTTAAGCTGAAACAAAGGTAAATAGTAGGAGGATAAAGGGAGTAGGGAAGATGATTAAATATGGGAGGAGCTTCTATGTGGATGTTGATGGTAGTAAAGGGGATTTGGCAGTTTTCTGGAAGGAGGACTGCGACATCGAAATTTTGGGAGGTATAACAAATCAGATCACAGGTAAATACAATAATTTCCATTCTAATATCAGTTAGTACTTTACTTTTGTATATGGGCATCCTGTGGCACATCATAGAATCAAAGTATGGGATGAAATAAGGGATCTTGCTCCCTATATTCCAGACCCTTAAGTTATGTTTGGTGATTTTAATACTATCACATGCCTAGATGAGAAGTACAGAGGTAGAAATGTTTATACCAAATATATGCATGATTTTAATAAGTTCATTAATAATCTCAGTCTTTTTTACTTAGGTTTTTCTGGTCCTAGATATACTTGGTCGAATAATAGGGGGCTTAAGAATCATATTCTTGAACGCCTGGATAGGGTTTAGCTAATATAGACTGGTTGATGCTTTTCCCTGATGCACATGTTAAGATTCGATCCAATGCCTCATCTGATCATTTGTCTTTAACAATAAATTTGCACAAGCATGTTAAATTACCTCCTAAACCCTTTAGGTTCTTTAAAATGTGGTTTGCTGATGATTCATGCAAGGAGGTGATCCATAAAACATGGAATAAAAAGGATTTACCTGCTAGCTGCAGTAATACTTTGTATAAGATCAAAAATACCTCTAAAGATGTTATAAAGTGGAATAAATAGGTGTTTGGTAACATTTTTAATAATATCAAGGCCATTCAGGATAGGCTTGACAAAGTCCTCTCTGAAAACATGGGTGAGGAAAATTATGCCAAAGCCCAAGAGCTGAAAAAGGAGCTGCTCATGTGGACAGAGAGGGAAGAAAGTTTTTGGCAGCAAAAATCCAATGAACACTGGATTAAGGAAAATGGGAGGAATACAAGATACTTCTACCTTTCTACTCTCTATAGGAGGAGGAAGAATCTTGTGACCAAGCTTAAAGGTGACAATGGAGGTTGGCTACAAGGAAGGGATCAAGTGGGAGATAACATTAACCACTTGTTCACTAACTTGTTCACTTCTGACTCTCCTGACCCTAATCAGGATGTTCTGTCTCTTTTCCAACCTTGCATCACAGAAAGGGAGAATAACTTACTTATTGTTATCCCTAGTGAGCAAGAAGTATGGAAGGTTGTCCACAAGATGGGCAAAACTAAAGCTCTTGGACCTGATGGTTTTCAAGAAATCTTTTACTATGAATGTGGGGAGTGACATTACCCAATTTGTCAGAGATTTCTTCATGTTTGGGTTTATGCACCCTAAAATGAATAAAACTTTTATCACTCTTATCCCAAAGATTAGCAATCCAGATCAAATCTCTAAGTTTAGGCCTATTAGCTTGTATACTTTTGCATACAAGATTGTATAAAAAAATACTTGCTAATAGGCTTAAACCTTACCTAAACAAAATTGTTTCACCATTCCAAGGTGTTATTGTTAAAGGAAGAAATATTGGGGACAATGTGGGTTAGCAAGTGAGATGTTCTACAATATGGATCATATGACAAAGAAGAAAGATGGGTGGATGGCTCTTAAAATTGATATGGCTAAGGCATATGACAGAGTGGAGTTGAGTTTTTTGGATAACCTTTTTGAACAACTTGGTTTCTGTGGGAACTGGATGGGGCTGGTTTAGAGCTGCCTCTCAACTGTATCCTTCAGGGTGTTACTGAATGGGTCCCCATTGTCACATATTATCCCACATAGGGGTATTAGACAAGGAGACCCATTATCACCCTATTTTTCATTATTGTCACAGAAGCCCTGTCAAGACTGATTCTTAAGAAGGAGAATGAGGGTATTATACATGGGATCAAAATCAAAAGAAATGCTTTCTGCTTTATGCAGATTATCTTATCATCTTCTCCAAAGCAACTATGGATGAAGCTGTGGCTTTGGAAGATATTCTGGAACAATATTGTAAGGCCTCAGGCCAGCTAGTCAACAAAGATAAGTCTAGCATTTTCTTTAGTAAGAATGTGCATTTGGATCAACAGAGGCATATCAGGAGGACCCTTAATATGAGGAAGTTCTCTAGAAATGATAAATACCTTGGAGTCCCCATCATTCTTTCTAGAAAGAAAACTAAGGATTTCAACTATTTTGTGGACAAGGTCCATTCAAAGATTCAAGAATGGAGGGCAAATGTCCTTTCCCAAGCTGATAAGACAGTGCTTATCAAGGCAGTGGCTCAGGCTATGCCTTTATATGCAATGTCTACCTATGTTATCCCTCAAGGGATTTGTGATAAGATTGATGCTGCTTGTAGGTCTTTCTAGTGGCAAGGGTGAAATCCAAACAAGGTTATACACACTGTGAGATAGGACAAGTTGTGTAAACCTAAAGACCAAGGAGGGTTAGGGTTCAAGATGGTTAGGTAGATTAATAACTCTCTGCTATCAAAGCTGAGTTGGAAAGCATTGACTCTCTATAGTATAAACTTTCAAAGCGATCTATCATAAATGGTGGCCAAGGGGAGGTAGAAAAAACCTTCCTTATTCTGCCTCACCCTTTTGGAAGGGATTTTATAAGAATTTCAGCTCCAATGATAAGGGGCTTCTGTGGAATATTGGGGATGGGTGTAGTACAAATGTGCTTACTGACCCTTGGGTAACAAGATTGAATAAGCCTATCACCCTAAAAGAGTATTGCTTAAGAGATGACATAGATCCAAATATGAAGGTTAAAGACCTTAAGACAGCTCTGGAGAAGGCTGGGATTTGGCTAAGCTGGAAAACTTGTTTCCAGCTAATATCGTCCAGGATATTCAAGAGATTAAGGTCAGAGCTTTGAATAGCCCTAATAAACCCATTTGGTTTGGGACAAAAAATGATAATTTCTCTGTTAAGAGTGCTTACAAGCTAAGCACTCTAGAGAAAGGGGAAGGACAAAGCTCCAGCTACCAACAGAGATCCATCAATAGAATATGGGGTAGGGAGCTGACAGCCACATGGAAACTCTTCATATGGAAACTATATATGGGGATGTTGCCTACTGGGGATATCCTCAAAGCTAAACAAATGGTAGGTAATTTTGATTGCCCTTTTTTGTGGGAAGGAGGTTGAAACTGGTACACATCTTTTCTTTAAGTATGACTGGATCCGGGGGATCTGGTTCAGATCAGAGATAAATATTAAAATAGATGTGTATGACTAGGACACAAGAGGATGGATAGATGAGATTATGCAATTGAGTGAAAATTGTGATAAGAATGTAGCCAAGTTGGCTAACTATGCTTGCATCTTGTTGTATGGTATTTGGGAGTTGAGGAATTCATGTAAGTTCGAGAAAGGAAGCCCAAATGGAGAGAAGCTGCTGAGGAAGACATACAAACTATGGCTGAAGAATTTCAAGGCTTTTGATCAGGGAGTCTCTAGTCCAGCTTCTAATACAAACACTCATGATTCTACTTAATTACTATGATGTTTATAATATACTACAATAGATTATGAGGAGTATATATACTTAGTCTAATATCCATTTTGATGCTGCCTATAATAAGGATACAAGGGAGGGAGCTGCTGGAGCCATTCTATGGGATGGAGATGGAAGGATTGTGGCAATAGCTTGCAAGGAGTTCAATGCATGATCTCCTGAAGAGGCTGAGTATATGGCAGCAGAGGTGGGTACGATGCTGGCAAAGAAAGAAGGGCTAAAGTTTGTCAGACTACAAGGAGATTGTAAACAAGTAATCACAAGACTACAAAACCCAGAAAAAGCTAATTGGAGGATGTAGAATGTTGTCAAGGGCACCATCAGGGTGTTAGATAGTTGCTCTCCCTGTAATTTCTTTTGGATTCCTAGGAACCTTAATACACTACAACAGAATCACCTAAGAAAAACATGTACAGTGTGTCTTTTATCCTAAAAAACCACGCACAAAAAGTGATTGATGGTGACCCGTTTATAAGCATGTCTTAAATTTTAAACCACGCTTTGGTAAGCGTCTTTTGCCTTGGAAAATACAATAGCCACTTTAAGAAAGAACCACTCCTAAGTTAGTGTGGTTTTTTGAACAGACACTTCTGGGGCGTGGTTTTTGGGTTTCATTTTTTTTTTTTTTTTTAAAAAAAAAGAAATTTGACCTAGACATTCAGACTCAGCAGAGCTTTTTGGTGAGGCCCAACTAAGGCCCATAAAATATTTCTAAAGGACTCAAACTTAACCCAACTGAGTCCCTATTTAACCCACTAAATCTGCAGCACAATCCAACTAACAGGAAGTAAAATTCAACAGGGATGTAAATTCAGGTTGTAGACTCCATGCTATTTAAGTAACAGAGAGAAACTCTAGAGGACAAATCGGCCGAAAGAGAAACTCTAGAGGACACGTTATTTTTGTAATCACTCACAAGGACCGGGTGGATGAAAGTTCAAGTTTACCCTTGACGCGAAATAAGAACGGCTTAGGTAGATGAAAGGTCAAGTATACCCCTGAAGAAAAAAAATAAACGGCCCGACCCAACTGAAACAACCCGGTTATGAACATTGATTGTTCATACCCACAATAGGTATGAACAATCATACTTATCCATGTATGAACAATAGCTATGAATATTGATTTTCATACCCCCAATTATGAACATTAGCTATGAACAATGAGTGTTTATACCTATTTGAGCTATGAACAAGCATTGTTCATACATATCAATGTATGAACATTGATCCAGTTATGAACATTGATTGTTCATACCCACAATAAGTATGAACATTGATTGTTCATACCTACCCATGTTGAATATCAGCTATGAACATTGATTGTGGCTATGAAAACATGAACCCAAAACAGATATGAACAATAACTGTTCATACCCCAAATTATGAACATTAGCTATAAACAATATGTATGAACAATAAATGTTCACACCCAAAACAAATATGAACATTGATTGTTCATACCTTCTTTAGGTATCCAAAAAAACATGAACCCAAAACAGATATGAACATTGATTGTTCATACCCAAAACAGATATGAAAAATACGTGTTCATACCAACAAAAAAACATGAACCCAAAGTAGATATAAACAATAAATGTTTATTTCCAAAACAGATATGAACAATACGCGTTTAATAGTAAAAAATGAACAATCATTGTTTGATTAACATTAAAATTTTAGAGGATTTTGGTGGAATCGAACCACCATCACCTTTGGATATCACTTTTACCCAAATTTGAATAAGTTATTCACATTAGCTATGAACATTGATTGTTCATACTCCCAATTATGAACATTAGCTATGAACAATGAGTATTCATACCTATTGGAGCTATGAACACTATTTTGTTTGATAATTAGTCTGGTGCCGCCATCTCTAGCTTTGTTTGATAATTAGCCATTGATACTATCGTATAAAAAGCTAGAGTTATTCTTTGCAAGGAGGTGTTATTATCGTCTAAAAAGGGTCTGGTTGGTTAGAGAAGGAGGAGTTTTGGCCTTTTGGGTTTTCTCTCTCGTAGTTTTGTTTTATTCACATAAGGGTAAAAAGGGAAATAAAATTAAAAATTAAAAACCGGGAGAACTTATTTTGTCCTTGAGGGTTATTTTAATTAAAATACTGGGTCCGTAAGTGATTAAAACATGAAATTTGGTTTTGTAAGTGGTTTCTAAAATAGGTTGTCCTCTACCGTGATTTTGGCTCAAAATTGGTCCAGAGGACCAATTTCTTGATTTAAATAATATATAGTATTTAGGAAAAAAAAAAAAACTACAATAGCATATTTATATAGATAAATCATACTTGATTAACAAAGAAACTAGACTTCTAAATCTAACATAGACTTCTAAAACTAATTAAATTTTAAATAGAAAATACTAAATATTCCAAATTCATAATAAATAATAATTCTAATTTGAAAATAATAATCTTAGCACAAACAGAAGAAATTATGGTAAAAAAGATGGGTTAGTAATCTTAGGTTGCTCTTGGGAGAAGACGCTTATATTCTTTCATTCTTTTTTCAATGCGCACATACTCACCAGTTGAGTAACATATACACCAATTTTTTTTTTTGGATAACAATAGACACCAATTCACCATGCGTTGGGTGGATTATTTCAACAGTTGGGTGAGTTTCATTCACTCACCGAAGTACAAAACGTCCACAGCTGGCATTAGCCATTAGGCATGCCAAATGCAGGAGTAATTTGGGCCAACACCCAGTCAGTCTAGTATGACTGTGTGAGAGCAGGAGATCCAAGCTTTGAGGTAAAAGGCCCAAATGAATGGGTCTACACAAATGAAGCCCAGTAAGTACAGACTGCTTCGTTGTACTTTCGTACTTCAGTAGTCAGTACCCACTGCAAGTCTCTAAGGTAAAGAGAACAAAATTTAATTTAATAATTTGTTATTCGTATATCTGACCATAGAACTATTTAAGACAAAAGTCAATTTTCCCTTGTCAATCCAATCATAGAAGGGTTAATAAATCAATACTTATCAATAAAATGGTTGATGCTACACTAGCTAAATCCGTCCATTAGTTCCAAATGACATAGAGACTGAACTCAAGTGTGCAGGCAAATATATTGGAAGTTTTCTATAGTAACGTTGAATAAGATAATTGTATTGAAGTAATTGGGCTGATTTTCAAAAAAAAATCGCTCTAAATTCACTTGAATTTTAATTTTGTCCTAAGTATAAAAACACGAGCTGACGTCACTATGTAAATTTAAATTTTCACTATGTAAATTTAAAATTTTATATGTAAAATACTATGTAAATTTATATTTTCATATGATGTAAATTTACATAGGTAAAGAAAACTATATAAATTTTAAATTTTCATGTGATGACGTTAGTCCAGTTTGTTTTTGAGCCGAAATTATTAATGAAAATGTGTCTTTGAGTTGAAATTATAAATGAAAAATGATAACGTGTGATGACTTCAGCCCGATTTTGGACTTAGAGTGAAATTAAAATTGAAGTGGACTTATGGCGAAATTATTATTGGGCTTTGTCCTTGGGCTGTAATCTCTGTATGTGACGACGAATGAAGAATGTCTCAACAATAACCTTGTTTAAAGCCGGTTTCTGGATACTTGTATTTGTTGGCGGGGAAAACCATATACAAGCAGATAACAGCGTTTAATTATTTCATTTTTTATTTGTTAGTCTCAGTGTCTCACTATATTCACTTCTATAAAAGCCAAACTTTATGTACAGGAATGAGAATATCAGAAGGTACCATAGCCTGAAAAAAAACAAGAATGGCTCCTTCTACCTTATGCCTACTCTTTCTCTGCCTTGTCGTAGCACTTGGTGCGAATTACTGCACAGCTACTGAGGCTGATAGCAAGGCAAATTTTTCTACTTATCCCATTTTTATTTGTTGTTACCAACTTACCATGCATGCATGTTGCACAATCTGATGCCAGGAAAACATCATAGACTAGTGATTCGAGAAACGAAACTTGATTAAGTAACACTTCATAATAGTGCAGCGATTGCTAGATATTCTTTCAGCGAAATTTTGCATCGTACTTGCCATCATTGGTGTACACTCTGCTCTGTAGATGCCTTTATAGTTTAATTATATGCATGCCTGATAGACATATATTGCTCTAATCATGCTTTTAAATTTTCACACCGAGCAGGGTGATACTAATGCCAACACTATGCTCATTATTTATCCATGTAGAGAAAACTTATAACTACATTTAGAACTTAATTGAACTTCCACTCCTTGGTGATACTAATGTTATTTGCCTTATAATTACTCCAACTAAAAGATGCATTCTGAAGTGTACTGTGTACAACATTCACAATGGCATACAAAGTTTTCCAACATTTGATAATCTCTGATAATTATCGAAAATGTGAAGTAAATGTGTTCTGAAAGAAATTTACAAAAACTTGGGATAATTGATACAAATTTTCCAGTTATCAGCGCTACCACCAATATTGTAGCGCGAGGTGCATGGAGTATACCACCAATATGTACATGGTTGTCTATGGAGTGTGCAGTCTTTTCTCCACTCTTCAATATTTGTGCAGATTTATGCAAGTTCACCAAGAAGGGTGATCTTTAGTCTCAGTGCCTGAATTTTGTTTACTCTGGATAAATTAATGCAGTCCTACATCGTGTACCTGGGTAATCTCCCAAAGGGTGATTTCTCAGCATCATCAGTTCACACTAGCATGCTTGAAGCAGTTGTTGGCAGGTACGGTTACTTGTTTTCCTTTTAACTCTTGTAAATAGAATAGATTACAACTTGTTAAGCAATTCATTTTTTTTTCCCGCTAACCTTAAGCAATTCATTTAAGGTCTTATGGAATAAAATTCTGATTCCGACTGAATGCAGTAGTCGCGCACCTTCAGCCTGGCTCTATAGTTACAAGAGGAGCTTCAACGGATTTGTAGCCACACTCACTGAGGAAGAGGCGAAGAAAATGACTGGTATGTATGTCCAAATATAGAGAAATAAGATGATTGTAAATTATGATTATGTTTCATTTTATGACTTGAGCTTGGATTATTAGGCATGGAGGGAGTAGTCTCTGTTTTCCCAAACGGAAAGAAAATACTTCATACAACACGTTCATGGGACTTCATGGGGTTCTCCCAGAACGTGACGAGGGCAATTGTCGAGAGCGATGTTGTAGTAGGGATGATTGACACCGGCATCTGGCCAGAATCTAAAAGTTTTAGTGATGAAGGATTTGGTCCACCACCAAGCAAATGGAAGGGCAGCTGCCAAGGCTTAACCAACTTTACCTGCAACAAGTAAATATCGCAATTTCCCCTCTTTACCTGTATTAGTAGCTTTACATTTAAGGGACTCAAATTGACTAGTAAAATATGTAGACAAAGTCCTTAATAAGACGTGTTCGAAATGCAGCAAAGTTATTGGTGCTAGATATTACCGGGCTGACGGCAAAGTACCTCCAGGAGACCTTGCCTCACCTCGAGATTCAGAAGGCCATGGAAGTCATACAGCCTCGACAGCAGCTGGACGTGAAGTGAGCGGTGCGAGTCTACTAGGCCTTGGTCTAGGTACTGCAAGAGGTGGTGTACCATCCTCTCGTATAGCTGTCTATAAGATATGCTGGGGAGATGGATGTTATGACGCAGACATCCTTGCTGCATTCGATGATGCAATTGCCGATGGTGTAGATCTTATATCTCTTTCAGTAGGAGGATCTTTTCCATCAGATTATTTTGATGACTCCATTGCAATTGGAGCATTTCACTCAATGAAGAATGGCATCTTAACATCAAACTCTGCTGGTAATTCTGGTCCTGATCCTTCCACAATTTCAAACTTCTCTCCATGGTCTCTGTCTGTAGCAGCTAGTACAATTGATAGGAAATTTGTCACAAATGTGGGGCTGGGTAATGGAAAGGTGTATGAGGTAAGCTAACCTTGTCCTGTTTTGTCACTCTTATAACATGTTCTTGATTGGTGTTAATAGATATTCTTGTGTTTTTAAAGGGAATCTCGATTAATACCTTTCCCGGAGATGACACGTATCCTATGATTTATGCTGGAGATGCCCCAAACAAAGCAAAAGGATGGACCGGTGACGAGTCGAGGTAATTTCAACTAATAGTCCGGAATTTAGATGCAGATAAGATGTTCAAGGACTGAAGTAATGAACTGAGTATATCTACCAAATTTATTCAAAACCTTTTCACTTGTAAGACTGTGACTTTTAAAACCGCTGATAATGGATGGATGTTGAACAAATGAAGGTACTGTGATCCGGATTCATTGGATAAAAATTTGGTGACGGGCAAGATCGTTCTCTGCGATTCATTGAATTCAGGAGCTGCTGCAGTAGCTGCAGGTGCCGTTGGTACTGTAATGCAAGATGTACGCTTAAAGGATGTTGCCTTCATTTTTCAATTGCCTGCAACCTATCTAAGCTTGGAAGATGGAGGAAATGTGTCCCAGTACATCAACACAACAAGGTCTCTCTCTCTCTCTCTTGCAGAGCGACCACCACCTTCAAAGACTTAAAAAAATAACCCCGCCAGTATAATCGACTAATCGTAATCACCGGCCTATAAATATCCGCTGCTTCGGGCCCCCCACCCCCAACACACACACACATCACTACCGTAAATGAAAGAGAAAATCGGTTGTAGCTCTCGAGCTTGCTATAATTCTTTGTTGCACAAATCAATTATTTTGTGTTTGGTAATTTGACAGTAATGCGACAGCCGATATATTCAAGAGTATCGAAATTAAAGATGAATCAGCCCCATTTGTAGTTTCCTTCTCTTCAAGAGGACCTAACCCAATCACAAGTGACATTCTCAAGGTAACTTTCCCTGCCCTAGTTTATCCTTCTTTTTCGTGTTTACTTTTTTCTTTCTCATAATTTCTTAGTGAGTACCTTTACGTCGTTTGCAGCCTGATCTCACTGCCCCAGGAGTTGAAATTTTAGCTGCATGGTCAGAAGGTACAACACTTACAGGATACCCGACTGATAAAAGAGTAGTACCATACAGCATAATCTCAGGTACATCTATGTCCTGTCCACATGTGACTGGTGCCGCTGCATATGTTAAGTCCTTCCATCCAACGTGGTCTCCTGCCGCTCTTAAATCTGCTCTAATGACTACTGGTAATCTTACAATTACATTATTCACATTTCTAAACTTAAACTAGTGGACAGAGATTCAAATTGTAATGAATTTACAAGCTGTTAACTAAATACAATTCCATGTATTGCTTTGCAGCTAATACTATGAGTGTTGCTGGCAACGCTGACGCCGAGTTTGCATATGGAGCGGGTCATATTAACCCTGTGAAGGCTGTAACTCCTGGTTTACTATATGATGCTGGTGAGGCTGATTACGTCAAATTTTTATGTGGTCAAGGTTACAGTACTAAGAGTCTACAACTCGTAACTGGAGACCAAAGTACATGTTCTGCAGCTAATAATGGAACAGTATGGGATCTTAACTATCCATCATTTGCTCTTAATGTTGATGCTAAGACATCATTCACACAAAGTTTCAACAGGACAGTTACCAATGTTGGTTCACCTGGTTCCGTATACACAGCAAAAATTAACGCCCCAACAGGCATCAATATACAGGTTGTACCGAATGTCTTGTCATTCAAAGCAATAGGGCAGAAACAGTCCTTTGTGGTGACTGTTACAGGAAGTTTAAGTGGAACTATGGCTTCTGGAGCTCTAGTCTGGGATGATGGCTTGTATCAAGTGAGAAGTCCTATTGCTGTTTATACTTCCAGCGAAGGTTCTTTGAATTAAGACAGTGCACATTTCCTATAAAATTTAGAGTGGGAACTCTTACAAGTATGTTACATGTCATGCATTTCCTTTCTGTCAAAGAATAAACAAATTTTTGCGATATTTTTTTCCTATGTCTATAAGCAAGAGTTCACAAAAAAGATGCGTCCTAGTTGGTAGGATATGATTGGAATTATACTGAGCAGCCCCTATTTTCTGTAATATATTCCTACTTGTATTTAAATTTTGTTTTGGATAACCTTCAAATTAAACTACATCTTTGGTCTGCTGACATGAACCTTTGAAATAGATAACCCAATCTGGTAAACTTCCTACTATGATGCACATGACACATTGACACCAGGTGACCTGCTCCCACTTCGAGACGAGGCCACAATTTGTCGACTTGCCCAACATTTAAAAAAAAAAAAAAAAACTTAAGCTGGGGTACGGTTAAGGCAGACTCCCCACCTGTTATTATTGCAAAAAGTTAAACCTTACAAGTCTCCTAAGAGTTAGATCATTAAAAGGAAGAACACGAAAATACTATACCGACAGACTTCAAGCCTAACATACATAAGATAGCATACTAGTCATCTTACAATCGAATCTAAGAAAGTAGTCATACTTCCTAATCATGATCGATTTCTTTAACAATCTTAGGATGATCCTTTTTAAGATGAGTCTGCGCTTTCTCATAGTTGCAAAAGAAACTTTCGCATGCACAACACACATAAGTGAGTCCCAAAGTATTATCCAAATTTTTTTTGGTGTAGTCCTCAAGATTTTTCATCTTTTTATTTTTCGTTAGCGACTTTGCTTTTTTTATCATTGCAAACGTAGGCTCTATTTCTCTTGAAAAATACTCTTGGATCTATTTGCTTCTTTTTTGTTTTACAGTAGTCCATTGATTTTGTTCTATAGAATGCGCTGCTTTTACGCAAAACAAGTGTTGGCGCTACATACCTTGCCCAACATTTTTGTTACGCTTAAAACACTAACTCCACTTTCATACCTTATGTCCTTATTCGAAGTACTAGTGCGTCACTACTACTGATCTGTGCATATGTCACATATAAAACATATTTTCTACGACTTTCGGAAAAGAGAGAAGAATGAAGACAAAATTTGTCCTTCTACCCAGTGAATAACTGGATAGAATATGTTTAACACCGTATAATAATATGGTACCATTTTAACCAGCTAAATCCATCCATTAGGTCCCGAATGACACCAACAGTTGTGCAAAAATGATTGAGGATATAATTAAGGTATACCGGACTACAAGTTTTCTTAGGTATACATATGCTTCAAATACTGTTTATAAAGTTCCCTCCATTTATGTCCTGTTAAGTCCTAATTCCTACCTAGCCTACCAATTTTCCATTGCTATAAGGGCATTTCCAATGGGGTGTAAACCGTATAGAGTGTAAAGTTTACACTCCAAGTGTCAAAAAACTCTTTTCAACAGGAGTGGTATACCGTAGGTAAAATAGACTATTAGTTGATAGAGGAGGTGGGGAATCCCCCATCTCGCTATTAGTACGTTGATAAATAGCTCGGGCGACACTTTAACCAACGTCCGAACAAAAAAAATAAATCGGACGTCACTTTAAGTCACGTCCCTTTCTAGTTCTAAAGTCATAATTTGTAATTTTTTAATTCGGACGTCACTGTTTAAATTAAAAAGACGTCACCGAGTTTAAAATCTAATTTTTTTTACACTTCTCCATTCTCCATTGAGAACTATAGAGTGTGAATATTTATAGGCTATACAATAATATGCAATTGGAGTTGTACAAACCTAATGGCGTCTACGTGGAGCTTATGTGGAGGTGTAATTTTGCACCCTCCATTAGATAACATGATGATGTAATATAATTGTACTCGCTACCAGTAGTTTTTACACCTAATAAGTTATGCCCATTCTTCTTCCGTTGATGTAGGATGATAGAATACCTATGTTCTAGATGATTCTAGAATATTATTATTAGTAGTTAAGTTATTTATTAATTTGTGTCAAATTAGAATTAATATTAGTTTTTATTTTGTATTGTTTATAGAGTCTAAAAAACCATATCTATAAATATAACTTCTCTAGTATTTTATGGGCCAACCCATTGTTATTGTTATGAATTGAATTACAATCAAGAATTCTCTCAATTGAGTTATCTTTGTTTATTATCTATCTTTCTACTCTAAAATTTCATCTTCTTCTTATTTATTGTTCTAATTTGTCTATATTTCTTCTTCACTTATCTACTAATTGAGATTTCCGTATCTCTTTTTTCTAAATCTTGTGGGTACGTAATTGGGGAGAGCAAGCTACAAGACTAAGTCAATGGTTAAATTTGGGTTTAGGATAATTGTAAAGTGGTTTACATCCCCTAATACTGACTATTGATCAACTAATACCTTGCCGCGTAGACTATGCTGCCCAAATGATCGTGCAAAGTAGAAAAACTGTGTGGCACATCAGATTTAAGTTTTAAGATTTAACATGTTGTACCTCTTTGTTCTAAAGTTGCACAAGTAACATTGAAGTTCCTAAGGGATAGAAAGCAGCAAGACCAAAATAAATAACTTTGTAAGGGGGGCCAATCAAATTATCCCAAAATTGTTATTTTAGATTTTTTAACTACAAAACGAACCACCCGCGCTTTGTAGTTTGGAGCTCTGTACTCATTCTCCAAATTAACCTTGAAGTTCCTAAATGGTTCAAAATCAGCAAGACCAAAACACCAAAACAAGTCACCTTGACTTTATAAGGGGGTCCAGCAAATTCACCCATTGTTTTAAGTTCTAGCAAAGATAGTATTTGGATTGAGATATTCGAAAGAATCGAATTCTTGATTCGAATTCCTTTGATACAGGCAGCTAGGGGTGTCAAAATGGCCCTCAAACCCTTAGCCCGCCCGCCCCGACCCGGCCCATGGGCCGAAAAAGCCCTCAAAATGAGGCCCTCACACATTCGTGGGCTGGGTGGGCCGACCCGGCCCTCAAGCCTTTGAGGGGAGGGTAAGGGCCTAGACTTCGAAACTTAAGCCCTCCCTTAAGCCTAGCCCTCATTAGGCCCTCAACATTTATTACATGTATTTTAATAAAAAATTTTACAATATATTTCATTTTAACATTAATATGCTAAAAATCACTTAAAAAAATGTTTATCTATTAAGTTTGCCAACCTTATAATTTCATTATAATATTTTATGAAATGAATTTAATTGATCTTAATTGACTAATATAACTTTAATAAGTTTTTTTAGTAGTTTGAAGGTTTAATTGTGAAGTGCATTCGATTTTATCATTTTTAACTAATGTTTCTAAATTTATTTTGTAAATCAAATATATAACATAGGATCCGGCCCTCACGTTTGGCCCTCAAGCCCGGCCCTTCAAGCCCTCTCGAGAGGGTTGAGGGGCGGGTAAAGGCTTCGAGATTTAAGCATTGGCCCGACCCGACCCGGCCCTCGAAGTAAATGAGGGTAGGGCTGGCCCGGCCCTCAAAGCATGAGGGCTTCATTGTTTGAGGGCCGGGCCAGCCCGGCCCAGCCCATTTGACACCACTACAGGCAGCTGGGTCATATCAATATATTAATATTAAAGCTCCCACAAGGGGTATTTTTCTAGCTCTCTTAAAATTCCACGTCATCAACTCGTATTGAAAAGATAAATTCTAACAATTCTAATTAAAATGGGAATCCTTCTCCTATTAAAATGGGAATTCCCCCTATTGAAAAAAATAATAATCCAACACTTCTAATTAAAATGGGAATCCTTCTCCTATTAAAAAATGGAATCACACTTCTAAATTAAAACATGATCCCTCTTCTAATTAAAAAATAGGTTTTTAAAACTTAATTAAAACAATTTGTTGAGAAATTAAAACGGGGTTTTAAAGACTTGATTAAAACAATTTGTTAGGAAATTAAAATGGGTTAGCGACGAAAACATGAATCACAATTTATTAGAAAATTTCTATATGTATAGTTATGATTGTTGAGTAAGAGCCGGTGCGTATGTTAATATTAAAGCTCCCACAAGGGGTATTTTTCTAGCTCTCTTAAAATTCTACATCATCAACTCCTATTGAAAAAACAAACTATCTCACTTCTAATTAAAACATGAATCCTTCTCCTATTATAATGGGAATTCTTTTCCCATTGAAAAATCCTATTGAAAAAGAAAAATCTAGTACTTCTAATTAAAACGTGAATCTTTCTCCTATTAAAAATGGGAATCACACTTCTAAATTAAAATGGGATCCCTACCCCAATTAAAAAACGGGTTTTTAAAACTTGATTAAAACAATTTGTTGAGAAATTAAAATGGGTTTTTAAGACTTAATTAAAACAATTTGTTGAGAAATTAAAATGGGTTTCTAAGACTTGATTAAAACAATTTGTTAGAAAATTAAAACGGGTTTTTAAAAATGGGAATCACACTTCTAAATTAAAATGGGATCCCTCCTCTAATTAAAAAAATGGTTTTTTAAAACTTGATTAAAACAATTTGTTGAGAAATTAAAATGGGTTTTTAAGACTTAATTAAAACAATTTGTTGAGAAATTAAAATGGGTTTTAAAGACTTGATTAAAACAATTTGTTAAGAAATTAAAATGGGTTAGCAACGAAAACAGGAATCACTACACGATTTGTTAGCAAAATTCTATATGTATAGTAATGATTGTTGAGCAAGTTTTTAAAGAACCGGTGCGTATGCATGAGTCTACTTTCTTGCCTGTGAGTATTTGTTGCTCATACTATCATACTATTGTCTAGAACAAAATTGGACATTCTATCTGCCCCTGTTGCATATATTTCAGCTGATGGGCAAACCGGTCAGATTGTAGATATTTCTTTGAATTGGTAACTCGGGGCAGATCTAGAAGTGTTGTCCTTGCCCTGGTGGGGGGAGCTTTTGGATTTCGTCAACAATACTTAACCTTCTAATTGTTTTCAAATAAGTCCTTCAACATTATATATTCAGCATTATTTTATATAACAATGTCACATAGACATAAAATACAAAGATCCAATTATCTACTTCTTTCAATTGGGAAATCAAAATTGTGAATGTTTGTGAAAGAAACAAACTTCTGAGTTTGATGTATTGCTTGGGAACTTTTTTTGCTCATAAATAATAACAATCAATCTTAAAAGAAGAATTTCAAAAAGGCTTTCAGACTACCATTCAGATGCAGATTATATATACAAACAAATAAATAACTTTATATATAATTGATTTGCTAACATACTTGCATAACTTTGCTTGAAACTTTGTAAGTAAGATTATGTCACAAAAAATAAATGTCTTCTATAGGATATTAGATCTGAAAAATCCATGCTCAAGGAAAACAATCTATATAACAAATTCGGGTGGTGTTGGACCAACCACACCACCCCCTAACCCTTAGATTTTCTTTACGACGTGGAGAATCCAAGAGTGTAAATGGGGTGTGGCTAGATAGTTGATACCTCCACATTTACCTCCACCTAAAGATGGTTAGTTTTTGGCAAAATTCCAAATGGTGGAGATAAATATGTAGTTGATACCTCCACCTAGAGATGCTTTTAAACTGAAGGATTAATGTACTAGTGTTATTTATAAGTGTAAGACAAACTTCAATAGGAAACATAAACTCAAACCTAGAAGATATAGAACTTGGAGTTTGGTTGATATTGAGTTTCTACGTACTTTGATAGGAATTCTTACACGGCTTCCAAATTGTAATTCACTAATGCCATATCATATCGCCCAGCAACCAGTGTTCAATTCTAAAAAACACTAGGTGGTAGTCGGGCGGTGGGAGAGTGCCTAGCGCTTAGGCCTTCTAGGCAGCGCCTAGACGAGCTAGGCGCTAGGCAGGTTTTTTTTTTTTTTTTAATTATTAATTGTTTATATATATAAAATCAACTTTATATACTTTTAAAAAATGCATATTAGTAATCCAACCACAAAAGTTAAGTTAAATCATAGCATGTCTCCTAACGTCCTAACTCAAATTAATGACATAATTAAGAGTTTCAACAAACCAAATATGTCTCATAAAGTCATAATCATCCAAATAAACGTACAAAAAGATAACATTATGACTTATGAACTACTCCACTAGGTCTACAATTCTTCCTTTCCATATCTTTCCACCACTCTCTAGCTCTCCATCAGATTCAAACTCATACTCTTCATCTCTCTCATCCTCGCTCTCCCCATCCGACACAAAATCTTCTTCATGAAATTCTCTAACATTATCCGCTCTTGATGATTCTCCAACCATACCACTTGTAAGTCCTGAAATGGGATCAACTTTTTCATCATCCCCACCATGAACAATCCATCCTTGTGCCTTACTAGCTAGCTTCACTAGCAAGTAATACATCTACCTCTTCTCCTTTTTCTTTCCCATTCTTGTCGATGAGTTTGGCATTAAATTGGACATAGACTAGATGTTCCAACCTTATTGTATCAAGTCTATTCCTTTTCTTTGTATGTATTTACACAAAAGAAAATGGAAGTTAAAATACTATTAGTACTCTGACTCTCTTAGTTTTATTTATTTAACAAACTTTATGGTTAGTACTTACTCCCTCAAAAACACTCCAATTTCTCTCGCATCCCGATGAACTTGTAGTCAGTGAGAGGATCCTTGAAGCCATTCTTTGCAAGTTTGGAGTATGATTGTCATAGTTAAACCACCATCCAACTAGTCAATAGATATATAAGGCAATAAACACAAATATAAATAGTGTTAATGTGTTACTTAGTATTAAATAATATCAGGCGGAATGGAAATGAGTAACTAAGTAATGAATATCTTACTTGGATCATACTTATCATCATTCTTGGCGCATCTTGCCACGGCCAAGAGTCTACCAAATGCACCTTCTTGTTTCTTATACACCAACAACTCATTATTTGTGAATTTATTTTGCATATCAAAGTCACCATGGAAGAAGTGCTCCTCTATACAAATAAAAATCCCGTTCATGACAATTGGATCCTTTCCTATACCTTGATCTTTGAAGTAGTAATAAGGATTCAAAAGGTAGCTGGCAGCCAAATGTAATGGACTGTCAAGCCGACCACTGCCTTTTTCTTCGATAATATGTATGACTGGATTGTAGTTAGCCGCCATATTTTTGATTGCCTCTTAATTTGATATCTTTTTTCTGCTTGCTTTAGTTCTCTATGTAAAAAGCCCATAGATGGCTTATCTCCGTCAGCAACACGAAGCACTTTCACTAAAGGAGCAAACACTTTCAAGCATAGTGTTACCCCTTTCCAAAAAGTCATACTCAACACGGTGGAATATGCCATTTTCCCCTTTGCAGTCTTGGACCATTTGCACTCCCCCCATTCATCACTAGTAAACATAGTTTTCAACTTCTCTTTTTTATCCATCAAACTTTGTAAAGTCAGGAAAGAAGGAAGTTGCAGATCTAGTAACTCCCGGCCTCACTATGTCACTTTTTTTTTTGTAGCTTTCCTCATCATCGACAATGTTTTATGATGTGAATGAATAAATGAAGATAGTGAACACCTTTGCCTTATCAATCACTTCTTTGAACCTTGGTAGCTTTCCAATCCCTTCAAGCATAAGGTTCAATGTGTGAGTGGCACATGAACTCCAAAACAAGTATGGTACCTTGTTCCTTAGTAAAACCGCCGCGGCCAAATTGTTCGAAGTATTGCCGGTCACAACTTAAACTACATTTTCTGCCCCAATTTCTTCAATACACTTATCAACATAAGAAGAAAATAAAATTCTCCAGTGTGTGACTCCTCTGAAACTTCCTTAGAAGAAAGGAAAGTTGTGCCTAGCTTGCAATTGACACATAAATTCATGATGCTCCTTCTTTTTCAATTGGACCATGTGTCCGTCATAATAGAACACCCACTAGTAGCCCATTCTTTTTTTTGCTTCTCGAGTGAACTTTTGATTCGCTCATATTCTTCCTTCAACAATGGCTCCCTCAATTGGTATTGGCTTGGAGGTAGGTAACCTAGGCCAAATTGACCAACCACTTCGACAAATCTTTTGAAGCTATCATTGTTAATAGCATGAAAAGCAATACCGGTTTCATACACCTATCAAGACAAATATTGATGCACGCTATGAGTTCTTTCCTTCCAAAGTGCATCATTAATATTTTGTTGGCGCATCTTTTTCCTTGCATCAATTGAGGAATCAGGAGTGATAGCAGATGCAAACTTATCCATAGGCCTTAGAGTGTGTGGCCTTTTCCTCGACACCACCTCGTCATCTTCTTCATTAATAATTTGAACTTCTGTTGTTACTTCTGCAAGGTGCTTGTCATTCTTACCTTTCTTAACTTTTGCTCCTTCTAGTGCAGCTTTACACTTGGCTTTATCTCGTCGTTAGACTTTGGACATGCTGTTACTTGTCCATTAATGTTCGCAATGTGTAACTTCATTTGATAAATGCCCCCACTAATTTCTTTCTTGCACAACTTACATCTTAACTTATCTTTGTTGTTTGCATCTCTCAACATCTCATACTTCCAACCAACATTGTCATAATCACGTTTCAAAGGATCGGATTCGGATTCAGGCATGACATTTGATGCCGCAGAAGAAGCAACATTACCAACCATTGAACTGAAAATATCACAGCATCATACAACAATTAATAACCCATATATCAGAAATATTGTTTGACAAAATGAAATAACAAATAAGTGAATAACTAAATAAGTATCCCATGTTATAGCCTTACAACCTTATGAAACACTAACATACATATATATATATATATATATATATATATATATATATATATATATATATATATATATATATAGCCACATTCTAGACCACATTCTAACGATCCACCGATCTGTTTTCGATATAGTCTATTCTCGCCCTTTGGATATTTTTAGAGTTCAAAATCAAAACATTTCATTATCAAAATCGATAATCTTTACGAAGGGTTTTTCTCTCCTTCTCTCTCCCCAATTTGCTCCAGATTCAAACCAACCCCTCCAAATTCAACACCTCCAACACAAACTCAAACAACGAATCTGGCATGTGTGCTTCTCCATCCATCTCGCATCCACCAACAAACTTGAAATAGGAAAATAATTGAAAACCCTCACTCTCTCTCCTCGTCTCCTTTAACAGGTTCGTTCCTCGATTTATTTTCATCTCTTCTTGTATATAATTTTCTAATAATAATTACTAAATTCATGTTATTGCAGGTCCTAAGAATGTAATTGCGTGCTTCATAGTGCAGCAGGCAAATTTGTGGGGAGCTATGGTCAGCTACACGATTACTTCTGCTACCAGCATGAGGTACGTGAATTACACTAGCTAGATCGTTGATCTGTTACTACAATAATGACTCGGAGCAACATCCGGATGAACATCAAATGCAACACACATTTTATGCTTAATTTACATGATAGTATTCAATTCAAATGCAACACACATTTTATGCTTCACATGATAGTATTCAATTCAAATGCAACACACTTTAAGGACAAGATACATAGATAAACTGAAAACAACACATGTAAATAACCAAAAGCCTAATATTTATGTCCTCAATTATTTTTTGAAAATAGGGCAATAGCGCGATCATATTGTTTCCACAAGCATGAGACCACGGGGTGTAGCGCTTCAGGGAATTCATTCATGATCATGTTTGGGGCAATCAATATTTTATTATCATAGTTTCCAAACTTGGAAAAGATTACATGGCTTTCAGTTGTGGCTGCGGTGATGTCATTTGGTTATTCTATTATTAGCTTTTGCTTGTGTATGGCAAAATGGATATCTCATGGCGACATTCGAGGGTCTCTGATGGGAATCATGTCTAGAGAGGATGCTACTCTTTCCTCAGCTTCTAAGACTTGGTCTACATTTCAAGCTCTAGGGAATATTGCTTTTGCATTTACTTATGCTGAGGTCTTGATTGAAATCCAAGTACGTATATGTTATTTTCTAAAGTAAGAACATTCGTATTTCTTGAACCTTTGTCTTTTTCACAAATTATAGAAATTAAAGTTTTTTGTGCAGGTTGTGATTAGAGTTGGTCTGCGTATTTGTGCATGTTGAAAAACCGGATGTAGCAGAGGCGTTCCGACTTTTGGAAGTTGCTCAATAACAGTCGGCCACAGATCACGCCACACTGCCATAGGTAAAGTACATTTTCTGATAATATTTAACCCCATATATATTTATCTCCTACCATACTCTTAAGTGATGTTAATTGTTTTATTTTGCTTCTAATCAGGAACAATAGATATGGATCTCATCACAACTGGAGTTTCAGCAAGTGAAAGGATGAGACGTGAAAATCTGTTGTCAGCAGCTCGAAACATAATAATGGAGAAGATGCAACTTGGAGGACCCTCGACTCATACTTTGGAGGTAATGTGATTGTTCTTTATTTCTGAATCAATAGGACAAGTCATTCTAAACTATTTGAAGATGCTTAAAATGTCTACTCTTCTGCAGTTACTGGAGGAGCTGAAGAAGCAAAGTTCTCCTGAAGCCCACCTTACTGATGTAAGTTATTTATTCATCACGCACACAAACTTGCATATTGTGGTATTAGCAATGCATACTTATGACCTGGCCTTTCATTCTTCTGCAGCTAAGAAATGCTCTTTCAACTCTTGCAAGTGAAGGGTTTATTGTTGTTCAAGGTGACACTATAAAGCAGATATGATGATTGGTTGTGTACCACATGGTGCTGGGCAGTTATGAAGTTGCCATATTGGATTCTGTAGTTTCGCTTCAAATAGGGCTTAGATGATGTATAAAGGAAATTGGATTGTTTTCCTTAACTAGTGCAATTGTCTAGCAAGTGTAGTCACTTCAAAGTTCACCTATTCATTCGACTCTTTATCATAGTATGATGACTTCAAGAAAACTTGTGATAGAAAATTGAACTCGGTGGGAATATTTATTTGAGCTTTCTATTTATTTTGTATTTGTACTTGTCAAATTTTGAAGATGTAATTGGGATAAACGAAATACTTCAATAGAACCATAATGACCTTATAACTTGCTGCAAAAAAGCAGTAAGTTTAAAAAATGTATTATACCATTATGGGCTTTTGTGATGGCATAGTTTCAGAACACTGCAACACTATAGTGTAGTGTACTAAGCAAGAATGTCTTGAGAATTTAATTATCATACATCCAACCATTTAGTATTTACACAAGATCATGCACAATGCATGTATAGATCTTTAACCAAAGCATAGTTTATGAACATTGCATAGCTGCTGCGTGTTTAAAGCAAAGCATAGTTTTCATAAATAAACTATAAAACACCCAGCTATTTACACAAAGATCATGCATCTGTAGATCTTTAGCTGATAACTTCATAATTTATTTGGGAGTGAGTTGAACAGCAGCCACGGTTGAGACCATAGAGTCCACACCACACACGTCGGGCCCCATGCATATCTTGTAGAAACCATCCTTTCCCCAGTTTTGTCCCCAGGAATTGAATTCGTCAGGATCTAGTACGGTTTCTCCTTTAGCCTAATGGGAGCAAAGCCGGTGAGCGAATCCCACCAAGCAATATTGCATGATCCAACCTCCTCTTAGAACATATGTATGGACATGAGACTCCTCAGATGTGCAGATGTAAGCTGCATTGATACCCACTGCAATCAAGCATATCACCAAGTTATTAATCCATAGAGCAATATCAGCAAAATGAATGATAAAAAGACATTGGCAGAATTGGCTAACAAACCTGCAAGAGGACCATTTTTCACTAGATTTGCAGCTATTTGCTCTTCATCAATGGAGATAACACTAAAGTTAGATACAGATGCGGCAATCTTGGTCTTATCAAATTTGCATTTACCATCTTTCCCTGTATAAGGATAGTCTTCCTCTCATTAAATTCCAAACTTGAGCTTACTATCACTTCATCCGGAGAAAATGAAACTACTCAGGGCTAGGTGAAAAGCAACAAAACAATATGCGAAGCTTGTATTTCACCAAATTACAGTCATATGCTAAAATTGTGCTAAAACAGTCGAGCTTAATAGATCGAACTTCAGATGTTCCCCAACATGACACGTTAAATAGTAGTAAAACCACTAACATGACACGTTTACATGTGTTGTTTTCAGTTTATCTATGTATCTTGTCCTTAAAGTGTGTTGCATTTGAATTGAATACTATCATGTGAAGCATAAAATGTGTGTTGCATTTGAATTGAATACTATCATGTAAATTAAGCATAAAATGTGTGTTGGATTTTATGTTCATCCGGATGTTGCTCCGAGTCATTATTATAGTAACAGATCAACGATCTAGCTAGTGTAATTCACGTACCTCATGTTGGTAGCAGAAGTAATCGTGTAGCTGACCATAGCTCCCCACAAATTTGCCTGCTGCACTATGAAGCACGCAATTACATTCTTAGGACCTGCAATAACATGAATTTAGTAATTATTATTAGAAAATTATATACAAGAAGAGATGAAAATAAATCGAGGAACGAACCTGTTAAAGGAGACGAGGAGAGAGAGTGAGGGTTTTCAATTATTTTCCTATTTCAAGTTTGTTGGTGGATGCGAGATGGATGGAGAAGCACACATGCCAGATTCATTTTTTGAGTTTGTGTTGGAGGTGTTGAATTTGGAGGGGTTGGTTTGAATCTGGAGCAAATTGGGGAGAGAGAAAACCCTTCGTAAGATTATCGATTTTGATATCGATTTGTTTTGATTTTCAGAACTCTAAAAAATATCCAAAGGACGAGAATAGACTATATCGAAACAGATCGGTGGATCAGATCGACTGTGTCTAGAATGTGGCTACAGTGACTGTGCCTCTATCCCACCCCTATATATATATATATATATATATATATATATATATACATATACATATATTTGGTGTTGTTACTAATAATAGAATGAGAAAAGTGATGCATTTTAAGTTAGTTACATGGTCGTAAAGCAACATAAAGTTGTGATAAAAAGTTTTGAAAACATTTCCAAAAAGACAATTCAACCATGTAAGTTATTAGAATAGTCGAACAGAATATAAGAAATAGCTAAATGAGTACGATCTGAAATTGAATAAAAAAAATGAGTTTGTTGGTTTGGTATTTTGTAACGCCCCAAATCTCAAACAATTATATACCTAAATTACATGACTTTTTGGAAAATTTTGGCAAAGTCTCTTCTGTATTTTCAACATTTCATAAATATGATAACCTGTCATAACCTGAAAATTTAATAAGAATACATCCAAACCAAATATAAAACCTCATACCTCAGTCGTAAATTCAACTACTAAAAGATATACTGAGTCGTAGAACCAGCCACTTAGCCATCTCGACCAATGTCAGTTAAGTCAAGTAACCAAACCTCAAATAAGAATAAAATTATAAATATTCAAACATCCTAAAAACCCTAATACACAACTTATGCAGTGCAACTAACATACATACATCTAAGTCCCATAACTATCAAAAGGCTTACGCCCTTAACAATAAGTACTTACTATAAAACTTTCTAAAAGAGATACAAAAGAGAAAGATAATAAAGCGTCTTGACAAGTGCAAGATCACTTGAGTACAAAACTAATATCGGTTAAACAAACTAAACAAATAAAGATATCTCTAATATAACAACTGGGTGGACACAAACACAACTAGAATTAATGACACTCATAGCAATAAATATCTAAGTTATAGTAAAACTTACTCTCGATTGCCAATTTCTCGCATCTGGCCGATTCAGAACCAAATGACATAATGCATAATATTAAACCTGAATCACTTAATATCAGTTCTTCCAAGCAAAATACGTGAGGACCTAATATTAAACATATCACACTAAGCACGCTCTAACATATATAGTTATGAAATAAAACAACGATCAAACATCGAAAACAAAGAACTCTACGGGGTGGGTATCTACCTACGGAAGCGGCTGTGCCAGGTGGCTACCTACGTACCCTTTCAGGGATCAAGCCATACGTAGTTTTTCCTTAGAACTCAACAGTTCAGCCTCTATCAAACAAACGTTACGACAAACAATATATTGCATAATAGAACTATAGCGTTCATTTACAGATAAAGATTTCAAATCATACCAGATAAAGGTGAGGTCAGAACTATAAAATCAACAACAAGTACCAATTCAACTAGACAAAATCCAAATTCAAACATAATTGTTCGAGCAAACAATAGCGTGACCAAACACACAATTAATCATTCATCCATCTACTGAGTTCTTGCATTCAAGGCTAAATCGGAATTTATACATAGAGATACCTGCAATTCACTTGAACTAGTTAAGAGGAGGGGTAGATGTACTTGCCTTCAGCAGTATTAACAAATTAAACTTCTTGGTATCGAATATCTCTTGGCTTTCCTCCATTATACATAATGGCTCCAATCCCAAGTTGATTTCGACTGAAATCAAATTAATCATAAACCACCAATTATCCCCATCAAAATAACTCCAATTCGACACCTCACAAATTAAACACTACTTTGTATTTCTTAGAAATAGTGATGATTAGGAGTCCTTCAATCACACAACTAGTCTGGAGTGAATTCTTCCCCACGACAAAACCATAATATTTTCTTTTGAAGACTTTAGAAAAAGAGATCGAAGTCAGAGAGAGAAGAGAGAGAAGGTCGAGACTATTCCCACTTTTTCTTTTCTTTTTTTTTTTTTCATGGGCCCAACCATGGTTCATGGGTCACCACCCGTAAGCCCAATAATACGGAGTTTTACATACTTGGTAGAAGAGAAGAAGAACAAAACAAAACAAAAAAGAAGTGGTAGTAGTAGTAGACTAGTGGTTTGGGCAGGGAATGGGTCAAGTTCAGGTCGGATATGGCTATATCCGAATTCGAAACCGAATAGTTTGACAATATCCGAACCCGAATATGAATAAATCTGAAATTTAATATCCGAACCCAAACCCGAATTCGAACCCGACCTAAATAAATAAACGGATATGAAAATCGATCTGAACCCAAACTATTCGGATTTAAGTCGGGTCGAGTCGGATTCGGGTCAAACCCGACCCGATTCCCTACCCTACTAGTGGTGCATTACGTTAGTACCTTATGGTGGGAGCTCCTGCTGAACGAAGTTAGAAGACTTGGATACTAGCTACTGAAGGAAGTTGGAGTTGTTAAAGAAAGTTGTTGTTCAACCTTGTTGAATACGGCTTTGAAGTTTGATATCTTAAGCATACTGGGTTTAATTAATCTTATAAGCTCTATTGGGCTTTTATTTCATTGAACATTTTCTTTTTTTGAAAAAAAAATACGGACCCGGCTAGACCGATTAGCCCGCCTAGTAAGTTAACTGACTTGTCCACCGATTATAGGCAGGTTATAACTTGCTCGCCAAGTCGCCATAACCTGTAACACAAACTGTGGTCGAGCCTGTTCTTCATTAAAATTTGTTTAAAAAATGTGTCCACTTGAGCTCAACTCACTCAAATTGTAGCACTAATGAATAACTCCTATTGAAAAAAATAAAAGAAAATAAAAATAATACCCAAACCATTTAGGGCTATCCACAAATATCATCTAAATCATCAGATTGAAACAATTAGAGGGCGACTAATAATTGTTAACATTATGATGCTTGCTATGTGGGTAAGTAATTGGGCAGAGCAGGCTACAAGACTAACTCAACTATTAAATTTGGGTTTAGGAGAATGGTAATGATTTTTACACCCCTAACAAAGTGACTATTGACCAACTAATACCTTGCCACACAGACCATGCAGCCCAAATAATTGTGCAAACTAGAAAACTGTACGTTCACTCTGTCGAGCAACCGAGCCAACTATGTGGCACATCAGATTTAAGTTTTAAGATTTAACATGTTGTACCTCTTTGTTCTAAAGTTGCACAAGACCACAAGTAACCTTGAAGCTTCTAAGGGGTCAAAAGCAGCAAGACCAAAATAAATAACTTTATAAGGGGATCCAAGCAAATTAACCCAAAGTTGTTATAACTACAAAATAGAACTCCCGCGCCCTGTATTGTGGAGCTCTTTACTCATTCTCCAAGTTTCTTGCTCTTCACTCAATTCTCTCTTTCTGTCCCTCCTCCATCAACATTAAAACCGCCTTCTCTCTATCACTTTCTAACTCTCTCTCTCTCTCTCTCTCTCTCTCTCTCTCTCTCTCTCTCTCTCTCTCTCTCTCTCTCTCTCTCTCTCTCTCTCTCTCTCTCTCTCTCTCTCTCTCTCTCTTATCCCAATTTTAGCCTCATTGATTCTTGGCTCTAATTCTTTGACATGTTTCGTGCATTACAACTGGTTGCAAGAAACACTCCTAATATAGGTGTGTTTCTGACCAATTTATTGAAAGATTGTGTTCATTAATTGGGTCACTTTAAGTTCGAGTTCTTATTGATTTTTCTCTCACTTTCAATAGGTTTGCTGATTCCCTTCTTTTTACAAACTTCTTACTGGATTTCAAGAACATTGCCATTGTTTGAGGTTAGTTTCAGTGCCGACCCTAAGGCAAAGCGACCCAAGCAATTGCTTTGGGCCACCAAACCAAAACAAAAAATAGGGTCACACTATTATCGGCCACAAAACAATAAACTTTCTAATAAAGAGTTCAGTTAGTTGCCACTTATTTAAATTATGACAAAAAATAAGCCAACCATATTTTAAAAAAAAATAAACACACGATTTCAATTAATCCCTCAATACCTTCTGAGACCCAACTCTTTATATTAAACTCTTTGGCAATACTTACCCCACTCATTACAAACAATTAAAAAAAAAAAAAAAAAAAAAAACACTAAACCAACTCACAATTAAAAAACCTAAACTTTTATCTATATCTAAAAAAACAAATAAAACTCTTCTTTCAAATAACAAAATCACTCACAATCCCCAAGAACCCAACTCCTTATTAAACTCTTTGACAATACTTACCCCACTCGTTACAAACAATAAAAAAAAACAAATAACACTAAGCCAACTCACAATTAAAAAACCCAAACTGTTATCTATATCTAAAAAAACAAATAAAACTCATCTGCCAAATAACAAAATCACTCACAATCCCCGAGAACCCAACTCCTTATTAAACTCTTTGGAAATACTTACCCCACTCCCACTCGTTACAAACAATTAAAAAAAGAACAAAAAACACTAAACCAATTCACAATTAAAATATCCAAACTTTTATCTATATCTAAAAAAACAAATAAAACTCCTTTGCCAAATAACAAAATCACTCACAATCCCTGCGAACCCAACTCCTTATCAAATTCTTTGGCAATACTTACCCTACTCGTTACAAACAATTAAAAAAACAAAAAACACTAAACTAACTCACAATTAAAAAATCCAAACTTTTATCTATATCTAAAAAAACAAATAAAACTCCTCCGCCAAATAACAAAATCACTCACAATCCCCGAGAACCCAACTCCTTTTTAAACTCTTTGGCAATACTTACCCCACTCATTACAAACAATTAAAAAAAACAAAAAACATTAAACCAACTCACAATTAAAAAACCCAAATTTTTATCTATATCTTAAAAAACAAATAAAACTCTTCTGTCAAATAACAAAATCACTTCACTCGCTCTCTCTTGGATTATATTGGATTAAAAAATGATAACATTAACGCATATAAGGCCACATTTTATTGTCTTGCTTTAGGCCACCAAAATGTCAAAGCCGGCACTGGTTAGTTTTAGTAATTGTTTATAAGGTTTCTTCTCATAATTTTGGTTTTACTGATTCTTGCCTCTCTTTATTTCAGTTCTTGCTTTTTGTTCATGTTCTAGGAAGAAAAACTGTTGGCTTTTGCTCATTTAAGCAAGAAACACTGTTAAAGGTCCATTTTTCCAATCAACTTGTTCAAAATCTATGTTCTTTAACTCGGTAAGTCGAAAGGCTTAAGTTCTTAAACTTTTTTTTTCACAAGTTCAACAAGTTTACAGATTCTCTTCTTGGTGCATTTTTTCTTGCGAATATATTTAGGACACAATCATTTGAGGTTAGTTTCTGTGCTTTAATGGAAACAGTTTTTTCGTAACTGGGTATACTAGATTCCAATAGTAGTTTTTTCTGATATTAACAACTTTTCTCTCTTTTTTGGATGTTTTGGAAAAAAGTGGATTTTCTGCTAATTGTAGGAACTAGATTTCATCAGGTATGTTATTGATGAATTCTTAAAAGAACTATTGGTTTGAGAATTTTTTTTGGGAAAATTGATGTGTATTTGTGATTGTGTTTTCGGATTTTTATGACAAATCTACTGAAGGTTTGGGTTTTTAAACTATTTTGCAGATGATTCATGGTATCTTGTAGAATATAATAATGACTTATGAGTACTAGACAGATGAGCCCTTCACCTGGTAAATTCTTGTTTTGGGAATGGATGTAGGAAGATTTAATTACTGCAACGATCAATTCCTTGTACCAACAGTTAGAAGTTGTTCTTCACGTCAAAGTGAAGAGCGCGCCCGCACCTCGAGTGCGCATGAAGTACTAGAACACGTCAAAGTGAAGAGCGTGCCCGCGCTTCGAGTATTGTTTAGAAACCCACTGCTTGTTTTGTATAGACTCTCACTGTGTGTATTTATTCCTATTTTAGGAACTTGTAATCTCTATATAAACTATTGTAATCTCTATAGAAATCAATCAAGTAAATATTTTCTCAAATCAATCTCTCTCTTTCTAATTTATCATGGTATCAGCCTAATTTCGATCCAAACCCTAACCCTAACCGCTCTAAGCTTCCGTCTCATCTCAATTCTCAATGGTCGATGCCTCAAACACCAATAATGACTCTCTTCCAGGTTCCAATGATACTTTCTTTGTACACCACTCAGATAGCCCCACGGCTATTTTCGTATCTCCTTTGTTATCCGGTGACAATTATTCGACTTGGTTACAGTCTATCTCTAGAGCCCTTCGAGCAAAGAATAAGTTTGGTTTTGTCGATGGCTCTGTCATACCACCCAACACTCCCAAAGAAAAATCCAAGTGGTCACGATGTGACGACCTCGTTGCTTCATGGATTCTCAATTCTATTACTCCAAATATCTATGGAAGCATCCTCTATGCCGACTCTGCATCCGAAATCTGGAAAGATCTAGGTGATCGTTTTTCACAAACTAATGCACCCAAGGTTTTTCAACTGAAGGATTCCATCACTCTTCTCAAGCAAGACAATTGTCCGGTATCTATTTATTTCACTTTGCTTAAATCTTTATGGGATGAATTAAGTTCTTTGTCTACTATGTCTGCTTGTACTTGTGGTCATGCATCTATTTTTACCAAAGAGGTTGAAGACGGTCGTTCTATGAAATTCTTGCAAGGCCTAGATGCTCGTTTTCAATCCATGCCACAGTCAAATTCTCTTAATGGACCACTTTTCCTCGTATGTACAAGATTTATTCTTTAATCTGTCAGGAAGAGAAGCAACAATAGATTCATGCACTCTCTCTTCCTTCTGCTCCAGACACTGCTGCCCTAAGTACTCACTTTCAAAAGACCAACTGGGCTTCTTCTTCGAAATCAAGCTCGTCTAAACCTCCGTAGCACAACACTGGTTCGCCTCAGTTTAGAGCGTGCGCGCCCTCAAATACAGAGCCACCAGAGCGCGCCAGTGCTCGTCCATTCTATAATCACTGTAACCGCATTGGATATCATATTGGTACATGTTACAAACTGCATGGTTATCCCCCCAAGCCTGCTCAAGCCAATTCAGTTGCTACGGACTCTAATTCTCTTGTTTTCTCTACTGAACAATATAACCAACTTCTCAGTTTGCTTGATCCAGGTAGTACCACTTCACAAGCAAATCTGACAGGTATATCTCTCTTGTGTTTTTCTAAATCCATATGGATCATTGACTCTGGTGCTACCAATCATGTATGTTCATCATTACATATGTTTTCTCATTATCATACTTGTTTAACACATTCTACTCTTAAACTTCCGGATGTAACAGACCATTTAATTACTCATATTGGTAGTATTATTCTCTCTCCTCTTTTGCGTCTTGACAATGTTCTATTTGTTCACACCTTTCATTTTAACTTGCTTTCCATTAGTGAACTAGTCAAATCTCACCCTATCTCTGTCACGTTCACTAATGATTCTTGCCTTTTTCAGGACCAGTTAACGAAGAAGAAGATTGGATTGGGACGGCTTAATGGGGGACTCTACCATCTCCAACTAGCTTATGTTTGCAGATTTTAGCTAAGCAGTTTCCTTTCATTTCTAGTTCCAATAATGCTACTTGCACTGTATGTCCGCAAGCTAAGCAGACAAGTTTATCTTTTTTTTTTATAGTTCAATAAAAACTATTAGACCTTTTCAAATGATTCATTGTGACATTTAGGGTCCTTTTCATTTACCATCATATTCCAATGCTCGTTTTTTCTTAACTATTGTTGATGATTTTAGTCTTGCTACATGGATTTATCTTATGCCTGTCAAATCTGAAACTGCCATGCATTTACAATCTTTTTTTGCCATGGTTCATACTCAATCTCATTCTATAATACATTCGCTCATATCTGGCCATACCAACATTGATGACCATTTTCATGAAATCCAAGTCCTTTGATCCGACAATGGATCCAAATTTATATCCCATAACATGCAACAATTTTTTTCCAAACATGGGGTTATCCACCAACGTAGTTGCGTTGCTACTCCCCAACAAAACGCTATTGTTGGAAGAAAACATCATCACTTACTAAATGTTGCACGAGCATTATGTTTTCAAGCTTATCTCCCGTTATCCTTCTGGGGTGAATGCATTCTCACCGCCAGCTATCTCATTAACAAAATTCCTAGCACCTTGTTAAATGACAAATCACCTCATAAGCTTTTGTTTACAACTAACACCTCCCACTCTTGCCCATCTTCGTGTTTTTGGTTGTTTATGTTTTGCTCACAACACTTCCATTAAAAATAAGTTTGATCACCGCGGGAAACCTGACATCTTCATTGGTTATCTTTATGCTTAGAAAGGCTATCGCATTTATGATTTATCTTCCAATAAAATTTATACTTCCCGTGACATGATTTTCAATGAGAATTTCTTCCCCTATCAACATTTATCTTCTCCACCATCACATCTGCCAGTTTATCCTTTACCTATCCCAGACAATGAAACTTTTGACATTCGATCCTCTCATATCATTCCAGTAGATAGAGTGCGCCCGCGCTCTGATCCTGCACAAATAGAGCGCACCCGCGCCCTCTCTCCTGACAATCTTCCAGCTCCGTCACCTGCAATTTTGGACCTCCCCAGCCACCACACCCCAACCCTCCTACCTCACTTCGATCTACTAGAGTGTGAAACCCCCCACCACTTCTCATCAAAGATTATCATTGCCCTACTCTCACCAAGGCTCCTACAGTCCCTCGTTCAGCCAACCTCATCCAATCGGACTCTAAGGTAACACGGTCTTCCACTCCATATCATATGGCTTTCTATGTTTCTGACATTAATTTTTCTACTTGTCATAACACTTTTTTGTCTAAAGTGTCTTCTTCAGTTGTTCCTACATCTTTTTCTCAAGCTGTCAAAATTCCAGAATGGAGAGCTATTATGGCTGTTGAAATTGCAGCTTTGGAACAGAATAATACATAGACTCTTGTTCCGTTATCTTCTCATCATAAGCCTATTGGTTGTAAATGAGTTTTCAAGATTAAATATCATTTAGATGGTTCTATTGAACGTTACAAAGCTCATCTTGTTGCTAAGGGTTACAATCAGATTGAAGGCCAAGACTATCATGACACTTTTGCACCCGTTGCTAAACTAGTCACTGTTCGATTACTTCTCTCCATTGCTGCTATCAGACATTGGTCCCTTCATCAGCTGGATGTCCACAATGCCTTTCTCCAAGGCGATTTGGATGAAACTGTATATATAATCTTACCTTCTGGATTTGCCAAATAGGGGGAGCACAAGATCTGTCGCCTAAATAAGTCCTTATATGGACTCAAGCAGGCTTCTCGGCAATGGTTTGCCAAACTCTCCACTCTTATCACTTTCGGGTTCACTCAGTCTAAGTCTGATTATTATATTCTCTATTCAGTAATATTTGTGGTTCTAATGCTATATTTGTCCTTGTTTATGTGAACGACATTCTAATCACTGGCAACAATCCATCTCTCATTCAGAACTTGAAGCTTTTTTTTAGAAGCAAAGTTCTATATCAAGGACTTGGGACGTCTAAAATATTTCTTGGATATTGAGGTGGATCGTTCCAAAGAAGGATTATTTGTTACACAGCGCAAATGTCTTTTAGACATTCTGTCTGATTGTGGTACCACTGGTAGTCGTATTTCTGAGTTCCCTATGGAACAAAACATTAACCTCCATACTGATGATGGCACATTACTTCAGGATCCTACTGTCTATCGTCGCTTGATTGGGCGTCTCTTATATCTCACAGCTACACGTCCAGATATCACTTATTCTGTTAATTATCTCAGCCGTTGCATGCAGTCCCCATGGACTCCACATCTAGATACTGCTCATCGTATACTCCGCTACCTTAAAGGTTCGATCAACAAAGGGATTTTTTATCCGCTCATAGTTCTTTACATATCTCTGGTTTCTGTGACTCTGATTGGGTTGGCTGCCCTGTCACTCGTCGTTCTACTAGTGGTTATTGCACTTTTCTTGGTTCTAGCCCTATATCCTGGAAGACAAAGAAACAGAGCATTGTATCCCGTTCTTCTGCTGAAGCCGAATATCGTTCCATGGCTACCCTGGCGTGTGAACTTCAATGGTTGAAGTATCTTCTCTCGCACTTCGGCAATGACCATGTTTTGTGATAATCAAGCCGCCCTCCATCTCTATCAAAATCCAATTTTTCATGAATGAACGAAGCACATCGAATTGGACTGTCATTTCTTACGCGACAAGATACATGCCAAGTTATTATCTCCTTCGTTCGTTCCATCCTCCGATTAGGTGGCTGACGCCTTCACTAAACCTCTCGGCAAGGACACCTTTCTAAGATTAATTCGCAAGTTGGGAGTTCTTGACATTCACTCTCCAACTTGAGGGGGAGTATTAGAAGTTGTTCTTCACGTCAAAGTGAAGAGCGCGCCCACGCCCTATTCACAGTATAATTTAGCGCCCAGCGCCGAAAGCGCATGAAGTCTTGGAACACGCCAAAGTGAAAGAGCACACACAACATAATTAGAGCACCGAAAGTATTGTTTAGAAATCCACCGCTTGTTTTGTACAGACTTGCACTGTGTGTATTTATTTCTATTTTAGGAACTTGTAATCTCTATATAAACTATTGTAATCTCTATAGAAATCAATCAAGTAAATATTCTCTCAAATCAATCTCTCTCTCTCTAATTTATCAGTATATGAGCTGGTTCATTGAAATAAAAAATGAGCTGGTCAGCTAGAAGCTTTTTTTTTTGGTACACGAAGTATGGTAAGAAAATGTACTACCTGCAGCTGCAGGTCCTGAAATTATATTGAAGAAACTCGTAATCCCTCAACTTGCAGGTGGGAGCATCTATATTTTGTGGTTTTGATGTGTCTGATGCACTTCGTCTCCTTTGTTGTTGAACATACACGTATCTTATACACCGATGAAGCTATTACTAGGAGCTCTGTTTGTTTCACTCTGGCTGTGTTTTACGCTGCAATGGGACATTCGTACAAGACTGATGCCGTCAGGCTTCCTGATTGGGCCGTGAAGTTGGAAGTAGGGTCCTCCTTGGTTCACCTGGTTTACAGCTTGATTTACCTTGTTAATACCTGTTTTGAGGCATGGTTTGAACTTCCCTTCCCCGCTTCTGTTCATATTGTAGCATACGTTGTGTGGGGGTACTCTTTGCTTATTTGGTGTTGGCGCGTTTATAAGACCATCACAGTACCTGCTGCCACTTCTGACCATGGAGAGTGAATTGTTACTTATGCTCCTCTTTTGTTGGACAGCACTTTTGGTGTAGTATTTCCTTTTGTTATAGGTTTTCTTTTTGTTGTAGGATTTCCTTTGTAAGAGATCCATCACCCCTGATTGAATCTGTATAGTGGTACTGAAATTCAAAGAATGATAACACTTACGACTTAGTATTCAGCTTCAACCATGTTACCTGCTCTCATCTGCAATATTTGCTAGAGTAACTGTCATCGTACTTATAGATACTGCAGTAGTATATAAGACCAAAAGATGCTCCATAGTCCGGACATACTTTTGATGATTGCATATTTTAAGAATTGCCTTTTAATTGGGCCGCAAGTACACATTACAGAGCTCAGGAAAACTGGAACAAGATGATACAATCCATGATTCAAATGAAGTAGAAGACTAGAAGCCTCTAGTTAGTCAGTTCGTGTCCACCCATGTGAAACGTACCACAAGAAAATTAAATGAGAAACTGCTAATGGAGGATAAAAGGATTCCTTGACATGGAGATTGTTTAAGTCTTTAAGATATCAGAGAACCCATTGAGCCATTGAGGTGCCTCCTATTGTGGTCTCCTTGGATGGCACATGAATTGGCTTAGTAAGTTCACTGAATCACTGAAAAACCAATATCTGGTCTTGTTATCGTGAGGTGAATCAGACGTCCAACTAGTTATTTGTATTTTGTCGAATCTGAGGGAGGTTCACCTTGAGTGGAATCAAGTCTAACATTGTTGAGAGAGAGGTTCGCATGTTCTCTAATTGCCAATATTCTGGATCAGAGTAACTAACAGGTTTAGGGCTAGGTACTTTTGTGCAGAATTCATAAGATGAGCGGATGTACCTACTGCAGAAAGCCAAGGGATATCAGGAGAGCATGTTTATGCACCCGTAGTCCCACGGACAGCCTTTTTTTTTTTTTTTTTTTTTTTTTTTTTTTTTTCTGGAATGCCACGATATTCAAGAACAAATCTAAACTGAGGTGTCTCAAATTAGATTCAAGCAGAATCACAGATACACGCAGAGAGTTAAATTAATGAAGAAGCCTTTTGACACTATAGCATTGAGAGTCTCGTTTCAGAGCCAAGGATTTGAAGTTTCATCCTAAGTCAACAAAGTTACCCGTTGGAGATTGCCATGGAAAAGCAGGATTTGGGTGCGCACACTGGTGAAGCCTTGTTTTTGTACACTAGCATCAAGCAATGTAAAGTCAGTTTTGCAGTTAAAACTATTAGCTATTGACGTTGTCAAGTTGGCCTTATCGAATGTATCAAGACAGGCATTCCTACAAACCACATCCGCTCAGATTCGCAAGCAGTTAGGATTCTGGCTGGGTTAACTAAAGCTCCTTATCATTGTCAGAATACTCTCAATCAACAGGATGAGAGAGAGGATAGACAAAATACAAAGGCAGGCCGTCTGGATAGCTTAAAAAATGTAAGCGATTCACTCTGTCCATTGTTTCACGAGGAAGCATTTTATAGCAAGAAGAAGTTGAACTCAATAGGTGTGGAAGTATGAAGTCATTCATTCACAAGCTAAGGCGAAATATGATGTATTTTCTTGCGAAATATTAAATATTATCACAAGAAATTAAAATCCCAGAGCAATCAATAGGAACCGTAATATAAGGGGTGCAATAGGCTTAATTTTCATGAAGGAAAATTATAGACTAACTAAGCACAAGTGCTTAACGTCTAGTTAATTTGTAGTAAACTCTGGAGTTTACGTACTGGGAAAAAAAATTCTGACAGTATGACAACATTATTAACACACTTTACAATTTGTGTAATCAGTGGCGGAGCCAGGAAATTGGGTGAGGGTGAACCACAACTAGTCACTATATAAAAACTAAAATAAAATAACACCCAATTTGTAGAATTTTTGTTTTCCCTTGCATATTTTTTAAAAGTAAAAAAGAAAAAAAACACAATTCGAATCCCATCACAAAAGACATGTAAATTTTGGAATTACAAAAAACTAGATTTCTTAATAGATGGATTTAGGAGGAAAAAATAAATAAAAATACACGGACATTTAGCTTTAAAAAATTAGGAACTTAAGAAGAAAGTGCCTACAAATATATGCTTCTTACAAATATATATGCTTATGGAAACCACTTTAAAATTCCACAAATGAAAAAAGCAATGAATTCTTTGGAACTGTAAGAAAAATAGTTCAAAAAGCATTGGGAAAAAAAAAATAAGCACTTAGGCGCAATAAAGAATATTATAGAATGTTTAGACATTTTTTTTTGGCTAAAGGGTAATTAATATTAATAGCAAAAAATGGTGTTACAGACTTACAAAGCGTTTACAAATTCTGGATTGGGAATATAATTCCCATGTTTACGCTTTCTCTAAAATCTATAGTGGGTAAGCAAAATTTGGATTTTCAAACTAGTTTGTTGCGCCAACATGGTTTATGATCCCACCATTGTTTTAAACTGTACATGTTTAGACACCAGTACATTTTTTTTTGTGTCACTTTAGCATTTATTTTAATTGTTTTCGTTTTCATTCAATCCCAAAATTCCAACCAATGCCTTAAGTAGATTCAAAAGTAAATTTACTACAATTTTATGCAACAAATTAAAATTGTAATGGACTCAAGTAACCGATGGATTGAATTCATTACATACAAAATTGAATTATAACTAATAAAATTCATTATAAAAAAAACTAAAAAAATAAGAGATTGGGGAATTAAGGTTTAGAAAACATACCAATAAACATACATATGAATTATTGGGACTGAGACTTGAGAATGTTATTATTCTTTTTTTCTCTTTCATCTTTTTTGTTTTTCCAAACAAGGAAAAACACTTGCCAAAAGTGTTGTATCTCAAAATACATAAAATTAGAGATGGAAAGTTTTCTCATGTTAGTTAAGGGAAGGGGGTTTTTATTTTTGGTCGGTTATAGTGAGGGTTTAATAACAAAATCATTTTCACATATATACTAGTCACTTTTTAGGAAGAAATTGAGGGTGAGCCAGGGCGTACTCTAGTCCCCCCTGGCTCCGCCACTGCGTGTAATGAAAGCACCTAACTTCAATCACTACTACAGAAAAGCACTTATACCACGGTTGGCATCAATTCAATACCCACGGTTTTGCCAAAAACAGTGGTATATTACAAATTGCCACGGTATAAGTTTTAAAATCTTTTGGGAACTATTATATACCACTAATTTGCAGAAACAGTGACATAAGAACTATTGTTTACCACGGTTTTGCGGAAACAGTGACATAAGTACTCTTATTTACCACTGTGACCCGTTCCACAATATAATGGAAACAACTAAATCTAAGCCATCTTGGCCCAACCGTGGGAACAAAAAAAAATATATAATTAAGAGAACACTCCTCTTAGTGCTCAACTTGGTCATCTCTCTATCATCTATAGCCCACTCTTCCAACTCTCTCTCTCTCACTTCTGTAGTTGTAAACTAGCCACCCTGTTCTTAACTTGGTGGTTTCACCAAATTATTCAACACCGCGTTTTCAACTTCTATTTCATGTTCTCATTTGATCCTTTCTTTTTTCAGAAACATCGGTGTGTTTTCATCTGCTATTTAGGGTTTAGAAGAAATTTAAGGATAGTTGAGTTAGGATTTCAGGAGTATTTAATGTGATTTAACTTGTTAGGAAAATCTAAGAATTTGGGGATGTGATTTTGGGGAATTAATCAATTGGGAATTAATCCGGTATGGGGGTAGAGGTCAGAGGGGGTTTCCTTAAAACAGTGAAATTGGGGATTGGGTTTCTTTCCTTGTTCACTTTTTGAAGATTGATGTGAAAGAAGATGAAGTGGTGATGAACTTTTCAGGATTCCAATCATTCAGGTGAGCTATTATTTCAGGTTCTTAGAATTCATCGGTATGTATGAAATGTTTGAAGAAATTCTTCATCGAGAACTGTTGCTGTATATATAGATGTCTTTATTTGATTGATTGTTCAGTAGAGATACATCATATAATTTCACTAGAGATTGTAAATTTGATAGAAAGTTGGAACAAGAGTTTCGGTTGCTTATTAAAAAGTACTAAAATCAAATCTATTCTTATCTATTATTTGGTTTCAGGTTAAAAGGCCAATTAAGGGATCCTCGATCAGGTTTGTTTCATTTTATATTTCTACAATCTTTTGTGTACTTAGTTAAATTTATGTTTGAGAACATAAATTTTCAGTAGCACTCAAATCTAAAACACCTGTGGCCGATCCTGAATGTATTAAACTATTAAAGAGTGTTAATTGTGAGAATCCGCGTAACACACATACAATTGAAAGAAAGTGTGGATATACACTTGAATTGCGCACTCTAGGGTTTGGAAAAAGGAATAATTTATTGCAATTTGCATATTGGTACAGGTTTGAGTCAGTAGAGAGGCTCTTTGGTACACGTTTTATGGCATATATGACATTTTTTGTGGATGGGTTGCCCTAGCTTGTTTATGCTAAGCTCTAGTTTTTTGTATAGCCATCTAAGCACCATCCTCGGAGCATGTGACTATTTCATGTAGGTTTGGAGTTTATCCTCAAGCCAACATTGATACCAGATATGTAGTTAACCTTATTTTAGTGATAAAGGGTTTACTCCTTAACCATTAACCTATAAGTGTTTTCCAGCACATGGAGTAATTAATGGTTGTCCTACTCTAGAAAAGAATTCAGTTGGCAATGATGCTCTGTGGGAAGAGTTCTCTCATAGTAGAACTCGATTACTGACAAAGTTGTCTCTACAAAAACTTTGTTTGAAGTGAGGATAATATTTTTCTTCCGGTTGCTTGATTTGTAAAACAAGGGTGTAGTACATGCATTCCTTATTCAGCCCAACTTTTGTTATGCCCGACCTAATGGATAGTGATTCTAATTTGTATGCCCCTCTTGCTAGTATTACAATATTACTTTGTACCTAGTATCTTAATGCTTAGCTTATACATGCATGAGTTAACAAAGTGGGGGGATCGGGACTAAGAAAATAAAAAGGGGGGATTCACCTGGGGGTCACAAGTTTATATTTGTTTTAATGTACTTAATTTTTTCTTAACAATTTTTTTAGTAGCTTTAATAACGTAGTGGAAATCTTGATTTGTACGTGGTGTTAGTATTGAGTAGTTGGAGAAAAGCTATGAAGCTCTTACTATTTTTGCATGAATCCGGCCTTCATATCTTTCAATATGTTAATGAAATACTAATATATATACTTTCTTTGTTCTTATATTTTTATGAAGGAGTTGCTAGGTAGTATGGTTGGATAAAGGGGACATTCTTTAGAAAAGGAAGATCAAGCGGTGTTTTAATACTTATCTTTTCTTTTGCTAAGAAAATGAGGCTTGAGAAGCTAGCAACAAAGGAAAATGGAAAGCAGGAGCTTGGCTAGCTAGAGAAGAGGACCACCCATTTCTTGTTATGCAAAGAATCAAAGCAACATAAAGATTTCAGGTAAGAATTTCCAAACCAAATTTCAAGGTTATACTCTTGTTACTTGAGTGAATATATAATTGTCTTTAAACCATGAGTAAGTCTATCCACTATTAGTTTGATACAAGTGATCAACATGGTACTTACATGCATATATACATGCACTACTACATGGTACTTACATGCATATATACATGCACTACTACAGAAAGACACATTAACCACGGTTGGTCAACTAGTATATACCACTATTCCATTAATAACAGTGGCATATAGTCATTTACCACGGTACAAAAGACTTTTCTAGTTTTGGAACAAACAAATACCACTAATTTTGTAAAACAGTGGTATATAATACGACATATACCACAGTACTATCAGATATAGCCTAATTTATTTTTTGGTGTTAGTATTTCCCACTGTTTCCTTGAAAACGGTGGTTTATATTTTGGGCAAAATTACACCTACCGTGGAGAGAAAGTAGTTCCCAAAATAACAGAGAAAAACTGAAATAGGAAAAACAAACGGGGAAAACCCCGTACGTTTATAGCAACCCCCACTTCTCCCACTCACGCTAAATCTCACTGTTTGATTTCGTTTTCGAGGGGACAAAAAAAATTTTGAGCGGTGAAGAATTTGCGCCAGGGACAAGAGCTCAAATTCGCCACTAATATTGGTCTTCTAACAATGGTATGCCCTCCTCCCACTCTGGCTACATGATTTAATTAAAAAAAATCTTTCTTTTTTCCTAGTTTCAGTATCATTCCCGTCCTTTTTTTAATTAGGGTTTTGATTTTCTTCCCCTTAATCTTTGCTTTCCTTTAATTTTGTGTTATTCATTTGATTAAGCTTTGAGAGTATTAATTTCGTGTTATTCTTTTAGGGTTTGTTGTGGGAACTGCAATTGAATGACGAAAAGACTTGGTTAGTACTTTTTGGAGCGAGTGTTTCACTACTATTGAGTTCTTAATTGCAATCCTTTTACTTCTTGATTTTGTTTCACTTTATAGTTTTTATTCAGTTTCTTTATTGTTTTTTGATGGTGGCTATTTTTAATTTAACAGCTAAAATTCATTCCCTTTTGCAAGTCTAATCTGGGTAATAACGGTTAATTCGTTTATGGTCATGCAATAATGCAAGCTTGCACTGCGATCTGTCAAAATTTCGTTCTATTGCAAACCTAGCATTTCTTTATTTGAGGTAAGGCACATTTGAATGCGTCTCATTGTTTGTAGTTTGGTTGTGTTGCCTTAGTTATTCTTTGGGTAGAACTACTGAAATATAGTCATGTTGTCAATTCTAGATAAAGGAGACAGTGTTTCGTCAAAGTTATTCATTGTGTTTTCTTATTTTGGTATTGTTGGGGGTATATATAGTGATATCTAGCTAGCCACTTATGGATGTTATTCAATTTGTCATTGCTATTTATTTATTTTGGCGAAGGTATGTATTATTCATTGTGTTATATATGTAACCAATGGAAGTGTTCATATGTAAAGCTAATATGCATATATAATACAAAGTCAGATTGGATTTCCAATAACATTCAATTGGATGATTTCTCATCTTAGACTATCCAATTAACTTGTGGGCAAATTAAATCTGTTAGAACATGGCATGGGTTGTTTGATTAAGCATTTGCTCCCTAGTGGCTGTTTAATACATTTGACTTTGATATGCATGTAGTTACTGTAATAATCTGGAAGTATATAGGGTCAATTTAGTAATTTTATGAATATTGTTTAGACTATTTTAGTAATTTCATTTTAGTTGGGAGCCGCCAGATACTAATTTATTCTTAACACAATGATTTTGATTATTGATCTGCTTTAATTATTGTTGAAGTATTTATGTAGTGCATGGATAACACTACACCATTTGGGCTATTTTGCAACCATTGGGATTTTCCATTAGTAACACATATACATCCGTTAGTTAATTTATAACATTTAATATCCACTGGTAATACAGGTATCCGTTAGAAAATATTGTGTAATGTTTTTTTGTATATTTTGTGACGTTTATAAATACATTACAGAGTTGGCAAAATAAGGGAAGAATTACATTGTTAAAATAAAATTAAAAAAAAAAAAAAAAACGTAATAACGAAAACTTAAGCGGGATTTTTTTTCTACTTGTCTAAACCCGATGCCCTAAAAAGAATAATCAGGAAAAAAAAACAGTGGTGCCGACTTTCTCGCTGCATAAGTTGTCATATCAAATATTGATTTTGTTCAAATAAAATTGATTCCAGGTTTCTAAAGTTAAAACTGATCTATGTTCTAGGGTATCAATTCATCTCAGAGATCTGCGTTTTGTCACTAAGTGTTCGATCTACTCAAGGTAATGAATTTACGCCATCAACTTTTTTAAAAGTATGGGTTTGGTCCAAGTTTGGATTTTTCAAATTTTTCGATAAAAGATTCATCTTTTATATAAAAGGTGATCGTTTGATAGTTATTAGTTATTTGATTCTAAGGTTTTTTGGTTTTTTGTTAGATCTATTTACTCCATGTGTTGTGACTTGATTTTCTTAGTGTTTTTATTATTGTTGTTAGTATTGTTAGTATTGGAGGTGCTTGCTTGAAGCAAAAAGAGTGCTACCGACACAATGAACTAGCTAGTGTAGTACCAATGGTCAAGAAGTTTCACTTTTGTTTAGCTATATATCACCACCTCCACGAATCAAAGAAGGGGGAAAACTTTGGTGTCTAGGACCTTGTATTGCCATTATAATAATTAACCATGGAATCTATTCAAGTTCTCAACAAAAGATAGCATGGTATTTGAAACCCACTTTTACAAACTAGTAATTGGGACCAAACATTGACTTGGTAGCTTGTTGGAGTAGGGGTCGCATGATTACTTTGGTTTGGTTTTGTTCTTTCAATTGCCAACCTTTACCTTCACTCTCATGCATTATGTTGGCATGTTTCATAAGCAATCCTACCTATATTAATATCCGTTTCTCCCAAGATGCTCATAGTGAGCCACATCAGCAAAGTTTTTAAAATAGTCCATATTTGAAAAATAATTACTTGCCTTCTTACCAAACTAACCCTGAATTTGGCCTGCTCTCTAATTTAATATAAATTAAAATTGTCCTTTCATGTGTTATGCTAAAACAAAAAACAAAGCTACGCATTATTTCATTATTTCAAATGTACGCATGGGATAAAAAAAAACAAATTCTAAAAAACAATGGATTAGTTAATTGATATGTATTAGTTATTGGATATGGATATGGATATGTATTAGTTAATAGATATGGATATGGATTACTTATTGGATATGGATATGTTAAACTTCCAGGTGCTTCCCTTAAATATAGGCCCAGACATGATGGGTTTAAGAATAACAGGCCCGGCCACAGGTCGGGCTGCATGGCTAGTTAAATGTAGTATTAGAACTAGCTACTTGAGTTACCTTTTAATACTAGTTATAGCTATGGGAGAACAAGGTTGTACTTGGCCAAAAGAATTTTTCACTCGAGTCTTTACATTTTATATGGCCTTTCACTTTTGGGTTATATATGTTGTTTCAAAAAAATTAAAATAATCGACACGTTATAATACCTTTAGTCAATGTGTTTTCTTTGCATAGGACAGAGAATGTTACGAACAGATTGCTTGATTTTTTTATTCATTTTTTTTTTGCTGATTATTCTTTAATCGTATGACATATATATTATATGTATGGATAAACTTCAAGGAGGGATTAATATTATGCACGAATACAATCTTTCCCATTGGTAGTGTAGTGTCCGTGAAATCTGGTAGAATTGCTCAACATTTTACTTTTCCGAGTTTCGTTTTTCAAAAATTGTTTGAAATGTATAGGAACACTAGAAGTCCTAGTCTTACCATCCATTTAGCAATTGAGTAATGTGACGTCCTTTGATCTATCTTCGGGATTCGATTAGAATTTATTAATCCCTTTTGACACTAAATAAGTCTACTTTCTTGGATTATAGACATGTACCCCTTTTGGTTCCTAGTATAAAAATGTAGTGTCCCAGTAGGCGAGTGAGGCACTAGGTTTCCAAAGTAGCGCTTGGGGCTGCCTCTTAGGCGTTGCCAACGCCTTTGGTATCAAGATATAACGTTTTCACTAAAAATTGCCATCTTGTCTGCCTTAGGCATCATAGCACCTTGGCCGCCTCGGCACTTCCTTTGAAAACATCAGGTTTCCGAGTTAATTGACATGGTAACTACTATTTGTGATTGAAAGTGAAATGGTAAATTGTTTTTGATAAAATTTGTACTTTGTTGTTAATGACTTGTTGTTCTACTGTTTTGGGAATCAAGTTGTAAGAATTCTTGAGAGGATATTAGCAGATTTTATGTATTCTGGATGTTGTATTTGTTGGAAAATAATTTTTTGTGGTATCCTCTTTCCGAACAATTACTGGATGTTCTGTTTTGTGTGGACAGTTAATTACTAGATGTTGTATTTGTTGGACACTATTTGTTAGTGGTACTCTCATTCTAAATAAATAATGGATGTCGTATTTCTTGTGGAAATTGCTTGTTACGGGATACTATATTTTTCCTGGTACCCTAATTCACTAGTTCCCATGTGTGGACACTGATTACCAAAGAATTGATTTTTATGTAAAATATGTCTTGTAGTCTTTGTTTTTTCTCCTTTTAGATATACTCCTGCGAAGTTGCTTTTCTTATGGTACTCACACTTCAAAACGAAACATGGAATCCTTATTATTAAAAAGGACTGTGTATTGTATTTGTGGGGTTTTAAATACAGAAACCACAATGGAAAAAATTAATTAAGTGGGAGAAAAGCAGTTAAAACAGGGTACAAATTAAATAACTCTAGTGGTGGAGCTCTGTGGGGAGGGACCTCTGTCATGCTGGGATGGTGGCGAGAACAGGGAACTAAAATAGAGTGGGTGCAGGGACGGGGACGCAATCGCAGTCCCACTCCGCCCTGTCCTGTTTATATCCCTATGGTGACTGGGGATCAATTTTTAGTGAAGGAATAATGTCAAGCATGGCACACAAAGGCCAGGTGATCATCTGTGATTGCACATTTCATGCATAACATACCATAACGAACTAGATAAATTGAAGTTATTGCTATGATATAAATAAGAAATGTTCTTTTCTACCGTGAATATCATGGACATTTCTTGTGTTGCTACCATAAGGATTTACAGATGGAAATTCACTGCAGGAGCCCAGATGGGAAAAGATGTGTAGAGCTGAAGCCAAACTGTCTTTTTGAACATGATAAGAGTGTAATGTAACATCATGTCCTTCTCTCCTTCCTTTTTTGTTTATTCTTTCAGCAAATGCCTAATAGAATCCTAGTTTTGTGTTATAGGTTGGAGCAGTAGTGATTGGACTTGATCCATATATCAATTATTACAAACTCCAGTGAGTTACCAACATTCTCTTTCTGTTCACCATTTTCAAAGCATTATCATATGGTTTGTTGTTGGTTGCTATTACTATTATATTAAGAAATATGGTGGCTCGTGATGGTTTTTCAGGTGACAACTTTCCCCTTAACAAATTGATCTCCAGACCCTTTATACTGTACCGGGCTGGGATGCTAGTTTGCAGAAGAAAGTAAGGGCAGTACTTATGATACCTCCTTATACTTGTTAGTTGAGTTGGGATCCCATTCCCATCCCACCACTTGGGGCAAATTTGAGAAGGTTCATCTTCACTCCAATGTGCTGCAACAGTTCCGATAATAGACCTGTCCAAAACAGAAGGTTTAGCAGTTTGAGATCCTCCACTAGATGTGCATCCACAATTCTGATCCCCGGCATTCCTTGTAGATGATGGTGGCTTCACCTAGTGAGACAAGCTCGTATCATAATAACCTCTTTTCTATATGTATTTTATGTGCCTGTGTAAACGACATACGAACGCGCAGAACTACCACTTTCATTCTGCTCAAGAGATTCACTTTGACTATCAACTTCTTCATGGTTGTAGTAACTGTCTTCTTTCAGTGCCATCAACTGAGATAAATTGTGAACGGGTATCCTATAGTGGTAGAGTTGGTATCCAGGAAAATGGGGTGTTTCAGCCGGAAGCGAATGAGGATGAGTTTTAGCTATGTTCGGACCCCTCCAGTTTAATTTATGAGTCTTACCTTTTTAATTTATGAAAAGGAATTTGAAATTTGTTTTCTTAGTGCACTTAAAAAAATTAATGGAAGTTTTTTTTTATTATTATTAGCTTTTTTTGCAATGTTTGATAATTTTTTGTACATTTTGGAATTTGTTGGGAAGATGGAAATGTTGTACGTAGGCAGGCTGTGTAAATTTTGTTATGCAGGTTCGGTTTTTAAGTGGAAGACTGTTATTAGCATTATATATATATATATATATATACCATGGTTTGGCATAAACCGTAGTATTTAGTATAACTATATACCACGGTATTATAACACATACACTAATATAAACCACGGTTTCAATAGCTTATATGCCACGGTTCTGTTGACAATCGTGGTATATCATGGGCATACAAACCACGGTTCTTTGAAAAACCGTGGTATCTGTTAAACATATATACCACAGTTTTGCTATTATTATATACCACACCACCTATTGTCACGGTTGCATAACATTGGTAAATATATTTATACCACACTTAAAAACAATGGTATAAGTGTCATTCTGTAGTAGTGAATAACTTGGGACTTTTGACCTGGCAAAGTATGATTGAAAGCAATCGCCGTGTGGCAAATGAATGCACTCACCTGGGTCGCCTTGGGGGCCGCAAGCTACAGAACTTGCTACTATTCTTTTGATTCCGCTAACAATTTTTTTTTTAATAAGTTTGAGGTTATGACCGACCTCTACCTGCGTTAAAATCTTAAATATTCCTTCTGTTGTGAATAGTACAATCCGAAAACAACGTTACCCACAACAAATAGATCAATCCTACACACTAGACAAGACTTCAACACCTTCCAAGTACTATCCCAACGCTTCTCATTAACAATTTAGCATGCATATAAAGTAAAGATAATAATGCAAAAGAGAACCAACCACAAGACAAGGATATATCGTGGTTCGGCAATTTGCCTACATCCACACTGGCGAGATCCAAGCTTTACTAGATGTCCAGAGTAACATATTACAAGAGCTCTCAATTCACTCACAAAGAATGAACACTCAACTCACTAAGAATTTCTCTCTTACAATCTCTTTCTTTCTTTCTTTTGGTTAGTTTAGGTTTCTACAGAAAAAACCTATATATATACTATTTCAGAAAACTTCAGAAATAAGTCAAATTCGTGCTGAAATACGGTAGAGCACGACCCGCGCCCATGTGAAGGCAAAAGGGAGCGCAGGGTGCGCTGAAGAGCTTGGAAATCAACCAAGGCATGAGTGCGACCCGTGCCCATGTCAAGGCAAAAGGGAGCGCAGGGTGCGCCCTATATGAAAAAAGCAAAAATCACCATTTTTCTCTACATTCTCCACCTCGGTGAGGTTTTAAGACATAAAACCGAGCCAAACACATCCAAGAACACAAGAACACATCCAAAGAGGAACACATCCAAAGGTTTTAAACATAAAACCGGCCGAACACATCAAAGATAAAGGGCCTGGAAGGGCCATGCTCACAAATGCCCACAAAGGGCCACCCACAAAGAGTGTCTTGCTCACAAAGAGCCACCCACAAAGAGTGTCATGCTCACGAAGAGCCACCCACGAAGAGTGTCTTGCTCACGAAGAGCCACTCACAAAGAGTCATGCCCATGAAGAGCACGTCATGCCCACAAAGATCTATCTTCAAAGATAGTCATGCTCACAAAGAGCAATCACGCCCACAAAGGGTCATGCCTACGAAAGGCATCAATCAACAATGCATGAGGCTCTACCATTTGTGGAGTACCTCTAACCAATGTTGGAACTCAACTCCATAGAGAACTTTCTACAACCCAAAGCCCTTTTGCCCTTAGGCAATGAAACAAATTCCCAAATACAAAATTTTTCATGAGCCTCCACCATTTTCTGCATATCCACCGACCAATCTCTGTAATGAGCATCTCTAACAGCTTCCTTGAAGCTATCTGGCTCATCATCTTCAATATTCAGTACATAGGCAACCGAGTCCGGTTGACTATAATGCTTCACTAGCTTATCATGCCTATACTTCATAACTTGTTTCACACTTCTCTTTGACTTTGATCTAGCCAAAGCTTGCTGCTCAGGTTGTTGTAACTCTACTTCTTGTTGAATAGTTCTTTCACTAAGAACCTCACTCTCTTTAGCATCCTCAGACGCTTTTATCTCAATCACTTGAGATTCTATAGAATCACCACTATTTCTAGTCTTCTCCGGCTTGCTAAAATGTAGCACCGAAGTCTCATCAAAGATAACCTCATTGCTGACCAGGAACTTGTGGTTCTCTAGACACCACAATCTGTATCCCTTTGCATAGCCTAAGAATATTGCTTTCTTAGCTTTAGAATCAAGCTTACTATCCTTCATGTGGTAGTAAGCACTAGATCCAAACACGCGCAAAGTACCATAATCAGCTGGTTTCTCTGTCCACACCTCATAAGGTGTCTTGCAGTCTATCGCCAGAACTGGTGATCTATTATACAAGTAGCACGCCATGGCCACTGTATCTGCCCAGAACTCTTTGCCAAGATTGGCATTGGAAAGCAAACACCTAGATTTCTCAAGCAACGTGTGATTCATTCTCTCTGCTAACCCATTCTGTTGCGGGTGCCCCTCATTGTCCAGTGTCTGGCAATTTCCTGTTGCGACAAAACTCTTGGAAAGGCCTATAGTGCGATTCTCAACCATTGCTTTCCACTTCTTAAATGTCTCGAAAACTTCATCCTTGGACTTCAAGATATATATCCACATATAGCGTGTATAATCATCGATGAAAGAGACATAATACCGGTTACCTCCCTTAGAAGCCACTTAGAAGGTCCCCAAACATCTGTATGCACATAATCCAGGATGCCTCTCGTCTTGTGCTTGCGTGTACCGAACTTGACTCTGCATTGCTTGCCATAAACACAATGCTCACAGAATTCCATACTTGATTTCTCCAAGTCTTTATGTAGCCCTCGCTTGCACAACTCAGACAATCCTATTTGGCTCATATGCCCAAGGCGTATATGCCATAATTTTGTGCACTCGGAATCATCACTACATGTACCCACTGCTACATCACCTATCACTGTACTACCCAACAAAGTATACAAGTTTCCAAGTCTTTGACCCTTCATAATGACTAAAAAGCCACTAAAGATCTTTAGGACTCCACCATTTCCCACAAAATTGTGGCTTTTGGAATCCAAGGTACCAAGAGAAATAAGATTCTTCTTTAACTCAGGAACATGCCTCACATCGGTTAAAGTCCTCACTACGCCATCATGCATCTTGACCCGTATAGTTCCAATTCCTACCGTCTTACAAGCAACATCATTACCTATCAAAACGGAACCTCCACTCAAGTTCTCATAGGTAGCAAACCAATTCCTATTTGGACACATGTGGTAAGAACACCCGGAATCAAGAATCCATGTATCGGTCATATGGTCGTCTTGTGTAGACACCGAAAGACTTACATCATCCCCATCGAAGTCGGAAGCAAGACTTGCTTCACTAACATCCTCATTCTCAAACTTACCACTCATCTTGTTACTCTTTTTCGGGCTAGGGCAATCACATAGATAATGCCCATTTTCTTTGCAATTGTAGCACCGTACATGTTTTAAAGGCTTTTTCAAACTACTTTTCCACTTGTTTGTGGAAGTCATCTCTTTCGACATCACCCTCGCCATCTTTTCTTTTGCTTCTTTATCAAACTTCTCTACTTTAAATCTAGCATTTGACATCTTGGGAGCCTTTTTTCAAGTCACACACAATAACCCAAAAAAAAATATCTCACTTAGAAATTTTATCAAACACCTTGTCTACACAAATTTCGAGCACTATGGTTCTTCACCAAAACTCAAAATCCTAAGTCGTAAACCTTGCTCAGATACCAATTGCTGAGAATAGTACAATGCGGAAGCAACGTTACCCACAACAAATAGATCAATCCTACACACTATACAAGACTTCAACACCCTCTAAGTACTATCCCAATGCTTCTCATTAACAATTTAACAAGCATATAAAGTAAAGATAATAATGCAAAAGAGAACCAACCACAAGACAAAGATATATCGTGGTTCGGCAATTTGCCAACATCAGCACTTACGAGATCCAAGCTTTACTAGATGTCCAGAGTAACAGATTACAAGAGCTCTCAATTCACTCACAAAGAATGAACACTCAACTCACTAAGAATTTCTCTCTCTTTCTTTCTTTTGGTTAGTTTAGGTTTCTACAGAAAAAACCTATATATATACTATTTCAGAAAACTTCCGAAATAAGTCAAATTCGTTCTAAAATATGGTGGAGCGCGACCCGCGCCCATGTGAAGGCAAAAGGGAGCACAGGGTGCGCTGAAGAGCCTGGAAGTCAACCAAGGCATGAGCGCGACCCGCGCCCATGTCAAGGCAAAGGGAGCGCAGGGTGCGCTCTATATGAAAAAGCAAAAATCACCCTTTTTCTCTACACTTTCCCTTGCCTATCCTCTTCTACAATATTCATCAGTGAATGACTGAGAGGAGGTACAAAATAAAAATTACATGATCAATTTCTAGGGAAGCTAGGTGATCAACCTCTCTATTAACTTCCCTATATACATGAACAAAAGAGATAACAGTAAACTGATTTTGTAGGCTATTGATTTAAGCTACCAATCTTTATGGTCTGTTTTGGTAAAAAGAACCCACTGATCTCTAATCCAACCAAAAACACAAGTCTGCAAAAGAAAAACAGTCAAACCGCAGGTGCCGACTAGCAAAGTCGGTAAAACCTTTGGGTGATGATACCAAAGGTTTGGGGCTAGAACCCCGCCAGCATCAAAGAGTTAATGATCTCATTTAAAAACAGGCTTACCAATAAAAAAAGTCAAACCCGTCCAACCCAAGTATCTGAATCGAGTTGACAACTTTACCAATATTAAGAAAAAGAGTAGTGTAAGGTAAGCAACACCAATCGCAACTCCGAGCAACACTGTCCCACATAGTTCTTGCACATCCCTATTTTCATTGGCAAACCAGCTACCTTTTTTGGTCGAGTAATACCATGCATTCATGACAAATGTACTAAGACCATCTATAACTGTCCTGGCAACACAGATCGTCCGGCAAATTGGAAGTGAAGAACGATGCATTTGTTAGAGTGTGTGGACAGAAAAGAGAAATAGTCCCACATTGAATAAGAAAGGAGTTTATCATGTGTTGATAAAGTGGGAAGGTCATTAGCTAGTACCGAGCTCTTTTAGGATAAAACCCCACACCCATCAAGCTCAAACCTAGAAGATAAAGAATTTCTAGCTTTATTAAACTTAAGATTCCAGTTCCCTTTGAAATTCTTAGTTTGAACCTCAGTCTCAACACATTGTTATAGCAGGGGTGTAAATAGATCTAGCTACGCATGGGCTTGGCCCGGGGTCAACATGATTTTGGGTTTTTGGCTAGCTCTACTCGTGTTACAAACTTACGGGAGTGTAAAAAAAACCCATTGACCCATCATCCGGTAGGGTACTCGATCTTCATCCACCACCCAAACCCGCACCGACCCGAAAACAGACCCGCCCCGCCCCGCCACCATTTTTATGCGGTCGGACTATGGGTGTAGGTTCTATGCTCAAACCCGACCCGTCAAGCCGCCCGACCCGTACCGTGTCAAAAGTCGTTGACCCAACCTCATTGACCCGCACAATTTCAAGACTCTAACTCTAATATTTTTGTATTTTGTTTATATTTTCTTTTAACTTTTGTAGGAATTTGAGAGATTGAATACGAACTTATGATTTCAACATCAATTTCACGTATTCAAATTTGAACATTGGGCAAATATCAAAAGTTCAAATTCACCTTTCGAATTTTGGAAAAGATGAATCATTCATCCTTATATTAATTTCGAATTCTTTTAGTTTATATTTTATTGTTTTGTACCATAGATCCTCGCTCCCATCTTCATTTTATCATGCTATGGAAAATAATCAATTTACAAATGGTAAATCACGAGAAAAAAGTTTCAAATTTACAGATATGGTTTTGGGTTCAAATTCAAGTTTTTTTTTATTTTTTTTTTATTTTTTATTGATTAATTCCATTTTTTTTCTATGTTGTGAATTGGAAATATATTACTTGCAGAATTAGAAAGTTTTTTTTGGGTGAAATTGGGTTAAAATGATAATTTCCACCCGACCCGGATGACCCGCCCAAAACCCGTCCGTAAGCTGACCCAACAGGCCGGGTGATGGTACTAAGACATGACACTTCAACCCGCCCCGCCCCACCCCGTCGGAGACCACTGGATTTGTATCCCCTAGACCCGCCCCGACCCGCCCCATCACTATTTGACCCGCGGTTGACCCGCCCCGCCCCGTATTACACCCATAATTGAGTCTGAACTCTGAACTTATTTTTTAAAGGGTAAAAGTGGGACTCGGACATCAAATTTTATATGGTTTGTAAACAAAAGCGTTTTTTTTTAACTATATATATATATATATATATATATACAAGTATGCAAACCGTGCTACACATCGGTTTTCTTAAGTCTCACCCGCCCCTCTAGATCGATAGTTAGTATGGTTTTTTTGGATTATAATTGTAAATCATAATTGTAATTATATAGGAAAGACTCATCTATTTATTTTTTTAAAACAAAATGGGAGATAATTATGTTATTTAAGTGATATTAGGGAGGTTATTTTAAATTATCAATAATAAAATAGGACTTGTTTTAATTTCAATGTGGGAAATGGGGGTAATTATTTAATTTAAGTGACATTAGATAGGTGTTTCTAAATTATTAATATAAAAAGGACCTTATTCAAATTATATTAATAAAAGTGGGGCTTATTCTAAATTTAGTGAGGGATAAATTTAATGAGGGAGGTGTTTCTAAATTAAGTAAATAAGGAGATCTAAATTAGCCTACTCGATAGTGGGGAGGGGTTCCTTACAACCCGGCTATCATATAGTGTAGAGATGCAAATAAAAGACATCCAATGATCTACTACTTCCAATTAGGAAATCAAAATTGTGACTGTTTGTGGAAATCAAAATTGTGATTGTTTGTGGAAGAAAACCTCAGAGTTTGATGTATTGCTTGGGAATTTTTCTGCTCGCGATCGCCAGTCATAACAATCAATCTTAAAAGAAGAATTTCAAAGGCTTTAAGACTACTATATGTAAGCAGATTATAAACAAACAAATAAAGAACTTCATGTATGGCTTGCTAGCACACTTGTAGGGCTGTCAATGGGCCGGGACAAGCCCGAAGCCCGATTGAATCCGAACCGATAAGATAAGGACTTAGACTTTAAATTTAGCCCGATAAGATTATTGGGCTAGGTCTGGACATATCTATGTCCGATCTGATAATGGCCCGGCCCGAAATCTATAATAGTTTATGTGTTTTATATTTACTATTATTAATATATCTATTATATTTACTGAAAGTTGACATAGAAAATTGAAAGCCATATTAGTTAGTATTGTGTTTGCCACACAAGAGTTGTGGGTTCGATTCTTACCACTTACAAATTTAATTAAATTTTAGACAAAAATAACAGTTCTCATGTATTGCTAACGGACCTAGGCCTGGCCCGAATCCAAACTTGCCCAATAGGACCTATGCCGGGCTTGGACTCAAAATATCAAATATGATTTTGGCCAGGCCTGGACCTAGGTGTGTCCTATTCAAGTCCGGCCCGTTGACAGCCTTACATACTTGCATAACTTTGCTGGTAACTTTGAAAGTAATATTAAGATCATGTCACAAAAAAGAAATATGTGTTCTATATAGAATATAAGATCTGAATAATCCGTTGTTCAAGGAAAACAATAAAAATACATCTGACTTAATAGATCTTCATATGATCATTATTGCCTACGTCAGTTTGGATCTCTTGTCCTACGGCCTTCGTTGCAGCATCACGGAGTACATTTGCTCCGTTCTTCAGTCGTGACAAGAACAGTGGAATGGTGGCACTAAATAAGAGAATGTAAAACGGAACAAAGACAAACATAACCCACAAGATCTTCTCTCTGTTATATACACTAGACAAACGCCAATCTTTTTGGTCTGTCTTGATGAACATAACCCACTGATCTCTTATCCAACTAAAAACAAAGGTCTGCAAAAGAAAAAGAGTACAAACCGTAGTCCAACTCGAGTGTAAGTACCCTCCGTTCTCAAGCATTCACTACATCACATGTGTTTAATCCACCAGGTCGTATCTGCACAGCTTGTATACCACAAGATCGGACTACACCACAATGACGTAAGCACAACCCAAACCCAGGTCATCCAAATATCAAATATAGCCATACATAGAAACAAATGATCTATCGTGATCCTGAAGTTCAGTCAACACACCAATGAAGGAGACATTTACTTTTTAACAGCAGAAATAATGGCGAATCATCAAGGGAGCACAAAATATGAATCTACACTTAACAACGGCCTGAAGCAAATAAGAAAAGTCAGATCAAACACCTATAAATAGATAGAGATGAACTACATAAGACTTAATTCAAATAAACCCAAGAAACTTGATACGTAGGCAACTCTTACCCAAAAAAAGAGTTCAGCCATTCCTAATCATTCTCAACATTAGGTTATAGGTAGAAACCTATACATCTACATTGGCGCCGTCTGCTGGTTCGTTTCCTTGAGAAAAACACCCATACCATTTTTCTCAAACCCACAAAACTTGGTAAAACCACCATGGAAGAACAACTCAAAGCTCTCGTAGATCAAGTGAAGCACCTCCAAGACTCATTCACCACGCTCCAACTAGAGAACCAAACTCTGCGCGAACAAACCACTTCTAACACCAACAACATGGATCCCGACACCATTGATAACAACGGCGTCGCAACACTCACAACCACCACCAATCAATGCCTTAACGACTTCACCCAGCGCTTGGAGAAATCAAGCGAAAAGGCCAACGCAGCCCAGATCGTCCAAAAGATGCTCCAATCTTACAGAGCGTCACCATTCACCGCTGAAATCCGGGACAAGCAACCTCCCAATGATTTTATCTAGCCAAAGTTCCCAATGTACGATGGCAGCTCGTGTCCAGGTCAGCACGTAGCTCATTTCAGCCAAATCCTGGCACTCTACAGCGCTCCAGACTTCGCCTACCTGAGATGCAAACTTTTCCCAGCCAGCCTAAAGGACGGAGCATTAGACTGGTTCTATACGCTAGCGCCTGATTCAATCCACAACTTTGACAAGCTAGTCGAAACATTCACAGCAGAGTTCGTCCACAACAGAAAGAAGCAAGCCGACTTGGACTCATTGTTCCAGCTAAAGCAAGCACACGGTGAAACCATTCAGGCTTTCTTAGGTCGCTTCAAGAAGGAATTGCTATCAATGGAGCTAGGCCTCAAGGATAGCTTTGCAACCTCGGCATTCACCAACGCCTTCCTGAACGATTCTGAACTAGCAGGGTCTCTCATGCGGAATAAGCCAAATCGCCTAGACGACAGAGTCGACAAGTACATGAAGTACGAAGAATGGATGGCCCAACACAAGGGCAAAGAGGTCCTCGCAGTAAGCGACAAAAGGGGACCTAAAGAAAGCAATCAGTACTCAGGTAACAACAAAGGCACCAACTCCCAAAAGCCATCTTACACCAAGAGAGAATTCTCCAACTTCTCCAGAGCGCCTGGCCATATCCTGAAGAAAATAAAGACAACCCCTTACTTCAAGCCACACATCAACAAGGTCATAGAAATTCCATGACGCCCGTACTGCCACTTCCACAAACTCCACCACCATGACACAGATGAATGTTGGAGCCTTAAGCACTACTTCCAAGACTTAGTCGAAGAGGGAAAGCTGAAAAAATTCTTACAAGAAAACGACCTCAGGCATAAACTGAATGCCAACCGCAATAGAAGCAGGAGTCGTAGTCATGAACGACCTGCACACAGAAGGAGCAGAAGCAGAACTGCCCGATGATCTAAATCTGCAGGTCGGTCGAGGCACAACAGACGACAGCACTCCTCCGACCATGAAGAGGAAAGGGTAATCCACATGATTACATACAACTCCAACAACGAGACCTTCGATCGTGAAAAGTGTTGGCGTATAGGAGCACTGCAAGAGATCTACCACCTATCCCACAAAGCAGAGATGATCACTCTTACCAGCTTTCGATCTACGATCGAGATATCATTCACCGAAGAAGATCTCGACAAGGTGTGTCTACCCCATAATGAAGCTCTGGTAGTGCACGTCAAGATCAATGGATGGACAGTCAAGCAAGTCCTAATTGATCCAGGTAGTTCTTGCAACATCCTCTTCTACCAAACATACAAAGATATGTACCTACCAGACTCGGTGATGATAGATTCAAATGCACCACTCTACGGGTTCAATGGAGACCGCATAGATGCAATTGGAGACGTCATCCTACCAATCTCCATTGGAGAAAAAGAGGACATGGTTAAGACCTCAACACGCTTCAGTGTGATAGATGTCAAGTCATCATACACGGCTATCTTAGGACGTAGGTGGATTCACAAGATCCAAGCAGTTTCATCAACCTTACACCAAGTCCTGCGGTTCCCCTAACCCCAAGGCATCATGGAGCTCAGAAGCAACCAACTAGAAGCTCACCGATGCAATCAAGTAAGCATAACAACCAAGGCCAAAACTTAGGTCACCAAGTCAAACGACATCCTGAAGCCACAAGATCCTGAAGCTTCCAGCCCTCCAACATCAGCAATAGACAAGCTCAAAGAAAAATAAGCACAAGTCGAACCAGGAGAGAAAGTCAATTTGGGCACAAATGATGACCCAAAATTTGTTTATGTAGGGGCTGATTTAGACCCCCAAGCTCATAGAGCAACTTGTCAATTTTTTATCTCTCAATAAAAATGTATTTGTTTGGTCGTATATCGATATGCTAGGAATCGACCCTCAGGTCGCTTACCACAAATTAAACGTAGATCTATCTATAAAGCCTATCAAACAACGACCTCAGAAACTAGCACTCAAATTTCAAAAAGCCATCAATGAAGAGATAGAAAAGCTCAAAAAGGTTGGATTAGTCAGAAAGGTCGAGTGCCCGACCTGGTTAGCCAACATTGTAGCCGTTCCAAAGAAAAATGGCTAGGTACGACTTTGCATCGATTTCACCAATGTCAACAAGCACTGCCCAAAAGAAAGCTTCCCCCTACCCAGGATTGACATACTAGTAGATCAAACTTGCGGACATTAACTTCTATTATTTATGGACGCATATAGAGGTAACAATCATATACCACTTGTAGAAGAGGACTAGGAAAAGACATCATTTATAACTGAATAAGGGACATTCTGCTACAACGTCCTACTATTCGGCTTGAAGAACGCCGGCGCAACCTACCAGAGACTTGTCACAAAAATGTTCAAAGACATGTTGGGCGACACTATGGAAGTCTATATAGACGACATATTAGTCGAAAGCGCCAAGGCTGGCGACCATATTTCTCACCTACAAGAGGCCTTTGGAAGATTGCAACTGATAGAAAATGAATAGCCTTGGCAAGCGAACCGAGTTATAACTACACAAAACCTAAAAGAAAATGTTTGAGTACCTAAAAAAACCAAAATCATTACATATACTTACCCCGCCCACAAAAACGGCATGACTTGGGCCCACGAATCAGTATCCATAATCTTTTTTCCCGCATAATCTCCAAAATTTTCAATTTTCAAAATCCCACTAGCTGTGTGGCACGTGTTCACTATTTCAACTTTATTCTTTTTCAACCGTTTCGTCCTTACGAGATAGACAACCTGTAAAAAATAAAGGGGGTTGTGTAAGTACCTTCTGTTCTCAAGCATTCACTACATCACACATGTCCAATCTACCAGGTAGTATCTGCATAGCTTGTATACCACAAGATCAGACTACGCCACAAGGACGTAAGCACGATCCAAACCCAGGTCGTCCAAATATCAAATATAGCCATACATGGAAACAAATGATCTATCGCGATCCTGAAGTTCAGTCAACGCACCAATGAAGGAAGCATTTACTTTGTAACAACAGAAGTAATGGTGAATCATCAAGGGAGCACAAAATATGGATCTACATTTGACAACGGCCTGAAGCAAATAAGAAAAGTCAGATCAAACACCTATAAGTATAGAGAGATGAACTACATAAAGCTTGATTCACGTAGACCCAAGAAACTTGATACGTAGGCAACTCATACCCAAAGAAAAAGTGTAGCAATTCCCAATCATTCTCAACATCAGGTTATAGGTAGAAATCTATACATCTACATCGAGTATCTTAATTGATTTGTAGACTTTACCAATATTAAGACCAAGAGAAGTATAAGGTAAGTAGCACACATTGCCACACCGAGCAACACAGTCCCACGTAATTCTTGCACATCCCTAACTTCATGTTCAAACCACCAACTTCCTTTGGTCAAATAACCCCAAATATTCATCACAAAAATGTAAAGACAAAATAGAAGTACGCAGGCAAGACATAACATATTCAGGGGTGGCGTCAGATGAACTTGAATTCTACGTGGCATTGTGTTTCTTGTGTTTGGACTTGTGAGGGTAGCCATAGACATGTTGGTGCAACTGAACAAAAAATAAGTTTAATTGAAGGATTAATGTATTAGTCTTATTTATAGGCGCCAGATAGACTTCAACATGAAACAGAAACTCAAACCTAGAAGAAATGGAACTTAGAGTTTGATTGATATTGAGTTTGTTGTTTGATAGGAATTCTTAAATGGCTACCAAATTGTAATGCCAGATTGCCTAGCATCAAGATTCAAGACCATTGTTATAGCAGGACTAGTAAACACATTGAGCTACTTGGGCTTTGCTTGGACCCGAACTTATTCAAAACTCGTTTAAAACGAGACAGATGAAGCTGAATTAGTGCTATGATTAGTATGATAGTATTTATTATTTAACAGAGCTACCCGGCTCGGTTATAGCTTGCTTGCCAGAATTTGCAGCACAAAATATGTAGAGCTTGAACAAACATTCTTTAGCTCGACTCCCGAACATGTTCTAAAGTTGCACAAGTTACCTTGAAATTACTAAGGGGTCAAAAGCAACAAAGCCAAAACAAGTCAACTGTATAAGGGCATCTCCAATGGGGGGGGGGGTGTAAAATTACACCTCCACCCAGGCTCTATGTAGGTGCAGTTAGGATTTTACAACTCTAATTGCATACTATTGTATAGCCTATAAATATCCACACTCTATACTCCCCAATGGAGAAGTATAAAAAAAATTAGATTTTAAACTCGGACGTCACTTAAAGTGATGTCTCTCTTTAATTTAAACTAGGACGTGTCTTTAAGTGTAGGACGTCACTTTAAGTGACGTCCGAGTTAAAAAATTACTTTAGAATTAGAAAGGGACGTTACTTAAAGTGACATCCGAAATTTTTTTTGTTCGGACGTTAGTTAAAGTGTCACCCGAGCTATTTATCAACTGATAGTGAGATGGGGAATTCCCCACCTCCTCTATCAACTAATACTCTATTATCTACGGTATACCACCCCTATTGAAAAGAATTTTTGACATTTGGAGTGTAAACTTTACACTCTACATGGTTTACAACCTCCATTGGAGATGCCTTAAGGGGGTCCAACCAAATTCACCAAAGATTATTTTATTATTATACATACAAAACAGAACACCCGCGCTCTGTTCTCATTCTTCTTCATTACCAAGTTTCCTTCCTCTTCACTCAATTCTCTCTTTCTCTCCCTCCTTCTCCATCAACTCTAAAACATTCTCTCTTTCACTCTTTGTTTCTCTTCTTCTCCCAATTTTAGCCTCACAAATTTTTGGCTCTCATATTGCACTTTCAAGTGGTTGCAAGAAACAGTATTGGTTCTTGCTCAATCTTGGAAAAATAGTGTTACAGCTGTGTTTCTGATCAATTCATTTAATTAGGTAACTTTATCTTGAAGTTCTTAATTATTTTTCTCTCGCTTTCAACATGTTCGTTGATTCTTTTCTTGATACATTCTCTTCCTGGATTTCAAAAACACTGGCATTGTTCGTTTGAGGTTTGTTTCTCTGCTTTTATAAAAAAATCTCCTCTTAACTTTGGTTTACTGATTCTTGCCTCGCATTTTTTAGTTCTTGTTCAGATTCTTGCAAGATTACAATGTGATTGCTAATTCTTGGAAGAAAGACTCTTCTTTTTACATTCTTGCTGGATTTTCATATACACCATTGCTTGTCTGAGGTCATTGTTTGTGTGAGGTAATTTTATGTTCCTTAATGGAAAATGTTTCTTTGTAATTGGTTATAATTGATTAAAACAGCTAAGCATTTTTCTTGGAAAGTAGGTCTCTGTATAAGTTTGGGATGTTAGTTGGTGAAATTTTGCCTGTTTGAATCTTTTTTGCAGGGTTTTCTCGGTATTTCAGTGAATCATGACTTTTTTTTATCGTCCGTTTTGGATACTGGGAAGATGAGGTCTTTTACAGGTAAATTGATGTTTTGGGAATTAAAGTACCTAGTTTTTTTTTTTTTTTTTGCACACAAGGAAATTTTATTAAAAAGAATGTCAGAGACAAAACATGATACACTTTCGCTCATTTAAACTCATAGAAAGTCCTAAAAGGGTTTTCTATCATAGTTACATAATCTAGTCTACTAGGTATCATTAAAGTACCTAGTTACTTAAATTAGTCGTAGCAAAGTAGTGATTAGTTTTGAGCGGTCTAAAATTGCACGAGTCCAATTAATTATTCACTATGGTACCGAATTACGATATTATATATACTAAGCACCCAAAAATGTAGTTTAAACCCCTTAATAGTATTCTACTTAGGCCAATTATATTTATAATAAATTAGAGTTAGCACTGTTTACGTGTTTTTATGTATTTCAGGACTTGAAGTTGATTAGGTGACTAAAAGCACCACTTTTTCATGGAAAACGAGTCAAGATAATTGCTGAGGAAGTTCTGCCTTTAAAGCCCAAGAATCATGGAGAAAAACCTTTTTCAAGCCCAGTCAAAGCTGGGAAGTCAAAATCAATCCGAGTAGAAAAAGATCGAAAAGTCAATAGAACTTCAACAAACCGTATCTTTGGACTCGTGCCTCGGAATTGGCCTACTTTATGTCAAAACGACCGGCTCGGAATCAACTTTCCAATGGACCTAGCCTTGCCATAAGTAGAGTTATAAAATAGACAAAAAGGTCACGGAAGTAATTTTCCATAGCTGTGGCCTCTTTAGATTTAACCTAATGGACTTTGGGCTCACATTAGAGGCCCAAAGTCCCCTTTTTGGCCCATGCACGAAAATGTAACCCTAACCCTCTCCTATATAAAGAGGGTTAAGGCTAAACAATCCATCTCCCTATATATACTTTTTCCTTAGTTAATAATTAGTTTAGTTTTAGTTTTTAATTAGTTTTACTTTCTTTAGGGTGAGAATAATGTTAGGTTGTAGCCTCCATTAAATCCCAATCAATAAAAGTTTTAGTTCTTTAATTCTTATTTCAATTATGTCTTTCTTTTATTGCTTTAGTATAATGATTCCAATGATACAAGGCTAAACCTCCATTAGAAGAGGTTTATGAAGCCATGTGAGGATGATTAATTAGTAGTTTAGTTATTATTTTGCAAATAAAAATTTCAAGTTCTTCGTTATGAGTAACTAGAGATAGAGCTCATAATGGAGAACTAGAGTTTAGAGCCACCACCAAAGAGATTTGTGGTGGAGCTAAACTCTCATGCTAGTGAAACCTTGATCTGAGAGGACTTGATGTTCACTAGGGACTAAAACAAGTGATTTGATACTAACTAATAGTCGATCAATTGAATCGCGTGGCGGATTAAACCTTTATAATATCTTCTCTTGTCACTTTAAATTCACTGTTTTTACCTCATATCTATTGTTTAAACTCTCACTAGTAAAGCATATTTCTAAGCTAGACTCGCATCCAAGTAGTGTACGACTAGAGTGGGCGAACACGACTACTCTCCTCTTTATTTCTATGATTTAGAGAGTTTCATATCTTGATAATCTATTGTTCTCCATAACTGTTCATATCTACTATTCCAGCAATAGATAATTATTTATTATCAATGGCGTCGCTTGCCATCTAGTTCGTTTTCATCACGTATATTTAGTTTACAAAACACTGTTTTTACTTTTCACAAACCACGCACTGAAAACACTGTTCGTAGTTTCTTCAAATTTTTCTGCTACTGTTCGAGAGCATACGAGTTGTTCAACCAACTCCCTACCCTCCCATGACCTGACCCTGAAAATTTCAACCCTAGTTATTTAGTTGTGAGCACACGCGCCTCACATTTGCCTACATTGAGCGTGACCCGGACCTCTCTTTCAATCGCGACTTGCACCCAAATTAGCATGTTGCTAAGTGCGCACGTGCCCTAGGTTAAATACAGTCCATTCGATTTTTAATATTATTTGCATAATTATCTCAAGAGTACAGTACATTACTCGTATGCTAAAAAAATACAAAATTTTTAAAAATATTTTTCTTCATTCTAAACGGTGTCGAGCAAACTGAAAGAATTTGGGGTTCTCTAATTAAGGAACGTGCACGCACGGACAATCTCCCTAAAATTCCTAAGTGACCTGGTCATTGGTTTGATAGAAAAATACAAAAAATTATTAATTAATTAATCGTAGTTAAATTAGTAAGCCTACCCACTACCAAAGCCCGTTTCACATGCCTGATATCCAGGCCCAACACAAAGCCCATAGTAAAAAGTATTTTCCTAATTCTTAAAAACTTTATAACTAATAAGGTTAATCTTTTTATAGGACTTCACAATCCACACAGTGTACCCAGACCAGTACTCGTATAATTGTTCAAGTAACGTAAACGTGCTTCAAGGCTGTTGAAGACGCTATTTATACGCGTAGCAAGGACGCTCCAGGTAACACCTCTATACATCCTTGAATCTATTGTAAGAGGATTATAATTCTAGTAATAATCAAGCTATTGTTGCATGCTCGTTAGGAATTTCCTATTAGACTTAAAACTTGCATGAGATTAAGATCTGGTACGAATAAACCTGCCCTATTAGTTTATCGTAGACGCAGAAATAATTGCCTATCTAGAAATTCACCAATCAACACACACACACCACCTACACCCACCAACACTACATCTGTAGCAATGGGTGAAGAAATAGTAGAGAGACCTCTCTCTGATTTTTATAAAGCTTTAAATGATGGACCTCAGTCCTGCATAATTCTTGCAGATACTATGGGAGATTTTAGAATCCCCCCTAATATATTTAATCTGCTACCTGTTTTCCATGGGTTAGACCATGAGAAGCCTTATCAACACTTACGTAGGATACAACAAGTTCTTATCCTAACGTAAGACCTAAACAAATAAAGCTCAAGGTGTTTCCTTTCACCCTAGCTGACAAAGCGGCTGCTTGGCTAACAGCACAAAAGCCGAACTTTGTCGACCCATGGGAAAAACTAGTAGAATTATTTATGGAACAATTTTACCCACCACAGAAGACTGATGAGATGCTACAAAATATTCACTTCTTTCGCCAAAAGCCTTAAGAATCCTTTTCTGAGGCTTGGAATCATTTCACTGATCTTCTAGTAGAATGTCCATATCATAATCTGGGTAAAAACACACTAGTTCGTGCCTTCTTCAAACGCCTATCCCAACATCATAAAGAGACTTTAGATATCATGAATGAAGGAAATTTCCTAGGTAAAGGAGCCACAGATGCTTATAACTTTCTAGATAATCAATCCAAGAAAAGTAACAACTGGGGAGGTAACGATTACTCCCACTCCACCCCTTCTTCTTCTATAGTTAAGGCAGCCAGTATATTTGAGATTAAACAAGATCCTGAACTTAAAACTTTAATTGAATCCTTCACTCGTAAGGTATAGTAGATGCCCTTTCTATTAATAAATAAATAAATTATATATGATAACTATTAGCATACGAAGAAAGAACTAGTAGACACTATCGACGACGCTATCAACAAGCTTAAGTTAGAACATTGATTCAAAGCTTGAAGCTTTGGAGATGAGACTCTTGAATATGTTCAAAAAAGCATTCCCTCACACTATAACTTTTACAAACCCTAACACCACCACCTTTACAAACCCTAGCACCTCTGCACCTCTGCAATAATCCATAAGACCCTTTGTCCTATATCTCCACAGAAAAATTTCCTCACCACTCTAATTATACCTCAACCAACACCAGTCTATACTCTTCAAGAAGTTGAAACTATGAATGAAGAAGATGTTGTTTCTTATGTTTGTTCTCCACAAGTTACAAAGAATACTCTACATATTGCTTATGAAGATTCCAACTTTCAAAGTTTACAAATTGGACAAAATGTGAGATTTTTCAATAGATAAAGTTTTTTCAAGAAGGGGAGTGCACACCAACTTTTATCTTTCCATTTTATGAAGATCTGTTTGCATTGTTCTCTTCTCCAATGGTTACATGTTATTTGAAAAAGCGCAAGAAATATTGTAACAAGTGTCGTTGAAAGTTCGTTTGAAGCTTCTTTTGGATCGGACATGTATTTACTTCAAACAAAAGACTACAAAAATTTCACCCAAGAAGTCGAAAGAAGCATTAGAAAGATTGTGAAAATATTATTTTTGACAAAATAATGTTATTTATTTATTTTTCTTTCTTATCATCAACTCGAGGTAGAGTTTTTCAAAAGAAGGGAAGAATGATGTAGGATTACTATCCCCTCTTTCTAACCATAATTCCTTCTTTTGTGCTAAGATTATTATTTGAAAAGTAAAATTATTATTTATTAGGAATTTGGAATATTTAATATTTTCTATTTATAGTTTAATTAGCTTTAGAAGTGCAGGTTAGATATAAAAGTTTAGGTTTCTTCGTTATCAAGTATGGTTTATCTATATAAGGAGGCCATTGTAGTTTAGTTCAGGAATTCAATTATCAATTATCAAATTATCAAATTATCAAATCTCCAAAACCTATTATACTTTTCTCCCTCAACTTCTACAATTTTTTTATTCAATCTTCTTCCTCCTTAAATCTACTCCCCCTTTTGAAGATCTCTGCATCTTTTCTTCTAAATCTCTTTTTATTCCGCATCACTATCAGTATTTAATTTATACTGTTTCTGACATTGTAGTTAACAGAAACCTTGTGGCAAACATTTTGAAGAGTGAGGCCTTGGAAGACTCAAGCGCTCTCATTTTCCTCCAATGGACCTAATCCTATTACGATTAACATTCTTAAGGCAAGTGTTAATTTTCTTTGTTGTTGACCTTTTTCCTGTTTTCCTTGGTAATTCTTTGTACTGCACTTCAATTTATATAATTGTTTTACTTCGATAATTGTATTACTTTCCGTATTGTAGCCAGATGTAACTGTCCCTAGAGCAGATATCTTTGCAACATGGTCACTGGCCTGGAGGCTTCACCTTCAGGCCAGTGTCACTTGCGATTTGAGGTCCTTTAAGTATAACATCATTTCTGGGACTTCTATACATGTCATGTCCCCATCTTACTAGCACAATTGTTTATTTGAAGATTTTCCACCCAGATTGGTCACCTTCCGCAATCAAGTCTGCCCTTATGACTACTGGTAATCTTATTTGTAGTTTAATTAGTTGTTTGTGTTAGAAAAATTGATTTTCTTTGCACAAATCCATTGAGATATGAATGAGTAATTTGTCTCCCAAGTTATCCCACTTGAGATAAAATGGTTTTATCTTGAAACATTACGTAAAGTGAGAAAAACCTTTTCCAAAGGGTGCACTGGTTCGAAACAGTGCATTATGCCGAAAAGGTGCGACCTTTTGAAATGTGCATTGGTTCGAAATAGTACATCATGCCGAAAAGGTGTGACTTTTCGAAATAGGCACTGACTGGTTCGAAATAGTGTTTTATGCCAAAATGGTGTGTCTTTTCGAAACATGTGACTTTTCAAAGAGTTGCTTATTTTTTCCCAAAAGTCACTGTATTGTTTCGAAGAGGCACCACTCACCTATAAATAATAGATGAATTTGAAGAGAAAGACACACCAGATCACACAGAGTTCTGATCTTTCTCTTCTCCCCTTGTTCTTAGTCAAATACTATATATGTTGTATTTGCCGAGTCTATAGAATTGAAGTGCTAGATTTCTATAGAAGGAAATTTGTGTTCTATCTTGGGAGACAGTTTCCCATCAACCTTCAAGCACCGTGAGGGGGAAAATCTGTCTTAAGGACATAGTGATCAGCACTAGGCTCGGATTTAATCATTGATAAATTAGGTTCATTCTTTGAACTAAAAGGTTTGTTTGTTTGTTGATATTAAAGGTTTGTTCATATCAATTTGATTTATTGTTTACTTAACAATAAGTATATTTTTGGAATAAGTTTCCTACAAACTTCCTCTTCAAAAAGGTTTAAGAAGAGAGCAAGTGGAAAGATTATTAAAGGGAATGGGCTTAAAGCCTTTGAGATAATCAACCAAGAGTCCTCATAATGGAAAAACCAACATAGTTGACTGGAGTCCCAAGATCTAGGTTCAAAGGGCCAACTGAATTATGTCTATGACTCAGTTAGCACTGGAGAGTAATAATGTCACACCCCGAATTTCGACAGAATTCGGAAAAACAATATTTGTTCCCGACTCTTCAATTTTCAAGGTGTGATGCACTCTCAACTTCCAAAAACCTATAAACAGTTTAAATATACGGATAATTAAAAACCAATAAAAATTTAAAATTAAACAAAAGTCCTCTTCATTACAAAATTTCACAAATAAGATTAGGTTACAAATCTCTTTTCAATAACTCTTTATTTAAAATTACAAATGAAAATACAAATAACATTGTCTCAACTGAAAATCTATTTCACCTCAAGGGAAAACAAAATCCTATCTTGAAATGCGACGCTAACGCAAACCATAAGCAGCAACCAACCTTCTTCAACACTAAACCTGTCAAGAGTTATCAACTATGTTCATTTAATGAACACACCCGATAAGCAAACATGCAAATCGGGTCAGCATTATAAAAATGCTGGTGTGAGTAGCTCTAAAATACAACATATACTTATACATATACATACACAATCCATAAGGCAGTTAGTTCCTCCACCAAGGCGCCTTAACTTCTAATAACTAATACGACATTCTTAACTACAATAAGTAAGGCAGGTAGTTCCTCCACTGAGGCGCCTTAACTTCCCACTAACCACACAACAAACTATACGCATAATAAAAAGGCATTTAGTTCCTCCACGAGGCGCCTTAGGTTCTAACTAAACTAATAACCAGCCAAACATATTCTATACTTACCGCATTTTATGCTCAATTACAGAGTGGGTCGTCTCTGCACAAGTAACTAGTTTGACCCACCCTTCTGACCATATACAATCATCTATCTAAATATATATCATTAACCAACATATTACCATAATTATATTAATTAAGGCTTTCTTTGCGTGTCCCTAAAATCATGTCATATCTATGTCTTACCTAGTTTCCCTGGCTACCACAATTGCTTCCCAACGCCGAACATGTACATCCACATGCCTCCCCTCACATAATGAACCACTCGTGCGTAACTACCCTAAGCGGGATGCCGCACACCAGGTAACCCTCACACGAAAGCCATTATGTAAGTACTGCCACTTTTCGGCATAAAATATTGCGCGTCTCGTTCTAATTTTGTGAACGGAATAATCAAGCCACTATTCGGCTACGCTAGAAGGGCCATTCAGATTCACTGAAACGCCACAAGGGCCAATCAAATTACTTACGCCCGAAGGGCCATTCAGATTCACTGAAACGCCAGAAGGGCCAATCGTATCACATACGCCCTTCACTAGGGCCAAATCACATGAGTTGTGGTAGCTAGGTTCTAGGATTTTCGTTATATAATTTATTCAAGTGTCATACCTTTATATATCAGAATAATCATTTCACTATATCCCGTGCATGTCAAATACATTATTGCACTAAACCAAATATATTTAGAATTATCTCAATACATTTCATAACAACTTTCATTCTTTCACGTGCCAATATATTATTGCACTAAGCCACAATCCCGTGGGAAAATATTCACACATACTATACTACCTCATAGTAGCATCTCACATATATAATAATGACGCGTTTATATCCATTTCTCAAAGATATTGCATTTAATAGAGATCCTAACATATGATATCACTTAACATAACAACAATTTCCACACACCACTTAATGTCATAATTTCTCCAAACGTACCGCCTAACATTTTTATAACGTTTTAGGAATATTATGTCTCCTAAGATTTCAATCTCGTCACGTGTTAAAAATACACAACCTCAACGTCAAATCTTTCTTAGATAATGACTAACCAATTATGCAGGCTTCCGCACCATTTTAACATTTGATTTGTCCATACAATTTACAACATAAAACGTAGCACAATTATATAGTCAAAAGTCCATAATCAAAGCCCGAAACCAAATCCCAAAAGTCTAAACATTTAAAGACCCCATTGGATCTATTTTAATTTATATGGACTGGCCCAACATAACAATAGAACTGGCCCAAAGAAACACAACTTAGTTCCGGCCCACAGGTCCACAAAAATTACTTAAGCCCACAACAAAACTTAGAAACCGACCCAAGAAAACTAATTAGTTTTTTACCCAAACAACTTAACCTAAATCGGGCCCAACCTAAACCAAAGAAACTGGCCCAAAACAAAACAAATAGAAATGAAACTAGCCCAACAACCAAAATTAGATTTCGGCCCAGCAACCATCTAAGGCCTAAGCCCCAGGCCCAAGAGAAACCATCAGGTCATCTTCTTCAGCTGCAGGTCCACCACCGCACCTGCTTGCGCGCCGGCCACCACCACCTCTCCTCTCCATCCCATTTCAACCCAGCGGTTGGACTCTCTACAAAAACCCCAGCCACTTTAATACACACAAAACTCTAACCTATACACTTCGAAAATCACTCCCCAACCAAGATCCGACCGCCATTGTCGCATCCTTGAAGCTTTCAATCAACACTTAAACCTCCTCACTACCCCCATTCATCAATCAACCAACCCACAATACAAAATAACAATTCAAACTACAAAATCAACACCACCACAGTATCGCAGTATCAACCTTAGATCCGACCGCCATTAACGCTTGTCGAAGCTTCGACAGCACCCAACCAAACTTCAATACCAGACATCAAACACTTGACCCCGACATCAGCCAACCAATACAAAACCACAACAACAATAAAAAGAGATTAAACAACGAAAAAGGCAGAACGATTCCATTGTTTTTGGGCTCGCGATGCCATTGATGATTTCGGAGTTCGAGCAGTCCAACAGAGTTTCAAAAGACAGTTTAACCAATTTTAACAATGAGAAGATGATAGGAAATTAGTCAGTCTAATTAAATGGAGTAATCTAACCCTAGTTAAATCGCAAGCGCACAGCTATCGTTGAAAATAGTTGCGGCAAACGGGTCGATCCCATAGGGATTGCTACTTTGGACTAACAAGTATTAGGGTTTAGGGTTTGTGATTTATCCTAATTCGAACAATATTGGTGGATGGAGTTTGGAATTCACTATTATCTAAAACTATTTAATTTAACTAATTTCTATGAAAGCAATTAACTAAAGAATTTGGTTCAGATGATTGGAGAGGAACTAGGACTTCAGAATCCACTCTAGACTTTTCAATAAATATTTTAGGACTGGGGTTCAATGTTTCAGTTTAATACGAGAAACACTCGAATGAGAATTCGATATTTACCCGAAGATGTTATCGTGACAAAACAATTACATAAAAGCATCTTCCGAAATTTAGCACTAGAGATCGAACTTAAAAGATTAATTGTCTTTTAACGGCACAACTAATATCTAAATTTGATATTGACAATAGATATCAGGCTATGATTAATAGTTAATCAGTTCACACTACCTAGGATGCTTGACATACAAGGTGCAAGAATATAACAACTATTGATCGAGAATGTAACGAAAGAAGACTGACAGTTAAATATTATTATAACCATAAAAACCCAATCTCAAAATAATTACATCAAAGGTTAGGGCTTCATCTTAGCCCTAGCTAAATAATTTAGCAAGTCATATTAATGGAACTGAAAGTAAAGAAAAGGTTAGGAGAACTCATGTTGACAGTGAAGTCTCCTTGGCCTCCCTTCGTCTCGTTCCCGGTTTTCGTGCGTCTCCAATCCTCCTCCACGTTTCTGTCTGTTCTTAATTCTGCTGTGTTGTGTAGAGAGCCTTTTCTTTGGTTTTTATTGGTATATATAGAGGTTTAAAAATGAGAGTTTGATCTGAATTAGGAGTATCTAATTCGGTCGATTTGCCTGAAATTCGGGATTGGGCGATTTGATCGCTGGAATAGCAAAGTCGGTCTTTGCTTCTGTTCGTGAAAGAGAAGGTGGAAGCTGATCAGGTAGTCTGGTAGCTAGGTACTATGGTGGGAATGGCATATGGGCTTTGTTATTTGGACTTTGGTGTTGATATGTTCGATTTGTATCACCGGGATTCGAGGAGCTTTTGGTTTCTATTTCACGAATTGGAAACTGGAGAAGGAGCTAAGGGCTGCTATGGTACATCAAGCCGGATGGAGAATGGTGTGACCCTTAGTTAGTGGGTATGGGATTTTGAGTATATGGGCTTTGTTATTTGGTTATAGGCTGGTCTCTTTAGTTGCACATGGTCCGGTCTTCAGCACCTCCTTTAGTCATGTGATTTCAGGCTTTAGATGTCGGCCCATAACCCGCAAGCTTGTACTGTTCACGTGCATCCTTGAGCCAATATATTTAAGGCCCCATATCCGCCAGTTCCCATAGATTAAGCCCTCGACTGATCTGGCACCATATACGTTCCATGCCAGTCCAACTAGAACCATTGTACTAACTCAATCAACGCCTACTCCCTAGAATGTACTGCTAACAAAACAGTAGTTATGCATTAATATTTCCACGTTAACTCCAATCCCTGCAAAGTCACTAGAAACACAAAAACTAAATCAAACAAATGAAATAAATGAACTAACTAATATAACCCTGGGTGTAAATATATGTAACATTTACGTGTTTATCAGAAGACGAATCCATTATCTCGGACTCGCGATGCCATTAACGGCCTCCGGAGTTCGAGCAATCCAACAGAGTTTCAAAATACAGTTTAACCAATTTTAACAACGACAGGACGAATAATAATAACAGAATAATGAACCGAAAACATGAGAAGAAACCTTTAACGGTAAAGTTAGACGTGAAATAGAAAACTAATCTACTCACCTATCTTAAAACTCCACGAATCCCTCATCATCCGAATCGTCGCGCTCCAATGCTCTAGCCAACGAGCTAATTATCTCCGCCTCCATTTTTTTATTTTATTTTTATCTCCAAACCCTATTCTCTAGAAAAATATGAATATATACTTGGGTTCGAAACCTAAGCCCAATACAGACTCGGGCCTAGAAATCAGGCCCACATATCCCAAATCCAATCCAGGGAATTTTAAATAAATAATTTAATTAATTAATTAATAAATAAATACGTATTTCAAATACGGGCGTTACAAATAATATACTCTAACCCATTCCTATATAAGACAGTGCATATCTACCGCGGGACCCAAGATAAGTCAAGCTTTTAATGATTTACTATATCTTGGAAAGTTATGTTATCCAAGTGGAGTATTGCATGATACTCTTTATAGAAATCACTTATGTGAGTGTGAAGTAGGGCCGTTTCTATAAGATTTTTAAGGCAAATGTCTCAAAAGCACTCTCTAAAACCAAGAAGTGTTCAAGGCCAAAATGAACTCGAATGTGAGAACCAACAGTATTCGAGAAGGTACTGCGTGAAGATGATTGTCTAGGTTTATACAAACAGCTGACAGTTCAAGGACATTAATTGAAGTCTACTGATCGTCCAATTAAGTCTGATTGTCTTTCACTAAGGCAAGTTGAAGGCCTCCCATGCTACTGGACCTGATGCAGTATCTTTTCATTTGTAAAAGAACAAAAATCTGATGTTTATGATAGAAGAAGGCAAATTTTTATTCATGTGGGGGATTGTTAGAAAAATTGATTTGCTTTGCACAAATCCATTGATATATGAATGAGTAATTTGTCTCCCAAGTTATCCCACTTGAGATGAAATGGTTTTATCTTGAAATAGTACGTAAAGTGAGAAAAACCTTTTCCAAAGGGTGCACTAGTTCGAAATAGTGCATTATGCCGAAAAGGTGCAACCTTTCGAAATGTGCACTGGTTCGAAATAGTGCACCATGCCGAAAAGGTGTGATCTTTCGAAATAGGCACTGGTTCGAAATAGTGCTTTTGTCGAAATGGTGTGTCTTTTCAAAACATGTGACTTTTCAAAGAGTTGCTTACTTTTTCCTAAAAGTCACTGTGTTGTTTTGAAGAGGCACCACTCATCTATAAATAGTGGATGAATTTGGAGAGAAAGACACACCATATCACACAGAGTTCTGATCTTTCTCTTCTCCCCCTGTTCTTAGTCAAATACTATGTTGTGTTCGCTGAGTCTATAGAATTGAAGTGCTAGCTTTCTATAGAAGGAAATCTGTTCTATCTTGGGAGACAGTTTCCCATCAACCTTCAAGCACCGTGAGGGGAAAAATATGTCTTAAGGACATAGTGATCATCACTAGGCTCGGATTTAATTATTGGTAAATTAGGTTCATTCGTTGAACTAAAAGGTTTGTTTGTTTGTTGATATTAAGGTTTGTTCATATCAATTTGATTTCTTGTTTACTTAATAATAAGTATATTTTTGGAATAAGTTTCCTACAATTTGTTCTTCATTTAATACATTTGTGCACTAATGCAGGCTTTCCTACATATGTACACAAATCGGAGTTACACACTTCAACTAACTACTATATTAAATAAGGTGTTCATTGTAATTATCTATCCTTAAATTCAATGACTAACGCAGATGCTGAGTTCGGTTATGGTGTTAGCCATATTGATCCTGTGAAGGCTATAAATCTAGGTTAGTATATGACGCTATGGAAGACGACTACATAAAAATTTTATGCAACGAAGGGTATTCTCCTGAGATGCTAAAACTTATGTCAGGTAATGTAAGTGGCTATCCTAAGAACTTTAGTGGATCTGTGATGGACCTCAACCACCCTTCCATAATGTTTGTTGATGCCAACACTACTTTTTCAAGGACTGTTACTGATGTTGGTGCTGCAAATTCTACTTACAAAGCAACCATCACATCTCCTTCCAACTTGAAAATTGATATTAGACCCAATGTTCTTGGCCCTCAAGTCCATAAATGAGAAGCTATATTTTGTTGTCATGATTTCGGCTACATCGTGGGATGATTTAAAATTTTACTTGGCATCACTGGTTTGGTCTGATGGTGAGCACAATGTAAGAAGTCCTATAGTCGCATTTAATAAATATTGATGGGTCGGAGAACTTGAGAAGCATGTACAAGCACCCTCTTCCGATTTAAAATGTCTTTTTAATAATAGGGTTAGTTAGACTTACCCCCTGTTTTCAAAAATATTAGTGATACCCCCCCATTTGAGTGATCCAACGGTTAGATTTCTTCATCTAAAAAAAAAAAAATCATCTCGTAACCGTTGGATCTTGCAATGGGGGTAACACTAATTGCAACTAGTAATGGGGGGGTAAGTCCAACTAACCCTTAATAATAATGTCTAAGGTGTTTTTTTTCCTGTATTAGTTTTTTTATGAATATAGGTACAATATCACTGTAAAGGTTAAGTTTGGTCTAACCTTACAGATGTATAGATTTAAGGGAAATTGGAGGAAGATTGTGGATATGACTAAGTTCGTTCCGGGTGAACGGCCTACGTATCAGGTTCTCCATGAGGAACCTAAATCAAGTCAGACATAGTTCATGATTTGGTGTGATTAGATCTGGTGTGGTAGATAGAGAGGTCTCTTCTAGAGAGCCTAAGGGGAAGACGGAGTAGATCTGGTGATCTCTCGGAGGGAGTCGATCCAGCCCCAGTGGATGGAGTCGATTTGCAGTGAGCGGATGGAATGGATCTATCTTCAATGTATGGAGTTCCTCCAGCCCCTTTGGAAGGAGAATGGAGTATGCTTTTATAGTCTTCTTGGTTATCCTTTGTCTTCTCTTCCGTCAGGTCAGGTCATATTGATGTGATACTTTATGGAGCATTGATTGTGAAGCATTGATGAGCGTGGCTGAAGTTCTGGACTTGATGGAGACAGCTGGCTCATCCATTATTGACTATTACGATGGCGCATCATGATGACAGTTCGTTATGGCAGTTCGTGAATGAGTATTCGAGCGACCTGCTCGGCGATATCTTGGAGAGACTGTCAGTTCGCTATGAATTCGTATTGAGGTCATCGGGAGAAGTGTTCTTTGATAAGTTGTGCTAGATACGTGTATAATATACATTGGTTGTGTATATTAGTCCCTCACACAACCCCTTCTCATTAGGTTGTCTTGTTCAGAGGGGCGACCTGATGAGAGAGTAGTTCCACACGTGGGAAGCACACGGGGGGAGCCAGAATCAAGTCAGATGTAGTTCATGTTTCGGCGCTTCAGTAGACTGAGTGGTACCAGTTGTTCGACTGTTGAATCGCTCCTAGACGAGGTCGTCTACTCGACTTGAGTCACGTTGGAGTGAGCTCGTAGGGCGGGTACATGTTGAGTTGCTCCTAGCTTTAGATCATCCTGCATATGAGTGACCGATCTGTAGGTTGGGTGGCACTTCAGTAGACTAAGTGCCCATTCCAAAGTTGAGTTTCTCCTAGATGAGGTCATCTACTCGGCTTGAGTCACTTTAGAGTGAGCTCATGAGACGAGTTCATGTGGAGTTGATCCTGGACGAGGTCGTCCACCCGGCTTGAGTCACTTTGGAGTGAGCTCGTGAGGCGAGTACATATTTAGTTGCTCCTGGACAAGGTCGTCCATTGGTATGATACTATGATAGCTCAATCCTGAACTTATAAGTATAAGTCCCCAGTTGGCGAGACTATTTACCCGGCTGGAGTCACTTTGGAGTGAGCTCGTGAGGTGAGTACCTGTTTAGCTACTCCTAGACAAGGTCATCCATTGGTATGATACCATGATAGCTCAATCCTAAACTGTTCCTAGAAGTATAGGTCCCCAGTTGGTGAGACTATTTACCCGACTGAAGTCACTTTGGAGTGAGCTCGTGAGGCGAGTACATGATAAGTAGGTCCTGGACGAGGTCGTCCACTCGGCTTTAGTCACTTTGGAGTGAGCTCGTAAGATGAGTACATGATGAGTTGCTCCTGGACGAGGTCGTCCATTGGTATGAAACCATAATAGCTCGATCCTAAACTGGTCCTAAAAGCATAGGTCTTTCGTTGGCGAGACTCTTGTGAACGATCTGTGAGTTGGGTGGCATTTTAGTAGACTGAGTGGTCATTCCATAGTTGATGTTACGACTGTTGAATTTGATTAGATCTTTTGTATGTCGTCAGCATGGCGTTTTAGTTGACCTGCAAAAATGTGAACTAGCATGTAGTTGTTAATACAGGCTAATGGTGGTAGATACCTCTGGATTAGTGAGGTGCTCATGTCGGAGCGACTGTTCTTTGGCAAAGCCCCTAGTGTATGATTCGCATTGAGCGTTCTTGATTTTGAGTTGATCTTGTACGCATTCTTTGAAGCTAGCCCCTAGTTCGTGTTGTAGACTGTCTGACAAGGAGCGAGCTCAGTTGTGAAAAGGAAAGCCCAATACGTCTTCAACATCTTTTGTACGATCTGTGTAGCATTGCGCTTGACAGTGCTCTGGTCGATTTGCTTGGACAGCTCGTTGATTCGTTGATTCACCTCGTTAATGTTGTCCTCAGTGGTGATACCATTCGAACTCTGGGCTGTGACCTGGTTTTTCAGCGTCAGGTTCTCCTGCCGGAGGAAATTAATGCTCTCGTTCATTGTCCCAAGTTGGCTGACTAGGTTCTTGACTTGCTCCTATAGGCTTTCCACACTTCGTGGGCTTGAGGGAAACTGATTTGAAGAATGTGGTTTTTCTCAAGAGATCAGACCACAAACGGCGCCAATGTAAATGTTAAGTTTGGTCTAACCTTATAGATGTATAGATTTGGGGGAAATTAGGGGAAGATTGTGGATATGATTGAGTTCGTTCCGGACGAACTTCCTACATATCAGGTTCTCCCTGAGGAACCTAAATCAAGTCAGACGTAGTTCATGATTTGGTGTGATTAGATTTGGTGTGGTAGATAGAGAGGTCTCTTCTGGAGAGCCTAGGGGGAAGATGGAGTAGATCTGGTGATCTCTCGGAGGGAGTCAATCCAACCCAGGCGGATGGAGTCGATTTGGGGTGAGCGGATGGAATGGATCCATCCTCCATGGATAAAGTTCCTCCAGCCCTTTTGGAAGGATTAGGTCGTATTGATGTGATCCTTTATAGTCTTCTTGGTGATCCTTTTATAGTCTTCTTGGTGATCCTTTGTCTTCTCTTCCGTCAGATTAGGTCGTATTGATGTGAGACTTTATGAAGCATTGATGGCGAAGCATTGATGAGCGTGACTGAAGTTCTGGACTTGATGGAGATAGCTGGCTCGTCCGTTACTGACTGTTTTGATGGCGCATCGTGATGGCAATTTGTGAATGAGTATTCGGGCGACCTGCTCGGCGATCTCATCGAGAGACTGTCAGTTTGTAATGAGGTTGTTTATATTAGTCCCTCACAATCACTATTCGATGCACCGGTTCGAAACTCCATATAGAGTCCTATTACGAATAGAATAATATCTGCATTTTATTTTGGATTCTTAGACGGTGTCAAAGTTATTTTAATTACATAGGCCGGATAGGCAATCCTTCTTTCGATGTTGGTATTATATCTAGCTTTCTGCTGTTTCCTTTCTAACTACGTAATTTTAATATATGTTTAAAGCATATATTAAAATTTCAAATTAGCACTTTCAGTAATAATATAGCATTTGCATTTCCTCAAGTTCCTAGCTTCTTGAACACAAACCTTGATACTAAAGATTCTTATGGTGTTTTCATATTGATCAAGTAACCGCTGTAAATCTTTGATTTGGTAGTTTTGGTGCGGGATTGTGGAGACTCTTAGAAAACCAGCTTCTGGCTACTCCGCCAACCTAGTACCATGCCCATTCCCTTTTTTCATTTGACCTCTTGTTTGTTAGCATCATTTTATGATAATGAAACAAAATTTTCATCTATGGGATCCTCTTTTACTTTTGTATTGTTATCAACAACTGAAGCTGCAACTTCAGTAATTTTTTTTTTTTTTTTTTTTTCTAAATGAGCTGAGAATTGTATTAAGTATAGAAAAAAGGGGAAGGAAATTACAGGAAGTGAAAGTGTAAAAGAAAAAAAGAAAACAATGTGATACTGTCTTAGGTAATAGTACTTGAGGGAGTGAATAGCAACCTTACTAGGTAGGCCTCCAATACAACACTTCTTCAAGCACCTCACCCATTCAGTCGAATCTAAAGTAAGTACTTGTACAAGCTTTGACTTTGTCATTTAATTTGTTTGAACATTTTCTAGTATCTTGTGTGAATCATGCCTCCATAATAGATAGGTAGATAGATAGAGTGGAACTTAGAAAATAAAGTACCCAATTGAAACTGAAATCAAGCAATAACAATTGTGTTAACTACTTGAATTTTCAATAACAAATTACTTGTGCTTGCCAAGACATAGTACGTTTGATCTTCTAAGTTTGGACACAAACCTATTTGCCTCGTTCTGCATGATCGTTAGTTGCAGACTTGCAGTAAGGCAACATGTGGTTCCTTATTTCAGTTATTTAAATTACATCCATGTTCTTGCAACAATAAACTGATTCAATAAGGTTCCATAACCTCGGCCAAATAATTTCCCAAGCCAAATATTTAGTTTGTGTAAATTTGTATAAACTGTTGGGAGATTTCACTAGAAAGTCACACCTCAATCTAGCTACTTTCTATCCCAAATTATTTCAACTTGGAGATCACACCAAGGAAATCACCCACCCAAGACTTTGGTAGTTATCACAACAAACTCAACAAAACAAAACCACTAGTTTATCATCACAATTCATAGCAACAATAAATATGGAAGTAAATAATGCAAAGAGATACAAAGATTGAAAGTGGTTCGGTAAATGTTACCTACATCCACACAAGAGCCGAGTTTCCTTTATAGTAAAGATTGGAGAGTTTACAAGAGGTAGCAAGAATCAAGAACAAAAGGCCTCACTCAAACCCTAGCTCAATAGAGCTCCCAAAATACCCAAGAAATGAATCTCTTAAAAGTTATCTCAAAACCCTATTCTATTTCCTTTATATAGGTACATATAGAAAATGGTGAGAAAATGGGCTTTGGGACGAAATTTCTTAAAGCTGGCAAAATTTCGAAGAGCATGACCGCTTCCCAATGATGTTTGCCAAGGTTAGTTATAAACCTCCAAGTAACTCCCACTACATGGGATGTATCCGGGTGCATGCAAACCATGTTCCATCGCCTAGGGGCTTGTTGGAAACCATGCAAGCTCTTTCTCAGCTTGCGTACTACATTCTCTCTATCCTTCCGTAGGAAATCCAACAGTTGTCACGTGTAAATCTCCTCAACATGGTCACAATGGAGGTGAGCAATTTTCACATCTAACTGCTTAAGATTTAAACCTTCCACTACAACAATACTAAACACTGATTGAAAAGTATTTGGAGAGAATATCATTGCCAAATATTTCTCGAAACCATCATGTTCCTCCTTGACTCGATACACCCATTTGCTCTGTAGAGTCATGTCCTTGGGTACTTTGGCCAACTCCCAAGTGACACTAAAGACGAGGGACTTCGTCTCATCATGCATAACAAGCTCCCACTTGCTAGCATCACCAACCTCCAATGCCGCATCATAGCAATGAGATTCACTATCATCAGTAAATAAATAGGTGGAAGGAGGATACTTCATGCTCGGTACAGTTTGCCTGGATAACCTCCTTAGTGCACGTGGTGGAGATGGACTTGGTGGCGTAGTCTCTTCACCCGAGTCACTACTATCATCATCTGATTGTGGAACTTTCACAACACCACGACTCATATAAGAGCCTTCCAACTCAACATACTCAGTGTCACTGTCTGTAACCGGCTCCACGGGTTGTGCTTCTTTTCTTTCCTTGTACAAAACCATCTCACTGAACAAGGCATCTCTGCTTCGAATAATTTTCTGATTTTGGTCATCCCAAAAACGATAACCAAGATCATCATCGCCATATCCAATGAAAGTACACTTGACATCAAGCTTACTCCTAGCTTGGTCACTAGTGTGCACATAGGACTCACACCCAAACACTCTCAAATGGGAAAGGTTCACATCCTTCCCACTCCACACTTCCTCTGGAATCCTAAAATCCAAAGGTACTAACGGTCCTCGGTTGATCAGGTAATCTGTTGTGCTAACACTCTCTGCCCAAAATTGCTCAGGCAAGCCTGCTAGTGTACGCATACACCTAGCCCTATCTGTCAGTGTTCTAATCATCCGCTTTGCGACCCCATTCTCCTGAAGTGTCCCTCGCAAAGTATTTTCCATCTTGATGCCACTGTTAGCACAATACTTCTCAAAACCTGAATCAACATACTGTCCACTATTATCGGATCTCAACTTCTTCACCTTGAAGCATGTCTCATTCTCAACCATGACCTTCCACGTCTTGAACACTTCCAATACCTCGGACTTGTGTCTCAAGAAATAGACCCACACCTTCCTGGTATGGTCATCAATGAAAGTCACAAAATATAACTTTCTGCCAAGTGAAGAGACATTAGCTGGCCCCTAGACATCTGTATGAATCAACTCAAGCTTCCTAGCTTTCAGAGTTCGACCCATCTCCTGAAAACTCACCCTTCTCTGCTTTTCAAACATGCAATTCTTGCAGAAGTCAAAGTCCGTCAACTCTAACGGTTACCAGTGGAGTGAAGGACTTGTATTCCTTTCTCACTCATGTGACTAAGTCTGCGGTGCCAAACATTTGGATCCTCTTTGCCATTTGCCACAACATTAGACCCACACCTGTGTGCGGTCATGTAGAGAGTACCATCCTTGTCGCCTTTAACGACTATTAGAGAACCCTTAGAGACTTTCCAAGTATCCTTCATGAAGATTGTAACAAATCCTTCACTAGCCAATTGACCCACCGAAATCAAATTCTTCCTCAAATCCGGAACGTGTCAAACATCCCTTAATAACCATGTCCTATCTTTCAACATGACACGGACATCACCTTTGCCAACAATGGCACAAGATTGGTCATCACCAAGAAAAACATTTCCAAGGTCACCTTTGGTGTAGTTCACAAAGAACTCTCGATTTGAGGTTACATGGAATGATGTGCCAGAATCTAAAACCCAAGACTCCTTATTGTTCTCCATCGAACATATCAAAGCATCATCTTCCACTTCAACTACATTAGCTTCTTGATTCTTCTTGTAGTTATCATTCCTTGGTGCTTGGCATCGATTACTATAGTGGCCAGGCAAACCACAATTGTAACATATAATGATACTATCATCTCTAGGCTCATCACTAGGGGTATGCAAGTTCATTCTCCCCCTTTTATTTCTCGGTCTACCACAACCCTTGTGCATATGCATCCCTTCGCTCTCGATACTCAAAGCCGAACCCGATGTCGAGGTCCCATCCGAACTCCTTCGAATTTCCTCCGCTAGTATCATACTAACAACATCGTCGAATTTCAACTTATTCATTCCCGCCAAGCCACTAATAGCCGCAACCGTAGCCTTTCAACTTGGAGGCATTTGTCCTATTAACGCCAACCCTCTCACTTCATCACTAAATGTAATCTCAACCGACTCCAATTGGTCTTTCGTTTAGTTGAATTCATTTAAGTGGTCATTGTCGGAATCATTCTCGGACATTATCATGGAGAAGAGCTTAGTAATCAAATAGACCTTGTTCGCAGTCGAAGGTTGCTCATACATGCACATTAGTGCCTTTATGAGAGACGTCGCCATCTTCTCATTTTTAATATTGAAGGCCACAGACTTCGAGAGACTCAATCAGATTGTCGTCAATGCTTTTATATCTAGCAAATCCCATTCACTTTGCTCGCAACTCGCTGGCTTCTCTCCCATCAAAGGTTCATACAAATTCTTTTGATAGAGTATGTCCTCAATTTACATCCTCCAATAGCCGAAGTTTGTACCATCAAACTTCTCTATTTTGTAGCTTCCTTTATCGGTCGTCATGACTTCCACTGAACCAAAACAACGGTGGAGACTCTCTCAGAGGAATTTCTTCAAACACCTAGCCTTCTCTGCTAAAGGTGGAGTCTTTCCTCACACACCTTGTTCCAATGATTCAAACCGTGGCTCTGATACCACTTGTTGAGAGATTTCACTAGAAAGTCACACCTCAATCTAACTACTTTCTATCCCAAATGATTTCAACTTGGAGATCACACCAAGGAAATCACCCACCCAAGACTTTGGTAGTTATCACAACAAACTCAACAAAACAAAACCACTAGTTTATCATCACAATTCATAGCAACAATAAATATGGAAGTAAACAATGCAAAGAGACGCAAAGATTTAAAGTGGTTCGGTAAATGTTACCTACATCCACACAAGAGCCGAGTTTCCTTTATAGTAAAGATTGGAGAGTTTAAAAGAGGTAGCAAGAATCAAGAACAAGAGGCTTCACTCAAACCCTAGCTCAATAGAGCTCCCACAATACCCAAGAAATGAATCTCTCAAAAGTTATCTCAAAACCCTATTCTATTTCCTTTATATAGGTGCACATAGAAAATGGTGAGAAAATGGGCTTTGGGCCGAAATTTCGTAAAGCTGGCAAAATTTTGAAGAGCATGAGCGCGGGGTGCGCCCTGACCAAGGCATGGTCGAGCGCAAGGTGTGCTCCCTTCTTCGCTGACTTCTAGTAAGTTGAGCGCAGGGTGCGCCTCCTCCTCCAAACTGAAAGTCGAGATCGCGGCATCGAACACCGGAGCAAAGCTAGACGGTTCCACAAACCTAACATAAACTTCAATGCAATAGATTCCAATATTCAACAGGGTTATATTTCTATTATACAAATTCTATGTTTCGGGTTCTTGCCAAAAAAACAAGAAAATAAAATTTTGTTATTTGAGTAGCAATAAATGTTTTTAGGAAAAAAATGGAATTCTTATAAGACTATTGATTTTATTCTTGAAAAATTACGTACTGAATGTTACACCTATTTCTAAGGAAAAAACTCTCCGAATTCAGATTTATTTGGACAAGCGTTAAATGAATTACGAGCATATTCCACAAGGCATTAGATGTCATTAAGCAATTATTATTTTAGTTAATATGATTCTATGAGACTATGACCAAGAGAATTTCTAACGATTTATCCCTCAGATATTTCTAGTATGTAAATTTTCAAAAAAAAAATCAGCAATCTAAGAATGGTTATTCTGGAAAAAATGCTTAATTAAGTATGATTAAACTTATTACTCTGTTTCCTATATAAATTGAGGTTCATCAGGCCGGACGCTTGGTCCCCACAAACTGTCCACACACAAACACAAACACAAACACACACCTCATACAATGGTTGAGTTTATCAGTTGTAGTGGTTTTTCAATTATTGTTTGTGTTCTAAGTATTATCTATTCTTGTGTCTTTGCTGATGATAGACAGGTAGTTCATTTTTTTAATTCTTTTTCGTATAAGCACCTTACAATGTGTCTACATGTATGTCGTAGTGGTGGACAAATGATGATGATTGATTGTACTTACAGGTATATATTGCTTATATGGGATCACTTCCTAGGAGTGATTATTCACCTTCAGAACACCACCACAAAATTTTGCAAGAAGTTGTAAAAAACAGGTAGTCATAAAGTTTCATGTTTTTCTACTACACAAATCTATTCTCTTTTGTATGTAATTTATGAATAACTATGACTAGCTTCTGAGAATTTCTTTTGAGATTTCCGTAATCAGTTTCCTTGCACAGCTCACCATCAGAGTCAATAATTCGTAGCTACAAAAGGAGTTTTAATGGATTTGCGGCAAAACTTACTGAAAGCAAGAGACAAAAACTTGCGAGTTTGTAGCCAACTAGTACTTGTTTTAAGTACAATGGAAAAATATGTGTTGTTCACTTGTTTGTTGTACTTGGTACACATACAGGCATGGATGACATTGTATCAGTCTTCCCAAATAGAAAATATCAACTTCACACAACAAGATCTTGGGATTTCATGGGATTTCAAGGAGAATGTAGAGAGAGTTCCCATGGTAGAAAGTGATGTTATTGTGGGTGTTATTGACACTGGAATCTGGCCAGAAGCAGAGAGCTTTACTGATGAAGGTTTTGGTCCTCCCCCAAAGAAATGGAAAGGCGAATGTGCAGGAGGCAATAACTTCACGTGCAACAAGTAATTCTTTATTCAGTTAATTTTAATATCTTTTTTTTACTCGTAGTAATAAAACAAGGTAAGATATCAAAGAAATACAATGTGCTTTCTTTATTTTGTTACAAAAAGCGAAAAAAGAAATCTTTGTAGAGGATTTAGTCGGAAGGATTTAGCTAATTATATAATGTATTATCTAAATATTCCAATCAATAGCGGAATTAGGATTCAGTGAGGGGACCCTAACAAAAAGTCAATGTGAGAGTATACTTCAACTGTGATATACAGTTATACACACCTCACATGTGTTCCAATGCAAAATACTGATGAATGATATGCAGACTCACATGCTTTTTCGTCAGGATACCCTCCATTAATTAGCTCAGACTCCCTTTTATTTAGGGGTGGAATTTGAGCCGAGTAGCTCGGGTTCGGCTCGGGCTCAGCTCGGGCTTGGCTCGTTTAAGCTTGTTCGTTTAACTATGTGAGCCGAGTTCAAGCTCCATTTAAGACTCGGCTCGTTTACCTATTTGAGCCGAGGCGAGCCTGAGTAGCTCACGAGCCAGCTCAATAAATTAGTTGTGATACATTTTGCACAAGCCCACTCAAAGTAGTCCATTACCCAAGAGTCTAAGTCCGAGACCCAAGATATAAAATGGCAGTTTCTTTTTTCTAGGTTTCCAACTTCCACATTCAAGTCTCAGCCTCCATAACCTTTTCATCTTTTTCCCACTCACGTACTCAGTACTCTATCACTAAGACACTAACACTAGTATCAAGTCAGATACTTTTCTAGTTTCTTACTCAAATTACTAAGCCATCTTCCTTCGTTACTCATTTTACATTTTTTTTCCTTTTTAGATCCTTATTTAATTTTAAAAAGTATTGTTATGAATAATTTTTATTTCTTGTTCTTTAACTGATTTTTGCTACTATTACTTCACATAGCCTATTGATTTAAATGTTTGTTGCATACAATTTTTTTGGTAGGCATGTCTCATTTACAACCTCAGTTTGTACCCGACATAGATGGGTCGAATGTCACATTACCCCTCCAGTCTGAAAATATCCAAAGTGAAGTGACAGAAGTTCCAAATATAGGTAAACCAAAGAAGAGGCCCAGACCTAAGACGTCAAAAACTTGGACTGAATTTACTGTGGTGCTTTGAAAAAATGGGAAGTAAAAAGGATGCTCAATGTAATCACTGCAAGCAACCATTTTCTTATAAGAAAGGAGGGGCAACAAGTCATCTTACAAGGCATTTGGGTACATGCATTCCTCATGGTGCTGCTAAGAATGTCAAAGGCAAAGGTATGAAACAAGGTTTGTTGGCATTTGAATTTGGTGAAGGTAATTTACCTGCATATAGGTATGATAAGGATAAAGTAAAAGATATATTAGCAAAGGCTATTATTGCACATGAGTACCCTTTCATGATGGTTGAACATGAACTGTTTGTGTTGTTTTGTAAAGCTCTAAACCCTCGTTTTGATCCAGATTTCAAAACCCATTAGAGACTATTGCTTGAAAGTTTATGAAGTTGAAAAAGAAAAATTAAGATCGACATTTGCGTAGTATTGGAAAGATAGGTCTAACGTCAGATTTATGGACCTCAAACCAGACTGTAGGTTATATATGCCTTACAGGTTACTTTGTAGACTCCGAGTGGAAGCTCCAAAAGCGTGTGTTGAACTTTTGTTGCTTACCACCTCCCCACACTGGAGTTAACATAGCTGATGGCATTTTCAGTTGTCTTAGTGAATGGGGGATTGAAGATAAAGTATCCTCTATTACACTTGACAATGCCTCAGCAAATGATGCAGCGGTCACTTGCTTGAAAGAGAGTTTTGGGGATAGACTTTACTTTGGTGGTAAGGTATTTTATGTTAGGTGTTGCGCACACATTCTTAATCTTATGGTACGGGGATGGGTGAAGCAGATTAAAAAGTTGTAGAAAATATTCGTGAAACTGTGAAGTACGTCACAATGACCCCTTCACGTCTTCACAAATTTGATGAAATTGTGAAACAACTAAAGTTGCCAAGCAGCCAAGGGTTGACTCTTGATGTACCCACGAGATGGAACTCAACTTATTATATGTTGAGGAGTGCACTTATATTCAAGGATGTCTTTCCAAGGTACAAGGAAAGAGATCCTCATTACTGATACTTACCATCCGAGGAAGAATGGAAAAGAACTTGGATGTGTGTATGGAGTTTTGGAGATATTTGATGATGCGACACTTGCATTTTCGGGACAATGTTATCCAACATCAAATCTATTTTTTCCTGAAATTTGGAAAGTTAGGGAAATTTTGGATGTAATGTCTTTAGATTCTAGAGAATGGATGATATGTATGGTAGCTGCCATGAAAGAGAAATTTGACAAATATTGGAAAGAGTGTAGCTTATTGATGGCTATAGGTACTGCTTTGGATCCATGGAACAAACTTAAGTATATTGAATATGTTTTTAAGAAAATTTATCTTGAACAAGAAGCCAAGGATGAACTTGAAGTTGTTCGGAAAGCATTAGTAGCTCTTTATGAGGATTATGTCTCTAAAGAAGCAAGTACAACAAACAATGTTAGCAGTGAAAGTGGTGTTGGAGGTAGCAGGTCAAGTGGAAAAGCGAAGTCGAGAGATGAGTTTGAAATGTGGGCCACAGAAAATAATAGCACTCAATCTTTACTTAAATCTGAAATAGATGTGTATTTAGATGAAGGCATTTATGTTGGTGATGATGGGCAGCATATTGATATTTTGGATTGGTGGAAAGCAAACACTTTAAAGTTTCGTATCTTTTCGAAGATGGCTCGTGACATTCTTTCGATCCCGTGACTTCAGTTGCTTCTGAGAGTGCTTTTAGTGCAGCAAAAAGAGTCATTGATGATCATCAAAGCTCATTAAATGAGGACACAATAGAAGGTTTGATTTGTACTGGAGATTGGTTGTGCAATGAATTTGGGATTGGTAAATCAAATGTAAGTTCATTTTATTTGTTCAAGTTTACCATTATTAATATTTCTTTATGCATATATAAATGTGTTTATATAGTGTTGTGTTCTTTATAGGGTCAGATGTAATTTTCTTCCTGTTCATCATGTTCTTTTTCCTTGATATGGTAAGGTCTTACAGAATTTTCAATATTGTTTTTTTTAATTTCGATTTTGGTGCTAACTTATATCTTCACTGAAGTTGTTTTGGAGATTTTTGATTGTGTTAGCATGAAAAACTTTCTGAACTTTTGGCCTGTTAAGGTACATTTCATTTCTTTCTACTTCTTTCTTTCTTTTTTCTTCTTCTTCTTCTTCAGTTTTCCACTTCCTTTTCTTCTCCTCTTCTACTTCTCTACCTTTTTTTTAGGTGTAAGGCCGCACTGCCGCAGAGGACTAAAGCTTGAGATGTTCAAAATGTATTCAAGCAAAATGAAGTGGATCAAATGGCTTAAATGTGTCCAGTGTGGTTGTTGATAACAAATAACTTCTTATTTTGTAGTATGTACTGGACGATGCAGTTGTATGTAACCACCTTTTTTATATGTTTGGAATGAAATTTGAACCTTAATTTGTTCTATTTTAATTCGAACCTGGCATTCAATTGTAAAACAATTGCAGTTTTAAGATGAAGTATTGAAGTGATGAGATGACATGTCGGGTTCAAATTTAGTATACTAAACTGCAGTTTTACAATTTGCAGTTTTAAATGTGTCCAACAGCAGCTTTCTCATTTTTGGTTTATCCTGCACTAATCCTCACTTATGGAGGTCAAGGTGTTTTTCTGATAAAGAATCCAGATAAACTAAGTACCACGTTTTCTGATTCGTGCCTACTCATACTAAATGAGCTTGTAAAACTAAAACATGTCAGTTTCAAATTTAGTATACTAAATTTAGTTTTACAATTTGCAGTTTTAAATGTGTCCAGCCGCTCATATACTAAATGAGCTTTCCAAGCTCAAGCTCGGATTGGGCTCGTTTGGGTAACTGAACTTATTGAGCTTGAGCTGAGCTTTTCCTATACCAACTGAGCCGAGCTCAAGCTCAATTTGAAGCTCGAAACTTAACATGAGCCGAGCTTGAGCCTTCACTAAAATTTACCGAGCCGAACCCGAGCTCACCAATACTCGGCTCAATTAGCTCGAATTCCACCCCTACTTTTATTTGCCTACAGTGAAAGTGTGAAACACCTGCACTCTAAAGCCATTGTCATCTAAAACTTGTTCTTTTGTGCTTATTCATAATTTCATATAGAACGTGGACAGAGAAGCTAATTTATTGAACCGAATGATACCCCAATTACCCAATAGATAGAATTTGATTTGGAATGAATTTCATGTCATTGAATTGAGTCATCTGTAACCTTTATTTTCATCATTTGTAAAATCACCCTTTTAGCAAAAAACAGAAAAGAATTGAGTCATCTCTATTTATTAAATTGTGCTGAGAAGACTCTAGAACATAAATTTTGACTGCAAGTAATCACTGTTTCTCATGAACATCCTAAATTACAAATTTTTGTTTCAATAATAAAATTCAGTCAATAAGATTTAAATTTAATAATGTCTACAGCAAGATAGTTGGTGCTAGATTCTACCACGTGCCGTCTCCAATTGACAATTCAGGTGCAAGGGACTCCGATGGACATGGGACACATATAGCAGCAACTGCAGCAGGGAACCAAGTGGACAATGCTAGCTATTTTGGGCTAGCACAAGGCAACGCCAGAGGAGGGGTTCCATCGGCAAGGATTGCAGTGTATAAAGTCTGCTTTAAAGATGGATGTCAAGCAGTAGATATTATGGCGGCTTTTGACGATGCTATAAGTGATGGTGTCGATATTCTTTCTGTCTCACTTGGTGCAAAGGTAGCTTCTTCCTATCACGAGGATCCGATTGCCATTGGTGCATTCCACGCCATGCAAAAAGGTATCCTCACCTCAATTTCTGCTGGAAATGGTGGTCCAACACAACGAACAGTTGTTAGTGCTGCCCCATGGATGATTACTGTCACTGCTAGCACCATTGACCGAAAAATCATAAACAAGGTTGTCCTAGGGGACAGTACATTTCTTGTGGTGAGACCCCAAGCTCTTTTTTACTAATTAATGTTCGAAAATAATTTAAAAAGGTATCGAATTTTACAAGTTTTGATAATATGGGAACTAAATTTTTTTTTTCAGTCAAATTGGAGACCAAACTTTTTAATTTTTGCAATGTGGGAACGTGTAACATGACATTTAAAATTCTCACACGTTGTTTCACAATTCAAATTAATTTCTATGGTCATGAGATTGTAACATGGATATACTTTGATAAGAAAGTATATAATAATGTATGTAACTTATGAATTATGAAACACCATGTGAGAAATTTAGACTACATGTGTAATTAGTCCCCACATTGCAAAAATTAAAAAGTTTAGTCTCCAATTTGACCAAAAAAAAAAAGTTTGGTCTCCATACTATCAAAACTTGTAAAGTTCCATACCTTTTTTAATCCTTCCTAAAAAAATCTTTTATCTACAATTCTACGGTTCTATTTTTACTTGACTTTTTAAAAAACTGCCCTGCTTAAACGTTGCAGTCTGTTTAGTTAGCAAAAAAATATGGCCTGTTATGTTACATCTGTAGATAAATTACATCTAAGAGCATCTCTAGGTGGTGGTAGTATACTCTTCATATTTGAAGAATGCTACCACAAAAACTAGTCGCAAATTTCGACCAACTCTAGGTGGTCGCAAATTTTGACCGCAAAATTCATTATAGACCCCACCCTGCGCGACATTAGTACTGGCGTGCGTCAGTACCATTGTCCCGCGACAGTGATACTGGCATGCGCCAGTACTAATGTCGCGTGCTATGCCTAATAAAATGTCGCTCGACAGTCGGACTTTTGTCATTTCACAACTTTTTTTTCAACTTACTCTAGTTCTAATTCTAGTAAAAAAAATGAATTCCGACGACGAATACGTCTATAATAACCAAACACGATGGAGTGGTGACGGTGAGGAAGAAGAAAAAAGTGGTAATAGTGCATACATTTGGAAAAATCTCATTGGTGTTCTAGATGATGAACAAAACGAGAGGCCGGCGATCGATCTTTGTTCGATATCGACAAGTCGAGAGAAACGCGTGCATTGGACTTGGCTCTGAGGCCCGACCTAGTTACATTGCAAACTTATGAGCAGTACTATCATTATTGGTTTAGGGTATCTATTGGTCATTTGCTCCCAGCTGTGGGTCGTACAGGCAACATTCATACGGTTAGCAATTTGGGTGTCAGACATGAATTCCAGATTGGCCGGCCCGTCCCGACGCTTCAAAGATGGACTGTACACACATTTGTTCGGTACGCCCGGATCCCCCGGTCGAGTGGCCTTGGGTTTTCAGTTTGAGTGATCTAAGTGGCCAGACGATTTACCAGCCCATTCCTTCTATTGATGACACTCGCGTCGTACAGTTAGAGCCTGAACTTGGACATCTACCTCTGGTAATTATTTTTTTTGGTTTTGGTTTATTTTATTTTTGTTTATTATAAAAATGTCATAAATTATTAATGAATAATTATTTCAGGATGAGCTACGCATGAGATATAAGACATGCATACGTGTAAATGATGGCTTGCGCTTCTCGGTATTCGCCTACAGTGTTGAGAGAGAGAGACTTCTTTCCCAGGCTCATGTGGATTCTTAGTCACCAGAACCCTGAGCGGGAGCGAGAGCGAGAGCGGAAGCGGGAGCGTAAAGCGCCTAACTTGAGAAGCTCTGTGTTTCAAAATGCCTTGAGAGCGGCGTATATAACATATAAATAATATACATATTTGTAAAACAAAGTAGTAAAAAAAATTATTCAAACAAAGTAAAGCTTAGATAATCAAAATAAAAGGAAATATAGTTACAAAAAAAGAAAAAGAAAATAAACATATGAAAATAAACATATGAAATTTCTTAGTCCAGATTACTACCAACTCATTATCTTTAGTTCTTTATCATTTTTTTTAATATAGAATATCCAACTCCACTCTCTTCTCTCCTTCCTCTCTTTGTTTGCCAAGAACACAGTGCCAGAAGTCATGTAAACCAGTGAACACACACACGTTAAGTTTGATTTTTTTATCATCTCAACCCAAATACTACTCCTTTCAACTGAAACTTCTTGTAGATAGACCTAAAATAAATTATAATGTAGTTCTCAATCTTTTTTGTTGAAGGAAAGAGGCGATTTTCGTTGAGATTTCGGAGAGCGCGGTTGCAAAAATTGAGAGCGCAGTTTTGAAAATTTCAGAGCGCGGTTTTAAAAATCTCAGAGCGGGGTTTTATGGGGGATTGGCACTTAAACCGCGAGAGCGAGGATTTAGAGCGGGAGCGGTAGGCACTTCACACGGTTTGTGTGACTAAGTGTGGATTATGACGATTTGCAACGCTAGGTTGATGAGTTACAGGCTCAAATTGATCGCACAAGGGTGAGTTCATCACAGCATGGCCAGTCGGAGAGTTCAGCACAAGGACAGTCGAGGAGGAGTTCACGGCAGAGGAGGCGTATGTAGGAAGTGAGGACTTGATGATTTATAATATTATTTGGTGTATGACGATTATTATTATGTTGTGCGATTTAGAATTGTTCATTTGATCATTTTGATAAGTTCTAATTTACTTCCTTTGATTTAGCAAATGAATTACAATTTTTATTAATAGAATGACAACTAATACATGATTGCAAATACATAAAATAAAAATAAATAAATAAAAGACAACTATTACATACTACTAGAGTTACTCTAGTTATCAAGCCAGTCATCATTTTCTTCATCATTGGCTTCTTCGTCGTTGGAAGTTTCATTTGTACTACTTGATCCTGCCCTCTTTTCATATTTAGCTACAATTGCATCTTGTTTTAGCTCTAAAACCCTTCGCAAACGAGGATTGACTTTGTCGAGTGACATTGCCAACAACCTAGTCTCATTTTCCTCCTCTCTAACATGGAGTTTTTCTTGCTTCAAAATGAACTTTTTTTGTGTCTTCTCTTACTTCAATTTCATCATAATTTGAAATTGCTCATTTAGAATCTCTTCTTTATTTCTTCGACTTACTTTAAAAGCTTCAAGAAAGTCATCCATATTTTTAGCAGTGGATGCAACATTACCCTCGACAGTTGAAGCAACTTTCTTGTTCTTCTCAATATCTTTGCTCTGCTTCCTACCAACCGACCTCTCCAAAAAACCTTCTGTACTGTTAGGATCGTATTCTGAGTACAGTGAAGGTGAAGGGGTAAAGTAAGGCGTTGAAGGGGTTGGGGTTGAGGGTGAAGAATCAAAACCTTCAACATCTCCGGATTTTGCTTTCTTCTTTGGTCTTGGAACAAGCGTTTCGTTGCGTAACTGAGTTCTTTGCCACTTTGGCGTATTTTTTACTAGATTATAACAATCTTGCCATATCCATGGTTTCCCAATAGTAGCCACATAAGTTGTTGCCGCGTCTGAAAGCTACGTTTATTAAAAAAAAAATATCAATATCAAGTAGTATATAAAATGAAGTATAAATTAAACGAAGTATAAACGAATCTTACAATGTCTTCACGTCCCCACCCGCTTGGAGGTTATTCTTCAACCTTTCTTAGTATAGCATGATATTTGTTGAAGAACGGTAAAATAATCGACCAACGTTGTGAGACTCCTTTTCACTTACGGTTGTGGTCAAAACCTTGAATTTGATTCATCCTAGCCATAATTCGTTCCCAATAAATTTGTCCCGATTGATCATTACCTATTATAGGATCTTCTCCAATCTCAATCCATGCTTTAGTAAGAGCAATATTTTCTTCATTTGTCCAACTTGGACCTCTTCCTTGTTTTGGTTGTGACATTGAGAGTGTTGTGTGTGAAAATGAAGAAGGAGATGAGTGTAGATATATGGATGTAGAAATCCGGCCGTTTTTTGCCCGTTTTTTTTTCCGTTGGAGCACGCGACATTAGAATTAGAAGCGACGACAACAAGTCTGGCGCGGTGCCGGGTCAAAGTCAAAAAATTTGTGGGGCGACATTTGCAATGGCGTGTGACATTACCAATGTCGCGCCGCATCCGCATCCAAATTGCCAAATTTACGAACAAGAATGTGAACAAACAGGTGATGTGACCATAAATGCGACCACCTAGAGATGGTATTTCGAGAAATTCCGACGCATTTCTTCAAATTGGAAGGATGCGACCATGAATACGTCCACCTAGAGATGCTATAATTGTGTTTTTTTCAATCTATCTTCTTTTCGTTTTATTATTTTTTTTCGCTTGCTTTCCAAGTTTGTGAAATATCTAAACCACAATATATATGCCACAACATGTAAACGAGTTTGGATATATGATTTTCAGGGAAGGGCTATAAATGCCTTTGATATGATGAAGGAACTTCCTTTAGTAAACGTATCCTTGACCGGTCAAGCTGTTTCGAACTTTAGTTCTTGTGATAAACCCATTTCCAGGTAAAGCCTTCACTTGAGAAATTTTTCCAATCAGATACAACTCATTTTCAAGGAATTACGTTGCAGTCATTCCCACTTTGTCTCAGGCTATGTGGTGAAAACCATTTACAAGTAGCTATTTCGATAGAAGGGAAGATTGTACTTTACGATGGTGACACCGACGGAGAAGCAGCTTTACAGCATAAGGCAGCTGGGATGATTGTGCAAGTGGAGAAAGAAGAAGATTTTTGTAGGAACTACGTCTTGCCAGCATCAGTTTTGAAACGTAATGACGCGAAAAGAATCAATTCCTACATAACTGACACAGAGTAAGAATCTATAAATCCCGAAAGTAAGCAACATTTTGAAGTAAATTCTGTTCGAGCCTGCAAAAAGTCAAGTTTAGCTAACACGGTGAATTTTGATAGACATTGTTGAAATGATGATTTTCTTACTGTACCTTCAGCAAACATTTAGAGTGATTGCATCTATTTTTCACCGTTTCTGACGATTAAGTTAACAGAAACCCCGTGGCAATAATTATAAAGAGCGAGGACTTGAGAGATTCAAGCGCGCCCATGGTTGTTCCATTTTCCTCCCGTGGACCTAATCCTATTACGGATAACATTCTCAAGGCAAGTGTTTTTTTCTTATTTTTTGGTTATTTGCTTCATTCTTTTTATTTGTAACACTTTTGATTACTCATTACAATTACCTTTCGTTTTCTTTCTTTGGTTACCTCTTTCCATTTTTTTAACTTGGGCAATTCTTCGTTCTAAAATGTTTTACAGCCAGATATTACTTCCCCTGGAGTAGACATCTTTGCAGCATGGTCACCTGAAGCTCCACCAACAGTTGTTGATGGTGATCATAGGTCCGTTAAATATAACATCATCTCTGGGACTTCTATGTCATGTCCTCATGTTTCTGGTGCAGCTGCTTATGTTAAAACTTTTCACCCTGATTGGTCACCTTCCGCAATTAAGTCCGCCCTTATGACCACTGGTACTTCAATTTCCAACTTGCTTGTCGGTTTCATTTAAAACATATTTTAGCTTTACATACATTGGTACCTGATGTTACACATTTCAGTTAATTATTTTACTAAATAAGGAGTTTATAGTAACTAACTAGTTTTTTGTGGTCTTTGTAGCTTTCCCCCTAAATTCATCAACTAACCCAGATGCAGAGTTTGGTTACGGTGCTGGCCATATTGATCCTGTGAAGGCCATAAATCCTGGTTTAGTGTATGATGCAACTGAAGGTGACTACATTAACCTTCTATGCAGCATAGGGTATACTCCAGATCAGATAAAAGCCATATCTGGTGGTGAGAGTGTTTGTCCTATGAACTTCAGTGGATCCCCGAAGGATCTCAACTACCCTTCCATAATATCTGTTGAGGCCAGTGCTAACTTTTCGAGGAGTGTTACTAATGTTGGAGTGGCAATTTCAACTTATAAGGCAACCATCGTCTCTCCTTCCAACTTGAAGATTGATGTCAGCCACAACATTCTGGCCTTCAAGTCCACAAATGAGAAGCTATCTTTTGTCGTGACGGTTTCGGGGACATCATTGGAAGATTCTCACATTTACTCCACATCATTGGTTTGGTCAGATGGTGTTCACAATGTAAGAAGTCCAATTGTTGTGTACCATAAAAACCACTGATTGGTATAAGAAGCATGTACAAATAAGTTTGTTCTGATTGTAGTTCTCATGTATGTTTCTAAGGGTGGAATTTGAGCCGAGGGCTCGGAGCTTGGCTTGGGCTTGGCTCGAGCTCGCTCGTTTACTATATGAGCCGAGCTCGAGCTCAAATTAAAGCTCGTGTAACAAATGAGCTTGATGAAGCTCGGCTCGTTTAGCTCAAATAACATATTTATTGTGTAAAATAACCGAGGGCTCGGAGCTCGGCTTGGGCTTGGCTCGTTTAAGCTCGGCTCAAGCTCACTTGTTTAACTATATGAGCCGAGCTCGAGCTCAATTTAAAGCTCGTGTAATTAGCGAGCCGAGCTTGAGCATGGTAAAGCTCGGCTTTGTTTAGCTCGAATTCCACCCTTATATGTTTCGAATAGCTTGTGTTCACTCACTTTGTCTTTGGTGCTTTCAAAACGGACTGAATGTAACATGTTATGGGCGAAACCATTGAATTTAGAATATGAACTATGAATTAATTAATTAAACATAATGATCTCTTAATTGCTGAAATTGTTATAGGGTGTCAAAGCTTTCCTACTTACAAGCTCGTTGTGGACAAAGCCATCTTTTACTTCCAAAACGGTAAGAATACTCATTCCGATACGCAGATAGAGAATGTTTTTTGAAAGTAGATATATAGTTCCGGACCAGAGCAGAGTAGGATCTGAAACCTGTGGCACTGAAGGATCCTAAAGCGTGATTGCGACCAAACAAGACACAAATGGCTGTTTCCAGCATTGACAGGGAACATACTATCGGTGTCGCCATCTGCATCGACCAAAGTGTGAGGCAAATCACCGTCATACGACAGTGTGAGCAGCTCGGTCGTTTCAGCACTGTTGTAATCGTAAGAGTATATCGTCTGATTATAATGTGAGAAGTGAGAACAGCAATCGCAACCTTGGTGCTCTAGAATAACGATCCTACTGATTGTCTCATTGTGCCCGTGATCAAGAATGTGACACACCAAATCTGGACGAGCTTGAGTGGTGCGTCAGGAAATTATAAACGTTTCTAGAGGGATTGCTGGACTGAGAAAGGAATCCTCCACCCAGTATGTGTTTAACTGGCTGCTGGGATTATCCTTGATCCTGAGATTCTTATCGGTGCGTAAATGACACACCATCGGTACACCACGCACCCTCCTCCCATATGACTTTTACCACAATCTCTCCTTGTTTCTTGTTGCATTCTCATTCAATTAAAATTCTCTCCTAGTGTTAAATCAAGCAATAGTGTGACCCCTAAATTTCATAGGTTTATTAGAAGAGTCGCGACGGGATGAGAGAGAGATTATCCGTTGGAAGAAGCGGTTGGTAACCAAAATATTACACAATTACCCTTCAAGTAAAAAATTATGAGGTTGCGATTTCGTTTGGAATGAATCACACCGCGCTATCTGTTTTCTTTCTTACTAGATTTTGGACCCGGGCATACGCCCGGGATCTATTAAATATTTTGTGTGCTGAAAAGGCTTTACAAAATGTCTCACACAAATTTTTGAATCAGAATATATTTTTATTGAAAATAAACCGAAATACGTTAATGAAGCGGTGATTATAATGCATAAATCTTGGAAACTAAGGGATCAAATCGAGAGAGATAGCCTATTCACTTTGTAGTTTAGGATATTAATCCATAATTTTCAAATAGAATTATCTTAAACTCGATCTAGCTTATATAATAGTTTTCTTAGATTTATGGTGATTTAGCGGCAAATTTTCGAATCAGAATATATTTTTATTGAAAATAAACCGAAATATATTAATGAGCAGCGATTATGGTGCATAAGTACTTGGAAACTAAATGATCAAATTGAGATAGCTTCTTCACTTTGTGGTTTAGGATATTAATCCGTAATTTTCAAATATAATTATCTTAAACTCGATCTAGCTTGTATAATAGTTTTCTTAGATTTATGGTGCTTTAGCGGCAAATTTTCAAATCAGAATATATTTTTATTGAAAATAAACCGAAATATGTTAATGAGCAGCGATTATGGTGCATAAGTACTTAGAAACTAAGAGATCAAATTGAGATAGTCTCTTCACTTTGTGGTTTAGAATATTAATCCGTAATTTTCAAATAGAATTATCTTAAACTCGATCTAGCTTGTATAATAGTTTTATTAGATTTATAGTGATTTAGCGATAAATCATCACCGCTCGGCTTACGTACTAATGTAAACAAATCACTAAAACAAATTGATTGTTTTCATATCCTCAAAGAATACGCTACTCCCACTTGAAAAGATTTATCATATGAACGTGTCCTACGAACGGGTGTTGTTATATTAAATTATTCTAAAAATATTAGCAACTATGCATAGCTATGAGATATGAAAATTATATTAATTACTCATTTAAATATTTTGCACCACTCTCTATAAAAAGAAAACATCAAACCTTGATAAAACTCATCGACTTCTTTTTATTGTTAGGTTTAACAATAGAAGTTTGATTGAAGTTTTGTGAGAATGCCCAATGTGGCGAAGATAATATTGAAGTTACTTGAATAGCAATGCATTCCCAATCACAATAAAAGAATTATGATAAACACTACTTAAAATGTAAAACTATATTTGTCGAGACATTTATTCCTCCTACATATAATACAAATATGTTTAATTTAGGGTTATTAGTTCAATGCATTTGCATCAAGTTTCTAATTTTCCATTAATTATTCTTTGAGGTTAGTTTAATGTAGTACGTTGCATCCAGTTTCTAAATTCTCATTAATTATTCTTTGAGGTTAGTTTAATGCATTTGCATCAAATTTTCGATTTCCTGTTAATTATTATTTGAGGTTAGTTCGGTGCAATTGCATCCACTTTATGATTTTCCGTTAATTATTCATTAAGGTTAATTCAGTACAGTTGCATCCAGTTTTCGATGTTTAGTTAATTAGTATTTGAGATTAGCTCATTGCATTTTCATCTAGGTTTCAATCTCCCGTTAATTACTCTTTGAGGTTAGTTTAATACATCTGCATCCAGTTACTGATTTTCCGTTAATTGCTTTTCTAGGTTAGTTCGGTAGTTTACAATTTCTATACAGTTTGGATACATGCATGTAAGAGTCTGTTTTTATAAACTTAATTTCGTTTTGAGTTCCTACTTACTCGTAATTACTCATGTGACAAGGCTAAAAAAACGGGCATTTATGCTTTGAGGTTAGTGCAATGCAGTTACATCCAACTTCCGATTTCCAGTTAACTATTTTTTGAGGTTATTTCAATGCATTTGCATCCAATCTCTGATTTACCGTCAGTTAATCTAAGATTTTAGTTTAATGTAGTTGCATCCAGTTTTTGGTTTTCTGTTAATTATTCTTTGAGGTTAGTTCAATGCAGTTGCATCCAATTTCCGATTTTATATTAATTGTTCTTTGAGGTTAGTTCAATGCATTTGCATTAAGTTTCCGATTTCCCGTTAATTATTTTTTTGAGGTTAGTTCAATGCAGTTACATCAAATTTATAATTTCTCGTTAATTATTCATTTAGGTTAGTTCAGTGCAGTTTCAACTATTTTTCAATGTTTCATTAATTAGTCTTTGAGATTAGTTCATTGTATTTGGATCTAGTTTCCGATTTCCCGTTAATAACTCTTTAAGGTTAGTTAAATACATTTGCATCTAGTTTCTGATTATCTATGTTTTTCGATGCAATTACATCCGGTTTTTTATTTTCCGTTAATTATTCTTTGAGATTATTTCAATGGATTTGCATTTAGTTTCTGATTTCTCACTGATTATTCTATGAGGTTAGTTCAATGTAGTTGCATTCGGGTTTTGATTTTCTGTTAATTATTTTTTGAGTTTAGTTCAATGCATTTGCATCTATTTTCCGGTTTCCCATTAATTATTATATGAGGTTTGTTTGATGTATTTGCATACGGTTTCCGATTTCCCATTAAATATTTTTCAAGGATTTGCATCCAATTTTTAATTTCCCGTTAGTTATTATCTGATGTTAGTTTAATGCAATTGCACCTAGTTTCCGAATTTTAGTTAATTATTTTTTGAGTTTAGTTTATTGCATTTGCATAAAGTTTCCGATTTCCGATTAATTACTTTTTGAGCTCAGTTATGTATTTGAATCCAGTTTCCAATTTCCTTTTAATTATCTAATGTTTTGTGTAATACCAACTTCTACTGATCCATCTATAGTGTCCTTGCAAACATGACATAAAAAGTAAATTATGCTTGATTTACTATGTGGGATCATCAATGATTATCCAGTTCCCGATTTTCCATTAATTATTCTTTAAATTATGCATGACTCACTATGTAGAATCTTCAAAGATTATCTACGAACGGGTGTTGTTATATTAATTATTCTGAAAAATATTTACAAATATGCAGAACTATTATATATTAATATTATATTGATCACTCAACCAAATTTCTTATAACGTGAAAACTTCACTCTCCATTAAAAAAAAAAAAAAAAAACTCACCTTTGATAAAACCCTTCAACTTCATTTTGTTGTTTAATAATAGAAATTTGATTGAAATTTTGTGAAATTGACTAATAAGGTGAAATTCATATATATTGAAGCTAGTTGAATAGCAAAGAGTTCCCAATCATATGGAAAAAGATAAGATAAACACCATTTTAAATGCAAAACTATACTTATCGAGACATTCCTACAACATATAACCCAACTATGTTTTGAGGTTAGTTCAATGCATTTGCATCCAGCTTCTGATTTTCCATTATTTATATTTTGAGGTTAGTTCAATGCAGTTGGATCCAATTTCCAAATCCCATTATTTATTTTTTTAGATCAGTTCAATGCAATTGCATCCAGTTTCTGATTTCTCGTTAATTATTCTTTTCTATTCGTTCAATACATTTGCATCCAATTTCCAATTTCATGTTAATTGTTCTTTGAGGTCAGTTCAATGCATTTGCATCCAGTTTCTGATTTCCCGTTAATTATTCTGTGAGATTAGTTTAATGCATTTGCATCCAGTTTCCTATTTCTCGTTTATTATTTGATAAAGTTGCATTTGCATCTAGTTTCCGATTATTTGACGTTAATTTCATTTAGTATTATATATTTTTTAAAATATTTGTCATTATTGCTTTACCGTTATTTATTTATTTTTCATTTTCTATTATATATTTTGTGATGTTATTTTTTGTATAATTGTTTTTAACTATGTTTTGAGGTCGTGTTAAGGATATATGCGAAATAAGTCGGTGATTTATCATAGATACTAAAATTGTATGATTTGTAATAGGAAATTAGTTTATACAAATCACCTATTTTTTAGCAATTTTTTTTATTTGATCAAATATATAAAAATTGGAACACTAAAAGTGTTTGATTCGTAATAGAAAATTACCTTTTACAAATCACTTATTTTTTTAGTAATTTTTTTTTATTTGATCAAATATATAAGAATTGAAAATACACTCAAACTCTCTAAATATAAGAATTAGAAATACATTCAAACTCTCCACAGAGGTTCCATGTACGTGGGATTGTAGGCTATTAGAATATACTATCTTTCATATTAGAGTGCCATGTAGGAGAGAGAGAAAACTAATTCTCATATTAGAGTGCCACATAAGAGAGAGAAAATCATCCATTAGAGGTCTCTGCTTTAGTATATAGATAGTAGATTTGACTAACAACGTTTCTCCCATAACGTTGTTCTGATATGATCGCAACCTAAACTTCTACATTTTTTCTTCTTTTATGTTTTTCCTTTTTATAACAGATCGCAATCTCATATCTGTTTATTATTTTTGAGGTGATTATTTAATCGAGATGGCTACTGGTGATACGTCCACTATCTCGACTTGTTTCTTTAGTCTCTCCCCATGCCTTCCAGTTAGAGTCTTCGTCTAGTAGTGAAAATGTAAGTGTGTATTACGATCACGTACCGCTTAGGTCATATTTCTTTTGAGTATCTACGTTATTTGTTTCCATCAATCTTTCTTTTCCAAAGTGTCCATGTCATGTCTATCTTGTGAGACATGTGAACTGGCTAAACATCATTGTAGCCGTTATCCATTAAGCAATAATAAAACTTCATCTTTGTTTGATATTGTGCACTTTGATGTTTGGGGTCCTGCCCTAGTCACTTCTGCTTTAGGATTTCATTATTTTGTGTTATTCATTGACGATTTCTCTAGGTGTACTTGGATTTATTTGATGATATCCAAGGATGAGGTATCCTCCATTTTCCAAACTTCTACCGCTAGGGTTCGTACACATTTTGGTACAACAGTTAAAGTTTTCCGTTTCAATCAGGGTGGGGAATTTTTATCTCATGGTCTTCGATAGTTCTGCAAGGCCAATGGTATTATGCATCAAACCTCTAACACTCAGACTCCATAGCAAAATGACAAGTTAGAAAGAAAAAATTGTTACATTCTTGATCTTGCTCGTGCTATGTGTATTAGCATAAATGTTCATTTGCGTTTATGGTCTGATGTTGTCCTTACGACGATGTATCTCATTAACCGTTCTCCATCTTGAGCTCTTGGCTTTCGCACCGCATTCCATTATTATTCATCCTGATCGTTTTGTTTTTTAGATCCCACCTCGTGTCTATGGGTGTGTCTGTTTCGTCCAAGTCACTGGGTCTATCTCTAAACTCAATCCGCGTGCCTTGAAATGTGTGTTTCTGGGTTACTCTCATACTCATAAGGGTTATCAGTGTTATTACCCATCATCGCATCGTTCTTTCATCTTCATGGATATGATGTTATTACCTTCTTCGAAGATGCTCTGTTCTTTTCAGGCGATGTTCTATCTCAGGGGGAGTGGTTTCCAGTTCACCCTATATATTCCTCATGAGGATTCACATTCGGTTCCTATTTCTTTTTCACTTTCGATGAGTGTTCAGCCAGGGCCTATAGTCTCCCCTCCAGTTCCACATTTGGTTTCACCTCCTTTACGGGTCTATACTCGTCAATATCTAGGGTGCCAACCTTCTCCACCAGGCTGCCCTGCATCTTCTGCTTCTCCAGATTCACCACTTGCCACTGATTCACCTTTACCATGTATTGAGCCATCTCCTATCCCTCCTGTACTAGTTACTATTGATGCTGATTTACCGGTTGTTGATAGAACTGATATTCCACCTATTGTTGTTCGGAAAGAGAAGTGTACTAAAGAGATGCCAGCTAGATATGCTAATACTGTGGCTTATTCTATCAATGATTATACTTCAAATCATCATTTGTCTCATAGTTACAAATCTTTTTAGGCTTCTCTCTCATTAGTTGATATACCACGTACAGTGGCAGAGGCGTTGGCCCAGCCTCATTGGAAGGTTGCGATGTTGGAGGAATTACATGCATTGGAGGTCAATAATACTTGGTCCTTGGTTTCCCTTCCGCCTAGGTGTAGAGCAGTCGGGTGCTGTAAATGGGTTTTCACGGTTAAACAAAATCCAGATGGAACGTACAGTTAGTAGGTACAAGGCTCGGTTGGTTGCTAAAGGATATGCTTATCATGAGACCTTTGCTCTTGTGGCCAAGATGAATACGATTCGAGTTATCTTTTCTCTTGACGCATCCAAGTCATGGCCCCTTTTTCAAATGGATGCGAAAAATGTCTTTCTCAATGGAGCTTTACATGAAAAGGTTTATATGTCTCCACCACCTGGTTTCTGTTCTTCTACTTCAAGCTTGGTGTGACGGTTGAAGAAGTCAATCTATGGGCTTAAGCAATCTCCTCGCACTTGGGTTGATACATTTGCTGCAGCCCTGACCGCATATGGATATGCTCAGAGACAAGCTAACCACACCTTGTTTCTTCGACACTCTAGTACGAAGATTGTTGTGTTGCTTGTTTTTGTGGACGATGTTGTTATTACTGACGATGATGTTCAAGGTATTAGTGACCTTAAATCTTATCTCACTACCCGCTTTCAAGTGAAAGATCTCGGCCCCTGCTTTACTTCCTTGGGATTGAAGTTGCTCATTCTAGTTTTGGTATTTTTATCTCTTAGAGAAAGTATATTCTTGATCTTTTCTCTGCTTCAGGGCAACTTGCATGTAGTCATGCTGAGACACCTATTGAATAGAACCATCACCTAACCAACTATGATGGAGAGTTGTTGGAAGACATTGGTCAATATCAGCGGCTTCTTGGGAAGCTCCTCTATCTTTCTTGTGTGATGTTTTTTCCTAATCTAGAAACACAAGTATTTTGCTGATACTCAAAGAATAATGAGAAGTATTGAATCAAGAAGAATAAGAGATCTAGAAGATGATGAGTTGAACCACGTTCTTTAATGGTTGCCTATATATCCTGTGAAAAGGAATCAAACTCAAAACGTTGTTCAACTAACTATTCTATTTATAAGAATAGATTAGATTTCCATAATTACTTGTGAATTAAGTAATTAGTGTTTAACTAGGAAACAATCTCTTGTCAAGTTTTATCCATACTCTTCTAGAAGCTCATGTTTCCCAAATCAATAAGTCTTCTTTAGTGACTTGAACAACAAGTTAGGAAACATGTTCAGGTTCGGATTGGGAGTTGGAGTTCCGAACTTTGTAGTTCTGGATTTGGAGTTCCTAGTCAGGAGTTAGCAATCCGAACCTACTACTCCAACCAATTCCGAATCTCGCTCCTCTTCTTATTTCACTCCCGAACCTAGGAAGTGAGTTAGTCAGGACTTGGACTTAAAAAGTGTTATGGTACTTCGCCACTACAACAGAAAATGCGTATTACATCACTGGAAAACTGATGTTAAAACTATATCACATCACTTTCGAAAGTGATTTTACTAGTAGTGACGTTAAAAATTAGTGTTTTTAACATCATTTTTTAATTGATGTCTGGAAGTGATGTCATAACATTTTAGATCACTTTTGAAAAGATGTTATAATGGTAACGATACGACGTCACTTCGTAAAGTGATGACCTAAAATGATGTTATAATAATACAAAATCACTTTTTAGTGATGTAATATTTAGCAATTTGACATCACTTTTAAAAAATGACGTTAGAAAAATCCATTGACATCACTTATGCTTGATTCACAAATGCACAAATTTAAATTGAAAAACAAAAATATAATTGGATCCAAATAGATTTGAACCATCAACCTCTCAAATTTTGAGCGCTCACGCCATTTTGAGCTTATGGATCCATAGTATCGCAAACTAACATTGACTAGCTACCTGGGAAAACACAACAGTAGCCTAAGAAATTAACTATACAAATAAGCAAAAAAAAAAAAAAAAAATTTGGAACTAAAAAATTCTAAGTTACTAACTACGATAGTACCAACCATGCTATTGAACCATATATTCAAGACAATGTTTAACTACTAACCGCAAATCAATTTCAAACGTACTAACAAGTTGAGGACAACAAGATATAAAAACCGCGTATACTTGAGCCCTTGTGGATCATCAACACAAATTTCTACAAAATTATGTAGACACCAATCATTTTGTAGAGAAATTTTTTGGGTAAAAAAGCATTTAAGAAATAATAAATGGGAAAGTATCGGGAAGTTCACCACATTTATGAAACTATTGAACTGTCCATATGCTTGCAATTTAAGTTTACATAGACGCTGAGTAAACACACTAGTTTACATTCTAAAGCTCCATTGTATATTCTAAAATTCTAATACCAGACCACTCAGAGGTATGCTAACACCCCCAACCACTTTAATACTAAGACAATGTACTTTGAGGGTAAAAGGTCGGCCAACTATTTAACAAGGGCCAATTGACTACACGCTATTCTAAGAATGGGTACAACCAATGTAACTTTGGTAAAAGCGAAAACGAATAATTATTTAAGATGTACCAAAAGCATTTCGTCCTTGACATGAATCCTAACGAACCCAAGAACCGTGTACATAGCTTTACCAAAGCAAAACAAATTGAAGACTTGCCGACCGCTTCTTGACATGAAATTCCAAATGAACCCAAGTAAGTACAATAAGTTATGTACATAATACGTATAAACTTGAAGAAGAGAGTTGCTCACTAAGTCCTTAAAAAAGTAACTCGGACTTTTTACTTACCTCTGTCATGGTTGAGCTTCAAATGGCACATCCTTTACAATGCCTGTAGACACTATCATGGATATTAAAAGCCAAAATATCCCACCTATCATGTTATAAGAGTGTCATTTATCTTTTATGGAAATTGCAAGTAGGGAATTGTAACAATATGTGTTGTTACCACGACCCTAAATATTGTTGTAATTGTTATTAATAACTACCTAACATATCTAGAATTATTGATCACTGTATTTCTCATCCTTGGAGTTGCACTATCATAAGCAATTAAAAAAACAACAAAAAATAACTAAAAAAATTAAGTGGAATTCATTTAAGCTAAAACGTCATAATCCTTTTGAATTTATATAAGTACTTGTGTTGCAAAACACCACCACCCCTACAACAACTAAAATGCCTGAGATTGTAGTTGCAAAGAAGTGCACTCACCTTCTTAATAACTATTGTTCCTAGTTGTATTCCAATGATTTTCAAATGAAATCACAAGCTACAATGCACCGTTATAGCTTCTACATACATCTGGATGAAGATATAAATGATGAGGTGGTAATAAAAGGTTGAACAAAAACTACAGTAAAGGGATTGACAAACTATAAGTTAAAGGAAAACTTTAAAAGGAAAATACACAATGCAAAAAAGAACCTGAGCAATCACTTGTTTTTTTGCATGTTAACGGTGTCCTTGAGTTCCCTTTTCTCTCCTCCTTCAATTAGCTTCAACAAGTCCTCCAATCGATGTCAATTCGTCCTCCCCGATTGATCTCCCATGTGTATTAGTTATGGTGGTTCTCCAATCCAAATAGAAGAGTTCGATCTAGTTTACGAAAAAAATAGAAGAAACTGATTCGGTGGGATTGGAATTTTAATTCGACAGTGGTTGTTGAAGTGGGTATTTTTTTCGGCGTTGGATTGGGGTGCACTGCTGTTGGGCGAGAAAGATGGAGAGAATTAGTTAGGTTTTGTGCGTAACACAAGAGAAGGGATAAGTAGTAGTAGATGGCATAGTAGATTTATTCGTTAGGTTCAATGTTTTGTTCCTGACATGGCATAACAAAAGCTAGTCAAGTCTTTCATTTCATGGGTATGTTTGGCACTTTGGCCAAATAGTCCCTCTCAAACTACACATCAGTTACCCCAACACCAATGCTTATCATACTTTGGTCCATGGCTAGGATAATATGATCGACCATTTGAAAAATCTACCATGACCCCACTTAAAATTCCTTTATTAGCCATCACTATCTAAACTCCAAAAAAAATGAAAATACACCTGACCCGCGCCAATGTTATATGAGTATCACCTTGAGCTCGAACGATGACACTCACTCTGTATCACTCCACTTCCAAATTATGCCAAATTTCATTCTTTCGAGCACTTCTATTCATTATATTTATTTTCTGTAAAAATTATCATCAAAGCACTAATTAAATCAAACAAATCAAATAATATGACTAAATAATCTAATTCTAACTTTAGCTACTATAGCCGTTGCCTAAGGCATAGAGTCAGCAACGTGTCCATCTAATAGCAACCGTGGGACATCACTTTTAAAGTGATTTGTTTATCAAAACTAAACATCACTTTTAAAGTGATTTAATATTTGTACTTTTCACGTCACTTATAAAGTGATCCAACAAGTGATATAAAAGATTAAACCACATCACAAAATTTACATCACTTCCAAAAGTGATGATGTAGAAATTTTCTAAATCACTTTAGAGAAAAGTGTCGTCAAAACAAGATTACCACAAACTACTAATATCACTTATGGAAAAAGCGACGTCAAATTTTACATACAATGTAATATCATATTTGTAGAAGTGATGTCATATCATAAAATTGTTGCAGTGAAATTCCTACCCACACTAAGACCATACCCGAGCGTTAAGAAAATATTGCCACATGCCACATATTTATTTGCTAAACTATGTACACACAGATGCCCCTCTTTTTTCATCATGGGTTGTAACTCAAACCCTTAAGGCAAAAAGGTAAAAAGTCGTTGCGCACGTTGCGTAAAACCACTGCACATAAAAAAAAAAAACATTGAGCAATATACGACAATTTTCTCCTTGGAATTTATGCCCAAAATCTCACATTATTTCAACTTAAGGAATCGTGTTATGTGGAGTTGTGGACATGCCACAACCATAACCCGAACTTGTCTTATAATAACCCGGATGTGGACATATCAAGACTTTTCCAAATCACCGTGACCCAGACTTGGATAAATAGATCAGGAGTGTCAAGGTATAGGAACTAAACTTTTTTTCTGGTTCGGACATGTCTTATTATATAACCCGGACCTGAGCAGATAAGCACATGCCGCACAACACCCGGACTTGTGATTGAAAAGAGAATCCGAACCTTCACCGATAACTCGGGCCTGTACCAATGCCTCACGTGTGGGGATCTTAAAGGGTGCTAAGCCATAGTTCCTCCCAAAGAACATTTACATTTCCTAGCTGATTTATCATGAGTTGTACATCTTGAACTAATCTTGGGTAAAGCTTGCTTAGACACCCTAGTATGTGTTGAAGCTCCTCTGAAGGCTCCATTTATATCCATCATCAACAAGCCCTCCAATTGCTTCCGAACGACTTGCTCTGGATAGGTAGTTAACTGGGCAAACAGTTGGGGCATAATTTTCTGCCATGGCAACAAAGGAGTTGTTGAAAGACCAGTTTCAAGGGTATCTTGCAACTCCACTCCATAGTTGAGAAGAATAGTTAGGGCATATAACATAGCCCTGAGAGTGTGGCATTCAATCTGTTGCTTTAGAGAATAAATATTATAGCTAACTAGATTCCCTTCCCAAAGGGAAAATGAATATGAAAGGTGTGACGCCCCAAATCTCAAACAATTATATACCTAAGATACGTACGTGACTTTTCTGAAAAAATTTCGCAGATGTCTCCTCTGTATTTTCAACATTTCATAAATATGATAACATGTCATAACCTGAAAATCACAATAATATATTTCACATTGGTTAACCTAGCTACTTAACCGTCTCGACCAATGCCAGAGCAGTTAAGTAACCGGCCTATAAACATGAGATTACTTCAACATTGGGACTTAGTACGCTAAAGTACTTGAATGTCTAGACTAATGCCAGATCATCCAAACACCTTGTACAAAGTCATTATCGAAAACACAAGTTAAATGCATACATCCAAGTCCCATAACTATCAAAAGGTTTACGCCCTTAACAATAAGTACTTACTATAAAACTTTCTAAAAGAGATACAAAGAGAAAGATTTTAAGGCGTCTCAACAAGTGCTTGATCACTTGAGTACCAAACTAATATCGACTAAACAAACTAAACAAATAAAGATATCTCTAATATGGCAACCGGGCAGACACAAATACAACTAGAAATAATGACACTTATAGAAATAAATATTTAAGTTATAGTAAAGCATACTCTCAGTGTCATTCCCGCATCTGTTTATTTGTAACCAAATGACATATGTAAAACATTAAACTTGAATCACTTAATTTTAGTTCTTCTAAGCAAAAATACGCAAAGATTCTATATTAAACATATCACACTAAGCACGCTCTAAGATATATAGTTACAAAATAAAACAACGATCAAACATTAGAAAAAATGAACTCTACGGGGTGGGTATCTACTTATGGGAGCATCTGCCAGGTCGCCGCCTATGTACTCTTTCAGGGATCAAGCCATATGTATTTCTTCCTTCAGAGCTCGACAGTTCAACACTAGAACTTAACAGTTCAACACTAACCATACCAAACACTTAAGACATTATCAAGTACATAACTCGTCCCTGCTTTAGCATGCAACATATAGCAAAGGGACCATCTCTTACTGTGACAACACTCAAAACTCCATTCATTCATCAAATACAATGTCCATTAGGATCACAGCATAAAACACACAAATAATACATACAAGCGTTATAGTTGAACTATTTATCAAGCTTTACCAAATTATTAAATAGTGTGTGCATGACATATCTAGATTTCCTGCAACAAGGTTTACTTGAGAGTGTACCTTTTGGAGTACAAGGTTATGACTCCAACTCCTAATATATAATAACAGTAAATACCACAAATAATGATACAAAACCATTCCAATTCGCTAGAAGAGTCATAGAGAGTGATATCACAACATACTAACAATCTCTAGAAGGTAATTGTTACACTAAACATGCAATTCATAGTGAGACGAGAGTAAGAGAACATATACACATGCTAGAAAGTCCAATTTTCACATAAACTAGGATTTCTACTCAAACTACAAACATTCACTTAAACTAGTGAAAAGAAAGGGTAGATGCATATACTTGCCTTTATCATTTTTGTTATCAAATTCCAGCGACCTATCTTTGGTTGGCTCTTCCTCCACTATAGATAATAGCTCCAATCAATGAAATCCTGACTGATTTTCCTCAAATAAATGGGGCTACTAAACTCAAAGTGCGATGAACAAGATGATTTATGCAGGTGCCGACTAGCAAAGTCGGTAAAACCTTTGGGTGATGATACTAGAGGTTTGGGGCTCGAACCCCGCCAGCATCAAAGAGTTACTGATCTCATTTAAAAACAGGCTTGCCAACCAAAAAAAAAAACAAGATGATTTATCAACCTCCTTGGTAACCTTGGTTTACTAATCGGAAAGAACGAGATGAATCCCCCCAAATTCGAGAGAGGGAGACCAAGAGAGAAAACCCCATATCGGGTCCCTCCATTTTCAACCCCCAATCCCCCTTCCCGTGGGTTCTATTGCATGCTAGAAATCCACCTTAGGCCCATTACTGGAAGTAATGGACCAACTCATTTCAAAGCCCAAAAATGTGGGGTTTTATAAAAGGTATTTGTAAAAAACCATGAGCTGTGTGCCCAAAGAGGTTAACCCTTCTGCCTCAATGACCGTCAAACATCAACCAATTCATTAACTGAAGATGAAATCTCCCCTTTATCTAGGGCAACATCGGTATGGAGTAAAACCAATTCCAACTCAGATGCTAACGTTGCAGAGAGGCGTTCACTGTTGTGGTATTCTACCACAGGTGTTCCACTTGCAGATTTAATTATGTTCAACACCTGACGAACCAAAGCATTCACAGGATTTTTGTTTCTCTCATCAATTCTTACTAATACTGCACTGATGCCATGCTCTGAGGAGGCTAAGTATAACCCTAAAACGTCTCCTTGTTTTGGTGTAGTAAGTATAGGAGGGGAGGACAAATAATTCTTCACATCCTAAAAAGTTGTCTCACATTCGTCAATCCACTCGAAGCATATATTCTTCCTTAGTAACTTATACAAAACCTGACACTTATCCGAACTTCTATTAATAAACATGTTAAGTGCAGCAAGACGCCCAGTAATAAGAGCCCAAAACTGTAGTTTTAACCACTTAATAACATTACATATAGACCAATTATATTTATAATAAATAAGAGTTAGTACTATTTATGTACTTTTGTGTATTTCAGGTTTTTGAATCAATTATATGAAGAAATATGTCACTTTTGTAAGAGAAAGGAGCAAAGGTTAGTTACTAAGAAGTTCTATAGTTAAAGCCAAAGTTTCAAGGAGAAAAAACATTTTTAAAACTCAGTCAAAACTGAAAAGTCAAAGTCAACACAGGCAGAAATAGAGCATAAAAGTCAACAGAACTTCCGCAGGTCATATCTTTGGACTCAGACCTCGAAATTGGGCCTATTATATGTCAAAACGACCGGCTCAGAAAGAGCTCTCTAATGGTCTAGGCTTTGATCCAATCAGAGGATTAAAAGTAAACGAAAAAGCTATTACAGTAATTTCCAATAGAGAAACCCTTTTTGGACTTAAGTAATTAGGTTTCGGGCTTGATTTAGTAGCCCAAAACATGGCTTCAAAGCCCGTGCATGAAATTTTAAACCTAGCCATCTCGTATATAAAGAGGACTAAGGCAAAACTCTAACTCTCTCACCCATTAGTTAATTAGTCTCTTGTCTCTTTGTTTTTTTTTTAGTAAACCTAGTTTATGTTTATTTAGCCTAGCCACCATTAATTCAATTCAAGTTATCTTTAATAAAGTAGTTCTTCATTATGTCTTCTTTTTTCTATTATTTATTCCATTATAGTCCCATGATTCATAGCTAAACCTCCATTAGAGGGGTTTGATTGAAGATTTGATGTGTTAGTATAGAATAATTTCTTTTAAGAGTTCAATCTAAAGGGTAGTTCATTCGCCATAAGAATGGGTTTAAACTTCCTCTCATACTAATTATTAGTTGGTTAGAGATACCATGAATAATTAGAGATAAAAAGACCTAACCTTTATGTTAAACCTTGTGTGAAAACATAAAGATTAAGGTTGCAATAAAAATCTATACTAACATGTTAGGGATTAATCAAGGTGGATATCAAATCTCCCTAATTCATTCTCATATTCAATCTTATTATTAAATTGTCATAGTTTAAAATTACAATATATTAAATCATAGTTTTTGCCATATTGGTTATATTAGAATTATTACTCTCATCATGTTTGTGGAATTGTTAATCACTAGTAGAATTATTTACGTTCTAAGTAATTAGGAGTAGAACGAATTCTAACTCTAGTTTATTATATTATAATCGAGAGTAGAAATTTGATCTAAACCTAGAATAACTTAGTTTTCTTATTCCTAGCAAAATCACTATTCGTTAGGATAGAAACGTGTTATTTTTGTATTATCAAATGGCGCCGCTGCCATCTTAATTATGTTTAGAATAGTTTTCTTTCGTGTTTTCAATTCTACCAATACCCCACTTCACCCACCCTTTTGTTTGTGTTCTAACTGTGTTTGCTGTTTTTGAAAAAACAGGATTTTGCTCCTGGAAGTCTACTAGAAATTTTCGAACATGTAACTTGGAGCGTGCCCGTGCCCTGTTTACACTGTTTCTTAGCGTGGCCGCGCCCTTCCTTCTAGTAAGCTAATTTCGTGTTTTGTTTCTAATTTTCAGGCCCAGCCCATTAAGAAACCGCGCGCAAGCCTGTTTCTAAAAAAAATCACAGAGCGCGCCCGCACCCTTGTTGCCTTATATTTGAGTGCGCCCACGCTCCTACTAAAGAATGCCTGATTCACAGGTTAGTTACAGACTCTCTTTTCATTCAAGTTAGTTTTTATTCAGTGTTCCAAACCTCTTCTGTACACTGAGATTGCGTATAAAAGACACTATTTATATGCGTAGCAAGGAGGCATTCAGGTACTCCTTTCACTCCTCGTCTCTTCTGTCAGTTGACTGTTGTTGTGTTTTTTTTTTTTATATTGGACTTAGCCTTGCATGAGATTAAGGTCTGGTAAGAGAAAACCATCTAACGTTATCTATCGTAAACGTCAACGCACACGCCTATCTAGAATATCACACACTACACCTGCATCAATGGCTGAAGAAGTAGAGACTTCTCTCTCTGATTTTTACAAAGCCCTAAACGATGGCCCTAAGTCTTGTATCGTTCTTGCATACCCAGTGGGGGATTTTCAAATTCCCCCGAATATATTTAATTTGTTACCCGTTTTTCATGGTTTAGACCACGAAAAGCCTTATCAGAATATGCGTAGGATAAAACAAGTTCTCACTACATTTCATCATCCTAGCGTAGGTTCTGAACAAATTAAACTGAGGGTGTTTCCTTTCACCCTAGCCGATAAGACGGCGTCCTGGTTAACTGCCCAAATGCCTAATTCTGTGGACTCATGGGCCAAACTCATTCAATTGTTTATGGAACAGTTTTACCCATCACTGAAGACGGATGAAATGATTCAAAAGATTCATTTCTTCTGCCATAACCCTCATGAATCCTTTTCAGAGGCCTAGAACCGGTATACTGATCTTCTTATAGAGTGTCCACATCATAACCTTGCGAAAGACACGCTTGTTCGTGCCTTCTTCAAGTGTCTTTCACATCATCATAAAGAGGTTCTTGATATAATGAATGGGGGTAGTTTCCTTAGTAAAAGAGCATCAGAGGCTTATAGGTTTCTAGAAGATCAATCTAAGTGTAATAATAACTGGGGGGTAATGACATCCCCCGCTCCGCTAATTCTTCTTCCACAGCCAAGGCTGCTAGTATGTTTTAGGTTAAAACTGATCCGGAGCTTAGAACTCTAATCGAATCTCTCACAAAAAAGGTAGAAGCCATTTCTATTCAACATAAGCCTACTCCTGTCATGAACGTCAACTCTATTCCATGTAATTTCTGTTTGAGTCCTAAGCATCCCGACTCCTATTGTCCTCTCGTCTATGAACAACTACTCGTACAGCCGGATAATGTTTGCTCTATAAATAGCCAGCCTAACACACCTTGGAGACAAAACCCCAACTCCGGTTGGCAAAATAATCAGCCAGTTACACCTCCAGGGTTTAATAATCAAAATATTAGGCCAGCAAATAATTACAACCAAGCTCCACCAAGACAAGGACAAGGACCAGGTAATTATAATAACTATAATAATAATAATAATAATAATAATAATAATAATAGAAGTATCATTCCGATTAATAACAACTATCACAACCCACCTGTTAATAATCAACGTGAGATAGTTCTTGTCATGCTATCTGTGGCCACTACACCTTCACAACCGAATCGTTTCGATGTCTACATGCAAGCTCAACAACAGATTTTATAATCCATACAACAATCCTCACAACAGTTAACGCAATATAAAGCCCAACCTAAGGGTGTGTTTCCAGGTCAAACTATACCTAATCCTAAAATGCCAAACACGGTCTTTGAAGTAGCCGGTAATACTAGTAATGCAAATTTAAACGTAGGTAAGTTAAATGTCATCACCACTCTCCATTCTGGCAAAGTGGTAGATAACACTGTTACTATGCCCATTGATACACCACCAGTGGTCATTGAAAATGAAAAATTACTAAATACCAATATAGAAACTAAAGATCCTACTCTTGTAGAGGTACCAGTTAAACCACAACCCAAGAAAAAAATGGCCAAGGTTAAAACTCATATTGACCCATATGCTAAATATATAGATAAACCCCCGTTTCTCCAGTGACTAGCCATGTTAAACAAGGATACAAATTTTGATGAGATTAGGGAAGTTTTTAAAAATCTAACGATAAACCTACCTTTTCATGAAACTATGAAAAAATTATCACAACATGCTAAATTTCTAAAAGAGTTATGCACTACTAGGAGGAAAACAAACATTCCAAAAGACGGTTTTTTAACTAAACAATTTCCCACTCTATCTGAACATAATGGAATCATAAAGTAAAAAGACCCTGGTCGTCCTACTGTATAATGCACCTTAGGGGATACCCACACGACAACTGCTCTATTAGACCTGAGGGCGAGTGTTAACTTACTCCCTTATTATCTATATAAATAAATAGGTTTATAAGAGATGCAACTAACTAAAATGACATTGCAATTGGTTGATCATTCTATTAAGTATCCTAAGGGTGTTGTTGAAAACATGCTTGTTAAAGTTCAAGATTTTTACTATCCGGTTAATTTCATTATCCTCGACACAGAAGTCACTAACGACTTTGTTCCTATCATCTTAGAGCGTCCCTTCTTAGCAACTACCAACGCGCTCATAAAATTCTGCGATGGTTCGATGTCCATGTCCTTTGGCCATCTTTTTGTTGAGGTAAATGTTTTCAAAAAGATGCAACAGTTACCCGATACAACTATCGATGGAGAAGTTAACATGATCGAGAGTTTAGCTCAAGATTATTTCAACAACATATTTCTAGAAAATCAGATGCATCAATTCTTTTCCTTCGGAAGCTCCAACTTCGACGATGACTCCTACGTAAAGGAAGTCAACGCCCTTCTAGAGTCTACTCCTATCTTTGATCCTTCTGTCTATCCATTTTTCGAGTTTGAAGACCTCTTACCTAAACAAGTCTTTACTACTCAAGACAAAGACCTTCCAGAAGCCTTTCTACCCATTCATCCCACCCCTGTGCTTAAACCTCTTCTTGTTGAGTTAAAATATATCCATCTTGATCTGGATGGTAGTCATCCAGTGATCATATTTTCTCAGTTGTCTACTAATGAAGAGGCATGTTTGATTAGGGTGATCAGGGAACACCATTCGCGATCGGTTGGTCCCTAGACGACATTAAGGGGATTAACCCTAGTATATGCACACATCGCATACATTTGGAGGATAACGTGAAGACTTCACATGAACCTCAACGTCGCTTGAACCCTACCATGAAAGAGGTGGTTAGGGAAGAAGTCTTACGGTTGCTCGATGCGGGTATCATATATCCCATCTCCGATAGCAAATGGGTAAGCCCCATTCATGTAATTCCTAAGAAATCGGGGGTTACCATTGTGTGTAATGCTGCTGGTGAATATGTTTCTACATAAGTTCCTATTAAATTGAGACCCGTATTGACTACAGATGTTTAAACACCATGACACGAAAGGATCACTTTCTTTTACCTTTTATAGATTAGATGCTCAAACATGTAGCTGGTCATGCTTATTACAGTTTTTTAGATGGCTACTCTGACTATTTTCAGATCATTATTGATCCTGATGACCAAGACAAGACTATCTTAACATGTCCTTTTGGAACATAAGCCTATAAATGAATGTCTTTTGGCCTTTGTAATGCTCTTGGTACCTTCTAACGGTGTATGCTTGATATCTTTAGTGACATGGTGGAGCGCTTCATGAAAGTTTTCATAGATGATTTTTCTATCTATGGAGACTCTTTTAGTGACTGTCTGTCTAACCCTTTCCAAGGTATTGACACGGTGTGAGAAAAAGAATCTGGTTTTAAATTGGGGAAAATGTCATTTTATGGTTAAAAGAGGAATAGTGCTAGGTCATATTGTATCTAGTGACGGCATTGAAGTAGATAAGGCCAAATTAGATAAAATAGCGTCTCTACCTATACCACGGACTATTCGTGACATTAGAGTCTTTTTAGGCCATGCAGGTTTCTATATGCGTTTTATCAAGGATTTTTCAAAACTAGCTAGGTCTTTAACTAATATGCTTTTAAAAGATATCATATTTGATTTTAACTATGACTGCAAACAGGCTTTTGAAATATTAAAAGTTGTTTTAACATCTGCACCGATTATACAGCCTCTCGATTGGTCTAAACCTTTCGAACTTATGTGTAACGCTAGCGATTATGCTGTTGGTGATGTGTTAGGCCAGAAACTAGATGATAAGTCTACTATTATTTATTATACTAGTAAGACTTTAAATGATGCTCAAAGAAATTATACTATCACGGAAAAGGAATTTTTTGCTGTGGTTTATGCTTTAGATAAATTCTGTCCTTATTTGGTTGGTTCAAAAACCTTAGTATACACTGACCATGCAACTCTTAGGTACCTTCTAGCCAAGAAAGATGCTAAACAGAGATTGATTCGATGGATTCTTCTTCTATAAGAGTTTACCTTAGAAATTAAAGATAAATGAGGGGTCGAAAATGTAGTTGCGGATCACTTATCTAAACTAACAAATGACAGTGATAGTGATTTTGAGTCTATACCTGATTTTTTTCTTGATGAGCATCTTTATTCTATTTTTTCTGCACCTTGGTATGCCGACATTGTGAATTTTTTAGATTCTGATATTATTCCTGATGTTTGGTCAAAAAATGAACATAAGAAATTTTTTGCCAGAGTTAAGCTATACTACTGGGATGAGCCCTACCTTTTTAAGTATTGTGCGGATCTGATTATTCATCATTGTATTCCCCAGTGAGAATATAATGAGGTTCTATCCTTCTGCCATGACAAAGATTGTGGTGGCCATTTTAGTAGTATGAAAACGGCAGCTAAAGTTTTGCAATGTGGTTTTTATTGGCCTACCCTTTTCGAAGATGCTCAAGTTCATTGCAAGACGTGTGTTCGTTGCCAACAACTTGGGAGTATCACTAAACGTAATATGATGCCTTTAAATCCAATTATGGTAATGGAATTTTTTTATGTATGGGGCATTGATTTCATGGGTCCTTTTTCTGTTTTCCATAGTTTTATTTATATTCTTGTTGTCGTGGACTACGTTTCCAAATAGATAGAGGTCACGGCTTGTCGTAGCAATGACCATAAAACAGTTGTGTTTTTTGTTAAAGAATATATTTTATGTCGTGTTAGCATCCCTAAAGCCATCATTAGTGATGGCAGAACGCATTTTTGCAATAGAGTTGTTGCTTTTTTAGTTAAGAAATACGGAGTTACCTTTAAGGTGACAAATCCTTATCATCTACAAACTAGTAGCCAAATAGAAGTCTCTAATAGGGAAATTAAAAACCCGTTGGTCTGGTCCTTTTCTGGTTACTAAAGTCACCCCTTACGGGGCAATCACCCCTTGGTAAATCCTAAGAACAACAGTATATTTCAAGTCAATGGCCAACAGTTAAAACATTTTCACGAGTTAATATCCCCAGATATGGAGAATGTCCTTTTACCGGACCCTGTCTATGAGGACTGACCTGTGATGTTTGGTGTACTTCCTTTCATTTCCATATATTGGTAAGTGCACCATTAAGGTAATCGGGCCCTCCTTTGGAGTGTGTGGCTGTAAGTACCAGATCTTAAGTCCACGGTTAACGTAATTCACGCTTTCCACTATTGCATATTTTCTCGTTTTTGAGTCATGTTTCTCTATAGAGTGATTTACGTCTTTATTACTTTATTGTTTTCTTTTATATTAAAACTTATGCATACAAAGTAAAAAAAAAAATTAAAACTTATAAACAATAATCTAGTAAGTCTCGGGAATCTGACTTTAAAAGACCCATGTTTTTAAACAAATTTTCTAAACCCTGTTTTCAAATTTTTATTTAGGGGTGGGGTGTTTGGTCTTTCCATTCTTGATCGCTCAACTTCCTATTCTTGTTGTTTATGTCATTTAGTCGTACTTTGATTCGGGTTGACATTATCTATGAATTTAGATTTCTTTTGATCACATAACTAATGTCATGCACACATTTTGAGACGTTTTCCATCTTCTTTTATATCAACAACAGTTAGATTTGAGTTTTTTTTATAGATCATTGGATTGTATTTTCTCTGCTGATCATTTTCATAGCTCATTCGCCAAAATCGGACCATTAACGAATCGGGAATTTTAGTTTTAAGTTATACGAGTCATAGGACAGGATGGGTATTACAGATTTGTTTTGGGCTTGGGCTTGAAATTTTTAAACCCTATGGTCACATGCTCCACATGTGACTCCCTTTTAAAAACCCCACGCGATTTTTCTTATTTTCTTCTTCGCCTCCATACTCAAGAACATCACCTGAACCCAAAAAACCTTGAGCGTGCACGCCTTTTGGGCCAGACCAACTTGAGCTCGCCCGCGCCCTAACCTCCACACAACCCCAATTCCAATTTAAACCGAGTGATTGATTCACTATCCCACACCTTACTTTCACCACAAATTTGAAATCCAGATCTCGATGGCTCCTAAAACCCCTAAAATCCTTCCTGAGCAAGTTTTTATTGCTCCACAATTTGCACCCTTCTACAATACTGAAATGCGTATTAGGAAGTGGGAAGGGTTGTGGTATTATATGGATGATTTTTATTACCCAGATTTGGTGTTCTCTTCTTACAAGGAGAGGGTGATTAATGGTCATAGGATTTTTGTGGAGGTGAGTGATAGTCGGAAGGAGTTGACTACAGCAGTGTTGGCTGAGGTTACTAGGATTGAGCAAAGAGATATCATAGTCACCACACAAGAATCTCAGCTTGGTGGAATCCGTACGTTGATGACGGAGACGGTGTTGGAAAGACGTTACAATGCTAGCTCGCATTATGTTCATCAGACGTCTCTAAGAAGAAACCAGCTAGCTATGGCTCAGTGGATTAGTATGAACGTGATTACCACCACGAAAGCCAGTGACATCAATGCAAGTTGTCTGCACACTCTCTGGATCCTTCAGAACAGGAGGTATGAGTTTTACATCCTTAAGTTTATGATACATGAGATCATAGCAGTTGGTACACTTAATGTAGTTTTCTCTTCATTGATTACAAAGATTATATATGTTGTTTTTGGGATGTGTTCCAGAGTCGAGTAAGGTTAAGTTGAAGGTGTATGAGAATGCACATATTTATAGGGAATGTATTCAGAAGAAGTGGAATTTGCCTGAGAAAGGCTGCTGAGATGGAATTGGATGAGGAAGAGGAGGATGATACAGTTTGTTTTGATATAGGAGCTTTGGAAAGGGCTACTATAGCCCGTGTCTCCTTACTTCATCATGGCCTACAAACTCTCCATAACCAGTATGAGATGATTCGTACAGGCCAACATTCTCTTAATGACCTTTGTGAGGCTATTTAGACTAAGCAAAGTCACCTTTAATGTAACCAAGAGAAGCTTCAGAACAATATTCAGTTGCTAGGTGATAGTCACTAGGATCTCTACTCTAACATGGAGACTCTCGCTCAGACTCATCAAGAGCGTTGGGAAGCCATGGATACCTTCATAAAGCAGCAGAGCGCATTTCAAGAAGAAGTCCTATGACGCCTGCCACCTCATGATGATTCTTCTTTTGCTAACTCGGGAAAGCGTGAGCATCGTCGACGCAGGACGGATGGCTATGGCCCTTCCTCATCTCGTGGCTAGTTTGTTAGTTGTATTATGTTTAGGAATATCTCCCTCTTTTAGTAAAAAATTTATTCAGAGTTGTTTAGTTAAGTAGTTAATATTGAATTATGTATTTGGTTGTTATTTGAATTTCAATTTAATTTAATTTTTGTCCAAACATGCTATCTATTTTTCATGAATCCCACCTTTCCAACTTGTTTGGGGTGGCATTATTTGTTTAGCATTGTATTTACCCTATCCATATGTTTTTGGAAGTTAATATTGCAAGGTTGTAAGAATATAGTATATATATGAGCATGCTACTAATGTGGTGTAGCTAGAATTAGCTTCTGTTGTTTGGTGCAACCTCAAGGGTTAAAGGCATTGAGATTGCTATTTCAAATAGGCTGTTAAAAACATATGGAAGTGCTACTAAGCCTGTGCTCTCGGCTATTTCTATTTTGGTTTTAGAAGCCCTTTTCTTATTCTATCTCTTTCCTTATCAATTAGGGAACCTTGAGGACTTTTGTTTGAGAAACTAGTACTCTATAAATACATGGCACAACATATACTTCACACCGCACCTCACAATTTCATACCATAGGCCTAGCTCAAAGCGGCGTGCACGCCCTTCTTTTGCACTAGCACAGAGCGCACCCGTGCCCAATTTCCAGTATCGCAGAATTTCCTTTTGTCAGAGTAGAGCACACCCGCACCCTGACCTCAACAGACCTCCAATTCTTTTTTCTTGGGTTTTCCGTAGTCACTTTCAGGACTTCATTAGTCTATTTATTTGCGATGAAATCTCCTCAAATCATACCGGAGCAGTCCTTTGAAGAATTGCTCGAGAGTGACACCTATGGGTACTGGTTCCGCAATTTAATTATGCAGTCAGGATGGCAACCTCTAATGGTAAGTGCTAATGAAACTTATTTTCCGGCACTTACTACTTATTTCTATGATCATTGTAAGTTATTTTATCAACCGGATGGGGAACAAGTGTTCTCTGTCACCATTGATGATGTAACAATGGACTTAAGCAAGTTTTTGTTGGCATTTGCTATTGGACTGTCTATGCATGTTGCCCAAAACTCATGGGGCTATATGGCTGATAATATGTACATCTACAACTATGAGTATTTGCATGAGACCTATGTGGCAGGGATTTTTCATATAGAGGACCAAGGGCAATATAACGTAGCCCTTGGTAGCTTGTCCCTTAACATGGGCACTATTATGTTCTTTATCATGCTGAATATCTTAGGGGAATGGCATTTTTCTTCTTCGAATAATGCCACTTGTGACGTCTTCCTTGCTCTAGCTGAAGGACGTATGCTCTATGACTTTCCCCGGACCTTAGTGTCTAGTTTAGCACGAGCCCATAGGATGAAGCATAAGTACCTTCTTATGCCTGTCTTGGTTTACCGCATAATGCTATTTTTCTTTCCTGAATTCTGTACCCGTTTCACGAATTGGGTTAAGGTTGACATTGTAAGACCCACCAATTGCATTATACGCTCTTTCCGTGCGATGATTTGGCCGAGGTGGAGGCTACAACCTAATTAGGTTGCACCTTACACCCCATCCGACCAAGTGGCGCTTAACAAGTTAGCAAAGGTAGATGATAAATGGCACGAGGCCTGGCAAATTATCATGGATTGGCAGGATGCAAAGGAACCTTACTTCTTTATAGAAGGGGAGAACAACGTTTAGTGCTGGATATGAGGTAAGTTTTACTTTCTGTTCGTGTCTGCTTATGTCCCAAGCAATGTAATTTTTGTTATTCCCATAACGGGTGGTACTCATATAGAGTTGCGTCTGTTTTTCTTTATCTATATTAGTATGTTCTAAATTTGTTTTGTAGGTGTTCTAAAATTTTCACGCGTTTTTATGGTATTTTATATCCTTCTTATTTCTATACTTTGAGGAGAAAGCATGTTTTTGTTTGGAGGTGGCATAGAAACACGCATAATTTAAGGCACCTATATATATATATATATATATATATATATATATATATATATATATATACACACACACACACACAGCCCGGCTCTTAAACGGACGTCCGTTTATGGACTTGTTATATAGTGTCTTGCGCAGCTTATATAATGTCTTGAGCAGCTTATATAATGTCTTGCGCAGCTTATATATATAAGTATAAATTAAAAAGTTAATAAGTGTAAATTAAAAAAATTGTTTAAGACACTATATAAGTTGTTCACGACATTATATAAGCTGTTCAAGATACAAGTCCGTAAACGGACTAGTCCGTTTAAGACTTGGGCTATATATATATAGCCCGACTCTTAAAAGAACCTTAAATAAGTACCAAATCTAAAACACCCACAACTTCACTTACAAAATGATTTAAAACCTAATCTTTTGTGCATATGATCTACTAACCATAAAGAACATCTCTACAAAAATTCAACTCGTTTAAGAGTCGTCGACATACTATTCTAACATACCATCTTGACATACCCAGCCAACTCTTAGATCAAACAAAATCGATCTGACATCCAGATCTACTTCTAAAAAACCAAACAAATAATTAAAAAAAATAAGGGCAAAAATGACATTTCATATTTTTCACAAAAATAATTGTCTTGGCTTTTCACATTCTTCTTCTTCCACGTTTCTTTTTTCCACTAAGAGCAAGACACAAAGAGTTCGCTCTAGTTCTCTACTTCTCTCTCACTTGAACTGTGCGCAAAGAACCTAATTTAAGGTTTTTTTTTTAACTTTTGCTTGGTATTCATTTTTTTTTCGATGATTATAACAAGCAAAGTTTAATCTTGAACATGATGACCATATTATATTTCTAGAATATGTGATAACTTCATGAAAGATGGATTATACTAGTGTACAAAAGTATACTTTGTGATTTCGAGATCCCAAAATTTTGATAGCAAAAGCTCTGTAAAAGAGTAAAAACAAAACATGGGGCTGACTTGCACGAAGCTTTTTAGCCGGCTCTTTGCAAAGAAAGAGATGCGTATTCTGATAGTTGGTTTTGATGTTGCTGGTAAGACCACCATCCTGTACAAGCTCAAGCTTGGAGAGATTGTGACTACAATTCCAACCATTGGATTTAATGTGGAGACTGTGGAATACAAGAACATCAACTTCACGGTTTGGGATGTTGGGGTCAGGACAAAATCCGTCCATTGTGGAGGCACTACTTCCAAAACACGCAGGGTCTCATATTTGTGGTGGATAGCAATGATAAAGACAGAGTTGTTAAGGCAAGGGATGAGTTGCATAGAATGTTGAATGAGGATGAGTTGCGAGATGCAGTGTTGCTTGTCTTTGCAAGCAAACAAGATCTTCCAAATGCAATGAATGCTGCCGAGATTACTGATAAGCTTGGACTTCACTCTCTCCGTCAACACCACTGGTACATCCGTACATACAGAGTACATGTGCAACCTCTGGAGAAGGTCTTTATGAGGGTCTGGATTGGCTATCAAACAATATTGCAAACAGGGCTTGAGACAAGCGGTAGAACTTGTTAGGATGGTCTGGGGTGGGTTTCTGTTGCAGCTTTTCTAGATTTTTTTTTTTCTGTTCATTTTTTTCATGTTTTAAATGTATGACGTTTTGGTGATGATATATTTTAATAGGGGATTATTTGATTGGAAAAAAATATATACTTTGTGCGCTTGCCTCATCCAAAACATCATTAGTGTTTCTTCCTGTTTCCAAAAGCCCATCAAAGAAATCACATGATATTCTTCTTTGGCTCATAAGAGCTTTCTGAATATTCGTCTTTGGCTCATAACCAGTTTCACAAAGTAGCGCCACTCATAGCCATAGCTGCCGAAAATATTTGTCAGGACTCAAGAGAGGGCACTGATATTTTCTGGTTGTCACTATACTTGCAGGCTATTTGTGAAAAAGAAGAAGAAACGTGGAAGAAGAAGAATGTGAAAAGCCATGACAGTTATTTTTGTGAAAAATATGAAATGTCATTTTTGCCCTTATTGTTTAAAATTATTTGTTTGGTTTTTTAGAAATAGATCTGGACGTCAAATTTTGTTTGATCTAAGGGTTGGCTGGGTATGTCAAGATAGTATGTTAGAATAGTATGTCGACGTAGCCGCCCCGATATATATATATATATATATATATATATATATATATATATATATATATATATATCCCTAAAAGGGACCTTAAATAAGTACCAAATCTAAAACACCCACAACTTCACCTACAAAATGATTTAAACCCTAATCTTTTGTGCATATGATCTGCTAACTATAAAGAACATCTCTACAAAAATTCAACTCGTTTGGCAATTTTTAACACCGGCAAAAGATGAATGCAAAAACTAGACATTTCTAGACTTTATATATTTATATATATATATATATATATATATATATATATATTTATATATATATATTCAAAAGTGGAAAACAATTTTATCTAAGTTAGAGGATATCAAACGAGTTGAATTTTTGTAGAGATGTTCTTTATGGTTAGTAGATCATATGCACAAAAGATTAGGGTTTAAATCATTTTGTAGGTGAAGTTGTGGGTGTTTTAGATTTGGTACTTATTTAAGGTCCTTTTAGGAGTCGGGCTGTATATATATATATATATATATATATATATATATATATATATATATATATATATATATATATATATATATATATATAGAACTTGTTAGGATGGTCTGGGGTTTCTGTTGCAGCTTTTCTAGATTTTTTTTTTTTTTTTTTTCTGTTCATTTTTTTCTTGTTTTAAATGTATGACATTTTGGTGATGATATATTTTAATAGGGGATTATTTTATTGGAAAAAAATATATACTTTGTGCGCTTGCCTCATCCAAAACATCATTAGTGTTTCTTCCTGTTTCCAAAAGCCCATCAAAGAAATCACATGATATTCTTCTTTGGCTCATAAGAGCTTTCTGAATATTCGTCTTTGGCTCATAACCAGTTTCACAAAGTAAGCCACTCATAGCCATAGTTGTCGAAAATATTTGTCGGGGACTCAAGAGAGGCAATCGATATTTTCTGGTTGTCACTATACTTGCAAGCTATTTGTGAAAAAAGAAGAAACGTGGAAGAAGAAGAATGTGAAAAGCCACGACAGTTATTTTTGTGAAAAATATGAAATGTCATTTCTGCCCTTATTTTTTAAAATTATTTGTATGGTTTTTTAGAAATAGATCTGGACGTCAAATTTTGTTTGATCTAAGGGTTGGCTAGGTATGTCAAGATAGTATGTTAGAATAGTATGTCAACGTAGCCGCCCCGATATATATATATATATATAAAACATCACCTAGAAAATGATTCAACTCTAATTTTTTGTGGGTATTACCTACATACCAAGAAGATCATCTCCACAAAAATTGAGCTCATCTAGAAACCTCTAACCTAGCTAAAAATTGTTGTCATCTTTAAAAAGAAATCTAACGGTCCAGAAAATAGTATTTTTGCAATAATCTTTTGCCAAAGTTAGAAATTTCCAAATGAATTGAAATTTTGTAGAGATGATGTTTATGGTGAGTAGATGATATCCACAAAAAATTAGGTTTTAATTAATTTTATAGGTGAAATTTTACTTACGTACTTATTTTAACTTAAAATAAGTATATACTTCTAAGATCCGGCCTATATATATACTAAGTATGTACTTCTAAATATGTACTATTCTAATTTAAGAGCTAACGTGAAACTTCTAGACTACTATCATCACAGAAAAGAAAAAAATATATATATATATATATATATATAGCTCTTAAATTAGAATAGTTTTTAGAAACTTAGGTTATATATATATATAGGTAATAGCCATTAGAATCTTTCCATAAAATATAATATATAGGTAATGAGCATCTATGTTATGTATTGAGCATCTATGTTTGTATTGACAGTAAGTTTCTGAAATCTAGGCTAGAGGACTTATTCTACAAATCCTGTGAAAATATAGCCTAAAAGCCTCATATGAGTGAAATATCTGAGTAATGACACAAGAGAGAAGTAAATTCCGAAAAGAGAAATCACATGTCCACTTGCTTGATCAATATACCATATCCTAAGCGAGAATTTAAGCCTTTTTTGGATCGATATAGCCAGAAATTCAAACATATATGAAATTATTTTCCACTTGTCGCCCCTCTGAGCCTTTCTTTAGCATTTTCATAAACCACAAAATCTTACCCTTTTACAAAAACAAAATAAAAATAAAATCAGCTACCCATTCTTGAATGAGTCTGAGAATAGAGATGAAATAAAGAAAAGAAAAGAGAAAGACCTGTGGAAAACCAAGAATTTGTTAGTTGCTTCAAATAAGAAAATAAATAAATAAAATAAAAAATTAGAACTCCAAAAATAGAATCAAATGAGTCAAAAGCCAAAGAAAAAAAATGGCTAAGGATGGAAACAAAGTGTAGAAGCAAAGTAAGAATAAGGTTTTCTCTAGTTACATATTTTGAAGATCCTATTGTCTCAGACTTGTCATTTTGAATATTCATTTCCTTCCTTCTTAAAAGCATCACCTAATCCCCGCAACACCTAATAAAGATTTCTAGCTCAATTACGAATATGTTAGTGTGATAGTAAGTGGCAGATGTGTTTGATCGACTTCGACTTCCTTGTACGTCATTGAGCTTGTGAGGAAAAGTGTGCCCACTGCGCACTGGAGTGAGCGAAACTTGAATGGAAAAATCAGAGTGTTTTTGTCTTGACATATTTGTGAGGACCTACTTAATCCAAAGTTTCATAAACAGACATGTTATTGCATTTCATAGCATAGTTCATTATATATATATATATATATATATATATATATATATATATATATATTCTTTATTCATTGCTAGTGAGATGTATAGATATCTGAGAATAAATAAGGAAACAATAATTTTATTTCTTAGTCGTTGTAGTATAAATGAAGTTTGTGACTATCTTCTCTGTAAAACTCTCACGAGGCTACAACTTGTCCACTAGGGAATTCCTAGTAGTTTAAGGCCTTATTGCATATGGTCAATGCAATCGCACTCGGCGAAACGAGATTAGTTAGAACTCTATTTTTTGTCACTTATTTTAATTTCTCATATTTGTTTGAGGACAAGCAAAATGCTATTTGGGGGTAGTTTGATAAGAGCACAAAACTGTAGTTTTAACTCCTTAATAACATTATATATAAACCAATTACGTTTATAATAAATAAAAGTTAGTACTGTTTACGTACTTTTGTATATTTCAGGTTTTGGAATCAATTATGTGAAGAAATATGTCACTTTTGCAAGAGAAATGAGCAAAGGTTGGTTGCTAAGAAGTTTTATGGTTAAAGCCCAAGTTTCAAGGAGAAAAAGTCTTTTTAAAGCCCAATCAAAACTGAAAAGTCAAAGTCAACGTGGGCAGAAATAGAGCATAAAAGTCAACAGAACTTCCACAGGCCGTATCTTTCGACTCGGACCTCAGAATTGGGCCTATTATATATCAAAACGACCAACTCGTAAAGATATTTATAATGGTCTAGGCCTTTATCCAATCAGAGGAGTAAAAGTGGACAAAAAGACTATTACAATCATTTCTAGGGATAGTTAGACTTACCCCCATTACTAGTTCATTAGTATTACCCCCCTTCATTTTCAAAAATATTAGTGATACCCCCCCAATTGCAAGATCCAACGGTTAAGAGATGAATTTTTTTTCTTCCGATGAAGAAATCTGACCGTTGGATCACTCAAATGGGGGGTTATCACTAATATTTTGAAAAAAGTTAAGTCTAACTAACCATAATTTCTAATATATTAACCTTTTTTGGACTTAAGTAATTAGGTTTTGGGCTTGATTTAGTAGCCTAAAACATGGCTCCAAAGCCCATGCACGAAATTATAAACCTAGCCCTCTCCTATATAAAGAGGACTAAGGCAAAACTCTAACTCTCTCACCCATTAGTTAATTAGTCTCTTGTCTCTTAGTTTTTCTTTTTAGTAAACCTAGTGTATGTTTATTTAGCCTAGCCACCATTAATTCAATTCAAGTTATCTTTAATAAAGTAGTTTTTCATTATGTCTTATTCTTTCTATTATTTATTCCATGATAGTCTCATGATTCATAGCTAAACTTCCATTAGAGGGGTTTGATTGAAGATTTGATGTGTTAGTGTAGAATAATTATTTTTAAGAGTTTCAATCTAGATGGTAGTTCATTCACCATGAGAATGGGTTTAAACTTTCTTTCATGCTAATTATTAGTTGGTTAGAGATGCCATGGATAATTAGGGATAAAAAGACCTAACCTTTATGTTGAACCTTGTGTGAAAACATAAAGATTAGGGTTGCGATAAAAATCTATACTAGCATGTTAGAGATTAATCAAGGTGGATATCAAATCTCCTTAATTCTTTCTCATATTCAATCTTATTATTATTAAATTGTCATAGTTTAAAATTACAATATATTAAATTATAGTTTTTGCCATATTTGTTATATTAGAATTATTACTCTCATCATGTTTATGGAATTGTTAATCACTAGTAGAATTACTTATGTTCTAAGCAATTAAGAGTAGAATGAATTCTGACTCCAGTTTATTATATGATAATTGAGAGTAGAAATTTGATCTAAATAAACCTAGAATAATTTAGTTTTCTTATTCCTAATAAAATCACTATTTGTTAGGATAGAAATGTGTTATTTTTGTATTATCACCCTGCCAACCGTTGTACCTCCTTAGGAGGCCTTGGAGAAGGTATATCCAGAATAGCCTTAATCTGATCCGGGTTGGCAGCAATCCCACGTTTAGTAACCAGATGTCCTCAGAATTTCCCAGAGGTAACACCAAATGTACATTTAGTCGGGTTAAGTTTCATTCGATACTTTTTTAGGATCTGGAAAGATGCACGAAGGTGTGCGAGATGATTAGACTTATGTTTACTTTTGATCAGAAGGTCATCGACATAAGCTATGTCGGTTATGCATGCTAAGAAATATTTTTATACGCAAGATTAGAATGGTACTAATTCGCTTATTTACATGCTTTCATTGGTGCTCTATACATGATCTGTGTAGTAATATACTTGCAAGATTTCACTGTTACGTTATAGCGGTCGAAACTTGGTCACTTAAATTTGTGAGTTAGATTTTATGATTTATGTAGTAACATGATATGTTCTTACTATTTGTATTGTTCATATGAATCTTGATTGGTAGTATAAGCTATTAATAAACTATAGAGTGGTATTTGAAGAAGATGAATAGAGTACTGAACTCCACAAAACTTCTCTAACACATTATTTTGTTTCTGACTAGATGGAGACATTCCCTTAAACGGATGGTTGTCAAATTTAAACCATAGTGTCCTGATACATTGAAGTATAATATATTTAATTTTCGGACAGATCCAACAGCTGGATATCTATCGAGGTTTCTATTAGCAAGACTGGTTTTTAGTTTAACTCTCTGTAGAAAACTACAGTGCGCAGTTGTAAGTTTTGCTTAGATAGAGATTGAATTAATACTGGATGGAGTTTAAATTTAATCTATAGTTGTATAACATATGGCAGTATGGCATATTAAAATTATAGACAGCTCCAACGGTTAGATATCTATCGAGGAACGCATAAGCGTGACTGGTCATAGTTTTTCTACATCAGAAAAATTGAAGTGCGCAATTGTTTTTCATTTGATTCGATGGAGATCGATCCGTTGTCGGATAGATGTCAAATTAGATATGTATATTTATCACACACAGTAGTTTTACACTTTAAAATTTCAGAGACGTCCAACGGTGGGTTATCTATCGAGGCAGTATAGAAAACGGGCCTATTAATATTGGTTAAGTCGTGAATGGAAATGGTTAGGTGTTTAAATTGGTTATTATTGGCATGATGGCGGTGTATGTTATGTCGTGTTTATAGTTTTAGTATATTCTTATTATTATGGAAAGATTGAAATTGAATGAAAGGATGTAATTGTTTTTTTTATTTTCGTAAATGTTCAAATGTATATAGAATTGGTTATGGCTAGTTATTGGACTTTATTGTTGTATCTCGGTGATTTAAAGTATTTGTGATAAACGGTATGTGGAACTTGATTGTGCTCTTTTAGAGTGTTGCTCCTCGATGGGGAGTGTATTTTAATTCATGAGGCATTTAGTTAATGCGTTACTCATAATTGAGAATTTTGATATATATGGTTTATATATTTGATATATTGTGGCGAGTTGAATGACGACTATTGTGTTGATCTTTATTAATGATTCTACTGTGTAAAAAGATGTTTATTTTATGATGAAAATATTATAATAAATTATAACTCTTGGATGTTAAAAAGTGTTGTAAAAAGTCTTGTAAAAATTTAATGTGTCGCCCACATCTTTAAATCTCTCCATGCCTCTTTGATGGAAAAAAATGAAATGAAATGTTTATGACTAATGATGTCATGTGAAAAGCTGCCTTAGAGAGGAACTAAGGCATTCGCCTTGCGGGTTGGTTATATTCCTTGAGTGTACAGGAATGTAGGTCTGGATTCCTTGAATGTGCGGGATCGGAATAACATGTTATTTTTATGCCCAAAAGAGGCTTTGTTTATGCGCATTGAAAGCCCAGAGATAGTTGTGACTCACAAATTACGAGTTTACAAGATGGAAATATGTTCCTGGAGGCGATATCCCTACTTGGGACATATGTTTTGTAGTGGTACTCGGTGTGAGTAAGGTACACAGGTATGTGTGATTTGGCAAATGTGTGAAGTGAAATCATGGAGTAGGAACTAAGGGTTGGGCTGTGTCTAGTAATAAATGAGTCAACGAGATAATTAATAAGAATGACGTAGGTGAGGGCGAGTTAGTAAAGTTTTTAACAATGAGGACGTTTTTAGGGGAGACTGGTAGCGAGATAACTTAAGTTGTTTTATGATCCAGTGCCCTATTTTCTTACCAAGTATAGTAAAAAAAACATTTCGTTGAAATTTCTTATCTCTTTCATTCACTTTTTCTTTCCACTATTGATAAAATCCTCCATTGACTACAATGCGAGTCCATTTGTAGAAACAAGGAAGTATGGATATTTATGCTTTGGAAAACCCCAGTCGTGCGGGTACACTCACTCCTCAAGTGGAAGCAGCTGCGGCTTGGCACAAGCCTGAAAACGAGACGGATGCTAGAACTAGAAGGCTTTCTTTTGCTAAAAAGGTTAAAGCTAACGCTTCCATGGAGATTGATGCCGCTGAATTGTCGGTTCCTGATTTGAAAGGAAACATACCTTCCATTCTAATCCCACAAAAAGCGCTAGAAAAAGGCATCAGTTTCTGTAAGTTCAGCTTAGCGGGCCAGTTAGACTTCCAAAAGATCAAGCTTTATGCGGTTCGCACGCGCGATAGCAGCTAAAAAATGGAGTCCAAAAGGGAACTGGAAAATTGTTCTGCTTGGAAAAGGCTATTTCATGATTAGGCTCACTTGTGAAGATGATCTGGTTAAAATTTGGAGTGGAGGACCATGGAAATTTGAAAACCAAATCCTAAGGTTATCAAAATGGGAACCAGACTTTGATCCTAACGTTCAGCGCATTACACATGCTATGGTTTGGGTTAAATTTCCAAAGCTCAAGCAACAATACTGGGACGATGAAATTCTTATGTCTGTGGGTAGATGCATGGGATACCCTATAGGCATAGACAAACCAACTGCTGAAAGGGAGTTCGGGTTCTATGCTAGTGTTTTAGTGGATTTGGACTTGTCTAAGCACATTCCGAACCAAGTTCTTGTGGAAGTTCCTAATGGAGTAGATTTTATGTAGGAGGTTAAACTATCAAGACTTCCAAAGTTTTGTGGGAACTACAAATCCATTGGTCACTTGATGAGTGAGTGCAAAGCTTTACAAAAGGAAATGAGAACTGAGAAGGAAACGAGGCCAAATAAGGACCAGAGAAATGTGGCTCAGGCCAACACAAAAGCACCAACTCGAAGGAAAAGACAGAACAGAGGAAGAAACAAGCAGAGAAACAAGGATGCAGAAACTAGTGGAACCAAGGATACACAAGGTTTGCCTATTCCAGAGGTTTTGGGGGACCCTACAAATGTTGTGGCTAAAGGCTCAACAGAAGCTTTGCCCACTCCTGTTCAGGAGGATTTTGTAGCCCACCCTGAAAATGATGTGGTTGAAGGCCCATTAGAATTTTTGTCCATTTCTGTACAGAAGGATCCTATTGCTCCCACCGTCTTAGTTGAAGCAAGACTAAATGAACAAGCCAATATACCAGATGAAGCAATGGAACAAGTAGCAGTAGTTACCGTAAAATTTACAACGGTTAATGTAATTGGATTACAAGCAACTGTTGAGGCGATAGCTACAGCTAGGGAAGTCCAAATTCCTGACAATATTCTTAGTAAGGATCCTTTTACAACAGATGTTGTCAAAAAATGGGGAGATGAGTTGGACCAAAGAGCTACTAACTTAACATCTCCTCCTGATAAGGGCATGGCAGTTGAGGGCTCGAATAGTCGAGTCTTAGACTCCTATTCATCTATATCGATAGGACATATTAAACCACCCATCCCTTCCTCTGGAGACGGAAACAGGTTCAAATTATTAAACGAGACTAGTTCTCTACTAAGATCGGTCAACTAGGCTGATTTCGTGGATGATGATGATAATGCTGAGGCCGGTGAAGAACCATGGCAGACTATAGCAAAGAAAAAGTATAAGCCGGAATGGATGTTGTAGGAGCATTCTCCTCCATCTACAAGGGCAAGGAAAACAACTCAGCATAATCAATGACGAATGTCCTATTCTAGAACGTTTGAAGAATGAGAAGAACATCTCCTCATTTATACTTAAAAGAAATCATACATAAGTACAAGCCAGACATGATTGGTTTGGCGAAACCTCTTATACCTCCCACTGATACTCCTCTATGGATGATTAACAAGGGATATGATACAACAATCTTTTTGTATCATAATGGAATACCTCAAGACCATATTTTGTATCCAAAATTGAGAGTCCAGATCAGTTGTACTTTAGATTTCTCTAGAGTATGCTCACTTCTTTTGCTTTATGGTGGGAACCTATCCCGTAACTTGAAGACTTTGTCTCCTCATATAACCTTATATTTATATTAATATATTCACATTTTGCCTGCAAAAAAAATAATTAATAAGAATAGTAAAATATTGATTTTACGTATGATGGAGTTATTGCATATAAATATTTATGTATTATGAAGTACATGATTTCTTATGAAGAAATGTTTATGTGGTTTGTGTGAGTTAATACTCACAAGGGATGAATGTACTCCCTAGTTGTGATATTTTCTCGTTCTTGTAAATAGACGAGTGGTTTTTAAGTAAAATATTGGCTTTATATATGAGCGAGTTATTGGATATGATTGGTTGTGTATTATGATATGATGCATATGATTTCTTACGAAAGAATGTGAATGTGGTTAGCGTGATATGATGGATATGGTAGTGTGACATGAATATTAATATTTATGGTATATTATGCCAGATTATGTATACCCATGGTAGTTGCAGTGAGAGTGAAATAGATGTATACTGTAAAGGTATTACGTTTGAGAAATCTAACTTTGTTTTGTAGGAGAGTAGGACTTATTAACTTTTTATGCAAAGACGTTGTCCTACCCTGACATGATGTGATAGATTAAATGTAAAATATAATTTGTTTGTTTACTAGTTTGAAATTATGTATAGTAAGATTGTTTGGAAGAAACTACACGCCGTTTTCGAAAACGGAACTATCTTGTCTTCCAAGTTGAAATTGTTGGTGATATTATATTTATTTATGTGAAAGATTAAATGTAGTACTGTATATTTTATTTTCGTCTTACTCATACCAGCAAATTCAATTTGCTGACCCATATTTTTTTTTTTTTGCAATGTGGGTGTGTTCTTGGAAACATAGATAGTAGAATGCAGTGGATGACGACACTTGATATGGATTCACTTTTGGAGTCTTTCTGGTTTAAGTTTTCTGGAGTGGACAGTTTTGTTTTGAGACAGATGTAATAGAGTTGGTTAGTAATTCTTGAATTCATGATTGAAGGATTGTTTCTTTTTGGTTTTAAATTTAATCTCATTTTTTTTATCGTGTTTGGTAATGGGTTATTAGGGTTTCGTTTCATCCTAGGTTTTCAGATGATTGAATAGGGTGACGATTGGGATATGTATGTATATATCTTGAATAATTCCCTATTTTAAATTTTCTGAAAATATGGGGTGTGACACCGGTGGTCAAGCATACTTATATTCATGTGTTATTGAGTTTGGTAGCTCACTTCGACTTGGAGTTAGAGCAACTTGATGTGAAAACCGCTTTCTTGCATGGGGACTTGGAGGAAGGGATCTATATGAGACAATTAGAAAGTTTTGTTGTTACTAAAAAAGAAAATCATGTGTGTAAGCTAAATAGGCCATTGTATGGTTTAAAGCAATCGCCACGACAATGGAACAAGGGCTTTGACACTTTCATGATAAAGCATGAGTATACCTAAAGTAAGTATGATTGTTGCGTTTACTTTCATAAACTTTGTGGTGATAACTTTATTTATCTCTTGCTTTATGTGGATGATATGCTTATTGTTTCCAAAAGCATAGTAGAGATAAAAAAGTTGAAATTTTAACTTAGCTCTGATTTGAGATAAAAGATTTGGGTGGAGCCAAGAAGATATTAGGCATGGAGATTGAAAAAGATAGGAAGAAGCGAAGGCTAGTTGTATCTCAGAAGAAATACCTTCAGAAAGTGATTTCTTGATTTGGTATGGAAAATGTGAAGTCGGTTTCTACTCCTTTAGCTGGGCATTTTAGGCTTTCAGCTAGGTTCTCTCCTAGCTCAGTGGAGGAGCAAGAGCATATGACTCGAGTTCCTTATGTTAGTGCAGTGAGCAATTTGATGTATGTTAAGGTGTGCACATGCCCAGACATTTCACAAGCAATCAGTGTTGTAAGTAGGTATATGGCAAATCCTGAGAAACAGCATTAGGAGACAGTGAAATGGATTTTAAGGTACTTGAATGATACCTTGAATGTGGGATTAGTTTATGGTGGAGATACTTGTTATGTCAGTGGTTATGTGGACTCAAACTATGCAAGTAATCTAGGCAAACGAAGATCTACTACTGGTTATATATGTGTTTATAATACATGGTGCACCAATTAGTTGGAGGTCTATGTTGCAAGCTACAGTGACTCTATCTACTACTGAGGCAAAGTATATGGCAGTGGCAGAAATAGTGAAGGAGGCCTTATGGCTTCGAGGTCTTCTAGATGATATGGGTATTGAGCAAGACAGTGTTGCTTTGTATTGTGACTAGGGTATGCCCGTGTCGTACGACACTGATGAACTCGACGTGCCTTCGGTGCTATCTCTTGTACCAACCCAATTGGTCATTATCTATAAGCCCAATAGCATCAATTGGGCCAGCCCTATATGCAGTACCATGCTAAATTTGGAGGCCTAACAGTTTATAGGCTAGCCGCTAGCCCAGTGTTTATAAGCCCAGCCGCAATTGTTGACTTTTGAGTGATTTTTAGATAGATCACATGGATACTGATTTGGTTTAACAAAATTGTACAAACCCCTAAATCATTTGGATTCGTCATGTCATATTTTGTGAGGAAGATTTGTAGCCGTCGAATGGGGCATTCGGGCCCCACATCATTCTGTTTTGTTAGATATATAGTCAGAGTGCTATTCATTTGGCAAAGAATCAGGTCCATCGTGCTCGGACTTTGTACGAGATGTGGCTGAGGATGGTGATGTAGCACTTGAGAAAGTGGGCACCAAAGACAACCCTGCTAATATGTTGACTAAGGTTGTCACCGGAGCTAAGTTCCAACATTGTTTGGACTTACTCAAAATCCTACATGTTTGATGATAGCCATTTGTGGGCATGGCCCTTCGAGGTGATTAACGGCAAGTTTGAGATGTGGTTTTAAATATTAGTTATTTTTTGTGGATAGTATGATTGTGTTCGGCTCAGTTTTATGTGTTAAAACCTCACCGAGGTGGAGAATGTTGAAAAATGGGAAATAGATGGTTGGTTTGGTCATGCCAACTTTCCCACTATTGGACGGCCGTCAAAACCGTCTCACTTAAGTTAACTGTTTCGATCCTGTTTCGAAGATGGTCTGGTATGACCAACTTTCAGAAGTGTAGACGGCTCAGCATAACCAACTTCTTTTATTTTCTCCTTTTTCTGTACTCACTATATAAGGGATTATAGAGAGAGAAAACATAACTTTTTCTTTGTGAGAAAGTTAGAGAAAACTTTTCTAGGTTTTCCTTGAGAGAACTAAAGAGAGATTTGTGAGAGCATTCTACATGAGTGAGAGAGATCATTCTTCGTGAGTGAAGTGAAAGCTCCTCTCTGTAATCCTCTATCTTGTTCATCTAGTAAATCATTTATCTCGCCGTGTGGATGTAGGCATATTGCCGAACCACGATAAATCCTCTTCTTGTGTGAGTGTGTTATTTACATAGTCTCTACACTAGTTTATGCTTGTTTGTTGATATTGTTGATTGGGTTTATTACTTGAGTTATTTGTTAGAACCTTTTGTGTTGTGTGAAAAATCACTCCTTTGGTGGTTGATCTAGTTGTTGTTGCACGTTTCCACGATAAGGCGCAACAATTTTCCTTGTGAATTTCGCTATCCATTTCACTTTATATGTGTTTCACTTGAAATATGTGTTGCAGCCAGATATAACTGCACCGGGAATAGATATCTTAGCTACATGGTTACCTGAACTTCCGATAACAGAATACACGTCAGATCCCAGGTTTTCAAAATTTAACATAGCTGCTGGGACATCCCTGTCATGTCCCTATGTAACTAGTGCAACAACTTATGTGAAGAGTTTCCACCCTGATTGGTCACCTGCAGCAATCAAATCTGCTCTTATGACTACCTGGTGATTTGTTTTTTCCTTCGTTCACAAACTTCTTTGTACTAAACTACTAATACACTAGAGCGATAACTGAAAGTAACCTCCCTAACTAGGTTGGTGAATAGTATATGCCAACCAATACATAGCAGTGACAGAGAAAAATGGCACGACCGAACACTAATATTTTAATTAAGATTGTATCTTAGTCAGTTTCATATTGCATTTCAATAGAACTTTGCACTTATAGACCCTAAAGTATTTTCTTCTGTTCACAGCTCTCCCTCTGAATGCTACATGAAACGTGGATGCTGAATTCACTTATGGAGCTGGTTAAATTGATCCTATGAGAGCTACAAATCCTGGCCTAGTATATGACGTTGTTGAAGGTGACTTCGTAAAGCAGACAATGGGTTTAATCTCCCTGGTACTTAAATGGTTGCACAAAAACCCCCTGTAAGCGAACAAATGCATAAAACCTCCCTATTATTTAAAACATAACATCAAAGCCAAAACAGACCAAAATACCCCTATGAAAACCGGGCTGATGTCATCAATCTTTACTTATAATTTCGGCTTAAGGACAAACCGGGCTGACGTCATCCTATGTAAATTTTTATTTACATATGACAATATAAAATTACATAGTCTTCTTAACCTATTTAAATTTAAATTTTCATATGAAATTTTTTTTTATAGAAAAATTTAAATTTATATTCTGTCTGGTGTCGTCGGAAAATTTTCAATCCCAAAAGTTACTATGTAAATTTAAGTTTTCATAGCTCCAATGACTATATAAATATAGTTTTACATATATATGATTATGTAAAAATAATTTACATATATTCTGTCATGTGTCGGAAAATTTTCAATCCAAAAAATTACTATGTAAATTTAAGTTTTTATAGCTCCAATGACTATGCAAATATAGTTTTACATATATATATGACTATGTAAAAATACATTTACATATAGTTGAGAAATTTTCAATCCCAAAAGGGTAAAAAAAGAAATAAGATAAAATGGGAAATAAAAACATACCAGATTTTATCTCTTTTTTGGAAAACAGGAAGATTATTTAACAAGACCTAAATAATAGGGAGGTTATGTGATATGGGTCAATGGGAGGGAGTTTATACTCAACCGAGTTATAACCAAAGGGCTGAGCCTCATTTCTTGCTTCGTAAAGATGTTATGCAGCATTGGCTTTACAACGAAGAAAATAAAACTTATTTCAGGTGATAATAATAGTAGTTGTCCAGATAATTACAATGGAGCACCAAAAGATCTCAACTACCCTTCCATGGTATCTGACGCTGCAAAAGCAAAGTTTACAAGAACAGTTACAAATGTCCTTGTGTAGCGAATTCTAAGGGAAGGACTATATACAGACCCCATATCTCTCAAGGCAGACTCCATCTCAAGGCAGACCCCATTTTTTTCTCAAAGCAGACCCCAAATTTAAAATTATCGTTTGGCACACCCCCCTGGGCCTCAAAAACTAAAAACTTTGTTTTCTCTTTTCACTTTTCACTTTCTTCCTTCGGCTGTTCTCTTTCTTCCTCCTCTAAAATACAACATTGTGAGCCACCTTTTTTTTTAAATTCTTCTTCCTATTTTTAAGACGTTATAATGAAAAATGAGTTTTAAAACGTGTTAAGCTTTGGGTTCTCTAACAATGTTATGTTTATTTCAATGTTATAATGTATAAGTTTTTAATGTGTTTAGCTGATATGTGGTGATGTTTTATTGGCAGTTGCAAGATTTGATTTTTCTCCATTTAATGACCATTACCACCAGGAGACTCTTGATAATTTGAGGAAACCAAGTGTTTAAGGTAATAAGAACTTTTTTACTACCCATTTTAACTTAACTTTTGTTTAACTGTGTTGTCTTATGGTTTGATTCTTTGTTTTTAAGATTTGGGTAATGGGTATAATCTTCATACTTGATTCATAGTTATGTAGTTAGTTTTGTACTCGAGTTCTTGTTTGTGTTTATGAATTTGTGAAGAAAATGTTTTAGTTTTCCAAGTAGGACAAGAATAATGCAAGCATTTTAGAACTATAAATGTAGATTTGGTCTATATAAGTCGACTTTGTTTCAAGTATACTGCTCATTCTTATAACAATTACATTATTAGTAGTGATTTTCTCTAAAAAAAATAATGGCTAAATCCATTTTAATATTTTAATTATTGGTAAATGATAATAAAAATCCTTGACCGACTAGAGAGCTGAACTCACATGTTCGAAGGTGGCTCGAAGAAGTTTGAGTGAAGCAACAAGAAAGGCTTCGTTGGTTTGACCTGTTTGGTGAATGAATGAGAGGTAAGAGATGCATTGCTGAAAGAATTTGTGAAGATGGACACGGTGATCAGCCAATGCCTATATAATGTTGTCTTGGTGGGAATTGACTTGAGCTTCAATTCGTCTAAGGAGATGAACTAGTATATATCACAACCAGCTGATATCACAATTTACCAACTTTTCTTGAAGGTCATCAGGAATGTTTCAGGAGTTTGCTGGTATTCTTTAAAGCTAAGCATCACATAAAGAATAATCTGACTGTTACTTCCCTTTCTTCCATTTCCAAGTCATATGTTGTGGTGAAGTGTTACTGTCCATCCTGAAGTTACCTTACATTTAGCTATTCACTACAACCATTCAAGTGATTGGCTTCAGACACACCATTTGTGCCAGTTTAGAGCATGTATCTATCTGGGACTATGTAAGGAGTTGCACTGGTTCACAAAAATTTGCAGGAAAAGTTCTGCCTGCATCTTGTGTGAGAAGGTTGGTGGTGAAGAGAGGGGGGGACTAAACATTAAAATCTCTATATAAATATTGTCAAGCAAAGCTCTCATAGAGATTTGCATCCTGCATGTTTTTTTGACTAGTGGAGTTCGCAAGCTTACAATAACTTGGAGGAAGAAAACAGATGAGGTGATAACTCATCTAGCCATTTTTGTCACCGTTGGTATGATTAACAAGTGGGATTTATGAGTGAGCCAACTGGTATAAAAAAAATGGTAAGCATGCATTTTAGGGTTTTAAGGTTTATTAGCATGTATTTTAGGATTTTAGGCTTTGACGCACCAAGTATAAACACAATGGTAAGCAGAAAAAGGGTAGGGACGTCAGTCAAGGATCCAGAAGACCAAAACAATCATTACCGGCTCAGGACACTACATTAGACAGTAGGGCATCATTCAAGGACTACCTGTACATAAAATACAACCCCTAATGGAACTATGTAAGAATTACATCTTTGGAACCGACCATAAGGAACATATGATCACCTGTAGTCATCAAACCCCCAGCCTTCTCTGTTTTACACTATTTTTCTTTCACAAGTAATTAAGCTAATGATAAGCTCTATCACAACCCTACCAAGTAGTACATAGTCGCATACACAAAAAAGTCCAAAATAAAATTGTATGTTACCCAATTTCTCTATTTGGCAGCATGAATTGCCCAACCTATAGTTTTTTCATGATTCAGTTTTATGCAGAATGTGTCTATCTAGTTTTATGACTTTTATCTCATTTCCTTGCATGTTGTGCTTGGGGTTTCACTTACTAAATTCCTTCACTTCAAAAGCTTGCATTTTCTGTCTTGCATCATAAAGTTTGGGTTGTAATTGAAATTTGACTATTGTTAGCTATTGACGTATTACAGGGATAGTCATATCGCCCCGAAAAAAGAAGGGAAAGTTATCTCTAGTCGCCAGCCTTCAGTTAGGGTGCCCCAAACGGCATCTCATCGAATACGAAAAACTAAAAACAATAGTTGTAGAAGACCATATTGAAGAAGACGAGAATGTTGAGTTGGAAGAAGAACATGATGAGGAGATAGAGGTTTCTAATGGGCAAGAAGAAAATTTGCAGCAAGTAGATAATGTTGAGTTGGAAGAAGAACATGATGAGGCGATAGTGGTTTCTAATGGGCAAGAAGAAAATTTGCAGCAAGTTGATGAGAATGAGAGCGATGGAGAGTCTAAATTGGGAATATATTCCGGAGGTCCTATAGATAACCAAGTTTTGGTCGATTATGAGGACCATATTGCTCGCAAGATTTGGGCTGGAAAGGTTTTTTTTTTTTTTACATCTATGCTTAATTCATTTTATAGTCGTGCTTTTTATTTATTTATTTATTAAATTAAAATCTTGTTTAATTTTGTAGGAAAGAGGTATTCTAAAACTGCACCACCATACCGTCAAACTAGAGCAATGGGACATAAGTAAAGAACCACCTCTTTTCCAAAAGAAGCTAGAAGCTACTGGGTTATTAAACGTAGCCTTGTATTCGTGGAAGAACTTCAATGCAGTAGTGATTTCAGCATTTTGTGAGAGATGGCATCAAGAAACAACTACTTTCCATCTCCCATTTGGCGAGATGACCATTACTCTCGATGATGTCAGCCAAATTTTGGGGATTCCAATCAAAGGTCTTCTAGTGGAGGGAATCTATTTGTTAGATAAAGGAAAAGCAGAAGAATTTCTTATACAAGGGCTTGGTTTGACGGCCAAAAATGTACCCAAAGTGAAAAAGGGGCATGTGACTCTAGAGTGGTTAAGGAAGACATTCTCTAACATGCCTGAAGATGCTACGGCTGAAATTATTGACTATCATGTTTGAGCTTATATGTTGTTTCTTTTGGGGTGTACAATCTTCAATGACAAGTCAGGAGTTGGTGTACACGTTGCCTACTTGCAGGTGTTGCTGGAGGTTGACAATGTTTCAAAGTATGCTTGGGGTGTTGTTGCGTTGGGTTATTTATATAGGGAGTTGGCAAAGGCATCTCAACGAAATGGGAGACAAGTTGTCGAGTGTATGACATTGTTGGAAGTAAGTAGTATTTTATTATTGTAGGGTGTTATCTCATTTTTAAAATTTGATTTGTTCACAAAATACTTTTGTAGGCTTGGGTGTATGAATACTTTCATCTTCAGAATTCTCCCATGATCAATATGGACTTTAAAAGGGATATGCCTCGTATGAGACAGTGGATGGTATATCCCTCACTTTCAATGGCCACAATGTCTTCTTTGATCTACCTTCGGGAGGAGATAGACTTATTATCAGCTAGAGAAGTAAGGATATAAGTTTAATACTTTCTTATTATAATTTGTTAGTTTGTAAAATGATGGAAGAGAATAACAATTATGAATTTATTTTTGTGTGTTAGGTTTATTGGGACCCTTACAAAGATGTTCGTGACATCCGACCATTAGACGACATTACTTTTTTTAATGGCGTATTGTGTGTGCTTGATATAGCTGAAGGCTACAATATTAACCGAGTTCTACGTCAGGTTGGATATGTTCAAAAGATTCCTGGTAGGCCGATTCAACCTAAATATGGTATTAAAAAAACAAATATGCGATACAATGTGAATCATTAAACTTTTTCCCAATTGTGGACGTCGGGGATAATCATGTTTTGTCTAAGTTTGAACGTGGTGAATGTGTTGTGGCTTCTTCGGATTGCGTTAATAGCTACATAGATTGGTTCAACAATATTAGCCATCCTCGTATGCGGAATCCGAAGCACTTTTCACAAGTTCATAGACTTCCACCTGTAAATTGGGTAAGATGTATATATATTTTTTATTCCTACTCGTATTCGATTTCATTATGTTCAAAAAATATAATATATCTAATGTTAGTCATATTTGTGATATGTATTTAACTGTCAAATTACTTTATATATAGGAACTTATTGTAGCAGGAGCGACAAGGTTGCTTAAAGAATCGTTGGACATAGGAGGAACCCAAGATGTTCATGGGATGTTAGCACGTGAGAAGATGATATACAACATTCTCCAATTCAAACAAATTATTCAAGAAAGTTCACAAAGTGGAGGTGGGGGTGAAAATAGTGGAGATGTTGGTGAAAATAGTGGGGGTGGTCAAGATAATGGTGGAGATGGTGGTGAAAATAGTGGAGATAAGATGGACATTAACACAACAAAGTTGACAAAACGACAACTTGCAATGAGGCAGAAGAGAAAGAAGTGATGGTGTTAATCTGCTCAGGGGGGCTCTTGTTGGTCCGGCTGGTGTGGACGAATGAGTGATCACTTCTATGGGGGTTCTTTTTCATCTGTTACATCTTTTAAATTTTGTTGTATACTTCACTTTTTAATGAAAATTCTTATGGTGGCCTATCTATTTTGTTAGTGTGGCATATGCTATAATCTTGTTCAGTTATTTTTAGTTATGACTTTCACCTATGTTATGTTTTTCTTGTTAAACCATATTACTTTTAGTAAGGATCTGGTGGCCTTCATTGCTAAACAATTTTGATGTGGTCTCTGCTGCGAGTCTTGTTTAGTGATTTTCTTTCTTTCTTTTGATGTGGTATCTGTTGTATGCCTTGTTTACTGATTTCTTCATTACTTCCAGGGAGGACTCTTTTGTGATGCTTCTGATGTTTTCATTTTCTTATTATTGATTGAGATATGTCTGGCATATGAATTTAAGGTTAACCGTCTGTAGCTACAAAATTCAAGAGTATCAGTTTTAAGTCATCCCTTTCGGTGTTTCTGATGATACAAAGTTTTCAATATATGGCCAGCTGAACATCCCAAACCGGACAGTGATAGAGGAATTGAATGTTGTAGAAACCAGTCATTCTGGATTAGGAGGCATTATGGGAATCTACTCTGCAGAAGTGGGCTTGCCGTTTATACACTCATGTAGTTTCTATGATTGGATAAAGCATAGTTTTTGGTGTTTCTGCCCTGTAATAACATATTATTATGGGGTTGTGCAAGGATGTAAGACTCAAATATTAGTTAAAAACAGATCTTTTGTAGCATGTATAAGTGCCACTGTTCCAATGTGAAACTAGAGATCTAAGCAGAGAACCTATTCTAATCAGCAACATTGCAACATTGCATGGCAATGTCGAAGATGTTAAAACAGTTTAGTACTTTGGTTATGTGTCAGTGGCGTTTGTTAGCTTCAGCTTTCTGTTCATACTATTTAATTTCTTGCACTTGAGTTCTACTGAATTTATCAGTATGACACAAGGAAGATAAAGAGAAAAATCAGTGATAACATCTTGGAAAGATTTGGCAAACACAATATATTTATCCACACAAGTTGAAGCTGAAAAATGTATCACCCAGCTACAAGGTGATAGTAGACCACTTCTCAAATTCATTCAGAATATAGTTTGAAAATGAAGTCCAAGCAATTTTGGTAAGTAAATTGCCACTCAGCCTCTGAGGTTGCCTGATAAACTGAAAAGATAAGGATTTTTGACAGTCCAGTTCAACCAACTAAAACAGAAAAGGCTAGCCTGGTTAGAACGTCTTTTCTCTTTAAGTTAGTTCAGTTAAACCGATCTTAATACAGGACTAGCAAAATCTAATCTAAGTATAAAACAGTCCAATTCAACCAACTAAAGCAGAAAAGCTAGCATGGTGCGAACGTCTTTTCGCTTTAAGTTAGTTTATTTAAACCGATCTTAATGTAAGACTTGCAAAATCTAATCTAAGTATAAGATAGTCCAGTCCAACCAACTAAATCAAACAAAGCTAGCCAGCAAAATCTAATCTAAGTGTAAGACAGTCCAGGCCAACCAACAGAGGCATAAAGAAATAGTCTAACTGGAACATCTTTGTTTATATAAGTTAGTTCAATTAAACCATTCCTAATGCAAGACCTACACATTTCGTCTATGTATAAGACGGTCCATTCCAACTAACAAAAGCAGGCATAGAGTAGCCCAATGTGAACATCTACTCTTTTTAAGTTAGTTAAATTAAACTATTCTAACCAACACATCTCTCTTCATTTGAAATTTGAAATTTTGATAAAATATTTCGGTACAACTTACTGAAGGTTGGATTTCAAAATTCAAATTCAAATTTTGGGCGGGAATCGAGATTTCACTGAAATTTAAAATCCAATTTGAAATTTGAAATTTTGGGTAAAAACTTTCAATTTAAATTTTGTGTTTTGAATTTCAAGTTGGTTTTGTGTTATCACTAACTCCAATTTCAATTCAATTCATGTTTTCATATTGTATTGAACATGAAATGAAGAATACAAACCAAATTACCAAAATATTGTGTTCGAAATTTTACTAAAATTTAAAATTCAAATTCAAATTCAAATTTTAAAATTTGGGCGGGAAATTTCAATTTAAATTTTATATTCAAGACTTCAAGACTTCATATGAAAAAAAAAAAAAAAAAAAAAAAAAAAAAAAAATAAATTGACCAAAAATTTTGAATCAAAGTTTTCCTTCACTATATATATGCTCTGAACCCAAAACCCTAAATCCTAAATTGAGTCGTGTATTTAAATTCCAAAAATAATTTTGTGAGCCAAAATTCAATAATAAATTTTGAATTAAAGAAAAAAAAATGTTGTTCAAATTCAATTTCATTCACATTTCTGTAAAGTGCAAAACCTTATTCATAAACCTTAAACGCTTAACCCATATGTACATCTATAGGCTATAGTTTAGTTAGGAAGACCATAAAATGAATATGTAACATTTAGGTGTATAAACAATGGTTAGTAATGTTTTTTTAATTATTGTCTTAAAATAAAGATTTTGTCAGCCACTGTGAACCAAATTTAAGTGAATTACTAAAAATTGACCAATTTTGACAAACTAAACGGTTTATAAACCCAAAACCCTAAACTGAGGCGTGTATTTAAATTCCAAAAATAATTTTGTGAGCCAAAATTCAATAATAAACTTTGAATTCAAGAAAAAAAAATATTGTTCAAATTTAATTTCATTCACATCTCTGTAAAGTACAAAACCTTACCCATAAACCTTAAACCCTGAACTCATATAGTGTAGTGGGGAAGACCATAAAATGAATATGTAACATTTAGGTGTATAAACAATGGTTAGTAATGTTTTTTTAATTATTGTCTTAAAATAAAGATTTTGTCAGCCACTGTGAACCAAATTTGAGTGAATTACTAAAAATTGACCAATTAAATAGTTTAGATCAACTATCCAAAACGAGATGGGATAGTCCAGTCCAACCATCCAATGCAGACGGAGTTAGCCTAATCTGAACGTCTTTTATTTTAAAGTTGGTTCCAATGAACCGTTCTTAAGACAGGTCCAACACAATCTCCTATCTTTCTAAAACGGTCCAATCCAACCATCCAATGCAAACGGAGTTAGCCTAATATGAACGTCTTTTATTTTAAAGTTGGTTCCAATGAACCGTTCTTAAGACAAGTCCAACACAATCTCCTATCTTTCTAAGACGGTCCAGTCCAACCATCCAATGAAGATGGAGTAAGCCTAATCTAAACGTCTTTTATTTTAAAGTTGGTTCCAATGAACCGTTCTTAAGATAGGTCCAACACAATCTCCTATCTTTCTAAGACGGTCCAGTCCAACCATCCAATGTAAACGGAGTTAGCCTAATATGAACGTCTTTTATTTTAAAGTTGGTTCCAATGAACCGTTCTTAAGACATGTCCAACACAATCTCCTATCTTTCTAAGACGGTCCAGTCCAACCATCCAATGCAAACGGAGTTAGCCTAATATGAACGTCTTTTATTTTAAAGTTGGTTCCAATGAACCGTTCTTAAGACAGGTCCAACACAATCTCCTATCTTTCTAAGATGGTCCAATCTAACCATCCAATGCAAACGGAGTTAGCCTAATCTGAACGTCTTTTATTTTAAAGTTGGTTCCAATGAACCGTTCTTAAGACAGGTCCAACACAATCTCCTATCTTTATAAAACAGTCCAGTCCAACCATCCAATGCACACAGAGTTAGCCTAATTTGAACATCTTTTATTTTTAGGTTAGTTTTGATCAAAATTAAAACTCTAACTAATTTGAAATTTTGGCAAAATGTTTCAGACCAATACATGTAAACAATGAAAGTCGAAACATCAAAATTAAAATATATAAAATGTTTGGTTCCAAAATATATAAGAAACTCAATTCCATTCTATCAATGTCTTTACAAAAACTTTTCATCGCAAAAAATGTTTCTTCATGTATCCTCTATAAAAGTATAAAATATTTCAAACATCTATTTGCCCAACTACACTAATCGACAAAAATTGGATCTCCTTCGAAAGCCTCCACTTGAGCAATCCCTTGAACATTCAACCCTTGGAATGCCACCACACATGTTTTCACTAGAATTTCCCAGCCTTTTGCTATTTCTAGACTATTCCTGCTCCAAAACAACACTATTTTTGGAATTGGGCAACCATCTTCCAAATCAAGTTTAATGTAATGATTACTATTAACATAACCGATCCCAAGCACATTAACATTGTTTAGATCCACTAGAGATCTCATAGGGAGAAAGGTATAACAATATGATGTAGAGAACTGTACAAGCACAACGTCAAATCTCGATGCAAACAAATACCCAATAATAGGCATATCCATCCATTTGTTCCTCTTGGCACGAGTTCTCTTCTTTTTCCTTATCCTTTTATTTAATCCATCAACAGCTTCCTAGGAAAATATCCTCACATAATATTCCTCATTTGACATTAACTCACTTAATAACTCTTGTCTCATCCAAAACCAGTCGGTTTCTTTTCTTCCCAAAGCCAAGCAGAGAGCCCTGAAACCACAATTTCCATCACTGACAGGTTTTCAAAACCAACAATAAATTGTAGCAATTCACGCGGAAAACACATTTTATATCCAGATTGAGCAATGGAGCAACTGACATCAAAACTCAGTTTCTTCTTCCCCTTTGAAACATATGGTTTGGCCTTGGGCTTCGTTATAGATTGTGGAGTCACAGGTGGAGCATCTGGAGGATGCTCAATTTCATTAATGGAGCAACCAACATCAACATTTTGTTTCTTCCTCTTTGAAACATATGGTTTAGCCTTGGGCTTCGTTATAGATTGTGGAGTCATGGGTGGAGCATCTGGAGGATGTTCAATTTCATTAATGGAGCAACCAACATTAAAATTTGGTTTCTTCCTCTTTGGAACAAATGGTTTGGCCTTGGGCTTCGTTATGGATTGTGGAGTCACGGGTGGAGCATCTGGAGGGTACTCAAACTATGACGGATCTCGGGTAGTTGACCACTCTTCTTTTGCTAGCCTCTTCTTAGTACTGCCCTTAGGACGGCCTTTTGGTGTAGCATCCTCCTTTGGTGGCTCCAATGATGAACTTTCAGGCGTTGCAAGTTCCATGAGCATCTTTATCATAGATCTCTGTTGGTCTTCAGAAGTTGATCCTAGTCGTTGAATAAATAAATCAATAGCTGGTTTGTAATCAACACCAATGGGATCACTGGCTCTCAGTTCAATAGACAACTTTTTCCAAAATTCATCAATTTCATAAAGAGGTATTCTGCACCCTTTTTGTTTGAGTATCACTAGCTCATGCGCACACGGCAAACCGTGTGAAGTACGCAAAGTGTGGTCGCAAACACTATCATCTACCCCAATGACATCTATACGTCTCATCTCTTCCAAAATCAAATCTAAAGCTCTCTTTGAAATAAATCCTCTAAGCTCACTAAAAAGCTCGTCATTGTGCTTGTGCTAAAATCTAGTTAAACTCCTCTCAAAAGAGGCTCTAATTTCGCTAATCTCAATATTGATAACTGGATGGATCAATTTCTACATTCCAAGAAAATCATGTTTGCATGTTCCCTTCAAGCTCGACTTCAGTCGAGCATGCAATCCTTCCACCCTATTTGTCGTAGTGTTTCCATAGTTCTTTTGTTGGTCTATCCAGTAAGCAACAAATACTTCTTTGTAAGGCAACCATGTTCTATGCAAATATTGGATGAGCCCAGGATAATCTTTAAAAGCTAATTCTATAGAAGAAAACTTTCTCAAAAAACCCTCCTGTGTCTTTGACTTTACCACATTAGTCTACATGGCACAAAATTTATTTATGTTTTGCTCGTCACTGAGAATATTTTTTCCCATTTTCAAGACACATTAGGAAATGTGCCATCGACACAAGTGCTTCTTTACATTTGGAAAGACTACAACGGCCGCATTCTTCAAAGCTAGCTCCCTATCAGTCACAATCAACACTGGAACTTCAGGCATGAGTATCTCTCGAAACCTTTCCAATGCCCAAGTGTAGTCATACTCTTTTTCCTTTTCCATCAACACATGACATGCAGTGAAAGTCATATTGGTCAATGTCACTCCTGCAATCTCTAACAACTTGAAATGATACTTGTTTGTCCTATACGTACAATCCATGAGAAAATTTTGGTTAAAAGTCTTAGCCATTTGGATCTAACCCGAATGGGCCCAAAATAATTCACAAACCTCATTGCTACCTTCTCGACGTTTACTGTACTCTACATATCCATTTTCCCTTAACAATCTACCCAACTCTTGCAACTATGTTCTATTTTCCATTTTATCAAGTCTAATTCTATGTCTTGCGTTATACATTTGTCTCATGGAGGACGAGTTTAATATAGTTCTTGCTTTGACAACATTCATGACCTCTTTTGGTTTGACTCCAACTCTACTCATCTCAGATACAAGAATCATTTCCATCTTATTAAACCTTCCCATATAAGAGTGACCTTCCATAGTTTTTGCCATCCCATGATTATAACGACCACAATCAACTCTTAGTGTCCATCTATCTAAACTACCACGTTCAAAACACGCTTTTAATTTAAAAGGACAATTCATCTTTTTTTTCTTCTTCGGTCTTTCTCTTTGCCTTCTCGTTTTTTCTACCTTTTTATGAGATCGAAATTTACCACCACGCTCACATATCAAAATAAGTCTAGGAGCCTTCCCACCAATTGCATTTTAAGATTTCCCAGTGACGATAATAGCTCCCACTTCACTTCCTTTATGTTGTGTCCAATCAGTCAAATCTTGACAACTATCAAATACCTATAAATCAATTTAAGTATTCATTAATCCATGGGTAAGAAGGTATTAAATCAAAGAAGTAAGTTTCAAAACGTATATTCATCCATGCATACCATGTTGGTGTTAAAATGTTCGGTTTGATCTATGTAGTGCTCCTCCGAAGATGCATTTGAATTTTGTGAAGTCCGAAGTGCATCAATTGGTACCTCATTGTGACTGTATAGAGGATCCTATAACATTTACAGTGAATTATAATATTAGCTAAAAATTTGTCACAAGAAAAATATCTATCAAAATAACTAAGAGACGGTCAAATTAGACTGTCTAATGCTTCATAAGTCGCTCCAGTTGGGGCGCCAGAGTCTTAGAAAGTTAGTCAGCCTGGGACGTCTCAAACGTAAGATTATTCCCATTTCCCAACACTCACTATTAAAATCAACCATTAAACGGAAGAGATCATCCTCATAGATTGAGTTTGCATAAATACTTTGTAATCGCATTTTGTACAAGTCGTCCTCACACTACAACAAACAGGTTTTTTAGCGACGATATTTTTTGCAACGTTTTAGAATCGTAGGTGAAACACACCTTTACCGACGCTTTTGTACGTCTCGAATTGTTTATTGTCGCCATATAAAAGCATCCCTTTTTGCTACGTTTATTTGGTCACTAATAATATTAAATTACTTATAAAAATCAAATATTTACTTTTCAAGACATAAACATGTCCTGGGCGACGTCTTGAGCGTGGGAAATACTATTTAATATTTATGGACACTTTTGTACGTCGCTGGTGGTGGATAAGTGGCAACGCTTTTAGAAACCGTAGCTAATTGTTCATAATTTACAACGTTTATTAACGTAGCCAATTCTTTTGCTTTCCACAGCTTTTTTGACAATACAGTTTCGTCGAGACAAGGTATGTAATTGCAGCGTTTTTTTGTCAATTATGTGGGTCAGTTGTTTTCAGCGTGAATTTGTTAAGACCCGCACCAATTTACCTTTTTCATTGGCGCTTAATTTGAGTTTCCAGAAAAAAAAGGAGAGGGAATAAACCCTATTGCCAAAAAACAGTTCGTAAAAAACCGAAAAAAGAAAGCATATAAAAATAAAAACACAAAATCACGTCTCTCTACTACCTCCATAGCTCCCACTTTCGCTCGCTCTCTCTACTATTACACTCTGAAATTTAACCGCCCCCTCTCTCTTTCTCTTCCTCCCTCACCTCACTCTCCCTCTCACACACACAGGTAAGAACAAGTCTAAGTTTAGGCCTTTAATTTTCAGTTTCTCAATTAATCAATTATTTCTATTAATTTTTTTGCTGCCAATTTTCTCCAAGCTGTAACCAATTTAAACATTGGTTGGTAGTAGCTAACCATATGACATCTCTTTGATTTTGTTTTGTTAAGTTTGTCAGGGAAAGTGGAACTTTGCCGCGCGCCGTCTGTTCGGAGAGAAAAGTTGTTAAACTGGAAGCGATCCATCTGGAAAAGGTAATAGAATCGGTTTTTTTTTTCTTTTCTATGATTTTGGAGTTGTAGAGAACATGATTTATTTTTCTTTTTTGTTCTTTATTAATTTGGGGTCATTGTATTTGCCGACTCTTGGAGGAGAAGGAGATGGTTTTGGGAGATTGTTGTTATTGGTGGTTGGGGTGTTAGATTTTTTAGGGGATTTGAGATTTTGGACAAGAGGAGATAATGGATGAGGAGTATTTGAATTGGGATTGCGAATGGGGTCGATTGTAATGCTGGAGAGGTTGCTATTGGTCTTGGAAAGTTTGTTTTGGTGGAATGGGATAGGCTTTTTAGCCATGCGTGTCTTGAGGATGGGTACCCTATTATATTGAGAGAATAACAAAGTTATTACTAGATTTGAGTGTTTTAGTGAGTCAAGTTCGGAGACCTTAGCATATAGATAGTGCCTACTATTCATCTAAAGGATTGAAGGAAGATGAAACCATAAATAATTTGGTGGGTATAGTAGTCTAGCTAATGCAAGTTCATCAAATAGTGGGAGAACACTTCAGCCAAACTAATCCAAAGTTTTATTTTTTCGTTGTTCAATTAGTTTTACTTGTTGTTCAGTTCAGTTATTTTTTCTACCAATTTTGGATTACTTAGGGACTGAGACACGTGCAATTGGGGTGTTAGAACGCGAACTGGTTAATTATTCCAAGTTTTTGGATACCAATTATGTTTTTTTATAGTGAAATATAAGTCAACTGGTATATGTTAACTATTAAGTATTCGGGTTTAGGGTAATCTCTCTTGTGCAATTGTATTCAACAGAATGGGTAACGCCCGATTTAAGTTTTTGAAACTGAAATATTATCTATTTACCTCTATGATGATCACCTTCTTGCATTATTCTCATAGACCAAGATCGAATCAGGTTTTTTTTATTGATTTTGTACTCATAATAAAGTCATAGTCTTTGCCTTTCCAGCAATGACCATTTTGAAAAGTATTGATATACGCCTCAATGAGAATTGAGAAAACTTTATTTAACAGGGAAGACTTTCATATAATGGATTCACGGCTCAAAGTTACTTGACATCACCTACTGATTGATGGGATTAGTGATTTCTACTTACTTTGAATATTGTTTTGTCTTTGTAACAACAGAGGAGCCACCAGGGAGAAAGCTCTATCATTAATTATTTGCAACACCATTAATTAATACTCTTATAATTATCCAACATGCATGTTTGAAGTTTTTATTTGTTTTATAGGTTTCATGTCTTTCATCTTATTATTATTGACAAATTGTTTTTTTCATGATTGAATTTTTATGTGTTATTTTTGGCTTACTTCCTTATTTAAGGCTTACTCCCTTATCGAATTAGGGAGCCAATTAAAAATAGGTTATCATTCAAAGGTAGTTCACCTAGTGCTTGATGTACAAGCATGCATGCATAGCGAGGGATACACCTCAATTCCTCTATCTTGTTGTTCTCCTAGTGCAGAAATTCATCCATAGGCTTTTGATTGTTCACTCCTTGTTCTATCAAGCTATATTGTTCATTGTATATATGCCCCCAAACATTTCACCCATAGGCTTGTAGTCTGTCTTAGCAGTCTTTCCTTGTTGGACTTTCTTGCTCCAAACTTTACTTTATTCTTGAGTGTCCGTAGTTGATGCAGTAGGATGCAAGCAAATGAACATCTGCCAGTTGGTAGCAAGGTCAAGTTTCCAAATTCTTTTAATAGATTCGAATTTTATTTTATTTTCAGGTTGAACAACGTTTGTCAAAGACCGTCCAAGTGCTCTTTTGCTGAAGATCAAGCTCTCATGCTTTAGGTAAAGTCAATCTTTATATATATATATATATATATATATATATATATATATATATATATATATATATATATATATATATATATATATATTTTTGTTGCTTTTTAATTGATAGAGAAAATTTGGGTTAGGAGGAAGCATTAATGTGCACTTTAACCAAACTAATCTCATTATTTGCAACATCATCAATACTCTTATAATTATGTTCTTAGACTGTTTAGGTAATGAAATTGTACCTATTCACTACTAAAAAAAAGTGGTTTTATATCGGCTAAAAAGTGATATAAAAGACTTATTATATCGGTTTTTCAATAAATTTCAAACCGATATAAGTACCCCCCGATATAAAAGATAACTGTAACCGATATAATAAGTGAACCTTTCTAGATCGGTTAAACATGAACTGATGTAATAATCTTATGCATTTATAACATAAATTCATTAAAAATTGATATAACTAACAGAGAAACCGATATAAAAAAGAGTTGTTATATCAATTTTGATATGGTCTATTATATCGGTTTTGATATTGTCTGTTATATCGGTTTTTGTAAAATTGTTTAATATCGGTTGTCGATCTGTAACCGAAATAATAACATTATTATTATTTTTTTAATATTAAAACCAATGGCAGCACCACAAAATTACCTGCAATCTCACAATATACCAACAACATCCTTGCAGTAACAAAAGAAGACTTGCATAAGAAAGCTTGCTATAGACAATTTTCTACTGAAAAAGTATGTGTTACACTTTCATGTACAAAAAGTTAAAACTAAACAAAAAATCCAAAGTAACACAGGATGCCTCCATGTAAAGCTTCCTCGATTAGTTCTCTAACTTCCATTCCATGCATGTACAAAAAAAATTAAAACTAAACAAAAATCCAAAGTAACACAGGATGCCTCCATGTATAAAGCTTCCTCTCCAATGAAAACTTGACCTATACACAACATAAATCGAGCACTTCATCAATATTTTGCAAGAGAAGCCTGACAAAATAATATCATACACGTACACCAAGCAAATTAAACATGTAACTACTCAACTCCAAGAGAAGTCGCCAACCTAACATTGAATATTATTTTACACTATTTCACACATGGCAAATAAGTGTAGTAGAGTAAGTGTAAGTGTTTACTTAAACTTCCTATCAATTGCTTAACCAAATGAGGTATTGAAAGGCTTGAATGGGAAGGTAAGGGACAGACTGATTGTTCCTACCAGGCACTCACTCAAGCTCACCTATGAGTGCCTTCCTGGCTTCTGTACTTGTAACGCCCCAAATCTCAAACAATTATATACCTATGATACGTGACTTTTTGGAAAAAAAATTAGGCAAAGTATCCTCTGTATTTTTATATTTCCTAAATATAAACCTGTCATAACTTGAAAATTCAATAAAAATACATCCAAACCAAATATAAAATCTCATACCTCAGTCGTAAATTCAACTACTAGAAGATATATTGATTCATAGAACCAGCTACTTAACCATCTCGACCAATGACAGTTAAGTTAAGTAACCAATCCTCGAATAAAAAAAAACTATAAATATGCAAACATCCCAGAAACCCTAATACACGACTTATACAATGCAACTAACATACAATGCAACTAAATGCGGAGGTCTGCTTGTTTTAGGTCATAAAGGGAATAGGTTTCAATCGAACTTGAAGACAAGGAATTGATATCTAACAAAAGATGGATGTCGAACTTGTTTAAGGTCATAAAGGGACATGCCTAACAAAATATGGATGTCTCCCGTGTTTGAGGGAGCAGAAAAGAGAGTCAACACCCATCTCCATATACTCATCTTTTGTAATAAATAGTTCAGACTGATGTTTTAATCAGAGAAATAAAGCATAGGAAATACCTATTCTCCTTGGTTTATAAAATCCAAAATGTATTCAACTAACTCCAAACAAATATCATTAAGCTCCTCGTCTTCGTATGTCCCTGCTTCCCCAAGTTCTTTCAACTTATATTTTGTCGACATGAGAGGATCTTCCATAAGGTGCTTCATAAATTTCATTCTATAAACACCGCATTCCTTATTCCCCGTTTGTTTAGGGAACTACATAGAGACGAAAAAAGTCACACACAGAGGATTAAACTATGTGGTATATCATCAGCACAACTATTCATTCCTCACCTTCACCAATTCCCAAGTCGGATTTCCTTTAGTTCTTTTTCCCATTTCCATAGCTGCCACTTTCATTACACTTCACACAACGGTATCCATTACGACTTAGTATTCTAAAAATGAAGCCGTGAAAAAAAAAACAAGAAGAATGAACTACTCACTCATTCACTATGAACTTTATGTCCAAATCAATAACCTTTCGTACCATGGAGTCCAACCAAAACACTTCCATTGATGTCATATCAATGACTAACAAAAGCCAATGACTCCTAAAGTCACAAAAGTGGACAGATTAAATGACAAGTAAGATTTAATTACATACAAGTGGTTAAAATTAAATAACTAGTAAGATATATTGAACACACATGAATATGCAGTACGTACACACTTACATGGTAGAGTATGGCACAAAAATCAATTGATCCTTTTTCACAACTTTCATTCTCTTTATCAGGTTGCGTTTCATCTCTTCTCTATCTCCAAAATCATTGAAATGTGAAGGATGGAAGAATCCATATTTTGCTCGAGAACTTTCAAATCGGTCGTAGAGAAACCTAAAAAAATAAGTATAGTAAATTAAATGGCAATATGAAAAGCAGAACCGATATATATAAAATGAATTAGTTAGATCGCTGGGAACTTTGTGATATGAAATATTGAAATTTATATATCGGTTACAATAAAACCAATATAAGAATTTAGCAACCAATATAGAAAACTTAAAGTGATACAAGAAATTTTGGCCGAGGATAAAATAACGGTTATATTAATAACCGATATAAAGCAATTTTGGAACCGATATAAAAAGCCTTTATTTTAGTAGTGATATTGATTTTCCACTATTGGATAGTTTTGGACTTGAAATCTGTCTTGTTACTGCTTTTAATAGAAGCAAAGCTTTGTTAATTCTTTTTGATTACCTTTTGTTAATAGGCACAAATATGGATAAAAATTGGATGAGTATGCCGCATAGGCCTGAATATGTACAAGGTCTTAGAGATTTTATTGCGCTTGCCAAAAATCATTTAGACAAGAAAAGTCGATGTCGATGTCCGTGCAAGAAGTGCAATAATAGATACTACTTGCACATCGATGAAGTAAATGATCATTTATTTACTTCAGGTATTGACAAAGATTATACTCAATGGGTTCATCATGGTGAACCTTTTGAAGTAATGAGTGATGATGATGATGATGATGCCGACGATGATGATGGTTTGGGTGGTGAAGGTGGACTCTATCGTGGGGTAGAGGAGATGCTCGCAGATTTAGAACCAAGTCATTTGGGTATTTCACGGCCGGAAGTGCAGCATTCAGAACCATTTATTGATCCTAATACAAGAGATATCAATCCAAAATCATTTGATAAACTCTTGTTTGAAGCCCGTCAGCCTCTGTATCCGGGTTGTGAAAACTTTGAAACGTTGGATTTTTCGTGAAGTTGTTTCATCTAAAGATAATTAATTCGCTGGAGCAATAAATCATTTGAGATGGTTCTAAAGTTGATTAAGGCTGCATTACCAGCTGGTGAAACACTCCCGAAGTCCCATTATGAGGCCAAGGCATTATTGCGGGACTTGGGACTTGGTTATGTATCCATACATGCATGCATGTATCATTGTATGCTCTTTTGGAAGGAAGACAAAGATCTTGAAAGTTGTCGGGTTTGTGGTGAACCGAGGTACAAAATTAATCAAGGGAAGGGTAAAAAAAGTACCACAAAAAGTCTTGAGACACTTTCCACTTAAGCCTAGGCTGCAGAGGTTGTTTATGTCGAGAATGACTGCTGAAGACATGAGATGGCATAAAAGAAAACGAAGTTCGGAGGACAATGTACTAAGGCATCCTGCCCAGATTCAAAAAGTCCGGGAAGATTTTGATAAGGAGCATCCTCGCGTTTGCTAGTGATCCTCGCGAATGTTCGACTTGGCCTTGCAAGTGATGGGTTTAACCCTTTTGGAGACATGAGCAATGCCTACAAGATGTGGCCCGAATGCTTATACCGCATAATATGCCACCTTGGAAATGTATGAAAGAGTCATTCATTTTCATGTCTCTTCTTATACACGGACGCATAAAGCACTGAAATGAAATTGATGTCTATTTACAGCCGTTAATAGAAGAACTAATTGATTTGTGGGAAAATGGGGTGGAGACATATGATGCCGTGGACGAAGCGGATGTTTGTATCGCGGCAAAGAGTGTTATGGACTATAAATGACTTTCCAAATCACGGGAACTTGTGCGGTTGGTCTACAAAGGTAAAATGGCTTGTCCGAATTGTAACAAGGATACATTTTCCTTGTATTTGAAGAACGGACAGAAGCAATGTTACATGCACCATAGTCGATTTTTGCAGCCAAGGCATCCTTTAAGAAAACGTCTTAAGCAATTACCTGGTGGAATTAGTGGGAGCAAGTCTGAACCCAAGAAGTTAACTGGGGAAGATGTATGTGTACAACATGAGCATGTTGAAGAACCAATATTTGGAAAAAATCCAAATAACAAAAAGAGAAAGCAGAATTAGATTGAATATAATTGGACAAAGAAGAGTATATTTTTTCTTTTACCGTATTGGAGAACCATTGAGCTGCGTCACAACCTTGATGTCATGCACATTGAAAAGAACATTTGTGAGAGTGTTTTGGCAACTTTATTACATCTAGAGAAAACAAAGGATACGGCAAAAGCTCGAATGGATTTGGCACTATTGGGTATTAGGCCAGAGTTACATTTGATTCCAAGAGGTAATAAGTTTGTTATGCCCCCTGCTTGTTATACGATGTCGCTTGCTGAGAGAAAGAGTTTCTGTGAATGGTTGAAAACAGTAAAGTTTCCTGATGGCTATGCATCAAATATCTCTCGATGTGTTAATGTCAAAGACAGCAAAGTATATGGAATGAAGAGTCATGATTGCCCATGCTTTTTTACAAATAATTCTCCCGGTTACTCACGTGGTTTCTTGGCTAGTGATGTATCGATTGCATTAATCGAGTTGGGTTTGTTTTTCCGAGAGTTATGTTGCAAGACATTAAAATTGGAAATAGTGGAGAAATTAGAAAAAGACATTGCTGTGATACTTTGTAAGCTTGAGTTAATATTTCCACCAGCATTCTTTGATGTCATGGTCCACCTAGCAATCCACTTGCCTTATGAAGCGATACTTGGCGGACCTGTGCACTATCGTTGGATGTATCCAATTGAAAGGTGATGTTTGTTTGCTACAACTTAATTTTTTAAATATTTTTGTTAATTACTTGGAATTCACTAATCCTACAATCTTAAAACAGGTTTTTGAAAACGCTTAAGCAGTATGTTCGTAATAGAGCACACCCGGAAGGTTCAATTGCTGAAGCCTATATTGACTCTGAATGTCTAACGTTCTGTTCCATGTATCTTCAAGATATAGAAACACGTTTTAATCGTGAAGAACGGAATTATGATGGTGATCGTGCGAAACAACGCAACGGGTTGCAAGTTTTCACACAAAATGTTCGACCATTAGGAGCTCCTAAGATTATTGAACTCAGTTCACAAGAGTTCAATAAGGCTCGATACTATGTGTTGAATAATTCAGGAGAAATATCTTCACATTTTGAGTAAGTGCGCAACTTAGTATCTCATCATATTTATTATTTACATACATTTATGGAACTATATGTGTTAAATACGTAGTCAGCACATGATTGAGCTTAAAAGAGAAAGCCCGCACGATTTAGAAGAAAGGCAAGAGCAACACTTCACAGAGTGGTTTAAAAAGCGCGTAAGCGATGGGTTAATTATTCAAGTAGTTCTTTACTTGATTTTGATAATTTTCTATTTACATTTTTTTTTTATTGATTAGATGCAAGTATTATTGCGTGAGAACTAAATCTCTCGATGCAACCGATGAATCAGATTCGTTAGCATGCGGGCCTGATCCTCGCGTGACTCGGTATAGTGGTTGCATTGTTAACGACATTAGGTTTCATACTAAGGACCGTGAGGCAATTTTACGAACTCAAAATAGTGGTGTGGTTGTAAACGGAGAGCACTTGTCAAAAGAAATGGACTTTTATGGTGTATTAACAGATGTTCTAGAGTTAGAATATCTATTTGGAAAACGAGTGTTTCTTTTCAAGTGTGACTGGTGGGATGTTGGAAACAAAAAGATAGGTATACATACAGATGGAAATTTCACTAGTGTTAATGTCTCAAAGAAGTGGTATAGGGAGGACCCTTTTGTGTTGGCGACCCAAGCAAGTCAGGTTTTCTATCTGGAAGATACCAAATTGCGTGGTACTTGGCAAGTTGTCCAGAAGGTAACTCATTGGAACGTGTATGATGTTTTAGAGAAAGATGAAGTGAATGATGTAGAGCATGATGATGAGGCATATCAACAAGAGGAGCAACTTGGAGTGGATGAAATCCGAAATGAAGATGTCGCACTTGTACAACTGAATAGGGAGAATGTGGACCCTAATGAAGTTGATGCGAATATGGTAAATCAAGATGTCATGGTTGTGGACGACGTCCCCATTAATGACGATGATGAGGATGAAGAAGATGATACATTACTAGACTATTATACTGAAGAAGAGATTGTTTCTAGTGATAATGATACAGACATTGATTAAGAGTTCATGTAAAAATTTTATTCTTGACAACTAGTTGTTATTGCCTTGGAATATGTTTACAATGGACAAGTAGGAGTTCTTTTAATTTCACTTTTTGTGTAAATGTGGTTTTACATAACTAAAAATTAGGAATAATTATGTAATACATTGTTTATAAATAGTGAATTCAGTCTTTATCCCTTAAATGTCTCCCTTTGAAACCCAAGTTTAACTAGGGAATTCCTTTAATGGTGTTCATCATCCCTTACAGGTAACACAATTCCTTCTTCTCTAGATATTCTTTGTGGTTGGACACCTAATTAAAATATTTTGATGATTTCATTTGTACAAATGGTATACTTTTGTTGTTTAGAAGTATTAACACCTCATGTTTCTTATATAGTTATGGTATCTGGACCTGGTCGTCGACGTGCATATGCTAGTGTTCAGGCTCAATCCACTCAGGATGGTTCTTGTAATGGCGATAAACTCATTCATTCTTATGTCTTTTTTTTTCCTTACATATATTATTTTAGATTCCTAACTAACTATTTTTATGCATTTTAAATAGCTTCTTGAAAAAAAAAAAAAAAGTTAGAGGGAAGGCGAAAAATAAATTTCTCACAAAACACATCAAGCGAGGGGGTGGGAAACCAATAATAGAGATTCCTTTTGGGACAACGAGGCCTATAGGCGATTGGAGCCAAGAATGGATCAATGAGCTTGGCATCATTGCAAAGTATTTCATGCCGCAGTTTGCCCATAAATGGAAAGATGTGGATGGCGACGCAAGAACGCTTTTACATGACAAAGTTTTGGTAATTGACTCATACATAATGGTGACTCAATATTTCTAGCTTAGTTTTTTAAGTTTATTGCAAAAAATTCTTTTGGTGGGTTATTTCTTTTCACATTTGTTTTTGTAGGAGAAGTTTGGAATGGATATGAGTCAACCATATGTGGTGTCAGCTGTGAATGGATATTTAAGGGACCGCTTTAAAGATTTCAGGTGTAAGCTTCACACACACTATGAGAAGCTTCCAAACAATATAAACAAACGTGAACGCCCATTCAACGGTGTTTCACAAGAGGCTTGGGAGAGTTGGTGTGATTTTTGGGAGACTGAAAAGTTCATGGTAACTGAGAATTGAATCATCTATTGTTGTTTTGTTTTGATAATTGATGTGTTATAATCAATACAAAATGTATTTGTCTATATACAGAATGTTAGTACCAAAAACAAGTATAGTCGCTCGTGTTTAACAACTGGCCACCGTGGTGGTTCAAAGTCTTTTATGCGGAGACTAGCTGACATGGTATAACCAACTGCTCATTACTTAAATGATGGACACTTTTTTGTCTGTGGCTATTTCCGTACTATCATTCTAATATGTCTCTTTGGAAATGGTACAGGCTGATCCCGAGAGCCAACAAGAGCCTAGTAAGATTGAATTGTACAAAAATACCCATTATAGTGAGAAGAAAGGCTGGATTTCTCGCCAAGCTGAAGAGAACTATGTAATTAAATGTCTTATCTATTTGTATGTTAAGTTTTGGTATTTATTTAATATTAATTTCTGATCTAACTAATTCTACAGGAGAAAATGCGTGAACTCAGATCTCAGCCTCTTGAAGAAGGCTCCAATCCATTGACAGATCAAGATATATTTGACAAAGTATTGGGTGTAAGACGTGGATATAATAGAGGTCTTGGTCATGGACAAGCTGTTACATCAAGTAGAGTTGGAGGCGGATTCGTGAATGTAGAGGTGGATCAGCTGAGGAGGAGGGCAGCAGATGCAGAGAACCAGCTAGAGGAGTTGCGTAATGCGACCCAAGAGAGAATGGATACCCAACAACAGACAATGAACGCCCAACAAGCTAGAATCGATGAGCAACAATGTGCATTAAACTTTCTTATGTCGAAGTTCCAGGGTGGTCCTTGATTGTGGTACGAACTCCCAACTTTGCTCTTTTTATAATTTTTGGTTAGTTATGTTTGCATTATTCATTAGTAGAAATAGTTCTTATACTATCCATTTCTACCTCATTTGCGTAGCTAGTATTGAAATCATTGAGTTGAAGCGACTAAAGTTGTCGTCTATGCTGGACAATTGGTTGTAGAGTTGGTTGCACCTAACCATATAACGTTGCTGGTGTCCAACAAGAACTCATTGAACCATGCCTTTTTCAGAGGCTAGGAGGCGGGTGGGGGGGACTCTAAAAACTTGGTTTTAAGAGCTATCTACTTACTGTTTATGTTGTTGGATTTGGGAGCAGGCATTAACTTTCTATAGATGAACTAGGTGGTGAGAACTGTTAGAATTCAAGAGGTTACTGTTTATATGATCGCAGTCAAGCTTTTGTGTAGTATATATGTGGACTGCAGTTCACTTTTAGTGTATATTGGAGTATTGCTCTATTTGGGTCTGCTTGTGCCCATAACTGTGAGTTGTGGGAACAAGTTGAATTGTATGGTAGGGGGTGGTAGGGGGTAGGTGGGTGTGTGTTCTGTATGTGCATTGTGGGGTTATGGATAGTGGGACATGAGCTACTTAACCTGCTGTGGGTTTTATATGTCGTAATTATACTGTGTTCTGGGAACTGTTCTTATTTCAAGTATGGAACTGATTCATTGCATCAAGTATATGGGTATGGTGGTACGCTGGTTTGGAAACATCTTTATTTACAGTGTTTTAGGAAGCAAAGGAGAAAGAGGTTTATTTACGTATAAAGAGTGAGCACTCGCAGCGTGTGTGTGTGTGTGTGTGTGTGTGTGTGTGACTATTTGCTCTTAATCCATGGGTATGTGTGTGGGAGTGTGGTGCAGCTAAGGGGAGGTGCTGTTTCAGCAAGGGGGAAGGTGATTGAGTGCACTGGAGGTGTGCGGAGAGTTAATACAGTACTATAGAATATCATGCATACCCAGTTTCTTTAAAGGATTGGAACACCAATTATAGTGTACTCTTCATAATATTTATATTGGATTTTGTCGCCTTGAATATTGATATTTATTATACGGAGTTTTGAGTTTGAGTTACCATTTCATTGCATGTGAAGTAAATGTAGCCATATATTTGTTGGTATATGTCCGAATAACTTGTTAATGGGGTACTATTTCTTTTTCTTTTTTCAGGTTCAAGACTGAGTTTAGGAATGGAAAGAGCTATTGGTGGGTCTGTATATGTGGTAGAAACTTAGTCTTTCTTTTGTTGGTGAATTGGACAAATAGATTTTGTCGACTTTGGGGTAGAAGCATAAATGTAGGATGTAGGATATTTCCTTTTCATGCTTATTGGTTTAAGAATGGATTATATCACTCTTATTTTGTTTTGTAGAAGAGATGATCTCAATACATGACATTTGGATATTGTTGGTTAAAGTTTATGCTTCTTTGTATTTTTCTTTTTGGTTAAAAGTGTAGTAAAAATGCAGGTACATGAAACCTATATGATTGAGCAAAAGCAGGAAAAAAAAATATCAAATTCGGAAAGATCCATAAAAATTGTAAAAACTTTTGGCAGCATTCTAGACTGTCACAGAAAACCAGCTCTTATCGACGACAAAAAACGTAGGAAATAATAACGTATAGCGATGTTAAAAAACGTAGCCAAAACTAGATTTAATTTAAAAATATCATACCATTTACTACGATTACCAATGTTGTTGGTATATCATCTTTGGCTACATACACAAAAACGTGGCTTAAAGTCAACCACCAGCGACGATTACAAATGTCATAAAACAAACAAGAGACGAAGTTGAAGACTTTATGTGACAATTAAAATCGTCGCTATTGCTATAAGTAAAGCAACGTTTCACATAATGTCACCACAGAATAACTTTTTGCCACGTTTCTAAATGCAAACGGGAACTAGTGTTTGCGACGATATGTTTCGTTCTAGCGACACTTTATAACGCGTGCCTAAAAAGGTGGGCTGTAGAGACACAATCATATATATCGTCGGTATAGATCATTTGCGACTATATCATTTGCCACGTTTGCGTGACGGTCAATAAATCGTCGCAACTGACTATTAGCGACGTTTTATTATGTTTTTGCAACAGTTTTTTTCGCCACTAAAAATCTTATCTGTTGTAGTGTCATAATGATTTCATAATAAATTGATATTGGAATCATTATGAACAATAGTTGTGTATGGAGTTACCTCGTCTTGGTCGCCATCTTGGTCATTTGATTGAAATTTCTCTTCATTAAATAGTTCATTTTCCACATTAAAAACATCATATGCCCATTCCATTTCACTCAATATCATCAAAAAAAAAATGAAAAATAAAAAGATGGGTTGTAAATAGAAATAGAATAAAAGAATTTGAAAAAGAAGATGAATATGTGTAGAGAAAGAAGAGATGTGTGAGTTAAGTTTATTTGAATTGGAAAATGAGAGGAGTGGAAAAAAAAAGTGTGGGTTTAAGGAAGGTTTCTTAAAAGAGAGTAAAAAGACAAAAGTTGAAATTTATGTGTTTTCACTTTTTAAGTGGAGTATGCCCTAAGAGATTATTTGGGGACATATCCAGTATTATTTTTTTTTTTAAAATGGGGTCTGCCTTGAGATATATGGGGTCTATATATAGCAATTCCAATTCTAATTACACAGTAACCATCTCCTCTCCATCGAACTTGAAAATAGGTGGTATTCCTAACCAAAATGTTTTACCAAATTGTTAGGAATAATCATTTTTTGTTGCTTCAATCATAATGTTATACATCCACACATATTAGATTGAATGCGCGTATAATTGAACATGCAACTAAGCCAATAAAGCAATTCTCTGCACGTCTACTCATGATCGAGTCATGAACTGAACCAAATCATCAACTAAGAAGACGCGGTAAAGTGGATTAAATTCAGCAAGCTCATTTTTCCAGACTTTCTGTACTTAGGGCTGCAACTTGGGCGGGATAACCCAAGACCGACCCAAACGTTTAGCCCATATTCAGCCTGTTAAAATTTGGGTTAGGGCCTGGGATCCAGCAACCTATAAAAAGCCCAGTATGTATTGTCATTGTTGGCACTTGGCACGTGGCCTATTTGAAATGGAATGTTTTAGGCGGGAAAGACTAAAGAGTGATAAAATCTGATGCCTCCATTTTCATTGAATATCAAAAAAAATAATAAAATTTTCAATTGATTAAAAAAAAATTATCAAAAAGAAGTAAAAAAAAAAAAAATCCAAGGAAAATAGGTGGAAGCATTTGGGAAACTATAGGCATTCACATTTTCACTCTTAGAGCAAGTCTAATGGGGTGTTATATAGCTTTTAACAGCCCCATATAGCACCCCAACTACCAAAATGTCACTCCAATAGAACTGCTAGAAGAGTTTTAAATTTGGTTGGTATGATAAATTTAGTCAAATTTATAGCATTATCTAGCAGTTGCCATAATTATGTTATAGGAGACGGAAGGCAGAATTTCTGCCGTTTATATGTTAAATTATGTTAAATTTCGACAAACGATACATTTTTTGCCGTCTGTGCTTTAACTTTCAACTTAAATTCATAAAATATTGGATGGACGACACACTTTCTGCTTTCGGTATCAATTTGACACTTCAACTTTAAAACCTCAATTGGAATGGTTTTTAGTTTTCACATACAAATTTGACTTGGCTGGCTAAAACTGCCAAAAAAAACTTAGGTGACACCTTTTATCAGCTCTATTTAGCAGCTCCCCATTAGACTTGCTCTTAAGGAATCCAATCCAATCACATAAAACAGGTAAAGTTTTTGATAAATTGCCAACAAGTACTTTTTTTTTTTACTTTTGGTTTAAAATAATTTTCTATATTGATAGTTTAAATAACTATTAATTTCATGTATGTCACAATTTATTAACTGAGCATTGACATTATCTCTGTTTTGCTTCACTCCCAGAATGTCTTGACAGCCAAATATTACTTGTCGAGCAGAGCAAACGCATTCTCGAAAATGGAGAACCACTAGTCAAGAATAAAAATCCCCATTATTTTTGTTTTATGGTTTTTCAGTCTTTTAATTGCAAACAATCATCTCATGCACTGAGAGTTGAAGATTAATTCATCCTGTTCTAAGCTGATAAATTGATAATATTGTTCTTTGGCTTCATGATGAAAAAATCGGAAATATAGTCGCCCTGTTTATAGTGTACAAGTTACAGCCGTGCAGAGAAGACTCCAGTGTCCAATGAGGCTTGGCATCACAAGTGACTCTATTCAAGTTGCCAAGTTTGAGATGGTAATCTCCAGCATGTTGTGCAGTGCTCATGATTTATTAAGAAAGTAATGAACTTGTTTTGAATATAAAAGTGACTTTAATTACAATGAAAGTTATGAAATCGTCTCTAACAAAATCGCAAAACATTTTATTTCTGTAGTAAATTTCAAAGTTGAAATTTGTACTTACAGTGATATAGTCTATGGTACTTACATTTTATACACAGTGTGAATAGTTTGAGACACGTGGCAAACATTGGAAATTACAACGACTAAGCAGGTAATAAAGGATACATGAAATATTTTCTTAGGCTTATAAACAGCACATTATCTTAAATTTAATGTGTAAACTTGTTACTTTCTTAGTTTCTTTGTATATACAACACACTTACCAGAAAAATGTCTAAATGGTTCTCTATATATGGAAATTTCATGATGAAGATATTCAAAATCTTTCTGTTCCTAGTATTTGCTATAAATTGAGGTTTCAACTCTCACATTTTTAAGTATCAAACAATGGCTACACTTAACAGTCTTATTGTCTTTTCAGTTGTTATATACACCATAGGAATCATATTTTCTTGTGTTTTTGCGGATGATAAAAAAGTGAGTTACTTCTAGCCTCTTTAATGTGCAACTCCACTTTTTTTTTTTTTTTTGCTAAATCAAAAAATATAGATTCAGTACATATACTCATGACATTATATCGTAGTTACATGTAACATTTTTGTGTGACATTAATAATGACTATACAGGTTTATATAGTCTACATGGGAGCACTTCCTAGTGGTGACTATTCGCCATTAGTGCATCATGAGAGCATTCTACAAGAAGTCCTTGAAAACAGGTAGTATCTACTACATTAGCCTTCCAGATCGAGTAGATAAAGTTTATGAGATTGGTATTTCGTTCAAATTAAATATTTTAGTTACTGTTAGAAAATCATATTGCTTGACTGTTTTCCAAACTTGCCTTGTTTCAGTCTTCCATCAGATGCCCTGATTCATAGCTACAAAAGGAGTTTTAATGGATTTGCAGCCAATCTTACTGATAATGAGAGACAAAAAATTTCCAGTTCGTAGTACATTTATATATTTGGTTTTAATGGATTTAGATTATATTTCTCAGAAAATCTGGAAGTCCTAATATATATTACTATGTCAATAATATGTGATCTGTATTAATTACTTATATGCAGACATGGAAGGCATATTATCAGTATTTCCAAGTAGAACAATTAAACTTCAGACAACAAGATCTTGGGATTTCATTGGATTCAAGGAGAATGTGAAGAGAGTTCCTATGGTCGAGAGCGATGTCATAGTGGGCATGCTAGACACTGGGATTTGTCCAGAAGCAGAGAGCTTCAGCGATGAAGGCTTCGGTCCTTCCCCTAAGAAATGGAAAGGCACTTGCAATGGAGGAAACAATTTTAAATGCAACAAGTAACTCTTATCCCTGAATTATGTCATTTTTGGTTAATTGCACCAGTATTTTATGTTTTCTGCTATGCTAATACCTATAGTCAGAAGTTTCCCAACAAACTTTGGCTTATTTCGCTGTTATGCTAAGAACATAATTTATTTATTGAGTTAGCTAACTGAACATACAAAAACTATTCAACTTGCTTAGTGATTTTATCCTCATTGTTTTTTGTTTTTTTTTTTCGTTGGGCAAGATTAATTGTATTAAATGAAAAAGAAAAAAAATATACAAAAGGTGTGTAGAGATGATGCAACATGCTGCATTCTCTAAGTTCATGCCAATTCAAGCAAACTGCAGACTACTATTTCCATTTATAAGAATGGTAATAGCTTACATACATTGAAATCTGTAGAAAGTCTGGAATGGACCTTCCCATTTATGAAGCCAATCAGGTTTTCCTTCCCGAACTATTCGTTCATTGACAGCAAGTGATGCGCCAGTCTTGGCCAACCTATCTGCTGTATAGTTTTTTTGTTTTTTGAAATGGTTATGGGGTTAAGGCACAACCTGTTTTATTAATAGTTGAACCTTACAAGCCTCCCTAAGAGTTAGATCATTAAAAGGAGGTACACAAAGACTTACAAGATCGATCTACAGACATCAAGCCTGACATACATGAGAAAGTGTTGGCTTCTCTAAGATCTACAAACATACAAGATCGATCTACAGACATCTGCTGTATAGTTGGCTTCTCTAAAAATACTAGTGATCTTGGTGTGGTTTATCTAAAGAAAGTGTTAAAGTCCACTTGAAAAAGACCACATATGGTTCAGCATTCAGCAATGATATCCATTGGATTATAAACAAAATCATATTCAGACTTTTCTTTGGCATCTCAGCCAAAATTTAGATGTATTATAACCCAACGGTATGTTTCCTCCTCATCTGTGAATGAGGCAATGAGCATACAAATTTTCAATATGTCGGTCTTATTTCATGTAGTTATATGTTGGCTGCACTTCCAAAGTCCAAACCATTAGCTTTTTCAAATTGTTTTGACTCGTCCCCTGATATTGGGATTGTGGAATACGTTTTACGCGAAAATAAACAATCATATACAAGTTTCTTTGTACATGAGCTCATTGTGTAGCCAACATGTCAAAGATTGGAAAATCTCACATCCAAAAGTAGGTGGACACAATAGAAATTTAGAAAGAACTAGTCCTAATTCGATCAAGAAATTGCACCTAGTCATATGTTTGCTCTCTGTATCTGGCCAATAGGGCTAGCTCGATGCCTTCAGCGGCCTAGTATATACCAGTCTTTCCATCCAAAATCGATTTATGTTTTCTTCCTTGGTACAGTTTTCATGTAAGTTAAACTTTTACAGCAAGCTCATTGGTGCTCGATTCTATGATTCCTACAAACTCAAAGCCCACAATTCTGCGAGAGACACAAATGGACATGGCACACATACTGCATCAACAGCAGCTGGTAACCAGGTCAACAGTGTGAGCTTTGAGAGTTTGGCACAAGGCAATGCAAGAGGAGCAGTTCCCTCGGCAAGGATTGCTGTGTATAAAGTTTGTTGGAATGACCAATGTGGAGATTCTGATATATTGGCTGCTTTCGATGATGCCATTAGTGATGGTGTCGACATCTTATCTGTTTCTTTAGGTAATGATGATGCTGTTCAGTATCATTTTGATTCCATTGCCATTGGTGCCTTCCATGCTATGCAGAAAGGTATCCTCACCTCTCAATCTGGTGGAAATAACGGCCCTGGTAGATCAACAGTCACAAGTGTTGCTCCATGGAAGCTATCTGTCGCAGCTAGCAGCACTGATAGGCAAATCATAGACAAGGTTATCTTAGGGGATGGCACAACACTTGTGGTGAGCATGAGCCTAACAAATTTGTTATTATTTTTTAACTGCTTCTTAAGCAATGTATCTCTCTTTAGCTCTCTATTAATTATTAACTTCCGTACTGTCTCTGAACTCTGAATATAAGCTATCCTCGGATCCTTTCGTCAGGAAATGTAGTAGCTACATGTCCGCATATCTTAATATATTCATGTGTTAACCCTTTTGTTTTTTTTTTTAATCTTTCAAACCCCTATGTCATGCCAAAACATATAAGTGAGCTATCGGTTTTCAGGGTAGAGCTATAAATTCCTTTGATATGAAGGGGAAGAAGCATCCTCTGACAAAGCCAGTTTATCCTCTTAGTTCATGTGATAACCGCACTGCCAGGTATTGGCTCTTCTTCTGACAGTTTTCTAATTTGCCTTGAACTGACTGTTAGGAACAGGTTATTAATTCGCCAATATTCTTGAAAATGCTGATAGGTTGTGTGCTGAACATCTTTCGGATAATAGTCCAATAGGAAAAATTGTATTCTACGACTATTACACCCAGGGTGGACAAGACTTGCAGAACAAAGCTGCTGGCATGATTGTGGAATCTGAGCAGTTAAATGACTTCTCCCAGTTATACCCATTGCCTGCTTCTCTTCTGAATATTAAAGATGGGCAAAGAATTAGATCCTACATACACAATACAAAGTAAGTATTCTACAAGCCCAATCTTTTATGCTGCACAACTCCTGAAGCGTGCTCACTCCGTGTTATATATATCTACTTAACAGTTTCAGGTTAAATGTAGAAACAATTCCACTAGATGATTGATTTGTTAGCGCATGAAACACATCATTCAATCTTAACATTTGTGCTCTGAAAAAATCATTAAGCTTCAAGTTGGTTTCATAAACAGAAACCCTGTAGCAACCATTTTAAAGGCGGAGGAACTGAAAAATGCAAATGCTCCTGTGGTTGTTTCATTTTCCTCCCGTGGACCTAATCCCATTACAAGAGCAATTCTCAAGGCAAGTTGTTACTTTTGATCTCAAATCCTTAACTTATAATATCTTCTCTCCGTTTATTATATTTGTGTTTCGAAATTATGTGTTGCAGCCTGACATAAGTGCCCCTGGAGTAGAAATCCTAGCAGCATGGCCACAAGCACTTTCAGCTACAGGCATCTTTGGAGATAAGAGGTTTCTGAAATATAATTTTCTCTCTGGGACATCTATGGCATGTCCCCATGCAACTGGTGCAGCTGCTTATGTAAAGTCATTTCACCCTGATTGGTCACCTTCTGCAATCAAGTCTGCTCTTATGACTACAGGTAAACTGATTCACAATGTGTCTTGATTAATTATGTGCTTTTAGCCAGTGCACTCGTGAATTAAAGTTAAATTGGAACAAGGTAATTAACGAATAATTGTGGATGAATGAATGAGTAGACCTAGTCGCATTCACGTCACATCTCCTCTACGCATTTCCGCTATATTCCCTGATTTATTATTGAGTCTAATATTTGAAGTATCTAAATACTTTTCCTTCTGTTCATAGCTTTTCCCATGAATTCTACAACCAACCCGGATGCTGAGTTTGCATATGGTGCTGGCCACATTGATCCTGTGAAGGCAGTAAATCCTGGCTTAGTGTATGATGCTCTTGAAGAAGATTACATAGAACTGTTATGCAACATAGGATATACCAAAGACCAAATTAAACTCCTATCAGGTCGTAACAGCAGTTGTTCGAAGCATTCCAGAGGATCTCCGAGGGATCTCAACTACCCTACCATGTTATCTGATGTCCCAAAAGCTAATTTTACCAGGAAAGTTACCAATGTTGGTGTGGCAAACTCTACTTACAGAGCAACCATCAAATCTCCTTCAAACTTGAAAATAAGTGTTGAACCAAAAGTTCTCTCCTTCAAATCCTTAAACGAGAAGCAGTCTTTCCTTGTAATGGTGTCAACAACGGCTCCCAAAGAAAACTCTATAGTCTCTGCATCAGTGGTATGGTCTGATGGTGTTCACACTGTACACAGTCCAATAGTTCTTTACCTAGAAAGCAATGCAACAGTGTCACAACAGTGATATCTTAGGTCATCTCTTGCTTGACTGCATTGAGAAGTTCGAATTGTATGAATGTACTATTCTCATTTTCTGCTGATTTATGAAGTATAACTTACGGGCTTAGTGATGTACGACCATATACACATAACTGCTTTCTTGGCCTTTTTGTAGAATCATGAATCATCCAAGAGAGCTGCTGGCCGGTATGTTGACTCGTAAAATGAGTTTAATTGACTAGGAATAGAGAGCTTTAGAACTATTCCTTCAGGAAGATCCTCTTGTACTAACAACACCAGTGTTGTGTTATTTTGAATAAAACAAGTGGATCCTGGCTTGAGGCTTGGGCTCTTTGATCCCTTAGCTTCTTTTTGGTAAACATTTTTCCTTAACTATTTCCTAATAGGTTTGGAAACATAATTGGATATGGATTGGGAAAAGAAAAGTTGTGGATTAGTGGACTCCATCGGGAAACTGAAGCAGTTCTCTACAAAAGCAGATCGACTAGTTCTCCATGTTTCTTGTCTCTATATAAACACTTCTTCCAGCAGCCTATAGTATCTGGAAAAAATTTATTTTATATTCTAAACTACGTTTTTGGGTAGTCAATCAGTCTCGTTGTTCGTCCTTTTCTTCTTTGGTTTGTGTGCAGTAAACAGAGAAGAGTAATAACTTGTTGTTGTATCCTGGAGGTTGACGTGGTTTGTCTGCATAGAGAAGAACAAACGTGAAACAACCTTAAAAAGGTGCTTCAGCCTTCTTATATTCAATGTTTGTTCTTGTTGCAGAAATTATATTTCAATACAAAGTCGTTCCAGCTGCTGTTGTGCCCAGTTCTAAGAACGTTTCTGAGACCATTGAGGAAGTGTCATTGACAGAGAAGTCTATCTAGATATGACCTGCATTACTGTGATATATGGTCTCTATCAATTCTTGCTTATTACTGTATAGTCAAAATGCACCAAAGTGTTGCTATATTTAATTATGCCTGCAAAGTTGTACTTTTACCCATAGTTTTCAAACGAAGTAAGGGCATACAAACCTTGATTAGAAAGAAAATAGATACAACACCACATATAAATAGAAAATCTGCTGGCTACGTCAACATATATATACACACAGAAATGACATACACAATTCTACTTAGGGCTGTCAATGGGTTTCGATAACCCGATAATTGATCTGAACCAAACCGATAAAAAACGGTTTGGGTTTTGATAATTTAGTTTGCCCTCTACCGATCCGAAATCGAACCAAACTGTTAAGATATTGGTTTGGTTTTGGGTTTGCCCTCCTCCGAACCGATATGAACCCAAACCGATAAGATAGCATTTTAGTAATATTTATAATTAATTTTGTATAGGTTTATCAATTGTGTGGTTAAAATTAATTAATTTAATTTAAAATTTAATTGATTTTATTGTTTTCGGTTCGAATCGGTTCGGGTTTGATTTGCAATATATCTTATCGGTTCGGTTCGGTTTTGGATTAAACGTAATATTATCGGTTCGGTTCGGTTTTGGGTTTCCAATTTTCTTATCAGTTCGGATTCAGATTTTCCAAAACCCAATCCAAACCGATCCATTAACAGCACTAATTTTACCTATCTACACAATGAACTAAAAGCTGATTTTTCTGGAGATGAGATCTCCAATAGAGATCATCTCCACAAAAAAATCAACTCCTTTGAACATATCTAACCCTACCAAGAGTTGAGTTCAAGTTAGAAATTTGTTTTACGATCTAGAATTTAAACACCTTTTTGACAATACTAGAGACATCCAATTGAACTGATTTTTTGTGGAGATACTATCCATGGTAGTTAAGTCATTTCTACCAAAAATCAGCCCTTAGTTCAATATGCAAGTCCGCTTTTAAAATACATATGTCAATTCTATATGTCGACGTAGCCTGCCCGTTATATATTCAGCTGTTTACCGTATTTTCAATTCCATATGCTAGAGTAGTAATTGTTTGCTATCGGCCGACATAAGCATGACAGATATATATTCAATGAGATCGAGTAATTTTCATTCATCCTGATCCAAGATATTGAGTTCAGTTGCAAATTGCAGATATTTCAAGACCCATTAAAAATAAAAATAAAACAAATAGATTCATTGTTTGTTTAAAGACAAAAGGATTCAATGATTTGGGATCGGAACTATTAAAATTGGCGTCCGATATAGATTCTTACAAACAAAGATTTCAGTTCTTTTTTTCTTTTTTTAGGGTGCTGCACCCAAGTCATTTCTGGGCTGCCTACGTACATGGAGGGGACATATATAGAAAGCCTTACCCCACTTACAGATCAAGCATAAACGTAGTTCTTGATACATATGTAGGTAGAAGACATATAGTTAATATATACAACTCAAGTTAATCGATTCATCCTTTCTGCAGAACCCTAGATCAGAACCCTATTTACTTCACCATTCGTAGACGGAAACGTCATTGCAGTAGTGAGCCTGAGTTCCAAATCAAGCGGATGTTGAGCTTCAAAGCATGGTTTGAAGAAAGGATGTCGTAGAGCCTCTGCAGCAGTAGGCCTGTCGTTGGGATCCCAGGAAAGGAGTGACTCCATTAGCTCAATTGCATCGCGACTTGCTGATGGTATTAACACCTGAAGGGGCGTTCTTAAACACACAGGAAGCTGGATGTTGTGTGCTTCTGCTTCTTGAAGACCCTTATACCAGGAAAACGGACTACCTATTATGCTGCATATCTTGTGAAGTTGGTTGACATCATCCGTACCACAAAACAGAGGCTCCAGAAGAAAGAATTCAGCCATGATAGCTCCCATTGCCCACATATCAATAGCAGAACCGTACTTCGAAGACTTGACTAGAACCTCGGGTGCTCGATACCAGAGGGTTGTAATATTACTCGTGTATGATGGTTGATCAGACAAGCACTCTCGCGTGCAATCCAAATCGTCTTCCACCTCCAAGCACACTCTGGACGAACCCAAATCCGCAATCTTGACTAATTTTCCAGAAACTAGTATATTAGCTGGCTTAAGATCGCGGTGGAAGTACCCACGGCTATGCATGTAGTCGACTCCATTAAGTATCTGGAAGCAGTAACCTCTAATTTTTTCTTCAGAGAAAAACCTTGTTCTCTCCCTAATACGTTGGCACAGACTCATATCCATGTATTCAAATACCAAGCGCAAGAACTCACCTTCTTGGATAATTTCTTTGAGTTTGATGATGTTCGGATGATCCAATGCAACGAGTGCCTTCAGTTCCCTCATCTCTATACAATCTTCCGACAAACGACAACGATCCTTCAAGAACTTGATTGCAACAGTTTCGCCGTTATGCTTATCGTTAGCTTGAGCAACAATCCCAAAGTTCCCTTCCCCAATTTTTCTGATGATTGTGTACTTGGACAGACCTTCATTGTAACCACTCATCTTGCTTGATAATCTCCTGTACCTAACTCAAAGGATGATAAACAAAGAGAGGATGAAGAACAAATTTTTTATATATGTAAGTTTCTTGGCGGTAAGTTTGCTTGAGAGTTTGAAATCCTATATGATTCGGAACTAGAGACGTACTCAGTTCTAGTCCTGCTTGGTCTCGAATTTGTTATGACTTGGGTGTCAATTCTAAGCGTATGGTATTCCGGTATTCCGCAACAACAATTTTCAAGACTTTCAGCCCCAAAAAACTTGTTAGAGCATTTGCAATGCAGGTGATAGTTTTCACCCCCTCTATCACCGCCACCTCCTCACTTTTCACCCCCTCTATCACCAACCGGTGATAAACAAAAGTTGCAATGCAAAGGTGATAAAAAATACCGGGATGTTGGATTCCGCCACGGACATAAAAAATTGAAAAAACACTCGGACGGAATGAAAAACATCCCGCCTGAAATTTAAAAAAAAAAAAAACCGAAAAATCATTCGGAATCTAACATCCCACGAAAAAACCCATTTTTTAAAAAACCACGAGACGAATCCAACATCCCGTCCAAAGTTTTTTTTGATAAATTCGATTGGAAGGACTTCCGGAAAACTATCACTAAGTTTATCACCCAAAGATTGCACAAAGACTTTTAGGGAAATAGGTGATAGTTATCACTTCCCCCCCTCTATCACCTGCATTGCAAATGCTCTTAAGCCTATTGGGCCAACAAAAGTTCCAAACCAATTGGGCCACAGAAACTTTTAAAGCCTATTCGGCACAAAATGTTTTAAAGCTTTTGTAATTCAAGACTTCCGCACACTAATTCTGCCCTCTGGGGAAATTATGTCGTCTAATGTCTGTACCATAGTACAAAATATCAGGATATGGGTATTTATCGATATTCAATTTCTGGATATGTATCGTGGATATATCCCCTTCTTTGGGGATATTTGACATTGTTCCACATGCAAATATCGATGATATATCCAAAATATCAACAAATATCGTAGATATTGTGGATATTTCTTGATATATCATGATACATTATTTATATTTATTTGAAATATAATGGTAAATATTAAATAAAATTGTTATATATACAAAATATCGCAAAATATCACAAAATATCCCTAAATATCATAAATATCGCAAATATTATTGAAATATAACTGATATTTGCAGTCGTATATATCTCTAAACATATCGTGATATTTAAATATCTTTTTCTAAAATATGGATAGATATCCCCAAATATCGCGATATATCGGGATATTTTGTACTATGGTCTGTACTACCCTGCATTTGATTACATGGGAGCATCCAATGCATGCATTCGATGCGTTTACCTATTTTTTTTTTTTTTTTTTTTTTTTGATAAAGATAGTTATTGCTTTTACCTATTGTTAACACTCATTATTGAGGATTATTTTCATTTTTGGATTTGACTAGATATGTGGATAGTTCGGTAACTGCACGATATGTGGATAGCTAGTTCTTACACTGCACGATATAACTGCCATGATATACAAAGACTACCAACAAGTGATCCTGAAGCTAAAATATGGAACCAGTCTGCAAGCTGATTTCATTAGTTCAATTGCATTGTGACTCGGTGATGGCATTAACTCGTCAAGCAGCATTAGCTTTAGACTAAGGGTGTCAATGGGTATCACCGAAACCGGAGAAAAAATCATGGTTACGGTTCCTAATGTTAAGAATCGTTTAAAAATGGGTACTAAAAAAACTAGACCATATAGAACCGGACTATAATGGTTTTTTAAACAAAATAATCATACCATAACCAAAACTGAATGTTATCGTACTTTTAACATAAAAAATATCTAAATAAAATATATAAAAACTCAAAACGTTCATTTATATATTACTAAATTATATTTATTAGTGTGATATGTAGTTTTAATGGTATTTAATGTTATAAATAATATAAGAATATAGTTTACAGCCTTAAATATATGGTTTTACTTGACTTTATTATTGAATTATATAATTACTTACATCAATATTTAAAAACCGACTCGTTCGTGCGGTATTTTTGCGTTTTTGGTACACATTTTTTAATAAGACCAATAAAAAATGTGTGTAAATAGTGAATTTTTTAAGAACTGAAATGAAGAGCCAGAACCAAAAAAATTCACTAATGTTCTTAAAAAAACATTAAAAACTGGAACCGTAATGTTCTAATTGTAGAACTGAACTGTGGTTATGGGTAATGTTCTACAATTTTAAGAACCGCGAAGAACTGGAACTGCAAAATTAAATGGTTATTTGTTCTTACAACACTAAAAACTGGACCAAAACCAGACCATTAACACCACTAGTTTAGACACAGGAAACTAAATGTCATGTGTGTATGCTAGTAGAACACCATTGTAGCTACCTGCAAGAACACACTGTAGGAAACTTATTCCAAAAATATATTTATTGTTAAGTAAACAAGAAATCAAATTCATATAACAAATATATCATGAACAAACCTTTAATTTCAACAAACAAACAAACATTTTAGTTCAACAAATGAACTTAATTTACCAATGATTAAACCCGAGCCTAGTGAAGATTCACTATGTCCTTAAGACATATTTTTCCCCCTCACGGGTGCTTGAAGGTTGATGGAAAATTGTCTCTCAATATAGAACGGATTTCCTTCTATAGAAAGCTAGCACTTCAATTCTATAGAATCAGCGAACACAACATAGTATTTGACTAATAATAGAGGAAGAAGAGAAAGATCAGAACTCTGTGTAATCTGGTGTGTTTCTCTCCAAATTCATCCACTATTTATAGGTGAGTGGTGCCTCTTCGAAACAACACAGTGACTCTTGGAAAAAAGTAAGTAACTCTTAGAAAAGTCACATATTTTGAAAGGACACACTATTTTGACATAAAGCACTATTTCGAACCAGTGCCTATTTCAAAAGGTCACACCTTTTCGACATGATGCACTGTTTCGAACCAGTGCACATTTCGAAAGGTCGCACCTTTTCGGCATAATGCACTGTTTCGAACCAGTGCACCCTTTCGAAAAAGTTTTTCTCACTTTACGTACTGTTTCAAGAGAAACCCATTTCATCTCAATGTGGGATAACTTGGGAGACAAATTACTCATTCATATCTCAATGGATTTGTGCAAATCCATTTTTCTAACAATCCCCCATATGAATGAAAATTTGGCTTCTTCTATCATAAACATCAGATTTCTGTTCTTTTACAAATGAAAAGATACCGCATCAGGTCAAGTAGCATGTGAGGCCTTGAACTTACCTTAGTGAAAGACGATCAGATTTAATTGGATGATTAGTAGACTTCAATTAATGTCCTTGAACTGTCAGCCGTTTATATAAACCTAGACAATCATCTTCACACAGTACCTTCTCGAATACGGTTGGTTCTCACGTTTGTGTTCATTTTGGCCTTGAACACTTCTTGGTTTTAGATAGTGCTTTTAAGACATTTGCCTTTAAAATTCTCATAGAAGCGGCCCCACTTCGCACTAACATAGGTGATTTCTATAAAGAGTATCTTGCAATACTCCACTTGGATAACATAACTTTTCAAGATATAGTAAATTATTAAAAGCTTGACTTATCCTGGTTTTCGCAGCAAATATGCACTGTCTTATATAGGAATGAGTTAGAGTATATTATTACTCTTCAGTGCTAACTGAGTCACAAACGTAATTTAGTTGGCCCATTGAACCTAGATCTTGGGATCTCCAGTCAACTAGGTTAGTTTTTCTATTATGAGGACTCTTGGTTGATTATCTCAAAGGCTTTAAGCCCATTCCCCTTGATAATCTTTCCACTTGCTCTCTTGTTAAACCTTTTGTAAGCGAATCCACAATGTTATCTTTTGACCTTACATAGTCGATTGAGATAACTCCATTTGAGAGCAACTGTCTAACGGTGTTATGTCTACAACATATGTGTCGAGACTTCTCGTTATACATGCTACTGCGGCTCTACCAATAGCAGACAGATTACGCACACAAGTGTATACACTTGGCGGCATAGGTTTAGCCCAGTTTGGAATATCCTCTAAGAAATTTCGAAGCCAATATGCTTCTTCTCCAGCCTTGTCCAACGCTATATGAATTATAATTCCATAGTGAACCTTGCTATGCACGTTTGCTATGAGGATTTCCTTGAAATTATTTATGCATCTCTCCTAAAGCAAAACACCGCATTTGATGTCTTTTGAGTAATGCTTCAACAAATTTCTAATTTTGAATTGATTAATTCAATACATAATCCCCCACATTTCCCAATTTCTCATGACAAAGTCAATAAATTGGAAAACCATTTAGATATATGTTTTTCAAGTGAGGCGTCTTGTTAAAAAATGTCACATATCATTCATATAGTGTCGAAAACACTTCTAAGACCTCAATTTTGATTAGAAGTATGCTTACAAAACAATATCTTAAGCAATCTTCTTTATTGGCACTATTTGGCGCAATAGTAAAACACATACATCTTACAAATGATAAAATAATTTTAGAACCCTTTTAACACCCGCCATTCCTAACATCTGGAATGAAACAAGGATTCTTGGAATCTTGAATCATAATCCCCCCACAAGTGTGGCATTACCACCACCTTGTTTGCTTTCAAGTAGTCCATTCCAAGAATGACTTGAAAATAGTCTAAGTGAGCTATTATTAGGTCCACCTTTTCTCGCCAGTTGTTCATCTTAATGTCAACTTCCAAAGTGAGTCCTTTCACCGGTTCGGCTTCTTGGTTCAAGCCTCTCATAGAGCCTTTACATTCTGTGAGTTTCAATCCAATAACCTCGGATATATACTCAGAGATTAATGTACGAGTTGAACCAGTATCCACCATTGCTAGTAGACTGATAAGAGCCCAAAACTGTAGTTTTCACCCCTTAACAATAATACTTTAAGACCAATTATGTGAGTAATAAATAAGAGTTAATGCTGATTACATGTTTTTATGTATTTCAAGCATTGGAGTCGATTATGTGCAGAAATGTGTCACTTTTGCGAGATAAAAGAGCAAGGGTTGGTTGCTAAGGAGTTCTATGATTAAAGGCCAAGATTCAAGTAGAAAAAGCATTTAAAAACCCCGGTCAAAGTTGAAAAGTCAAAGTCAACGTGGGCAGAAACAGCTCATAAAAGTCAGCAGAACTTTCGAAGACCGTATCTTTGGACTCAGACCTCATAATTGGGCCTACCTTATGTCAAAACGACCGGTTCGGAAAGAGCTATCCAATGGTCCAAACCTTGACCCAATCAGAGGAGCAAAAGTGGACGAAATGTCTGTTGAAGTCAAATCTAGCTGAAAAGGCTTTTGTGGACTGAAGAAATTGGATTTTAGGCTCGATTGTCCAGCCCAAATCATGGCTCCTCAGCCCATGCACAAAAATGTGGATTTGGTCTCCTCCATTTCAACACACAAGACTTAACTCTTAAGCATTCTAGTTTGTAGGTAGCCATTAGCATATAGTTTTAGATCTAGATTTAAACTTCATTAATTAATTAGTTTTTACTATCTTGTTTTAATTTAGTTATTGAATCAATTGTTATTTCTTCATTAGATCAATAAAGTTAGTTAGTTCTTCATAATCTAGTTTCATTTTCCATTAATTATTTAGTTTCAATTCACAAATTTAGTTATTTGTCATTACTAGTTTCAATTAATTCTTGCATGATTAGATTTCCATTTGAATTCAAATAAGCAAATTTAGAATATTTATATCATGTCTTGTTTAAATTCAATTGGAAATGATAGTTTAATGACTCTAGGCTAAACCTCCATTAGAGGAGTTTGAGGAAGCCTTGATGAAAGCTTGATTGTTGTTAGCGTAGAATAGTCGTAATTTTCCATTCCAATCTAGAAAGTAATTAGTTCACCATGAGAATGGGTTTGATTGCTTCACATGCTAGTTGTTAGTTGATAGAGCTTACCATGAACAATTAGGGATTAGGAACACCCAATTGATATGCGAAAGCATTGCAATTCGGATTACGACGAATCTTCGCTAGTTAATTAAGTCGAGTTAAGGTGGAATCAATCCCCCCTAATTTCTTATCATAGTGTCAATTTAGCATTTCATAGTTGAATTATCGTATCTTGTTAGCATAATTTGCATCGTAGTATAAATTCCATCATACTCTCATTGACTTTGGATAGACTGATAACCTTAGAAAACATTGAATACTAAAGAACTAAGAATGGAACGAACTTTCTACTCTAAACGTATTGCATTGATAAGGGAGTAGAAAACTTTGATAATTAGCATCGTAAATAGTTTTAGTTTTACTTGCGGTTGAGTCTCGTTACTTATTCGTAGGTAAAACTATCATTTTACATTTATCAAATGGCGTCGCTGCCATCTTAGTTCCCTTTAGTATTGTTTTTGTTAGTATTGTTAGTATTTTCAAAGTCCTATTAAACTCACCCACCCTTGTTTGATTCTAACTGTGGTTGTTTGTTTCAGAACTGAATTTTCCTCGCAGGAATACACGAAGCGCGACCTGTGCCCTTGGTAGGCAAATTTGGAGTGCTCCCCGCTAAGGGTGGAATTCGAGCTAAACAAGCTGAGCCTTACCATGCTCAAGCTCGGCTCACTAATTACACGAGCTTTAAATTGAGCTCGAGCTCAGCTCATATAGTAAACGAGCGAGCTTGAGCCGAGCTTAAACGAGCCAAGCCCAAGCCGAGCTCCGAGCCCTCGGTTATTTTACACTATAAATATGCTATTTGAACTAAACGAGCCGAGCTTCATCAAGCTCATTTGTTATACGAGCTTTTATTTGAGCTCGAGACGAGCTTAAACGAGCCAAGCCCAAGCCGAGCTCCGACCACTAGGCTCAAATTCCACCCTTACTCCCCGCACTGAAGCGACTGGAACTTGAGTTTTACCTGAGCGCGACCTGCACCCTACCAAGGTAAAGTTCGAGCGCCCCCCACGCTGAAGCGCCTGGAACTTGAGTTTCACCTGAGTGCGACCCGCGCCTTCCCAAGGTTTAAACAGAGCGTACCCCGCGCCCTATTATGAACCGCCCGATTACCACAGGTTAGTTTCAAACTACCATTTCTTCAAGTTATTCAGTGTTTCTAACTTGTAAATACACTGAGCTAGCGTAAACAAGACGATATTCATACGCGAAGCAAGGAGGCATTCATGTACTTCTTTCTTCCACTCCTCGAATCTTCTGTCAGAGGAGTTCTTATACTAGCATATCAGGGTTATTTTGATTGTTGTCGTGTTTCTTCAATATTGGACTTAGCCTTGGATGAGATTAAGGTCAGGTAGAGAAAAAATGACTAACGTAATCTATCGTGAACGTCAACACACACACCTATCTAGTATACCACACACCACACCTAAAATAATGGCTGAAGAAAGAGAGACTCCTCTCTCTGACTTTTACAAAGCCTTGAACGATAGCCCAAAATCTTGCATCGTTCTATCAGACCCAATGGGGGATTTCCGAATCCCCCCAAATATATTTAATTTGTTACCCGTTTTTCATGGGTTAGACCATGAAAAACCTTATCAGCACATGCATTGGATTGACCAAGTCCTTACTACATTCCACCATCCTACGGTTGGTGCCGAACAAATTAAACTTAGAGTGTTTCCTTTCACCTTAGCCGATAAGGCGGCATCTTGGTTGACTGCCCAAGCGTCTAATTCTGTAGACTCATAGGCCAAACTTGTTCAACTATTTATGGAATATTTTTACCCACCACTGAAGACAGATGAAATGTTTTCCAAGATTCATTTCTTTCGACAGAATCCTCATGAATCATTTTCAGAGGCTTGGAATCGTTTCATCGATCTTCTTATAGAGTGTCCACACCATAACCTCACGAAAGACACGTTAGTTCATGCCTTTTTCAAGGGACTGTTACACCACCATAAAGAAGTCCTTGACATAATGAATGAGGGTAGTTTCCTCAGTAAAGGAGCCTCAGAGGCTTATAAATTTTTAGAAGATCAAACAAAGCGTAATAATAACTGGGGGGGTAGTGACGATATCTCCCGCTCCGCTAGTTCTTCTACAACAGTTAAGGCCACCGGTATGTTTGAGATGAAACTCGATCCTGAGCTTAAAAATTTAATTGAATCTCTCACTAAAAAGGTAGATGCTATTTCTGTTCAACAAAAGCCTATCCCCGTCATGAATGTCAACTCCAATCCATGTAATTTATGTTTGAGTCCAGAGCATCCCGACTCCTATTGTCCTCTCGCCTATGAACAACAACAATCACAACAAGATAATGTTTGTTCTATTAATAACGAACCTAACGCACCTTGGCAACAAAACCCCAACTTCGGTTGGCGAAATAATCAACAACTTCCAAGGTTTAATAACCAAAATATTAGGCCAACAAACAATTACAGCCAAGCTCCACCTAGGCAAGGACAAGGCCAAAGGAATTATAATAATTATAACAATAATAATTATAATGCTAATAGAGGTATCGTTCCGGTAAATAATAACTATCAAAATCCACCCATGAATAATCAACGTGGCATAGTTCCTGTCACACAACCTATAGCTAACACTCGTCCACAACCAGATCGTTTCGATGCTTTTATGCAAACTCAACAACAGATTTTACAAGCTATTCAACTTTCCTTACAGCAGTTAGCCCAAGAGAAAGTACAACCCAAAGGTGTATTTTCAGGTCAAGCGATACATAACCCTAAAATAACAAACACAGCCTTTGAAGTAAATGGCAATACTAGTACAGAAAATGCAAACGTAGGTGAGCTAAATTCCATCACCACTCTCCGTTCTGGTAGAGTGGTCCCTACACCAGATATTGTACTAGATACCGACATAGAAACTGAAGATCCAACCCATGTAGAGGTACCAGTTAAACCACATCCTAAGAAACAGAAAGCCAAGGTTAAACATCATGTTGATCCATATGCTAAATATAGAGAAACCACCGTTTCCTCATAGATTAGCTATGTTAAACAAGGATACAAATTTTGACGAGATTAGGGAAGTTTTTAAAAATCTAACGATGAACTTACCTTTTCTTGAAGCACTTAAAAAGTTACCTCACCATGCTAAGTTTCTCAAAGAGTTGTACACTACTAGGCGTAAGACAAATATTCCTAAAGACGCCTTTTTAACTGAACAGTTTTCAACTTTAACCGAACACAATGGAATCGTTAAGTACAAGGACCCTAGTAGTCGCCCCATGTGCACAATGCACTTTAGGAGATACTTTGGGGACGAACAACGCTTTTATTAGACATGGAGGCGAGTGTTAACTTACTCCCTTATTATGTATATAAACAAATAGGTCTACAGGAGATGCAACCTACAAAAATGACGTTACAATTAGCTGATAGGTCTATCAAGTATCCTAAGGGTGTAGTGGAAAACATGCTTGTTAAGGTTTAGGATTTCTACTATCCTGTGGATTTTGTTATCCTCGATACAGAAGTCGCTAATGACTATGTTTTGATTATTTTAGGGCGCCCTTTCTTGGTAACTGCCAACGCGCTTATTCGATGTCCTTGTCCTTTGGCCATCTTTCTGTTGAGGTCAATGTTTTTAAAACGATGAAATAGTTTTCTGATACGAATATCGATGGAGAAGTTAGCATGATAGAGAGCTTAGCTCAAGAGTATTTTAACAACACGTTTCCTCATAATCATATACACCAATTCATTTCCTTCGGAAGTTCTAATTTCGACAAGGACTCCCTGGACGTAGATGAAATTGAGGAAGATTTCCTTCAACTCTTTTGCAACTCTTCTGTGCCACCTCACGAGTCGCCACTTATCAATATCCATTCACCCCTCGACGCCATGACAGAAGAAGAATTTTTCACCCTCTATCCCAGTGATTCTTCTAGCCTACCTATTGAGGAATGTCTTGCATATCTTAAAGATTCTGATGATCTAGAACTGAGAGCATTAGGTGAGCGCCATTTACCTACTTCATATCATCCAGTCACTCATTCACCTTCCATCAATGTTCTCCGCCCTCTACCTTTTCAAAGGAACCTTGAGTTTGCGCTTGACCCTCGTGTTTCTTCTGTGTTTAATGATTTTCTAAATCCTCCTAATACGGAAATAACTCCCAAGTGAAAAGTACTTGACACCTTCATTTTCAGAATTGAGACAGTTCCTACCTACACCATGAATGAGTTTTGTGATAAACCCATAATCTCATTTCTTCCATTCCTTACTTCTAAAACTTATCCATACCCAACATATCTTCCACAAACATCCATTTTCTCACGATCATTCATTTGGACACCCTCTCGTTCAAAGATGAAGAAGAAGGTGGATGCTCGGTTACGTTCTAGATCTATCAAACTTCGCTTTCATTTCACTAAACTACGTCGTAGAAAATCTTGGTGCTTGATTCTTTTTGGAGGTGTATTCCATGTTATTTATTTATGGAAAGACCCACAACTCTTTAGGTTGTTGATATATGGCAAACTATAGGGTATTATATATATCCAGTTATTTGTTAAAGTCTTGAGTATCTGACTATAAAAGACTCATTTTGTGTTTGGTGTACTTCCTTTTACTTCCATATATTGAAAAGTGCACCATTCAGGTAACCGGGCCCTTTGTATGGAGTGTGTAGCTGTAAGTACCGGATCCTAAGTCTACGGTTAACATAATTCACGTTTTCCACTCTTGCATGTTTTCTTGATTTTTGAGTCATGTTTTTCTATGGTGTGAATTATGCATTTATTGCTTTATTGTTTTTCTTATATTAAATCTTATTCATAAAAAGTAAAAATATCAAATCCATAAAAATAGTAATCTAGGAAGTCTCGGGAATCTGACTTTAAAAGACCCACGTTTAAAACAAATTTCCTAATCTTTGTTGCCAAAAATTTGTTTGGGGGTGGGTGGGGTGTTGGTTTTCCGTCCTTGTTTGCTAAACTTTCCATTTTTGTTACTTAGGCCGTTTAATCGTATTTTGATTCTGGTTGACATTATCTATGAATTTAGATTTTATTTGTTTGCATAACTTACGTCACGCACGCACTTTGAGGCATTTTCCATCTTCTTATATGTCACCCACGGTTAGACTAGAGTGTTTTATGGATCATTGGATTGGAAATTCTCTCCTGATCATTTTCATATCTCATTCGTAAAAATCGGACCGATAATGAATCGGCAATTTTAGTTTGAAGTTGAGCGAAAAAAACCGAAATTTTTTGAATTCGAATTGGGCTTGGGCCCAAGTCAACAGTACAACCCAAGACCGCATCGCGTTCTTCTTCTTCATCTTTCCAATTCCGCCATTACCAAATTTTAAACACTAAATAGAATAAAAAAAAAATAGAAAACCTAAACAACACCACGTCAAACTAGTTTCACCCACTACAAAAATTTCTCCAAAATATCTCCACCACCATTCCCAACCTTTTGAACCACCGAAAATAAACAAAAAATCACCAAACTATAAAAATAATGGAACCACCACCGCGCCTCCTCCCATATATTTAGTGAGTTTGCTCAAACTCATCTCCTCCACCTTATTCAAACCCACAAATCGTTTCAAAACTTCAATGGGCGGAACAAGCTTTTACTGCCGCCCGCTTTACGCCATTTTTTCGTGACGAGATTATTAGGAGGGATTGTAATAGGTTGTGGTATTTGACAGATGATTTCTACCACGCCGATTTGGTCGAACAATTCTATAAGAAAAGAGAGTTGAATGGTCAGAGAATTTTTGTAAAGGTGGCTGTGACGAGGAGAGAAGTATCGAGAGAGTTGTTGGCTGAGATTTTAGGTATTACGCCTGAATGCCACGTTGCAGGTATCCCAGTATATGGGAGTTCCTGCATTGATGAAAGACACTATCATGGAGGGTCAGTATAATTCGAATTCTCATTATGTTCGACAGTCATCTCTGCGAACCAACCAACTGGTTGTAGCTCAGTGGATTGGTAGGAATGTCATGGGAAAAGAGAAGGTCAGTGACATCCGTCTGAACTGTCTTCACATTCTTTGGATATTGCAGGAGAAGAGGTATAATTTCTGCATCCTCGAGTTTATTTTAACTATGATTAGAGGCGTTGGAAAGAGTGTCGTGCCCTTTCCGGTATTGATCACTAAGATCATGCTGTCTTTTAGAACTAATACAAAATTTGTTCGTATTATGCTAAAATTGCATTCAAATACAATTATTTATACGGAGTGTATCCAAAAGACTTGGAAGTTGCCGGAGGATAGGGTGGTTGATTCGGATGAGAAAATGGAGGATATGACATGTTTGGATGAAAATTCCTTGGAGAGGTGTACTTCTGATTTCTAACGCATGTCGTCAAGATAATCTTGGCTTGCGTTAGGTTTTATGGTATTTGTGAAGATGTACGGGATAGGCAGATTATAATTCGAAATAAACAAAAGAACCTTCAGACGAGTTTTGAAATGCTCGACAGGGGTCAGGAGGATCTCTTGTGTAACATGGAGACTCTCGTTCAGCGTCAAAATGTGCATCATACAGAGATGAAGGCAGAAATAGATGCATAACGCCTGTTCCGAGTAGAGACTCTACGACGCATGCCACCCCTGGGTGGTTCTGTTTCAGATAAGTTTGAGAGGCATGAGCATCATCGCAAAAGAACGGATGGCTCGGGCCCTTCTTCATCTCAGGCCCCATCTTCATCCCAGGCCCAATCTCCATCTCAGGGTCCATCTTCATCACGTGGCTAGTTGTTTAGAAAAATTTGTTGTTTCAATGTTATTTAGTTGTTTTATTGTTTTTATTAGTTGGGATGTTAAGTGGTTGAATTCAGTAGCTAAATTTGAATTTGGTAGCTAATCTTAATTTGAATTTGAATTTGAATTTAATGTGGTTCTTTTCAAATAATGGATTGATTTTTGTGTTAATCCCACCTTCCCGAATTGTTTGGGGGTGGTATTATTTCTTCTAGCATGATTTTTATATGATCCACAAATTTTTAGAAGTAGTTTTACGATGATTGTTGAGAATGCTACCGATATTGGCATGCCTATGATTAGATTTTGTGATAGGATGAAATTTCAAAGAGTTAGGAAGTTACTATTCTAAAGTCAATCTTAAAGATATTAAGGTTGTTTTAGAATAATGAATATGGGTTGTTTCCGTTTTAAGTTTTGGAAATATTTTGTTTCCGGCAACTGCCTTAAACCTTTTTGGCAACTTGTCGATTTGTTTTAGAAACTAAAACCCTATATAAACTTCTTTCATTCTACACTCACAACCCACACTACATCTCACTTTTATCTCTCACCTTTCACTCCCAATTTTTCCTCTTTTATTCTTCACTTCAGCACTACAACTATACGGAGCACGCCCTGCGCCTTAGTGAGCGCACCCTGTGCTTGAACCGCCTATTCCTCAATTTAGACCTGAGCGCACCCCGCTCCCTCACAAGACCAAATTTGAGCGCGACCCGCTCTTAAGTGCCTGGAACTCAAACATAACCAGAGCGCACCCTGCGCCTATCCTAGGCAAAAAGTAAGCGCGCCCTGCGCCTAAGTGCCTGGAACTCGAACATAACCGAAGCGCACCTGCGCCCTACTCAGGCTAAATTGGAGTGCCACCCACGCTCTGACATCCGTAGGCACGAAAAAAAATTCTGATTTTTGTGGATTGTTCCAAGATCGGTTGCAGCTGTTCTAGAGAGTAGTCTGGTGATGACATCCCCTCGTATCATACCGGAACAATCTTTTGAAGACTTGTTCCAAAGTGACACCTATGGTGCGTGGTTTCGCAAAGTAATCATACAAGCAGGATGACAATTTTTAATGGTAAGTTTTGATGAACTTTACTCTCCTGCACTTACCTCATATTTTTATGACCATTGTAAATTTTTTTATTGGATGGATGGAGAACACGTGTTCTCCATCAACATTGATGACGAAACAATGGAAATAACCAAGTTCTTGTTGGCTTTTGTTGTTGAGCTTCCTATGCCTGCTGAGATTCAAGACCCATGGGGCTACATAGTTGATAATTTCTCTGCCTACAACTATGCACTTTTGCATGAGAATTATAGGGCCGACATTTTTCGTATAGAGGACCAAGGGACATATAACGTAGCCCTTGGTAGCTTGTCCCTTAACGTGGGTACAGTCATGTTTTTTATCATGCTAAACATATTAGGGGAGTGAGGTTTTTCTTCTGCGAATGACGCCACTTGCGACGTTTTCCTTGCTCTAGCTGAGGGATGCCTGCTATATGACCTTCCCAAGACATTAATGTCCAGTTTAGCACGAGCCCAGAGTATGAGGCATAAGTACCATATTATGCCTGTTTTAGTTTGCCATATTATGCTATGTTTCTTCTCTGTTTTTTGTGCCCGTTTCACGGATTGGGTTGGGGTCGACATTGTGAGACCCACCAATTGTATTATTCGATCTTTCCGTGCTATGACTTGGCCGGGATGGCAGGTGCAACCTCATTGGGTTGCCCCATACACCCCATCCGACCAAGTGGCACTAAACAGGTTAGCGATTGTAGATGATAAATGGCGTGAAGCTTGACAAGTTACCATGGCGTGGCAGGATGCGAAGGAACCTCATTTCTTTATAGAAGATGATGAGGATGACACTTAAACGCGGGAGATAAGGTAAGTTTTTAGTTTCAATTAGTGTCTGCTTATGTCCCAAGCAAGTTTAATCTTGTTAACCCCATAACGGGTGGAACTCCTATAGAGTTGCGTCTGTTTTTCTTTTTTTCTATATTAGTATGTTTTAATCTTGTTTTACAGATGTTCCAAAATTTCACGCGTTTCCATGATATTTTTCTACCTTTTTTATTTCAATACTTTGAGGACAAAGCATGTTTCTTGTTTGGGGGGGGCAATAGAAACACGTGTAATTAAGGCATCTGTTAGGATATAGATATGTACAATATGCATTTATTTTCTAATAAAAAATTCAAAAAATTTAAAAAAATATAAATAAAAAGTTTATGTTATACACCTAGGAATATTTGTATTGTTTTCTTTCTCTATGCTCTCAATAATCTAGAAGTCTCACGTAGCTTTTACATGAGAATACTTTTTAGAAACTTAGGTTAATATGTAGGTAATAATCTCTGCATCTATCTATAACTATATTACATGAGTATCTATGATTGTTTAGCAGTAAGTTTCTGAAATCTAGGCTAGAGTACTTATTCTACAAATCCTGTGAAAATATAGCTTAAAGTCTTCTATGAGTGAAACATTTGAGAATGACACAAGGGAGAAGTAAAATCCAAATAGAGAAATCACACGTCCACTTACTTGATCACTATACTATATCCTAAGCGAGAATTTAGGCCCTCTTTGGATCGATATAGCCAGAAATTCAAACCTATGAATTATTTTCCGCTAGTCGCCTCTTTGAGCCTTTCTTTAGCCTTTCATAAACCGCAAATTTTTTACCCTGTTACAAAACAAAACAAAATAAAAAATCAACCTACCCATTATAGAATAAGTTTGAGAATAGGATGAGTGAAGAAAAGAGAAAGGGAAAACATGTGTAAACAAAAATTAGTTAGTTGCTTCAGAAAAGAAAAAGAAAATAAGTTTCCATCCAAAGAAAAGAAAAGAAAATTAAAAATAAAAACAAAATAAAAACTCCAAATATAGAATAAAAGGAGTCAAAAAACCAAAATAAAAAGGCTAAGGATGAAAACAAAGTGTAGAAGCAAAAGAACAAGGGTTTCTCTAGTTACGTAATATGAAGACCCTATTATCTCAGACTTGTTCTTTTTGAATATCTATTTCCTTCCTTCTTAAATGATAAGCACGTAAATGTTACATTATTTACACCCAATTTTATATCAGTTAGTCTGTTTAATTTATTCGTTGACTTAATTAGTGTGTTTTCGGTGATTTTGTAGGAATTGAAGCGGACTTGATTAATAGTGTCGATATTGGCAGGAATCGGAATGGTCAGTACGGGAGTTCAGGATTTGGTTGCCTTAGATTCTTCAGTTCAACAGGTGCAAGTATTGGCGAATACATTGTCTTTGTTTGATATGGATCGGCTATGGTTTGGGTTATTGGTTTGAACCTTGTTATCTTGGGCCCAACTAAGCAACAAAGGAATAAAAGGTAAATGACCCATGAGCTTAGTGCACCCAAGTGACCAAAGGCCAAACACCAAAGCCCAACTAATAGCAAAGCCCACACAACTAACTAATGGCCATACCATTCACCGTCCATCTTAAAGCACCTTATTAGTATCCACCCTTTCTTTCTCATGAATAGGAGCAAAGTTTCTCTCATATTCCCGCGACCAAATCGAACCAATCAACCAAACCAATCAAACCCCACACCATCATAACCCATCAATCATTCCTTCCATACAGACTAAACCACCAGATCATATAAGCATTTCCAATTCCAGTATTTCCGTTAATAAATCAAAACCAAAACAAACCCCCAGCACGTCTCTTTCCAATTTGGTGAATCCCGAAAATCTCGAGACCGAAAGGGAAACTCCTAATTCTATTCTAATGATTGCAAAAGGGATAAATACCGAGGAAAAGGGAGTGGGAGCTCGAGAAGAAGAACACCGAAAATCGAGTCGCTTCTAAGATCGAGATCGAGAACAGACGAGGACGAAACCAGACGAACACATCAAGATATCGGTTTTACTGATGACTTTATTTTCTTCTATTCTGGTTGTTCGAAATACCATGCGTAGCTAACTCTAGACTAGGACAGACGAAGTCTGGAACTGGTTGTTTGTGTTTGGGATTATTGGTTCTCTGATTTTCAGTATACTTCATTTTTATATAAACTCTTCACTGTTCATGATTAATTAGCAAAAGGTTTAGTCTTTCATATGGTATGTGATGCATGCGATATTGTTTGGTCACTTTTTTGTTATTAGTTAAACACGTTTTACTTGTTTAAGTCCAGATTGTGTACTATTCGCGGCCTTTGTAAGAAGGCGAATATTTATGTGACCTTGACCTTAGTGTTGAACTGTTAGGAGACACTTATCGATTAAGAGTTACCACGTTCATATCATCGAGACGGCAAATCAATACTCATTGCCAATGCCGCCGTGATAAAAACTGAAATAGAGAATCCAATCATACAAATACAAACAATGGTTTAAGATGGAGTCATAGTCCTAGTATTCTCACCACGTAACAGAAACCCAATTATTTAGTATATCTCCGTTTTAGACCGTAGTTAAGTAAAATAGTTTTAGTAGTAATCAATTCAAATCAACAAATATTGTTCGAATTAGGTTAGGTAATATTTTAGTATTCAATTGTCCCTAAACAGCAATCCCTGTGGGATAGACCTTGTTCTTACGCCCTTATTACAATAGACCTTGTACGCTTGCGAGTTTTATTATGATTAAAGTAGGGTTTTATTAGTCTATTTATTAAGGCCGGTTAAATTCCTATCAAGTTTTTGGCGCCGCTGCCGGGGATTGCAGTGGTACAATTGAGTTTTAAAGTTTTATTTATTGTGATTCGTAGTTTAAATTTAGTCGTAGTTTTATTATTTCTTAGTTTTTGTGTCTAATTTTGATTTTCGCAGGCAGTAAGCAAAGATTTCTTCTTACAAGGTTGATAGTCGTGATTTTGTTGTGAACTTCGTGAAGTTGCTTGCTTGTCGTGACTCGGCGTCGCAAGTAGCCCTCGAAGGCTCACGCCGGAAGTACGTCTCTTTCCTTTGTGGGGTTGAATTTTGTTTGTTTCGTGTGTTTTGTTTGTTTTATTGTTTCTTGCATTTAGGAAGGTTAAATCACATTGACCAGCCTTAGACATCTTGCATTAGGACAGGTTTTAGCCCGCTTACTTGGAAAGCCCTTTTTACACTTGGATCGAGTGACGGTGCTTTTGCACAAGAACTGGGAATCGTGTTATTTGGGTTTAGGAGCAAATATATTAAACAATATTTAAAATTCAATCTGGGTTGAAATATTTGTTTGGTATTGTTTGTGTGAGCATCGTTTGCATCATTTATTAGAGTCTTAGGTTTTAGAAGTGGTTTATGATTGAGACTCGATCCGATAATCTAGAGTTAGCACCATTTGATTCAGAAATTGAACAGACACTCTATAGGAAGATTAGAAATCTCGCCGAGTTAGAGATACCCATAACCTTTGTCGGCAATACACCAATTTTTGCTGACATGGCTGACAATAATAATGACGTTGTTGCCCAAGTACCTAGGTCCATTAAGGAATTCATATATCCTACTAGGATTACTCGACCATCTTGCATCGTTCCCCCGCCGACCAATGCTAATCACTTTAAGTTAAAACCCAATCTACTTGGGCTACTTCCTAAGTTTAGGGGGACTGATGAGGAAGATCCATATCTTCATGTAAGGGAATTTGAAGATATTTGTGAGACTGTTAAACTTCAACAGTTTAGCGATGAGGCTATAAAGTTGAAACTATTCCCATTTTCTCTTAAGGAGAAAGCGAAGAGTTGGTTTCACACTCTTCCATCGAATTCCATAACGGGTTGGGAAAAATTGTGCATTGTGTTTTTAAAAAAACTTTTTCCCTAATCATAAGGCGACTGCTTTTAGAAAAAGTCTATCATCGTTTTGCCAAAATGATGGAGAGTCATTATGGAAGTGTATGGAGAGATTTAAGGACATGCTCTTGCAGTGTCCTAACCATGGCCTAGAGAAAGGTAGGATAGTCCAGATTCTCTATGAGAGTCTTGATTTTAATTCTAAGGCTATGATTGAGACCATGAGTACTGAAGATTTCTGTGATAAGACTGTAGATGAAGCATGGACCTTTTTAGAAGAAGTCTCTGAAAAGGTTCAGCAATGGGAAACTAGCCGTGAGCCTAAGAAGGTGGCTAGTAACACTACACAGAATGGTTTGTTCCACATTGACAAGGAATTTGACACGAACGCTAGGATGGCCGCTTTAATTAGAAGAGTTGAAGTCCTCGAGCTAGAAAAAGAGACAAAGTCTCCAGCTTCGGTTAACAATATCGAGGCCCCTGGTTGTGTTTTGTGTGATAGTCTTGATCACGTTATAGATAATTGCCCTGGCATTACTGTACAAGTCAATGCTTTTAATTCATACCAAAAACCAGGCAATAATCCTTTTTCTAACACGTATAATCCAGGGTGGCGTAACCACCCCAATTTGTCTTGGTCTAAGGGTATACATCAGGGAAGCCCCGTGGGTAACTCAAACCCAATACTATAGTATGCACCTCAACCACCTAAACTTTCACCTATAGAAGAAGCCATTGCTCAATTATCACAAAACACCGTGAAATTCCAGGAAACAACCCAACAGGTTTATGCGGTTCAAACCGCTACTCAAGATAATGCTCAAGCCATTAGGAAGATTGAAGTCACCATAGGTCAAATTGCTAATACTTTGAATGAAAGGGACAAGGGTAGGTTTCCTAGTCAACCAGTGCTAATCCAAAGGGACAGTACAAAATAGGCTCTAACTTGAGCCAAGAGCACCACCAGGAGCAAGCTAAGTCTATTACCATTCTTAGAATTGGTAAACATATTGATAATAGGGTTGAGATGCCTAGGGATGTTGAGGTCAGATCTGATCCTATAGAGTGTGAGGGCGAGAAGAGTGATGTAAGTGGTTCGAATAGTCGTGATGCTTCTAAGAAGTGCTTAGAGCCCCCTACGTCTTTGGAGTCTAGTCATGTACCATCTTATATACCAAAAGCCCCTTTTCCTGAGAGGTTAGTTCAAGCTAAGAAAGGAAATACTTTTAATGAGATAATGGAGATGTTTAAGCAAGTTCATATTAATATTTCGTTACTTGATGTTATAAAACAAGTTCCTTCTTATGCCAAGTTTCTTAAGGATATGTGTAAGCAAAAACGTAAGTTAAACGTGCATAAGAAAGCTTTCCTTACTGAGCAAGTGAGTTCGATTATTCAAAACCGCACTCCACCTAAGTTTAGAGATCCAGGATGCCCTACTATATCCTGTGTTATAGGTGATCATATGATTGAGAAGGCATTACTTGATTTGGGGGCTAGTGTTAATTTGTTACCTTATTCAGTTTATTTTACTTGGTCTTGGTAAATTGAAACCTCTGCTGATTACACTTCAACTGGCGAATAGGTCTGTCAGGGTTCCACGTGGTATTGTTGAAGATGTTTTGATTCAAGTTGATAAATTTTATTTCCCAGTTGATTTTATTGTTCTAGAAATACAACCTGTTCAAGATCTTAAACACCATATTATCATCTTAGGTCGTCCATTTTGGCCACATCCAATGTTATCATTAACTGTCGTAATGGAGTGTTGAAGCTTTCTTTTGGTAATATGACTACAGAACTTAATGTGTTTAATGTGAGTCAACAACCTCCTGAACCTGATGATCTTTGGGATGTTAATCTTATCACTACACCAGAAATGGCCAAAAACGACGGTTAAATCCGTCCTAAATCGAGATTTACGACGGAAAATAGTGTCCCAGACTCCGTCGCGAATAGCCCTATCGTTAATATTAACGACGGAAATGAGTGTAGTAAGTTGAATTAGAACTGCGACGGACTTGAGACAGTTTATGCCGTCGTTAAATATAGGACTCTCAAAACCGTCGTATATTTGTTTTCCAATGCAACTACATGTTTTCAAAACTGGAACTCTACTAACCGTCGTAAATTTGGGTCCTTAGTTTAGGACATGCATTTCCGTCGTACAAGTTTAAGGTAATTTTTTTAATATATATATATTTTTTTGTAGAATCTATTTTTCCCCCCCCTGATTTAAGGTTTCTCAGATGATAAAATCAATTAGTAAAACAACATATTAAAACAACACATTTCAAAAATTGATATATACATTGATAATTTCCAATTTACAATATCTTCAAGCTTATGATTGCCAACAACTAGGCTTTCAAAGTATACAAAGAAGAATAAAAACATAATGAAAAAACAATTTGAAATTCCTATCTTCATCACCTTTGCACATTTTTTTGTTCTTTCGTGGTGAATCACCAACCGAAATACACTACCACCGTGCTTGGCGAAAGCACCCGCCAGTCCATGGCAAAGCGACACGCCATCAGTTTTAAAGGCACCATGAGTGAGAGAAGTCCATGGCAAAGAAAGACACCGGCAGGCGAAGAAAGAAGTAGTGTTACCAAAGACACACGAGGGCAACCTGAAACTTGCTGATTTTGGCCTTGCTAGGTCATTCTCCAACGATCACAATGGCAATCTAACAAATCGTGTTATTACCCCGTGGGTACGAGGCCTCCGAGCTGTTCTTTGGGAACCACAAAGTATGGTCCCAAGAAAGTTGACATGTGGTCATCGGTTGTATATTTCGCGGAGCTTCTTCATGGAAAGCCAATCCCGCCTCGGGAAAAATGAGCGAGCAATTAAACAAGATTTTTGAGTTTGTGGCGCCCGGATGAGGTTAAACGGGGGTTTCAAAGATTCCTTGGTACAACAATTTCAAGCCATCGAGACCAATGAAGAGGCGTGTCGTGAAACCTACAAACATTTTGACCGCCATGCCTTGGAGTTCTTGGAGAGAATGTTGACTCTTGATCCATCGCGGAGGATATCACGCTAAGGATGCACTTCACGCGAGTATTTCGGATGACCTTTTGCCTTTGCGACCCTAAGAGTTTACCAAAGTATGAATCGTCTCCACGAAGTTCCGGACAAAGAAGAAGCCAACAGCAGTCAACATGAAGAAGCTGCAAAGTTTATTGAAGCTACGGCATCCACAAGCAACATCGTGGCCTCCCATTCAACAGGTTTGGACAAAGCGACGATAGCTCCGACCTGGACCTAACCAGCCAATGCACTCACAGCCTCCGGTGGTTGCGGGACCTAGCCACCACTACGGAAAGCCTCGACCATCCGGAGGCCAAGTAGATACCCACAGGGGGGGAATCCTGGTGGAGGGTACAACCCAAATCGTGGAGGTCAAGGCGGAGGTTACGGCAGCGGGCCATACCCATGGATAAATAAATGGGAGGCCCCTATAGTACTTAGGTTTGGCAAAAGCCATGAGGAGGATACACTATCCTACCTTTTGGTAACAAACTATGTAAACTCTACCTTCATTTATTTTTAATACAAATCTCCCGCTTACCTAGCTGAAAATAAAAGGAATCGGAAATTCTACAACCAAATCCACCCATAACCCGAAAATAAACAAACACCACCCATTGCATAATATAGAATACACAAAAGAACAGATTTTATAAGCAATTACAAAGAAATCGTCAAACTGCAATACATGTTCATTCTTTTGCACACAACAACACGAGTTCCTAACACCAAACAAAAAAATCCACCACCCAATCCTTCCAAAGCTCGATATTAAAAATATACCATCCCGGTCCATCTATAAAATCACAAGTAGAGTTACAATTTTAACATCAAACACCAAAAAAGATTCAAAAAAATTCTAAAACAATAGAAAGCCACCTTGACAAAACCAACAAAGATGCTCTTCAAAAGCCATCGAGAATTTTTGAAGCGTGAATTGTTGTGGTGGTAACTGGAGGATCTGAATTTTCAAGGTGGTTTCTTCTTTGCTTTTTGTTCTATAATTCTACATAGTCTTTGTCGGTTGTTTTGGTCAAAATCAGGTCAATTTAATTTGATGTTGCATGCTTTAAAGCACAACCAACAAAGACATGACTCGTGAGATGATCCCCCGCCCAATAGTAATGAAAACTCAAACTCAACCATCTTATAGTTCCCTCGTCAAAGAGGCCAATTAGTTTCGACACATAAGAAACTAATAAATATGTTCACATAAATAATAACTTTACAAACTAATACCTAAAAATCCACAACACAATTAAACATGCTACATAATCAGAAAATTTCTCATCAACCACCCTGAACGAAAACAGACGTATATTTCTCAATATAGCTTGGAAAGAGACAAATCCAATTGGGTTTGAAACTAGACTCACAGAACTACAACTTACCTTCAGACCTTGAAAGCTAAATTTTATTCAGAAAATCACAGACGTTGACAGAACTTGCTGAACTGTCAGCAGCACAAGAACTAATTCATCACTCTGAAGTAAAACAGTCATAACTATCACTATATAACTTAGAATGGAACAAACCAAAATGGATATAAAACTGCACTCGAAAGTCTACAGATTCTGTTCAGACCAATCAAGCAAATTCCACATAAATATTTTAAGGAAGCTGACTAAACATAGAACATGAGCTGGAAAATCCTAGTTAACATAGCTGTGCTAAAACAGTTGTATCTTTTAATATATATATTGGATTGAAACAAATCCAATTGGATATCAAAGTTAAGTAAGAATTCTACAACTTCTATTTGAACCTCAAAACCTAGTTCCTACACATAAATCCACACAAGTCAGCACAATAGACCACAAAAGGAAAGACAAACAAAACTAAGTTATCCTATTTGTCATAATTTCAAACTCTACAAACCCAAGTTTCTAACTTTTAGAAACATATCAATCCCAAATCAATTTTAGCAGAGAAAACATGAGAATCAACTCACCTGAATCAAGTCTAATTGAAATCAATTTCAAATCTGCCAATAATCAACTTGACTTTTCTTTTCTTCTTCAATTAAAACTTTAGCAATACAACTCCCTTGATGTTTGAATTCCACCTTGGTACTAATTACATAAAGAAGAAGAAGAAACCATCAATGAAAAGCCCCCTAAATCTTTAGCTATTCAATGGGATAAAGTAAAAAAAAAAACTAGTTTGTTTTCAGATGCATCAACCCATAAAGATATCACCTGATCTTCTTATAATCCCACAATACCCCAGCCCCACGTAATTCCAAATTAAATGCAAAGCCAATTATCCTCAAAGTACACAATAAGATCCTATTATAGCGACCCATTCAAAAGCTTGAAAACAAAAAAAGAAGTATGTAATGTTGAACAGAAAAGCAAACTTGAACTAAGGCACTAAAATTATCAAGTTTAAACTAGAAAATCCAAGACAAGGGAAACCTCACCAGATTTTGAATTGAGCCTTGTTATATCTTCAATTACACACATGTACATAAATGGACTATGCACATGCATAGGTGTACTCACCAAACCAACAAGTCAAATAGCTTTAAAAAGCGGTCTCTCCTTCAATTTTGCATAAGCATTAAACTAATCAACTAATGTACATCTAATGTGAAACTAATTACAACAAGGAATAATAAAAATGATATGATAGAGAAATCAAGTTTCCATACCCCCTCCCATACAACATGTGGCGAAAACAGATAAAAACAGACACACATGTGTGGCGCTATGTAACCGACACTAGTGTCTGACACACACAACAAGCTAAAAACAGATATAGATACTAGTGTCTACAAGGCCAAAGACGTGCTAAAGATGATAGACCCACACTAGTGGCAACTCATAAAATTGGTATATATATGGACACTATAGTGTCAATAATTAAAAACTTGTGTATAATGGACACTTCTAATAAAAAGAATTTAAAAATTACACTAGAGCAGTTTCATTTATTTCTTATTACTTTTTGTTTACTTAATCAATCATAGCTTCATGATATAAATGAAACACTTGAAAAATAAACAAACTTCTTAAGTATGGACAAATTGGATCGTGCATGTGGATATAGTAGTCCTCGAGACATAGTAGTGTTAAGTTTTCACTTTTACTAATATTCTAAATTATACCAAAGTGTTTGGAGAGTACCTCAGCCAATTACCAGACGACCCTTTCGGCATTAGGAGAGATCTTTGCTGTGGCAACAGCATGATGAATGTTCAATCTAGTCAATTTCAAATTCCTCACATTATGAAATCGGTTGGGAAGTTGCTCCAAAATAGCAAAGGATAATGACATTCTGGCAAATGGAAAAAAGGAACATAAATATATTGAGAATACAGAGAATATGTACTCAAAGATAATACAATACTTTACTATCAATGACTCTGTAAGATATTTAACCAAATAATTACTACATAAATTCCAAAGAAGTACAATAGGCCAATTTGAATCAGGATCAAAATCATCACCAATACAAATACTATACAACCCAATTTCACGGTGTGCTCGTAAGATATTTTACGAGTTGGCATGTGGGGTGGACAGAGTATGGTTCGAGGTAACCAAATCTTAATTACAATGCAAATACGAAGACCTAATTTACTCTTAAGTTTTCTATATCTCCACAAGCAAGTTGGAGTTAGGAAGACCTCTACAGTAATATTATATCTTTAAAAAGCTTACTCCTAGGGCACATATGACCTGTAGCATCACATGGTGTTATAATTACATGTAGCATCATGGTGTTATAATTACCAGTAGCACATGGCAGTATAAAGACCTGTAGCATCACTGTATTATAATGAGATGCATGGAATAAAAAATAAGTAGTTATATAGTACTAGAAGTTATAAGTATTGTAAAAGAAAAAGTAAATAAATGAGAAAACTAAATAAACAAATAACGACTTAAAAATGAGAGGCAGTTATATAGTTATGACCTTGAGGTGCTCCAAATTGAGATGACTTTAGAAAAATCACCAAATGAGCAGACGAAGTTTGTTAATTATTCAAGGCTATATTTTCCCTAATATCTCTATGAACAATCCATATATAGCTGACAAAGCCTCACTAATCATACATTCAAAGTCTTTCAAATGCTAATAACAATTGAGCCCCATGTTACAGAATCCATAAACACACATGCCCAACTAGATATAACATAAAAATCAATACTTTATTTAGTTAACATTAACAAACAATTATTCCTAGTAAAAATACCAATCATTTAACAACTGACATGGCATAAGAACATTTTCAAAACATAAGTGGTCTTAGCAAGAAGCGGCAGAGAAAAAGTGTCAAAACACCTACAATACAACAAGCAACACTGAAACAAAAAACAAATAAAAATATGTATTAGTAATCCTTTGGTAAACACAAAACAGGAAGAAGAAATACCCTATTGTAAAACACAAAAATAAAATAACAAAGAAATGAGAAAATAATCAAAATTGAAAAACTAGGAGAGACAAAAATTACATTTGAGAAAGCATTCACAGCACCATGTCTCCTTAAGATTCTGAACGCACCACCACCAAACAAAAAACGATCTCTTGAGAAGAGGGTTTGGTGAGAAGAAGATGGGATGAGTTAGGGTTTAGGTTTTGAGTAAGTATTGGATGATAGAGAAAAATTAAGGGTTTTAAAATGATTCTTCTATTCCAAATGGATCCCCATGAGAGAAGAATACTTCTTCACCCAAATCAAGGGATTATTGGGCGGCTTCATCAGAAGAAGATGAGTTTTTAGGTTGAAGTGAAGCAAATCACGGGACCAAAGAAAAGGGTATTTTAGGTTGCGACAGAAAGTGCTGAAGTTTAAGACGTTGAGTTTCGTGTTTTTTATTAAGACAGGTATTTTCGTACCAAATCTTTGAAGAGTCCTACACTTTGTACTTGCGACGGGTTTTGAAGGATGTACGACGGGAATACAAGTAGTTAATTAAGGACGGTAGAATTAGTCTTATAGGGTCGTCCTTAATCAACAATTCTGGTGTAGTGTATTGACAGTGTGGTTCACAAGACTTTCTTGGAAAGTTATTCAGATGACCCTCTTGAGTCTTGTTTAACTCACTTTGGTGGTGATTTTGATGTGGATAAGTCTATTTGTGAAGTAAATGCTTTGCTTGATGCCACCCCAATCGTAGATACTAATAAGTGGAAAACCAAGGTAGAACCTCTTTCTCCTTCTGAGTCTAAACCAGTTCCTTCCATAGAGAGTCTTCCTAAACTTGAGTTGAAACCATTACCTGACACTCTTAAATATGTCTTTTTGGGGCCTGATGAGACCTTGCTTCTAATCTTGATAGTGAACAAGAGAGTAAATTGCTTAGGGTTCTTAGAAACCATAAGACAGCTTTAGGGTGGACTATTACTGATATTAACGGGATAAGCCCCACTGATTATATGCATCATATTCATCTAGAGGAGAATGCTAAACCAACCCGTGAATTCCAAAGACGGCTTAATCCTAACATGAGATAGGTAGTGAGAGCCGAGGTTCTCAAGTTGTTAGATGCGGGTATCATTATCCCATCTCTGATAGTCAATGGGTGAATCCGGTTCAGGTTGTCCCTAAGAAGTCTGGTATTACGGTAGTTAAGAATGCGAATGGCGAGTTAGTTCCTACCCGTATGACTACTGGGTGGCATTTTTGCATTGACTATCGTAAGTTGAATCTAGCCTAGGAAAGATCACTTTCCTCTTCCTCTTATTGATCAGATGCTTGAACGGTTAGCCGGTCATAAGTATTATTGCTTTCTCGATGGTTATTACGGTTATTACCAAATATGTATTACACCTGAGGATCAAGTAAAGACTACATTTACTTGTCCATTTTGGAACTTTTGCCTACCGTCGTATGCCATTTGGGTTATGTAATGCACCTGGTACCTTCCAGAGATGCATGCTTAGCATTTTTTTTTGACATGGTAGAAAGGTTTCTTGAGGTGTTTATGGATGATTTCTCCGTATTTGGTGATTCTTTTGATGAGGGTTTGCACCATTTGGATTTAGTGTTAATTAGGTGCAAGGAGAAGAATCTTGTGTTGAATTGGGAGAAGTGTCATTTTATGGTTCAACAGGGTATTGTTCTTGGTCATATTGTTTCTACTAAAGGAATTGAGGTCGATAAGGCTAAGATTGATGTCATTTCTAGTCTTCCGCCACTTAAGACTGTGAAAAATATTAGGTCTTTTTTAGGTCATGCTGGATTTTATAGGCGATTCATTAAGGACTTTAGCAAGATTTCTCGTCCCTTATGCAATTTACTTGGTAAGGACGTCGATTTTGTCTTTGATGATGATTGTTTGAAAGCTTTTGAGAAGCTTAAGCATTTATTGACTACCGCTCTTATCATACAACCACCTGATTGGAATGTACCTTTTGAGTTAATGTGTGATGCGTCGGACTATGCTATTGGGGCTGTTTTAGGTCAATGGTTTGATAAGTTGCCCCATGTAATTTATTATACGAGTCGAACTCTTAATGATGCCCAAATGAATTACACTACAACCGAGAAGGAATTGTTAGCTGTTGTGTTTGCTTTAGACAAGTTTAGGTCTTATCTCATAGGGTCTAAGGTTGTCGTGTTTACTGATCATTCAGCTTTGAAGTATCTTCTTTCTAAAAAGGATGCTAAAGCGCGTCTTATTCGTTGGGTCCTCTTATTACAATAGTTTGACATTGAGATTAGGGATAAAAAGGGTACAGAGAACGTGGTCGTTGACCACTTGTCTAGGCTTATAGTAGAGTCTTCTACTATTCTTTTGCCTTTGAATGAGTCCTTCCCTGATGAGCAACTTTTTGTTGTCTCCCAGTTGCCTTGGTATGCAGATATTGTTAATTATCTTGTTATAGGTCAGTTTCCTTCTCATTGGAGAAAACAAGATAAATCTAAGTTTCTTCTTTGAGGTTAAATATTTTTAAGGATGACCCATACTTGTTTAAGTCATGCCCGATCAGTTGTTAGGAGATGTGTTCCCGAGAGTGAGTTTTGTAGTATTCTCTCCTTTTGCCATGACCATGCATGTGGTGGTCACTTTGGTCCTAAGAAGACGGCTGCTAAGGTTTTGCAGTGTGGTTTTTATTGGCCTACTCTCTTTAGAGATGCACATGAGTTTTGTTTAGGATGTGATCGATGCTAGCGTACGGGTAATATTTCCCATAGGAACATGATGCCTCTTTCCCCTATTTTGGTTGTTGAGCTTTTTGATGTGTGGGATAGGGGTGGGAATTTGGCCCTAACGACCCTAACCCGGCCCTGACCGACCCGACCCTAAGCCCTATAAAGCCCTCACAACTAAAGCTCTCACAGAGTTTAGGGCCGGGCCGGCCCGGCCTTAGAATGCTTTCTAGGGCAGGGCTAGGGCTAAGATTCTAAAACATAGGCCCGACCCTAACCAAGCCCTAACCGGCCCTGTTTCATACTTTCACTATAAATACACATACCATAATTGTCCAACTCTTTGTTAAATATTTTCAATTAAAATAACATTGTCCTTTGTAATTTATCACTTACACCCAAGGGTACTTCCAATAACTTGTTTTATATAACAAAAACTTGTCAACTTAGCAGCCATGAAGAACAATGAGCACTAGCCTAATAAAAAATAAGACTTTATTCCTTTGATCATCAAGTCAAAGTCCATAACTTATTATTCTCAATTTCTTTTCTCACTTATTTCTTATAAATTATATTTTTATTCACATCCAAGCCAAGTCTAAAACTAAAGGTTTCCTTCCACACCATTAAAGCAAAATACAGAGCAGACATTTGTAACATAGAAACCAAAAAACACCCTTTATCAGAAAAATGACATTTATAATCTCAAACCTTTCTCCATCACTTGTTCAAAAGCCAATATTTTCATTTCCATATACAAAGCTTGAATCACTTTTAAATTAGAAGAAAGGTAATATTATATTTGTTTGAATCTATTATAGAAATAATTTATGATATTACAAATAGTTTAACAACTTCTATGACCCTTAACCAAAACTATTATGTTTCTTCTTTATATCTATTACTTCTTCCTTTAAAATGATAATATAATTATTTGTCTATGTATTTCAATGTTAAATGTAATTTTAGTGAGGTTTGAGTACAAGGAAGAACAAATTCCGAACTCTCGATGTACTTGAGTTCATTAGATTGTGGATGTGCATTTTAAATTTTGGACTTATCTGAGGATTATTACTAGATTGGTTGGACTTTGAGTTTGTAGATTATTGTACATTTTTGTAATATAAATGAGTTTTAAAACTGATGTAGTAAAAAAAAAGAAAATATATAGGCCCGGCCCTAAAGCCCGACCCTAAAGCCTTTAAAGAGGGCTAGGGTCAGGGTCAGGGCTTGAGATTTAGACTTGTGACCCGGCCCAACCCGGCCCGATACTGACTTTAGGGCCGGGCCGACCCGACCCTAATATCTGAAGGGCTTTAAATGTTTAGGGCCGGGCTAGCCCGACCCGGCCCATTGCCCACCCCTAGTGTGGGGTATAGAGTTCATGGGTCCTTTTCCTCTTTCCTTTGGCTATCTTTATATCCTCGTCGCGGTAGATTATGTTTCTAAATGGATTGAGGCGGTGCCATGTAAAACAAATGATCACAAGGTTGTAGTTAACTTTATGAAATATAATATATTTTCTCATTTTGGTACTCCTCGTGCAATTATAAGTGATAATGGTACTCATTTTACAAATCGTGCGTTTGAATCTTTAATGAAAAAGTACTCTATTACTCATAAACTTGCTACCCTATACCATCCCCAAACTAGTGGCCAAGTTGAAGTATCTAATAGGGAAATTAAATGGATTTTAGAAAAGACGGTACGACCTGACCGTAAGAATTGGTCTCAACGTCTTAATGATTCCCTTTGGGCTTATAGGACTGCTTATAAGACTCCCATTGGTATGTCTCCTTATAGGCTTGTGTTTGGGAAGGCATGCCATTTGCCTGTGGAATTAGAACATCGTGCTTTTTGGGCCATTAAAACTTTTAACTTTGACATGTGTAGAGCAGGTTCACAACATAAGCTCCAATTGAATGAGTTAGCTAAGTTAAGGAATGAGGCATATGAGAATGCCAAAATTTACAAAGAGCGGACTAAGATTTTTCATGATAAATCTATTCTTCGCAAGTCTTTTGAACCTAATAAAAAAGTTTTGCTATATAATTCTCGTTTGCGTCTTTTTCCTGATAAGTTACATTCTAGGTGGATTGGTCCTTTCATTGTTAAAACTGTTTTTCCTTATGGTGCTGTTGAGATAGAGGATCCTACGGGTGGTCGTGTGTTTAAGATTAATGGTGAACGCTTGAAACCATATCTTGATGGTTTTGCTAATAAGGATGTGCAAAAGGTGGATCTTATTGATCCTGTTTATCATGACTAAATGAGTATGCTTGTTGTATTTTAGTAGTTTAGATTTTGTTTTTCTTTTGTAAGAGTCGCTTCGCATTGTTCCCAAATACTTCATTCTAGCCCTTAGTCTCCATTTGGGTTAACCAATGAGAAACATATTATTGTGATTTTCAGGTTATGACAGGTTTTATATTTATGAAATGTCGAAAATACAGAGGAGACTCTGTCGAATTTTTTTGAATTTTGGGGCATTCATTTTATGTTTCGTTGGTAGACAAAGTGCTAATCTAAGAATTGGGTGTCTGGGCGCAAGCATTAAATTGACTAGAGGCGTTAACTGTAAGCTTATGGGAGGCAACCCATGTTTTTATTTTTGTTGAGTCTTTTGTGCACGTGTATCATGCATTCCACTCTAGCACCTTTTCTCCGCCTTTTTGGAGACGTGTAACTCTATGGGATGAGACACGTGACACATTTTAGTCATTGTAGTAACTTGGTCCTCTTTTATATTATCATTGTTATATCTTTCGTGAGGTACTAATTTCTACAGGTACCTTAAAGATATTATTTTTCGTTTTTGGAAGCTCTTGGTAACCTCTTTCCTTATATACTTTTACTTGTCCATGTTGTTATCTTTTAAATTACGCATCTATGTTAACATTGAGGACAATGTCTATAAGAAGTTTGGGGGTGGGAACAAAATGTTTGTTTAGTGAAAAATAAATATGTCCAAACATGGTATGATTAATGGTGATTTTCTATGATGAGAAATTTTAAAAAAATTGATTTCTAAAGCCACTGATTTTCAAGGAATCTATGAAGTTAAGAGTCACTTTTGAAGTTGTTGTTGCTTAGACTATTTTCTACCTCTAGAAATAGATTTTATTGATGAAAGTCTAAGCCAAAGTGAAATTTGCACTATTAGCCACCTGATACATGTCAAATTGAAGAGTAATTTAATCTCCTAGTGAACTAGAAAAGGAATATAGGGACTTAACCCGTGAGACTTGAGCCTTTGAATTTCTTGGAGAGTCTTTACGTATATTCAGAGTTCAAGTTGACTCATTCATTCTTCTGTGCTTAAATTCGTTGTATAGTCTCATTTTTTTCTTGTTTTGGTAGATCACAAAGTGACATCAATTGGGGAGATGGCCATTAGGTCTTGTAGTCTATTCGAAGCAGAATATCATACTGATAAGTCAAGTAGTAAGCCAATTAGCCTTTATCTATACCACCTAGTAGGATTTTCATGTTAACCCTTTTTTTAGCCTTATATATTAAGCCTTTTCTTCTTAAACCAACTATCCTTAACCTAACTCCAAATAAGGAGTGTAAACCCATATTATTAGTATTACCCATATTTCTGAGGATTTCTAAAGGATTAAAGAGACAGCTAGAAGAAGAAGATTCTGAAGGAAAAATTTACTAAAGTCAAATGAAGAAAATCATTCTTTTTGCTCAAAGTGCTTCAATAGAAAAAAAAAAAAAAAAAAAAATATATATATATATATAAAAAAAAAAAAAAATCATTGAGCAGAAGTAGTGAGAAAGTCAAGTAATGTGATCTACAAAGTGAAGAAATTTTCCATGAAGGTCAAGTACAAGATGGTCTTTAGTTTATTCTCAGAAATTTTTATTCCTTTTTACCATTTTCTTGTCAACCTATCCTAAGCCCCGTCTTAATATCCAGACTTATCACAAAAGTATGATATGAAGTGTAGAATAGGCGAGAGGATGCTAAAGTAAAGGACCCGACACTTCATATGTGATTGATGTTATTTCCATGAGACTAATTTGTTTTTGAAATTTTATAAGTCTGTCTTTCTGGGTAAGTATGTGGGATGTTCTATTATTTTACTCATTTCCCTGCATACAGAGGTAAAATTGAAAACTTCTCTGAGATATAGACTTTCTTGTGAGTGTATGAATGGTGAGGATTGAAGTTGATATGTTCTTTGGATAGTAAGTTAGGAATTCCATTACTTGGATAAGAGATTGTATCAGTTTGACTAAACACACACACGCTTTGGTTTGGAGTAGTAATCAATGATTTCTATCTTTGGAAGTAGTGATGTGTCTTAGTGATAATGATGTAAACTGTGGTAATTGATGTTTATTGAACTTGTTTGTCAGTTGGAAAAAGTTTTTATCTCTGAGAAATTTATATATATCACTATATATCATGTTACGTTAATGTTTGTGAGTATCATTTCTGAAAACCCTCACGAGACTAAACTCGTCTACTAGGGGTAACCTAGGGGTTTAAAAGGCTTGTTACACATGCTAAGTGTAATCGTGATTCCTACGAAAGTGAGTTAGGATTTTTGTTATTAGTTGATAAGAACCCAAAACTGTAGTTTTAACCCTGTAACAGTCATACTTTTAGACCAATTATGTGAGTAATAATTAAGAGTTAATACTGATTATGTGTTTTTATGCGTTTCAGGCTTCAAAGTCAATTATGTGCAGAAATGTGCCACTTTGATGAGATAAAGGAGCAATGGTTGGTTGCTAAGGAGTTCTGTGATTAAAGACCAAGATTCAAGAAGACAAAGCCTTTCTAAAGCCCGGTCAAAGCTGAAAAGTCAAAGTCAACGCAAAGCTAAACAAACACACAAAGTCGTGAGAACTTCCAAAAGCCGTATCTTTGGACTCAGACCTCGGAATTGGGTCTACCTTATGTCAAAACGACCGGCTCTGAAAGAGCTTTCCAATGGTCCAAGCCTTGGCCTAATCAGAGGAGCAAAAGTGGACGAAAAGTCTGTCGAAGCCAAATGCAGCTGAAAAGGCCTTTTTGGACTGAAAGTATTGGGTTTTGGGCCTGATTCTCTGGCCCAAAACATGGATCCAAGCCCATGCACGATTTTTGGATCTGAACATATAAAAACCAAAGCTTAGCTCTTTGTTAATGGTAGCTAGTTAGACCTAAAACTATAGATAATTCTAGATCTAGTTTTCATTAAATAAAAATTAAGTTTAGTTTAAATTCAATTCTTGTTTTAGATTAAACTCTTAGAATCATTGTTCTTCATTAGTTTGATAAATAAAATAGTTAGTTTGTCAATTTCGATTTTGTCATTTACCATTGTTTAGATCTAAATTCCTTTATTACTTGTTATTCATTTCCTAGTTATTACCTAAGATTTCAATTATTGTTTAGATAAGTTGCATAAAGATAGAATTTTTATATGATGTCTAGTTTTAAATCAATGTGAAATAATAGTAGTATGAATCAAGGCTAAACCTCCATTAGAGGGGTTAAAGAAGCCTTGATGACGCTTGATCCTTGTTAAACTTAGAAATCGTCGTGATAATTATTCCACTCTAGAAACGATTAATTCACCATTAAAATGGGTTTAATCGCTCACATGCTAGTTATGAATTGGTAGAAATGTCATGTATAATTAGGGATTAGAATTACTATTTTGATATGCTAAGCATTCAATTTGGATCACGACGAGTCTTTGTTAGTAGGATTAAGTCGAGTTAAGGTGGATTCAATTCCCTTTAATTCTTTATCTAGATTCAACCCGCTTAGCATTCTATCATTTTGTTATTCGTAACTTGTTAATTGAATTCACCTCGTAGTATAGAATTCCCCTCGTAAATCTCTCATTAGACTTAAGACCAATTAATTAGACTAGAAAACATTCCATGCTAAAGAACTAGGAGTGGAACGAATTTGTTACTCCACTCTATTTCGATAGAATTGAGAGTAGAAAACTTGATAAACCTAGGCACGTAATAAGTTTTAGTTTACTTACGTTTTGAGTTTTATCGTTCATTTCGTAGGTAAACTATCATTTTTATGTTTTATCAAATGGCGCCGCTGCCATCTTAGTTACCTTTAGCATTGTTTTCATAGTATAATTAGTCATTTTTAAGTCCCATTAAACCCACCCACCCTTGTTTGATTCATACTGTGGTTGTCCGTTTCAGCATTGAAAAGTTCCGTGAAAATTACACCGAAGCGACCACCTTCAAACGGAGCGCACCTGCGCCCAAACGCCTGGAACCTTGAGCGCGACCCGCGCCCAAACCGAGCGCGACCCGCCCTAAAACACTGTAACTTGAAGTTACACGGAGCGCACCTGCGCCCAAAGTGAGCGCACCCGCGCCCTAAGCTGAATTTTGCCGGATTTCCACAGGTTTGTTTCGAACTTCGAGTTTTTAAGTTTTTTAGTGTTCTAACTTGTTATATACACTGAACACGCGTAAACAAGACGCTATTCATAAGCGAAGCAAGGACGCAATCAGGTATTCCTTTCTTCCATACCTCGCATCTCCAGTTAGAGGTTTATACTAATATATCAAGATTGTTTGGAGGGTTGTCGTGTTTAGATTTAGACTTGCATGAGATTAAGGTCCGGGTGGGAGAAAACACGAACGTAATTAACCGTCAACGTCAACAAACAAATCTATCGAGTATACCAATCACTACACCTCTAGCTACTATCCCACCCACCACACCTGACATAATGGCTGAAGAAAGAGAGACTCCTCTCTCTGACTTTTACAAAGCCTTGAGTGATAGCCCTAAATCTTGCATCGTTCTAGCAGACCCAGTAGGGGATTTTTGAATTCCCCCAAACATAATTAATTTGTTACCCGTTTTCCATGGTTTAAACCATGAAAAACCTTATCAACACATGCGTAGGATTGAACAAGTCCTTACAACATTCCATCATCCTACGGTTGGTGCGGAACAAATTAAACTAAGGGTATTTCCCTTCACCTTAGCCGATAAGGCAGCGTCTTGGTTAACTGCCCAAGCACCTAACTCTGTGGACTCGTGGGCTAAACTTGTTCAGCTGTTTATGGAACATTTTACCCCTTTAAAAGATGGATGAGATGCTTTCCAAGATTCATTTTTTAAATGAGAATCCTCATGAATCATTTTTCGAGGCTTGGAATCGTTTCACCGATCGCTTTATAGAGTGTCCACACCATAACCTAGCAAAAGACACGTTAGTTCGTGCCTTTTTCAAAGGACTTCAACATCACCATAAAGAAGTCATTGACATAATGAATGGGGGTAGTTTCCTAAGTAAAGGAGCCTTGGAGGCTTACAAATTTTTAGAAGATCAAACTAAACGCAATAATAATTGGGGGGGTAGTGATGATATCCCCCGCTCTGCTAGTTCTTCTTCAATAGTTAAGGTCGCCGGTATGTTTGAGATGAAACCCAATCCAGAACTTAAAAATTTAATCGAATCTCTAACTAAAAAGGTTGAGGCTATTTCTGTTCAACAAAAGCCTATCCCCGTCATGAATGTAAACTCCAACCCATGTAATTTCTGTTTGAATCCTGAGCACCCTGACTCCTATTGTCCTCTTGCCTATGAACAACAACAATTAGAGCAAGATAATGTTTGCTCCATTAATAGCTACCCTATTCCTAATGCCCCATGGTGACAACATCCCAACTTTAGTTGGCGAAACAATCAACAAGTTACACCTCCAGGGTTTAATAACCAAAATGTTAGGCAAGCAAACAACTATAACCAAGCTCCACCTAGACAAGGACAAGCTCAGGGGAATTATAATAATTATAACAACCAAGCGCAACCACGACAAGGTCTAGCACAAGGTCAGGGTAATTATAATAGTTATAATACCAATAGAGGTATTGTACCGGTTAACAATAGTAACTATCACAACCCACCCATAAATAATCAACGTGAGATAGTTCCAGTCGCACCACCTGTGACTACTACACCTACACAACCGGATCGTATCGACACCTTTATACAGGTTACCCAACAACTTTTCTAAACAATGACTCAATCAAACCAATAGATCTTACAATCCATAAATCAGGGCATACAACAATTAGCCCAAGAGAAAGCCTAACCAAAAGGCGTGTTTCCAGGACAAGCGATACCAAACCCTAAAATAGCAAACACAGCCTTTGAGGTAAACGGTAATACTAGTACGGAAACTACAATCGTAGGTGACCTAAATGCCATCACCACTCTCCGTTCTGGAAGAGTGGTTGATAACAAAGTAACTATGCCTATAGTTACCCCATCAAGATACTCCCACCGGATATCGAACTAGATACCGTAATAGAAACTGAAGAGCCTACCACTGTAGAGGTACCAGTTAAACAACAAACTAAGAAACAAAAAGCCAATGTTACACATCAAGTCGAGCCATACGCTAAATATAGAGCGAAACCACCGTTCCCTCAGAAATTAGCCATGCTAACCAGGGATACAAACTTTGAGGAGATTAGGAACGTTTTCAAAAATCTAACGATAAACCTTCCTTTTCTAGAAGCTATTAAACTGCTACCTAACCACGCTAAGTTTCTTAAGGAGTTATGCACTACTAGGCGTAAGACCAACATACCTAAAGACGCCTTTCTAACTGAACAGTTCCCAACTTTATCCGAAAATAATGGAATTGTTAAGTACAAGGACCCTAGTCGTCCTACTGTAAAATGCACCTTAGGAGATTCCCACACGACAACCGCTTTATTAGACCTAGGGGCGAGTGTTAACTTACTCCCTTATTATTTGTATAAACAAATAGGTCTATAGAAAATGCAGCCTACAAGAATAACGTTGCAGTTAGCAGACAGGTCTATAAAGTATCCTAAGGGTGTAGTGGAAAACGTGCTTGTTAAGGTTCAAGATTTCTACTATCCTGCAGATTTTGTTATCCTCGATACAAAAGTCGCTAACGACTCTGTACCGATCATCTTAGGGCACCCCTTCTTGGCAACTGCCAATGCGCTTATAAATTGCCGCGATGGTAAGATGTCCTTATCTTTTGGCCATCTTTCTATTGAGGTAAATGTTTTTAAAATGATGAAACAGTTACCAGAATCGTCTATAGATGGGGAGGTTAGCATTATTGAGAGCTTAGCTCAAGATTATTTTAACAACACGTTTCCCGAAAACCAGATGTATAAATTCCTTTCTTTTGGAACTTCAGATTTTGTAAATGACTCCTACTTAGAGGAAGTTAACACCATCTTGGAGTCCACACCAATTGTAGACCCTTCGGTTGCCCCATATACTGAGTATGAAGACTTACTACCTAAGCAAGTATTCATTATGCAAAATGGGGACCCTGATGAAACATCTATTGACATTCCTTCCACCCCAGTGCTTAAACCTCTTCCCCCAGAGTTAAATATATTCAACTTGATCCGGATGGTAGTCATCCGGTAATTATATCTTCTCAGTTAACTAAGGGTGACGAGACATGTTTAATCCGGGTGATTAGGGAACATCGGTCTGCGATTGGTTGGTCCCTAGCCGACATTAAGGGAATTGACCCTAATGTTTGCACTCATCGCATCCATTTGGAGGATAACGCGAAGATTTTCGAACGCGAACCTCGGCGTCGTTTGAACCCCGCCATGAAAGAGGTGGTTAGGGAAGAAGTCTTACGATTACTCGATGCGGGTATCATATACCCAATCTCTGATAGCGAATGGGTAAGCCTCATTCATGTAGTTCCTAAGAAATCGGGAGTTACCATGGTGCGTAACGGAAAAGGTGACTATGTTGTCACACAAGGTCCTATGAAATGGAGAATTTGTATTGACATGACGTTTAAATGCTATGACATGAAAGGATCACTTTCCTTTACCTTTTATAAATCGGATGCTCGAGCGCCTAAATTCGGGTCATGCTTTTTATTGTTTTCCGGATGGCTACTCAGGCTATTTTCAGATTATTATTGATATTGATGACCAAGAAAAGACTACCTTCACATGTCCCTTTGGAACGTATACCTATAAACGAATGCCTTTTGGCCTTTGTAATGCTCCCGGTACCTTCCAAGGGTGATGTATGCTTCATATATTTAGTGACATGGTAGAGCGCTTTATGGAAGTTTTCATGGATGATTTTTCTATCTATGGAAACTCCTTCACAGACTGCTTGTCTAACCTGTCTAAGGTTTTGACACAGTGTGAAGAAAAGAACCTCGTTTTAAACTGGGAAAAGTGTCATTTCATGGTGAAAAAGGGCATAGTACTAGGTCACATTGTATCTAGTGATGGCATCGAAGTAGATAAGGCCAAACTAGATAAGATAGCACCTCTATCTAAACCACGGACTGTCCGTGATATTAGATCCTTTCTAGGCCATGCAGGTTTTTATAGGCGTTTTATTAAAGATTTCTCGAAAATAGCTAGGCCTTTAACTAATCTGCTTTTAAAGGATGCAATCTTTGATTTTAATTTTAACTGTAAGCAGGCTTTTGAAACTTTAAAAGCCGCCTTTAACCTCTCGCACCAATTATACAGTCTCGATTGGTCTAAACCTTCGAACTCATGTGTGATGCTAGTGATTATGCGGTTGATCTTCGTCTTGGGACGTAAACTAGATAATAAGTCCATCGTTATTTATTATGCTAGTAAAACCTTAAACGATGCTCAACGTAATTATACAACTACTGAAAAAGAATTATTAGCTGTCATTTATGCTTTAGATAAGTTTTCGTCCCTTATTTGGTTGGTTCTAAAACTTTAATTTACACGGACCATACTGACCTTTAGGTACCTTCTTGCAAAGAAAGATGCTAAGCGAGATTAATCCGATGGATTCTTCTCCGCAAGAGTTCACATTAGAAATAAAGGACAAAAAGAGGGTCGAAAAAAGTAGTTGTCGACCACTTATCTAGACTTACAAACGGCGATAATAGTGATTCCGAGTCCATCTGGGACTCTTTTTTCCCGATGAGCATCAGATGCTATTTTTTCAACACCATGGTATCGACATTGTAAATTATTTAGCGGCTGATGTTATGCCTTATAATTGGTTAAGAAATGAACGTAAGAAGTTCTTGGCCAGAGTTAAGTTATACTACTGGGATGAGCCCTACCTTTTTAAGTATTGTGCGGATCAGATTATTCGTCGTTGCATTCCGCAGTGGGAATATAATGAAGTTCTATCGTTCTGCCATGACAAAGAGTGTGGTGGCCATTTTAGTAGAATGAAAACAGCCGCTAAAATTCTTCAATGTGGATTTTATTGGCCTACCCTTTTTAAGGATGCCCAAGTGCATTGCAAGACGTGTATTCGTTGCCAACAACTTGGGCGAATCACGAAGTGTAATAATGCCATTAAATCCAATCTTGATAGTAGAAATTTTTGACGTTTGGGGCATTGATTTCATGGGTCCCTTCCCTGTTTCCCACGGTTTCATTTATATTCTAGTTGTCGTGGACTACGTGTCTAAATGGATAGAGGCCATGGCTTGCCGTAGCAATGACCATAAGACAGTGGTATTTTTTATTAAGGAGTATATTTTCTGTCGTTTTGGCATTCCTAAAGCCATCATTAGTGATGGTGGAACACATTTTTGCAACAGAGTGGTTGCATCCCTAGTGAAAAAGTATGGAGTTACACACAAAGTAGCAACTCCTTATCATCCACAAACTAGCGGACAAGTCGAAGTTTCTAATAGGGAAATCAAAAAGATTTTAGAAACAACTATAAATCTTGATAGGAAAGACTGGTCGAAGCGTCTATCGGATGCCTTATGGGCGTATAGGACGGCTTTCAAAACTCCTATAGGTATGTCTCCCTTTAGACTTGTATTTGGGAAACCATGTCATTTGCCCATTGAATTAGAGCACCGTGCTCTGTGGGCTATAAAAAGCCTTAACTTCAATGTTGATGAGACGGGTGTCAAACGCAAGTTGCAATTGAATGAGCTTGAAGAAATCTGTAGCGATTCTTACGATCTCGCGAAGGATTATAAAGCTAACATGAAACGTGTTCATGATAAGCAAATCTTGCGCAAAGAGTTTGTGGTCGGTCAAAAGGTCTTGCTTTATAATTCCCGTCTACATATTTTCCCAGGGAAACTAAAAACCCATTGGTCTGGTCCTTTTCTGGTTACTGAAGTCACCCCTTACGGGGCAATCACCTTGGTAAATCCCACGAACAACAGTACCTTTCAAGTTAATGGTCAACGGTTAAAACATTTTCACGAACTTCTGTCCCCTGATGTAGAGGAAGTCCTTTTACAAGACCCCGTCTATGAGGACTGACCTTTGTCATTTGGTGTACTTACTTTCACTTCCATATAGTGGTAAGTGCACCATTCAGGTAACCGGGCCCTCCCTATGGAGTGTGTGGCTGTAAGTACCGGATCCTAAGTCCACGGTTCACATAATTCACGTTTTCCACTTTTGCATGTTTTTCTCAGTTTTTGAGTCATGTTCCTCTATGGGGTGAATTATGTATTTATTGTTTTTGTGTTTCTTATAATAAACTAATAAAATAAAATAAAAATTCTAAAATCATAGAAATAGCAATCCAACAAGTCTTGGGAATCTGACTTTAAACGACCCACGTTTAAAACAAATTTTGTGTTTAAAAATTTGTTTGGGGGTGGGCAGTCGGTCTTTCCATCCGGATTGCTCGAACTTTCCATTTGTGTTGCTTAGGCCCATTAGTTGTAGTTCATTGGGGTTGATGTTATCTAAAACTTAGATTTCCTTCGTTCGCATAACTTACGTCACTCACACACTTCGAGGCATTTTCCACCTTCTTATACGTCACCCATGGTTGGAATTGAGTGTTTTATGGATCATTAGATTGGAAATTCTCTACTGATCATTTCCATAACTCATTCGCCAAAATCGGGCCAGTAACGAAGCGGCAAATTGAATTTGAAATTGCGCGAAAAATTGAAAAAGTTTGGATTTCGAATTGGGCTTGGGCCCTAACCGCACGCACGTCTGTGCGTCTCCTTCCTTCCCAAAATCGCACAGTTGTTTCCTTTTCCAATCCCGCCGGTTACCAAAGTTTAAAACAAACCTTAAACACCAAAATTAAAAATTTTAAAAAAAATTTAAAAAAAAAAAAAAAAAAAAAAAAAAAAAAGAAAAGAAAGCCTAACTACACCCATGCCAAGCAATTAAATCAAACTGAAATCTTCTCCAAACCATTACCACCACCAACCCCACCAATTTTTAAAACTCCGAAAACAGCCACCAATTCAAGCTTCAACCTGCCATCGTACCAACCATCCCCACCACCATTGTTTTTAGTTGTTTTTCATCAAACTCGCTTCCTCCACCATCTACAAAACCATTGGTTGTTTCAAAAACTTCAATGGCGCTAAGACGAAGAATTATGCCAGAGCACGCGTTTGCGGCTGACCGCTTCGCGCCATTTTACGACGCGGAGATGATTAGGAGAAATTGGAATGGACTGTGGTACTCGACTGAGGAGTTCTATCACTATGATTTGGTAGAACAGTTTTATAAGAAGCGAGAATTGGAGGGGGATAGAATTTTCATTAAGGTAGCAGGAACGAGGAGGGAAGTAACGAGACGCTTATTATCGAAGTTGTTAGGGAATTACCTGAAAGCAACCTAGAAACGACCATTCAGGAATCCCAGTATATTGGAGTTCCTGCTTTGATGAAAGATACTGTCATGGAGGGTGAATACAATACGAGTTCTCATTGCGTTCGCCAGGCAACCCTGAGAACCAATCAATTGGCTGTAGCTCAGTGGATTGGTAGGAACGTTCTCGGGAAAGACAAAGTCAGCGACATCGGTCTGCAATGTCTGCACATTCTCTGGATTTTGCAAACGAATAAGTATAATTTCTACATCCTCGATTTAATTTTTAATGTGATTAGAGGAGTGGGAAAGAGCATGGCGCCTCTTCCCGTATTGATCACTAAGATCATGCTCTCATTTAGAGCTGTCGCAAAATCTGCTCCTATTAAGATCAAATTGCATTCTAATGCAAGTATCTATACGGATTGCATCCAAGAGACATGGCCGTTGTCTGAAGGAAATGTGGTTGAGTCGGAGGATGAAAGGGAGGATATGACATGTTTGGATGACGATGCATTAGATAGTTGTAGTTCTAATTTAGAATGCATGCAAGTGTTGCAAACTGGCTTGCGTTGCGTTTATGGTATTTGTGAAGATATCCGAGATAGACAGATTGTAGTTCAAAATAAACAAACGAACCTTCAGACAAGAGTTGAAATGCTCCAGGAAGATATCTTGTCTAACATGGAGACTATGCACCAGCGCCAAAAGGACCACTATATAGTACTAAAGGCTGAGATGGAAGCACAGCGCTTGCTTCAAATAGAGATGCTACGTCGCATGCCAACCTTGGAGGATTCTAGTTCAGACAAGTCTGAGAGGCATGAGCGTCGTCGCCGAAAGACAGATGGCTTAAGCCATTCTTCATCCCAGGACCAATCTCCATCTCAGGGTCCATCTTCATCACATGGCTAGGTGTTCACCATCAGTTTGTGTTCGCTGTTATTTCATTGTTTTTATTGTTTTATTAGTTGGATTTTAATTCAGTTGTTAAATTTAAATATTAATGTGTTTGTTTTATGTTGTTTGGATTTAAGTTTTAGTTTTAATATAATTGGTTATTTTCGAGTTGTGCGTGTTTTTATCATTAATCCCACCTTCCCGAATTGTTTGGGGGTGGTAATATTTATACCGAGCATAATTCGTTATATGATCATCTTCTGTAATGTTGTCTTGGAGTAAAGGTTGAGAATTTGGCCGATATCGGCATATCTATGATTATGTGTGGTGGTAGCATGAAACCTAAGAGAGTTTAGAAGTTACTATTCTAAATCCAGTATAAAAGATACCAGGGTTGTTATAAAATCTAAAATATGGTTTGTTTTCGTTTTCGGGTTTGGAAATTTTCTATTTCCGAAAATTGCCTTAAATAATTTGGCAACTTGCTGATTCGTTTTGGAAGCTCAGAACCTATTTAAACTCCCTTCATTCTACACTCACAACCCACACTACACCCCACCATCATCTCTCACCTCTCACTCCAAGCTGTTCCTTCTTTTTCCTTGTAAACTTATGTTTCAAAGAATTACGAAAGCACTCGCCAAGAGAGCGCACTGCGCCCTAGACAACGTCCGAATTTTTTCAAAGGCGTGACCAGCTTCAAGTTGGAGCGACTTCGCTTCAAACACTGTAACTCCTAAAACACCGACCGGCACCAAAGACCCAAGTTGAGCGACTTCGCGCTTAAAACACTTGTAACTCAAAACACCCGAGCACTGCGCTACCGCCTCCTCAGTAAACAACGAAAATTTCCAATTTTCTGAGAGTTGTTCCAAGATTTTTGGAGGTGTTCAAAAGAGTAGTTGAGATGACATCTCCTATAGTCATACCGAACAGTCTTTCGAAGACGTGTTGGGAACCGACCTATGGACATTGGTTCAAACGGGATCCCGATTAGGATGGCGCCATCTACCGGTAAGTGATGACAATTCATATTCAAAGACGCGACTTTTCGCTTATTTCTCACGACCCGCGTTAGATTCTATTGTAATCGGGATGGAGAACAAGAATTCTCCGTCGTGAGTCGATGACACGACACTAGAATTCAATAAAAATATGGTCGCTTTAGTTTTCGGGATTACCAATACCGATCCTGTTCACACATGGGGATATATGACCGATAATGCATACCTTTATGATTATACATATTTCCGTGAGTATTATGGGGAGGGTATTCGAGTAATGGACCGGGGCGATATAGCATTGCCCTTGGTAGCCCCGTCCCCTAAATGTAGGCACCACCATGTTATTCATCCCGATGAATATTTTGGGGAATGGCAGTTCACTTACGCAAAACAAGATCTGGCTGGTGACATTTTCCTCGCTTTAGCTGAGGGACGTCGCCGATATGACATTCCCCGAGTTTTAGTCGCTAGTCTTAAGAGAGCCCAAAGCATGAGGCGTAAGTATCTTCTTATGCTTGTTTTGGTAAGTCGCATCATGCGTAGTTGTTTACCTGTATTCTGTGCCAAATTCATAGATTGGAAAAGGGTTGAAGTCATGAGACCCACCAATTGGGTGGTTCGCTCATTGCGAATTATGACTTGGCGGGATGGCAGGTGCGACCTCATTTGGGTAGCCCGCACATCCCATCAGACATAATAACACTTAACAGGTTAGCATTAGTAGATGATAAATGGCGGCAAGCTTGGCAAGTAATAATGGCCTGGCAGGATGCGAAGGAACCTCATCTCTTTGATGAGGAGGAGGATGTGTAAGCGGGAGATAAGGTAAGTTTTTAGTTTAGTTATTGTCTGCTTATGTCCTAAGCAATTTAATTCTGTTAACCCCATAACGGGTGAAACTCTTATAGAGTTGCATCAGTTTTTTTTATTATTTCCTATATTAGTATGTTCTAACCTTGTTTTGCAGATGTTCCAGAATTTCACACGTTTCCATGGTATTTTTCTACCCTCTTTATTTAAATGCTTTGAGGACAAAGCATGCTTCTTGTTTGGGGGGGGGGGCATAGAAACACGTGTAATTAAGGCATCTGTTAAGATATAGATATGTATAATATGCATTTGTTTTCAAGTTACAAATTTCAAAAATATAAATAAATAAGTTTATGCATACACTTAGGAATATTGGTATTATTTTCTTTCTCTATGCTCTTAACAATCTAGAAGTCTCATGTAGCTTTTGCATCAGAATAATTGTTAGAAACTTAGGTTAATATGTAGGTAATAATCTTTGCATCTATCTATAAATATATTATATGAGTATCTATGATTGTTAGCAGTAAGTTTCTGAAATCTAGGCTAGAGTACTTAATCTACAAATCCTGTGAGAATATAGCCTAAAGTCTTATATGAGCGAAACATTTGAAAAATGACACAAGGGAGAAGTAAAATCCGGATAGAGAAATCACACGTCCACTTGCTTGATCACTATGTCATATCCTAAGCAAGAATTTAGGCCCTCTTTGGATCGATATAGCCAAAAATTCAAACCTATGAATTATTTTCCGCTAGTCGCCCCTCTGAGCCTTTCTTTAGCCTTCCATAAACCACAATTCATTTACCTTGTTACAAAAACAAAACAAAATAAAAAATTCAACTTACCCAATCTAGAATAAGTTTGAGAATAGAATGAGTGAAGAAAGAAGAAGAGAAAAACCTGTGTAAACAAAAATTAGTTAGTTGCTTCAAAAAAAGAAAAAAAAAAAAAAAAAAAAAAAAAAAAAAAAAAAAAAAAAAAAAAAAAAGTTTCCATCCAAGGAAAAGAAAAAGAAAAATAGAAATAAATAAAAACTCCAAAAATAGAATAAAAGGGAGTCAAAAGCCAAAGAAAAGAAAAAGGAAAATATGGCTAAGGATGGAAACAAAGTAGAGAAGCAAAAGAAAATAACAAGGTTTTCTCTAAGTTACATAATATGAAGACTCTATTATCTCAGACTTGTCCTTTTGAATATCCATTTCCTTCCTTCTTAAACCATCTCCTAATCCTCGCAACACCTAATAAAGACCTCTAGCTCAATTAGGAATAGGTTAGTGTGATAATAAGTGGCAGATGTGTTTGATCGACTCCAGCTTCCTTGTTTGTCATTGAGATTGTAAGGTAAAAGTGTGCCCAATCGCACACCTGGAGTAAATAAACTTGAGCGGAAAAATCAGAGTGGTTTTTGTCTTGACATTTATGTGAGGACCTACTTAAGGACGCTATTCCGAGTTTTCATAAACGAACCTGCTAGGCATTTTATAGTATTACTCATAGTATATATATTTGTGTCATAGATGATTGATTATTATGCATATATTAGTTTAGGTTTTTGACTTGGTTATTCTTATTCATTTGCTAGTGAGAAAAATAGATAGTTGATACATGAATGAGGAAACAATAGTTTTATTTCTTAGTCATTGTAGTATAGATGAAGTTTGTGAGTACCTTCACTGGAAAACTCTCATGAGGCTATAACTCGTCCACTAGGGAATTCCTAGTGGCTTAAGGCCTTGTTGCATATGGTCAATGCAATCACACTCAGCGAAACGAGAGTAGTTAGAACTCCATTTTTGGTCACTTATTCTAATTTCTCATATTTGCTTGAGGACAAACAAAATGCTGTTTGGGGGTGGTTTGATAAGAGCTCAAAACTGTAGTTTTAACCCCTCAGAATACCATCATACTTTTAGACCAATTATGTGAGTAATAATTAAGAGTTAATACTGATCACGTGTTTTTATGAGTTTCAGGCTTCAAAGTCAATTATGTGCAGAAATGTGCCACTTTGATGAGATAAAGGAGCAATGGTTGGTTGCTAAGGAGTTCTGTGATTAAAGACCAAGATTCAAGAAGACAAAGTCTTTCTAAAGCCCGGTCAAAGCTGAAAAGTCAAAGTCAACGCAGGCAGAAACAGCACACAAAGTCAGCAGAACTTCCAAAAGCCGTATCTTTGGACTCAGACCTCGGAATTGGGTCTACCTTATGTCAAAACGACCGGCTCTGAAAGAGCTTTCCAATGGTCAAAGCCTTGGCCCAATCAGAGGAGCAAAAGTGGACGAAAAGTCTGTCGAAGCCAACTGCAGCTGAAAAGGCCTTTTTGGACTGAAAGTATTGGGTTTTGGGCCTGATTCTCTGGCCCAAAACATGGATCCAAGCCCATGCACGATTTTTGGATCTGAACATATAAAAACCAAAGCTTAGCTCTTTGTTAATGGTAGCTAGTTAGACCTAAAACTATAGATAATTCTAGATCTAGTTTTCATTAAATAAAAATTAAGTTTAGTTTAAATTCAATTCTTGTTTTAGATTAAACTCTTAGAATCATTGTTCTTCATTAGTTTGATAAATAAAATAGTTAACTACTAAAAGAAGGGCTTTTTGTGTCACTTTTTAAGTGACACAAGAAGTCACTTGTGTCACTTTTGAAACTAATTCTGGAGTGACCTATAAGCCCCCGACACATAAAGTTCTACCAAAAGTGACACAAAAGCCTTACTAAATGTGTCACTTTTTGTTAATAAAAGTGACACTTAAGAATAACCTCTTGTGTCACTTTTAAGAAAGAGTGTCACAGTGCTTGTCAAAAGTGACACTAGTTGTATCCGTTTAGAACTAGAGTGGGACATAATTTCGTTAAAAGTGACACATTAAGTATACTAGTTGTGTCACTTTTGGACCAGAGTGAGACATAAGTACGTCAAAAGTGACACATTAAGTATACTAGTTGTGTCACTTTTGGACCCGAGAGATGAGATAAGCACGTCAAAAAGTGACACATTAAATATACTAGTTGTGTCACTTTTGGACCGAGAGTGAGACATAAGCACGCCAAAAGTGACACATTAAGTATACTAGTTTGTGTCACTTTTGGACCGTGAGTGAGACATAAGTCACGTCAAAAGTGACACATTAAGTATACTAGTTGTGTCACTTTTGGACCAGAGTGAGACATAAGTACATCAAAAGTGACACATTAAATATACTAGTTGTGTCACTTTTGGACCAGAGTGAGACATAAGTACGTCAAAAGTGACACATTAAGTATACTACTTGTGTCACTTTTGGACCAGAGTGAGACACAAGTACGTCAAAAGTGACACATTAAGTATACTAGTTGTGTCACTTTTGGACCAGAGCGAGACACAGCAATGCGTCAAAAAGTGACACAAAAGCCCCTTACTTCTTGTGTCACTTTTGGGAATCAACTCCATATAACTCGTATGAAAAAGAAAGCGACACATAAGAGTGGTCAGTTGTGTCACTTTGAATAGATATTATGTCACCTTTTTCAAAAGTGAGACAAATGAAAATAATTTTTTTAAAACATTTTCTCATTTTAGTATTTGATCGTATTCATTTCTCAACCTGCATCCTATCGTCATAACCAAAATCCCATTAACCCGCTTTTATGACATAAACAACATCCACATACATTTATCAAAACATCACAACCAAAATCACTTTAACCCCGCTTTTATGATAATGGAAACAACATCCACTCGAGAAGAAAGAAACAACATTCAAAACAATTAACTTCTATTGATTTCATCGATCAAACCAAGTATTTTTCATCTAGTTTGACTCCCAACAAAAGAAGTCATTCCAATACCAAAAGAATCATAATTAAAAAAAACAAAAAAAAAAAAAAAACTACATAACGCCAATACTATCCTAGCAATATCTTAGCTTGTTGTGCGCACTTCCAACACCAAAAACCTAGCTGCCATCTATTCATCGTTAATCGATCCATGACACTGTGATCATATCATGAAGTCGTCATTCCACTATGACTAGTATATAAAATTAAAAAGCAAGTGAATCAAGAAGGGTATATTATACAAGTAAGAAAAAAAAAACGATAAGAAAAGTATATATACATAAACAAAGGGAAAATATGGAAACCCACTTACCCAAATTAACTACTCGATAAATTGTTGGATAAAGTCGATGAATTCAAGACGAAGTTCATCTATTTCATTGGTGTAACTCTTCTTGCTAGATAACTCCAATACCTGTTCGACGAAAAATATATTATAAATATTATGAAAATAAATGATGCAGGCAATGCATTGCCTACCATATTTACAAATGCACCAATTTATAAGCTAGGTAAGACTATATGAAAAATAATGCTACTTTGCAGTCACCTTCTTTTTTATCGGTGGACCAGGATCCTCTACTAAATCTCGCATAAAGCGCAATACATAATATCCGCATACAATCCCCCCTTGTTGTTGTGGGCACTATACATAATTAATACTTGCATTAACACATACACAAATTGAAAGATACTTTGTATTGTATTCCAAAGAAACTAAGCTTCATGTCACATAGTTCCAATTTGGATTTGGATTCATCTTTCTCTTTCCTTTGGACATATTTGATGTCTTGATCAAGACTGAAAATGAAAATGCATTTGTTTCATTCTCATTATTTTCAAGATAGAATCAAATATACAATGAAAAATACAATAAATAAAGACTAAACTCACGTGTTTACTAATAATTTAAAAAATTTGGATCCGCGGCCCTCGAAAATCTTTTTTAAAGAATCTAACCAAGACACTTCCATTGATGGTATGTCAAGAACCATTAAGACCCAATGCCCCTACATGACCAGTTATGTGGATACAAATTCAATTAAGTACTTTTAATTATATAACCAATCGGAAAAAAAATAAATAAAAATAAAAATAAAATAATTTTAATTATATGAAAATAATGTATATGTACTACAAATGTATAAAACACAGTTACCCCTATGTTGAAAGGAATTAAAAGCACACGATCACCGTGTTCTTCACCAACTTCTGAATATATCGAGCCTTCTCATCATCTTTTGTATAAATAGTAAAACTTTTCGGGTTACCAAATGCATACTTTGCTCGAGCAATTCCAAAAGTCGATATATAAATATCTACAACATATATATACATTCTGTTAAGTCGTCGTGATATGAAAAGTTAAATTATAACTAACACAAATAAGTTCACCAAATTATTCATACCTCATGTAGGAGATAATGCAGCTACCATTTAACATTCTCTTCTCACACACATCCATCAACTCATCTTTTGAAACTCGTACTTCCTCCATCTCAACATGGAAAAGAGTTCCAACCATTGGAACTTCTATAAAAGTGTTTTCTTTCACTATTTTGTCAACACAATCCACAAACTTTCTGATCTTATATTGAATATTGCCCCGCGGAAGTGGAATACGCTTCTCTACCTAACAAAAAGTTGATGAACAAAATTGATGTTTATATAACAAAATTAAATAAATTACCATACAAATATCCATATCCTTATACTACCTCGTCACTTTTAAGTATCACAAGTTCCTTAGGCCATGCCACAAACGAAGTTTATTGCATCTTTAACAAATCATGTTCATCGCCGTTTCGAACTGGGAGAAAGGCATCACCACACAATGCTTTATTTATTGAGACCTTCATATATGACTCTCCCAAAGGCATGTTGTGAACAGTATCCTCTGGCCCCTTCCTTGCTAAAACACGACCTTCGGCAACAATGTTGTCTTTAGATTCCAATGCTAATCTACAATCTTGGTCCTATAACAAATAAGCAAAACAAAGACAGCATTATCTAGTAACAAATTTGACACAAACATTTAATCAACCTTTTTAATTAAGAAAATATTTTTTTTACCTTCCCATCTTTAGCTTTAAGTTTTTCGGAATCTACAATGCTCTTTCCGTTGTCTATTTTTGACTATACGACAAAGTGTACATCAAGTTAGTATATGTGAAGCACTTGGAATAAAATAATGAAAAAAACTCATTATCATTCCCTGCATTTACTCCTATAACAAATAAGCAAAACAAAAACAACATTATCTAGTAACAAATTTGACACAAACATTTAATCAACTTTTTTAATTAAGAAAATATTTTTTACCTTCCCATCTTTAGCTTTAAGTTTTTGAATCCACAATGCTCTTTCCGTTGTCTATTTTTGACTATATGACGAAGTGTACATCAAGTTAGTATATGTGAAGCACTTGGAATAAAGGAATGAAAAAGCTACGTATCATTCCCCTGCATTTATTATACCACAATGAATATAACATGGTTAAGGCAACTATAGAATGAGCTTTACTGTACATTTTTCGACTTAAGTTTCTTGAAGTCACACCTTTTTTGTTGACCACCATCTTTTCTCTATACATTAAATATGAGTTTAGTTAAAGAGAACACTTTCGAAATATGTAGAAAATCAAAAAAATACAAATTTAAAGCTAAAAACTTACCCGCTTAGACTTGCCAATCACCTTATGCCTATTATCACTTTTGGCACTATTGGATTCCACATTTTCTTAACGGCAACGAGTTGACGAAGTTTTGGTCCTTGCTTGAGCAACTCGCTCAACAGATCTCATTGTCATTTGGTGAATTAGTCTCACCTTGTTCTTTAAGCACATGTAGCACCAAAATTTTCAACTTTCGTTTTGAGCTTCTTTCTCTTTCAACTTCACTTTCAAATCCTCGTGATATTTCTTTAATCTTTTATTAGGAAGATTGAAGTACATAGTGGGAGTCGTATATTGTCCACCGCCCTAACTTCGACCACTAGGCTCTCGGAGTTCCCAATGCCATAGTAAGTATGTCATTCTTTCCTTCCGTTGCCAAAACCCCTCCTCTACCTTATTTTTCAGCTCCTCCTGCAAAAATAGATATAAAATTCAAAATCAACGAATGAGCGACCACAAAGTCGTTCTAAGAAGAGACGAAGACGGCGGATTTTCAAGATTGTCATTCTGTTTTACGCAAGAGTAGTATATCGTTAAAACCATCATAGAAAACTTAGTCAATGTGTAGGAGATAATATCGATATGTAAATAATTAAGCTAATTTATGATCGGATTATTCTTATCTTTCTTCGCATTGAGAGAAGATGAGTAGATACCAATATATTGGAATTGCAGATCTTGCCAACACTTCAACTTCAGTTGGCGAGATACGTGTCAAGCGTGTGGTGACTCGAGATCTGGTGAAAGTTATGGTTCAACTGGATTGTGTACCATATCTTCATAACTCGATTGGCGGCTCCACTGTTTGTTTCCACCCGCCTCAAGGCTTCCTCAGCTCTGGCTCGAGTAAAACCCATCTCAACTATAGTAGCAATAGTTGCTTCATCTAGAGGTGGAGCCATGGTTTGCCGTGATGCGCCACAGAACACACCATGTCGCCCTTTGCTTTACATCTACCGCACCGCAGTATATATGAGTAACAAAGGGAGACCATGGAGTAATGAAAGCAGGGCTGCAAGTGGGAAACATGTGATGGTTCCATATGGGAAGGACAACATCCAAAACCCGAGATCGTAAACATACCGGACAAACACTTCGTGATCCCTAGGAACGATAAACAACCCAATCGACAATCCAACCGCAGCAGGTTGAACAAGCAACCGAGCCTCGAGATGAAGAGCTTGGAGACAAGAGTAAAGTGGAATTAACAAAGTACTCAAGCATGCGACAATAGCTTTGTAAGGTATCATGCAACCACCAAACCGGGAGACAACTTGTTCTCCTTCGCCAGCCTTATTATCGATCAAACCCGGATGAAGTAAACGTAATAGGGTAGGGTCCAAAGTAGTTGGCTTGTAGCCTCAAATGTTGTCAATAGCTCTTTGAAGGTTCCATGCACGTAGAAATTATTCACCGTAATCGCGGTTACATGTACGTCGCCCGCTATCAAAAAATGGCCACCATGTCATCCACAACCTTCCCAAGATATCTACATTTCATCGACGGTGATATTTCTAGGGAAGCGGATGAAGAATGTCCAGAGAAGCTTAGAGCATCATGAAAGATTTTAGACATGGCTGTAGCAAGGCTCTTAGATGCAGAACTTAATGAACCGAGTCAATCCCGCAACGGTTTGGACTACTAAATCCCTTTAACAAGAGTCACAGAGAAAGAGCGCATTGCAAAAGCAACCTTACTTAAACTTTCCATGATAATAACATCGGGACTTTTATTTTTGGTGTCTTGGACGGAAGCATAATCAAGAACATTATTTGAACTTTCTCGCATCAATGCCGAAAGCCTCTATTTGTCGACCAATCCTTCCACCCCGTGTCCGTGTCAACCCATGTCTACCATGACGGTTTGCAGCTTCACCGGAACGAACCGACCGAAATACCGATAAGATTTCCTCCTCCGCACTCCATTCGATTGGGAATTGTTACATGTGGAGACTGGATTCATGTATCTTACCATTGGTACAACGTTTGCATCATCACCATTTCCAGAAATGACGGATAAAGTAGCATTCTTTGTTACAACTTCTCTATCTTCCATCTTCTCTTCCACCTTGGAATCATCGGCTAAAGATATTTGCCATATTATTTCCTTGTAAGCAATGCCAAAATCCTTCAACACATCACCATCCGTGGACCCCAATTCAGATACCATATCGCTAGAACCTTTCAACACAAAGTTGGACAGAGACAGGAGACCTTCAAGACAGGGAAAGAATTCTAATGACCTCCATTTGCTTTCCAGAATCAAGCTCACTAGATGAATCCCACTCACCAAAATTAAAAAAGTTTCATTTGTTGCCTTCGACGTTCCTCAAAAATGTGCATAGTGTTCGAGCTAGAGTAGAGAATGTTGAGGCTTAAAAGTTCCCGAAAAGCAACAGATATACTCGCCTAACTGAAAATGTAAGCGGCATTAGTGGCAAGGTGAACAACCGCAAGAACGACTTCAATCCCTTTCTTATCAATAAATATACGACATGTGTCAAGATTCAAGAATCGTTTCAAGAAGGCGGGCTGCATTATTTATGCATTCAGGAAGGAAAGACTAAATATTTGCTAAAGAACCATCGGGGAGATGCCTCGGTTATTTGTTCAAGTTTCCATCTTTGAAAATTCCCATCATCGGTTGAAACCGTAATACTTTCTTCGCGATCGGTTTCCATTGGAAAGGGGGCTGAACAACCTATTGATTCGGTGGCCAAGGAAGGAGCTTCAACCCCATGACCAATCTTTGAAATGGTAAACAATATCTCCATTAACATATCCACTCCGGGACCACGAATGAAGAAGCATGACGATTAGTTCATCCAATCCTGTAGACAATGATCCCGAGGGCCCCCGAAAGAGCCCATACATACGCCCCGGAAGTAAATATTCTTACAAAGGACCTCAAAGCATTGCAATCCTTAACGGCTTGCGTGCCTTTGTTATTCAAGCACAATGCATCCAAGCACCGCGTGGTATGCATGCAACGCCTTCAGCAGAGCAAATAACACCACCCATTCTGACCTCCGGGAAAGCGGATGGCAAATCGGCAAAGATCTAAGACAGGGAAAACAAGAAGGATCTTTATGAATGAGATCATCGATGCGGTTGCTACAAGTGAGAATACCCCACCACCAAAATCTTTTGCTCTTCCTCAAGATGATACAAAGGCAATGAGGCAATAAACTTTCCATTTGAATCAGATAAGCGAGCCGAGCTCCTGGGGCATAAGTTCCAAGTGATATAGCACGTAACAAAGCTTTCATTAAAGTAACCGGTGGTATGCAACCAATCCATCGAGAATAAATAGGAACTTTGTTATCCATTTCGCCAATTTCAACATCGACAACTTGTTTTCCTTACCAAAACTATGAGAGTCTTCACCCGTTTATCGGAGCCACTTTCAATATAACAAACTTACGTCTTGAGGCGAGCAATAGTGTGTCGCCTAACCCCCAGCGGTCTGAACAAAGGCAGCTGCTGGGTTGCTATAATCCATAAATGCCTCAAGAACATGAACTACAGTACCAACCAAATGTAAATGTTGGGGTTTGATAAAACATAAAATTGATAGTTTACCTACGAAATGAACGATGAACTCAAAACGTAAGTAAACTAAAACTATCTTACGTGCCTATATTTATCAAAGTTTCTACTCTCAATCATATAAGATATAGTGGAGTAGGAAATTCGTTCCACTCCTAGTCCTTCCGCATGCTGTGTTCTCTACGTATAAGTAAACTTAACTCTAAAGTCTAATGAGAGATTTACGAAATGGCAACTAGACTACGATGCAACTACCCACAAGATGCAACTAGTCGATTATTTAAATACTATGGGAATGCTACGTTGATTCTATGATAATGAGTTAGAGGGGAATTGATTCCACCTTAACTCGTCGACTTAATCCTACTAACGACGAATTGTCGTTATCCGAATTGAACTGCTTCGCAGAACAATCTGGTTACTCCTAATCCCTAATTACACATGACATTTCTACCAATTCATAACTAGCATGTGAACAATTACACCCATTCTCATGGTGAACTAATCGTTTCAAGAGTGGAAAGGAAATTACGACGACTCTACAATAATCGAATCAAGCCTTCATCAAGGCTTCTTAGCCCCTCTAATGGAGGTTTAGCCGAGAATCATTACTTAATCATTTCGATTAAATTAAAACTAAACATAATATAAAGAATTGAATTTTACTAATCTAAATTAAACAATACTTAAATTCTAATTAATAACTAAGAATTGAATAACAAGTAATAAATGAAATTGGATCTAACAATTGTAAATGACAAGAATCGAAATTGACAAATAGCTATTTTATTTATCAAACTAATTAAGAACAATGATTCTAAGAGTTTAATATAAAACAAGAATTGAATATAAACTAAATTTAATTTAATTAAATAAAAACTAGATCTATAATTATCTATTATTTTAGGTCTAACTAGCTACCATTAACAAAGAGTCAAGCTCTTGTTTTTATACTTTCAGATCCAAAAATCGTGCATGGGCTTGGAGCCATGTTTTGGGCCAGAGAATCAAGCCCAAAACCCAATTCTTTCAGTCCAAAAAGGCCTCTTCAGCTACAGTTTACTTCAACAGACTTTTCGTCCACTTCTGCTCCTCTAATTGGGTCAAGGCTTAGACCATTGGAAATCTCTTTCCGAGCCGGTCGTTTTGACATAAGGTAGGCCTAATTCCGAGGTCTGAGTCCAAAGATACGGCCTTTAGAAATTGCCGACTTTGTGTCTTTGCCGTCGACTTTTCAGCTTTTGACCAGGCTTTAGAAAGGCTTTGTCTTCTTGAATCTTAGCCTTTAATCACAGAACTCCTTAGCAACCGACCTTTGCTCCTTTATCTCGCTAAAGTGGCACATTTCTGCACATAATGGACTTTGAAGCCTGAAATGCATAAAAACACGTAATCAGTACTAACTCTTAATTATTACTCACATAATTGGTCTAAAAGTATGATGGTTAAGAGGTTAAAACTACAGTTTTGGGCTCTTATCAAACCACCCCCAAACAGCATTTTGCTTATCCTCAAGCAAAGATGAGAAATAAGAATAAGTGACCAAAAATGGAGTTCTATCTACTCTCATTTCGCTGAGTGCGATTGCATTGACCATATGCAACAAGGCCTAAAACCACTAGGAATTCCCTAGTGGACGAGTTATAGCCTCGTGAGAGTTTTCCAGTGAAGGTACTCACAAAGTTCATCTATACTACAACGACTAAGAAATAAAACTATTGTTTCCTTATTCATGCTCTAAATTAACTATACCTCTCACTAGCAATGCATATAGAGTAATCAAGTCGAACTCTAAGCTAATATATGCATAATAATCAATCATCTACAATAAACATATATACAATGAGTAATACTATGAAATGTCTAGCAGGTTCGTTTCTGAAACTCATAATAGCGTCCTTAAGTAGGTTCTCACAATAATAGTCAAGATACAATACTCTGATTTTTCTACTCAAGTTTTCATATCTCCGATTGTGCGATGGCACACTTTACCTTACAATCTCAATGACAACAAGGAAGTCGGAGTCGATCAAACACATCTGCCACTTACTATCACACTAGCCTATTCCTAATTAAGCTAGAGGTCTTTATTAGGTGTTGCGGGGATTAGGAGATGGTTTAAGAAGGAAATGGATATTCAAAAAGGACAAGTCTGAGATAATAGAGTCTTCCTATTATGCAACTAGAGAAAACCTTGTTATTTACTTTTGCTTCTACACTTTGTTTCCATCCTTAGCCATATTTTTCTCTTTCTTTTCTTTGGCTTTTGACTCCCTTTTATTCTATTTTTGGAGTTTTTATTTATTTCTATTTTTTTACTTTTCTTTGGATGTAAACTTCTTTCTTTATTTTCTGAAGCAATTAACTAACTTTTGTTTACACAGGTTTTTCTCTTCTTCTTTCTTCCTCATTCTATTCTCAGACTTATCTAAATGGGGTATTTTTTTTTTTTTTTTTTTGTTTTGTTTTGTTTGAGGGGTAAAGGATTTGTGGTTTATGAAAGGCTAAAGAAAGGCTCGAGGAGGGGCGACTAGCTTAAAAAATAATTCATAGGTTTGAGTTTCGGCTATATCGATCCAAAGAGGGCCTAAATTCTCGCTTAGGATATGGCATAGTGATCAAGCAAGTGGACGTGTGATTTCTCTATCCAGATTTTACTTTCCCCCTTGTGTCATTTCTCAAATGTTTCGCTTCATATAAAGTTTTAGGCTATATTCTCACAGGATTTGTAGAATAAGTACTCTAGCCTAGATTTTAAACTTATCTTGCTAACAATCATAGATACTCATGTAATATATTTATAGATAGATGCATGATTATTACCTACATATTAACCTAAGTTTCTAAAAATTATTCTGAATGCAAAAGCTACATTGAGACTTCTAGATTATTAGGAGCATAGAGAAGGGAAAATGATACCACTATTCCTAAGTGTATAGCATGAACTTATTTATTTATATTTTTGAATTTTTTTGAAATTTTAACTAAAAACAAGTGCATATTATACCTATCTATATTCTTACAGATGCCTTAATTTACGTGTTTCTATGCCCCCAAACAAGAAGCATGCTTTGTCCTCAAAGCATTTAAATAAAGAGGGTAGGAAAAATACCATTGAAGCACGGAAATTCGGGAACATCTACAAAACAAGGTTAGAACGCACTAATATAGGAAATAAAAACCGACGAACTCTATAATGAAGTTCTACCCATTATGGGGTTAACAAGAATGAAATTGCTTGGGACATAAGCGGCACACTAACTAGAATTAAAACTTACCTTATCTCCCGCTTTTACTCATCATCTTCCTCATCCTCTTCTTCTATAAAGAAGTGAGGTTCCTTCACGCCCTGCCATGCCATGATAATTTGCCGGGCTTCCCGCCATTTATCATCTATTATTGCTAACCTATTAAAAGCCACTTGGTCCGGGTGGGTGTAGGGTGCAACCTGATGAGGTTGTATCCTCCACCCTTGCCAAGTCATTGCACGGAAAGATCGAATAATACTATTGGTGGGTCGTGATGCGGTGTAATGGCCGTAATCCAATCCGTGAAACGGTACAAAAAAATAGGAAAGAAACATAGCATAATACGGAAATTAGAACAGGCATAAGAAGGTACTTATGCCTCATGTTATGGGATTGAGCTAAACTAGACATCAAGGTTCGGGAAAGGTCATGACACATACATCCCGTGGCTAAAGCAAGGAAGACGCTGCAAGTGGCATCATTCACAGAAGAAAAATGCCATTCCCCTAAAATGTTTAGCATGATCTAAAACATAACAGCGGTTCCTATGTTCATGGACAAAGCTACCAAAGGCGACGTTATATTCCCTTTGGTCCTCGATACGGAAAAATGCCCGCCATACGACTCATGCAAAAACTTCGTAAGTGTAGACATACATATTATCTACCCAATAGCACCATGGGTCTTGTATTTCAAATGGGCATAGCAAGTCCAAGAACAAATGCTAGCAAGAACACGGTAATTTCCATTGGTTCATTATCAATGTTGATGGAGAACACTTGTTCTCCATCCGGTCTCTCAAAGAAAATGTAGTTATCGTAAAAATAAGATGCTAGTGTTGGAGAATCTGAGGCATCGTCTTACCATGAGCGGTTCCTACCAACGATGTGATTGCCTCATGAAACCAAGCACCATAAGTAGTGCTTTGGAACAAATCTTCGAAAAGACTGTTCGGTATCAATGTAGGAGATGTCATCTCAAAATTACGCCTGGAATAGCTGCGAATGATCCGGAAACAACCCGCAGAAAACTGGAATTTTTCTGGTCCACGGAAGTCGGTGGCGAGCGCTCTTAGTGGCGAAAGTAAGTACGCTCTTTTATGCCGAGTCGCCTCGAAGATTTTGGGATTCCAGTGTTTGGCTTAGTCGCTCTCCTTGGGCAGAAAAGCGCTCAACAAAAATTCTGAAAAAATGTGAGTCGCTCTGAAAAGCCTTCCTCGGCGCAGCATGCTCCGAGGTGCTGAAAATCGGAAAATGAGACAAAACGTGGGAATCGTGGGAGTGAAAGTTGAGTGATGGAGGTTAGGTGTAGTGTGAGTTGTGAGTGTAGAATGTATGAAGTTTATATAGGTTTTAAGTTGCTAAAACGGATCGGGAAGTTGCCAAAAAGTTTTACGGCAGTTTCCGGAAATACCAAAATTTCCAAACCCGAAAACGGAAACAACTGATTTTCTTGATTCTAAAACAAACCTAGTATCTTTTAGGTTGAATTTATGATAGAATCTACCTATTTAATCGAGATTTCATCCTACCATGATACTTATTCATAGATATGCCTTAACGGCCATATTTTCACCTTGACTCCACAATAAATTCTAAGACGAGGGTCATATAAAAATCATCTTTGGAATAGATAACACCACCCAAAACAATTTGGGAAGGTGGGATCAATATTAAACAACCACCACACAATGAAAATAACGCGCATTATATTAAAATTTTCATTCGAAGTACATTTCACTACAAAATTCAAATTACGGAAATAAAACTTACATTAAAATAAATAACAATAATGAAACTACAAATAAAAATAGAAACATCAAACGATACTATCCCTAACCACTCCGGTACTGGTAGCGGAGGGCACACGCTCAGGAGATGGCTCCTGAGCTCCCGATGGGCCAGCACCATTCGTCTTTCGGTGATGACGCTCGTGCCTCGATGGTGTGTCCTCAAAAGGAGAATCCCCGTGAGGTGGGAATCGTGCAAGCATGTCGGCCCAGAACTGGCGCTGAGCTTCTAGCTCGGCCCTCATCTGTTCCCGCCTCTCATCCTCTCTCTGGGTACGGATCTCGAAGTTATGATGGATAGTTGCCTGCCGTCCCGAGAGGTCTTCGCAGATAGTGTTGTTTAACGATGCCACGATGAATCACAGCCATGCGTTCGCGATCCGACCAAAGACCTCTCTCCAAGGCATCCGCATCAAAACAAGTCAAGTCCTCCTCATCCTCCGAGGCATTCTCATTTCCCCCATCCTCCTCGGCATTCTCATTTCCACTATCCTCCTCGTCCTCTATCCTATCCTCAGGCAACCTCCAAACTCGTTGGACACACTCCTTATAGATGCGAGGATTTCGGTGTAGGGTTATGTAAGACCTATCAGACGTCGGAGCTGCTCTCAACTTCAGCATGATCTTGGTTATCAACACAGGGAGAGGTGCAACGGACTTCCCTACTCCCCTAATCATGCTAAGCAAAAACTCCAAGATACTGTAACTCGTGACTTCGCCTCCCCGGAGTATCCATAAAATGTGGAGGCAGTTCAGGCCGATGTCGCTGACCTTCTCCTTCCCCAGGACGTTCCGACCAATCCACTGAGCTGCAGCCAGCTAGTTGGTTCTGAGGGATGCCTGGCGAACACAATGCGATCTCACATTATAGTTCCCTTCGGTAACTGTCACGTTCATCAATGGCTCTACCCCCATTATATTGGGACTCCTGCAACGTGATATCCAGATAAATTCTAGGCGGAATGCCTAGAATCTTAGCCAACAACCCAGTAGTTACTTCCTTCCTCCTCTTCGCCACCATAACAAAAATTCTAGTCCCCTCCACCTCCTTCGTGGTTGTAAAACCGTCGGACTAAGTCTTCGTGGTAAAAGGCTTCGGTCGAAAGTACCACAAGCTATTCCGATCTCATCGATCATTTCGTCACCGTGAAAACGGCGCCAAGTGGTCGCCAATAAAAGCTTGTCTCGCAAAATTCGGACATTATTGAGCCATTTTAGTGTTTGGAATGTAGTGGGGTTTAAATGGGATGTGGTGTTGGAATTTGAATCGACCGACTGAAGCAAACAATGGTGGTGGTGGCGCAAATGGTGGCTTGACGGCTTGAATTTGTAAATTTTCGTAGGTTTTGGTGATGTAAGTTGGTGGATTTGGTGGTGGTTTGGTTTTAGAGGAGATTTTGATTGGATTTTTGATGGTTGGCGTGGGTTAATTTGGTTTCTTTTTTTTTTTTTTTAGGTTTGGAGCTTTGGTGGTCGTTAATGGCGATTTGGAAGGATGAACGCCGATTGTTGGGGAAAGGTAAGGCGCTGGTGCTGGCGCCGGCGCGGTATGGGTTGGGGCCCAAGGCCAATTCGAAATTTTGAATTTTTGATTTTTCGCTAAACTTCAAAACTAAAATTAGATTCTACGGTCGGGTCGATTTTTTTGCGAATGAGATATGGAAATGATCAGGAGAGAATTTCCAATCCAATGATCCATAAAACACTCTATTCTGACAGTGGATGACATATAAGATAGTGGAAAATGCCTCGAAGTGCGTGCATAACGTACGTTATGCGAACGACTGAACTCTAAATTCATAGATTATGTCAACACGGATCGAAATACAATTAAACGGCCTAAGCAACTCTAATGGGATATAAAACATTCTAGGATGGAAACACGAACACCCCACCCCCAAACAAATTTTTTACAACAAAGTTTAGAAAATTTGTTTTTTAACAGTGGGTCTTTTAAAGTCAGAATCCAAGACTTCCTAGATTACTATGTTTATTATTTAATATATTTTTTTTTTCTCTTTTTTAAGGAAAAACAATAAGCAATAAAGACATAATTCACCCCATAGAGAAACATGAATCAAAAATCCGAGAAAACATGCAAGAGTGGAAAACGTGAATTATGTTAAATGTGGACTTAGGATCCGGTACTTACAGCCACACACTCCATAGGGAGGGCCCGGTTACCTTAATGGTGCATTCACCAATATCTAGAAATGAAAGGAATGCACCAATCGCAAAAAAAAATTGAGTCATTTATAGTCAGATACTCGAGACTTTATCTAAACATATGTATGAACATGCAGTTTATCATATATCAACAACCGAAATAGTTGTGGATCATTCCATAAATAAATATCACAGAAAACATATCCAAACACAATCAAGCACCAAGATTTCCTATGACGCAACCTAGTGAAATGAAAGCGAAGTCGGATAACCCTATAACGTAACCTAGCATGCACCTTCTTTTTCATTTTTGAATGAGAGGGTGTTCTAGTGAATAAGTGTGGAAAAGTGAATGGTTGTGGAGAATATGGTGGATATGGATAAGTTGTAGAAGGAAAGCATGTAAACAATGAGGATGTGGGTTTAGCACAAAACTCATTCATGGTGTAGGTAGGGACTGTCTCAAGTCTGAAAATGAAGGTGTCAAATGGTTTGTCCTTCTGAAGTATTTGTTTACTAGGTGGATTTAAAAAATTATGAAGCACAGGAGAAACAAAAGGATCAAGTGCAAACTCGAGATTCCTTTGAAAGGGTGGAAGGAGGGGAGTCGAGGTGGATGTTGTGCAAAGTAGTTCTTGATAGGGTGAATCATCACCTGCTCTAAGAAACTCATCGAATTCCTCATCTAGATTGGTCATATCCACGTTACTATGATAGTCCTCTATATCTTTGAGAAAGTCATCTATGTCATCCTCATCCGTAATATGTGTATCGACTAGTGTAGGGATGAAAATATTGGAGTCTGAACTTCCAAAGGAAAGAAATTTGGGCATATGATTATCAGGGAACGTGTTGTTGAAATAATCTCGAGCAAAGCTCTCGATCATGCTAACCTCTCCATCCATAGACGAATCGGGTAAATGTGTCTTTGTTTTAAAAACATTTACTTCAACAGCAAGATGGCCAAAAGACATGGACATTGAACCATCACGGCAATTAATGAGCGCATTGGCGGTTGTCGTTGAAAGGAAGGGCCCCTAAGATGATCGGACAGAGTCGTTAGCAACTTCTGTATCGAGGATTACAAAATCAGCCGGATAGTAGAAATCCTAAACTTTTACCAGCACATTTTCGACCACACCCTTAGGATACTTAATAGACCAATCAGCTAATTGCAACGTCATTTTAGTGGGTCTCATCTCGTCTAGACCTATTTGTTTATACAAATAAAACGGGAGTAAGTTAACACTAGCCCCCAGGTCTAATAACGCGGTTGTCGTATAGGAATCTCCTAATGTGCATTTACAAAGAGGGAGGACGACTGTGGTCCTTGTACTTAACAATTCCATTATGTTCAGATAAAGTTGGGAATTGTTCTATTAAAAAGGCGTCTTTTGGTATATTGGCCTTACGCCTAGTAGTACACAACTCTTTAAGAAACTTAGCATGGTGTGGTAGCTTTTTAATAGCTTCGAGGAAGGGAAGATTTATAGTTAGATTCTTGAAAACGTCCCTAATCTCCTCATAATTTGTATCCCTAGTTAACATGGCTAATTTTTGTGGAAACGGTGGTTTCTGTCTATATTTAGCAATGGTATTACCTGGATGTTTAACCGTGGCTTTCTGTTTCTTAGGTTGTGTTGTAACTGGTACCTCTATAGTGGTAGGCTCTTCGGTTTCTATTTTGGTATCTAGTAAAATAGCGGTGTAGGAAGACTATTGGTGGGGTAACTATAGGCATAGTTACTTTGTTATCAACCATTCTCGCCGAGCGGAGAGTGGTGATGGCATTTAGCTCACCTACATTTTCATATTCATTACTAGTATTATCGGTTACCTCAAAGGTCGGTTTGTTGTTTTAGGATTAGGTATTGCGTGACACGGAAACACACCTTTGGGTTGAGCTTTATCTTGAGCCATTTGTTGGGTTAAATTATTAACGGATTGTAGAAGCTATTGGTTAGATTGACCCATGGTTTGGAAAAGTTTTTGGCTCACTTGTATGAAGGTGTCAAGACGATCCGGTTGTGTGGGTGTAGTAGTCACGGGTGGTGTGACTGGAACTATTTCACGTGAATTATTTATGGGTGGATTTTGATAATTATTATTTACCGGAACGATACCTCTATTAGCATTATAATTATTATAACTACCTTGACCTTGTGCTTGTCCTTGTCGAGGTTGCACTTGGTTGTTATAATTATTAAAATTACCCTGACCCTATCCTTGTCGTGGTGGAGCTTGGTTAAAACTGTGCGTTGGCCTAACATATTGATTATTGTACCCTGGAGGTGTGACGTGTTGGTTATTTCTCCAACCGAAGTTGGGATTTTGTCTCCAAGGGGCGTTAGGTTAACTATTAATGGAACAAGCCTGTTCATAGGCTATAGGACAGTGGAAGTCGGGATGCTCAGGGCTCCAACAGAAACTACATGGATTTGAATTTACATTCATGACGGGGATAGGCTTTTGTTGAATAAAAATGGCCTCTACCTTTTTAGTGAGTGATTCGATTAGAGTTTTAAGCTCGGGATCGTGTTTAATTTCAAACATACCGGCGGCCTTAACTGTATTTGATGAACTAGCGGAGCGGTGGATATCGTCACTACCCCCAGTTGTTATTTAATTTTTAGTTTGATCCTTTAAAAATTTATAAGCCTCGGAGGCTCCTTTGCTTAAGAAACTACCCCCATTCATTATGTCTAGGACTTCTTTATGGTGGTGTAGAAGTCCTTTGAAAAAGGCACGAACTAACGTGTCTTTCGCTAAGTTATGATGTGGACACTTTATAAAGAGATCGGTGAAACGATTCCAAGCCTCTGAAAATGATTCATGGGGATTTTGTCGAAAGAAATGAATCTTGGAAAGCATCTCATCCGTCTTTAGGGGTGGGTAAAAATGTTCCATAAATAGCTGAACAAGTTTAGCCCACGAGTCCACAGAATTAGGCTTTGGGCGTTAACCAAGACTTTTATCGGGCTAAGGTGAAAGGGAATACCCTTAGTTTAATTTGTTCGCACCAACCGTAGGGATGGTGGAATGTTGTTAGGACTTGTTCAATCCTACGTAATAGCCGATAAGGTTTTTCATGGTCTAATCCATGAAAACGGGTAACAAATTAAAAATATTGGGGGATTCGAAATCCCCATCGGGTCCGCTAGAACGATGCAAGATTTGGGGCTATCGCCAGGCTTTGTAGAAGTCAAAGAGAGGAGTTTCTTCGCCTTCTTGAGGGCATTATATCGTTGTGTGTGTGTGAAATAGTAGCTAGAGGTGTAGTGGGTGGTATACTAGATAGACTTGTTTGTTGACGTTGTTGTGTAATTACGTTCGGTGTTTTGTTCGCCGGACCTTAATCTCATACAAGGCTAAGACCAAACTTAGCTAAACACGCCAACACTCCAAACAATTCGATATACTAGTATAAACCTCTAACGGGAGATCGCGAGGTGTGGAAGAAAGGAATACCTGACAAGCGTCTTTGCTTCGCTTTTATGAATAGCGTCTTGTTTCGCGTGTTCAGTGTATATAACAAGTTAGAACACTGAAAAACTTGAAAAATCAAAGTTCGAATCAAAACTGTAGAAATCCGGAAAAATCTAGCTTAGGCGCTGGTGCGCTTAGCTTTTAGGCGGTCGTCCCGCGTAACTTTCAAGTTACAGTGATTTAGGGTGGGTCGCGCTCCACATGGGGGCTGGTCGCTGCCGCTGTTACAGTCTTTCTTTTGGTAGCAGGTGCGTTCCGTTTGAAGCGCCAAAGCGTTTTTTTCGAACTTTTCAACGTCGAATCGAAAAACCACAAAGATGAATCAAACAAGGGTGGGTGGGTGAAATGGGACTTTAAGAAAAGTACTTACACTACGAAAACAATGCGAAAGTTAAACTAAGATGGCAGCGGCGCCATTTGATAAAACATAAAATTGATAGTTTACCTACAAAATGAACGGTGAACTCAAAACGTAAGTAAACTAAAACTATCTTGCGTGCCTATATTTATCAAAGTTTCTACTCTCAATCTTATAAGATATAGTGGAGTAGGAAATTCGTTCCACTCCTAGTCCTTCCGCATGTTGTGTTCTCTACGTATAAGTAAACTTAACTCTAAAGTCTAATGAGAGATTTACGAAATGGCAACTAGACTACGATGCAACTACCCACAAGATGCAACTAGTCGATTATTTAAACACTATGGGAATGCTACGTTGATTCTATGATAATAAGTTAGAGGGGGATTGATTCCACCTTAACTCGTCGACTTAATCCTACTAACGACGAATCGTCGTTATCCGAATTGAACTGCTTCGCAGAACAATCTGGTTACTCCTAATCCCTAATTACACATGGCATTTCTACCAATTCATAACTAGCATGTGAACAATTACACCCATTCTCATGGTGAACTAATCGTTTCTAGAGTGGAAAGGAAATTACGACGACTTTACGATAATCGGAATCAAGCCTTCATCAAGGTTTCTCAGCCCCCTCTAATGGAGATTTAGCCGAGAATCATTACGCAATCATTTCCGATTAAATTAAAACTAAACATAATATAAAGAATTGAATTTTATTAATCTAAATTAAACAATACTTAAATTCTAATTAATAACTAAGAATTGAATAACAAGTAATAAATGAAATTGGATCTAACAATTGTAAATGACAAGAATCGAAATTGACAAATAACTATTTTATTTATCAAACTAATTAAGAACAATGATTCTAAGAGTTTAATCTAAAACAAGAATTGAATATAAACTAAACTTAATTTAATTAAATAAAAACTAGATCTATAATTATCTATTGTTTTAGGTCTAACTAGCTACCATTAACAAAGAGTCAAGCTCTTGTTTTTATACTTTCAGATCCAAAAATCGTGCATGGGCTTGGAGCCATGTTTTGGGCCAGAGAATCAAGCCCAAAACCCAATTCTTTCAGTCCAAAAAGGCCTCTTCAGCTGCAGTTGACTTCAACAGAATTTTCGTCCACTTCTACTCCTCTTATTGGGTCAAGGCTTAGATCATTGGAAAGCTCTTTCCGAGCCGGTCGTTTTGACATAAGGTAGGCCCAATTCCGAGGTCTGAGTCCAAAGATACGGCCTTTGGAAATTCTACTAACTTTGTGTGCTATTTCTGCCCGCGTCGACTTTTCAGCTTTTGACCAGGCTTTAGAAAGGCTTTGTCTTCTTGAATCTTAGCCTTTAATCACAGAACTCCTTAGCAACCGACCTTTGCTCCTTTATCTCGCTAAAGTGGCACATTTCTGCACATAATGGACTTTGAAACCTGAAATGCATAAAAACACGTAATCAGTACTAACTCTTAATTATTACTCACATAATTGGTCTAAAAGTATGATGGTTAAGGGGTTAAAACTACAGTTTTGGGTTCTTATCAGGGTTCCAGGTCTTTAAGAAGAGGAAGAAGAGTAGGTATTAATCCCCGCTTTCACGCAATACCGAAAGCAAACGTAAGAGGATGAAACCAAAACAATGACTAGCGACAGGAGAGCCTCAAAGAAAAACAATGTAACATTTTAAGTAATCACCGGTGATGGAATCGATAGTCTTCTGCATGAAACTTGGTAGAATGCCACGGTGCCCACCGGATGTGATAGCAGTCAACACTGCTGCTTGGCGTGATCTATCTTGGCAAAGGGCAACCAATGCTAGAGTAGACAGAATTCGGATCTTTTCGGGAACCATATCTTCATAACTCGATTAGTACCATATGATTACCTATAGCAGGTATTATAATGTAACTGGCGTAAATTTTATCTAATAATCAACGTGTCTTTGTGCGTCAAAGGTCTCTGTGTACAGTAATTCCTCTCAATTTTAAGCTTATAAACAAAACTTTAGTACAAGTTTCAAAGCGAAGTAAAACAAGCCAACCGCCACTATAAATATTTCAATTTCGTTTACAACTAAAAACTGCGATATGGAAAATGGTGCTAATTATTATAAGATCTGAACTTATCACGGATGACAATCTATTATCAATTCAACATGTCAGTCCCTCCGTATGATATGGATGATCTCTAACAACATGCACACACTCTCCATTTTCGATTCCGGATCCTCAATGATGCATCCTCGAACCAAGACAAACCATTTTACCATCGGGGTAAAATCACCACAAGTGACAGTCTTTACTATGACCAGAAAACATATTCAAAAAGACATTCTTATCACCATTCCACATCCATTTGTGGAATCCTTCCGAACCAGCTAAGACCACATATCCTCTTGGATGCCACCTAACCCACTCAATACCCCTCTTGGACCTTCAAGTGTACACTTGAGACTACGAAGTGATGTCCCACACTTGAATAAGTCCATCAAACCCTCCGAGGCGAGGAGCTTCCCGAAACCAAAAGGCTAAACAAGTAACGGAGTCTCTATGCCCAGGAGCTCTTTAGCCCAAATCCCCATGACCAATCTCCATAAACAAGATAGGACAGCACATTCCACACAATCCCCTTCAATAGGGATATTATGTAAAACCCAGCGTCCCAGCCTATAAGAAGTAAGATCTGAAAGAATATATTAAAGGGATGGGTTAATGAGTACGGAGCCCCTTAATCCCCTAATTTAACTGGATTTACAGATATCGTCCACGAAGGGCACACGGAGACCCTCTTCTTGCTGTCTTGCCATCATTTCATGGAATTAAGGACTAGGGATGGAGGTCTAAAGATGATAGTACTCTGAAACTATGATACTCAGATACTCAACTACTATTTGTGAGAATAATGGAACTGCGGCTTTTTACTTCGTCAAAAAAAAAATGACCCTACCAGAAACAGAGTACTATTACAGCTCTAAGTTACAGAGTACTATTACAGCGGTACTATCAGAGTACTAACAGAAACAGAGTACTATTACAGCTCTAAGTTATATCCATTCATGGAGCAAAATACAAGGCCAGATCAGAGCTCATCGACAATTTATGGTAGCCGAGGGCCGGAGCGAGCGAGGCAGTCAGGCAGATAGTGGCTTTGGGCTATTTCCCACAGGATCGACCTTATTGTATTGATTAGGGACAGTTGCTTGCTTTGGCTTACTCAATAGGGGATACCCTGATCTTTATTTTCGGGTATGCGTCGAGGAAGCGAAAGATCACTCCACTTAAAAGGAGAGGAAGCTTTCAAGAAAGGAAGCCTTGGAAGGATAAGCGGCGAAGTCAAAGGTAGCAAGCAAAGGTTGTGAAAAGCCATGCCCGTAGAAGCTTTGAAAGCTATCTCTCAAAAGGGGTTTGGAACCGAACCCTGATGGAAAGGTGCCTAAAAGTGCCTACTACTAGACTACATTCAATCTCAGGTCGGAGCGTTCATCGTTATGCTTGCTAGTTCAGTAAAAAAAAAATCATAAATCGAAGCTAGATCAAGCTAGATAGGGAACCACATCATCTAGATCAAGATTACAAAAATACATCAATATATCAAGCTAGGTATCCTACACAATATCAAATATGCTTCGCAAACACACATACAATGATGAGCTTGATACTTACAATCTTTTGAACTACCTCCTTTGTGGCATCATCAACATATTCACCACTTTTGTCTTGTCGAGCTAAACGCCACAAAAGAGATCTATCATCTTCATCAATAGGTATCCCAGCTTCTATCTATTATCAATTACAAATAACCAAACCAACCAAGTAATATTAGATTACCTACGTTGGTTTTATCTAACAAACTTAAATATAATATCTACTTACCATCTTATCGACAAGGCCATCATAACCTAATTTGCTTAGTCGATGGTTATACTTGTTCAAGTTTCTTCTTTCCAATTGAATCTTGCTTAGTTCCTAACAGCCCAAATGTAAATAGTATATTAGTTTATCACACCTTAACAAAATTATAAATTTATTAGAAATGAAAATTCAAAGGAAATGACAGATATATACCTGGAACTCTTCCGATAACCTTATTTTTACAAATTTCTCCCAATCTTGCTTCTTAACATTGGATAGATTTTTGGTGGATTCATTAGATCGGGTCATCTATGTAAGGTATGACAAAAAATATTTTGTGCAATAATTCTTAAATTTCCGCCATATCTTACCACATTCTTTTGCAAATCCTTTTTTTCTTAAACTTAGGATCGCCTCAAATTTTTCCTACAAATAACCAAGGCAGAGATGAGTCTACACTTCTATAAAGACAACAATAATAATTCAAAATCAGTATAATAGGCAAAACAACCGCTTACCAAAGACTTGAATCCCATACATCATCTTTTATTTGCTTGTCAACTTTTCGTCCGGTTTGGGTATTTTCAACTAGTGGAACCATATTTTTAACTAGTGTGCCAACCCAATTACTGAACTCGCCGAATAAATGCACCTTTGATCTTTCCTTTTCGCATTAAACTCCACCACAAGCTTACCTTTAAAATGCTTAGTGAGTGAAAGCTTTTTAGCTTGACCCCTAACACTTGTAATATTGTCACCTTCCTCGATTGGATGCTTCCTTTTTTTCTGAGATGATTTGGCACTTGTTTTTGGATCCATATCTAACTAAACCTTACAAAAAAAACTATAGAATAGGAAAATCATTAGAAGATGACATGATCAGTAGCAATAAGCATGTCTATGGCAAAAACTTCATATCATAATTTGAACAGAACCAAAATAATCGTAAGGACAATACATAAATGACAAAAGTTGGTCACAATCTCTTATTAACAAACCAAATATCGATTCCACCACAAAAAACAATGAAAACTAATAAATCAAGAAGTTTCTTTATGCTCAACCCAAGTGCCCTCGCAATCTTCACGGACGTAAACTGACTGAGATTCGTCATTAACATCCAATGAGTCAACATTTGGCAATTCAACAAAATTGTCATCTCCTACATGAGCATCAACGAGCTCATCATCGTTATCGTTGTCGTATTCGTGAAAGCATCTTTGAGGAGATTCTACAACAACTGACCACGTTGGGTCAAGTTGATCAGGTACATAGAAAACTTGCTCGGCCTGAGAAGCTAGGATGAAGGAATCAGATTTATAGCCAACTCTACCAAGATCCACTAAAGTGAAACCCATGTCATCCTTCCTAATTGCATTCTTGCTATCAACCCAGTCACACTTGAACATTAGAATCTTGAAATTTGTATAATCAAGCAACCATATTTCAGCAATAACAACCGTAGAAAGACATGTTTCAAAAATTGGGTTTTGATCCTTTGGCGCTTTGAAACCCGTGGTGTTGTTCTTTGTCAAACTCACGCCACTATTTTGATTTACTCGTAAAGCGCCTTGCCATTTTCGTGGCAAAACGATAACCATTAGTGACATAGGTAGAATATTTGTAAACATGTGCCAAAGGCCCCTTCGATACCCACTTCAAGGTGTTTGACACCTTGTTGTCGATTCCCCTCTCGAAAGCAAAAACCTTGCATTGTTGTGTAAACATTTTAGTCCTAATCTAAGTTAAATTAACATACAAAAATAACAAAAAAAAAAAAAAGACCAATTTATAATATACCTTGTCTCTAAGCCAATCACTAAATGAGCGATTGTGTTCAGCATGCAACCATGTGGGTTTTTTTTATTTACGAGGTTGTTGTTCCTTCAGATAGTTCATATGTTCTCTATCATGTTAGGCCACAAAATAAACTAGTTAGCTATCGGAATCCGAAACCAAGGAACTAAAATAGACTTTTAAAGTGAACAACTAAAGAAACCTTACTCGATGTAAGGCTGAACATCTCTTGTGTTTTGCAACACATAGAGATGTGCCTGGTCCAATGTTTTTCTATCTACTTGACTATGGGTACTTCCTCGGAGAAGATTTCCAGATGATATCAAATCTATGGTAGTGTTATCTTTACGGAGAGGAATCCCAATTGCATCTAAGTCAGGTAAGAATTCGCTACAAAATTCAATTGCTTCCTCTGCAATGTAATTCTCAAAGAATACAAGCTTTCGTCGATTGCGATTAAGATAAAGCCCCTTTAACACGGTCATGTACCTAAGAGATTGAACAATAGTAATGTTTATAAAGAAAAGCATTAAGAAATATTGAAGGGTAATATATAATTCATTGTACCTCTCAAATGCATACATCCATCGGTAGAATACAGGGACCACAAAGATCAACTTTCTCGACAAGGTGCATCGTTAGATGAATCATAACGTCGAAAAATGATGGTGGAAAATACTTTTCCAAAAAAAACATACCGAGGAGCACAATGTCTTCCTGAATTTGAGGCAATTTTTCCTTATCTATTACTTTCGAAAGCAAATAGTCTTAAAAAAGAACATAGCCTAATAATTGCACATCTCACATTCTTTGGCAAAATTGTTCTTATTGCAACCGGAAGAAGTTCTTTGCATCAAAACATGACAAATCGTGCGACTTCATATTTTGCAGTTTTAGATCTTGCATCGAGACAAGAGGCCTAAAATTCAAGAGTATCCACTTGGGACTTTTAACTCATGCAAAGTTTTGCATAGTCTTTTTTCTCATCTCTAGATAGTGTGTGACAAGCCGGAGGCAAGAACGATCGCTTTTCCCCAATTGTTGGAGCCAATTCTGTCCTTAGACCCATTTCTTGGAGGTCATGACGAGACTTAATGGTGTCTTTATTTTTACGTGGAATGTTAAGTAGGGTCCCAACAATGCTGTCACATACATTTTTCTCTCGTGTGCATAAAATCCACATTATGTCGGAGTTCTAGATATCTCTCGATATGGAAGCTAAAAAACTGATTTCTTCTTAAAACAATTGGTAGCACCCATAATGGTTCCCTTTGTTCCCCATATGACTTTGATCCCTTCAACTTCTTCTAGTACTTTCAAACCAGTTAAGGGTTCATGTGCCTCCCGCAGCTCTGTTTTACCATTGAAGGCTTTTTTGTCTTCGATGGATGGATGATAGCGGAAGAAATCTTCTATTGGCTGTGTATACGTTCTTCCCAGAGTGCTTAAGCCTGGTTGAGGGGCGTGCCCTCGCCGCATAAATAGGACAAGCAAAATAACCTTTCACAAAGGCACCCCGAAAAGATTGCTATAATGCCAGGAAGATTATTGATTGTCCATAACAAAATAGCTTTAAGTATAAATGATTCATGATGGTACACATCATAAGCATCCACCCCTATCTCCCACAAAACATGTAAGTCGTCAACCAAGGGTGCCAAGTAGACGTCGATATTGTTTCGAGGTTGATTTGGACTGATATCAACATCGTAAGCATCATATACTTTCTTTTTATGCATAGCCACGGTGGGAGGTTGTATGTGACCAAAGCATAACAGGCCATAAACTATACTTAGTACTAAGAGTGCGGTGTGGATTGACTCCATCGGCTGAAAGTGCTAGGCGAAGATTTCTGGATTCTGCTGCAAATTCTGGATATTTTTCGTCAGCCAACTTCCATGTTGGAGAGTCTATTTGGGTGGCGATCTTACCATCAACCACCCTTTCATCGGCATGCCATGTCATTGACTTTGATGTTTGGGCAGATTGAAACATCTTCTTGAATCTTGGAATTGGTGGAAAATACCACAAAACTTTTTTTCGGTACTCCACCGATTTGTTGGTCGCTCTCTTGTTCTCTGTATATCTTGAGACTCCACAAATAGGGCACATAGTTTCATCTTTGTATTTATCACCCCTATAGAGTATACAATCATTTGGACATGCATGTATTTTCTCGTACTTCATCCCATAAACAGATAATGTCTTCTTGACTCCATTCAAGGATTTCGCAAGAGATTTGGTTGAGGAAGCATCCGTCCCGCCCAAGCTTCAATAACTTCAAAAACTTGTGTCGGACCACCCACTATTTGCTTTTCGGATTAAATAAAATGATAACTATTGATAGCTTTGTGAATTTTGAGCAACCCTCGTACAAAGGCGTTTCGGCATCTTCAAACAATTCTTTAAATTTCTCGGGATCAGTCGTATAATGGTCCTCTGCAGCCTTCGCCATTTCTCTCATGCGTTCAACATCTTCAGGAGTCTCAATCTCATCATAATATCCAACATCTTCAGGAGTCTTAGTCTCATCATAATGTCCAACATCTTCAGAAGTCTCAACCTCATCATAATGTCCAAAAGTGTCTTGTTCTGTAAAACTAGTCGGGTCTCGGAAAATAGAGAGCTTTAAGCCATGAAACCGCCAAATAGTGTAACCTTGGCTAATACCACGTTCGAAAAGATGATTTTCGACCTCGGGTCTTTAGTTAACTTCGTTGATATTTGAACAATCTCTACATGGACAACATATGAAACTTCCTTCTTCCTTTCCAACACTAATTAACCTTTCAACTCCTTGAATATATTCGCTTGTTAACGGTCCTTGGACATCCAAGACTTATCCATATCGTAGCAAAATGCAACAAACCGATCTCTTAAAGAAAACAGAGTCAAAAAAAATCAAGTACAAAGACCACACATTCAAAAATAAAGTATCATGGCAAGATGATATCAACACATGACACATTAGTAGGAAAAACATTAAGTAAGTCTAAGATGATATGATAATTGTATTATGCAAAATCAAATTACAGTGGAAATCTAACTAACCAATTTAGGCTACTCTCAATAACCAAATAGAAGCTAAGAAGCACGGATACCGACCGCGAGCATTACGATATCTGCTTGACACGGCATTTTTCAAAAATATAGGAAACGGATTCGTCTTGGACACGTTTGAATAATATATATATATATATATATATATATATATATAAACCCAATAACAAAAGGAAAAGGTCCATAATTTTAAAAAAATTTAATACCTAACATGCATATGCTCATCAAAGCCATTATCTAAAAGTTCTATTTAGCGACGGTTTACTATAAAACGAAGCGAGGCGTATGCCTCACAGAGGCAGAGGTGCAAGCCCGTCCATCCAGGGAAAAAACCTATCATGTGACATTATAAAACTAAACCAGATGGATAAATTGATTACTATTTCCTTAAACTTTATCTTATCAAGACATTAGCTACCACACATTAATTCAAAAGCACACAGTCCAAACAAAGTCACCACTAAGCAACGATATATAGATGATTTGGCATCATAAAATTGTTATAATAAAGCGGACTCAATAAAGATCGACATCTTTAAAGATCGATACAAGATACAAACAAAATCACCATTAAGCAAAGGCAAATAGATAATGGCGTCTTATAACTATTATATGAACTCGACTCAAGGATCACCAAATCTTTAAAGATCGATGAATTGAGGGTGGATCACGATATACTAAGTATAAACCTAAGTATCATGCATTGAGTCCCTTCGGCTTCAAGGACCTCATGGTGTATTAGGACTTATGAAACTCTCGGGTTTCAAAGCTTGAACTCCTTTGAACATTGGGGAATGCAAGAAGCCGGTTTTAACCAATATCTATGAAATTCTGTTTTACCAAGTTTATAAGATAGAGTATGTCATTATAACTATATAACTATAAACTATGTCAACCAACTATGAAGTGAGAACTATAAGATTCCTTCCTAAAATAATACAATATAATTGTAAACTGAAAAGAAACGAATGATATGTGTTTGAGTTTTATAGCTAAAACCGTATAGAGACATCCATAAGTCAAATGTAAGAATAGATGGCCCATAAGATGACTAAGCTGTTCAACAAAGGTGACAAAAGGTGTGCAACTTTTTCTCGCAGACCAAAAAGATACAATGGAGCAATTTGCTATATAAACAACTTAGAATTTTCTGTTCTGTGCTTAAAGTCAAATGGATTAGTCCTTGACTTAACTAGCATAAATTGGACTGTAAAACATATGAGATTGATAAACAAAATAATTTTTCAAAAAGTTCATCGAGTTTGACAACTTTGGTATAGACATATATGCATCATAAACATAACCAAAGATAGAAATCTCAAAGCAATCACGACATCTAATTAATCTCTAAAAACAAAACAATTATCCAATAAACTTTGACATTTAGCAAAGTATAATTACTTCCATCAAATAAATCAATCCATAATGTAACTAGCATTCATAGGAAAACCAAATAACTAAACAAATGACAGCAGAGGGGATTTCAAACGACACAGTTATTAGATCACTGTGACATTTAACAAGCACAATTTTCAAGGAGTTACCTGAAAATATCGGCACCATCAAGCATAAAAATCCCGGGCTCCTCACCGTCTTCCCCATCAAGAACAACTACATTACCCAATCTCCTCCCTCTCCTTCTTCCCCACATATTCTCAATCTCTCCACTTCCCACCACTCTTCAACTCCAAAACCACACCATCTCTATAATACTCATCCTTTGGAAAAACCCCAAAACCTGTCCTCGACTCACCATACCAACCCATAACCCAAAACTCCATCTCCTCACCATTCCCAACTAAAACCCAACACACCATTTCGAAACCTCGGTAACCCATCCATCTCCACCCACTCATTTTTCTCCACATCATATCTCTCCACTGAACTCATCCTACTTCCAATTTGCCCCAAACATAGCATGTCTAGACCCCGCTGACCACAATAATCCCCCCATTGACCGCCGCACACGCAAAACTCCCCTGAGCCAATAACATAGGTGATAAACACACCCAGTCATTGGTAAACATATCAAACCTATATATCGAGCCAGACGCCGATGGGCGGTCCATAGGAAACGACCTGGCGTCGAACAACGAGCCGCCAATTACATGTGAGGAGGGGCTATCCCCCGCGTATCGGAAATTACTATTCTGGCGTGTCCCCGACGTGTCGGAAATTAAAATTTAATTATAAAATCTAGATACTCTAAATTACACTGTATAGCAGAACGTGACAACAATATTATCTAGTGTTCAGATTGAATGCAAGCTATGGTTATAAACTTATAATGGTGCTTAAATCAGTTTCTTGACCAATTCCCTTTCATTCAATCTCAAATTTATTAATCAAAGTTTACAATTTCGTTTTTTATCAAAATTTACGTTTTGTTTCCTGTATAGACTCAAAGATTCAACAACAACAAATACAGAGTGCTATAATAGACTCAAAAACAAAACTTTGATCAGATTAATTTTCAATAGCATCCAAAACATAGACAATTAAATAAAAACGAAAAAAAAAAAAAAATATTACCTTTTTTTTTCTTGCTTTGAGAGAGAGAGAGAGAGCTGGAAAGTTTAACCAGGAGAATGACACCAGACGAGAGATGGGTGAGGAGCGTAGCGCGTGGTGCAAAGCGCCCGGTGAGAAGTTGGGAGGAAGAATCTTGTGATTCTGAGACGAGTTTTCTTTTTCTCGTTTCTTTTCTTCTGGTATTTTTCTTTTTTAACCTAAGTGATGAGTATGAAGGGATTTAAACGACCTTCAGTTTCTATTTCTATTCCCTTTCTATTCCTTTTCCTTTTAGGTTTAGTTGTTTTTAGGTTTAGTTGTTTTTGGGAGGGAAGTTAAAAATATAGCCGCGCACCCAAAATCAAGACTTTGAGTTTCATGGCATACGAAGTAATTATTCATATTCAGTATTAAATTACTTTCATTACTTTCATTGTCGCTTATTTATTTCGATAATTTGTTAATTTTTGTTTTCGTTTGTTTTCGATATTTTTACACCCAGATGTGACACATCAAGGCAAACCACTAGTGTCACTTTCAAATAATGGGACACAAAAAATAAAATTACTTGTGTCACTTTTCCTAGAAGTAACACATCAGCCCTCGTTCTATAAAAAAGTGACACATCAAAACTCTGTGTGTCACTTTTTTCTAGTAAGTGACACAAGACAAAAAAAATAAGTGACACAAAAAGCCCTTCTTTTAGTAGTTGTCAATTTCGCTTTTGTCATTTACCATTGTTTAGATCTAAATTCCTTTATTACTTGTTATTCATTTCCTAGTTATTATATAAGATTTCAATTATTGTAGATAAGTTGCATAAAGATAGAATTTTTATATGATGTCTAGTTTTAAATCAATGGGAAATGATAGTAGTATGAATCAAGGCTAAACCTCCATTAGAGGGGTTGAAGAAGCCTTGATGACGCTTGATCCTTGTTAAACTTAGAAATCGTCGTGATAATTATTCCACTCTAGAAACGATTAATTCACCATTAAAATGGGTTTAATCACTCACATGCTAGTTATGAATTGGTAGAAATGCCATGTATAATTAGGGATTAGAATTACTATTTTGATATGCTAAGCATTCAATTTGGATCTGACGAGTCTTTGTTAGTAGGATTAAGTCGAAGTTAAAGGTGGATTCAATTCCCTTTAATTCTTTATCTAGATTCAACCCCCTTAGCATTCTATCATTTCGTTATTCGTAACTTGTTAATTGAATTCACCTCGTAGTATAGAATTCCCCTCGTAAATCTCTCATTAGACTTAAGACCAATTAATTAGACTAGAAAACATTCCATGTTAAAGAACTAGGAGTGGAACGAATTTGTTACTCCACTCTATTTCGATAGAATTTAGAGTAGAAAACTTGATAAACCTAGGCACGTAATAAGTTTTAGTTTACTTACGTTTTGAGTTTTATCGTTCATTTCGTAGGTAAACTATCATTTTTATGTTTATCATTAGTTTAGATTTAGTTTTGCTCGAGGGCTAGCAAAATGTAAATTTGGGGGCAATTGATAAGCACGTAAATGTTACATTATTTACACCCAATTTTATATCGGTTAGTCTGTTTAATTTATTCGTTTGACTTAATTAGTGTGTTTTCGGTGATTTTGTAGGAATTGAAGCGGACTTGATTAATAGTGCCGATATTGGCAGGAATCGGAATGGTCAGTACGGGAGTTCAGGATTTGGTTGCCTTAGATTTTTCAGTTCAACAGGTGCAAGTATTGGCGAATACATTGTCTTTGTTTGATATGGATCGGCTATGGTTTGGGTTATTGGTTTGAACCTTGTTATCTTGGGCCCAACTAAGCAACAAAGGAATAAAAGGTAAATGACCCATGAGCTTAGTGCACCCAAGTGACCAAAGGCCAAACACCAAAGCCCAACTAATAGCAAAACCCACATAACTAACTAATGGTCATACCATTCACCGTCCATCTTAAAGCACCTTATCAGTATCCACCCTTTCTTTCTCACGAACAGGAGCAAAGTTTCTCTCATATTCCCGCGACCAAATCGAACCAATCAACCAAACCAATCAAACCCCACACCATCATAACCCATCAATCATTCTTTCCATACAGACTAAACCACCAGATCATATAAGCATTTCCAATTCCAGTATTTCCATTAATAAATCAAAACCAAAACAAACCCCCAGCACGTCTCTTTCCAATTTGGTGAATCCCGAAAATCTCGAGACCGAAAGGGAAACTTCTAATTCTATTCTACCACTTTCATGATTGAAAAAAAAAGGGATAAATAATGAGGAAAAAGGAGTGGGAGGATTCAGAGAGACCGGAAGAACGAGAACACCGAAAATTGGAGTCGCTCTAAGATCGAGATCGAGAACAGACGAGGACGAAACCAGACAAGCACATCAGGATATCGGTTTTACTGATGACTTTATTTTCTTCTATTCTGGTTGTTCGAAATACCATGTGTAGCTAACTCTAGACTAGGACAGACGAAGTATGGAATTGGTTATTTGTGTTTGGGATTATTGGTTCTCTGATTTTCAGTATACTTTATTTTTATATAAAATCTTCACTGTTCATGATTAATTAGCAAAAGGTTTAGTCTTTCATATGGTATGTGATGCATGCGATATTGTTTGGTCACTTTTGTTATTAGTTAAACACGTTTTTACTATTTAAGTCCAGATTGTGTACTATTCGTGCTGTAAGAAGACGAATATTTATGTGACCTTGACCTTAGTGTTGAACTGTTAGGAGACACTTATCGATTAAGAGTTACCACGTTCATATCATCGAGACGGCAGTCAATACTCATTGCCAATGCCGCTCACATAAAAACTGAAATAGAGAATCCAATCATACAAATACAAACAATGGTTTAAGATGGAGTCATAGTCCTAGTATTCTCTCCACGTAACAGAAACCCAATTATTTAGTATATCTCCGTTTTAGACCGTAGTTAAGTAAAATAGTTTTAGTAGTAATCAATTCAAATCAACAAATATTGTTCGAATTAGGTTAGGTAATATTTTAGTATTCAATTGTCCCTAAACAACAATCCATGTGGGATCGACCTCGTTCTTGCGCCCTTATTACAATAGACCTTGTGCGCTTGCGAGTTTTATTATTATTAAAGTAGGGTTTTATTAGTCTATTTATTTATTCCGATTAAATTCCTATCATTAAACCATCTCCTAATCCCCGCAACACCTAATAAAGACCTCTAGCTCAATTAGGAATAGGTTAGTGTGATAGTAAGTGGCAGATGTGTTTGATCGAACCCGGCTTCCTTGTGTGTCATTGAGATTGTAAGGTAAAGTGTGCCTTTGCTTAATCGGAGTAAGCGAAACTTGGCAAAAAAAAATCGAGTGTTTTTGTCTTGACATTTATGTGAGAACCTACTTAAGGACGTTATTCCGAGTTTTCATAAACGGACCTGCTAATGCATTTCATAGTATTACTCATTGTATATATGTTTATTCGTAAATGATTGATTATTATGCATATATTAGCTTAGGTTTCGACTCGATTATTCTGTATTCATTGTTAAGTGAGATGTATAGATAATTGAGGCATAAATAAGGAAACAATAGTTTTATTTCTTAGTTGTTGTAGTATAGATGAAGTTTGTGAGTACCTTCACTGGAAAACTCTCACGAGGCTATAACTCGTCCAATAGGGACTTCCTAGTGGTTTAAGGCCTTGTTGCATATGGTCAATACAATCGCACTCAGCGAAACGAGAGTAGTTAGAACTCTATTTTTGGTTACTTATGCTAATTTCTCATATTTGCTTGAGGACAAGCAAAATGCTGTTTGGGGGTGGTTTGATAAGAGCCCAAAACTGTAGTTTTAATCCCTTAACAATAATACTTTTAGACCAATTATGCAAGTAATAAATAAGAGTTAATGTTGATTACGTGTTTTTATGTATTTCATGCATTGGAGTCAATTATGTGCATAAATGTGTCACTTTTGCGAGATAAAGGAGTAAGAGTTGGTTTCTAAGGAGTTCTGTGATTAAAGGCCAAGATTCAAGTATAAAAAGCCTTTAAAAAGCCCGATCAAAGCTGAAAAGTCAAAATCAACGCGGGCAGAAATAGCGCACAAAAGTCAGCAGAACTTCCGAAAACCGTATTTTTGGACTCAGACCTCGGAATTAGGCCTACCTTATGTCAAAACGACCGGCTCAGAAAGAGATTTCTAATGGTCCAAACCTTGACCCAATCAGAGGAACAAAAGTGGACAAAAAAATCTGTTAAAGTCAAATTTAGCTGAGAAGGCCTCTGTGGACTGAAGAAATTGGGTTTTGGGCTCGATTGTCTTGCCCAAATCATGGCTCCTCAGCCCATGCACGAAAATGTGGATCTGGTCTCCTCCATTTCAACACACAAGACTTAACTCTTAAGCATTCTAATTTGTAGGTAGCCATTAGCATATAGTTTTAGATCTAGATTTAAACTCCATTAATTAATTAGTTTTTACTATCTTGTTTTAATTTAGTTATTGAATAAATTGTTATTTCTTCATTAGATCAATAAAGTTAGTTAGTTTTTCATAATCTAGTTTCATTTTCTATTAATTATTTAGTTTCAATTCATAGATTTAGTTATTTGTCATTACTAGTTTCAATTAATTCTTGCATGATTAGATTTCCATTTGAATTCAAATAAGAAAATTTAGAATCTTTATATCATGTCTTGTTTAAATTCAATTGGGAATGATAGTTTAATGACTCTAGGCTAAACCTCCATTAGAGGGGTTTGAGGAAGCCTTGATGAAAGCTTGATTGTTGTTAGCGTAGAATAGTCATAATTTTTCATTCCAATCTAGAAAGTAATTAGTTCACAATGAGAATGAGTTTGATTGCTTCACATGCTAGTTGTTAGTTGATAGAGATTACCATAAACAATTAGGGATTAGAAACACCCACTACAAGAGACAAGGCTTTTAGCAACGCTTCTAAGCGTAGCAAAAAATAGCCTAACCGTAGCAAAAGAGCTTTTGCTACGCTTTTTTTGGTGTTGCCAAGACGTTGTAGCTTGTGGCGAAACAAAAGATAATGGGCCTCGCTTCAAGCGTTGCCAATACTCAAACTTTTTTACAACACAAGAAAGCGTTGCCAAAGGCAAAAAAGCGTAGCAAATAATATTTTTTGAGTTCTCATTTCTAAAATATATAATTATTTATAAAAAAGCATTAGCAACAGTATAAGCGTAGTAGAAAGAGAACAATAGCCACATTTTTCAAAGCGTTGCAAAAAGTATCACATTAGCAACGCTTGAAGGCATAGTAGAAAATTAGTTTAGTTTCATATTTAATCTAGCTTTGGCAATACATTGGGCGTTGCAGAAGGTGGTTTGTAAAGATATTTGGAGCAAACATTAACAATGCTAGAAAACATGGCAAAAAGAGAAAATTGCTAATTATTCATTTTTCATTAGCCATGCTTTATAGTGTAGCAGAAATTTGTACACTTTTACCTTGTTTTAAAATTGATCTAACCCACTTTTTCTTTTGCTCCATGCTTTTCCTGTTTTTGAATTTCTAAACATTTATATGAAACAAAACACTAAACCATCAAACAAACTCTAATCCAACAAAATATTTTTATAAGTTCAGCAAAAAGAAGTTATACACTTAATTATCCAAAGTTAAATTATCCAAAATGTTAAAGCCTAGCTATTGGACTCGCTCCCAAAAATTTCGACCAACTTGTTGCATTCATTCATTGAAGGGAACCAAAATCCTAGCTTGATCACATCGTTAACAACTTAACACATTAGCCCACTTAAATTCTGCAATATGAAAGAAGGTGGTGAGACTCGAATATAACTTGATATAAAATAGCCATAAATGCACCCATATACAAGGTAACCAAGTAAACTAGTCATTGACAAATTACATACACGATTTTTTTAATTAAAATAAAACATCAGTATGTATGATAGCTGAATGCAAAATATATAAACACCTAGAATAATTTGAGCAAAATATATATGATCGTCATCAAAGAAGTTGGTCCTGCTACATATGTCACTTGCAAGTAACATTTATATGTCCATTCATTGTTATTTTTGACATATGATGTGCTACCAACAAATTAAAGAGAACTTAAGCTTCAAGTTCAACCTACAAGGACTATACGTACAAGACAATAATTTCTGACACGAGACACCTTAAGCTTCTTAGGCAGCCTCATTTTGTAATTTTCCTAGATATACCATGCTCATAGAAATAAATAAAAATGAAATATCATAAAATAAATAAATATCATACTCAAGCGGTCTACTATTTCAGTTCACCCAACTAAATAAAACATGTCCTATAAAATACAATACAATGGTGTGTCTTGTTTTAACTAAACATCCATGCAAACTAGTGTTCTGTTTTGACCCCACACAAAGGCATAGGAAAATTGAAGGTGTATGACACATTAATTGTATATTAACCCTCGTACGACACCACTTTTACTCACGAGAAATACTACAATGGAATAACTAACACTTCAAATGAGAAACCTAAAGCCATAAAATATACAAAAGGAATATTCATACCACACGAACATCGGCGAACTGCGACATGAGAAATTCTAGTTTTGCTTCAGAAGAAGATTTCCAGCTCTTCAACCCTAAAGTTAGCATCATGTAAGCGAGAGGTGAGCTCCTCAACACATTGCTCCGACTCATGCGCCTGTCTCTCAGTTGCCTTGCTCTCCTCCTAAGCATGATGATCTCATTTTATAGTTTGTAATACAAACAACAATTATCTTGCCAACACTAGACACATTGGTTGATTGTGCAGCTGAGTTTGGCACCAATTGAGGTTGCCCACTTGTAGCTCTCAAGGATCATCCACCTGGTCCCATGACTTAAAAAAAAACATATGTTCAAATAAACTATCACAGCACACATGTATATATTATAAATTAAATGGCCACATCAACAAATGCTATAAGAACACCAAATTAGTAAGTGTGATAAGCTAAGTCGACATGCATACTTAATAAAAAAAAATTAGGAGCCATTGTAGTATATGCTATAGGAATACCAAGTCAGTTAATGTTATAGTTTTCTAAGTCAATATCCACACACGTATGATAGGCAAAGATTGTAATGTGGATCTTACCTCCATATCTAAAACATGACTTGACAACTAGACACTATGGCATCCAAGGAAAAAAAAAACAACCAAAAAATAAGGCATTTCTATGTAAGTTTGCATCACATGGACAACAATTAAATCTAACACATTATTTTCTTCAAAACAGTAAAATGAGTGGTAACATCATATTCCAAGTTGAAATACAAACAAATTAACACAAGGTTCCAAAATTAATTCATGGCATAAAACAAAGAGATTGAAATGAAAATAAAAACAGTATCAAACATGATATACAATAGGTGAGGTTGTTTTTAGCGTGATCCAATGCACAAAATCAGCCTTGCTAAGTTATGATGAATACAAGAATGCAAAAAAGAAGTGTCCTTAAAAGCCATACCAAATCAACAAAAAGAAAAGAGGTCGGAAACCACCATACAAGTCATAGATATTTTCCAGTTCAAATGGTATACAATCGAACATATTGGTACTTACCATTTTTTAGAACATTTTGAATCATTTTAGAGCTATACTTTCCTTTCACAGTTGGAACAAGAAAAGGGTTTATTTACTATTCTACAAAACTTGCTCCAAACTCTAATGGTTTCAATGCAGTGATCCTATTAAATGCAAGACACATTTTACCAATCAATGAGAGAAAATTAGGGGGAAAAAATACAGTTTATTGATATTGAGGACAAGCTTAAATGTCTGGAATTTTCAAGACAAAAAGGTAATAGGAGCACATTCTCACAGCAATTTAGAATTTTGTTTGCCTACCAAAAATCACTAAAGACAGAAAATAATAATAATACTCTATCGATTTTTTTCAAAGGGGGATACCAGTGCCAAAACCTGGTACCCAAACTTAAACACAATACACATACCCAACTTAACCTGATTTTTTCTTCCTCTAGCTAATTAAAAAAAATTAAACCAAAACCTAACCAAATGTTCATTTTTTTTTTCTTCCCTTTGCACAACTTCTTCATTATCACCAGTGCTAAACCAGATATACCCAAATGAAGCCAACTGTTCATTCTAAGTAAACAATACCAATAAAAACACTAACATTGAACACATTAAACCAAAAATTCAATCAACTCACATCCTGAAAATTATCATCATATCAAACAACCCAGCTGTTCATTATTCTACCTAAAAGGTTTAACAATCTCATCAGAAATTTCAATAATAATAAAAACAAACGCAACGATGGGATAAATGAACCACCTTGAAAGATTTTGAAAATTACCTGAGTCGAAAGCTTCAAGCTTTAGTCGTTTGAATAACCTGAAAGCTCAATCATATGAAAAATAAGAAAAATCCAAAACCCAAAAAATATAAAAGAGTGAAAAGTTGGAATTCTGGAAAAAAAAAAATATGAGAGACTTATGGATTTCAGTACCTGGTGGTGCCATGGTGGATACTTGGATGTAGTGGTGGAGGTGAGTGCAGGTCCAGTGGTGGAGATATATCGATGCGGTGGTCGAGAACGAAGAGTGAGGAGTTAGAGCGAAAGAGTGAAACGTGGGTTTCTGTATTCTTTTTCTTTGTTTTTCTTTGCTTCTTTAATTTTTTGAAATTTTGGGAGTGAAATTTTGAGCGCCAATACTGAAATTTTCAGCGCTAAATAACCAAAGCGGGGCACGACAAATAGATGTTGATTGTAAATAGCATCCGCAACAGTTTAAAGAGTGGCAGCTATTTTTTACCAATTTGGCAGATAACATCGGCAACACATAACTAAAGCATGGGTAGAGATAGTCCCTTAAAAAAAAACTTCCAAATATTTGGAGTATTAACAACGCTTGAAAGCGAGGTAGAAACAATAAATCACTTGCTACGCTTAAAAGTGTAGCAGATGTTGTATCAATGAAATTAAAAAATATAATTTTCTTTTATGAAAATGCAAAATATCATTTGCCACCCCTCAACCCGTTGCCAATAGCACCAAACATTTGATTCTACAAAGTTAGATTAGTTACGCTACTAAGTGTAGCAAATGCTATAATTTGCTACATTTTTAAAGCGTAGCAAAAAATTTCGTAGCAAAAAGACCCATCTCTTGTAGTGACCCAATTGCTATGCAAAAGCATTGCAATTCGGATTACGACGAATTTTGCTAGTTAATTAAGTCGAGTTAAGATGGAATAAATCCCTCCTAATTCCTTATCATAGTGTCAATTTAGCATTTTGTAGTTGAATTATTATATCTTGTTAGCATAATTTGCACGTAGTATAAATTCCATCATACTCTCATTGACTTTGGATAGACTAATAACCTTAAGAAACATTGAATACTAAAGAACTAGGAGTGAAACGAATTTTCTACTCTAAACGTATTGCATTGATAAGAGAGTAGAAAACTTTGATAATTAGCATCGTAAATAGCTTTAGTTTTACTTGCATTGAGTTTAATCGCTTATTCGTAAGTAAAACTATCATTTTACGTTTATCATAGACACCCGTAGTTGTTGAGTTCCACCTCTACGAACATAAGGTCGTCATGGGGACAAAAATATTCATACCATTCAACAAACTAGTAGGTCTAGCAAATGAAATAGGAACAATATGAATAGGAGAACCTGGTGGTGTAGTCATTTCTATTCTGAAATAGAAAGACACTTTGTTATTCTTTAAAACCAAAAAAGAAAACAGAGACAAATTATATTCAGTAAAGAATATACACTAACAAACTAATATGTGAACTTGCTTCTGTTTGAGAGAGAAATAATGGAACACCTCTGGTATAATGAGTGGGCGTTAGTTGAAAGTACCTTTTCAGTAAGAGACAAACAGTGTATGAGATGTCCTTTTTAGAAGGTTCAGACTTGGAAGGTATGAAAAGTACCTTGTTGTTTATGATTTCCTTTACTGGTTACCAAACCATGAGATGGAACCAATTTACCATTCTCAGTAAGAGAGAAAGACCATGCTTTCAACCGCACATCTCTGGCACCAACAATTGTCTTGTAAAAGTTTTAACTGTCTCTTGCCAATAGGTGTGGTACCGCTTATTTATTTTTGTGTCCTTTCAAACGTGCACACCTTTTTGAAGGGTCACGCCTTTTCAATATAAACATATTAGTGAACTGAGGGTAGGAGATGTAACCACCATATACGACATGCACTAATAAAATATAACCACTTTTTAAAAAAAAAAAATGCGGCAACATACTTTCTTTGTTTCTATTAGTTATTGGTTCCAGTTTTACACAGAGACAAGAAGACTTCGAGTCTTGAACCGTACCTTATTTACTAACATGTGGCTTTCATATTTCCAAATAAAAAACATTTGCCTTAACATTTACTAATGCATGTTACTGAAACAATGCATGCTAGTGAACGTGACTGTTGTCGAAGTCATAATCAATGACACTTATACATCATCATTAAATGTACTTTCTATTATTGCACATGTCATCCATGGTGTAATCAATGGTGTTTTCATGTAGTGTATGTGTACTGTTCATATTAAATATATGAACAAGGTCCCGAAAACATACTTGACTTTCTGCGTGTTACTGAATTGTACTAGTATTTACCTGTAGACACTTTCATATTGTCTCACACCAATAAAGATTGTTAGTGCATTAACAATAAGTATAATAACCAAAATTCCATCCAAAAAAGATGATCTGTCTTAAGTTTGTAGGAAACTTATTCCAAAAATATACTTATTGTTAAGTAAACAAGAAATCAATTTGATATAACAAATATATCATGAACAAACCTTTAATTTCAACAAACAAACAAACCTTTTAGTTCAACGAATGAACTTAATTTACCAATAATTAAATCCGAGCCTAGTGAATATTCACTATGTCCTTAAGACAGATTTTCCCCCTCACGGTGCTTGAAGGTTGATGGGAAACTGTCTCCCAAGATATAATGGATTTCCTTCTACAGAAAGCTAGCACTTCAATTCTATAGAATCAACGAACACAACATAGTATTTGACTAAGAACAGAGGAATAAGAGAAAGATCATAACTTTGTGTAATCTAGTATGTTTATCTCCAAATTCATCCACTATTTATAGGTGAGTAGTACCTCTTCGAAACAACACAGTGACTCTTGGGAAAAAGTAAGCAACTCTTAGAAAAGTCACATGTTTTGAAAAGACACACCATTTCGGCATAAAGCACTGTTTCAAACCAGTGCCTATTTCGAAACGTCACACCTTTTTGGCATGATACACTATTTCAAACCAGTGCACATTTCGAAAGGTCGCACCTTTTCGACATAATGCACTATTTTGAACCAGTGCACCCTTTCGAAAATGTTTTTCTCACTTTACGTACTGTTTCAAGAGAAACTCATTTCATCTCAATGTGGAATAACTTGGGAGACATATTACTCATTCATAACTCAATTGATTTGTGCAAATCCATTTTTCTAACACACACATCCAAATGAACTACCCGTAACCCATTATGCCACATATTTTGTGAAGTCAGTCGATTTCAATTTCAATCTCACTAGCTGAAGAAGAAACAATTTGACATGCCATAGCTCCATTTCCCACACATCAATAGCAACACCATACTTCCAAGACTCGATTCCAGTGAGTTGTAATATAATCTGTGTATGGTGGATCCAGCAAGAAGTCTATCTCGGGGTCAAAGTGTTGAACCATGAAGATGAAAATTCATTTAGGGTTAACGAGTATTACTCCCCTACTAGATGAGCCAATTAGGATTTCTCTCCCCCCCCCCCTACCTACACCCACACAATATTAGATGGGAAATTAGGGTCTCCCCCTAGTAGGGGGGGGGGTGGGGGTAATATTAGTTAACCCATTCTATAGCATCATAGTGCCAACTCCAAATTTGATTCTTGTAATTAAGGGACATCCTATCAAGCAAACACGTGATGCGCACGCAGTCCATATACAATGACTCCACCAACTCGACTCCAAACATACGAACACTCGTCATGCTTAATGACTCACACATTTGTCAAAGTATCAATGATTCACTCGACATCAAATCAACAGTAGTGACTCGTCACTCGAATTCGTCTCGTGACGAGATCATCCACCTACCACTCTCATCATTGCTATCATTAGCATTAAGCTTTTACCCGTTGTAATACTCAGATCATCACTATCATTACACTCTTACCATTATTACACCATTAATCCTACTCTGTCCCTGTGTCAGCTCAAACAGTCTAGTACTTGGAGTCACCACGCACATGCAACTAGTGAGGACATCCTAGCAGCACACATGTCCATACCACTACACTTGTCCTACCAACTGCTTGTTCACAACACCTATAAAAGTTCACTCCAAAACTACGTTGGCTTGATTCCAGTCTCACTTACATAATGCTGGATACATATGTATCTTCTTAATTACTCATGAAGAGCAACCATTTCTATCAACCAAAACCATCCCTTTCTTCATCTAAATTAGAGCTAAGTCATAAACACTTGATGTAATGTCCTGTTAATCTCCTAAGATAAAATAGACATTTACAATTGTTGAAAATTCATTGGAATGTGTCATCCAAAGTTCAATAGTGTTATTTACGCTTTCAAGGCAGGGCCGAAAAATATCGACTAGATATCAGGATAATATATCTATATAATAAAGCAACTTGGTTTTTTATGCTGTTATATAAAGTGGTCCAGGAGAAAGCAATTTTGAGATGATCCTACGGTGATAAATCAATTTCTTTTAAGAGTCTTGAGATGATCCTACAGTGATAAATCAGTTTCTTTTAAGAGTCCTACTTACTTTAAACTAAAGAATCCTAAAACTTGCCAACAAAATCATCTATTTAATAAAGCAGTTTGGTCTTTTTATGTTGTTATATCAAGAGGTTAGAGAGAAAGCAATTTTGAGATGATCTGACGGTAAACAAACTACACCACATTAGTCTAAGAATCCTACTTACAATAAAATTCTTACCAAAGACACCCAAAAAACGAAACCACTGAAACAAAACTAAACCACCGAAACAAAGAAAAGCTTTTCTTCACCCCTGCCTTTTCCTTCTCTTCGCACCGTAAAAACAACTCTTTTCTTCACACAAAAACAAAACAAAAATACTCCCAAACAAATACTCTGACTTCAACTCTTATTCACTAACCTTCTTCAAGTACTGGAAATAACTGGTACCCTCTCTGTTCTTCGTTCTTTTTAATGATTATAATTTTTGTGACACATTGTTTTCTCCACCACTCCAGATACAAATCTACAAGGAACCAATGGAAGTATTTCCAGTGCAAATCTCATAGCATGAGTTAATACAATTATTAGTTGATTTTTTCCAAAAGATCCACTTGAGTGATACACGACTGTTCTATTTCTAAAACACATAAGTGATCAAATTTATTATCTATAAATAAGGTGATTATCTAAGGTTGGCCTATTTTTCTGCGATTTGAGTTGATTTATTGTTTGCTTTGATTAACAGTAATGATAACTATATAATGATATCCCTATTTAGAACCATTTAATTAGTGTATATGAGTATGGTCATTGTGATCATTTTTAGATTTCTTATCTAGAAAGATTAATCTGTTTATTTATTTTTTCTATTTGCACTTATTATTGTGAAACTGCAATGCCAAGAGGGTAGTATTAAAATGGTTAGGAAGCTTCAATCTAGGGGAGCATAAAAAAAATCAAAAGTCACACTATTACGAATGAATGGTATACCAAGTAGGAATATTTCAATCCTAATTAAAGATCCTTTCACTCTCCATTTTGTTTTATTAGAATCATGGGGGCATGAGAGAAAGAGACTCAGATATTAGAATTTTAAAAACACACTTATTGTGTAATTGTGTAATTATTAATGTGTAATTGTAGTGCCATACTTCAGGTGTAAAAACATTAACTTCAACGATGACTATGGTCTGGACCAATTGTCAATTCGAGATATTGATTTGTATTATGTATTCTACTTTATGAAGTGTTACCGTCTTTACGACTATTTATAAACATGTCATGTTTATTATCGTGTCACTTCCTTTCTTGCCCATTGAGGCTAGTGAAATATACTAACTTGAAGTAAATGATTGGCTCCTGAGATAGATGTAGATTGTTACCAAGTGTATCGTGGTGGTAGAGAGTAGATAGAGTAGTAAGAGTAAGAGCTTTAAGAGTTCATTGGTGCTTAGCTTGAGATGAAAGAAAGGTTGTGTGTATTGGTTGGCTCTGCCTCCCGGTTTTATGAAATTATAAAGTACTGAAGTCTTTCTCTATTTGGTACTCTGTGGTTCCGATATTTGTGTTGTCATAGCTTTCTACTTGGACAATTTATACTGGTTTAGTTTATCTGCATTACACCTTGTTACTAGATTTCTGCTGGAAAGAAGTTTGGTCTATATATACCAAAAACCATCAATAAACCAATTGTTGAAATAATTAAGAAAAGGGTTCCTTTTTATATAGTTTGGAGGTTTTGAGTGTTGTATAATTGATTTCTAATAAATAGTTCTTTTTGTTATAGGCACTTGAGTGACAGATTTTATGGAAGAAGACCCAGTGCACACATCTTGCCAATTCTGTCAACGATGATAACCCAATTTTTGGGTCATATATTGAGACAATAACTATATTTTTGTTATAATAGATATTATGAACCATAGAAGATGTTGTATGTGTCGAAGGTACAATGTTTATATTGTATATGGAAAAATAAATATTTCAGATGTGGTGCTATTGTGCTCGTGTTTTAATCAAAATGCTAACTCTATTTTTCCATATTTTGTCTAAATGTCAAAATAATAATAATAATAATTGAAAACTCTTATGAATTTTACCTTTATATCACTAAAGTTACTCATAGTGACTCGAGTTACACCACGGATTAGTTAAGGACTCGAAGGTATCATAATGACACGAACAAGTTCAATTTAAATGTCATAAAACATTGGTAACTCTGTTGTAAAAGTTAGTGTAGATTGTAAAATACTAAATTTACGTGTGTTCATTTCATAATGACTCGGGTGGCGTAGCCACGGGTTAAATTCTAGTATATATATATATATATATATATATATATATATATATTTGAGGTACCCTCTATGGATATATTACGATATATCGGATAGATATATTGATATATTTTGGATCTGATATATATTTGATTATCCAATATATCAATATATATCGACCGACATATTTGATATATCCTATATAGATCGTTGATTTTGACCAATCTTTGATCGATTTTTATTACTATATCGGTATATATAGGCGATATTTCCAATATTTTTTGATATATCAACACACAAAACAATATTTTGACCGGTCAACAAAATGATATATATCCACCAATATATATTGGTTTTTGGGGTCCCCCGATATCGAAATATTGGGCCTTGCTTTCAAGTTTCAAGTACATAGTTTTCTCTTTTTTCTTATTTTCTTGAGGACACGTTTATGAAAATTTCAGGTTCCCAACTTCTTGCCTCCTCAATGTAGCAAGCCATATCACGATAATTTTTTTACTTCCTTTCCTTTCATGATACTGATTATATAACATCCCGTCTTTTTCTTTTTTCCTATAATAATAATAATATTAAGTAAAACAAAATAGGATAAACTTTTGTTAAGGATAGGAAACCCCGTAGGTTAAAAGATAAACCTTTCATCCTTGTTTTTCGGTGGGGGGTTTTTAAAACTGAAAAGGAGATTCTCACGTAGAGTTTTTTGGAGGAAAAACACGAGAGTTTTTATACATAGAAAAAAAAAGGTTATACTAAAAGAAGAAAAAGTAAGAGTTTTTCTGTTAGCTAGCTGATAGTCAGAATGCAACGCAATACGGGTGAGTAGTACGAAGACATTCTTTTAAATTTTTGTTGACTGCTAATCACGTCGGTTATAATGTTTTCCTTATATGATATATAGTGTTATTGAACATATTATAACTCTGTCAATGGTGGCCGGTGTTCATAAAAAAAAATGTGTTGAAGTACTGTATCTATGAAAATTTTTTTTTGTGATTGCTATGCGGTGAGGAGGATGAGTATGTGTATTAGTAAATACCCAATTCCTTGTTTAATTGATTCGAATAGGTTTCTATTACTAGGGTTGGTTTTATGGCTCTTGATGGTCTGTAGGATTATGTTGGTGGTTGGAAAGTGTTTTGTAGTAAAGAGATGATCTTTATGGGTTTTGTGGGTTGCCGGGGGATGATTAGTAGTGATGGAATTGTTGTAGGAGTGCGTTGTGAAGCTTTGAACAGCCATTAATGGTGTTCAAATAAGAACCAACCCGTCCTATGTCTTTATGTTATATGTATGAATTGTTTTGAATGACTTTTTTTGTTGGGTTGAGGTGGATTGTTGGTGGTTGAATGGAGATAGTGGGTTGGGGGCTGTTGAAGCTCCAGAGAAGCCATTAATGGCGTCGATCCCGATTTTCACAGTATAAGGGAATTGAGATTGGTTGGTATAGGTATATAGGGGTTTTCTCAAGGAATCAAACCGTATGGTTTAGTAGTGGTGGCGAGTGGTGGTTATGGTGGCTGTGGTGGTGGAGGCACTGGTGGAGTGAGGAAGAAGATGACAGCGAAATTCATTTTTGGTGTTGGGCTTGGGCCGAAATTTGTTATGTGGGCTCGAGTGTTTTCTTTTTGAATTTCATTTTGGACTTAAGTTTTAGACTTTGGGCCTTATTCTTTGGGCTTTTGGGTTAGAGGAGTTTAGGTCTGGTTGACTGTTGTTGACCTGGCTGGTTGACTGCTGTTGACCATGGGCAGGTTGACTTTGACTGTTGATCAGGATTGATTTTGATCAGTTGACCCAGTTTGACTTTTAACTCGGATTATGATTTGATCTATTAGGATAGGTCTAGGGCTATTAGCATGCGTGGCTTTAGCCTAAGACCTTTCTATATATACTTGTGTACGCGTATTAACTACTATGTGATATTTCAGTTTTATACACAACGTTATGACACTTATACATCCATGAAATTAATAACGCGTAAACCAAAAATACATTAATCAATATACTCATTCGTTCTCTGAAATAATATATGCAATAAAGTTCAATAATACGTAAACAAATTTACCACCTCTTTTAGAACTCTCTACCCCTCAAGTTTTGGAATTGAGTTTTATGACTGTTGATGTCATATGTTAGGTGGACATTTATTGAATGTGCCATAAATGGCCCGTTAGCGTTATCTATGGGTATTCATTGAATGTGCCATGAATGACCAGATTGTTTGGACTGCCCTAGAGAGGAACTAAGGTATTCGCCTTGCGGGTTAGTTGTATTGATTTGATTATGCGAGTGTGTTTGGGCTTACTTTTGAATACCTATAGGATATCTACATATGTTATATAGAAGTTATAACTTTCTTTTGCAGAAGGGTAGGACTTAATAACATTTTGTGCAGGGACGCGGTCCTACCCTTATACAGCAGTGGATATCGGTAAGTTTTAATTCAATGACTTAGTTATTCAAACAAGTTATTATAATGAGTTAATAAAATGGTAGTCTTGCTTGGGAAGAAACTATGCCGGTTGAAATGACGGAACTACCTATCTTCCAAGCTGAGAATGATTAAGTTAGGATATATTTAAAGTGATAGTTTGATAAGTAAAGACTGAAAAATGTTTATATGTGGTTAGTCTACTCATACCAGCAAATTCCATTTTGCTGACCCATGTTTGCTTTGTTTTGGTAACGTGAGTGTGTTTTTAGGAACATAGGTGGAAGGCAGTGGAACCATGGCGTGTGATTTGGATTCTTGCCTGGAGTAGTCCGTTAGTTCTTTTATTAGGTCTGATTCTTATTGGAAGGATGTAATAACGTAGTTTACTTTTTAACATGACATGAGAACATGGTAGTGATGACTTTTATTCAGAGAGTTTGTTTGATGTTTTATTTGGACGGAAGATAGTTTAATAAAGTGATGGTGGAAAAATTATGGGGATTGTGCAGTTTAAGTTGATTATTTTATGATATGGATGTTAGGGTTTTGTATGTGTTGTATCCACCCCGTCATAGTCTGGGTTTTTAAACAAGTGAACATAGTGATGTTTGAGATATTTATATTTCAAATATACACTTGGTTATTGTTTAGAAATTCGGGCTGTGACAGATTACAACCTAGACCCTATTTATATATTGGTTTAAGGTGGAAATGTGTAGACTGTAGGCACATACATGCATAGTTCGTGATTTCGATGGAATTTTTGAAATTCTGTCGAATTTTTGAAATTCTAAGAAATTTAGAATTCCGGATCAAGAATCGAAAAACTTGAATTGTGAAATGTAATCGGAATATAACGGAATAAGGACTAGAGTCCAAGGAAACCTACCCTTTTTAGATATTTCAAAAGACTGAAAATTAAGAGTAATGGTTGAACTTCCAACTCTCCATAGTCCCCACCCCAGCCATCAACGAATGCAAGTTCCGCCTCGTGATGTTACCCAGGCCCCAGGGTACATGGTACATCATTGGGTGTGCCCCAATGACTTGGACTAGTTTAGTTGGAGTTTTTTTTTGCTCACAGCTCTGACGCTCACAGTGCTCACAGGGGAGACATGTGGCACACAAAAAAGTCAAAAAAATAAAAGTTAATACGTAGACTCTCTCTCTCCCCTGTTTTTACCCATCCCCTTTTTCCTTACTGAGTTTTTTTTTGTCTGAATGAATTGAACTTACATATATTTAACACAACAAATTTGATTGATTGAAAATTTTGCAAGTTGCCTGATATGAGATAGCCGCGTTTATTCTTGGTAAAGGACCTACAGATATACAATTATAGATGAAGAAAAGTACCATCAAGTTTCGGACAGGCTACTTGTCTGTTGCAAATTGGAAGAAATTTTCATCTCAAACTCATCTCACCCTCCCTCGATCACTTTATTGCGTATGTAAAACCTTTTAAGTTCACTAAAACAGCTATGGCAGAAGGTGCAACATTCAATTTTAGGTGGTGAATGGAGCAGGCAGATAGTGAACAGAATTTTATTTATATTTGTTCTGCATTCTTAATTTGCAAGCTTTTGAGTAAGCATTATATTTGTGCATTAAATAATTATAGCTGCACAAGTAAGTTACTTAAAAAAACTGTGTAGTTAGATATTGAAGTTCATCAAGCAAGCAGTAAAAAAGTTCAATTAACATAGAGGGAATATGCATTTGCAGACGTTGAAATTTGGTAGCAGTGTCGGCTAGTGAATCCACGAGGATTAGATGTAGACTTTCAGTTACCATACATCGAAAAAAAACAGTTAGACATTCACATTTCACGTTGAAGGAATTGAGATGAGACATACCAAATCTCATAAACACAACAAGACAAAAAATGTTGAATGTCTTACATTTAGAGAATTAGAGAGACAATTTTTGAAGCCGAGAAATCTTTGCGAGAGTGCTTCTCTATCTATTCAACAAAATTAACATAACAAAGCTTCAAAACCAGTCTCAACTTACAAAGCCATGTTTACATTTTCAAGTGAAATGCCAAAATTGAGATGGGTTACAGTTTATATACAAGCTAGCTAGGAACATAGTCTTGACAAAATAAACCCATCAAAATGCCCAGATGGAAAGAGGGTACACTGCACTAAAATCTAGCATTCAGTCATGTTGCCATGTTGGTGCTTGGTATGTAAACTAGCAAAAGAAACCAGAGTTGCCATTGTCCAAATTAAGGGAGTAGCTAAAAGGGTCGTAGTCAAAGCGGCTAAAGGAAGACCTCTTATTCCTGGTTGCTTGCCTTCTTCTCATCTCAGCACGAACCTTCCAAAACAAGATACCATTTCAAACAAAGAAATCCACAAAGTCTAGATTGCGGGCGGGTGGGCGGGATGATTCAGCTCTTGCCTACACCATATCCAAATAAGAACCAGTGAGAAACATGTATTAAAGAATTAAAATTTGAAGAAAAAATAAAACAAAAACTTAAACTTCATTTATATATGCCTGAATATTGGGAATGTCATGTTGAATTATGTACTCCGATGGTCTTACGGAAGCCTGCAAATTAACTTTAGAATTTCAATTTTACGATACTTAGCTTAACGATCATATTTTAGTATAGATCGGATATAAGTAGCAAACCTGTGAATAAAGCAGAGAGTGATTAAATGACATCATTGGCATGCTTGGGGGTCCATGTTGATGAAATGGAAAACTTTGAGCCATTGACAAATCCGGATACATACATGTATTTAGAGGATAGTAACCACTTGGACCATTGTATGCTTGTGGCACCCATGAATCCTGTTTCACAAGTTGCAATCAAATGAATAAACATGATAAAAGAAATGAATCGCCAAAAATATAGTACAGAGAAGTCGGTACAAACCAAAGTGGACTGCACACTTCCGTTAGTGGCCTCTAGAATTTGATCTTCATCTGGAAGAGCATTTGAGGTACCTACTTCAGACCAAGTTATTAATAAAACTATCTTAAATATATAGGAATTGCTAGTTGAAAATAATTGATTACTAAAGTTAATTACCAGTTGGTGATTCAACTTGGTCCAAGTAGTATTTTTCCTTTTCTTTGTCCTTTTCTAGCACACCTTTGTGATGCCCTTTGTGTTGTCGAGTCTTATTTTGCTTTGGTATCGGGGTCTCAGATAATACATCTCCACTAGGCGCACCCATGTTGCTCTCATCAACCTGTTTTTCTTGGGCACTAGAGGTGCTAGCACAAAATGTGTTACCTTGTTCCTTAATTGAATCCAAACTTTTAATTATAAGGAGCATTTCAGACATAGCAAAAGCATGTTTTTCAACTGTCCCTGTACCTTTTGCCACCAAAGTTTGAGCACAATGAGATAATTCGCTATACCTCCTCGTAGCAAATGGATCCAAGTCAGCATGAATTATTTCTCCCCGATAATCATACACGATATTGGCTGCTGCATTCATGCTCCACCTACTTAAATAGTAATGTGATGGTAGCTTAGACACTTCCAATTCAAGAAACAACTTCAGGGCATGTGAACACAAGATCCCTTGGAATTCAAATTTCTTGCAGCTACAACTCACCACATCTTTGTGAAGCTATGCAACTAAGCTTACGAGTCCTTGCATTTGGTTTTCCGATCTTTTTCTTCTTGTGTAATGACATGTAAATCCATTATCATCAAGTAGCTCTAATTTCAGAACAAAGCATTTCACACATTCAGCCTGATTTTTTTTGAATATCTTTCTAGTGTATTTTGTAGATGCTTCACGCTCAACCACCCAATCTGTAACTAAATTGGGCCTACTCTTCCGATTATTAGAATCAGCCAACCTTTCTTTTATACGTCGACTAGCCAATGCTTTATCAAATTGACCCACAAACTCTCTCAGAATGAGATTTCCTGTAAAAAATTTCTTTAAAAATTTGTTAATGCTTTCACTCCTCTGTGTCGTTGTCATGCCAACACCAAAGTATTGTCGTACAAAGACTTGTGCCCATTTTTCCTTTGTTAGGTACAGATTGTTCAGCCATTTATTCTCTTCAAGACCATAGTGAGTAAGCAAATGATTCCAAGCACCTTCAAAGTCTACATCATTTTCCTGCTCATATATGCATCCCCTAAAATCAGGTAAAAATATTTCAAACTTATTGTATATGCTAGATAAGTGTGTTGCTGCATTCTTGAATAAATGCCAAAGGCACAGCCGGTGATGCATATTCGGTAAAACTTGCTCGATTGCATTAGAAATTGCCATTGCTTGGTCTGTAAAAATCGTAATAGGATGCTTGCCGCCCATAGCTTCAAGAAAAGTTTCAAAGAACCAAACAAATGACTGTGTCGTCTCACTATCTAATAAACCACAACCAAATAGAATAGTTTGCCCATGATTATTGACTCCAACAATTGGGGCACAAACCATGTTATAGTTATTTGTTTTGAAAGTTGTATCAAAACATACAACATCTCCAAAGTTACCATAATCGCACCTTGACTTTGCATTTGCAATGAAGAAACCACAAATTCAATTGTCACTGTCTATCCGAATTTTGTGAAAGAAGAACCTATTTTCTTTCTCCTTGTCTCTAAAATAATCTAAGAAACATTCTGAATCCCCTTTTCTTAAGAAGTTAGTGCGAGTTTGAGAGAGAAAGTTATTCAAATCGGACTCCAAAAAATTCAAATTTTCAGCCCCTCCAGCTTTAGTGCATAAATAAGCAAATATATCTGTCGCCCGCAATCCCGAAGATCTCATATTTTGAGCAAGAATCTGCTGAGAATGATCTACCTGTCTATGCGACCTCAATGTAAATGCATTTTGTGGATCTTCTAGTTGATGATTATGCTCCTCCATGAAAACAGTGACAATATACTTCTTACTGTCATCTTTGAATTTCACCATCATCATAGCTTTACATCCACATCTTCTATCATCCCTTCGCTTCAAAGGAGTGTCTTTTTTATGATAATACCCTTCCCAAGAACAACACAAATCTCTTCGTCTCACAATACCTTTGGCGTCACTATACATGGTTTTTTTCCTAACACTGAATCCAATTGCTTTTGCATATTGATTGTAAAAGTCATATGCTGTTTTGTATGTATCAAATAGCATACCAACAAAAGGAACCAAACTTTGGATTTTTCCAGATGTGTTGTCGTCGTCATTGTTGGCCATGTTCTCCAGACCCTCTCCCATAATTATCTCTTCACCATCTTCAATATCCAAAGCCATGTTCAGAACAGTAGGTTCACTCTACATTCAACAAATAAGCGGTAGTTTTAGAATATGATTTATTATTAAAAACAACAATAGTGAAAAATCGAAATTTTCAATGTAACAAAACCTACAAATAAAATTTACCTTGCAACCTCACATTTCTTCCAATTTGCAACAGACAAGTAGCCTATCCGAAACTTGATGGTACTTGTCTCCATCTATAATTGTATATCTGTAGGTCCTTTACCAAGACGCAAACTGAGATTTGAAAATGCGGCTATTTGATATCAGGCAACTTGCAAAATTTTCAGTCAATCAAATTTGTTTTGTGTTAAATATCTGTAAGTTCAATTCATTCAGACAAAAAAAAAAAACTCAGTAAAGAGAAAGGGGATGGGTAAAAACAGGGGAGAGAGACCTATTAACTTTTATTTTTTTTGACTTTTTTGTATGCCACATGTTGTCTCTGTGAGCACTGTGAGCGTCAGAGCTGTGAGCAAAAAAAAACTCGTTTAGTTGGATTGTTCAACTTCAGGTTCTATTGAGAACTCTACGTTGTCTAGTACAGTACTACTTTCTAATTTACTTCCACCCAATTTAATTTACTCATCAGTCGAATCAAGGCCCAAGCATTGTACTCTTGTCCCAATTGTGGCTCCCGACCCATGAACACATGGTCTCCGTTCCTGCCTCCTTGGTCTGGTCCACTAAACAGAACATGTTTAATTGCCCTCTAAATCACGCTTCGCTACAGAAAACCCTAAAACGAAACCCATAATTAAACTAAAGTCAAACATTCAATGGACCTAAAAAACTCTTCTAAACCCGGACCCACAAAACCAACGGCCACGATCAAACATAAAAACCCCCCCATCAAAGTTCGATACTCCTTATTCTCTCCCTATAAATAAACCCATAAACCCTCTTTCGTCTTTCCCTCTTCCAAATTTTCTGCTGTTAAGCCCTATACTCAAAAACCCTAATTCGACTGCCTTCCCCAGAGTTGCCAACAATGGTAAAAAAAAATTCTCTTTCCTCTTCTCTTTAATCATTAAAGTTCATATTTTTATTCTCTGCTAATTAATTTAACGTTGTTTTTTGTAGACGGCTGAAGCAGTGAACCCAAAAGCATACCCACTAGCAGATTCACAGTTAACGATTACTATTATGGATCTTGTTCAACAAGCTGCTAACTATAAACAGCTTAAGAAGGGTGCTAATGAAGGTACTTTGGTTTTGACCTTTTTTTTAAAAAAAAGTTTGCGGGTTTTGTTTCAATATTGATTGTGGGGTTTGTTTAATTTTGTGGTTTCAGCTACTAAGACACTTAATAGGGGTATTTCTGAGTTCATAGTGATGGCGGCTGATACCGAACCACTTGAAATCCTTCTCCATCTTCCACTACTCGCCGAAGATAAGGTATTTTGTGGACTGCTGTTGGTTGTTTATGATTACATATAGTGGTTTCCCTAGATAGTTATTAAATCACGTCAAGTATGTATTTGGGCTACCATTGACTTAATTTTGGTTTAGGGAATATGTAAAAATGACATCACTAATTACACCACATATTTTTTTATTTGGGAATTTCATTAAGTTTAGGGATGCAGATTATTGAAGTTACTGTCCTTTAAAAAGGGTATTACTTTTTACTCATTCTCATTTTGATGTTGTTATACTTTAATTAGTAACTTGAGATATGTTTGTCCTCTTGATACTGTAGCTTGATTTTCAGTGTCCTTCAGGTTGGGATTTTGTGTGAATACGTAAAGAAGTGATAATTTGTAACTGCACTAATTAATTTCTCATGGCCCGCTACTGCAAGGCTTGCTTGCAGAACAAACAAGTTAACCATTCATGATGGTGTGTAGTACTTTCACGTTGCTTGCAGACAGCATGTTAATTTACTGTACACCAATGACACATGAACAATTTGTGTTGGCAGGTACATTCACGCTGCCTTCATGAATGTATATATTACTAAAGTGAAGGAATAAGTTGAAAAAGAGATGGTAGTTCCGCTTGATCACAAAAAAAAGAATCACAGTACAAGATACTTAGTTTATCGTCCATCTTTCTAATATGCCCCAAGAATGGTATGCTAAATAACAAATGTTTCTTATCTGATGGGCTGTAACAACATTTTGCTGATCTTCCTGTGACTCCTATTTCCTATGCTTTTGCTATTCAAGTAATGTTTTCAGTACTGTAAGATATTCATTTTTGGTATCATTCTATTTATTTGTAATCCTTGGAGTATATACACTAGAGGTTTTTTGTAATCTGGATTTAATTGATGCAGAATGTCCCTTATGTATTTGTTCCTTCCAAACAAGCCCTTGGCCGGGCATGTGGAGTTACGAGACCTGTGATTGCTGCTTCTGTCACAAGCAATGAGGGAAGTCAATTGAAATCTCAAATTCAGCAGCTCAAGGTACAGTCAAGTCAAACTTTTATGCTAATTTGTTCATTACATCTTACTTTCCTACATATGGATTCTGAAATCTGTTGTATGCAAATGCAGGATGCGATTGAGAAACTCCTGATCTGATGACGCTTGGATGCTTTGATTCGTGAGATTCTGAGAAGTCTCTTTTTTTCTCCGGCTTTTTATCAATCTGTGTCCTTGTTGTGTAATGTAATACACTGGAAGTGTGGTTAGAAGTTAGAATGATTGTCAAGTACTGTTTGTAGTTTGGAGCATGGAGCAGGCTTTTTATTTATTACTTAAGAATTGAGGGAGTGAAGAAATGTATCTCATAACTGAACTAGTATGAGATGAATGCAGCTTCTAAGTTACTCTGACATCTATGTAGTAGTATTTGAGGATCTTATTACTCGTATCTTTTGGCATGGTAATTTTCTTTAGAATCATTATCCAGTTTAAATCTCGAGATGCCCTGATGTGTGACAATACTCATGTAGAGTAATGTCATATTCTGTCCACTTTAGTCTCCTCATGGTCTCATGTAGAGTATATGAGTTTTGTAAAACGTATTCTGCCCTGTCTCATGGAGTTCAGGAGTGTTTGATATTTTTTAAATAGAATTTCAGGAAGAATGCACCTTTTGGTCAGGTGCTTGGATATTTTCTGCACCACGACATTGCAGAGAATTCACTTGGTACTGACGGACTGAGCTAGCTTGTTGGTGTGGATTGTTTCACACTTGTGATAAGGTCACACAACTCACAAGTATGAAAAGGCTTGCATTTAGCAAGTATTTTGCCAAGGAATCTGCTTAGTCCCAATTTTTTTGGTAATCTGTTAGTATAAACAGTTCTAATTTCTTGAACTATTAATCTATATATCTATGGGATCGAGGTCTCTTTTGTCATAACTTGGAATTAGTTGATAAAATTCATGTGAGACGGGATCCTACGCAAATTAGCTGAAGTACATTGTAAAATAGAATGGTATTCTTTTGGAAGCAAATGTGATGTGCCCAATCAGCAACTTGATAACTTGATGGAATTCTGAATGTGATACACGATTTTAGCTGCATTTGATGACTTGACAAGCTTTGATAAGACAAAATGAAGAGCAAGAGAAATGCAACCCGGCTATCCTAAACCAATCTTGGAAATGATCATTTTCTCCATTCGCCCAAACCAAGTAAACCAGATCAATCTGACCTCAAGCCGAGTCTTAAAATTTCCATTTGGTTTGATAATTTTTTGGGATTGGATGACCATCAACTCTTCCGCTTGGCAGGGAATCTGTTCAAAAAATGATAAAAAGGATAAAAAAACAAGGGGAATTTTGAGTTAACCCCCCACATATGAGTAGCGGTTTGACTAAACCCCCCATTTTTAAAATCATTTGAGTTTGCCCCCCACTCCGTCAATTTTGTGTGTAACAGACGTTGGTATTTTAGCTATTGACCATTTTACCCTTATGAAATATTGTCACCCACATTAACACGTTAAACCTAGCTTTGCGAAAACCCCCCAAACGTTGCCATTATTTAATTCTTGTACTCTCTCTCTCGTATTTTACATAATACCCATTTTGCCCTTATGTTGGGTTTCCCGCCACATTAAAACGTAATACCCATTTGGGAAAACCACCCAAATATTGCCCTAATCTAACTCTCTCTCTCTCTCTCTCTCTCTCTTGATTCTCTCGATCTCTGTATGTGGAGATTGTTGGTAAGTCTCTCTTGATTCTCTCGATCTCTGTATGTGGAGATTACATTTTTGTTTCATTTTTTGTACTCACAGTCTTTCTCTCTCTCTCTCTCTCTCTCTCTCTGTTATGTGTTTCTACCCTTTTGTTTTAGGGTTTAGGTTGATTACTTGTAAGGGGAATTCTCATTTTGTTGTATGTTGTAGTTTCAGAGAAAATGGCTGCTTTAAGGTATCGAGTTCTTAAATTGCATATTAATGGTGAATGGAGAGAAGCTACTAGGGATGGTGTTAGGGGTAATGTGTATATGGGTGGGCATGAACTAAATCGAGTTAATTGATGGCGAGAAGGCAAACATGGAGAATTAGTTGAGTGGATCACAAAAAAAAAAGTCGACCGTAATCCTAATCCTATATTGAGATTAATTGGAATGAACGAGGAAATCTAAGGCAACTAGTTTTTGATGATGATTTGAAGTATATGTGGGTTTATGCAAAAGCCGATAGAAGTGGATATACTAATTTGTATGTGAAAATTATCGAGGAGGTTGAGGAATTGTCGAGTAGTAGTCTTTGATGAGGAAGAAGTAAGTGGCGATGAGGGAAGAAGTAAGTGATGATGATGTTGTAATTGTAGGAGGAAACAATATAAGAAGGGGATTGAATTTGATCTCGATGAGTAGCCATTTGTGGAAGAAGTTAATAGGATTGTGGACTTAACAAGTGGTTCATGTAAGGGTAGAAAACTTTTTAGAGTACAATATTGATGGTAGTGGGTCTCAGCCATTGGACTTTAAGTGGTGAATCACTTGGAGGGACCATTTGGGTGAGGTGGAAACCCAAACTAGTTGGTCTCTTGAAGGAAGACCCAGAAAGCTCTAAGTCATAAAGCGACTCTAAACAGAGTCAAAAAGAAAAGTAAGGCAAACTATACTTCCCAAGCCTCTTCTTTCTCAAGTTGCGGTACATCTTCATTTATTGGGTTTACTTCCGAGCTTATTTTTCATTTATTCTTCTTACATATCTCATTACCCCTTATTCATTAGATGAAGTTGTTGATGACTACTTCAACTTGGATTTTCTAAACTTTGGAGTGGATGACCATCTTTCGGTTGTAAATCTTTGCTAATGTGACCAATCGATAATGGTATATTAATTAGATTGGTTTTAATTTCATATGTAACCTTTTTCTATTACGAGTGTCTAATTACATTGGTTTTAATTTCATATGTAGATGAAACCCAACTGGTGGAGCACATCTGAAGGGGGTAGATTAAATGTGGATCAAATTGATTGATGAGAAGAGGCTTACCATAGTGAGTTCTCATCGGATGAAGAATACATACCGATGCAAGAGAGAGTGATAGTGAAGAAGAACAGTTGGTTGAAGAAAACTTGAGAGGAAATGATAATGTTGTAGATGAAAGGGATGTTGGTAGGATAAATGAGGTCTTGGAGAAAACATACAACATACCAAGTGATGAAGGAGTGGTTGGGGTTCCACAATCTTTGAAGTTGGAGGTTCAAGGCGATCTTTGGAAGGATAGGTATGAGTGTAGGGATTATGTCGGACTTTATGCTATTAGTAATAAGTTTGTTCTTTGAATACACAAGAAATGATAGTAATAAGATTGAATGGAAATGCAAGGTGATGGTCTGTCCCCTGGATGATTTATGTGAGGGTGTTACCAAATAAACATACAATGAAGTGTAGGAAGTTGGTGAACACACATACATGTGAGTCCGATAGGGAAGACAAGAATCCAATGGCAAATGCAAATTTGGATAGCAACCGGACTTGAGAAAGAAATGAGGCTTCATTATGTGGTATACACACCTAATGATGTTATGGTGGAAATGATGGATAAGTATCAAGTTAGGATTAAGTATTGGCAAGCTTGGCATGCAAAAGAACATGGCAATGGAGAAGATCCATGGTTGTTATGATACTTCTTATGCAAAATTACGAGTTGTGTAGGCTGACTTTTGCAAGCTAACCCAGGGAAGTGTTGCAAAGCACTCTAGACATGAAAATTTCCATACTTTTACATTTGTGTGTATTGCATTCAAGGCTAGTCTAGATGGTTTTGTGCAAGGTTTTGTAGGCCTATGATAGGACTTCGATGGTTGTTTCTTGAAGGGGAAGCATGGAGGTTAATGCCTATCTATTATTGCATTGGATGGTAACAATGGATTGTTCCCTGTTGCTTTTTATTTGTGTATTGCTGAAAAATACGAGACATGGACTGATTTTCTAGAGAAGATGGCACCACACTTAAATAGGCACCCCTCAAAAAGTTGACTATTATCTCGACAAGCGAAAGGGATCGTGGTTCGGTAGATTACAAGCTGTTTTCCCGGGTTGTAACCCGAGGAGGTATTGTTTCGCACACATGGTCAAGAACATGAAAACTAAGTGAGAGGAGTTGAGCTTGAAGCCCGGAGTCTTTGCCAAAACATATTCGTGAGTCGAGTTTACAAACCCGATGGATGAGTGGAAAAGCTTGACAGTGGAGCAAAAGACTATCGATGGGTGAAGACCCAAGGTTGTGGGCAAGATCATACTTTGATGAAGTGTGTAAAGTCCGATCATTTGTCTAACAACTTTTTGAAGCATGGAATAGTCATATATTGATGGCTAGGGACAAACCCATTGTCAAAATGATTTCACAAGTGATGATCTTGCAAATGAAGTTATTATATGACAGAAAGAGAAATGTGAGCTATGGAATGATAATGATTTAGTGCCAAGGGTTAAGGATATTATTATTGACCTTAGCGACAAAATTGGAAATTTGAATGTGAGTGGTTCAAAGAATTGAAGGCACATTTTTAGTGACTAATGTCTTTCTTGGAAAATGGTGGAATGTGGACTTAAAGAGACACACATGTGATTGTCATGAATGGCAAGTCACTGGCATTCCTTGCCTTCATGCTGTAGCTGTCATTAAACCAAGGAGGCAACAATGGATTGAGTAAGATCATTGAATTTCTCTTTCTGTGAATCATTTCTGTCTTTCTGTGAATCCTTTCTGTCCTGTCTTTCTGTCTTTTTGTTAAAGGGAATTTTGACTTAACCCCCCAAAGTTTGGTAGCGTTTTGACTAAACCCCCCAAAGTTTGGTAGCGTTTTGACTAAACCCCCCAAAGTTGGATAGCGTTTTGACTAAACCCCCCATTTTAAAAATCATTTATGTCCTGTCTTTCTATGAATCATTTTTGTGAATAATTTCTGCTATACTGTGGAATCATTTATGTCTTTTTTGTGAATCATTTATGTCTGTCTTTTACGTGAAGGGTCATTTCTATCTTCTTCTTTCGTGAGTCATTTATGTGAATCATTTACATCTTCTACGTGAATCATTATACCTCCATTTGTGTTGTTTTAGGTATTGTAGCCCTTATTTCTCTGCAAAGAACTTACAAAAGAGCTTGTCTTTGGTCACATTGTACCTTACTTGCATGAAGATGAATGGCCTATTGTAAGTATAGTTGCACTCCATTTCATGTTTGGTATTATAGTTGTAGTATGTTATCGATAGTAGTGTGTTTGTAACAGCTACTCAAGAAGAGTATATCTATCCACCAATCGGACAAAGACTGACTGGCGTGCCAAGGGTGAATAGAAGAAGAGGTGCGATGAATCTAACGGGAAGTAAGGTGTTCAAGGTGCCAAGTTTATGGGCATAATGCCGAGAGGTTGTCAAGGAGGTCGGTGGGAGATAATGTCAATCACGAAGCCCTTTGCCATTGCATTCTTTGCGAGAGAATTTCATAGAGGAAGAGGAAGGCACGGGAGACCAAGAACAAGGCCACTCCCAAACCCCTTTCTTCTCGGACCAATCAATGCACAAGATGGGAGTCAAGTTCTTTGAAGGTGATTTGCCAGCAAGAGGTAGAGGCAGAGGTGGTAGGGGTAGGGGTACAAGTGGTGAGGATGAGAGCCAACCGCCTACAAGTGAATATGGGAGTCAAGTTGTTGAAGGTGATTTGCCGCCAAAGAGGTAGAGGCGAGAGGTGTTAGAGGTAGGGGTAGGGGTACAAGTGGTGAGGATGAGAGCCAAGTGGATCGCAAGTGAAGATGGGAGTCAACCGCCCGCAAGTGGGAGAGGAAGTAGAGGTGGTAGAAGCGAGGAGTAGGGGTAGGGGAGAAATGCTACGGATGGGAGCCAAGAGGGGACCGCAAGTGAGGATGGGGGTGGAAGAGGCAGGAGGGAGGAGGTGCTGGGGGGGAGGAGGGGGAAATGTTTCTAATCAAGATCATCCATCCGAACTTTTATTTGGAAGTTCACAAGGTCCACAACCTAGCCGGTCTGAACCTATTCAAACTCAAGAAAGTGTTGCTCCATTGAGGCCGACCACGAACATACCATGCAATGCCACCAATGCCACCTCCAAGAAAGAGGTCCGGGAAGGGTACAACATCCTCTCAAGCTTCTTCACAAAAGTGAGTCTTGACTACATTAATGCTATGTTTTTATGGGGTTTTGTAAGTGTTGTGTTATGGATTTGTTGTAAGACCGAGGTTAAGTTAAGTGTTATGTGTAAGACTTCAATGATTTCTTTGTAAGACTTAATGATTTGTGTAAAATGTACTTGATTTGTTGTGTCGGACACGAGTCAAGTGCTATGTAAAATGTACTTGATTTGTTATTCTATTAAGTGTTAGAGAAGTGTTATGTATGCTTAAGTGTTGTGTTATGGATTTGTTGTAAGACTTCTTAAGTCTTTGTGTTTTGATCATTTTAAGGCATGTTTGTGTTATGCATTTTTATCATATTAACATGTCGGACTTAAATGTAGACTTGAACACTATGTCGAATTAAATATAGACTTGAATATATCCATTACATTAAAATGCTAATTTCCTCACAAGTTCGGTTACATCGCATTAATACTTGCCTTCAATATTCATCTTAATAACACCATCAATACACAACTTAAGTTTCCCTCCTCTTTAGACTTCTCTTTGTTATTCACTTCACTCCTTTCCACTTCCACTTCCACTGACCTTCCCTTTTTGCTTTAGTTGGTACATCTATCCATTTGTAACCGTTGCATCTTGGTGCACTATTACATCCGAGGAATCTCAATCCTTTAGTGTGTTCTTGCCCACTCCAAATGAACCCTCATAGTATCCGGACATCCTAAAACACGGGGATAATCAAGCCAACGACAATCAACCTTCCAAAGGCCCCGCATCCCCACAAACAAAACAAGACCCATAGTTGATTGCTTTTGATGATGACATTGCAATCTGAAAACAGAACAAAACAAATTAAGGTTGAGGTTTAATATTAGTTAGTGTAGACCCCCAAAGCGTCAATATGTTATTTGCATAAAACCCCAATGTTTAAGTAAACAATCAGCGAAGAAGAAGAAAGAAGAAGAAGAAGAAGGGGGAAGAAGATTAAGTGTAATAATAGAACACGAGATGGTTGATTTGTGTTGCTAACTTCGTAAGTGCCACGCCCATAAAATGAGATGAGATTTGTGTTGATTGCAGACTAAAGGGTCGAGCCGTCGAGGAGGTGATGAGATTTATATAAAACTCAACGGCTATTTCATAAGGGCAAAATAGGTATTATGTAAAATACGAGAGAGAGAGTGCAAGAATTAAATAATGGCAACGTTTGGGGGGTTTTCGCAAAGCTAGGTTTAACGTGTTAATGTGGGTGGCAATATTTCATAAGGGTAAAATGGTCAATAGCTAAAATACCAACGTCTGTTACACACAAAATTGACGGAGTGGGGGGCAAACTCAAATGATTTTAAAAATGGGGGGTTTAGTCAAACCGCTACTCATCTGTGGGGGGTTAACTCAAAATTCCCCAAAAAACAATCAGACAAACTCTGGTAACACTGTAACAGATTACCGTGTAACCATCATATGGTAGGGTCACAAAAATATATACGCAGCGATACCTCCTCATCTATCAAACATGCTTGTAATTTATAGTTTTTATAACAGAGAAACTTTGTGTGTTCCTGATGAAAAATATCAAACATACTAAAATGAGTAAAATCAGATGCCTAAGAAGTAGACATGGTGAAGGCAAATTACGGTCTTCGAAGACCGCACTTACAAAACAACAAGAGGGTCAACCCACAGTCGCACCCTTGTTCTGGACTTCTGGCTAATATATATTGAATTGAATTGCTTAAAATATGGACTTAGTAACTGGGGTTAGGCCCAAAATCCGACCCGCCAAACATAAACCCTAAACCCTCATCTCTTTTCTTCTCAAAAATATTTTTTCCCATCCCTAAAAACCAGAACGTTGAACCAACAAATTCTTCAAAATCGTTTCATAAAGAATGGGAATATTCGAACCATTTCGAGCAATTGGTTACATCACAAGTGGTGTACCTTTTTCTGTTCAGAGACTTGGAACTGAAACCTTTGTCACTGTCAGTGTCGGTAAATCTTTTCAAGTTTACGACGTAAGTTGCAAATTCACAAACTATACTGTTTGGTACCAACTTATATTGGAGTGCATTGTCATCATTGTAATTAAAACGAAGAGACTATTTGATAATGTAAGTAGTACTAGTTGATTTTGAATGGAAAATAACTGAAACCTTTTATTTTTTGCAGTGTGCGAAACTTACGCTGGTTCTTGTTGGTAAGCCTTCAAACTATCTACTGTCATCTTTACTTATTGGTACTAGTTTTTGTTATTGGTTAAGGTGTTTTCTTTTCTTATCAACATTTCACATCTAGTATCATGACTTTGACACTATCACTGCCTTGGCCTCAAGCTTGTTTCATTGTTTTCTATTTACCTTGCTTTTTTACATATCTTGTGTTTATGGTCTATGGTAGTTAGTGGGAGAATAAAGTCCAAACCAAAAATATAAAATTTTAAATCTTCAAATGAGATCCTTTATTTAGACAACAAGTGCCTTCTTCAAACGAATGTTTACGTTGGCAAAGTAATAGGTTCCATCTTCTGAATGGTATTCGCAAAGAATCTCACATGAAACCTTTAACGGAACAAATTTAATTATATTATGTGAAATTTTATGCAACTCCTGAATTAGAATCCACCTTTTGCTTTTGAAGTTTGATAGGTTACTGAAACGATTCTTATTTTACTTGTTCCATAATATGCTGGATATACGTTTACTTTCATTATTGTTCCTCTATTGTAATTTGGAAAAAGTTTTATTGAAGGACCTCAATTGCCGAAGAAGATTCGAGCCCTTGCGTCATTCCGTGACTACACATTTGCTGCATATGGAAATCACATTGGTGTTTTTAAACGTGCTCATCAGGTTTGTAGAAATACTTAGATTCCCCTTCTCTCTTATTCGTCTCATTTCGTTGTTGTCTCCGAAAAAGATATGGCATGAATGGTTATGGTTAGAAAGTGTTAGATAAAAGCTCGACTTAATATTCTCTTTGATTGACATTACTGGTTGGCTTCATGGCTACTTTGCTGCTTATTTTCTCCCACAGTCCCGCCCTCCTCTGTTATTCTAAAAAGATATATTAGTTAGGTAGTGATATATTTTATTTTTCTAGTGTGTTGTGTGCTTATTGTTTCCATTGTTGCCTTGGATGACTCTTGACAATGATATTTTAACAGGTTGCAACTTGGAGCAGGCATAATGAAAAAGTGAATTTGTTGCTCTTGTTTGGAGAATACATCTTAAGTGTTGATGCTAAACATAATCTATTTATATGGGCATTTAAAGGGATTGATCAGAATCTTGCGCCAGTTAGACACATCCTGCTAGAAGATGAGTTCACTCCTAGCTGCATAATGCATCCAGATACTTACTTGAATAAGGTAACTGTGTTCTTTTCTAATTTGATGTTTGCAATTGTTGTCACCTCTGAAGACGAAGATTGTGTCAGCATCACATTTTGAAGTTCTCTTGTTATTGTAAGTAGGTACTGATTGGGAGTCAGGAAGGCACACTCCAGCTGTGGAATATCAGCACAAAGGAAAAAATTTATGAGTTCAAAGGCTGGAAATCGTCTATCTCTACTTGTGTTACTTCACCTGCCCTTGATGTAGTTGCAGTAGGTTGTGCTGATGGAAATATCCATGTTCATAATCTCCGGTATGATGAAGAGCTAGTTACTTTCACACATTCTACACGAGGTGCTGTAACTGCGTTGTCTTTCAGGACTGGTAATGACTTCTTAATCTTATTAATTCCCCCCCCTCAGGACGGCAAGAAAAAGAACAGCTTTGATCATATCTGTTATCTTACTTTCACATTCAATTAGAGGCCAGTTGTTCTGTCTTGGTACATCTTACTTACCTGGCTCTGAACTCTGAAGTATACGGCGCTTTTGCTAGTTCGTGTAGCCATGCATTCACCTATATATGTTTTTTTACCCTAATGTTCCTTCAAAAAACACATAAAATTTCCACAACCTCGTCACTTTAAAATCTCCAAGTTCCGAAGGTCCTTGATTTCCTCTTGCAGCACCATTAACAAAGCAATCACAAGTCTGAATAATTGTGATTGGTTAAAAAGAGAGAACCATCCACTATTAACAATTATTTATGCTCTCAAGTATAGCCAAGCCTTCAGCCATATAATCGTTTTGTACCCTTGTGTGCTGCACAAAACCAGCAAGCACCACTTCAAATAATATCAATCTACGAGTGAGTATTGATAATACTATAATACTGGTGTGTATTCAGCATCACATCTAGTAGTGGCTCAGAAGTTGCTGTTGGTGTCTCTCCTTATAATTGATGTATTGCCTTCCAGAGTAGTCTGTGTTATTTCTTTACAGATTTGTGAGATGGGTCATTAACATGATAAAGGCCTGTATTGTGTACTTACCTTACGCAATACTATTCGCAAAAAAAGAAGTAGCTCACATAGAAGATAGAACTCTCAAATAATTGCTCTTAGCGTTTTCTCAATATGATTTTACAGATGGACAACCTCTTCTAGCATCTGGTGGTTCGTCAGGTGTCATAAGCATATGGAATCTTGAGAAAAGAAGGCTCCAGACTGTTATAAGAGATGCTCATGACAGTTCAATTATATCTCTACATTTCTTTGCAAATGAGCCTGTCCTTATGAGTTCCTCAGCAGACAACTCAATAAAAGTATGGATTTGTTTCTCCTTTATGTTTTGGAAGAATTACTTTGAGGAAATCTGTTTTTGATGACTGTGTGCTGACATAGTTTTAAACTTTTTAATAGCTCTATACCTTTTGTCTTTAGATTTCTATTACTCAATTTTGACCTTAAGTTGGTTATATTTCTCTTCTATGAAACAGATGTGGATTTTTGACACAAGTGATGGGGATCCTCGTCTTTTACGCTTTAGAAGTGGGCATAGTGCTCCTCCAAATTGCATAAGGTGATTATGGATTCCTTTGTGATTGTCTTATGTTTCTTGTTTCATTTATGCAATCCATTTGGTTGGAAAATGTTGTTTTATTAATGAAATAAAATTTAGAAATTATACAAATACCACATGAAAGTCGAAAACTGGTGCTATCAAATTATGGAGTTCTAAAATCAGCCGACGAAACAGATTTTTTTGCTGCATTTCATGCTGTCAAGTTGGGCGCATAACATACTGGAAAGGGACAATCAAGCTGTGATCAAAAGCCCTAAGGATCAGGCTGAAGTAGATATTGGAAATTCACTAATGTTTTTAGATTTATTTTGAACATTCTTGGTCCTGTTTCTACCTTCTTTTGGTTGCATTTGTAAAACTAGTAAGGGCAATTCAGTGGGAGGGTGTAAATTTACCCCTCCACATAGGCTCCCCATAGTGCTGCCATTAGGAATTTACACCCCCACATGGGCCCAAATACATCTCCAATGTATAATGTGTCGGTTTACTCCCCATGTCTCTTCCAATGAGTGTGTTAACTATCATATACTGTTTACATCCCCAATTGGATGAGTGTTTTGAAGATAGGGTGTAAATTCTAGAAACTATACTGGCTATGATGCCCTATTGATTCCCAGGGCATAGAACTTTCTCCAATTTGGATTCACAACTTAGGGTTAGTATGAGTAGGTGTTTATCCATTATGGAGTACTGCACACAACTCCATGTACGTGTGGCAAATGATTTAATATTTCTTTTTGAATCTTCAAATAATAAACATGCATCTTTGAGCATATGATTTCAGGTCCTGTAGTCTAAATATTTCCAAAAATAAAAAACGACTGCTTGGTGCTAGGCATTTTGGCACTTCTAGTTAGCGACTGTTCTATGTGTGTTAAAATATTTGGCCTTATCTCTGACCCGGATATGTATCCGTGTATTCGACACAATTTGGAGTATCAGTATTATATAGTTGCACAGGGATTCCAAGTAAACAGTTCTATATGATGACACCAGGCCCCAGAGGCAAGAAGTGAAAGGCTATTTTATGATAGGTTTCATTGTTTTTTTTATAGCTGCTTAGTGGTTCTAGTAGACACATTGACAACTCTGGCCCATTTAATGTGAATCACAACATTTTATAGAAAGGGTGATATAAAAGATGTCACACTAATGCAAGAAAGAATAAGATATATGGAATGTTTGGTCTTAGTTAATATCCTCAAATGGTGATCTTTCTTAAGAGCATTCCTTGTTGAGTAATAATCCTTTGTGAAGTTGTTACTTGTGTCCATTGATAATATATAGTTACTGTTCTGTGCCTTTGAAATCATTGCAGTGTTCAAACTATAATTAGTAGAAATGTTTAAATATGCTTGTACTTACCTTTTGCACAATTTATCTGTTCCTTTTTCATCCAATGTTTTTTGAGCTTCGTATATCTCATGTCATTTTTGATGTTCGGACCTTATGTACTCTGTTTTAGTTGGCCTTCACTCTCAAATTCTCTTTTACTGTACTTCTTATTTTCTTACCAGGTTCTATGCCAATGGAAGACACATTCTATCTGCTGGCCAGGATCGCGCTTTTCGTCTTTTCTCTGTCATCCAAGTGCGATACGAATTCTTTTCAGTCTTAAAATTACTTATATTAATACTTTAATAGTATTATTTTTATTACTTAGTCAGAAGCGTGCCCATGTTCCGTTCAGGGCATAGTTACTATCATAACATTGTTAGTTTTTTACTCTATTCTGTTTGTGAAAATTTGTTCTGAATCATTCTCTGTGAACTGTGATCAAGGTCCAGTTTATCTAATCCTAAATCCTTATATTGCTATGGTGACTTTAGCTATCCACCGACTGTAACTTTTATTGTTAATTTCCCAGCATATATGAATAAACGAATAATATGCTGATTAGTATTTTATTGTTCACGACGCAAGCTACTCTATAATGGTTAACTTTATATTGGATTTTGGCCACAAGTTGGCAGTATACTGACTTATTTTGTTTACAAAGCTAGCATCACTAGTGCACCACACAATTTACGTTGTAGAATTCCCCTTTACCTAACGTCTAAAAGGAAACTTAGGTAACTAGGGCCTTTAGTGGTGTCCAATGAATCAGCTGCCCTATTGACCTCCGGCAAAAACAAAAAACAAAAAAAAGTTGAATTGCAAACAACCTATTCTCAGAAGTAAATATTGTACCTTTTTTGGATGTCGGAAAATAAAATCTTGTTTTGGTCCTTTTTAGGCAGTCATGTCAGAAAGCTTATTTTGTTAAATTTGTGGTAGTTGTTTTTCTTTTTCTTATTTTTTGATCAGCAAGCATAAAGAAGAATGAACCAACAAGACCTATTCCAACCCACATGCACCATAACATGATCATACCAATCTGAAAGAATAAAATTCTTACCCCCAGTGGACATATATATGCACAGCCGCACAGGAAGACATTGCGATGTTTCAGTTTTTAATGATAGGCATAGGATGATATTCACAAACCACAGATGAGTAAATATAGGCCCTAAATCACGTTTTCCCCTGACCTCATTGCATGATATATGACAGGTTACTTTTTTCATCAATAGTGTAGACAAAAAAGGAGATGTCAGTCCCAAGCTTTCCTCCTTGGTTGATTTATCCTTAGATGGATCAGCTCTTTCTGATTGTCAACTATCCAACGGAACTCTTTTGGGTTTTGGATGAGTTCGAGAATCTTATGTTCTCCTAAGTCATAAGACCCAACTTCAGGTCATAGAGAACATAATACTAGTAGTCATGAATGCATTTTGTTTATTCTTTTGTCCAAATTTTCGAGCACGTAAAATCTATATGTTATTGATCTATTATATTGTCTTTGTGCTGCTTTGCTCTGATATTTTTTTGTACACCGTAAAATGGATGGCGTACCTTGTTGTGGGTCATCAGTTCTTAGCTTACGTAAAATTACTCACTATGTATGAGGCTACCCTGATATTTTGTTGGATTATCAGGATCAACAAAGTCGAGAACTTTCTCAGCGTCATGTGTCTAAAAGAGCGAAGAGACTCAGGATGAAGGTATGATGAGTATGAGTTGTGTTTTTCACGTTTGGCTATGTCACATGGTTACGATTTTGCTGAGGTTCTAATCTCCCAGCTAATTATGTTTAAAAGGGACTTGATGAATGACGGGTGAAGTATTTATGCAAGACTATATCACTTTGGAGTTCTTTACTCCATTTTCATGTCATCTAATCTCACCTGTTATAGTAAAAAAAAACTCATAGGTTGTAAGTCAGGATCTTACGAAGCATTGATACTTGAGGTGATATCATTTGTTCAGGGATCCCCTATGCTTCTACTCATTCACCAGTTGTTCAATAGTTTCCTTGGGTCCATTACTACAAACAGCTTTCCCAATTGCTTGATACATTTAATGATGTATATAACACACAAGCTACTTAATTTTGGGAATTTTTGTGTCTCAGGAAGAAGAGATAAAGTTGAAGCCAGTTGTTTCATTTGATTTCGGTATGATATCTTATTTATGAATTGTGCTTCTTGTGTGTCAAATTTTGTTATAGTATTTGATAAAGTATAATAAAAAATAACGACTCGTCATTCTTTGCATAGTAAAGTTTTCACATTTTTTTTTTTTTTTTTTTTTTTTTTTTTTCTATCGGTAAAGTATAGAGTGTATATATATCGAAAAGAAAAAGGATGAGATATCCTATAGTACAAGCTACTAAATACTCAAAAGAAAAAACATAGAAAAATCCTATCAACAGCTCATAATGGACTCCCATCTGCACACGAAAGATCCTGTTTCATCTTGATTTGTGACTAGTAATTCCTGCATTGTCCTTCAAGTAAGAGTTTGCTTTTCTTGGTAATATGGTAACAATATATTTTTTCAATGCTGCGGTGTTTGGTGTGTGCTTTCCTTATTTATTTAAAGTTTTTCAAAACACTTTTTTTGGGTTGAGCAGCACCTCTTTTTAAGAGCAGTTCAAGCAATTATTATTTGTTACATTCCTTTGCCATTACCCAATCGAACCACAGATTACCATTCTATGGAATCTTGTGTTTTAAAGATACGCATCTGTGGTTCTATCATTTAAATTCTGTATTTCCTGTTAACGTTTGGATTTTTCACGTGGAGGTCGCCGCTCCATTCCCTCTGCCATTGTATAGATGCCTGAAACCGGTCCCATATTTTGATTGCACTTGACAATTGAGTGAACAATAACAAAGACAACAGCAATGATAAAAACTGTGTTGAAAACAAATTGTTTCTGTTCTCTGATTTTTTTTTAATATTTTTTTGGATCTGTTGTAAAACATTAGAGTGAATATGTAATACATGATGCCGTGTAGTACATATCTTTGTATGCTTTATTTTGGGACAAGTTTTGTTAGCTATTAAAATCTGAATGATTCAATTTTCAAATCAACCGATCTGTAGCTATGGGACCTAGACACTTATTCGATACATTTGTTACACATGGGTGATTAGAAGCCATATATCTAAAAGAATGGTATGAAAACCTTGAATACTTGTCTATATCCTGTTTTATTGATAGACCATCTTCTATTTTGGATTTTTCTACAGCATGATTCCCATTTTTTAAATGAAACCTAGTTTTTGCGAATGAAAACATTACATATGTTTCTATTTTTACTTCTAGCTTTGTGATAACTCACTTCTTCATTCTTCATGTGCCAATGTTAGCTGAAATTCGTGAGCGGGATTGGTGCAATGTTGTTACCTGTCATATGGATACTCCACGGGCATATGTATGGAGACTTCAGAATTTTGTTCTTGGTGAGCACATTCTGACACCATGCTGCGATGACCAAAAACCTGTTAAGGTATGCTTTCAAATGTTGGTATTCTTTTTTCTCATCAGGTCACTTAATTTTACTCGGCCTCCTTATTTATGTATTCACGTTTTATTCTTTGCATTTCATTTTGATTGAGTAGTTTGCAAAAATACATATAAAGTTGCACAATCCACTGCCTAGTGCCTGAACACTTTTCTGCTGGTGGTAATTGCTGTGAAACTTTTTACAATCTGTTTAATGGGAAACCCGCTCGTGTTTCACCTGGAACTTCATTGAGGAATTAGGAAACTTGTTTGTTTCGGCAAACAGTTGGAACCATTTTCTATAAACATGTAAACATAAACAATCTCAACTTCTTTAATACACAATTGAACAGTCAAATGATAGGTTATGGGAAAAGGATGGGGGGGGGGGTTGCCTTTTATTCAATTTTATTAATAAAGGTGAGGATTTCATTAAAGTAAAAGGGCAAGTTGGTTTATATGGCCCAGGAAGAAAAAGGCCTTGATCACTAAAATAGCCTGCATCCATTCCTTTAAGTTTCCTCTCTCCTATCCTTTTGGAATTTTCTTTTAGTTATGCTTCCTACTGAAAATTTAGAGAGATTTTTCTATTTCTTTTTCTGTAGCTGGTGTGTTTCACTTCTTGGCACCCTTCAAATTATGCCAATCAAATATATTTATTTTGACAGGCTTGTTCCATCAGTGTGTGTGGAAATTTTGCTGTGCTGGGAACAGAGGGTGGATGGATTGAGCGATTCAATCTCCAATCAGGGATTAGCCGAGGCATTTATGTGGACAAATCTGAGGGAAAAGGCTCTGCTCATGATGGGGAAGTCGTTGGAGTTGCTTGTGACGCTACAAATACTCTAATGATGAGTGCAGGATATCATGGAGATATAAAGGTCCGAGCTTAACTTTCGTCCACAGCATTATCTAATGTTTTTATTCTATTGTGCTAATATGTATATCACACACACACCTTAACACACACACCTTAACTTTCATATTAATATGCAGATAATATGAAGAATATGTTGACAATTACTAACACACCAACCACAATCTGGATTAAGTAACTTATATGTAAAGTTTTGGATCATTCTCATATATTTGGGATTTGATCTCCTCTTCTCTTTGGGCAATGACCAATCCTTTCTTCTAAGATTATCAGTTTATCACCTTTGATATTACACGGTGGGATGGGATTCTAATATTTTGTAAACTATTTGTGGGACTAAATTTCCTTACCATCCTGCTACGGTAGTAATAATTTGGAGATTGGGTCCCATTTTTGTACTCACACTTGTGAGTTTGTGACGTCAATGTAATTTTGTTTTATCGATCCACCACACTTGCATGGAGGCGAAAAAATGATCTAAATTTTCCAATAAAAATTCACTTTCCAATATTTCGAGCTTTAGCGTAATAAAAATTATAAAACCTTAAATTTTTATGAAGAGAAGAGTATGTGGTGATGATCCGGTCATTGTTGTATAGACAGCATGTCTCACCCTTTTTGTATAGACACGACAACAGAATATATTCATTCTTTGTTGAAATTCGTTATGCTTACATGTATCATGTATTCCTTAGAATTGCTAACTCTATTTATATTATTTAAGTCTTCATTCTGAAAAAGGTAACATTATTAAGTTTCACCAGACTCTACAGTTACTTATTTTAATTGGCGAACTCTGTAGGTGTGGGACTTCAAGGAACGCGAGTTAAAATATAGATGGGAAGTTGGTTGTGCCGTTGTGAAGATTGTTTACCACCGTCCCAATGGTAATGGATATTTCTTTTGTACCTAACCAAAAATCAGTTTTTCCCTTGAATTAAATAATCTTCTTTGAAGAACTTTTTGCTTAAACCGCATTTGATTATGTCCAGGTCTTTTAGCTACCGTAGGAGATGACATGATTATCAGAGTGTTTGACGTTGTCGCCTTAAGGATGGTTCGGAAGTTTGAGGGTCACTCCGACCGCATTACAGACGTATGTTTCAGTGAGGACGGCAAATGGCTTTTATCATCTAGTATGGATGGTAGTCTTAGAATTTGGGATGTTATCTTGGCTAGGCAGATAGATGCTTTACGTGTTGACGTATCTATCTCAGCGTTGTCTCTTTCACCCAATATGGATGTTTTGGCAACTTCGCATGTTGATCAAAATGGGGTCTACCTGTGGTATGTTGTAGAACTGAATCTGTATGCCTAGCTTTGCGCACAAGTTTGTGTGTGTTTGAATAGGTTTTCCTTTTGTTAATTTTCAGGGTCAACCAAGCAATGTTCTCCGGGTTGTCTAACTTGGATTCATATGCTAGTGGGAGAGAAGTCATAAGCGTTAAGTTACCAGCTGTGTCTTCAAAAGAAGGAACTCAGGATGTGATGTCTGATCACTCTACGGGGCAGCAGTCAAATATGAAGGATACACTCCATGCTCTGCATTTTGATTTTCAAATTCCTGAACTTGTTACTTTGTCATTGCTTCCAAAGAGCCAGTGGCAAGGCCTAATCAATTTGGACATTATAAAGGTTTTTGTTTTTCCTTTATTTTTTTTCAAGAAGCTCTTGTTTTGTTGACAACACAATTTTTTAGTTCTACTTCAACTCATATGTTTGTCTATTATGTAATTTTTAAATTTCATGTAGGGGAAAGGGGTGGGGGGTTTGTCTGCAATCTCACCCCCTGAACGTTACTAATTCTCTTAATTGGTAAAGAGTTTTGCTACCCATAAAAGAGGGACATATAGACAATGTCAGCCCTCAGATTCTCTTACATATTGAGTTAGCACTTTCGTTTATGATTAGTTTATCACTTGTTACCCTGGTGTGTGCTCACCTTATCAAGTTAAAGATACGAAAATTGGGGTGGTCTGTTCAGGCCTTCAGGGTAAACAGAATAATATTGCTTATGAATTAAAATTGGACATGTCATAGGCAATCTATGCATTTATTTTTGAAATTTTGGTCTCTATATTGAATGAGTGTGCAATGTATTCTATATGAATATCTATTTTTTGGCTGTTTTCTATATTGAATTAGTGTGCAATGTATTCTATATGAATATCCATTTTGGCTGTTTTGACTAATAATTGTAGTAGTTATTGAATTGATTCAATCAGAAAGTCGTCACCTATCAACTAGCTCCTAACACATCAAAAAATGATTACGGTGAAGTTTAAGTTGCACCAAACCGAGAGCATGGAGAAGTAAGAAGTTCATCTATCATAATCCTGTAGATCCTGGATGCAATACTCAATTTTAGATTATCATCCTAATGAGAATGGAAGTGTACCAAAACAGATAGACTGTTGTTTATTATCTTGCTTACCCTGATTAAAGTATCTACACCACTGATTCCATGACCTCTATTACCTTTCCAAGCACTTAAGTTACCTGACAGAGTTTTGTGTTTTGAATTGATGTTAGACTTCATTTATATTGACTTATTATTTGGATTCAGTTTCTTATGAACCTCAATATCTTGCATACTTTTGTTGAAACTTTTCTCTTATTGAAAGAATACTGATATCTCTGTGATATTTAGGTTCGCAACAAACCAATTGAGCCACCGAAAAAACCAGAAAAGGCACCATTCTTCTTGCCCTCAGTTCCATCTTTTTCAGGAGAAATTTTGTTCAAACCTAACGATTCAGATGAAGCAAAAGATCTAAAAGGCGATGAACTGGAAAACAGTAAAAGAAAACCTGATTTACCACAATCACAATTTTCCAAACTTCTTCAGTCTTCTGCTGAAATGGAGAACTGTAAGTAGTCCCCGTTGTTTCTTTATTGCTTTATTAAGTTATTGAGTAATAATGTGTGCTGCGGACTAATTAATTGTCCTGCTAGACATTGAGCGCCAATTGACCTATCTTCTGGTAGCTTCGACATAGTTGATTTCCTTGTAGGATGACAGCAATGACTGTGCTGTTGACATCATGCATCTTCTATATCACTTTTTTTTTAGGATGTATTAATATCGTTTAGTAATTCTTTTGGACAGATTCTTTGTTTGCTGTCGATTCCTGTTAAGGTTGTTGTTTCCATAACCTCCTTGTTGAGCCCAAGTGGTTGGGATCTGTGACTAGATTGCCTTTTGACTTTTCTATTGTATGGTTTCAAATTATTCTGGACCGATGAGCCATAGCAGTTGAACATATCAAAGAAAATGAGAAGAATCACTGATATAACTGCAGTGTATCCATATTTTAGCTATGTTACTTACATGGACACGCCATATTTTTAAAATAATCCATGTCGGATACGTGTCCATGTCGGACACGACACACGCACATATATTGTACATGATATACTTAATTTTTGGTATTTTTCCGTGTCCGACACTTTGTATCCGTTTCAGATGCGGACACACGTATCCGTGTCAATGTAACTTAGTATTTTAGTAATGAAGATGCTGCTATTTCAGTTCGGATCAGCCCATCAGTATTAAAATGTCTTCATTTATTTTTTTAAAAAATCCCTCAAATTATTTATCCTATTTCTCTTGCAGTTTTAGAATTTACAAACTACATCAAAGCTTTATCTCCATCAGCCCTTGATATGGAACTGAGGATGCTTCAAATTATAGATGATGAAGATCAGCAGGAACCTGAAAAGAGACCTGAATTGTATTACATTCAACTTCTACTGGATTATTTTATACATGAGATTTCCTGCAGGAACAACTTTGAGTTCATCCAAGCTGTTATAAGATTGTTTCTGAAGGTACCAATCACGTACTCTATTTCGGCTAAGTAGTATAAATGAAAAAAGTACTTGTGCCAGAATGTGTTCTGCGCCTGGGGTGTTACAAGCATGAGCTACTGCATTTATCATACTAATAACTGGGTGTGAGTCATAGCTTTGAGTAAAACATAGAGGATTTTGTGATCCCCACAAGGCCACAAATGAATGAATTATGTCGATGATACTGGAGGGTGTCAAAGTTGTTTTGATGGCCCACCCCTGGCAGAACGTCAATGTTTAGAAAATCTATCAATCTCACATTCCAACCTGCTGTATGTTAAGACTTGGACATGAGGAAATTACCTGTCTTATCCATGTTAAAGGTGTGTAAAGGCTGCATGTGCACTCAAGTGATTGGCCAAGTCGACACTTTTTGTAATTCTTAGAACCATAGAACACAATGCAGCGAAATTCCATGAAATTTTGCAAAAGCCGATTCCAGCAAAACCATACTGACATATTACGTATCCTATTTTAATCATCGCATGAGGAACTCGTTTTACTGGTAAGTTTTCGCTAAACACTGTTTGAAAATTGTTTCGGAAATTACAAAAATCAGTATACATTCGTTTTCTTCCTTAAAGTTTCACCAACCGTAGAAGTGAAGAGGGAGAGAAGCTTTGTGGAATTAGATTTGTTCAATGGGAGAGAGATATGTGCTCCAAGCTTCTCTTGATGCAGTATAATAGCATCATCTTCCTCTTCGAGATGAAGAGAACCATAGATGAAGATAGAAGCAGATAGCTGTCTTGAGTTGCGGCGGCGGCCATTAGGTTTTCTTTTTAGAGAAAATGTGTTGACTCCCGATAATAATGTGCTTATTTGAGTCAAGGATAAGAGCTTTGCACAAATACACTTTTATTATGTACAAGTCAATGGAACACAACTTATGTACTTTGTGCTTTAAGGCCACTTGCTACTGTTTCTACTTTTTAGTATATGATCGGTTAATTGGACTTCAGTCATAGAAATCAGAAACTCAATATTGACTACACATGTTGGCCCCTTAGAATCAAGGACGTAACATGTTGTGCATAAAATCCTATCTGGGTCAGTTGAACCAAAATTCTGATTTTCAACTGATTATGGGACAGTGGGTTTCCTTCTTCTTTTCTACCCCACTGTTTTTACTGTGCTGGGGGCTGTTATGACTATTGTTAGCATTGATGAAATGACGAATGACTTTCATCCCTGGCATATCTTATTTTGATCAGATACATGGTGAAACGGTTCGACGCCAAGTGACTCTGCAGGATAAGGCAACGAAACTCCTTGAAATTCAAAGCTCAGTGTGGCAGAAAGTAGATAGGATGTTCCAAAGTGCTAGATGTATGGTGACATTTCTCAGCAACTCACAGTTCTAATTGAACTTGAGGTAACAGCTCTCATGCGTCTTTGGTTTATGGTCATCTCTTGTGATTTATGCTTGTTTGGTTTGGTGAATGCATATTTAGATGTGTGTTTTAGTTTTTGTTGTTCAATTTCACGAATTGCTCATTGGCTTCTTGGGTTTACTTCTGAACTGTAGAAACTGGTTGCAATTGTTTTTTGCTAAAGCATTAGTGGGTGTTTGGTTCTCATTTTTTCAAAAAATCATTTTTTCTTAAAAAACATTTTTATGAAAAAGTATTTATTCTAAAAACAGTTTTTCAATAAACATGTTTGGTTGTGATTTTTCTTAAAACCTATTTTATGAAAATAGATTTCACACTATGTTTCTCGATATATTTTGGCATATCGTGGCATAAATCACTAAAGTCTAAAACATCCGGGGAGTTCATTTGCCTTTAGCACTCAAAGTGTTTCCTTCAAAGAAAAATAGTTTTTTAACTTGAAAAACAAGTTTTACCTAATTATCATAAAACAACTTTTTGGGATCAAAAAGTGTTTTTTGGATGAAAAACTATTTTTTTTTAAATAGAAACCAAACACATTTATTTTTTCAAAAAATGTTTTTTCACTAATAAACACTTTTTGGCAATAAATAAATAGGATCCAAACACCCCCTTAGATTCTATAGGCAACTTAATTATATTGCGGCTTGTTCTATTATGAGTTAGTGGTTCTCTGCAAATGAGATTGCAATTGAATGAATTGTGCAGCTTTTGGTACTTACATTAATTCAGTATATTTCAAGAAAATGAGTCACTGCCCCTTGGTCCAGTTTTTATCATCAACAATATTGAAATGCATTTGTTGTAGAACTGGAACCGTGTCCTTTGGCCCACTTCTCCATTAGTATTTGTTTGGTGAGTAACAGCGGTTGTTCATTGCAGGTGTTATACAATCTTTCTCAATTTTGATCAGATTTTAAGCGGCTTCTGTATGTACAAGTGGAGCTGTGTCTGGGTATCAATAAAACAGAAAGCTAGCTTACTCATGCTTGTAACATACTCAGGCTTTTACGAGGTGTATTATCAAGGAAAAAAGAAACATTGAAGGTGCAATAGTGCAATACAAATGTATGTGTACTATAAAAAAAAAAAATACAAATGTATGTGTTTTTGGGGTGGCTGATGACTCTAGAAGTTTGTAAGGTGGTTATTAACTCGATTCTAATATATTAACAACTGCCATTTGATTGTTGTCTGTAGTTTCTGTTTGTGGTGGGAGGTGTTGTTTGATCATAGGACTTTGTTTTTTCTGCTTTCCAGTTTCCAGTAGCCCACTTAAGAGTTTAGACTGTTAAACGGAGAAAATAAAATAGTTGTATGAGACTATGAGCAAATCATTTTTGCAAAATTCAGAGCTGATAGTGAATAACTTCAAATTTTTTAAACACCAAACCATTCATATTTTCTTGATCGAAAAGTTATCAATCCAACTACAATATTCATGAAAAACAACGAGACGATTTGCGAATCGGAAATATGGTGATATTTGGAACCATTCGTACAAATTCGCAATCATTACACAAAGGGTCTTGTCTGTTAGTGTGGTGGCACGCTCCTAAAAGGAGTTGTTTCTAAGCAACTCTTTCTCTTCACAAAACAACGACCACCAGGGTTTAAGCCCTTAACCACCAGGGTTTAAGACTAATTTTCCACAGAAATGGCGATTCGAGCCATATGGAAATCAAAAATCCCAATTATATCCACAACAATTCTTCAAAACCTTGTCATACCTTTCCAAAAATCATCTTCACTAACTAAACTACAAAACCCAAATGTGGAAATCAGTTCAAAAGAGCAGTTCTTGAATATGCGAAATTACCATGATGGTAGACCAAGAGGGCCACTATGGAAAGGTAAAAAAATGATTGGGAAAGAAGCATTGTTTGTTATATCCGGTTTGAAAAGGTTTAAAGAGGATGAAGACAACCTTAACAAGTTCATTAAATCACATGTTTTGAGACTATTGAAGATGGACTTGATTGCTGTTCTTACTGAACTTGAAAGACAAGAAGAGGTTTCTTTGGCTCTCAAGGTATACATTTTAACATTTCAGTTGTTGATTTTAAAGGAAGACTGATGCTTATAATGAGCAGTTATAAAGCTAATTTTTTTATGCTTCTGCTTATTGCTTATTTAAGTAGAATCTTACACACATGCAGACTAGTTTTGTAGATATGTATATTCTTAATCAATATTTGTTCAAGTTGCTTTGGCTCTGTTGTTTAAGATACTTTTATCTTATGTCTCCATCTTAGTTAGGATTTCTGCAAGTTTAGAACCTTAATGATCAATTGGAAAGTTAATAGAAAATGCCTTCTGCTTATTGTAAAATGAAATTTTGTACATTTGTAGACTAGTTTTGAAGATATGTATCATTATGCTGTAGAACTCTTTAGATGAGTACTTTATAACTGAGAAATGCAGAAGGCAACATAAGAGTTTTTTTTCTAGAGAATGAGGTTTGTTTTACTTTTCAGAGGCTTTTTCGTGGTCAATCTTTTGTTTGTGACCCGTTTCATTACCAGTTGCATATACAATCTTTTGTGCTCATTATTCTTTGTTTCATTGTGGCTGTCGCTTTGCTTAGTTGCATAATTTTCAATCAGTTATGTGTTGTTGAGCCAATGTGTATTGGGACTTATAATCAAGAAATTTGGATTTCAGATTTTCTGTATAATTCAAAAGCAGGACTGGTATAAGCCGGATGTCTACCTGTATAAAGATCTAATTGTTTCATTGTCGAAAAGTAAAAAGATGGAGGAGGCAATGAAAGTTTGGGAAGCTATGAAGAACGAGGATTTGTTCCCTGATTGTCAAACATATTCTGAAGTCATTCGGGGTTTCCTGCGGTATGGATCGCCAGCAGATGCGATGAATATTTATGAAGACATGAAGAAGTCTCCCGATCCACCAGAAGAATTGCCGTTCCGGATTTTGCTGAAGGGACTTCTACCACATCCTCTCTTGAGAAACAGGGTTAAGGAAGATTTCGAGGAAATATTTCCTGATAGACATATATATGATCCTCCCGAAGAGATATTTGGAATGCGTTGAGGTTGGTAGTTTTTTATTCGGTTTGTTAATTACATACTTTTAAGTTTTTTTCCCCGTCCGTTCTTTTTGTTTGTTTTTATGTTGGCATTCATCTCCTTTTAATTACACAGCCTTGAGAGTCTTTGGCTAAGTTTTTGCCATGACAATCATAACAATGATAATTGATGGAGCTGATGAGGGAAAATGTATCTCCTAGGCTACTAGCACTTTGCTGTCATATTAAAATTAGTTCTGAAACACTTAGGAAATTCGAGTCATGTTACTTGTTGGATGTATCCTACTTTTATAGCATACTTGCAAGTGGTAAGTATTAAGGTGTGATTTTCACGTTAAAATATGACCTCATTGTGACATCTATGTTTTGTCTCCTAAGGAAGATATGCAATTTCATCAACTATTGAAAATTTTGAAGACAAACTGACATCAGCCTTCAGTAAGTTGTATCACCGACCAATTTGTTAACCAGAACAATTGATGGCCTTCTTTATGGTTGTGTAAAATACGCTGTGTCATGTATTCCCCAACTAGATTGTTACAGGTAGTAAGTAGTAAAATCACTGGCAGTGAACAACAAGTAAAGCCTCGTTCAGGTTCAGATAGAGAGATGAGAGGGAAAGGGTGCGTCATGAAAGAAACGAAGAAAAGAAAGAGGGAGAGGCGGAGATGGAGAGAGGAAAAGTTCAAGACAGATGGAAAGCACAAATGACCATCCCCTATGCATCATCCTACTAGAGGGCTTATTCTTATATTATTATTTTGTCTTGAACTCTTGACGATGATGTTAATGTTCATGAGAATTTGTTGAAAATTGACACTAGAGAGGTGATTGTAAACACAAATGTCTAAAGAACTCTCAAGCTACTATGTGGCTGAACTTGAAACACACGAATCTTAGTTGTGGGTCTCAACAAATTGCGAGACCATATACAGAATGTGCATAAAACATCATGCAACAATGGGAAATCAGTTGGATAAGAAAGAGTAAAATAATAAATTAATCTGTTTGTAAAAGTTGAATGAAGAATTTGTAGTAGTTGCTATGGTGCAAATTATCATGTTACAGATCGATGACTTGGGTCTCAGTAGTTTCTTACTGCATACACAAACACCTCTTTAGTACACAGTGAACAGTTGTAAGAAACTATAAGACCATATTACATTTATGGGACTGGTAACTGGTTGGACGGTGTTGTAGTTACTCTGCCATTTAGAACATCCTGCGGTAGAATATGATACTACTTAGGTTCCCATCTTATACTACATTTTGGCACTTATATTGTTTTCTTGCTTCCTCTTTGCAGGAGGCTCTAATGCTATGCGCTCATTTCATATCCCTATTTTGTTTAAGAGATCCAAATAGACTATACTGGTGTTTCAGTTGAAGTGAGCTGTAAGAGATTGGCAGTCAATTGCTCAGCACTCACAAGTAAGACATTTGCAGTTACACCACTTTTTGGACGAGGAATTGCAGATAACGTGAGTCATTTTTTGAGTGGAGACTGGATCATTAAAACTGTGGGAGCACCATTTACACCAAACAACACCACTTCTGCATCATGCAACGTCATGGTGTGCATTTCTTCCATAAGTATGTTTTCAAAAAGTTGTGGCTTGTCTGTGCAGAGGGAAGAGCAGAATTTGAACTTTGTGTTCGGGGCACAGATGATCCAATCTCATTTGAGTCACTTCTCATTAAACTGAGAACAAGGTTTGTTTAAACAAATTTTCCGAATTGGTGAGTTCTGAGTTTGTGATTGACTGTGTAATCAAACTTGCTGTCTTAGGAAATTCTTGTGAAGCTTCATATATTAGGAGAATTTTCAGACAGTCCTATGTTATATTTGTGTGCGTGTGTTGTTTTTTTTCGTTTGTTTTTCCCTTCTGATAATTCGGTATGTCTCTTTGTATGCTTAGGAGCATAATGCAGCCATAGGGCTGACAATGGGTTGGGCCAAGACTGAAACTCTATTTAGTCTTATCCAATCCAGTAACATAGGACATAGACTTTAAACTAGAGTCCAATCAAACCCCAGCCCACTCGGTTTTAGCCTTAAGTGTATTAAGATCAGTTCCGGACCCATCCTAATCCGGTAAGACTTAAGAGTGGTTACAAAACATGGGCTTTGTAAGTAATCAACGACCAAGCCGAAGGCCTCAATAGTTCCTGAAGGTTCCAGGCTCTTGAAAAATCTGGAAATGTATAGAACTTTACTAGAGTTTTACGTTTCAATTATACATTGCTCTGGAAAACTCAGGACAAATCGATGATCACTATAAATATGCATCATCCAACCACTCACACCATATTAAGTTTCACAAAAAAGGTTACAAAGAGTTTCTTTCAGGCACTTAATATCTGCATACATTTCCATCACATTCTCTTCACTCCATACATATACCCAATCCAAATCTGAAAATGTCGATCATTCCAAGCATCTTTGGTGGCCGACGAAGCAACATCTTCGACCCAATCTCTCTAGACATATGGGATCCATTCCAAGACTTCCCACTTTCTCCATTCCGCTCTGAGTTCTCAAATGAAACAACCCAATTCGCGAACACTCGTATTGACTGGAAGGAAACACCAGAAGGTCATGTGTTCAAAGCTGATCTTCCAGGACTGAAAAAGGAAGAAGTGAAAGTGGAAGTTGAAGAAGGGAGGGTTCTTCAGATTAGTGGAGAGTGAAGCAAAGAGAAGGAAGAAAAGAATGACAAATGGCATCGCGTGGAACGTAGCAGTGGACAGTTTTTAAGGCGATTTAGGCTTCCTGAGAATGCTAAGGTTGATGAAGTGAAAGCTGAAATGGAGAATGGAGTGCTTACTGTTACTGTTCCTAAGGTTGAAGTTAAGAAACCTGATGTCAAGGCCATTGATATCTCTGGTTAAATATGTAAGAGAGTAACGGAGTGAGTAATGTATTGTGTGTGTTGAAGTCTGAATTATCGTAAGTTTGCCTTGTGTATTATTGTTGTTTGGACTTTGGAGTCCTTATGTAAAAGTTGTATGAGACTATGCGGTAAATGATAATTTTCTTGAGCAATTGTTTGCGTAGATTCGTGTGTAGTAATTGTCACTTGACGATGCATATGAAAGATGTTTTACTACTTTTATAAATTTCAAAAATAAAATAAAAATAAATTTCTTTTGTATTTGCAGATGACTAGAATCTAGCAAATTGTTTTCGATTTTTTCTCAATGGCACTTTTCAAGTTTCAACTTCTAGATGCTCCTAGGCATAGTAAGCAATGTCGGAATATATCAGCTAAATATATCGGAATATATCTGTTGAAAGTTTAGGAATCGGCTAGATATTGTGATATTCTTCGTTGATAAGACGAAAATTTCAGTGAAGATTTTTTCTTTTCTTGAAGCTGCCTCTTGTTGAGCACAAATTACCCGAAATCACTTATTAGTGCCATGGTGGTTATCATGCAATATCTGGATGAAGTTAACGTCTATTTAACAGTACTAAGAAGTTAGAAATTAGCATATATGATGCTGAATTGCTGCTGCAGAAGTATGAATTTTCTTTGTCCTTGATAAGTTGAGAGATTATATGATGTCGTTTTAACAAATTAGACCGTAATACATTATAAACTGTATACCGAAATGGAAGCTGAAACCATAACGAATTTATATATTGTATTAAAGAAACGTACAAGCAAGTGGTCGTGCCGGAGTGGTTATCGGGCATGACTAGAAATCATGTGGGCTTTGCCCGCGCAGGTTCGAATCCTGCCGACCACGTATTCTAAAACTTTAACGTTTTCATTTTCGAAGCTCTTTTCTAGCTTTACTTTTACTTTTTTTTTTCCCAACTAGCAACTTAGCCTTTCAATAAGGGGTTCAAAGGAAATATTCTTCAACTGAGACTGAGACTGATATATACGTAGTAGTTACGTACTTGGGTTCAAAGGAAATATTCCTCAGTGACATCAATATATACGTATAGAGAGTTACTCTCAAATACAAAAAGGACGAAAAAATCATTTTCAAAACTATTTTTTTTTAATTACTCACAAAGATCGAGTAGATTTTAGGACAAGTATGTTCCTAACGCGAAATAAAAAAAGCCCAAAGTGGTAAAAATTCAAATTTACTCCTGACGCGAAATTAAAAAATAGCCCGACCTTACCAAAACAACTCGATATATGTATAATTAGTAAATTAAAAACACCTATTAGAGTATTTGTTCTAACATATTTGGGGTATGAACAATCACTGTTTATATCTCAACATAGTGTATGAGATATGTTCACCTATTTTAGGTATGAACAATTAGGGTTGGAAATAGTATGGGATGCAACCCGAATCCGACCATATCCGAATCTATTTTAACGGATATGGTTTCTATATTTGTGACTAGAATTCGACCCGAATATCCGAAAACCCGAATCATTTTAACAAGATTTGTTTTAAGAATAATCTCCCTCCTCCATAAACCGGTACATGAAACCTCCCTCTACACGGACAAAGTGATAAAAACCTCCTGTTTTTTAAAATGCAAAACCACATTCGAAAACTGACCAAAATACCCTTCCACCCCCAAAAGAAAAATATCCACGTTCTCTCCTAGTCTTCTACAACCTCTTTCCATCGAAAAAAAAATATAATATAAAAAAACAACCCAAAAACACAGGGATTAAATTTCTATCTTCAAAAACGTTTGAAATGGAAAAAAAGAAGAAGAAATTATTGGAACATTAAAAAGAAAAAGTAAAGATGATTGTAGATTTGTAGATCCAACAGTTGTTACTCAAAAGAAACAAGATCTACAGTGTACTAAATAAAAATCATTGTGTTTTTTTAAAAAAAAAATGTGGTTTTACAGTTTTGCAAAACAAAAACCTAAATACTTCAAAATTTGTATGCAAAATCTAATGCACAATCAATTTGCTATGTAAAAATAAATTCGCATATGCAAACATTAATTTATATATGCAAATATTAATTTACATAGTCAAGTGTTATGCAAAAGTAAATTTACACAGATAAATTGCTATGGAAATTAAGCTTATTAATTTACATATGCAAAAATAACTTTACATAGTCAACTGCCATGCAAAAGTAAATTTGCATAAGTAAATTGCAATGCAAGAAAAAACTATGTATTACAAAACTTATATGAGAAATCAGTTTGTATAATAAACTTTATACTACGCAAAAACAATTTTACATAGTATAATTACTAGTTGCATATTGAAAAAACATATGCAAAAATATTTTTTCATAGTCAATTTCATATGTAAAGATAAATTTGCATACATAATGTCTATGTAAAAATAAATTAACATAGTAAAATTGTTATGTAAATATAAATTTGCATACTGAAATTTTCATATAAAAACAAATTTACAATCATGAGATCTGCATACACAAATCACTATGTAAACATAAATTTATATACTGAAATTTCCATGTAAAAACAAATTTACATAGTCACAGCTGCAAAGAAAAATCATCATATAAAACTAAATTTACATACTAAAACGATTATGTAAAACCATATTTACATAGAGTCACAGGATCTAAGGAAAATCAATATGTAAAAATAAATTTACATAGTCACGGAAACCTAATTTATTCAAATTAGAAAGAAAAAAGAAGAATCAATAAAGCAAAAACAAAGATTCACAGCAATCAATCGAAATGAGAAAGATAGTGATTATTTATTGTTTCTTCTTCATGAAACCATATTTCTTCATTGTTAAACTTGATTTCTTCATTGTTGAAAAATATATCTTTTTTTGCCAAACCTAATTTCTTCATCGCCGAACCTTGTTCTTCTAATGTCAAAGTTGAATCAGTGTTCTTTTTCGTTTAAATGATGATGAATATGGCACCTTACATCAAAAGGGTAAAAAAGGAAGCAAAAAAATTTGGGAAAATAAAGCATACCGTGATTTTTTTTTTCTAATTTCAATAATAGAGAGTTTATTTGATGAGATGCACAAAACAGGAGGTTATGTGGTATGGGCTGATGGGAGGGTGTTTTCACATAACCAAAATATAAACAAAGGGCTGAGGCCCATTTCTTGTTCTATTTTGATGCCTAAAAATTAATTTATATCTTACATTTATATATGAAAATTATTAAAATAGTGTATTTTTTGTTGTTTTTTAATGGATATGGATATCCAAAATCCGACTCGAATTTGGATGGATCCAAATATGGTAAAGAGTTTTGAGTGGAAATCCGACCCGAACCCGCTCCATTTCCAGCCCTATGAACAATCACAATCACTGTTCATACATCACCATGAAACATACCTTATCAAAACGACAGAAATGGTAAAATCGGAAAACATTTATTTCAAATCCGGACTATTTGTCTTTACGAGTTATTTTCATTTAAAAATTGGTTTTTTGGATTCCCCCTCCTTTTTTGTATATACATACTTCTTTTAAATTTATTTTCTCCAAACTATATTCTCTGATAGAAGAAAAAATAACTTAGTAATATTCATGACTGAAAAATAAATTTGTTTGTTTGGAAGATAAACTCCAATGGCTCGGCTTGAATACCAAAACCTAGAGTGTAAAGAAGTTGTTTACAATGAATTTTGTGCTAGACACAGTATCAAGTTCTTTCTTGCTCGCTTAAGCTCGTTCGACATTACGTGAGCGTTAGCATACTCAGGCCCGGCCCTGAGCAGGTGCCATGTGGGCGACTGCATAGGGCTCCCAATATATAAGGCCCAAAAAAATAGTTTTAGTGGAAAAGATTTATTTCACAAATCAAAAGCCCAAACCGATGAAAAACCCAAAAAACCAAAAATTTTTACCGTAAACAGTTGATTCTCTCATATTCTCTTTTCTCGTTAATTATGTTCATAAAAAAAAATAACAATAAATATAATAGATGAGGAGATCTTCTCAATGACTAGATCTCTCTCTTCCTAATTAATAACGTTTTCTTTTGGAAAATCATTCCAATTAATTGCTTGAGTTGTCCTCAATTACTCAAATACAAAAAGAAGTAGTAAAAAAAAAACCCCTCATTCACCTTATGACCATCTAGTATCCTCTCATTCTCAATAATTTATTTATTTACAATTGTGGATTTGTATTAATTTTCATTTCGATCAATCTCAATTACTTATTCACCTAAATTTTGATTATTTTTCAAGTAAGTTAGAGATTAAAATCAATTTTTCCTTTTCTTAAATATTATTTCAATAACTCAATTTAATTCAAAAGTAATCTAGTCTAATATTATTCACCTAACTTGATTTCTTGAAACGACATGATTGTTTTCCTAATGCATTCATAGCTTATAGAATTTTGTTGATTGTTCTCATTACTGACGCGTATGCAGAAAGAAGTTTTTTAAAATTAAAATTATTGAAATCATACCTTAGATCGACTATGTCACAAGAAAGTCTAAATGGGCTAGCGTTAATATCTATTGAAAATGAATTTTTAAATAAAATTAACTTTGAAAGCTTCATTGATGATTTTGCAGCCAAAAATGCGAGAAGAGAAATATTTCGATGATCCAATTTGTGTTGATGGAAGACGGAAAGAAGGCCACATTTCGCCGTTTGCACAGGGCCATTAAAAACTCAAAGACGGCCCTGACTATACTGAAACTCGACTCTAGCGGTAGGCTTGAGTTTCACTCAACCTTGTATTGCATGAGGTGAAATGGTAATACACTAATACTCAAACTCAAACATGAAGCATACGAAGTGTTCGATTGCCGCATTTGATATGCAGCCTATTCCTCGGTGAGCTAGAGTACAAAATCAAATGGCTTTATAATCATTCGATTTGTCATTCTAGAAGGAAAAGTTTTAAGTCAATAGATAATCTATTTTAAATTAGCCGAATATTTAACTTCACCAAAAAAAAATTAGCCGCATATTTAAGCAGACGTGGATGCAAATTGCAAAGGGCTGCTATATGACCTTTTAAATTGATCAATAAACAGTTGTCCGCAAACAGTTGTTCAGAGTATTTATTGCAGCATCAGAACTTTCAACTTATTAGTGTGTCCATCGAGGCCAAAACTCCGTGACCACATATTAACATTTGCGCGTACAAGAAGTGTACGTCAATGTCACCACAATCACACCATCAAACAAGTTTCAGAGAAAAAAACAAAATCAGTCAGAAAAAAACAAATGGAAGGATCTTTTACTCCGAATTGCGCAAATTGTGGGCCGGGTATTTCAACCAACTTGAGAGGAACCTTCCACTCTCAAAACGACGTATTTAACGTGGAAATTTTCGTACGCCCAACAAATTTGTTCTAGAAGTCCAACAATACCAAAACAAGTTCACACTTGAAAGAGTTAATAAACTACAGTATATAATTAGTATATATTGCTAATCAGTCATTTAATATATATATTCGACACTCCGAATAGTCCTTATTTGATTGGCCTTGTTGTTCAAATATATAGCTAAGCAGCTAACTGCTCCCAATCACATATATTGTTATATTGCTCTCAATCATATTGTCATTCCAAAGAGAAAATGGCTCTTTCTAAGCCTTGTGTTTTATTGGTTTTGGTTTTGATGTTTCTTGCTCAAGCTCATAGGTTACCTGGTGCTGATTCCAGACCCCACCCTATCTTGGAGCAAACAAGTAAGTAGAATCAAGTTAACCCTCAACTTATACTATACTCTCTCTCTCTCTCAACTTATATACTTTTGATGATGTTTACTTATTATGGTAGTTGTTTGATATTGATATAGGGTATTCAAAGGTGTTCAAGACCCTTGGAATAGGCTGTAAATGTTGTGATGGCAAGGAAGGGGTATGCAGAAGTACCTGGGATGGGTCGTGTACTAGACTCCAATGTCTTCCATGGAAGTTCAGTTAGTGTTGTTAAGTATGTGATTGTATATATACTAATTTATATTAGAAATGCGATCGATTAGTTGTAGTACCAATATATAAACGTTTTAGTTATATATTTAACAAAGTAGTAACTGATTGTGCTCATGTACTGTGGCCAAGTGCATTCAAGCACAGTGCGAAGTGTGCTTCTAAAGTTTTATTTTTCTCTTACCTGCTTGAAATGTATGACGAAGCTCAGAAGTAATTTATATTGTGGAAGCAGGCGTATGGTTAGATTTGAGAATTATAATTTTGCAGAAAAGCGCTTAAAAACGCAACCTCGTGTTGGTAATTGAAATTAAAACTGCACATTTATCAGTTCTCTGGAAATCAATTCAAATACGATTTTTGCATTCTATAACCTATAGTATAGTGGTTGCCTATCATTCAAAAATCAAACCAATGCCAACGAATTTTCTTTAACTGGAAAAGTCCGTCTAAAATGACCTTATGATCATCTAGAACATTAATTAGATGCTCTGAATATCCTTTTAGCTGGCCTACACTTTATATAGTTGCTTGGTGGAAATTCTGAAAAGGGATGACGGATTTTTATTCTGATGATAATCAAAGTTCAAGCAGTTAATTTTTGGGCTCTCAAAGTCTAAAGAGTCGAGACAGAAATCTGGTTATCTAACAGGGTATTTGCGCAACTCTACATACTATTGATCAGTACCGAGTCAAAAATGAGCTACATCAAATAAAGTAGATAGATATGCCATATCTAAGCAATCATGCAACTTGAAAGGATTTCTCCTTGTAATAAGAAACCAAATTTTGGATCCTACTGGGTCTTAGTGTTATTAAATATTGATAGAATCATGTCAATCAATATCAATATATATATATATCACTTCTCTCAATATTAAAACAGAATACATTTTACGTGGGCAATTTTTTTTTCCTAAGGGACACATTCTTGAGACATATGTATGCCATGTGGACACTCTTAATTAATCATAAGAAATTTCCTAATACAACATGAACTCTTAATTAAAGCAGAGTACATCTTTTGTGGACAATCTCTTTTCTAGATGGCGCATTCTTGAGACATATGTATGCCAAGTGGATACTCGTAATTAATCACAAGAAGTTTCCTAATACAATATGAACTCTTAATCTTAAGAAGTTTCTTAATACAACACAACTCTAATAAGTCCATCAACATCTGACAAGGAAATTTTATACGACTCCAATAAGAAAACATTGCTAAATCAACTTAAAAAACTTAAGCTAATAATTATCAGTCATTGAATTCCGAGTAGTGCCGCACGGACCTACTTTTTAGACCTACTATTGCGGCTCACTATTTGGATAATGTTGGTTTGCATTATAATACACACGGACACGTATCTCTATATAAATCAATGATTATGACTTTTGACATATTAGTAGGTCCAAATAATACATCAAATAAGTGTGTCGGTCTAGCATTACTGTTGAATTCCTCACAAAAATTTAGAACTAGAATAATTCTCCTACTATAATGGGAATTCCCAATTCAAACGATTGTTATGAAATTATAATCGTTTGAATTGGGATAAGAAAAAAGAATCCCGTTTTAGTTTCTAACAATCATTTTAATTGAGCTTTAAAAACCCATTTTTAATTTGGTAAAGGACCGTTTCAGTAGGAGAAGGATTTCCGCTTTAATTAGAAAATAAATTCCCATTTTAAGTAAAAGTGCTAAAATTTTCCTTTTTAATAGGGAGGAGGAATTCCAGTTTTAATAGGAGATGACGTGGAATCTTAATAGATCTCGAAAAATACCCTTTGTGGGAGCAAAAGAGAGTCCCATTTGAAGTTGGTTTCTAAAAGGAGAAGTGTTCACTATTTTTTAATTTCTCAACAAATTATTTTAATTAAGTTTTAAAATCAATTTTTTTAATTGGGAGAGGGATCCTGTTTTAATTTAGAAGTGTGATTTCCATTTTTAGTAGGAAAATGATTTTCTTTTTAATTAGAAGTGCTAGATTTTTCTTTTTCAATATGAGAGGAATTTCCATTATAATAGGAGAATGATTCTCGTTTTAATTAGAAGTGCTAGAATTTCCTTTTTCAATAGGAGGCTAGAGGAATTCCCATTTTAAATTTGTCATGAAATTCAACAGTTCTAAATAGGAGAACTAGAATTCCCAATTCAAACAATTGTCATGAAATTTAGAACTAGAATCATTATATCAACCCATTTTATGACCATTGAGGTGACAGGTCGTTAGGCCCGGAGTATAGAAAGGAAATGGGAGTGGAAAGCAGGGAATCATGTCTGTGGAACCCTAAAGTGACATCAGCAAGGAGTAACGTTAGCAGGGTTTTTGAGTCAGACCAGACACAAGATAAGGAAGGGGGAAGTGGAAGCACAAGAGCGAGGCTGCGGAACCCTAAAAGGACAGGTGGGAAGTTAAGGATCATCGGATGGAAAGAGAGATCAACGGATATGAGTAGAAAAGAAGAAGATATATAAAGGAACATTAAAGAAAAGAAGAGGAAGAAAAAAGAGAGAAAAGAGTGAGGCTAGGGAAGAGAGATAGAGAGGAGAGTATTAGGGATCTTTGTGGTCAACACATTTGGCGCCGTCTGTGGGGACGAGTTAGTCCACGACCTAGTAAGAAAAAGGAAAGGTTAGAGCATGGCTCCTACAACTAAGAGGGGAAGAGGGAGAGAAAGAGGAAGGGGGAGACCCAAAAGAGTGAGAGCTGAGGTAAGGGAGGAAGAAACGGTGAATATTGAGAATGAGGAGATGCCAGAAGAGGAAGTCGAAGATACGGTGGCAGAATTGACTAGATTGCTTCAAGAGGAGATAGGGAGGCTTAGAGAGGAGAATGATGAGTTGAGGAGAGAAAGGGAAACCACTCAGGGGGGAGCGGAAACAGCAGAACCCGAGGGTAGTGAAGTGGAGGGACAAGGCGATGAACTCCCTCAAGAACCCGGAGCAAACAATACAGGAGGCATTACCATGGAAATGGTGCAGGCAATGATTGAAAGGGACAGAGAAGCTAGCCACGCGGCGGAAAAAGAGAAACAAGGTGCGGCACAGAAGGTGGTGACTAGCCTGAATCAGAATCCACTTGCTGACTCAGTATGGAATTTCGAGGTACCTAAGAGGTTCACGCAACCACGAGTTTGAGAGATATGATGGGAAAGGGGATCCAGTGGACCATTTGCATCACTTTAGGTAGCAGATGCCGCTATGGCAAGAGGTGGAGTATGATAGGCTCCGCTGTATGATGTTTCCTGCTAGCCTGAAGGGAGGAGCGTCGGACTGGTATTATCGATTGGAGTCGCGGAGTATACGAAGGTTTGAGGAACTGGAGCAGGCCTTCGTAAATCATTTCATCCACCAGAAAAAGAGGGTAGTAGATGTCGCGGATCTCTTTAATGTAAAACAAAAGCCCACCGAGACACTGAGGGATTTTTTGTGCAGATTTAAGGAAGAGACACTACGAGTGGAAAATCTGGATGATCGCACTGCGGTCATAACATTCCAGCATGGACTGAAACAGGGAACCAGAGTCCATGAGTCTGTATCTAAGATCAAAGTTACTACATTACATGCTTTGTATCTGAAGGTAGAAAGATATATAAGGTACGAGGACATTTTGCAGAGAAACAGTAAGGAACACAAGAAGTCTGAAAAGTCAGTGCAAGCTGTGGGAGTGGAGGATCGGAGAGACCGAGAAAGGACCACGACACGAGAGAGGGGAGCCTACAGAGGGGAAACACAAAAGGCGGAAAGTGGCAGGGATCAAGCCAGAAGAGAATACAGGGAGGGAAAACCTTATTGCGAAATAGAGTTAACACCACTAAACAAACCATTGGAAGAAGTTTTGCAGTTAATCAAGGGACAGTAGTATTATGAAGAGCCACGGAACACACCCAGGGAAATAGAGGAAAAACCGTTTTGTGCATATCATCAGGTCAGAAATCATGCCACCAATGAATGCTTTGCATTGCAATGGTTAGTAGAAAGGATGATTGAGAGAGGAAAGCTGAAGGAGTTTATCAAGGAAGTGCAGCCTGTCGAAAGGGTTCCTACCGCGGCTAGGATCTTAGGTACAATTAATGTTATTTTTAGTGGAGAAACACTGGGAAGGAACACCCATAGAGATAAGGTGAGGAGGACAGCCAGCTTGCAGCAGACAAATGAGGTTCTGAGTACTCCGCGGCCGGTTCCAGGGGCAGGCAAGGGAGTTGACAGGATAGAGTTCACTCCGAAAGATCTGGAGTCTGTAACCTCTCCTCACGAGGATGCACTGGTGATCACAATAGCGATGGGCAATTACATGGTGAAAAGGCTCCTAGTAGACTGTGGAAGCTCAGTGGACCTATTATTCAAGGGTGTAATGGAAGAGATGGGCATTGACAGGACGCAGATGAAGCCCCTTCAAACTAACTTGTCCAGCTTCAATGACAGCATGACGGAGCTGTTGGGGGAATTGGTACTGCTGGTGACTTCAGGGCTGGTGTTGGTTTTTACCCATTTTATGATAGTAGATACCAAATCGCAATACAACGCAATCTTGGAAAGAAAATGGATCCATGAGATGAAGGCCATCCCATCCACGTATTACCAAGTGGTCCGCTTCTTGACTAATGGGGGAACATATGAGATAAGGGGTGATCAGGTCGTGACACAAAACATCCAGCAAGTGACAGTGAAAGGTTTAGTCCGCGCACCAAATAAAGAGGCGCCGGAAAAGGGTGACAAGCTAGCATAGCAATTATAGATCCGTGGCCGATGAGAAGGAGTTGCTCGTCGGGGCCAAGACGATGGATGAGATGGAGGTCGTGAATATAGGGGTCGCGGATGAGGAGAAGTTCGTGAATGTGGGAGCAAGTTTGTCGGAGGATTGGAAAGTGATATTGATTGCCTTGTTAACTGAGAACAGGGATGTGTTTGCATGGACAATCGAGGACTTGGTGGGATTGAATTCGGAGTTCGCTTGTCATAGATTACATATGAGGGAAGGGGCTCGACCAGTCCAGCAGAAGATGAGGGGCATGAAACCACTGTACGCGCAAAGGATTCGAGAGGAGGTGAAGAAGTTGAAAGAGGTAGGCATCATCTGCGAATGCAAGTTTACTGAATGGCTGTAAAATGTGGTAGTGGTCCCTAAAAAGAACGGGAAAGTAAGAATGTGCGTTGATTTTACTAATGTCAATAAGGAGTGCCCGAAGGATTGCTACCCCATGCCGCGGATAGATGAATTGGTGGACTGAACCGCGGAATTCAAGATTTTCTCGTTCATGGATGCATCGATGGGCTATAATTGGGTGGTGATGTACATCCCTGATCAAGAGAAGACCGCGTTCATAGTGGAGGAGGGAACGTACTGTTATACTAGAATGCCTTTTGGGCTAAAGAATGCCGAGGCAACATTTCAGAGAGTGGGGGAGAAGATGTTCAAAAGAAAAATCAGAAAGGGAATGGAAATCTATATAGATGACATGATGGAGAAGAGTATAGCCAAGGAAGAGCATTTGGCAGGGCTAAGTGAACATTCTCTATACTGCGAAAACACAAACTGATGCTGAACCCAAAAAAGTGCATGTTTGGGGTGACATCCGGAAAGTTTTTGGGATACATTGTCACATATCGCGGAATAGAAGCAAACCCGGATCAGATAAGGGCACTGTTGGAAATGGCGTCTCTGCGGAATGTGAAAAAGGTTCAGAGGTTGGCCGGGAGGGTCGCAGCTCTTAACAGATTCATAGCGAATTCCTCAGATAAGTGCCGACCTTTGTACCTACTCTTGAGGAGGACGACCGACTTTCAATGGATTGCGGCATGCGAAAGGGCTTTCCAGGAGTTAAAAGAGTATTTGGGAAAGGCCCCGATCTTGTTATGCCCAGGGCAGGGATAAAAGCTGTATTTGTATTTGGGGGTATCAGAATATGCAATCAGTTCAGTGTTGATAAGGGTAGTGGACAAGGCAGAGAGGCCGGTCTACTTCTAGAGCAAGATGATGTTGGACGCCGAAGCAAGGTACAGTAGAATTGAGAAGTTTGCCTTGGCTTTGATCTTTTCCATGCTGAAGTTGAAACCTTATTTTGATGCTCACTCGGTGATAGTGGTGACTAACTTGCCGCTTAAGCAGGCCCTGAAGGCGGAGAAATCAGGGAGAATGTTGAAATGGGCGGTGATGCTGAGTTCTTATGACATTGAGTATCAAGCCAGGACCGCAAGGAAGGCACAAGCTATGGCTGAATTCCTGGCCGAGTTTTTGGCTGAGGACCCTACCTGGGGGGAGGAGATGGTCATGGAACAGGAAATGGACCAAAACCACGACCCTCTGGATCCTTGGGACATGCGAAACGGATGGAGAGTCTTTACAAATGGGTCTACTACCGATACAGGTAGTGGAATTGGGGTGGTGTTGGCCATGCCCGAGAATACTCGTCTGGAGTTATCAATGAAGCTGGGTTTCGCTGCGTCAAACAATGAGTTTGAATATGAAGTAGTGATAGCCGGTTTAAACTTGGCCAGGGATCTGGGTGTGAGAGAGCTGATAGTGTATTCGGATTCGAATTTGGTAATATGTCAGGTCAACGGAGGGTTCGTGGCTTGATGTCCAAGGATGGCAAAGTATTTGGAAGTATTGCGGAAAAGGGCAGACGAATTCGAAAAGATTAGTTTTGCACATCTAGGCAAGGGAGAGAATAGACACTCCGATGCATTGGCATATGTGGCCGCGGTATTACCTGGAACCGAAGGTAGATCCATCGAAGTCAGGGTGTTGAGTAAACTGAGTGCCGCAGTGGAAGAGGGAATATGGCTAATTACTGGGCAAGAGCCGGGGTGGATGGAACCCATTAAGAGTTTCCTTTCGGGGATAGAGATAGAGGACAAGCGAGAAAGGAGGAGAATGGAACAGTTATCTCAAAGATACACCTTGCTGGATGGGGATTTGTACCGACGAAGCGTTAGCGGACCTCTGTTGAAATGTTTGGGACCGCAGAGGGTGCAAGAGGTGTTGGGAGAAATTCATGAAGGAGATTGTGGGAGCCATTCGGCCGGGAGGACAACGACTCATAGGCTCCTGTCACAGGGGTATTTTTGGCCTCACATGAAGAGAGATGCAACAAAATATGCCAAGAAGTGCAGGAAATGCCAGAGCTTTGCACCGCTGATACACTCACCAGCTGAACCCATGCACAAGGTCTTTAGCCCATGGCCGTTTGCTATGTGGGCGTTGGATATCGTCGAACCCCTGCCCATGGCGAGTGGCAAAGGGAGGTTTATGCTAGCCGCGACTGATTACTTTACAAAATGGGTTGAGGGCGTGGCTCTGCAACAGGTGAAGGAGAAGCAAGTGAGGAAGTTTATGTGGGAAAACGTCATATGTAGGTTCGAACTACCGCACACCATCATCGCGGATAATGGTACCCAGTTTACAATGGGAAAAGTGAAAGTATTTCTCTAAGCATTCAGAGTCAAGCAAGGGTTCTCGACCCCTTACAATCCAGAGAGAAATGGGCAGGTAGAGTCCTCGAACAAAACTATAATGGATAATCTAAAGAAAAAGTTGGAGGAACATAAAGGGTCTTGGGCAGAGGAGTTACACCAGGTACTTTGGGCATACCGCACGACCCCACAGACATCTATCGGAGAGTCGCCGTTTGCAATGGCTTATGGTGTGGAGGCGGTGATTCCTGTGGAAATGATAGTCGCGACAACCAGAACTAAAGCTGTTGAGGCAGGAGTTAATGAGACCATATTGGCTGGGGAGCTGAACCTTCTGAGGAAAGGAGGGACACCGTGCGCATCAGATTGGAAGAGTACCATAGAAGGTTACAGAGACAATATAACAAGTGCGTGATGAAGTCGCAAAAATTCAATGTTGGTGACCGTGTTCTTCGGCGAGTGACTCCGGCAACCAAGAAGGAAACAGATGGAAAGTTGGGCCCCAACTGGGAGGGGCCATACACCGTGGTAGAGGCAGGAACTTTCGAGACCTACAAGTTGTAGACGCTCATGGGAGAGAACATTAAGTAGCCGTGGAACATCAGGATGTTGAAGAAGTTCTATGAGTAACTTTGTGTATAGTTTTTCAATTAAAGAAAAGTTTAGTTGCTTCATGAGATGTGAACATTGAGCTTTGTAATGATATTTTGAGCCCTTTTATATGTCAATGAAAGTGATAGCAAACTCCATCTCCCTGATTTGTGTTAATTTGTTTGTATTTGGATTAGGCCAAAGACAGCGGACGATGGGGTCCGAGTTCAACTTGGGGGCAAACTGAACTGCCCCCAACATTTCCATATTCAACTTGGGGGCAAATTGAGCTGCCCCCAACATCTCCATGGCAGCGTGGGAGATTAGCCCTTTGCGGACAATGAGGTCCGAATTCAACTTGGGGAAAACTGAGCCGCTCCCAACATCTCCATATTCAACTTGGGGGCCAACTGAGCTGTCCCCAACATCTCCATGGCAATGGGGGGGGGGGGATGAGCTCTTCGCAAATGATGAGGTTTGAATTCAAAGTGGGGGCAAATTGAGTTGCCCCCAACATCTCCAAAATCAACCTAGGGACAAACAGAACTACCCCCAATATCTCCATGGCAGCAGGGAATGAGACCTTCGCTGACGATGAAGTCCAAATTTTACTCGGGGGTAAACTAGGTTGCCCCCGACATTTCTATGGCCATGGGCGTGCATGAGGGACTTATGTAATGTGAATAAGTGGCAATACAATAAGCAAATTAATGCATGGATAAGAGAATATATTCAGAACCATAGGTTGACAAAAAAAAAAAAGAAGAGAAAACAATTTCTAGTACGGCCTGCTGGGGGTACCCAGAAATCCAGGCAAAATTGTATGACAAACACACAAGAGGGCGCTGATAAAAGCAAGGCAGCCCATGAAAAATATACAGGCAATGTTCACTGTGGATCCTCGAACACATCTTCTTGTTGATGATCCCCGTTACCCTGGAGGCAGCTCCATTTACATTTATGGGGGAGGTCGCCTCAACGGGCTGTACGGCGACTTCTGACTCAGGGGTTGTGGATGGGGCCACAGAGTCTGGAATGACAGGGACTGGAGACGGGGCAGGGAGGACACATCCGGCTGTAGCAAGGGCGTCTAGTTGTTGCTTTAGTTCCATGGCTATTTTCTTGGAGGCCAGCGTCTTGAAATGGTCCGCGGTGTCCTTCAAAGATTTGTCTAGAACTGCCTAAGCAGCGACCCTATCTGCCTCCCTTTGGCTCTCAACCTTTGAGGTGACGCCAGCCACATAGTCCTGGTGAGCTTGTTCGGCGCGCTGGAGTTCCTTATGATGCTTAAGCGCGGCTAGGCGGGCATCATCTCGCTCTTTCTCCAGTTGCGCGTACTTCGCCCTCCACCCCTCTGGACCATTAATCTCATTCTTTACAGACTCCAGCGCGTCCAGGGTATTGGTGAGGCCGCGGATGACGTATCCGACGTCAAGGCTCAACTGGAGGGGAGGATAAAGTTAGAGAAAAGTAACAGTAAGAAAAGAAAAGGAAAGAGGGGAAGGACGTACTCTTTCCCAGTTGGTGTAGATCGCAGCCCGATGGGAGGCGAAGGAGCCAAAATCCCCATAAGCCTGATCCCTGGGTAGGTGGGAGCTGAAGAATAGATACGTAGTCACCGCCGGATTTTCCAGAGCGGAGTCACAAGTGGTGACGTCCCGGTCCCTAGCCTTTAATTGGGGATGCCAGATTTCCACTGGCCCAGTAGGCAGGGGACCAATCGGAACTGCCTCTTTCCCAGAGCGGTGTGTTGGAGCCACAGGCCGTGGTGAAGCCGGTCAAGATTCCCTGGCAGAGGCGGTGGAGGCAGACCTTAGCTTTTTTAGCAGGAAGGCCCTTGGTAGCGGAGTCGGTGGGCTCGTCACCATCAGAATCACTATCCCAAAGTTTGAGCTTAGACACATCCATGGTAGCAGAACTGGCTATGAGGCTGGAAAAATCGTCTTCCTAGTCGATAATGGAGGAGTACGACTTTGGGATGTTATCGAGCGCGGTAGCCGAAGTTCTGACGGCGGCCTTCCGAGCAAGCACCTGGGAATGAGAGATCTTAGTAGTAAACCCAAAGGACCGATGAACTTTGTGCTTAGTTTTATGCTTAGAAGGCTTGGGTTTCCTTTCTTTGAGCGGCGGCAATCGGTAAAGAGGGCCCTGGTACTTGCCAATATCTTTGAGGGAGGGGTCAAGGAGGAGCGGACTGCCTTTATCCGGATCGATGCCAAGAATGTCGCATTGGCCGCTCCCTAGGTCGCGAAGCTTGGAAAAAATATCAGAAGAGACATCGGTGTATATTTGGGACAGCGAGTCCAGAATCCAACCTGGAACATATAAAAGAAGATATACATTAGTACAACCACACTCACCGCTTCTAAGGAAGTAAAATTGCCTCAAGGATACTTCAGGGGGTAGGTCCCCGGAAAGGAAATTCCCCAAAATGTACAGTGGGTAGTGGTGCCAGACTTTATCAGAAGTGGTCACGCAGAGAACGAAAGACTTCTTCCGCGGACGCATACAGAAGGATTGATATCATATACTCCCAAACTTGGTGCTTTTCTTTAAGAAGTAGTGGGCAGTGATGTCATGGAGGCGAATCTGCGGAGTGTGTGACTTGTTGTAGTAGTTAGTGGCATACATGATCTGCCAGAAGTTGCTGATGCCTTGGCAAGGCGGGATATTGAAGTGGTTGCAAACCTCAACATCCAATAAAGACAGGGGGAAGCGTAACCCGGTGGCTACTAGATAACCTGGTCGCGGTGGGACTAGATGAGGAAAATGGGTGACACCAGGCACATGTTCTAAGACTATGTCTTCAGGAATAACGTATGCCGCTTGGACCGCAGCCAGGTTAGGTCTGCGATAGTAAGATGGTGGAGGAGGAAGCGTAGAGGGTCTCCCAGAGGTGGAGGGGGTAGCGGATGGATGAGTTGGCTAAGGAGAAGGGGACTCTGATTGGTCAGCGGCGGGGCTGGAAGATCTAGATTTGGGGGAGGAGTCGGTAGATCAGGGGGGCGAGGACACAGATTGTGGGGGTCGAGGACACATAAATGGCAGATCTGGTTGCGGATGAGCCACTAGAATCAGAATCTGACATTGCAAGAGCCAGAATTTGAAGGAGAAGGGGAACAAGATTGGTGTAGGGCACCCAGTGAGGAAAAAGGTGAACGAACAGTGAAAAAATAAACGTGATCAACAAATATGCACCAAAATTGAAATGAAAGGGAAAGACGCAAACCTGATCGGGGTAGAGCAGTTGCCAAGCAAGGTACGATGGAGGATCAGGAGTGAGGTGCAAAGAAAGCTTCACCGGGGAGAAAATGAAGAAAGTAAGGTTGTAGAAGTGGAGAAAATGGGAGAAGAAAGTAAGGGAAAATGAAGGGGCAGTGCGTGAAAAAAGAAAATGTAGAGTTTGGAAGATGAAGGAGTGCTTTAGAAGGTGTTTGGGCGGGATTCGATTAGGCAAGGGCAAAAATGGTCAAAGAGAACACGTTAGTAGAGAAACGAACTACCCAGAGGTAGGTACATGTGTTTGCGAGAATTGAAGAGGCAAGGACAGTTAGGCGTGCGTTGTGGGACACGTGCCCAAGGACACATGGTAAGGATTCAAAGGTCAAGGTAGGAGTTAAAACGTGGTTGTCAGAAGAGATAATGCTTTGGATTCGAACAAAGTATCCCAGACAAGACAACTCTTTGAGGAGCCAACTGTTGAGTCTCGGCCCGTGGACCTATATCAATTCGAGGGCCGAGAGGGGGCATCTGTATCAACCCATTTTATGACCATTGAGGTGATAGGTCGTTAGGCCCGGAGTATAGTAAGGAGATGGGAGCGCGAAATAGGGAATCATGTCCGTGGAACCCTAAAGTGACGTCAGCAAGGAGTAACATCAGCAGGGTTTTCGAGTCATACCAGACGCGAGATAAGGAAGGGGGAAGTGGAAGCACAGGAGCGAGGCCGCAGAACCCTAAAAGGACAGGTGGGAAGTTAAGGATCATCGGATGGAAAGAGAGATCATTGAACAGGAGTAGAAAAGAAAAAGATATATAAAGGAACAGTAAAGAAAAGAAGAGGAAGAAAAAAGAGAGAAAAGAGTGAGGCTAGGGAAGAGAGATAGAGAGGAGAGTATTAGGGATCTTTGTGGTCAACATAATCATTCTCCTATTATAACGGGAATTCCCAATTCAAACAATTGTCTTGAAATTTGTATATATTCTTGAGCAAGTTTCAAAAGAGTCGGTGGGTATGCATGGGCCTACATGCTAGTATTAATATTAAAGCTCCTACAAGGTGTATTTTTCTAGTTCTCTTAAAATTCCACGTCATCAACTCCTATTAAAATGAGAATTTCTCTCCTATTGAAAAGAGAAATTCTAGCACTTCTAATTAAAACGGAAATCCTTCTCCTATATATTATAATAAAAATTCTTCCCCGACTGAAAAGAAAAATCTAACATTTTTAATTAAAACAGGGATCTTTCTCCTATTAAAAATGGGAATCACACTTCTAAATTAAAACGGGATCCCTTCCCCAATTAAAAAATGGGTTTTTAAAACTTAATTAAAACAATTTGTTGAGAATTTAAAACGGGTTTTTAAGACTTAATGAAAACAATTTGTTAGGAAATTAAAACGGGTTAGTGACGAAAACAGGAATTACTATTTGTTATAAAAAATATATATATGTATAGTTATGATTGCTGAGTAAGTTTTTAAAAGAGTTGGTGCGTATGACGGATTTACCTTATAGTTAATATTAAAGCTCCCACAAGGGGTATTTTTCTAGCTCTCTTAAATTCCACGTCATCAATTTATATTAAAACGAGAATTCCTCTCCTATTGAAAAGAGAAATTCTAACACTTTTAATTAAAATGGGAATCCTTCTCCTATTATAATGGGAATTCCCTCCTTTTGGAAAAGTAAAATCTAACACTCATAATTAAAACGGGAATCCTGCTCATATTAAAAATGGGAATCACACTTTTAAATTAAAACGAAATCCCTCCTCCAAACAATTTGTTGAGAAATTAAAAGCTCCCACATGGAGTATTTTTCTAATATAACTCTTTTAAAATTCCACGTCATCAACTCCTATTAAAATAGAAATTCCTCTCCTATTAAAAAGAGAAACTCTAGCACTTCTAATTAAAATGAGAATCATTCCCCTATTATTATGGAAATTTCTTGCCTATTGAAAAAAGAAATCTAGCACTTCTAATTAAAACGGGAATCACACTTCAATTATATATATATATATATATATATATATATATATATATATATATATATATATATATATATATATATATATATAAGGTATTTTTCTAGCTCTTTTAAAATTTCACGTCATCAACGCCTATTAAAACGGGAATTCATCTCCTATTGAAAAAAGAAATTCTAGCACTTCTAATTTACACGGGATTCATTCTTCTATTATAATGAGAATTCCTCTTATATTGAAAAAGAAAAATCTAGCATTTCTAATTAAAATGGAAATCTTTTTCCTATTAAAAACGGGAATCACACTTCTAAATTAAAACGGGATCCCTCCTCCAATTAAAAAACATGTTTTTAAAACTTAATTAAAACAATTTGTTGAGAAATTAAAACGGGTTTTTAAGACTTGATTAAAACAATTTGTTAGGAAATTAAAATGGGTTAACAACGAAAATAGAAATCACGATTTGTTAGAAAATTTATATATGTATAGTTATGATTGTTGAATAAGTTTTAAAAGAGTCGGTGCTTATGCATGGTCTACTTCTAGTATTAATATTAAAGCTCTCACAAGAGGTATTTTTCTAGCTTTCTTAAAATTCCACATCATCAATTCCTATTAAAATGGGAATTCCTCTTCTATTAAAAAGAGAAATTCTAACACTTCTAATTAAAACGGGAATCATTCTCCTGTTATAATGGAAATTCCTTCCCTATTGAAAAAGAAAAATCTAGCACTTCTAATTAAAACATGAATCCTTCTCCTATTAAAAATGGGAATCACACTCCTAAATTAAAATGGGGTCCCTCTTCCAATTAAAAAATGGGTTTTTAAAACTTAATTAAAATAATTTGTTGAGAAATTAAAACGAGATTTTAAGACTTGATTAAAACAATTTGTTAGAAAATTAAAACGGGTTTGCGACGAAAACATGAATCACGATTTGTTAGAAAATTTATATATGTATAGTTATGATTGTTGAGCAAGTTTTTAAAAGAGTTGGTGCATGCACGGGTCTACTTTCTAGTCTTAATATCAAAGCACCTAAGGGTATTTTTCTAGCTCTATTAAAAATCCACGTACATTATCTTCTTCTATTAAAACGGAAATTCTTCTCCTATTAAAAAAAAAAAAATAATAATAAAAAAAATCTAGCACTTCTAATTAAAACGAGAATCATTATCCTATTAAAACGGGAATTCCTCCCTTATTGAAAATGGAAAATCTAGCATATATAATTATAGCAGGATTCTTTTTCCTATTAAAACATGAATCACACTTCTAAATTAAGTCAACTATTAAAATGGGATACCTCTCCTAATTAAAAAATGGGTTTTTAAAATTTAATTAAAACAATTTGTTAGGAAATTAAAACGGAAATCACAATTTGTTAGAAAATTTCTATATGTATAGTATGTATACTTACGATTGTTGAGCAAGTTTTCAAAAGAGTCGGTGCATCTGCATGGGCCTACTTTCTAGTATTAATATTAAAGATCTCACAAGGGGTATTTTTCTAGCCCTCTTAAAATTCCACGTCATCTCCTATTAAAACAGGAATTCCTTCCATACTGAAAAGGGAAATTCTAACACTTCTAATTAAAACGGAAATCTATAACCAATTAAAACGGGAATTCCTCCCCTATTGAGAAGGAAAAATCTAGCAATTTTAATTAAAACGAGAATACTTCTCCTATTAAAACGGTAATCACACATCTAAATTAAGTCAACTATTAAAACGGGATATCTCCCCCACTTAAAAAACGGGTTAAAACTTAATTAAAATAATTTGTTAGGAAATTAAAACGGGCTAGCAACTAAAATGGAATTTTTTGCCCCCAATTAAAATGATTTATTATAAATTTTTTATATGTATAATTATGATTATTGAGCAAGTTTTCAAAAGAGTTGGTGTGTATGCACGGGGCCTACATTCTATCGCCTCTCTCTATATTAAAGCAGAGTACATCTGATGTGGATAGTGTCTGTCCTAGGTGGCACTCTCCTACGAGAGAACGATGACCACGTGTTTCTGTTTTCTTAGTGGAAAAACCCAATTATTAAAACCTTCTCAAACCCTTCACCACTTTACCCCCCCTCCCCTTCACTTATCAAAACTTCTCAGACACCGAAAGAATCTCTAGGTCACTCTATTTTTCATGAATATGATCTCTTATCCTACAAAGTAAGAAAACTTCAATGAACAATACCTCAATAGGCTGGGGTGAGATGCCATTGCTAACCAATAAATAATTTCTTATGTTGCATTGTTTGTATATTTTAGCGAACTCGAATCAAACACCATCGAGAATTAAAACCTGTTCCATCGAGGAGTTTGGCACAATGGTAAGATCAATCACCTCTTTATTTTCTTTTTACTATGTTGTTTGTTAATTTCAGTATCTTCTCATGCGTTTGTTGTCAAGATTTTGATTCAATTATCTATTACTTAGTTATATTTCCTTCTCCATCCAAGTATCATGACTATATAGTTGGTTTGATCCACTACGTGGAATATGTTCTAACATGCATGACCTACGTACAGTTGGTAATCTCCATTAACAAATTTCTAATTTTCCAATTCTCACCAGTCAGCTCCGTACATAATAGGATTGTAGTTTATCCATACCTTCTCTTTCCTAGCATGAAACCACTGATGAAGGAATTTTTCTACAGTTGCTAAACATTCTACTGGAAAAATTAACAATTTTGTAACTGATGAATGACTATAACAATCTAGATTATGTGTTCGGGTATCTTTGAACAACGAGCTATTTCCCTGGGGGAACACAAATGAACTCAAAGCAAAATTGTATTTGGCAACGACTCAATGCAAAATTGTATTGGTGTGGGTGGGTAAATACTTTTTTTACTCGATACTTCCATTGGATGTCCTTGGGCGTAGTGCACTGCACTTAGCTTACACGGTCACACCGACTTCACATATTACGCTCGGAAGATCTTTTGCAAAGTGATCATTGGACTTAGCTCTAGAGTGGCCAAGTGTAACTCATGTTGCGAATCCCATAATTGTTATACCACATTAACGAATGATAATAGTATGTATAAATATAATATAAGACTTGGATTGTAGATAGATGAGAATGGATCAATATAATGTTGTCTTCTTCTTAAACCACCAAACTTATTACCCCTGTTTTCTGAGAACATATGCACAAGTAAGAAGTTTATTGTTGCTGGATAAACACACAAATGGAAATCTATTAATATTTTGGGAGCATCAATCTTGCTTCTATAAGGGGTTGACAATAGACATTGCCATGTTTGATATTCTCCAGTATGATGGTTGTCCAGGGATCTTCTAACCAACATTGGTTTACTCTGCTATGGTTGTCGTTGAATGTTTTGGCATAATTGTTCTTAGACGTTTACTAGATTGGAATCTATCAAGTATGTTATCCTTGTCTTTATCAATGCTAAGCTTGCTATCAACCCCGATCATTGTTCTGCCTTTGGGTGTCTTGGGCAATCCGCTTATTTGCTATTGAGAAAACTGCCACTGAGAAAGGTAGTCTAGAGTCTAGACCAGCAACGAAAGCTTTGACATGTACACGTAACTGGAGTTCCAGGAGTGTGAACTGTTAGTTTGACACTTGGAAGGAATATGGGAATGTGGATTGAAACGAATTCTGGAGTTCTGGAGATGATAGGTTCTTATAATGTCCATACTCTCAATGAGGACCTTTTATGAATATGGATATGGACAATTTGGGAAGAGAGGAGCAGCGTGTAGTGTAGCTTTGTGGTGTCTGTATGTTTGGAAGTTAGTTATCCATTGGAAGAGGAGGTTAGCATGTTCTTCTAAAGGATGTAGCCTCTGGGAAAGTGTTCTCCAAGAAATAGATGTTTATATTTAGGATATGCGATAAGTGGAATTCTGTTTTAAGGTTTTTTCTAATGAAGTTTCTTTGTTAGTTTTACTTCTATTGGTCTTCTTCAATTCACTTTTGATTCATCCACCTGTTTTAAACAGTTATTGAGCACAAACATACTTATAACTCGATTAGATTGGTACACTTGATAATGATTATAGAAAACAATGTTTAATTTGATAATTCTAAGATGCAAGCTTAATTTGATTTCTATATGGACAAATTCCATGCATCAGGCTGCCATTGTTATCTCGATAATTAATCATAGTTAAATCTTAAAGCTTTCTTTGATAATGACTTATAACAATAATAAGAATTTAAAATTTTTGTTTGTGTTCTTCCAGATTTGGGTAAGTTTGGAGATTGCTTCAAATCAATTAGGAGTTGTAAGTCTACGCCATTCGATTATTTGAACAAGGTAAACTATACTCTTCAGTCTTCGCAAAGGTAAAAATCTATACTTAAATGGCTTATCCTCTTGGAGTTCCGCTCTTTTAAGTATCATACAAAGATTTGCAATTGATGAAACCTTAAGTCACTACATTAAGGTTTATTCTTAAGAAGGCTGTTTATGGATTTGATATAGATGGTAATGAGTATAGGCAATTGAGTCATTGTTTGTTGCAGATTTCGTCATACTCACCCCATCGAATGACACGGTTCCATATTATATCCATATATACTACAACGAAGATATGGGTTTTTGTGTTATATTGCAGAAAAAATAATTGTCTATAATTTGCTCATTATTCACTACTATTTGTAACAAAACTTAGATAGGACAATATCTTAGTACAAGATGATCATGCTCGTCAGGTGCTTCTATACATGAACTGTTTGTAACAACGCTTGCTAGCTTGAATGTAGGCATTGTGACGCTAGCTATTTGGACGGAAATTGGTAAAAATGTTCCATAAATAGTTGAACAAGTTTAGCCAACGAGTCCACAAAATTTGGCGCTTGGACAGCTAACCAAGACGCCGCGTTATCGGCTAAAGTGAAGGGAAATACCCTTAGTTTAATTTGTTCATCACCAATCGTAGGATGGTGGAATGTAGTAAGGACTTGATCAATCTTACGCATGTGCTGATAAGGCTTTTCATGGTCTAACCCATGAAAAACGGGTAACAAATTAAATATATTTGGGGGGATTCGGAAATCCCCCACTGGGTTTGATAGAACGGTGCAAGATTTAGGGCTATCGTTCAAGGCTTTGTAAAAGTCAGAGAGAGGAGACTCTCTTTCTTCAGCCATTACTTTAGGTGGTGTGTGTGGTATATTAGCTAGAGGTGTAGTGAGTGGTATACTAGAAAGGCGTGTTTGTTGACGTTGCCGGTTGATTACGTTAGGCATTTTTCTTCGGCTTGACCTTAATTTCATGCAAGGCTAAGCCAATCTTAACAAAACACAACAACACTCTAAAAAATCCTGATATGCTAGTATGAACCTCTAATAGGAGATGCGAGGTGTGGAAGAAAAGAGTACTTGAATGCCTCCTTGCTTCACTTATGAATAGCGTCTTGTTTATGCGTGCTCAGTGTGTATAACAAGTTAAAACACTGAAAACTATGATGAAATGGAAATTTGAAAATCCCCGTGGAAATTGGGTTTTTCAATGTAGGCGCAGTCGCTTCCGGAATAGGCCTAAGTAGGGCGCATGTCACACCCCGAATTTCGACAGAATTCGGAAAAAACATTATTTGTTCCCGACTCTTCGATTTCCGAGGTGGACGCACTCTCCACTTCTAAAAACCCATAAACAGTTTAAAATATGCGGATAATTAAAAACCAATCAAAATTTCAATTATACATAAGTCCTCTTCATTACAAAAATTCCCAATTAAGATTATGTTACAAATCTCTTTTCAATAACTCTTTAATTAAAATATACAAATGAGAATACAAAAACATTGTCTTGACTAAAAAGTTATATCACCTCAAGGGAAAAACAAAACGATCCGAGATGTAACGCTAATGCAAAACCAAAAGCAAGCAGCTACCTAACCTTCTTCAACACTAAACCCATCAAAACTTATCAACTATGTTCATTGAATGAACACACCCGATAAGCAAACATGCAATCGGGTCAGCATTATAAACAATGCTGGTGTGAGTAGCCCTAAGAACAACATATACTTATACAAATATAAACACAATCCACAAGGCGCTTAGTTCCTCCACCGAAATTTTAACTTTCAACGACTAATATAACATACTCAAATACAATAATTAAGGCAGGTAGTTCCTCCATCGAGGCTTTCTTTAACTTCCCACTAACCACACAACAAACTATCGCGATCCTAAATAAGGCATGTAGTTCCTCCATCGAGGCTTTAGGTTCTAACTAAACAAATAACCAACCAAACATATTACCATAATTAGATTATTTCGGGCTTTCTTTGTGTGTCCCTAAAATCACGTCAGATCTATGTCTTACCTAGTTTCCTGGCTACCACAATCGCTACCCAACGCCGAACATGTACATCCACATGCCTCCCTTTTACATAATGAGCCACTCCGGCGTAGAAGTCGAAATGGATGCCGCGACACCGTAAATCCTCACACGGAAGCCAAATCTATGTAAGCACCGCCACTATTCGCATAAAATATCATGATCATCGCTCTATTTTGGCGAACGGAATATATCAAGCCACTATTCGATGATTGCCCAACACATGGGTCAATCACATCTTATATATACACCCAACACATGGGTCAATCATATCACATAAGCCCACACAAGGCAAATCTCATGAGTTGTGGTAGTCGTTCTAGGATTTTCGATTAGTAATTTATTCAGGTGTCATACGCTTATGACTCATAAGCATTTCTACTATACCACGCTGGTGTCAATTACCTTATTGCACTAAGCCACAATACATAGAAATATCTCGTTACCTCATAACCATTTTCATTCTTTCACGTGCAATATATTATTGCACTACACCACACTCCCCGTGGGCAAATATTCACCAATACTATATTAGCATCTCACATATAAAATAATGGAGTGTATATACATTTCTCCAAGATATGGCATTGATATAACTATCCCAAAGATATTATATCATGTCACAATGCTTCAACGTGATCGTGATACATTTTATTATAATGTATTAGGAATATAATATCTCCTAACATCTCAATATCGTCACGTGTCAAAAATACATAACATCAAGGTCAAATCTTTCTTAGATAATGACAACCAAATATATACTAGCTTCCACAGCATTCTATTACCATATGTGTCCATATAATATACAACATTACGTAGCACAATTAAACAGTCCACAGTCCACAATCAAAGCCCAATATATATATGCTTTACACACTACTCACGTCAAATCTAAATTAGATAATGACCAACCAAGTTATACAATATCCGACAACGTTTTATTATTATATTTGTCCATATAAACAAACATGTGAAAAACTGGAAAAGTCAACATTTCACAGTCAACGGTCAAAGTCAAACGGTCAAATGTCAAAGTCAACACATCATGGTCAAAGTCAAAGTCAACACATCATGGTCAAAGTCAACACATCATGGTCAAAATCAAAGTCAACCCATCATGGTCAAAATCAAAGTCAACCCATCATGGTCAAAGTCAACACATCATGGTCAAAGCCAAAGTCAACCCATCATGGTCAAAGTCAAAGTCCAATGTCAACGGTCAAAGTCAACCCATCATGGTCAAAATCAAAGTCAACCCATCATGGTCAAAGTCAACGCATCATGGTCAAAATCAAAGTCAACCCATCATGGTCAACGTCAAAATCAACCCGTCATGGTCGAAGTCAAACTGTCATTGTCAAAGTCAAACCGTCGTTTCCGTGTTCGACATGTTCAGGGTCATAGCCATGGTTCATGGCTAAGGTCAAAGGTGTATGGCTCATGGGCTCATGACCAAGGTCATGGTTCGGACCCAACTGGCCAAGCCCAAACCTTAGAACCCAAAAGTCTAAACATGTAAAGACCCAGCAAGATCTATTTTAAGTCCAATGGACTGGCCCAAGCAATATTAGATACGGACCCAAAAAACGATAATCGAATCGCCCAAAACACAACCGAAGTTCGCCCAAAACTTTAAATTAAACCGGGTCCATAAAACTTAAGGAAAACGGCCCCAAACCAAACAAAAAACCGGGTCCAAACTTAAAACAAAACCGCCCAACACACTAATGTGGTCCGAAAATTTAACTCAAATTTCGCCCAACTACCACTGAAATTTCGCCAACCCCTATTGAAATTTCGCCCCAAAATGAAATAATTGGCCCAAACAAAATCGCCCAAAAAAAGCTCAAAGAGACCGACCTGTGCCCAAATTCATCTCCTTCCTCCAGCACCTCCACCACCACCAAATCGACCACCACTATTCCAATCGACCACCCATTTTGACCAATCGGTTTTAATCCAAATCGAAAAATCTTACAACTTTACTAAAACAAAATCCCCAAATAATTAGATCCCCCATCTTCCTCAAACTAGATCTAGAAATTCGACCGCCATTAATGAGCTTCCACCAAGCTCTAATTAAGCCCCACACCCCCTACACTACCCCACTTCAATCCATCATCAATCCCAACCAACAATACCAAAATAAGACAAAACGCATAAAACCCAACACCACCACGAAATGGAACTAACGCCTTATCGATGCGGTTCGAAGCTTTCTCCAAGCTCCAACAAAACCCGGCTCAAAACATCACTCAACCAATACACCAACACCCAATTAAACCAAAAACACAGCCCAATCGGTAGTTTAAACTGTCGAAACGGAGCTTCGACAAACCGATATCAACCCACGACCCCAACAAGTTTTACCATATGAATACAAAAAACGATCCCGGGGTGCGCCGCCATTAACGAACCGCAAGCTTTACAGAGCTTCGACGGTTTTAAGGCACAGTCCAAAGTTCGGCTGAAACACTACAACAAGATTTAAGTTCAAAGCCCACGCCGCCATTAACGCCCGAAGCTTCAAACTTCCAGAGCTTCAACAGTTTGATAAAACCGATATTGAGCGAGTTTAATAAATACAACACGACAACGTCGAATAAAACAGAAAATGAACAAGATCAATCAAGAGAAATCTTAGGTAGTATACCCGATATCGTGAACAAAAATCCGTGAAATAGCAAAATAGCTACTCACTGTATGAACAGTTTACAAATTTCTCCGAAGTCCGATAGGCTCCACCCTCCGAAATCCAACTTTTAAGCTGCTTCCCATTTTTAATATATTCTATTCTCCGGGAACCCTATTTTCTAGAAAAAGTGTTTATATACTTGGGTCCTAAAACCCAAGCTTTCGGGCCCAAAAAAGCCCACGATCCCGAGTCCAATCCAAATTTAATTTTGAAAATAATTAATTTAATTAATTAATAAATAATTAAATATGTCTTTTTTTTCGGTTCGAAGCTGGAGTTCTAAAAGGCCATGCAAAGTGCCGGGCCCAATTTTCTCGGAAAAAACCTTGAGGTCCAAAGCACTCTAAACGCAAGTAAAACTTGAACTATACTCGTGATTATCAAAGATTTCTACTCGATACTATTGAAGTAGAGTTGGAATAGAAGATTCGTTCCACTCCTAGTTCTTTAGCATTCAAGTTTCCTACGACTATCAATCCTACCAAAGTCAATGAGAGTTTTACAAATTATACTACGAAATGCTACGGAATACTAAAGTTTGAATCTAGAATAAGAATTAGGGGGGAATTGAATTCACCTTGAATCCAACTTAAGAAACTAGCATAGATTGTTGTAATCCAATTCTTACGTTTTTACGGTAAGAATTGGTCATTCTAATCCCTAATTATACATGGCATCTCTACCAATTCATAACTAGCATGTGAGGATGTCCACCCATTCTCATGGTGAATTAACGACCTTCTAGAGTGGAATTGACTCTTACAACGATTCTATATTACACAATCAAGTTTTCATTAAGGCTTCATCAAACCTCTCTAATAGAGGTTTAGCCTTGATTCATCAAACTATCATTTCCATATGAAATTGAATAAGACATAATATAAAGATTCTAACTTTATTAAATTCAACTAAACAATAATTAAAATCTAAATTAACAACTAAGAAATCATTAACGACTAAGAATTGAAATTAGATCTAAGCAATTTTAAATAACAAAATCGAAATTATCAAGAACTAACTATTTTATTTATCTAATGAATGATAAACAATGATTCAATACTGAAATTAAAACAAGAATAACAACTAATTAATTAATTGAAAAACTAGATCTAGAACTAAGCTTTAATGGTTACTTCTATCTTAAACTAATTGATACTTAAGAGCTAAGTTTTATGTGTGGAAATGGAGGAGACCAAATCCACATTTTCGTGCATAGGCTGAGGGTCCATGTTTTGGGCTGAAAAATCGAGCCTAAAGCCCAATTTCTTCAGTCCATAGGGCCCTTTTCAGCTGGCTTTGACTTCAATAGGCCTTTCGTCCACTTTTGCTCCTTTGATTGGGTCAAGGTTTAACCCATTGGAAAGCTCTTTCCGAGCCGGTAGTTTTGACATAAGGTACGCCCAATTCTGAGGTCTGAGTCCAAAGATACGATCTTCGGAAGTTCTGCTGACTTTTGTGTGCTTTTTCTGCCCGTCTTGGCCTTTAATCACAGAACTTCTTAGCAACCAACCATTGCTCCTTTATATCACCAAAGTGACACATTTATGCACATAATTGACTTCAATGTCTAAAATACATAAAAACACGTAATTAGCATTAACTTTTATTTATTATTCGCATAATTGGTCTAAAAGTATTATTGTTAAGGGGTTAAAACTACAGTTTTGGGCTTTTATCACTAACTCCAGTGTGCAGTAGGCACATATTTCCTCATAATCTCAATGACAATCCAAGGAAGCCGAGGTCGATCAAACACATCTATCACTTACTATCACACCAACTTATTCCTAATTGAGCTAGAAGTCTTTATTAGGTGATACGGGGTGTAGGTGTTAGTTAAAGAAGGAAGGAAATGGATAATCAAAAAGACAAATCTAAGAAAATAGGGTCTTCATATTGTGTAATTAGAGAAAACCTTGTTCTTATTTTGCTTCTACACTTTGTTTTCATCCTTAGCCCTTTTGTTTTGGCTTTTGACTCCTTCTGATTCTATTTTTTAAGTTTTAGTTTTTTTTTTTTTTTTTTGAAGCAACTAACTAATTTTTGTTTACACATACACATGTTTTTCTCTTCTATTTTCTTCACTCATCTTATTTTTCAGACTTATCTAGATAGGTATGTTGATTTTATTTTTTATTTTGTTTTATTGGGTAAAGGATTTGTTGTTTGTGAAAAGGCTAATGAAAGGCTCAGTGGGGCGACTAGCGGATAATAAATTTCATATAGGTGTGAATTTCTAGCTATATCGATATCGATCCAAAGAGGGCCTAAATTCTCACTTAGGATACGGTATGGTGATCAAGCAAGTGGATGTGTGATTTCTCTACTCGAAATTAACTTCTCCCTTGTGTCATCACTCAAATATTAATTCATATGTGCTTTTTGGCTAGATGCTCATATGATAATGTATTAAGTACTCTAACCTAGGTCTCAGAAAAATATTGTCAAGTACAATCATAGATGCTCATGAAAAGATGCAATGACTATTACCTACATATTAATCTAAGTTTTAAAAATTAAATCTTAATTCAAGTACTACGTGAGATTTCTAGACTAATATCATCATGGAGAAGGGAACAATATCATTATCACTAAGTGCATAGCATAAACTATATTTTTGATATATATTTTTTTCCTAATTTTTATAAGGCAAATAATACGTAATATACAACCTAATATGTGCTTAAATATTTACAACGTGTTTAATTTCTATACCATCCCCCAAACAGAATCATGCTTTGTCCCCAAAGTATGGAATGAAAATAAAGGATAGAGAGTACCATATAAACGTGCTTATAAATGGGAGCACCTGAAAAAGAAAGTTAATTTATACTAATATAAAGAAATAAAAACATACGCAACTCATATATGAGTTCCACCCATTATGGGGATAACATAAAATAATAAATAGCGTTTGAGACATAAGCAGACTCTAACATAAATAAAATAATACCATATGTTCACAAATCAAACATGCGCCTATCGTGACTACTATCGGATTAGCTTCCGAAATTCCGTGAAATAGTAAATTTTACAAAATTAAGGTACCTTATTACATTATACATCCCAATAAAATCAACAAGGCCTATGGATTCTATATTTCGATATTTATACATGCAATTTTAATACGTGACGTATAATGTGCTAAAATTAAATATACCACCCCTAAACAATTTGGGAGAATGAGGTTAATGAAATAATTCAATAACACAATTAAATTACATAACTAACTATTTTTTATGATTTTTAACATTTTATAAAGAAAAGTGCGTAATTTACATCCTAAAACTACCTAATTTTTGCAAATGTTTCTATCCCACCCCCAAACAATCGAACGCTTTGTCGTCAAAAAGTAAAGAGATAAGGAAATAATTTACCATAAAAACGTGGCAAAAATTGGCAGTACCTATAACAGAAATATTATAAAGATGATATGATAACATGAAACACAATTAAACTGTTACATACTAACTAACATGTACTCTACTAGAGTAAACATGACATGCAAAGGGTGACAAAAATATTTGAAATGAAATATCAAAATACACCACCCCCAAACAAAATTTGAAAACTCTTTTTAAGTTTGAAAAATTTTGTGGCCTATACTCCAAAAAGGTGGCATTGTACAAAAAATTAGGTCTTATAAAGTCAGATACTTGAGACTTTATCTATTATATATATATATATATATATATATATAATACTCTTACAATATATCAACAACCGAAAAAGTTATAGGTCTTTCCATAAATAATTAACATAGAATGCACCCCCAAACAGAATCAAACACCAAGACTTCCTACGACGCAACTTAGTGGAATAAGAGCGAAGCCTGATAGTCCTAAAACGTAATCGAGTGTGTACTATCTTCTTTTTTGAACGAAAGGGTGTCCAAGTGAATGATTGTGAGAAAATGAATGGTTGTGGAAAATACTTTGAATGTGGATAAGTGTTAGAAGGAAAGGGTGGGAAGAATGATTGGATTCTATGAGGGATTAGCTTAGGTGGATGGTGGTCGGGTGGTGCTCTAGGTAGTGCTTGAGAGGGTGGATCATCACAGGCTCTTAGAAACCCATAAAATTCATCATCTAGCTTGGTTGCATCCACATAATTATAGTATTCATTTACATCTTTGAGAATGTCATCAATCTTATCTAAGGAGTTGAAATTGTGATATTTGTCTTCTTCCATAAGTGGGGTATCTACTAGTGTGGGGACAAAAGCATCGGCCGCACTAATGCTAGATACAAAACTCTCAATGGACTTCACTTCTCTTTCTATAGGCAAACCTAGTTGTCCCTATTTTAGTCTAAATATGTTAACCTCCACAGAAAGATTTCCAAAGGAAAGAGTTATTGAGCCATCCCGACAATTGATTTGGGCAATGGGGGTTGTCAAGAAAGGACGCCCTAAGATGATGGGAATGGAATCATGAGCAACTTCTATGTCGAGAATAACGAAGTCGGCTGGATAGTAAAAGTCTTAAACTTTAACGAGAATATTTTTAACTACGCCTTTGGGGTACTTAATATAACGATCAGCTAACTGCAAAATTATTTTGGTTGGTTGAAGTTTTGTTAGACCTAGTTGTTTATATAAATAAAAAGGGAGTAAGTTAACACTCGCCCCCAGGTCTAATAAAGCAGTTGTTATGAAGATATTGCCTAAGGTGCATTGTACAGTAGGACGACCAGGGTCTTTGTACTTAACAATTCCGTTATGTTCAGATAAAGAGGGATATTGTTCAGTTGAGAAGGCTTCGTTGGGTATGTTGGGTTTCCTCTTCTTAGTGCATAACTCTTTTAGAAATGTAGCGTGTCCAGGTAGACTTTTTATAGCATGTAGAAAAGGTAGGTTGATAGTCAAATTCTTAAAACCTTCCCTTATCTCATCAAAATTCACTTCCTTTTTAGACATAACTAGTCTATGGGGAAATGGTAGTTTATCTCTATATTTAGCATAAGGGTCAATAGTATTATTAGTCTTTGCTTTATCTTTAGCCGTTTTCCATCTAGGTGTCCATATTGGAACCTCTACAGGTGTAAGATCATCAATTTTTATGGTGGTATTCAGTAAGGTTGTACCTTTTGGTTGTGGTTGGACTGGAACTTCTACAGTTGTAGGGTCTTCAGTTTCTATGACAGTATTCGGTATGGTTTCATTTTCAGCTTCTGTTTGTGGGCAATCTGTAGGCATAGTCACTTTGTTATCAACTACTCTACTTGAACGAAGGGTAGTGACTACTTGTAGGTCCCTTTGGTTTATATTACCATTACAGTGAATATTGTTCACTTCGAAGGAGGTGTTTGTTGATGTAGTATTAGGCACTACTTGACCTAGAAGCACGCCTGTTTGGTTATTATTTTGGTTAAGAGACATGTCAATAACCGTTTGGCACAAAGACTGTATCATTTGCATCGTTTGTTGCATCATTTGATTTTGTTTTTCCAGCAAGGTCACTACTATTTCGTCTATAGATGGTTTGACTAGTGGAGTGGTCATAGGAGGAGTGACTGGAACTAAGGCTTGTTGTGTGGTCATGTCTTGATGTTGATAGTTCTGGGTCATGGGCACTAAACCTCTATTCTGGTCACCTAAGTTTCCTTGTTCTTGATGTTAAGTAAACTGGTTGAAGTTTGTAATGGGCCTAACATTTTGATTATTAAAACCTGGAGGTGTAACTTGTTGTTGTGGATTATAATTAGTGTTTGGCCTCCATTATGTGTTAAGGTTGTTATTAAAAGCGCATATATTTTCTGGCTGTGGTGGTGGTTGTTCATAGACAAGAGGACAATAGAAGTCAGAATGTTCAAGACTAAAACAGACATTACAACGAGTAGAGTTTATGTTCATGACTGAAGTGGGTTGTTGTTGAACAGAGATGGCATCTACCTTTTTAGTGAGGGCATCGATAAGAGTTCTATGCTAGGGATCAGGCTTAACCTCAAAATAAGAAGGAGTGGAGCGGGGGACATCGTTGCCTCCCCACTTGTTGTTTCTTTTAGATTGATCTTATAAGAATTTATAAGCCTCCAAGGCTCCTTTACTAAGAAAACTACCCCCATTCATGATATCTAGAACCCCCTTATGATGATGTGAAAGCCCCTTGAAGAAGCCACGAACAAGCGTGTCTTTCGCAAGATTATGATGCGGGCATTCACTAAGAAGATCAATGAAACGATTCCAGGCCTCTGAAAAGGATTCATGAGAATTCTGGCGGAAGAAATGAATCTTTTGAAGCATTTCATCTGTCTTCAGTGGTCGGTAAAATTGTTCCATGAACAACTGAACAAGTTTAGCCTATTAGTCCACGGAGTTTAGCGTTTGGGCAGTTAACCAAGACACCGCCTTGTCGGCTATGGTGAATGGAAACACCCTAAGTTTAACCTGATCCGGACTTAAGCTAGGATGATGGAATATAGTTAGAACTTGTTCTATCCTACACATGTGTTGATAAGGTTTCTCGAGGTCTAAACCATGGAAAACTAGTAACAAATTAAATATATTCGGGGGAATTTGAAAATCCCCCACTGGGTCTGCAAGTACGATGCATGACTTAGGTCCATCGATCAGGGCTTTATAAAAATCAGAGACAGGAGTCTCTGGTTCTTTAGCCATTGTTGCAGGTGTGGTGTGTGATATTCTGGATAGGCGTGTGGGTTAACGTTTATGATATATAGCGTTAGATGATTTTTTCTTAGCAGACATTAATCTCATGCAAGGCTAAGTCTAATATGAAAGAACAAGAACAGTAGTCAAACAAGCCTGATTATACTAGAATTAAACTCCTCTGACAGAAGAGACGAGGAGTGAAAGAAGGAGAACCTGAATGCCTCCTTGCTACGCTTATGAATAGTTTCTTCAATACGAACTCAGTGTCCTGTAGAAGCTTGGAACACTGAACCAGCAAATATTTTGAACTAAAATATGACCTGTAACTAACCTTTAAATCGGGCTTACTTCAGAGGGCGCGGGCACGCTCAAATATAAGGTAACTAGGGCACGTGCACGCTGTAAAATAAAACTGAAGAAAAACGCAAACTTAGGTTACTGGAGGTTAGGGCACGGGCACGCTCAAATATAAGGTAACTAGGGCACATGTGCACTCCAAAAAATTTGAAATTTTTACAATAGTTTGCTAAGATGTTCAGCAAGTAGCCTGCAAAATTTCATAACAATCGGAATTATGAAAGTCCTACTGCTCTGCAAAGTTTGTGAAAAAGTTTTCGAACACAATACAAACAATCGAATGGTTAACCAATCAAAACAGAGCCAAAAATCGCCAAAAGTTTACTGAAGACTCCTAACAGATCATGCGTGTTTATGTAAAACTTTTAGAGCAATTGGAGTTCTAAAAACCCTCCTTATCGGTTGTTGTTCTAGAAATTAAGTGTTACAAAACTGCAGAAACACACTGGAAACAATCCACTAGTTAGGTGGTCAAAACAAATAAAAAACTCTTCAAATATTTACTACAAACTCCTAACTTATGATACATACTCCTGTAAAAAAATTTAGAATTTTTGGAACTGTCTAAGTAACCCTACTCATCTATTTTTCCAGAAACTTACGGTGTTACAGCAGTGTAAAGATGGTATAGTTCACTAGGTAAAACAACTAGGAAAAATCTGAAAACATTCCAGTACATCAACAACACCTTAAAGATTATGCTTGAAAATTTTCAGAATTTTCAAAAATTTAAAAATACCTTTATTGCAGTATTCTTCACTGTGAGTCCACAGTCCAAAGGGAGTGCGGGCGCGCTCTGTACAAGGCAAAAGGGAGGGCGACGCACTCTTAGTTTAAAACAGTGAATATCAAGTTTGAATAGAAACAAAAATATAAGAAACAAGAATGAAAAATTAAATGGGTGGGTGGGCAGAGAATGGCGATTGCCCCTTGGATTCAACCAATTGAATTCTTGTCCTGAATGAGTTTAAGATGGCAACAACGCCATTTGATAAACCGTAAAAATGCAACTATATCTCTCTGTTTTCTTATGTTATCAATTATTTATTTTCTACTCTCATATATATATTCATACAATATATAGAGTACGAAATCGTTCCACTCTTAACTCTCTAGACTTTAACGAACTCAACTAATCAAACACAATGAAACAATGGTGAGAGTAATATTTATGGATGATAATTTATACTACGAAACTAAATATATGAATTTAACTTATACTAATTTAGCTAAAACAATTGAATATGACTTCAATAAAATATGGAGAAGAATGGAGAGAGATTGAAATCTACTTTTTAATTTCTTAACATGCTAGCATAGATTTGTATAGAAAACCCTAGTCTAGATATTCACACACAAGGTTAAAATATAAAGACTAGACCTTTAATAATTCCTAATTACTTTATACTATCTCTAGTCATAAACAAATTAACATGAGAGAAAGCTTGTTCCCATTCCCATGGCAAAACTCACTATTATCTAGTTTAGATTAAACTCTTCTTATTTCTAAGTCAACAAAAACCTTAACTTGAAATTCTAACCAACAATTATATACTAACAAATCAAGTCCTCATCAAAGCTTCAATCAATCCCTTCTAATGGAGGTTTAGGTTTGATTCATGGGACTATAATGAATAAAAGAATGAGAAAAAGACATAATAGAAAGATAAACAATTGAATAATAAGAAAGGAACGCTTTCTTATTAACGCTTTCAATAATAAGAAAGCAATTGAATAATAAGAAATTGAATAATGGGAGGTTATTAGAGCAGTGGACATCAATACCCATCTCGCACAGGATCAGGTAGTGTGGACGCCTCATCCGAGGGGACAGTTTACTTCACACAATGCATATCAGGCTCTCTCACCAGTGAAGGATAAGAAAAAATGGCATAAGCTGGTCTGGGGTAAGTGGGTGTTACCAAGACACTCATTCATTACATGGCAGCTGTTCTCGCAAAGTCTCCCGACTCAAGACAGATTGGTGCAAAGGAAAATCCTACACTCTTCAGCTTGTTGTTTATATAATAACAGCCGGGAATTCTCAGGACACCTCTTTTTTGAATGTTCGTATTCCAAGGAAATCATCTCTAGAGTCAAGCGACTTCTTGGTATTATCACAGATAGTATAACAACAAACAGGGAGTGGTCGTCGATTATGCGTCTATGCAAAGAGGCAGATGTGGGAGAGGTATACAAGGTTTTTTTTCTGCGCTGCCACTACCTATATCTGGAGGGAAAGGAACGATCGCAGATTTCAGCACACTACCAAGTCAGCAAGGAGGATATACGAGAAACTGGTGAGAGACACAAGGAATTATTTGCAAGTCCTAAGACCTGAAATAGGCGATTTGGACAGCGCAAGGAATCTATTTCAGAGACTCAACCTTGAACCCAAATACAAGATGCAAAGGCAAATCGAATGTGTTTGGAGCCCTCCAAGTGGTAACCGAGTGAAAGCTAATACAGACGGAGCCTTGAGTAGTAATGGTGCGGGACAAGGTGGGGTTATAAGAGACAAAGAGGGACAAGTAGCAGCTGGATTTAGTGGCAGTGGAGGCTTGTCGTCTGTGCTGTTTCAGGAAATCAAAGCTATCGACATATGCTTGCAAAGATGTCTCGATGAAGGTTACAAGGAAGTGGAGGTCAAGTCTTACTCATTGAGAGCTGTGAACGCAATCAACAAGGTAGAGAAACCCCCTTGGTTCTGTCTTGACATGCTTAAAGCTATAGATATGAAAAGAGATAGGTTCACCTTTATATCCTTCTCTCATGCTTATAGAGAAGTGAACCGAGCTGCGGACTATCTAGCTTCTCTTCATGACGCATCTAGTTTTGTTGTACATTTTGTCCCTCTATTAGATCATAGATTACAATGTATTGTAAATGATGACGCAAGTGGACAAACTTATGTACGAAACAGTTGAATCAATGCAGGTGAGGGTCTGCCTAACCCTAGCTTAATTTTGTAAAAAATAATAATAATAATAATAACTTGAAAGTATTTTAATGGAGGTTTTATAGATGCTACAATTATAAACCCTAATTAATTAAAATATACTAAACTAAAGAAAGGGGAGAGAGAGATCTAAATTATTCTAACTAATAGGAGGGAGAGAGAATAGAGTTTTGCCTTCATCCTCTTTATATAGAAGAAGGTTAGGTTTAAAATTTCGTGCATGGGCTTAGGAGCTATGGTTTGGGCCACTAAATCAAACCCAAAACCTAGCTAATTACTTAAGTCCAAAAAGGGTTTCTCTGCAGAAATTTACTGCAATAACCTTTTCAGCTACTTTTTCAGCTTTGATTGGATTAAGGTTTGGGCCATTAGAAAGCTCTTTTCAAGCTGGTCGTTTTGACATATAATATGCCTAATTCCGAGGTCTGAGTCCAAAGATACGGCTTACGGAAGTTCTGTTGACTTTTTTGTTCTTTTTCTACCCGCGTTGACTTTGACTTCTTAGCTTTGACTAGGCTTTAAAAAGGCCTTTTCTCCTTGAAACTTGAGCTTTAATCATATAATTTCTCTAGCAAACAATTTGACTTTTTTCTCTTACAAAAGTGACACATTTCTTCACATAATTGATTCCAAGACCTGAAATATACAAAAACACGTGAACATTACTAACTCTTATTTATTATAAACACAATTGGCCTATATATAATACTATTAAGGGGTTGAAACTTCAATTTTGGGCTCTTATTAGGAACTACATGCGTCGAGGGAGAAGATCACTACTTCACTAGATCGTGTGCCACCAAGAATCTCACCCACGGTATTTCTGAGGGAGGGGAGTATGGAAGGTGGTTGGTCTATTGGAATTTGGTAGTTTACTACTTTCTTTGTTCGTGCTAGATGTTTGTCCTGATGGACGTGACTAAATTGGCTCTACTTGATTGATTTTATCTTTTTAATTTGGTCTATGTAACAAACATTTCATGCAACGTCCGTTCTATAGTGGGTCTTAATCCCACTTTTTGTTCTTTTATGGCTCGGGTTTAGCCTTAGCGTTAAATGTAAAGACGGGACTGAAATGTAAATCATACAATTATCCAAGCATGCTTAGTAGCACATAAGTATCCTCTTACACTTTGTAGTGAGAGGTTTATAAATTTCCTCCCAAGGTGTGCGTACACGACCCTTGGGCTAAAGGCGACGTGGTGGGATTGACGAAGTGTTTGGTGTCTTGCGTGTCAACCCACCATTATAACTTTTCTTTATGGTTACAAATTTAATCTAACTAAAACCCACAAGTTGGGTCAAAATGTTGGAAAAGCCAATAAATTACAATTGATTGCTTTCATGGGCCTAAAACAACTTTGCCTTCGTTGGCTTAAACTATAAAAGCGGTAAACATGAAAATTAACTATGTTAACTTAATTAACTAATAACTTAATTAAGCAAAATACGTAAAAGTTTGGAAAGTGTTCGTCAAAGATTGAAACTCCAACCCCCAAGTTGGGTTGTGATGTGCGCACGTTGTACTACTCTTTCGTGCCACACACATCCAACCGGTCCAAGTTAGTTGAATCCCCAACTCTTGGTAAGTAAACTTAAACCAAAAGACTAAACTCCCAAAGCTTAAACTATTTTGTGTTTAACCTAATTAATTTTTTTGTGTGTTTTGTTTTGACTTACTTATATGATATTATCTTAATTTAATCATGCATAAACAACAATTAATGAAAACTAAGACATAAGCATGCTACTAAACTAATTCTAACATTTAACCTTGCTGATGATTACTAATTCATTTTAATTAAAAAAAACATTTTTTAATTTTTAAATTGCATTTTTAATTGAATTTTTAGTTTTTGAAAACTCAAAAATTTGTAAATCTATATACTTTTTATCTACTAATAGTTAAATTAAAAAAAAACCTAGGAGAATTAAAGTGGACTTACATATGAAGATTTTTAGCCAATGGAATCTTCATATGATAAAATCGAGGTGCGGCACGGGTCGAAGGAGGCGCGGTCGCGTGTCATTTGCATTCGATGGGAAATAGTTCACGGATGCGTGTTGTATCGCGGACGCGGGGAAATAGTTTGTGGGTGAATTTCGCATGCAGACGCGCAAGTTCTTTTTCTCTGTTTGCACTGTATTTTCTATAGCAAGTTCCGGTGGGTCTTTTCATGCTATTATCGGGCTCTGTTTGTGCAGAAATGTACTGGAAACACACAAAAACGAAACATCAGTAACAAAAATTAAAAAAAAAAAACTAAATAAATGAAATGAAGATTGAGAAAAAGGGTTCAATGATTATTGCTCTTCTCCATCTTCCTTTTCCCATATGAATCCATGATGGTAGCACCATTTGGCGAATGTGATTTGATAGTGGTGGAAAAGGTTTTGTTATTCATCTTAGATTCTTTGTTTAGAGGAGGGTTTTTGATGGATGAAACACTAAACTTTGTAACTCTTCTCTCCTAGTCTCTTTTGGCTATTTGGAATTACTCTCAATCTTAAACTTGTATTGAAATGATTAAGAAAACTTGTATTGAATTGATTAAGAACTTGATTTACACTAAAGCTTGAAGAACATGAAAATGGAAAATAAGAAAATAACAATTTAAAATAAAAACATTTAACCTACTCCTAATGACCAAAGATTTAGATCTAGGGTAAAGATCTTTCTCTACAACTTTGGTTTATATAGGACACCATTTATAATTATACCCTTCCTTTTAGAAACAAGCTTATGGGCTTTTGACCTAAGCCCACATATTAGAAGTCTTGATTTTGGCTTTAGGTCCTTAAGTCTGTAGCTTTCAGCTTTGAGTCCTTGAGTCTTTGACTTTGATAGTTGACTTGAATTTTGACCTTGACTTTTGGGAACTTTGCTCCAAAGCTGGAATCTTCCCAAGTAGCATAAATAGCTATCATTTTTGTGCTAAACTGCATATATTATGAATATGCGTCATAAATAACCTGTATCTTGCAAACAGTAGCAAAAGCTATAAGTTGACTATTAATTAAGCATAATAAGGGCATATATGAAGCATTATAAAGGTAATAAAATACACATTTGGAGACTGAGGGGAGTGGCTGGTCAAAGTTTCTCGAGGTAGCCAAAACTTCATTTGATAGTGCATCAGAGCCATCAGTGAATTCATCAACATTTTGGTTTCTCGTTCCATCATTATCATCTTGAACCTTGGTGTCCACAACCATATTTGTACAAATTTTATCTTCAGGATCGAAAAATAACCTCCATTTATTGAGGGGAGGAGATAATTTAGTAATTGTTTTGTGATCCTTGCCATCTCTTGGGTGCTTACGGGAAGTTGGAGAGTCGAGAGTTGAAGGTGAGCTAGTGTTGTTGGAGAAAGAGTTTGTTGGATGAGAGAGTGTCATTGGCTTTGCACGCCTTTTAAATAATTTGAGAGGTTTTTTGGGTGGGATAGTTTGGACTTGTGAACTGGAGGAGGCTTGTGTGGATATAAATGTTTTGTCTTTAAAGATTCCTGATTCACGTAATGCCAAAATCTGTTGCTTTTCAATAGGCGTGATTATGATCTGGCTTGCTTCTTTAACTTGCATATCCTCCACTTGTTCTTGCTCCTAATTCACCTCGTGATGTTGAACAATCTTAGAACTACCACTTGGTGGTGGCACAGGTTGTGCAACATCATTATGTGTTGTGTTGTCCTGAGCTTGTGAAGCATGGGAAATATTCTTTGCCAAGTGTGCATCTGGAGTATGGGAAGTCAGTAAAGTTGAAATCCTACTTGTGGGATTTACTTGCAAGAGTTATTTTACTTGTTCAACTGAGTCCTTGCACAGTACAGAAGGTGTGCCACTTGTCAATGGTATTGTTGTACTCCACGTTGTACGTTAGTAGTTTGAGTCCTAGATTTTGGCATTGGTTTGACATGCATGAGTTCTTTGTCAACACTTCCTTTGAACCAGCTGGTGTAACGTCTTTTGTTAGTCAAATTCTTCGCCCAACTGATTGATTCTTTGGCACTACATGCATTATTTTCATGGCCAAGTCGTCCGCATTCATAACAGAATGCCTCCAAGAGTTCAATTTTGATCGGAAATGAGAGGAGATGAAACTCTTCGTCTTGTGCCTCTGCATACATTGGAAGAGGTTGATTGGCCTGGAGTATAGTTCAGACACGCATATAATGACCATCATTGTCAAAATGACTTTGAGGGTCCACTTCTTTAACATCTCCTAGTGATGTCATTAATTGCTTTCCAGTATCAGTTGTGAATTGTTCTAGAGGAATTTTGAAAATTTGAATCCAAAATGGCATGGAGAAGAAGTTCATCTTCTCTAGAGGTTTATCTTTCTCCCAAGATCTGAAAGCGATGGACCCTTTCCCAAGACATGATTGAGTTGTTTCTTACATGTAAAGTCGAACAGAAACATACCTATTTTAATGATACTAAAACTAAAATCCGAGAAGCCCCATGGTATTTTCAACTGTTGATCAATATAGTGACTGGCAAACGTTCTATGTGTAATGAGCTTGCCATAAGCTTTAAACTTCCAGGATTGCTCTACACTATCATCAACCTTTGATAACTTTGGAAGCTTCTGATGAAAACTTGTAAGAGATAATGCTGATGAGAATTCAGGGCTCAAATCATACGTATAGAATTGGCTACCTGAGCTATTTGACCGCGACATTCCCACCAATCACCAGGTAAACCCTGAAAAGAGAGACGAAGTGTAAAGAAAAATGGAAAAGAAAATATGCTCGGTTGTTGTAGAGGTATACGTTTCTACCTATGACCTGATGTTGAGATTGATTGGAAATGGCTGCACTCTTACTTTGGATAAGAGTTGCCTACGTATCAAGTTTCTTAGGTCAACTTGAATCAAGTCTTACGTAGTTCATCTCTCTCTATTTATAGGCGTTGAGCTAACTTTCCATATTTGCTTAGGTCGTAGTCAAGTGTAGATCTATATTTTGTGCTCTCTTGATGATTCACCATTATTTATGTTGTTACAAAGTAAATGCCTCCTTTATTGGTGTGTTGACTGAACTTCAGATCGCGGTAGATCATTTGTTTCCATGTATGGCTGTATTTGATATATGGCCGACCTGGGTTTGGGTCATGTCCTTGTGGCGTAATACGACCTTGTGATATACAAGCTATGTAGATATGACCTAGTGGATTGGACACGTGTGATGTAGTGAATGCTTAAGAACGGAGGGTATTTACACTGCCCCCTTTATTATTTACAGGCTGTTTGTCTAGTAATTAGGGCGATGCGGTTGAAATGAATAAAGTTGAAATAGTGAACATGTGTCGCACAGCTGGTGGGATTTCGAAAATAAATTTTTTTGGAGATTATGTAGGAAAAAAGATTATGGATATTGATTTGTGGGCCCAAGTCACGCCGTTTTTGTGGGTGAGGCAAGTATATGTAATGATTTTGGATTTTTGGGTACTTTTATCGTTTTTTAGGTGTTATGCATTTATAAGGTTGTTCATTTGTGAAGGCTATTCATTTGCTAGTATAGAAGTTGTGAAGAAAGAACACAACCTAGAAACCTTCTTCTCCAAAACAGGTGCGTGCTTTGTTAAAATTTTTATTTTTCCTTTCTCATCTGTGATTTTTCGTTTGTAAAACTTTGTGATGTCTATTACTTCTAATAGTATGAGCGGTGAGGTGAGGTTGAGTGAATCGAGGGAAAGAGAATGAGTGGTGAAAGTGGTGGCATTAGGGTTCGCAGGGAAGACGAGGCGTCACTGTCTTCCTCAGTGGAGATGATGACTGAGGAGGTGGTACCCAGGTTGGTGTTTGACAACTTTGGTGATTTGAGGAAGGAGTTTGGGTTGGAGACACCCAACTTGATGATATATGACCTCAGTGGTGAGAAGAACGTTTTTTGGTTCAGATTATGTTCCTCGAGATGGTGGGGTTGTGGTTACCTATGGCCAAATGAAGGCTGGGTTGAGGCTCCCATTCTCAGGCCTAACTTTGGAAGTTCTGAACTTTTGTGAGAAGACACATTTGCAGTTTGTGGGCAATAGTTGGAGGGTACTACACATTCTGGATTTGTTGAGACAAAGGGGTTACAACAATTGTTTATCTGATGTGCTAGAGCATTTCTCTGTTAAAATGTCATCTGCAATGAATTTTGGTTTCCAGGTGATAAAGGGTAAGTCATCGGTGATTGTTGGTGTGAGTAAAAAAGAATGGTGGCGTAGGCTTCTATTGATTGTGGGGAGTTATTGTCCTCTTGGATATGTGTTAGATAATCATTGGGTGAGGACTGATGGTAGGTTGTTATTTATGTGGGTCGTTTGCTTGTGTAGGTCGTTTATATATTTGTGTAGGTCGTTTATTTGTGCAGGTCATGTGATGTGGACATGAGCTGATATTAGCACGTTTTGAGTTTCGTTTGTTTTGCAGAGGTCGTCATTCGTGGTCGTACATGTACGGGAGCTATTGAAGAGTTTGCTAGGTTAAGTTGGGAAGAGAAAGCATCTTTGTTGGAGGAGGTTGCGCACTACTTCAAAAGACGAGGTGGTGAGAAGATAAATTTAAAGAAAGCTGAGCAGAAAAAAAGGGCTCGTCGGTTGATTTGTTTGGATTCTAACTCTGGCTCAGCTACTAAAATGGAGAGAGATGAGGGGTTGAATGCCAAGGGGAGGAGCTCGGCTTGTGGTTCAAGAGGTGGTGGTGGTCCTGGCAGTCGTGACGTGTCCAGATGACCTGTGGAAGGAGGTGACATTTGGGAGGGGTGGACGTGTTAGTGAAAATGTTAGTGCTGGTGGTGAGGGTATCCCTTCAGTTCGGAGGTTTACGTTGACGAGGCGAACTGAAGGTGGTAAGCCAAAAGGGGCTAAGAGAATGCGACTTGAGACTGAAAGTGAAGAACGACTTGTTACAAGGGAAGGTCGAACTTCATCAGGTCGGGCACCTTTGAAAAAAATTAAATCTGAAAGACTTGGCAACTGAGGTTGCTGTGGCAGATGCTAAGGGCAAGAAGAAGGCTAGTGATGCTGAGCCTACTGCCCAAAAATGTAAAAGGGCTGGAAGTGCATCTCTGGGTGAAGAGACTAGTAAGTATGGCATTCTGGATAGGACGGTTACTTATTACAACCCTATGAGTGGTTTGTCTCGGCTGGTAAGAAACAAGGATTGTAGTTTCAAGTATTCTTTGGTTGCTAATGGGTTGTTGGAAATTATTGTTCTTGATGGAGATAGGAAAGTGCTTGATAGTGGGAAGGATTTTGAGGCAAACTGAAAGACATGGATCGGTCGATCTGTTTTGTAAGTATCCCTCTGATCGAAGCTTTGTTTTGTGCTTTGTGTTATTGACTTTTGACTTACTTTGTTTGTTTGTCAGGTTTTGGCGATGTACAGGAAGTTAAGAGAGATGGCTATTTTTTCTGATATGTATAAAAAGGAGCTAGAGGTTGCCAAGGAGGCGTATGACAAACTGGTTGTTGTGCAAGAAGTTGAACAAACTGAAGTGGCTGGGCTGAGGACTTAGGTCGGTCATTTGGCTGGGAAGCTGGCTTTATTGCAGCCATCTCTTGACTTTGCACGGGTAGAGGTAGCGCATTGGATTGCTGAGAGTAAGCAATCGTAGGCCATTGCTGAACGAGCTCAAAATGAATACAACGACCTGGTCGACCTGATTGAAAGTGGTGATGTGTACGTTCTAGTGGATGATTATATGGAGCTAGAACATAAGTACAAAACCTTGAAGAGGTTTGTTGAAAGCGGGGCTGCAGCAGTAACTGTAAAAAGTACTGCAACAGATGCTAGAAGATGACCTATCTACCCACAGATCTGGGTGCTGCTCCAGCTGCTGAACCAACTAAAATGCTTCTGCTGATGTGACTATTATAACTGGTGATCCAATTGGTGGATCTGTTGGTGAAGAGGGTTGCAATCTGGACCCCTTGAATGTTGAAAATTTATCTCGTGTGAATTGATGACTTTTCTTGTCATAAGCTGATGGTGGGTGAACTGTTGAAACTGCTTTTGTTGTTGATAGTGATAACTTGATTATTTGATTGGGGTGTTGAGGTTGTTTTCCCAGGATAACTTGGGGGCCTCTAGTGTCTAACCGACTTTGTAGTAAGTAAAGTAGTTAATTTACTTACTTGTTTTGAATTGAGAATATCTGTGAATTTGGTATGAATTTGACTATTTCCCTGGTTTCTTGTTTATTATTTGACGACCTGTCTTACTTGTGATGCGTAGTGGTATGTCGTATAGTGGTGGATCGCCTTATGCTTATAGGTCGTAAGTGTTTGTGCATGACTTGATAGATGCGCCTAGCTGACGCCTAGAGTACTTTGTGCCCATAGGTGTGTAGGTTAATTAAGTGGTTCCTTTTAGGGGAACCTATGATTGAATTTGACTGATAATTAGCCCTTGAGTGGTAATTATAGTTGAATCAAGTTTAACCCTTTCAGAGGCCTTAAGTTGACTTGTGGTCCTTGGATTGGTTTTGACTGATAATTAGCCTTTGAGTGACAATTACAGTTGAATAATGCTTTGTAGGAACCGTTATTTCATAATGTAAATTTCTATAAACCGTGAAAACCATGAGTAGCGGAATTAATGGTGTTCACGATTTTGATTGGAAAACATACCTGTAGATCAGCTGTGATAACTCTGAGAATCCAGAATCAGCAACCTCTTGATCTTCTGTTGTATTCCTATGCACAGAGTGGACGTTGTGTGGGCAACGATCTTCCAACCTCTTCTTTCTCACTTGGCATCTCTCTCTCTCACAACCTTAGAGCCAAATTGGATTTGTTTTTGCTTGAGTGATGTCTAAGAAAAAATGGCCAGAGAAAGAGGTTTCTTTTTATAGGCTACAACAGGGACCATGAGGAGAAATTAGGGTTGGGCCTCCTAACGGGCTTGGACTTCCCATGTTTGCCCAGAACACATAGCCCAAGTCCGTCAACAAATGGTTTATTCCACTAAAGGCCATTGTTGCACTACTGCCCTAATCCCAAATTACGTGTTAGCGTTTATGGGCTCCATATTATATGCTTGTTGATCTCCCTGTGTTTAAGATATCGAATGCCTGTTGATTAAGTCAAGTTACTGACAACTACATTAATCAACTTCTTATGTCCTTGAGTAGTACCACTCAACCTCATTGTCATGTTGGATCAAATCCACCTGCAGGGTTTACATGACAATCCTTATGAGCTCTTCAAGGTGACATCATCAGCCCGACTTCTTGCGGGACACGGATTCCTTCTATAATTAACAGCACACCTTACATATAATGTCATTACCCAATCTATCGAGTTTGTTGATTCACAAATGAATCTCACTTATTGATGATTTAAAGCAATGTATAATGCACGCAAGTGCCCGTTATTATATCCGGATTAAGAGGACAAGCATCCATAATAACAGAGGCGTTTGTTCTCTTATATAGTCAATATAAAGAGAAACAGCCTCACTTGGTCCTGTTCAATACACACAAAGTGTACTAGTGTAATCCTATAGTCAAGATAGACTAATACCAGATTATACTACAATCGTACTAATGGTTTGTCCAAATCCATCTAGGTTGTGAACGTTTACTTATACTTTATAAAGTACTGATGATATGATCTTCTATGTGTCACCACACACCATATCATCTACAACATAAAGTATTAGACACATGCATATAATTAATAACATATATAATATACATAACATTTGCCCATATGATTCTCATTCAAAATATAAAGAATTAGAGTTAATACAAAAGTAATGCTTTTAGTATATAACCCTATCATGCTTAACTCAAGCATTGGTGCTAAGTTGATTTGTGGTCCTTTTGGGGGACCGTGGATTGGATTTGATTGATAAATAGCCTTTGAGTGGCAATTATAGTTGAATTGGGCTTAACCCTAGCGTTGGTGTTAAGTCGATTACTTTGATATACTAGATCAAGCAACGAGTGCAAGAGGCGTGGTATTCATGTAATGCAAGGAGAACACTTAAACATGAAATGCTAATAAAATTTTATTCATATTGATTGATACATCTGGAGAAAAACTATTAGTAAAAGCGCTTGAGTAGAGTAGAGCAGTATTCCAAGGTCGAGGAAGCACATCACCGAGCTGAGTTTTGATCCAGTAAGCTCCATTTCCAACGACTTTATAAACTATGTATGGGCCTTCCCAAGTTGGGTCAATCTTGGCTGGTGCTAAGATCCTTTTGAGGACTAGGTTGCCAACTTGGAAAGATCTTAGGATGACCTTCTTGTTGTAAGATCGTTGGATGGTTTGGTGATACCGAGCTAGAGATATTGTAGCAGTCTCTCTGGGCTCTTTTAGGAGGTCAACTTTTTTAGACAAGATGCTGTTGTTTTCTCCTGATTCGATAATGTCAGAACGTGTGGTTGTGATTGTAAGCTCTGATGGTATTACAGCTTTAGTTCCAAAGCAAAGTGTGAAAGGAGACTCGTTAGTACTAGATCGGGCTGTTGTTCTGTATGCCCATAAAATGTTCTCGAGTCGATCTGGCCACTAGCTTTTCTTGCTCTCTAGTTTCTTTTGGAGATTTTCTTTGATGTGGATTTGTTTGTGGCCTCTCCTTGGCCATTGTTTTTTGCATATCTAGGTGTGGAAAACACTTGAGTGATGCGCCACTTTTATAGGAATGCCTTGACTTGTGTATCAGCAAATTATATTCCATTGTCCATGATAAGGGTGTGGGGTGGACCAAATCTTGTGATGATGATGGTCCATATGAAGTTGATAACGTGGACTTCCTTGACTTGAACAAGTGGGATCGTCTTAACCCATTTGGTGAAGTAATCCGTTGCGGCGAGGACGTATTTGAGTCCTGTCTTCTTTTGTGGGATAAATGGTCCCATGATGTCTAGCCCCCATGATCAGTCCCCAAATGTGTGTTTTATTACCTTTACATTACTTCAATTATGCCCTTCTTTTACTTAATGAACAGACAACTTATAGCTTTTTCTACCGTTTGCAGGATACAGACTATTTAGGACGCATATTCCTAATACGTGCATTTTAGCACAAAAAGGATGGCTATTTACGCTGCTTGGGAAGATTCTAACTTATGAGCAAAAATGCCGGAAAGTCAAAGTCAAAAGTCAAGTCAACTGTCAAAGTCAAAGACTCAAGGACTCAAAGCTAAAAGCTACAGACTCAGGGTCCTAAAACCAAAATCAAAACTTCAATTGTATGGGCTTAGGTCAAAAGCCCACTAAGCTAAAATGTTGTTTATAGAAGGAAGGGTAAAGATGTAAATGGTGTCCTATATAAACCAAAGTTGTAGAGAAAGAACATTACCCTAGAGCTAATCTTTGGTCATTAGGAGTATATTAATGTTTTAATTTAATTTTTAATTTACTTATTTTCCATTTTTATTTTCTTCAAGCTTTAATACAAGTTCTTAATCTTTTCAATACAAGTGTTTAGTCTTTTCAGTACAAGTTTTTCATTCCTTTCTTCAATACAAGTTTTCTCTACTTATCTTATCTTGATTAATCCCTAACACTAGTCATACTCATTTGACAAGTTCAAATGAGTATAACTTAGTAAGCAAGACAACCACCCAAACCAATTTCATTCCATGTTTTAATTCAACAACAAGTTAAAAGCAAGTTTTAATCCATATACAAATTAACTAAGAGTTCAAATTAGAAGTTATTTCAAATAACAATTAGAAAGTAGGAGAAGAGAGAAGAGTTACAAGTCTAGTTCCATCCATCAAAACCATCCTCCAAACAAAGAATTCAAGATGAACAATACCCTCAACACCGCTACTATTTCTACCTCTTCACCCCACATATGAAAAGGCCATGGGCTGGCTATATTAATCAACTCCAGTGCTGGACTTAGGTGGTTGTGACCAAATGTTTGACATTGGTGCCATCTGAGAACATACTTCTTTACTTCGATGTGCATGCTCAGCCAACAATACCCTTGGGCGATTGCTTTGTGAGCAAGAGATCTTGGTCCTGCATAGTTGTCGTATTCGCCTTTGTGAATTTCATCGAAGATGAGTTAGCCTTCACGTGGAGTGATGCACCTTAGGTGAGGTCCTCATGTCAATTTTTGGAACAGTTGTCCATTGATGACGGTGTATCTAGGAGCGCAAAATTGTATGGCACGAGCATTCTTTGCCTCCACTGGGAGCTCGCCATGTAAAATAAAATTAAAAAATGGACCGATCCAAGATTGGGCGATCTCATCCTTGGATGAGGGTTACGTTGAAAGTCCATGAGACTGTTGATACTTTCATGTTGGTAGGCGGGATTCTCTTGGATGTCAATGTAAACTGTTCTGGGACATGCATCTTGGGTCTTTGAGGCTAAGAAAGCCAGGTTGTCTGCATGTCTACTGTCTTCTCGGGGAATATGTTCCAAGGAGAATGTTGTGAATGATTTGATTAGATCACTGACGACCTGAATGTACTTAGATAAGTTTGCTCCATTTGTCACATATTCTTTGGTGATATGTTTGACGATCAATTGTGAGTCACTGTAAGCTTTTAGCTTCCGTACTTGTAATTGTTGTGCCATATGGAGGCCTGTGATTAACGCTTCATATTCCGCTTCGTTGTTAGATGTTGTGAAATCGATTTTGATAGACTTCTGTAGCTAGGTTCCTTCTGGTGAAGTTAATCCAGCCCCCAGTTTACTACTTCTGTTGTTGCAAGCTCCATCTATGTAAAGGTGTCATGTGTCTGGTGTGGCAAGTTGATGGAGTGAGGTACTGGGCTCAGGTTCCCAGTTGATATTTTTGACTAGGAAGTCAACAAGGAAATCGACGACAACCTGACCTTTGTGCGACGTTCTGAGGAAGAATTCAATGTGATGTTCTCTGTTTTGTTAGTGGAACTCAGGACTTGCTTGATAGGTATGTCTGTAAAGACCTTGATGCCGTGAGCCTAGAAGTATGGTCGAAACTTGCGAGCAGAGTATAACAAAGCTAACATTGTTTTCTTGATTGCGGAGTAATGATTTTCTGAATCTACCAATATTTTGCTGGTGAAATAGACTGGTTTTTTTATTCTCTCGCTTTCGTGAAAAAGGTCTGAGCTGATGGCGAAATTGTTAGTCGCTAGGTAAAGCCCCAATGTCTCTCCTTCAAGTGGTTTGGAAAGAACTGGTGGGGTTGACAAGTAGAGCTTTAGGTCGTGAAAAGCTTTGTGGCACTCCTCTATTTATGTGAAGGCGACACCCTTTTTCAAGATTTGAAGAAAAGGTCTGCATTTCTCAGAGGCTTGTAAGATGAATCTGTTGAGGGCTGAAACCATTCCAGATGGCTTGTGTATCTATTATTTGGAAATGGGATCTGGCATTTCAAGGAGAGTTCGGATTTGGTCTGGGTTAGCTTCGAATTAGACGACGTATCCTAAGAACTTCCCTAATTCTACTCCAAAGACGTATTTTGCTAGATTGAGCTTCATCTTGTTATGGCATAAACATCTGAATGCGTTCTCTAAATGGGAAAGGTGGTCACATGCTTTGGTACTCTTGTAGACTTCCATAGTGTCACCCAGTAAGTCTTTGGAATATTTTTGTGACAAGTCTCCAGTAGGTTGCGCCGGCATTCTTCAAGCTGAATGGTAGGACGTTGTAGCAAAATATCCCCTGTTCGGTTATGAAGGACGTCTTTTTCTGGTCCTCTTATGCAAGTGGTATCTGATTGTAACCGCTGTATGCATCCATAAATGATAGAAGTTCATGACCATAAGTTTGATCTACCAGTCTGTCAATCCTGGGTAGGGGGAAACTGTCTTTTGGGCAATGCTTGTTGACGTTGGTGAAATTAATGCAAAGTCAAACCTGGCCATTTTTCTTGGGAACGGCCACAATGTTAGCTAACCAAGTTGGGTATTTGACCTCTCTAATGAACCCAACCTTTTTAAGCTCTTCTATCTCTTCATTGATGGCTTTTTGAAATTTGAGTGCTAGTTTCTGAGGTCGTTGTTTGATAGGCTTTATCGTTAGATCTACATTTAATTTGTGGCAAGCGACCTGAGGGTCGATTTCTGGCATATCAATATATGACCAAGAAAACTGAGAGATAAAAAATTGATAAGTTGTTCCTTGAGTTTAGGGTCTAAATCAGTCCCTACATAAACAAATTTTGGGTCATCATTTGTGCCCAAATTGACTTTCTCGCCTGGTTCGACTTTGCTTGCTCTTCTTTGAGTTTGTTTGCTGCTGATGTTGGAAGGTTGGAAGTTAGAGGATCTTGTGGCTTCAGAATGTCCTTTGATTTAGCGACTTAAGTTATGACCTTAGTTGTTGTGCTCACTTGATTGCACCGATGAGCTTCTAGTTGGTTGCTTCTGAGCTCCATGATTCCTGGAGGTCCAGGGAACCGCATGACTTAGTGTAAGGTTGATGGAACTACTTGGATCTTGTGAATCCATCTGCATCCCAAGATGGCTGTGTATGATAACTTGACATCTATCACACTAAAGCACATTGAGGTCTTGACCATGTCCTCTTTTTCTCCAATGGAGACTGTTAGAATGACGTCTCCAAGTGCATCTGTGCAGTCTCCATTGAACCCGTAGAGTGGTGCATTTGAATCTATTATCATTGAGTCTGGTAGGTGCATATCTTTGTACTTTTGGTAGAAAAGGATGTCACAAGAGCTACCTAGGTCAATCAAGACCCGCTTGATTGTCCATCCGTTAATCTTGACATGCACTACCAGAGCATCATTATAGGGCAGGCACACCTTGTCGAGATCTTCCTCAGTGAATGATATCTCGGTCGTAGATCGAGAGTTGGTAGGAGTGATCATCTCGGCCTTGTGGGATAGGCAGTAGATTTATTGCAGTGCTCCCACGCGCCTGCCCTTTTCACGTCATAAGGTCTCGTTGCTGGAGGTGTCTGTAATCGTGTGGATTACTCTATCCTTTTCATAATTGGAGGAGTGTTGTCGTCTGTTGTGTATCGACCGACCTAAAGATTTAGATCGTCGGGTTGTTCTGCTTCTACTCCTCCTGTGTGTATGTCGTTTATAGCTACGACTCTTACTTTTATTGCGGTTGGCGTTCAGTTTATGCCTGAGGTCGTTTTCTGACAAGAATTTTTTCAGCTTTCCCTCTTCGACTAAGTCTTGGAGGTAGTGCTTGAGGCTCCAACATTCATCTATGTCATGGTGATGGAGTTTGTGGAAGTGGAAGAAGGGACGTCCTGGGACTTCTAATACCTTGTTGATGTGAGGCTTGAAGAAAGGTTCAGTTTGGAGAAGGTGGAGAATTCCCTCTTGGTGTAGGATGCCTTTTGGGAGCTGGTGCCTTTGTTATTGCCTGAGTACTGCTTGCTTTCCTTGGGATCCTTTTTGTCACTGACTGTGAGGACTTCTTTGCCCTTGTGCTAGGCCATCCATTCTTCATATTTCATGTACTTGTCGACTCTGTGGTATAAGTCATCTAGGCGATCTGGTTTATTCCGCATAAGTGACCCTACTAGTTCAGAATCATCTAGGAGGGCATTGGTGAATGCCGAGGTTGCAAAGCTATCCTTGAGGCCTGACTCCATTGATAGCAATTCCTTTTTGAAGCGACCTAAGAAGCCTGAATAGTTTCGCCATGTGCTTTCTTTAGCTGGAACAATGAGTTTAGGTCGACTTGTTTCTTCCTGTTGTGGACGAACTCTGCTGCGAATGTTTCGGCTAGCTTGTCAAAGTTGTGGATTGAATCAGGCACTAGCATATAAAACCAGTCTAATGCTCCATCCTTTAGGCTGGCTGGAAAAAGTCTGCATCTCAGGTAGTCGAAGTCTGGAGCACTGTAGAGTGTCAAGATTTGGCTGAAACGAGCTACGTGCTGGCCTGGACACGAGCTGCCATCGTACATTGGGAACTTTGGCTGGATGAAATCGGTGGGAGGCTACTTGTCCCTGACTTCAGTAGTGAATGGTGACGCTCTGTATAATTTGAGCATCTTCTGGACGATCTGGGCTGCACTAGCCTTTTCGCTTGATTTCTCCAACCGTTGGGCGAGGTCGTCAAGACGTTGATTGGTGGTGGTTACGAGTGCTGCGACGCCATTGTTATCAATGGTGTCTGGATCCATGTTGTTGGTGTTGGATGTTGTTTGTTCGCAAAGAGTTTGATTCTCTTGCTGAAAGGTTGCAAAAAATCTTGGAAAGTCTTCACTTGATCGACTAACTCTTTGAGATGTTCTTCCATGGTGGTTTTACCAAGCTTCGTGGGCTTGAGAAAATGGTGTGAATGATTTTTCTCAAGAAAACAAACTGGCAGACGGCGCCAATGTAAAGGTATATGTTTCTACCTATGACCTGATGTTGAGATTGATTGGAAATGGCTATACTCTTACTTTGGATAAGAGTTGCCTACGTATCAAGTTTCTTAGGTCAACTTGAATCAAGTCTTACGTAGTTCATCTCTCTCTATTTATAGGCGTTGAGCTGACTTTCCTTATTTGCTCCAAGTCGTAGTCAAGTGTAGATCCATATTTTGTGCTCTCTTGATAATTCGCCATTATTTATGCTGTTACAAAGTAAATGCCTCATTCATTGGTGTGTTGACTGAACTTCAACATCGCGGTAGATCATTTGTTTTCATGTATGGCTGTATTTGATATTTGGCTGACCTGGGTTTGGGTTGTGATTATGTCATTGTGGTGTAGTACGAGCTGTGCAAATACGACTTGGTGGATTGGACACGTGTGCTGTAGTGAATGCTTGAGAACGGAGAGTATTTATATTTGTCTTTACAACTGTTTTTCAGCAAGAAATACCAAGATATAAATAGAAATTTTCATAATTATACATATAGAAATTTTCTAACAAATCGTGGTTATTGTTTTAGTCGCTAACTCGTTTTAATTTTCTAACAAATTATTTTAATTAAGTTTTAAAAACTCGTTTTTTAATTAGGAGAGGGATCTAGTTTTAACAGTTGACTTAATTTAGAAGTATGATTCCCGGTTTAATTAGAAGTGCCTATAATTTCTTTTTTCAATACAAGAGAAATTCCTATTTTAAAAGGAGATGATGATATAGAATTTTAATAGAGCTCGAAAAATACCCTTTGTGAGAGCTTTAATATTAAGAACAAGGTTTTTGACCTGGCCATATGGCTTGGTTCTCTTTTAATTAGATATCACAAAAAAAAAAATGAAACCTTTCCCCATAAAAGAAAAAAGTGAAGCAATCAAATCAAGCATAAACATGTCCATCCTATTAAGAACATCTTTAACAATCACATTTTATGGATAACTACATCAAGCACATTCAGAAAGATAACTCTGAAAGACCCAAGTAAAATCAAAATACAACCTTATAGATAATATGATAATAGAACCTGGAAAAGTGATCATATAGCACTCCCCTTTGAAATAAATCAGTTTAACAGAAGCATTCTCATATCCAACAATCAACCTAACACCTTCTCGTGGTCCCTGATTGTCAAGCGTTGCTCCATATTTCCTATATCATCGGCTCTAGCTTGTGCTTCAATGGAATTCTTGTCTTTAAACACTGATTTATTTCAATAAGATTGATTATGCACATTGATTATAATTATTAAGGCGATCAAAATAGACCCAATTAGGCATATCATGTTAGACCAAAAAAAAAAAACATGGTGGTTATACATTTAATATAAGCATATTGAATGAACTATTAGCTAGTATACACGTGAGCCTCAACAAAATTTTGAATGAGCTTTGGTCCTCCTAGATCATTTGCACTCTGCAAAAAGGGTAGACATTTATTCACTAATAAACCTTACACCACTAAAGCTAAAAATAAATTAAAAAATTGGTAAAAGGTTAAATGATGTTGTCATAGCAATCTTCTAGCATTGCATGCTTATTGTTATATGGGCCTAATAGTATTGTAAAGATGGCAATGCACAAAGTTGTTTTGAGATGAGCTCAAGAATAGGGGCCTTACCTGAGAGTCATTAGATCCCAAAAAATAGGATAGTGAATCTTAATGGTGAAAGAATTGCTATTCATTTCGAACATCTTCCTTTTATCTGAAAAATGAAAAACATCCGAAAATTTGTTGAATGGTCAATAAATTTTTTGGTAGATGTGCAATAAAGACAACGAATTTGAGGTGAACCAATAAAGACCTAAAAAAAAACACCAAGCAATAATACAAAACTATTGTACAAAACACCCATAATAGTAAATGGAGATTGCCTAAGCTTGGATCGTCTTCAGCATTTTAAATACCATTCTAGTGGATTATTAGTGGTACATATATACCTGAGATTATACATCTTTTACTCAGCTCGTAATTTAATTGAGATCCCGTGTTAATAGCCCAATAATGCATTTCCCTTTAGCAATTGTTGTTGCACCTACAAGCAATTACTACATATTAATTTTATCAAACCAAGACTTTACCCATGGAAACCATACAGATGATATAGAAACCATATAGATGATATAGTGAAAAAATATAAATAAATAAATAAATAAAAAATCCAACATTAAATGCAAATAGAACCTCATTGCTGACATGAACCAAAACACAGTCTTAGGTAAAACATTGAAATTGGTTTATGTACGCCACTCCCAATACAAAGACATGTATATCACACTTATTCTAAGAGTGCTAGTTGATAAGTAAATAAACTGTCTAGAAAAGTGCGTACAACTATCTACAAATAGATGAAAGGGAAGCTTCAACATGCCTAACTACCCATCAATTTGAAAAAACACCAATAAGTAACAATATATTGGACAATTTTATTTCAAGAGCAACTATTTAACCGGACTAATAATTTAAAGTCCCTACAATAGATGTAGTATTGAAAATAATCACATGAAGTATTTTTCTGGCAAAGGATTAGAATGTAAACAATGCGTTTGCAATTAAAAATAGTATTGGGGGAGAATTAATCTTACTAAGTAGTAAAAAATACTAAAAATAATGGCTAAAAGTAGTTAATTCTTAATAGTGAGAATCAATGCAAACTTTTGATAGTTAAAGGACAAAAAATACCTTTCACTAGACTTTTGATAGATAGAAAAATAATGGAATAACAGCTCCTGGACTTTCTTGCAAGCCTCCTTGGTTTCAAATCCTTCAAATTTGTGTATAGTTCTTTATCATCAATATGAAATCCTTTGGTTTGAAGTTTGAAATATTGATTCTTGAGAACGAAACCTTTGTGTGATTTCATTTGCGGGGATTGTGTTTCCAAATATGAAGCAATAACATTATAAACCTATGTTTGGGTTTTTCTAGCATACGAACACTTCTTTATTTAGTTCTCCTGATTCCACACTTAACCTCCTAAGTCAAGATACTCTAAGTTTTAATGTTTAAAACAGACTTAAGAACTCATAAAACTTCCAAAAATAAGAGATAGAGAATATGATAATTACATAACTAAAATGCAACATCAAAATTGAGAAGATAATTAAATTAGATAAAAGAAGATGATTATTAAGAACATATTATTAATTACTTGTGCACACATTAGAATCAAACTTCTCAAATAGGTAATCTCAAACAACACTCCAAATTGATGCACCACGCCGACGGCCCCTGCATCATAATATAAGCTTGAACTATAAACTCCTCCTTGGCGAAAAGACCCATAAATATTAGACCCCATGCACTATAACCACTATGAAGATGCGTTGCTTCCAATGGATCGACAAACACCGAGCATCCATAGTTGATTGCAACAAATCCACCAAGGACTGCATCCGTGCGGCGCCGGGTAATTATAATAATTATAACAATAATTATTATAATAATAATAGAGGTATCGTTCCGGTAAATAATAACTACCAAAATCCACCCATTAATAATCAATGTGACATAGTTCCTGTCACACAACCAGTAGCAAATACTACTCCACAGCCGGATCATTTTGATATCTTTATGCAATCTCAACAACACATTTTACAAGCCATCCAACTTTCCTTACAGCAGTTAGCTCAAGAGAAAGTGCAACCCAAAGGTGTGTTTCCAGGTCAAGCGATAGCTAATCCTAAAACAACAAACACAGCCTTTGAGGTAAATGGTAAAACTAGTATGGAAAATGAAAACGTAGGTGAGCTAAATGCCATCGAATGGAGAGTGGTTGATAACAAAGTAACTATGCCTATAGTTACCCCACCAGTTGTCCTTACACCAGAGATTGTACTAGATACCATAATAGAAACTGAAGAGTCTACCCCAGTAGAGGTACCAGTTAAACCACAACCTAAGAAACAGAAAGCAAATGTTAGACATCCAGTTGATCCATACGCTAAATATAGAGAGAAACCACCGTTTCTCCAGAATTTGCTATGTTAAACAGGGATACAAACTTCCACGAGATTAGGGAAATTTTTAAAAATCTAACGATAAACTTACCTTTTCTGGACGCAATTAAAAAATTACCTCACCATGCTAAGTTTCTCAAAGAGTTGTGCACTAAAAGGCGTAAGACAAATATTCCTAAAGACGCCTTTTTAACTTAACAATTTCTAACTTTAACGGAACACAATGGAATCGTTAAGTACAAGGACCCTGGTCGTCCTACTGTATAATACACCTTAGGAGATTCCCACACGACGACCGCTTTACTAGACCTGGGGGCGAGTGTTAACTTACTCCCGTATTATATATACAAACAAATAGGTCTACAAGAGATGCAACCTACTAAAATGACGTTGCAATTAGCGGATCGATCTATTAAGTACCCTAAGGGTGTGGTTGAAAACATTCTTGTTAAGGTCCAGGATTTCTACTATCCTGCTGATTTTGTTATCCTCGATACAGAAGTCGCTAACGACTCTATTCCGATCATCTTAGGGCGTCCCTTCTTGGCGACTGTCAATGCGCTTATAAACTGCCGCGATGGTTTGATGTCCTTGTCTTTTGGCCATCTTTCGGTTGAGGTAAATGTTTTTAAAATGATGAAACAGTTACCAGATTCGTCTATAGATGGAGAGGTTAGCATGATCGAGAGCTTAGCTCAAGATTACTTTAATAACACGTTTCCAGAAAACCATATGCATAAATTCATTTCTTTTGGAAGTTCAGATTTTGTCGATGACTCCTACGTAGAGGAAGTCAACACCATCTTCGAGTCTACACAAATTATAGACCCTTCGGTTGCTCCATATACAGAGTTTGAAGACCTGCTGCCTAAGCAAGTATTCATTACTCAAGATGAGGACCCTCCAGAAGTATTTATCGATATTCCTTCCACCCCGGTGCTTAAACCTCTTCCTCCTGAGTTAAAGCATATTCAACTTGATCCGGATGGTAGTCATCCGGTAATTATATCTTCTCTGTTATCTAAGGAGGAAGAGACACGGTTGATTAGGGTGATTAGGGAACATCGTTCTGCGATTGGTTGGTCCCTAGCCGACATTAAGGGAATTGACCCTAATGTGTGCACTCATCATATCCATTTAGAGGATAACGCAAAGACTTCCAGCGAACCTCAGCGTCGTTTAAACCCTGCCATGAAAGAAGTGGTCAGGGAAGAGGTCTTACGAGTTACTCGATGCGGGTATCATATACCCAATCCCTGATAGCGAATGGGTAAGTCCCATTCATGTAGTTCCAAAGAAATCAGGGATTACCATGGTACATAACGCCAAGGGTAAATATGTTGCCACTCATGGTCCTATGAAATGGAGGATCTGTATTGATTACAAACGTTTAAATGCCATGACACGAAAGGATCATTTTCCTTTACCCTTTATAGATCAGATGCTTGAACGTCTAGCTGGTCATGCTTTTTATTGTTTTTTGGATGGCTACTCTGGCTATTTTCAAATTATTATTGATATTGATGACCAAGAAAAGACTACCTTCACATGTCTTTTTAGAACATACGCCTATAAACGAATGCCTTTTGGCCTTTGTAATGCTCCTGGTACCTTCCAGCGGTGTATGTTTCATATATTTAGTGACATGGTAGAGCGTTTCATGGAAGTGTTCATGGATGATTTTTCTATCTATGGAGAATCTTTCATTGAATGCCTGTCTAACCTATCTAAAGTTTTAACACGATGTGAAGAGAAGAGTCTCATTTTAAATTGGGAAAAATGTCACTTTATGGTGAAAAAAGGCATAGTACTAGGTCACATCGTATCTAGTGATGGCATCGAAGTAGATAAGGCCAAACTAGATAAGATAGCGACTCTACCTATACCACGGACTGTCCATGATATTAGAGCCTTTCTAGGCCATATAGGTTTTTATAGGCGTTTTATCAAAGATTTTTCAAAAATAGCTAGGCTCTTAACTAATCTACTTTTAAAGGAGGTCATCTTTGATTTTAATTTTAACTGTAAATAGGCTTTTACAACTTTAAAAGCCGCCTTAACTTCTATACCCATTATACAGCCTCCCGATTGGTCTAAACCTTTCGAACTCATGTGTGATGTTAGTGATTATACAGTTGGTGCTGTCTTGGGACAAAAACTAGATAATAAATCCACTGTTATTTATTATGCTAGTAAAACTCTAAACGATGCTCAAAGGAATTATACAACTACTGAAAAAGAATTCTTAGTTGTCGTTTATGCTTTAGATAAGTTTCGTCCTTATTTGGTTGGTTCTAAGACTCTAGTTTACACGGACCATGCATCCTTTAGGTACCTTCTCGCAAAGAAGGATGCTAAGCAGAGATTAATCCGATGGATTCTTCTGCTGCAAGAATTCACATTAGAAATAAAGGACAAACGAGGGGTCAAAAACGTAGTTGCCGACCACTTATCTAGACTTACAAACAACGATGATAGTGATTCTGACTCCATACCGGACTCTTTTAAAGATGAACATCTGTATGCTATTTTTTCTGCACCATGGTATGCTGACATTGTGAATTATTTAGCGTCTGATGTTATTCCTTATGATTGGTCAAGAAATGAACGTAAAAAGTTCTTGGCCAGAGTTAAGCTATACTACTGGGATGAGCCCTACCTTTTCAAGTATTGTGCGGATCAGATTATTCGTCATTGTATTCCCCAATGGGAATATAATGAGGTTCTCTCATTCTGCCATGACAAAGAGTGTGGTGGCCATTTTAGTGGAATGAAAACAGCTGCTAAAATTATTCAATGTGGGTTTTATTGGCCCACTCTCTTTAAAAATGCCCAAGTGCATTGCAAGACGCGCATTCGTTGCCAACAACTTGGACGAATCACGAAGCATAATATGATGCCATTGAATCCAATCATGGTAGTAGAAATTTTTGACGTATAGAGCATTGATTTCATGGGTCCCTTTCCAGTCTCCCATGGTTTCATTTATATTCTAGTCGTCGTGGACTACGTGTCTAAATGGATAGAGGTCATGGCTTGCCATAGCAATGACCATAAGATAGTTGTGTTTTTTGTTAAAGAATATATTTTCTGTTGATTTGGCATTCCCAAAGCCATCATTAGTGATGGTGGAACACATTTTTGCAACAGAGTTGTTGCATCTCTAGTGAAAAAGTATGGAGTTACACATAAAGTAGCAACTCCGTATCATCCACAAACTAGCGGACAAGTAGAAGTTTATAATAGGGAAATAAAAAAGATATTAGAAACAACTGTAAATCCTGATAGGAAAGACTGGTCAAAGCGTCTATCTGATGCCTTATGGGCATATAGGACGGCTTTCAAAACTCCTATAGGTATGTCTCCCTTTAGACTTGTATTTGGGAAACCTTGTCATTTGCCCATTGAATTGGAGCACCGAGCTATGTGGGCTATAAAAAGCCTTAACTTCAATGTCGATGAGGCGGGTGTTAAGCGCAAGTTGCAATTGAATTAGCTTGAAGAAATCCGTACCGATTCTTATGATCTCGTGAAGGATTATAAACTTAACATGAAACGTGTTCATGATAAGCAAATCTTGCGCAAAGAGTTTGTGGTAGGTCAAAAAGTCTTGCTTTACAACTCCCATCTACATATTTTTCTAGGAAAATTAAAAACCCGTTGGTCTGGTCCTTTTCTGGTTACTGAAGTCACCCCTCATGGGGCAATCACCTTGGTAAATCCCAAGGACAACAATACCTTTCAAGTCAATGGCCAACGGTTGAAATATTTTCACGAGCTATTGTCCCCTAATGTAGAGGAAGTCTTTTTTACAGGACCCTATCTATGAGGGCTGACCTTTTTTATTGGTGTACTTCTTTTCATTTCCATATATTGGTAAGTACACCACTCAGATAATCGGGCCCTCCTTATGGAGTGTGTGGCTATAAGTACCGGATCCTAAGTCCATGTTAAACATAATTTACGTTTTCCACTCTAGCATGTTTTCTCGAATTTTAAGTCATGTTCGTTCTATGGTGTGAATTATGCATTTATTGTTTTATTGTTTTTCTTATATTAAATCTTATTCATAAAAAAAAATAAAAATTGTTAAAATCATAAAAATAGTAATTTAGGAAGTCTCGGGAATCTGACTTTAAAAGACCCGCTTTTAAAACAAATTTTCTAAACTTCGTTGCCAAAAATTTGTTTAGGGAGTGGGGTGTTCGTTTCCATACTGGATTGTTCAACTTTCTATTTATGTTGCGTAGGCCGTTTAATTGTATTTCGATTCGGGTTGACATTAGCTATGAAATTAGAGTTCATTCGTTTGCATAACTTACGTCACGCACGTACTTCAAGGCATTTTCCATCTTCTAATATATCATCTACAGTTGGAATAGAGTGTTTTATGGATCATTGGATTGGAAATTCTCTCCTGATCATTTCTATAGCTCATTCGCAAAATTTGGACCAGTAACGAAGCGGCAAATTTAGTTTGAAGTTGCGCGAAAAATCAAATTAGGCTTGGGCCCAATCTCGCACACACGTGCATCTCCATCTTCAACATAACTGTCGCGATTCACCTTCCAAAACCGCCATTACCAAATTCAAAACCTAAAAAAAAAAAAAAAACCTAACTACACCCACGCTAAACATTTAAATCAATCCCAATTCCTCTCCACCAAAACATTAGAAAAAACAAAAAAAATTTGTGGAATTTGAACTGCCACGCCACCACCACTGTTTGGTTAGTGAGGTTGTCTCAAACTCCGTCCCTACATTCCATTTAAACCCCCAAATCATTCCAAAGTCTTAATGGCTCAAAGACGTCGGACTTTGCCGGAGCATGCGTTTACTGCCTACCACTTCGCGCCGTTTTACGGTGACGAGATGGTTAGGAGAGATTGGAGTGATTTGTGATACTCGATAGACGATTTTTACCATGAAGATTTGGTCTGACAGTTTTATAGGACGAGGGAGTTGGATGGAAATAGGATTTTTGTTAAGGTGGCTGCGAGGAGGAGAGAAGTATCTAATGGGTTGTTAGCTGAGATTTTAGGCATTTCGCCTAGACGCCATCTTGATGCCACATTACAGGATTCCCAATTTACTAGGGTCAAGCCTTTGATGAATGTGACTATTTCGGAAGGGAACTACAATGCGAGCTCGCATTGTGTTTGCCAGTCGTCTCTCAAAACCAACCAGCTGGCTGTAGCTCAGTGGATTGGTAGGAATGTCATAGGGAAGGAGAAAGTCAGTGACATCGGTCTGAACTGCCTTCACATTCTATGGATACTCCAGAGCAGAATAACGAAGTTACGTATTTTGGAGTTTTTGAGTAACATGATTAGGGGAGTTGGGAAGAGTATTGCACCTCTCCCTGTTTTGATAACAAAGATCATAATGACCTTGAGAGCGACTCCGACTTCTGATAGGATTTGCCTGAAAGAGCACCGAAATCCTCATATTTATACGGAGTGTATCCAAAGAGTTTGGAGGTTTCCTGAAGAGAGGGTAGTCGAAGAGGATGACTCAGAGGATGAGGAAGACACGACATGTTTTGATGTCGATGCCTTGGAGAGGTGTAGGTTGGATGCAGAACGCATGGCTGTGATTCATCGTGGCATGCGTTCTCTCAATACTATTTGCGAAGACCTCCGAACTCGACAAACTACCATGCATCATAACTTCGAGACTCGTGCCCAGTGCGAGGATGAGCGGTGGGAACAGACGAGGGTCGAGATGGAAGCTCAACGCAAGTTCGAGATGATATGCTTGCACGCTTTCCACCCCAGAGGGGTGCTTCTTTTGAGGAGTAGTATGTGAGGCATGAGCGTCGTCGCCGTAGGATGGATGGCTCTGGCCCATCAGGAGCTCAAGAGACATCACCTTCCCATCTCCCTTCCACTACCAGCAGCGAGTGGTTTAGGAATATTATGAGTTGATGTTGTTTTGTATTTGCTTTTTATTTTAGTTTGGATGTTAATTTATGAATCCCTTATTTAATTTTGAATTTGATTGTTAAATGTTGTTTGAATTTTAGTTTTAATATAATACGGTTCTTTTCAAATTGTGCATTGTTTTTATCGTTAATCCCACCTTCCCGAATTGTTTGGGGGTGGTATTATCTACTCTAGCATGATTTCTGATATGATCCTCCAGTTTAGAATTTGTGTTAAAGTGAGGGTTGAGAATATTGCCGATATGGGCATCCCTATGAATAGATATTGTGGTAGGATGAAATCTCGATGAGTTAGGCAGTTTCTATCATATATTCAACCTAAAAGATATTAGGTTTGTTTTGGAATAGAGAATATGGATTGTTTTTGTTTTCGGTTTTGGAATTTTTTTGTTTCCGGCAATTGCCTTAAAACTTTTTGGCAACTTCGATTCGTTTTAGTAACTTAATACCTATAAAAACTTCATTCATTCTACACTTACAACCCACACTACACCTCACTTTCATCTCTCACCTTTCACTCCCACGATTCCCATCTTTTTTATCCATTTTAGCACTATTAGTAGCTCGAGCGGCGCGCCTGATGGAGCTGACACTGGCTTCTAGGCATCCGGCCTCCGATAGAATTTCATCAGAGCACGACCCGCGCCCTACCATGCCCTAAGCTGAGCACGACTTGCGCCCACAACACTGGAATTCCAATTTTCATCCTGAGCATGGCCCGCGCCTATCCCAGGCACAAAGTGAGCGCGCCCTGCACCTAAGTGCTTAGAACTCGAAAATCACCAAAGCGCACCCCACGCCCTACCTAGGCATAGGTGGAGCGCACCTCGCGCCCAGAACCCCGTGGCCAAGAAAAATTCCAATTTTTTGTGGGTTGTTCCAGGATCCTTCGCAGATATTCCAGCGAGTTTATGGGGGATGACATTCCTCGTATCATATCGGAACAGTCTTTTGAAGACTTGTTCCAAAGTGACACCTATGGTGCGTGGTTTTTGAAGTGATCATTCTAGTAGGATGGGAGCCACTATTGGTAAGTCCCCGATGAACTTTATTCTCCGCAAGACTTACATCTTATTTTTATGATAATTGTAAGTTCTTTGATAGACCAGATGGAGAACAAGTGTTCTCCATCACTATCGGGGATGAACCAATGGAAATTTCAAGGTTCTTGATAGCCTTTGTGCTTGGACTTGCTATGCCAGCCGAAATACAAGACTCATGGGCCTATTTGGTAGATAATATGTACATGTATAACTATGATGATTTGCATGAGCATTACGGGGCAGGAATCTTTAGGATAGAGGACCAAGGGGATTATAACGCCGCCCTTGGTAGCGGGGTCTATGATGAACGTTTGTTATATATTTTGGATCATGCTAAACATTAGAGGGGAATGGCGTTATTCTTCTGTGAATGACAAAACTTGTGATATTTTCCTTGCTTTAGCTGGGGGACGTACACTCTATGATATTCCCCAGACCCTAATGTCTAGTTTAGCCCAAGCCCATAGCAAGAGGTATGAGTACCTTCTTATGCCTGTTTTAATTTGCCATATAATGCTATGTTTCTTCCCTGTTTTTTGTGCCCGTTTCACGGATTGGATTGGGGTCGACATTGTGAGACCCACCAATTGTATTATTCGATCGTTCCGTGCAATGACTTGGAAAGGGTGGAGGATACAACCTCATCAGGTTGCGCCTTACACCCCATCTGACCAAGTGGCGCTTGACAAGTTAGCTATAGTAGACGATAAGTGGCATGAAGCCTGGCAAATTACCATGGCGTGGCAGGATGCGAAGGAACCCCATTTCTTTATTAAGGATGAGGAGGAAAATTCTTAAACGAGAGTCAAGGTTAGTTTTTATTTCAGTTAGTGTCTGCTTATGTCCCAAGCAATTTATTTCTTATTAACCCCATAACGGGTGGAACTCTTATAGAGTTGCGTCAGTTTTATTTGCTATATTAGTATGTTATAATCTTGTTTTACATATGTTCCAGAATTTCACGCGTTTCCATGGTATTTTTCTACCCTTTTTATTTAAATACTTTGAGGACAAAACATGCTTCTTGTTTGGGGATGGGCATAGAAACATGTGTAATTAAGGTATCTGTTAGGATATAGATATGTATAATATGCACTTGTTTTCTTGTTAAAAAAAATTCAAAATTTTTAAAAATATAAATAATAAGTATGCTATACACTTAGGAATATTGGTATTGTTTTCTTTCTCTATGCTTTCAATAATCTAGAAGTCTCACGTAGCTTTTGCATTAGAATTGTTTTTAGAAACTTAGGCTAATATGTAGGTAATAATCCTTGCATCTATCTATAAATATGTTACATGAGTATCTATGATTGTTGGCAGTAAGTTTCTGAAATCTAGGCTAGAGTACTTATTCTACAAATCTGTGAGAATATAGCCTAAAGCCTTATATGAGTGAACATTTGAGAAATGACACAAGGGAGAAGTAAAATCGGATAGAGAAATCACACGTCCACTTGCTTGATTACTATACCATATCCTAAGCGAGAATTTAGGCCCTCTTTGGATCAATATAGCCAGAAATTCAAACCTATGAATTATTTTCTGCTAGTCGCCCCTCTGAGCCTTTCTTTAGCCTTTCATAAACCACAAATCCTTTACCCTGTTACAAAAAAAAAAAAATCAACCTACCCAATTCTTTGAATAAGTCTGAGAATAGAGATGAAGAATAGAAAAGAGAAGAACCTTTGAAATCAAGAATTCGTTAGTCGCTTCAGATAAGAATAGTAAGTTTCCATCCAAATAAAAGAAAAAAATAATAATAAAAGAAAATAAAGAGTTAGAACTCCAAAAATAGAATCAAGGAGTCAAAAGCCAAAGAAAAAGAAAAAAAATATGGCTAAGGATGGAAACAAAGTGTAGAAGCAAAAGTAAAGAACAAGGGTTTATCTACTTACATAATATGAAGCCTCTATTATCTCAAACTTGTCATTTTTTGAATATCCATTTCCTTCCTTTTTAAACCATCTCCTAATCCCCACAACACCTAATAAAGACCTCTAGCTCAATTAGGAAGAGGTTAGTGTGATAGTAAGTGGCAGATGTGTTTGATCGACTCCGGCTTCCTTGTGTGTCATTGAGATTGTAAGGTAAAGTGTGCCCACTGTAAAACTTGAGCGGAAAAATCAGAGTGGTTTTTGTCTTGACATTTATGTGAGGACCTACTTAAGGACGCTATTCCGAGTTTTCAGAAACGGACCTACTAGTTCATCTCATAGTATTACTCATTGTATATATGTTTATTCGTAGATGATTGATTATTATGTATATATTAGCTTAGGTTTCGACTTGATTATTCGGTATTCATTGCTAGTGAGATGTTTAGATAATTAAGACATAGAAAAGAAAACAATAGTTTTATTTATGAATTGTTGTAGTATAGATAAAGTTTGTGAGTACCTTCACTGAAAAACTCTCACGAGGCTATAACTCGTCCACTAGGGATTTCCTAGTGGTTTAAGGCCTTGTTGTAAATGGTCAATGATAAGAGCCCAAAACTGTAGTTTTAACCCTGTAACAGACATATTTTTAGACCAATTATGTGAGTAATAATTAAGAGTTAACACTGATTACGTGTTTTTATACATTTGAGGCTTCAAAGTCCATTATGTGCAGAAATGTGCCACTTTAGCGAGATAAAGGAGCAAAGGTCGGTTACTAAGGAGTTCCGTGATTAAAGGCCAAGATTCAAGAAGACAAAGCCTTTCTAAAGCCCGGTCGCTGAAAAGTTGAAAAGTTGACGCGCGTAAATAGCACACAAAGTCGTGTGAGAACTTAGAAGGCCATATCTTTGGACTCAGACCTCGGAATGGGGCCTACCTTATGTCAAAACGACCGGCTCGGAAAGAGATTTCCAATGGTCTAAGCCGTGATCCAATCAGAGGAGCAGAAGTGAATGAAAAGTCTGTTGAAGCCAACTGCAGCTGAAGAGGCCTTTTTGGACTGAAAGAATTGGGTTTTGGGCCTGATTCTCTGGCCCAAAACATGGCTCCAAGCCCATGAACAATTTTTGGATCTGAAAGTATAAAAACAAAAGCTTAGCTCTTTGTTAATGGTAGATTTTATAGTAGAGAATAGTAGATTTTTAGGTTAGAAAATAAAGGAGCTTAGAATAGAAAGTAGCCATTAGAATAGCTTCTAGATCTAGATTTAATTGTTTTAATTAAATTTAATTTCAAATCCAATTCTTGTTTTAGATTAAACTATTAGAATCATTACTCTTAATTAGTTTGATTAATAAAATAGCTAGTTGTTAAATTTCGATTCTTGTCATTTACATTTGTGTTAGATCTTATTCATTTACTACTTGTTATTCAATTCTTAGTTATTAATTAGATTTTAATTATTGTTTAATTTAGATTAGTAAATTTCAATTATTTATATCATGTTTAGTTTAACTTTAATCGGAAATGATTGCGTAATGATTCTTGTCTAAACCTCCATTAGGGGGTTGAGAAGCCTTGATGAAAGCTTGATCGACTATCGTAGAATCGCCGTAGTAATTTCCTTTCCACTCTAGAAACGATTAGTTCACCATGAAAATGGTTTAATCGTTCACATGCTAGTTATGAATTGATAGGAATGCCATGTGTAATTAGGGATTAGGAAGAACCAATTGTTCGTGAAGGAAGATTCAATTCGGATACTTGACGATTCGTCGTTAATATGATTAAGTCGAGTTAAGGTGGAATCAATCCCCCTCTAACTCCTTATCATTGAATCAACATAGCATTCCCTTAGTTGTCCTAATAGTTGACTAGTGCATCTTGTGGGTAGTTGCATCGTAGTCTAGTTGCCTTTTCGTAAATCTCTCATTAGACCTTAAGTAGAGTAATTACACGTGATAACACAGCATGCGGAAGGCCTAGGAGTGGAATGAATCACTCTACTCCACTATATCTCATAGGATTGAGAGTAGAAATCTTTGTTAAGCATATAGGATTTGATAAAAACTAAGACACATAAGATTAGTTTTAGTTTACTTACGTTTTGAGTTTCATCGTTCATTTCGTAGGTAAATTATTCAATTTTTACATTTATCAAATGGCGTCGCTGCCATCTTAGTTGCACTTTCGCATTGTTTTCGTAGTGTAAGTACTTTTCTTAAAAGTCCCATTTCACCCACCCACCCGTGTTTGATTCATACTGTGGCGTTCCGTTTCATCGTTGAAAAATTTCAGCGAGAAATTTACCGAAGCGCCAGCGCCGTAGAAGGATTTTACCACCGCTCTATAGCTTTGAACACCGCAGCGACCGCCCAAAAAAACACTGTAATTTGAAAATTACCCGAGCGACGATCACGCTTCTATTCGCGCACCAGCGCCCTTTGTTAATTTTTCCGAATTCTACCGCTTTGACTCGAACTTTGATTTTTTCAAATTTTTCAGTGTCCTAACTTGTTATACACAATCTAACACGCAGTAAACAAGACGCTTATTCATAAGCGAAGCAGGGACGCAATCAGGTATTCCTTTCTTCCACACCTTGCATCTCCCCGTTAGAGGTTTATACTAGTATATCAGAATTGTTTGGAGTGTTGATGTGTTTAGCTAAATTTGGTTTTAGCCTTGTATGAGATTAAGGTGCGGCGAACAAAACACGTAACGTAATTACACAACAACGCGTCAACAAACAAGTCTATCTAGTATACCACCTATTACACCTCTAGCTACTATTTCACACATCACGACCGACACAATGCCCGACGAAGAAAGACTCCTCTCTCGACTTCTACAAAGCCTTGGCGATAGCCCAAAATCTTGCATCGTTCTAGCAAACCCGGTGGGGATTTCGAATCCCCCCAAATATTTTAATTTGTTACCCGCTTTTCATGGATTAGACCATGAAAAACCTTATCAAGACACGCGTAGGATTGAACAAGTCCTAACAATATTCCACCATCCTACGGTTGGTGCGGAACAAATTAAACTCGGGGTATTCCCTTTCACCTTAGCCGATATAAGGGCGTCTTGGTTAATCGCCCAAACGCCTAAATTCGTGGACTCGTGGGCTAAACTTGTTCAGTTGTTTATGGAACATTTTACCCACCCCTAAAGACGGATGAGATGCTTTCCAAGATTTATTTCTTTCGACAAAATCCTCATGAAACATTTTCAGAGGCTTGGAATCGTTTCACCGATCTCCTTATAGAGTGTCCACAACATAACTTAGCGAAAGACACGTTAGTTCATGCCTTTTTCAAAGGACTTCTACACCACCATAAAGAAGTCCTAGACATAATGAATGGGGGTAGTTTCTTAAGCAAAGGAGCCTTAGAGAGGCTTATAAATTTTAGAGGATCAAACTAAAGCTTAAATAACAACTGGGGTGGTAGTGATGATATCCACCGCTCCGCTAGTTCTTCTAATACAGTTAAAGCCGCCGGTATGTTTGAAATTAAACACGATTCCGAGCTTAAAACTCTAATCGAATCACTCACTAAAAAGGTAGAGGCCATTTACGTTCAACAAAAGCCTATCCCCGTCATGAATGTAAATTCAAATCCATGTAGTTTCATTTGGAGCCCCGAGCATCCCGGACTCCCATCGCCCTATAGCCTATGAACAGGCTTGTTCCATTAATAGTGAACCTAGCGCCCGCGGAGACAAAATCCCAACTTCGGTTGGAGAAATAACCAAAACGTCACACCTCAAGGGTACAATAATCAATATGTTAGGCCTACGCGACGGCTTTAACCAAGCCCCACTACGACAAGGGATTGTGGTCGGGTAATTTTAATAATTATAACAACCAAGTGCAACCTCGTCAAGGTCAAGCACAAAGTCAAGGTAGTTATAATAATTATAACGCTAATAGAGGTATCGTTCAGGTAAATAATAACTATCAAAATCCACCCATAAATAATTCACGTGAAATAGTTCGGTCCACACCACCCGTGACTACTACACCCACACAACCGGATCGTCTTTGACACCTTCATACAAGTGAGCCAAAACTTTTCCAAACCATGGCTCAATCTAACCAACAGCCTTCTACAATCCGTTAATAATTTAACCAAACGGTTGGCTCAAGATAAAGCCCAACCCAAAGGTGTGTTGTCGTCACTTAAATACCTAATCCTAAAACAACCAATACAGCCTTTGAGGTAACCGATAATACTAGTAATGAGTATGAAAATGTAGGGCAACCGCCAATGCGTTTCATTAATTGCGTGATGGTTCAATGTCCATGTCTTTTGGCCATCTTGTCATTGAAGTCAATGTTTTAAAACAAAAAAAAGCATTACCCGATTCGTCTATGGATGGAGAGGTTAGCATGATCGAGAGCTTTGCTCGAGATTATTTCAACAACACGCTCCCCGGATAATCATATGCCCAAATTTCTTTCCTTTGGAAGTTCAGACTCAACATTTCCATCCCTACACTAGTCGATACACATATTACGGATGAGGATGAGATAGATGACTTTTCAAAGATGTAGAGGACTATTATAGTAACGAGGATATGACCAATATAGATGAGCAATGGATGAGTTTCTTAGAGCAGGTGATGATTCACCCTATCAAGAACTACTTTGCACAACATCCACCTCGACTCCCCTCCTTCCACCCTTTGAAAGGAATCTCGAGTTTGCACTTTCGATCCTTTTGTTTCTCCCGTGCTCCATAATTTTTAAATCCACCTAGTAAACAAATACTTGGAAGGACAACCCATTTGACACCTTCATTTTCAGACTTGAGACAGTCCCTATACACACAATGAATGAGTTTTGTGCTAAAACCACATCCTCATTGTTTACAGGCTGTCTTTCTACAACTTATCCATATCCACCATATTCTCCACAACCATTCACTTTTCCACACTTATTTACTAGAACACCCACTCATTCAAAAATGAAAAAGAAGGTGCATGCTAGGTTACGTAATAGGGTTATCCGACTTCGCTTTCATTTTACTAGGTTGCGTCATAGGAAATATTGGTGCTTGATTGTGTTTGGATATGTTTTCTGTGATATTTATTTATGGAATGATCTACAACTATTTCGGTTGTTGATATATGGTAAACTGCATGTTCATACATACGTTTAGATAAAGTCTCGAGTATCTGACTATAAATGACTCAACTTTTATGTTTGGTGCATTTCCTTTCATTTCCATATATTGGTGAGTGCACCATTAAGGTAACCGGGCCCTCTCTATGGAGTGTGTGGCTGTAAGTACTGGATCCTAAGTCCACGTTTAAACATAATTCACGTTTTCCACTCTTGCATGTTTTCTCGGATTTTTGAGTCATGTTTCTCTATGGGGTGAATTATGTCTTTCTTGTTTATTGTTTTCTTTTTAAAATTAAAATTAAAATATATATATATATATATATATATATATATATATATATATATATATATATATATATATATATATATTAAAGAATAAACATAGTAATATAGGAAGTCTCGGGAATCTGATTTTAAAAGACCCACTGCTAAAAACAAATTTTCTAAGCTTCGTTGTAAAAAATTTGTTTGGGGGTCAGGTGTTCGTGTTTCCGTCCTAAAATGTTTTATGTCCCATTAGAGTTGTTTAGGCCGTTTATTTGTATTCTGATTCGGGTTGACATAATCTATGAATTTAGAGTTCAGTCGTTCGCATAACGTACGTCATGCACGCACTTCGAGGCGTTTTTCCACTATCTTATATGTCATCCACGATCGGAATAGAGTGTTTTATGGATCATTGGATTGGAAATTCTCTCCTGATCATTTCCATATCTCATTCGCAAAAATCGGACCGGTAACGAAGCGGCAATTTTGATTTGAAGTTTCGCGAAAAAATCGAAAAATTCACAAATTTCGATTTGGGCTTGGGCCCAACCCGCGCCCACCGACAGCGCGACTGCGTCCTTACCTTAGCCAACAGTCGCGATCTTCTTCTCCATACCGCCATTAACGCCCAAAGATTCAACAAAACCTAAAACAAAATCAAATTAAAAAGAAAACGAAAATTAACCCAAGCCCAAAATCAATACCCAACCCAAATCGACTCCAACCGCACCGCCCCACAACCTCCACCAATTTCCATCAACAAAAACCACCGAAAATTTCAAATTTTGGTGCTGCCGCGCCACCGTCGCGCCACCACCACTTTTTGCTACACTGGTCGATACAATTCCACCACCACATCCCATTTAAACCCCCACTACATTCCAAACACTCAAATGGCTCAACAACGTCGAATTTTGCCGGAGCAAGCTTTTACTGGCGACCACTTCGCACCGTTTTACGGTGACGAAATGATCAGTAGAGACTGGAATAGCTTGTGGTACTCGATTGAAGCCTATTACCACGAGGACTTAGTCAGACGGTTCTACAATACGAGGGAGTTGGAAGGGACTAGGATTTTTGTTGTGGTGGCGAAGAGGAGGAAGGAAGTGACGACGGGGTTGTTGGCTGAGATTCTAGGCAATTCTAGGCATTCCGCCTAGAATCCATCTGGATGTCACGTTGCAGGAGTCCCAATAGAATGGGGGTAGAGCCATTGATGAACGTGACGGTTACAGAAGGGAACTACAATGCGAGATCGCATTGTGTTCGCCAGGCATCCCTTAGGACCAACCAGCTGGCTGCAGCTCAGTGGATTGGTCAGAACGTCTTGGGGAAGGAGAAGGTCAGCGACATCGGCCTGAACTGCCTCCACATCTTATGGATACTCCAGGAGCGGAAGTATGAGTTCTGCATCTTGGAGTTTCTGCTTAGCATGATTAGGGGAGTAGGGAAGTCCGTTGCCCTCTCCCCGTGTTGATAAACAAGATCATGTTGAAGTTGAGTGAGCAGTTTCAGCGAATCGATAGGACTTACATCACCCTACACCGTAACCTCCGCGATCTATAGGAGTGTGTCCAACGAGTGTGGAGGTTCACCGAGGATAGAGAAGAAGAAGAAGAGGCTGGTGGAGAGGAGAATGCCGAGGAGGCCGGGGAAATCGAATGCCTCGGAGGATGAGGAGGATTTGACGTGTTTTGATGCGGATGCCTTGGAGAGGTGCTGGTCAGATGCATAACGCATGGCTGTGATTCATCGTGGCATCGCGTTAAGCTCAACACTATCTGCGAAGACCTCCGGACTCGACAGGCAACGATGCATCATAACTTCGAGGTCCGTACCCAGAGAGAGGATGAGAGGTGGGAACAGATGAGGGCCGAGCTAGAAGCTCAGCGCCAGTTCCGGGAAAAGATGCTTATACGATTCCCACCTCACGGGGACTCTCCTTCTGAGGACACACCATCGAGGCACGAGCATCGTCGCCGAAGGATGAATGGTGTTTGGCCCATGGGAGCCGGGGGCGATCTCGAACCATGTGCCCTCCGCTACCAGTACCGGAGTAGTTAGGGATAGCATCGTTTGATGTTTTTATGTTTATTTGTAGTTTCATTATTGTTATTTATTTTAATGTAAGTTTTATTTCAGTAATTTGAATTTTGTAGTGAAATGTACTCCGAATGGAAATTTTAATATAATGCGGTTATTTTTATTATGCGTGGTTGTCTCATATTGATCCCACCTTCCCAAATTGTTTGGGGGTGGTTTTATCTATTCAAAGATGATTTTTATATAACCCTCGTGTTAGAATTTATTATGAGTCAAGGTGAAAATATGGCCGTTTAGGCATATCCGTGAATAAGTATAAGGGTAGGATGAAATCTAGATTAAATAGGTAGATTCTATCATAAATTCAACCTAAAAGATACTAGGTTTGAATTAGAATCAAGATAATGAGTTGTTTCCGTTTTCGGGTTTGGAAATACTTTTGGCAACTTCCCGATCCGTTTTAGCAACTTAAAACCTATATAAACTTCATACATTCTACACTCACAACTCACACTACACCTAAACTCCATCACTCACCTTTCACTCCCACGATTCTCACGTGTCGGCTCATTTTCCGAGTTTCAGCAACTCCGAGCGCACTCGCGCCCTACAGGAGCGCACTTGCGCTCTGTATATTTTTTTCACATTTTTGTCGAGCTTTTCGCCAAAAGCTGGCGACCCACTCAAACACCGAAATTCCAACTATTCAGAGCACACTGGCGCCCTGACTTCCGTGGACAGAAAAATTTCCAATTTTCTGCGGGTAGTATCCGGATCATTCGCAGCTATTCCAGAGCGTAATTTTGAGATGACATCTCCAACACTGATACCGGAACAGTCTTTCGAAGATTTGTTCCAAAGCACTACTTATGGTGCTTGGTTTCGCGAGGCGATCACATACGTTGGCTAGGAGCCGCTTATGGTAAGACCTGATGCACTTTATTCTCCAACACTAGCATCTTATTTTTACGATAACTGCATTTTCTTTGAAAGACCAGATGGAGAACAAGTGTTCTCCATCAACATTGATAATGAACCAATGGAAATTATCAGGTTCTTGCTAGCATTTGTTCTTGGACTTGCTATGCCCGCTGAAATACAAGACCCATGGTGCTATTGGGTAGATAATATGTATATCTACACTTACGAGTTCTTGCATGAGTCGTACGGTGCAGGCATTTTCCATATCGAGGACCAAGGGGACTATAACGTCGCTTTTGGTAGCTTTGTCCATGAACATAGGAAGCATTACGTTTTTTGGATCATGCTAAACATTTTAGGGAATGGCATTTTTCTTCTGTGAATGATGCCACTTGCAGCGTTTTCCTTGCTTTAGCCACGGGACGTATGTGTCATGACCTTCCCCGAACCTTGATGTCTAGTTTAGCTCGATCCCATAGCATGAGGCATAAGTTCCTTCTTATGCCCGTTCTAGTTTCCCGTATTATACTATGTTTCTTTCCTGTTTTTTGTACACGTTTCACGGATTGGATTACGGTCGACACAGTACGACCCACCAATAGTATTATTTGATCCTTCCGTGCAATGACTTGGCAAGGGTGGAGGATACAACCTCATCAGGTTGCACCCTACACCCCATCAGACCAAGTGGCTCTTAATAGGTTAGCAATAATAGATGATAAATGGCGGGAAGCCTGGCAAATTATCATGGCATGGCAGGACGCAAAGGAACCTCACTTCTTTATGGAAGAAGAGGATGAGTAAGATGATGAGTAATCGCGGGGAGATAAGGTAAGTTTTCATTCTAGTTAGTGTATGCGCTATGTCCCAAGCAATTTCATTCTTGTTAACCCCATAATGGGTAGAACTCATTATAGAGTTGCGTCAGTTTTATTTCCTATATTAGTATGCGTTCTAACTTTGTTTTGCGGATATCCCCGAATTTCACGCGCGTTTTTCAATGGTATTTTTCCTACCCTCTTTATTTAAATGCTTTGAGGACAACGCATGCTTCTTGTTTGGGGGCATAGAAACACGTGTAATTAAGGCATCTGTTAGGATATAGATAGAGTTAATATGCATTTGTTTTCTAGTTAAAATTTTAAAAATTCAAAAATATAAATAAATAAGTTCATGCTATACACTTAGGAATAGTGGTATTGTTTTCCTTCTCTATGCTCTTAACAATATAGAAATCTCACGTAGCTTTTGCATCAGAATAATTTTTAGAAACATAGGTTAATATGTATGTAATAATCTTTGCATCTATTTATAAATATATTACATGAGTATCGATGATTGTTAGCAGTAAGTTTCTGAAATCTAGGCTAGAGTACTTATTCTACAAATCCTGTGAGAATATAGCCTAAAGCCTTATATGAGTGAAACATTTGAGAAATGACACAAGGGAGAAGTAAAATCCGGATAGAGATATCACACGTCCACTTGCTTGATCACTAAACCATATCCTAAGCGAGAATTTAGGCCCTCTTTGGATCGATATAGCCAGAAATTCAAACCTATGAATTATTTTCCGCTAATTAAGCCCCTCTCGAGCCTTTCTTTAGCCTTGTCATAAACCACAAATCCTTTACCCTGTTACAAAAAAAAAAAAAAAAAAAAAAAATATTCAACCTACCCAATTAAGATAAGTCTGAGAATAGAATGAGGAAGAAAGAAGAAGAGAAAAAACACGTGTAAACAAAAGTTAGTTAATTGCTTCAGAAAATAAAGAAAAGAAGTTTCCATCCAAAGAAAAGAAAAATAAAAATAGAAATAAAATAAAAACTCCAAAAAAAAAAAGAATAAAAGGGAGTCAAAAGCCAAAGTAAAGAAAAAGAAAAAAATATGGCTAAGGATGGAAACAAAGTATAAAAGCAAAAGAAAATAACAAGGTTTTCTCTAAGTTACATAATATGAAGACTCTATTATCTCAGACTTGTCCTTTTGAATATCCATTTCCTTCCTTCTTAAACCATCTCCTAATCCCCGCAACACCTAATAAAGACCTCTAGCTCAATTAGGAATAGGTTAGTGTGATAGTAAGTGGCAGATGTGTTTGATCGACTCGGCTTCCTTGTTGTCATTGAGATTGTAAGGGTAAAGTGTGCCCAAGCACTAGAGTAAATAAACTTGAGTGGAAAAATCAGAGTGTTGTATCTTGACTATTATTGTGAGAACCTACTTAAGGACGCTTATTCGAAGTTTAGAAAACGAACCTGCTAGGCATTTCATAGTATTACTCATTGTATATATGTTTATTATAGATGATTGATTATTATGCATATATTAGCTTAGGTTTCGACTTGATTACTCTATATGCATTGCTAATGAGAGGTATAGATAATTTAGAGCATGAATAAGGAAACAATAGTTTTATTTCTTAGTCGTTTGTAGTATAGATGAAGTTTGTGAGTACCTTCCTTCACTGAAAAACTCTCACGAGGCTATAACTCGTCCACTAGGAATTCCTAGTGGTTTTAAGGCCTTGTTGCATATGATCAATGCAATCGCACTCAAGTAAAACGAGAGTAGTTAGAACTCCATTTTTGGTCACTTATTCTAATTTCTCATCTTTGCTTGAGGACAAGCAAAATGCTGTTTGGGGTGGTTTGATAAGAGCCCAAAACTGTAGTTTTAACCCGAACAGACATACTTTTAGACCAATTATGTGAGTAATAATTAAGAGTTAACACGATTACGTGTTTTATGCATTTCGGGCTTCAAAGTCCATTATGCGTAAATGTGCCACTTTAGCGAGATAAAAGAGCAAAGGTCGGTTACTAAGGAGTTCCGTGATTAAAGGCCAAGATTCAAGAAGACAAAGCCTTTCTAAAGCCGGTCCAAAATTTGAAAAAAGTCGACGAGCTAAAACAAAGACAAAAAGTCGTGAGAACTTCCGAAGGCCATATCTTTGGACTCAGACCTCGGAATGGGGCCTACCTTATGTCAAAACGACCGGCTCGGAAAGAGCTTTCCAATGGTCTAATCTGTGATCCAATCAGAGGAGCAAAAGTGGATGAAAAGTCTATTGAAGCCAACTGCAGCTGAATAGGCCTTTTTGGACTGAAAGAATTGGGTTTTGGGCCTGATTCTCTGGCCCAAAACATGGCTCCAAGCCCATGCACAATTTTTGGATCTGAAAGTATAAAAACAAAAGCTTAGCTCTTTGTTAATGGTAGATTTTTTAGTAGAGAATAGTAGATTTTTAGGTTAGAAAATAAAGGAGCTTAGAATAGAAAGTAGCCATTAGAATAGCTTCTAGATCTAGATTTAATTGTTTTAATTAAGTTTAATTTCAAATCCAATTCTTGTTTTAGATTAAACTATTAGAATCATTACTCTTAATTAGTTTGATTAATAAAATAGCTAGTTGTTAAATTTCGATTCTTGTCATTTACATTTGTGTAAGATCTTATTCATTTACTACTTGTTATTCAATTCTTAGTTATTAATTAGATTTTAATTATTGTTTAATTTAGATTAGTAAATTTCAATTCTTTATATCATGTTTAGTTTAACTTTAATCGGAAATGATTGCGTAATGATTCTCGGCTAAACCTCCATTAGAGGGGTTGAGAAGCCTCGATGAAGCTTGATTCCGACTATCGTAGAATCGTCGTAATTTCCTTTCCACTCTAGAAACGATTAGTTCACCATGAGAATGGGTTTAATCGTTCACATGCTAGTTATGAATTGGTAGGAATGCCATGTGTAATTTGGGATTAGGAAGAGCCAATTGTTCTGCGAAGCAGTTCAATTCGGATTACGACGATTCGTCGTTAATAGAATTAAGTCGAGTTAAGGTGGAATCAATCCCCCTCTAACTCCTTATCATTGAATCAACGTAGCATTCTCTTAGTTGTCCTAATAGTTGACTAGTGCATCTTATGGGTAGTTGCATCGTAGTCTAGTTGCCTTTTCGTAAATCTCTCATTAGACCTTAAGTAGAGTAATTACACGTGATAACACAGCATGCGGAAGGACTAGGAGTGGAACGAATCACTCTACTCCACTATATCTCATAGGATTGAGAGTAGAAATCTTTGATAAGCATATAGGATTTGACAAAACTAAGCATCATAATTAGTTTAGTTTACTTACGTTTTGAGTTTCATTGTTCATTTCATAGGTAAGTTAGTCAATTATCATTTATCAGTCAATGCAATCGCACTCGGTGAAACGAGATTAGTTAGGACTCCATTTTTGGTCACTTATGCTAATTTCTCATATTTGTTTGAGGACAAGCAAAATATTGTTTGTGGGTGGTTTGATAAGAGCCCAAAACTGTAGTTTTAACCCCTTAACAATAATACTTTTAGACCAATTATGCGAGAATAAATAAGAGTTAATGCTAATTACGTGTTTTTATGTATTTCAGGCATTGAAGTCAATTATGTGCAGAAATGTGCCACTTTGGCGATATAAAGGAGCAAGGGTTGGTTGCTAAGAAGTTATGTGATTAAAGGCCAAGATGGGCAGAAAAAACACACAAAAGTCAGCAGAACTTCCGAAGATCGTATCTTTGGGCTCAGGCCTTGGAATTGGGCGTACCTTATGTCAAAACGACCGTCTCAGAAAGAGCTTTCTAATGGTTTAAACCTTGAGCCAATCAGAGGAGCAAAATGGACAAAATATCTGTTGAAGTCAAAGCCAGTTGAAAAAGGCTCTATGGACTGAAGAAATTGGGCTTTGGGCTCGATTTTCTGGCCCAAAACATGGACCCTCAGCTCATGTACGAAAATGTGGATCTGGTCTCCTCCATTTCCACACACAAGACTTAGCTCTTAAGTATCAATTAGTTTAGGATAGAAGTAGCCATTAGAGTAGCCATTAAAGCTTAGTTCTAGATCTAGTTTTTCAATTAATTAATTAGTTGTTATTCTTGTTTTAATTTCATTATTGAATCATTTTTTATCATTCATTAGATAAATAAAATAGTTAGTTCTTGATAATTTCGATTTTGTTATTTAAAATTGCTTAGATCTAATTTCAATTCTTAGTCGTTCTTAGTTGTTAATTTAGATTTCAATTATTGTTTAGTTGAATTTAATAAAGTTTGAATCTTTATATTATGTCTTATTCAATTTCATATGAAAATGATAGTTTGATGAATCAAGGCTAAACCTCCATTAGAGGGGTTTGATGAAGCCTTGATGAAAACTTGATTATGTAGAATGTCATTGATTCCACTCTAGAAGGTCGTTGATTCGCCATGAGAATGGGTGGACGTCTTCACATGCTAGTTATGAATTGGTAGAGATGTCATGTATAATTAGGGATTAGAACGACCAATTCTTACCGTAATAACGTAAGAATTGGATTACAACAATTTATGCTAGTTTCTTAAGTTAGATTCAAGGTGGATTCAATTACCCCCTAATTCTTATTCTAGATTCAAACTTTAGTATTCCGTAGCATTTCGTAGTATAATTCGTAAAACTCTCATTGACTTTGGTAGAATTGATAGTCGTAGGAAACTTGAATGCTAAAGAACTAGGAGTGGAACGAATCTTCTATTCTAACTCTACTTCAATAGTATCGAGAGTAGAAATATTTGATAATCACGAGTATAGTTCAATTTTAGTTTTACTTGCATTTAGAGTTTCATCGCTTTATTCATTAGTAAAACTATATCAATTTTATTATTATCAGTTAGCAAACTTGAGTGAAAAAAAAATCAGAGTGTTATGTGTCTTGACACATTCCTTATGAGAACCTACTTAGGCACATTACCCAAAAATTTCAGAAAAAGACCTGCCACTGTATTTCATAGCATAATTCATTATATAGTTGCTTATCTTAAGATGATTTGATTATTATGCATGTATTAATTTAGGAGTTAGATTGATGATCCTTGTTTAAATGCTAGTTAAATGTATATATATCTGAGATAAATTAGGGGACAATTACTTTTATTTCTTAGTTGTTGTAGTATAAATGAAGTTTGTAAGTACCTTCTTTAGAAAACTCTAATGAGACTATAAGTCGTCCACTAGGGAATTCTTAGTGGTTTAAGGCCTTATTGAATATGGTCAATGCAGTCGCACTCAGCGAAACGAGAGTAGTTAGGAATACATTTTTTACCACTTATTTTAATTTCACATATTTGCTTGAGGATAAGCAAAATGCTGTTTGGGGGTAGTTTGATAAGATCCCAAAACTGTAGTTTCAACCCCTTAATAGTATTATATTTAGGCCAATTATATTTATAATAAATAAGAGTTAGTAATGTTTACGTGTTTTTGTGTATTTCAGGTCTTGGAATCAATTATGTGAAGAAATACATCACTTTTGCAAGAGAAAGGAGTCAAATTGCTTGCTAGAGAAATTATATGACTAAAACCCAAGTTTCAAGGAGAAAAAGCCTTTTTAAAGCTTAGTCAAAGTCAACGCGGGTAGAAAAAGAGCATAAAAGTTAACAGAACTTCCGCAGGCCGTATCTTTGGACTCAAACCTCGGAATTGGGCCTATTATATGTTAAAACGATCGTCTCGGAAAGATATTTCTAAAGGTCCAAGTCTTGACTCAATCAAAATATTAAAAGTGGACAAAAAGGGTGTTGTAGTAAATTCCCAGAAAGAAACCCTTTTTGGACTTAAGTAATTAGGTTTTGGGCTTGATTGAATGGCCCAAAACACAGCTCCAAAGCCCATGCACGAAATTATAAACCTAACACTCTCCTATATAAAGAGGATGAAGGCATAAGTCTATTCTCTCTCCCTCCTATTAGTTAGAATAATTTAGATCTCTCCCTCCCATTAGTTAGAATAATTTAGTTCTCTCTCTCTCCCCTTTCTTTAGTTTAGTATAGTTTAATTAATTAGGGTTTATAATTGTAGCCTTTATTAAACCACCATTAAAATACCTTCAAGTTATTATTATTATTCAATTCAATTGCTTCTCTTTCTATTATGTCTTTTTCTCATTATTTTATTCATGATAATCCCATGAATCAAAGCTAAACCTCCATTAGAGGGGACTGATTGAAGCTTTGATGAGGACTTGATTTGTTAGTATAGAATTGTTGGTTAGAATTTCAAGTTAAGGTTTTTCTTGACTTAGAAATAAGAAGAGTTTAATCTAAACTAGATAATAGTGAATTTTGCCATGAGAATGGGAACAACCTTCTCTCATGCTAATTAGTTTATGACCAGAGATAGTATAAAGTAATTAGGGATCATTAAAAGTCTAGTCTTTATATTTTAACCTTGTGTGAGAATATCTAGACTAGGGTTTTCTATACAAATCTATACTAGCATGTTAAGAAATTAAAAAGTGAATTTCAATCTCTCTCTATTCTTCTCCATATTTTATTCAAGTCATATTCAATTGTTTTAGTTAAATTAGTATAAGTTAAATTCATATATTTAGTTTCGTAGTATAAATTATCATCCATAAATATTACTCTTGCTATTATTGCCTTGTGTTTGATTAGTTGAGTTCGTTTAAGTTTAGAGAGTTAAGAGTGGAACGATTCCGTACTCTATATATTGCTTGAATATATATGTGAGAGTAGAAAATAAATAGTTGATAACGTAAGAATACAGAAAGATCTAGTTGTGTTTTTATGGTTTACCAATTCCAAAATCCCAATTTCGCGCCCACTGTTACATTCAAACAGGGCATAGTATCTAATATATAGACATTACATGCAAACTTTTAAAAAACTTCAAAGCTACAAACGAATTTTGCTGTTTGAGCATCCAACACATTTGTGTGCGCATGTAAGTAGATTCTAAAATAGTCTCGCAATCGTGCATGAGACTACGCTCAGGCTATACAAAGCTTAGCGTGTTTAAAACTTACCCACGTAGAAGAGCACGCCGATCTCGACATTCTCCTATTTTTCATCCTCCAACTATTAGGATGGCAGATGAAGTAGTTCAAGCGGAAGAACCTCTCTCTAGTTTCTCCACACTGTTACAAGATGGACCTCATCTTGTATATGACTCACACAGCTCAATAACGATTTCCGCATCCCACCTAACGTATTCAATCTCTTACCCGTCTTTCATGGTCTTGAACACGAGTTACCTATACGAACACCTACGCTGGATACATAAGGTCTGCAGTACGTTCAATCATCCGGGCATTTCTGATGTTCAAGTTAAACTGAAAGTGTTTCCCTTCACTCTAGTTGGGAAGAGCCATGCATGGCTTCTATCGCAGAAGCCTAATTCATTCAATACATGAGAAAAGGTAGTGTTCTCCTTCATGAAGAAGTACTTTCCACCGAAGAAAATAGAGGAGATAGTAAACAAGATACAGTTCTTCAGACAGAGTCCGAGTGAGACATTCTCCAAAGCATATGATAGATTCTCTGACCTGAATTATTCATGTCCTCACCCTAAACTCGAAAAATCCACTCTTGTCCAATGTTTCTTCAATGGTCTTCTCCAAGAACACAAAGTCACACTGGATATCATGAGTAATGGAAACTTTTTAGATAAATGTACTATAGAAGCTCCAACCTTTCTAGAAGACCAAGCTGAAAAGAGTACTCATTGGGGCAACATAAACAATTCCAGAACATCCCAGCCCAAAACTTCTAAAGCCAATGGTATATTTGAGGTATAATATGATCCAGAGATGAAAACCCTAATCGAAACCCTCACTAAAAAAGATAGATGCCTTTGCAACCAAACAAAAAAACCATACTCCCCAACCAGTCATGAACATCGATATAGCACCATGCACTTTCTGTTTCGATCTAAATCACGTATCTACCCATTGTCCCTTGCTCAATAACATAACATCACTTCAACCGGAAAAATTTTGTGTTTTCAATATACCAAATGCACCATGGAGGCAACACCCAAATTTTCAATAGAACACTAATCCACAAAACTAACCACCTCCAGGGTTCACAAATCATGTCAAACCACAAAATACATTCAATCAGTTTAAACAAGGACAAGGTACCTACAACAATCAGAATAGAGCAATGGTTTCATCCAACTTTAACCAGAACTACCAAAATCTACCAATTAACAACTAAAGAGACTTAGTACCAGTTGCCCAACCTACTAATGTCCTACTAGACAAAACATTAGAGATGATGTTATCTTTGATGAAACATCAAACACAAATCATGTCAACCATAAAACAAACAATCCAACTGTTACATCAAAGACAAAAACAAGCTACCAATGATCACATTGAAACACAAGAGATCAAAGCAGTCACAACCTTGCGTTCTGGCAAAATAGTTGTCAATAGAGTAGTCTTGCCCAAAGATCTTGCACCTATAGAAATACCCGATGCAATACCTATATTACCAGAACAAGAATCATAAAAACGGATACCTCCCAATGTCCCCTTACAGAAATTCTAGTTCCTAAACTATCATCTCCCACACCTGACCCAGTTAAGAAATATAAACCAAAAGCACCATTTCTAGCACGCCTGATGACACCCAAGGATGATAATTTTTTTGATGAAATCAGAGAGACATTCAAGAATCTAACCATAAATCTCCTATTTCTAGATGTCATCAAACATTTACCTAAACATGCCAAATTTCTCAAGGATATGTGCACTAACAAAAGAAGAACTAACATTCCAAAAGATGCCTTCCTTACAGAACAATTTCCATCCCACACAGAAACTAATGGAATCGTCAAGTATAAAGACCCCTGCTCGTCTGACCATTCCTTGCACTATAAGAGATAAGTACACAACTACTACTTTGCTCAATCTTGGAGCAAGCATTAATCTACTTCCATACTACCTATTTAAACAACTCGGTTTCAGCGAGCTTGCACCTACAACTATGACATTACAATTAGCCGATCGCTTTATTAAATACCCAAAAGGCATAGTTGAAAATGTCTTAGTCAAAGTAAAAGATTTTTACTACCCTATAGATTTTTTCATCATTGACACCGAAGTAGCTCATGATTCTATACCTATCATTATAGGGTGTCTCTTTTTGGCAACAGCCAACGCCCTTATCAATTGCCGCAATGGATCTATAATCATATCTTTCAATGGAAGTTAATGTTTTCAAGATGATGAAGCGGCATATGGAAGAGGAATTAGAAAGAGAAGTGAGTATGATAGAAGATGTTATCCAAGAATATTGCGACAAGACTTTCCCAAAAAATGATGTGCATTAATTCGTATCCTTTAGAGACTTTAATTTTGACACAGATCATTACATGGAAGAGACCAGTAACAGCTTGGCATCAATTCCCTTGTACAATTCGGATGATGATCCACCCACACATAAAGAAAACCTACCAGCCCAAGTGTTCACTGTGGAAAAACAAAAACCTGTGGAAACTCTGTTACCCAAATCACCCACATTTGACTTAAAAACTCTTCCTCCTAATTAACTTAAAATACATTTATCTTAATTTTCATGGCACCCATCCCATCATCATCTCATCCCAGCTAACAAAAAAAAAAAAAAAAACGTCTGATCAGGGTGATTCAAAAACATCGTTCTTCCATTGGTTGGTCTCTTGATGATATAAAATGAATTGATCCAAAGATTTACACTCACAGAATTGATCTAGAAAAGAATTCTAAGACTTATAGAGAACCATAATATCGGTTAAATCCAGCTATAAAAGAAGTAGTGCGGGAAGAGATCTTATGATTACTGAATGCCGGAATCATTTATCCTATATCTGACAGCAAGTGGGTTAGTCCTATCCATGTGGTACCAAAGAAATCTGGGATTACTATGGTTCGTAATGCAGATGGAGAGTTACTTCCAGAATGAATTCCTATCATATGGAGGATTTGTATTGATTACAAAAAACTGAATGCCGTCACAAGGAAAGATCATTTTCTCTTACCATTTATTGATCAGATGCTTGAACGCCTAGTAGGACATGCATGCTTATTATTGTTTCTTGGATGAGTACTCAGGATATTTTCAGATTTTAATTGATGAATCCGATAAAGAAAAGACCACCTTCACTTGCCCTTTCGGAACCTATGCTTATGCACGTATGCGCTTCGGTCTTGCAATGCACCTGCCACATTTCAACGCTGCATGTTAGGTTACACATTTTCAGTGATATGGTGGAGAGATTCATGAAAGTTTTTATGGATGATTTTTCTTTCTATGGGGATTCCTTCGACGATTATGTATCCAACCTTTCTAAAGTATTGGCGCATTGTCAGGAAAAAAAATCTAATCCTCAATTGGGAGAAGTGTCACTTCATGGTAAAAAAGGGAATAGTGTTAGGTCACATAGTGTCTAAAAATGGTATGGATGTCGATAAAGCTAAAATAGATAAAATTTCTACTCTACCTAATCCGCGGAACATTTGTGATATACGAGCCTTTTTAAGCCATGCTAGTTTTTATATAAGATTCATTCAAAATTTCTCAAAAAGTGGTAAACCTTTAACCAATCTTCTTATAAATGATACACCATTTGAGTTTAATTTAGATTGCATACAGGCTTTTGAAACTTTGAAATCCGCCTTAATAACTGCTCCTATAATTCAACCTCCTGATTGGTCGAGACCATTCGAGCTTATGTGTGACGCTAACAACTATGTTGTTGGCGCCGTACTAGGTCAAAAACATGATAATGCACAGACAATTATTTACTATACAAGTAAAACGTTAAATGAAGGTCAACAGAATTATACAACCACTGAAAAAGAATTTTTAGCCATTGTCTATGCATTAGACAAATTTTGTCCTTATTTGGTAGGTTCAAACACTATAATTTACACCGATCATGCAGCACTTAGATACCTTTTCACAAAAAAGGATGCTAAGCAGAGATTAATCCGATGGATCCTTCTCCTGCAGGAATTCACATTAGAAATTAAAGATAAAAAATGAGTTGAAAACGTGGTGGCTGACCACCTCTCTAGATTAACCAATGATAGCGACAGTGATTCCGAGTCTGTCTCAGATTCTTTTCCTGATGAGCACCTTTATGCTATCCTGTCCGCACCTTGGTATGCTGATATTGGTAACTATCTGGTGATTGAAGACACTCCACCCTAGTAGAATAGAAATCAGCAGAAGAAGTTTTTAGCACAAGTAAAGTACTATCATTGGGATGATTATTACCTTTTCAAGTACTGTCCGAACCAGATTATCCGACGTTGCATTCCAGATTGGGAACAATATGTCGTTCTCTCTTTTTATCACGAATAGGCTTGTGGGGGGCATTTTAGTGCCAATAAAACCACTTCTAAGGTCTTACAATGTGGATTCTACTAGTCAACACTCTTTCGTGATGCATTTCTTCATTGCAAGGCATGTACTCGTTGCCAACACATCGGTCGTATCTCTACACGTAACATGATGCCCTTAAATCCCATTCTCATAGTGGAGATTTTCGACATCTACGACATCAATTTCATGGGACCCTTTCCCACATCTCATGGTTTCATCTACATCCTAGTCGTCGTAGACTATGTATCCAAGTGGATAGAGGTCATACCATGTCGTAACAATGATAACAAAACTGTAATAGCTTTTATAAAAGAAAACATTTTTTTCAAGATTTGGTGTTCCAAAAGCCATCATTAGTGATGGCGGGTCACATTTTTGTAATCGAGTCTTTGAATATGTCATGAAAAAATACGGAGTAACCCACAAGGTTACAACTCCATATCATTCACAAACAAGTGGTCAAGTGGAAGTTTCAAATCGAGAAATTAAATGCATCTTAGAAAAAACAGTTAATCCAAACAGGAAATAATGGTCTCTCCGTCTAAATGATGCCTTATGGGCTTACCAAACCACTTTTAAAACACCTATAAGGATGTCACCCTACAGGCTTGTTTTTGGAAAACCTTGTCATCTGCCAGTGGCACTAGAGCATCGCGCCCTATGGGCAATAAAATACCTTAATTACAATCTCGATATGGCAGGTAAGAAGCTTAATCTACAAATAAATGAACTCAAAGGAATTCAAAATGATGCGTATGATCTCTCTAAAGATTATAAAACCAACATGAAAAGGATTCATGACAAGCATATTTTATGAAAACATTTCAAAATTGGTCAAAATATTTTGCGTTATAACTCAAGGTTACATCTGTTTCCAGGAAAATTAAATACTCAATGGATTGGTCCTTACATGGTCACTGCAGTCACCCCACACGAGACTATCACCTTGAAGGATCCTAAGGATAACAACACCTTCCAAGTTAATGGTCAGCGCCTAAAACACTATAATGAGTTACGGTCTATGGATGTAGAAGAAACCATTCTCAAAGATCCAATCTATGAGAATTAAATTCTCTGTTCCGTGATGTATTTCCAATCCTTTCATTCCCTTACATCTGTTTCTTTGGAGTACATCGGAAAAGCTAACTAGACCACTCCACTTAGAGTGTGTGGTGGTAAGTGTCGAAGCTTTGAGTCCACATATATCTTGCATCTCCAAATACTCCTGTTTTGATCTTCTGCAATTCTTTCTTATGCTTTCTAAGTTTTGCAAGTTTTTCTTCCAGTTCCATAGTATATGCCTCACAGAGAGTCAAAAAACAAAAGGAAGCCAGAAGAATTGTTTAGAAAACACATGTATAGAAGAAGAAAACTAGAAAAATTGTTTTGAAAACACATGCATAGAAGAAGCACTATGGTGTCGTGAGTATCTCACTACAAAGTAGTCACAAAAGAAATAAATATGCATCTTTATAGTAGGATCTTGGAACATGTTATCCAAATCAAGGACATAAAGGTTCATATAATCTTTACATGTTTGGTCCATTATATATGAGGTGGAACGATGGAACATATTAAGTTTTTACTTGAACATTGAATGACAATTCTACTTTATGGAATTATACCCATAATCTTTTCCTCAGATACACGTTCTTGATACCCACAAAGATTCAATACATACACTTGTAAAATATCTATTAACCAAAAATTGTGTCGTGAAAATATGAACCCTAGCACGATTAAAAATAAACAAACAAGAAATATCTTTACTCTAACGGAAAATCCTATAGATCCTAAAATAATTATAGTGTCTGATGCTGGCTATATATTGTTTAGTTTCTTACGTATCATACATATTACTATTTCTAGTGCAAAAGGTGTCATTGAAGGCGGTGCTTTGAATTTATTCCCCACTGAGAGAATTGGTTTATGCAACATATCAGCCAATTTCGAGGCAATTTATTGTAGAACGTAAAAAAAAACTTTCCTAAATATTGGAATCAAATTACATCTGAATGGTAAATCAGAACTCTCAAATAAAGAATAGTCTTACTGTAAGTTAGATATTATAGTTTAGTCCTACTTGTAAGTTAGATATTAGAGTTTAGTCCTACTTGTAAGCACGTGTGACACACGCTCAAAAGAGCAAACGGCATGACCACAGTAAACTAAGTTGACTGACGGCCAAGTAACGGAAGTAGGACCAAAACCTAATATTTCAGCATTTCTAGACCAAAGTCTAATTCCATAATAATAGTAGGACCAATGTCTAAAAACCCCTATATTTTATCACTGCTTTTGTAAGAATCATTTATATATATCTCAACATAGTTTTCAAAACTAAAATGATATTAGATTTATATGAAAATTAAAATCTTACATTCCAGAGTAACCAAAATGATACTAGATTAACGTATGATTTTATCTTCATGCAGAAACCCTCTATCTTGTTAGAGATATCCTTTAAGAAAAACAAGAACCAAAAAAAAAACTCGACGAGGAGTCGACTTCTAGAATTAAACAAATGGTGTAACCCAAAGTGAAACCATAAATTGCTTAATCTTATCATGCACCTTTTTATTATTATCTCGAGAATCTGACGTTAAAAAACTCATTTTGAATAAAAACTTCAAAAATTTCCTACCCCTTTTCTAAAAATTCTACAAAATTTCCAATCGCTAAAAATTTCAAAACAAATTTCAAAAACTTCTTTTCTTCCCCGGCCCTTCTACAAATCTTTCAAAATGTCTAAAGACAGTTCTTTTCCACCGAGCAAGGCTCAATGGAGACGTGTACGCTCTACTTCAGAAGTTTTTCTTTCTCTTCTGATTGATATAAAACATGATATCTAGAAGAGAATTTACACCACCACGCCCGATGCAGGAAAAAGTTCCTACGCTCGCAGACGGCGTGCATTCAGGGAGAACTGGCCGGTGCTTGAGATGTCAAACACTAGACTGCCTTGGGCTTCAGCCGAGAAGTGAAGGCTCAGTATTTACAGTCTACATGTGCCTTACACCAAAGCACAGAGCTCAGCTTCATAGAGTCATCAAACCTTCTGGTTGGGATTGCCTCGAGTCTTGGGGATCTAACTTAAAACGACCCACATTTTTACAGTTTTTCAAAAATATAATCCAAAAAAATTAATTAGTCTTTAATTTTAAGTTTGTATATTCTTTCCACCATCCGTTTCCTTTGCTCTCGTAACACTCTTTTTTATTCATTCTGCTATTTGTGTGCTTTGTTTTCAAGTTGGCATACTCTATTCTTTTTAGAGCTCATTTGTGTATACAACTTATGTCATCTTCACGCTTCAAGGCGTTCATCTATCATCTTTTGTGTCATATAACCTTGGATCAAAGCATGTGATATACTGTTGGATAGGATTTTTTGCGTTGATCGTTTAGACAGTTCGTTTGTCCGAATTGAACCAATAACGAAGCGGGGATTTGCATTTTACACGTTACGAGACGGGACGGGACTTTTTTGGTATTTCAGCATTTCATTTGGGCTTGGGCCAAAAATTCAAAAACCTAAAAACCTAGCAACGGACGGTCGTATGCGGGTTTATAACCTAACCACGCGATCGTCCGACATACCATCTTCTCCAATCAAAACCCTAGCTCGCACACTCAAAGCCAACTTACGCCCGTGCTGCGCCTCAACTTGCACCAAATAAAAAACAGTTTCAGCTACAACTTACCCACCTTCACCCCACCTCATATCCACTTTCAATTTAACCAAAACACCCTCCAATGGCTGCCAATCGAAAGATTGTTCCCGAGATGGATTTTTCTAATTTCTTTGATTCGGGGATTTTTTATGTTTTCTTCAGAGCACAAATCCTTCGAAGAGGTTGGAGGCCACTCTTGCTAGAACCCACTGCCCATTACTCCCCTTCTCTTGTTCAATCTTTTTATCGCAGCTTAGCTCGCGATAATGAAGGCTTGGTTACCATATCGTTTGGGCGTCGCTCTTATGTATTCACTAGGCAGACAGTTGGAGCGGTTTTGGGCATGGAAGCGCGACACGAGGTACTCGAGAGTCAGCAGTTTCATGGCATAGTGTTCGATTTTATGCACTCTACTGTGTTAGAGGGCGAGTACGTTAATGGTTCCACCTGCGCAAGGCAAACTTCTCTGAGAAAGAACCAGTTGGTAGTGGCAATGTGGATTGCGCACAACCTTGTAGGTCGACAAAACCTTCAGATATCAGTAAGTCGATCCTTCACAATCTTTGGATTTTACAGACGCGGAACAACGGGTTCTATATTGCTTCTTTCCTGTGGGACCATTTTTCTCAGTGTAGACGGAGTACTGCTCCCCTTCCTACCCTTGTAACTAGGCTCATGCTTAGTTGGGGAGCAGCAGTTTCGAGTGATTTTGTCGTAGTCAAGTCTGCCACATTCACTCCTGTCTACTTTCATTACGTTCAGCACAACTGGTCCCGAAAGGCTGTATAAGAGATCGAGCACGGTCTCGACAATGGCGACGCTCCACCTCCACCTCCAGTAGACTACTTTGCTCTAGGAGCTCTGTCTCAGTTCATGCGTCACTTGGATGCTTTACAATTCATGCATGAGGGTCAGCGCTTACTACATCAGCAGTTGACTACTATTCAGTAGGAACAGCGCACCTTTCGGGATAGCACTCTCCAAATGCTTCAAGAGCTGTGAGATGAGATAGTTCCACAAGCTTCTGAGAGAACCCGACGAGATAGGAGAGACAGGAGTAGCTCAAGTTCATCTCGACGTCGTTAGTTATCCTGCGCAGAATCTGACTAGGCAACTCCCTAGTGCCCGCATAGTTATATGTAATTTATTGTCGTTGTAGTAACTGTTTTTACTTTCTGCACTTCTAGTTTTTTTTAGTATCATCTGTTATGTTTATCTGTGTTTTGTGGAATGTATGAGGATTTGTGGTATATTAGCAGAAGGACATACAAATACATCATGCCCAAATTTTTCTTATTTTCTACACTATGCATGTTTTACAAATAAAATTCCAAAAAGCCAAAAATTTAATGTTATAATAATTACGTTTTTTTTTACCTTTTAGATAACCCATGTATTTCTCGTTCTATATCTATCAACCCACACTCCAAACTTGTTTGCGGGTGATATATTTTCATAACGAAGAACATAGTACAAGTTACTGCCGTCTTTGCTCATGTTCTTATGGTAATCTCTTTCCTTTTCTTCATACTTTGAAGACAAAGCATATTTCTATTTTGGGGTGTGGTATAGTAAGATTTTGCAAAAACTAGGCATTATTTATTAGCATTTCTTATATTAAATAGATTTTATATATTTCTTTCTTTCTTAAAATATTTTGAAAAGACCAAAAATATTTTTTTGTTTAGTACTAAATGTTTTGTTTTCCTTTTTCTATGATTAATAAATAGTTCAGAAGTCTCATTATAGCAATAGAGTAAAGATTCGTTTTTTGAACTCAGACTAATATACATACCATAGTTTCTGCACCTTTTCATGAATGGCATGCATCAGCATTTGATTGTATATAACAGTGAGTTTCCGATACCAAGGTTAGAACAATAGTTAAGTTCCATATCCTATGAGAATCTAGTCAAAAACTTCATCTGAATGATTATTGAGTGATGACACAAGGATGTCCAGAAAGAGAGATAACACGTCCACTTGCTTGATCACCACGTCATATCCTAGGAGAGAATTTAGGCCCTTTTTGGATCGATATAACCAAATAAACGTCAAAAACCCAAAAAGATAATTTTTCCTCTAGTTACCCCCCTTGAGCCTTCACCAAATTCTAAAAGTCTTTTTATTTATTCATGATCAATCCCTGAACCGTTACCACACACAATAAAAAGTTTACCTAACTGACGAGTTGAGAATTGGATGATACGTAAAAAGAGAAGAGAAGGCCTTGTACAAAAACAGAATAGATAGAAGCTTCAAAAGAAAAATAAAATAAAGAAAAGATTCAAAGATCGAAATCCCCCAAAACTTCAAAATCAAAAGGAGTCGATTCAAAAGAAACAAAAGAAAAGTTAGAACTCCCAAAAATTCAAAATCATATGGAGTCACAAAGCCAAAGGGCTAAAAGAATGAATCACAATTTCGGAAGCAAAGAACAAAACGAGGTTTTTCTCTAGTTACAAATATTCTGAAGACCCAATTTCTCAACTTATTAGAGTTTGTTTTCCCTTCCTTTTATTTCTAAACCACTACTTTAGCCCCGTAATTCCTAATAAAAGACCTCTAGCTCAACTAGGAATAGGATGGTGTCATAATAAGTGGATATTGTGATCAATTAATCGACCCCGGTTTTCTTGGACGTCATTCGAGTATGTGAGGAATAAAAGTGCCTTTTGCACTTGAGAAAACGAAACTTGAGTAAATCTATCAGAGAGTTGTAATTGCAACACACCCCTATGAGGACCTAACTTAAGGACGCTCTCCAAAAGTTTCGGAAACGACTCTGCTTTTGCATTTCACCACTCATGTTTTGCACGTTTATATTTAGATGATTAAACTACTGTATATATATTATTCTGAGTTCAAAGGAGCTTTTCTTTATTCCCTGCTAGTGAGATGTATAAACCTATGAGAATAAATAAGGAAACAATACCCTTTGTACTAAATAGAGGAAGTTTGTGAGTACCTTCTCTGAAAAACTCTCATGAGGCTTAAGCTCGTCCACTAGGGAATTCCTAGTGGTTTAAGGCCTTATTGCATATGATCTTAGTTTTTTCTCTCATCTTTTGCTTGAGAACAAGCAAAATGCTATTTGGGGGTAGTTGATCAGTCCCCAAATATGAGTTTTATTACCTTTACAATGCTTCATATATGCTCTTCTTATGCTTAATGAACAGTCAACTTATAGCTTTTGCTACCGTTTGTAGGATACAGGTCATTTAGGACGCATATTCTTAATACGTGACATTTAGCACAAAAAGGATGGCTATTTACGCTGCTTGGGAAGATTCCAGCTTCGGAGCAAAGTTCCCAAAAAGTCAAGGTCAAAAGTCAAGTAAACTGTCAAAGTTAAAGAATCAATGACTCAAGGCTGAAAGCTACAGACTCAGGGACCTAAAGTCAAAATCAAGACTTCTAATATGTGGGATTAGGTCAAAAGCTCATAAGCTTGTTTCTAAAAGGAAAGGTATAATTGTAAATGGTGTCCTATATAAACCAAAGTTGTAGAGAAAGATCTTTACCCTAGATCTAAATCTTTGGTCATTAGGAGTAGGTTAAATGTTTTTATTTTAAATTGTTATTTTCTTATTTTCCATTTTCATGTTCTTCAAGCTTTAGTGTAAACTAAGTTCTTAATCAATTCAATACAAGTTTTCTTAATCATTTTAATACAAGTTTTCTTAATTATTTCAATACAAGTTTAAGATTGAGAGTAATTCCAAATAGCCAAAAGAGACTAGGAGAGAAGAGTTACAAAGTTTAGTGTTTCATCCATCAAAAACCATCCTCTAAGATGAACCACCACTATCAAGACACATTCGCCACCACCCATCACCAGGTATACAATTACACTCCTGTTTCTCTCTCGCTTTTTCTCTCTACCTCTCAAATATCTATTCCTAACATTTATACAAAAAAGTTCACATAAAACTACACCCCATGGCCTCCTCCCAACCATTCATAAAGATTGATGCTTGGAACTGTCGAGGAAGTAAAAAACCCTCTATAGTTAATTATATTAGACAACAATATAATATACATAAGTTTAATATCTGTTTTATTATGGAATCTAAAGCTAACTACCAAGATAGTCACGCTCGTATTTCATCTCTCCCTTTTGAAAACTTTTTCATCCTTCCTGCTAATGGTCTTAGTGGAGGACTCTGGCTTCTCTTGAACTTATCTATTAAAATTAAAATTATTTTTACTTCTCAAAATATTATTCATACAGAGCTCTCTTGTCAAAACATTCAATATAAGATGTTTGTTTCTTTTATTTATATATGCCCCCTATCAAAAAAGAACGTTTCTTTTTCTGGAATCATTTAAAAAATCAACAGAACTTTTTATATGGGAATTGGATGTTGATTGGTGACTTCAATGAGATACAACATCCGTGGGAAAATTTTGGGAAGCCTTTTAAATCTACAAAAACTTCTAATGAATTTGAAAATTTTCTTTCATCTGCTGATTTACGAGATTTAGGTTTTTCCAGGGTTTTTTTTCACTTGGTCCAATAACCAATGGCTCCTTAGCTTAACTAAACAACGATTAGACAAATCTTACCTCAATGACTCTGCTCTACACAACTTCCTTAACGCCACCCTTTTTACTCATCCCATTACTCACTCTGACCATAGTCTTATTCTTTTTTACTCCAATCCAAAACAAGAAAAACTTAAAAAACCTTTTTACTTCCAATCAGCTTGGACCCTCGACCCATCTTATAAAGAAGTAGTAGCTTTAAACTGGAAACCTCTACAAGATAATCATTCTATGGCTTTCGTAAACATCATGTCCTTGGTTAGGAAAAATTTGTTGCTGTGGAATAAAAATCACTTCAAAAAAGTGGGCACTGAAGTGCAAACCTTGCTTCAAACCCTGAGTCATATCCAGCTTACTAACCCTACATATGAAACTATATATAGCCTTAAAATATGATATTAAATGTAGGATTAATGATATTAACATGCGCCAAGAAGCATATTGGAGAGAAAAATCTAAATATATTTAAAACTTACTTTAAGAAATAATAATACTAGATTTTTTTCATAATGCTACAAATGCTAGAAGAAGCCATAATAAGATCATGATGTTAAAAGATAATGAAGATAATTGGTTGAAGAATAGAAAGGACATTGGTAATCATATTGTTGATTTTTTTTCTTCCCTATTTACATCTACTAACCCTAGTGTTCCTGATTGTATTCCCTTTGTTGATTGCTTGATTGATGTTATGGATAATGATAACTTAACTCAACCTATATCTTTAAATGAGATTCATGAAGCCTTGTTTGCTATGGAACCATGCAAGGCCCCTGGGCCTGATGGTTTTACCACCTTGTTTTATCAAGATAACTGGAACGTGATCAAGGACGACCTGTTTTCTGTCATTCAACATTTTTTTGATAATAATTCTCTAGACCAGACCTTTAATCATACTAATCTTACCCTTATACCTAAAGTTCCAAACCCAAATCAGGTGAAGAGCTTTCGTCCTATTAGTCTTTGTAATATCATATATAGAATTATTGCAAAAAATTTGGCCAACCGTCTCAAGCCCCTCTTGCATAAGATCATTTCACCTATGCAATTTGCTTTTGTTCAACAAAGGCAGATCCCCAATAATACTATTATTCTTCAGGAGATTTTACAAAAGCTAAAAAAAAAAAAAAAGGCATTCATGGGTGTATGGTTGTTAAACTTGATATGTATAAAGCTTTTGATCAAGTTGAATGGGTTTTCCTTTTTCAAATTTTAAAACGTACAGTTCAGTTTTTGCTCTAAATGGATTAACTGGACTAAAATCAGTCTTACATCTACCTCTTTCTTGGTTAATCTTAATGGTTCTCCCTTTGGGAAGTTCACTACTTCAAGAGGGATAAGGCAAGGTGACCCCTTATCCCCCTTTCTATTCATTATTTGCACTGAATTCTTTTCTAGGCATATTTCGCATTTGATAGCTACAAAGCATATTCATGGCATCAAGATCGATTTCTCACTCTGCTATACCTATCACTCATTTAATGTTTGTTGATGATTGCTTTATTTTCATGAGGGCTAACCTAGCTGAAACTCATAATGTTCTTAAGTGCCTTAATATATATTGTGATCTTTCTAGCCAATTTGTGAATTTTAGTAAAACCTCTCTTATCTTTAGTCATAACCTGCATAATAGACATAAAAAGATAATTTCCATAATCCTTAAGATCCCTTTAGCTAACTGTAATAACACCTATCTAGGCATTGACTTCAATCCTACTAAACCCAGTTTTACTAGTTCTACTAGAATCATGAAAAAAGTTTTAGATAAGTTCAAATCTTGGAATAACAAATTTTTGTCCATGGCTGGACGTATTACCTTAGTTAAAAGTGTAACTTCTACTATTCCTATATATGCTATGCAAACTAATCTTTCTCAAAAATCTCTTTGTCATCAATTAGATATGTTAAACTCTAATTTTTGGTGGGGCGTTAATGAGTTTAATTTGGGAATCACAAGATACACCTGTTAAATTGGAATGCTTGTTGTGTCAAAAAAAAGTGTGGGGGGATTAGGTTTTAAACACACCTTCTCTCAGAATAAGTCTCTGCTAGCTAAGCTGTGTTGGAAGCTTATTACTGAGACTAACTCTTTATGGATAAAAATTATAAAAGCTAAATATTTTCAAAATGTAACCTTCCTTAAAGCTAAAGCTTCTAAATCTGCTTCTTTGTGGTGGAAAAATATCATTCGGATTAGAAATGAGATCTCTTTTATATCTTGTTGGATCATTACTGATGGTCGAGGAATCGACATTTGGGAGGATAATTGGATTCCATCCATTCCTTGCAAAAGGCCTGTTGGTCCTCGGCCACTGTTGCATAATAACATCAGGTATGTCTCTAATCTCATTGATGATGTGACTCACTCTTGGAATATTGATCGGCTCCAATCCCTTTTTATTAAGGATATTCAAGCTGAGATTTTAAAAACAAAGATTCACTCCTCTAATATGGATCAAAGGATGGTTTGGTCCTTAGAAAAAATGGTAGGTTTACAGTCAATAAATCCGCGTATAATTAGTTTTATAACCAACTACCTACTTTTGTTGTGTCCCTCTCTTTGAGTCATGTACAAAATATTTGGAACCTAATCTGGAAGCTGAATGTACCACATCGTATCAAATTGTTTGCTTGGAAAATCATGCAAGGTATTCTGCCAACAAAAAAAGTTTTGTTTGATGGGCACAGTTGTGACTCAGATGTTTGCCCGAGGTGTTTATCTGATTCTAAAACGCTTGAGCATGCTCTCTTTAGTTGCTCATGCCTTGAAAGAATCGGGTTTGCTTCTTCTCTGGCTCTTAACTTCAGTAATTGGCCTAGGCATTTCACTATATATGATGTGTTCAACCGTATTATAACTCATAGTTTATCTAAGGCTTGTACTATATAGAATCTTACGATTCTTGTTACGATAGCTTATATTATATGGATAGATAGAAATAACATGGTCTTTGTCTCGATTTATAAGAATCTTAATCCTAACCACATTCTTAATCAGGTCTGTAAGTCTATTTTACCTGTTAAGCCTCCTATCATTCTCAGATATCTTATTCCTAAGTTTCACATTCCACTTCTCTTCATGCTTGCTACTGATGGTGGTTTTGACCCTATTTCAGAAAAAGCAGGTGTCAGCTACGCTATTAATAGTTGGAATGGTGAAATTCTCATTACAGGAAGCAGGCCCAACGCAGCATATTCAGTAGAGGATGTAGAGTTGCAAGCTCTAAGGCTTGGATTGCTTCAGGCCTCTCAGCTTAATCTATGCAAGGTGGTGGTTTGCTCTGACAAATAGGCTATTGTCAATGCTGTTAATGGAGTGTCTTCTGATATCTCTTGGAGTCAATCGAGTCTTTTGCTAGAAATTGTGGCTCTAAAGGCAACTTTCAGTTTTTGTAAATGTGTTTTTTGTTCTAGAAGGCTGCTTCGATCACCCTGCCCACCTTTTGGCTAATGCAACCAAGTCTAGTATGCAGTGGACAGGTGCCTATGTCTGTTAAGTCCAGTTTTAAACAGGTCCAGTCTGAATTGTATCAACTTTTCGCTATATGCTAATGAAAGTGTTGTGATTCAAAGAAAAAAAAAAAAAAAAAAAAAGCTATACTGTTTGTGGATTAGGAGAATTATTCCTCTGGTATGATGCACAACTCGTGTTTGTATTGTCAATTTTCGTAACCGTCAAACGAATGCACACCAGAACATATTGCAACTTTGCAAGTAGCCAATTGACCAATACTACTCGCACCACGTTTTTTAAAGAAAGAACACTTGATTGCATCAGCGAAGGAATATACGGGCCCAATGCCGAATTATGCAATCCAGCCCAAATGGAGTTTAATACAGGTTGGGCTGTGGTAAACGAACATATTTCAATTGTGACAAACTATCTTATTGGATTTGACATGTATTCTCTCCGCAAACCCAAGCATGAGCATATCCTAAAGCTCAAGTTTTATTGAGCCCATTTCAAGTTGCATTCACACATACTTTCGAGATTGTTCCACCCTAATTCTCTAGGTATGTCTGCCTATATTCCATCGTCGAGCCTCTTATCCATATTCAAAATTTTTGTCCTCTACAAATTTGAGTTTATAAAGAAATTGACAATTTGACATAGTATCTCAAATTATAATAGATCTCAGAATATAATCTTATTAGGTGAAATTGCACGAAAAATAAAAAAATGCTCACTTGTGTTTATTTCTAGTGTTATCCCTATAAAAGAGAGTGTTGAGAGTGCTCCACTCCAATTCTAAACATGTCCTATATATATATATATATGTTCTATCCTCCAACATCTCTCCAGTCTTGATATTCAAATAGTTTATGGAAAAATTGTCAATTGGACACATAACTATTAAAGTCATGTCAACTTTTATGTGTTGATATTTGTTTACTCAAAAATAACTCTTTAATTCGATCATTTGCCTACAACCTCTACCTAGCTATACATTGTCATTTAGTCATTCACTTGTTACAACATGTCCTCAATTAGATCATTTGATTGACAGGCAGCTACAATGACTACTGAGCACTTTCCTTCTATGTGGTACCAGAACTGAGCTCTCTACAACTGGCAGGAGACCGAAAGCCTATGCTGTTGGCTGGTTCTTCTTAACAAAAACTACTTGAACAGTGGTCGGTAACTGTGCTTGAAAACAAAATGTAAACTGATAACATGGTTGAATGACCAGATAACTAGAAACTATTCATGAAGGTGTACGTACGCGCCAAAGTACTATCTGAATCTATTTGTATAAATTATACACTTGAAAATGAAAAATAAAATGTATGATGCTTTCTCCGACATTCTTGTGTCAATGCTTATCTACAATTAATTAATTTCTTTTCTTCAGATTCATGGGCCATCTTATATTCTTATCCTTCAACTTTACTATCTCAGTATCTTATCAAGCATTACATGGTTATCCACTTCACAAGTGCACACTCTTAATTATCATATCGAAATTAACAAATTAGTTTGCAACCGGCCATTTTTGTCATCCCTATAGCTAAATATCAAAACCTATGGGTAAACATTTATCCTTACTTTAGCAATTTAGAGTACTAATAAGGAGGGCGTTTGCTTTCTATCATTTCATGCGTGGCCGGAAAAGAGTCAGGTTCTGTGCCCCTCTAGTGGCCAATGTATATATGAAATGTATGCCAACATTTCCTTTCTTGTTGGTCTAGCTTCACTTCCTTCCTTCCATTCTGCTCTTCAGTGCTTTGTTTTAAATGGATATATATATATGATATGGTCTGCTCTTCAGTGCTTTGTTTGAAATGGATATATATGATATGACATTGTAGATTTGTAGGGATATGATGAAGTAGTACATATAGACATATAGTTCTATCAGCACAATCTCAAGTCACAACCACTCTATTAATTTATTATCTAGAACTTTAAGTGGGACACCTGTAAATGATATATATACAACATAAACAGATAGATAAATGATGATGGGATGAATAGCAGTTCATCCTTTTGAGTTAGATGCATCAGTGAATGGTCCTCATTATTCAGATCGACAGATTGCTGACCAAAATACCTTCGTGGGCTTCTTATCACCCCACCAATCATTTTTTTTTTTATCAAAAGGGAGTTAGCCCCTAAAAAAGGGCCGACTTAACTAAGGACCGTGTTGAAACAGGGTCTAGACAAAAATACGGAAGGGTGGGTTCCTCTACTTCTAAAAGCTAAGTTATGGGCGACAAAGTTCAGGATCCTACTAACATAATAAAATTTACACTCAACTAATTTAGATAATAAAAAATATATATAATAAGCTATAGACTTTGCTCCCCATAAAAGCATTGTTCCTCTACGCTCCAAGACAGCAACAAACTAAGGGTTTGACCGTCTGACAATATTACTACTTTATTGATTTGCAACCATTGTGCTAACTGTAATCCTTTAAGGAAAGCTCTGGCTTCAGCCTCTTCTGTGTCTCCAGCTCTAACCCTGTCATGTCCGGCTCCAATGCATACACCAACAGAGTTCATAAAGCAAAACCAAGACCTGCTTCGGTGTAATTGTCAACCCAAGATGCATCTGTAGATATATAACACCAATCTGAGCCTATTGATAAAACATAATTTACACACGTTTTTATTGGCTTTCAGTTACTTATTTTCTTAAGTCCGAGGTCCACAGTCCAAAGTCCGAGGTCCAAAGTCCAACGTCCGTATTAGTCGTACGTTTTAGTCAAGATACCTTACTCACGTGGGATTGGTAGGATAGGTCGAGTAAGGGATCGTCCAAACCTTAGGGCTCGGATAGGTTCACAACTGGAGTTACAACTTTAAGTGAGAAGGATTTTTAGGCTTCTTTTTAGTTGGTTTTTAATTAAAATAACGGTAATGCAAATAAAATAAATTACTACGGCGATTATATGTAAGTAAACAAAATATAGAGAAACAGGAAGAGAGTTAATCATGCTCATGCAAGAATCATTTTTTAACAGTTTTTATTACCAAATCACTACATCTCTAATTCGTCTCGTTTAGAGACGGCGCCGAAGTATTGATCCCTAGTGCATGCCCACATCTTTAGGTCACATTTCACTAGCATAAGGAGTTTTAGTAATACCGCATCTACGGTATATTATTTACGCTCGGCTCGATTTCACATCAATTTGGACGAATTGGAGAGTTGTCCGACACCGGAGAGTCGTAGCGAGGAGATCTGGAGCATCGTGATCCAACTTTTGTACAGTCGATCATTTTGGACCCGGATGTTAATTCTATGCCTAATTCTAAGTAGTGATTCTAGAATATTAACGAGTCAATCCGGATTTTTTACACGAAGCAAAGATAACCCCCCCACGAGGGGGATTAGCTCATCATCATAGAATGAATAATAAAACTTCTTTGTATACATTAAGTAAATAAATGCAGGACGAGAAATTAAACTAGAAAAGAACTAACTCTTATTAAGGGTAAAATAACTACGATTATAAAAGTCTTTGAAATGGAAATGGCGGAATGTAAGTCTTGAAGAAGAAAAAAAACTAAAAGCGTAGCTAAAGCATTAATATCTTTGAAGACCTTATAATGAAGGCGACCCCTTCATATATATAGGCTGATACAAGAGTGATTCGTGAATCATTTAATTTAGTTTTGTTCGGTAGCTGATTTATTTGTTCAAAACTTTGAGAATCAAAGTTTTGTTTTGATATGTTTAGCTTTTTGTCCTTTTTCTTTTTAAGTTTTTGTTTCGTAGCTTTTTGTCCTTTTTCTTTCAAAGTTTTTGAATTGGTACGTGTCTTCTCTCTTGCCAGGTGGTATCAAATTGAAACTATCCTTTGCCACCTGCCTATGCTGACTCATCATGCCTTATGGGCCCGCAGAGTGTGTCCAGTGGCAGCACCGATTTTGGCGTTTTTACGACTTTTTGTCCTTCTTGAGAAGTTCGTCCGCCTCGTCGCTATGGCAGCTTCACTAGCCAACGTCGGCACCTAGATTTATCCGATTTGAGCTTCGGGAGTTTCCTGCTTCTTTATATGTGGGCCCGTTCTGCACTGATTTTGTTCTTTTGGAAACTTCGACTCTAGTCAGGCTTTGTTGGGCTTCACGGAGATTGAGTGGAAATTCCAAATATTCCAGTATTTCTGTTCTTGGCAGCTTCACTAGCCAACGTCGGCATCTAGATTTATCCGATTTGAGCTTCGGAAGTTTCCTGCTTCTTTATATGTGGGCCCGTTCCGCCGGTTACATTCTTTTAGAAACCCGGCTTCACCGGGTCGAGTGGGAAACTCCAAATATTCCCGTATTCCTGTACTTCGATGCATGTTTTATCACTATATTCATTTTAATTGCGGAAACCTACAAAAGTATGAAAATATAATTATTACATGATTATTAAACACATAATCGACCAAAATGCTATGTCTCTCGGGGTTTAATATTACAGTTTTTGGTGCTTATCACACCACCCCCAAACAGCACTTTGCTTGTCCTCAAGCAAAGAAGAGACATTAAAACGATAAGTGGTCAAAAAAAATGTGTTGTCCTAAGCTAAATCTCATTTCGCAGAGTGCGGTTACATTGACCGTATGCAACAAGGCCTTGAACCATTAGGAATACTCTAGTGGACGAGTTATAGCCTCGTGAGAGTTTTCCAGAGAAGATACTCACAAATTTCATTTATACTACAACGACTCAGTAACAAAGGCTTGTATCCTTAATTAATCTCAGGTATCTAGACATCTCACTAGCAGGGGAAACAAGGATTCTATTATTTCAAAATTCAAGTTAATATACATACAATAATCGAAACATCTACGTATGAGCATGCATGTAGTAATCTAATAATGAAATGTACGAGCAGGGCCGTTTCTGGATCCTTTGGATAGCGTCCTTAATTAGGTTCTCACAGGTAGGTGTCGAAACACAATTTCTCTCTTATTTTTCCACTCAAGCTTTGCTATCTCCGGTGTCGCGGTGGGCACACGTTTCCTCACATACTAAATGACGGGAGGAGGGCGAGGTCAAGAAGTCACAACTACTACTTATTATCACACTATCCTATTCCTAATTGAGCTAGAGGTCTTTATTAGGTGTTATGGGGCTTAGGTGGTAGTGTAGAAGAAAATGGAATGGAAAATTCAAAATGCTAAGTATGAGAGAATAAGGTCTTGAGATATTTATACTAGAGAATCCTTATTTTCTTTTCCTGCTTCTAATATGGGTTTCCATACTTGGATTTTTCAAGCTTTTGTATTCCCTTTGATTTGATCCTTGGGGAAGTTCTAACCTTGATATTTCTTTTGATTTTTGGAAACATATTTCTATTTTCTTTTTTTTTTTTTCTTCAAAGCAGTGGCGATTTTTATTTGTGACAAGGGTTTTCTCTTCATTTTTTCTCAAGACTTCATCCTATTTCTCATACTCATCATCTAGGTAGGCTTATTTATTTGTGGTTACTAGATGGGTAATTTTTTTTTTTTTTGGTGAAGTAGAAAGGATTAATGAAGCGGTTCGATTGAGGGCGACTAGCGGTAATTTTTTTTACAGGTGTGAATTTTTTGCTATATCGATCCAAAGAATGCCTAAATTCTCGCCTAGGATTTGGTAGTGATCAAGTAAGTAGACGTGTGAACTTCTCTATTCGGAAGAACTACTCCTTTGTGTCATTACTCATATATCACACATTTTGAGGCTTTTGGTTAGATTCTTACGGGATATGAAAACTAAGTTGTCTAGCGTGGGTCCCAAAACTTCTATTTGTGTACATTTAATGATAGTCGGTGCATGAATGCTCATGAAAAGATGTAAAAATTATTGCATATGTATTAAATTAAGTTTCTAAGGACAAGTCCCGATTCGATGCTAGGGGAGATTTCTAAATATTTTTTTCATCATAGAAAGGAAGCGAGAATTTGTCACTAAATCGTTTATTTAGACATTAAGTAAACTATATACAACTATGCATGCCTAATTTTTGCAAAAGGTTCTCACCACCCCAAAGCAATTCGGACCTTTGTGTCCTCAAAGTGTTAAGAGGAAGAAAAAGTATACCCGGAGGCTTTTGAGCAAAAATAAAGTGACATCTTCCACGAAAATTTATTGTAACACACTATATATTATACATCATAAAAGTAGAAGCACACTGTTAGAGTAGCACACTGTTAGGTCATTTATTTATTTCACATCAAAACATAAAACAAATATGTACATGCATCAACTCACATTGCCCCAACCTTGAACTGGGGGATAGTCCTTCCTTGCCTCGTCCCTGTAGAAATGTCATTCCTTCGCATCCCGCCAATCTATCATAGCTTTCCAGACTTCACTCCATTTCCTCTTCTTTGCATTGTCTAGATGAGCTATCATTTTTTCATCATTAGGGAAAGAACGAACTTTCTTAAGATACCTTGCAGGGCGTGTCCATGTCCGAAATCGCAAGGAACGAATTATCTTGTTTGTTGGACACATAGAGTCGACCTTTACCCAATCTGAAGGTGGTCGCAAACTTCGTGGAAGTATGTCCTCACTATCCGCATCTTTATGGCGGCGGGGTGATGATATAGTGTTGCCGAAAAAGACCGAGCCTTCTTAAGATTCTCAATTACTAGTTTCGTAATGTCGAAGGTGGTACGTTCTTTGGGCCAATGCATGGAATGTCTTACCGCGCCTTTGATGCCGTGGAAAAATGCCAATCTCCCATGATGTTGAAGAATAAATAACATGGCGGTTCAACATTCATGGTCATATTGGCTAGTGGAATAGTGAATTCGGCCATCGGCCCGACCAAGACGTTCTTTGACGTGGGCAAGGCCATCGCCATAGCGGGCAGCAAAATCTTCCCTAGAGTAGTCATTAAGGTCATTCTCTATCGTGTGAAAAAAATTGTGACCTGTTTAGACAAGGATAAACAAATATTAGAGCATGATGAGAATAATTAAGTAAAAACAAATTACCATACGAAAATTAAAAACTAAAAAGAAAATGATAAATAATATAAAATTGCAAAATATAAATGGTTTCATTGGCCCAAGTAACGGCGAGGATCCTTTTGTGGGAGGAATCCGTTTATAAGATTCTCTATGCCGTCAATCCGTTGCAGCGGACTGTTTGCAACATTTTGTTTTAAATGCGGTAAATCTCGCGTGGTTCTCCATTATGAGAGTGTGATTTGCCAAGAATTGGTTGTGGTCGCGTGCAAGAATTGTGCTTGTTCCTCTTCATTTATTGTCCATGCAGTCCCGAAATTCAAGAAGGCTAGTGATAATAATGTTTCGACGTTTGAATAATGTCATCGGTCCTTGTTGAATTAAGCGAAGCCCTTCCATGGGATTAAATCGTTACATAATGCATTTTCGGTAAAGATGTTGTCGGTGGAACAATCTTCGTTTGGTCCCAATACCGACATGGTTCTTTTTGACGTCGGGGTTCGAGAATCCGTTCCTACATACTGAGTGAATGGTAAGAATGTTGGCTCGTTCAAGAGGTGTATGAGGAGAAGTGCTAGAAAAACCCCAATGTATCATGATAAGTGTCACAATGGTTGGTAAAGGGGCTGCCTTTTTCCCCGCGCGTCGCGATTGCATTCGAGAAATTTAATAATGCAAAATCATTGCAGTTACTCTGCGCAAGACCCGAGTAAATGGAGGAGGGTTTGGTTATTTCGGAAGTCTTAGATGTGCCTAGGACATTATGAGCTACCCATTGGATCACAGATAATTGGTTCTTTTGTAAAGATCTCTCGATAAACAATACGGTTTTTCGGTTGTATTAGCCGTGAAGGATAGTTGCAAACATCGGATGCGGATATTATCGAAAGGTGAATCACGAAGGTGAACTCCTTGGTTTGTAATAGGAATTTGAAGTACCTCAGAGATGATTTCTATAGTCAATTCATTTTCGCATCCGTTAGCACGGACAAAGAATTGTCCGTTTTGGAAATAACCACTTTTATAAAATAACAAGACCAATTCTCTGGAATAAAATGCTTGCTTATGGTGTAAAAGAGGGTACCATCCTCGACGTAATAATTCAGTGTCAAAAAAGGGATGAAAAAGACCATTTTGGAAATTTTCCATAAAATTTTGCTCGGGCACGAAACTTCAAGTGAGGGCCATTAAAGATGGAGTGGTGAAAGTTAATTTTGAAAGGAATTTAAATTTTTGAGGTGCCTATCCTTGTTATAAATAGGCACCCATCGAAATGTAAAGATCGTTTGAAGTGTCGCGAGTGAAGTAGTTAGACCCGTGTATCTTCTAAGATATGCGCAAAAGTGGATGTAGTGTGGATGAGAAGAATGGGGCATGTGACAAGGAGTGCCCCCTTTGTTTTTTTTTGTTTTTTTTTTGTTTTATAAAAACGTAAGTAGAAGGACAAGGAAAATGTAGGTATACGATTACACTAAGATGTAAGAACGTACAATGGTATGAAAACACAACACAATGATACGATGACTTAAATACAAACCTAAATGTTAGATAGAACTATATGCCACATTAACAACATGACTATAATAAAACAACCGAGCATGAAGACTTGAGTAGCATATTCAATCTGCTGCTGCTCAAACTTTTCTAGTGCATCCATTAATCTTGAGCTTGGAGTGGTCCAAAAACGGTTTTTAGAATAAGAAGTGTAGAGGGAAGAATATGAAATGAGTGAATATGGAGGAAGAGTTGAACTTATTTATAGAAAGAAAATTGCCGTTTTCTGACCATTTTCTAGATGTGGTCATGACCGTTTTCTGACCGTTTTTTAGTTGTGGTTCATGACCGTTTTTTAGATGTGGTTCATGACCGTTTTCTGACCGTTTTTTGATGCGTTTTCATTATCGGTTTCTGAACGTGTTAGTTACGTTAAAATTTGTTGTTTAAGTATGACATGTGAAATATATTTATATATATAATTTATTATTACCAATATATGTTCCTACCTATATACTATAATATTAGATATAGCTAATATATCAAGATAAAAATATTTAGGAACCATCTACTATTAAGCTAGAAAATGCAAACACGTAAATAAAATATCGATATAAATATTATACAAGACCGGAAAAAAAAATCTAGCTCTTATCGATGATCCTCTCGGTGCTATAGCGAGAATCCCGAGGCTGCGGAGAAGAAGAACGGGGAGTCTATGACGTCGTGCGATCTGAGAGCTCCCGTGGAGGCTAACTGCTCCTGGATATCACCAAGAGTATCCATCACACGAGCACAAACCGATCTTTGGCTTTCGCCATGAACATTATTTGAAACGGTTACGGCGAGTAAGCATCTTGTCTGAAAATGCGATCATGGAGGCTCTCATTTCTCTTTGGAATTCACCCATCTTTGTCGTCATCGACTCATGGCGAGTGGTCATATCTGTCCTTAACTTCGCCCAAGGTGCGTCTCATCGATACGGCGAGTGTACATGTATCTCGGACCACATTCTTCGCGCGTAGGGCCTCTATGGGTTGGGTGATCTTACCCATGGCGATCTCATCAAAGTATGGTGGGTGAGAGGATCCTACGCTAAGCGTGCTTTCGGCAGCCCTAGGTGTTGTGGGTTCCCAAAGGGTCTTGTATGCATTTCTTAAACACCGGCATATTCTCATATTGTGGTATAGGGAGTAGTGGGGCATGGAAATCCCAGATTAATCATGACTTGCGTTACTAGAGCGGCAAGGGGACTGACCTAAGAGTGGCATGTGTGATAATATCAAAAAGAAAGGTAACGATGCGAAGTTACCCTTTCGCTCTGGAGGATCGAGAGAAGGTGGAGGAAGGTCTTGTTGATGTCGGAAGGCTTGAGGTGCCAATGGCGTTCGGTCCGACCATTGAGTCAACGCTAATTTGGTTCCGTCGCGACCACCGTGGCCGATCTGGCGCATTTTTTGTCGATGTTGTACTCTCCCTCGATAAAGCGTGTCGAGCATTAGGTCGTAAAGTCCGTGGGGGTACACGGACTGCTGCCGAAGTCGATGCACATGGTCGACCGGTGGAATGCCCGTGATCCCGGAGAGCAACACGGTGTGACCGTGCCGCACACCCTCGACGGTGACCCAAAAATGGTCGCCATTAAAGCTTCCATTGTCGTAGAATTTCATCACCAAATCCTTGGAATAAAGCCCTCCATTGGCATATAACAAACTCTCCCATCCTCTAGAGTGAATTTCGTGATCAAAGAATGGTGCAAACATCCCATTTTCGAACAAATTCCCAAATTTTTTTTCAACACAAATCCGCCTGTTTCCGGCCATTTCTGGTTGTATAGAGAGGATGGATATTGATTACTGATGAGGGGGAGAATTGGGATGATCTGACGGAAGGGATTCTTGTTTGGAGTTGTGATGGTCTCGCGCGAGACCTGGTTTTAGTGTGGGGGCTGTCTGTCGCGCGAGGCCGATTCGAGAGGGGCAAGATCCGGTTTTAGGAAGGCGAATCGTGGATTTGTGACGCATGTTATCGGGTTGTTTGGGTTTAAATGGACCGAGAAATCGATATTTTGGTTAGGCCTAAAATTTTCTCGAAGCCCAAATCAAGCCTAAAGCCTAATTTAAACCTAAAAATCTAAATGCGTACCCATGACTCGTTTGGACTCCGAATTGGACGAATGAGATATCGAAACGATCGGCACGAAAAATTCTATCCAATTGTGTGAGTCATTCTTGAAAGTCACAATTTTTTTTTTTTAAGAGAAGGAAAGTGTAAAGGTTTTATTTACATACAAGGGAGATATACGCGAAAAACACTGGATGTCCATGGGAGTCACCATCTTAAATCATAGACAATTGTCATGTCGGCTCTAGAGCGAACCCAATCCAGCTAGACTGTGGCTTCACCTCTATGTATTATGGGGTTAGGGGGAGGACGGTACCATCTGGGACCGTCTTGCTTCTGATCTAATAAAATTGCCCTTTTTACATACGGCTATTCTCAAACCGCCCCAAGGGACTCAAAGTAACCAATTCTAGGGTTGGTCTGGTGGAATCCATTGCCCGTTTGTGTTCCAAGTATGCAACATCTGAGGTTTGACACGAATCCCTTGTGCAAAACTTAATGCAAAGGGAAAAGGTAACAAAATAAACATATTTACAAGGTGAGTCTTTTAACGTCAGATCCTCAAGACGAATCCCAACCTGTGGGAGAAACGGCGAGGGCGACGAAGATTATCCTGCGCAGGTGGTGTTAGACAAAAGTATACCTTAAACTGGCTAGTATCGGATAGGAAGTCCGGGCCTAGGAGCGGAAGGGTGTTTGGCAATGCATACACCAGCCCATCCTTCGCGCACGTCGTTAACGAGCAAAAGAACTACGACCATTTCCTATTCGTGATGAGTGAGACTTACACCAAATGATTAGTTGAAGTTCGCGAGGTAGAGAGTAGAAAAGGGAAGAGAAGGAAGGAGGTGAAATTTTAGGTACCCATCGTTTACCCGAAAACACGCGTTTGCTTTCGGTTCTGAAGACATTTATACTCGGTTTTGCAAAAGAGTTTTTCGTGGACTAAGGTTTCGGCGCTTGCAACCACACACTTCAAAGAACTTTGGAGATCATAAGATAGAAGATGGCCCGGCTACCAAAATGGTACCCTCTATAGAAACAAGATTGAGTAATGCCAAATGAAACATCTAGTCGATGTAAACTGGATTACGAAGAAGAGTCCGTTCAACATCGGTGGCGTAATTAGTCGTGGTAATGTTTTAGGCGTTGTCCATTGACTTGAAATTATTTGTTATCTTTTGGATTAAGCAAAGAGATTGCCCCATAATGTTTCATAGGTGACACAATGAAAGGACCGGACCATCGTGTTTTCAATTTACCGGGGAAAGATGTGTAATCACGGAGTTTATGACAATTAAAACTTTTGGCCAATTTTGAAATCCTTACGCAAAAATGTGCTTGTCGTGCACTCTTTTCATATTAGCTTTGTAGGATTTGAGAGATCATAAGCATTACTCGAATCTCCTCCATTTCATTTAATTGCGGTTTTAAGCTTTCACCTGCTACCGATGATATTGTAATTGAGGCTTTTGATGGCCCAAAATGCACGGTGCTCAAGTTCAACTAGCAGATGACAAGGTTTTCCAAAAACAATGCGGTAAGGAGACATCCCTATAGGTGTCTTAAATGCTGTTCGGTATGCCCACAAGGCATCCGATAAGCAAAGAGACCAGTCCTTTCTTGATGGGTTGACAGTTTTCTCCATAATAGATTTTATCTCTCTGTTGGAGACTTCCACTTGGCCACTCGTTTGTGGGTGGTATGGAGTAGCAACCTTGTGAGTAACTCCATATTTCTTCATTAAAAACCCAAAAAATTTGTTACAAAATGTGTACCCCATCAGCGATGATAGCTTTGGGAACACCAAAAGCGAGAGAAAATGTTTTCTTTTACAAATCTCACGACAGTCTTATGGTCATTTGAGCGACATGCGAGTGCCTCAATCCATTTGGACACATAGTCTACAGCGACTAAAATGTATAGAAAACCTTGAAAAATAGGGAAGGGTCCCATAAAATCAATGCCCCAAACATCAAAAATTTCCACAATCAAGATAGGATTTAGGGGCATCATATTTCGTTTGGTAATTCGACCTAGGTGTTAACAACGAATGCAAACTACGCAATGTTCGTGTGCATCGCGAAAAAGGGTAGGCCAGTAAAAACCACATTGTAACACCTTGGCCGCATTTTTATTTCCACTAAAATGACCTCCGTAAGATTGTTCATGGCAAAAGGATAATACGTCGGTGTGTTCCCGATCTGGGAATGTGGCGAATGAGTTTAGTCGGAACAATACTTAAAAAGAGGTAGGGTTCATCGAAATAATATTTTACAGTGGATAAGAACTTTTATGATCGGGGCGTGATTAAAAGGAGGGACTTCCTCAAGTAACTAGGTAGTTAACGATATCCGTACCATGGAGATGAGAAAATAGAGTACAAGTATTCGATGCGGGAAGGAATCAGCGATAGCCGGAATCACTATCGATGTCACCAACTAACCTTGATAAATGGTCGGCTCACGACATTTTCGGTTCCTTTCTTGTCTTTGATTTCAGGGTGAATTCTTGTAAGAGAAGGATCCAGTGGAACAATCGTTGTTTTGCATCCTTTTTCGCGAAAGTAAGTACCGAATTGCGGCATGGTCGGTATATCGATGGTCGATGTTCCAACTAGGTAGGCTGAAACTTATCCAAGGTATAGACAAACAGCTAGGAACTCTTTTCGGTTGTGGTATAATTACGTTGGCGTCGTTAAAGAGTTTTACTAAGCGTAGTAAATGACAACGGGTTTGTCGTCACGTCGTTTGCCCTATACGGCACCAATAGCAAAGTCGCTAGCATCACACATCGATTCGAATGGTTGAGACCAATCGGGGGTTGAATGATAGGAGCGGTAGTCGAGGCGGTTTTAGAGTATCAAAAGCTTGTTTGCAATTGAAATTGAAGTCAAATACTGCATCCTTAAGCAGGAGATTGGTTAACGGTCGAGCAACTTTAGAAAAATCTGAATGAATCTCTGTAAAACCCAGCGTGGACCTTAAAAAGGCACGGATATCCCGAACTGTACGTGGGAAGGGTAGCGAAGAAATTTTAACAATTTTAGCTTTATCAACCTCTATCCCGTCTTTTGAAACAATATGACCTAGAACAAGTCCTTTGGTAACCATGAAATGACACTTCTCCCAATTGAGTACCAGATTTTTCTCTTCGCAACACGTTAATACTTTAGAAAGGTTGGATAAGCAGTCGTCAAAGGAATTTCCGTAAATGGAAAAGTCGTCCATGAAGACTTCCATATAACGTTCCACCATATCACTAAAAATGTGAAGCATGCAGCGTTGGAAAGTGTCTGGAGCATTACAAAGACCAAAAGGCATTCGTCTGTATGCAAAGGTTCCAAAGGGACATGTGAAAGTTGTCTTTTCTTGATCGGCGGGATCGATGACAATTTGGAAGTATCCGGAATAGCCATCAAGAAAACAGTAGTAAGCATGACCGGCTAAACGTTCTAGCATCTGGTCAATGAATGGGAGAGGGAAGTGATCTTCACGGGTTCTGGCATTACGTTTGTGATAGTCAATGCAAATTCTCTATTTTAAAGGAATGCGAGTGGAGATGCACTCACCCTTTTCATTTTGCACAACTTGAATGCCGGACTTTTTGGGAACAACATGGACAGGACTAACCCAGTCACTATCTGAGATAGGGTATATGATACCCACATCAAGTAAACATAGAACTTCCTCTCGCACTGCTTCCTTCATTGCGGGATTAAGGCGGCGTTGTGGTTCTCGTGATGTCTTTGTGCCGTCATCAAGATGTATACGATGCGTGCATATGCTAGGGTCTATTCCCTTGATATCATCTAAGGACCATCCGATAGCGGAGCGGTGTTCACGAATGACATGAATCAAACGTGTCTCTTCGTATGTAGTCAAGTGAGCAGAAATTATTATAGGGTGACTACCATCGGGATCGAGATGTACGTACTTCAAATCAGGGGGTAGAGGTTTTAAATCCGGAGTTGGAGGATTGGGGATCAAGGATTCGTGAGGGATCATCTCTTCAATGGAAAAGAGCGAATTCGGTTCTTCTGAATTAGTTTTCACCGAAGCATTAGGGTCAAATAGTGGTACTGGCTCTAATAATGCATGGACATCCCTTATGTACGAGTCATCGTCAAACTCCGGATTATCAAAAGAAAGAAATTGGTGTATCTCGTCTGGGGCAAAAGAGTTTGTGAAATAATCATGTTCCAAACTATCAACCAAGCTAATCTCGCCCTCCATCATAGGATCGGGAAACTATTTCATTAATTTGAACACGTTGAGTTCAATGAGAAAGGTTTCGAAAAGACAATGTCATTGAACCGTCCCAACAATTTATGAGAGCGTTGGCAGTTGCAAGAAAAGGACGTCCCAAGATGATAGGGATGGAGTCACAGGCTACTTCAGTATCTAGGATGACAAAATCAACTGGATAGTAAAAATCTTAGACCTTTACTATAACGTTCTCTACTATGCCTTTTGGGTACTTAATGGAGCGATCCGCGAGTTGCAGAGTCATATTGGTAGGTTTCAATTCATGAAGACCTAACTGCTTAAATAAGTAGTAGGGAAGTAGGTTAACACCGGCACCTAGGTCTAAAGGCGCAGTAGCGGTATACTTGTCGCCTAACGTGCATGGTACAGTTGGTCGACCTGGGTCCTTGTACTTTACCACACCATTGGTAGTGGTAATCGAGGGAAACTGCTCAGTGAGGAACGCTTGTTGAGGTACATTCGTACGACGTTTGGTGGTGCACATGTCCTTCAAAAACTTGGCATGCTTGGGCAAATGCTTTAGCGATCTAGGAAAGGTAAGTTTATGGTAAAATTTTGAAGGTTTCCCGGATCTCATCAAAATGTTCGTCATGTTTGTTCTTTACCAAGCGGGCGGGAACGGAGCTTTTTGGACGGAATCACGCATTACAAGGATCAATGGTATCTTTTCCTAGGGACGTAGGTGTAGATTTTGATGGCACAACTTCGTCCGTTATAGGTTGCGAGGTAGGAGTTGGAAGGACGTTAGTCGTGGCTTCCGTCGATTCCTCGTCTGGCATACGTATATTATTGTCGATGGTTCGGCCAAAACGAAGAGTGGTAATGGCATTTTTACCTCACCACGGCTTGGATTACTAGGTCCGGTGCATTGTTGAGTTCAAAGCGGTGTTTGTAGGCTTAGGGTTTGGAACCGCTTGGCGGGGAACACGCCCTTTTGACTTTTATCCCGAGCTAACGGTGAAGAGACCATTGGATAGAAGCTAGGATTTGATTCTGTTGATTCATGTATGTCGGGGAAAGTTTCAACCGTTTTATCGGTACGTGGATTGTACCAAAGGAGGAGCAGGGAACTAGTTCGCGGTTATTATTCACGGGTTGATTTTGGTAGCCATATCCTTGGTTAAGCGGGAACAAGGTTCGCGGTTGTTTTGGTATCCCATATTTGCGTTATTGGGAAAATTACTTTGCCCTTGCTGAAATTGTGGAGGATTTCCTTGACGATAGGAATCGTAGTTCGGTGGGTGGTCGTCTGAGAGCGTTGTTTGCCACTGAAGGAGCTTGTTGTTGGATAGGGGGTGCCCAAGCTAAATTCGGATGTTGTCGCCAGGTGCATTAGGGATGTTGAAAGCACAAGCCTCTTGAAGGTTGGGGAGGACACTCAGATACCAAAGGACAATAAGAATCGGCGCTTTCGGGACTTAAACAAAGAGGGCATGGGGAAGCGTTGGCAGCCATGACCTGTTTGGGTTTTTGTTCATTTACTTGTACCGAAAGAGCATCAACCTTTTTGTTTAGGGACTCGATTAAAGTTTTTAATTCCGGATCGGGTTTGACCTCAAACATAGACGTAACTTTGGTAGGAGTATCTTTAGAAGATCTAGAAGAATCAGTGTTTCCCCAATGGGTGCTTCGTGAGGCCTGTTTCTCGAAAAGTGTATGCTTCAAGATGGCGTCCTTGTCCATGAAACAACCGCCGTTCATGATATCTAATGTTTCCTTTTGATGGTCAGAGAGACCATTAAAGAATGAACGGACTAATACAGCGGTGTCGAGTTGATGATGGGGACATTCGAGAAGTAGATCAGTAAATCTGCTCCACGCTTCCGAAAAGGATTCCCGAGGAGGTCTTTGGCGAAAAGAATTGAATCTTTTGAAGCATTTCGTAGTTTTTCTTCGAGTGTAGAACTTTATCATGAATGCTTGAACAAGTTTGGCCCATGTGTCAATGGATTGCGGCGCTTGTCCAGCAAGCCAAACTGAAGCTTTATCAGCTAAGGTGAAGGGAAACAACCTAAGCAAGACTTGTTCGTTGGTAACGGTCGGATGGCGGAAAGTGGTGACTACTTGTTGCATCCGACGAAGATGATTGTACGGTTTTTCATGGTCTAACCCATGGTAAACAGGTAACAAACCGAAAATGTTTGGCGGAATACGAAAATCACCTACAATCGCATCGAGTTTAATGCAGGAAGCAGGTCCTTCCTGTAAGGCAGTATAGAAATCCGAAAGGGGTTTCTCGACTGTGAGATTTTCTTCAGCCATAATTAAAGGAGATAATGGAAATGGAGATGTTTGACGAGGTTGATTTACGGAGGAGGAACTATGCCTAGGAGATAACATAAACAGTTGTTTCTTGTATTTTCGACGATGATATGTAATTTCTAATTCCTTATGTTTACCAGACCGTAGTCTCATACAAATATAAATTTTAATTTAAGGTTCATAAGGAATGAATAATGACTGGAGGTTTTAGAATTTAGGAAGGAGGGAGTTGAAGCACGTCTTCCTGAGCTATTGCTAACTCGAGTAGGGAACCTAGGATAACGTGTGAATATTCCAGCAGCCAGGTCACCTGAGAGAATTGAGGGAGGTTGTTCGTGCTAGCACGTTCCTTAATTAGGCAACCTCAATTTTTTTTTCAAGTTTCCTAGGCACTGATGGAATAGGATGATTTATGATGGTGTATTATGCGGGGTGTTATTAAGATGATTTAGATGAAATTTTTAATTACTATTTTTTTTTTTAATTTTTTTATTATTTTAATTTAAGTAATTAGTGTATTATGGAGACGTGATTACGAAATATGTAATTAAAAACGATAGATGCCAAAATAGAAACTAACTAACATATACTAGTTTACGCAGAAAGTCTACCCATGCAAATCTATATTACCTATACGTGCAACTATGTGTAAGTTATACGTGATCTAGGGGAATGTCGAGAACGAACTCATGCAATTGAATACCGCGTATGTGAATTGATGTAACATACACATACAAAAATATTCTAAGCAGGTGGTTTGGCCACGCGATATATCAAAAATATATTGAATCATATTAATTGTGTTACGTGAATATGTGATGACGAACCACCTTTACATGCACAGAGTTCTCATGCCAATATACAAATATACGAGGTAAAACAGGTTATAGCAAATAATATCCTCGACAAAGTTTGAGGAGTTTAAGAGTTTGAAACACGGCGGCCCCGCGATTCCTCAGATAGCGATCGACTACTCCCGAGCTTATGCTTACTAGTAAAAACGGGACCAAAGAGCCCAAAAGAGTAATCGAAAAGGAAAGTGGCATGTACCTGAAACCGAGTGTTGATACTCCGAGGTTAGTCTCGCGTGCTACTAATTCAGTCGTCCGAGACTCTTTTTGTCCGTTTCAAGATTTCAAATTCCTCACGAGTACTTAGGCGTGCTAATGAAAATAAACAAACTTGGTTCCGAGATATTTGTTAGTAGAAAAAGTTAAGGTAAACTATTTCGTAACTTGTTAGTATTGTAACAGAAATGGAAATTAAAAAGATGAGGAGGTAAGGGAGGGGTTTTTATGGATGTATTCCAGTTATTACGTTAAGTCTAGAGTCCTTCGGCGTGCAGCGGCGCCATTTGATAAAACACGATTTTACACACATTTTTATTGGCTTTCAGTTACTTATTTTCTTAAGTCTGAGGTCCACAGTCCAAATTCCGAGGTCCAAAGTCCAACTTCCGTATTAGTCGTACGTTTTAGTCAAGTTACCTTACTCACGTGGGATTGGTAGGATAGGTCGAGTAAGGGATCGTCCAAACCTTAGGGCTCGGATAGGTTCACAACTGGAGTTACAACTTTAAGTGAGAAGGATTTTTAGGTTTCTTTTTAGTTGGTTTTTAATTAAAATAACGGTAATGCAAATAAAATAAATTACTACGGCGATTATATGTAGGTAAACAAAATGTAGAGAAACAGGGAGAGAGTTAATCATGCTCATGCAAGAATCATTTTTAACAGTTTTATTACCAAATCACTACATCTCTAATTCGTCGTTCGGAGACGGCGCCGAAGTATTGATCCCTAGTGCATGCCCACATCTCTAGGTCGCATTTCACTAGCATAAGGAGTTTTAATAATACCGCGATCTCGGTATATTATTTCCGGCTCTGGCTCGATTTCACATCATTTGACGATGGAGAGAGTCGACACGACAGTCGCGACGCGAGACATTTTTTGGGTTCTTGACATATCTGGAGCATCGAGAATGATCAACTTTGTACGATCTCGATCATTTTGGGACCGGATGTTAATTCTATGCCTAATTTCTAAGTAGTGATTCTATAATATTAACGAGTCAATCCGGATTTTTACACGAGCAGCATAACCCTCCCCGGGGGGGATTAGCTCATCATCATAGAATGAATAATAAAACTTGCTGTATACATTAAGTAAATAAATGCAGGACAGAAATTAAACTAGAAAAGAACTAACTGTTATTAAGGGTAAAATAACTTACAGTATTAAGCTGCTGAAATGGAAATGGCGGAATGTAAGTACTGAAGAAGAAGAAAAAAACTAAGCGTAGCTAAAGCATTAATATGCTGAAGACCTTATAATGAAGGCGACCCCTTCATATATATAGGCTGATACAAGAGTGATCCATGAATCATTTAATTTAGTTTTGTTCGGTAGCTGATTTATTTGTTCAAAACTTTTGATATGTTTAGCTTTTTGTCCTTTTGCTTTTTAAGTTTTTGTTTCGTAGCTTATTTCAATTTAAACCACCGGTTTGAATTGTGCGATGTCTTCTCTCTTGCGGGTGGTATCAAATTGAAACCATCATTTTCCACCTGCCTATGCTGACTCATCATGCCTTCTGGGCCCGCAGAGTGTGTCCACTTAATGTGTCTAGTGGCGGCGCCGATTTTGGCGTTTTTACGACTTTTGTCCTTCTTGGCGAGAGAGTTCGCCGCCCGGGTCGCTATGGCAGCTTCACTAGCCAACGTCGACACCTAGATTTATCCGATTTGAGCTTCGGGAGTTTCCTGATTCTTTATATGTGGGCCCGTTCTGCACTGGTTTTGTTCTTTTGGAAACTTCGACTCTAGTCAGGCTTTGTTGGGCTTCCGCGGGGATTGAGTGGGAATTCCAAATATTCCCAGATTCTGTTCTTGGCAGCTTCACTAGCCAACGTCGGCATCTAGATTTATCCGATTTGAGCTTCGGAAGTTTCCTGCTTCTTTATATGTGGGCCCGTTCCGCACTGGTTCTGGTCTTTTGGAAACTTCGGCTTCACTGGGTCGAGTGGGAAACTCCAAATATTCCCGTATTTCCCAGACGATGCATGTTTTATCACTATATTCATTTTAATTGCGGAAACCTGCAAAAGTACGAAAATATAATTATTACATGATTATTAAACACATAATCGACCCAAATGATATGTCTTTCGGGGTTTAATATTATAATTTTGGGTGCTTATCACCTATGCTGGGCCAATTGGTACTCCTGATAAGTGGTTGGTTGTTCTTGGTGATGAGTGTTTATCGATACTCAATTTATTGATACGTATCGTGGATATATCCCCCTCTTTGGGGATATTTTACATTGTTTAATATGCAAATATCGTGGATATATCTAAAATATCGACAAATACCGTGGATATTGTATATATATATACAATATTGAACAAAGCTTAAGGTTAAGGAGACCCCAACCTATATTAAACTCTGATATAAACCTTGCCAGCTTTGTCCTCCTCGACAATTTTCTTGAGATACTCATCAAGAGGAGGTACGTAATACAAACACTCTTGACCTCTACCTAGACTTGCTACATAGTTTGCTGCCTTATTACACTCCCTATAGACATGGTTAAAACTAACATACAAGAGTGTTGCAGCAATATCTAATATGGCATTTGATATATTGAGACACGCCCACAGTGGCTTGTCTTTCCTATTCAGAATTTGCACTGCCTTCAGAGAATCCGATGCTACCATTACTTTCTTCTGATCCATGAGAACACTACCCTTCAGTCCCTTATAAATTGCATTTAGTTCTTAGAATAAAACAGACCTTGTTTCGCTCTACCCATTGTAACATAACATGGTATCTCCATCAGCATTTCTTACTATCCCACCATATCGTGCTCCCTCAGCAGTTAGGGATCGGATCCATCAGTATTAAGCTTGCAAATGTCTCCAATAGGCATGATCCATGTGCATTGCTTATAGCTTACCTCTTTGTATTCAACTCTGATTCTCAGTCTTCTCAGAAGAACTCTTGCTCCTGTTGTATTCTTCACTGTGACTAATTTCTCTTGCAAGTATCTTTTCATATCCTCTAGTAATCGATCTCTCACCTTTTTCCAAGGTTGTTTAGTGTTGTGAAACCTTCGGAAGTTTCTCTCAGTCCAGATGTGACTGATGGTAGCACATACATATGCTTTCAAAAATTTTGCTTCCAAGTCATTTTTGCTGCAGAGTTTCATCAGATGATGCCACTCACTATTTACATCATTATTAAAGAAAAATCTCATACCGAGGGCTTGCTTAACACTTTTCCAAATGGGCAAGCTATAGGAGCAGCTAAAAAACAAGTGTTTAGAATTCTCCCATGATTGCTCACACAAACAACATGAAGATTCCTGTAAAATTTTCCTTTGTATGAGCCTGTCCTGAGTCGGTATACTTCCTGAGAAGAGCTGCCATGAAGTAAATGAATGTTTGGGGATCACCAACTTGCCCCATATCATGTTATACCATTTTACTTTAGTTCTTGGAGTTCAAATTGCATCATATGCATATTTGGTGGTGAAATCCCCATAAGCTTACGGTGTCCATACAATTCTATCTTCTCCAACATAGTTATTGATCTTTGTTCCTAGAATCAGACTTGTCAATGTGCCTTGCTGTAGATTTTGAATCATTGCATTTCAGTTCCCATCTGTAATAAAAAATACTTACTCTTGCTTCTTCTAGGAATTGAAAACTATCTCTGGCTTCCTGGCAGTCAAAAAGTAGTCTTCCTTCTAACCATGGATCATGCCAGAAGGAAATAGTTTAATTTCACCTGTGGCCAAACTATATTTTATAAATTTCATTGCAACTTTTCTTATTTCTAGGATCTTCCGCCACGCCCAAGAACAGTCACTAGGGACCTTCATAGACCAGAAAAACTTCCCTCTTATGTTCTGACTCCACGTCCATTGTGTCCAGATACTCTCTTCTTTTCTTTCTATCTTGTATACCAATCCACAATAAACTTCTTGATTCCAAACTTTAAGGTCTAGAATGTTTAAGCCACCTTCTCTCTTGGTCTTGGAAGTGCACTTCTTGCTTGCATGTTGCAACTTCTTTGTCATCTCTGGACCACTCCATAAAAATTTGTTACAAATTGTAGTGACTTGTTCCAGTACAGTTGAAGGAAATACAAACGTTCTTGCCCAAGAGACATTTCTTGATATATCATGATATATCATTTATATTTATTTGAAATATAATGGTAAATATTAAATAAAATTGTTATCTAAACAAAATATCCTCAAATATCGCAATATATCTTAAAATATAGAAAATATTATAAATATCGCCAAAATTTGCAGTTGTATATATCTTTAAACTTATCGCAATATTTTGTACTATGCCACCAATAATTCAATTCAATGGCAAAACAACTCTTATTGTTTTGTTTCCATGTATATTCAAACAAGGGGGGCATTGCACATAATGTTGTGAAACCAAATGAATTAAACATTTTTTTAATTGAGGTCTGGTGATGCATTGGAGAATGGAGATCCAAAAGGAGTCTGAATGCCAAATGATAGTCCCTCGATCTGTAGACTTGTAGTATCTTGCTATGAGTACTCTTGCTATAGTCTATCTATAGGTTACGAGAATACGAGTCTTATAAAAAAATTTAATAAATAAACTATTTAATAAGATGACCTTTTTGACTTTTTTTTTTAGGAAATCATTATGTTAATTTTTTATGTTTTAGGAATATTATTAAATGTGCATTTTTAGTTTTAGGAATATTAAACACTCTAGGAAAAATATTCAACGATTATTAGTGTTAGTATGGGAAAAAAAATTATAATAACCGAACTCCTTTCATTAATAATCAACTAAAGAACACTATAATATATATATATATTTGCAAGTAGAGCTAGAGTATATATATTAAATTTATGTGCAGGCGCAACTTGTTGCACGCTTGTGTTAGAGGTATCAATTCTTTTTATTTTTATTATTATTATTATCAGATAAAATAGATAATATATTAATGAAAACCAATAAGTACAAAGTACAGTACATTATATACTTCTCCTTAGATCGAGGAGATAGTTAAGGGAGATCCTCATTTACGATCTGTTATAGTATGGCTAGCTATCTCTATAGAAGTCGCCAACATGTGCCCTCTACCACAAAGAACTCACACTCAAATTGGAGTAGTGTCCTAATTCACCATCAAATCTGTAAAAGAGAAGTTTCTCTTGTCCTTGTGCGCTCCCATCTAGAACCATAGAATACCTTTGATAGCCTGAATGATTCTATCAATCGCTAAACCACCGTTACAGAAAATCATATTGTTCCTTGAGTTCCATAACCCCATATGATGGTGTATGGTAGTAGGCACCATCATTGTTCAAAAACTTGAAACTTGGTTAAGCTCGAAATTTAATTGAGTCGAGTTGGATTGAAAACTCGGAAGTCAACTCGGCAAGTTGAGTTGTCCACATATGTGTATATCTAAGTTTTTTTTTTTCAGTTGAAATTCTATTAGTGATCTTGTAAATATGATTTCAACAAGTACCAACAAAATGTTGTCTAGGTGGTTAGAGTTGCACTAATAGTTCGAATTTCTGCATACACATTTTGTGGAAAAAATTACAATATTGTGTGTGGACACATCAGACTCGGTGAGTGACTCGACCAGTTTTCTCAACTAGTCATGTAAAACGAGTTTGTATACTGAGTCTCATCGAAATCCAATTGAGTCGAGTTCCAAGTTAACTCGACGAGTTTTCAAACAATGGGCACCATAGCTGAGCTTTGAATCCATTAAACATTGGATGGCGGGGCAATTCCTGAGCATATTACACACTGACGTAAAATGGGAAATTGAGAAACGGGAGAGAGAGCACCAAACATGAAGCGATTAGGGATCACTAATCCTCTGTTTCTCAAATTGTCGACTGTAAGATCCTTCCCCAAAGAGCACACCAAAAGAAGAATTTGATTTTTTAGGGGACTTCAATTTTCCACACGATCTAGTATATGGAAATGGAGAGGTGGTAGCCGCCCCATCTACTATCTTTAACCAGTTGAACGTAGAAAGATTTCACTGTGAAAATTTTCTCTTTAGACCACCTCCACTCCCATTCATCATCACCATCGTGGAGGTTAGCATTCGCTAGAGAAGCGTTCAAGGCAGCAAGAGAGATACCCACGCTCTCTCTAAAATTGGGTCTCCTCAAGTGAGGATTCCAAGTCACTACGTTGCCTTCAATAGTCATATGATTCTCTACCACACTGTTGTTATTGGAGGCATACCTATAGATGTTATGAAACTTTGCTGCAAAAAAGAATATCCCCACACCATTTGTCAAGCCAAAAGCGAGTGTTATTACCTCGGCCCACACAATGATGTATCCCATAAAAGAAGAGTATTTTAGAAGCAAGTATTCCCCTCCACAAACTGAACCCATAAATAGACGTCACGTTTGGCGGTTGCCCTCCCCTAGCTAACTTGAGTACCTTACTTATTGATAATGACAATTCTCCATAAGGCTTCACTTTTGGTACCATATCTCCACAACCACTTGGCTAGTAATGTTTGATTCATTAGTTTGAGCTTTCAAATCGCCAAACCTCTTTCATTTTTCAATACACAAACCTTATCCCATGCTAGCATATGAAACTTCCTTTCTCTTCACAAAAGCCCCACAAGAAGTCTCTCATGATTTTCTCGAGACGATTAGCCACACAAAAGGGAATAGTCAACAAGGACATGACGTATATAGCTAGATTTGACAACACACTCATCACAAGTGTCAACCTAACACCCTTAGAAAGGAGCTTTATTTTCCAACCGCAAAGTTTGGTATGGAAGGACTCCACGTACGACCATGTTCCACACATCTTTGTTTTTGTACTTAGCACTAATGGGAAAGGCTAAGTACTTACAAGGGAGAACATCCACATTACAGCCCATAGTCGCAGCCAATATGCTTATGTTGTCGACAAGGCCCACACTGATGATTGATGACTTGGAAAGATTAATTTCAGTCTAGAGATCGCTTCGAACAGTAAAAGGATGGATTTTATCATAAGGGTGCAATCTGATGACGCATCAGTTAGGAAGAGAGTGTCATCCGCAAATTGGAGAATACCGATTTTCAATGTGCCAATGGAAAAACCCTTTAGCAACTCCAGATCCATCTCCTTTTAAGTTAGGTAAGCCAAGGCCTCTATGATCAAAATAAAAAGAAAATGCGATATCGGATCACCTTGTCTTAGACCTCGTTGTGCTCTAAAGTTGTTGTGTAGCAGTCCATCTACCATAATTGATAGGTGCACACAAATGTACTTATCCATTTCCTCCATTTCACACTAAATCCCATACACTTAAGCAAATAGTCCAAGAAAGACCAGTAGACATGATCATATGCCTTGGTTATATCCACACACTTTAATTTGCAGAGAACTCCCATGGTACCTTGATGCAATCTTGAGTCAATGCATTCATTTGCAATGAGTGCACTATCAAGGATTTGATGCCCATCAACAAAAGCACGATGGCTAGAAATAAGCTTGGACAGTATGCCTTTTTGCCTTGAAGCGAACACCTTCGATATTATTTTGTATATGCCTCTAATTAAGCTAATTGGTCTATAGTCACCCAAGGCAAGTAATCCTTGTTTCTTTGGAATCAAAGATATGAAAGTAGTATTATTATGCCAATCCAAGAACTCGGTGTCTTGAAAATCTTTCATATAACCACCAACATGTCCTCCTTGAAAACATTCCAAAGATTTTTATACACTAGCATGGGAAGCCCATCGGGACCCGTGACTTTATCATCTCCTAGTTCTCTAAAAGCCGAAAATACTTCTTCATCAGAGAAATCAGATTCCAGACCATCCCTTTCAATAACATCTAACTCATCGAAAGCCAACCCGTCTATGTCCGGACGCTCTAGGCGCGGATCTTTGTAGAGTTCAGTGTAGAAGTCGACAATGTGCCTTACATGTCCACCATCTTGATTGACATGGCCATCAATTAACCAAGATGAAAGGTTATTACTCTGGTTCCTCATGTTTGCCATTTTATAGAAGAACTTGGTGTTATTCTCTCCATCAGTAGCTAATTGAGATCTTGATTTTTGTCGCCAACTAATCTCCTCTAACTTCAGTAGTTCTTGAAGATCATTTTTGAGGTTGGCTCTCTCAACTACCCCATCGTTAGTAAGAGGGGGTCTTTCTTTCTTCTTGTCGAGGTTTTCAATACCCAAGAGTTTAGATTCAATCTTCTTGTCCACTCTCCCGAACACTTCCTTGTTCCAAACTTTAAGTTCAGATTTAAGATTTTTAATCTTAAGCCCCCACACATATATGTTGGGATGGGCCTAATGGGCCTTGATATTTTGGTAACCATTTGCCGAAATGAACCGACTGAAATTTCAGCTACATTCTAAAACAAAGTTAGGGTATATAAAAGAGAGTGTGAGACAAAAATTGGTTGCTAGGGTTTGAGATTTGGTGCCTCTCAAGAGAGCTTTGGAAGAAGAAACACTTGAGTCTTCTCTTCATTTCTTTATGCCCAAACTCTTTGGTAGTTGTCTATACCATTCAAAGTTGTAGAGTTGAAAGAACATTGTTGTGAGGAGAGAAAAAGAGAGATTTATGAGTTTCTTCTTGGGAAACTTTGAGGATTCTTTAGAATCAAGGTGAGAGCTTATTGTACTCTTTTGAATATTCTCTCTATTGGAAATTTCTTTATTTGGTTGTGGATTAGGCGCAAGCTAAACCACGTGAATCTTTGTCTCTCTTCTCTTGGTTGTTTATTTGAATTGGTGAGTAGTTTACATTGTCTACTACTTGGTTGGTTATTTCTTGCATAGTTGATACTTTGTTTGCTTTGGTTGGTTGTGATTCACCACTCCTCTCAAGTTGTTGTTGTTGTTAGTGCCATTTGTAGTTGTTATCGCTTCCGTTGCACAATAAATTTGTATCGGAGCTAAATATTCTACCTTGGCTTAGTTGGTGGTTGTTTGTGGTGGAAGTTTGGTTGAAATCATATTTTTGGTTTCATTGGTTGTTTCCGCGTTGGTAGTGTTTGAAGAAATTCCCAAGAAGGTGTTTCTTTTGTTGTTGGTATTTGTGGTGTATGAACATTGTGAGGATGACAAATCCTAATGATGATGAGACTCCTAATGACGTTGGAACTTCTTCTAATTCCAAAATAAAGACGGTTAGTGTGGGAAAATTTGATGTCGAAAAGTTCAATGGCAAGAACAATTTTGGCATGTGGCAGTGTGAGGTTCTAGATGTTCTGGAAAAAGAAAATTTGGATGAAGCCTTGGAAGAAAAACCTGAGGCAATGTCAGAAGCAAAGTAAAAAAAGTTGAATAAACAAGCTTGCGGGTCTATTCGACTTTGTTTGGCAAAGGAGCAAAAATACTTTGTTATGAAGGAAACCTCCGCTGAGGAACTCTAGAAGAAGCTTGAAGACAAGTATATGACGAAGAGCATTCATAATAAAGTGTTCTTGACTAGGAAGCATTTCCGGATGAATTAGAGGCCAGGTGTTACCTTGTCTGAGCACTTGGATGAGTTCAATAAGCTCGTTGTTGACTTATTGAATTTGGATGGAAAAGTGCATGAGCACTACAAGGCGGTATGCCTTTTGAATTCCCTTCCGGATGATCTCAAGTATCTCGCATCTAATTTGATGGCGAAAAAGGAAAGCTTGGATTATGAAGTGGTGGCTACAGCATTGGTGAATCATAAGTATAGGAAGAAGGACCTCGCAGTCCATAGGGAGTCATCTATGCCTGAAGCTTTGGTTGTGAATGGAAGAAAATATGAAAGGAATAATGGTAGAGGTGGTGGATCTCGCTCTAAATCAAGAGTGAGACGTGATCGATTAGATGAAGACCAATGTGCCTTTTGCCACAAGAAAGGACATTGGAAGTTTGCATGTCCCAAGTTGAAATCAAAGGACTAAGATACTTTGAATACTGAAAGTGTGAATGTTGCACAAGATGGAGGTAGTGATGACGGTTCAGATTTTTCTTTTACTGCTTCGATGGTTGGTTGCTCCACGAGTGAGTGGATTCTTGATTTTGGATGTTCTCAGCATATGTGTCCCCCCAATAGGGATTTGTTTACTAGCTTTAAGGAGCTAGATGGAGATGTTCTATTAGGTAATGGTCATATCTGCAGAATACGTGGAAAGGGAACTATCCGGTTGAAGATGTTTGATGGAGCAGTTAGAGAATTGGTCGGAGTGCTTTATGTATCGGATTTGCAATCTAACCTCATCTCTTTGGGTTCTTTAGAGTCGGATGGTATGAAATTTGTGTTTGAAAATGGGGCTCTAAAGGTTGTTGTAGGTGCACGTGTGGTGATGAAAGGGACAAGGCAAAAAAATTTGTACTTTCTTAATGGAAGTTTGGTTGGTACAGGTGGAACTCATTTTACTTGTATGGTTGTCGAAAACTTTACCATGAAGGAAGAACGTGGTTTTGGGAAGAAACAAAAATTTGTTTCTTTTGGGCATTTTGATTTGAATGTATGTTCGGATGTTGGAGAAATATCTCAAAAGGTGGAGATTGATGTCGGTCCTTGTTATTTAGATGGGTACACAACTGATGATGGAAATGAAGCCACAGTTGGAGTTGTAGATGCTCTAGGCCATGAGCATAGTGAAGTTGTGAAGCCATTTGTTGTTGGAAGCCATATGAGGTTTCGGGGTGTTGGAACATCTCCTACTCTAGGAGATGGTATTGGAACATCTTCAGTATACTTAGTGGAGATGATATTTGGTACTTTTGACCCCTTTGTGTTGAAGTTTGTTGGTGATCCCTTGAGGGACTCACGCCTTTTCGAGCACTGATATGGCATGGTTGTTTGATTTACCCCTTTTTTTGGGGTATGGAAGAACTACGAAGGCTTGATCCCTTGATCGGGTATGTAGGCAACCACTTTGTGGTGTAGCCTTTGTTGGGTCCTTAGGGACATTGATGGTTAGATTGGTTGGTTCTCTCTTTGATGTTGGTTGGGTGTAGTGCTTTGGTGGTTTTGGTTTGGTGTAGCGGATTGGTCGGCTCGAATTTGAGAAATTCTCACCGAGGTGGAGAATTGTTGGGATGGGGCTAATGGGCCTTGATATTTTGGCAACCATTTGCCAAAATGAATCCACCGAAATTTCAACTACATTCTAAAACAAAGTTAGGGTATAGAAGAGAGGGTGTGAGACAAAAATTGGTTGCTAGGGTTTGGGATTTTGTGCCTCTCTTGAGAGTTTTGTTCATGTCCAAACTCATTGGTAATTGTCTACACAATTGGTTATTTATTAGATGAGAGATTTGTGAGTTCTTCTAAAAGGGGACTTTGGGTATTCTATTGAACAAGGTGAGTGTGTAATACTATTTGATTCTCTCAATTTGAAACTTCTCATTTGGTTGTGGATTAGGCGTAAGCCAAACCACATAAATCTTTGTCTCTCTTATTTGGTTGATTGGTTTGCTAATTTGGTAAGTAGTTATATTGTTTACTACTTATTTAGAAGTTATTTAGTTGATTCCATACATTGTAGTTGTGCGTTGTTGCTTCTAGCGTGTTTGATATTGGTTGTTTGCTTCCGTTGCATTGGATTGGTGTGTTTCATAGTTTTTGGGGCATAACAATATATAACTTGAATTGGTTTTCCAAGGCAAAAATGAAGTCCACCACTCCTCTATCTTTTGACTTAGGGAAGAGTCCTCCAGCCACATTAGCTCAAACTGAAAAGGCCTCAGTTTTCTCGTCACCTTGTTGCAATCGAGCATAATAGCTCTGTGATCTAAGGTGAACTTTGGCAATGCAGTTAGCCTTGCCACCCTTGGTCGCCAAAGTCTACGGATGAGATGAATATGTCAAGCTTCGACATAACTAGGTTCTCTTTATTATCCGACCATGTGTAAGTCGCACCTTCCATAGGGAACCAGTTCATGCTTATTTTCAAATTTAGCAAAGTCTCTCATGCCCTTAGTGAGTCTTGTCCTCCCTCTCTTCTTAAATTCGAACCGAATAACGTTGAAATCACCGCCTATGCACCCCGACAAATTAGACCAAGCTCTAATGTCAACCAACTCTTGCCACAAATGATCCCTAAGGGTGTGTTTGTTAACTGGCAAACTTCTAGTGGGAAAATATAAGATTTGCCAGTATTTTCCCACTATAGATTTGTCAGGCAAATTTCTAGTGGGAAAATTTCAGTTTGCCAGTGTTTGTTTGCTAAAATTTATAGTGGAAAAATATAAGATTTGTCATTTTTGTCAGTGTTTGTTTACATGGTTTTTCTCCAATGGCAAATGATATTTTAACTTTTTGGAGATAATTTTTTTTTTGTTTTCAAACTCAATAAAGTATAACAAAAAATAAAATTAAATAAAATTAAAGACAATACAACTCAACTTTAATAGTATCCATAAAATGCCTTATCAAATAACCATAAAATAAAGTGAAAGTGCAATGAACCATAACAACTATTATTATCCGAAGACATATAAAATGTCATTGTGCCTTGGAGAAAACCGAAATTTTAGCTTGAGCATAATAACTCTTCTCCACCTCGCTAAAATTTTAAAAGCGGATGTTCAGAACCAAATGCCGCATTTGAAGAATTTGTTTCCACCAATGCTCTTGTTGTTACCTCCTCAATACCATTTATTATATGCTCAACAATCTACTAGTGAAGTTAGTGGGCACCCAAAGCAAATTTGTCCATGTAATCATTTATATAAAATCCGGAAGGACTTGATATTTCCTCTCAACCCCCCTCGCACATTTAGTTTCACCACACTATGTTTAGAGCCTAGAGGACTCCAATCTCATTCTTCTACTGTTAGAGCACAATTTAGTTGGGCTGTTATCCCCAACTCCTCAAGGTTCAGAGGCGCTGCATTGAACTAATGTTGCACCCCTTGCTCAAGATACTTGTGTGATGCACCTGCCTTTGAATAAGTGTTTGCAAAACTGAATATGTTGCATTCCTTGTTTGAAATAAACACAGTTCCTGTTCTTCCACAATGGTATAATTTGTGGCAAATTTGAACTCAAAGTTAAATGCATTCGTGATAGCAATGCTATCATGTTAGCAAAAAGTAATTTCTGATTGTATTTTCAGGATTTGACTTGCTACTGGTCTCAAAGACTACAAAGAAGAAGCAACAACATCGCGAAGACAAAGAATAGCAAAGACAAAGAGCAGCATCGCAAAGCACACCACCACAACTCCACCACACACACCACCACACCAGCCCACCCACTACACACACAACAGGTTTACTTCTTTCTTTTTCTCGTGGTTTTAGTTTGAGGGCCTCGGCAATTTGTTAAGGTTAACACCCTAAACGAAGGGGTTGGGATATATCCTCAAAGAATCGAGACTTCCTAGTCTTCTTAGCAAGAGGTGTAGTGCTTCTAGGACCACTAGCTCTCGGTTTGAGAAGTATCCCCACCAAAGATCCGAAGGAGCACCAATGAACAAACATATAGGACAAAATGTTAAACAAGATGCTACTATGCTTATTGCTTACATGACAACATGACATACAAAGCCGTGCGGAAGGATTCAGATTAAGGCCATCTTTCTATGTTTGCAATCAAATTCAGCCTACTAATTTCTGCGTCTTAACACATCCACTTCAATGAGAACCATTTTAAAATAGTTAAAAGCTATTACTTAGTGTGTTATCTTGTTGGCGGTTTATGTGTAAATTTGTTAGTTTGGGATTAATATTACAATTCTCTCATTTTATATAATTAAAAGCAACCAAGAAAAATTATTATGTACATGTAACAATGTCTCATGGTAAACATACATCAAACATGAATTACCTTGTTCTATATATATCTCAACCCAAGAAAAGAACCGATGAGAGAGATATGACTTAATGATAACGAAGTGTTTCACCAATTCGTGGAACACCCCAATGACGAACCTGTTTATCAAATAAAAGAAAGGAAAAATATGAGTACAAAACCTATTGGTAACTACTTGTTTAAAAGCTCTCATAGTCTAAAAGCTGTATTTATTTGGCTAACTAACGTTGTCAAAAATCAAAACATTGAAAACAACTTCATGAACCAATACACCTAGCTACCTACTTGGACTAAATTAAGTAGATTTGGTGATAGCACCAATGAACTAACTACACAGTCTCTCCATCTTTGTATTAACCGTTGTGGTCACTGGTCAAATTGTATAACCATGAAAACAGTTAAAATTAATTAATTAAACATTTGAAAATTAAAAAGTTTTGGTCACAGAAAGAAAAACATAAAAAAAAAAAAAAAAAACAGTAAAAAAATGTGAGACTGAGATTGAGAAACCTAGAGTTTGAGAGAGAAAGAGAGATTGAGAGAAAGAGAGAAGAGAGATGAGAGAAAATACATGAGAAGAGAGCAAGTTGATGAGTTGATGAGAGGGGCAGTGAGAAAGAGAGGAGAGATCGAGAGAGAGGGAGAGGGAGAGTTGTTTCTATTTTCACCGGGTGACTAATTTAACTTTGGGGGGAGGTGTTTTCTATTTTCCCACTTCTAGTGGGATAATTTGATTTGCCGGCTAATTCTAAAGAGTATTTGCCAGGGCCTTTAAATACACCCAAACACTGACAAATGGTACTTCTAGTGGGAAAATACAATTAGCCATCCCCATTTGCCAGTTAACAAACACACCCTAAATCTCTTTATCCGTAGACACTAGTAATGAGGCAGTTGAGGTCATCAGCTATATATAGCGGTACAATAGATGGACAAGGAGTATGCCCTTTAAGACGGTCTTCAACAACAATTTTGGTAGTGTTTCAAACCATGATAATGCCTCCTGAGTGTCCAGGACGTCCTATAGATGGTACAAAATGCCCCACATCTAATTCCATTGAGGTTGCCAAATCCCACTTTCTTTAATCACCCTTGCTCTAAAATCTTCAATTCCTGGATTAATATTACGTCACCTTGAGAATACCGAACAAGTTGTTTCAGACTCCCTTGAGCCGCTAAATTACATAACCCCCTCGCATTCCATGACACCACTTCAATCGTCATTAATAATATCAATTCTTCTTAGAGGTAGGTTTAAATTAATATAATGGATGGATCGCATTTTGGTAGGTATAAATTAAATTAAAAGCGCTTTACATTATCATCCGCCGTGTCGAATCCACCTAATAAGAGTTTATCGAAATTTCTCACCAAAAACACTTGACATGAATGTGAGAGTTAAAGCATTCAATTGCAATCAAGTACATTGGAAGGTTAGCGCAATTTTATTTGGAACCGACCGGTACAGGTACTAAGCTGATTGGCGGGTGTCTTACGAACTTCCCAAAGGTAATTGCTAATGGAGGAATGGATCTTTCTAAAGTTTTCTTGTAACTTCTTTATATCGAGCATAAGGGCATCTCCAATGGAGAGTGTGAATTTACACCTCCACATCAGCTCCAGGTAGGTGACATTAGGATGTTACACCCTCCGCTCTACCTTAATTTATAGATTGTTAATTTACACTCCGATGCTTTTCCAATGGGCAGTTTTTACCAATTGCAAAATAAGTAGACAGATGACCGATAACGTCCGAACAATATAAAAACAAGGATATCACTTCATACACCGTTCCAAAGTAAAACTTAATTTAGATATATCTTCAAGAAGTAAAACTTATTGTTCTTTTTCTATTTGAGATAATACACATCCAACTTCCCCACATCATACAATATATAATCCTATCTCTTTGAAAAGTGAAGATATATCTTCAAGAAGTATCATCCTACATTGGAACAGAGTAAGGAATCTGAGTTTGGGGGAGGGGCCCACAGGCACAGTTGTACGGGGCACTCTCAAAATGTGGTGCGGTACTTGTGTGTGTGGCATGGAAGCATAGTTTCAGATTTTGGAATTGACAGAATTCCAATGGTTTGAAATTCCGGCAAAACATCTGATATATTCCGACCAAAATTAGAATTAACATTTTCCAGCCCTAACATTATTGTGATTTTGATTTCTTTAAAAACCAAAATATCTTATGAAATTCTGAGTTTTCATTTGAAATCTCGAACTGTGTGTGTGTGTGTGTGTGGGTGGGTGGGGGTGGGGCAATTACATTGCATTGCGCCCTTTCTATATAACGGTGTCTTTCATTTTATATGGGAAAGATTTCATTCCTATATTTCATCATTTTTTAGAATATCTCAACACCAACTCAGATGTCCACCTTTATTGTTGATTCCTTGGATTTCAACAGATAGCCAGATATCACATTATTGCGATATTTGTACTATGACCCCCAAGTAATAGTAAGTTCAGTTTATACGGGACGGAAATAAATCGGGCATAATTCGGTTTCCATTTTAAAAAAATCGGATAAAAATTTGATCAAATATTCACTGTACAAGAAACATTTGTCTATATGGTAGTTCCGTGAATAATTCGATATTTTATGATAAAAATTCGGTAAATGATGTATATATAAGCCACTTCTATCTCAGAAAATATAAGTCAAAACCATATAAAATCACTTATATTAATTGCTTTAATTGAAATAAAAACATCTTAACAATGAAAAAAAACTCAAAATTCCTTTTGAACCACACATCTTCTCCTAACAAATAGGAAATTTTCTAAGAAAAAAAATTAAATTTTTTTTTTTAAATCCGAATTTTTGGGACGAATTATTCCCGTACTTGTTTAGAACGTTTGATACCCAATTATTCCTGAACCTGAATTATTTACGAACTATTGCCGTTATATTCGATTTCAATTATACTTCAAAAATTTGTGTTTAAAACACAAATAATTTGCAAATTTACTAATAAGAGGTCAGGTCCCCAATGTCCCTCTGGTCCTCCCCATGTAACTTCTTAGTGGGAATGTAAATGGGGGAGGTCGGGCCCGTCTCTGTCTCTGACTTCGATTTTATTTACCATATACCCGCCCCAATTCCCACTTGAAAGTAGTTGGGGATTCCCCATTCCCACCTCATATAGGTACCGGCTCCCCATACCCACTCCATTTCCCATTAACCAACTTTGAAACAAAGAAAAAAAAATCATGATTTGTACTTATCATACTCATCTAACTAACTAATTGTACTAAAAACTTTTAGATCATTTAATAAAAACTAATAAGCTTTCATAGTAGTTTAAGTAGTAAATTAAATTTCCAAATACAAAAACTATATTTTAGCTTAATAATATCTAAGTCTAAATATGTAACCAATAATATATTTCATATAGCATAAAATGGCTTCAGTGGTTTGAGGATTACTTTTCATAAGAGGGGTATACAAGTGAAAAAAATTTAATTAAAAAAAAATAAAAATAAAAAAATAAAATAAAATAAAATATATATATATATATATATATATATATAATAAAGCAGTTTGGTTTTTTATGCTGTTATATCAAGCGGCTGTGGAGAAAGCAGTTTTGGAATGATCCTACGGTAATTAAATCGCTTTCTTCTAAGAGTCCTACTTAAAAACCCCTTCTTCCCCCTTTTTTTTCGCGCATTTTTTATTTGCTTTTAACTATCCCTTTTTTTCACGCATCTTTTATTTGCTTTTAACTACCCTACTATTCCTGGCCTCGTGATGTTATTCTCATTTAGTTACTTGAATTCTGAACATGCAGTGTGAATCATTTACAAGTGCGAACTAAAACGGATCTTCAACGTGCATTATCGGAAGTTGAAAGCTGCATTGAGGACAACGCCACTTTCCACAGGTTTCATATATATTCATTACTTTCTTAATCAGTTTTATAGTTTCATTCAGTACATTGCTAACAATATTTGGTCGAATAACTATTTATTTGTTCATCTAGAACAAACAGCTGAATATTTGTTTGTTTTTTTATTAACAGATTACATTCAGAGTGGAGTAGCAGCCCAGTAAAAATAGCAAAAGCTGACAAGAAACAATTTCGGAAGCAACGGGGTTGGAGGCAGTCTCTTCTCTATTGTAGATTCTGATTTCTCCTATTTATCCACATTAGTCAGTTCAAACATGCAATCAGTCCAAATGTTATACCTCAATGTGATAAAATATCTTAAATAATTCCCTTTTCTGCTCTATTAAAAAAATATTGATAGAGTAGTGCTTTGAATTTATTGATAGAAACATTCAGGGATATGTAACTCACATTCAGGGATATGTAACTTATTTAATGTAATTATTGCTTTCATCATGTGTATCTTCTATTCATTTTGTCGGCTAGAAAATTTTCATGAATTCTATTACTACTTGTTCAATGCAAAAGTGAATGCCTAGACAGATCTCACGGTTTAGTTTTTGTTTGAAAGCTCAAAGATTAGTCTGTCTAACATAAGTTTACTTTGACTAAACGTGAAATAATTTTGATTATGAAACCTAATTAACAAGTTCTGTGCATCTTCATTTTGCTTATTCTCCGGTACTTCCATCTTTTTGGTTATCTTGCTTTAGTTTTCGTGAACATTACATGTGTGCAAAAGTGAAAAATCAAATGAACTTCCAAGCCTACTTCTATATGATCGAATCTGATGCCAACAACATTTGTAAATTGCTAGGGCAAAATTAAGTTGGCCAACATGAGTGACATTTTTCCTATGAGGCATTGAACGTCCATGTCTTATCTTCCAGCTATTGCCATGCAGAGACTACTCCTAACCCTTTATTCTACCAATGCCCGAATCAAACGAAAGCACATTATATCAAGAAAAAAATAATTTCATCAACATATCCTCCCACCTAAAATACAAGTCCCTCGATGTCTACTAACTACTATAGTTTGGGGAATAATGTGCTCTTGGTCCACACTATGTATCCTAATATATTCAAGGAGAAAATTTCTTATATTTATATATGTCTAATATATTGTTGCATATTTCTTTTTTAGACCGTTGATAATGAAGTTGTACCTCTGAATTTCTCTCCAGCTTTTGATGAAAGGTACGTGTGTGTATATATATTTTGAGATACTTAAAATAATTTTTTAACATGAAATTGAATAGTGTAAAAATAATGTTTAATGCACTTTTGTAAAAGCAGAGTGGCGTAGCCACGGGTTAAATTCTAGTCTATATAATAAAGCAGCTTGGTTTTTTATGCTGTTATATCGAGCGGTCGGATATAATAAAGCAACTTGGTTTTTTATGCTGTTATATCGAGCAGTCGGGGTGAAAGTAGTTTTGGGACGATCCTACGGTGATGAATCAATTTCTTTTAAGAGTCCTACTTGATATAAATCTTATCTAAATTGATTCCAATTAGAACTTGATATTAATCCACATAGATATATATATATTATGATATTATCCAAGGCTATATAAATCTTATCTACATAAAACGGTGATGAATCAATTTCTTTTAAGAGTCCTACTTGATATAAATCTTATCTAAGTTGATTCCAATTAGAACTTGATATTAATCCACATAGATATATATATTATGATATTATCCAAGGCTATATAAATCTTATCTACATAAATCTAATCCAGACTACTACTACATAATAAATCTATAGACTTTGCATCGATCTTAGCTTCAACTACTTATTTTGCATTTGTCGATATTGTTTTAGGTTTATTTAGAGGTGTTATCTCTTATTGAGTCCTGTAGAGTCCTGTAGAGTTCAGTTGAAAGTTGTTCAGGTTATTTGGTGGCATGCCCTCCTCGATTTGGTAGGTTCATCCGTTAAGTTTGTTGTCGATAAAGAGATGGATTGTTTGGTTGACAATCAAATTTTGTTTTCAGCGAGCAACATTAGCGGGACGGCCTGATATTTTAGTTTCGACACCAGCTTGCATTTCAACGTGCATGTCAACAAATGCCCTTTCTACAAAGTCCATTCAGGATTCACTGTCAATCTTAGTTCTAGACGAGGTGTGTCCCTATTTCAATCTATTCATCCTTTTCTCTGTTGTTCTTTTATACTTTATTCACAAAGTTATTGTAGGTCCCAAAAGCATAATAGGTTCATATAGTATAATCCGTTGGTTGCAACTCCTAAAAGAAGTATAATCATCCAAATTGTGTTTAAGATGTATGATAACTCCTAGGAGACTTTTGTTTCAAACAATGCTCTTTCATTACCCTTTTAACACACTCCGCTTGACGGCTATACATGAAGTTCTGATGTTAAGCGCAGCTATTCTTCCAATAAGTCTATGCACACTAAAGTATAGTACATGCATGTAGCTTTGGTAGAAGTTCCAGTGGATCGGAACTCTTTATATTTTAATTATACAAAGTCGATAACTCTAATTGGAGGTACTGGTGACATGGTTGCATTTTACACGACTCCGAACCTCCCTTAATAGTTGTTCCTGATCATAGTTGTATACCACTTTCATTTATTTGCTGCACTTTTCTTATCAATGTTTGATTATCAGCCATGGATAAGGCACCACCTGCAAGTGCATTTGATGTTTCTGTTGTCGACGCACCACCTAAATCTACCAATGAACCTACTACATCTGCTCAGGTATTTGAAGTTCATTTTTCATAGTTTGGTTATGTTTGATTCTTACATGATTTCAAACTTTTAAATTTTGTAACAAAGAAAACTCTTTTGTTAATTTGACAACGTTCTCATTTAATTTTTTATGCCGCTTTTCATGTACCTTGCATCATGCAGCAAAGAGAATTAGATTATATAAATCGAGTACGTGTGCATAAACAACGGATTATTGACCATGTGCTTGCTACCCTTGCTAAGGTATGTAACATATATACGTTCATTATATGTGGTGGTTGTTTACTGCCTTCTGATGGTTATGTTTTATCAAATATAAAATGCAGGTTTTGAAAAAACAAAGAAATGAAGGCCATCAAGTCCAATCACCTCCTGTGCAAAATGAGGTTGTAGTTACTCCTCCATAATCCACTCTTAATGTTAGTCCGACCAATGCTTTTACACCCTCTCAGCCTTCTCGGCGCAAGTTGGCCCAACTCAATAGAAGAGAAAAGGAGCTCATAAGTGGTAGAAGCAGCAAGCGAACAAGAAGGAACTTAGAAGCATGCCTTCAAAATATACCTGTGTCCATGTCTTCCCATATGTAAGTTTCATTTCTTTGTGTGTTTTCTATAGCATTGTTTTCAATCAAAAATATTTCCGTTCCTAACCCATTATGAATTTTTTTTTCTACATGTTAGTGACACCCAAAACGAAATGGAAGTGGATGATCTTAGTGTTAGTCCGACCAATGCTTATACACCTTCTCATACTTCTCGACGCAAGTTGGCCCAATGCAATAGAAGATAAAAAGAGCACATAAGTGGTAGAATGAACAAGCGAACTAGAAGGAACTTAGAAGCAGACCTTCATAATATTCCAGTATCAATGTCTTCATATATGTAAGTTGAATTTCATTGTGTTTTCTATAACATTATTTTCAGGAAAAAAAAAAATCCATTCCTAACTCATTAGGATTTTTTTTTCCTACATGTTAGTGACACCCAAAGCCAAATGGATGTGGATGATTATTTTCAGCCCCTTACAGCTGGTGTCAATATGGCAGAACCTGCTAATATGCACAACAATGTCCGCCATTATCTGGGAAAGATGGATGTGGAATGCTCCTTTTGTAAAGCTCTGCACTGGAAAGATGAAAGGCTAGCAAATACATCGATCAGTCAAAAGACCTTTTTTTGGGATGTGTTGCAAACAAGGAAAAGTCAGTCTTTCTCTACTTAGTCCATTGTCTCTTGCGATTCAAGATCTATATGATGGTAGTGACGCCAAAGCCAGGTCATTTAGACAACATCTTCGTCAGTATAACTTGGCTAATGCATTTACCAGTCTCGGTTGTCAACCGGATGACCGAATATTCAGCGGTAGCGGTCCTATTCCATTCACCGTTCATGGTGAATTACGCCATCAAATTGGATCATTACTACCAGAACCTGAGAAAGAAATGATTTATGCTCAACTATATGTTTATGATTGCCGGTGCCCTTTGATGTGCGTCATCGCGAAATCCGAATTGAGGCGTGATGTTTTAGATATCATTCGTGAGTACACCGCCGATTGTAATAGATTTGCTGAAAAATTTCGTCAAGCATATGATATATTGAGTGCTCACACAACTGAGGAAAATGACGTGGCAGCTTATCTCCATTATAATACATCTACTGACCGACGGCGATACAATCTTCCTTCAGCAAATGAAATTGCAGTTGTTATACCTGGGGATGGAACTGAAATTAGAAGCACAAGGGATATCATTCTTAATTATAGATCAGGCAATGCACTGAAGCGGATTGATGAATGTAATCCCGCTTATCTACCCCTGCATTATCCTTTGTTTTTCCCTCGAGGTGAGCTTGGATGGTCAACCGAAATGAAACTTTATGATGTCAATGACGACGATTCGAGGTGATTGACTCAGATGGTGTTCTATGCATATCATTTGTTCGAACGTCATACTGAATATTCAGCAATACTCCGTGGTGGAAAATTATTTCAAGAGTTTTTGTGTGATGCTTGGGCCTCTACTGAGCAAAATCGGCTATACTATCATTATACCCACCAAAAGGATCTTCGTGCTGAAGTGTACATGAGTTTGACAGATTTAGCTGAGGGTACGGATCCTGATCAGGTTGGTCAGCGGTTTATTTTGCCATCATCATTCATTGGAAGTCCAAGGTACATGTATGAGATCTTTCAAGACTCGATGGCTATAACACGTTACAATAAGCATCCAGATATATTCCTTACGATGACGGCTAATCCTCACTGGCCAGAAGTGCAAGAAGCCCTTTTGGAGAACCAAAATGTGTTTGATCGACCTGATGTTCTTGCCCGTGTTTTCGAACTGAAGAGAAGATCTTTAATGAAATTTATCAAGAAGAAAAATGTGTTTGGCCGTGAAGTAGCTCATGTGTACACCATTGAATTTCAGAAGCGTGGCCTCCCGCACATGCATGCACTCTTTTTCCTCAAGCATGAAGATAAAATTCGTACCGCAGCCCAAATTGATCGAATTATATCTGCAGAATTTCCCGACCCAGATAAGGATCCCTTGCTCTTTGATACAATAAAGAGTTGTATGATCCATGGACCGTGTGGTGTTAAAAATATGAACTCACCGTGTATGGAAAATGGCAAGTGCACAAAGCATTTTCCACATGAGTTTACATATGCGACAACCATACAAAAAGACGGTTATCCACTTTATATGCGCCGCAACACGGGACGGTCTATATGGTGAAAGACAAAGAGGTTGGCAATAGGAACGTTGTCCCATATAATCCACAATTGGTGAGGATGTTTAATTGTCACATTAATGTCGAAGTGCGTGCGGGATTGCAATGTATTAAGTACATCCACAAGTACATCTACAAGGGCAATGACAGAACAACAATGGTGTTGGACGGTGGAAATGAGATTAAACAGTACATTGATGCCAGATATATTGGACCACCAGAAGCAGCTTGGCGGCTATTTGGGTTTTCCTTACATGAAGAGTTTCCAACTGTTGTAAAGTTATCTCTTCACTTGCCAGGTATTTAACACTTGATTAAACAATTTTCATCAATATACTATTAAGTTATACTGGAATGCCATACTGTTAAGTTATGATTTGTTGCCAGGTATGCATCATGTTGTGTTCAACCCTAAGGAACCGATGGAGAATATTCTTGAGAGGGCTTAAACGACAAAAGTCGAAGTCTCACTTCATTCTTATTTGTTGTGCTTCAAATCGGATGCTCGGGCCTATACTTACCAAGAATTCCCGAGCACTTTGTTTGGCACAAAACGAAAAGGTATGGACTAAAAGAAGCAAAGTGGTTATGCTATTGGCGGGATGTATTTTGCCAAGCCCAACAAGGGAGAGAGGTTTTACTTTGCGTCTACTATTGACCATCGTAAAGGGCCCAACATCATTTGAGGATCTTTCAAAATTTGAAGGTATTCCTCATCCAACATTCAAGGCTGCGTGTGTTGCACATGGACTTCTTGAAGATGATGGAGAGTGGATACATTGTTTAGAAGAAGTGACAATAATGAATACTGGATATCAGCTAAGGAGATTGTTCGGCATTATTCTGTTGGAATGCAATCCAGTGCAACCACATCTGTTGTGGGATAGATTCTCAATAAGTATATGTGACGACCTAGCGCACAAATTACGAACTATCTTCAACATTCCTAATCCATCAAAAGAGCAGGTGACAGATATTATATTAATGCCTCCTTCATGTAGCCTATATTATATTATTAATACACAATTTTCCTGCAGGTGACAGATTACGGGTTGCATCTATTGGAGCAGTTCCTCATGGAATCTAAAAACAAAACTCTAGAAGACTTTCCCCCGATGCCCCGACCACTCAAAAAATGGAACAAAGGGATTGGAAATAGACTAATTTGGGAGCAACGCCAACTCCAGTTTGATTTACAAGATGAACAAATCAACCGTAACATTGATCGTCTTAACAATGAACAACGCCATATGTTTGATACCGTGGTTGATTTAGTCATGCAAAATGCAAGGGGAATTTTCTTCTTAAATGGAGCTGCAGGTAAAGGAAAGACATTTGTGTATAATACAATTGCAGCTAAATGTCATCATCTAGGACATATTGTGATTGCAGTTGCCTCATCTGGTATTGCGTCGCTTTTATTAGATGGTGGTAGAACAGCTCATTCAACTTTTTCTATTCCTTTTGATGTGTTGGAGAACTCTATGTGCGGCTTCAAAAAGGATTCGCTCCAAGCAGGTTTGTTTAAAGAAACAAAACTGATAATTTGGGATGAAGTCTCGATGCAACATAGGTTTTGTATTGAAGCAGTCGACCGTTCACTCCGGGATGTTTGTAACAATGAAAAACCATTTGGTGGAATCACTGTTGTTCTAGGCGGTGACTTCCGACAAGTTCTGCCAGTTGTACCACAAGGTGAACGTGAGGATATTGTAGGTGCATCACTGAGAAGGTCTTTGCTCTAGAAACACGTCAATGTTTTATCTTTGGTGCAAAATATGAGATTAGACAGTGACTTGCCAGAGAATGTGTTGTTCTCCAATTTCTTGATGGAGGTAATACTTAATTTCTTGAAAAAAATAATGTTTTTTTGCTGACCATTTTAAATTATACACAATCACTCATCTCATATGCTCTTGAAATTTTCAGGTTGGAATGAAACCAGAAAAAAATGTTCAATTGCCGCCAGAGATTCAAAATTGTAGCAATCTTCATGACTTGCTAAATAATGTATATCCCTATCTAAGTGAGCAGTATGAAGCTAACCCAAATTATTTGACCGAGTGGACTATCCTTTCAGCACGCAACGATGACGTTAGCACTATAAATGCTACGGCACTAGATATGTTTCCTGGGAAAGAAATTGTTTGCTTAGGTGCTGACAAGTTAAAACATTTACCCGGTGTTGTTGATAGTGGAAATGCAAATAGCTATCCGACAGAGTACTTGAACTCACTCGATCCTTCTGGGTTGTCTCCATTCAAGCTTACTCTCAAGAAGGGATGCCCAGTAATGTTGTTGAGAAATATAGCCCCAACAGATGGACTTTGTAACGGCACGCGCCTAATGATTGTGTGCACAAAGCCACATGTGGTGCAAGTTCTAATCTTAACTAGAGAAAAAGCAGGGAATGTATGCTTTATCCCGAGAATATCATTAACGCCTTCGACCAATGAAATACCATTTCAAATGACCAGACGAAAGTTTCCGATTCGATTGTCGTTTGCAATGACGATAAACAAATCACAAGGGCAATCTGTTAAGTACGTTGGTATTGATTTGCGAAACCAGGTATTTAGCCATGGTCAATTATATGTGGCGTTATCAAGATGCACTTCTTCAAAACGAATCAGTGTCATCCTCCTTCCTGATTCTTCAAACCACACAACTAATATCGTGTATCCTGAAGTCCTACTTTAGTTTGAGAGAAGGTGTATTTCGTAACTTTTGAGCTTTGATGTTTATTTCTCAATTTCTTTTTATACATATGGTTAGGAAATAAGGAACCCTTCATTGTATGTGAGGATTTGAATCTAGATCAGCTAACAACGAGTGTGAAATATTGACTGGTTGTTATGTCATAACATTTTGCTAGATAGAGGAATTTGTTTTTTGGTTTCTAGACAACAATATTTTTAGATAAAAAAAAATACAATATTTGATAGGATAATGATTTCTTAAATTTTCTGATAAATGAATGAATTTGATGCATATGTTTATATAACAAAGGTCATCATAATCCAAAACAATCTAAGTAGCATACACCCTCCTATAAGTACTCAATATTAATTTTGTAAATAATAGTTATTAGATTTTTGTGTTTCTTTTGCAGCTTCTAATTTAATTAATAAAAAAATGAATAACGTTATGACTCGAGTGGCATAGCCACGGGTTAATTTCTAGTATATATATATAATCGGTCGGGGACCTTTCCCGTCTCCGCTTAAAATTAGTTGGGGATTCCCCATACCCATTTAATGCTCCCTATACTCGTCCTGTTAGGGTCGGATACCATGGAGCCCCGTATCCATGGCCCATGGGTAATATTTACATTCCTACATCTCAGCCTCTCGTTAACAAAATCACAGAGCCACAAATTGCAGCAACTTTAATCCTGAAATTGATTCCTTAGGAGTTCAGACCAACATTCTAAGCGGACAATTTAGTGGTCTTTCCAACAAGAGAGATAATCCCTGTTGAATCTTCTACACAGATAATGGGATGTACACCACGTGGCAAATAATTGAACACTAGTACAGCATGCGGCGACCCTCAGTAGCACTTGATGTATCTATACTCTTGTTCTCGCATTATGCTGTCACATTATATTTCTTCACTCACCGGCCTCATCCATTCTTCTTGGACTCAACCAACAGAAACCACTCCACCATCCAAATATATTTCACATCCATTCTACACGTACCCTATGATCATAATATGATGGTCCAAATTCTGTTCATACTTCATAGGTCCCACTTAATCTTCAAACTTTATGATGACATGTTACATGGACAGAGAGAGAGAGTGAAGTTCATGAATAATGTGAGAAGAGGAACAAGATGAAGACCCTACACATTTGACCAGACAACAAGATAACTGATAACTGGATAAGGTTGTTTTTGTTTTTGTTTTTCCCATAAGAGCAAATTGAAGAAGGAAAAAAAATACTTCCACTAGATGTAAAATAAGCAAGACACTTGGCAAACAAGGCTGGAGAATAGATTTAGTGGATTCACAAGATCAAGATGTCAAATTGGTGAAAGATATGATACGGAGACCCACGTGTCAGCTTATTAGTTAAGCTTAACTAAAGGACACATGGCAGTCTTTTTGAGCTTATAAAAATAGATACGTTTCATTTCATTTTTTGTTGAGACACAAGATCTTCACGTGCTTTACTTGGCTTTCTGTTTTTGCTGCTACTGCAAATCTTATCTGGTTTTAAGTAGAGAGCTGATTTGTTTTTCTTTCGTTCGTTGTTATTACTGAGTTAGTTGTCAGTGGTTATTTGAAGAAAAATCAAAAGAGGTAGTTTTGTTAGTTGGGCTCTTTTCTGTTGTTTGTAGAGATACGTGACAGGGAAAGAAATGGAAGGTGGCAAAAAACCAACTGCTTCTTCTTCTTCTTCTTCTTCACCTTCAACTGGTTCTTCAATATCTAATGAGCTTTTTGGACCAAAGGGTGGTTCTTCTTCTTCAAAGAATAACTCTTCAACTGGGAGTTTCGACTCTGTTTTCGCACACCCATCAACGGTACTCTTGAACAAATGATTCTTTTTTCTAGGGAGATTTTGCTAGTTTTTGTCTTTGATCATACATTCTGTTACTGGGTTGTTGATTGATTATGTTATTTTTGTGTGTTATACTGTTATGTTATTTGATTGGTTGTTTTGATGAGAACATGATAACTTGGACTATATTTTGCTTTTTGGTTAGTTCTGTTATTATTTGAGTTGAACTTTACACAGTGGAAACTAAAAAGAACTAGAGTTGAATCCTTTTTTTTTTCTGTTATGTGTCTTTGGGTTTCAGTATTCACGCTCTGAGGTGATTGGGTCATGGAGAAAGCAGGATTCAGGGAATCAGGGGTGGAACAAACAAGATTCTACAGGTTTGTGAATTTTAGGCAGTTAATTGGCCTAGTAATGGCTAGTGGTAAAAAATGGTAATTAATTATATACATTCATATTTATGAAATACTAGGGTATTCCCGTGCCTACGACCCGCAAGATCTCGTCGTGCCTGCGCACTACCCTGACAACTCGTCGTGCTTTCGGTGCGAAACAACACGTGGCTCATTCGGCGCAAGGCCAATCGCACCTTCTACCCGCGAAACAACTTGTCGCGCTTTCCGTGCAAGACCAGCCCAATTGCCCATTATCCATAAGCCCAATAGTATTAATTGCGCCAGCCAATTGTGCAGTACCATGTCAAATTTGGAGCCTAACAGTTTATAAGCCAGCACAATTGTTGACTTTTGGCTGATTTTTGGATAGATCCCATGATATTGATTGTACTTAACAAAATTGTACAAATCCTCCAAACACTTGGATCTGCCAAGTCATATTTTGGTGAGAATGATTATTTACCGTTAGATGGGGCCTTTTGGGCCCACACTTCCCTATTTTGTTAGATAGAAGATGATTCTTTGACAACATTTATACAGAAGATCATGTGTATTGATAATTGATGTTAATGTAGCATGAGATTGTATTTATGTTTGTCAGAATCTCGTTCTTCAAATTTCTATGTCTAGAATCTATGAAAACTGAAGCCTGTAAAACAGGTCTCGCTAATCGCAGTCTTTGGTACTAGTAAAGGAAAATAGTCATTTATATGTACACTCATTCACATGTGGTGGATATGTATCAATTACCAATTAAGTCATTTAGAGAAATATTATCAATTCGTATGTTGTACTTGCATGGACGAATATGGGCTTGTGGTAAATAAGTTTAGTATGTTCCGTTCAGTACTCGGTTCATCGGTTGCCCTCTTACGCTATACAAAGAGGCGGTAAAATTCCAATTTTAGCAACCCTATTTCAGAATAACTTGTTTTAAATATATATAATGGTCTGGTAAAGTTGTATGCAAGTCAAGAAATCCTCCAGCGTCTGAAGTTGTATGTCTGGTTCAGGAAATGCTTCACAGACCACTGGAGGTCAGGGGCAAAATACATCAAACAGAGGCCAAAGTTCCATTTTCCAAGATGAGAGGGTTGAACCACATTATCTTAGCTCGTCTATTTTCTATGGAGCTCAAGACGTCTATTCTAATCAATCAACTACTCGGTCATCTGTACCAGCTCAAACTGTGAGTATATATATAACATTGATATGTTTATGCAATGTACCAGCTCAAACTGTGAGTATATATATAACATTGATATGTTTATGCAGAACGTCACTAAATAATTTAGCTAACCTGAGAGGGGAGGGTTCTTGACATGTACCGTCTGGGGTCATAGGCATTGGCTCAAGCAGTCAAAGGTTTTTGATTGATAAGATGATAAAACAAGCCTAAAAATAACCCCGGGCTTGGCCCTAGAATGAATGAGCTCAAGCAGCTGGTTCCTTTTAATTCCAGCCCTGCATGAAAGACAATCTGCTGGCTTTTGTGTTCTGGGTTCATTCTGACTGACATAGAGGAGAAGTTTTATATAGATCATTCTTTGTAATTGCAAGGAGAATAACTCTTCATTAAATAGGTATATTCTAATATTCATTATTCTGTGGTTCACCAGTACAAGAAAGATGGTGAAAATGATGATCCAGATGGAAGTGCCTCGAGAGGAAATTGGTGGCAAGGTATATACATATTGTAGACGATGATAAAATAGCATTATCTTCACCAAAAGTTTGACTTGGGAAGAATTCTAACGTAATGAAGCCTTTGATTTCTCTTTCGACAGGATCCCTGTATTACTAGGTCTTGTATACCAATCCTTTTGGACTATAGGATCAGATAATAAGGTATTTTAATTATCTTAAAACAATTTCTAGCTAGCTCTCTTTTTCCCTTCAGATGCCATACCGTTTTGACTTTTCATGCATTACTTTTACTTTATTCCTTCCTGTTGATGAAGTTACTTTCAACGAAGTTAAGAACTGAACAATCCATATCCAAGTTATGTATATGGCTAAGAAAAGCATATCCTACATTCCTTTAAGATTCTGTATATGCACCTTGGCCTTTTTGGAGACTTATATATTAATTGTTTTCGATTGGTTTCTTTACAGGGACTTCATGAAGGGTCTTTGTATTTGAAGATAGGTGGTGGTATACAGTGGGGCAGTATTGACAGATTTTGCTGTGGATCGTATTTTGTTGGTTCTACCAGTGAAATAGGAGTTGCTACTAGTGAATATGCTTAGTCAGTGATATATGTGACAGCTATTAGTGGTTTCCAGTAGAAACTTGAACTATGATGTTAGCTCATCTTAAGTGAACCAATCGATCTTCTGTAATTAATGTCATGTAATAAGCTGGCTATTATTAGCTATAGACAGATATATCCTTGGAGACTCTCATCTCCATTTTCATGTCATTGGGTTACATCTGCATGTGTTAAAATCACAATTATTCGCCTGGATCCAATTATGGTGTACACTTAAAACAAGTATATATATAGTGACTTTGAAATAGCCACAAAAGATAGGTCTAGCACAGGTGGTTGAATATTATAATAAAGTGTTCAAAAGTACATTTTAATTTTTTTATTCTTTAAGACGCGGTACGTTCGTTAAGTCAATTAATGGTGATGGTATTTAGTCTGGAGCACTGCTGTCTTATAACTTATAACCCTTTATCAATATTACCTCAAGAACTTTGCCTCCCAGTGCACACCAGATTTGTGTATCAGTGTTTAGTAGGAAGTGAGTCATAGGAAAATACAAACAGAAGACGATATTAAGTTTATAATTCTCCAAACAGAACAAACACTGAGGAAATACATACAACATTCAGATGTTTGCAAATCGATCGAAGGACAGAAGCCATTGCTGACTTTTATTGGCTACGCAACAACACTAGGTAGACGATATCACTGCGCCAGTGATGACAGACAAGTATTCTGTCCAGTCCATGGCCTTCAATTATTTGTCTTCCGGTACTCCTTCAAGGCAATGTGTAAGCTGCAAGCCAAGCACAACTGAGTCCATCTAAAGGAACTCGGAACTAAAACAAAACAAAATTACAGTATAAAAGGACCCTCACCTCCACACTTGATTCCCACGGGACGATTAACAAGGTTGCACCGCTTGGGAAGGGTAACAGCAATTTCTGGGACAGCTCCAGACATTTTTGCAGTATTGGACAGCATAACGGCACAGAGGCAGCTAGGGTTCTGGCCAATTTTTTTAATCTGAGAACAACAACCATCAGAAACTGCAGCATTGGCATTTTGTGCTGCAGTTGCACAAGGAGCCAGTTTCCAAGCCATGTTGTCTGGGGACGCTTTTCCGCATTCCCCTGCTCCATTAGCCCTTTCAATACCAGCAATGCCTACAATCAAAAGAAGCCCCATAATGCAAATGTACTTCATTGAAGATTCCATTTTCTGTGCTTAGATGAACAATCTCTCCCCAACACATGGTTTTATAGTGTAGCCTGAACACCAAAAAAGTGATAGCACCTTAGACCCACTCAGGCATAATGGAGATACCACTACAGGCATACAGTGTTGTTTATTGCACCACTTCAGAATCTATTGGAAGAAGTTGGTAATGCAAAGCTCATCCCTTGTCATCAACATTTTCCTTCTTCAGAAATGCCAAATATTTTCTGTTAGCAGAGGGAAACCAAGACGGAATATAAACAGATCAATGCTCTAACCCTTCTCAACTCTGAAGCAATCGGTCTTCCATCTTCAAATGTAACTGTATAAAGGGCCTCCTCCAAAGAATCCAGCTTGCACTAACTATATACATATCAAAGATCTAATCCATCCAAGAAAATATATAAAAACTAAAGTCCTATACCCCTCTTCCATCTATTTATATCTATAGAGCCCCTCCAAATAAGCCATTGAGCTCAGTTCAATTCCTCCCCAAGTCACTCCCTGTAACGCATAACGACTTTTAGCTATTACTGTCCTATTATGAAGGTTAGAAAAAGGAAGAAGAACAAATCAATTCTGTTTTCAGATTTTTCAATTGATTGATCATCAATTCTGTTTTCAGATTTTTCAATTGATTGATCGTGTTCACATATTGGATATAAACTATAAGCAAGATGTCACTTCTCAGGAACCATACATAACCGAGCAAGCACAACAAAACTACTTATAAAAAATAACTCTCTGACCATCCAGCAATCATCTCCTGACCATTTAAAGTGGCGGTATCAGGAAAAGCAAACTTCTAAATGTATGATTGTATCATTACGACTTACACTAATTCTCCCTCATCATGTAAATATTTCCATTTAAGAAAACTTCGTTAAGGAAACCGATCACTGCTGAGACCCATCCCTCTCCCTACTCAACAATCATGATAGGGCGGTCGCTGTTCTACAAATCCGTTTACCATGACCCATCAGGAACGGGCTCCCTGAATTCCAAATATATTTTCGTTTCTGAAGCAATCCCATGAAGCTAATAACAATGAATAACAATGAAAATAGGTGGTTATGTTCAGATATGCATGAGCATTTAGCAGGCACCAGAGACTTATAGCCTGTTTAACTCTTGGAACCTGATGCACTACATCCAAGCCCTCAAGTAAAGCTGACCGAACTTACACGTGTCCAATTCAAAATCCACCTCCAATAGAGCCCAAAACTAGTATCCAAACGCGATACCAGATATATCAAATTCACAGCCCTACAGGCCTCAAGCAAGAGACAAAGTAGCATTGGTATGTAAGTATGTAACTTACGTAACTTGAGAAATCAAAATGAACACACAGCACAATCTGCACAGGAACAACCTCTACTACTAAACATACTAGGCTGCATTTCCCCTAATTCAATTCCTACTTTAACACAACAGTCAAAGAATCACAATCAGATAAACCAACATGCCTAACCATAAAATTACTTCCAAAGAAGAAAATATCTCATTGCAAAGTTTACAACTTACAACAACACATCTAATAATAGTATAATACCAATGAAAAATGAAAGTTCCTTCCTCAAAAACCCTAACCCTAAAATTGAATTTCTAACAGTATCATACAAATGATTGACGTCTGGCTCAATGAGCTATTCATAAAAGCCACCACAAATTGCGCTAACTCTCCTGCGACACATGATAACATCTTCCAATGATTCACCAAATGGATATAAACCAGTATCTTCAACTGGCATCTCTATTCTCAAAAACTGTAACCAAGCAAGCAGAACAAGATAACTTCCTTATTCAGAATGCCCCTCTAACTTTCCAGCTATATCTAGACCAAAGTTGCAGTATCAGGAAAGTGAACTTCCAACTGTATCATACAAAAGATTGACGTCTGGCTCGAGGATCTTGTCATAAAAGCCTCCACAATTGCACTAATTTTCCTAGGAAATTAATTCCCAAAATCTCTATTTATGAAGAATTTATTAGGAAACTCTGTTACTGTTGAGCCTATTAGATAGTCAATATGCTGATTATTCACTCCCTGAACACTCTTAAAAGCTATTTCCCTATTCCATCACACCATTTCTGGCTCATCACAAACTCGAGTATTCACGACCAATCAAGTTTAATTGTTTTAAGATATCCGCCTACTTTTTATAGGTTAACGAATACCTATAAACTCGTGATTATGCTTTCACGGTTCTAAACAGAACGGAGCAAACAATCCTAGTCAGTAAAACCTTCTGATACAATCAATAATTTAACAGGGAAATTCATAGCGCTTTACTTGCATAGAAACTTCTAGCTCATCACGAACTCACATATTCACTACCAATCAGGTTTAACTGTTTTAAGCAATCCGCCTACTTTTTCTAGCTTAACAAATACTTATAAACTTATTATCGAAAAAAAAAAAAAACAAATACCTATAAACTCGTGATTATGCTTTCAAGCTTCTAAACAGAACGGAGCAAACAATCCTAGTCAGTAAAACCTTCTGATACAATCAGCAACTTAACAGTGAAATTCATAGCAGTTTACAAGTTATGACATTCATACACAACTCAATCACCACAATTTTCAGAATTCTTAAGCAATCAGCCTAAACTAGCAATACTACCAAATAATTGATAATAAAATTAGACCACATTACAATCTACATTCACAATATATATCTAAAATCATACTAAAATTTCAATTCCTACTTATACACAAGTACACAACACTCATAAAAATCACAATTAAAGTAAACTACACGCATAAATAATAAAACTAACATCCAATAAAATGTGACTCACACTACATCTCATTGCAAGTCTGCAACAACAATTACATTTACTAAAAACACCTAATGCATAAACGCATACAAAACAAACATAGTGACTTTGAAACAACCACAAAAGATAGATCTAGCACAGGTGGTTGAATGTTATGATGTTCACGACTTGATTTTTATTCTTTTTACTGTTTAAGTTCGTAAAGTCAATGCTGATGGGATTTAGTTTCAAGCACTGCGGTGTTATAGCCATTTATCAATATTAGCTCAAGAACTTTGCTGCCCAGTGCTCACCAGATTTGTGTATCAGTGTTTAGTAGGAAGTGAGTAATGTTTAGTAGGAAGTGAGTAATAGGAAAATACAAACAGTAGACAATATTTAATTTAAAATTCTCCAAACAGAACAAACACTGAACAAATCATAAGACAGAAGCCACAGCTGGCTTTTATTGGCTACACAATAACACTAGGCAGACAACGTACATATCACTACGCCAGTGATGACAGACAAGTATTCTGTTCAGTCCACGGTCTTCAATTATTGTTCTTCCGGTACTCCTTCAAGGCAATGTATAATCTGCAAACCAAGCACAGTTGTAAAGCTTTGAGGATTAGACAATGAAAGGAGTCCATCTAAAGGAACTCAGCACTAGAATAAAAGAAAAATACAGTATAAAAGGACCCTCACCTCCACACTTCATTCCCACAGGACGATTAGCAAGGTTGCACCGTTTGGGAATGGTAATAGCAGTTGCTAGGTCAACTCCAGCCATTTTAGCCGTATTAGACAGCAAAACGGCACAGAGACAACTAGGGTTCTGGCCCATTATTTTAATCTGAGAACAACAACCATTAGAAACTGCAGCATTGGCATCTTTTGCTGCACTTGCACAAGGAGCCAGTTTGAATGCCACGTTGTCTGGAGACTCTTTTCCGCATTCCCCTTTTCCATCCGCCCTTTCCATACCAGCAAAGCCTGTAATCACAAGAAGCCCCAGAATGCAAATGTACTTCATTGAAGATTCCATCTTCTGCTCTTTGATGAACATGTTCCCTCCCAGACCCGGTTTTATAGTGTAGCTAGAACACCCAAAAGGTACTAGCACCTGAAAACCCACTTAGGACTAATGGAGATACCACTAGAGGCATGCAGTATTCTTTATTGCACCACTCATTCTTTCTGGAGAAGTAGGGGGATTTACTCTGAAGGAACCTACCCTCATCATTGATGGATAGAGCCCCTTTTTTTGACTTACACGTAGCAAATTACTTTCTATTGCTTTATTGGATAACTAATAATCATCCTTGTCATCCCCATTTTCCTTTTCCTTGGGAAATGCCAAACTTCTTTCTATAAACGAATCCAAAGAATCCATTGTTCATCCTTTCCTTACATTAATAAAGGGCCTCCTAAGAAGCCACTGATCTCAGTTCATTCACTCCCAACGAAGGCACAACAAAATGAATTTTCTGGTAAAACTTATATTGGATTATATTTCACCAAATGGATATATCTAAACACATAACAATAAAAGTAAATTACGAACAAAATTGAATATAAAAGCAAGTTTACAACAACACATTCAGTAACTCAAACTAACGCGTAAAAGCATACAAAACAAGACTAACATAAATCAGAAGAGCAGCAGGAACAAAAATAACAAGAGGAACAATAGCAGCAATACTATATCTACTCCCACTCCCACAACTCAAACTCCCAAGTTTAAACTGCACAACATTAATCAACCCAAACATCATAAACCCACATCCACAAACTGACCCAGCAGCAATACCCAATATTCCAACACGTAATAATGTCTTATTTACCCTTGCCATCATCACGCTATAATCATTATTATTTTTTCTTCCAATCTTTAAAACTTGTTTTAAAGACAGTGCAATTAGTGATGAGAAGAGAAATGATGCGAATGAGAAGACTTGGAATGTTATTAAATCTTCTGCTGTTTTACGTGACGGGAAACATTTTGGATCTGTTATTAAACTGTTGTTTGGATCTGTTGGGTTATAGGCTAATCCGATAAATACGGCTAACATGAATAATGAGTTCACGTTTACTGTACTGTCTAGTGCTGTTATGTATATGCTCGTTCCGAATTTTCTGGTGCTTCTTGGGATTCTTTCTGGGGACATTTTTTTTTTTTTTGGAGGTTTTGGAAGTTTGAAGAAGATGTGTTTATTTATTCGTTTGCAAACTGCAATGGGAATTTATGCTGCGTTACTTTTTAGCTCAGCGCACATGCTAGTTTGAACTTGGAAGAGAAAGGTGGAATATAGGGCTGGGCCTGACCCGGTCCAGATTAAAAAAGTATATGGGGTATGAAAAGAACAAAAAATAATGAAAACGCCACAGGATCGAACCCGCGTGACCGGCGGAAATACACGCCACTATTTATTTTTATATTTTTTTGGTAATCATTTGTGATTTTATTGATATAAACATGCAACTTCCTGCTCCAGATTATGTTGCAACCATATTGGAGCTACATTAGATCTTCTACTTAATACTTTTTGATAATCCACCTCCAGAATATTAGCAAGCCATAGTGGAGGGTTCTGTGTCCAGTTATAGGATTGTGGGTATTTCACTGCAAAGCTAGCTAGTATATGTGCTGCTTTGTGTTCCACTTCTGTGAACACAAGCTATATTTACATTATCAAAAGCGTTCAAAAAGTATGCTGCATCAGATAGAATTCCATTTGATTTCCATCCTACACTTGATGGCTTCCCTTGTAAGTGATCGGTAACAGCTTTTGCATCCATCTCTACTACTAAGTTAGTAGTTAGATGCCCTCAGCACCATTTGAAGACTTCGAGCATCTGTTGGGTCTGAAGCCCATCCTGAAGTTGTACCTGCAGCCAAAAAAATTCCATTTTCATCTCTTAAAACATATCCAAACCCAGCTCTATTACCTGTAATATGGTAACTAGCATCCACATTTAGCTTATGATAGCTTTTTTATAACACCCCGTCTTTTTATTTGCTTTTTCTATAATAATATAAATATTAATAATAATAATAATGTAAATAGAAAACAGAAATAGGATATCCAGTAGTTTTGAAAAAAAAGCCCGTAAGTAAGTAGATAGGTTTAAAACCCGGGTTTTTCGGAGAGGTTTGAAAAACTAGAAAATAAGGGTTTCTCACGTAGAGTTTTTAGGAAAGAAAAAAAAAAAAGGTGAGAGTTTTACTGAGAGGAAAAAAAAAAAAGGGGTTTGAACAAGAAAGATCGTTGTCGACTTCAGTCTTTGGAGGTTTTCGATTTCGGGGAGCTGTTCGGATTATAACAGTGAGTAGATATTTTATCTTTCACAGAACCAATATTTCCAAGTCTGTGTAAAAACTTTACTGTTGATATCTGCTAATCTGTAAATTCTTTCTGTTCAATTATTCGTCAGTGTTATTCTAAATATCGCTTTTCTACATACATCGCTCGTTAGTTGTTCTTCTTTGTGATCGACTTAGTCTGGGTACTGTGTAAACAAACTTAAGTAATAAAAAGACGATTTTGAATCAAATTTAATTGTTGATATACGTTGGATATAAGCTTGTCCTGTTGGAGTTGGGTAAGCCGATTCTATTGGGTTTTGGATTAAGGTGGTGATGTAGATCAAGTTGGTATGGATTTGTTGATTGAATTGGAGATTTGAAACCGTGAGGGTGATAATTGATGTTAGAAGGGTTGTGTGTTGAGTGGAGGTGGGCTTTGTCAAGCTCCTAATGGCTTTAAATCGGCACCAAACAAATCCCTCTCTGGATCGTTTGGATTAATGTTTTGATTAGTTTTGTTGTGAGTTTATGGTTGGAATTGAACATGGAGGATGTGGGGTAAGGTGTTGAGGGTTGTGTGTTGAGTGGAGGTGGCTCAGTGGTGCCGAGCGATACCTGTGGAAGCTCTGAGAGAGCTTTAATGGCGTCGGTCGTTTTTTTTCAGTATAACAGAATGGTGGATTGTTGATATGGGTAGCTAGGGTTTTTCTCCCTGAACCAAACCGCTGGGTTTGTTTTACTAATGGGTGGCCGGTGGTGGCTACATCGGTGGTGGAGGCGCTGATGGAGAGTTTATGAAGAAGGAGATGAACAGTGACCACGATTTGGGCTTGGGCCAAATCGTGGTGGGCTATATGTTTTTGTTTGTTTTTTTTATTTTTAGACTATGGGCTTTTGGGTTTTTGGATTTTAGGCTAGGTTGACCAATATTGACTGTTGACCAGAGTTGACCGTTGACTTTGACCAGAGTTGACTGTTGACTTTGACTAGGGTTGACTTTGACCAGTTGACCCGAAAATTTGACTTTTTCCTAAAATTATGATTCGGTCTATTAGAATAAGTCTAGGACTATTAGCATGTTTGACTTAGGCTAGGACCTTTATAAATATACTTGTGTACGTGTATTTACTGCTTTGTGATTTTTCAGTCTTTTGCGATACACAACGTTATGACACTTATACATTCATGAAATTAATAACGCATAAACCAAAATTAATTGAATCAAGATTTTCCTACGTTCTCTGAAATAATATATACAATAAAATACAATAATGCGTAAACAAAACTTACCGCACCCTTTTAGAACTCTCCACGCCTCAAGTTTTAGAATTGAGTTTATGACTGATGAAGTCATATGTAGGTGGGCATTTATTGAATGTGTCATAAATGGCCCGTTAGTGTTATATAAGGGTATTCATTGAATGTGCCATGAATGACCCGGGTATTCATTGAATGTGCCATGAATGACCGATTGTAGTTGACCGCCCCTAAAGAGGAACTAAGGTATTCGCCCATGGGTTAGTTGTATTCCTTGAATGTGCGGGAATGTAGGATTGGGTATTCCTGAATGTGGCGGGAATGACCCGGGCATTCATTGAATGTGCCATGAATGGCCCGTTAGTGATATGATAGGTATTCATTGAATGTGCCATGAATGACACGAAGTTTTGTGCCCAAAGAGGTCGTGGAAATATGTGTATGAAAGCCCAGAGATGGCTATGATATTGTGGTATTCGGTGGGAGAGAGGCACACAGGAATGTGTTATTTGGCAAATGTGTGGAGTGCAAATCGTGGAGTAGGTACTAAAGGGTGGGTGTACAAGAAAAGTAATCGAGTAATTGACAAGAGAAATTGATTTGTTTATACGAGCGTGCTTGGGTTTACCTTTGAATACATATAGAATATCTACATCTGTTATATATACAAGTTCTAACTTTCTTTTGCAGGAGGGTAGGACTTAATAATATTTTGTGTAGGGACGCGGTCCTACCCTTATACAACGGCGGATATCGGTAAGTGTAATTCAATTATTTAGATATTAAAAGGAGTTATTAGAATGAGTTAATACAATGGAAGTTAATAAAATGAAAGTTTTGCTTGGGAAGAAACTATGCCGATTGAGATGACGAAACTAACTGTCTTCCAAGCTAAGAATGATTAGGTTATGATAGATTTAAAGTGTTAGTTGAATAAGTAAAGTATGAAATGATTATATGTATTTAGTCTACTCATACCAGCAAATTCAATTTGCTGACCCATGTTTGCTTTGTTTTGGCAACGTGGGTGTGTTCTTGGGAACATAGGTGGAAGGCAAATGGAACCGCGGGTGATTGGGATTCGCGGCCTGGAGCGGTCCGTTAGTTTTCTTTTAGGTTTGATTTCTTTGTTGGAAGAATGTAATAACATAGTTTATTTTTTTCATGGCATGAGGACATGGTAGTGATGAACTTTATTTGGAGAGTTGTTTGATGTTTTATTTGAAAGGATGTTATCTTAATAAAGAGATTTCGGATAATTATTGGGATTATTTTATTTTAAGTTGTTTCTTTTATGACATGGCTATTAGGGTTTGTATGTGTAGTATTCTCCGTCATAGTCTGGGTTTTTAAACAAGTGAACCTAGTGATGTTTGAGATAATTATATTTCAAATATTCACTTTGTTATTGTTTAGAAATTCGGGCTGTGACATTTTTGGTGGTGATTCCCAATTTACAGATGTGGGAACCTTTGTGATATTGGTAATCACTCTATGATTTGTAGGATCAGAGAAGAAGTTAACAATTATTTTTGATATTCTAAATAAGGATGGAATAGTTTTATTGTGAAACACAGTACACCTATCTCTCCAAATATTAGAATACAAAAGCAAACAAAATTTTGTCCAAGTCTCATTGTGGATCAGCCAGTCTGTAGGTGGATTAAACCATAAACTTATCCATTCTTTAACTTGAAGCTGCCTAAAATTCTCAAGTCTGATTAGCCAAGGGGTTTGGTACCAAAGAGCCCTAGTAAAATCACATTCTAAAAGAAGATGATGTATACTTTCAATTTTAGAGCCACATAGCATACAACTCTTGTCAGGTATATAAATAATAGTAGCCAAATGATCTCTAGTTGGAACAACATTATTGTATAGCTTCCATGCTAGTAAAGTCTGCCTTGGTGAATATTTGTTAATCCAAAAAGACAGGTAAAGAGATTGAATTGAGGGTGTCAGAGAGTAGTGTGTACTTAGATTATTATACATAGATTTAACAGAGTGAATCCCTTTTTTTGTTAAGTTCCAGTGCAAAGAGTCTTGCAGATTAGTATCAGACAAGTGACTACAAAGAATATTTCTAACTATACCAGGATCAAATAATGAGTTTAGGATCTCAATATTCCATGATCTAGAATCATTATCAATCAGTTGAGAAATAGTAGAGTAAGAGTTATTAACATAAATAGAAGGTGGAACTTTACCCAGGTGAATGTTTGGTATCCAAGCATCATTCCAAACATTAATATTGGAACCTGTACCCACAAGCCAAATTGAGTTTCTAATGATGAGAGGTAGTATATGTATCATACCTTTCCAAAACCATGATGAGTCCTTGTTTTTATTTTCTTGAGGAAGTGAAGTATGTGGGAAGTACTTAGCTTTGAGCTGTGATGCTATCAAAGAGTTTGGATTAGTAATCATGTGCCATAAAATACGAGAAAGATGTGCTTTATTATTAAGATGAGTGTCTCTAATACCCAACCCACCAGATCTTTTGGATTTACAAATGAAAGACCAACTTTTCAGGTACATAATTTTGGATTTGTCTTGATTTATCCCCCACCATAAATCTCTTTGAAGAACATTTATTTTATCAGTAACAGAAATAGGAATGAGAAATGTACTAGAAATGTACTCATATGATACACAGGGATGGCAGTCAAGATAGATTTTTATTAACACTGTTCTTGCAGCTTGTGAAAGCAGTTTACACTTCCATCCTGCAATACGAGCATTTACCTTGGTGATTAATTCAGCAAAAATCTCTGATTTAGGTTGTCCTAAGAATAGTTTAGAACCCAGATATTTTTCTCCCACCTCAATTTTTTTCATGTTTAAACATTTTTGAATCATAGCAGCATGATTACCTTCCAGATTTTTGCTGAAGTGAATACCAGACTTATTAAAATTGATTTCTTGGCCTATTATGGCGCAGAATTCATTTAATACGTCTAGTATAGTATTTGCTTCCTCCATGTTAGCTCTGCCAAAAATAAAAGCATCGTCTGCAAACATAAGATGTGCTATAGGAGCACTATGATTTGAAATCTTGATTCCATGCAGTTTGTTCTCATTGGTTTTTTTTTTTCAATTAATCTAGAGAGTACTTCCATGCAAATGATGAAAAGTAGTGGAGAAAGGGGGTCTCCCTGCCTAAGACCTTTATTTGAGGTGAAGTGACCATTAGGGGTACCATTGACAATGACAGAAAAGTGTGCAGATGAAATGCACTGGTTAATGAGAGAGATAAAGTGTTGATTAACCCCCAGAGAACTTAAAATATCTAGTAAAGATTCCCAGTTAATCCTATCAAAAGCCGTAGACATATCTAATTTTATAGCCATCAGGCCAGAAGAGCCTTTTTTTTTCTTTTCATGGTATGGATAATCTCGTGAGCAAGAATCACATTGTCAGAAATCTATCTTCTAGTAACAAAAGCACTTTGATAAGGAGATATAGAGGGGAACAGAATAGATTTAAGCCTATTAGCTAGAGTTTTCGAGATAAGCTTATAAGAAATGTTACATAGACTTATAGGCCTAAAATCAGTACAATTTTCTGGGTTTTGGATTTTGGGAATTAAAGCAATGTTTGTGTGATTAATGATATCCAGAGAATGTACAGTGGAGAAGACATTTGACACCATGTGGAAGATGTCATCACCTATAATATCCTATGAAGAGTGATAGAAAATAGTAGGGAAACCATCAAGTCCAGGTGACTTGAGGGCTCCCATACTAAACATGACTGCTTTTACCTCTTCCTTAGTAATTGGTCTTGTGATATCCTCGTTTTTCTCTTGAGTAATGATTAAAGGAAACAGAGATGAGATATTATTTGTGTTAGCCAGAAAGGGAACATTGAGAAAAGTTTTAAAGTGTTTTACAAAAGCTTCACTTATGAGTCTCCACAAATCTTGTTCAGTTTTTAACCAATCAATCCTGTTATATTTCATATGTCTCAAAGTCTTTATGTGAAAGTACTTTGTGTTTCTATCACCCTCCTTTATATCAGAATCTCTAGATTTTTGCTTCCAAATCTTTTCCTCACAGTCAAGCAGAGAGTCAAGAAGAGTTAAAGTGTTATGCTCTAAAAGAACATTTTCTTTAGTTAGAATCTTCCCTTGAATAGATTCTAGTTCCTGCTTTAAGACTTTTATTTGGTTAAAAATATTTCCAAAGGTGGTTCTATTCCAGTATTTTAGAGCTTTTTTTGTAGAAGCCAGATGATTTTTAATAGGAAGCACAATTGAGTTTGAAAAGAGATTCAGGTTGCTAGTATTCTAGGAATTATTAACCACAGATTTGTAATCTTGATGATTGATCCACATGGATTGAAACTTGAATGGGACAGGAGATGAGTGTGGTGGAGGTTGAGAGTTGAGTAAGAGAGGGCAATGGTCAGAGCCTATAGCTACTTTGTGAGATAAAACAGCCTCAGGGAATAAAAATAACCATTCAGAATTTACTAGTGCTCTATCCAACCTTTTCTGGATATTATCTGGAGCAGTTATCTTATTAGACCAAGTGTATGGATAGCCTTTATAATCTAAATCAATAAACCCTTGAGTATTTATGATATCATGAGCAGGTTCACCATCATTATATTCATAAGGTTTCCCTCCTAACACTTCAGAGGAAGAGAGAATGTCATTTAGATCACCAATAACCAAGATTGGGCAGTTATGATTTGAAAGTTTTCTAACAGGGTCCCAACTTTGACTCCTAAGAGGTTTATAAGGGCTACCATAAAAGAAACATGATATCCATCTATGTCTTGTACCTCTATTTAGTTATGAGGTGATAGAGTTTGTCGTTGAGTCAAGAATTATAAGATTGACTCCTTCCTTCCAAAGAAGGCACATACCTCCAGCTAAATGAACAGGTGGTATAATGAAATGGTATGAGTAATTGCACTGATGGATGAGGGAATTGATGGTAGTGATTGAAGCTTTAGTTTTAGAAAGGAACACAATATCAGGATTATTTACAGAGATAAGATCATGTAAGTGTCTCATAGTGGAAGCATTTCCACACCCTCTATAATTCCAGGAAAGTGCCTTCATATATTAACTACTGGTGACTGATCTGGTTCAGTCACAAACCCATTTGAGGCAAGGGGAGCTAAGCAGCAACAATGATAGTATTTAATACATCTACTCTTCATGTTTTTAAAAACCCATGTGAAACAATCTCGGCCATCATAACAGAAGCAGGTAAGTTGCATATAGAGGAGATTGTTATTTATAGACATGACAAACTCAGAGATGACAGAGTGAGACCAATTTTTAGACAAGTGAATATATTGGATATTTAACATGGATTTTTGACGCATAATACTTTTATAACAAGCAAGACATATATATTCATTTTTAAAACCAGGTAGACTTCTATAAGCACATTTTAAACCAATATGAACAAACTGGATATAAAATTTAAGAATTGGAGAATTGGGGGACAGAGGAACCTAGGATTGAGGTGAAGATCCGGAGCCAGAGCCAATTTCCCATGTATGCAAGTTTGATGGATCTTCATGATGATATGACAGTACTGCTACTGATCACTATCATCATGTTGATCACTCATTTGTATTGCCATATTTCCTCCCATTCAGCATGATGATAGTGATTAGCAGCAGTACTGTCAACTAATAGATGTGTGGTTTCATCTGAGAATTGGTTGTTTTGATCCCAACCATGTTCATTCCAGAGAGATTTGATCACCAAACCCCGTGCTAGAAGGAGTTGTGTCACATTTGGGCTGTGAATTATATCAAGGATAGCCTCATTTGAAGGAACCGAATTTGATGGATTTGTGGTTGGTGTTGGTGTAAAATTTTCTTTTTCTCCCATTGGAATTGTGACATTTGGCTGTATGAGTTGGATGACATTTTGATTTGTTGAGATTGGATTTAATGGTGGGGGGAGAGGGATGTACAAATTTTCAGCCTCTAGATCAGGTGTTTTGATTGGTGTTGGGTCAGTAATGAAAACCTTTGATTGTCTTTTCTTTAGAGGACGTGAATCCTTTGACTCAAGCAATATTTTTATTCTTTTGAGGATAGTTTCAGTTAGTTTCGATGAAGCTGATGCTGGTTTTGGTGGTCTTGGGGGTTTGGGATAATTCTGTGAAGTCGGTGATTTTGATAGGTTTTGGGTTAGTTTGGTAGGAAGCGGAGAAAAGTGTGGTTTTGTTTGGGTTGGATTTTGGTAAAGGTTGGGCTTTCTTTTTATGGCCTTTGGTTTAAAGACTTTGATTGGTTTGGGACTTGATAATGGATCACACCAAATCTCCATCCCTTCTAAGCCCAGTTCCTTGATATCCGGTTTTTCAATTGGTTCATCTATTTCTATGATTTGCACCGTTTTTTCTTTCCTTAGAGCCACCGCAACTTTTTCGATAGTTGTCACACGATCTACACATGGTAAATCCACAGTTCCCTCAAATCTACTCTGATGATGCCTTATTTTATCTGAATTCATGTTACTTGTTATCTATGGTAGTACTTGTGGAATGATTTCTTTTCCCGAATAAGTGGCATGTTGTTGGAAATCTGTCCCGATTGCCGTGATCCGAAGGAGTTCGGTCACTGTTGGTGGTGCTTCATTACACATGGATGTATCATGGGTGAGTCGAAAACATTTTTTGTAAGAGTGGAAAGGAACACCTGAGTATTCAAATCCAACCCATGTTGGTCCCATATATAGAGTTTCAGTCATTGTTCCTTGACTGAGTGGCCTATGAAGATCCACCTCTACTTTTGCTCTATACCCAGCTGCCATTCTTGGTGCGTTTTCTGCTGGATCAACCTCTCGAAAGATACATGCCGCAGCAGCTAGGAGCTTTATCACTTCAGGTGATTGATGCTCTAATTGTAACCCAATAAAGGTGATCCAAAAGAGGGTTGTGTCAAAAGCAATATGTTGTGGTGAGAGATGGAGGGAAAATTTCTTGAGTACTAGAAGATACCCCATAATCTGCCATGGTTCATTCTTAAGGATTTTATTTTTATCAATCTCATTCTCAAAAGTGATAATGAAGAAGTTTCCTTGTATTACAACTATATGTAACTTCTGTTTTAGGTTCCATTTTGCCCTTAAAGCCCTCATCACTTCATTTGGATCTAGCTGGGTATCGGTGAAGAGTTTTCTGATCAAAGAAGTTTTCCATTTTATACTAGTTTGGAGCATCAGATCTCTTGGGATTTTTATCAGTGGATTTGGTTCTCTGGAGTTTATTAGATGAGCTTGTGCAAGAACATGGATGATGTTCTCCATGAGAGGTTTTGGGATTGAATTTTGGGTGATATATAGTCGGTGATTTTTTTTTGTTTTTGGTGAAATGGTGTATGTATTTTTGGTTGGCCTGGTGGTTTTGTCAGTTGATTGGAGAGAAGGAGATGTACTCTTATGATATTTAAAGTTTCAATGCTTCTGAAGTAGGGTGGTCGTGGTATCTGCATAGGCATATAGGTAGTCAGTCTCATAGTCAGGTGTAGTTCTATCTGTAGGGATATCTGCCCAGATCTGCTCCAGTTATTCTCGAAGATCCATCAAACTTTCATAGAGTAGAAACTGTATCCAGCCATAAGACATAAAAAATGTTAGTGTGAAAACCCAAAAATCAAGAAACCGAAACCTAGAGTACAGATTGCTCAGATAGTAGGTTGTTAGCTTGGAAACAAGAGAAGACCTACCAAATAGCAGCAGAAAAGAAGGATAAAGAAATTTTGAATGTACTGAAAAACAAGATTTTGACTCAGAGGATATAAAAGAGTGCCATTGCACACTGTGGGTTTCAATGACTTCCCTTCTTGAGACAATGGACAAGATTGTTTCAAATGAAGGCTTGATTCCTTCGTCAGATTTGGCTGCAAGAACATCTTTTTTTCCCCCTCATATTCCCGATCTTCTTTGTGTAGTACTATCCAGTATTCTTCCTCCCTCCATTCCATACCATTTTTCCCGGTTCTTTGTTTGTTCTTATGTAACTCCTTACCTCCCTGTACGAGGGATTCCAAAAATATGTTTAAACTAGGCTCTAATGGATTCAGTTTAGATTCAGGTTAGATTGTCTACTTTCACATTCATTTTGTTTTCATCTTTTGCAGGTATTTCTTTCATAAAGTGAGTTGTCTTGAATTGAACTATGGTGTAAAAAAGAATGTGTCTTGGTCTCTCTTCACAAATTCTCTTTTTGCGATCTCTTATGAAACACATACGCATTTCTAGGTGGGTTGTGTCCGCGTAAAAAATGTGGTCAATTAAACAAGACACAAGTCAAGATGTGGTCAACATGGTCAAAAAGGAAAAAATAAAGCAAAATAATGTAAAAAACTTAAATTTTTTCGATTCTTTTTTTGTTGAGACTTGCATGCTTTTAAAGTTTAATTAAGAAATATTTAGCTCAATTTTGTGACTATTTATCTTAAATAGTTTTGAATTTATGCATTATGATACATTTAAATTAGTTTTTTTACTGTTTAATTGACATAAAATAAAATTACAATTATTAATTAATTTCTATGTCTTCTGCTGCGTTCGCGTCTTACTATTTTTTAGATATAACCGAGTCACCACGTCTGTGTCTGCGTCCTACAATCAACATATCAGATCTCTCATTTTTAAAGAGCTTTAATTTTTCTGCAAAAACTCTCCTCATCATGCCCTCTCTCTCCCCAAAAAATAAAAAAAAACACTAATCTCTATTCTTACTCTCTTCATTTCTACAATTCTACATGCGAGTCTTGTGAGTTATGATGATTTTCTATTTCTTTTATTTTGGTCTCCTACTCTTTCTAATCTATTGCACTTCTACGTCCTATTTACTTTTTACTTTTTCAATTTTTTTACGGAACGGCATCACTCACCTTTCAATTAGTTTTAGAAAATAAAATTAACATTATTCAGAATGGCTACAAAACGGTTAGTATTTGATTTAGTTTGCAAGTTTAATCCATTCCGTTAATTAAGTTGAGACGTTGAGTAGTAAGCTGAAGTCTCTCAAACTCAAACTCACTAAGTCACTAGTATATGAGAAAAGGACACGCACGTTTGTTGTTTAACGGATTGTGATTTAGAGGTTACTGCCATGTTTCGAAATAATATTCCTAAAACCAAAACAAGACATCAAAAAGGGCATTTGGTCTAGTGGTATGATTCTTGCTTAGGGTGCAAGAGGTCCCGAGTTCAATTCTCGGAATGCCCCGTTTTGTTCAAGCAACCATTTCGCTACAATTTTCATGAATAAACAATAAACCACGTTACGTCTCTCTTCCTCCAGGTTTTCCTTGGAGCTTATGTTAGTAATCATTTTTTATTTTTGCTAGGTTTGATAATCATGAAATGTTTGATTAAATGTGTTTATGTTTCGATTTTGAGGGGTTATCAAACATCTCTGAATTTAGTGATTTAATTCACATTAGCTTGTCAAGATTGGGATAATATGCTATTTCATTTATATTTTGCACAACGTGATTTATTGTCAGCCAAGTATTATCTTACTATATTAGAAAAATATAGGGTAAGAGAAATAGTGTTTTGGTGTCACATTTGTGTCCGTCACAGAGACAAAATGGTAATTATCTGATTTTCAAAGATTTAAAAAAACCAAAACTAATAACATAATGGTAAATATTTGAATGTTTAAGTCTTAAAGATAAAAACGGTGGGCCAAGCATAATAGTGTCCACGCATTATTTTATTTTATTTTATTTTGTTTATTTTATCTCTTTTGTGGACCCTACTAAAATAAAATAATTAAAAAATATATAAAAAAAAAAAAAACGGTATTTTTTTTCTCTCTCCAACTGTAGGCCCCACTTATTCTAAATATTTTTTGCTATGGTTAAATTGTCTTTTTATTCAGTTTGATGACGTTTTGATTTTGTGTGTTTTTGGACAACAGAAAATGGTAGGTGTTGAAAGGCTTCACACAAGACGTCAGCAATAGATGCCTAAGAATGAATAATGGCAACATACCTGTACAATTAGGGATAGAAATTGCATTTACATTTTTCCTAATATTTTTTTTTTTTTTTTTTTTTTTTTGCATGTTAGAGATGTTGGGTGTAATGTGACTGCAAGGAAAATATTTTGTCTCAGAGTCACTTAGTAAACATGTGTACAAAGACTAATATGTGTCACAATACAATGTGTTTAATCAATTGAAGGAAGTGATTATTAGTTAAGACATATTAAAGAGATGACACAGGAAAGACAGTATATTGTATATATTTATCACTGTGTCAAGTGCCCATTTATTTGGATGGTTTAGAATGAACTAATCCATTACTATGACCTCATTGTTGAAATTTGTTGATTAACCACTGGATCACGTCAATTCTTTTATTTGTTGTTTCTGACTCGCTTAGTTGAGTAGTAGTGGTAGCATCCAACTCAGCTTGCAGGTGTGCGACTGATTGGAATGCTTATTGCCCCCAAATAGATCATAAATGCTATCCTCCACCAGTACCCATGTGCTCCTAGAACTTACCCGACCTAATCTATAGAGAGAATCTAACTCATATACCCAAATATGCTCTAACGGTCTGACCTACCACCAAACAGTTCATACACTTAATCCGTTGAGATAGAGGTCCTTGGAATGTGTTGTGTTGACTAACACTAGAAATCTCTAGCGATGCTCAATGCATTATTTACTAAGTTTCCCATATATTGTACGACAAACCAACAATACTTTTTCTTTTTCGTTGGGGGGTATTACACGGATAACTTTGTGGATAACAAGCATGCTTATGTATGATTTCGCCTAAATTCAGTCTTTTAGGGTGCTTCCATTGTTTTTCACCATGTAAGGACCATACAGTATAAGTTAGATCAAAACCATTTTGAATGCCTTTGGACTTCGTCAAACAACAATCTTTTCCCGTTCCGACATTATACAAGGACAAGGACATGAACCCTTCATATCTTTTTTATGCCAAATCAATAAAATTATCCACCCTTTGTCTATAGATGGTGCTCACTCGGTTTGGTTCATGAATCCACTCTTTCTGAATTGGCCGTGACATTCTACCCTTATGTAGGTACAATGATAAGAAAGAAAAAAGAAAGGTAACTCTAGAGTTAGTTAGTTTGAACTTTGAAGAAATCATAAATTTGAGAACATGCTCCCTCCTTCTCAAAGAGTTTATTCATGGAAAAAGGTAGGTGAACTTCTTCTCATACTTTAGATTCCTATGTTGCGCTGCCCTTCACTCGTACTTTAGATTCCGATGTTGCTACAATTTATCCTTTTCCAAAGTTTATTACACTTCGTCATATGTTTTCTTCAATATTGAAAGTCCTGCTTTGTTACATGAACTTAACCACTTAACCATTTAATTATTTAAAGATAGGGTCACGAAACGGTTGCCATTTGTTCTCAAGATCAACGCGTCTGGATTTACGAATCTTATTATTGCGTTTGGATTTCCCGGTCTTCTTACTACCAAGCGTTTAAAGAATTTTGATTTATTTCTCAGATGCGCACTGCCGCTTCACCGAAAGGGAATCATCAACGGGTACACATCTCTCTCTATTATTTTTTTCTTTTTCCTTATTGTGGTATTGCGAATTTGATCACAAGAAGATGTGCTTATTTATTATTTACTCAATTTTGAAAATCAAAGTTCTCTTGCAGTAGGGTTCACCATTCAGTTTATTTGCTTCCACCTAGAGTGTTATTTTATTCTGCTCATCAATATTTTTGCATCCTGATTAATTGTGAAGCGCGATGGTTGAATATCACAATTGTTGACCCTAGGTATGACCCACTTCAGATAATCCTAATATTTCATTGCTTATTGTTATTCGTTTAATTCTTGGCGTAAACCAAATAATTATTGACTCATCAAATGATTACTCATAAGTTATTAAGTTATATAATAATGCATTCTTGTGTTACTGGTCCAAAGCCCAAATAAAAGAGGATGGAAAGAGTTATACTGTGATGTTGCATAAGGTAGAATATTACTTTTCCACCGCAGCTTGACGAGGTCTACCAACTCAGGCAAATATACCCTTTTATAGGTGTTTAGTAATTGTTAGAATAAACCAACTCAAATTATATGCTCTGTCAAATCGCGTGTCAAGAGATAAATGAAGCTAAATGCTCTGTCAAGAGAGGGGCATTCAGTCTGCCTGTGGATTGTCGTCTGCATTGTGCTTAAATGACACAATTTGTAAATGAATGCACACTTCGCTGCAATCTATTATAGCTACATTATGACACAATTTGTAAGGATTTTAAATCAGGAACATTTTCTTAGCATCCCTTTAACAAATAAAACAATACATCACGTGATGTATATTTTTTTTTTTTACTTTCTCTATTTTTTGACTTGGAGAGCATTTATATTTCATTGTACAATGGACTGAACTGTAAATAACTAAATATATTAATAAGGTGATATGTTGTTGATACATTGCATGATATTAGAGCTGATTAAAGTGATATGTTACGCCGAAAATGGTTTTTCCATAGAACCATATATTGGTTTTTCCATAGAACCATATATTGATATTCAGATTCAGCCATCTGAAGTCTCATTGTTTCTTTTGGGATGTCGCCTTCTACAACAGTTTGTGGTTGACATGTGTGTCATATTTTAGACAATGAAGATGAGATTTTATCGGGATAATCAGCAAACTATTAGGTCCGAGTTGTACCAAGACATTCAAGATGCACTAAACTTTGGGGAGACATGCAGGTACCTTATATTTTCGAGCATATCTCCACATATTCTAGCTGCACATTGGCATTCTCCATTTGATATTGTCTATCTATAATATGATTCAAATTGATGGTAGAGCTTGAGTACAAAGTTTATCCTGTTGTTATCACCATTTTCACTAGATGTGGACGTGTATTGGCTCATTAGATACTACAGTTTAGTGTTGTAGAACTTGCATTTAGCTGAAAATATTTGTTTTATGAGTTCCCAAAGTCATCCCCATATTGCGCTACCACTGGAAATTTCCTAGCAGTTAAATTTCATGAATAGACAAACATTGGAATTTCATGAATAGACAGACATTGGAATTTCTGTTAGGCAGTTTGTTCAGTAGAATGAACATGATCTTTTCATTCTCTTTCAGAAAAAATATCGCCTAATAACCAAGCCGTCTCAGGTGATATCTTTTTTGCCTTAGGAGTAATGGATCCTCCGCTACTAACGTTATGGATTGTCATAATTTTCTTCGGCGACAGTAAGTTCTGTCTCACAATTTCAATTTGGTTTCTTATTTAGGAGTTTGATAATTTATGCGCGCTTTTGTAAATATTAATGACGGCGGCATGCACACTTTTTCAGCTGCAAGAGCCTTTTCGAATTTTCACAAGAAGGTGAGATAGCACATTAAGTAGTACAATTTAGTAGCACAGAACGTGCTTTATGTAGAAAATGATAGATTACGGAGTTCCCAAAGTCATCCTAACAACGTGCTTCCCTCGGAAACTTCCTAGCGATAAATGTTGAGAATAGTCAGTGGACTTATTACCGAAAACCTTAACGGTTTGTGATTTCTAATAAGCAATTGGTTACTAGAATATCTGTGATTCCTAATAAGATAAATAGCTTATTAACCAAGCCGTAAAATTGTCTCTGGTGGTTTCTTATTCAGGAGTCTAATAATTTCTGTGCGCTTCTGTAAATATTCATGATTGTGGTTTGCATACTGTTTCACATACAACGGTCTTTTAAAACTTTTACAAGATGATGGCTCGAAGAAGAAATACTGTTGTGGATAAGTTTCTGCTAAGATGAAAAGAGAGAAGCGCATAAGATTTTCCTCTCAGGAACTAACGACTGCTACTAACAATTTTGCTAACGTTTTGGGTGAAGGTGGGTTTGGTGCACTTTATAAAGGAATTTTATAGATAATGAAGCTCCAGTAGCAATGAAGATTCTGAATGGGAGTTCTGACAAGAGAATTGAAGACCAGTTTATGGAAGAAGTGGGTACCATTGGAAGAACCCATCACTTCATTCTGGTTCGACTCTTTCGTTTCTGCTTTGAAAGCTGTGTTTTGCAAGCATGGATTTATGGATAAAGCCTCCAAGGTATTCAAGGAAGGGGACTATGATGTCTGCAAACCGAATGCCATAACTCATCATCGTTTCACATGAAGTGGGGTAAATGGATGAAGCCTTGATAACATGGAGGGTGGGGATGGATCAGAAAATTACAACGACCGTTAACATGCTAATAGATCTACACGACAGTCTTCACTCATATCTATAATAGTTTAATTGTTTCCTATTTAGGAGTGATGCAGAGACTGAAGAAAATGTATGTTTCTGATCCGTAGCAAGCAAGGGTATGTCAGATCATGTATAAGACTTTGATAGAGTTCATGTCAATGCCGAAATCGTTGCTCGAGAGCTCCTGAGGAAAATGCTTCTTGGAGTATCGAGCCATTTACTACATGAAACTAGTACAGTAGTTTTGGAGTTTTACAAAATCGAGTTACCTGCTTATGATAGAGAAAACACCCAGCAAGGCTTGAAAATTGAAGATTGTAGTTTTACAAAATCGAGATACCTGCTTATGATAGAAAAAACACCCAGCAAGGCTTGAAAATTGAAGATTAGTTACCTAATTTGTTACACATTGCCCCTATTATATCTATGTTGATAATATATTACTACTTCCACAGGACGTGAATCTTATATCTATTTTTTCTTCTTCTCTTACAAACACGTTACTCGATGCATTCTTAAGAAATTCTTCACCAGATTTTGCATATAACAAAGCTATGTACCATAAATATTTTTGCAAGTAGAACGTCTAACAAAAAAATTGAAATCGAATAGTGGGATCTTGTAGCAAATTAATAGTATAATTCAATTTTCATTTTGTCTATCACGTCGCACGTGCCATTTTGCTAGTTTTCTTATAATGAACTTTTCATGCCATAACTTAACGTTAAAAATTCTTCAATTTAAAGTAATTGAGAATTTGAGACGCCTATCAAAAAATCTTCAATTTTAAATAAATTTGAGCCCAAACCACCCTATGCTTTTGGTTTGAAAAATAACATTCACCCACATAAAGTCAGTATGTATCAATATTACAAGTTTCAACGTTAAAATAATAGGCAAATAAAGTATGTGAGGAATGGAAGCATTTCCCAAAAACCGTATGATTCACTTGTTTGCCCACACGGCCACAATGGAGGACAGTATAGAAATATTAAGAAGAAAAGGGAGAAAAAAAAAAAATGATTTTCATACAATGAGACTCTGTAGTGCAAAAGGACTTTTAAACTTTGGAATGGAAGGAATTTCTTTTTTCCGCCTCTCCTGTGAATCAAGAATGGCTTGCGAGTTATGACTGACGTTCAGGTCATTTACTCTGGCTCTCGGAAGTCGGAATGCAGAGCATAAGTCTCTTCAACAAATCAATACCACATAGCCGCTGATCCCTAAAATTGCCATGTCAATTATGTTGTAGCTTCTGGACGTGTACTCAGTATCGAAAGTGAGCCCTCAACTACATTACCAGCAATCTTCCACTTGGTGTCAATGCCAAGATAGTTTGTCAAGACTTTCTTCATTCCATTCGCATGATGAGGAAGCTTGGAGTTATTGAGGAATGAGCCAAAAGGCGGTGCAGGAGTGAAGCTTGGGTTAGTGAACTTGCTCCACATTGAGTGCCTGAGACAGGCACTGGATACGGAGTTGAAACCTTGTTGTGATCAATCACACTGACGGTAGAAGCTGATACAAATTGATCGGAATGCTTGGTCAAGTCGTCCACATAAAGCACATCATCAATCCGGGTAACAATGTTAAGAGGCCAGGCTCTCCAAAACTCTAGAGTAGCTCTCGAGAATAGATTTTCCAACATCCAGGAATAACAACTCAATAAAATCAGTTGAACCGACACTAATGCCAAAATGATCTTGGACGTAATTATTGAATTTTTTGACAGCCGCCTTTTTATGCTCAACCCAAGTATAAACAGTTCCATGTTCTAGTGCAAGATGTTGTGATTAAGCAACATATAAAAGAGAGGACATACACATTGTTAAATTGGATCTTGCTCATATCTAAAGCTGTCTGTGGGAGACCAGGGAATCGCTGCTTCAGGCAAAGCAAGAGGCTTTCTGCTCTGTCAGCAAGCAGTCCCCTCTTATCTACATCAACCATCATTTCCTTGACCATCCCCCAGGATGATTTTGAACTGGAGCGGTTCATATTTGGGTTTGCTCTTTGACACCATACATACATTGAGGCTTCAACACGGTTAGCGATCTCTAAAACCTGGTGTTCTGAGGACAAAGCAAAGCAATCAAGAAGACATTCAGGGGAGAACTGATCGGATGTTATATAACGGTGCATGACATCACCTAAACTTGCTCTTCCATTCTGAAACCAAATAAGCAAAAAGACATTCCCTTGTCAGTTCCTATTTGTTTCCTCAATAATGTAAAACACTAAAACTGAAGAATCTATTACTATATTTGTGCCACATAGTTATACCTTAGGAAGAGAATCCAAGTAGGATTCAGGCACTTCCATATCACCCAAAACAATGGTGTTGATAGCCATGGATTTGATTTGTACATTCTTGTTTGTGTTGCAAGTGCTTTCCCGAATCATCATGGAGACCACAAGGAGGGACACAAGGTACAGGAAGCCACCATTTCTCCTCTTGGCGCTGGACTGGTCTACGAAATGAGGCTGAGCCATCGCCTTCAGGAGCTAAAAATCCCTTGGGGTGTCGCTAAAACTCTCTAATGTTTCCTGTCAGAAGTAGAAGCTCCATTAGTAGCATAACCGTTGAACTTGAACCAAGGTTTGGGAGTCATGCGAATCATTCCACTTACAAGATGCATGTGGTCTAGTTTACACAGAGCAGGTAGATTGATATAAAGATCACGATGTAGATTGATATAAAGATCAGATCATGGTCTGCAGGTCATGACCTGAATAATAGAATATGAAACAATCTTTAAAATAATTTCATACACAGTATTGATTTACATGTTAATATGCCTTCACATTAGTGAAATGATTTATATACTACCAAGGAAATTTACAAAAGTATAATTCTTAAAGCAATACGACGGCTACTATAGGTGTTCATTGTATAATTCTTAAAGCAATCGATCTAAAATTCTTAAAATGATAATCTTAGAAAATTTAACATAGCTCTACAAATTAGTATGATCACCTCAAGTTTGCTTCCATCAGAAAAGTTTGCCAAGAGGGTATTAGTTCCACAATATGATCACTAACACAAAGAAGCCATTCCATCTCTCTTCTCCACATTGATTTCTTCTCAGATGCTAAAGGCTCTAATCTCCAAAGTTGACCAAAAAGTGTAGCTAAAGGTTGTGTAATCACAAACAAACAAGAAAATCATTAAAATTAAGCTAACGCACAAACCACTGAGAAAAACAATCAAGCAGTTGGTGAGCAAGACACCATTACTCTACCAAACCAAGATAAAAATAAAATCATACCACAAGGTTAGTAATGGCATTCAAAATCGCCAAGGCCGTGCAAACGCCTTTCCCACACCCCGACATATCTTCTCCAAGTAACAATTTAGCAAACCTCTCTTTCATCATTGCAATCTCTACACAAACATTAAAGTCCAGAATTAAATTGCAGAACATAATAAGCAAAATTTCTGTCTAAAATAAAAGAAACACCAATTACTAGTACCTGAAACTTTAGAATTTTCTTTCTCATTTCTCTTATCTTCCAAATGTGACTTCTCTTCATCCTTATTGACATTTGAAACTACACAAATTTTCTTTTCAGGCGTCTCAATATTAGGCCAACTCAATGGTGAAGATGAAACTGAATCTTCTGAACTTTTCAAGCCATGTTCTTCATCTGTTGTATTCGTCGTTGTCGCCTCGGATGTTGAAATACCAGAACTAGTACTACAACTACTACTCTTACTACATTCTTCTACTTCCTTCACTTTCTTCACTTTCACTTACATCACCCCCTTCTTTTCTTTCTTCTACAACTACTACTCTTACTACATTCTTCTACAGTTGAATTTGAATCCATAAAAAACTCACTTTCTTCACTTTCACTTACATCACCCCCTTCTTTTCTTTCTTCTATCACTTCCACTTTCTCAATTACCAATCACTCCATTCCCACTTATTGACTTAAAACAACATTGTTCATACTCAAATACTTGTTTTTAGCTCAAAGGGGTTGATGAAATATATGTATAAAAAAACAAACAGTGTTTTAATGAAAGAAGTAGTTGAGCTTTCACTACTACTCTTACTTTTTCTAGTATACTACTGTTTTTTCTGTTAAAAAACACAAAGGTGTCTTGATCGAGTTAGTTGTTGTGCTTTAACTTTGTTAACATTGAGGACCTGTTTCAAACATTCTACTTGAAAAATTGATTAGCAGCCTCATCAAGTCATAATCAAGTGAGCGTATGCGAACGTTTAGAGTTGGCTTTATTTTGAGAGGGCGTAAAATGTGTCTTGGCTGCTGTCTATCTGTGCCCCCACCCCCTTAATGGTCTCTCCCTCTTCTCCACCCTTCATCTCCCTCCATCTTCCTTCTCTCATCTCCTGATCTTCTCTTCATCTTCCTCCTTCATCTTTCCCCCTCTCATCTCCTGCTCTTCTCTTCATCTTCCTCCTCTCATCTCCTCCCTTGCTACGCTCACGCCCCCACTGCTATGCAGTTATTCTAGTAACCTTGATTATATTTGTTAGCTTGCAATACACATTGAACGTTGCATGATGCAATCCGTTGCTGTGTTGCACAATTGCACCATCGCATTCCTGTCCACATGTTCTTTTTTCTAATACGGATTGCCTCTAAAGTCTAAACTAGAACTAAGAAGAAAGGGCACGAATTAAAGTTAATAAGCTAAAAAGGTGTGTCTGTCTGGTAGCTGTTCCTGCGTTGGAGATTCTGAAGCTAGAGAATCACACTCCCAAAATCTAGTTATACTGAAACACCTGAAAGGCTGGAATGCTCCTAAATTTTTAAAATTAAATCCCAGTCAGTTAAGCTATTAACACAGATGCACTTCGCGTCTTCACCAGATTAGCGGGTCTTATTCAAGAACCCATAATGGAGTGACACCATTGCAAGTCTTTTTAGCATTGTTCAACAATTTTATATACACTAAGCAAAATTGCAGTGTCCCATCTCTGGAATGCAATTTCCAACTATCGGAGTATACTTGTCATGACATCGCATTTATAAAAAGTTTTGAGTAGGAATGATAGTCTGATACACTGGTTGGCATATTAAAGCAAAAATGATCATGTTCTACAAACCTGACATTAAGAACTTTTGCGTTCGATGGGGCCTCTCTTTATTTCAGTTTAACCACCACTCCAGTTTTTCCCCCACACCCATTCAAAATAGAACAATGTCTTCTAACGGTTGCAAGTCATCTTTCAAATAAGAAGCCATTATAACAATGGAGAAACCTGAGGTATACCGTACATAGTTACCATGTGGATGGACTCACACAGTTGCTTAAACAGGGAAAACACCTACAACTCCTACAGGCCCATTTGTGCCATTTGTTTACTCTAACTTTTACTATCATCAAGGAGCACTAATTCCCTTGGACTAGAAGTTCGGTGGACGGTGGTTAGGACCAAAGAGTGGAGCCAACAAACTCAACCATAGCACATTCTTACTCCCTAAAATAAAGAAAAAGAGTACCAGGTTGGAGCTAATTATGAAATTTTTTGTGCTAATAGTAGCTCATCAGCTCATGTCAATTCAGAACTTGATTATTACAATAATATGTTGTGCAAAAGTTATGTACTTATCTGTGATTGCAAGGCAAGACAGGGAGGTGGTCCTGTGCTAAATGAACCCATGGGCAGGGACTACCGGACTAGGGTGCTGCATCTTACCACTCTTTTGAGGCCAAACGGCCAAGCTGTTTCAAGTTTCTTTTCCCCTCCTGCTAAAACCTAACTATACGCGTAACTTAAACTGCCTCTTTTGGTCTGTGGGGCACCAACAAAGCTAGTCAGCTACTTCCAAATCTAACATTGGAACCATATGGCATTTCGAGCATGTAGTAGGCCAAAAGAGTTCAGCATTCTCAACAACTTGTAAAACCAGAGAATTCAATTCAATTCAGTTGTATATTTTTTTGATTGTATTCTAAAGAGGTTACAATTGTTTATATAAAGATTGCTACAAATAGAAACAAAACAGTCGGTGGCTTGAGAAACACGGGGCACAGGGTGCTCCCTGTTTGTACTGGAGAAAGGCATAGGGTGCGCCCAAGCTACTGGACTTCGGTCATGCCTGAGGCGCGGGGTGCGCTCCATCATGCTAATATCTGAGCTCGGCCTGCGCTCTATACATAAAAAGCAATATACAGCTTTCTACACTCCCTCTCAAGTTGGTGCATAGATGTCAATCATGCCCAACTTGTCAACTGAGCTATCAAACACCTTATGAGATACACCTATAGTAAGAACATCACCTAATTGCTCCTCTGAGGTTACGAACGGAAAACGAATAACCTTCCTGTCAAGATTTTCTTTAATAAAATGACGATTAACCTCCACATGTTTTGTTCGATCATGCTGAACTGGATTATGTGTAATTTGAATGGCGGCTTGATTATCACAATGTAAATCCATAGGCTTTTGAAGCTTGAAGCCCAATTCCATCAAGACAGTACGGATCCACAATAATTCACATACTCCGCGTGCGGACCTCGAAATTCAGCCACGTGACTCGATCCGGCAACAACTTTCTGCTTCTTACTACGCCAAGTTACAAGATTTCCACCAACAAAAGTGAAATATCCTGATGTAGAACGTCTATCAGTTCTATCACCAGCCCAATCTGCATCTGTGTATCCTACAATATCCAACACATCATACTTTCCAAACAGTAAACCTTTGCCCGGTGCCTTCTTCAAATACTTTAAGATACGAGAGACTGCATCCATATGTTCTTCACTAGGACAATGCATAAACTGACTCACCACACTCACAGCATAAGCAATATCAGGTCTAGTAGGAGAGATAAATTAACCTTTCTACAAGACGATGATACCTTCTTTTATCAGTAGAAACTTGATCAGGATGAATGGCGAGTCCATAATTCATCTCAATGGGTGTCTCCATTGGTTTGCAATCCAACATTCCTGTTTCAGCAAACAAATCTAGGACATACTTTCTCTGTGATAGTGAAATCCCCTTTTCAGATCTTGCAATTTCAATGCCCAAAAAATACTTCAGTTGTCCTAGATTCTTCATTTCAAATTCTGCCGACAAATACTTCTGCAATTCATTTATTTCCTTCGGATCATCCCCTGTAACGATCATGTCATCAACATACACAATTAGAGCTTTAATCTTACCATCTTTGTGTTTGATAAACAAGGTATGGTCAGAATTACTCTGTTTGTACCCAAAAACTCTCATTGACTGTGTAAGTCTTCCAAACCAAGTTTTTGGAGACTGTTTCAAGCCATACAAAACCTTCTTCAGTTTACACACCTTCCCAACATCTTTGGGATGGTTCTTCACACCTGGAGGCATATCCATGTATACTTCTTCCTCCAAATTCCCATTTAGGAATGCATTTTTCACATCAAGCTGGTGTAAAGGCCAATCTTTATTTGCTGCAAGCGAAATTAAAATTCGGACCGTATTGATTTTCACCACAAGTGCGAAAGTCTCCTCATAATCAATTCCATAACGTTGTGTATATCCCTTGGCAACCAATCTCGCCTTATATCTATTAATAGTTCCATCTGCATTAAGCTTCACAGTAAACACCCAACGACATTCAACAGTCTTCATTCCAACAGGCATATCAACTACCTCCCATCTTACATTTTTTTGAAGGGCTTCCAATTCTTCATTCATTGTTTTCTTCCATTTTGGATCTTTCAAAACATCTTGCACGTTATTAGGAATAGATACAGTAGATAGTTGATTTATGACAAGTGCATGTGACTTAGAAAGGCTATGGTTAGACATAGAGTTAGCTATAGGATATTTGGCATTGGCTTTGATGTCTGGTTCATATTGTTTCTTAGGAACTCCCTTACTAGTTCTTTGTAATTGTCTAGTTTCAAGACTTTCTAACTCAACAAATTCATTAACGGTTATAGGAGGTACCTGAGGCGGATCATTTTGATCGAGATCTTCAGTTATTGATGTAGAGGGGGAAATGTCTTGTACTACAGTTTCAGATACATCTGGATCATGTGCTTCTGTCTCTACTGCTACAGGATCAATTTTTGCTTCAGGAACTTCAAATCGTTTCTCCAAGTGTTCCAATTCCCCAAAGACATTAGGATTCCCTTCACCGGCACTCTCCCCCTGAAGGGAATTATGGGAAACTCCCCCTGAGTAATACGGGTCGGATTCATGGAATGAGACATCAAGAGATATATGCATCTTGTCAATAATTGGATCATAACACATATACCTTTTCTGAAACTCAGCATAACCTACAAAAATACACTTCTTCGCACGAGGATCAAGTTTACTTCGTTCTGGTTGTGGGATATGAACATAAGCTGTACATCCAAACACCCGAGGCTCCAAATTAGGCATAGATGGGATAGACAAAAGTGTATGGAGTTTCTGATAAAGATTCTAAAACTCAATTACCCGTGAGGGAGTACGGTTTATAACATAGGCTACTGATTTCACTCCTTCACCCCAATAGGATCGAGATACATTCATGCCAAACAAGGAAGCACGAACAACTTCCAACAACTGTATGTTCTTCCGTTCGACTAAACCATTTTGTTGGGGGTACCAGAATTGGAGGTTTGATGACAAATTCCAATTGACCAGCAAAAATCAGACATGAGGCCATTCACAAATTCGCCACCATTATCGGTGAAAAAACCGATAGATTGGTGATCTTTGTGTCGCCACCATTTTGTAAAACCAAGTAAACATCTCATATACATCACTTTTGTTTTTCAAGAATGACACCCAAGTCATGCGAGTGCAATCATCAATAAAAGTCACATAATAGCTTAACTCGGAAAATGAAGAAACTTTGGCAGGACCCCAAACATCGAGTGAATTTTCATAAAAGGAACCGGACATCTATTAATACTTGGTGAATATGAAATACAATGGCTCTTGACCAGTTCACAAATGTCACAATGAAACTCATAATCACTAACAACTGAAAATAACTGAGGTTGCAACCTCTTAAGATAACTAAACGAAAGATGACCTAACCTACGATGTCAAAACCACACAACTTCTTTTGCATTTTCGACCCTATTGACCTGATTAGCTTGCCCCAGAGAATTCTTCTGTTTCTCTCCAGTTTCTGTCAAATCCAGATAGTACAGTTTCCCCCTTCTAACACTATAACCAAGGACTTCTCGAGTCAGAATGTCCTGAAAAACACAGAAGGATGGATAGAACATCACAGTACATGTAAGTGCTAGAATGATTTGACAAACAGACAATAGGTTATAAACAAGGGATGGAACAACTAAGACAGATTCAAGAGTGAGGGTTTTAGATAACATAATAGAACCTTCTCCGCTAACCGGAGTTGGAGTGTCATCTACAGTAGAAACAGCGGTTTAAGATGAAGCTCTAAGACTTTCCACAATGCTAGGGTTATTTGTCATATGGTCAGATGCACCCGAATCAATTATCCATGTACTATTCGAAATAACCTTACCATTCATACATGATTGAGTTACATTAGCCGAAGTATGGTCTGGATGTCCATGCACAGCATTCGCAATGGCAGCCTTACTTATATTCTTTCGTGGCCTCTTTGCGAAGTCCCACCAATCAGGATAGCCAATCACTTCATAACATCTCTCCTTGCTATAACCCAATTCTTCACAAACACTGCACTTTTTATCTGCATAAGGATTGGATTTACCTTTAGGGTGGCGTGAAGAACCAGAGAAACCGGGTGGAGTAATTGTCTTGCTATGAACAACCAAGACAGAAGATTCAATTGATACAGCACGCCCCATAGCATGTTTCTCCGATTGCACCTTGCGAATATAAACATAGCTTTGCTCCAAGGAAAATTTAGGGTCCTTGCGAAGAATCTCTCTGATCATACTCTGAATCGAGTCCACGCAAAAACATATGAACCCGCAATCTGGACATTGTTGACGTGTCCTAGACTACAGCTACAACATTGTTATTATGGGAGGTCACCCTTTGATCAATCTCCTGGAACATGGCCACCAATTCGTTGTAATAGGAAGGAATGGGTCTCCCATTCTGCTTTGCTTCAAAGCACTTCGTATTCAATTCAAAAATTCGAGTTTCATCAGAGTCATCATAGGTCTTCTCCACAGCCTCCCAAATGTCTTTTGCAGTAGGAAGACGAATATATCGATTCATAAGAGAAATCTCCATAGAATCAATAAGCCAACTTTTCACCTTTTTATTATCTGTTGCCCAACCTTCATATTCGGTCGAATTCATATCCGGTTCAACCTTAGCGCCAGTCAAAAAACCAATCTTTCCCTTTGCTCCAATACGCATCCGCATAAGAGGAACCCATATGGTATAGTTGGACTCATCTAAAGAGATAGATTTTGGGAACACTGAGTTGTCTTGTGGGGTGTAGTGGTGATGAATGACGTTTGAAGAATTGTTGTGAGCCATTGCAGAAAAAATAACAAAAAAATTAGGTTTAGGGTTTAGGTTTTGGAAAAAAAATTAGGTTTGAGATTCAAAGATTCACGGATTCAAGGATGGTTTGATTAATGATTGTAATACGCAACGGATTTCAATGGTTTGGCTCTGATACCATGTAGAACCAAAGGATTCAATTCAATTCAGTTGTATATTTTCTTGATTGTATTCTAAAGAGGTTACAATTGTTTATATAGAAGTTGCTACAAATAGAAACAAAACAGTCGGTGGCTTGAGAAACACGGGGCTAAGGTGCTCTGTTTATCTTGGAGAAGCTAGGTGCTTCTAAGCTACTAGACTTCGGTCATGCCTGAGGCGCGGGGTGCGCTCCATCATGCTAATATTTGAGCACAGCCTGCGCTCTATACATAAAAAGCAATATACAGCTTTATACACAACCTGTGTGATCTAAACTAGGTTACATTGACACGCCGTATTAGACATGGATACGAATTGTCAGACACGGCAAAGTATCAAAATTCGAGGTAAATTACATGCAATATGTGTCCGACACAGACACGTGGATACGTATCAGACACGGATTTTTTTCAAAATATGGCATGTCCATGTAACCTAGGATCTAAACAACTTTAAATTGAATTCTTCTGAGTGTTTTGTGATAGTCTAGGCACTATGTATAAATGTACCTCAATACTGCACCTGTGATCTCCAACACTGAACGGACTTTGATGATCAGACCAGATTGACCAGCAAGAAATAAAGATAAATATCAAATAGCTTTAAGCAAAATGAGATGTAATTGTGTTCTTGTTGTAAATATAAGTGTACAACTAGATGGCAGGTAAGGAGAACCAAGACCAACCTCTCATTCCACTGTAGGATGGCGATTTGGTTTACTACACTCTGAAAATGTGTGCCATCTTTAGTTTCAGTTTTTCAGACCGGAAGAGTCCTGAGCAGGAAACAAATCCATTTAGGACTTCAATATTAGATCTGAAAAGTCATGTTCTTGCCTACAAATGACCATTAGAATGTCAACAAAAGCATTTCTGACGATGCATTAGGCATTATATTTCCCCGTACACCTGGCTAGTCAAGATTCATGAGCTACAGTTCTACATTAAATGTCTTATCAACTGGGAAGCTCCTCCATTAAGCCCTATCAAAAATAAGTTACAAAATATTATTAAGGAACTTCACGAAACAGCAAGAGTAAACTTCTAGACATTAGAATAAAGCCTAATTCACCTGCGATATGAACAGCTCAGCATCAGTTCGCTTGAGAAAGTGTATAGAGTGGCGTGCGAGATTTGGTGATTGATCGCTAAGAAACACATCACCAATATCATCAAGGACCCTGACTTTGATGTAAGGATCCTTTGGGGGAACCATATCCTGGTGATTATACGATAACGAATCAAAACTACTAATCCATGAGTACAAATCTGTGTGCTTGAGTGTGTGCATATTTAAACATACATGGACAGAAAGAAAGCTTTCGACTCTCTGACAGCATAGCCTGTTGAGTCATAACGAAAGCTACTGATCATAATGAGAGCATGCTTCAATACTTGCTATAGCTTACATCGTCAATCAAGCCTAACTCATTCCCTTGCCAAATAATTTAACTTCCTCACAAGGGAAAATAATTTTTTCTTAGAAACTGATTTAACATCAATATTGAAATAAAAAATGAAACTTCAGTGGCTGATCAATTACTCTAACAGCTAAATATCTTATGACGGTCAACAAGATGCCAGTTCTTCCACCTTATCTTTTTGATGCATTTGACACATTTACCAGTCCTAAACTAAGTTCAGTATTCCCATTGGACATCAACAATTATGGCTGTAGTTGGAATTGTGGGAAAGCTGCTTGTAAATTGATTTTGACCCATTTTTGTTTGTATAAAGCTAGAAAAATACTAAGTTACAGCAATTCCATACATGCTCCAATATTATATACACTTACACTACCACTGTGTCAGTCACTCAATTGTGTATGACAGACAGAGGGATAGAAACTTACCACAGTCAAATCAACTTCCATCTGTGACATGTACGACTCTAAGGCTGCAGAGTGATTCTTGAAATACTCTTCCTCTGAGTAGTTAACCTTTTGCTGAACTTCTAGTGGGAGGACAGCCCCCACCTTCCATCTCAAACTTTGGATAACTTCTGTACGATTGTACCTGGTTAGTAGCAAAATCATGAGATAAGAAAATAAAAAGATGAAATAAAGCAATGAAAGGTAGCCAGAACCCGTTTCCTACAAACAAATGAGCACGGAAAGAATACTCACACGTAAGCCATAAGGCAACGCTTATTACGTATTAAAGCAAGGTGGTGAATAACAGCACCATAATGGTCTGCATTTCTAGTTGTTTGTATGTCCAATCCTTCTTCTTGGATTTTCCTGTCAATAGATTATATAGAGGACGAATACTGGAAATAGTTAGAGACTAACTGATGTAGAACATTAGTCGAGTCTGTCAGTGTCATAAGTGTGTGCCTATGTTCCCTCTACATGTTATGGGCGTGAGCCCCTTAGTTGAGTCCAAGCTTATGGTTCGAGTCCATTAGTTAGTTGGACACATATCGTGTTCCTATTGGTTTATGCTTTCTAGATTTACTTTAAATAATAGACTTGTAGTTAGGGTTTCTGGAGTTGTGTTTATGTGTGTGATTTGTGATTGAGAGATTCAATAAAAGAGTGATTTTTAGGTCGTCTTTTAATTGTGTTTCAATTAAAGTGTAGATTCAATTAAACTGAAGCTTCTGCCAGTAAGATCTACATTATCCTCTCAATGAAAAACGTGAGGGTGTACCCCTCAATGATGGCGCCGCTCGGCTGCCGGCAGGTGTTGAAGCCCCCCTATTGGGCGCTCCACCAATTTTTGATAAGTACGAAGATCCGATTTGGGAAAATTTTGTGACTCACTTTGACAAACGAAGTGATTTGTTTTTCAAAAAAGCACGATTGCAGATTTGGATTTCCTTAAAGAAAGTCACATATGTTGGTGAAGTTACAAACTTTCAAGACGAGCCATTGGTACCAAAAAAATTTGGTGCATCTTCTGGTTATTGTTTTCATAATCTGTGTGCAAGAGCATGTTATGGGTTACTAATTTTAAGCTAGGAAAACTGCTACAAATGAAAAATTCATGGTCAGATTCCTTCCAGCTGGGGTATTGGCCGATTTCCTAAAGCTTGTAGACGTTGTTCTCTTTACCTAAAGTTTTTGTTTATTAGAAATTCGGTAACGAATTTTTTTCGGTTGGGGAAAGTGATGTAGAACATTAGTCGAGTCTGTCAGTGTCATAGGTGTGCGCCTATGTTCCCTCTACATGTTATGGGCGTGAGTCCCTTAGTTGAGTCCAAGCCAATGGTTCGAGTCCATTAATTAGTTGAACACATATTGTGTTCCTATTAGTTTATGCTTTCTAGGTTTACTTTAAATAACGGACTTGTAGTTAGGGTTTCATGAGTTGTGTTTATGTGTGTGATTTGTGATTGAGAGATTCAATAAAAGAGTGATTTTTAAGTCGTCTTTTAATTGTGTTTCAATTAAAGTGTAGATTCAATTAAACTGAAGTTTCCGCCAGTAAGATCTACATTACTAACATAGTTCTTGAAGAGTATCAATTGCTTGCAAAATTCTCAAAGTCAAGACATAATTGGGCACAACCGCACAATGACACAGTAATAGATTATAAGGTTCGGAAAATGATCGCAACATGAAGATAGCCTGGGCAAATATCCTATACTGGTAAAAATGTTCCAGAGAATATGAGCGCTTATTCAACTGTGTTTTGAGTGGAAATTGGGTGAGATGCGTCAGTTCTTTCTATTAAGATTACGTTCTCTTTTCAGATTTCCTGTTTTTTTCTCCTTCCTACTTTGAAACTTGAATATCAGAAGGAAAAAAAAACAATCTGCTTTACCATTGTTGTGAGCCTAAATAGTCACCTGACATAATGAGTACTTTCCTATGGCCACACAGATTCAACATTACATTTCCCATTTTTAAGCATTATGTTTTAGAAACTAAAAACGAGTTCAGCCCAGCCACTTGCACTAGAGGATACACGGTATGGAAATACTTTCAAATTTTTAAATCTGTCGCTCTAACATTTATCTGATAGTATGATTTTTTGAATTCTAGTTATAATCTAAAAAATAATATAAAACATTAGGAGGGGTTGAATATAATTTGAGTGACATGAATGAGGTTTTCTAAATTATTTTAAATAATATGAAGCTAAGTATAATTTCAATAAAGTGAGAGAGTTTTTGATAAATTATTTAAAAAGGAGGGAGCCGATTAGAATAATTAAGGGAGGTGGTTCTAAAATCATAAAATAGAGAGATTACAAATATACAGTTCGGTTGAGAAATTTTGCTCCTAAAAATCCGGCTATCATATAGTGTATACTAGGTATAACCCGTGCCTTCAGCACGGTTGTCTTTAGGTTTCTTAAAAAAACAAAGTTAATATATATAATTACTCAATATAATTTGTTTAATGTTCACCAAAAAAAACATATATTCCTATAAGACATGTCAACTTTAACATGTGTAGTTGCAGTTTTTGACTTAATTGAATAATTTTTAATTATATTAATATGAGCTCTTATGGTCAACACAGTACATATTTTTATTTAGATACTTTAGTAGGATTTTTTTTTAATAAAAAAAATATAGTTAATTGTTAATGATGTTATTATATCCAATTGATCTACATTTCTAGTGGCCATGTTTATTGGTATAGTTTTTTAAATCATGGAATATGTCTAGAAACTTGACAATGGTATATGTATTTTACAAAATAGACCTCTTTAATTAAATATATTGCATACAAAGACACAATATATAGTTAAGGAGCTACTTAATGCTTACAATTTGCAAGCAATGCAACTTGTACAACTGACTCCCACCAAATATCACCTTCAATAAACTTCATTAAATATGTGTCTACTCTTTGTACAGATAAAAGTAAAAAACTTTGATGAAATAAAATACACAACAATACAATATTAACCAAATATGCATTAAGTTAAACCCATTCAAAGGTCAACCACCCATAAGGTCAAGCTTCAGTGATGATCCTTCAAAAATGCCAACTTTTACTTATACTTCTAAATTCATTTTGGGAGGTTCATCAATTTCCACAATCCACTTGTATTCGATGGACTATAAGGTTGGTGGTACCTTGTTGTCAAGCCAATGCAAACACCTTATACTAATTTCTCTTGGGCATTCTTGATTGAGACGTGTTTGATGCAACTGGGTGAATACCCATTCCAATATATGCATTAGCTAGGTGTTGCAGTCCTGTGGAAAAGAGTAATGTTAGACTTTAGGAGGCTAAATTTCTCATCTAGGATTATCCGGAAAAAAAGAGCAATTTAACATCGCTCGACTTTAAGCTCGATCAAGTCGGCTCAGCTTAGTGAAATTTCCACTATTTGAAAGTACTTATAAAAACAGATCTAGCCATCAACTTAGTCAAATCTCAAAAAGTCTGCACTACAATAACTGTTTTTGGTTCCCAGTTGATTCGAAAATTGTATCGATTTCAAATACCATAAGAATTCTATAATTCATAGATTTTTTCCCGGCTTTCTTGAGAAGAGTCCTAGGGATTCTTATTGTATTGTGAAAAAGAGATGCATATGTGTACATTTAGTCCCAAATTAGGTATGGGGATTGTGAAAATCTATTTACGCTACCTTCTGAAAATTTTGGTTCTACATGACACCACTCATGAAACCATTTAATCCAACAATGGAGGATGAGTAACGACAACAACACAAAAATGAAATCTTTTCAACAAATTAGTTAGCATATACGATAAAAAAAACATTCATTCCATTTCAAAATCTATAAAGAAAAGAAAATGACCTTTATCTTGGAAACCACTATTGTGGAAGTCACAAACATACCTGTAAAAAAAAGGGAAAATAAAAAGTCTGACTTCAAATAGTGAAGAGTGACTACAATGAATACACACAAATCATTCCCAAACCAAAAATTGGTTTTATAGACATGTTGCCATTGCTAGCTTCTTATATACGTCTAGTCCATATAATATTCTACTACTCAAAAAACCCTAGCAAGAATCATTAACACCTACCATGCTAGCCACTACTTCTTCCACGAACAAATTCTAACTAAATCAGGGTAAACTATTATGCTTATATGATGACCCTCAATGCAATTAAATTTGAAAGCGTCTGACAAAGAAAACAAAAGTACTTCCTACCATTTTCTTGGATACATGCTATATATAAAACAAAGTCAAAACATTTGCAATTAATTTAGGATCATAACCCTATTCATCAATAATAGGTTGGTGCTAACCTCGACCCGCATTACGGTATGTCAGCACTCAATGCATGAACACTTGGCGATTGTAATCTTAAGCACATACATAAACTATTATTCTTAAAGATGTGGACCTGAAAGTATAAGATTCAACAAAAGTTTAGAATGAACATCCACACAAAAAAAATGTTAAACCACAAAAACACGAAGTACAAAATTGGTCATATTATGAATAAACAAATTCATTCTTCAACCATATATGAACCGCATAAACAAACTAATATAAATGACACCCAAATGCCTCAACCCCACTAAGCTATATGTATATTAGAAAATAACATATTGAGATAAGGAACAGGAGTATTTCTATCCAATATTATCAGGTGAAAGGGAATGCCTGGTGCTCTAGGCTCCCCAAATTGTGTTTTTGATAACAATTTGCCTACGGAGGCCAACCGGTTCAATCATGAAACAATGGCCACTACAATTATTAGGAGATGAGATCGAGTATCCCTTGTACAACAATAATCCTCTCTTATTATCTTCCTGCTCACCCCGCTTAAGCTATTATTGTTTTAAGGTTACCACCCCATGCTTTATGTTGCCGCCTCCGCCTTTAGGTAGTATCGCTTGTATGTTTGCCAACCTTTTCAACTACCAACTTGCCTCTCATGAATACACAATTCAGTATGCAAACACGACCACTATATACTATGGCAACCCAAAGGGCATAGTTTTTAGTTCAAACCATACTATTTTGCAAAGCAGGATATAATTAAGAAAATCGACCCATGTAGAAACAACCACGACAAACCATGGAAAGTATAGTCTTAAGCATCTTTGGAAAAGAAAAATAAATATGAAACATAACAAAGTCTATGTAAGGATCAAACAACTGCCGGTTGCAAGACTTTGAGTCTACGTGTGACATAGTTTTTTTAGTTCAAACCATACTATTTTGCAAACATATATAATTAAGAAAATCTGACCCATGTAGAAACAACACGACAAACCATGGAAAGTATAGTCTTAAGCATACTGGAAAAGAAAAATAAATATGAAACATAACAAAGTCTATGTAAGGATCAAACAACTGCGGTTGCAAGACTTTGAGTCTACGTGTGATTGGAACAATTAAAATTAGAAATAGGATGCCCATACCATTTCTATGGAATAAAATAAAACCTAGAAGCCTATGTTTTCTTACAATGCTTCTTGTCTCGTTTTAAGGCTCACTCAACCAACTTCTTGTGTTTTGTATTCTTTCACGGCTCTTTCCTAAATATATGAAGTCAAAGTAATAAATTAAGGAGGAACATCTAAAATTAATGTCATCTTTCACTTTTGCTTTTTTTCCAAATCTTTTGGTAAAGTAAAGGCTATATAGTATGTAATTTTTTTCATGAGTAGTATACCTTGTTTAGAAAAAACCAAAGTTTAGAAAAAATACTACAAAAAAGAAAGAGAAAAAAAAAAAAACATAATTAAGAAACCGTAACTTAAAATGAGCAAGTATGACACTTCACCCCAAAGAAATCTGAGATCCATGAGAGACTGATGAAGTGGGATAAGGCGTCTTCAACTCAAATAAAAGTACAGTAAGAAATGAAAGTATATAGTCCAATTCATGCCAACGAAACATTAAAAATCTACCGAGTTTAGTCCTTTCAAAAAGAAAAAAATAAAAGAAACAGAAAATTAGTGGTTTAGTAACTATGCAAGGGTTTGTAACGTGTGTTTTGAATTTATTATCCTTGATAATGCTACTTTTCAAGCTAACACTATAAACTCATTCCCAATTCATATTGTCTTCTACTCAGTCACCTACACCATCAACATTCATAACTACTCTGAAAATTAGCATGTACTAATTTTTTTAGCTAGATCAAATAATTGCTTATGGATAGTGATGTAAAATAAGTCGTCACTATCACTATTTGAACAATGATGATAAAGATATTCTTAATAGATAAATTCAAACATGCACGGTCTAATAAAATTTCATGTGATGTAAGCGAGATACCTCGACAAACGATAGGAACAAAATCGCAAACTACATATTCAAAATTGATATGGCAAAACAATACAACAAAAACTCTATTTAATATCAAACCTGGGTGGATATAAATTATTTGCCATGGAGAGAATACCAGCACCAGTATGTTTCAACTCGGGTTTTATCTCATCAAATTTCTAACCATTTATTGATTCGCCACCACGACTTGTACCAGTAGGATCTCCACCTTGCACAACAAAATCCTCAATAATGCGGTGGAATTTGACATTGTCGTAATAACCTCTTCGAGATAGCTCAATGAAGTTTCTACAAGTTCTTGGAGCATGTTTGTAGTACAACTCGATAGTGAATGGACCCATGGAAGTTTCTAGTGTGACCTCAGGTGGTCCACCTTCTACACATGTTGACTGTACTCAATCCCAATGTGTTAAGATCCAGTCCACAAATGCATGGTTCTGCCAGAGTATAAGTAGACCAACAATGGATGACCTCTTAAGCTTATCAATAGTTTCTCCACAATGTAGCACTTGTACTAAAATAAATAGCATAATACGACAAAAAAAATGGAAAAAATACAATTAGTAAAGTACACACTTTTATATCAAAAAAAGAGAGAATGGGTTAGAGTAGTTAGTTAGGCAACTAAATTGATGCATATTTCATCGGAGTCGTTGCTTGAAAAATTGTCCATATGTAATATTTTAGAAATACATGTAATAAAAGGATGAATCATAGTCCATATTGCACAAAGTCTGTATAAATAATTGAAGATCAATTTCATCAAATAGATACTAATCAAAGCAAAGGAAGGACTCAAAGACACCATAGTGCTAACCCACAATGATTGCAAATCAAGAAGAGAGAAAGCACAAGTGTTAGTATTCAACACAAACTAATTAGCCCATCTCTCATTTCTCTCTACCTTACTCTTTCTTTCCTTAAGTTTCTAGTTCCAACCAAACCTCAATAAAAGGCCACTGATTTCTTGTGTTTTTTCTACCAATTTTGTTCCTAATTAAACATACATTTATGTCTCTTTTACTTCTTGTTGTTCTTATCTTTCCCCTGTCTAGCTATTTAGGTAACTTCTCTTAGCATATTTCTTTCTCACGTAGTGCTACATCAAATTATGGCAGAGTGGAAGAAAAAATATTTGGCATTCGGCCCACAAACCACAAAAATAATAAAAATCACATGAATCACAACCAATACGCACCCAAAAATATATATTAAAATGTCGGCCCAAAAGTTATGTGCAATGTAGGAACAAAAATACCCAAATCTATCTGTACACCAGGTTCCCCAGAAAATCGTGTGCAAACATAAAGTCTTATGTTTCTTCGAACATCACTCACGCATACCAAAAGCAATGGACAGAGGTGACAAATTGTCACAGTGATTTAATCTTCGATGTACAATCCAAGGACTTCCCTGATGTAACTCTCCTTTCCTCCATTAGAACTGAAATTCTTCAGTAAAGGGAATAATGAAATTCCTACTTAATTGGAACAACAAAAAATATAAAAAGGACCAATCATGGAAACGTGTACATCGAAAAACAGTTTTCACATTTATAGTTATGTACTATCTTGAAACTCATTAGAATTTAGAAGGAGCTATGTACCAAAGAAATTCTGAAATTTGGACGAAAATAAAACAAAATCACAATAATTATATCAAATCCCATAATATTGAACTACTTAAATTTAGGGAATACTTTCGCAATTCGTACCTTTTGAAGACCTTTCATGAGATGGTTATAGCAAGTAACTTTTTGGAAATCAAGAACAGATGGAATATCTCACTAAACATGAGAGTGATTGTGTAGAGGCTTATATTTATAGTGGGAGAGTTAAGAGACTCCATTAGAGGCGTTTTCGGTTTTCAAGTCAATAAAGAAGAAGTTAATAGAGATTAGAGAGGGAGTTACGACAAAGAGAGTTTAATTGCCCAAGAAGTTCGCGGGTCTTTAAAATTGGGCGTCGGGGTTTCTTTTCTAAAATACATGTTTTACTCTTATCCAAGCCCAAGCCCAAGCCCAAGCCCAAGCCATTCATCTCACTTGAATCCTCCATCATATCTTAGGCCTAAATCCTAATACAATCTTGGCCACCCATTTTTGGAGAAGGCAGTGGGAGAGATGAACAATTTTGGGGCTTTAAACTTGACCTCACCAGACCATAGTAATTAGATGGAGAGCATTGAGGGTTCAAAATATATTGTTTGAGAGAAAACTTTTAGATTTCAAAAGCAATTCAATTCATCCACCCAAAAAAATTCCATTGTATTATGGTGGAAATGGACGTTTCAAAATTTCTTAAATGGTGTAGAAATTTAAATATAACTATTAATACAGCTGTATTTTTTTAGTAATTGATTAACTTTTTTTAATACAATCCTTAAAAGCACTTAATAAATGTCATTAATACTTTTAAATGGCATTGAATAGGAGTTTCAAAATGTTCTAGATCGTATATCTGTCCCAATCTAACTCAGATCCCCACGCGATCCCGATCTCTCTTTGTCTTGCCATTGTGTTTTATTATAATAGGCGTAAAGGGTCGAAATCGAAAACTAATTGAAGGGAAAGCAAATTGAATCATGTAAAGAACACCTGTTGGAATCACGGCAAGAAGAGTTCGGTTAGCTGAGGCCGAAAATCTAGAGCAAGAAACAAACAGAGAACATGAATTGTTAAATGAACAATTAGAAAAGATGGACGGTGATGTAAAGAAATAGGCATTAGTAATAGAAAAGCACCTCTTTGAACAATGCCGAAACTGGAGCGAGAGTTTAGCGATTTGTGAGAGGGCGAATGATCCAGGTTTTATACTGAGAGTAGAGGAGCAACGTAAGGGAAAAATCATTGTTGTTTTAATAGCAGTCAGTATTGGTTATTTTGGAAGGCCAAATGAGAGAGAGGAGTTACAGTATCTGTGAAATTAGTCGTTGAGGATAGGCATTTTTATGAGGATGTGAAATTAGTGGTTGTGAAATTAACTCATGCCGTTTCTTTGAGAGCTTGAAAGGTGGGAGCGCTAGACTATACTATTAGTGGGAGATGAAGTTGGATCGTTCGCTCACTCAATTTAATTTATCGTGCTAGAGTGTAGTGTGGTTGAAGCCCAAGCCCATTCAAATTAGATCCGGAAGTCAGTGTTTAGAATGTATATATTTGAGAAAGAAAACTCATAAATTAGTCGTTAACTTTGTTTTAAATGCAATAAATAGGAAAGAGCCAAATGGGAAAGAAGAGCAATTTGATTTATGCCCATTATTTTTTTAGTAATTGAAAATTTGATAATATTAAGAATCCAATGTACAACCAATGCATGCATTGCATTGAATTTGCATTAAAAGAATTCCCTCATCAATTAATAAGGGCCAATGAAATTAAATTGATAATATTAAGAGTCAATTCTCTCATCAATTAATAAGGGCCAATGAAATTAAATTGATAATATTAAGAATCCAATGTACAACCAATACATGCATGCATTGAATTTACAACATTTAATTCATTAAATAAATCTGTTTAAATGCCATTGAGAATTAGAAACGGTTTCAAAATGATATAAGTCATACACGTGTCTCTCTTCAGATCCCCATGCACACCTAACTCAGATCCCCACGCGATCCCGACCTCTCTTTGTCCTGCCATTGTGTTTTATTATAATAGATATATATATATATATATATATATATATATATATATATATATATATATATATATATATATATATATATATATATATATATATATATATATATATTTTTTAGCATCATTTCTCTAAAATAAATCAATTTCCCACTAATAAAACCATTGAGCCTCCCAAATAGAAATGATAACGGAATAGGCTTTGATCAACTAAACATTGACCACAATGAAATATTTGATGAAGACAGTGGTGGTGACATACCATCAAAGAAGGTAACTTCTACTCGAGAAGTCGAAAATACTACTAAAAATTACGACTTTAGTCAAAGAGCTATGCAATATTTAAAATAACACACCAGTGAGAAAGAATATCAAATTAGGCATCATTAGATCCCAAACATTACTTACTTCATCGATATCTATGTAACAGTGGCGTTACCCGACCAAAACCTTAATACAGCACACAACAAAGTCATGAAAAAAACATATACCTCATCATGCCCTGAAGCTCAATGTGGTGTGCATCACATTCTTTAATTACTTGATCAAAAGCGTCAGTCTACGAAAAACATGTGATTACAGATTAGCAAAAAAGAAAGATAAAATTGAGGTATGATAAATTTGGAGCTTACATCGAAAGAAGAAAGTTGACCAGGCTCATTGGTGGAAAAATCTTTCAATAATTGAGATGCCCTTCTTCCATACATCATCTATTTCGCTTCCTCTTTTTCTTTTTTAACAATAAATACAAGAAATAGAAAGGTATTAGAAATTTTTTGAGAGGGAAAAAATCTAAACTATTATTTCGAAACCCGGCCGTCTTGACACGCGTTCTAAATTTCGGATGTGAGGGTGAGTTTGGTAAGACATTTTCCATGGTAAATTTGAAGTGTTTGACTGCAAAATATTCAAGTAGAAGAAATTTACATCTTTCTACTTGGCAAAGGATGACTTCCAGACATTTTTGCCCTATGATGCAAGGAGTTTTGTGTGATTTGTGTCGTTGTGTACATGCCAGTGAAAGAAACTGCTCTGTTTGTTGTAATTAGAATCCCACTTGAGAATTTAGAGTTTCACCCTTTGATGACCATGTAAATTTTAATTCGGATTGTTAGCTTGTTAATTAATTAACTTCTATACAAATAAATAATTAAACACTAAATTACCCCATTGCTAAATAGATGAAAATTTACCTACTACAGTAGTTGTATCAAGCAAATCTGAAACCTCCTGAGCTGATTTTGTGGCACATTTCAAGATTAAACAATTGAGTAGAGATTGAAGAGTCACATTGAACCAACTAACAAGCCTAAAATTAGAGTGGGGATGGAACCACTTCCACAAACCAAACCAAACCAAACCGCACCATAAAATTAGAGGTCGGAAAAATTGGATGATGATAAGATCAAAATTCATATTCATATTCATATTCAACCAGCCTTATAAATACTAATCTAATTGACTATCTCTTTCACACATTTAATTGACCGCGAGTTCTGTTTCTACATACAAATTGTAGAACATTATAGCCAAGAGCCCAAGACAATGAAACTCTCTTGGTCTCTTACCGTCCTCTTGGTTCTTTTCCTTATCGCCTCTCATGGTAATATTCTCCAATCCCCTCTCATTCTCTCCTTCCCATTTGAAGGCTTTACGTGATGTGATTAAAGACTTTTGGACTTTAGTTTTTTCCAGCTTTCTTGTCCATTATATAGTGATGAATGATCACAACCATTACCAAAGTTCATATGGACTCGTTTAAGGCTCATTCAGATGGAATTATGTTTTAGTAAAGTTGCGAATGCACCCCAATTTGTCATGTCTACTATCCATTCGATGTCGCCAATACATTTGGCTTCTATTTTTTGGTAACTGCAATATATTTGGCTTCATATAGGCTGTGTTTGGTTCAACGAATTTTGATTCTCAAAGAAAGAGGAAATCCAGAAACTAATTTGCCAGAATCCATTTTTGAGGAATGTGTTTTCTAGTTGTTTGGTTCACAATTTTAAAAACTGGTCCACTGGATCAAACCCCACCTAAAACCTGATAACCTGATAACTCTATACACGAGTGATTTTCTAGTTCCTCTCGAGCGACGAAGATGGAATAACTTCAGCAAATCTCGGCCGACAGACAAAAGGAAAGCAACTTCTCTCGTTTTAAAAAGGATGTTGTTTTTCTCAATAGTGGCCCTGAATGGAAAATGTTTTCTCTGTTTATCATTTTCCGTGGTCTACCAAACACCTAATAGAATTTAGAATCCAGGAAAACATTTTCTTTTCTCCCATTTTTCGTGAACCAAACGTAGCCTTAGTGTGATATGTAAGGTGGAATTTGAGCTGAGCGGTTCGGGCTCCGCGTAGAGCTCGGTTCGAGTTCGTTCATTTAGTAAATGAGCCAAGCTTGAGTCTATATTATAACTGATCTAACAAACGAGTTTGATGAAACTCAGCTCGATAAGTTCAACTAGCATCATTGTAGTGTAAAATAACCGAGCTACTCGGGCTCGTTCATATATTATATGAGCCAAGCTTGAGCTTTTTAACATAGTGAAGCTCCAATTAATTAGCTCAAATTCCAAACCCGGTTAACTATTTTATAATTTGTTGGTACTAAGACTCGAATCTTGGGTAACTATTAAACAAGTTAGGATCTCTACCATTACACCACAACAACTTTTCTATAGACTAAAACTTTGGTTTATTGGAAAATGAAATGGTTCTAAGACCACCTAGGCCACTAATGAAGTTGTGAAAATGTATATACTAAGTGAATTATATAATATTTTCAACTTAAGTATTGACCCACTGGTTGAACCAGTGACCCACTAGTCAAACCAATGACCCAGTGACCCAATTTCTTTGCTGGGTCAGTATTCGGACTGAGGCTGAGTCCAATGGCTCTCTATCCCTTTAAAAATAGTGTTAAAGTTAATAAAATAGAACTAAAGTCAACAAAATAGAGCTAAAGTCAAAGGATTTTATTCTCTATCTCTATTTTACTTTCTATATATATAGAGTAAAATAGAGATAGAGAAAAATCCTTCGACTTTAAACTAATTTTCATTGACTTTAAACAACTTTATCGACTTTTTAATTTATATTTATTAACTTTAAAACATTTTATTAACTTTAACACTACTTTTAAAGGAATAGAGAGCCATTGGACTCAGCCTGAGTCTGATAACTATGTGATATGCCCACTTTTCAACAATTTATATTTTCATAGATAGCTGTTTTTTCGATAAATATTATGTAAAATATATATTAATTAAGCTTCAAAATACAAAGGTTCACCAACCAAAAAACTTGGCGGAGACTGTACACCTGAAAATCTCATGGCCCATTGAGCTACTAAGTGAGGCTCACCATTTGCTAATTGCTATCGATACTTTGTACTAAAATCCTGACATCGATTTCCAATAACATTTGCAGGGATCATCAATGGAGAAGCTAGAAAAAGAAATTGGAAATGGAGGAGCAGTTGTTATACAGGTGGGCCATTCCCAAAATGTGAGCTTCTAAACTGTAGGACTCATTGTCAAGATATGAACGGTCGTTATACGGTCAAAGGAAGTTGTGCTAGCGATTATGAATATTGCCACTGCACTTGCTGAAAATCTAGATATCACTATCCGTTACTGAAAAGGATTGGAAGCAAGTAAATGGTGGACCTCATGTTCATTAGACGGATTACTATCATAACCAAATGTAACTTCTTATATTGTATAATAAATTAATTACAAAAGTGTGTGACAAATGCACCAAATTATATTTCTTGACAAATGCACCCCTTTAAGTTGCATAAGAATATATCCACACACATGGTTTTCTGGCGGGAAACGAAAACCGTAGCGTGAGAGTGTGATATGAATAATATGATTTACTCTAATACTTCTAAACATTTTGCTTATATGGCAATAAGCCAATAAGTGGTGGCACAAACACGTACTCATAATGTTTTCGGTGACTGATCACTGATCAGAGTCTATTAACAAACTAGGCTGGATTATTGGTTTCTCCAGCTGATGATGCAGAAACCTCTTACACAGTTACACTTCTCCGTCCCGAAGAGGTGATCGATCCCAAGCTGACTAGCTGTGTCTTGCATGTATGTCAAACATCATGTCTCGCATTAAACAAATTACTTGTTGGTATACGACTAACTAAATTGATTGTCAAGATTCGTGATAAGTTGATGGTGAAAATTGTGAGTACATAATAGCATTAGCAATGCAGGTGACTATTTTCCCTTCCTTATCACCGCCACCTCAGCACTTATTTACTCCATTTTTACCAAATTGGTGAAAACCAAGGTGAAGTTGTGCAATGCAGAGGTGAATAAAATATCTCGGACGGGATGTTAGATTCCGTCTGGAAGTTTTTGATTGAGACGGAATGTAATATCCAGTCTGGTTACTCAATATGAACAGACGCGAACATGTTCCATTTTCACTTTCTTCCCAGCCTCCATTGCGATTTTCAAGCCTTCATTAACAACTTTATATCACAAACATCCATTCCTAATGACTTCTCCACCCCCCCCCCCCCCCAATGCATCCCCACCAACCTCACCACATGAAGAGCGTAGTAAATGGTTTGGAAGTTTTAAAATTAAAAAAAAAAAAAAAAAAAAGGTTCGTCGTCGCGAACGCAAAATGTGGGCGAGGAGGATGAGGGTTCAATTTTCCACCGCGTTGTGAAATCGAGGAACACCCACCATTAGCGTCAACTTCGGTCCGACACGTAACCAATCGAGTGGCGGAGTCTCAAATAAGTTTTAGATTTTTTTTTATGTTAATTATTATTATTTATGTTAGTTTATATCAAGTTTGTTGTTATGTAATTAGTTTGAATTTGTTGCATTGTTTTAAAAAAAATTAGTTGTAATTATATCATATTGCGTGTTGGTTGAATGTAGGAAGTACACCTATAGAAAGTGCATTGTGCACTTTCAAATATTGTATTGTGGTGGCGTTCTATGAAGTCAAAAACGGATCCTAATTTTGCCACGGTTACCAATATTATAGCCACCACACCATTTGGGAATTTTTTGAATTCTAATTTGGAACAAAATGATCAACCGTTGTTGTTTGAGATAGTTGAGCGGTGGTGGCAAACTACCCACACATTCCATTTTCCATGGGGTGAGCTTGGGATTATCCATCTTGATTTCACAATGCTCACGGGTATCCCAATTGGTTATGGAGATGTCGTTCCTTTTGATGAAAATTTAGAGGTTTTTACTACGGCGATGAGTTTCTTTGAAGGTTTTGATTTGGATGAAGATGATAAGGAAGACGGGTTTTTGAGATTATCGGCTGAGCAGTTTAAGGGAGGAGCTATAAATATGAGTTGGTTTACTTCGAGATATTTGAATAGACTCAAGGAGAAGCCGAAAGACTATCATATTAGTAAGGAGTCGATCCACGAGTATGTACGTGCCTTCCTCTTCTACTTTGTTGGCACGGTATTATTTGGATATGCTGATAGTTATTTACGTATTAGGTGGATGGCCGCTTTCTTAGACGTAGAGAGGATGTGGGATTATGAGTGGGGTCAATCCATCTTGGCATACCTTTACCACCGGGCTAGACCTCATGATTGAGACGAAAAGCCGCTAAAAGGCAATTTCATGCGGCTTTGTTTGGATTATACCGGTAAGTCTTATTTATTAAGTTATTGTTTCATTTCATTTATTTATCTAATTGTTAATGTTGACATGTCTATATATCTATCTATATATCTATCTATATATATATACCTAAACCCCCTCTTCCTATTGATTTATTATTTGTGGTACGAACATTTTCGTGTGATGCATCTTGTGTTGAAGAAGTTGGAAAAGGATGAGACTCATGACCTGATTCCACGTATTCAAGTATGGGGGCTTCATCGTAGGAAGAGGGGGTATGGGGATCTATCGCATAATATTCACAACACTCGTCAGCAGATTGAGCTTTTAGGGGCTACCCGCATTGAGTGGCAACCCTGGGCCGAGTCCTTCATATTTCAGACCCCTTATGCGGATATTCGGATGTTCGAGAACACCGAAGTCGCATGACTATCCTATATATGTCATAGAGCAAGGTTTTTTTCTCAACGGCGAATGATACTTATAGGGTCAGTAACTGCATGATACCTTGGGGTTAGATGTTGGCGGCAAGTATCTGGAGAGATTGTTATACCTTACCCACCACTCATAGATATGACAGCCTCTGATATTCTTCCTGCTACTCTTTCACACTATAGAGCAAACCCAAATGATTGGCCAGATGCATCAGCTTTCATTTTTACGGGAGACTATGACTTGTATTAGAAGAGGGTTAGTCGAGGTCTCTTGCTAGGTGCGTTATGAAAGGGTTACCTCTGAAGCATTGAGGCCCGACATTCATTTCTCAAAAGGAGTGGAGTTGCCACAGTTACAGCCCAGGGTGTTTCATGATATTCACATACCGCAAAGAACTTCACATATATTTAATGAGGATGACCTTTGGCACTGGAGCATGATTACTTCTCAGGGGTAAGATATGAGCATACCTATTCCACCAGTATATGTCGCAGTGGTAGCAGATTTGTCAGTACAGTTTGAGCAGTTAGCCGAGGTTAGTATGATTTGAATTTATTCATGATTTATTATTATTATTATTATTCACTATAGCCCCTAACATGCATTTGTTTTGTTAAACAAGATGAAGTAAGGTCGGAGCTCCTTAACTATAGCTCTCTCAGTTATGTCATGCGTGCGCCCTTCATGGAGTCCTCTCGTCGCAGTTTTGAGTGCTTACAAGAAGAGAGGAATCGAACTTTGCAGTTTCAGAGACGTGTGCAAGAGTTGGAGAATGCTGCAAGTGCCACACCTCAAGCCCAACCTCAACCAGAGAGGCGACAACGACGTAGGGGGGAGAGCTCTTCGACCGAGCCTTCTCGTAGGGGGAGGAGGTCTCAGTAGATATTTTTTTGTAGTTTGTAATAACTGTGCGCCATTACTTGTCTTATAGCGTTTGGGATTGTTGTTTGTAACGGCTATTGATTTAGCAGGTTGTTTTTTTTTTTATGAATTTTGGATATGAATATGTCATTAAACAAAGGAGGTTATGTCCAAAAAATTTCAGAAATTATAAGTTAGTTTTTTTACCGAGTTTCTGTGTTAGACTTGGGTGTTGTTTATGATTGTTGTTTGTCTTATTTATAATTTCCAAAGTATATTAGCAGGTTTTGGATATGAATATGTCAATAAAACAAATGAGGTTATGGCAAAAAAATTTCAGAAAATTATAACTCCGTATGTTTCCAAACTATAAGTTTGTATGTTTCCAAAAATTTCACATTCGTTTAACTTATTTCACTCGTTCCAATAGTTCGTAGGTTAGGCTAAACCTTGCATTTAACTCATTTCCTATGTCCTAGTTGAAACAGAAAATTTTGATGGAATATCACTCATTTTTGCAGGTAGTTTGGTCCTGACAGGTTTTGACAGGAATAGTGTATAGTGTAGATCAAGACGGAATGTAACATCCCGTCTGGTTCATGGTTCCTTCCCATTGCGCCTTTTACTATTGCATACATTGGATTTGTGAATGGTGGGCCATAAATTGGAATTATTGAGAATACATTTGGATAGACATTTGGATACAATGTGTTGTCACTTGGAGAGTGAAAAAAAATCTGATAAAATGTGTTGTCAATTGGAGAGTGGACCAAAATCGAATTATTACATGTGGGGACCTTGTCACATGTGACCTTACCTTTCATATTTCGTTTTACTCTTCTTTCTTTTAGATCAAACAAACAAACAACCATCTTCTTCCCCACAACCAAGCTAAAAATAGAAAAAATGTCAAGAGAAGAAAGAATTGCATTTAATCAAAGGTTATGGGGAGGATCTAGTAGTAATAGTTCGTCTTTTGGTTTTACCGGGTCGTCTTCTGGTACTTCCGCTAAAGATGACTACATGGAAAGAGTAAGAGATGAGCATAATGATATGATGAGGTGAAGGAGGAGGAGGAGGTTGCAGTTATTATCCACTGCTGGGGCATTAATGACTCAAGCAGCCATTGAACTTGGAGATGTGGATACAGAAAAACATGGTGGATCTGTGAAAGGCTGAGAGTACACGTTTAAAGATGGTGGTGATTTCAGTAAACAAAAGATAATGAGGGATTACTTCACAACACCGTGTAGGTGGCCTCCTTATAAATTTAGACAAAGGTACAGGATGACAAGAGAGCTTTTTATGTATATGTTGAAAACTGTTGCATCATTCGACGATTACTTTAAAGACAAAGTGGATGGATTGGGTCGGCAAACAATTTCTGGGTTACATAAGGGACTAGCTGCAGTTGCACAATTAGCAACTGGTTGTTCTTCTGATTCAACAGATGAGTATTTACAAATTGGAGATTCCACAGCAAATGTATCTATGAAGCGTTGGTGCAAGACAATAATCACGGCGTTTGAGGAAGAGTACTTGAGACGACCAACTGAGGTAGACACTGCTAGGATATTAGCTGAAAATGCGGCAAGGGGTTTTCCAGGAATGCTTGGATCAATCATTTGTATGCCTTTGGGTGTGGAAGAATTGTCCAAGTGGATGGGCTGGAACACATGTTGGGTACAAGAAGGAACCAACTTTGGTACTTGAAGCCGTTGCAGACAAACATTGTTGGATCTGGCATTGCTTTTTCGGATTACCAGGTTCGCATAATGACATTAATGTGTTTCATCGTTCTCATATTTTTGAATCATTAGAGCAAGGTAAGCCTCCTGCTGTTGCATTTAATGTGAATGGTAATGACTACGATATGGGATATTATCTTGCTGATGGTATTTACCCAAAATGGGGCACATTTGTTCAAGCCATTTGTTATCCAAGAAATAAGCATGAAAAGATCTTTACTCAACGTCAAGAAGCTGCAAGAAAGGATGTTGAGAGGACATTTGGAGTTTTGCAGGCACGGTGACATATTGTTAAGGCTTCTGCACATTGTCATAGTGTTGTTGTTCTTGGAGACATAATGAAGGCATGCATTATAATGCATAATATTTGATTGTTGAGAATGAACGTGAAAGTGGAGTTTGGAATTAGAAAGGTCAGAGGAAAGAAACAATACCTGATCTCTTTTCAGGAAGAGAATGGTTTTCATTTTGTCTATCAGATGATTGAAGCAAGAAATAAGATCAGAAATGAAGTTACACATACTAATCTTCAAAAGGACTTAGTTGAGCATGTTTTTAATTGGACTGGCATTGAAGAAACAACAAATCCGGTACCAATTTATGATCCAAATTGGTCGGATCTAGAGGAGGGAGAAGGAGGCGAAAATTAAAATGGAAATGAAAGTGTATATCCTATGTATTTCCTAACGTGAACTATGAAGTTCCAAAGTATTTCTTATGTATTTTCTAACGTGAACTATTAAGTTCCAACATATTTCCCATGTATTTCCTATATAATTACAATAAGTTCTTATGTGTTTAATGAGTTGTATTTTTATCTCACTGTTTTTAATTGTATTTCTATGAAAATAATTATATTGGAAAGAACATACATAGTGCATTAATTAAAATCAACAGTGATATAAAAATACATCGTTCATTAATTAAAAATACAATGAAATAAAAATACATAGTGCATTAATTAAAAAGACAGTGAAATTAAAATACATAGTGCTTTAATTAAAATAAAATACTAGATATTACATACGCTTAGTTAGAGCTAGAACCACCTCTAGCCCTTGCCCATTCAGTACGTATTTCAGCTTGTTGTTGCTCGATTAAAAAAGCAGTATCGGGATGGAGGACACTTGTATCGGTCGCTAAAATCTTAGCTTCATATTACATCTTTAGAAGCCGATTTTTTTCCAATTGAACTTGATTTTTTTCCATTTGAATCCGATTTTTTTCTTTTCTTACCATCACAGTTCTTTGACCATATGCAAGTTCCCTTTCCCTAAGTTCTAAGTATTTTTGTATTTCATTTGCATCCTGTGAAAATGTATCCTCTAAACGTATAAAGTAATCCTCCAACATACCAACTGATTTTTCTTGGTTCCTCTTCTTAGACTTGGCTTTCTTCGATCCAAAAGGACGCTCCATTTCTTGAGGACGCTCAATTTCTTGAGAACCCTCCAATTCAACTCCACCAACACTTGGTGAATTAGAAGTTGAATCTTCACCATCATTTTTGCGACATTTTCCTTTTGTGGGACGGCTTGAACTTGCCTAAAAAACATTACTCTACTTTGGATTATCCTTGAGTATAATGTAACAATGATCAAGTGAAAAAGCCGTTTTTTCTTGTAGTTGGTACGCCATTCTTGCCTCGGACAACTAAAAAATAAAATAGAAATAATTAGACTAAAATAATCACTAAAATAAGACTAAGATAATTAAACTAAAATAATAATTAAACTAAGATAATAATTAGACTAAAACTAAAATAGAAATAATAAATACACAACTAAGATAATTAGACTAAGACGGAAATAATTAGACTAAGACTAAGATAATCAATAAATTCTAAATTGACAACGTTATAATTACCCGACTTTATATTGTTGTACTACTTGCATGTCGAGCCTCCACCGCATTCACAATTGCCACGAACTTGCTCATCATTTTTGAAATATATTTCTATCTACCACTAATTGAATCAGAAGACCTATCTGACCCACATGCTTGATTGAACCATTTTGTTACACGATTCCAAAATCCTTTTGCATTTTGAAAAATACCAACAATGGAGTCTTCACTAATTTTTATCCAAGCAAGACATAGAGTTTGATCTTCGAACATGCTAAAATGAGTTTTTGCTTTTGCTTGAGTGCTACCACTTATTTGAAATGCTTAAGTTGATGTCATTTGATATTTTGTTTTTTTGAAGAACTGATTTTAAAGAAGAAGAAATATGATATATAATTGTTGAAATGAAAAAAATATTGTATATATACCAAAGTTTTTTATTTTGACTGTTTTTGACCGTTCTGACTTTCTAACCGTTGGTGAACTAGCCGTTAGGACTCCGGATGGGATGTTTGACTCTGTCTGGAAAAAAAGAAATATAGCGAGACGGGATGTTGGATTCCGTCTGGTGAGTTTTGTAATCCAGACGGAATCTAACATTCCGTCCGAAGTTAACAAGTCAGCCACTATCTCGGTGATGAGTTTCACCTTGAAATCAACTGGGCAAAATATTCACCAGATAATCACCTTTGCATTGCAGAGCAGTTTTTGGCTAAAGCTGGTGACTATAGTCACAAACCCCTTGAAACCCCTGCATTTCAAATGCTCTAAGAAGAACTGGAGGAGGTTGGAGGTGATCACTTGTGCGTGGTGCGTGGTGGGGTTACATCTTTGTGTATTATCGAAACAAAAAAAGGAGTTACATTTTTGTGGTTTCACACTTTCACCAATACTTCATTTTACTCGCCCAAAATAAGAGCTCAAACTAGTATGAAAATAAGAGCTCAAGCTAGTCTGAACTCTGTATCAGCTTTTTAATGCAAATCAACAAAGTTCTCACTTAGAAATCAACATAAGAACTCAAGCAGAAATTAAAGCGCCATAAATCCAGTTTGCATATAGTTTTTAGTTTTAGCACCTCAAGACATCCATGATGCACAGTACCATATGTTGTATTCATCTCATCAATTTCGATGGAGTTATTTCTTGTGGAAACTAGGATCCTTCACAACCGTCACTGGGCAATTAGCATGTGTGATCACGTAATTAGTCACACTCCCCAACAAAATCCTGTGTTCACAATCCCAAAAAAATCAGATCAAAATTCAAAACCCCCCAATTACAGATCCACATTAATTAATTAATTTTACGTACCTTTGAATGTTTCCAAGTCCTCTGCTTCCCATAACCAAAGAATCAAGCTTCAGATCCACAGCTGCATCACATAGTTTCTCCCTTGCATCACCCCAGTAAATTTTTGTCGCTATTGTCACCTAAACAACGATAATGAACAAAAATTAGTCATACCCCATTCAAACATCAAAAATTAACAAACCCATCTCTAAAATTGATTAAAAACAAAACAAGATTACCTCCTTTTGCCTACTAGTAGTATCAAGCAAATCTAGAACCTCAATATCAGCTTTCATGTCATACTTTTTCATCACGTCTGGTTCTCTAAACTCAGATAATGGAATCAAAGCTACAAAAACAAAAGTCAATCAAGCAATAAAAAAAATTTAAAAAAACACACACACACAAATTGATATGTGGGAGATCATGGGTTGGACACTTACGTGAACCAGTTGTGAGCCACATAGAGTTACGACTTTCATCAGCAGAATCAGATTTAACATGAATAACATAAAGGGTATCACCTTTATCAAGGAGATTATCAATAGCCCATTGTGCAGCACATTTACTGCTCTGTGAAAAATCAATTGCCACCCCAATTTTCCTATCTCCTCCCATTTTTTTTTCTTGAGATCTCTGAATAATAAAAGAGTTGTAATAAGCGTGAGAACAAGACTGAATGGAGCTTTAATTGAATGTAGACACGATGGTCCGGTTCCTATAGAAACTGCAAACCAAACCATCTTGTCGGCTTTCCATTGTTAAAACCAAAAGCGAACCGAACTGTTGTGGAGTAGAACTCGATATAAAACCGAACTATTTAATGGTTTGGTTGCGGTTCCGCTATTTGGTTTCGGTGGTTCCGGCCAGTTATTAGACTTGCTATCAAGCTCCATATCCAAAATATTTTAGGCCAATTTAAAACCAAACACAACATATTGAAACCATAGTTATTGGGATTTTAGAATTTTTGAAATTTTAAAAATCTAGAAAATCAAAATTGATATTATTATTATTATATTTTTGATGAAATTAAGGGTTGGGCAGACCGTGACCTGTCTTAATTAAAATCTAGTGTACGTACAACCACTCGCATCCTCCTGAACTATTACAGCTAGCTTCTCCTCCAAAAGACCTATATGACAAGCTATACATGCATCTTCATTACAAGACTTTGCAATAAAATCTGTTGCCCGATTGCCTTCTCTGTAGATGTGAGTAACTTCCAAACTGGTAAGAGTCATCTTGTGTGCTTTTATTGCTTGCAAGACATTCAAGCAATACCACGGGGCATCTTCTGTCCCATTGACGATGTTCACCGCTCTTTCTGAATCAGAATTGACCTGCAAGGAAAGGATTCCCATTCTAACTGCTATACTCAAGCCAGCTTCAATGCCAAGTAATTCTAGAAGCAATATTGACTTTTTCCTAGAACCTCCCTTGTATATGAGTAGTACTCTTCCCTTTGCATCTCTGAATAAGCCACCATAGCCAAACCAGCTTGTAAGGTCCCATCAGTGTTTAACATGACTATATTTGGAGGTGGCTTTTTCCACATCACCTGCTTTGCTACCTTGTTATTGAATTGCATTTGAATGCCCAACATGTCCAACATCACCCTTGTTGCTCTGGTGTTGGTGGCTTCCTTTAGTTCCTTTTGTAAATACAGTAGCATTTTCTTGATGATATCTCTAGTAACCTGTGAAGCAGAGTGATGTATCTTCTTGAATCTTCTACTATTTCTCTCATTCCACAGTGCATAAACTACTGCACACGCCATAGCCCTTAGAATCTCTGAGTCTGTAGTATTTTTCCTGGTGCTCCTAAAGATTCTATACCACTCTTGATTTGAGCTCTGAACATTCGGATCCAGTCCCATGCTTCTCTTAATTCCAGACCATACTTCTTTAGCATATGAGCAATCAAAGTAAAGATGATGAGAGTTTTCATTTGGGTTTCTACAGAAGATACATTCTGACTGATGAAGTATATTCTTCTTAATTAGCCTGTCTTGCGTTGACAAGCTGCCACTAAATAATTGCCAAGCAATAAATGAGTGTTTGGGGTACACAAAGTTTGCCCCACACCAATTTATACCATTTCACCTTTTCCCTGATGTTCTTGTGCCCCAAGTAAGCTGATTTTGTGCTATACTTCCCTGTAGAGGTAGCATTCCAAACTGTCTTGTCTTCCAGTAGGTGAGTTTGAATTTCCACACTCATGATCTTGTGTTTTAACTCTCCTTCAGGCAGTCCAGTAACCTTGTCATTCCATTGCCCTTGGTGAATCAAATCAGCAACAGTAGCCTCCTCAGGTAACCGAAGGAGTTGCCTTGCTTCTGCATTGTTGTGTAGACATTCAACTAAGCTCCAAGGATGATGCCAAGTCTTCTCCCCAATTGCTATCAAATAAATGAAGAACTTAATAGCCTTTCTCCTGTATGTAAGGATAGCCCTCCAAACCCATGAGCAATCAGTAGGTACTTTGAGAGTCCAAAAGTGTTTTCCTCTCAACTGATACTCCCAGATCCACTTTAACCATAGAGAGTCTTCATTGCTAGCAATTTTGAAGATGAGCCCGCAAATAGCTGCTTCATTCCATACCTTTGCATCTATGATGTTTAGTCCACCCTCCAATCTGCTGTATCTTAGTGTTTCATGACTTGCTTTATGGTGTTTCTTATCCATGGAAGGGCCTGACCACAAGAACTTGTTTGTGACTTTAGAAATCTTACTCAAAGCTCCTTTTGGTAGCATAAAAGTCTTGCCCCAATAACTGAGGAAAGATTGATCGAAGTACTGACTGAATTAGTTGCACTCTCCCGACAAATGTGAGCATCCTATTCTTCCAGTTTGTTATTCTTGAAGAGTACATTTCTATCAAAGGTAGGCAATCATTCATTCCCAATCTAGATGCTGTAAGAGGGAGTCCCAAGTATTTTACAGGGGGTTTAACCAGAGAAACTCCTATAATGCCTGCCAAATCTTTTCCTCCATAGTCAGAGATACTACCAGTAAGCATGGTGGTCTTGTTAACATTGAGTTTCAAGCCTGTAAGCTTGGAGAAAGTGTTTTAACACCTCTTTTACTCCTTCTACTGATCTTGCATTTCCTTTGCAAAATAATAATACATCATTTGCAAAGCATAAATGTGTGATTTGCAGCCGACTACATTTAGAGTGGTAATCTATCTTTTTTCCTTCCATGGCCTTCCTCATGAGCCCACCCCTAGCACCTCCATAACCAACACAAAGAGGTAAGGTGACATTGGGTCACCTTGTCTCAGTCCTTTTCTCCCTGCAAAGAGGTAAGGTGACATTGATATTATTTTAACCCATGTGGCCATATCATAATTTGATTTCGACAAATTTCAAAATCATTAATATTTCAACCCTATATTAGTATTTTTTATTTAAAAATAAAATAAAATAAAATATCTAGTGAAATTCTGACATTCCATTTGAAATCATGAACACTGATTGAAACCATTGACTACTTTAAAATTGATGCAAACATTAATAAAAAAAATTGATTATGCAAATTCACAGTTCCACACATAAAGAGACATGTTTATAATCCATTACATATTTTAATATGTCCCAATTGATAAGATAAATATTCATTGAGTTTAATATTGCCCTCCATACCATTTAACTCCACATATATTTACTATAGACTAATATACTCAAAGTTATTATATGGTTTGGTTTCGGTTTTCACTACAAACCAAAGGCCATAAACCAAAAACCGAACCTAACCCACCATAAATCAAACCAGAGTTACCAGGAACCGAAAAAACTGTCCGGTTTGGTTTTACGGTTCAGTTTTTGTTTTTTAACAGCCCTAAATGTAGACTACGGGCCGTACATGGATTTTGTCCGAACAGTGGGCTCCACATCATGTGCTTGACATCTCATCTATAACTGTTAAGGATTATTCATTATTGTAACAAAACGGCTACGGTTTATAACTTTATACTGGAACATGGTTTTATTTTTTGTAGTGGTTTTGATCATTTACGAGTGGTTATGGTATTTTCGTTTACGTTTTCTTGCGTCGGTTACGTGTTGAGATCTTATTGGAAAGGAAGTAACGTAGGGGAGTCACGTGTACTTCACGGGTTGATCTATTGAGCTACTGAGCTGTGAACCTGAATGTTCAAATTTTGGTCTTCCACACTTCCATTGAATCGGGTTGGCGGCAGCTACCAAGTGATTCAGCACTTTGTCTAACAAAAAGTACTCAGCATTTTCTTCCATTCAAAGTCTAGTCAAAGAAACAATATAAGAATTACAGGCAAAAGAATATATAGTTATTGTGGCGTGTTAGGAAGTGCCAAGAGTAATTCTTTTGCGCGACTAAATCCTAAGCTGGTCAAAATTGAATCAATGTGATGTTTCTAAGACAACAAGCGATCAGAAGCTAGCCCTGTCCGCATATTTTCTTTTGCTAAATAGGAATTGTATAAATATCAATCAATGTGAAGTATGACTGCAACAAAAACAAAAGGGATGATTCATGATTGTACATCTCTAAAATTACATTAGACAAAAGATAATTAAAATACGCATGTTTTGGTTCTCTATTCTTTGGACTAAATCATGGCAGCTCTTTTGCTGCGCCATTTACTGTAAATTCATCTAAAATGTCGTTTTTGAAACTGAAATTGCTTGGAAGTGTTGACGGAGGAATATTTAGGAAAACATTATTCTCTTCATATTCTTTGCAGTAAAATTGTAAACTACCTCTTATTCAAAAGCTCAAGTAATAAGCTCAAGTAGTCTGATTTACATGAATTGGTTATTTAGGGGCCATTTGTTTTTGCCTCTTATAATACCTTGACGTCTTATAACTTTTTATAAGATGTGGCCCAGTGATTTTAGACATTTTGTTTGTTTGTTTTTTGCCTCTTATAAGAGGCATTCTACTAAAAATGTCTTATAAGAGGCTCCAATTCTATAAGTACTAAAATTAGATCTACTTAAATTCTATAAGTCTTATAACTTGAAAAATAACTCAAACACCCCCCGTCCATATATCTCTAGCCTCATTTTTCTCTTCTTCCCTTTTCATTATCTTATTCTCCAAATAACTCCACTGCCCTAGCCACCACCGGCTACCACCACCACCACCACCATCACCAAACTATTAAAACCACCACCACCACCATCATCACCTCCACCACTACTACCACCGTACTATTTCACCACCACTATCACTACTACTGTGCTATTAAGACCAATATCATCACCTCCACTACCACCACCACCACCACCGTGCTATTAAAATCACCACCACTTCCACTACCACCACCACCACCACCATCATTACTACTGTGCTATTAAGACCAATATCATCACCTCCACTACTACCACCACCACCACCACCGTACTATTAAAACCAATATCATCACCTCCACTACTACCACTACCACCGTCAATTAAAATAGTTTCTTAAAATCGATATTTTAATTATCAAAATTGATTTGAAGCCGAAAATCAAAATATACGTTTGTTTCAAATTAATCTATTCAAGTTAAATGTGATGTAAAGTAGAGTTATATTTGTCAAATAATTATCTATAAGATGTAATGTATTTGTTTTTTCTATTTTTACAAGTGTTTATAAGAGAAACTTAAAATGAAAAACAAACCACCTTATAAGACCATCTTATAAGACCCTATTATAACACATGGTCTTATAAGACCCTTGTTTCGACCAGATATGATCAAAACATCAAGTGTTGATAAAAGAGACGAATAACGTAGAAAAGTAATTAGAAAAATGATGGTGATCGGGGGAATGATGAGACTGTACCTTGCGGTTGCCTACGTACCCAAATTATCAATGAGATCAAGTTTCAGGAACGTAGTTTTGAATGAAAAATAGTTTTGTATTTATATAGGTAGAGTAGAGAGTCCTTGTAGCTCAAGTAATCTTGTAGCTTGAGTAATTGTGATGATTTATAACTTTTCGGTGATAATTATCTCTTTGATAAGAAATGAATCTGGACATAAATCAATGTATATTAGTGGCAAGCCATGTGGCTAAGGTTCAACATTAAACACATGAGTTAATGGGCCTGTACATTAATCCATGGTATTAATGTTGATTAAACGAATAAAATGGAGATTCCTACCAATAGACGTTCGCTACGTAGGTGGGGTCGAAACAACCCTCTTATAACTTAATCCAAAAAAACAAATAGCCCCTTACAGTATAAACGATTTTTTTTTTGGTGAAGATATATTTTTATTATTTTATTGCTGCACCAAATGTGGAGTGCTAATTCCACGCCCGTCATTATATAATACAATACTTTCAAGAAAACGATCATGTGGGACAACCGGACAAGCCATCATTCAAAGTATGAGCTCGGAATGAAGTAAACTTAACATTCTCGATACATGGGACTCCCGTAATGCTTGAGAGGAGTTCGATGCAAGGTTGGACGCCATTTGAGCCGCGTAATTAGCCAACGCATCAGTCGCTTTATTTCCTTCACGGTATAGGTCCATATAATCTGGTGTGGTTGAAGGATGCTTTTGCCATTAAGAGTGATTCGATAATCAGGAGAGTAAATATGTCATTAACATGCTTAGGGAGACCCTAACTCCCTAAGTACCAACTTGGAACTTAAAAGTCTGAACTGTTAGACCTTTTCCCAAATCATGCAACGATTAGGCACCCTAGAGAATTGCTTTTAGAGATGCCAAATATCTTTTGGTATCTAGCTGTGATTTGCTTTTAATTTTGCCAAAGCTTGAAAAGTAAAAAAGATCATTTGATTGCTTGTTTATCAATGATATTTGCTTCGAAACCCCCCAACTTTCTGAGTGTCTTCTCTAAATTGCCCTAAAACGCAAAAGTTTTTCTGTTGAAAAACATATTCCGTGGGACTTAAAACTTAAAAGTCCTCAATTTTTCAAAAAGGGAAACTAAATTATTGAACTTCACCTAAGCACCAATGACTCATATGGTATATGGATACACTATAACCATATAGTACGTGTGGTTTTTGTCAAAAATGTGGCATTCGTGTATGTCACACTCAAAGGATTCTTCCCTTCTTTTCCTTAAAAAGGCAACTATTATTAGTCAAGGTTCTCTTCTTTTTTATTTCTAATAAGACCTGCCAAACCTTTGGATGCAAAACAACATTTTCCTAGTTAAATCCCAATCACGTACCACTTGCATATTAAGGAGATAAGCATCACAGAAACGTATTATTTTTCTTGAAGTTCAGAAGAATTCTTCAATTCAATTTGATGGCTTCCAAGGCAAATGTGGCACCTATTGTTAGCAAAATGTACTGCTCATCTTCGCAGGCAAATTTCATAGTCAGGAGAAGGCCTCATGTTGTCAATGGGGGAGGCTTTGTGGTTACAAATTACAGTCAGAATGTTGCTTTTAGAGTTGATGGTTGTGGTACACTTGGCGTCGAAGGAGAAGCGATTTTGAAGAATAGTGATGGAGAATCCTTGCTCGTCATTCGTCGCAAGGCACATTTCACTCCCTCCTCAATATATGTTTTATCACAAATTAATCTGCATATATGCACACACAATGTATACTGACAAGGCTGTTTTACGTGTTTGTCTGAACGTCGCCCATCGAAGGGTACGATGTCATCGTGAATACATACACGTACAAAACTCTATAAAACATGCCTAGATGTATATACACTTGTGCACTTGTATTCAGGTGTCCTCATTTTATTTACGAACTTTTATGTATGTTTTTTTTTGGCACTCAGGGTGGTCTTGTTCAAGCATTAAGCATCAATCGACAATGGAGAGGATACAAGATTAACTATGAAGGCGTAGAAAAACTGGTTTTCAGTTTAAAAGAGCCAGTGGTCTGCATTATAAAGAAAATTCCAATTAGGATCAAGGTTGAACCCGGCAAGAACAACTGGGATTTTGAAGTGAAGGGGTCTTTTCCTGATAGAGCTTGTACCATCATTGATTCAGAAGGAAATATTGTAGCTCAGGTAATCCCAACTATAGATTAGTTTGTGATTCGGAAGTCCTTATAGTAAAATCAATCATGTAGGAACCACATTTTAAGTTTCACATCCATTTTGCTTGTTATGATATTGTTAGAGAATATTATGTTCGATGCCCCCACGAAACCATATAGCTAATTTCTAATTAAATGGTGATCATCTATAAGATGAGGAGATCATCCATTGGAAAAAAAGTATTTTCGTTAACTACCATTCCGAAACTGAATGAAAATATTTAATATTCCGTAACTCCGTAAGTGATCTAATATGATTCTTACTTTTGGGATACTTCTTTTGTTAAATAAATGCAGGTCGGAGTAAAGAATGACTTAGAAGAAATGATATTATGCAAGGATCTATATCATGTGGTGGTGCAACCAGGATGTGACCAAGCCTTTGTGTTTGGAGTAATTGCCATTCTTGACAACATACATGGCGAAACTACCGTGTGCTGATTATAGAATGATCAAGAAGGAAATTAAGAGATAAGGCTCTTATCTTATTAAGTTAATCAAAAAGAATAAGAGAACTCTTTTCTCAATTAAAGGAACTCGAAAGGCTGTCTTTTCTGTCCAAGGACTTGTGTATCCATGAAAGTTGTGAATAGGAGAAGAAGGTTTTGGAGTTGTGTATTTAATCAAATTATTGTATGTTTCGATATGTATAAGTTATTTTTGTCTTTTATCACAGTAAAGCTGTGAAGGGTTGCATTTGTTATTGTAAATTCGGATAGAGTATTTGTGAAAATTCACTGGTATTTGTGATAAGTTTTTCTTCTTCTCAATATGTGATATGGTTCAGAATTCAGATCCCAGGAATTGTATTTGTGGCGGACTATATATACAGCTAGTCCAAATATCAATATTGTAACTTTGTAAAGTTGAACATTGATATATTATATATACTAGCAAGATGCATGCGATGTCAAACAAAACTTACCAAATAGTGTAAACATAATTTGGGTGAGCACATTTACAATTGACATATTGCCTGAGCAGACACACTGGCAGCCATTTAAAATTTGAATTGAATGGAACTCCATTCCTATTTGATTTCCAGACATATGTAAGCAATAAACTTTTAAGTATAGCTCCAAATCACATGTACTTTAAGCTTCTCATCCTAGCAAGTGCATGTTGCAAACGACAAAGATAAAATGTTAGTGCATCAAAAGAATCTATGTAACTTTATTCACTGAAATCAGTATCCAAACCTTAGGTAAATAGGTAATATGCAACCGCAGGTATTGAATTGGAAGAATGGGACATACCCTCTATAGTTGAGTCATTTGGTTTGTTAATCAATCATCCAAAATGGAGTTACAATGGCATATGCGGCACAACGGCATACTCAATCTACATAGGATATTACATCAATATAAGAATTAAAGTACACCAATAACAAAAAGAAGTAGGTCACTCTGACTTGTCCTCCACTATAATAGTTGATATGTTGTAACCATCTACTCGCAAGTAGCTACTCGCAGGTAGAGTGAAACGGGTGGGGAATCTATGGAAGTACGTTCTTCTTATGAGTGTTCATGCATTGGCGTTGGCTTGAAACTGGGTCCCAGATACGACCATAAACTTAGCAATTGTCAAAGGGAATGATTCTCGTATAGTAACTGCATTATGAAATGGAATGCATCATACTCACATATATGCACGAAATCATCAAGAATACAACCCATTGAATCCATTGATACTTCAATATTAATCGAGTATCTTAGGGATGAACTTAATTCAATTAGAAAATATTTCATTACTTATTTAAAGAGATTAAATTTCAGATTGTTATAGTTATCTAGAATTATAATTGGATAATCTTTTTATAATTCATTGAATTAGATATTTCCTATTCTAACATGGATATTTTAGGCGTTGGATTTATCGCCAATTTTCTCCAATAAGCACCACCAAATATAGTAATATACCATAATTGTTTTTTTTATTGTACATTATTCACGAAGATTATAGATGAAGATTAGTTAAGGGAGGTGAAAAACGATAAATACAAAAGAGTTAATTAAACGATATATATATAGAACAAAACAGTGTGTAAAGAACACATAAATTTACTCCAAAAATTTATAAGTTTTTTTGAGAAATATTCTTGACATAATCATATTGCTATACAGACATCAGTCCTAACCTCTTCCCCACCAAGGCATATTTTACCAGCTACCAACTTGGTTTATAACTGATTTAGTCTTTATTCTCATTCCAAATGACTAAAGAAGAAAAATATCAGAAAATTGAAACCGCCAAAGCAGTTCCAGAATGACCCCTATAATTCCATAAAGGATAGACTCTCATAGGGTTAAACCCTTTGGTTGCTTTACCAAAAAAAAAAGTCTCTTATAACTTGGATTCACTTTCTGTCATGTATATTGCAGCCTTTACTTCAGTGGGAAGGTTAATACTTAATAGCAACCCCTGCCCTAAGGAAAAACAAAATTTGGGCTAAACTTGAATTGGGTCTTGATAAAAACACCTTTACAAAATTCGCACCTAATTAGTGGAAGTTGTCATTCATTGATCTTGGCTCGAATAAACTCAATGGTTCACTTCCTGATAGTCTTTCCTCTTGTCTAGCACTGAGAGCTATTAATTTTGCTAGGAATAATCTCAACAGTCAAATTCCCGAAAGCTTCAAGAATTTGCAGTCCCTCTCTTACCTCTTGTTTTCTAACACCAGCATTCACAATATTTTAACTGCTCTTGCTGGTTTGCAGCAATGCGAGAAGCTAAAAACCCTTGTGCTCACCCAGAACTTCCAATCTGAAGTGATGCCAGCAGTTGAAGATCTACAGTTTGAGAACCTTACAACTCTTGTAATTGCATATTGTGGCCTAACCGGATCTATTTCACAGTGTGTGGCTAAGAAATTCTACCAAATTGTAGTTGTTGGATATATCGTTGAATCACTTGAGTGGAACCATTCCAAATTGGTTAGGCGGGATGCAATCCCTATTTTACTTGGATTTGTCGAACAATTCTCTTTCTGGAGAAATCCCAAGTAGCTTGACCAAATTAGAAAGCCTCATTGACCGTAACATCTCGTTGGAAGAACCATCTCCTGACATTCCATTTTTCCTTAGACAAAACCAGAGCAATGCTAGGGTGTTGCAGTATAATCAGATTTTGAGCTTCCCACCATCTTTGGATCTTAGCTATAACAACCTCACTGGACCTATTTGGCCAGAGTTTGGGAATCTAATTTGATTTTCAGCTTATACTTACGATTAATTTCTATGGATTCATTGTTGATTGTTAGATTGTACACTCTTACGCCAATTTAATTCTTTCTAAAAGTGGTAAAGAGCATGAGATATATATTGTCCTGGTTCTTGATCGTAGTAGTTAATATTCTTCACAATAGTACACAATACACAAATGATAATTTCATGAAAAGAAAAAGTACACATTACATATGATATGCTTAATGCCGTTAATGGTGATGAATCAATCAAAATGCATGGATGTTGGTGGAGTTGCATTGGTTCTTGTCCCATGGCGGCAGATCTTTGAATCATCAAGTATTAGCTTGCCTTTGTATCAATCAAAATCGAGCCTTTGCTAAGACCCTTTGACAAAATCAGTGTAGTCAAGGTCGAGGAAATCACCTTTTGCGTGTAGGATAAGCGATTGCAAAATAAATCATCACTTTGCCTTCAAATTTTTTTAGTAACTTTGATGTGTAAGCCATTTGGAAATACTATCCCTGCAGTCTTGACTACTTCTCCTCCCTTGATTTTAGTCCACCTGAAATAATTTCATAGTGTTAAATCGGTAATACATGTTAATGCATTATGCATGTCTTATCCACATACGCACAATTTTTTATTATTATAAAAATGGCTTGAATAATTATTACCTATATTTCGTTACCAATGAATGGAGAACAACAAACATTTTCAACTTTGCGAATTCTGCTCTAGCACATAATCTCATTCCTCCACCGAAAGCCATGAAACTCTTGCTACAAGTCCTTACATGACTGCAATCTTTAGGTGGAGCAAAATTGGGTGGATATACTATCTAGTAGTGGAACAAAAAAAGAATTGCTGGTATCAGAAAGGCAACCTCAGGAACCTGCAGTGTTGTACTCCTCACAGTCTCAGGGCTAACAAGTCCAAATGCTGAAAAAGGAGTGATTGCCCCCTCCTGCCCGATCTAGAACTGTTTTCAACAGATAAAAATTGAAGCATTCAAGTAAGTAAGAGTTGAATCAAGACAGGAGCAGATCTATTGGGGGGAAAAATTGACTAAAATATGCACTTTTCGGCAAATACACACGAACCATGACCTGCATATCTACAAAAATATAGAAAAAAGACTGTCAAATGGCAGGATTTCCAATAGAGCAAGATAATCAGTAATATTAACACTACTGAATGAATGGGTGCTTATGTTGGATACTAAATGATGGTTTTATTATTGTTATCTTTTTCATGTTGTACACATAGATTTTCTTAACCTATTTTGCATTTACTAATGAATATCTACTTACACCAAGCGAAAAAAAATAACAATAAGAAAGTTAAAATTAAATTAATATAAATCAGGAATGAATATACGCGAAAAATGTACTGAAAAAGAAAAGGTGTATGATTGCTGATAATAGTCTTTGCATTAAGCATTCACAAAATTTCTAACAACCCGAACTGAGTACACTACACCTGAAGTTTGCCAAAAATCAAATATAAAGAATACAGAATTTGGCCTTTCCAGTTATTTAAGACACAGCAGCAAGTCAACAATTTCAAGTGTTGAGTGCACGGTGCAAGTGTTGAGGATCTCTTAGTTTCACCTCCATACCAATCAAAACAGTTAATAACTTAATATTTTAAGACATTATAGACATCACCTTTGATGCTTAACATAGAGCAAATAACATGAAAACTCTTCAAGGTTTCTGAAGGACCCCAGCCTTTGCCTTTCTAAAAGATTTCTAATAACCGCACATTATGACGGAGAATGTTTTTTGGGACAATCTAACCAGAATTACAGCCTGGGCAACATCTTCGTTTCTTCCTGTTTATTTAGAAGACTGAGACATGGCAGCCCGTGTAACTAAATCAACACATCTGTAAGAACTATAAATATTCCTGCTTTTCATAATAGATTCTAACGGATGCTTGCCCAGTATGCAACACCAGCGCTGAGTCTGGGGAGGGTGGGATGTACGCAGCCTAACCCCTGCAGTTGGAGATGTTGCTACCATGACTCAATGCTGTGTCTGGGCCACAACGGGGATTGGTTTTTAGATTCTAATTATTAGCAACCATAATGAACTTGCTGCTCCAAAAATCACAGACTCAACTTCCACTTTTTCTTTTCTTCCTTATTTCTACATCTTACGTAATCGAGCTATGCGTATATTACTTCAACCATACACAATAAAATAGGGTACATACTACCAAACAAAGTCACGATCTAAATAAATAGATGAAAAAAAAGAGGACACTACTATAGCATCATATCACAAAGGATATCAGTCGGTACCACTGCACTCAAGTAGTCTCCTCTATAATGTCATTCATCTCAGAAATTGTTGGTGGGATCAAAATCACTTAAAGAACAAATCGCAGATGACAGAAGTTAACAAACTTTTAGAAAATAGGGTACATAATACTAAACAAAGCGATGACCAAAATAAAATAAATGAACAAACAAAAAATTAAAAAAAAAAAAAAAAAAAAAAAACAAACAGAGGGCACTACTGCATAATGAATCAAATCGCAAAGGATATCAGTCGGCACTACTATATTGAAGTAATCTCCTCTATAATGCCATTCAACTAAGGACACTGCCTGCAAGAGCCCATGAAAGTGGTTCAATTGGAGTCAACAAAACCCTAAACCTGTCACTAGTATTAATGCAAACAACAAATGATTTTTATATAGAGATGATAGAAGAATAGTGTCACCTTAAGATGCTTCAACCTTATACCGTCGTACTTGTCATCCTGAAGCCAGTTCACAGCGGATGTGACATGGCCTATAAAAATAGAAAAAGGATAAGCAAACATAAGATATAATAATAAGATGAAAGTGGATATTCAATTTTACCAACCGGATTCATCAAGTGGTTGAGGAGCCTCAATATGTAAAAGTTTTTAATCTTTTCCTGTTCTTCTTCGTTACCAAGTCCAGAGTTCATAAGAAGCACATCGTGCCCCCTAAAAAGTTAAGATAAGCTAAGAGTGATGTTCCTCAAGTAGCTGCAAATACAGTTGGTAAGCTAAAAGTAGAAACAACAGACAGACTCACATAGAGGTTGCCAAGATTCTTAGCTCTGGTACTGGGTTCCAGGCAACATAGTGGACAACTTCACCAACTTCCCAAATTCTAACACATCAACCAGTTTCAACCTCCCATACGCGTACAGTTCCATCACTCGAACCTTTAATCAGATTGGAGACGAACGTGTAATTTATGACATGGAAAACCAAATGAAGAGAAGAACTAAAGTAAAGCTTTCCTTACCAGAGGCTAGCCATTGGCCTGACACTCGAACGAAAATTGACATGACAGTGCCCTTATGACCTTTATATTCAAGATAGCATGTGGAATGATAAGGCTTTAGATCTTTCTTACTTGGTAACTTGGGCTTCAAAGATTCAGGATCAATGTTGATCTGGGCACAAACACGCCAAGTTAGCTATCATTGAATATATATTTCTTTATGTGGAAGAAAAGAAATTGGATATCACCTGCTTTATATAGATACATATGGAATAAGTCTATAGTTTCAGAAAATAAACCACACCAGACATTCACTTACACGTTTCTTCCGGGTTCTAGGACATAAGTACAAATCCAAACAACGATCAAAGGCTTCCTTGAGAGAATTAAGATAAGCTGGAACAGTTCTCAGAGACTCAAACCTAACACAAACAACATTGCCCAAAATGATTAAGAAGCCCACTATGAAAGAAGATACAAAACAAATCATACAAGCAGAGAGATGAGTTGCTTACCTTTTTGGGATAAACTTCAGATGATCCTCCTCATACAACAACTGATATTTATCAACCTCTTCTTGAGTAGGGATATATTCAAGTGAAGGATTGTAAGATCCTCATGACTTGAAAGAGAAAAGTTGTTAGTTTTAACTCGAAATTTTTGTTTAACAAAAGGAAGAAGGAATAAGAAGAAGATAATACCTAGTTATTCACTGTGTCCCTCACTTAGTAGCTTCAGATTAACTTGTAAGCCATACCTCACCATACCTGCTTCAGTCGAAAGGATATCAACCTCTTTAGTGTGTCCCAATCATTCCTGAACACAAAGAAAACCATCAGCAAAGCAATCGGCTTGCCAGAGACATCGATTCCATATTTAATGTCATTGGTTTTTGTAAAGAGAGAGATGAACAGAGAATTATAGGATGAGAAGGAGATAAAGAGAGGGGTCTTCCTCCATGACACTTTCTTCTCCGAGCTCTTCTCTAATTGTTTTTTGGCTACTTTTTTTTTGTTACACTCAGATTACACTAAATTTTTTGGTTATTTTTTTATTTCCTTTTGTGTTTTGTCTTACAGGGAAAAACCCAAAATTAAAAGAATGAGAGTACACTACAAAAAGAACGACTTTATCCGACTGACTATGGCTGTCGCGAAAGGTATTACTCGACAGCCAAGAACTGCCGCACGACCGTCGGAAAACACTCGGTCGGCATAGGCTTCCGACATTTATTAATGGTCAGAACAGGCCGTCGGGGTTGATGATCTATGCCGACGGTTATTCCCACTACTTTGGCCCGTCGGGTATTCCTGCTGTTAAAAACCGTCGAATATTGCCTGTTGTTACAAACTGTCAAATATTGACTGCTGTTAACAACTGTCGGCTATACCTGCTGTCACTAGCCGTCGGATAAGACAAGTGTTATATTGGTTATAATAATTTAGTACTAGAGAGTTAGTATCCGTCGGGTATTAGTTTTTTTGTTTTAAAAAAAATATTGGTTATAATAATTCTTTCAGGTATCCCAATCCCAACATTAAATTCTTTCCCCTCCAATTACATTCTTGCAGGTTCCCACTCAAATGCTACAAACGCCAATATATTCATAAAGAAACAATTAGAACAACAAAATGCTAAACTTAAAAGTACCTTGCTAAAAAACATTGAATAGTTTGTGACTTGCATGACTACAATAACATGATTGTTCAAAGGAGAAACAGGACTCCAAACCAAGATAGAAACAATATCGGGGCAAAATTTAAATTTAAGACCGAACAAGAAATGTAAGACTGAACAAACAGCCTAACCAAAAGGCTGAGAAGGATAAGCCTTTCCTCACTTCCATTTATACCAAAAAATATGGAAGCGTCTAATGTCAACTGTTAAGTGTAGAAACAATGAACAACGATGTATTTTAAGGACGATGAGTAGCCTAACCAAAAGATTTTCCCACCAAAGGATAACAACCCAACTCCAATTAATGTCAACTGTTAAGAACACGAAAACATAAATAAACAAATTAGGTTAAATATGTCAAAGGAGAACACGTACATCAGCAGAAAACTTCATTTGAGAATGAACAACTCACAATATTGTTTTCAGGTCTCTTCCAGTAGAATCCATGTAAGAAGAGAGGCAGTAGATTGCAGGCGGCAAGGATATAAATCATCAATGCATGCTTTCCCATCAACTCTGGAACAATAGTTGGTCGTCTATATCCCCACACATCAACCTATAAGAAGAACACAAAACAAGATTTTAGCTCTAGAGTGTTACAGTTTCAATATACGATACAACTGTAAACTAGTTATTGTACGTCTAAAAGTATATTGAACTATGAAACAAAATGCCAAACAAGATTTATGCAATGCATAACTAAGACACATAAGTTTGCAACGTGGAATTCAAATATCTAACTAGCACATAAATTCCAGTAAAGAAAATTCCAGCTGCACCGGTTGTAACACATGTGTAACTTGAACTGTGAAGGGCCTTGTTCACATGCATTCCTGTCACATTAAGTAGATTGGTTAGTTGAAGACTAGATTTATAGTTGTTCTTGTCAGACCAACAAATTCGAAGTTTTTATTTACTGCATGCAGCACTTCTCCACCAGTCCACAACCTCCATTCGGTTTGAAGATTCTGTTTGGAACCAGTGTAATAGTTCACGGTGGATAGGCATTAGTTGACACTGACCTCAGAAAATTCAAATAAAATAGAAATGAAAACAGAACGGCTTAAGTTAAGAAATTATACTAGCTTACCAGAAAAGTCTAAAATAAATCCCATGACTACATGACAGGAGGCGGGGATCATCCAGTACAATATTCTGTCTTTGTGTTCTTGCATGCAGTTCAGATTTAGATAAGACATCAAACTACAATTCTTTGTCAATGAAGAAATATTTAGTTGCACTAAGATGAATTACCTTGAAATGTACAATAACATGGCCATAATGTAACCCAATCATGCAGGTAACAACTGCCATCACCGAAATTTGCACAACATGGTAAATCAAATTTACTACACATACAACATAGTGAGAAGGATTCATCACATTTACTTTTTATGTAAACCTATGTTGGCATGAAAATGAAATTAATCCTGAAAATGCAAGAAAACCATAACAAACCTTAAGATTCCTTCAGGTTCAAAAGTAGACTGACACCAAGAAGGAGCACCTTATGGAAGTGGACCATAATTTGGTGACTTGATGGTACATTGCTGAAAAAGGGAAAAAATGGACGTAAAACATCTGACCAAGGAAAAATAGCATAGAGTAATCAAATTCTTCCATTATATTACTACAATCTTAACCTTTGTCCTAGAATATATAGCCTTTTTATATAGATGTTGAACTCCCAATAATGTATGATCTATCATTCCAATAGCATTGCAAGCAGGTCCAGTGTCTCCCCTTACTCCACATTTCACCTTCAGATGGAAATAAAAAATATGTACAACTCATTAGCTACAAATTTCAGATAGAAGGACCTGAAGTTCTGGAAATCAAGTTTAATATTAATACGAAGAGTGTTGAACCTACAGTGAAGGTCCTTGTTGCAATAGAAGTGCTTTCACTTGGAAGTTGGTATTCCCAATCAAGGACAAACAGACCATGCAATAGAGCCATGTGCACAACAGTAAGCACAAGGACCACCAACCTGAGAAAGAAAAGAGATGAGAAGGAACAAAATGACAAGTGATCAGGACCACAGGTTGAACCATTCAAAGTAACAATAATGAACGGTTTTCTACACATTGCTGCAATAATAAGAAAACAGAAGAGGAGGACTGCAAGATTCTGTCATACACAACTCTAGTATCCAAGACAAGAATCTATGAAATTCAAATTCTGATCTTAAAATGTAAAAAATAATGTTTCCATGGTTAATTATTTTCCTCAAAATATCATAACAAACTTTAATAGTTGTCAAGTAGCAAAGAAGAAAAAGGGCAACAAAGTGAAATAAGCAGAGAGTCTTCTCGTGATAAAAAACATAATCATAACCAAAGAGAACAATACTGTTAAAGCAATACATGTGAAACTTACCACTAAAATTGGTACTTTTTCAGCAATGACATTTCTGATTTAACGACATCACCACGCTTGAGCCAAATCTCACATAATGCATCCAACAAATATGCTATTGCGATTCTCTGAAGGAAACAAATGCTTGTTCATTAATATATTTCAAAGGAAACAACACACCATACACATTAACAATATGAATTCTTTTTATATGTAAGTCCTACTTGAATATCTACTAAACTGATGTTTACACAAAAGTGACAAGTTCGGAAACATAATCTTTCTACAAATCTCTTCACAGAAGCATGGACAATACCAACATTTCACAACTCACAAGATACTGACAGTTTGACATATCGATTCTTGTAGGAGTGTCAATGTCTTTTGAGTTTTTATTTAGTTATGCCCGTGTTACTCATTGTCTTATCATTATTGGCGTGTGATTAGTTGATGCCTATGTAATTTTAAAGATATAGGAATAATAATATATATCTCAAGGTAATAAAGTTGCTTGTAAATTTGCACTTCAGCAACAGCAAAAGCCTGAGGTGTCTAAAAGTGACCTTCGCAACATTGCGGTATGGAGCTTGATAGACCTCAATGAGAAGAAAACACTTGTAAGACTCAATTGCATTCATAGAAGCACTATGAGTGTGCCAACAAGGGAACCTGTTTGAAGGCAGAGATCTGAAAACATGAAAATGCAAGTTATGGAGGTTCAACAAGGACATGATAGATCCAATGCAATAATGGCCTTTGCACAAACAAGTTCTATCCTTGCGCGCACGAAGAAGATTTATTCACTTCATCTCCCAATATTATGGACCTAAAGCTAAGGCCCATGACTATTCCTCTAAAAATATGCTAAAGTACAGATCTTACATTCCTTTTTTATATTTATCTAGTCATTACTATTCTTGTATAGATTTTTCTATTGCCCTTTCTAGCACCATTTATGTTTATTTCAAAATATCAGCATAGATTCTAGCACCATTTATGTTTATTTCAAAATATCAGCATAGATTCGCACCAATTGAGTCATTATATTTATGGAGAACTATTTACCATTAGACTCATGATATTTATACTTATGGAGAACTAATTACCATTTATAGTAGTAAAACTTACTTCTGATCCATGTGCATGCCATTGCATGATCACTGAATATTAATGGGTACAAGGAGAAGACAAGCATGTACTGATTTACACGGGGATTTATGATTGTGGTACCTGGTGAATGAAGCACTCAAGAGTTGCCAATTTACCCATTACCAGTGCCATCTGGCCCAGGTAATCTGCAACGTTTTCTGATGCAATATATTCGCTCAGTATAATTAACAGCAGTAGCTGGTAGAGGGTATGAATATGGAACGCCTTGTTCTTCATTACGGGCTATCATTATTGTTCTGTAAGCACCATACACCAAAGGGCCGCTCCCGTCAATTCCCAAATCGGCTAGATTGCAAAAGACTATATTTCCTTTTGTTAAGTTTGGATTCATTTCGCTAGGAAGACAAAATCTATCAAATACATTAAAGGAAAATTGTCAAAAACCATTCGAGAAAACAAAAGTTGGTAATGAGAAAGTTATAGCTAATTACCCGTCTTGTACGACGGGGTAGAACTTTTCACTTGTAGGGAAAACATTAATTGCAGGCCCCTAATCGATACACGAAAAGTTCAAAGTTAGACAGTTGACATTAGGTAAAAGACATCCTCCATAACATATTATAAGTCATGCTAACATTGATAGGAAACTAAAGAAACTCTTACTGTAAGGGTTTTATTGTTCCCGAGTGTTATATTCGTTATGAACTTACGATCCGTGGTACTTGCTGCTATTGTCAGTATCCATGGTGCACCACTTTGTACAGTAACCGATAAGAATCCCCTATCTCCAACAGAAGCTGATGTGAGAATTCCATGTAACAAGCAGAAATCATAGAAGTAAGAAAAAGAATTACTTACATCTATAATAGAAGCCAAGGAACTTGCATATCGACAAGTGTGGGGCATTTCTTTTTATAAGAGTTTTGGGCATTAAACCAACAGGACGAGAAATAACAAAATAGCAGGAATCTACGCTGACCAGATAGGATGGGGATCAGCTTCTCATCCAAATCAATTTAAACAAATCAATCAACCACAATGAGAAACACAAATTCCAAACTAAACTAAATTTGTACATTAAATTCACTCTCCACTAATATCAATCTCTTATATAAAGCTAAGAAGTGATTTTATAAGTACCAATAGGGATATGACCAAGTGCTCAAGAACATCAACACCGTCTCTCGTCTGAACAGTGGTAGTTGAAATCAACTACAAAAATATTCATATTTATTAGAAAATAATTTTGTTAAACTATAATCACCAACAAAAAGTATATTCACCCTTACCCTAATGCCCTAACGCGTGCTAAGTTCCGTACTTTTCAAATCTAAAGATTTAAACTTAATGAAACAACCTAAAAAATCACTAAAACAAACGAAATCAAAATTTTATTTGGGAGAGAGAGTGAGAATGAGAGAGAGAGAGAGTGCACGTTACCTTTTTGGAGTGGGAAGGAGAGTTGAAACGGCAGCAAGTGTGAGGGAGAGACGAAAAATAGATTTTAGGAGTTCTTTTTCTTTTTCTTATTTTATTTTTCCAAATTAATTTAGTGGGAACGAAATTTGTTTGGCGCCTGATAATTGGGGAAAGGTACGCCGACAGTTGAAATTGGTTGGAAGATACCCAGCGGTTAGCAAATATTGCAAAATATTAAACAACAGTTGGGAAATTTCTTAAGTCCCTCGGAACTCACCAACGAGTGAAAACAGTCGCCCTATCCGAGGGTTAGTAACCCTCGTAACACCGTCGGCCACATCTAAGAATACTCAGAGAGTTTACCCGACAGACCTTCAGATTTGACCCGATAGACGAAATACGCAGGTAACTTCCCACAGACAGAAACTGTCAGCTATTCTTTATAGCGTCTGTCGGGTAAACTCGTTTTTTTGGTAGTGGTAGTAGTTTCATTGTGAGAAAAATAAATAAATAATGAGAAATAAAAGAGATGGGAGAGAAGGGTAAAGAATCGGTTCGTATTCTCTTATTAGACTTTTCCTTTTCTTAACCTCTTATTAAATAACCCAATTATTGCTAATTAAATGACATTTATAGTAAGGCGTACAATTGAGAATGGTGTGGATTTGGTTTTCTAATATACTGCCACATGAAAAGACTGATTGCTCCTATTTAAAGGTGTTAAGCAATATTTTTATTTAAGGACAATATCGGTACTAAAAATTTATAAAAGCATAAAAAGACAAAGTAGTCCTCTTTAATAAATATCTAGTCATCTGATTTTATTATTCATCAAGGGTATTATGCGTCATAAAAAGACCCGGATGAATTTAAGAGGCCACGATCATTATAGGCTATACTACTAGTAGAGATTGTTGTGAATTTTGTTTATATTACAATTTCTTTGCACTTTTGAATTATTTAAAGAGATCAATTTAAAGTTTGAAATGGAAGTAACTGTTCAAATATATTGAATTGATCTTAATCACAAATTTTAAAACAAATAAAATTGACAAAAATAAAAAGTTTTTTTTTTTTGGGCCAGGAGAATTGAGCGGGTGACCATTGGGGAGCAAACCAAGGTTGAACCGGCTATGCTGTGCCTCATCCTGTTAATAAACCAAATAATATTTGTAATAAATCTATGGACCAAAATATCACCGATATATCCGATATATCACCGATATATATTGGTATTTTGGTACACCGACATCAATATTTTTAATATATATCCACCGAATATAGAACCCTTTTTTTCCGATATATATCGGAATTTTCGATATAAAACTTTATATCACTGAGATAATCGATATATCTGATATTTACGATATATATCGTTTGACTTTTTGACTATTTTTTAATATAAATATGATATTTCCAATATATTTCGATATATTTATGATATTTATGATATTTTAAATAGTTTGGACTAATCACAAAAAAAATGGATATATTCGATACATATCGGTTTTTGGATACACCGATATATTAACCGATATCGATATTTTGGTTCTTGAATAAATCGAATCTTCCCAATGAGATTTGAGTTAATTTTTATGATCCATATTTTATTTTGTGTTCCCTCTTTATTTCATCGTCCAACTTATTGCGTATACATTTCATCATTGTAGTTCGTATACACGTTATTATGTAATCTCACATCTGACCTTACACCTGTCCTTAAAATTCACAAAAAAAAATCAAAATCCGAGATAGCCCATCTATATATATATATAAAAACTCGCGCACATTCTCTCTCCTCACCATATTGCTCCATTTTGCACTTCTAGCCATGTGATTGGCTCCTAAAAAATCGGATGGAATAATAATTAGTGACACCTCCCCAGATTTGTTTAAATCTCCCTAATCTATTCTTAATTTTCTATGGACTCCTCAAATTAAAAAAATAAAAATAACAAATTAAATAAACTTTATACAAATTCTACCGAAAACCTAACTTTTCTCCTGAAACTATGATGGTCTCTTATCTTCTTCCCTACCAAGCAAGAGTTCACAATAGCCCCACCACTGCATCAAGCCAAACAGGCAAAAAATTGTACGCCTCAATTCAATAACCCCGAATCTCGATGCCATCTTTGACAAAAAACGAGATTTTTCATGATCCGGAGGTGATTAAGCTACAAGTAGGCATAGACTCCACAGAGTTTCTAGACTCCACAGAGTTCTTCAATGCGCACTAAAAGCACCCATCATCTCTTGCCCACGTCAATAAGGTAAATTCTCATCAAATGTCCTATGATCGACAAAATAGGTATGTGCTTCATAACACAATAGAGGAATCAACCAACCACCTTGAGTACCAGTTGTCTAAATAGGCAGCATGTTACAAAATACACAGACACACCTAATTGGTCAACTATAGGCCCCGCATCTCTTCAAAATGTTAACTTTTTGGTATTATCCAAGATAAGGTTTATATGTGAATCTGCAACTTGAATGGTATAATATTGTTTTAGGTCTACAATGGGGAGGGAAGGAAGTAGCCCCTACATTGTTGTTTGCTGTTCCTCGGACTGGGTTGTGGAAGTATCCTAAGTCCGAACCTTGGCTGTATAAGCCCTTTACGTTTTTCCTGATCTGGCATTATCTTGATATGAAAAATGACTACTATATTGAAACTATGTATGTCTTTTATAAACATTTATTTACAAATTTCTTTGTCAATGGTCACTGTGTTCTTAATAGCAATTGTCTAAATTTGCGTTATTTGTGCAGAAATTAAATTTTTTGCAGAGATTGGGAAGGAGCCTGTTGTACTTCTTGATGATCCAACTCACTATTTCTTTTCGGACCCGAAGTTTCAATCTGTTGTCCCAGAAGTCCATGGAACCAACTCATCCGGACAAGTACACTTTGACGAGATAGAGAAGAGTTGTTCTATGCCTCTAGAAGCCGAAGTTAATTAAGACCACGAGCAAGGTATACATCCTTGAAGGGAAACTGGAAGAGGCATTGTCTATACTCAAAATTAAGGAATCTAGGGTTGTTGAGCTAGAAGGTATTTTAAATGAAACGGAGTTGCCAAAGGGAGAACCACGGAGCGCTTCTCTTGTCCCTACAGGGAGAGGTCTTGCAGAGATTGAAAGTGAGCTCGAGGATCTCTTCCAAAAGAAGATTGAAGCTGAAGTTGAGTGTTTGGCAATGAGAAAAATATCTCGAAGTTGAAAGTTGCATCCGAGGATCAAATTTACCGCTTTGAGGAGCAAAAATCTCTACTTGGTCAATGAGAACAAGATTTCGCACAAGTTGGCCTCTTTCGGATAGTCATTAGACACCGAGGAAGTTCGAAGATGCATAAGCGGATATGCGGGCATACTTTACGCTTTTTGTCCAGTTGTTCTTCTTGCTTTTAGCTTTGTGTATTCTTGCAGTTATGGCACGGGTTCGATTTGGGTTTGTACCCACCTAGCATGAACCTATCATCAGTATCCGTCATAGTTCAAATTTGAGAAGAAAGTTTAAAATGAGTATTTTCCACTTCTTAGTCTTTCCTATCTCATTTTTTTTTTCCGATAAGATTTACTCCTTTTTGTTGAAAGCCTTGCAAAAGAACCATCATTGTGGTCTCGGCAGTCCTTTTATACCCATCCAACATGCACAAAGACACGAGCATAGAAGTGCTCTGGCTGGTGGAGCCATGGAGGTAATTTTAGAGGCTTTGTATGGATGATTGGAGGTCAATACCATGAGTTTGTGGTGGTGGTGGGGAAAAAGATGGGGATTTACCATATAAAAACACAGGAGTAAACTTTTGGTTCTCAATTATTTTTTCGACATACATATGTTGAATCAAATATTACATATCTAATTGAATTCCTCTAAAATTTTTCATTGCATACAATAGAAGATATTGAATCAAAGCTACTGAAAAGAGTAACACAAGCGGTTAAGGTAAACAAATTTTTATTTTTACATCTACTTCAATTTTATTTATTAGTATTAATAAACATGTTTTCTTTAATCAATGAATTCAACATCAAAAATATATGTTATTGCGTTCTATTAGTTTGTGTTCAAATAGAGTGAACAAAGGGACTATCGTTCCTTGGAAGTCACACAGTATATAAGAATTGAAAATTTGGAAGTCACACAGTATATAAGAATTGAAAATTTGAGTTTTGCAAATGGTTTCTCAACTATCTATATATATATTCATAAAATTTAGGGAAAACCTGTTTTCAAAACATGCATTTAAGCACAAGCAAGCACAAGCTACAAGACAAGAAATGAACCCTCAGGCAGCACAGTTGTAGAAGAACCCAAGCACAATAGTACTTATGTAATCGTTATGCTAAAAATATTAGATATGAAAACAATGGATCGGGAAATTTGAAGGACGTTTTCAACCACCCATTATGCTAAAAATATTAGATATGAAAACAATGGATCGGAAATTTGAAGGGCGTTTTCAACCACCCACTACGGGCTTCCACTGCCTATGTATGATGTGAAAGAAAACATCAGAAAACGAAGGACGCGGAAAAAGACATAAAACCGATTGAAACTTTCCTGAGAATGCTCTCAAGCACAACCTACGATGTCATAAGCTGATCCCTCAGGCATAGACGATCACCCACACTTAATACAAATGACTTTCATCGCAAACATATGATGTGCAAGGAAACATACTCCAGAGGAAAAAAAATAAAACATGAGAGAAAATTTATTTAAAATAACATAAATATACTTGCATAAGATTTGAAGAAAATCTTTTGTCTTTTTGCTCGGTAAGAATAACGATTGTCTTGAACATGCTTCCGAGCACAATCTACAAAAGACATGAGATAAAACCCAAGACAACACAATTGCAGATGATCCCTCATACTCAATAGTAGTACTAACAATCAACATGCTAAAAATTAAACCAAATAAAAACTGGGTTTAAAAAAATCTTCGATTTAATTCTTACTTTTAAACATGTCTTCAAATACAATCTACAACACCATGACAAGAACCTTTAGGCATTGACAATTGTACTCTTAACAACAGTAACTTTCATTCTCTGTATATGATTATCAAGGAAGCACACTCAGAAAAAATTAATGAAACACAACTAATGCAAAATTTTGCAAAAAAACCAAACAAAAAATAATTAGTTTAACATGGTTTCAAGCATATTCAACTGAAAAATGAAATGAACCCTCAAGCAAGCATATAGTCTGCTAAATGAACCCTTGAACTATGTTAATTTAATTTGATCCATTTTGTGTGTATATTTTCATAGTTCATACACAGTGTCACAGATTTCAATGAACGGGTGAGTCTACATTGAAAAAACTAACCTTTCTCACCCAAGCAAAGAGTCTACAATTCATTCTTCGTATAAGCATTAATAATCCAAATTGAGATTCATGAGGCAACAAAAGCACAAAGACAATAAAAAAGTACACAGTATATAGACAAACAATAAAAAAATAAGCCGTGTCGGTGAAATTTTAAAATTTAGGTATAAGGCGCAAAATGTGAACACGTCATGAAGATTATATGTATTAGGCCCACAATATGGTTAGCGTTGAAGCCCAACTAGAACCCAAATTATATCACTGATTTTGGATAATGTCTATTTCACCATGCAGCCAAATAATGTCTATTTCACCATGCAGCCAAACCAAACTTAATATAGAGCGAAGATAATGCATGATTTATCAAGGAAAGTGAAGGAAAACACAATGCCTATTGTTCATAATTTTCATGTGTGTGCTCATACTAATGTTGGTTCTCATCTTCATGCTGCTGAAAGAAAGAAAGAAAGAGAAGGCAAAGATAATCAGAGATGAGATGGTAACTTATTTACACGAAATATAAATAGGGGCATCTATTAGAATTCGAATTGGGTTTCAAATTCGAATTAGCAATCCTTAAGTAAATCCCAGACAGAAATTGAACCATCTGATATTACTGCCAAATTGCGATCAACTCAATAGTTCACCCTCCTAACATGAATTTAATATAAAATTGAGAATTCGGTATGAAAATGTCTTCTTCCGAACACAAACGAAAAAGCTTACCTGCTCTGTAGTTCTCTGAGTTGGTTTTCGATTGGGTGAATCGATCAATGAAACTTAGTTTTCGTGTAATGACGCGGTTTTCATCTAAGGCAAGGTATGGGTGGTAAGTGAAAGTCTTCTATCATTTGATTTGAGGTGTGGTCTGTAGCTTGATTTGAATAGAAGTTGCGATACAAATACCCGCTTAAAACATATCTTATAAAATTTGATGGGCCCTAGGCCCAATAGTACATGTAGAAGTTTCAAAACACAATCACTTCTAGATAATTGAAAAAAAAAAAAATCTAATTTAAGATATCCGATAAGATATATACAAAACTAAACTAAAATCCTACGAAAAGTAGTAAAACCTAATCTATTAACCTAAAAAAACCTATATATGTAAAAAAAAAAAACAATTGCACTACACATATCGAAAAACCAGGTAGCCTACTTTCTTCCTCTTCTCCATTATTTACAATTATTTTCTGACTTCATTTCATATTGATTAAGTTTTTTTTTTGTTATATTAAAGAGTATTAGATAAAGAACTAGGTAGCCTACTTTCTTCCTCTTCTCCATTATTTACAATTATTTTCTGACTTCATTTTATATTGATTGAGTATTTTTTTTTTTTGTTATATTAAAGAGTATTGGATAAAGAATTTATAAATTTTATTATGTATATTGCAGATAATGGCGTATGAAAATTACAGCTTATGTAAAAAAAAAATTGCTAAAGGAAATTCTAGAAGCAGCACTTAACGTTCAACAAGATCAGGTCTACAACACAGAATTAGAGAACGGACGATTCAAAAGCACTGTAACATTAAAGGTACCAAAAGACTTATTCTTTAACAATGAAGGCGTCGTAGTTAAAGAAATTGATGGAAGCACTACATATTCTGTTGCAAAAGCAGAGGATTCAACAGTTTTTCACGCAATACAGTTTATAAATGATGGACGTGATATAGAAATTGAAGACTTCAATTTCAAAGAACTTATGAAGAAAATAAAAGAGGTTGAAGAGAAACAGAATCAACTCGACGTACCCAGAAATATTATGCTAGATTGTTTGGTTGATGATAAACACAACAAAGATAAGATATATTGTCTCGAAGAAAAAATTAAAGAAATGAAGGACATGGAGAAAAACCAAAACAAGGACAAAAGCAACAAATAGGAAAAGAACGGTTTCATAATAAAGAAAAGAAAACCATGAGAATTAGTACTTGAATACCAAAATTTTATTATGTTGATCAAATAGTATTTTTTTATGTCGAACGCTTATTTTAAACTTTATATATGCATTAATTTTATTTATTTACTTCATTTGTAGCAAAATAATGCTGTTTTGAAAGAAGAATGTAGTCTGAACTTTTGAAAGAAGAATGTATAGCATTGCCAAATATGTAGACAATCGTTAAAGTGATTCTACATTCTCTATAAAACTGTGTTTCTCCGGTCCTGCCGTGTAATAAAATGATATATCTCTAGCTATGAATCCCTTTGCGGATACAGCTGTAAGCAAATATTTAGTTACTTTCTTTTCGTCTCTTTCAAAATTGCTTTGGAAGTCTCTCAGCCCAAATCATGTCATAAGCAATTTGACTATAATACCTATATTACATAATTACTACTTAATTGCTAGAAAACAGGGGAAAAGAAGTCATTCCTAACTTACCAAAGGTAGCAAACCTAACTATGGTCCAACCGTCCAACCATCAACAAAATTTTGGTTGCGTCCATTCCATCTCCAATCATCATCAGATTCCATTTCTTCTTCTTATTGGCGGAACCAATGAAAAAGTAACTCTTCAACAGGATCAATGTCACACCCCGAATTTCGATAAATCAGATAATATAAATGATATCCGACTCCTCGATATCCGAGATGTGACACCAACCTCAAAACCCAATCTATATCATAACCCTTAATGAATAATAACACATGCGGAAAACAAATATAATAAAATACTCAAAACAATCCACTCATCATTATGAATACTTGTGATCAGAATTAAGTTACAAACTTCTTCACTTAATAATAATACGGAAAAATAAATTAAACATATATCCCCAACAAATTCCACTACATCTCTGAGGAAAAATGAAACAACATCTTATTGAAAATAAATGCTAACATCAATCACGAACAGCCCGCCACCTTCTCGAATATCAGCTAACCCTGTCCAGGCTGATCGACTATGTTCATATAAGAACACACCCGATTAGCAAACATGCAAATCGGGTCAACATTATAAATAATGTTGGTATGAGTAGCCTTAGAAAACCATATAGATATACATAAAATTTCATTCTTTACATGGCAGGTAGTTCCTCCATCGAGGCGCCTTAGCTTAAGGTAGTTAGTTCCTTCATAAAGGCACCTTAACTTCTAACTGTGAGTAAATAAGTTATGGCATCCTAATACTTACCGTTATGCATGCTCTATCGCAGAGTGGGTCCTCTCTGCAAGAATAATTAGTTTAACCCACTCTCCTGCAAGCAATTTGTGATAATCATAGCATAAATTGAAACTTAACTTGCTAACCACACCGAAGGAAAAATAACATATCAGTAACATTTATCAAGTGTCCCTAGTAACACGTCGTCTCTATGTTTTACCTAGTTTTCCTGGCTACCACAATCGCTACCCAACGCCGAACATGTACATCCACATGCCTCCCCTTACATAATGAACCACTCCGTGCGTAACTACCCTGAGCGGGATGCCGCACAACAGGTAAATCCTCACACGGAAGCAATTATGTAAGTAATGCCACTATTCGGCATAAAATATTGCGCATCATCGTTCTATTTTGCGAACGGAATAATCAAGCCACTATTCGGGTCATTTTGCGCCCGAAATGGCGCCGAAGGCCATTCGATTAATCAAACGCCCGGAAGGGGCCGAAGGCCATTGGATTAAGCAAACGCCAGAAGGGCCAAATCACATGAGTTGTGGTAGCTAGGTTCTAGGATTTTCGTTACGTAGTTTATTCAAGGGTATATATATACACCGTAAAATCTCTCTATCTTCACGTGCCAATATTTACACAAGATCAATGTCAAATCTATATTAGATACTGACAAACAAGTTTATACAAGAGTCACCCACATCCTATCATCGGATGGGTCCATAAATTCCATCTATAACATTTTTGGAAAAAGTCAACAGGTCAACAGTCAACCCAACAGTCAACGGTCCTAACCGGTGGTCCTTCCACCCGGTCCTCACCCAAACCCATATTTAAAAAGAGTTTAAACCCTGGTCCTAAGCGACTAGCTAAACTGACCCGGTTTAACCCGGCCCATAACTGACTTGGCCCAACTTGAACTTATCTAGACTCAACAGATCTTAGAACAGGGAGAATACTATCCGGTCCACTTAACATTCTATGGACCAGCCCACACAAACCTGGTAAACCGGCCCAACTAATTAGTCCTAAGTCCAAAAACTACACAGCGACCTGGAGCACTGGATCGCTCTCACGGTCATCCCTTCCGCAGCAACAGCCGCTCCTTCCAGCCACCCCCAAAAACCTTCACACACCACCCAATTCGATCTAAGCGAAAATGGAGTGGGTGAAAAACCACGCGACTTTACTTCACCACTCAACCACCAATTTTCAGTTTTTACAACACTCCAAAATTTGTTAGATCCGACCACCATCACTGTTCTTGGGAGTTTTCGAACCCCCACAAACTCTCTACCACCACCATACCTCATTCCAACAACCCTCAATACACCAAAACAGTTCAAACACGAAATAAAAACAAAACAATCAAAATTACTCAGTAACTCAGTAATGGCCGAAATGGCGTTTTAGACAGAGGAGGAGGTTAGGGGCTCGCGCCTCCCTTCACCACCACCTAATGGTGTAGGCGGTACTAACAATTCTACAGAGTATTAAACATGTACAGGAAAAACCCATGGTTGATCAGAACAAAAACGACATGAAAAGTAATTGAACAGTGGTTCTTCAGTAAACGAAAAGTGGTCTGTGTCTGCGTCTAGATGCGAGAAACAATCAAGAATAACCACTCACAATAAGAATAATCTTTGAAGAGAAAAGAGCAGACAATGAAGGATGAACAAAACATGGTTTTTAAAGTCCAGTTACTGTGTCTATATACGGGAAAAACCGAAAAAGATAAACTACTCACTTTATGTGTTAACAGCAACAGAAAATATCGACGAAAATAATGAAAGATCCAATCCCAACTAGCTCGCGAAATCCGTGTTCTTCTCCACTGTTGGCTTGTGTGTGTTGTGTGAGGTTTTTCCAGAAAAACAAGTTCCTACGAAGACACCCTATATTCTCCTTAACTTCCAAATTACTACATAATCTTATATCCTAACTATGGAAATATTATTTCTATTAAAAGGATTATATATATGTTACTTAGGTTAATACCTTGTTTCCTTTTTATTTAAAGCTTTTCCAAAAATGAAAGATACACTATCCATATTCAAAAATTCAAATGCTAGTTTCCTATATTAACATTATTCGAAATTTCTATTTAGTATTCCCTCCTTAACTATTTGGTATTCCATATGCTCGCACGTTGACAAGAAAATACAGTCAAATACAGAAAATATTAATTATACTTACGCAAATAATGTAAATATAAAATAGGGGTCTTACAATCAACATCATATGTGTTGTCATCGAGTTCAACTGATGAGGTATGCAATTGGGAATCAACAACTACTACAATTATCAGGCTGAAAACGAACCAACAATCTAACAGAACTGGCAGGCGGGGCTGCGTCAACACCCAAGCTCATTACATACCTTACAATCAAATATGATATATTGTACTAGCTAGCTAGAGCTAATGTATTTGAATATGGTAATGCAGTAGTTGTTAATCTGGAAACATATAGACAATTCTTTGTTCAACTGACAAAAGAAACACATGCAATCCTAAAGACTTGCAACAAAAGTTTCTAAAGTGATATTCCATTTTCAACATAAAAAAAAACTGCTCCCGACATATTCACGGTTCTTTGCTAAGAGAAAAAGGGCGAGGAAACATTACATTGTGATCACCATAAGCTATAAAACAATTTAACTACCTGAAACACACAAACTTGCAAAGTATCAAGACATATTACAATTCAAAACATAAAAAAATGCCCTCCAAAAACACAAAAACTAACAAAACAGTAGTTGGTATTTCTTAACAATATCCACAGCTAGCTCAGCAGCTAGCATATATATGTGCTTTAACCTTGGACTTTGCTATCCATTTATGTGTTTGCAACAACCACACATTTGTCTTCCCAATCCATACTCTGACATATTACTCCTGATGCAGGTTTACTACTAAACCTGTCAAATCAAACATCAAATATTCAATTCAGCCAAAACAAAAATTTGGAGAAAGAGAAAGAAACGACAAGTAAGTGATATAAGGAGAATAACCTAAGAACGTGGTTTGGAGGGTTTATACAACAACACACACATGCACAGAGAAATTGAAAGGGAAAAGAAAGCCTATGACCAACCCAATCTGTAACACAAACATTTTAGGACTGTATGGACTTAGATATGACCACCGGCCAGCGAGTGGGTATGGTACATATGTATGTATCACTAAGAATGTGAATAGACTCCATACAAATCCTCACACACTACAAACAGGAAGGCCACAAGGAATAAATAAGCAAAAGATATGTTAACTACTTCTGTTCACACCTACCCATAGGCATGACAACTCAGTTAAACAACAAACAAAAATAAATAACCTTCGGCTAATCAAGATCATGCAGACATATCAGAACACCACCCAGGGATGACTAGAAGAACTACTCTAATCATCTTTAAGACGTTAATCAAAACGGTATCTAAAATATAAAACAAGGGATATTAATTATACTATAAACAAAGCAAAAAATTTATATGATAAAAAACAATTACCTATCAACAACTTTTACTGCTAAATTCTTTTTTGTCTTTTTTTAGTATTATGTAACCTATTGAGTTAACTCCAATGCACCACTTAGGATACAAAAGAGGATGTACACTTTTAGTATAAGAAATTATTGGCGTTGAGAACTTTGATTAATTAATTCATATACACATGAATACAAGACTATACGCTATCCGGACTCATCTTCATATAGTTTAGAACACCCAAGTCCCCAACATATGTACATGTACAACTCAACCTATTTTGTCTCTTAAGTATCTTAAGAAATTGGACTAAAACAACTTACCCGTCCATGGTGTCTACGGTAGTAGATAAGTAAGACTACAAGCAGTTCAAGAAAAACTGCTCACACAGGGAAATGGGTTTGTGGTTAGAGGTGTAAGGAAGCGATGAGGGAAAAACTTTTACACTTTCACGAAACAAACTTGAGACGTCGAGAACTTCCCTTTTTTGTGTTTGAACAATTAAATCTCAGCTCACGTGGTCTTACAATGACAAATGAAAGAAATGAAATAAACCAAAAAAACAAAATTGAAAATAAGCAGAGACCAAACCAAAATAACATAGCCCATTTCAAAGCTCATAGACAAGCGTTTACAATGTGTCTTATTTTCAAACCAGTAATGTTACACCCACCCACTAATTTAACATTTTGACCTATTATATTAAAGTTACTGATGTGTCAAAAGTCCTAATCATTGATTTACATAGAGATACATGTCCATGTGTATTGCAATGCAAACCAACATTATCCAAATAATCAGTCACAATAGTATATATGTCTAAAAAGAAAGTTTGTGTAACACTACTCCATTAAAAGAACTGAAAAAAAAAAAAATTCCAAAAAAAAAATATCATGTAACAAAAATTGGAAATTGGATCAAATGCATTGAACTAACCTAAAAACTTAATTAAAATGGATGCAACTATACTTAACTTAACTCAAAAAATAATTAACGAGAAATCAGAAACTTTATATAAATGCATTGGGTTTTTTTTAAAATAAACAATGAGGCCAAAACGATTTTATGGACAACTCGATGTTTAGATGACTACACCATCACAAAACTCCAACCAATTAATGGACTATGGGCCAAAGTTTGGGCTTTCGTAAAATTCATACATATTTAGAAGACTTTGGGCTTTTGACGTTGTTCGTACATTTTTTTGGCTTGATACACTATTCATACATACAAAATACACTCTAACGCTTTGTTCAAGCAATGTTACAGCATATTCAGGCAACATTATGCAAAGTTGCAGACCTGTTTGTAATATTTTAACTATAAATTGCACATACGTTGATAAATAGTAGCAGATAAATAATAGTTCGGTTAATACAAATTTTATCATTCCAATTCTTTGATTCTTCTTCCATCACAACTTAACGATTCAATAAGTGCAAGTTTATATATCAATAAAAAGTTATTAATAAATAAACTCAGACCAAGGACACATTTTCATTAAAAAATTAAACTCGACCACAATTAAATGAGTTAACAAATTTTATTATGAGCTATGTCTAAGATGCACTATAGCCCTAAGAAATGCACTATGGGCCTAAGCAATAAAATTGGACTGTATGTGTCAATTTAGTTCGTATTACAGATTACCAAATGGGCTTATGACTTAAGTCCACATTTGTATACAACCCACATTTTAATATAGTTTTAAAATAACATTTTTTATACATAATAATAAAATAGAAAAAATCATATAAAACAGTCCCGCTTAGTTGAAGCGGGTCCAAAAATCTAGTTAGCCCTAAGCGTGGCAATCTACCGATTGCACCGTGGAAAGTATTAGATGTGCCAACTGCCAACCGTTGACTAAGACATCACAGCTTTTTACCGAAAGTGAAGTAAAATCAAGTAGAATGAGCTAGTTGTTTGTTATGCGACACGTGTACTTATGCGACAAATGGCAATTTTGTTTGTTACAAGTTTCATATTGAAGGCACGTCTTCTTCCAGTCTTCCAGTCTTCCTCTCTTCATTTCTCATTCAATTCAATTTCATTTTATCTTTTATTTTTTCAAATATTAAATGCTTAACGATTTCTGTAACAGGTGTGAAGTATATTAATAAATAGAATTCTGTTATACATTGTGAAATTTATTACTTACCATAGATGAAAATGTGCTTTAATATTAATGGGACTGTTACACCTCAAAGTTTTTTCTTGTTTAACTTTGCTGCTTTCGTCAATATCTTATGATTGTCGTACTAGTCAACATAATGACTTATTATAAAGTGTCTATCAGCTCTCTTCTGGATATCTATTGGTCGTTCATTTGTTATAGGATTTGATATCTTAATATTTTCTTTATCTAATTTATATCCTTATATAATCACATAGTTGTGGTTACTATACTGTATAAACAACATAAATCTTTTTATGATTTCTGGTTGGATTCTTATGTCTTATGCTTTGCGTAATGGGATCCTTCAGTTCCTTCAGTTATTGCTCTTAAAATCAAGATTTTGATATTTTGTTCCGCGATTATTTTGGACAAGGGCTTTAGCAGGTGAGCTTGAGGGTGAAGATTTAGCAAATGGCTTAGAGTGTCATATTCTTTTTTAGCAAAGCCGATGCCCATACAATCCTTTTGTGGAAGAATAGAAGGTGCTAAACACTGAGTGATCTCGAGCTAGTAAAGAATTCTGATCATCAATTTGGGTTGGCATCTCCATGTTGTTGAAAGGGTGAAAGGGCGATGTTTACCTTGGCATAACTACTTGTGGAATTAGCTAAAACTGGGAAGCTGTCATATAAATGGATTGTCCTGAACCTCTCTTATATTTACTCTCCTAAAGGAGTAACTGATATCCAAGTGCATTATCTTCTTTTCATGGGCTCATGGTTTTCAAATCTTTGTTCATAACACAAGCTTGAGATGAGGGAACTGTGACATTTCTTTCTTTTGTAGTACTTAACCTTTCGGGGAGTAGAGATTGAGCATAGAAATACCAGTGGATAAATGATTTTTTACCACGAAGACAGAGCTCATGGTCTCTCCAAAAAACTCTTGCTAGAAAACACCTCTGCAGCGCTCTAGTGTTCAGTACGACGCAGAATGAATGAAGTATGCGCGAGCTCTTAGTAGCATGGATTCATCGCGAAAAAGATGACAATAGGTAGGCAGATGAACAATCCCTAGTCTATTACTCCACCAATTCATAGTCAGTAGTTTAACGGATACTGTAAAGGTGTGGATTTCTATCTATGACTTGATGTTGAGGTTGGCAGGGAATGACTGCACGCTTTCTTGGGATAAGAGTTGCTTACGTATCAAGTTTTTTGGGTGAATTTGAATCAAGCCTTACGAAGTTCATCTCTCTACTTATAGATGTTTGAGCTGACTTGCCTTATTTGCTCCAGGCTGTTATCAAGTGTAGATCCATATTTTGTGCTATCTTGATGATCCGTAAACATGCAAATTGGGTCAGCATTATAAACAATACTGGTATGAGTAGCCCTAAAATACAAATCATACTAATACATATATATACACAATCAATAAGGCAGTTAGTTCCTCCACCGAGGTGCCTTAACTTTCAACGACTAATATGACATTCTTAATTACAATAATTAAGGCAGGTAGTTCCTCCACTGAAGCGCCTTAGTTTCCAATTCAACAATAGTAAGGCATTTAGTTCCTCCACTGAGGCGCCTTATTTTCAAACCGTACTAAGTCAACTGTATCTAATAATATCATAACGAAACTAAAACTTACTCTATACTTACACTGGTGTAATCCTAATAACAGAGTGGGTCACACCTGCATAAAAATCAATTTAACCCACCCTTCTGCCAAACCATTGCGAATACAAAATAAATTATAATAGAACAAACATATCATATACCTAATTCCAAACATCTCATTTGAGCCAACAAGAACCATCTCAAAGACCAATTTCACAACCACAATAAATCATTTATTATCGATTTAACGTACACTTTGATATATCATCACAATTATTGTTTAAAGTTTCTTTAAGTGTCTATAGAATTACGTCGTTTCTATGTCTTACCTAGTTTCTCTGGTTACCACAATCACTTTCCAACGCCGAACATGTACATCCACATGCCTCCCCTCACGTAATGAACCACTACGTGCGTAGTTACCCTAAGCGGGATATCGCATACCAGGTAACCCCCACACGAACATCATTACGCGGGTATTGCCACTATTCAACATAAAATATCGCGCGTCTCGTTCTAATTTTGTGAACGGAATAATCAAGTCACTATTCGGCTACGCCAGAAGGGCCATTCAGATTAACTGAAACGCTATAAGGGCCATTCAGATTCACTGAAATGCCAGAAGTGCCAATCATATCACATACGCCCATCACAAGGGCCAAATCACATGAGTTGTAGTAGCTAGGTTCTAGGATTTTCGTTACGTAATTTATTCAGGTGTCATACATTTATATCTCATAATCATTTCACTATATCACGTGCATGTCAAATACATTATTGCACTAAGCCACAATATTTAGAAATATCTCAATACATAACCCTTTTCATTTTTTCATGTGCCAAATAAATTATTGCACTAAACCACAATCACGTGGGAAATATCCACAAATTTATACTACCTCATAATAGCATTTCCCAGCTATAAAGATGGAGCATTTACATCTATTTCTTCAAAATTATTGCATTTAATATATATATCCCAACATATCATATAATATCACAATTGCTCTAAACGTACGGCATAACATTTTTTTTTATAGCGTTTTAAGAATATCATGTCTCTTAAAATCTCAAACTCGTCACGTGTCAAAAATACACAATATCAACGTCAAATCTTTCTTAGATAATGACGAACCAATTTATGTAGGCTTCCGCACCATTTTAGCATTTGATTTGTCCATAAAATTTACAACATAAAACGTAGCACAATTAAACAGTCAAAAGTTCACAATCAAAGCCCAAAACCAAAACTAAAACCCAAAAGTCTAAATATTTAAAGACTCCATTTGGATGTATATTAAGTTATATGGACCGGCCCAAAACCAAATTAGAAACTGGCCCAAACCAAACAAAACTAAAAAATGAAACGGAAACTAGCCCAAAACACAAATGGGTTCGGCTCAAAGAATTTAAACTGAAACCGGCCCAAAAACTTTAAACCAAACTGACCCAAACAAAACAATCTAAGCCTAAAGAACAAAAGCTAAAGACTTTGGTCCAAAGCCCAAGCCCAACCGGTCGTCTTCCCCACCTGGTGAGCAGCTCTCCTCAACCACCAGCCACCACTCGTCCTCCCCTCTTAACCCATTGATTTTTCTCCTCATGAAAAACCCTACAACTTTAACAAAAGCAAAAACCTAAAATTATTAAATCAAAACTCTTCATTAATCTAGATCTGAAATTCTCGACCTCCATTAATGACTTCTACAAGCTTCGACAACCCCTGACATCACCAAAACATCAAACCAACAATCTTCCCACACCCCCAATAGTTTTCCCAACCCCACAATTCACCCATACCACCTAACAGTACACCACTGAATTTAAAACCCGACATCACCCATAATCCAACAATCACAATCAACTTAAAACGAGAAAGCGCATATACAATACATAGATCGACCATTTAAATTTACAAGAACCTTTAATCAATGGATTTCTCTCATTTTATCAATAGATCTGGACAAGTTTTTCGGAGACATAGTTCCGAGGATAAAGTTGGTTCTTCAAACAATAATCAATATGGTAAACGCAATTAACCCGAAATAACATGCAGTACTAAAATAGAACCATAACACACCAAAACAGAATCCTAATACAGTATGTCAATAGAAAAGAAATCGACAGTAACAAGAATTTTATAAAATAAAAATCCATAAAATATCTACTCACCTTTGTATTCTGCAGAAAAAATATGTAATAGAACGCCACAAATCCGATCCACAACTAGATAAGAGATGCGCAATCCGGGCTCCGTTCTTCTTTGTTTTAACTTATCTGGTTCTAATGAAAAATTAATTTTTCTTAAAAATCCTCCATTTTTGAAAAACCATCCCATTCTAAAGAATTTTGCCATATTTTACTTTAAGAAACTTTCCATATTTTCTCCCATAAATTTCGGAATTATTCTCTCTCTGTTTCCTTATTAATAAGATCTCTACACCTTATTTTAAAACTTAAAAACTTTCCTATTAAATCATTTTCAAACTAAACAAACTATTTTTCCTCTTTTTTTCCCAAAAAGTCAAGCCCACATTGACTAGCTCGTTGACCCATAAATAAATATCAAATTCCAAAATTCTAAATATTGTTATGAAATAATGTAAAAATAATTTGGGGTCTTACACTTTGATTAGAGAATAAAATGGGTTTAGTGAGAGAGAGAGTGAGAGAATAAAAACCCATCTTTTACAGAGTTTGTATTGGGGGCTGAAAAGAGAGAGAGAAGGAAGACAGAGATGGGTGTGTCAATTGTGGCTTCCATTTTTTTCCTTTAATTTTTTTTGGTTGTTTCAATATTGTTTTTAATATTTTTCTTCTATTTGAAACCTTACTCATGGATAAAATGTTACACTCCAAAAATATCCGTGAACAAATAATTAAATTTTAATTCTCGATATTTGCTAACAATTTCTCCCATAAGTAACAGATATATTCGTGACAAAATTAGTAACAGATATTTTCATTACTAACTAAAATTTTGGTCAGTTAGAAAATGACTGTTATGGTGTAGTGTTTGCTTATCGGGTGTGTTCATTAAATGAACATAGTTGATAAGTCTTGACAAGATTAGTGTTGAAGAAGGTTGTGGTTTGCGCTAGCGTCTCATTACAGGATATGTTTTTTTTCCTTGAGGTGCAATAGATTTTCAGTTGAGACAATGTTTTTTGTATTTTCAGTTGTAATTATAATTAAAGAGTTGTTGAAAAGAAATTTGTAACTTAATCATATTTATAAATTTATGTAATGAAGAGGACTTTTATTTATTTAAAATTTTTATTGGTTTCAAATTATTAAAATAATTAAATAGATGATGGGTTTTTGGAAGTGGAGAGTGCATCACACTTCGAACATCGAAGAGTCGGGAACAAATATTGTTTTTCTGATTTTGTCAAAATTCAGAGTGTGACACAAAGCACAAGACGAACGCTAAAGATTTGAAGAAAAAAAAAATGAACTTTGAAGAAATTCTCTATTATCAGTTCTAGGGTTTTGCATTTGTATTCTCTCTCTTCGTTGAGGTAAGGTTATCAATGGCCGAAACAATCTTCAATTTCATGCTTCTATTTTCTTCAGTAGATAGAAGTTATCATTGGCCGGAACAAGCTTCAATTTCACAGGTTTGTATCTTAGATTTCGTTTGTATCTTCAATTTCATTGATGTTAAAGTTTTGAAAAAGTTAGGGTTCTATGTATACGAATAACAAGGGTTATGGGCTCATCAATTTTAACCAGTAGCCTCACACCACCAGCGAAAAAGGCATGAAAATTGGAAAAAATTGACTTGCTTAGATTATGTAGTAAGGCTCAAATTTGACACTGATGCAACTGTTTTGCATTTTCCTTTCGATGCCATGTTGCAGGTTTGGTTTTGGGAAAGAAGAAAAGTCCAGAAAAAAGAAAAGCATCATAAACTTCTGAAGAAAACTTGAGCCACTGGGAAATGCGTGCAAGATTCAAAGTATCAACTATTGGATTCATGACAGTCTTCCTTCACACAATGATGCCTTCTTAAGAAGTTTTCATTGGTTGCTGGTGGCAAATGTTGTAAGTAATTTCTTGAGTCTCAATTCAATTTTTGAAATTCAATCATAGATGTGGAATGTTTTACTTTTTAATCCTTTTCTATATATGCTTTTATGTTTTATCTAGCACTATGGGTTGTGTAATATGTTTCAATGTCATTGTATTTGATGATCCAAGGAGATAGTTGTTCATTACTATTAGCTTATAATAATTGCATTTAGGCACATATTTGTTATCTCAGAAGATCTAATAAATATATATCATATTCTATTGGTTTTTCCTATAACTTCCGGTCATCAAACACAAATAGGCAAACACACACATCTAGTCTATTTTATAGACCAAGAGGTAGGATTCTTTGTTTAAGGTACATGTAAGCATTCAAGTGGATGACCACAAGTTGATTGATAGATTGGGTTCATGAAATGGTGCTTGTTCTCCTTTTCATAAATGATCGAATACTAAGGATCCGATTCTGGGAAGGCCACTATCTAATGTCATCCTGATTGACCTTTCTCTACATTATTGCAGTTACACAAACCAGTGGAGATGACTTAGCTCGTGCATCTAATCTCTTCGGAGTGAAGCTAGATTGATTGAGGGAGAGAGCAGGTTTGTGAGTGTTAAGCTACATAACATGATGTAGGTCTCTTCTCTAATTAATTTAGACTAAAACTCGATTTATGAACTCTAACTTCTGCCTTTGATGTAATGTCACTATTGTACTATGGTTGAATGTGTTTTTTTTAAACCACATATATAGCATCTGTTTTATTTTTAACTTGCATCTGACTAGTTGATAAAGTGTAAAATAATAGTTTTACCTACTCTTAACTATTTATGCTATGAATAAGTAAAACTAAATGCTTATTGTTTGCTATATATCAAAGTTATCTACTCTCAGTTATCGTGAAATATATGGAGTAGAGAATTCGTTCCACTCCTAGTCCTTTAAACGTAGGTTTCCGCCAGTTTAATCGATCTTAACAAAAACAAATGAGAGTAATGAATTGAAATTATACTAATATGACAATTAGACTTAAATAAGATGTATTAACTTATACTATGATAATTGAATATTTAAAATATGAATATGGAGAAGGGATTAAGGAGATTTGAATCCACTTGATGTACTCCTAATATGCTAGTATAGATTATTGCAATTCTAATAAAATAAGATTAAGTGTTTGATCCCTAATTACTCATGACAATCTCTGCCAACTAATAATTAGTATGTGAGGAAGTCCAACCCATTCTCATGGCGAATCAACTATCCTACTAGAGTGAAACTCTTAAAAGCAATAATCCTAACTAACACATCAAGTCTTCATCAAGCTTCATCAAACCCCTCTAATGGAGGTTTAGCCAGAAGTTATTAGACTATCATAAACATATAAATAAGAAGAATACATAATGAAGAACAATAACTTTCTTTTATTAATCTAATGAATACTGAAGAACAATTACTAACTTAAGTTTAAACTAATAACCAAGTCTAAGTTCTAACTATCTATCTCTTATTAATTATATCTATCTAAGTCTAAGTATATCTATGTCTAGGTCTAAGTATATGAGAGTTATGTCTTAGTCCTCTTTATATAAGAGAGGGCTAGATTTACAATTTCGTGCATGGGCTTTGGAGCCATATTTTGGGCCCTTAAATCAAGCCCAAAACCTAATTACATAAGTCCAAAAAGGGTTTCTATATTGGAAATTATTGCAACAGCTTTTTCGTCCACTTTTGCTCTTAGGATTGGTTCAAGGCCTGGACTATTAGAAAGCTCTTTCCGAGCCGGTCGTTTTGACATAAAATAGGTCCAATTCCGAGGTTTGAGTCCAAAGATACGGCCTGTGGAAATTCTATTGACTTTTCTGCTCTATTTCTGCCCGCGTTGACTTTGACTTTTCAACTTTGACCGGGATTTAAAAAAGCTTTTTCTCCTTGAATCTTGGCCTTTAATCATAGAACTTTTTAGCAACAAACCTTTGATCCTTTATCTCACAAAATGATATGTTTCTTCACATATTTGACTCCAATGCCTGAAATACATAAACACACGTAAACGGTACTAACTCACATTTATTATACACATAATTGGTCTAAATGTAATGAAAATAAGGGGTTAAAACTACAGTTTTGGGCTCTTATCACTAGTTCATGGAGTTGAAATTTGTTCTGTTCTTTGACATGGATGTTAGTGTTGATGTAATGTCTAAAAGACTTGGTTGTTATCTGATCACATTGTTTGGTTATCTCATAGTCTGTAACATTTAGTTGGAAGCATGCAATACCTCGATTTATTTATTCGGTAGTTCATCATGATTATTGAATGAAGCTAATTTTTAGTATAGTCCAAATAATGTTGCCTCGTTGCTAAAATCCTCTTGTCTACGTGTATAAGAGTATTTTTTAAAAAACATTTTCATGTCGGCCAGGGTTGAAAATCTAAGTTTCTTTTAGTTTGACATAATAAAGAGTTGATCTAGGATTAATTAAAGAAATGGAACGTGAAAGAACCAAAACAGGACTAGTGTCCATTATTTAAGCCTTTTTTTTTAAAAAAAAATCTCAAAGTGTTTATATGCAAATGTGTATGTGTTGAAACTTGTGTCCATGTATATGTTTAGCTACTAAGTAATCTGTCCACCCATATTTGGTTGCAATTGAACTATGATCATCTTTGTGTGCATTCATTCATGTGAACTGAGGGCTGATGGAGTCTGCACTGCTCAAGCTTATAGAAATTGCTAAGGTACGACACATTTAACAACTTTACAAGGCACCTTAACCTCACCTTGATTTTCTTTTTGGTTGTTTGCTTAGGCATTTTGTGGACCATGAATTTGGTCAGATAGTGTGATGAAATTCTTTTAGATTGTAGACCAGAATAACATATTTTATCTTTGGTTTTATGAGCCCAAGTTTGACAGCGCTCAAGTGGATACAAAACTTTATTTGTTACTAAATCTAGAATATTAGAATTGTAAAGTGCATGTCATCACCCATGCAATGATTGCAAAAGAGAGAAGAGATGAGTTGTGGTTTTCCACTTACAAAAATTGAAATTTGAACCTATCAAATTCAAGCACTACATAGCGTGACAATCTCTTGTTTTTGCAGGTTAATGAGTCAATTTCTACGAAAGAATTGGGAGTCTTATTGTATGTTTTGCTCTCTATTTAAAGGTACCTTTTAATCAATCTTTTTAAAGTGAAATAGTGATGGTCTGATGGACCTTAGCCGAAATTTGCCTCTCTTGCATGCAATTTAGTTTTGACTTGGGTTATTATACTGCTTCAATTAGGTTTATCATAGTGGATATATGTTGTTTGTTCCTTCTCTCATGTCGTGTTGGCTCGGACTATACTAGTATCTGATCTCATAGCCCTGATGTCAAATCAAGGATTAGCTTACTCTTAGACACACTATATTTCTATATTAGAATGTCAATGCCATAAACCTCTTAGTGCAATGAGATATATGTCTGGTTCTTAAGAGCACATGTTGTCATGGTATGGGAACTATAGTTGCTTTAATCACACATCACTATTATGAAGTAGGATATGATTTAAGTTACCTTATTTCTTTTGAGTTTGATTTGCATCATCCCACAGGGCAGTTAAGCAAAGCACCACTCCCCTTCTTCGAGTGACATGTACTCCCCCCAACACAAATGTACAATAAGCTATTATCTACGAACAAAGCTTTGTATATGTGTTAGGATATTGACTTGGTTTTTTATACGTATGATGTTTTTTTTATGAATTGAACCGGTCGTATTTGGTGCAAGTTATTTTTTTGAAGCATGGGAGCAACATGAACAATTTACCGATTTGATTGTTTTCCGTTTGTTGAACTCGCACCAATTAAGTTTATCGCAATTTCACCTACTTTGCATAGTATATATGTTTCATGTATGTTTGTAGTTGCCAACTCTATCTGCACTGTTTCCGTATTGGTTTTTCTTTTTCTAGCCGCTCTACTTATTTGTATTGGTTTATTCATTTTTTTTTTCTAGTAAAGCTATACTTATTTTTACATGTTGGTAATGTAATTTATGATAGTTTTTTTTTTACTCTTTGTAGGTGTTATGAAGCAAGCCTTACATGTGGAAACATATAAGAGAAAGAGAAGAAGTTTTGGGTTTGACATATTCGGTGTAATTGTAGTGAATTATATATGTATATTGTTGATTTGTAGGTAAAAAATGGATCAATAACATTTTTTTCTTTGTTAAGACTTGGTATTTATAATCAATTAGATATATTTGTTTTAAGACTTGAGTAATGGAGTTTGTGCACTATGTGTTTGGAATGACGACATAAGTGTTTTGATGGATGAAGTTCATTTTCTTTTAATGTGGTGTACTAGTGCAAAGTTCAGAAGTCCATTTTTTTTTAACGTGGTGTGAGTGCAAAGTTCAGGCGCAGGTAGCCCAAAACAAATTGGGCTAATATTTAATAAATGTTTTTTTTTTCAAAATAATTTCCATATTGTAACGACTATATCCATTACAAATTGGTTAGAAATAAATGTGCATAATTTCTAACGTTAGTAACACTTGTAACACTTGTTACAATTAATTTTAGTAGCAGATATATCCGTTACAAAATTTCATACAAGTGACTGTAACACCCCAGACGTAACGGATATAAGCGTTAGTAAAAATATTAGTAACAATTATTACTGTTATCAAACTCCCATTTTGGTGTAGTGACAGTTGGTTTGTTTGAATGGTTTTGGAAAATGTGTGAGAACTGTTTGGATCTGATCCATGGGCCCAACTCGTGACAGGTTTGTAGGCGAGATTATGATTGCATTTTGTGGGGAAAGTAAAACGTTTTGTTTCTTTTCAAGATTTGTACAGCTGAAGGGTTTAGTGTCTAGCGGTCTTTCATTTTCTCATTCTATCAACACAAAGGAAGAAAAAACAGATAAACAGAAAAAACAAAAACTTTCCAACTTTTCGTCTTCAGATGCGTCTTTTTTATCTAAAACATTATATCTTTTTGTTTCCTTTTTGCTTTTGTCATGTCTATTACTAGTGGTAGTTTGAGTGGGGAAGTTGCATTGGATCAGTGGATAAAGACAAATATGAGTGATGTAGATGGTGGTGTTAGGGCGCATAATGGAAAGGAGGCGTCATTGTCTTCCTCATTGGAGACGATGGCTGAGGAGGCGGTACCTAGGTCGGTAAATTGTACTGTTGCTTTGAGGGAGGAGTTTAGTTGGGTGGACTCCAATCTGACTTTATACGACCTTAGTGGAGAGAGGAATGTGTTTGGCTTGGATTACGTTCCTCGAGATGGGGGTGTTGTGGTTTGTTATGGTCAATTGAAGGCTGGGATGAGGTTACCGTTCTCACGTCTTATAGTGGAGGTTTTGAACTTTTATGGGAAAGCCCCTTGTCAGTTCGTGGGGAATAGTTAGAGAGTTTTTCATGTGTTGGATTTGTTGAATGAGAGGGGTTATAACATCTGTTTATCGGATGTGCTTGAGCAATTTTCTGTGAACAGGTCGTCTGCTATGAATTTTAGTTTGCAGGTGGTGAAGAGTAAATCTGCTGTGATTGTGGGTGTGAGTAAGGAAGATTGGGGGCGTAGGCCCTTACTGGTTGTGGGTAACTACTGTCCTTCTCATTGAGAGTTGGCGAATCGTACTATAAAATGGAATGGTAGGTCGTTATGTTATAGGTCGTAGTGTATGTAGGGTAGTTGATACTTTGAACGTTCTGACAACTTTATTTTGTTTTGCAGAGGTTACTATTCGTGGGCATACGAACACCGGAGCTATAGAAGAGTTTGCTCGTTTGAGTTGGGAGGAGAAACGATCTGTCATGGGAGAGGTTGCGTATTACTTAAAGAAGCGCGGAGGGGTGAAAATCAACCGGAAGAAGGTTGAGCAAAAGAAGAGAGCCCAAAAGTTAATATTTGAGATCTCTGATTCTAGCTTATGTTTGGTAGAAGAGGATGTCGCAGGAGCTGCCTGGATCGATTAGGACCCGCTTGACTGTCTATCTGTTGATCTTGACGTGCACTACTAGAGCATCATTATGGGGTAGGCATACCTTGTCGAGATCTTCCTCGGTGAATGATAATGCGGTCATAGTTTGAGAGCTGGCAGGAGTGATCACTTCAACTTTGTGGGATAGGTGGTAGATTTCTTGCAGTGCTCCTACACGCCTGCGCTTTTCACGATCGGAGATCTCGTTGTTAGAGGTGTCTGTAATCATGTGGATTATCTTTTCTTCGTCGTGATCGGAGGAGTGCTGTTTTCTGTTGTGCCTCAACCGACCTGGATATTTAGATCGTCGGGTTGTTCTGCTTCTGCTCTTTCTGTGAGCAGGTCGTTCATGACTACGGCTCCTACTTCTGTTGCGGTTGGCATTCAGTTTATGCTTGAGGTCGCTTTCTGGTAGGAACTCTTTTAGCTTTCCCTCTTCAACTAAGTCTTGGAAGTAGTGCTTGAGGCTCCAACATTCATCGGTGTCATGGTGGTGGATTTTATGGAAGTGGCAGTATGGACGTCCTGGTATTGCTATCACCTTGTTGTTGTATATATCTTTTTCAGGATATGACTTGGCATCCTGGAGAAGTTGGAGAATTCTCTTTTGGTGTACGATGGCCTTTAGGAGTTGTTGCCCTTATTGTTGCCTGAGTACTGATTGCTTTCTTTGGGTCCTATTTGTCGCTTACTGTGAGGACTTCTTTGTCTTTACTCTGGGCCATCCATTCTTCGTATTTCATATACTTGTCGACTTTGTAGTACAGGTCGTCTAGGCGTTTTGGCTTATTACGCATGAAAGACTCTGCTAGTTCGGAGTCGTCTAGGAGGGCATTAGTGAATGCCGAGGTTGCAAAGCTGTCCTTGAGGCTTGACACCATTAATAGCAGTTCCTTTTTGAAATGTCCTAGGAAAACGCGAATAGTCTCGCTGTGTGCTTGCTTCAGCTGGAACAACGAGTCTAGATCGGCTTGCTTCTTTTGTTATGGACGAACTCTGCTGCGAATGTCTCGGCCAGCTTGTCGAAGTTGTGGATTGAATCAGAGGTTAGCGTGTAGAACCGAGTCTAATGCTTCGTCCTTCAAGCTGGCTGGAAAGAGTTTGCATTTTAGGTAGTCAAAGTCTGGAGTGCGGTAGAGCGCCAGGATTTGGCTGAAACGAGCTATGTGCTGGCCTGGACATGAGCTACCGTCGTACAACGGGAACTTTGGTTGGATAAAATCAGTAGGAGGTTGTTTGTCCCTGACTTCTGTGGTGAATGGTGACGCTTTGTATGACTGGAGCATCTTCTGTACGATCTGGGCTGCGCTAGCTTTTTGCTTGACTTCTCCAACCGCTGGGCGAAGTCCTCTAGTCGTTGATTGGTGGTTGTAGTGAGGGTTGTGACTGTGTTATTTTCAATTACGTCTGGAGGCAGGTTGTTGGTGTTGGAAGTGGTTTGTTCGCGCATAGCTTGGTTCTCTTGCTGGAGCGTGGTAAATGATTCGTGGAGAAACTTTACTTGATATACTAGAACTTTAGTTGTCTCCACAGACGGCGCCAATGTAGAGGTGTGAATTTTATCTATGACCTGATGTTGAGGTTGGTAGGGAATGGTTGCACTCTTTCTTGGGATAAGAGTTGCCTATGTATCAAGTTTCTTGGGTGAATTTGAATCAAGCCTTACGTAGTTCATCTCTCTCTACTTATAGATGTTTGAGCTGACCTTCCTTATTTGCTTCAAACCATTATCAAGTGTAGATCCATATTTTGTGTTATCTTGATAATCCGTCATTACTTCTGCTATTACAAAGTAAATGTCTCTTTTATTGGTGCGTTGACTGAGCTTCAGGATCGCGATAGATCATTTGTTTCCATATATGGTTGTATCTGATATTTGAGACGACCTGAGTTTGGGTCGTTGTTACGTCCTGGTAGCGTAGTATGTCATAGGGATATACGAGCTGTGAAGATACGACCTGGACACGTGTGCTATAGTGAATGGTTTGAGAACGGAGGGTACTTACAGATACCAGTCGAAGCTAGCTACCCAGAGACCTCAAAAGTCAAAACTCGTTATGCCTGTGTTCTTTTCAAGAGACAACGCACTTCACTGACTTAGAGCCTGTCAAGTGGAGCCTTCGGAACGTCGACTCCACGGGAGAGAAGAGAGAAAATAAAGACTATTCGTGGAACTTCTAGAGCTCCATCTCTCCAAAAGCTGGAATAAAAGATTCCGTGAGAGATGATCTCAGTGTGAGAGATAATACTACCATGGAGGGTGCATTAAGATGAATTGATCGATCTGTTCTGCAACATTGTTGATAGTCTGGATTGTAACTTTGTAAGCACTCACTTACTTTCTTTACGTTGAGTTAGCCCGGCGGGTTCGCCTAGATGCCTAGTGGAGAACGAGCTGGAGATCATGAAAAGCATGTTAAGTTGCAGTTCCGCTTGCTTGGTGCCTGCTTGCTGGTATGGCTCGCTTTCTGGAAAACAAATTTATTATTTGCTTAGATCTGTAACATGCTGTGCACGTGATGCATCCAATTAGAAAACACAATGTGGCAAATTTATATTTCAGTGGAAATTTAGACTTGGGTAATTTGATGACGCAGTCGTCAAAATATAGACGGTTATGCGGAGATTAAAGGGTTGGTTAGACAGATGAGAGCTTTGAGTCTTTGACTGGTCCATCAACCCTGTTTCTTTATAAATATTTTCGTTGACAAGAGGGTTAGCACTTACTTTTGGTTTGTAGATATTGGTTAGATTGTTGTGGGCTCCAAAACTTTGTCATTATAACCTCCAAAGTTGATTAAAATGTTCCTACTTGTCTTCGTCATGTAGCTTGGGCTAATGTACGCATCCGCCTGGTCGAATATGTTGTACCTTGCATAACAGTTGAGAGTAGGTGACCATTCTATTAGTAAGATCTATTAGTAAGAGGGAGCCTGACGGAACTACACCTATGCAAAGAACACCTTGTGCGAAACGGATTTTTGGCCGTATCTTGCAGGCTCAACCCAAGATCAGGGACGTGGATCTGGAATCTGAAGTGAGGTGCGCACAAGAGAGTGCATTGGCGGAGTGGCATGAGAGGCGTTCAACTTGCTGATGTGGTATATTTGAAAAGATCTGAAAATGGTTTCTTTCTAGTATTTACTATATAGTTTAGGTGTATCAGTGTATGAGACCATGAACTGCTAAAGTATACTATATGTAAGGGAGTAATATTCTCATTAAAGAATATTAAGCACGCGTTAAATATAAGTAGAGATTGCAACGTACTCAGGACATCGTCTTCCAAGATCGACTTGCGAGCAGCTCGTTTCATGTAGGTAGTACACTTCAGCTCGCTCAAGAACGTTACAAGACGACTGAACGACCTAGCGCAGAACGCTTCGAATAAAGACACTTTCTCTAATCCAAGGGTAATCATTACCAAAGCCTTACCTGTACTTTCAATTACCAAGAATTATGAACTACTGCACCCACTTCTAATGATCACCGCATTCCTACCAGAACCAACCTAACACACATTCATAATCTCCACCCTACATATGTATAAGAGAGTACACGCGTCTCGAAGATCAATACTCTCTTATGCCTATAAATACCACCTACATGAACTACGTGAGACCTGATTCTTCTCTCCCCCCAGAATTAAGAGAAGATACGTAGGCAGCTCGCTCCTTAGCGAACTCGGTCTTCCCAAATCCAAACCCCTTCTTCTTCCTCCTATATATGTAAAGGAAAAACACGCCTTTACATTGGCGCCGTCTGTGGTCTCGATTACTTGAGAAACCACTTTCACCCAAATTAAAAACCAAAAACCAAAAATCTCAAACCCACGAAGCATGGCAAGCCTCAAAGTTCAAGTTCAAAGCCTTGCAAACCAGCTAGGTTTAACAAACGAGAGCATTTCCTTGCTCCGACAGGAAAATACTGCTCTTCGCGCACAAGTAGACGCACAACAACCAGCTGGGAACATTGCTGAGAACGGCATCAATGAGGTTAATCAGCAGATTAATGAACTATCGCAAAGAATCGACCAAAGTGCAGTGAGAAAAGACGCAACCCATATCGTCCAAAAAATGCTCAAGACGTACCGCGCATTGCCATTTACTACGGAGGTACTAAATAAACCCTCTCCTCAGGATTTCGTTCAGCCACGTTTTCCGATGTACGATGACAGCACATTCCCTGGTCAACATGTGGCTCGTTATATTCAAAGCTTGGCACTATATAGTGCACTAGAGTTCGATCACCTCCACTGTCGTTTGTTCCCCGCCAGTCTCAAAGATGGCGCACTCGATTGGTTTTTCTCACTCGAGCCAGACTCGATAAAGACCTTCGAGCAACTTACCGATTCATTTGCTAGCCAGTATGTGCATAATAGACGTAAAAAAGCTGATTTGGATTCGCTGTTCCAACTCTCATTAGGCGAAGACGAAACAATTCGTGAATTTCTAGGTCGGTTCAAAGTCGAACTATTGTGCATGGAAGCAGGGCTGAAAGATTCTTTCGCCACCTTGGCATTCTACAATGCTTGCCGTGTGCGCAACACGGCACTCGCCAGATTGTTGATGAAAGAACGCCGCGAGACTTTATCTGAGCTGTACGCTCGAGTCGATAAGTATATAAAGTTGCAGGAAGGCCTGAAACGTCAAGGCCTACCAGAATAAGAAGAGGTCGCAGCAATATCAGATGACCACCCAGCTTCCAAAAAATGTCCCCGACAGCAAGAGCGGAAACCGGAAAACAGAATGAACAATGACAAAGAGTTCGCCGTCCTGACACGCTCGCCCAGTTACATCTTAGAAAAGATCAAGCGAGCTTCATATTTTCAACCTGATGTGCGGCAACCAGTGGATCGACCTGACAAACCATACTGCGCGTTTCACTGAGCCAAGTGTCATGAGACTGATGCATGCTGGGGGCTAAAGCATTACCTCCAAGATCTCATCGAAGCAGGGCATATCAAATAGTATACTAACATTGCCGACAGTGACTTACGCCATAAGCTCATGGCTCGTAGAGTGCGCAGTAGATCCCCACCTCGCCAAGACCACCACAATGTTCAGGCTCGCTCCCGTAGCAAAGGACGTCCTAGAGACCGTGACCGTTCTCGTCATGAACGCCGACAACATTCGTCAGATCGCGACAACGCCAGAACTATTCATATAATCATTTTCTCAGATGATTCCGTGACATCTTCTAGAGAGAAACGAAGGCGTGTCGGCGCCCTTCAAGAAGTTCATCATTTTTCTTCACAAGTGGCACATGCCCCGCGAAGTTCAGGTCGCAATGCAGGGGATAATACTTTCACGGAGGCCGACCTCAACAAGGTTTGCCTCCCTCACAATGATGCACTTGTCGTTCATGTCAAGATCAGCGACTGGACAGTCAAACGCGTCCTAATAGACCCTGGCAGTTCGTGCGACATTCTGTTCTACCATATAATTCAAGAAATGAAATTACCTAAGTCAGTCTTTATAGATCCGATTGCTCCTCTTTACGGGTTTAATGGCTCCAGGGCCAACCCAATCGGCGACATCATACTCCCAGTTTCAGTGGGATCTAGAGAAGACAAAGTCAGCTTCAATACACGCTTTAGCGTCCTCGACATCAAGTCGTCCTATAATGCTATTCTAGGGCAGCGTTGGATTCATCAAATGTAAGCTATACCATCCACGTTGCATTAAGTTCTCTGCTTCCCAGGCCCAAGAGGCATGATGGAGCTTCGAAGCAATCAGCTCAAAGCTTATCATTGTAATCAAATTCTCTCAGCGAACAAGACCATTGACCTACATACCCACACAAGGAACGAGCCCACCAGTTATACAATGGCCAAAGACCTGGTTGCCGAGGTCAGAGCCAAGGCATCAAAACAACACACTGGGGGTTCCAGCAAGAAGGTTCAGTCGTCTGTTTCAACCCCAGAAGTCAATCACACCATTGTTGCTCCACCAGGCAGGACCCCAGAGGTCGCATCAATTGTTGTTGATCCATCAGTCAAGACCCCATAGGTCGCTTCTGTTGTTGTTGCCCCACTAGTCAGCGCCCCAGAAGTCGCACCATCATGTTTCGTGATAAGAGCCCAAAACTGTAGTTTTAACCCCATAACAGTCATACTATTAGACCAATTATGTGAGTAATAATTAAGAGTTAACACTGATCACGTATTTTTATGCATTTCAGGCTTCAAAGTCCATTATATGCGAAATGTGCCACTTTTAGCGAGATAAAGGAGCAAAGGTCGGTTACTAAGGAGTTCCGTGATTAAAGGCCAAGTTTCAAGAAGACAAAGCCTTTCTAATGCCCGATCAAAAGCTGAAAAGTCGACGTGGGCGTAAAACAAAGACACAAGTCGTGAGAACTTCCGAAGGTCGGTATCTTTGGACTCGGACCTCGGAATGGGGCCTATCTTATGTCAAAACGACCGGCTCGGAAAGAGATTTCCAATGGTCTAAGCCTTGATCCAATCAGAGGAGCAGAAGTAGACGAAAAGTCTGTTGAAGCCAACTGCAGCTGAAGAGGCCTTTTGGATTGAAGATTGGGTTTTGGGCCCGATTCGGCGCCCAAAACATGGCTCCAAGCCCATGCACATTTTGGATCTAAAAGTATAAAAACCAAAGCTTAACTCTTTGTTAATGGTAGAGAATGGTAGATAGAAAGTAGCTTAAAAAAAAAAGTAGCTTAAAATAGAAAGTAGCCATTAGAATAGCTTCTAGATCTAGATTTAATTGTTTTAATTAAGTTTAGTTTCAAATCCAATTCTTGTTTTAGATTAAACTCTTAGAATCATTACTCTTAATTAGTTTGATTAATAAAATAGCTAGTTTGTTAATTTCGATTCTTGTCATTTACATTTGTGTTAGATCTGATTTCATTTATTACTTGTTATTCAATTCTTAGTTATTAATTAGATTTTAATTATTGTTTAATTTAGATTAGTAAATTCAATTCTTTATATTATGTTTAGTTTAAATTTAATCGGAAATGATTGCGTAATGATTCTCGGCTAAACCTCCATTAGAGGGGGTTGAGAAGCCTTGATGAAAGCTTGATTCCGATTATCGTAGAGTCGTCGTAATTTCCTTTCCACTCTAGAAACGATTAGTTCACCATGAGAATGGGTTTAATCGTTCACATGCTAGTTATGAATTGGTAGAAATGCCATGTGTAATTAGGGATTAGGAAGAACCAATTGTTCTGCGAAGCAGTTCAAGTCGGATTTCGACGATTCGTCGTTAATAGGATTAAGTTGAGTTAAGGTGGAATCAATCCCCCTCTAACTCTTTATCATCGAATCAACGTAGCATAACCATAGTTATTTTGATAATCGACTAGTTGCATCTTGTGGGTAGTTGCATCGTAGTCTAGTTGCCACTTCGTAAATCTTTCATTAGACTTTAGTGTCAAAAGTACTTATACGTAAAGAACATTAACATGCGGAAGGACTAGGAGTGGAACGAACTTCCTACTCCACTATATCTCATAGGATTGAGAGTAGAATCTTTGATAAACATAGGCACATAAGATAGTTGTAGTTTATTTACGTTTTGAGTTCATCGTTCATTTCGTAGGTAGACTATTCAATCATATGATTTATCAAATGGCGCCGCTGCCATCTTAGTTTCACTTTCGCATTGTTTTCGTAGAGTAAGTACTTTTCTTAAAGTCCCATTTCACCCACCCACCCTTGTTTGATTCATACTGTGGTTTTCCGTTTCATTGTTGAAAAGTTAGGACAAAAATATACACGAAGGCGACCGCTTATAAAGGGAGCGCACCTGCCCTATAGCTCTGGAACACGAGACAATTCCGCCTCTAAAAACACTGTAATTTGAAAATTACACGGAGCGACCAGCGCTTCTATGAGAGCTTTCCAGCGCCGCTTTGCTAATTTTTTTCGAATTCAACAGCGGTTTGACTCAAACTTTGATTTTTCAAGTTTTTCAGTGTTCTAACTTGTTATATACAATGAACACGCGTAAAACAAGACGCTTATTCATAAGCGAAGCAAGGATGCAATCAGGTATTCCTTTCTTCCACACCTCGCATCTCTGTTAGAGGTTTATACTAGTATATCGAATTGTTTGGAGTGTTGATGTGTTTAGCTAAGTTTGGTTTTTAGCCTTGTATGAGATTAAGGTCCGGCGAACAAAACACCGAGCGTAATTACCCCAACAATGTCAACAAACAAGTCTATCTAGTATACCACCCACTACACCTCTAGCTACTAATTCACACACATCACGACATAATGCCCCGAAGAAGAGACTCCTCTCTCGACTTCAACAAAGCCTTGGCGATAGCCCCAAATCTTGCATCGTTCTAGCAGAACCGATTGGGGATTTCGAATCTCCCTAAATATTTTTAATTTGTTACCCGCTTTTTGGATTAGACCATGAAAAACCTTATCACACGCGTAGGATTGAACAAGTCCTAACAACATTCCACCATCCTACGGTTGGTGCGGAACAAATTAAACTCAGGGTATTCCCTTTCACCTTAGCCGATAAAGGCGTCTTTGGTTAACGCCCAAACGCCTAATTACGTGGACTCGTGGGCTAAACTTGTTCAAATTTGTTTATGGAACATTTTTACCCACCCCTAAAGACGGATGAGATGTTTTCCAAGATTCATTTCTTTTCGACAAAATCCTCATGAATCATTTTGAGGAGGCTTGGAATCGTTTCACCAATCTCCTTATAGAGTGTCCACATCATAATTTAGTGAAAGACACGTTAGTTCGGTGCCTTTTCAAAGGACTTCTACACCACCATAAAGAAGTCCTAGACATTATGAATGGGGTAGTTTCTTAAGCAAAGGAGCCTCGGAGGCTTATAAATTTTAGAGGATCAAACTAAGCTTAAATAACAACTAGGGGGGGGTAGTGATGATATCCACCGCTCGCTAGTTCTTCTAATATAGTTAAGGCCGCGGTATGTTTGAAATTAAACACGACCCGAGCTTAAAACTCTAATCGAATCACTCACTAAAAAGGCAGAGGTTATTTTACGTTCAACAAAAGCCTATCCCGTCATGAGCGTAAATTCAAATCCATGTAGTTTTACATTTGGATCCCCGAGCATCCCGACTCCCATGTCCTATAGCCTATGAACAAGCTTGTTCCATTAATAGTGAACTTAACGCCCTTGGAGACAAAATCCCAACCGGTTGGAGAAATAACCAACACGTCACACCTCCAGGGTACAATAATCAATATGTTAGGCCAACACAAAGTTTTAACCAAGCTCCACCACGACAAGGACAGGGTCAGGGTAATTTTAATAATTATAACAACCAAATGCAACCTCGACAAGGTCAAGCACAAAGTCAAGGTATTTATAATAATTATAATGCTAATAGAGGTATCGTTCCGGTAAATAATAACTATCAAAATCCACCCATAAATAATTCACGCGAAATAGTTCCAGTCACACCACCCGTGACTACTACACCCACACAACCGGATCGTCTTGACACCTTCATACAAGTGACCCAAAAACTTTTCCAAACCATGGCTCAATCTAACCAACAGCTTCTACAATCCGTTAATAATTTAACCCAACAGTTGGCTCAAGATAAAGCCCAACCCAAAGGTGTGTTTCCAAGTCACGAAATACCTAATCCTAAAACAACAAATACAGCCTTTGAGGTAACCGATAATACTAGTAAGGAATATGAAAATGTAGGTGAGCTAAAGGCCATCACCACTCCGTTTTTTGGCAGAGTGGTTGATAACAAAGTAACTATGCCTATAGTTACCCCCACAAGAGCCCCTACACCGCTATTTTACTAGATCTTTGAAATAGAAACTAAAGATCCTACCAATCGTAGAGGTACCAGTTACAACACAACCTAAGAAACAGAAAGCCACGGTTAAACATCCAGGTGATACCATTGCTAAATATAGACAGAAACCACCGTTTCCACAAAAATTAGCCGTGTTAACTAGGGATACAAATTATGAGGAGATTAGGGATGTTTTCAAGAATCTAACTATAAACCTTCCCTTCCTCGAAGCTATTAAAAAACTACCACACCATGCTAAGTTTCTTAAGGAATTGTGTACTACTAGGTGTAAGACCAATATACCAAAAGACGCCTTTTTAACAGAACAATTCCCAACTCTATCTGAACATAATGGAATTGTTAAGTACAAGGACCGGTCAATTAGACAAGATAATGCACTTTAGGAGATTCTTATATGACGACCGCGTTATTAGACTTGGGGGCTAGTGTTAACTTACTCCCGTTTTATTTGTATAGACAAATAGGTCTAGACGAGATGCAACCCACTAAAATGACGTTGCAATTAGCTGATCGGTCTATTAAGTATCCTAAGGGTGTGGTCGAAAACGTTCTGGTAAAAATTTAGGATTTCTACTATCCGGCTGATTTTGTCATCCTCGATATAGAAGTCATTAACGACTCTGTCCCGATAATCTTAGGGCGTCCTTTCCTGGCAACTGCCAATGCGCTCATTAATTGCCGCAATGGTTCAATGTCCATGTCTTTTGGCCATCTTGCTGTTGAAGTCAATGTTTTTAAAACAAAGACACAGTTACCCGATTCGTCTATGGATGGAGAGGTTAGCATGATCGAGAGCTTTGCTCGAGATTATTTCAACAACACATTCCCTGATAATCATATGCCCAAATTTCTTTCCTTTGGAAGTTCAGACTCCAACATTTCCATCCCTTCACTAGTCGATACACATATTACGGATGAGGATGAGATAGATGACTTTCTCAAAGATGTAGAGGACTATCATAGTAACGAGGATATGACCAATCTAGATGAGCAACTCGATGAGTTTCTTAGAGCAGGTCATGATTCACCCTATCAAGAACTACTTTCTACAACATCCACCTCGACTTCCCTCCTTCCACCCTTTCAAAGGAATCTCGAGTTTGTACTCGATCATTTTGTTTCTTCTGTGCTTCATAATTTTTTAAATCCACCTAGTAAACAAATACTTCAGAAGACAAAAGCGTTTGACACCTTCATCTTCAGACTTGAGACAGTCCCTACACACACCATGAATAAGTTTTGTGCCAAACCTACATCCTCATTTTTTCCATGCTATCCTTCTACAACTTATCCATATCCGCCATATTCTCCACAACCATTCACTCTAACACACTTATTCACTAGGACACCCTCTCGTTCAAAAATGAAAAAGAAGGTACATGCTAGGTTACGTAATAGGGTTATCCGACTTCGTTTTCATTTCACTAGGTTGTGTCATAGGAAATCTTGGTGCTTGATTGTGTTTGGATATGTTTTCTGTGATATTTATTTATGGAATGATCCTCAACTATTTCGGTTGTTAGTATATGATAAACTGCATGTTCATACATATGTTTAGATAAAGTCTCGAGTATCTGACTATAAATGACTCAACTTTTGTGTTGGTGCATTTCCTTTCATTTCCATATATTGGTGAGTGCACCATTAAGGTAACCGGGCCCTCCCTATGGAGTGTGTGGCTGTAAGTACCGGATCCTAAGTCCACGTTTAACATAATTCACGTTTTCCACTCTTGCATGTTTTTCTCGGATTTTTGAGTCATGTTTCTCTACGGGGTGAATTATGTCTTTCTTGTTTATTGTTTTTTTTTAAAGTAAAAATATATATATTAAATAATTAACATAGTAATCTAGGAAGTCTTGGGAATCTGACTTTAAAAGACCCACTGTTAAAAAACAAATTTTTGAAACTTTGTTGTAAAAAATTTGTTTGGGGGTGGAGTGTTCGTGTTTCCATCCTAAAATGTTTATGCCCCATTAGAATTGCTTAGGCTGTTTAATTGTATTACGATCCGGGTTGACATAATCTATGAATTTAGAGTTCAGTCGTTCGCATAACGTATGTCATGCACGCACTTCGAGGCGTTTTCTACTATCTTATATGTCATCCATGGTTGGAATAGAGTGTTTTATGGATCATTGGATTGGAAATTCTCTCCTGATCATTTTCATATCTCATTCGCAAAAATCGGACCGGTAACGAAGCGGCAATTTTGATTTGAAGTTTCGCGAAAAAATCGACTCTAACCGCACTGCCCACAACCTCCACCAATTTACATCAACAAAAACCACCGGAAATCAAAATAAAATAAAAATTTTTGGTGCTGCTGTGCCACCACACCACTACCACCATCGTTCCTTTTAGTGAGGTGTCCCTCATTGCTTCCCCTTACCTTCTACAAACCTCAAACCGTATTCAAACTTCCAATGGCTCAACAACTCCGAATTTTACCAGAGCAAGCTTTTACTGGCGACCACTTCACGTCGTTTTACGGTGATGAAATGATCAGTAGAGACTAGAATAGCTTGTGGTACTTTCGGTGAAGCCTATTACCACGAAGACTTAGTCGGACGGTTCTACAATCTGAGGGAGTTGGAAGGGACTAGGGTTTTGTGGTGGCGAAGAGGAGGAAGGAAGTGACTCTTGGGTTGTTGGTGAGATTCTAGGCATTCGCCTAGAATCCATCCGATGTCACGCGTTACGGAGTCCCAATATAATGGGGTAGAGCCATTGATGAGCGTGGCGATTCTGAGAGAACTACAATGCGAGATCGCATTGTGTTCACCAGCATCCCTAAGGACCAACAACCGGCCTGCGGCTCGATGGATTGGTCGGAACGATCCCGGGAAGGAGAAGGTCGGCGACATCGGCTGAAGCGCCTCCACATCTTATGGAAACTCCGTGAGAGTAGAAGCACGAGTTCGTATCTTGGAGTTTTACTTAGCATGATTAGGGGAGTAGGGAAGTCTGTTGCACCTCTCCTTGTGTTGATAACCAAGATCATGCTGAAGTTGAGAGCAGCTTAGGCATCTTATAGGTCTTACATCACCCTACACCGAAACCTTCGCATCTATAAGGAGTGTGTCCAACGAGTTTGGAGGCTGCCTGAGGATAGAGAAGAAGACGAGGAGGATGGTGGAGATGAGAATGCCGAGGAGGATGGGGGAAACGAGAATGCCTTGGAGGATGAGGAGGATTTGACTTGTTTTGATGCGGATGCCTTGGAGAGGTGTTGGTCAGACGCAGAACGCATGGCTGTGATTCATCGTGGCATGCATTCGCTCAACACTATCTGCGAAGACCTCCGGACTCGACAGGCAACTATCTATCATAACCGAGATCCGTACCCGGAGAGAGGATGAGAGGTGGGAACAGATGAGGGCGAGCTAGAAGCTCGGCGCCGGTTCGGACCGACATGCTTGCACGCGATTCCCACCTCACGGGGATTCTCCTTCGAGGACACACCATTGAGGCACGCGGCGCCGTTGCCGAAGGGCCGGATGGTCTTTGGCCCATCGGGAGCTCAGGAGCCATCTCCGGACCGTGTGCCCTCCGCTACCAGTACAGGAGTGGTTAGGGATAGTATCGTTTGATGTTCTATTTTTATTTGTAGTTTCATTATTGTCATTTATTTTCATGTAAGTTTTATTTCCGTAATTTGAATTTTGTAGTGAAATGTACTTCGAATGAAAATTTTAATATAATGTGGTTATTTTCATTATGCGTGGTTGTTTAATATTGATCCCACCTTCCCAAATTGTTTGGGGGTGGTTTTATCTATTCCAAAGATTATATTTTTATATGACCTAAATCTTAGAATTTATTGCGGAGTCAAGGTGAAAATATGGCTGTTTAATTAGGCATATCTATGAATAAGTATCATGGTAGGATGAAATATCGATTAAATAGGTAGATTCTATCATAAATTCAACCTAAAAGATATTAGGTTTGTTTTAGAATCAAGAAAATGAGTTGTTTCCGTTTTCGGGTTTGGAAATTTTGGTATTTCCGGAAACTGCCGTAAAAACCTTTTGGCAACTTCCCGATCCGTTTTAGCAACTTAAAATCTATATAAACTTCATACATTCTACACTCACAACTCACAATACACCTAACCTCCATCACTCACCGTTCACTCCCACGAATCCCACGCTTGTCTCATTTTCCGAAGTTTCAAGAACTCGGGCTTTTCGCTTCTACAGAAGCGCTCAAGGCTCGCAATTTTCAGTTTTTGTCGAGGCGACTTCAAGCTTCAAGGTGAGCGACCTGCGCTCAAACACTGGATTTCCAATTCTTTAGAGCGTGATAAATGTAAAATGAATAGTTTACCTACGAAATGAACGATGAATTCAAAACGTAAGTAAACTAAAACTGATCTTTTAATCTCAATTATCAAAGCTTCTACTCTCGATGTGAATTGCACTAAGTGGAGTAGGAAGTTCGTTCCACTCCTAGTTCCCTAGCATGGATTGTTTTCTAAGTCTAAGAAATCAGTCTTAAGTCTAATGAGAGCTTTACGAAATGTTATGCTAACAAGACGCGTTAATTTAAATAACAAGATATAATAAATAACAAGATAAAATATAAACTAAAGTTAATCTATGAAAGCTACGGAAATACGATTGTTTGAATCTAGATAAAGAAATAGAGGGGAATTAAATCCACCTCGAATCCAACTTAATAACCTAGTATAGATTGTCATATCTCGATTCTTACGTTTTCACGGCAAGAATTTCGAGTCTAATCCCTAGTGTTCAATTTCTACCAAGTACTAACTAGCATGTGAGGTCGCCCACCCATTCTCATGGCGAAACACGACCTTCTAGAGTGGAATAGATTCTACAACGATTCTATACTAAACAACTAAGTTTTCATCAAGGCTTCATCAACCCCTCTAATGGATGTTTTAGCCTTGAGTCATCAAAACATCATTTCCCATATTATTATAACTAAACATAATATCAAGATTCGAAATCTACTTAATCTAAACTAAACAATGATTAAATTCTAATTAACAACTAAGAAATGGTAACCAACAATAATTAAAACTAGATCTACAAATTGAAATACCACAATTCGAACTTGCTAAAATAACTATTTTTATTTATCTAATCAATCAAGAATAATGATTCAAAGACTTAATCTAAAACAAGAACCTGAAAATGGAACTAAAACTTAAATTAATTAATGAAAACAGATCTAGATTTATCTATATTATTTTAGGTCTAACTAGCTACCATTAACAAAGAGCTAAGCTTTGGTTTTATATCTCCGATCCAAAAATCGTGCATGGGCTTGGAGTCATGTTTTGGGCGAGGATCGGGCCCAAAACTCAGTCTTCGAATTCAAAAGGCCTCTTCAGCTGCAGTTGGCTTCAGCAGACTTTTCGTCCACTTCTACTCCTCTGATTGGGTCAAAGCTTGGTCCATTGGAAAGCTCTTTCCGAGCGGTCGTTTTGACATAAGGTAGGCCCAATTCAAAGGTCTGAGTCCAAAGATATGGTCTTCGGAAGTTCTGTTGTCTTTTTGTGCACTATTTTCGCTGCGTGGACTTTGACTTTTCATCTTTTGACCGGGCTTTACAAAGGCTTTGTCTTCTTGAATCTTGGCCTTTAATCACCGAACTCCTTAGTAACCAACCATTGCTCCTTTATCTCATCAAAGTGGTACATTCCTGCATAATAATTGACTTTGAAGCTGAAATACATAAAACACGTAATCGGTATTAACTCTTACTTATTACTCACATAATTGGTCTAAAAGTATGATTGCTAAGGGGTTAAAACTACAGTTTTGGGCTCTTATCAACCACCCCAAACAGCATTTTGCTTGTCCTCAAGCAAATATGAGAAATTAGCATAAGTGACCAAAAATGGAGTTCTATCTACTGCGTCTTTGAGTCGCGATTGCATTGACCATATGCAACAAGGCCTTAAACCACTAGGAATTCTCTAGTGGACAAGTTATAGCCTCGTGAGAGTTTTTCAAGTGAAGGTACTCACAAACTTCATCTATACTACTGGCGACTAAGAAATAAAACTATTGTTTTCTCATTCATGTCTCAACTATCTATACATCTCACTAGCAAATACATAAGAATAACCCGGTCGAGGAACCCTAAGCTAATATATGCATAATAATCAATCATCTAAAATAAACATATAGCAATGAGTAATACTATGAAATGTAATAGCAGGTCCGTTTATGAAAACTTCGGAATAAGCGTCCTTAAGTAGGTCCTCACATAAATGTCAAGACAAAACCACTCGATTTTTCCACTCAAGTTTAGCTACTCCGGTGTAATGCGGTGGGCACACTTGTACCTTAATCTCAATGACACACAAGGAAGCTGGAGTCGATCAAACACATCTACCACTTACTATCACACTAACCTATTCCTAACCGAGCTAGAGGTCTTTATTAGGTGTTCGCGGGGATTAGGAGATGGTTTAAGAAGGAAGGAAATGGATATTCAAAGGACAAGTCCGAGATAATAGAGTCTTCATATTATGTAACTAGAGAAAACCTTGTTATTTTCTTTTGCTTCTATACTTTGTTTTCATCCTTAGCCATATTTTTCTTTTTCTTTTCTTTGGCTTTTGACTCCCTTTTATTCTATTTTTGGAGTTTTTATTTATTTCTATTTTTTTTTCCTTTCTTGGATGGAAACTTCTTTTCTTTTTCTGAAGCAACTACTAATTTTTGTTTACACAGGTTTTTCTCTTTTTCTTTCTTCCTCATTCTATTCTCAGACTTATTCTAAATTGGGTAGGTTGATTTATATTTTTATTTTGTTTTGTTTTTGTAACAGGGTAAAGGAATTTTGGTTTATGAAAGGCTAAGGAAAGGCTCAGAGGGGCGACTAGCGGAAACTAATTCATAGGTTTGAATTTCTGGCTATATCGATCGAAAGAGGGCCTAAATTCTCGCTTAGGATATGGTTTAGTGATCAAGCAAGTGGACGTGTGATTTCTCTATCCGGATTTTACTTCTCCCTTGTGTCATTTCTCAAATGTTTCGCTCATATAAGGCTTTAGGCTATATTTCTCACAGGATTTGTAGAATAAGTACTCTAGCATAGATTCAGAAACTTTATTGCTAACAATCATAGATACTCATGTAATAAATTTATAGATAGATGCAAAGATTATTACCTACATATTAACCTAAGTTTCTAACAATTATTATGATGCAAAAGCTATGTGAGACTTCTAAATTGTTAAGAGCATAGAGAAAGAAAACAATACCAATATTCCTAAGTGTATAGCATACTTTTTTATTTATATTTTTGAATTTTTGAAATTTTAACTAGAAAACAAGTGCATATTATACATATCTATATCCTAACAGATGTCTTAATTACCGTGTTTCTATGCCCCCCTAAACAAGAAGCATGCTTTGTCCTCAAAGCATTTAAATAAAGAGGGTAGGAAAAATACCATCAAGAAGCGTGAAATTCGGGAACATCACGCAAAACAAGGTTAAAACATACAAATATAGTAATATAAAAACCGACGCGAACTCTATAAGAGTTCCACCCATTATGGTCCCATAATGGGGTTAATGAATGAAATTGCTTGGGACATAAGCGGACACTAACTTAACTAAAACTTACCGCACTTTTGGCATTTACTCGTCATCCTCCTCTTCTATATGAGGTTCTTTTCGCGATCCCTGCCATGCCATAACAACTTGCCACGCCTTCCGTAGGTGTATCATCAACTAGTGCTAACCTCTCTAGTGTTACTTGGTCTGGGGTGTAAAGGGGCAACCAAATATGGTTGCACTGCCATCCCGACCAAGTCATGGCTCGGAATGATCTTACCACCACGATTGGTGGGTCTCATGGTTTCGACCCTTTCCCAATCATGTAATCGCGGTACAGAATATGGGTAGGCAAGCGCAGCGATAATGCGGCAAACCAAGACAGGCATAAGAAGGTACTTATGCCTCAAGGTATGGCCTCGCTCGAGAGTAGCAACTAAAACTTCGGGGAATGTCATACCGACGGCGTCCTCCGCCTAAAGCAAGGAAAAACGTCACCCGGTATTATTGGCGATAAACTATCGTTCCCCTAGAATGTTCATCATGATGAACAACATGGTTGTGCCTACATTCAGCGATAGGCTACTTTCGAGGCGATGTTATATTGGTCTTGGTCCATGATATGAAACACCCTCCCCATAATACTCATGGAAATAGGCATATTCATATAGGTATGAGTTATCGTCATATATCCCCCGCGTGTGCAGGGTCAGGTAATGGCAACCCGAAACCAAAGCTATCAATTGCTTCTTGAATTCCATAGTCGTGCCATCAATAGCAAGGGAAAATTTTTGTTCTCCTTCCGGAAGATACCGCCATCCTAATCGCACGATCCATTTCATGAACGATGCTCCATAGGTATCGGTTCCCATCAAGTCTTCAAATGACTGTTCGGGAATCACTATAGGAGGTGTCATCTCAAAACTACCCTGTAGAACAGCTGAAAAAACACGAAGAAACCTCAAAAATCGGAATTTCACGCGGCTTAAAGGGGAGGCGCTGGCTGGCCATTATAGAAGCGAGTCGCTCGTAGGTTTTGGAATTACAGTGTTTGGCGCTGGTGTCGCTTCTGCGCTGGCCTTCGTGAGATTTTTCGATTCTGATGTTGTAGAAGTCGCTCTGCTTGAAGCTGGGCGCTCTGAAAAAAAAAAAAATTTATGGCGGTGTATAGGCGCAGCGCCGCTTCATAAATCTGGCCGAAGCGTAAACCGAAGTTTACAAGAAAACAAGAAGAAAAAGCTTGGAGTGAAAGGTGAGAGATGATTGTGGGGTGTAGTGTGGGTTGTGAGTGTAGAATGATGGAAGTTTAAATAGGTTCGGGTTTCCAAAACGAATGGCAAGTTGCCAAATTGTTTTAAGGCAATTTCGGAAATAGAAAAGCGCCAAACCAAAACGGAAACTAACCATAGTTTTGATTTCCTAACAACCCTGGTATCTTTTAAACTTGGTTTAGAATAGTAACTTCTAAACTCTCCTACATATCATGCTACCACTACAAAAAAAAATCATAGATATGCCGATATCGGCCTAATTTTCAACTTTTACTCCAAGACAACCTTACGAAAGATGATCAAAATAAATTATATTAAAATAATATGAAATCCAAGCAATCTAAAACAAACAACTTAATATTTAAATCTAACTACTGAAATAAAATTCCACTAACAAAACAATAAAAACAATGAAATAACAGGACACAACTGATGGTGAACACCTAGGCGTGTGAAGAAGATGGTCCCTGAGATGGAGACTGGTTCTGTGGTGAAGAATGGCTTGAGCCATCTGGCCTGCGGCGACGACGCTCATGCCTCTCAGACTCATCCATGAGTGGCATACGTCAGAAAGCATCTCTATCCCTGAACAAGCGTGTGCTTCCATCTCGATCTTGAGTCGCGATCTTGGGCTTGGTGATTCTGGTGGATAATCTCCAATTTAGACAAGATATCTTCCTGACCCCTTTCGAGCATTTCAACTCTCGTCTGAAAGTTCATTTGCTTATTTCGAATTACAATTTGTCTATGTCGGATATCTTCACAGATACGATAACCGCATCACAAACCAGTTTGCAGCATTATCATTCGTTCTAAATTAGAAGTATGACTATCGAAATTATCCTCAACCAACCATGTCATATCTTCCCCTTCATTATCCGAATCAACTTCATCCTCTGCAGACAACGGCCAAGTCTCTTGGATGCATTCCTTATAAATACTTGCATTAGAATACAATTTGATCTTAATAGGAGCAGATTTTGCGACAGCTCTAAATGAGAGCATGATCTTAGTAATCAATACGGGAAGAGGTGCCATGCTCTTTCCCACTCCTCCAATCACATTCAAAATTAAACCGAGGATGCAGAAATTACACTCATTCGTTTGCAAAATCCAGAGAACGTCACGGAATCGAAGTCCGATGTCGTGACTTTGTCTTTCCCGAGGGCGTTCCTACCAATCCACCGAAGCTCTGACTAGTTGATTGGTTCTCGTGGTCGTCCCGCTTAACGCAATGAGATATCGTATTGTATTCACCCTCTATGACCGTATCTTTCATCAAAGCGGGAACTCCAAAGATATCTTGGGATTCTTGAATGGTCATATCTAGGTTGGTTCAAAGCGTGATTCCTAATAGCTCGACCAACAACCTGTCTTGTTATTTCCCTCCTCGTTCTCGCTATCCTAATGAAAATCCTATTTCCCTCAATTTCGTTTCTTATAAAACTGTTCTACCAAATCATAGTGATAGAACTCCTCTGTCGAATACCACAGTCTGTTCCAATCCCTCTTAATCATATTGGCGTCGTAAAATGGTGCGAAATGGTCGGCCTCAAACGCGTGCTCCGGCAACATTCTTCGTCGTAGCGCCATTGAAGTTTCTTAGATAACTAATGGTTTTTGTAGCCTGTGGGGGAGGCGAGTTTGATAAAAAACAACGAGAAACAATGGTGGTGGCGGTGGTGGTTACGGTGGTTGTTTTCGGAGTTGTAAAATTGTTGGGGTAGTTTGTGGTAATGGTTTGAAGAAGATTTCAGTTGGATTGAATTACTTGGCGTGAGTGTAGTTCGGTTTTCGCTCTCCCTCTTTTTTTTTTATTTGGTTTAGGGTTTGTTTTAAACCATGGTAGCCGGCGGGAGTGGAATAGGAAACACTGCGTTTTTGGGAAGGAAGACGACAGCGGTGGCGTCGCGGCTTGGGCCCAAGCCCAATTTGAATTCCGAAATTTTTCGATTTTTCGCGTAATTTCAAATTCAATTTGCCGCTTTGTTACTGGCCCGATTTTGGCGAATGAGTTATGGAAATGATCAGTAGAGAATTTCCAATCCAATGATCCATAAAACACTCAATTCTAACCATGGGTGACGTATAAGAGTGTGGAAAAATGCCTCGAAAGTGCGTGTGTGGCGTAAGTTATGCTTAACGAATGAACTCTAAATTAGATGGCGTCAACCCCAATGAAGTATACTAATGGACCTAAGCAACACAAATGGAAAGTTCGAGCAATCCGGATGGAAAGACTGATTTTTCCCCCCAAACAAATTTTTAAACACAAAATTTGTTTTAACATGGGTCGTTTAAAGTCAGATTCCCAAGACTTGTTGGATTGCTAGTTTTATGGGTTTAGATATATATCTATATCTAAAAATGAAAACAACTATTATTATTATTATTATTATTATTATTATTATTATATATATTTTTTATATAAAATATATATATATAAATATATATATATATTTATTTAATTTTTTTTGGAAAAACAACACAAATAAAGACATAAAACCATAGAGAATGACTCAAAAATCCGAGAAAACATGCAAGAGTGGAAAACGTGAAATATGTGAACCGTGGACTTAGGATCAAAGTACTTACAGCCACACACTCCATAGGGAGGGCCCGGTTACCTTAATGGTGCACTTACCATTAAATGGAAGTGAAAGGAAGTACACCAATGACAAGGGTCATTCCTCATAGATAGGGTCTGTAAAAGGACTTCCTCTATATCGAGGGAGACGAAGTTCGTGAAAATGTTTTAATCGTTGACCGTTAACTTGAAAGGTACTGTTGTCCTTGGGATTTACCAAGGTAATTGGCCCGTAAGGTGTGACTTCAAGAACGAGAAAAGGACCGGACCAACGGGTTTTAGTTTCCGGGAAAATATGTAGGCGGGAGTTGTAAAGCAAAACCTTTTGTCCGACCACAAACTCTTTGCGCGAAGATATGCTTATCATGAACACGTTTCATGTTAGCTTTATAATCCTTGGCGAGATCGTAAGAATCGCCACGGATTTCTTCAAGCTAATTTAATTGTAACTGCGTTTGACACCGCCTCATCAATATTGAAGTTAAGGCTTTTTATAGCCCACGAGCACGGTGCTCTAATTCAACGGGCAAATGACATGGTTTCCCAAATACAAGTCTAAAGGGAGACATACCTATAGGAGTTTTGAAAGCAGTTCTATATCGCCCATAAGGCATCCGATAGACGCTTCGACCAGTCTTTCCTATCAGGGTTTACTATTGTTTCTAAAATCTTTTTGATTTCCTATTAGAAACTTCTACTTGGCGCTAGTTTGTGGATGATAAGGAGTTGCTACTTTGTGTGTAACTCCATACTTTTTCACTAGGGATGCAACAACTCTGTTGCAAAAATGTGTTCCACCATCACTAATGATGGCTTTAGGAATGCCAAACCGACAGAAAATATATTCTTTAATAAAAAATACAACGGTCTTATGGTCATTGCTACGGCAAGCTAGGGGCCTCTATCCATTTAGACCACGTAGTCCCACGGCAACTAGAATATAAATATAACCGTGGGAAACAGGGAAAGGGCCCATGAAATCAATACCCCAAACATCAAAAATTTCTACTATCAAGATTGGATTTAATGGCATCATATTACGCTTCGTGATTCGCCCAAGTTGTTGGCAACGAATACACGTCTTGCAATGCACTTGGGCATCCTTAAAAAGGGTAGGCCAATAAAATCCACATTGAAGAACTTTAGCGGCTGTTTTCATTCCACTAAAGTGGCCACCACACTCTTTGTCATGGTAGAACGATAGAACTTCATTATATTCCCACTGGGGAATGCAACGACGAATAATCTGATCCGCACAATACTTAAAAAGGTAGGGCTCATCCTAGTAGTATAACTTGACTCTGGCCAAGAACTTCTTACGTTCATTTCTTGACCAATTATAAGGCATAACATCAGCCGCTAAATAATTTACGATGTCCGCATACCATGGTGATGAAAAAATAGCATACAGATGCTCATCAGGAAAAGAGTCCGGTATGGACTCAGAATCACTACTATCGTCATTTGTAAGTCTAGATAAGTGGTCGGCAATAACGTTTTCGACCCTCTTTTGTCCTTTATTTCTAATGTGAACTCTTGCGGGAGAAGAATCCATCGGATTAATCTCGCTTAGCATCCTTCTTTGCAAGAAGGTACCTAAGGGCTGCATGGTCCGTGTAAACTAAAGTTTTAGAACCAACCAAATAAGGACGAAACTTATCTAAAGCATAAATGACAGCTAAGAATTCTTTTTCAGTAGTTGTATAATTCCGTTGAGCATCGTTTAATGTTTTACTAGCATAATAAATAACAGTGGACTTATTATCTAGTTTACGTCCCAAAACAAACACCAACCTGCATAGTCACTAGCATCACACATGAGTTCGAAAGGTTTAGACCAATCGGGGAGGCTGTATAATAGGTGCAAGTGGTTAGCATGGCTTTTAAGGTTTCAAAAGCCTGTTTACGTTAAAATTAAAATCAAAGATTGCATCCTTCAAAAGCAAAGGTTAGTTAAAGGCCTAGCTATTTTGAAAAATCTTTAATGAAACGCCTATAAAAACTGCATGGCCTAGAAAGGCTCTAATCTCACCGGACAGTCCGTGGTTTAGGTAGGGTCGCTATCTTATCTAGTTTGGCTTTATCTACTTCGATGCCATCACTAGATACAATATGACCTAGTACTATGCCCTTTTACCATGAAATGACACTTTTCCCAATTTAAAGCGAGGCTCTTTTCTTCACACCGTGTCAAGACCTTAGACGGGTTAGACAAGCATTCTCGTAAAGGAGTCTCCATAGATAGAAAAATCATCCATGAACACTTCCATAAAGCTCTACCATGTCACTAAATATATAAAGCATACATCATTTGGAAGGTACCGGGGGCATTACAAAGGCCAAAAGGCATTCGTTTATAGGCATATGTTCAGAAGGGACATGTGAAGGTTGTATTTTCTTGGTCATCAATATCAATAATAATCTGAAAATAGCGAGTAGCCATCCAGGAAAACAATAAAAGGCATGACCGACTAGGCGTTCTAGCATCGATCTATAAATGGTAAGGAAAGTGATCCTTTTTCGTGTCATAGCATTTAAACGTCATGTAATCAATACTGATTCTCCATTTCATAGGACCTTGAGTGACAACATAGTCACCCTTCCCGTTACGTACCATGGTAACTCCCGATTTCTTAGGAACTACATGAATGGGACTTACCCATTCGCTATCGGAGATTGGGTATATAATACCCGCATCGAGTAATCGCAAGACTTCTTCCCTAACCACCTCTTTCATGGCAGGGTTCAGCGCGGACCGAGGTTCGCGAGAAGTCTTGGCGTTATCCTCAAATGGATACGATGAGTGCAAACATTAGGGTCAATTCCCTTAATGTCGGCTAGGGACCAACCAATCGCAGACCGATGTTCCCTAATCACCCTTATTAAACATGTCTCTTCATCCTTAGTTAACAGAGAAGATATAATTATCGGGTGACTACCATCCGGATCAAGTTGAATATATTTTAACTCCGGGGGAAGAGGTTTAAGCACTGGTGTGGACGGAATGTCCGTTGATGTTTCATAAGTGTCCTTATCTTGCGTAATGAAGACTTGCTTAGGTAGCAAGTCTTCGTAATCAGTATATGGAGCAACCGACGGGTCTACAATTGGTGTGGACTCCAGGATGGTGTTGACTTCCTCTAAGTAGGAGTCATTTACAAAATCTGAAGTTCCAAAAGAAAGGAATTTGTACATATTGTTTTCGTGAAAGCGTGTTGTTAAAATAATCTTAAGCTAAACTCTCGATCATGCTAACCTCCCCATCTACGCATCGAATCGGTAAGCTGTTTCATCATTTTAAAAACATTTACCTCGGCGAGAAAAGATGGCCAAAAGATAAGGACATCTTTCCATCGCGACAATTTATAAGCGCATTGGCGGTTGCCAAGAAGGGGCGCCCTAAGATGTTCGGTGCTGAGTCATTAGCAACTTACGTATCGAGGATAACAAAATCAGCAGGATAGTAGAAATCCACGAACCTTAACAAAGCGTGTTTTCCACTACACCTTTAGGATACTTAATTGACATGTCCGCTAATTGCAATGTTATTTTTTTGTAGGTTGCATTTTCTGTAGACCTATTTGTTTATACAAGTAATCACGGGGAGTAAGTTAACACTTTCTGTGAGGTCTAATAAGGCGGTCGCCGTGTGGGAATCTCCTAAGGTGCATTTTACATGGGGGACGACCGGGTCCTTGTACTTAACAATTCCATTATTTTCGGATAAAGTTGGGAACCGCTCAGTTAAAAGCGTCTTTAGGTATGTTGGTCTTCGCCTAGTAGTGCACAACTCTTTAAGAAACTTAGCGTGGTTAGGTAGCTTTTTAATAGCTTTGAGAAAAGGAAGGTTTATCGTTAGATTCTTGAAAACGTTCCTAATTTCCTCAAAGTTTGTATCCCCGGGTTAGCATGGCTAATTTTTAAGGGAGCGGTGGTTTGGCTCTATATATTTCGCGATATGGCTCTACTTTGTCAGGTAACCTTGGCTTTTCGGTTTCTTTGGTTGTGATTTAACCTGGTACCTCTACCATGGTAGGCTCCTCGGTTTCTATTTCGGTATCTAGTTCGATATCGGTGTAGGGAGTCTTGATGGGGGGTAACTATAGGCGTAGTTACTTTGTTATGAACCACTCTTCCAGAAGCGGAGAGTGGTGATGGCATTTTAGGTCACCTACGATTGTAGTTTCCGGTACTAGAATTACCGTTTACCTCAAAAAGGTGTGGTTTGCTATTTTAGGGTTTGGTATCGCTTTGTCCCGGAAACACGCCTTTTGGTTGGGCTTTCGCTTGGGCTAACTGTTGTATGCCCTAATTTATGGATTGTAAAATCTGTTGGTTTGATTGAGTCATTGTCGGAAAAGTTGTTGGGTAACTTGTATAAAGCGTCGATCGATCGGTTGTGTAGGTGTAGTAGTCACGGGTGGTGCATTTGACCGAACTATCTCGTTGATTATTTATGGGTGGGTTGTGATAGTTATTATTATTAACCAAAACGATACCTCTATTGGTATTATAATTATTATAATTATTCTCGACCTTGTGCTTGACCTTGTCGTGGTTGCGCTTTGGTTGTTATAATTATTATAATTCCCTTGACCTTGTCCTTGTCCTTGTCCTTAGGTGGAGCTTGGTTATAATTGTTTGCTTGCCTAACGCGTTTTGATTATTGTACCCGGAGGTGTTACTTGTTGATTATTTCTCAAACTGAAGTTGGGATGTTGTCTCAAGGGCGTTAGGAATAGGATAGTTATTAATAGAGTAAACATTATCTTGTTCGGTGGTTGTTGTTCATAAGCTAGAGGACAATAATCGCCGTGGTGCTCTGGACTCAAACAGAAATTACATGGGTTGGAGTTTACATTCATGCGGGGATAGGCTTTTGTTGAGCGAGAAATAGCCTCTACTTTTTAGTTAGAGATTCGAGTAAATTTTTAAGTTCGGATCGGTTTTCTTCTCAAACATACCGCGGCCTTGATCATTGAAGAAGAATTATCGAAGCCGGGGGATATCATCACTACCCCCAATTATTATTCCGTTTAGTTTGGTCTTCTAAAATTTGTAAGCCTCAGAGGCTCCTTTACTTAGGAAACTACCCCATTCATTATGTCAAGGACTTCTTTATGGTGGTGTAGAAGACCTTTGAAAAGGCCACGAACTAACGTGTCTTTCGCTAAGTTATGATGTGGACACTCTATAAGGAGATCGGTGAAACGATTCCATGCCTCAGAAAATGATTCATGAGGATTCTGTCGGAAAAAATGAATCTTGGAAAGCATCTCATCCGTCTTTAGGGGTGGGTAAAAATGTTCCATAAACAGCTGAACAAGTTTAGCCCACGAGTCCACAGAATTAGGCGATTGGGTAGTTAACCAAGACGCCGCCTTATCGACTAATGTGAAAGGGAATACCCTCGGTTTAATTTGTTCCGCACCTACCGTAGGATGATGGAATGTTGTAAGGACTTGTTCAATCCCTACGATGTAGCCGATAAGGTTTTTCATGGTCCAACCCATGAAAACGGGTAACAAATTAAATATGTTTGGGGATTGAAAATCCCCATCGGGTCTGCTAGAACGATGCAAGATTTGGGGCTATCGCCAAGGCTTTGTAAAAGTCCTGGAGAGGAGTCTCTTTCTTCACCCATTATGTCGGGTATGGTGTGTGTGATAGTAGCTAGAGGTGTCGTGGGTGGTGTACTAGATAGACTTGTTTTTGTTGGAGTGTAATTACGTTTGTTGTTTTGTTCGACCGGACCTTAATCTCATGCAAGACTAAGTTGAGCTTAACTAAACATGCAACACTCCAAACAATTACGATATACTAGTAGAAAACCTCTAACGGAAATGCGAGGTATGGAAGAAAGGAATACCGATAAGCGTCCCTTGCTTTCGCTTTATGAATAGCGTCTTTGTAATGACGCGTGTTCGATGTATATAAGAGATTAGAACACTGAAAAACTTGACAACTCGAAGTTCGAATCAAACCCGGGAAAACCGAATTTCAGCTAAAGCTGGCGCATGGCTGCCGTCTGGCCGAAGCTGGTCGCTCGGTGTAAGTCGAGTTCGAGAAACTTAGCTGAATTGGTTTGGTATGGTATGGCTGGCGCGGCCAGCTGGTAGATGAAATTCCAATAACTTAGCTGGTCACGCTCTCCTTGAAGCGTAGCAAATTCCGTATTTTCTCGAATTTGTCAAAAGCTGAAATGGGCAACCACAAGATGAAACAACCAAGGGTGGGTGGGTTTAATGGGACTTAAAATGACTACTTCTACAAAGAAAACAATGCTAAAGTGCAACTAAGATGGCAGCGCGCCATTTGATAAATGTAAAATGAATAGTTTACCTACCTAAATGAGCGATGAATTCAAAACGTAAGTAAACTAAAACCGATCTTTTAATCTCAATTATCAAAGCTTCTACTCGATCGCGAATTGCACTAAGTGGAGTAGGAAGTTCGTTCCACTCCTAGTTCCCTAGCATGGATTGTTTTCTAAGTCTAAGAAATCAGTCTTAAGTCTAATGAGAGCTTTACTTAAATGTTATGCTAACAAGACGCGTTAATTTAAATAACAAGATATAATAAATAACAAGATAAAATATAAACTAAAGTTAATCTATGAAAGCCACGGAAATACGATTGTTTGAATCTAGATAAAGAAATAGAGGGAATTAAATCCACCTCGAATCCAACTTAATAACCTAGTATAGATTGTCGATCTCGATTCTTACGTTTTCCACGGCAAGAATTTCGAAGTCTAATCCCTAGTGTTCATGGCATTTCTACCAAGTACTAACTAGCATGTGAGGTCGCCCCACCCATTCTCATGGCTTAAACACGACCTTCTAGAGTGGAATAGATTCTACAACGATTCTATACTAAACAACTAATTTTTCATCAAGGCTTCATCAACCCCTCTAATGGATGTTTTAGCCTTGAGTCATCAAAACATCATTTCCCATATTATTATAACTAAACATAATATCAAGATTCGAAATCTACTTAATCTAAACTAAACAATGATTAAATTCTAATTAACAACTAAGAAATGGTAACCAACAATAATTAAAACTAGATCTACAAATTGAAATATCACAATTTGAACTTGCTAAAATAACTATTTTTATTTATCTAATCAATCAAGAATAATGATTCAAAGACTTAATCTAAAACAAGAACCTGAAAATGGAACTAAAACTTAAATTAATTAATGAAAACAGATCTAGATTTATCTATATTATTTTAGGTCTAACTAGCTACCATTAACAAAGAGCTAAGCTTTGGTTTTATATCTCCCAATCCAAAAATCGTGCATGGGCTTGAGTCATGTTTTCGGGGGCGGAGGATCGTGCCCAAAACTCAATTCTTCGATCCAAAAGGCCTCTTCAGCTGCAGTTGGATTCAGCAGACTTTTCATCCACTTCTACTCCTCTGATTGGGTCAAGGATTGGTCCATTGGAAAGCTCTTTCCGAGCCGGTCGTTTTGACATAAGGTAGGCCCAATTCAAGGTCCGAGTCCAAAGATATGCTTCGGAAGTTCTCTCTTTGTCTTTGTGCAATCGTTTTCGCGCCGCGTGGACTTTGACTTTTCATCTTTTGACTAGGCTTTACAAAGGCTTTGTCTTCTTGAATCTTGGCCTTTAATCACCGAACTCCTTAGTAACCAACCATTGCTCCTTTATCTCATCAAAGTGGCACATTCCTCGCACATAATTGACTTTGAAGCCTGAAATACATAAAAACACGAATCAAGATTAACTCTTACTTATTACTCACATAATTGGTCTAAAAGTATGATCTGCTAAGGGGTTAAAACTACAGTTTGGGCTCTTATCGAGCGCGACTTTCAGCTTCTAAAGAGAGCGACTCGCTACCGACTTCCGTGGACCTGAAAAATTCGGTTTTTCTAGCGGGTAGTTTCCGGATCATTCGCAGCCTATTCCAGAGCGTAATTTTGAGATGACATCTCCAACATTGATACCGAACAGTCTTTTCAAGATTTGTTCCAAAGCACTACTTATGGTGCTTGGTTGGTTTGGGTGGTTTATCACATACGTTGGTTGGGAGCCGCTTATGGTAAGACCCGATGCACTTTATTCTCCAACACTAGCATCTTATTTTTACGATAAGCGCATTTTCTTTGAAAGACCGGATGGAGAACAAGTGTTCTCCATCAACATTGATAATGAACCAATGGAAATTACCGTGTTCTTGCTAGCATTTGTTCTTGGACTTGCTATGCCCGCTGAAATACAAGACCCATGGTGTTATTGGGTAGATAATATGTATGTCTACACTTATGAGTTTTGCATGAGTCGGTATGGGGCGGACATTTTCCGTATCGAGGACCAAGGGGACTATAACGCCGCTTTTGGTAGCCGGTCCATGAACATAGGAACTGTTATGTTTTGGATCATGCTAAACATTTTAGGGAATGGCGTTTTCTTACGTGAATGATGCCACTTGCAGCAGTGTTCCTTGCTTTAGCCGCGGGACGATATGTGTCATGACCTTCCCGAACCTTGATGTCTAGTTTAGCTCGATCCCATAGCATGAGGCATAAGTTCCTTCTTATGCCTGTTCTAGTTTCCCCGTATTATGCTATGTTTCTTTCCTATTTTTGTACACGCTTTCACGGATTGGATTACGGTCGACATTAATCGCATGACGACCCACCAATAGTATTATTCGATCCTTCCGTGCAATGACTTGGCAAGGGTGGAGGATACAACCTCATCAGGTTGCACCCTACACCCCGTCAGACCAAGTGGCTCTTAATAGGTTACCAATAATAGATGATAAATGGCGGGAAGCCTGGCAAATTATTTTGGCATGGCAGGACGCAAAGGAACCTCACTTCTTTATGGAAGAAGAGGATGAGGAAGATGATGAGTAATGCGAGAGATAAGGTAAGTTTTCATTCTAGTTAGTGTCTGCTTATGTCCCAAGCAATTTCATTCTTGTTAACCCCATAATGGGTAGAACTCGTATAGAGTTACATCACTTTTTATTTCCTATATTAGTACGTTCTAACTTTATTTTGCAGATGTTCCTGAATTTCACACGTTTCAATGGTATTTTTCCTACCCTCTTTATTTACAATACTTTGAGGACAAAGCATGCTTCTTGTTGGGGGGGGGGGCATAGAAACACGTGTAATTAAGGCATCTGTTAGGATATAGATATGTATAATATGCATTTGTTTTCTAGTTAAAATTTCAAAATTTCAAAAATATAAATAAATAAGTTATGCTATACACTTAGGAATATTGGTATTGTTTTCCTTCTCTATGCTCTTAATAATCTAGAAGTCTCACGTAGTTTTTGCATTAGAATAATTTTTAGAAACTTAGGTTAATATGTAGGTAATAATCTTTGCATCTATCTATAAATATATTACATGAGTATCTATGATTGTTAGCAGTAAGTTTCTGAAATCTAGGCTAGAGTACTTATTCTACAAATCCTATGAGAATATATAGCCTAAAGCCTTACATGAGCGAAACATTTGAGAAATGACACAAGGGAGAAGTAAATCCGGATAGAGAAATCACACGTCCACTTGCTTGATCACTAAACCATATCCTAAGCGAGAATTTAGGTCCTCTTTGGATCGATATAGCCAGAAATTCAAACCTATGAATTATTTTCCGCTAGTCGCCCCTCTGAGCCTTTCTTTAGCTTTTCATAAACCACAATTCCTTTACCCTGTTACAAAAACAAAACAAAATAAAAAATTCAACTTACCCAATCTAGAATAAGTCTGAGAATAGAATGAGTGAAGAAAGAAGAAGAGAAAAACCTGTGTAAACAAAAATTAGTTAGTTGCTTCAGAAAAGAAAAGAAGTTTCCATCCAAGGAAAAGAAAAAAAAAAAGAAAAAAAAATAGAAATAAATAAAAAACTCCAAAAATAGAATAAAAGGGAGTCAAAAGCCAAAGAAAAAGAAAAATATGGCTAAGGATGGAAACAAAGTATAGAAGCAAAAGAAAATAACAAGGTTTTCTCTAAGTTACATAATATGAAAACTCTATTATCTCAGACTTGTCCTTTTTGAATATCCATTTCTTTCCTTCTTAAACCATCTCCTAATCCCATGAACACCTAATAAAGACCTCTAGCTCAATTAGGAATAGGTTAGTATGATAGTAAGTGGCAGATTTGTTTGATCGACTCGCTTCCCTTGTTGTCATTGAGATTGTAAGGTAAAGTGTGCCCACGCATTAATTGGAGGAGGATGGAACTTGGAGTGGAAAAATCGAGTGTTGTATCTTGACTATTATTGTGAGAACCTACTTAAGGGCGCTATTTCGAAGTTTTTTAAAACGGACCTGCTAGGCATTTCATAGTATTACTCATTGTATATATGTTTATTGTAGATGATTGATTATTATGTATATATTAGTTTAGGTTTTCGACTTGATTACTCTATATGCATTGCTAGTGAGAGGTATAGTTAATTTAGGGCATGAATAAGGAAATAATAGTTTTATTTCTTAGTCGATTTGTAGTATAGATGAAGTTTGTGAGTACCTTCTTTGGAAAACTCTCATGAGGCTATAACTTCGTCCACTAGGGAATTCCTAGTGGTTTAAGGCCTTGTTGCGTATATGGTCAATGCAATCGCGATTCAAAAAACGAGTAGATAGAACTCCATTTTGGTCACTTATTCTAATTTCTCATCTTTGCTTGAGGACAAGCAAAATGCTGTTTGGGGTGGTTTGATAAGAGCCCAAAACTGTAGTTTTAACCCTATAAATCATACTATTAGAGACCAATTATGTGAGTAATAATTAAGAGTTAACACCGATTCGTGTTTTTATGCATTTCAGGCTTCAAAGTCCATTATGTGCAGAAATGTGCCACTTTAGCGAGATAAAGGAGCAAAGGTCGGTTACTAAGGAGTTCCGTGATTAAAGGCCAAGTTTCAAGAAGACAATGCCTTTCTAAAGCCTGGTCAAAAGCTGAAAAGTCGACGCTGGCAGAAACAACACACAAGTCAGCAGAACTTCCGAAGGCCATATCTTTGGACTCAGACCTCGGAATGGGGCCTATCTTATGTCAAAACGACCGGATCGGAAAGAGATTTTCAATGGTCTAAGCCTTGATCCAATCAGAGGAGCATTAGTGGACGAAAAGTCTGTTGAAGCCAACTGCAGCTGAAGAGGCCTTTTTGGACTGAAAGAATTGGGTTTTGGGCCTGATTCTCTGGCCCAAAACATGGCTCCAAGCCCATGCACGATTTTTGGATCTAAAAGTATAAAAACCAAAGCTTAACTCTTTGTTAATGGTAGAGAATGGTAGATAGAAAGTAGCTTAAAATAGAAAGTAGCCATTAGAATAACTTCTAGATCTAGATTTAATTGTTTTAATTAAGTTTAGTTTCAAATCCAATTCTTGTTTTAGATTAAACTCTTAGAATCATTACTCTTAATTAGTTTGATTAATAAAATAGCTAGTTTGTTAATTTCGATTCTTGTCATTTACATTTGTGTTAGATCTGATTTCATTTATTACTTGTTATTCAATTCTTAGTTATTAATTAAATTTTAATTATTGTTTAATTTAGATTAGTAAATTCAATTCTTTATATTATGTTTAGTTTAAATTTAATCGAAAATGATTGCGTAATGATTCTCGGCTAAACCTCCATTAGAGGGGGTTGAGAAACCTTGATGAAAGCTTGATTCCGATTATCGTAGAGTCGTCGTAATTTCCTTTCCACTCTAGAAACGATTAGTTCACCATGAGAATGGGTTTAATCGTTCACATGCTAGTTATGAATTGGTAGAAATGCCATGTGTAATTAGGGATTAGGAAGAACCAATTGTTCTGCGAAGTAGTTCAAGTCGGATTTCGACGATTCGTCGTTAATAGGATTAAGTTTAGTTAAGGTGGAATCAATCCCCCTCTAACTCTTTATCATCGAATCAACGTAGCATAACCATAGTTATTTTGATAATCGACTAGTTGCATCTTGTGGGTAGTTGCATCGTAGTTTAGTTGCCACTTCGTAAATCTCTCATTAGACTTTAGTATCAAAAGTACTTATACGTAAAGAACATTAACATGCGGAAGGACTAGGAGTGGAACGAACTTCCTACTCCACTATATCTCATAGGATTGAGAGTAGAATCTTTGATAAACATAGGCACATAAGATAGTTGTAGTTTACTTACGTTTTGAGTTCATCGTTCATTTTGTAGGTAGACTATTCAATCATATGATTTATCATTTCGCGCAACTAATACCAATTCCAAAGGTCACTCCAGACTCTGTTGTCATGACCACAGAGGCCACCCCAGCCCCTGTTGTCGTCGCCATAGATATTGCTCCAGCTCGTGCTGCCAGTTCCACTCTCCCTCAGATCGACAAAGTATCTCCAACTGAGGAACATCTCAACATGCAGACAGAGGGCGAGTGAACCTAGGAACTGAAGACGAACCCAAGTTCATATATGTAGGGGCTAACCTTGACCCCACACTCAAGGCCTAGCTTGTAAACTTTTTGGCCATGAATAAAAATGTTTTCGTTTGGTCGTATGTCGATGTGCCTGGAATAGATCCTAATGTTACGTGTCATAGACTAAATGTGAACCCTAATGCTAAACCAGTTCATCAACGACCTCGCCGGACTATCCCTGTGATTCCAAAAAGCCATCAATGATGAAGTCGACAAACTTAAGCAAGTCGGTTTCATTAGAAAAGTAGACTATCCAGATTGGATCGCCAACATCGTCGCAGTTCCAAAAAAGAACGACACAGTTCGTCTTTGTGTCGACTTCACGAACGTTAATCAGGAAACGCCAAAGGATAGCTTCCCTCTACCTTGCATCGACCGACTCGTGGATCAGACATGTGGCCATGAGCTCCTCTCTTTCATGGATGCGTACAGTGGATACAACCAAATCCCACTCGCCAAAGAAGATCAAGAGGAAACATCATTCATCACAGAACAAGGAATCTATTGTTACAACATTCTTCCCTTCGGCCTTAAGAACACTGGCACAACGTATCAGCGTCTCGTCACTGACATGTTCCAGGACATGTTAGGTGATACCATGAAAGTCTATATCGACGACATGGTTGTCAAAAGCAAGAAAGCGGAAGACCACCTCACTCATCTCGAGAAAGTGTTTTCCCGGTTGCGCCGAACTCGGATGAAGCTGAATCCTGAGAAGTGCCTCTTCGGAGCGTCCTCTGGGAAGTTCCTTGGGTACCAAGTATCACAAAGAGGGATTGAAGCTAATCCAGACCAGATCCGAGCATTCTTGGACATGCCCGATCCCCAGACAAAGAAGCAAATTCAGAAGTTGTCAGGAATGGTCGCGACACTCAACCGATTTATATCAAGGGCATCAGACAAGTGCCGACCTTTCTTACAACTTCTTAAAAAGGGTGAGCAGTTCTCGTGGAACGATCAATGCCACCAAGCGTTCTCCACCCTCAAAGAGCACTTGACTACACCCCCCATCCTGGCCAAGCCTAAAGATGGCGAAACGTTGGGGCTATATTTAGCGATATCAGACTTTTCCATCAGCTCGGTTCTTTTCAAAGAGGAAAAAAACTCAAAGAAACCGATCTATTTTACAGGTGAGACGCTCACTCCAGCTGAAAAGAATTATTCGTACATTGAAAGAGCAGTACTCGCATTGTTATACTCGGCAAGAAAATCTAGGCCCTACTTTCAAGCGCATCCAATCAAGATACTCACCAACCTTCCTTTGAAGAAAATTCTTCACAAAGAAAACAAGACAATTCGCATGGCAGTATGGGCCGAAGAGCTCGAAGAACACCACATGGAGTTCGTCCCTCGCACTTCACAGAAAGGGCAGGTCGTGGCAGATTTCCTAGCAGATTTCCCTATCGATGACCCAAATTGGGAACCAGAAGCAGAGGTCGCACCCACAAAGGAAACTACCAAGTCAGTATGGTCTCTCTTTGTCGATGGTTCTAGTAACCTTGGAGGAAGTAGAGTCGGAGTCGTCTTAGCATCCCCAGATGGAGCCATATGTGGTTGAGAAATCAGTTTGCATCGACTTCGCGACCTCTAACAACGAAAGTGGAAATCGAAGCGTTAATTATGGGGCTTCGCATGGCTCTGCAACTCGGTGTAAAGGAACTTCAGGTCTTTAGTGACTCGCAACTAGTTATTCGCCAGATTGCAAAAGAGTACACTATCGCGAAGGTAACCTCTCTAAATACCTTCAAGTAGTTAATCAATTACTTCCTTCTTTCAAAAAAGCCACGATACACCACTTCTTGCGTGACGAGAACCGTCACGCAGACAGTTTAGCTTATTTGGCCACTCAAACACCGAACTGCGTCCCTAGACAATTACTCATTGAAGTAGTTGACCGACTTGCTTATCAAGTAGACCATGTATTAGAAATCAGCGACCTGTTCCCGCTCTCTGCCAATCAGATGAGCCAAACATGGATGCAACCCATCATTGAATACATCCAACACGGCACGCTCCCAGAAGAGCGTACCAAGGCCAGGCAAATATTGTATCAGGCGCGCCATTACTGCATGCTCAATAACAAGTTGTTCAGAAAGTTCGCTGGCGTCCCTCACTTGAGGTGTATAAGCCCAGAACAAGGCCAACTGATTTTTGCTGAGATTCATGAAGGAGAGTGTGGAAACCATGCGGGAGGTTGCTCTTTGGCTCACAAAGCGAACTCCCAGGGATACTTTTGGCCTCGCATGCAGATCGACGCCAAAGCATATGTACTCAAGTGCGTCAAATGCCAGACTTTTAGCCACAACATCATACAACCAGCTCGTGAGTTGATTAACATCGCGAGTCCTTGGCCATTTCACATGTGGGGCATGGACATCATGGGACCATTCATCCCACAGAAAAGCACCGGTTTCCGCTTCATCTTAGCTGCAACCGATTATTTTACTAAATGGGTTGAAGTTATTTACTAGCAAATGTCAAAGAGTCACATGTCAGAAACTTCATCTGGACTCATATCATCACCAGATTTGGGTTACCACACACATTGGTGATGGATAATGGCTCCCAGTTCAAAGGCAAAATAGTCAAAGAATTTTTGACCAAGTGGAAGATCGTTCATGCATTTTCCACTCCCCAGTACGCCCAGAGTAATGGTCAAACTGAAGCCAGTAACAAAGCAATCTTAGAAAATTTGAAGAAAAATATTGAAAAGAACAAAAGCCAATGGCCAAATCAGTTAGAGAACATTTTGTGGGCTTATCGCACCACAACTCGCTTAAGTACAGGCGAATCGCCATTCTCCTTGTGTTATGGCACAGAAGCCATTATCCCCCACCGCCCGGCGATCAAATACTACTACCGCCGAACTTGTCGAAGTCGGAGGCAACGACTCCTTCTTAGCACGAGAGGTCGATCTGCTGGAAGAACGACGCGACCTAGCCGCCATCAGAGTAGCATCCTATCAGCAAATTCTGAAGAAGTCCTACAACAAGCGAGTGCATCCTCGATCTTTTCAACATGACGATCTAGTTCTGAAAAAGGCTCAAAATGACTCCAAACTAGCACCAACATGGGAAGGCCCATACATAGTGGAACGCTTTGTAGGCAATGGAGCATACTGGATCAAAACCCAAGAAGAAAAATTATTACCACGACCTTGGAACACTTATTTGTTGAAGAAGTTTTATCAATAAAATTACATCGTTGTATATTCCATGTTTTCTTTTACTGTAAATTCAAGGTTAATTTACTTATATATGTTTATTATTACAATCTACTCCATTTACTCGCAATGGCAAGGCATGCAATTCACACCACAAGCACGACCAGTACACTTGTATTATCAACACTTTCTGAAGTTTCAACACTCTCAAAGAGCAATACGCTTTCATAAGCCAACACGCTCTTCGTGAGCAGAATGCTATCTGGAGCTTACAGGCTCCACAACCTCTCCGAGTCTCGCTAGTCGAGGACCTATACTTCTAGGATCGACTCAGCGAGAATGCTCTCAGTGAGCAATACTTTTTCATAAGCCAACACACTCTCTGTGAGCAAAACGCTCTCTGGAGCTTACAGGCTCCACAGCCTCTCCGAGTCTCGCTAGTCGAGGACCTATACTTCTAGGATCGACTCAGCGAGAACGCTCTCAGTGAGCAATATGCTTTCATAAGCCAACATGCTCTCCATAAGCAGAATGCTCTCTGGAGCTTATAGGCTTTACAGCCTCTCCGAGTCTCGCTAGTCGAGGACCTATACTTCTAGGATCGACTAAGCGAGAACGCTCTCAGTGAGCAATATGTTTTCATAAGCCAACACGCTCTCCGTGAGCAGAATGGTCTCTGGAGCTTACAGGTTCCACAACCTCTCCGAGTCTCGCTAGTCGAGGACCTATACTTCTAGGATCGACTCAGCGAGAACGCTCTCAGTGAGCAATACGCTTTCACAATCCAACACGCTCTCCGTGAGAAGAATGCTCTCAGTGGAAAACTCTTAATGTTAGGCTCAGATCGACGAGAATGCTCTCAGCGAGCCTTACATCATAGCGTAATAACCACGAAAGAAAGTGATAACTATGAGCGCAACGCTTCTTTAAGCTAAGCCTCAGGCTCCTTAGCCATTTCATACCATACGCATTATAAACAGGGTACTAGCTATAAGCATTCAAGCAGAAACATGCATTCCATACACATTCAATAGAAACACTCGGCCAACGCCAAGAAACTAGTTCCACCAATCTGCTGGGTCTACCCAGGAAATCCAGATCGGTACTTCTTACAGTTTAACAAAACATCAAACTGCCACTTTCGTGGAAACCAGTTCTCTGTATCAAAATGGCGAACTGCTCAGGCAAGCCTGAAGACATAACTCTATTGTTAACTCTCATATAAGAGAGGAGAAATTACAAAATATTCATAAACTTTCAACAACTGACAAAGACAAGAGGAGAATTCACAATCAAGAATTAGCCACAACATGCTTATCTTTCGGGGCAGCGCTAGTCGAAGGGGTGTGCCTAGCAGATCTCAACACCACATACATATCTGGGCCCTGCTCCTCGCCATCACTCGCCTTTTTAGCTGGTGATATTTCTCATCCAGCTCGGCATATTGGACACAGGCCATGGTATACGCATCTTGCGCCTTGCGTGCCACCCCCTGACATTGTTTGGCATACTCACTCACTTTAGTTAGCTCCCCTTGCAGATCAGTCATAGCGGTAACCAACACAGCGTTCTCGTCAGCAGCATCCCAATACTTCTTGGTCATTACTTTCAGTTTCTTCTTGTCAACTCCCCATGCAGCTCGCATACATCCCAGGTCAACGCGCGGGTTAACATCAGTATCAGTGTTCTGCACAACGTTCTTCAGTTTATCATACCCTGCAAGAAACTACAAGTACAATACTAAAGTTAAAATGGCCCAAGAAACAGACACAAAAACATAGCGCATGAAGAGCTCACCAAACAAGCAGCCATGTCCAGGGTCCCCAACAACGTCTCCATATCCTCATCTTCCACCTCAGCCTTGTCACCATCCAACACGATCCCCTTCAAAAGATTGGTCGTTATGGGTGCCAAGTGGAAGCTGCAGTTAGAGCGTTTCACCGCATGCTTCTTCCCCGTCTTCCCCACATAGTAGAATTTGCTCCCCACGTCACCGAGACACGGCGACGAACTCTCACCAGCAACGTGGTGACCTTGCCCCAGGTCGCTACGCTCCTCAGCATTCCGGGCGATATCATCCACTCGTCGGGGCGACCTGAATACAACGCCACCAGTCGAACGACCTGATCTTCTAGGTCGCTTGTTGCCTTTATACTAATAATCAGTTTGCAACTAGTTTCATACGCGAACAAATAAGTTAGAGCGAGACAGTTCCACGTACCAAACATTGAGCGACTTCCATCCGCTTTAGGTTATCCTCCAACCCCCTCTCATCCAGCTCCTTACGGTTGCCATCCAGAGCTATATGTTCAAGCAGACAAGCCGACACCTTACTCGACCTGAAGCTGCAATCAGTCCGCTTCACAGTTCGCTGCACCCCATTGTCGTCCAAGTACACAAGTTGGGCCTCTAAGTCATCAGTAGTCATAGTTGATTTCCTACTAGCCTTACGGGAACCCTTCGCCTTCGCCAGCGGACTAGGCTCTCGCACCACAGGAGATGAGCTCGGCCTAGCTCCAAAAGTAGCCAGATCTAGAACCTGCTCCAATCTCGCCCGAGTCTTGCGAGTGACGGTACCACCAATTCGACCACCACCAGAACCGCCCCCGTGCTGGAACTCTCCCCCAGAGCATGCCTTGCAGCTTTGGCAACCCTTACAGTGTCTTGCTCCGACGCGTCGGCTTTCCTCTTCGATGACCTGCTTCTTACATGAGGGTTGAAGACCACTGTCTCCATCTCTACAGGAGCATCAATCGACCCACCCTTAGGTCGCCAGCTTGACCCACCTGCCCCTGAGGCACCAGCACCTCTTGAGGGTCGTCTAGAACTACCATGACCCCGGTTTCTATCCTCCCTGGTTACCAAGTTACTTGTGCGCTTCTCCATCACTTCCCTCCTAGCTTGACCTTGAGCTCGGTCCTTCTGAACCCTTCTTTTCTCCTTGATCGATGGACCCCCCTTTTCTACAAAGAAATGAGCTACTTCAGGCAGCTTCGCTTGTTTCTGCGCTCGAGTCAACCACGCGAACCTCTCTATCTCCCCTCGATCAGTTCGTGTTTTTACAGAAAAATCTACAAACAAAGCAAAGACACAGGTCAGTTAAAATAACAGTAACTCACCCATTAAAACGACATGTACAAGACACTCCCACCCACCGGAGATATTACAAATCCTAGTTTGCAACCTACATCCGCTAGCACAGTAGTTGCCAACTAGCAGCAACGACCTCTTTGTCCAAGTCTCGTTGCTTACACCGTCAATCACACCAGAATACGTTGTCATAGTTTGCAAGCTAAAGTTAAAATTACCAGATCGCCTTACAACGAAGTGCTCAGTAATATCAGATACCCCTTTGTGGTATTCGCCACTTGCATTCAGCAGGTCGAACACCTTGAACAGCGGCCAGGTGTTACCAACAAACTGATAAGGGGATTTCCAACAATGAGCTAGAAAGTCACAAACCAGCTTCGAGAACGGTATTTGCATATACGCTCTCAGGTGGCCCTCACAGATTATCACCCCACCGTTCGGTGAGTTGTATTCTTCACTCTGCACATTTTCACTCGACCTTGGTTCGTATATCTCTAGGTCTGATATATTTATCCCATAAGCTGCCCTCAGTTCGGGGAACGCACTCGCTACAAGATGATCCACTGTCCTAGGGGGCAACCCACTTGAAGATGACCCCTCACTACGATTGACGTGCTAGCCATAACACCAACAGAGCCAGATCGCACACTACCCTTATCTCCCCTAACTTCCTCACCATGCTCAGAGTGATTGCCAAGACTCACTGACTCTTCCTTATCGTCCTCATACTCACCACAACTTAAAGAGACCTCCCGAACCTCTTCAGATCGAGTATCGTCAGAGTCAGACATTTTTATGTTTTCTCTTTACCAAATACCCAAGCTTAAACAATAAAACCTGACACCAACCTACCTACTAAACACACAGCACTTGACCAAGAAGAAAGAAAATGGAAAACGGAAAGGCAACAGCAGCAGAAACACTCACATGAGAAACCCTAGCTTGTGGTTTTGCTGAAGAAGAGAATAGGAAATAACTTTTCAGTTGTCCCCAATTTGATTTTGTGCAACCGCCCGTTCAGTTACCAAGGAGTTATGATTCCAACCTACGCCCTAGCCCACACACGTGTCTCAAGAACCTGTCTTTTCACGATTCCGAAAAATGCAGCGACACGTTTCTCTACCAACTGCTACGATTCTGTCACGTGCTAACCACGTGACAACTTTTGTTTTTCACCGAATCATCATACAGCACAACTCAAACTTTACGGCGTGCCAATCGCTCCACTTACACCAGCCGCTCTTCCACTCATGCTCAACACGTATTGCCGTTTTCTCTCAGCAGATCGCTTCAATGTACAACACAATCTACTGAGAGGGGGCTGTGTAAGGGAGTAATATTCTCATTAAAGAATATTAAGAACGCGTTAAGCATAAGTAGAGATTGCAATGTACTCAGGACATCGTCCTCCAAGATCGACTCGCGAGCAGCTCGCTTCATGTAGGTGGTACACTTCAGCTCGCTCAAGAACGTTCCAAGACGACTGAATGACCTAGTGTAGAACGCTTCAAATAAATACACTTTCCCTAATCCAAGGGTAATCATTACCAAAGCCTTACCTGTACTTCTAATTATCGGGAATTATGAACTACTACACCCACTCCCAATGATCACCGCATTCCTACCAGAACCAACCTAACACACATTCATAATCTCCACCCTACATATGTACAAGAGAGTACACGTGTCTCGAAGATCAATACTCTCTTATGCCTATAAATACCACCTATATGAACTACGTGAGACCTGATTCTTCTCTCCCCCCAGAATCGAGAGAAGATACGTAGGCAACTCGCTCATTAGCGAACTCGGTCTTCCCAAATCCAAACCCCTTCTTCTTCCTCCTATATATGTAAAGGAAAAACACGCCTTTACACCATACATTTGAAGTTTTCCGTCTTGATGACTAAGTGGAGTTACCTTGTTCTGATGTTTGTCTTCTGAGATAGATAGTTACACTTGATCCATACATACTATAAGACCCCTATTTTTGTACATTATTATTTTTACAATATTTAGTATTTTTGGAATTTGATATTTAAGGCATGGTCAATGTGTTATTAGATTGGTTTGACTTTTATTATAGAAAGAGAAAGAAGGAAAAAGAATAGAATATTTTTGAAATGGTATTAAAGAAATTTAGTGTTTTGAATTTTAAATTTTTGTGTAGAGATTTTTAATATTTGGAAAGTTTTTATGATGAAACAAGATATTAATATAAGGTATATAATAAATAGAGTACTTTTAATAGAGAAAGATATTTTATAGTTATGAATAGAGATATTTGGTAAAATGAAAAATTTCTTAAAGTTAAGCATAATATATGGCAGAGAATTCTTTAGAATGGAATGACTTATCATAAAGTTAGGGTTTTCAGAAAATAAAGTTTTTGTTTATAACTAATACAAGTTAACTAAAAGAAAGAAGATGGAGAAAGGACGGATTTGTTCATCTCTTAGCTAGTTTTGGGTCGGATTTTTGGCGTGGTGTAACACTGTAACGTGATTTCTATTATATACATTCTTTTCGCTAATACAATATGTGAGTGCCCATTATTTTTGTGTGATAACATATATTAAATTGATATTATAGAAGAAATTAAATGCTTTGTTTGTTGTTGTGCGTGAATGAGAACATGACTATATGATTAATTTTTCTTATTTAACGCATGCTATTATGTTTGGGTAACTTTTTAAATTAATCACGTTGTTTTTATGAAATATTATATATGAATTTGTAATGTAGTCTAACTTTTTTTATGAATATGTACTGTAGCGCATACTGTAACAATGTAAAAATAAATTATGATATTGTTACAATATGTTTCTTCTTTATATCTATTACTTCTTCCTTTAAAATGATAGTAATACATAATTATAGTACAATTACAAATTAAGCGATGTGTCGAGTTCATTAGATTGTGGAGCATTAGTGATCATTACTGATGAATGGACTTTGAGTTTGTAGATTATTTACTATAAATGACTGATGTAGTAAAAAAAAAAAAATATATAGCATTGTAATAAATGATTATGGCATTGTTACCCGCTGTAGTTGACTTTAGGGCTTGAAGGGCTTTAAAGTTTAAGGATCCCATCTTGTAGATTTCTTTTAACGCTAATACAATTGATGGCAGTTCTGTAAAATATTAAAGTTGCTTTGTTTGTTGTTGTGTGAATGACATAAATACTATATAATGGTTTGTAACACTTTTAATGATTTTTTTTGTACATTTAAATGATGTCATATTAAATAATTACCAATGCCATGGTGTGTTACGTTGCATTCCTTAGCCATTTTGACTTCCCTTATTAAAGATATAATATCATTGTTATTTTAAGGTGTGTGTCCTCTATGCAAGATTTTTTAGGAATGATTACGCAAATAAATGTGGCATGCATGATATATTCAAATGTAGTGTTTAGTGCAATATATTTTATTTTAAGGTGTGTGATGCAAAAGGAATGATTACGCAAATAAATTGATGCATGATATATTCAAATGTGTTTAGTGCAATATATATATATATATATATATATATATATATATATATATATATATATATATATATATATATATATATATATATATATATATATATTGACACGTGATAAAATGGAATGGATGATATATTCAAACGTGGTATGTTTGGTGCAATATATTTTATTGGCACGTGATATAGTGGAATGGTTATGGGATATAAATAAACGATATTTGGATAAATTACGTAACGAAAATCCTAGCTCCTAACTACCACAACTATTGTGATAAATATGAAAGATGTTTTTTTAGAGAATGTGAATTTAAGGGAACTTGGTGCCCTTGTAGTCAAGTGATGGCTTTGATTATCTCGTCGCCAATTCAGAATGAGACGCGCAATATTTTATGCCTAATAAAAGCTTACTCACATAGTTTTGGCGCCTGTGTGGGTTCCGTTATGCGACATCCCGATTAGGGTAACTACACACAAAGTGGTTTCGTTATGCGAGATAGGCATGCGGATGTGCATGTTCGGCTTGATTGAGGGGAGTGATTGTGGTAGACAGTGATAAGAGCCCAAAACTGTAGTTTTAACCCCTTTAACAATATCGCTTTTGACCAATTATATAATTAATAAGTAAGAGTTAGTACTGTTATCGTGTTCTTGTGTATTTCAGACATTGGAGTCGAATATGTGCAAAAATACGTCCCTTTTAGAGATAAAGAAGCAAAGGTTGGTTGTTAAGAAGTTCTATGATAAAAGGCCAAGATTCAAGGAGAAAAAGCCTTTTTAAAGCCCGGTCAAAGCTGAAAAGTCAAAGTTAACGCAGGCAGAAATAGCGCACAAAAGTCAGCAGAATTTCCAAAAGCCGTATCTTTGGACTCAGACCTCGGAATTGGGCCTACCTTATGTCAAAATGACCGGCTCAGAACGATCTTTCTAATGGTCTAAGACTTGACCCAATCAGAGGAGCATAAGTGGATGAAAAGGCTGTTGAAGTTATTTCCAGCTGAAAACCCCTTTGTGGACTGAAGTAATAAGGTTTTGGGCTCGATTTTCCAGCCCAAAACATGGATCCTCAGCCCATGCACGAATTTGTGAATCTTGTCTCCTCCATATGAGAGAAAAAGACTTAGCTCTTAAGATATAGAGAGTTTTACTTGGCAATTATCCAAGAACTTAGTTTAGATCTAGTTATTTTTTCATAGAATTAGTTTTCATTCCAATAGATTAGTTTTAGAACAAAGAATGAGTATTATTTAGAATCAGATTTACTTTTATAATAAAGAATTAGTTTTTCATTTCAATTTAGTTTATGATTCAATTCTTATTTAGCTTTAGTTGTCTTAAATTCATAATTAGTTTGTCTTAATTTGTTAATTAGTTAATCATAATCGTAGTTCTAAATAAGTTTTAAATCTAGTTTTAATTTATTTGGAATCGTTCAATTAGATTTATATTTTTAATCATTTATTCAATAATGAGTTGTTCTATTTGTTCTTATTTTAGAAATGATAGTATAATGATTTAAGGCTAAAACCTCAATTAGAGGAGTTTGAAGAAGCCTTGATGAAACTTGATTGTTGTTAGCGTAGAATAGTTCGTAATATTCTATTCTATTCTAGAAAGTAATTAGTTCACCATGAGAATGGGTTTGATTACTTCATATGCTAGTTGTTAGTTGGTAGAGATTATCATGAACAATTAGGGATTAGAAACACCTAATTGTTATGCGAAAGCATTGCAATTCGGATTACGACATTTCTTTGTTAGTTTATTAAGTCGAATCAAGGTGGAATCAAATTCCCCTAATTTATTATCATATTGTCAATTTAGTATTTCCGTAGTTGAATTATCGTATCTTGATTAGTTGAATTACCATCGTAGTATAATTTCCATCGTTACTCTCATTAACTTTGATAGATGATTATCGTAGTTAACATTGAATTCTAAAAAATTAGGAGTGGAATGAATTCTCTACTCCACTTATTGCAATAACATCGAGACTGTAGAAAACTTTGATAATATTAAGCTGAAATTAGTTTTAGTTTTAGTTTTACTTACGTTTGAGTTTCATCACTTATTTGTAGGTAAAACTATCGTTTTTACCTTTTATCAATAAGAAACTATGAAAAACATAGAGACGACGTGATTCTAGATATACTTGAAGAAACTCTAAACAATAATTGTGATGATATATCAAAGTGTACTTTAAATCTATAATAAATAATTGATTGTGGTTGTGAAATTGGTCATTAAGATTATTCTTGTTGGTTCAGTGAGATTATTGGAATTATGTATATGATATGTTTGTTTTATTGTAATTTATTTTGCATTCACAATGGTTTTGTAGAAAGGTGGGTTGAATTGATTATTTATGCAGGTGTGAGCCACTCTGTGATTAGTCATACACCAGTGTAAGTATAGAGTAAGTTTTAGTTTTGTTATTTTATTATTAGATGCAGTTGATCTAGTACGGTTTGAAGCTAAGGTACTTCGGTGGAGAAACTAAATGTCTTATTATTATTGAATTGGAAACTAAGGCACCTCAGTGGAGGAACTACCTACCTTAATTATTTATACTTAAGGATGTTGTATTATTCATTAGAAGTTAAGGCGCCTCGGTGGAGAAACTAACTGCCTTATTGATTGTATATATATATATATATATATATATATATATATATATATATATATATATATAATATATATATTTGATTTGTATTTTAAGGCTACTCATACCAGCATTATTTATAATGCTGACCCGGTTTTAATGTTTGCTTATCGGGTATGTTCATAAAATGAACATAGTCGATAAGTCTTGACAGGATTAAGGTTGAAGAAGGTTGATTGCTGCTTGTGGTTTGTGTTAATGTCTCATTACAAAATATGTTTTGTTTTCCCTTGAGGTGCAATAGATTTTCAGTTGAGATAATGTTTTTGGTTTTTTCAGTTGTAATTATAATTGAAACGATGTTTAAGGGAAAGTTAGTAACTTAAGCTTATTTGTGAATTTTTGTAATGAAGAGGACTTTGGTTTATTTTAAAAAAAAATTATTGGTTTCAAATTATTGGAAATGATGATGGGTTTTTGAAAGTTGGGAGTGCATCACACCTCGAAAATCAAAGAGTCGGGAACAAATATTGTTATTTCGATTTTATCGAAATTCGGAGTGTGACACATACACTTCTTTCTCAGTGAAGTATTAAATTGATTATGGATGATTGAAGATAACACTGGGCATTAGTTGCAAAATTATTTTCACAAAAGTTATCTTATTTAATAAGGATATATAGAGAATAGCAGATTGGTATTAATTGGTCTTCTTTAAAACTCGAAAAAAGACAATCTCTGTCATACACAAAGAACCTTGTGTTTCCTTAGGTAACTTTTGTTAATTTTTATTATTTAATGGAATTCTGCTTCTTTTTTCATTGCAAAAAAAAAAAGGAGCACCTTCTTTTAGTTTTAATGGATTAGACCTTTTATCGATTAATAAACTTGTTGTGTTGGATAGTTTTTCTTCTCTGCTATGTTATAAGCACTTGTTAACAAATTTGGAAAATACGCAGGAGCACTTACCATAGGATGTGGTTAGAGTTGATAGATTATTTTAGAAATTTCTAAACGCTGGAATCAACTTTTAGGTACGTGTGGCTCATTTAGCCAACTATAGTCATATACTGCTTAGAGTGTAGTACTTATTAAATGTTTTTTCCACGTTTTCTGTTTCAACTTAAACATTTTTAAGTCTCTTCATGTACTATATAGAGGAGTCACGTACCGGTCTATTGCTGCTAGATATGTGTGTGTGCTGAGTTTTAATAACACTAATTGTTGAGTATTTATCCGTAAGTATTGTTGTCTTGCTGCATTATTGAAATTGTTTGTGGGTACGGTCTAATAAACATTGCTCTATGATGAGCCTCTTGATCAATAATCTTTAGTAAAAGTGACAACGTTTGAGAACTACCTGCCTATTATATGACCTAATGTTATGTGATATGTTACTTCCAGTAAGTGTTTTTATTTCTTTCAGTAGGCGTTGAGGTGTGGGTGTATTTCATAAGCAAAGGACAAACTTGTGTCAGGGTTTTCATGTTATTTCCATTAATTAGCAAAGGACAAAAAGTTCTACTGGCATTGTCAGCTCGACCAACTTAGATGTCAATTTTCTATTTTTGTTAATTTCTGAAGTGTTTCTTGTAGGTTTTTCTGATCTTCAAACTATCCCAAGATAACTTGTTTTGACAAAGGAATAGGATGTGTAGTCGTGCATCGTTCTTGATATTATTGTCACACTCAACTATGTACATAAACTCAAATTTGTACGCGAAGGATCCCGGCCTGCATGTCTTGTTTGTTAAAGTTTTTTTCCCCACTTCCAATTTGTCTTGCTTCTTATGGTGTACTGGATTGTGATTAATCTTGCCTGCCTTGGTCACCGCTCTCGTTGTTCTCATTTGTTGAGATTGAGATGTTGGATCAACTCTGTCAGCATTAACCTTGTGTGTGTTTCATCTTTATTTGTTTCAGACTTGTCCATTCTCTTTTTTAGTCTTAGGACTAATTTGAGGTTTACAATCTAGTAATGGGAACATGCAGGCAACTATTCTCGTGATCAATGGTACTAATATAGTAATTTGAACATGATAGTTTTGACTTGCTCAAGGATGAGTTGCATGTTGGATTTTATTGAATTCCTAAAGATGTCCCACATGATACATGATGGACACATGTCATGTATAATTGATAGTTTACAAAACATGGGCTTATATGATGAATTATCCAAATCCATATGAATATTTTGGCAATTAGAAGTTGTTTCCAATTATAGTCTAATTTTTATGGGAAATTAGAATCATTGTCAAGTTAAGGAAACTGTCCTCTCCCCCCTTTTCTCTATATATACACATGCCTCATAGTTGTGTATTATGTCATGTCAAGAAAACACATTAGGGTTAGAGAAAAGGCTTAGGGTGAGAAACAAGTTCTCCTTCACTGTTATACACGTTTCATTCATTAAAGCTATGGATTAAGGTATGTTTGTTTACGTTTAATTATTGATTTATAATTTTTATGATGTTGGTGAGTTCATGCGATTCAAAATCCTTGATTTAAGTTTAAGAATTGGTTTACATGTGGTATCAATCGCCTTGTTGTGAATCGTATGTCTCTCCCATATGAAGTTTGAACCTTTTTGCTAATTAATTATCGTATTCGGTTAAAAACATCCTTGCTCTTATGTGACAAGTTCCATATTTTACTGTTACGTTATCATATCATCACCTTTTATTAGTTGAGATACTAAAGTGCATAGTTTGACTCATGTCCTTATGTAATAAGGTTAATATCGTTCTGCATCATTGTAATGAATTATTTTGTTACTGTCGATATTCGTTCGTTTGTTTGATGCTTAGCTTTACTGCTTAAGACCTGTTGCTTTTGAATTCCAGTATTTCGGTAATGGACGGTGCCATTCTTGGCACTTGTTAACGCTGGTTTTCGGTGATTTAATATAGAGGGTTTTACTGAAATTTGTAATTATTTAGTTGGGTTACAGTGAATCCGGTGACGAATCGACTCGGATTCGGTACGGTGATCATTTATATTGGAACACCAATAGCAAGTAGATCATGTCTACCTAGAGATGCTATAATGGTTATCGATTGTCTGAGTATATCAGCCTGCATGGTTAGCCATGGTCATTAAAGGGTTGTATGTTGGTTGGCCGGAAATGATGGGATTCCAAAACCCATTAAAGTTCTGTTCATCCCCTTATGTTGAGAGGAAGAAAGATGATGATGATGTCATGATCTTCTTCCTCTCAACATAAGGGGACGAACATAACTTTAATTGGTTTTGGAATCTCATCGTTTCTGGCCAACCAACATACAACCCTTCAAGGACCATAGCTAACCATGCAGGCTGATATACTCAGACCATCGATAACCATTATAGCATCTCTGGGTAGACATGATCTACTTGCTATTGGTGTTCCAATCTTAATGATCTTTCTTTAATAGACACGTATCATGATATGTCACTCCCACTGATTTCACCATTGTCAAAGGTTCTAACGTTACCGGTTTTTACAGTTCTCGTACTATGGTTAAATAAGTCAAATCTATATACCCTTTGGATTTTTCAAGATAACCAATTAATAATGTTACTAGTAACTTTTCTAAAATCCAATATACTTTTATGTGGATAATTTATAAGCTCAAACTCTATTGGTATCCCTAAAACTGGTAGGTAACTTGAACTAGGTTTCCTTTGATTCCATAACTACTCAAAAGAGTCTCTGGAACTATCTTACTGGAAAGCAAGTTCAGTTTATACACAACAATTTTTATAACTTTAAATATCCTCAACAACTAGGGTAATTATACTAACTTAACCTAATCCTAACCACATCCTATAAAGTACGATTACGCCTTTCAGCAATATCATTATATTGTGGCGTTCTAAGTATTATGTATTTATCACAAATACAACTAATGATTTTCTAAAACTCCAATAATTATTAGTCTAGGACATTGACTTTTATCTTAATTTTCACCACTTCAATTTGGTTTGACAATCTTCACTTGTCTGTCTAGTTTCTTATAATCTCAATAATGTAAATCTTAACGACTCACACTGGTAGAGATTCATTATGTAAGATAGGAACATAATCTTAATGTGAATTGCCATCTTCATGTGAGATGTATCTCACAACGAAATACAAAGTGGCAAAATGTATATAAATGTCGATACTTATTGTGGCTTTCGTTTCTTGTGTGTTGGTTTGTTTTCTATAATACACTCCACACACATATGAGATTAGCAAATTTAGATTGAATGAATCACATCATATGCTAATCTTTCTATAAACTCTTTCTTTGAAGATTTATACATTCTTCATGTCACAACTAAGAAGACATGACATCATTTAGTTACGTTCAACTCTAACTTTAAGATGCATAATAATAAAGTCCTTATTTGATAATCAAATAAGTATGGTATCTGTGGATATCCTATACTTATTTAACCAAAGAATGCATATTACCCCTTAATGTTTATTCAACCTTACATATTTGGTATACATGTGGGTAACTTAAAACAATCGAATAAACAAACAACAATTATTGTCACTATTATAACATTTAAGAACATAGTTATCTCACTGTGGTGAATACCAAACTATACATAAAGTGAATGTTTTAAGTCAATATTCATGGACAAATTTGGAATTACTGTGGTGAACACCAACGTACTTATACGTAATATGAATATTCGACACCTTAGATTTTGACAAGTAAAACTTTATGTTATATGAATAGGGACTTTAATAAACAAAATAATGCTCACTACAATAAAACTTTGATTATTAACACAAATAACTATAATTCAGATCAAAATCTAATGATGAACATAATAATGGCATTGCAATGCTACTTGTGGGTGAGTACTACAACACACGAGGTGTTCACTAAATAATATTATGATGATGACCGTACATTATAATTATGAAACCGGCCACCTGTGGGCGTGACTCACAACATATAAAGAGTTCACTTACATTTATGGCTAAATCATTAAGTATGTCAAAATTAGATAGGTCTGCTACCTGTGGGCAGTCAATTCCATATCTAACTCTTTAATTAGTACACATGATCATCCTAAATTAATTAGAACTGTAATGTTAATGATATTTACAACTTCTCAATGTTGGGTCACTGTGTTGAGTACCAAATGATCATCTTTATATCAATTATTTTAACTTTATTATAATCTCAATGGATCCTTAATCATCATCATAAATAACATCATACAATGTCACTAACAATAATACGATGAAGTATATAAATTCACAATATCTTACTATTGGGCCACTGTGGCAGCTACCAATACCGCCTAATTTGTGAGTACCAAATTGTTAAATGACATTGATTAACATCTTAACCATAATCATAGTGAATATCTAAACATGTAGCGGAATAATGTGTGTACTTTCATAATGTATAGGATTAAAAAGTTCATTATGCAATAATCTTTATAGTGGAAAGTAATAGACATCAATAATATTAATAAACCAAAAGAAATATTCATTCTATCATATTGCATGCTTTGAACGTAATAAAATAAATAATGCACACAAGTTTATAAATCAAAACCCAACTTAGCAAACCATAAGATTATATAAACTTTCAACTTTAATATCAAAATTCTTAAATTTTCAAAACTACTTTCAAGGTTGTTCAATACTTAAACTGTTAAGGCCCAAGGAAATATAATGAGTGTTGATGTAATGGAATTAAAGAAAACCTAGTTCAAGTTACCTACCAATTTTGGGGATACCAACAGAGTTTGAGCTTATAAATTATCCACATACAAGTATATTGAATTTTAGAAAAGTTAATAGTAACATTATTAATTAGTTATCTTGAAAAATCCAAAGGGTATATAGATTTGACTTATCTAACCATAGTACGATAATAGTAGAAACCAGTAACGTTAGAACCTTTGACAATGGTGAAATCAGTGGGAGTGACATATCATGATACGTGTCTATTAAAGAAAAACAATGACATAATCATTTCTAAAGAAAAACAATGACATAATCATGAAATGTGGAAAGTAAAGAAGCTTTAACGTAAGTCTAGATACTTGTAGCTTCTACAATAATTGTTGTTCCTCATGATATTATTGAATTATTCAATATGAATGAACAATTGTTGTAAGATCAAACACTCCATAATGGGATTCTCATCAATGAAGCTTTCGTAAAAAAACCATAAGGAATGGTATTTGGAAAATCTTACATAACACAGAGATCTACAATTTCAAATGACATTGTGGCATATCTACAAGAATTCAATTATGATCTAGGGTTTGTGAAGACTCAGTTTCATTTCTATGAGCCAAGATAGGTATTGATTCTACTAATTATATTGACACCAAAAAAGAAAGTTCAAATCAATGGAACATAATGGAGTTAGGGATATTGTTACATTGCCTAAAGGATACAAGAAAGTCTATAAAGGCAATAATAAAAGACATAGCCAGACTTGTTTCAAAGGTGTTAGCAATATAATGTGATATACTATCTTCTGTCCTAGCAAGTGTCACTTAGAATCATTATGGCTTTTGTGACTTATTACGATTTGGAGCTTCACTAAATGTCAAATCGCTTTTCTGTTTGTAATTTCATAATGAAAATAACACATAGTTTGCAAACTTAATAGTCATATTATGGACTTAAACAAGTTTTCCAATGATGATATTTTAAGTTAAACAATATCATTAGTCTCTTCAGCTTTAAGTGAAGCACTATTGATTAGTGTGTATACCTGAAGGTCAGTGAGAGCATATTTTCGATCATATATGTTATGATGTTTTGTTAGCTAGTAGTGATCGTGGTTTAATTGCATAAATATAGATAATTTTTCTCTTAAAGAACTTTGAAATGAAAGATATTGAAGGAGCAACATATGTGATTATTGAAATTGAATTTTTTCGAGATCAATGACAATAACTGTTAGCGTTGTCTCATGAAACACATCTTAATAAAGTTCTAGAGATATTATCTATACTATGTTTTTTAGCTAGCGATGCATTTTAAAGTAATATTATTTATTACCTCACATTTATTATGATGAATCACTTGATCGTGATTGAATGTTCAAACTCAGATTATGTTGATTCCTTTTATAGTAAATTTGAGTTTTGTTATTATATTTATGAACTAGGTATAACCCGTGCCTATGGCATGGTTGGTTATGAGGTAGCATATACGTCTCGATCTCAATTTATTCAAGGAAATGAGTTTAGCATAATTAGTGGGAACATATACCCAAAAATTCAAATTTCATGTTTTCCGTACTTAAATAGTCAAGACCGGAATAAGAAGTGACAAACAGGACATTCTTAATGAAGGCTCTCAATGGGAAAAACCTAAGCCACCAATTAATAGCAAAGCGTCATGCATTAGATAAGAAAATGGATTGAACTAAATCTAATCTTCTAGTCTAGTAATAATAATATAATAGAACCCATATTTCTTCTTGCTTAACTAAATATTTCTTGTTTTTCTCTTCTATTAAGTCGTATTCTCTTGCCTTAACTCACCAGTCGACTTTGTTTGTCTATCTTCTCCGAGTTGAGTGGGACATTCTACTTGGCAATTACAATGAGTACTAATCACAAATCAATTACTACAATGAATAGTTTATATGCAACTTTAAGAAGAATTGGCAATTGACAGGTGAATCTTTCTATAGTACCATGTACAGAGATGAATATGTTTACAACCCAATCCAATCTTCATACATTCATGAATAAATGGAAAAGCAAAAGAAAAATTCCTGATTTTATAAGAACTTAGTCCAAACTTGTTTTTATGCATTCTTGAGAACTGGCTTTGAAGTACACTTATCACGTAACCGCCGAGTATCCACAGCTGACTCCGCCCTAGACAATGCGGCGGTAGCCTCTTCCCTATTCTACAACGCCCATTTGCCCAGGGACATCGCCTACGCCGATGGGGGGTTCGTTTGATACCCACCGCCTTCTTTTTATACTAATTGGGAACGGGTACACCCCCGGCCCCCCTCCTCCTCCCTTTTTTAATTTTTTACCTCTCTATTTCTATTTCTAGGTGAGCTTGGACATTTCTTTCATGATCCGTGGTCTTCTTAGCACCAAGAACAAGTTGGCTGCCTTGGAGAAAGAGGTCAACGGCCCTTTTGGTCTAAAGGCTGCCTACGCAGGGCTTCAATCCAATCTAGCCACTGCTAACTTGGTCAAACTCAAGGCCTAGGACGAACTGTAGTCCGCGGAATCTTCTCATCAGAACTACATGGATACGGTCAATGACCATCTGAGTCGTCAGCGGGAAATGCTCCTTGAACAACATCAGCTCAACCTATTTGCCTTAGCCCAACAACACCAAGCTGCCGTCGACACCCTCAATCAAGAACAGAAAGATGCTACCGCCGTCCTACTTCAGCAACACCAAGATGACATGGCTACTCTTCGTGAACGCTTCAAGCTTCTTTGCGACAAAGGGTAACCAAGAAGATCCGGGGAAGAGCTTGCGACTCACCCTGGAAGGACGGCTTCTGCCTGAAAAGCCCTACACCCATCAGCAGCCCCCCCGCAGATGCCCAGGAAAAAGTGGCTGCCACCGAGACCCTTCCCCGCTCCCCAGTGCATGAAGAGATTTCCAACCCTGCCGCCCTACCGAGACCCTGGAGAACGTTACTGCAGCAAACCGTCCCTTCTGAAGCAGTTTCTGATGTCCTACTTGCCACTAACTCCCCCTCTGAGAAGCACTAGAAATACTTTTTGTCTTTCGCACTTTTTGTAATAAGTCACTTTATCCCATTTGGGTCACTGATTGCAATACATTTGTTCTGTTTATGTTTGAATATTAATCTCTTTCATGTAATGTTTGTTTTTTCTTAGCATGTTTGTCATCTCTTCCTCTCCTGACTTTGCTACTTGCGCAAGCCACCTCGCCCCTCTAGTCTAACAGTCTCCCCCCTTTCCTACCTTTCTTCTGTGGTTTGGTCTCTTTACTTTACTCCAATGTAGCCCTTGCCCTATCTTTTTCTCTATGTTTGGTTGTTCCATCAACTGTAAGCCAGCCTCCATGCTCCACGACTAGTTCCTTGCATTAGTGATAGGCTCATTCCTCTCGCTGTTTTTGCAATGGTTGGGTATATTTGCAAAGGACTCCAACTCCCCGCTATTTCTCTCCCTGTTTGGGCCTCATGCCCCACGTGGTATTAGTATCTCTAATCTGCGAAGGGCTCATCCATTCCATGGATCAGTATAACCGATTGAGTCGATTGAGGCAACTCCTCTTGCCCCCGACTCCCTCTAACCTCTTATCAGCGAAGGGCTCCTCCCCTCTGCTGTCTCCCTCAACGCTGGGATTTCATGCCCCATGTGCAACTTGCATCTCTCCCCTGCGAAGGGCTCATCCCGCTCCGCAGGTTTTGTAGTCTCAGCCCGTTCCTTGGGGGCAACTCCTCTTGCCCCTGGCTTATCTCTAGCCTAGTATCAGCGAAGGGCTCATCCCCTCCGCTGTCTCTCTCCACCCCTGGGCTCTATGCCCCACGTATTATTCGCGCCTCTCATCCCGATCCGCGGGTTTCATAGCTTCTGAAAGTCATTGGGGCCTCGCCTTGCCCCAGGTCTAATTCCGACCTTGTGTCAGCAAAGGTCTCCCCCCCTGCCGTTGTCTCATTGGCATTCCATGTCTCATGTTTATTTTGGACCCCTACCTTTATAAATGATGGTTTCATCTCAAAAGTGTTGTTGCATTATATATTTACATACAGCCACAAATTCCAGCATTAGATTTATATTACATTTAAGTGTGAAATTTTTGTAACATTCTCACATTCCACGACTTCTCTATCAGCTTGCCTTCCTGGGTCTGCAATTTGTAGGTGCCAGCCCCTCCGATATCCACCACCGTATAAGGTCCCTCCCAATTCGGACCCAGCTTTCCATCTTTCTCTTTCCTGGTACTAGGTGTCACTCGGCGGAGCACTAGGTCACCTATTTGGAATTGTCTCGGCTTGACCCTCCTGTTGTACTGTCTTTGCAGTCTCCTGTGATACTCTTCCAGCTTTATACCGGCAATGTCTCTTCTCCCCTCTACTAAATTCAGATCTGCTGCTAAAATTCTCTAGTTTGAGCCCTCCTCCATGGCCTTTGTTCGCGTTGTAGCTGCCACCATCTCCGACGGGATCACAGCCTCCACCCCGTAGGCCAATGAGAATGGCGTCTCTCGGGTGGATGTCCGAGGTGTGGTCCGATAGGCCCATAGCATAAGATTCAGCTCGTCGGCCCGGCCACGCCCCTTTCTTGTCTTCCAATTTCCTCTTAAGGTTGTTCATGATGATCTTGTTGGATGACTCTACCTGTCCGTTGCCCTCGGGATTGTAAGGGGCCGAGAACCCCTGTCTTACTTTGTAGGCTTGTACGAACCTGGTCACCTTTGCTCCCGTAAATTGAGTCCCATTGTCAGCTATGATGGTGTATGACAACCCAAATCTGCAGATGATATTCTCCCATAAAAACTTGATGATTTGCGCTTCCTTCACCTGCTGCAGGGTACGGATTCAATCCATTTTGTGAAATAATCCGTGGCTGCGAGCATGAATCTCCTTTTGCCATTGGCCATGGGCAGCGGTCCCACTATATCCATTGCCCACATAGCAAAAGGCTACGGACTTGAGACATTATGAAGGGGTTCAACGGGGGCGAATATCAACTAGGAAAATCTTTGACACTTGTCACATCTCTTAGCAAATTCCACAGCATCCCTCTTCATATGGGGCCAGAAATACCCCTATGTCAGCAATCGATGTGTTGTCGTTCTCCCTGCTAAATAGCTCCCGCAATCCCCCTCATGTAATTATGCCAACACCTCCTGAGATAGTCACATACCCAAACATTTTAACAGTAGTTCATTGAAGTTTTTCCGATATAACTCTCCTTCCAGTAGAACGTATCTCCGAGAAGTTTGCTCCCATCTCTTTCTTTCCTTTTTATCCGTCACTTCATTTCCTACCAAAAAGTCTTTAATTGGCTCCATCCAACCCTCCTTCTCTTCTGCGACCTGACAAATCTCCATCACATCCTCGGTGCTCGGTTTCTCTAACCTTCCCACGCGTATCGTTCTTTCCTCCGACCTGGGAATTGCGGCTGCCACATATGCCAGGCCGGGCATCGGCGTGTCTGTTCTCTCCACGACCCAAATGAAGGAAACGGAGTTTTGTGAATTTCACAGATCGTTTACGCACCACATCCAAATATCTGGCCATCCTGGGGCATCGGGCGGCGAACCCTCCATTCGTTTGACACACCACTAAGTTTGAATCAGAATATACTGTCAGCTCCTTCACTCCCAAATCTTCGGCCATTCTCAATCCTGCGATCACCGCTTCGTACTCCGCTTCATTACTGGACGTTGCGAACCCTAGTTTCATGGTTTGCTCTATTCTGCTATTATCAGGCATAACCAACACCACTCCTATGCTGCTGCATGCATCGGTAGCCGATCCATCCGCGAATACCCTCCACCCATTCCTCCTATCCCACGGGTCTAGGCGGTCTGGCTCACCTTCCCGTTCGGCTCCTTAACCTTTTCCTCTCCCATGTGGGATCCTCCGCGGGAAACTCTGCCAGAAACTCAGCCACCGCCTGCGCCTTTTCCGCGGTTCTTATCTGATATTGTATCTCATAGGAACTCAGCATCACTGCCCATTTTAACATTCTACCAGAATTTTCTGTCTTCAGAGTTTGTCTCAGAGGCAAATTCATTACCACCACCACTACATGTGCTTCAAAGTAGGGCTTCAGTTTCAGGGTTGAAAAAACTAATGTCAAGGCATACCTCTCAATCCTACTATATCACATCTCTACATCTAACAAAGTCTTGCTCTAAAAATATACCGGCTTCTCCATCTTGTCTACCACCCAAACTAGAACTGAGCTGACTGCATACTCTGTGGCCCCCAAGTACAAATATAGTTTCTCCCCGGTCTCGGGCCGTGACAGCAAAGGTGCTTTGCCCAAATATTTTTTCAACTCCTGGAATGCCTCCTCACACTCCGTGGTCCATACGAAATCCGGTGTGCTCCTTAACAGTCGGTACAGTGGTCTGCATTTATCGAATGACTTAGAAATGAATCTATTCAGGGCCGCGACCCTTCCTGCTAACTGCTGTACTTCCTTCACATTCTGTGGAGATGGCATCTCTACCAGGGACCTTATCTGTTCGGGGTTAGCCTCGATCCCTCTATGCATAACGATATAACCCAAGAACTTTCCCGTGGTCGCCCCGAAAGTACACTTCTCAGGGTTCAGCTTTAAGTTGTATTTACGCAGTATCCCGAATGTCTCTTTCATCCTGTCTATATGTTCCTCTTCCGACATACTTTTCTCTACCATGTCATCTATATAAATCTCAATTCCCTTCCGAATCTTGCTTTCAAACATTTTCTCCCCCAACTGCTGGAATGTTGCCCCTACATTTTTCAAACCAAATGGCATCCTTGTATAGCAGTAAGTACCGCCCTCCACCACAAACGATGTCTTCTCCTGATCTGGCCCATACATTGCGACCTGATTATACCCCATCGATGCGTCCATGAAGGAAAATACCTTGAACCCGACCGTCTTGTCCACCAACTCATCTACTCGCGGCATGGGATAACTATCTTTCGGGCACTCCAGATTCACATCAGTAAAGTCCACGCATATACTTACTTTTCCATTCTTTTTTGGTATCACGACTATGTTAGATAACCAGTCTGTAAACTCCACCTCTCGGATTATTCCCGCCCCCTTCAATCTAGTGACCTCTTCCCAGATCCCCTCGGCGTATTTTGGCCTAATGCTGCGCATCTTTTGCCTCACAGGTTTGGTGTCCTCTTTCATATGTAAGTGGTGACATGCGAACTCTGGGTCCAACCCAGTAACATCATCTATAGTCCAAGCGAAGACATCCCTATTATCTGACAAGAACTGTATCAACTTATCTCTCCATTTCTCAGGCAAACTAGATCCTATATACGTGAATTTCTCCTCTTCCCCTATCCCAATATTCACCAATCCTATCTCATCGATCGTCTTTGTATCCGCCGATGTCCCATCCTCCCTCTCCCTGGAGGTGTACTATAATTGCTATGCCAACCTCTTCCTAGGGTTGGAAGTCTCTCCTTCCGATCCGCTGATCAACCACTTCACGGTTCTCCGATGACTGTTCTTGGCAGTTACCTGATCACCGTAAACCTCGTACATGCCGATAGGGGTGGGGAACAATATTACCTGATAATACATTGATGGGACCGCCTTCATCTCGTGAATCCACCGCCTTCCCAAGATTGCATCATATTGCGAAGCCGAATCTACCACCATGAACCGAGCGAAGACTGTCACCGGCCCTGTTGTCACGGGCAATAAGAGTTCCCCCATGGGCTCTGTCATACTTCCATTAAATCCATATAAATTAGATTGCGAAGGACGCAGCTGCTTAGGATCGACCCCCATTTCCTCCATAGCACCTCTAAACAACAGATCTACTGCACTTCCACAATCAATCAACACCCTTTTCACCATGTAGTTTTCCATTGCCACTGTAATGACCAACGCGTCTTCATGTGGTGAGTCCACTGCCCGTAGGTACACACTGCTAAACACGATTCTATCCTTTTCTGCCACTGCCACCTCTCTCTGCCGTGGCCTATCTATTCTCTCATTAATTTGTTGGATGCTCGCGGTCCGCCGTATCTTGTCTCTATGAGCGTTATGACTCATAACCTCCCTGCTGTAAATCACATTGATGGTTCCTAGTATTCTTCCCTGCGGTGGCCTGTGCTCCTCATTCCCGGTGTCTCTCACAAATTCTCCCATCCTCCCTTTCTCTACCATTCTCTGAACCAACTATTTTAGGGCGTAATAGTTATTCATCTCATGATTCCTTATCTGATGATATGCGCAGAAGGGTTTCTCAGGTATTTCTATTGGCATGCTTCACGGTCCTTCATACCTTGGCAGACTCTTTATTAAGGGCTTTTCCCTGTACTCTCTTCGGATTCCTTCACGGTTTCCCTCTGCTCGCGCTCCGTACCCGCGATATCTCACTTTCTTTCTCCAACGTCCCCGCTTTCCGGTGTTCCCGTTCCTTCTCCAAAGACAACACGACCTTCCCTGACCCCTTGGAATCCTTCTGCATAGAGTCTTCATATCTTATATACTTTTTCACTCGTGGATACAGCTCATGTAACGTCGCGATCTCATTTTTGGCTTCAGATTGGTGCACTCCTGTCCCCGGGTGCAAGCCTTTCTCGAAGGCTATCACCGCCCTCTCATCCAGATTTTCAACTTTTAGTGTCTTTGCCTTGAACCGACACAGAAACTCCCTAACTGATTCCGCGGACCTTTGTCGCATATTGAACAGAGCCGCGATGTCCACCACCCGCTTTTTCTGATGTATGAAGTGATCTATGAACGCCTGCTCCAATTCCTGGAAATTCTTGATGCTCCCCACTAGCAATCTGTAGTACCAATCCGATGCCCCTCCTTTAAGGCTAGCCAGGAACATCATACATCGCAGACCATCATACCAAGACTCCTGCCAGAGTCGCATCTGTTGCCTAAAATAATAAATGTGGTCCGCTGGATCTCCTTTGCCATTGTACCTCTCGAACCTCGACTGGGCGAACCGCTTTGGAATCTCTGAAGCCCATATGTCATCTGCTAACGGGTTGCGATTCAACCCCGCCACCACCGACCGCCCCACGCTCCTTTCGTGCGCGCGGTTTGGCTCCTTATCATTGTCTATCATCTCTTGGACTTGCTCCATTGTCAATCCCACTACCGAGTTTTCTACTAGGTTCGGTCTGAGCTCCTCCTCGTCTTCAGATCCCTCATTTTCAGACCCCTCGCTTAGCTCTTCCCCAGCCTCCTCCTTCGTCTTCTCTCTCTCTCTTCGCAGCTCATCGTTTTCCTCTCTCAGCCTCTTGATCTCTTCTCGCATCAGGTGTGTTTCTTCCGCTGCTCGCCCTTCTTCTAGTTCTTCCCCCTCCTCAATCACCACTTTTGGCATCGGCTCATGAACCCTAACCTTCTTTGGCTTACCACTGCTCTCTTTGGTGCCATTTCTAAGTTGTTTTTCTCTAGTCCCCACAGACGGCGCCAAATGTATAAACCCTAAAACTCTATTTTCTCAAACTCCTCCTTTCTCTTTCTTTTCCTCTCTCTTTCTCACTGTTCTCTCCTTTTTCACCCTAGCGGCCTCCTCTTTTTCCCCTCATCTTCTCCTTTTTATATTCTCCCCCTTCTCATCTGGACCGCCCATCTGTCTGTTCATCCTACGACCCACCTACCGACCGTACACCTGCCGCCCCATGGACTAGGGTTCCGCGGCCTTGATTCGCTGCTCCTCATTGTCCCTGCTTATGCTGCCTCCTATCCCCTACAACGCGGACTTAGTCCAATCTTGCTACATTGTGCCACTATACAATCCTTATTGAGTTGTAGTACCGTGGGCGAAAGCAACCTTAAAATTTGACAAAAGGATACCTTAACCGTTGGTTTTTTGTTTTTGTGAACACATTGGATGATTTTATTAAAGGAGTAATAGGAATTGAAATAGATTGAATCGGAAAAACTAAAATAGAATGAAAATCTGGGAGGAAGTATACAAATGAATTGGGAAAAAAAAAGTAAATTAGGGAGCCCAGTGCACCAGCTGCCCGTCTCTCTCAGTTATGGAGGTTAATAGGTTATACAGGGAACTCTAATTTTAAGTTAAGGTACCGAGTTGAACTAGAAAAATATATATAATAGAGTTCATACCAATTCCAGTAAAATCCCCTCAGATTGGAATTCAGAAAGCAAGGAGGTCTTTCTCTCAAAGCCAGAAGCTTATCTCAAATGAAAGCAATAAGGAAGATCAGGGACAATGATCGTAAGTGATCATGTTTTGCAACCATTAATAGGATCAGCGCGTTCGGTACAATATTACAACATAGATGAAACAGTGGAGGGAATCCCTATGCATTCGAGGGCATCAAACTTTTCCGACTTCTAATTTCTAATTCCAAAACTATGTATGTATGTGCCAATAGCTTGCACACTTCAAAGATTGGAAAATAAAGAAAGAGAATGAAATAGCTTAGATGGAGTTGTTTGGCTAATAAATTTAGTCATTTACGGATTTCAATGAGACATACCTAATCGACAAAATTACATTTGCACTCAACCCTCGATTCAGCAAATTTAAAATTGTTCACGCTCACCATTTTCTATGGAGCTGAATTTTGAAAAATCATATCATAACCTAATGAAGGCGAACACTTTCAAGCATTTTTAGCAAGCTATATGAGGTCCATGATTGGCAACCACCCAATGGATGCAATATAAAGATTAATAAGAATTGTCATCAAGAAAGTTCCAATTCCCAATTGTTCAATCTACACAGTACATACAATGGCAGGTTGGCCGCATACAAATTCTATAACAAAGGAAAAAATATATAGTAGCAGTATAGCACCTAGGTTAAGTACCATATGTTTTCACAAAAAACAAAGAATAAAAAGACAATAACTGAAATGACTCTATTAATGGATTTGAGTCGTTTACTCTCCTTCTAATATTTCTATCACAGAGTAACCAAAAATGGGTAGTCAAGATTCAAGAGTATATATGTGTGACACATTAATCCATTTTTGGTATTCAAAATGATATAGTCAGGGTATATCGGAAAGGAAAGCAACACAGAGGACACACATCTAAGAAGGTTGGAGTGATAATTGCTCACCTTAATTCTTACACGTTGGAATAACAATTTTTTAGATTAATTAAAGCCTCGAGAATAATGTTGAAAGCTTCCAATTCAAACAAATAAGATAGTAGAAAAAGACAATCTCTGAAAAATCAAAGCTAACTTGACAAAAACCAAGACTTAACCTCCGTTAATATAGAAATTGAGTGTTACTAAAAATAGAGGAAATAAGATAGCAGAAGAACAAAGTCACACTAAGGATATCATAAAAAAACCAAAAAGTACAGTGAAATGGAGAGAGAGAGAGAGTACCTGAGTGCAATGTATTCATTGATAGTATGTAGCTTCCTTGAAATATCTGTCCACATTTCAGCCAAGATTAATAATCGAATTTCTAAACACTGAATTTTGGTCTATAAAGAAACAACCAAATATCTGGAGAGAAATGAGTCATAACTGAACTGAGGAAAAAAGTGAGATAATTAAAATTTAGGAGAAAAAAAAAAAGATAGGAAGAACGAGAGACAGAGAAAGAGATCAAAGCAAAAAGGGAGTTATGCATACTCTTGAAAATCCGAAACAGTTTTTCGACTATTTAGTAAAGTCCACAGTTGAAGCCCGTCTCGTTAGGCTTTCTTTTGGAAACTCCTTAATTTTCTTCATTGTAAAACTAAAACCCCAAACTCCCACTTCAAAAGTTCTTAGGCTGAGTCCAATGGCTCCCTATCCCTTTAAAAGTAGTGTTAAAGTCAATAAAGTAGAGCTAAAGTCAACAAAATAGAGCTAAAGTCAACATATTTTACTCTCTATCATTATTTTTCTATGTATATATACAAAGGATTTTACTCTCTATCTCTATTTTACTCTCTATATATAGAGAGTAAAATAGAGATAGAGAGTAGAATCCTTTGTATATATAAAGAGGAAATTAATGATAGAGAGTAAATTCTGTTGACTTTAGCTCTACTTTTAAAAGGATAGGGAGCCATTGGACTCAGCCTTAGGAAACGTATATCACTATATCAGGAATAAATTAGATTATAAACCGCAGGCCATCTAGGCCCAAAGCCCTCTTTCCTTTCACTTTCTTATTATTTTGGTAGAAACTATTTAAACGCAAATTGTTTGTCCGGCAGCTAGTTTAATCCCAGTGCTAGGTTCTCTTGAAATGAAAAGAAAAAAATTCATTCAAAATTAAGAGTTCAATCGTAAAAGACAAATTGATAATACAAATTTTACGTTAAATTCTAAGTTACATTGACATGGACACGTGTGTGTCCATATCATACACGGATACGAAGTGTCTGACACAACGAAATATCAAAAACTAAGGTATATCACACACAATATGTGTCTGTGTGTGTCCGATACGGACACGTGGATACATATCCGACACAAATTATTTTTGAAATATGGTGTGTCCATGTAACATAGGTTAAATTTAAGTCATGGATTAAAAAGGTGGTTTGCAAGTCAAGAAAGTAATAACATACAACAGACTTTGTCAACCAAAAATTAAAGTTATCCAAGTCTAACAGTAGTTATAGCATTCTACCAAATATACACATATCTATTATAATAAAATAAAATGGATAGACAAAGAGTAGTGGGGATCTTCTCGAGATCTAAGTTTGATGTGGTTGGAGATTTGTGTAGCCCTTATTAATGAGAGGGATTTTAATACAAATTCAATCTGCTGCATGCATGCAATGGTCTAATCAAATTTTCAATTAGTAAAAAATTAATGGGCTAAAAGCGTAAGCATTGGAAATTAAACAATCTATTAATAGAGTAAATCACGTATTCTCACCTAAATTTAAAACTTTTACCAAAAGAAATATATGCTATTAAACCCCAATCATTCTAAACCCTTTCAACTTCTTCTTCTTTCCCATAAATCTTCTACACCATTGGTTTAATTAAAATAGTTTTTATATTTGTAACTCTTGAAAGATCATTTAAGACTGAAAATTTATATAACTCTCCATATATACGTATTAATTTTTGCCTCCATTAGAGATCAGAAACGCCTATAACTCAATCAAACATCAGCCACCAATTGTGGATCCTCTTCTTCTCCAAATTTTGGTTTCCTTCTATTTCTATTAATGTTTTGTGTTTATTCTATTTGTCACGTGCAATATCTCATTCTTTCCTTCATGGTTTGCAAATCATTGATCTTTTTTATGTTTGTAGAAATCAATTTGCAATTCCTTATTTTTTTTTTGTAATTATTATTGTTTCTTTATAAATTTGGCTTCATAGTCCATAGGATGTATTGGACTTGCTTCATTGTTGTATAAAAGGATAAAGTCAATACCATCAACATGTGGTATCTCTCATCATCTCCATTCGGGTAAGTGCTTTTGAGAACCATTTTTTCCTTTTTTCATTGACTGGCATTTTTTTTTTCCTTTCCTTTGTTTATGTTTTTACTAATTATATACCCATATATATATTCGTATTTTGATTCATTGTAATTTGCATGTGTTATCTTAAGCAGCATGTTATATGGAAATGTTTGTTATGTAATGTCGAGAGTTATTGGATTTAGAATATGTTTTTACCTGATGTCAACTTAACATCAGTGCATTGGTTTTTGTGAAAGAGAGAGGATCTTGGTAGATTAGTCGTGCATAATGAACCTCACAACATCAACAGTGATTTTTTTTTCTCTCTGTTCTTCGCTTTTGTTACTAAAATCTAGGGGTTTTGAACTGTCTGCTGCTCTCTAAAACTTCTTGCCAATCTAAAAACAAAGCTACAACAATTTGATGATTACCTAGCAATAACCAATGATATGGTACACTGTTTACAAAGAAATTCAATCATCTCTATGATATTTTAATATACATATCATTGAAGTCTAGGTGCTGCGCTTTGGGCGTGATTGTGCTTTCATGAGTGTAGATGTCCATGTGACATGAAATATCATATTAGTAATTTTATGGGATATTAAACACATTCCATGAGAAAAATAAACTTCTCTCTGGGGTTATAAGTGACAGGGTTCAGCTAAGGATAATGGCGTAAATATTACGTAAACGTCGATGAAGAATTTATCAATGGTGTTAAACTGATAATGGGTGAGTGTTTCTTTTGTACTTCTGAATACATTAGATTGGTGAATCAAGAAGGGTGTTGTTGTGATGTCCATAAAATCTTTTTAGTTGATTAATTTGTTGGTTTGGATTTTTTTTACTGCTTTAGTGTATCCATTTCAATTTGTTATTTTCTTAAAATTACCAATAAAGTGGCAAAGGTTGTAGCCGGTTGTATGCATAATTGTTTGAGCACATGCTGGAGTTCGTCTTGGTCCTTGGGAAATCGTAAGCCGTTTTACATGTTGATTTTGTGGCACAAATTTCATTAGTTTCTTTTTAAGTGACTATTGAAATTATGAATCGAAGTTCTTGGGGATGATTTATGCCTTCCTGAAAATTCAAGTTCAAGCTATTGCTAACCAATAAGTACTTACCGTACTCTTAATTGCTTTTTTAGTTTTGTTTCAATTTTGGTTTTAGTACCTACGTATGTACTTAGAAATTTTAAGAAAAATTCGTGTCTAATGAATTTCAGGAACACTATGTTTTAATTCGTATCCATGATTGGTCCTTCATATAATTTTTGTTGTTTCGACTAAATAGCAACTTCGTTCTCTCTGTCAAACCCTTTCGGTGTTAGGTGAAATCCCAAATAGGTGGTTACGTGAATCTTGAACAGAATGCTTAGATGATCTACGAATTCCACATAATTGATCTATCTAGGCATCCTGCATTGAGTGTGTCATCTGTTTTGTGTTGTGTGCATTTTTATTGTTTATTTTTTCTTTTGCTAAAAGGTAATTCGATATTGAAGTGGTGTAAAAGAAAAAAAAATATCAAATCAAAATCAAGGAAAGATGTGCTACATCAATGAAGTCCAATCCTTTGGATTGTAAATCCATGACGGAATCTCTATGGCGATTTGTCACCTCAGTCCATTGCTTTTTGGCTTTAGTGATGTTTTGGAAGAATTCTGAAGATACCTTATGTTGATAAACATTTTATTTGGAACCTAATGTACTGACGAATTTTTGGATGTTTTGCTTCTACAATGGTCGGGATTGTGTGGGGATCTGAGTTAGATGTTGGCAGATGTGCGGCTAGGATCATTTTAGATGTTGGCTTGAATACCTCATTTAATTTTCATCATTTGGTTTCCCATCAGTTACTCCAATTTTAATTAAAACATATACTTACTATACTTAATTCCTTTAACTATAAGTCTATAACTTAATTCACCAATTAACTCCATTAACCAAAAGTTTCCAAAACAAAATAGTGGTAGACATGTGGACAGGTGTGCGTTAGTTGGGCTTTGATGAAGGCCAAATCAATGATGGGCGGATTGTAACATGCAGTTGTTTTAATATGGGCTATGTCCGTTACAACTTCTTTCTCTACATCAGTACGTTCTTCAAAAGTACTTTTCTTTTTCTTTAATGAATGGATTATTGAAGACACCCATTAATACCGCCATTAGAGCAGCAGTGATTGTTTCCTTAAGTTTCTCAACTACCATTACATGCAATTACTCAATAGAGTTAAAGGAGAGCATAACTGAGTAACGTATCTCTCAACTCTCTGTATAAAACCCCAACTCCCAAAGTTTTCTCTCCCAATTTCTAGTGTCAAGGTTTCTCTTCCAATTGTTAAAAACAACACATTAAAGGTAAGAAATAAATGCAATCAAATTGAGGTTTGCAATTTCAAATGTTTTTTGGGATCAATTAATTTAACTTTTGTTGTATTTTGAAATTTTGAAATCCTTACAAACATCTTATTTTTGTGGTGTCTATTCAGTTGATCATGAAACTTGGTTTAAATGCATTTTTTTGGTCTGGTTCATCACTCTCATTTACATATGCTTTAGTTTCATAACTCATTTGCAACAAATTTAGTGGAAGCATTGGTCTATCAATCAGTCATAGTAAGTGTTATTGGTATCAAATATTTGATAAATGGTGACTGCATTAGGTTTAGGTTCTTTTTTCTTTTCCTCATTTTTTGCAAAACACGTTGCTTCTTTTCCCACTCCAATATAAATTGGCCATATAGGTTTTTGAGAGTTTTTTAAGAGAATATAGACGCTTTTTGAGAGAATGTGAGGAAATGAGATTAAAAGTTTTGCAACCCACAACTTCTCATGGGGAATGCATTCTTTATCTTCCCATGCCCCAAGTACATATGTTAATATTATTATTTCTTTTGTCTGTGTTTTTCTTTTTACGTCACTTTTTGGTCAGGATTTTTATTTTAAACCAGGTAATGGATATCTATCAAATAACTAAGGTAATTTCAGTTTGGGAAAAACAATTGTAGATTGTTGATTGGAGACAGTGCTCAAAAGCATTTCCACATCGGTCAAGATTGGGTGAGTTTACACTTTTTTACAGTTTTCCTATATTGAACCAGCAAGTTTTTTATAACTTTCCAGTTTGTTATTTTATTATGTGGTAATTTCAACTTTAGGAAATACAATCGTACATTGTTGATTGGAGACAGCGTTCGGCACCATTTCTACATTGATCAAGTTTGGGCAAGTCTACTATTTTTCATAGTTTTCCACTTTTGCAGTATTGATTCTGCGAGTTTTAAATCTTTCCAGTTTGTTACACATTCCATATCCAGACAGCCCATGCAGTGCAAGTTATTTTGTCTGACTTATTTCATTATGCGATGATTTTTAGATCCAGCACCTGAATACTAATCTTGAAAAGTTTGGGTTAATAGAGATGTTTTTCATTTGGTGAAGTTGTTTATAGCAGTGGCTTTGTGTTAGAGACAAATTTTGTTGCAGAATGTGTATCTATTGCTAAGGATTGTCCGAAACCATTTGGTTGGGATGGGAAAACATCGAGATTCAATCAGATTCTGCCACTGTGAATAGAGTTTATTGGAATGTAAGAGCAGCATCAACTAAGCAAACACACATCTCGGGGGATCAATTTGGAAGGAGGTGAATCCTCGTGTTGACTTATGTGCCAGAATGGGTCCTCATACCATTGACAATGCACTGCAACCAGCTAAACGGGAGATTCAATTAGATTACCTGCCGAGAATGTACATAGCTTTGGAAGGAGGTGTATGTACTTTGATGTTTGCTACTTTTTAGTTCTAAGACTGATTTATAAGATTTCTTCCCATTCAATAAATTATTTAGTATTAGTATCATAATGAAGTGCATTCCATTACTATTATTGAATAATGGTTTGCAAACACTATTTCTAGAAGCCGCACAATAACTATTGTTAAAGCAATTTATATTCACACATCCACCTACATGTTCTCATGTTTGTTTGTGAGGGTCTATGTTTTTAGCTGGTACTGAGTTTAATTACATTTCAATCTACTGTGTGTTGTCCAAAATAAGAGAGCAACCCTCTCTGGCATATCCAATTAATATTGTTAGTGAAATTTTTTTAGAGAGGAGTGTACCTTCTGGTCCCTTCCGACGTTAAGAATAATAATTTCGATCGGACCTTTAGTGTTCATGAGGAGTCCAAGAGCAATTCCTTCATGAAATGACATTTGGTAGTAAAATGCGAGTAGAGTGACACCCACCTGTGCAGCACAAGGCATTATTCCTGCATGATTACCTTTCTGATGTATCGTTCCTATATCTGTCCTTAACCCACTTATAGCAAAGAAAACTGGGAGAAGCAATCCAGATACAAAGTCCTCAAAGATAGAATGTGTGTCAATAACATTCGTAGTGAAGCCACATATCATAACTCCAGTGAGTATAAGGCTTACATAGACCTCATTGAAATTCTCTCCCTCTGGTGTCCTTTTAATGACCCAATTAATTGCAGGTCTAATGACGAATATGCATAGTAAAACAAAAGATACACCTAATCCAAGCACACTAAAAGTAGCCATAGTTAGTGTATCCTTCTCATCTAAAGCAATAGATATAGAAAGGATTATCCAAGCACACATATCATTAACAAGGGCAGAAGCCATGGCTACCCTTCCAAGTACTGTGTTTAGTAATTTAAGCTCAGCAAGTATTTGAGCAAGTACTGGGAATGTTATGTGACTGAGACTGCAACACCTAGGATGATAAGGTAGTTGGTATGGTTTTTATTTTGCACATCCGCCATGAATGAGGCAGCAACCGTTCCTATCAAGAATGGGACAAGCATACCACAATGAGCAATAACAACGACCTTTTTACCTGTGCGCTTGATTACTGCAAGTTCCAGCTCCACCTCGACTAAGAACATAAAGTATTGTAGTCCAAGATTTGCCATTTTCTCGAGCACCATTACACTCTTCAAAGGGAACCAACTGTACGTGTTTTAAACCATGTAAAATTTCCCAACATAGAAGGACCCAATACAATACCACCCTGAAAATATGTTATTATTGGGTTAATGCAAAGAAAAGTTGTAAATTCAAGAAGGGCATATTTTTCAAATGAGTAATAGCTAAATCTATTTGAACTATAAATTTGGATTGCTACCAGATGAACTCAAGAAATTTAGTTCGACAAAAACAAACTCTGAATCTAAATCTAAATCACAAAAGCACTAATCTGGTGGTAGTACATACATTTTCACATTCTATTTTAGTTTCTTTTATGGTTATTCCAAACTGAAGAAAAGGAAATGCATAGCACATCCAATATTCCAATCTATTGGACACCACCCTTAAGGAGAAGGCTAAAAACTTGAACTACATGCATGTTTGCAAATCATCAAACAATCTGGCACAAGAGGGGAGTTATATGGTATTTAACGAACAGATGATGAAGTTTTAACTACTATAATATGTAATTAATGCCATCATCAAAGAATGGAATTTCTATGGTAATTATATTCCTATAATTTTGGAATTACTTAAATTCATGTTGTCAGATATGGAATCCACCTAGTTTCGTTGTCAGCATAATCTCGGGTGAAATACTTCTCCTGCAAAATAGGCATGCCATCAACCGCCGATAACGGACATACATTAATTATAATTAAGTACATATTATGGTATCCTCTACTAATCTCTAACCTATAAATTACTGGACATATGCACATTATATCACCAAAATCTCTATTTCTCTCTTGAAAGTGAACTTCTTTGCTTTTGACTACAGATTTCAAGAGTGACTACAAGTTACTTTTTGAACCTTACTTCTTAATTTCAAGTTTTACATCCTAACTGTTAGGAATTTCTCTCGGTGAAAAGCAGAGTGTTCATAGTTTTCTTACTCATTCTGTTAATTTCAACATCGCTTTTAATTGTTGCTTCATTTGATTTGCAGGGATGGAATACAATAATGTAATTATCACCATCTGTTTCAAGGAGATAGTCCGCAAACGGTTGAAAAAGTTCTTCCTTGCTTTTCCAATGCCGTGTCAATAAAAAATCTAAGCTCGTCTTCTCTCTTTTAATACAATCTCCGTGTCTTGCAGATCATGGAATCGCCATTGTCAGTTTACACCATTTCTTTCAAAACCTTATTGCATCAATATGGTGAAGCACTTTAACATGCGAACTGATTTGTATGGATACACCCAAACTGACGATCTATATGAGGCATGGGTAGAACTTGATATCTCCAGAATAAAAAAGAATAAATTGTTTTTGCAAAAACGTTTGCAAGACAAAAAAAAAAAGTCGGAACATGATGTTGCAAAGAAAGCAATTAGTTTTTAACAAGAAGACCACGGATGTGAAATAGTCGACTTCAACTACGAGGACATACGAGAACAAGAAAAAATATTGTGTGCGCCACTACTGAAAAATAGAATATGTCTTTGATAAACTACTTGAAAAACATTAAGTTATTTAGGAAAATTATTAGAAACTCATTGAAGAAAATAAACTTCTGAAAGAGCATCTTACAACTGAGAAGACAAATAATGTTGAAAGTGATCGTGAATAAATGAATATCATAGCCAATACAACCCATGGGAAAATTAGGATGTCCTTGAGTTGCTTTTATCTCTTCACACAATCTAACTTACTTTTATATCCCATTTTGTTTTATGATTTGATTTATCTTATGATTGGTTATAAATAATCACTATGGAAAAAAAATTATCTTTTTAATTTATGATTTGTAAGGGATATATAAGGGGTATTTTTTTAATTTGAACTTAACCAACCATTAGTAGTAAATGTTCTCCGTCAGAAATATTACATAAATTCCTACTACTCCATTCTTTCTATTTGCGACTTACATTTTTTCCATGGGGAGCCTTATTAAGAGTCTTTTGCTGTTATTCTGATTTTCTGGGGAGCTTTATTATTCCTGTCTTGACTACCTAGGTACAACAACTTAAATGAAATTTAATTTTTTTTGTACAAGTTATGACTATTTCCTAGGCTTAATTGATTGAATATGATTCTAAATGGAGAGACTTACACCTCCAAAACCTTATTTTGGACATTGGATCATAATATTTACATGCCTCTAAAACATAATAAGATCCTCCATTCAACATAATAAGTACATCATAACCAATCGTGCCGTAGGCACGGGTTATACCTAGTCTATTATAATAAAACACAATGGCAAGACAAAGGGTGGTCGGGATCGTATGGGGATCTGAATTAGATTGGGGAAGATGTACGATCTAGAGCATTTTGAAACTCCTTTCAATGCCATTTAAAAGTATTACTTAATGAACTAAATGTTTTGTAATACAAATTCAATGCATGCATTGTACATTGGATGCTTAATGTAATCAATATTTCAATTAATAATAATTTAATGAGCTAAATCTAAGCATTGGAACCACATAATTTGTGTTCAATTCATACACTTTGGATGCCTAATTTAATTTAATTAATATTTTAATTAATAAAAATTTAATGTGCTAACTTTAACTTTGTTCCTATTATAACAATTAACAAAACTTTTATAACGGCTTCTCTCCCCAATCAGTTGTGGGCTTTTGGATTGGGCTTTGTTTCTATTAGACTAAACAAAACGTAAAGGAAGAAACCAAAACGTTAAACTTCTAAACTTCCAATAGACCCGCGAATTAACTCCACCATCAAGTGCCGCTTAAAACAAAGTCGGCTGCTCAACAAGTTAACTCAACATCTCTGACTCCAGTCTCTCTCATCCTCTCCCAACAATTTCTGATCTTTGAGATGGATTGCGACTGCCATGATGCACCACTCCTATTCTCTCAGGTAGGTTCTCTTTTGATTGTCCCTTTTTTTTCCCCACAAACGTCTCCTTTCATTCATCTAACATTTATTTTTTTGAAACTTTGAACGAATTCGAATATATATATAGGCATTTTCATTGCCCTTGAATTATCAGTTTCAAGCATAAGATGACATTACCTTTGTTAGTTTATTTCAGGACAAAGTTGTTTGCCAAATTCTAATGGCCTTTCACAATCTGAAACAGAAATAAGGTATGAGTCCTTATTAAAATGATGTTGGGGTTGTATATCATTATCAAGCGAAGCATTGTATATGAGTATATCGCCGTTAACAGATTGATTTTTGTTATTATTTTTTTATTTTTATTTTTACTTTTTAAATTTTAAATTTTGATGACCTGATTCAAATGTGTTATAGGGCTGTGTGTGTGTGTGTGTGTGTAAAATAAGCCACACTTCCCCAGACTCTCATTATTTTCAGAGTCAGTTAATGTAGTATAAATTGTTTTAGCTACCTATATATCATCTATCCCTATTAGTTTTTATTTTTCCATCGTCTTTAACTTTGTTTTCTATGTATAACTGTGGGTACGAATTCAACAAATTATTTGTTGTTGCTAGAAAATTTATTGACAGTAACCACTGATTAAGAAGGGATCAATATCAATCAAGGTACATCGGTACAACTTTGGTGAGATTCGATTCCATTTTTTCTTTGTTGCATATCAATGAAGTAAGAATCTTACTTCTTTGATCATGACTTTTTGCATAGTAGTCGTAATGGGTTTTGAAATTTTCGTTCATCTGTAAGGGTGGCAATATCTTTTTAATGGTTTCCCATATTGGCATTTTGTGTTTAAATTGTTTCTCGAACTGATCTTTCACTATAATACATATGGTTGTAGAGGCCTAATCGCCGAGTTTTTTAGATTTGTCGGCATATGCTCAATATTGTCAATGAGGTTTACTTCCTGTATATCGTCAACGAGGTTTACTTCCTATAAGTATCTGTTGCGTGTTAATAAATGATTTGTTTAACGTTAATATTTCTACTCTGTCTTTATTGCTAAAATTTTCTATACTCATACTCTACCGAGTGACTTTATATATATAAGAACCTCAAATACACATTTGAAGAACTTTTGTGGATTGAGACCTTTTATGAATGTCTATCTGAATACGTTTCTTTGTTTCAATGGTCGTGTGCCCTCAGGTCTTATCAAAATAGCTCAATGCATGTTCTTTTTTACCTAATAACGCAAGCGCCATAGTACAATGGAAAAAAAAACATGCAGGGTTATCACCAAAATGACATCTCATGGGAAGTGCTTCAGCGGTCACGCAAGGAGGTGCTATACGAACTAACATGCCACATCTTAATTTTTTTTTTCTAGTCAATGGTGAATTCTACAACCTTATTTGTGGAAAACTGGTAGTTTAATTCTTCGTGAACTACATAGGAATTTTATTTGCTTGCTTTTTTTACTAATTGTTCTTGCATGGTGTTTGTTCAAAGTATTTGTCACAATTCTCTTCAGTCGTCCATGACTTCAATTAGGCAGCTCATCTCCCTCACAGGTCCAGCACCAACCTCGACCAGGTAGTTTTACTTGATAGACCACATCTCCAAGGGTAGTTTTAATATTGAGTTTGAGAAGTTGTCTAATATAATGGCTCCATTAGTTTTGATCAGGCCTTTTTTTGCCTATGCTATTGATGTCAGTCAATATATATGTATAGAGCTTACTAGCAATTATAAATATAGTATGTTTCTTATGCTTATGTTTCGAATTTTCCTAATTTGATTATATTGTCTTTTTTTCTTTCTCAATCAAATTAAAGAAGAAAAGCTCTGTAGAAATTAGTTGGAGTGCAGGTTGTTCTACTCTGTCTACTCCTTCTTAGGTAATCACATACAGGTAGCGGTTTGTGAGCTTAGGTGCTATAATCGCTAAACTAATCTTTCATTTTGTGTATGAAGTTGAAAACATTACTGGTGTGCCTACTACATCCCTACCATACAATTTTTTATTACCCCCATCAAAATGATCCGAAGTTTTCTTTCTTTTCTAGGTAACAAGTGATAGGGTGGCTACCTGTAAGATTCATATAGGAAGAATAGATTCTATGCGAGATGGAGCCGATGAAAGTTTTGTGAAAGCATGGATGGAGCTTCTCAATCTTTCAAACTCTCTAGCAATGGGTTACCTAATAAAGACGTTAAAAAACATGTTTATGACCACTACTGGTAAGCATATTATTTTGACGTACTTGATGTTTGAGTAAGATGACGATGACCTTGACATAGTTGTTATTCTTTTTAAGGTACATCTGAAAATAAAATGGCTCCCCGATGTTGGTGAGAGATGTGAAGCAAAACTTGATGGATAACAAATCGGTATTTATGATTTTTTACTTTTAATTTTTATGTTTTTTCAGTTTTTGATTGCTTATGTAAATTGTATATTGCAATCTCTTTAAGTTTTATGTTAAGAGATTAGCAAAGGTAGAATCAATTGGAAGAACTACAACTAAGATTCTTTACATGTCCAGATTTGGCAATTTATTGACACGTATTTTTTACATGCTTGAACTATTTGAGTGGCACATTTCTGATCACTCGACTGCTCCACCTTCAGACAAATTCTCACTTCGAAATATTGCATTATTGTAACCATTTTCAGTCATTTTGATCTACAAACTTGAAAAACTTAGAAATTGTATTTGTAATTTGTTTTACTCTTAGTGTTTAGGAATGTCAAGGGCTTGACTGAAATTCAAGTGTTTGAACTGTGGAAGCGCCAAAGCATAAAATTTAAATCATCGAATTCGAGCCTGAAGAGGTGAGCTTTATTACATGCATACTTAAGTACCTACTTCTTATCCGCCTCAATGGCTTTTCATAATTTTGTTAGTTTCATGTAAATTTCATGATTTGCTATATATATATGGTTTCATTAGTGGTTGCCAACTATTGCAGATCATTAACCGTACATGTATAAAATCAAACATCTGTTGGAACACAAGTTATAGCCCTTAATTACAATCACTTCTGAGTTGCATACAAGCCACCTAGCTTTGTCTAGGCTAGCTCTAACTTTCGAGTGTTCTTTTGGAATGTCAGGACATTAACTGTTTTTAAGTGAGGTTGTATGCAACTCACAAAGCGTGTTTCCTATTAGCATCCGCAACAAGAGTTAGAATAGTGACATGTGTACGCTCTGGATCGTTTTGAATGAATTAAATGTTTTTTTACTAACACACTTAGTGATTTTAGGGTTTCACTTGAAATTAAGGGGTGTGATCAATGTCACAATAAATATTTGAAACTCTTGTATTCTTATGCCCTCTTAATTTAATAACGCCCTCTATCGCTTTCTCTCTCTCTCTCTCCCTAAATGCACCCTCTCACTCTTCTGATCATCAAACCTCTTCTCTTCCTTCATTTTCATTCGCTTTCGCTTATATCATTTTACTTTTCAAATCTTTCTGTCACAGCTCATAAAATCTTATTGGCTTATAATTCAGGTATAGTTAAACATTTTTCACCTAACTATCACCGCGAGCATAACCCAAAATCTAATCGAATAACTATTTCCTTCTACAAATATGAGAATCAAAATAATTATGATTCAAGTATAGTCATATAGTTCATCTTTTTGATTTTTCGGGTATTGATTTTTTTTCCCTATTTTATTGAAAATTTCCAGTAGAATTAGAAACTTTCAAGTATTAAACTGCCATAGACCATAGTGTCATGTTGGAACATAATGTGTATAAAGCACTAGGCTTGGTTGGTTATGGTTTGCATCACAAATTAGTAGGCCATTTGAATGGAAATAGATACATCAATTAATTTTATCGACTACATACTGCATTGCGTGAGATGGTAGTGTTATTGTTCACATTTTAATTATTGTCGTGTTAAAACAAAAGTAATTAAGTGGAATTAGATTTTGGATTAACACCTGTTAATTGATATGTTTTTTTCAACGGTGCTATTCTACTCTTTACTGCATAAGCTGTCTTTTTTCTATGTCAGTATGTTATTCTTCTTGAAAGATGATATGCTTAAGGTGTGCTACTTTAATGTCATTTGTTTTAGGGTTATGTACATATCTTTGAACTAATAACATGTTCAAAGCAATATGGTTGAGAATTGTGATTAGTAGCTCTGTAGTTTCATGCTCCAAAATTTGTTTCTAATAATTCGCTTTAGCTGGGTTACTTTTCCTTTCGATATCAAGGATCAAAATTGCTTACTTTAGCAATGTGTAAGCATTAGCAGTTCTTATCCAATGCGGCAATATGGGTGTCAATTGTGAGGATAGTAGCTTTGTAGTTTCATGGTTCAATATTTGTTTCTAATAATGCGTTTTAGCTTGCTTACTTTTCCTTTTGGGGATATCAGGGATCAAAATTGCTTACTTTAGCAATGTGTAAGCATTAGTATTTCTTATCCAATGTGGCAATATGGGTGTGAATTGTGATTAGTAGCTTTGTAGTTTCATGCTTCAATTTTTGTTTATAATAATGCGCTTTAGCTTGTTTACTTTTCCTTTTGATATCATGGATCAAAATTGCTTACTTTAGCAATGTGTAAGCATTAGCAGTTCTTATCCAATGCGGCAATATGGGTGTGAATTGTGATTAGTAGCTTTGTAGTTTCATACTTCAATTTTTGTTTCTAATAATGCGTTTTAGCTTGCTTACTTTTTCTTTTGATATGAGGGATCAAAATTGCTTACTTTAGCAATGTGTAAGCATTAGCAATTCTTATCCAATGTACAAGCGCAAGAACAAGTAGCATGAGTCTTTAACGTGTGCCTTCAGACACCACATTGGGTTTGGGCTGGACCATGTTTAGCACATAATGGCCTACGACTATCACACCTTACTTTGGAGATCAAACTATTTCCTTGCGTCGCGTGTTGGCTCATTTTGAAGTTGCTATAATTTCAGGACTTAGGAGGACTTAGAATATTAGTTACGGCGACTTAGGATGCATATGGCCATGGCCAACAAGCTCAATGGACATAAGAAGACTCCACTTTTATCATATGATATTTAATTGCGGTGCAATATTATAGACGTATCTCCAAAGTGGTGTAATTAAGCTTTATGGGTTATACTGATATGGTTATATACTAAAACATTACTTTTGTAATAACTCTAATTCTTTATATTTTGAATGAGAATTATATGGACAAATTTTATGCATATTATATATGTTATTAGTTATATGTATGTGTCTAATACTTTATGTTGTAGATGATATGGTGTATGGTGACACACAGAAGATCATATCATCAGTACTTTATAAAGTATAAGTAAACATTCAACACCTAGATGGATTTGGACAAACCATTGGTATGGTTGTAGTATAATCTGATATTAGTCTATCTTGACTATAGGATTACACTAGTACACTTTGTGTGTATTGAACAGGACCAAGTGAGGTTATTTCTCTTTATACTGACTATATAAGAGAACAAACACCTCGATCTATTATTATGGATGTTTGTCCTCTTAATTTGGATATAATAACGGGCACTTACGTGCATTGTACATTGCTTTAAATCATCAATGAGTGAGATTCATTTGTGAATCAACAAACTCGATGGATTGGGTATTGACATTGTATGTAAAGTGTGCTGTTGATTATAGAAGAAATCCGTGACCCGCAGGAAATCGGGTTGATGATGTACCCTTGAGGAGCTCATAAGGATTGTCATGTAAACCCTGCAGGTGGATTTATTCCGACATGACAATGAGGTTGAGTGCCCATAAACGTAACATGTAATTTGGGATTAGGGTGGTAGTGCAACAATGGCCTTTAGTGGAATAAGCTATTTGTTGACGGACTTGGGTCGTGTGTTCTGGGCGAACATGGGAAGCCCAAGCCCGTCAGGAGGCCCAACCCTAATTTCTCCTCATGGTCCCTGTTATAGCCTATAAATAGAAACCCTTCTCTCCTGGCCGAATTCACTATTCATTTTTTCATTTTTGATTGAAAAAGAGAGGCAAGGAAAAAGAGAAAGAAAAGGTTGGTAGATCGTTGCCCACACAACATCCAATCTAAGGATAGGAATAAAACAGAAGATCAAGAGGTTGTTGATTCATATATCTAATATTCTTAGAGTTATCTTAGCTTATCTAAAAGGTATGAATTTCTATCCAAAATCGTGAGAACCCATTAATTCTGCTGCGCATGGTTTTCACGGTTTATAGAAATTTACATTCGCTTTAGCTTGGTTACTTTTCCTTTTGATATCAAGGATCAAAATTGCTTACTTTAGCAATGTGTAAGCATTAGCAGTTCTTATCCAATGCGGCAATATGGGTGTGAATTGTGAGGATAGTAACTTTGTAGTTTCATGCTTCAATATTTGCTTCTAATAATGCATTTTAGCTTGCTTACTTTTCCTTTTGGGGATATCTGGGATCAAAATTGCTTACTTTAGCAATGTGTGAGCATTAGTAGTTCTTATCCAATGCGGCAATTGACCAGCCTCTTTTTGTGTGTGAGATGTGGTATTTGGATGATGTAGATAGATGATGGTCGTTGAACAAAAAGAAACGTATCAAAACCTAATTATCCCTCAATAAGTAAAGGATGAGTAGGGTATCGTTCCACTTTTAAGTGTATGTTTATATGAAGGACAGGACTAGAAAGGGGGTTTGAGGGATTAAAAACTATAATTGTAGAGATTTTAGATTCTAATGCTAAACTAAACTAAACTAACTAAACTTATACTAAAGCTAAGAATTGGAAATAGGGAAAGAATATGAGAGAGATAGATTCAAGAGATTCAAATCCACCAACGCTTTTGATTCAATGACTTTTTGCTTCATGTTGTTCTCCAAATAGACTACAATCGGGCAATCGAGCGAGTGTCGATGCCTTTTTGGGTGAAACATCGTTAAACAATTAACTCTACTTAAGGTTGTTCCTATGTTCATGTTACTAGTATCTTCTTTCCTTTTATGTAAGCTTGGGCAGCTATTCAATGAATCACCATCTAAGGCAAACACAAGGAATACTTTCCTTACTCTAAAACACTACACAATTAGAAGAAAAGTAGAGAATAATAGTATAATATTCAATTACAATAAATAAAACTCTATTCTAGCATTATATTCAATTGCAATAAATAAAAGCATGTTACTAGCAAATATTCAATTGCAATAAATAAAACCCTAAACTAGCATGATATTCAATTGTAATAAATAAAAACTTTAATCTATACTTCCATCCCCTGGTGTGGGCAATGGAACTAATAACTAAAAATATAAAGAACTAACCTAATTGAAGAACACCATAAACCAGAAGAATCATTAAACCTTAAGCACCGGCTTCATCTCCTCCCTTGAAGGAGAAGATTAGCCTTCCATATAGAAGGAAGAACACGAAGAACGAGAAGAAGAAGAGTCGAAGAACATAAGACTAGAAAGACTAATTTATTAAGACTCAGCTAATTAAAACCGATCTTTTATTATTAATCTCTCTCTGCCTCAAGTTCTGGAGACAAGAATATAAGTGAATTAGCCCTTTACATGAGGCACTTAGGTCCTCTATTTATAGGGGTTACAATGAGCTCTAGAAGCATTCCAAACCGTCATTTGTTTTCTAATACAAATAGACTTCTTCCAGAGTCCAACTTCATCTCCAAAACTGAGAATGAATTGGCTACAGTGTCGATTCATGCGTCTGGACACACTATTCATGCATCCCAGACTTAATCAATGCGTCTGGACACTCGATCGATGCGTCCCAAACGCATGGGTCGCGTCTGGATGCACGATAGTCGCGTCTTAAACGCGAGACTCTATTTTTCCACCTTTGGTCTATTTTTCTTTCCTCTTTTGCTTGTTTTGGTCCAAGCAACGAATCCTATGGCCTTGGGCTTCCAAATAGGCTTTAAAATAGGTCCAAGTCACATCTTTAATAGCTTCAATTCCTTGGCCTTCTCCATGATTGTCCACGGGCTTCCCATGTGATCCTTAATGCTCCAAATTGCTCCATTTTATCTCTTTTTCTCTAATATTCTACAAAACTCTCTTTTTCACCTGTAGAATCTTAAAACATAACTTACAAACACTATTAGTCCACTAAGATGGCTAAACAAGAGGCATAATCGAGGGTTAAATTGCACTTTTTGAGCACTTATCACAACTCCCAACTAGCCTTTTGCTAGTCTCTTAGCAAATAAGATAAAAAAATAGATAAGTGATCAAAATTACATCCTAAAAAATAAAATCCTAACTCACTTTCGCAGGCATCGCGATTGCATTTACCATATGCAACAATGCTTTAAACCTTAAAGTTCCCCAAGAAGAACGAGTTATAGTCTCGTGAGGGTTTTCAGGTGATATACCCACAAAATCAATCAATAGCATGATAGTATTTTTCAAAGAGAGAAATTCCTTACCCACTTAGTGCTTACTCCAATAGAAAGTCTCCATTGCTGACTACATTGCTACAAAGACTCATAGATTATGATGGGAGATAGTAAAAATTGACAAAATTCTCAATCAAGGCTTATGTGTGTACTTAGTCAATCTCATATACTCTCCTATCCAAGAAACGGAATCCTTAGTTTACTATAAGTAGATAATCTCGACTTTCAATCCTCACCGGTCATACTCTCAAAAAAAAATCTCTCAGAAGATGGTCTACTATTTTACCTCATGTATGTGGGGAAAAGAATAGTGAATACAAACATCCCATATACTACCTTGAAAAACGGACTTCTGGATGAAATTAGTCTAATGGAAAGAATGTCAATCACATATGAAGTGTCGGGTCCTTCACTTTAGCATCCTCTCACCTATTCTAGACTTCGTACCATACTGTAATGATAAGTCATGGGTTGTAACTTGGCTTGGGTATTGGTTTATGAAGGAAAGGTAAAAAGGATTCTAAGGTTGTTTCTGAAAACACTAAGGGTTTTGCTTCTTTCTTTGGAAGATTTCCTTCAAATTCTGTATTACAGAGAAAATTCTTCCTTTCTCTTAGCTTTTCCATCCATTCTGTTCAACTTTTTTTTTTTTTTTTTTTTTTTTTTTTTTTTAAAAGCTCAGTGGTATATCCTTGATTAGTACTGGATATGCTTGTTTTCCACTAGCTTCTTTCACTTTGAACAGAATGATGGGCTTCATTGTATCTCTCTGATATTTCCTTGTAATCTTCCTTTTGTGGTCTTTCTTCCTCTTTGTGCCCCTTGTATTCTCAGAAACATATGGGTATGGCTGATAAAGATTTTGGCTATACTCTTTGTCTGGAGTCGGTTAAAGGGTTTTATGAAAGAAAATGGCTTATTGTAAGGCTCAAAAGGGTTTAACATGATGGTCCTACTAGGTGGGATAAAGGCTGAATGGGTTCACTACTTGACTTATCAGTATGATACTCTGTTTCGAATAGACTACAAGACCTAATGGCTATCTCCCCAGTTGATGTCACTTCGTGATTAACCAAATCAACAAATAATAAGACTATATTACAACGACATAAAGAACTGAAAGATGTCGAGTCACTAAGACTCGGATTTTTCGTAATAACTCTCCAAAGAATGGGTATAAAACTCAAGTCTCACGGGCTAAGTCTAAAAATTCTACTTCCAGTTTACTAGGGGTTTAAATCTCTCTTCTAGCAAAAGTATACAAAACTGATCAAGTATTATGGTGGTGCCTTGATAAAGAATTCTATCAACAAGAACTATGTCCGAGCATAATAAATAGTCTAAGCGGAGATCAGATTTTCTTACCCAAATCTGACGAATGTTTGGAGGACGAGGAGGTCTCACCTTGTGGGTTGTCAAAAATACTCCTTGATATGTCGGAAAGATTGATGGTGAAGTTGCTTCTTTACCTTGAACTATTTCAGGTCTGATGATTTTGTGATAGGCCTTGTGGTTCCTCTGTATAGAAGATTGACGAAAATCTTTCTTTCTAACAGGACAATAATATCTGATGTTCCCTTTACCACCACAGTACTGATAATAGATATCTGGCTGACTACGCTCAAGGTGGTTGGTAGACTGTTTCACATACTTCTCTCGTTCAGACAATGATGGTGTAGAAGAGGCTTCAACAGTGCAATGCTTCTTATCAATATGGTCCACTTTCTGCTTTAGAAGACTCATTTCAATTTCTAGATTACATTTGTTTTTCCAAAACTTTTTAAGTTTGATTCTCTAGTAACCGATTTTTCTCGGGCGTAAGTATGTTGTTCATCCTGAAATGTAGAGTTCATCTTCTCAAGGTATGATACTCTCTCATCAATTTTCCATTATGCTCACTTAAATCCTGAATTTTCTGCAGAGATTCTAAGAACATGGCTAGCAACGCCTTTGTGGTGTGGTTCTCAGGTTCATCATAGTTTTTTGTAGATTGAGCACTTTCAATTGTATCTTCAAATGGGACGAATTCTTGTATCATGCTCACCTTCGGCTTCATCACAATCCTTATGCAACAGGTGAAAGATATTTATGTCCATGGACATCTTACCAAAGTTGATCTTCATTTCACCATTGTGACAATTTATCAAAGCTTTTGCAGTAGCGAGGAAAGGTCGGCCTAGAATAATTGGAATTTTATCAAAGGCTTCCTGGGTGTCTATCATAATGAAATCCACTGGATAGTAGAAATCGGCTACTTGAACAAGAACATCCTCAACTATGCCTCTGGGAATCTTGGTATTATGGTTAGCTAACTTCAATTTGACTTTTGCAGGCTTTAGGTTCTCCAGGCCCAACGTTTGGTACACATGATATGGCAAGAGATTAACACTAGCACCAAGGTCTAAAAGAGCATTACCCGTGAATTTTTCTCCTATCTTGCATGATATTGTAGGACTTCCTGGATCTTTGAGCTTGACTGGAGCTTTGTGGATGGATAATAGATGTTGTTTGTCCAGCTAGAAACGCCGCTTTGGAACATGAGTACTTCTCTTTATGTTGCATGCATTCTTCAAGAATTTGGCATATGATGGCAACCGCTTGATTGCTTTGAAAGGGGATATTGATGTTATCTTTCTCAAATGCCTCCTTCATCTCTAAAAATTGCTTGTCCTTTTGCTTTGAGCAAAAACATAGGAAAAAGGTGCCTTTGGTACAAACACATCGACATGTGTTTTTGCTCTTCTTTATCTTTGGCTTTCTTGCATATCTTGTCTTGGTCATCTTGACAAATGGGAGTGGAAAGGATTTCCCACTTCCTTTTGAACTTCATTTGAAATCTTGACCGATTGCTCAGAAGAAGCAATGTCATCATGAGAAGGTAAGTCAACCTTGTTGTCTATTTTCAATCGACCGAGAGTAGTAATTGGTGACATGATCATGGAGGTGATCGATTACTAGCAGTTGTCCCAATGTGGCATACATCTTTACTCTTCGATATTGGTTCCAAATAAGTTAGGTTGAGTGGCTTGTCTCTTCTGCACAAAGCGGTGGTGAGTTGGTCGACCTTAGCCTCTAGAGACTCCATTCTAGAACATTGACTTGCACGAAATTGTTGGAGATTGAAATGAGATCGTGCAAGAAGCTCTAAAACACTTTCAAACTTCTGATTTTTCTGTGAAAGCAAAGTAATAGCATTCTCCAGGTTGGCAGGTGTGGCATAATTTCTCCTAGGATCAGGCACTAACTCTCCACTTGTATTAGAATTCTGCTGAGAGTATAATTGTTGTTGAGGAACCAATTGTGAAACTTGACTTGTTCGTGGAATATAACTTTGATCTTGAGAACCGGTGGTGGTCATTGCATCTACAATAATTGCCTTGAAAGTTATTACCACCTTGGTTGGGCCTCTGAAATGAGTTAATATTGTACTCTCCAATTGATGCATGTTGATAGTAATCAGGACATTCTAGAGTTGCATGGGAAGTGTCTGAACAAACTTCACGAGATCGGCTAGCTTGCATGATTGGGAGAGATTTAGCTTGAGACTTGTTGATCTTGGAGGGATTCATGGAGAACCGGTTGAATTTCTTACTCAAAGTTTCAATCTTTGGTGGCCGCCGCCAATGTAGACTTCAGTTCTTGATCGATTGTTCATGTGCTTGGTAACCAAATTGCTTTGGCTCCTCCCCTCCATGCTAGCGACATCCTCGTTGCTAGTAGTCATTGTGTTGTGTTTCTTGACTAAATTCTCGAGAAAGTTGTAAGCTTCCTCTCCATCCATCGATGTAAACTTGCCTTTGTGCATTGATTTGTATCATCTGCTTGTTCATCATCAAGAGTCCTCGATAGAAAAAAATGAGCGGTGTGCTCTTTTTCATTATCCATGATGTGGACATGAGACTAGCAGATTATTGAATTTCTCCCGGCTTTGATGATATTCTTCACCACCTTCCCTTTGAAATTGCTAATGGCTTGTTGCATGGCATCATCTTACGGGGTGGGTAGAACTTGTTCATAAACTTCATTCTCAACTTCTCCCAGTTATCTATTGAATTGATCGGCTGTGCAATTAACCATTAAGAGGCTTTACCTTTGAGTGAGAGCGGAAAAAGAATCAACTTGATACGCTTCATCTTTGATATTCGGTTCTTGAAAGTTCGAGGGATCGATAGAAATTTGTTCATGTGAACATATGGCTGGACATTATGCGAACCATTAAACTTTGGAAGCATAGAGATTACTGATGCTTTAAGTTCAAACTGGTTAGATTCTGTCTCTTGAAAAACAATACTGCTTGGTGGGTCTCCAATGATTGGTGAATAGAAATCACTCAGCTTCTTCCTCTGTTATGCTTGCATGGGTAGGATAGTTTCAGGATTATTGGTGTCCACAACACCTCCATCATTGTGTGCGGCCATTATATCAATCTCGTCTAGTATTCTTGCTATGCGAAGATGATGAAAACTATCCTGCTATGCTTGAATGCAATTAAACTAATATGCAACTATTCTAAATTATACTAATATGCAAAACTACTTTTCTTTAACTGGGTTGGGCTTTGCAGCTAGTATCTCGCCCGTTGTCTAAAGCTGTCTCTTCTAGGGTTATGGTGAATCACTTAGATTGCTTAAGTACCCGCCCCCACGTGGCGATAGTCCGTTTGTCAAGATTCGGACAAAAACACTAGAGTTTGATATTTCATTTGTGTTGGCTTACAACTTCAATTGTTGAAAAGGTCCTAAATGCAATTATACTAGAAAGCAATAAAACTAAACTATGATGCAACTATACTAAGAAAGCAATAAAACTAAACTACGATGCAACTATACTAAGAATGAAATAAAAAGAATGAATATTCAACTAACCTGGATGGTAGATCTTGTCTTCGAGATACCCTTCAAGCTTCTCTCTTTCTCAAAAGGATGGATGATGCGGCTAATTATACCTCAATATCCAAAGTTCTAATCTTGAAAGAAAACGTTAAACATAAACAACTTAAAACGGCAGCGGCGCCATTTGACCAGCCTCTTTTTGTGTGTGAGATGTGGTATATGGATGATGTAGATAGATGATGGTCGTTGAACAAAAAGAAGCGTATCAAAACCTAATTATCCCTCAATAAGTAAAGGATGAGTAGGGTATCGTTCCACTTTTAAGTGTATGTTTATATGAAGGGCGAGGATTTGGAAAGGGGTTTGAGGGATTAAAAACTATAATTGTAGAGATTTTAGATTCTAATGCTAAACTAAACTAAACTAACTAAACTTATACTAAAGCTAAGAATTGGAAAAGGGAGAGAATATGAGAGAGATAGATTCAAGAGATTCAAATCCACCAATGCTTTTGATTCAATGACTTTTGCTTCATGTTGTTCTCAAGTAGACTACAATCGGGCAATCGGCGAGTGCCGATGCCTTTTGGGTGAAACATCGTTAAACAATTAACTCTACTTAAGGTTGTTCCTATGTTCATGTTACTAGTATCTTATTTCCTTTTATGTGAGCTTGGGTAGCTATTCAATGAATCACCATCTAAGGAAAACACAAGGAATACTTCCCTTACTCTAAAACACTACACAATTAGAAGAAAAATAGAGAATAATAGTATAATATTCAATTACAATAAATAAAACTCTATTCTAGCATTATATTCAATTGCAATAAATAAAAGCATGTTACTAGCAAATATTCAATTGCAATAAATAAAACTCTAAACTAGCATGATATTCAATTGTAATAAATAAAAACCTTAATCTATACTTCCATCCCCTGGTGTGGGCAATGGAACTAATAACTAAAAACATAAAGAACTAACCTGATTGAAGAACACCATAAACCAGAAGAATCATTAAACCTTAAGCACCGGCTTCATCTCCTCCCTTGAAGGAGAAGATTAGCCTTCCATATAGAAGGAAGAACACCTAAGAACGAGAAGAAGAAGAGTCGAAGAACATAAGACTAGAAAGACTAATTTATTAAGACTCAGCTAGTTAAAACCGATCTTTTATTATTAATCTCTCTCTGCCTCAAGTTCTAGAGACAAGAATATAAGTGAATTGGCCCTTTACATGAGGCACTTAGGTCGTCTATTTATAGGGGTTACAATGAGCTCTAGAAGCATTCCAAACCATCATTTGTTTCCTAATACAAATAGACTTCTTCCAGAGTTCAACTTCATCTCCAAAACTGAAAAGGAATTGGCTACAGTGTCGATTCATGCGTCTGGACGCACTATTCATGCGTCCCAGACTTAATCAATGCGTCTGGATGCTCGATCTATGTGTCCCAAATGCATGGGTCGCGTGACCGCGTCTGGACGCACGATAGTCGCGTCTCAAACGCGAGACTCTATTTTTCCACCTTTGGTCTATTTTTCTTTCCTCTTTTGCGGGTTTTGGTCCAAGCAATAAATCCTTTGGCCTTGGGCTTCCAAATAGGCTTTAAAATAGGTCCAAGTCGCATCTTTAATAGCTTCAATTCCTTGGCCTTCTCCATGATTGTCCACGGGCTTCCCATGTGATCCTTAATGCTCCGAATTGCTCCATTTTATCTCTTTTTCTCTAATATTCTACAAAACTCTCTTTTTCACTTGTAGAATCTTAAAACATAACTTACAAACACTATTAGTCCACTAAGATTGCTAAACAAGAGGCATAATCGAGGGTTAAATTGCACTTTTTGAGCACTTATCAGCAATATGGGTGTGAATTGTGATTAGTAGCTTTGTAGTTTCATGCTTCAATTTTTGTTTATAATAATGCGCTTTAGCTTGCTTACTTTTCCTTTTGATATCAGGGATCAAAATTGCTTACTTTAGCAATGTGTAAGCATTAGCAGTTCTTATCCAATGCGGCAATATGGGTGTGAATTGTGATTAGTAGCTTTGTAGTTTCATACTTCAATTTTTGTTTCTAATAATGCGTTTTAGTTTGTTTACTTTTTCTTTTGATATCAGGGATCAAAATTGCTTACTTTAGCAATGTGTAAGCATTAACAATTCTTATCCAATGTGCAAGCACAAGAACAAGCAGCATGAGTCTTGAACGTGTGCCTTCAGACACCACATTGGGTTTGGGTTGGACCATGCTTAGCACATAATGGCATACGACTATCACACCTTGCTTTGGAGATAGAACTATTTCCTTGCGTCGCGTGTTAACTCATTTTGAAGTTACTATAATTTCAGGACTTAGGAGGACTTAGAATATTAGTTACGGCGACTTAGGATGCATATGGCCATGGCCAACAAGCTCAATGGACATAAGAAGACTCCACTTTCATCATATGATATTTAATTGCTGTGCAATATTATAGACGTATCTCCAAAGTGGTGTAATTAAGATTTATGGGCTATACCACCAGTAATAAGGTATAGATGCCGCTAGGATATGTACTGTTTTGAGGATACCCCACAGTGTAATTCGTGTAACAGACTATGCTTTGAAAGCGCAAGTGTATGGCCATTGGTCAAAGTTATAGGTATGTATCGATTTGGTTTGGTGTCCATTTGTGGAAGTGTTAATTTTCACCCTATCTTTCAATTTCATGTCTTAATATTGAATCGGGGAACATGAGCAAATGAGCAAACACAAGTAAACAAATGAATTGAACTTTACATCATTTTTGTTTTTATTTTTCTAACATGATGCAAATAAAGAAACTTGATGAACATTCCATCGGGTAATACCTAGAAGATTGGACATTGGAGATCTAGGTTATAATTTCTAAGTTGTTAAAAACATGAAAAATGGAGAACTAATTAGTACAGCTTTTTATATCATTACTATTAAATTCGCTGAATAGTAAATAATGAATAATGAAGATTCGTTGTTTATGTGTTTAGGTGATTGATCGAAGTAACAAAGATGCCGAAAGTTGTTGTCTGCACTAAATATAGACAGTTGAATTCGAAATAGAAAAGAGAAAATGGTGATAGCGTTTGCATCAAAAGTTTAGACTCTGAAAGTTTCATTTACAAGGTTGTTTTTCAACTCAATTTCTCTTAGTTATTCATTTCAAACAGTTTTTGTGAATAACTTTTTGTATGTAGTACTATTGGTTGTAGGATGAGAAGGAAGATGATGAGTTCACATTCTGGTTAAATAACCAAAAGTAAAAGAGTAGATGCATTTAGAAAAAAGTAAATTGTATAACTCGATCAACTTTAAGGCTCCAACTACTGAAGGGCGCAATTTTTCGGTCTTGAGACACCACCATAGTACATATTGGCAATCCACAAAATAAACAACCACTTCAAAATAAAATGTTTACAAAGTCCCACATAGTCCACACATTAAAAAATACTTGAGTGTACCAAGATTAATGCCACAAACAACATAATAAGCACCCCATAACAAATCGTGTCGTAGGCACGGGTGATACCTAGTATTATATAGGACATGGTAAAACTCTTAAAGTAGTTATGATATCCAATGTCAATCAAAACAATAACACCAATGTTTACCATTTAAGTATGATAATCAATCAAATCAAAGATATATCGTGCATTAAGCTAATGGTACACACTACCAAGTGATCATTAGACAAACGCATCGGTATGAGTGTATGACCACTAAAAGCCATAAGAAATTTTTTGGTGATGAATTTGATCAGTCATAGTACAACGTAAAGAATATACATACCAGCAACTTCTCAAATCGAGACTAAAACTTCTCCCTAGAAACTCTAAGAGGCGATTTTTAAGGCGATTCTATGAGTGACGTATTGGAAGGGCAAAATAGTAATCAGGTAAACTTTTTACTTTTTTTAGCGAATTTCATCCAGTCAAATAGATAAGAGTACGAAAAAGAAGCCAGAAACTTCCCCTTTGGGGGGGGGGGTGTTTCTTCCCGTCTATATCATATTAACTCCACCACTAACGATGGATATATCTAGGGCTGTTCATAAAAACCAAAGAACCGAAAAACCGAACCGAACCGCACCGAACCGGCCACTTTTTTCAGTTTTCAAATGTCTCAGTTCGGTTCTCGGTTCATAAAAGCAAAACCGAATCCAATCAGTGCGGCTCACGATTTGACCCTTCGGTTAACCGAGATAAACCGAACCGGACCGTTTATAAATATTTAAATATACTAAATTTGCTGGGCTCAAAAGCAATTATTACCAAACGTCCAACACTTCTGTGATGAGACATAGGGGCTCCGACCACGTGTAAGCACAAGGTAGCAAACAAGCCAACTTATAAAGACTTTGGTCTAATGATTCTTCATTTTCCTTGATGTGGGACTAAATTCTTGACTTTGCAATGAAAGATGAGTAACCCATTTTCCTTCATGTAACCAATTCTTCCAACAAGTAATCAGTTCTAAGTTTCTAACTCCTATACCCATTACTACTTATCACCAAATTCAAAAGAATCCCATTATTTAACAAAACAAATTTTAACACAATCGTTGCAATCAATCCAAAAAAAACCCATAAGCTTTACTAGTTATCATAACAATTTTGAGAGATACGCGTACATATGCACATTGAAACAACTAATAAGGATCCTTAACATGGATTTCTTTCTCCAAATAGATCCCTACCTCTTGATTTTTAACTGACAAGTAGTGTTTCCTTGACGTAGAAACAACTTAAAATGTTTCAATTGCAAACATAAAAATCATACATATTCACTTTTTTCAAAGTGATATCATAGAAAGTCTATTTTTATTCAGTATGTTTAGTCCCATATCATCTATGAGAAAGCCAAGTTTCTTACAACAAAGTTATAGATAGTTTGGGCCAATATATTCCCTAGTAGTAAGCATGCGCCTGGGCGGCAGGGCCTGATCCAAAGTTGTTGGAATGGGCCTCTATTAAATGAGCCCGTGGTGAAGTGAAAATTGTTGTTAGGTTGGGCTATAAGTCAATAGATTCGGTTTTAAACCGAACCGAACCAATTTTACAGTTTGGTTATAATTTGGCTTTCTTCTGCTGCGGTTTGGTTATGGTTTGGGAAGTTAGGAACCGACCCTTATGATTCGGTCCATATATTTGGACTAAACCGACCCGAACCGAACCGTGGACAACCCTAGATATATCGGAATCTGAGAGAACACCGCTCGCAAGAGTGAGAATAGCTGAAGAAAGAGTCCTAGCATAAGCAAGACCAGCTCTTTCGGCTCCGAACCAAGTCGAGAACAAAGCTCAAAGAAGAACTGTTTCTTTTGCTGACAAAGTAAGAGGTGACCAACCTCAACATCTGGATGTCGATGACCTACCTATACTAGAAATTAAAGGCAACATGCCATCTATCAAGCTCCCCAAGAAATCAATAGAAAGGGGTCGAATTTACTGCAAGTACTGTTTGGTGGGTCGGTTAGATTTGCAGAAAATCAAGCTGGAAGAAGTATGCTCAATAGCGGCAGATAAATGGAATCCTCAAGGTGACTGGAAGATTATTCCTTTGAGAAAAGGCTTCTTTATAATTCGGCTTACCAGTGAAACTGATTGGAGGAAAATTTGGGGAGGGGGTCCATGGAGGTTTGGGGAACAAACTCTAAGGCTCTCAAAATTGACACCAGACTTTGATCCTAATGTTCATACCAAAACCAAAGCTCTTCTCTGGATTAAATTCCCTAAGTTAGGCCAACAATACTGGGATTACGAAATCCTGATGTCAATGGGTAAAACTATCGGTTACCCAATTGGAGTGGATAAACACGCACTAGAAAGAGACTTTGGTTTCTATGCCAGTGTTCTTGTTGATGTCGACATCTATAAATCTATCCCAAATCAGATATGGGTGGAAAAGGAGGAAGGAATTTCTTTTGTGCAAGATATTGAAGTAGTAAAAATGCCAAAGTACTGTGGACACTGCAAGTCAGTGGGTCATCTGGTAACAGAATGTAGGGTGCTCCAGAAGAACACAAGAATGGAAGAAACAACAAAGGAAGTTGTTATTCCAGAACCAACTCCTGAAGCAAGAAAACTTAACAAGAAGAGAAGGAAAAACAAGAATAAGTAAAATGCAGGAACAAGTGGTACTAAGGACTCAACTGGTGACTACATCTCTACTCCTCCAATAGCAACACAACCAACTGTTATTGATGTAAAGACTGTAAATACGCAGGAAAATGCTACAGTAAACAATGAGAATAATGTTGGGGAACAAGTCTTGCAAGAGGCTCAAGCAACTCACATGACTGGTGAGTCTACTCGAGGTACTGAACAGAATGAGGTCAAGGTTGAGACTGGGACTGGTATGGTTGTGAAAGTCGTGGAGCAAGTAATGCAAGAGTCCCAGGCAACTCACATGGCTGGTGAGTCTGTTAGAGGTACATATCAGAATGAGGTAGATGCTGAGACTGGGACTAGCTTGGCTATGACTCAGTCTCAAGAAAGAAATGAGACTCTCTTAGCTGGTGAAACTAGGGCGGTATCTCCTGGCATGATAACCCTAACATCTTTGGTTGTTGAGACACCCATCCCTTCTTCTGGAGACGGAAATAGGCTCAAATTATTAAATGAGTGTAATTCTCTACTAAGATCGGTCAACTGGGCTGATTTAGCAGATGATGAGACTGCTGAGGACGGTGAAGAACCATGGCAGACGATAGCAAAGAAAAAGTATAAGCTGGACTGGATGTTGCAGAAGCACTCTCCTCCATCTACAAGGGCAAGGAAAACAACTCCGCATAATCAAAGATGAATGTCCTAACACCAAGACCTTATTTTGTATCCAAAATCGAGAGTTTAGTTCAGTTGTACTTTAGATTTCTCTAGAGTACGCTCACTACTTTTGCTTTATGGTGGGAACCTATCCTGTAACTTGAAGACTTTGTCTCCTCGTGTAACCTTATATTTATATTAATATATTCACATTTTGCTTGCAAAAAAAAGACTAAAACTTCTCCCACACCTTCATCCTTTTACAAAGCGCACTTTGAATATATTAGTAGCTATGAAATCATTGCGCACCAAAAATAATAAAGATTTGAAATTAAAACAACGAACCCCATATTGAGGTGCACGTACCTCAAAGATGAGTGCCTATTAGTAGTGTTTTTTTATTTGCACTTGTGCTGTAATAAAGCAAAGAAGACCTACATGTTGATATCAACTTCAGTAAGTCAATAGGTATATATGAAGACGCTTTGAAGATTTATGTCAGACCAAACTTGAGCAGAGTGCTATCTAGAGCAATAACCGATGTTGGCATGCCTAATGAAATTCAAGCACATTCATTTTTAGTTCTTTGTTGCAGTATCACATGCTCAGTTTCCTTAATTTTCACTTGCACTGGTATTGTATCCATCGATCCCAATCTTACCTTTGGAAAAGTAACAATTCAAAAACAAAAACAAAGTTAGGGGTATTTATTCAATCATATATCTATTTAGTATTGTATTGTCTACTTTGTTTTGTAAGCGATTTATTTTCAAAGTGAACTTTATAAAGTGATTAGCTAGGTACTCTTAAAGTATATACATTTTCATTTTTGAAGCTGGGGAGGGGGGACTATGGTGGCATGATGAGTATGTGTCAGCAGAGTGTTCATACTAAATCCACACCAGTGGTGTAACATTTATTATTCTTATTTTTACTACGTAGAAAGAGGAAAGAAAAATTTGTAATGCATATCTGTGCAAAACACATTTTAACCTCTACTTTGGAAAGCTTCCTGGAACTCAAGAATCACATATGGATTTTTGTTGTACTAAGGAGTTCCATCTTATGATGGACTTTCTAGGTGGGGAACAATGAGATAGGAGTGATACACTACTCTTTTTGCTTGATGGTGTTTAACTTAACATCAACAATCACTAAGTGGACATTAAAATACAAAAAAGTTGAGTGATATACATCTCAAATTTAATTAAATTCTATTCTGCAGAATGAGCACCTAACTTATATAGTTCTCCTTTGTACACTAAGTTGCACAAAAAAAAAAGTACGTTTTATAAGCACCAATACAGGACTGAAAAATCAATAAGAACCTTTTGCACACAGAGTGGGTTGGGGGGAGAAACGACAATACATACCCAAAAATTTATTATTGCTGGCAGAGTTGCCCCTGTAGGGAATGAACAGAGAAACAATTAAACTCAGTACACCTACAAAGTAATTGCAAATCAGTATGTTCCTTTGCGTGTATCTGCCGGTTTCCTGTTTGATTCCAAAAAATTAAATAAAAATTATTACAATGAATAAAGTAGCATTGTGTAAAAGATGAATATATGACCTTTTACATTCGGTAGAGGAACATTGACAGCAGAAATTTGGTGAGAGAGTTATTGGAGAGGGAGCTTTGTTGGGGTTTTATACATTTGAGAGAAGCAATTAAGTAGCTACCGGTCAGATGCGTTATTTGGTCAGGCATCTCCTTTAACTCAATGGAGTAATTGCAATAAATGGTAGTGGAGCAACTTAAGGAAAACACTAATGGTTGTATTGATGGAGATGAAGAAAGGGGGAAGAGAAATAGGGCGTTGGGAGAAGAAGAAGTTGTAAAGTGTAAACAACAACTCCTTTTTTTGGAAAGTCTTTGTCAAATGAAATTTCTGGGCCAGAGAGGAGTTACAGTATTAGAGTTTTCTTTCTATTTTCAAATATAATTAAAATAATTAATTAAGAATAATTAGTGTTCGATCTAATTGAAACTTGAGGAACGGAAGGCGTTCTAATTGAAATAGGAGGGATGGAAACCCAATTAATTTGGCAATCCTGGGAAATTAAATGAGGCATTCAACCAACATCTGAAGAGATCTCCTGAACGTTATGAACACAATGTATTGATACGTATCAAGTAAGCTTACTTTATTTGGCATTTTTACATATTAATGTACATTAAAAGACTACTTAGAGATGTTTCAAAATGATTTAGACCATACAACTATTCCATCTAACTCAGATCCCTACGCGATCCCGACCACCCTTTATCTACCCATTTTGTTTTTTTATAATAGAAAATGAGGCATTCAACCAACATTTGAAGAGATCCCCTGAACGTTATGAACACAATGTATTGATACGTATCAAGTAAGCTTACTTTATTTTGCATTTTTACATATTAATGTACTTTAAAAGACTACTCAGAGATGTTTCAAAATGATTTATACCATACACCTATTCTCATCTAACTCAGATCCCTACACGATCCCGACCACCCTTTGTCTACCCATTTTGTTTCATTATAATAGATGGGCAAGTTTATGGAATAATGTGAAGCAAATTACCTTGCTACTTCCACTAATAATGCTGAGTTCGTGGTTTGCTTTGAGGCGACAATTTACGATGTATAGTGTGCATATTATCATAGAATTTGGAGTTTTTAATAACTTTATTTCCAAATTGTTAAGAACTTAAGTTGCACCTATTTCTCCAAGAATGACACACCATTATTGAGGTGCTAAACTGGTGAACTTGGAGATAACTTATGGAATGCAAAAACAATAACTGTCTATGGATTATATAATAACGCCAACTTATGAACTAGCATGTCTTTAACCATTTGGTTACAATCAAAGACAATTATGGATTATGTCGACAATACAAGTATTTGATACAACCAATGGTGTTATGGTTACACGTATACATTGATAATTTATGCTTCTTCTATTAGACACCTTAAAAGCTCAATTTTGTGTTTTTGCCAACTCTGTTTCATTAGTGAGAGTTTGTACATATTATGAATGAAACGAGTTATCACTGTTGGACATTTTAGGCAATTATACATTGACCTATACTTCTTACTTATGTGTTATGTTAAACAAGTTACTATTGATGTAGTACATGGAAGGAATGGTGTTGCACACATGCATAAATGACACACGACCGCTGTGACTCACATTAATAGATTGTTTGATAATGACATTATGATGTCCAAATTAATGAGAAATTTGGATTGGATACATTAACTACAATAAAAAAGGCTTTATATCACTGTTAAAAACAGCCACAAAAAGTCTTTTGTGACGGTTTTTTTTTTCCAAAACCGTGACGGAGTGAGAGTCATTTATTTTTTTCCCAAAACCGTCACAAATATTTGTTCCAGATTAGCATCTCTCTACCATAAAAACGGTAACAACTGCTCAAAAACCGTCACAACAAATCATATCATTTATGACGGTTTTAAATAAACGGTTATGCATTCATCCATTTTAACGGTCATAAAACCATTAAAAAACGGTAACAACTGCTCAAAAACCGTCACAACAAATCATATCATTTGTGACAGTTTTAAATAAACGGTTATGCATTCATCCTTTTTAACGGTCATAAAAAGTACAATTAGTCATGACGGTTTGGGTAAAACAGTGATATGTATATATATATATATATATATATATATATATATATATATATATTTTATTAAAAATAAAAATAAAAACGTGAATATATATAAAAAAACCCCCAAAATTGGGGACCTGTAATAAACTACACACCTGAATAAACTACATATCTGAATATGATCCATTAAATTTCAAATAACACATATATATTGCTAATTTCATTAAAACATTCCAATCTCATTGGATAACCAATATATATTTGTACTTAATCGTAAAACGTAATGAAATAAATAATACATTTCCAATCTAATTCATATAAATATAATCAGCCTCATCCAAATCCAAATGAAAAAATAACCTAATCTCGTCAAATTCTATCACCCACATATATGTCTTCAGCCTTATAGTCCATCTTCATCTTGAGGATAGTTCATAATACATTCTTGGATGAACATAACAAAATCCATTCGAACTTTATTTATTTCCTTGTCGGTGAAGGCCTTTTTATTGCTAAGATTTTTTATCTGGAATATAAGAAACAAGTTTAATATTTTGCAAAATAGAGAATAAAAAAAAGTTAAAAACACAGTTGCTAAAGATATCAAAAGCATAAATTAAGTTAAGATGTGAGGATTTTTATTTACTTTCAATGGCAAAGGAGAAGGATCGCTCATTATGTCTCGCATAAAGCGCATTACATGAATACCACATTGTTTACCATCTGGTTGCAGAGGGCCCTGCAAAAATATCAAATTGAATTAAGGGTGCAAAAATATCAAATTGAATTAAGGGTGCAAATTACTTATTAGTGGCAAAATTGTATTTTCATAACAAATTAGTTCTAAATAGAAAAAACACAATCGGAGGCAAGGGTTTCACAATAAGAATTGCAGGGCATGTATCGACCAGTTCTTTGCAAGTTCTTATCCTTCGATGAACCTGTTTAGATCTCTTGTAAAGCGTGTGGACAATCTTGTCAAGGTTGTAAGCCATGGAGCTCAAGGTAGTGGTGTGGCTAGCTAAAGCTGTACAGGCTCTGGATAAAGCTCTGATTGTGGGAGACGTTAGAGAAGCTTATAGTTATCTCTTTGAGGATCTTTGTGATGATGGTGGTAAGGAAGTCGGATTGCTAAAGTTAGTCCTTGCTTACGAGCATCCTTGAAGTGGATAGGTACGGTCGACTTGTCACTTTGGTGTGTTTACTTTTTTTCCTTTGTGAGTGGGCAACCTGTGATTTTAGAGACTGTCCGGACTACTCATCTTCACGGATGAAACTCACCGGCAGAAAAGACTATTCACAAGTATATCTGCAGTTCGCTTTTGAAAGCTCTTTGATGGAAGCTATGCTTGGTTTCGCGCCTTCAAGGAAAGCATACCTGCAGGAACGAAAAAAGTTCCCAAAGGTGATGACCAATAATGTTATGTGATCCTCTCTTGATTCAGGAGACGGGGAAGACTTTTGGTAGGGAATAGTTATCTTGTTTCGTGTGTCCCTTGTCTTTCTCTATACCAGAAGAAAGCGTCAGGTAAGCGATCCTCACATTTCCTGTTCTACAAGGAATAAACCAACCAGAGAAGTACCTAACCTAAGGATGGATCATGTTTACTCTTTCTGGTCTCCGAGTCATTCAAGAGTTCTACGAAGGGTTCTTGGCTAGGATGTTATCAATAACCTGCATGTAATTTACTAGCTCAATCTACAGGGATAGCAAGTTTGAAAGGGTCCTACGCAGCGATTTTGACGGGTGGTCTATGTAATGTAGATCGGATGGATTAGTTTCTTCTCGTTTTGAGAGGTGTATTCCACAGGCGTCAAAGTGCGTTGATCGGATATTGGTTTGACGCTTAGGCAGGAACTCTTGGCATCCTTACTTTTGGTAAGGAAGAACCCCTGCTGAATTGCAGATGTATTTGGTGTTAAAACACACAGCCGGGTTGTGAGGGTCCCTTTCCCTGGTAGGTCTGATTGGATGAATATCTCGTGCCGAGGTATGAAACTACTGGGGGATATCTCACTACTGTGGAAAAGGCTGCTATAGTTCGAGAACGCAGAGGTGATGAGCCGAGAAGCTCCACACAAGTAGTTGTTAAGGCAGTATCAGTGATACAACGAACCACTCATTCAATCTACTATGAGTTGCGGAGTTGACCTTGTTCAGTCAAGTACCTGAGGGCAGTCGTCTTAGCTTAGAAGATATGGCGTGCTCTCCGGCTTGGGTATGGAGAGCATATGTGGTAAAGGGGAAGCTATGAGTCCTTATTCTGTAAGGCCCTTGGTCTTCTAGTGTAATCTCTTCAGTCTCGGGCTAGTTGGTTGTCGGGTTTCCTTGCCTGAATGTGGTTCCTACTGCTGTCATGTTGGTTAACTGTGATGTCAGGGTACAATTTTTTCTGCGTACTACATAGGCACTTTCGTGTCCAGTTCTTCCAGTTGTAAGGAAGCCAGTGAGTGAGGGAGTTCTCTTTCGAGACTACAACTCTGGCTCAACTAAGCATGTGTTTTCCTTAAGGGAAGAATAAGTTGGGCATTGACTCCAAACATCTTTTTGGTGGGACAGCTGTTGGAGGCAAGGACAGACTCTACAAATGTTATCTCCTTCACTAAAAACAGGAGCAACACCTCGTGGCAAGCAAGGAAGCTTACAGATGCATTGGAACTTATGGGTCAAATGGAAATGTTTTCTATAAGACATGTTTATAGAGAATGTAATAAATTAGCTGATGCTTTAGCAAGTAATGTACCCGATGTAAGATACATAGAAGTTATCCCTAGCTCATTTTCTGAGGATATAAAGAAAATAGTCTATGATGATGCTATGGGGAAAGTGTATGTCAGGATGTAATACAATTTTTACAATTATTAATGAAAAGGGGTAGGGGACCTCTCAAACAACCTCGCTTGCTTATCAAAAAAAAATAGTAATTGTAATCGTTTACCTTGATGTGGTGCCAACATGGTTTTTGAGAACTTCTATTAACTTGGATCCCTTTTAAAGCTATCAACGCACTTCAAGTTAAAAAATTAAGAAATTAATGTCAATATAAGAAATAAAAAAAGTATATATATATAATAAAAAAAAAGTATACCAATAAATGCGTATGGAAATAGTTACATACGTGTTGATAATGATTTCCATGTCACCGGTGCATTTACCATGTAACGAATCCAACCAATAAACATCCATACTAGACAAGTCGATGACAATCACAATCCAATGGAAGCTAAAACCAAACAAGTTATTAACTAGCATTTAATATGTACTTGTAACGAAATATGAGTTCAACAAAACCAATATAATATATGTCCATACCATGGGTTGTAAGGAATGAAAACAATTTCATTCATGTTTGCTTCCCTCAATCTATCAAGAACAAGTTTAGTTTTTTCTTTTGAATCCGCAACACTAAAGACAGCCGGGTTGACAAACAAATATCCATCTCTAGAACAAATAAATTTCTCATACAAGCATCTGAAATGTGAAAACATAACTCATTTTATAAGTGCAGTAAACATTCAATAAAATAGTTAGTAACAATGTAAGTTTTATCACCTCATATATGCAACCATACAAGAAGACTCGACAGATTCAAGATTACAAACATCCTTCACATCATTTGTCTCTATGTATGAAAACTCTATGTTATCTCCGAATAATTCTTGTCCATATGGAAACTTAAGTCGACCACTTTGAATAATTGTACCAATCATGGCATAGATCGCTTCCTTTGTTGTGGCCAGCTAACTTAGTTTTATCACCTTTACTTTTACCGGTTGCCCTATTTTTTCCTGATTCAGAAACCGAAGAATAAAAGATAAGCATAAAAAATTATAATGTCATGTCTAGCAAGGGTGGCCACAACATGGCCTATGTGTACGTGGACTGGAAATGGTCTGTAGGTGGCCGGCAGTGGCTTGAAGTGTCCTGCAGTGGGCTATGTTATGGCCTGTAGTAGGTTGTGTTATGGCCTATGTGTACGTGGAGCGGAAGTGCCAGATGCACATCTACACAAATTGGAGGTGGAATGTTGAGTTGTGTAAGGATCATGAGGTGGATTAGAAGGAAGAAATGTATAAATAGAGGGAGCTAGACAGAGAAAGGGAGCGGTCCGATCCTAAAGGGGGATTCTTATAAATTTACAATCATCGATATTTTTACCTGGTTGGCTTTCACCACTAATTCCCTGGGCCAAGCAACGTGTGATCCAATAGCGTCTTCAACAAATTTCAACTTATCACCAACTGGTACAGGAAGAAGAGCTTGTTCTTTACCTTCCAAAATCTTCCCAACTGCTACATGTGAGTTGTATTGCCCTAAGGGAACATTGTGCAACTTAGTTTCCGGTCCAAGCTCCTCGTAGACTATACCCTTAGCAACAACATTGGATTTGAAATCCCAAACCAAACCTGCAACTCCGGCCCTAAGATGAATTGTAAAGTCATAATGGGTTAATTGCAAATACAACATAAAACAGGGATTCGAGCATTAGTATTCACCTTTCCAAGATCCAATGTATGATTTCGTACTGGTGCACGACTTGTTACTTCAGCATTTTCCTTTTTAGAATTTTTTGCTGGTATCGGAGAATTAGCCTTTTTGGTCTTCAACAAATTTTAGGTGAGAATATTTAGAACTAAAAAAAAACAACTAGACACACACACACAAAATATTTGAAAGTACTTCAAAATAAATTAAAACTTAATGAAATTACCTCAATGCCCTTCAATACTAAGTGCTTTGGCCAAGCAACTTGTGATCCAAGAGCATCTTTCAAAATTACCAGCTCATCGCGAAATGGTATAGGAAGAGCAACATGATCTTTACCTCCCAAAATTTTATCAACTGATACGCGTGTGTTGTTTGGCCCTAAGGGAACATTGTGCAACTTAGTCTCTGGTCCAAGCTCCACGTAAACCTTACCCTTAGCAACAATATTGGACTTGGAACCCACAGCCAAACTGCAACTCAGTTCCTAAAATGAATTGTAAAGTCAATGGGTTAATTGCAAATACAACATAAAACAGGGATTCGGGCATTAGTATTCACCTTTCCAAGATCCAATGTATGATTTCGTACTGGTGCATGACTTGTTACTTCAGCATTTTCCTTTTTAGAATTTTTTGCTGGTATCGGAGAATTAGTCTTTTTGGTCTTCAACTATATATTTTTAGGTGAGAATATTTAGAACTCAAAAAAAATATTTTAAAGTACTTCAAAATAAACTAAAACTTAATGAAATTACCTCAATTGAATCCACTACTAAGTGCTTTGGCCAAGCAACTTGTGATCCAAGAGCATCTTTCAAAATTACCAGTTCATCGCGAACTGGTATAGGAAGAGCAACATGATCTTTACCTTCCAAAATCTTATCAACTGATATGCGTGCATTGTTTGGCCCTAAGGGAACATTGTGCAACTTAGTCTCTGGTCCAAGCTCCATGTAAACCTTACCCTTAGCAACAATATTGGACTTGGAACCCACAACCAAACTGCAACTCAGGTCCTAATTGTATACATAGTTTTTAGTAATTAACAATATGGAAATAACGAAGTGGATTAGAAGACTGTGTGCTAATCACATTCAGAACCTATCTATTATATTAAGTAAAATGTGATACTGCAAGGATTGTGACAACGATACCTTTCCAAGAGGAAGCATAGGATTTGGAAGTGGGGAATGACTTGTTCCTTAGCATGTACCTTCATAAAATCAGGTTCTGAGTTTGTTTCCAACAGACGACTCTTCTCTTCCTTGTTCTTCGGCTATATATGTTAGAGAATATTTACAAAATAAAAACGAAATAGGAAACAAAAAACACCCAATTCTAAAGTAGTGTAAACAATATTTAAAAGCTTACTTTACGCTTGCTATGTGCACCACCTAAAGGGGGGATATGGTCTCTATTGTCACTTTTTTGGCTATTGAAGCAATTTTTTCCGGCAGGGAGAAGTGAGGCGATCATTAAATTTTGCTTCTAACTCCTTGTATTTATTCTTCAATTCTTTTCTTTTTTTCCGTTCTTCCTTTCCCTTTTCTTCTGCCTTTTTTCTTTTTTGTTCTTCCTTTTTTCTTTTTTCCTCTTCCTCGTGAGCTTTCGACTCCAATGCACGCACATGTTTCTTAGATCCACGCTTTATTAGGCGAAAGTATTGTGTGGGGGTGACTCCATCTCCTACGCCTCTAACACGACCACCGTGTTCCGGAGTACCCAATGCCAGAGTGGGTACGTCTTTAGTACCCTCAACCTCTAAAGTTCCTTCATTGACCTGCGTTTGATAATCATCCTACAAGATAATGAGATTGTGGATGTAGACTTATCAGTCACCCAAAACCACAGAAGCAAAAAACAGTGCAAGATTTGAATTAATAAGAGGGTTGGTCACAACCATAATCTACACCTTGTTTATTGTTTCCTTTGTATGATAAGCTAAGCAACATGATCCAATATAGAAAGTAAAACAAGAGAAGCAAATCATCACCTTGGTCAATGTGGCACCTTTATTGCCTCTATATTGTAACCTTATTATTACTATTAATATAACATTCACACTATAATAGGAAGTATACTAGACTGAAACGTACTATTCTCTCTGCAACTTCCTTGGTAGCATCATTTGCATAGTTACCATCTTTGTCTTGGAGGGAAAGTTGCCACCCATAAGACCTGTCCTTTCCAATAAATGATGCGCCCTCCTCTTGTCTCTGTTTTAAAGTATATAGCATATCAAATAATAACAAATTAGAGGAATGCTATATTACATAAATAATAAAAAATTAAAGGAATGCTATATTACAAATCAAATAACAAATTAGAGGAATGCTATATACATTTACTTACCTTTTTCTCCACGTGATTAGCAATACTCATCCTGCCTGTTCGGTGGTTAAACTTCTTTTGCTTTCGCCGCGTAGATTGCACTTCGCTAAGATTCTTACAAATTAAAAAATAAAAATAAAAATAAATATGTGTTATGTACTAGAGCTGTTTAAACCATTTCTTGAGATAATACTTTAGCTGGAAGTAGTTTTGAATGAGAAAAACATTCCTATATACCCTTAAAGTGATTAACTCAATAAGATAACTCGTACGTCTATAGGAACAATTACTGATATGGGATTGTAAAATGGCAGTGGGTTATACACTCAGAAAACCTCAATATCTAGCAGACATCCCAAAAAACCTCAAGGTAATAACGTAGTGAAATACATGAATGCGGTACAGATGCAAATAAAGAGAACAAGCATAACAGCCTAACGTGAATGCGGACGATAGCTTTCTTGTTCTCTCTCGTCCCCTAGTAGCTAGTTTTGAGTTCCCTTCCTCTAGTAGCTAGGCTGCTTCTAGTAGCTAGATTGTTGCAGTTTGGCAGTGCGGTGGGACGATGTGATACTCAATTATTCCCCTGTACTGGTACTCTTTCCCCGATCGAACAGGGGAGCAGGACTAGATAATGACAAATATGAAGATAGAGGGAAAGAGAACGGATCCCGCGCATATTAATAGCGAACACATAGCCAACTAGAGCAAAGTACCTAGCTGCTTTGTACTTTAGCTTCCATGCTTGCTTCTCATCTGATGGAAGAGTACCGTCAATAAGGTACTGCTTCAGGGGGTCCATCCAACTTCGGCTGCTTTGCTTAGGCTGTTTGGGGGCCATAGTCATCTCTGGAGGCCCGATCTTTGGGTAGCTCCTTATATTGGGGATACTACGAGCTTCATTAGTTCCCAACATGGAGACCACGTGAAGGCAAAGGCATCGGCGTGCCTATTGTCAAGTCGGGGAAGCTGGAATATCCCTGAACTATTGGAAGTGGGTAGAGAGGCCCTTGATCCGGTCAAGGTGGGTAGCCATTCGTTTGTCCTTATCTGCCCCAATTTTGTTAACAATGGTGGGAGTCACTAAAGACAGGTTAGACTTCGAGATGCCGAGCTCGAGCCATGTTAAGCCCGAAGACTTTGTAATTACTCGATCGTGTGTGTGCCTAGAAGTAAGGCCTAAGCTTCTTAGCTGAGAACACTAATGCGAGGGATCTCTTTTCGATCTAGGAGTACCTCGTCTCTGCGTCGGCGAGTTCGGTGACAAAGTACACCGGCTTCTATACTCGTATTCAACTTCGGATGAGAACTCGAAATGGGCGGTCGAGAAGCAGACAAGTAAAGACCAAGGACTCAAGCTTTGCCATATCAAAGAATAATATACAAGGTATCATTCAAGTACAATTGAAAACCACCATGTTGCAGTGCATGCAAGGTTTTTGGGCATACGGACCTAAACTGCCCAAAAAAACCAAGTCCAGCAATGACTAGGAATAGAGTTTGGCTTAAAAAATAAAACAAAGCTGAAACTACAATCATAGTGTCGGGAGGAGAGGCTGAGAGTGAAAAACCAAATCTAGAAACAGAATGCTTCTAATCCTTTTTGTCCAATCCAATTTTCTTTTTAAGGTGCCATTGATAGAACTTTTCTTCTTGCTATGCATATAAAGCATATATAACCTATGAGTTACATTTGCAGGCTAGCTCTTGGTTGATTGTGTCTAATGTTTCTTTTAGCTTGGTTCATGAAGTTCTAACCAGGTTAAATTGTTAGTGTCTAAGAGTCTATCTCTAGAGATGATCATAATTAACCTTGACCTGTATCAAATTTCATGCACTTATGAAACCCACTGCTAGTCGACCATTTCATTTTGGCCTCATATTTTCATGCACTAGTAGTAACCCCTATTCAAGTATTCAACTAAAACAATTCCAGCTGCAAACAAAACGAGAAAATATCGATTGGCGATGTTATTGGTCTCCATGCAAAAACAAAAAAAAGGTGGCAAATATCGTTGGGTATTTCATTTCAGATCCTCCACTTACACAAGTTTTAATACTCCCTATTTTAACTTTTTGAAAATCATTCGACCATTGAAGCTAGCTGCGTAAAAAAAGAGTTGAGTCATGTTGGCAACACTGAGGAAGAGACAACGACTTTTAGAACAAACACACGAAAGTTCTAAACAAATCAAACACAATAGCCATAAGGGACAACAATCTCAATCTACCAAAACATCAATGATGCTTTCCGGCCTACGGGTATACTTCCTAGTATAGTGTGAATACAAACTCCCACAGAATTCTAATCATCTAGACATAGATTTAGTTATTAGAAATTTAGACGAATATCATTTTGTCACATTCTCGCACACAATTTCAATCAAGCGACCCTTGAACTTCGGTAAGCATGATTAAACAATGGCAAACTTGGTGAATACAAAGGCGTGATGAGAGAAACTCGACAAAGGAATACAAAGGGCAGCAGCAGCAATGAAGACGAACCGAAACCAAACGACAAATCTAAAGTAGAAGCATAGAGAGATAAAGCGAGACTTTTACTGTTGTAGTATGAAGATAACATGTTTAAACACTTAGTTATGCCAACTGATAACTCGGAAGGGGAGACTACAATAGCTAAGGATGACATGCAACCAAGAATAGATGATGCAAGGGAATCCACCTAGAATCTTACAAGATAAATTCTCACAAGCTCTCTTGTATGATCAACCCTACTGGAATCTCAAAAAAAAAGGAAACCACAAATCAACAAAATCCACTCAAACTAAACTTGGCCTTCTACCACAAGTCCAACCTCCCCAGGCACAACCTCTTTGCTTGGAATCCACCAGTACATGGATACTAGCCTCTTTAGGACTTTCAAGAAACTAAGACAGGAAAACAATAGCTTGCATCCATGTACAAACAAAAGAAAAATAAAATTAAGAGAAATACGTACCAGAAATTCAGGTGTAAGTCTACTTTTTACAAAAGTATCCCAATCTTCTTGAGTGATTACTTTTCTATACAACTTTGGTATTTTCTTGAGTCGCTTCGGTTTATTCTTAAAAGGTAAGATGTAGCGTCTAGTAAGACGAGACTTGAATGCTTCCCACAACCTGCCCATCGCACTTGTATGAATAGATCTTTCGTTTGTGTCCAACTTAAATTTTTCCTATTTGTAAGTAGCATATTAGTTAATCATGTAAACAAAATGAAATTAGCTTATAAAGCATTAGATTAATGTACCTTCAAAGAGATCCACAAATTTTTCTTCAATGTTGGTGATACATCTTTCTAATTAGTTATTGTAATCCTTACTCTTGCCCTCACCAAGTAGCCTCCATAACTACCGATGTCAGTTCCGCCTTGACCAATTGGTTGCCCAGATTCATTATAAACAACTCCTTGATATTCACCCTTTTTCAATTTTTTTAATTTTACACATTTTGCCTCTCTTCTGACTTTCCTTTTTTTGCTTGAACCATTTGCTACTGCCTCGTCAACTTCCATATCTTTTGAGCCCGACCGCTTCTCTGAGTCTGAATGGTCTTCAAAGCCATCTTCCGAGTCTGAATGCCCTTGTGAACCATCTTTGAAGTTTGAATGTTCTTCTGAGCCATCTTCCGAGTCTGAATACTCTTGTGATTCCGAATGCTCTTCTGGATCCATGAGTATACCTGTAAAGACCATTTTTGTTTTTGCAAGTTTTGTCAAATATATATATATATATATATATAGTTTATATATATATATATATATATATATAAAGCTTCCATATATAAAGCTTCCACCAAGTAGAAGGTCTTTAATTGTTTAGAAATGTAAACATGCAAATGTAAACAACAGACTAGTCATCTCGGTTTAGTTGTAAGTTTAACACAAAAACTTGAAGCATTCTTAAAACGATAAAAACAACAAAAAAAAATAAGAAAAAGAAAAGAAAAGTCCCATAATGACTAGTAAGAAGTCTTATTTAACTTAAAGAAAAACTCATTCGGGCTCGACCCAAATCCCTTCACAATTTTCACGAGCATAAGGCAATGGCAATTCATTAGCTAAATCAAAGGAGTCAATAGTTGGTATGCTTTATGCGTAATGGAATCATCATCGAACCCAGCATCATCGTTCTTATTGTGATAGTCTCTTTCAGGAGTTGCAAGGACAACTGACCATCCCAAATTTAGTTAGTCAGTCACATAAAAAACTTGCTTGGCTTGGGACGCTAAAATAAAAGGGTTGGACTTGTGGCCAACTTTACCAAGTTGCACAGATGTGAAACCCAATTCATCAACCTTAATGCCTCTCTTGCTGTCAACCCAATCACACTTGAAAATAGGAATCTCGAAGGTCAAGTAATCCAACACCCATACTTCAGTAAGCACACCATAAAAGCACATATCCGAAACTACAGGATTCTTGTCCTTGGCACTAGAAATCTGCATTGTTGAGGCCACTACACTGACTCCACTATTTTGGTTGACTAGTTTAGCTTCTCGGTCCTTTGTGTGATAGCGAAAACCCTTAACTTCATATCCGGAATATTTTAGCACATCTAGACTAGGTCCCATGGCCAAAAACTGCAACGTGTCGGAGACTTTGTTATTTGGTATGTCTTGCTCTTCCTCAACCTAGTTCTCAAACAATGTTAAGAACAGTGTTTTAATTTTTTTTAAGTAACGATGGAGTGTTAACAAAACATACCTTTTGGCTAAGCCAATTAATAAAGGTGCGATTATGCTCAGCTTTTATCCATTTTACACCCTTGCAATGATTTTGAAGCCTTAGGTAGTCCATATGCTCCTTTTTATGTTAAGAATTAAAAGAATACAAGTATTAACTACCAGCTCCCTTATGGAAACGTTGGAGATAAATATCTAGTTAAATTGAACTATTGTGCGTTTATCTACTTACTTGATATAAGGCTGAACTTCTTTCATGTTTTCCAACACATAAAGATGTGCTTGTTGCCAGGACTTCTCATCAACTTCAACAACATGCGAACCCCCAATCGGTCTTGCGCAAATTGTATCTCCATCTTCCAAATCATTGTCTGTCATGTTTCTTGTGGAAGGAACTCCAATTGCATCTACTTCACTCAAGAATTCAGCACAAAACTCAACAGCTTCTTCTGCAATATAATTCTCCGCCATACATCCTTCTGGACGGTTTCGATTCCTAACATATCCCTTTAACACCATCATGTACCTAGAAAGTTTTTTAAAGCTTTAAAACTTTGATACGTGCATTGTGAGACATTTAATAAATAAATTAAAAAAATCATTCACTTACCTCTCAAAGGGATACATCCATCGGAAGAAAACTGGACCACATAGCTTGACCTCCCTTACAAGATGAACTGTCAAATGCACCATGATGTCGAAAAATGATGGTGGGAAAAACTTTTCTAACAAACACAAAGTTTCCACCAAATCTTTCTGAATATTATCCAATTTCAACACATCCACTATTTTTGTGCAAAGAGCATTAAAGAAAAAGCATAACCGAATAATGGTATACCTCACATGCTTTGGCAACACCGATCGTATCGCCACAGGAAGAAGTTGTTGCATTAGTCGGTGGCAATCATGAGATTTAAGACCATATAATTTCAAATCTTTCATTGAAACACAAGATTTGAAATTAGAACAATATCCATCTGGGACCTTCAGTTCAAACAGTGTGTTACAAACTTCCTCTTTCTCTTCTCTAGATAATGTATAACATCTTTGGCGGTAGGTAGAATCTTGTCCCTCTCTTCTCACGGTGCTAGTTCTTCCCTTAAGTGCATCTCTACAAGGTCAAGTCGGCTTTGAAGTGAATCCTTTGTTTTCAATGGAATGTTAAGCAAAGTCCCAATGATGCTATCACACACATTTTTCTCAATATGCATGACATCCAAGTTATGTTTCAAAAGCAAATGTCTCCAGTAAGGCAACTCAAAAAATATAGATCTCTTTTTCCAGCGACCTTCCTCATGATTTTTGTGTACACCGTCATTTTTCCTCCGTTTTGGTGTTTCTGTATCCTTAGAACTTATTTGCTCCTTTCCCCTTTTTCTTTTCTTTGAATCTTTGGACCTAATTCGTGCCTTCTCCTTCTTTGATTTTTTTAACTTTCTAGCACTTTCTGGTGGCTTTCCCCATAAATTTTTGAAATGCTCAACTTTTGAGAAGATTTGCACCCTGTTCAATGATTCTGGACTTGATCGCAGCTCTTGCTTACCATTAAATGATATTTTCTCCTTCCGGTACCGATGGTTTTCTGGAAACCATCTCCTGTGCGCTTGGTATACATTCTTCTTGCCGTGTTTCAATCTAATAGAATCTGTATTTTCGCCGCATACTGGACAAGCAAGATACCCCTTGACAGTACAACCAACTAAGTTTCCAAAGGTGGGAAAATCACTGATTGTCCACAATAGCACAGCCCTAAGTATAAAGGATTCTTGCTTATAGGCATCATATGCCTCAACACCGGGCTGCCATAACAACTGAAGATCTTCAATCAAAGGTGCAAGATAAACATCAATGTTGTTACCAGGTTGGTGCGGACCTGATATCAACAATGTTAACATTAAGAACTTTCTCTTCATGCACAGCCATGGTGGTAGGTTGTAAGTCGTCAATATAACAGGCCAACAACTATGCCTGCTGCTAAGAGAATTGTGTGGATTGAAGCCATCGGTTGAAAGTGCAAACCGAAGACTTCTCGAATCAGCTACAAACTCTGGCCAAGATTGATCGACGTGTCTCCATGCTTGGGAATCAGCTGGGTGACTCATTTGACCATCAACTACCTCTCTTTCATTCGCATGCCATACCAAATTATTCGCCGTTTCAACAGATTGAAACATTTTTTTAAGTCTAGGGATTATTGGGAAATACCATAGTACTTTTGCTGGAACACTATAATTTTGGTCAGGATTATTCTTTTTCACCTTATACCTTGATGCTCCACATATAGAACAAGTAGTTTTATCCTTGTTTATTAAACCTCTATAGAGAATACAATCATTGGGACATGCGTGAATCTTCTCATGCTTTATTCCAAAAACAGACAAAGTTTCCTTCGCCTCTCTCATGGTCAAAGGCAGCTCATTGCAATCTGGGAGCATATCCTTAAATAGAGCCAACACCATAGAGAAGCTTTTATCAGACCACCCACTCATTGCCTTCACATTGACAAGCTTAACCAGAGATGATAACTTGGTGTATTTTTAACACCCGTCATACAAAGGTAAATCAGCTTCTTCAATCAGTTCACAAAGTTTTTCAGGGTTCCCCATGAAAGTCTCCTGAGTGGCCTCAAACATTTTTGCGATGTTTGCGGCCTCATCTAGTCCACCCTCATCAAAACCTTCCTCTGACTCCCTACTCGATGATGACTCCTTTGGAGCATCTTCCCCATGCCACACCCATGTGTAATACGTCTGTTCAATCCTTTTCGTTCTCAGATGACGTCCCACCTCCACAATATCAAATTCGTACATATTCCCACATTCAATGCATGGACAGGGTATACAATTCTTACGTTTTGCATTATCAAAAGCAAATGTAAGAAACTGTTTAACGCCTTCTACATATTCAATAGAAAATATATCTCTCGACATCCATGACTTGTCCATCTCAAGCTACTAAAACAAAATACGATAAGTCCTTATCATCGACAAACAAGCAAATACGAAAATAGAGTTAACTAAAAAAGATAGTCTAGTTTAAAATGAAAAAACAAAAAATCATGTTAGATAACCATTTGTGAAACCCTATATAGCCCCTAAAGTAAACCTTCTTTTCATAAACAAAAAAAAACACTAACGACCACCTCAAATCAGGAATAAATCACAAATTGTAAAAAAAAAAATCAAATCAAATGAAAACCCATACCTGGATATTGTTGTTTGATACACGTAGAAATCCTAATCACAATCAATTGAAATTCCCTGTTCAAAAAAAAAATATTGGTATAGAACTCAAAACCCAAAACTTTTTATGCAACAAGTTCAAAATCAAAAGAGATAAAGAACTAACCTTTGTCCGTCTTCAATTACCGCACTTGAATTTTGAGAGGTAATAAATTTTAGATCGATAATGAGTGAAGAGAGAGTCGTGAGGTATTGATTTAGGTTGAGAGAGTCGTGAGGAATTGATTTAGGTTGAGAGAGTGAAGATAGAGTCGCGAAGTGTTTTTTGTTTTATTGGTTCTGTACATATGAGAGTTTGAATTGAAGAAAGCTCGCGAAAGTGTTTTTTTTTTTGTGTCTGTATACTCAGAGAATTTGAAGAGTTTGAACGAAGCGGGAGTTGAGTGAATGTGGGTGTATCGTGCTTTTTGTTTTTAGTGGAGCTGTGGGCATGGACTAAAACCTACCTAGGTCATATAATGGTCAAACGGTCACTTACAAGTCGGATAATACGTAACTATTTTAGTGAAATAGTCACAAATAGTTCTCCACACATATACACCTTCTTTAGAAAAAAAAAACCATTTGTGACCGTTTCGAAAACGCACGTCACTAAAAACTTTTTAAAACAGTCACAAAAACCCTTTTCTGCCATTTGTGACCGTTTCGAACAGAACAGTCACAAATACCATTTTAAAATAGTCACAAAAAGCCTTTTTTCTACTAGTTTCTAAAAACTGCGTACGCATGTCAGTTATTTTAAGTTAAACCCGTGATGAGTCATTTTACAAAACTATTATAAAGTATATAATTTCGATAACACTTGTCATGTGGGCCAAGTGGGAGACTGTTGGATTTTATTGAATCCCTAAAGATGTCCTACATGATGGACACATGTCATGTATAATTGATGGTTTACAAAACATGGGCTTATATGATGAAGTATCCAAATCCATATGAATATTTTGGCAATTAGAAGTCGAATTGTTTCCAATTATAGTCTAATTTTTATAGGAAATTAGAATCATTGTCCAATTAAGGAAACTATCCTCTCCTCCTTTTCTCTATATATATACATGTCTCATAGTTGTGTATTATGTCATGTCAAGAAAACACATTAGAGTTATAGAAAAGTCTTAGGGTGAGAAACAAGTTATCCTTCACCGTTATACACGTTTCATTCATTAAAAATATGGATTAAGGTATGTTTGTTTACGTTTAATTATTGATTTATGATTTTTATGATGTTGGTGAGTTCATACGATTCAAAATCTTTGACTTAAGTTTAAGAATTGGTTTACATTGCATATTAAGGTCATCTCTTTATTTTTCTAAAGATCCATGATATTATTTATAGTTGATTGAGATTAGTTGATATATTTTTCCTATCACAGCACAAATCGCTTATTAGTGAAGAACTTTCTGTATACGTACTAACGCTTTATGCAATTACTAGCATTAGTGCACATGCCCTGCACGTGGATGTTAAAAAAGACTTTCTAAAGGAAATGTGATAACAAATGCATTGGATTCCCTGATAGCAGTAATTATTACATACATGTGTCCCACTAATGCATTTAATATGGAAATTGTAAAAAGGGGTCTTATGAAAGAAGTAGTTATTTCAATAACAAAACATATTGACTACAAAATATAATAACATGGTTAAATGTTTTTATTGAATTTAAAACATTTATACGTTAAACAATTAACATATATTTGTTTAAGGCAAGACCCCTAAAGTCGCTTTCCATAGTAGTAGTAAAACACAAATAATTACTGTTAACATTAAAACTTTGACTGCATCTCCAAGCTCGCTTTCATCAATATCAAATGTGTTGCTCATGGTTGTAACTGTTGTTGAAGATAAAAAATTTACCAACAGTTAAATAAATTAATCATATGTTAGTCTGATGACAATACGAACAATTATGAAGTATAACAAATAAAAGAATCAGCAAATAACATTATATAATAAGCAGTTTGAATTGTAAGAAAATGAATTACATTAAGTGGTTGGAACAAATTCAACATATTTTCCATTGGCACGTAAATTTGAGTCCTGCGAGTGATAATAACTTGGTTGATATATTGAAGGTTTTGGTTTTTTTTTAAAAAAAACTTTAAAATTGTTTTTTTAATCAAAGATTGACTATTTTTTTTTCTTGACCAGTACAAATATGTATAACTTTGTCATGATATATATTAAAAGAAGTTGTACATATTTCAACTATATATAGTTATCTTTTAAAAAAAACGAAATAGTATTGGAAAGAATGTATAGAAAATCAAATTTATTTAAATATATATTAAAAAATAATATATGTTGTGTTGTTAAAATGGCTCAACATGGCAAAGATATACCACAGATATCTATATTGGTTACATCGTGTTTCAATATATTAATTACGATGATTTCAGAATGTCATAAAAGATATTACATTAAAATTTTGGAACAAATAAATTAGCCCCGATTTGTTGTTGTTATAATAATTAGTATTATTATGGTTATTATGAAAATTATTATTTTCTAAATTACAATGTCTGTTTTTTTTTTTTTTTTTTTTTTTTTTTTTTTTTTTTTTGTAGCTTTATCCTTTAAATCAGGTCACTATTAAGTCAAAAAAAAAATCAAAGGTCATGATGACCTGAAATGAAAAATCTGTGAAGAAGACAACAGAATAGAAGGATAATACATTTAAGGAAAAAAATGATTAAAATAAGAGTAAAAGTTTTAAGAGAAAAATTACCTTAGGGGGGTTGGTGGTTGGAATCTAGGAGATGCGAGAGAAATGAATATTGTTGTTGAGTCGCTTTCTTAAGAAATCAGAAAAGAAAGAGATAAGGTTAATATGTAAAAGTTAGTCCGTCAGTTGGAGACAAAGGGACCCGCTCTTTTTTGTCTAAGTGCGTGCGGACTGTTTAATATATCGTGCGAAAACTTAATCTAAAAATTTTGAAGGAAACGCTTTAGATTAAATCTACTTACGTAAAGCTGATGGGATGTTGGATGTTAAGGGTGATCGACCTAATGTATGTTATATGTCCACATAGTATAATAATATAATTGGACGGTTTAGATTCAACTATATTTCATCAGACGTGTCAAATAGCTACATATTCATCCAAGGAGCAGAAATAAAGAACTTTTCATTTCTTTTAAATGCATTATAAAAGGGTAACCACAACTTTTCTTAGCAGTTATTTCTTTATATATTTTTTTTTGTGTGGCAGACGCTTTCTCTTAGGTTGATAAGTTTAACAGAAATGGGTTGAGCTTCTATTCAAATATTTGTAGCATCGAAGGTATTTTAGACAACTTCATTTAAAACTTCATTTTTATAACTCTTTTGTTATTAAATTAGGCACAAATCTTAATTGACCTAACAACTGAATGGAGTCAATCATTAAAGACGACATCATGATATGGATTAAATTCTGATCTTTGTTTTTTTTGTTATTTTTTATCTAGATTTGCCAACTGTGTGAGCAAGAAGGCCACACAGCTCAAATTTGCCCTTACCTTAATCGAAGATGTAGGGAGGAAAACTGCAGAGGTGTTATGTATTTGGTTAAATGTTGGGATCGGTTAGGAAAAGTTGTTGAAATGTGGCTTAAATGTGATTGGATTGGATGTTTTAGTAAAGAGATGCAATTTACTGCTTGTAACCAACCAATGTTGCCAAATGAAAAGAGTATCACCCATGTTGTCAGTTGTGATGTTTGTGGTAATGAGTGTTGTTGTCATATTGATTATCCTATGTGAGGTTTTTTCATGTAAGATGTAATGTCGATTGCTATATGTATTTTTTGAAGGACTATGTAAGTGTTAAATAAAAGTTTTTATTTGGTTCTGACATATTTATATATATTACAGACAATATTCAAAAACATAAATGAACACTATGAAAATGTGGCATAACTTCAATATTACACATACAATAAGAATCTTAGAGAAAACAACTGGGAACTTTTACTCTGAGGTATGATTAGATTATGAAGGGCCATGCGGACGATTATAACGGGGAGGATGTGGAAGAAAAGTTGTAACAATAGTGTGAAGTTGTTCTATATGTTGGAGAATTTGTTGCTGAAGGGCTCCTTGGTGCTCGAAAATTTGTCTTTGGCTCTCCAAAATTTGTGAGTGGTTCTCTAAGAATTGCGAGTAGTTCTCCAAAAAGTGTTCTTGTTCTTCATCAAACACTATGATACGTTGTTGTAAATCTATTAACTGTTCATGCATAAATCATTGCCGTGCATACATTGCTTTGATACACTCGAGAAGAATATGGATCCCATCCATGGGATCAACTGTGTTCTGCAGGACATCTTCAGCGAAGTAATCTATTTGGACCGGGATAGGGCTTATCTGCCTGTTTGGAGCCATTGAGAACTAAGGTTTGCTATGAAGACTAATGAGACTGGATGAGGAATATAATTATTGTATGTAGAAAAATAAAAGGGTGCGTTTTTTATAGTGGCAAAGAAATATTAAAATATGAAAACATAATTAAAATGGTGGGGGCTCTGTAATTTTTTTTAATTGATATTTAGAAGCATAGGTGGGTCTAAAGGAAAATTTGGTTTGTCAAGTAGATAAAGGAGGTTACTTCCATAATCTAGTTTTAAACCATTGATATCGTGTAATGACGCTAATTTATTCAATAGCTGTAAGTTATCTCAATCAAGCAATTTGCAAATTCTTTATTATTTCATTCTAATGTACAATTTTTGTATGTACCAGATCGAGGGAATAACATATACATTTCTGCATAGAAAAAAAAAATTTATAGAAAACTTTAAAAACCTCAGACAATGAGCTCAACTATTTTTCTTAAATTACAAAACAAATCTACAAATGGCCAGAACAGTTTGACCACTATCGATTTGAGTGATTGGCTGTCAATGGCATAAATTCGAATAGTAGATAGAACTTACTCTTCAAACTATACATTAAGGTAATGATAATCTATGCTGTGGAAGACATCAACGACCATCACAGTAGTAACGACAGAAAGGAAATCTCACTAAGCATTTGTCATCGGCAACGTAGGAATTAAATTTAAAAATTGTTAAAAAAACAAAAAAAAAAACCCCCCAAAATAAAAGTGAAGTTGTTAACTGTGATTGAATAAGCAAGAAAATGGATTTAAAAAATTATAACAATAAAACATAGAAAAAAGGAATTAAATCATGATAAGTTTGACAATACTAAGAAAACAATTAAGTATTAAGTGCTTACATCAAGGTAATTAAAATTAATACGGCTGTTAAAATCCAATCATATATGATTATCCAATAACTTAATCGTAAATGTTTTCTTAATTGGTAAACTTAAGAAAATAGAAACTTGTGGAGTCAACGGTTATGGTGGGGATTTTTCTCTGGTGTGAAATTAGATATTAAATAACTTTCAGTTGGAGTTGCAATATTTAATATGAAAAAGTTTACAAAAAAAATATAAAACAAATTGGAAAAATCAAACAGTTTTTTTTTTTTTTTTTTTTTTTTTGAGTAGAAGAGATCAACATAGTAGGTTTAATATCGATCTGCAACTGCAATAAGAGGTGTAGGGTTAGTCGTTGGTTATGCTTCACCTTTTGCTTTTGTTATTATATATTCACACTTTAAAAACATTTATCTCAACTGCATTCTTCAAACAAAACTGCCATTGCAACAGCATCACTTTTCTTTGTTTTCCAACCTAATCTGTTAGCAAACTCTGTCATCTGCTTTTGCTGAGCTTCTGTAAATTTGCTTCTAAATCTCTTACTCTTGACACTCTTAGAACCACCACTGATACAAATTTCTTTTCCCATATTGATATATGCTCTTTACTACTACTTAGAGTTTTGATCTCTAAGAATTGATGCAAAAGCACTCAAGGTTCCTTACTCACGATCTTCGTTTCGTAGAGTTGGAATAAAGATTCGAACTAAACTAAAGCTTAAAACAACTACAAATTGGAATTTACAATTAAGGGAAACTAAGGAGTAAGGTCATAATATAAATGCTAGATTTTTCCTTCCTACATAAACATTAAGAAAACATTAACGTTGAAAACATTCACTTAATACCGAAATAGAGATTTGAAAGAGAAGGTGGAGAGTTAATCCTCCTCATGTGAAACTATCATTAGTGTTGATTTGAAAAAGGTTTTGATTCTTCCTAGACTCATAGACAAGTCCCTAACGGAAAAATAGATTTGATCCCTAGCATGCATGGCTCACTAAAGAGTTCATACATGCTAGCAAGTGAAACCAAACAATGACTTATCTCTAAGCTCATTGCTTGATTCCTAACTAAACTCTACACCAACTACCATTTTGGGATAGGATGTAGAGTTAGTTGTTCTTCCTAAACCTACCAAACCAACAACAATTGGTTTACCCTCACATGAGTTGGATTAACTCCCCAAAAGGGAAGTTAGCTCATGATCCTTGGGACAAGGATTTATAAACTAAGAAAAATACAAAAGAGGGAGAGGGAGAGAGAGAGAGGAGAAAGATGAACAATCAAACTCACTTCTATTTATTTTCTAGAAGAAACAAGTGTTCCTCCATTAAAACTATTACAAGCTTTTTAATAAAAACTAAAACTAACTTTTCATTTCTTTCACTAAGGAACTAAAATAATGTCATGTGAGGAAAATAAGTCAAGGGAGTAAATGGAGTGTCCCCCACCCTTGTCTAATTTCTTCTCCATTTGAGAGAAATCTCATTTCCTCCCACGTGAATTATCAAACCACATTAATGAATTTTTATCCACCACATTAAAACAAAGTGACACCTTGCCTTTTTTTTCACTATTAACACCTAATCTAATTTATTACATGCAAGGTGTCAACTTTGCACCAATAATTTGTTATCTTTGTCTTGACATGCTCCATGATTGATGACTCATCAATCTTGTGCCCCCATAGTGGGTCCATGTGCGATCGATGGCGGTCCGGTATTTTGGGGCGGTGTTACAATTTCCGCCTATCGCGTAGAGTTCATCATACGATTGTGCGAGCATCTCTCATGTCGCATTCGAGTCTGGTTCGAGAGGTAGGAGCTTTGGAAGTTTGATGCTTACGTGTGGATTTGGGAGAATTAGATATATCTGGTTCCTCATGCTTTATTTCAGGTTTAACCAATATTTCCATGTTTACTGCAAATACCTGCAAAAGTATGAAAACATATTTATTTCATGATTATTAAACACATAATTAACCAAATTTATATGTCTCAATGGGGTTTCATAATACACTTTTGGGTGCTTATCACATTACCCCCAAACAGCACTTTGCTTGTCCTCAAGCAAAGAAGAGACACTAAAATAGATAAGTGGCCAAAAATGTGTAGTCCTAAACTAATTCTCGTTTCACAGAGTGCGGTTGCATTGACCATATGCAACAAGGCCTTAAACCACTAGGAATTCCCTAGTGGGCCGAGTTATAACCTCGTGAGAGTTTTCGAAAAAAGATACTCACAAACTTCATTTATACTACAACTACTCGGTGTGTAAACTTCATTTCCTAAATTAATCTCGGATATCCATACATCTCCTTAGCGAGGGAGCGAGAATTGATTTCTTTGAAACTCAAGTTAATATGTATTCAATAATTAAAACATCTACATATGATTATTCATGCAGTGAACTTTTCATTGAAATATACTAGCGGGGTTGTTTACGGATCCCTTGGAGGCGATACCTAAATGGGTTCTCCGCGGTATGTGTCGAAACACAATTCCACTCAAAAAATTTTACCACTTTCGAGGTTTTGTTAACTCCGATTAATGCGGTGGGCACACATTTCCTTATCATCAATGGCGGTCGGAGAGAGGAGATGTCGATCAATCATGTCTACTACTTATTATCACACCCCCTACTCCTAATTGAGCTAGAGGTCTTTATTAGGTATTGTGGGGCTTAGGTGATAGTGTACAAGAAAATGGAAATGGATAATCAAAATTTATGAGTATGAGAGAATAGGTTCTTCATATATTTACACTAGAAATCCTTGTTTCCTTTCCTTCTTCTAAGCGAGTTTTTCCAACCTTGTTCTTAAGCCTCACGGATACTAAGGATTTTATATATATATATATATATATATATATATATATATATATATATATATATATATATATATATATATATATATGGCTTAAAAACATGATTCTATTTTCCTTTCCTGAAGCAAGTAACTGACTTTTATTTGGGACAAGTCTTTCTCTTTATTCTTTCCATATTTCATCCTATTTCTCATACTCATCACTTAGGTAGGTTCTTTTATTTGGTTTAATAAATGGGTAAGGAATTTTGGTGGTGGTTTGATGAAGCGGTGGAGTGACTAGCGGTAAAATTTTGTAGTGTAAGAATTTTTAGCTATGTCGATCAAAGAAGGCCTAAATTCTAAGCCTAGGGTTGGTGGTGATCAAGTAAGTAGATCGTAATTTCCTCTGTCGGAAAAACTACTCTACGTGTCATCACACACAAATCACTCATATCAAGGCTTTTGGTTAGATTCTCACGGGATTTATAGTTTAAGTAACTAACCGTTGGTTCGAAACTTCTTGCTATGTACAATCAATGATACTTTCGGTACATGAATATTCATGAAAAGATGTATAAACTATTGCATCATTATTATCTAAAGTTTCTTAAAACAAATCCTAATTAGGATACTAATGTGAGATTTCTAGACAATTTTCATCATTGAAAAGGAAACAAGACTTTGTCACTAAGTACAATTATTAATATGAAAATAAAAACTATATATAGGCTACAAGATGCCTAATTTTTTGCTCTGAGGGTTTAAAGCACCCCCAAGCGAGAATGATGCTTAGTCCTCGAAGGATCAATAATTAAAAGAGAAAGTACACGAGAACCGTGAGCAAAATTAGGGGCTAGATTCTTTGGAGCAGAGAGGTTGGAGATCATAATATATTATTCGGAAAGAACAAGAAAATGTTCAATAGCACACTAAACATAGCACCACGATACATAGCACCACGAAATAATGAACCATAGCATACTGAAACATGAAAAACAATAGCACACCAAGCGAAGGTTTAGCTAGATATATGTACAATGGCAAACTCAAGTTTACCATCCGGCCGGGGCGTGAAGGTCGGCGTCCTCTTTAAGGAAATGCATTTCCTTAGCATCAGCGCCAATAGATAATAGTCACGCCAAATTTTGCCCATTCTTTGTCTCGGATTCCCTCAAATTGGTCTTCATCTTTTCGTCCTTTGGGTAACATCGAACATGCCTCGGTATCGGCGGGGATGCTTCCATTAATGAAAACCTCAATGGCGAATGATTACGTTTCTTTGGGCACATGGAATCTACCTTGACCAGTCATGAAAAGTGGCTGCAAAGCGTGGGAAATGTGTCTTCATGATCCGTGGCGGTGGTGGTAAAAGTATATCTTGATCTGAAAAGTCGCGAGCTCGTTTGTTTGGAGATAACACAACCTAAAATGTTAAATAATGCATGACCGAGCTAGTGCTTTGAATACAAGCATAAGCGACCTCATTGGCGGTAGAAAAATGCCAATCTCCCATAATGTTTAGGAGTACAAATAACATTTGCGGTCCCATGTTCATTGTCATGCTTGCTAATGGAATGGTGATGTTGCGCCATGGCACATGGCCATCTCCTTCTCGTTTGATCTCAAGACCATCACCATAAGAGTCGTGGCGCTTGCCCTTTGAAAGGAGCGGTAAAATTATGATAGATGTCTTTGCCAAGATCGTGGGTTAGGTGGTATGGAAGGTCAAAGATAGGGCAAGTTGTTGTTGAGAAAAGATATGAGGTGTGTCACCAACTTCGGATTGTGAACCCGTCTAAGTAGAAACCATGCGCATGGTTGAATCTTTGGTGTGTCATCCATATTAGCATAAAAGTATGCAGCCAAACTTCGGAGAATAAGTTTGGTCGGGGTTGAAGAATTAGGGAAGACCACCCGATGTTTGTGATGTAATCATGGAAGAGATGGCCATAGGCATTGGAATCCATCATAGACTGAAAGGATTGCTTTCGGGGAATGAGTTTGGGAGGTACCATGGATGATGAAGATGCAATGTTTGATGAAGATGCCATGGTGGATGAAGTAAAGAAATGGGTAGCGATCTGAGCAAAGCTGGATGGAAAAATGAGTATGTAAGAAAATAGACCCTCTGTAGCACATGTTAAAATTATATTAGTCCACAATGGAAATGATGACAATCCTATTAAGCATTGCATACAAAGAAGACAAAAGATAAGACAAAATACATAGTAAAGGCGAAAAAGCGTAATAACATAGATGATTATATACTTATTGACTTAGTAATATCATGGATTCTTATATTGCTCTTGGAGATGCATATTTTGCACCAAAGCTGTTTAGGTCTTCTATTTGTTGGCGGAGCTGCATCTGAATGTCCCCTTTGGAGAGAGTCTGAGTTTGATTTTCCATTAGGAGGCGTGATTTTGCAAAAATTGAGAATGATTTTCCAAGATCTCCTCTGTTCAACATCATGCGTTGCTTGGCGATCTTGGAAATCTGAAGAGTTGTGATGATGATATTACGGCGGCGTGTAGTTCCCTCAAACCACGATGAAGAAGTTTAATGCCTTCCATGGGATTAATAATATTGACATGGCATTTTCATCAAATAAATGGTGAATTTGAGCTTGGGGTGTTACGCTCATCTATCGAGTATCGAGGGGTCCAAAACCAGCGGAGTAGTCTGTTTGAAGTACCTTTATATATGCTCTTTGAAGGGGTGTCTCGGAGAAATTATTGGATAACAATAGCATCATAATCTAGCGTAACCAAAGTGGGTAGAGCTGGCGACCTTCTTGTTTTCTTGGTGATTACGTTCGAGGTGTTGGATCGGACAAAAGTCATCTCTTTGAGTTTGCAAAATCCAAAGTAGGTGAAGTTGAGGCTTTGTGACTTCAGATTGGTGTGATGTACCTACCACATTATGTCCCGACCCGATTGGAGCCACAACACGTTGATTCTATTTCAAAGAAGCGTTGAAGAACCATGTGATGTGTATTTTCGGCGTCGCCATGAGATCTGGTAGCTTCGTGAGTAAAGTTTTTTTTTGCGGAATCGAATGATGACTCTTGAACAAAGGGACTCTGGGTTTTATTGGGATTTGAAGTATGTGGGAGATCATTTCCTTATTCAATTCAATCGTTGTCCATAGGCATTGAAGTAGAATTTTCCATCTTCATATCCGCTAAATTGGTAGAACATCAAAACCAATTCTCGGGAATAACTAGCTCGTTGAATGATATAGAAGAGGCGTCCATCCGTGACGTATGATTTCGGTGTCAAAATAAGGAGAAAACCGGCCCTCTTCGAAAGTTTTTAGGTAGTCTTTCTCTGCCGTTATTTTTCTTGGTTGAGCCATTCTTGAGGGAAGGATAGTGTGAAAATTGTATGAATAAGAATGGCTTAAAAAGAAGAGATTTATAGGCAATCTATGAGGCTATACCAATCACGGAGTCAAGTGTATTTAATGACCCATGTGATTATGAACAACATCATAGGGGATCCACGGTAAGTCTTTGTCATGTCGGATATCCAAATACAATTAATGAGATGGTTTAATGTTTAGAAAATCACGGAGGAAAGTTTCCGCAGGGGTAGTTAAACTTACGCGTAATTTTCAGAAATGATGATCATAACTTCGGTAATAGAATATGGATAGAATAATCGAAGTGCATGTGTGACAAGTGTTATGTGTACCTTGTAGCGTTGCATTTTTTCTCGAACACTATGTGTATCCATTAATTATTTTGGTGAGTTTTGGATGGCCTTTCTTTGTTATGGTTTGTTTATTTATTTACTTTTATTATTATTATTATTTTTATTTTTTTTTTTTTTTTTTATTATATATATATATATATATATATATATATATAATTTTTTTTAGAGGGAAAAGACAACTAATATACACAAATATTTAATCTGGAACTTCTCCATTTTATCGTAACCATTACAAATGTGTGAGAATTATTTAACACACCATACTAATATACAAAATGAAAAAAAAAAAAAAAAAACGGTTACATAGATCTAGATGTTACGGATCATGTTGTGCATGAGTGACAAGAGAATAATGATAAACACTTGTTATCACAATTAATGTGATAGCCCATTAGCGTTGCTCCTTTTTTCCATCGCTCTATTTTATTCATTATGTTCAAGAAATTGAAAATTTGTGAAAGAATGTGTGAAGAGTGAGAGAAGGGAATGAGTGAAAGTGGAAAGGAGAGTTGTATTTATAACTTGATTTCGACCGTTGGGCATCGACCGTTGGGCATCGACCCGTTTGGATCGATCCGTTGGGTTCGACCGTTGGGCTTTGAGAGTAGGCCCGATGAATCAAGGAACAAACTCGTATTTTTGAAAGTACTATATTAAGCATAACATAAATAATTTTTCATTCAAACCGTGCGGAGATACAAAATTATGAGAAATCAACCGATATATAATAATTTATCACTAAAAAATAAAAATGCAATGCATAAAGGGAAATAAATGACATAGTCATTTCTAAACCAAAGGAAATAAGCGACTCTTGTGAATCCTCGGGTTAGCGAGGAAGATGAACCGGGTTTTCGTCTTGACCCACGACGAACTTAATTTGGTGACTGGTGCGGAATGTGGCCTATAGTAACAAGCGATCTTGGAATTCTTTGCTGATTTGCCATCATCATTCTCTGGAATTGGCCTTGGCGATTTCTCATTTCTTCTTTGGAAGTCATTGCGGGAAGTAATCATCTCTTCTGGCGAAGAAACATCTGCGCATACTAGAATTCATGTTCCTCAAGGCATCCATAGGAGTATTGATTAGTAGCATGGTATCTTCATTAAAAGCGAGTCGGTGGTGAAGGAGGAGGAGGAGGTGCGTTATCATGCTCAATGTCATCTCTAGCTCTTGGGTCCCGATGGTCTAAAACACAAGTCTCAAAAATTCCAAAATTCTCGAAAGACCTTGTTTCAATGAAAAAGGTAGTAGCGATTTGGAACCCTAAGTTAAGCATAAAATTTGAGTAACAAATCTGACAAAGAGGGTGACTGTTTGGCGGTCGTAAGAATATGGCCGAGGAAATGGACCATACAGAAAGTGTGCTTCCTCTCTGTAGGATCCACGGCGAGGTGCAAGAAAGTCTTGTTCGCGTCGGGCGTCTTTGAAGTTCAATGGCGTTATGCGCCCGACCATTAGTGGCGGCTAATTGGTTACGTCGGCGAATCTTTGGTACGCCTGATTCGAGCGGTGTTGTACTCCCCTCGAAGCGTGTCAAACATCAAATCCACCGTGGTGGGATACTCGACAATAACGAGGGTCGGGCTATCGAGTTAATCGGAATCTGCGTGGTATTGAAATCAACTCCGGCGTGAGTTCACGTTCCAACCCATCCGCCCGTAATCAAAATTCGTCACCCGGAAACCTCCATTGTTGTAAAATTTTCAACAATTCTTGAATATTGAGCTGGAATTGATGCAATAGATATTCCCACTCTCTACTAGCAATTTCCTCATCGAAAAATGGGTGAAACATCCGGGAATTGTAGAGATTTGTGAAATTTCTCTCAATTGTGATTCTCCGCCCGTCTTTGCCATAGCGGCGTTGTAGATTAACTTTGATGGTGCAAATAGCAAAGAGGAGGTGGAGGAGGTGGTCTTTGGAGGAAGGGGTTGAGGTTGGTGGAGTTTGGCCAGCGTCTTGTAGTCGAATTCAGTGGTGGTAGGGCAGCCTTGAGTGAGTGGATTTGGGGGACCAAGATCCGATTTTTGTGGAAGAAAGAAAAATGAGGGGGTGGGCGGCGTGGGTGCCTTGTAGCGTGGGCTTTAATACCGGGTTTTTATTTTTGGGTCGGGTCAAAATTTTGGCCCAAGTACAAATGAATTTCAGAAATTCCCCTTATGTCGAAATGTTCGAAATTTCAAGCGTGGAAATTCGATTCGTTTCAACTCAAATTGAGCGGATGAGATATCAAAGCGATCGGCATTAAAATGCCATCCACTAGAATATGAAAAAAAATCACATTCAAACATTTTTTTTTTTTTAACAATCTTTGGTTTTATTTATTTACACTTTTATATACAAATGTACAAATCGAGAAGAGCGTGTCAACAACACGGAAATCCAAATAAAACAACACATCACTTGCTTAACTTTCGGGCAACTTTCATGTATGGGCTCACGGGGAACCCAATCCGGCCGGGTGTGGCTTATCCTTTATGTTTTGGGGGCTAGGGTTCGGGGCGGTACCATCCTTGACCAATGTGCAATGGTCTAATAATAATATTACCCTTAGTACATATGGTATAGCCTCAAACCGCCCGAAAGCGATCACATAGAAAAGCCGTCGGGGTTGGCACGGTGGAATCCATTGCCCGTCTGAACTAGGAAATTCGATGGTGCATATCGACTCTCTTTGGGCACCATTACGGGTGCTAAAAAAAAAAAGCAGTATATACATGTTGAGTCTTTTAACGTCGGATCCGTCCAAGGCGAATGTGACGTCGGATCCTCAAGGCGAATGTGAGTATTTTTTTGGCGTCGGATCCATTGCCCAAGATGGTGCGACTCTCTTTGGGCATGCGGGTGCTAATAAAACAAAAGCAGTATATACATGTTGAGTCTTTTACGTCGGATCCCAAGGCGAATGTGAGTCTTTTAACGTCGATCCTCAAAGGCGAATGTGAGTCAACGTGGGCGAAGACCTGTTGGAGCGGGACGACGGCGAAGTTTATCTGTTGGCTGGTGTCGGACAATAATATACCTTATACGGCTCATCTCGGATAAAAGATCAAGACACAGGCGAGAAAGGAGTTTGGCGGTTCATACACCACCCCATCCTTTTAAGCAAATTAAACTTTTCGAGCAAAAGTACTACGACCATTACCAATTCGAGATGGGTGAGATTTGGACCAAATGATGAGTTGGAGTTAGCGAGGAAGAGAATAGAAAGGGGGAGAAAGAAGGAGTTGAAATTTTTGGTACCCATTGTTTTCACGGAGAGCCGCGTTTGCTTTCGATTATCGAAGACATTTATACTTTCGGTTCTGAAATAGAGTTTTTGTGGACTAAGGTTCGGCTTGCAACCACACACTCTAGGGATTTTTAGAAAAAAATAGAAGAAGGGCCGGCTACCTTAATGGCATACTTTTCTGTTTAAATACATGGAAAGAAGTACACCGGCGAATCTATTAGTGCATGTGTATTTGGATCATTTAGAAGAGTCTCTTCGACATCGGAGGCGCAACTCATGATAATGTTTAAAAAGTGGCCATTTACTTGAAATTAAGCTACCATCATTTCGTTTTCCACGAGAGATAGCCCATAAGGGGTGGTGTGAGAACGATGAAAGGACGGACCATCGAGTTTTTAATTTTCACGGAAAAATGTGTAATCTTGAGTTGTACATCAAAACTTTTTGACCGACTTTGAACTCTTTTTGCAATATGTGCTTGTCATGCACTCTTTTCATGTTGGCTTTATAGGATTTGAGAGATCATAGGCATCACTCGAATTTCCTCAAGCTCGTTTAAGCTGTAATTTTCTCTTTTAGCTGCCGCGTTAGTGTTATAATTGAGGCTTTTGATGGCCCATAGAGCCGCGGTGCTCAAGTTCAACCGGCGGATGACAAGGTTTTCCAAAAGCGAGGCGTCTGGAGACATCCTATAGGTGTCTTAAAAGGCATTACGTATGCCCACAAGGCATCGGATAATCGTAGAACCGATCTTTCCTAGATGGATTGGCGGTTTTTTCCAAAATGGATTTTATTTCTCGATTAGAGACTTCTACTTGACCCTTTGGTTTGAGGATGATCACGGAGTTGCCACTTTGTGCGTGACTCCATATTTCTTTACTAATGATTCAAAATTTTATTGCAGAAATGTTTTCCCCGTCACTAATTATAGCTTTTGGAACACCAAATCGAGAAAATATTTTCTTTTACAAACAAAGCGACCGTTTTATGATCGTTAACCGCGACATGCCAATGCCTCGATCCATTTTGACACATAGTCAACTGCTACAAGTATGTATAGGAAGCCATGAGAATTTGGAAATGGACCCATGAAGTCGATGCCCCATACATCAAAGATTTCCACAATTAGAATGGGATTTAAGGGCATCATATTGCGTTGAGTAATGCGACCTAGCTGCTGGCGGCGATTGCATGCTTTGCAATGCTCATGTGCATCTCTAAGCGGTGTTGGCCAATAAAAACCACATTGTAGAACCTTGGCGCGGTTTTCTTACCACTAAAATGACCACCACAAGATTGTTCATGGCGGAAGGATAACACATCGTTGTGTTCCCGGTCGGGGAATCTGCGGCCGGATTAGTTTAGTGCGAACAATACTTGAAAAGGTAGGGATCATCGAAATAGAATTTCCGCGGTGGATAAAAACTTTTTCGGTCATTCTGAGACCAAGATAAAGGAACTTCCTCGGTAACTAAGTAATTTACTATGTCTGCGTACCAAGGGGATGAAAAAATAGAGTACAAGTGTTCATCACGGAAAGGAATCCGCGAGGATAGGTTGGTATCGGTATCAACATCAGCGACAAGTCTTGATAAATGGTGCGCAACCACATTTTAAGCTACCTTTTTATCTCTAATTTGAGAGTAAACTCTTGCAAAGGAGAATCCATCGGATCAACCTTTGTTTTGCATCTTTTTAAGCTAATAGATAGCGAAGTGCGCGTATGGTCGGTGTAGACAATAGTTGGAGAACCACTAGGTAGGGCGAAACTTATCTAGCAGCGTATCTGACGAGAAACTCTTTCGGTGGTGGTATAGTTACGTTGAGCTTCATTAAAGGGTTTTACTCGCATAGTAAATGACAACTGGCTTATCTTCACCGGCGTTGCCCTAGATGCGACTCAATAGCATAAGTAAATTTCGCGTCACACATTAATTCAAAGGTTTAGACCAATCGGTGGTTGAATTATAGGGGGCGGTAGTTAATCGCGGTTTTAATACCTCAAAGGCTTGTTTGCAACTGGCGAAATCAAAAGCGGCATCTTTAAGCGGGGAGATTGGTTAAAGGTCTAGCAACCTTTGAGAAATCTTGAATAAATCTCTAAAAAACTGCGTGTCCTAAGAATCGCGAATGTCTCGAACTATTTTTGGTATAGGAAGTGAAGCAATTTTTTCTATCTTAGCTTTGTGGACTTGATTCCGTCCTTTGAAGCGATATGTCCTAAAACTATTCCTTTAGTAACCATGAAATGGCATTTTTCCCAATTAAGAACAAGGTTTTCTCTTCCTGGCGTGTAAAGACCTTTTCAAGATTTGATAGGCGACTATCGAAAGAATCTCCATAAATTGAGAAGTCATCCATGAATACTTCCATAAACCGTTCAACCATATCACTGAAAATATGAAGCATGCGGCGTTGAAAAGTACCGGGTGCATTGCAAAGGCCAAAAGGCATTCGATCTATATGCAAATGTACCAAATGGGCCAATTGAGCGTTGTCTTTTCTTTGATCGGCCGAGGGTCGATGACTATCACGAAAATAACCTGAATAACCATCAAAGCGGTAATAGGCATGACCGGCTAAGCGTTCGAGCATCGATCGATGAATGGAAGTGGAAAGTGATCGCTACGGTGGCGGCATTAAGTTTGCGATAGTCGATGCATATTCGCCATTTCTTTGGGATCTGGCGGAAATGCATTCATCTTTATCATTTCGCTGGCTGTAATGCGATTTCTTTGGAACCGATAATGCGGGACTCACCCAAACACTATCGGAGATAGGGTAAATAATACCGCATCTAGTAATTTTAACACTTCCTCCACGACCACATCTTTCATGGTAGGGTTTAAGCGACGTTTGTGGTTCCGCTTTGACGTCTTAGCATTTTCTTCGGTGTATGCGATGGGTGCACACATTAGGTTCAATGCCTTTAATGTCATCGAGGGACCATCGATAGCGAGCGATGTTGTTGAATGACATTAATTAAGCGAGCTTCACGATCGTCGGTTAATTGTGAAGAAATAATAAGCGGGTGGCGACCATCGGCATCAAAGGTATGCGTATTTTAATTCGAAGGAAGTGGTTTTAATTCGAGGGGTGGGGAGTGGGTATTAAAGATTCTTGAGGAAGGTCATCATCCATGTAGTAAGCAGTTGATGATCATCAAGTTACTTGACATCATTTGTTGTAGGGTCGAATAATGGTGCCGACTCTAATAACTCATTTACTTCTTGTGTGTAATCATCGTCCTCAAATTCAGATTAAGCTAAAGGAAATAAATTGGTACACTTCATCTTGAGGAAAAGAGTTTGTGAAATACTCTTTGCGGAATCTTTGTCAATCTGTTGGCCTCACCATCGATGTCGGGCTCACGGAAGTTGTTTCATCAACTTGAACACATTCACCTCGACGAAAGATTTCGAAGGACATGGTCATGGAACCATCTCGGACGGTTAATAAGAGCATTAGCGATTGGCGAGGCGCGGGCGTCTAAGATGATCGGAATGGAATCACATGCAACTTACGTATCAAAATAACAAAGTCTACGAGGGATAGAAGAAATCTTGGACTTTTACAAGGGCGTTTTCCACAATTCCTTTTGGATACTTTATGGAGCGATCGCTAGCTTGTAGAGTCATGGTGGTAGGTTTGAGCTCATGAAGACCTAGTTGTTTAAATAAATAATATGGAAGTAAGTTCACACTAGCTCCTAGGTCAGTAGTGCGATGGCCGTGTATTTGTCACCTAAGGTGCATGGAACCGATTGGTCTACCCGGGGTCCTTGTATTTTACTATACCATTGTGTTCGGTGATGGAAGCTGTTGGTGAGGCGGCTTGTTGAGGAACATTAGTTCTCCTTTTTGTGGTGCACATATCTTTGAAATTTTGCATGTTTTGGTAATAATTTTAAGGCATCGAGAAAAGGTAAGTTGATTGTTAAATTTTGAAAAGTCTCTCGAATTTGACAAAATTCTCATCGGGTTTATTCTTTGCCAAAGCGTCGCGAGGAAATGGTGCCTTAGAGTGGAATTTGGCAAAGGGTCTACTTGCTTGTTTCCTACATTGGAGGTGTTGACTTGTTGAATCTGGGGAATCTTCCGTAGGTTCATTATTAGAAATAGATTCCTTGGAACCCTCTTTTTCTTTTGGTTGATCATCGGCATACGTATCGATTGTCTATAGTTTTTCGGATCGTAGAGTAGTGATTGCATGCACCTCACCTTGTTGGGGGTGCTTGTACCGAGGGCATTAGTTGGGTTCAAAATTTGTGTTCTTTGGTTTAGGGTTTGGAGGCTGCTTGTGCGGAAACGCGCCTTCGACTCTTTTCTTGCGCCAATTCTTTGAAGTGATTGTTGGATAGGCGTTAAAATTTGAGGCTGTTGGTTCATGTAAAGCCAAGAAAGTCTCATTTGTCCTATCCGTAATGGTTAGCGAGGTTATTGCAACAGGTAGTAGTTCTCGATTATTGCTTAGAAGTTGTTGATTATAGTTGGGATCTGGATTAATTTGGAACAAGGCTGCGGTTGGTTTGATAATTAGCATTGGAATTATTTGGAAATTGACCTTGTTGGTATTGTTGATTATTTCCTTGGCGGTATGGAATAAAATTGTTGGTAGAGTGAGCAATTGGATTAAGCGAAACACGGAGGAGCCCCGTTTGTTAGTTATTTTGAAGGCAAGCGAAATTCGGATGTTGTCTCCGCGGTGCATTGGGAATGTTGAATGCACATGCCTCCTCCGATTGTTGAGTAGGGGAAGCATATAACAAAGGACAATATGCATCGGGATGGTCGGGACTAAGACAAAGGACCTGAGGCGGTGTCGGCGTTCATGGTAGTTTTGGTAGTTGATCGTTTACTTGAGCGCAAAGGGCATCTACTTTTTAGTTAGGGATTCTATCAAATTTTTATTTGGGATCGGGTTTTACCTCAAAATAGATGTGGCCTTTGTAACATTGTCCTTTGATGACCCTAGGCGACTTCGGTGTTACCCGGTGTGTACCCTTTTTGGCTTGTTTTCAAGAAAAGTATAAAGCGATTAGCTCCTTTGTCCATGAAGCAACCTCCGTTCATTATATCAAGAGTTTCTTTTTGATGATCGGAAAGACCATTAAAGAATGAGCGAACAAGGGCGACTTTTCGGTTGGTGATGAGGACATTCTAATAGAAGATCGATAAAAGCGACTCCATGCTTACGTAAAGGATTCATGAGGATTTTGGCGAAAAGAATTGAATTTTACGAAGCATTCGGTTGTTTTTACGAGTGTAAAAGCTGAAGCATGAAAGCTTGAACTAGTTTATTCCATGTGTGTCTATGGATTGTGATTGTTGTCTGCTAGCGGATTGGCTTTTTTCGCTAAAGTGAATGGAAGCGGTCGAAGCAAGAGTTGTTCCTTAGAGGCTATTTGGATGATGAAATGTTGTTGCCACTTGTTGAAGCCCCTACGAAGATGATTATGCGGTTTTCGTGCTCCAAACCATGATATATTGGTAACAAACTGAAAGCGTTTGGTGGGATCTGAAAATCACCGACAATGTCCTCAAGTTTGATGCGGGGAAGAAGGTCCTTCTGTAATCTGATATATAGAAGTCGAGAGGGGCTTCTGGCTGAGTGGAGGATCGTCGGCCATAATGACAGAAGTTGATGGCGGACGAAGGATTGTGATGAAGGTAATTAGCGAAGAAGAACAATTTTTATGTGAGAACTTACGCCCAATTGCTTATCGTATTTTTTCGGCGATAGGTATGTTCAATTTCTTTAGTGGAACCGGACCTTAATCTCATGCATAAAAAGCGAAGGAATTTAGTAGGACTTCGAATTTTATTATTATCTTAAGCATTATATTTTAATAACATATGCCTAAGGCTTTGCTAGCGCTTGATGAAGCTAGGAATCGTGTGCATAAACCAGCGGTCGGTCACAAAGAGATATGAGGGAGGCTTTCCGTGCAAGCTTACGGTTCTAATTAAGTAACCTCAATCTTTCAAGTTTCCTAGACACCATTGGAATATGATTTAAGATTTATGGAATTAAAATTTATGCAAAGGTGGTATTAATTTTAATTTAATTTAATTTTTTTTTTTTTTTTTTAAAGATTTATGCAAGGGTTAAAATACAAACATGCAAATACGATCTACTCATACAATACTAAGTGCAGTAGCATGTGAAGATACTCTACTCATACGTATAGCTATACGAATAGGCAAGCTTGTGTCATCGATAAATATTTCCATACGTACAGGCAAATATACATCAGTAATACATATATGTACGCTAATTTGTAAATCGATATTAAATAGCGATATATCAACGATATGAGGCAAATTTGAATCACTCATGCATTATCTAAATACATTAGCATCTGAATCACGATTATATCACCACGAGAATAGGCGACAAAACTAAACATGCAAAGTATTATACCTAAACTAATCATAATACACTTTTGGGTGCTTATCACATTACCCCCAAACAGCACTTTGCTTTCCCGAGCAAAAGAAGAGACACTAAAAATAGATAAGTGGCCAAAAATGTGTAGTCCTAAACTAATTCTCGTTTAGAGCGCGGTTGCATTGACCATATCGCAACAAGGCCTTAAACCACTAGGAATTCCCTAGTGGGCCGAGTTATAGCCCTGGTGAGAGTTTTCCAAAAAATCTTTCACAAACTTCATTTATACTTCAACTACCTCGATGGAAAAACTCATTTCCTAAATTAATCTCAGATATCCATACATCTCATAGCGAGGGAACGGAGAATTGATTTCTTTGAAACTCAAGTTAATATGTATTCAATAATTAAAACATCTACATATGATTATTCATGCGATGAACTTTTCATTGAAATATACTAGCGAGGGTTGTTTGGATCCCTTGGAGAGCCGTGCCTAAATGGGTTCTCACGGTATGTGTGAAACACAATTCCACTCAAAAATTTTACCACTCGGGTTTTGTTAACTCCGGTGTGCGGTGGGCACACATTTCCTTATCTCAATGACAGGTCGAGGAGCTGATGTCGATCAATCATGTCTACTACTTATTATCACACCCCTACTCCTAATTGAAATTTTAGTCTTTATTAGGTATTGTGGGGCTTAGGTGATAGTGTACAAGAAAATGGAAATGGATAATCAAAATTTATGAGTATGAGAAATAGGTTCTTCATATATTTACACTAGAGAAATCCTTGTTTCCTTTCCTTCTTCTAACGAAGTTTTTCCAACCTTGTTCTTAAGCCTCTTTCGGATACTAAGGATTTATATATATATATATATATAGCTTAAAACATGATTCTATTTTCCTTTCTGAAAAACAAATTCTATTTTCCCCACTTTTTATTTGGGACAAGTCTTTCTCTTTATTCTTTCCATATTTCATCCTATTTCTCATACTCATCACTTAGGTAGGTTCATTATTTGGTTTAATAAATGGGTAAGGAATTTTGGTGGTGGTTCATGGAGTGACTAAGCGGTAAAATTTGTAGCATTAAGAATTTTTAGCTATGTCGATCCAAAGAAGGCCCTAAATTCTGCGCCTAGGGTTGGGTGGTGATCAAGTAAGTAGATCGTAATTTCCTCTAATCGGAAAAACTACTCCTCTGTGTCATCACACACAAAATCACTCATATCAAGGCTTTTGGTTAGATTCTCCGCGGGATTTTATAGTTTAAGTAACTAACCCGTTGGTTCGAGAAACTTCTTGCTATGTACAATCAATGATACTTTCGATTACATGAATATTCATGAAAAGATGTATAAACTATTGCATTATTATCTAAAGTTTCTTAAAACAAATCCTAATTTGGATACTAATGTGAGATTTCTAGACAATTTTCATCATTGAAAAGGAAACAAGACTTTGTCACTAAGTACAATTATTAATATGAAAATAAAAACTATATATAGGCTACAAGATGCCTAATTTTTTCTCTGAGGTTTAAAAGCACCCCAAACGGAATGATGCTTAGTCCCTCGGGGATCAATAATTAAAGAGAAAAGTACACGAGGCAACCGCGGAGCAAAATTAGGGCTAGATTGCTTGGAACAGAGGTTGGAGATCATAATATATTATTCGGAAAAGAACAAGAAAATGTTCAATAGCACACTAAACATAGCACCACGCATACATAGCACGAAAATAATGAACCATAGCATCTGAAACATGAAAAACAATAGCACACCAAACGGAAGGTTTAGCTAGATATATGTACAATGGCAAACTCAAGTTTACCATCCAAATGGGGCGTGAAGGTCGGGCGTCCTCTTTAAGGAAATGCATTTCCTTAGCATCGCCTTGATAGATAATAGTCAAATTTTTGCCCATTCTTTGTCTCGGATTCCTCAAATTTGTCTTCATCTTTTCGTCCTTTGGGTAACATCGAACATGCCTCGGTGTCGGCGGGACGCTTCCATTGATGAAACCTCAATGAGCGAATGATTACGTTTCTTGGGCACATGGAATCTACCTTGACCCGATCATGAAAAGTGGCTGCAAACCGTAGGAAATGTGTCTTCATGATCCGTGAAATGGTGGTAAAAGTATATCTTGATCCTGAAAAGTCGCGAGCTCGTTTGGGCTGGAGATAACACAACCTAAAATGTTAAATAATGCATGACCACGAGCTAGTGCAATGAATACAACGCATAAAGCGGCCTCGTTGGCGAGAAAAATGCCAATCTCCATAATGTTTAGAGTACAAATAACATTGCGGTCCCATGTTCATTGTCATGCTTGCTAATGGAATGGTGATGTTTCAGCCATGGCACATGGCCATCTCCTTCGTTTGATCTCAAGACCATCACCATAAGAGTCGCCAAACGCTGCCAATCGAAAAAGAACGGTAAGAATTATGATAGATGTCTTGCCAAGATCGCAAGGTTAAGTGGTATGGAAGGTCCAAAGATAGGGCAAGTTGTTGTTGAAAAAGATATGAGGTGTGTCACCAACTTTCGGATTGTGAACCGTCTAAGTAGAAACCATGCACATGGTTGAATGCTTTAATGTGTCATCCATATTAGCATAAAAAGTATGCAGCCAAACTTGGAGAATAAGTTTGGTCGGGTTGAAGAATTAGGGAAGACCACCCAATGTTTGTGATGTAAATCATGGAAGAGATGGCCATAGGCATTGGAATCCATCATAGACTGAAAGGATTGCTCGGGAATGAGTTTAGGAGGTACCATGGATGATGAAGATGCAATGTTTGATGAAGATGCCATGGTGGATGAAGTAAAGAAATGGGTAGCGATCTGAGGCAAACCCGGATGGAAAAATGAGTATGTAAGAAAATAGACCCTCACAGCACATGTTAAAATTATATTAGTCACAATGGAAATGATGACAATCCTATTAAGCATTGCATACAAAAGAAGACAAAAAGATAAGACAAAATACATAGTAAAGCGAAAAAAGCGTAACATAGATGATTATATACTTATTGACTTAGTAATATCATGGATTCTTATATTGCTCTTGGGAGATGCATATTTTTGCACCAAACCGTTTAGGTCTTCTATTTGTTGGCCGAAGCTGCATCTGAATGTCCCCTTAGGTGGCAGAGAGTCTGAGTTTGATTTTCTATTAGGAGGCGTGATTTTGCAAGAATTGAGAATGATTTTCCAAGATCTCCTCCTGTTCAACATCATGCGTTGCTTGACGATCTTGGAAATCTGAAGAGTTGTGATGATGATATTACGGCGTGTAGTTCCCTCAAACCCCGACATGAAGAAGTTTAATGCCTTCCATGGGATTAATAATATTCACATGGCATTTTCATCAAATAAATGGTCAATTTGAGCTTGGGGTGTTACGCTCATCTATCGAGTATCGGGGTCCAAAACCAACGGAGTAGTCTGTTTGAAGTACCTTTATATATGCTCTTTGAAGGGGTGTCTCTCGAGAAATTATTGGATAACCCCAACGATCATAATCTGCGTAACCAAAGTGGGTAGAGCTCTTGACCTTCTTGTTTTCTTGGTGATTACGTTCGAGAGGTGTTGGATCGGACAAAAAGTCATCTCTTTGAGTTTGCAAAATCCAAAGTAGGTGAAGTTGAGGCTTTGTGACTTCAGATTGGTGTGATGTACCTACCACATTATGTCCCAAACCCGGTGGAACACAACACGTTGATTCTATTTCAAAGGCGTTGAAGAACCATGTGATGTGTATTTTCGACGTCGCCATGAGATCTGTAGCTCGTAGTAAAGTTTTTTTTTATGAATCGAATGATGACTCTTGAACAAAGGGACTCTGGGTTTTATTGGGATTTGAAGTATGTCGGAGATCATTTCCTTATTCAATTTCAATCGTTGTCCATAGGCATTGAAGTAGAATTTTCCATCTTCATATCCGCTAAATTGGTAGAACATCAAAACTAATTCTCGAATAACTAGCTTCTGAATGATATAGAAGAGGCGTCCATCCGCGACGTATGATTTCGGTGTCAAAATAAGGAGAAAACCGGCCCTCTTCGAAAGTTTTTAGGTAGTCTTTCTCTGTCGTTATTTTTCTTGGTTGAGCCATTACTGAGGGAAGGATAGTGATCGAAAATTGTATGAATAAGAATGGCTTAAAAAGAAGAGATTTATAGGCAATCTATGAGGCTATACCAATCTGGAGTCCAAGTGTATTTAATGACCCATGTGATTATGAACAACATCATAGGGGATCCACAGTAAGTCTTTGTCATGTCAGATATCCAAATACAATTAATGAGATGGTTTAATGTTACGGAGGAAAGTTTCACAGGGTAGTTAAACTTACACGTAATTTCAGAAATGATGATCATAACTCAGTAATAGAATATGGATAGAATAATCGAGCTGCATGTGTGACAAGTGTTATGTGTACCTTGTAAGGCGTCTTGCAATTTTCTCTGAACACTATGTGTATCCATTAATTATTTTGGTGGGTTTTGGATGGCCTTTCTTTGTTATGGTTTGTTTATTTATTTATTTATTATTATTATTATTATTTTTTTTTATTTTTTATTTTTTATATATATATTATATATATATATATATATATATATTTAGAGAGGAAAAAAGACAACTAATATACACAAATATTTAATCTGAACTTTTCCATTTAATCACCATACTAATATACAAATGTGTGAGAACTATTTAACACACCATACTAATATACAAAATGAAAAAAAACGTTACATAGATCTAGATGTTCTGGATCATGTTGTGCATGAGTGACAAGAGAATAATGATAAACACTGTTATCACAATTAATGTGATAGCCCATTCGCGTTGCTCCTTTTCCCATCGCTCTATTTTATTCATTATGTTCAAGAAATTGAAAATTTGTGAAGAATGTGTGAAGAGTGAGAGAAGGGAATGAGTGAAAGTGGAAAGGAGAGTTGTATTTATAACTTGATTTCTGACCGTTGGGCATCTGACCGTTGGGCATCTGACCGTTTGGATCAGTCCGTTGGGTTCTGACCGTTGGGCTTTGAGAGTAGGCCCAATGAATCAAGGAGCAAACTCGTATTTTTGAAAGTACTATATTCGCATAACATAAATAATTTTTCATTCAAACCGTGCGGAGATACAAAATTATGAAAATCAACCGATATATAATAATTTATCACTAAAAAATAAAATGCAATGCATAAGGGAAATAAATGACATAGTCATTTCTAAACCAAAGGAAATAAACAAATACTCTTTGTGAATCCTCGGGTTAGCGAAGATGAACCCGGGTTTCTCGTCTTGACCCGCGACGAACTTCAGGTGAAATGCGGAATGTGGCCTATAGATATTTGTAGAACAAGCGATCTTGGAATTCTTTGCTGATTTTCCATCATCATTCTCACGGAATTGGCCTTGGCGATTTCTCATTTCTTCTTTGGAAGTCGTGCGGGAAGTAATCATCTCTTCTGGCGAAGAAACATCCCTCGCGCATACTAGAATTCATGTTCCTCAAGGCATCCATAGGAGTATTGATTGGCGCGTGGTATCTTCATTAAAACGATCTGGTGGTGAAGGAGGAGGAGGTAATGCGTTATCATGCTCAATGTCATCTCTAGCTCTTTGGTCCCAATGGTCTAAAACACAAGTCTCAAAAATTCCAAAATTCTCGAAAGACCTTGTTTCAATGAAAGGAGTAGCAGATGGAACCCTAAGTTAAGCATAAAATTTGAGTAACAAGTACAAAAAGAGAGGAGCTGACCTGTTTGAGGCGGTCGTAAGAATATGGCCCGAGAAATGGACCATACAGAAAGTGTGCTTCCTCTCTGTAAGATCCACGAGTGCAAGAAAGTCTTGTTCACGTCGACGTCTTTGAAGTTCAATGGCGTTATGCGCCATTGAGTGACGGCTAATTGGTTACGCCTAATCTTTGGTGGTACACGCAGTTCGAGCGATGTTGTACTCCCCTCGAAAGCGTGTCAAACATCAAATCCCTCGTGGTCGGATACTCGACAATAACAGGGTTAGGCTATCGAGTTAATCGGAATCTGCGTGGTATTCAAATCAACTCAAGCGTGAGTTCACGTTCCAACCCATCCGCCGTAATCAAAATTCGTCACCCGGAAACCTCCATTGTTGTAAAATTTCAACACCAATTCTTGAATATTGAGCTGGAATTGATGCAATAGATATTCCCACTCTCTACTAGCAATTTCCTCATCGAAAAATGGGTGAAACATCCAGGAATTGTAGAGATTTGTGAAATTTCTCTCAATTGTGATTCTCCTTCGTGCTGCCATAGCGCGTTGTAGATTAACTTTTGATGGTGCAAATAGCAAGAGGAGGTGGAGGAGGTGGTGCTGGAGGAAGGGGGTTGAGGTTGGTGGAGTTTGGCCCGCGTGCGCGGGTCGAATTCACTGGTGGTAGGCCGCGCGCGCGAGTGGATTGTGGGGGGACCAAGATCCGAGTTTTGTGGAAGAAGAAATGAGGGGGGTGGACGCGTGGGTGCCCCGCGCGTGGGCTTTGTACCCGGGTTTTTTATTTTTGGGTCGGGTCAAAATTTTGGCCCAAGTACAAATGAATTTCAGAAATTCCCCTTATGTCCCGAAATGTTCAGAAATTTCAAACGTGGAAATTCGATTCGTTTCAACTCCAAATTGAGCGGATGAGATATCAAAAACGATCGGCATTAAAAATGCCATCCACTAGAATATGAAAAAAAAAAAAAATCACATTCAAACATTTTTTTTTTTTTTTTTAACAATCTTTGGTTTTATTTATTTACACTTTTATATACAAATGTACAAATCGAGAAGAACGTCAACAACAACACGAAATCCAAATAAAACAACACATCACAACAAACTTAACTTCGAGGCAACTTTCATGTCGGCTCTGGGAACCCAATCCAACCCGGTGACTGTGACTTATCCTTTATGTTTTTGGGGCCTAGGGTTCGGGGCGGTACCATCCTTGACCAATGTGCAATGGTCTAATAATAATATTACCCTTAGTACATATGGTATAGCCTCAAACAGCCCGAAACAGTCACATAGAAAACTAATCGGGGTTGGCACGGTGGAATCCATTGCCGCATCTAACTAGGAAATTCGATGGTGCATATCCGCGACTCTCTTTGGGCACCATTCGGGTGCTAATAAAACAAAACGAGTATATACAGGTTGAGTCTTTTTCACGTCGGATCCTTTTAACGTCGATCCTCAAGACGAATGTGAGTCTTTTAACGTCAGATCCTCAAGACGAATGTGAGTCTTTTAACGTCAGATCCTCAAGACGAATGTGAGTATTTTAACCTGGCCTGGTGGAATCCATTGCCCGTACAAACTAGGAAATTCCGATGGTGCATATCACGACTCTCTTTGGGCACCATTCTGGGTGCTAATAAAACAAAACGAGTATATACATGTTGAGTCTTTTTACGTCAGATCCTCAAGACGAATGTGAGTCTTTTAACATCGATCCTCAAGACGAATGTGAGTCTTTTAACGTCAGATCCTCAAGACGAATCTCAACCTGTTGGAGCAACGGGACGACGACGAAGTTTATCCTGTTGAGCTGGTGTCAGACAATAATATACCTTATACCGGCTCATCTCGGATAAAAGATCAAGACCAGACAGAAAGGAGTTTGACAGTTCATACACCACCCCATCCTTTTAAACAAATAAACTTTCGGAGCAAAAGTACTACGACCATTACCAATTCGAGATGGGTGAGATTTGGACCAAATGATGAGTTGGAGTTCGCGAGGAAGAGAATAGAAAAGGGAGGAGAAAGAAGGAGTTGAAATTTTTGGTACCCATTGTTTTCCTGGAGGCACGTTTGCTCGATTATCAGAAGACATTTATACTTTCGGTTAAAATAGAGTTTTGTGGACTAAGGTTCCGGCGCTTGCAACCACACACTCTAGGGATTTTTTAGAAAAGAAAATAGAAGAGGGCCCGGCTACCTTAATGGCATACTTTTCCTGTTTAAATACATGGAAAGAAGTACACCAACGAATCTATTAGTCTGTGTAGACTGGATCATTTAGAAGAGTCTCTTCGACATCTGGAGAGCGCAACTCATGATAATGTTTAAGGCACGGCCATTTACTTGAAATTCGCTACCATCATTTACGTTTTCCACGAGAGATAGCCCCATAAGGGGTGACAGCAGAGACGATGAAAGGACCCGGACCATCGAGTTTTAATTTTCTGGAAAAATGTGTAATCTTGAGTTGTACATCAAAACTTTTTGACCGACTTTGAACTCTTTTCGCAAATGTGCTTGTCATGCACTCTTTTCATGTTGGCTTTATAGGATTTCGAGAGATCATAGGCATCACTCGAATTTCCTCAAGCTCATTTAAGCGTAATTTTCTCTTTTTTTTTTGCGTTAGTGTTATAATTGAGGCTTTTGATGGCCCATAGAGCACGGTGCTCAAGTTCAACCGCAGATGACAAGGTTTTCCAAAAACGGAGGCGATCACGGAGACATCCCTATAGGTGTCTTAAAAGTCGCTCAGTATGCCCACAAGGCATCGATAATCGTAGAGACCAGTCTTTCCTAGATGGATTGGCGGTTTTTTCCAAAATGGATTTTATTTCTCGATTAGAGACTTCTACTTGACCACTCGATTTGAGGATGATCACGGAGTTGCCACTTTGTGTGTGACTCCATATTTCTTTACTAATGATTCAAAATTTTTATTGCGAAATATTTTCCCCGTCACTAATTATAGCTTTTGGAACACCAAATCGAGAAAAATATTTTCTTTTACAAACAAAACCGACCATTTTATGATCGTTAGCCGCGACATGCCAATGCCTCAATCCATTTTGACACATAGTCAACTCGCTACAAGTATGTATAGGAAGCCATGAGAATTTGGAAATGGACCCATGAAGTCGATGCCCCATACATCAAAGATTTCCACAATTAGAATGGGATTTAAGGGCATCATATTGCGTTGAGTAATGCGACCTAACTGCTGGCAGCGATTGCATGCTTTGCAATGCTCATGTGCATCTCTAAACAGTGTTAGCCAATAAAAACCACATTGTAAAACCTTGGCTGCAGTTTTCTTACCACTAAAATGACCACCACAAGATTGTTCATGGCAGAAGGATAACACATCGTTGTGTTCCCCGGTCGAATGCAACGGCGGATTAGTTGGTCCGAACAATACTTGAAAAGGTAGGGATCATCCCGAAATAGAATTTCCGCAAAGGGATAAAACTTTTTCCGATCATTCGAGACCAAGATAAAGGAACTTCCTCGGTAACTAAGTAATTTACTATGTCTGCGTACCAAGGGGATGAAAAATAGAGTACAAGTGTTCATCCGGAAAGGAATCACGATAGGTTCGCATCGGTATCAACATCACCGACAAGTCTTGATAAATGGTCTGCAACCACATTTTCGCTACCTTTTTATCTCTAATTTCGAGTAAACTCTTGCAAAAGGAGAATCCATCGGATCAACCTTTGTTTTGCATCTTTTTTCGCTAACGGATAGCGAAGTGCGCATGGTCGGTGTAGACAATAGTTGGAGAACCCACTAGGTAAGGACGAAACTTATCTAACGATATACAACGGGCGAAAACTCTTTCCGGTGGTGATATAGTTACGTTGAGCTTCATTAAGGGTTTTACTCGCGATAGTAAATGACAACCGGCTTATCTTCGGCGCTTGCCCTAGTATGCGACTCAATAGCATAGTCGCCACGTCACACATTAATTCAAAAGGTTTAGACCAATCGGTGGTTGAATTATAGGAGCGTAGTTAATCGCGGTTTTAATACCTCAAAGGCTTGTTTGCAACTGAAACTAAAATCAAAAGCGGCATCTTTAAGCAGGAGATTGGTTAAAGGTCTAGCAACCTTTGAGAAATCTTGAATAAATCTCCTATAGAAATCTGCGTGTCCTAAGAATGCGCGAATGTCTCGAACTATTTTTGGTATAGGAAGTGAAGCAATTTTTTTTTCTATCTTAGCTTTGTCGACTTCGATTCCGCCCTTTGAAACGATATGTCCTAAAACTATTCCTTTAGTAACCATGAAATGGCATTTTTCCCAATTAAGAACAAGGTTTTCTCTTCACAACGTGTAAAGACCTTTTCAAGATTTGATAGACGACTATCGAAAGAATCTCCATAAATTGAGAAGTCATCCATGAATACTTCCATAAACCGCTCAACCATATCACTGAAAATATGAAGCATGCGTTGAAAAGTACCAGTGCATTGCAAAGGCCGAAAAGGCATTCGCCTATATGCAAATGTACCAAATGGACAGGTGAACGTTGTCTTTTCTTGATCGCCAGGTCGATGACTATCTGAAAATAACTGAATAACCATCAAGAAAGCAGTAATAGGCATGACCGGCTAAACGCGTTCGAAAGCATCCGATCGATGAATGGAAGTGGAAAGTGATCCTTACGAAAGTGACGGCATTAAGTTTGTGATAGTCAATGCATATTCGCCCATTTCTTTGGGATACGAAAGGAAATGCATTCATCTTTATCATTTCGCACAACCGTAATGCCGATTTCTTTGGAACCACGCGTTAATGCGGGACTCACCCAAACACTATCGAGATAGGGTAAATAATACCCGCATCTAGTAATTTTAACACTTTCCTGACCACATCTTTCATGGTAGGGTTTAGGCGACGCTATGGTTCACGCGACGTCTTAGCATTTTCTTCCAGGTGTATGCGATGGGTGCACACATTAGGTCCAATGCCTTTAATGTCATCGAGGGACCATCCAATAGCAGAACGATGTTGTTGAATGACATTAATTAAACGAGCTTCCTGATCGTCAGTTAATTGTGAATAAATAATAACTGGGTGACGACCATCAGCATCAAGCTGTACGTATTTTAATTCCGAAGGAAGTGGTTTTAATTCAGGGGTGGGCGGAGTGGGTATTAAAGATTCTTGAGGAAGGTCATCATCCATGTAGTAAACAGATTGATGATCATCCAAGTTACTTGACATCACTGTTGTAGGGTCAAATAATGGTACTGACTCTAATAACTCATTTACTTCTTGTGTGTAATCATCGTCCTCAAATTCAGATTCGCTAAAGGAAATAAATTGGTACACTTCATCTTCAGGAAAAGAGTTTGTGAAATACTCTTGCGGAATGCTGTCAATCCTGTTGGCCGCACCATCAATGTCAGGCTCTGGAAGTTGTTTCATCAACTTGAACACATTCACCTCGACCGAAAGATTTCCAAAGGACATGGTCATGGAACCATCTCGACAATTAATAAGAGCATTAGCAGTGGCGAGGAAGGAACGTCCTAAGATGATCGGAATGGAATCACATGCAACTTTTGTATCCAAAATAACAAAGTCTACAGGATAGAAGAAATCTTGGACTTTTACAAGGACGTTTTCCACAATTCCTTTTGGATACTTTATGGAACGATCGGCTAACTGTAGAGTCATGGTGGTAGGTTTGAGCTCATGAAGACCTAGTTATTTAAATAAATAATATGGAAGTAAGTTCACACTAGCTCCTAGGTCTAGTAGTGCAAGAGTCGCGTGTATTTGTCACCTAAGGTGCATGGAACCGTTGGTCTACCCGTGGTCCTTGTATTTTTACTATACCATTGTGTTTCGGTGATGGAGGGAAACCGCTCAAATGAGGAACGCTTTGTTGAGGAACATTAGTTCTCCTTTTGTGGTGCACATATCTTTCGAAATTTTGCATGTTTTGGTAATAATTTTAAGGCATCGAAAAAGGTAAGTTGATTGTTAAATTTTGAAAAGTCTCTCGAATTTCAAAAAAAATTCTCATCGGGTTTATTCTTTGCCAAAGCGTCTGCGAAAATGGTGCCTTAGGGCGAATTTGGCAAAAGGGTCTACTTGCTTGTTTCCTACATTCGAGGTGTTGACTCTGTTGAATCTGGGGGGAATCTTCCGTAGGTTCATTATTAGAAATAGATTCCTTGGAACCCTTTTTTCTTTTGGTTGATCATCCGCATACGATCCGATTGTCTATAGTTTTTCCAGATCGTAGAGTAGTGATTGCATGCACCTCACCTTGGTTGGGGTGCTTGTACCGGGGCATTAATCGCCAAAGGTCGTGTTTGCTGGGTTTAGGGTTTGAACCGCTTGTGCAGAAAACACGCTTCGACTCTTTTCTTGCGCCCGATTGTTTGAAGTGATTGTTGGATAGACGTTAAAATTTGAAACTGTTGGTTCATGTAAGCCAAGAAAGTCTCATTTGTCCTATCCGTAATGGTTGGCGCAGTTGTCAGCAAATGTAGTAGTTCTCGATTATTGCTTAGAAGTTGTTGATTATAGTTGGGATCTGGATTAGCTTTGGAACAAGGCTGCGGTTGGTTTAATAATTAGCATTGGAATTATTTGGAAATTGACCTTGTTGGTATTGTTGATTATTTCCTTGGTGGTATGGAATAAAATTGTTGGTAGGGCTTAACAGTGGATTAGCTTAAACCCGGAGGAGCCCCCATTTGTTGGTTATTTTGGCGCCGCCGAAATTCGGATGTTGTCTCCACGGTGCATTTAGGAATGTTGAATGCACATGCCTCCTCCGATTGTTGAGTAGGGGAAGCATATAACAAGGGACAATATGCATCGGGATGGTCGACAAAGACAAAGGACACAAGGGCGGTCAACGCGTTCATGACCGGTTTTGGTAGTTGATCGTTTACTTGAACCGCAAGGGCATCTACTTTTTAGTTAGGGATTCTATCAAATTTTTTTATTTCGGGATCGGGTTTTACCTCAAAAATAGATGTGGCCTTTGTAACATTGTCCTTTGATGACCTAGGCGACTCGTTGTTACCCCAAAGTGTACCACTTTTTCGCTTGTTTTTCAAGAAAAGTATAAGCTTCAAGAGCTCCTTTGTCCATGAAGCAACCGCCGTTCATTATATCAAGAGTTTCTTTTGATGATCGAAAAGACCATTAAAGAATGAACGAACAAGGACGCTTTTTCCAAATGGTGATGAGGACATTCTAATAGAAGATCGAGAAAAAACGACTCCATGCTTCGTAAAGGATTCATGAGGATTTTGACGAAAAGAATTGAATTTTCTCAAGCATTTCAGTTGTTTTTTTCGAGAGTGTAAACCTGAAGCATGAAAGCCCGAACTAGTTTATTCCATGTGTCTATGGATTGTGATTGTTGTCCCGCTAGCCGATTGACGCTTTTTCCGCTTAAAGTGAATGGAAACAAATAAGCAAGAGTTGTTCCTTAGAGATGGCTGGATGATGAAATGTTGTTGCCACTTGTTGAAGCTTCACGAAGATGATTGTGCGGGTTTTTCGTGCTCCAAACCATGATATATTGGTAACAAACTGAAAACGTTTGGTGGGATACGAAAATCACCGACAATGTCCTCAAGTTTGATGCGGGGAAGAAGGTCCTTCCTGTAATGCAAAGATAGAAGTCCGAGAGGGGGCTTCTCTGCAGTGGAGGATCGTCGGCCATAATGACGAAGTTGATGGCGGCGAAGGATTGTGATGAAGGTAATTAGCGTAAAAAGAACAATTTTTATGTGAGAACTTACGCAATTGCTTATCGTATTTTTTTCGACGATAGGTATGTTCAATTTCTTTAGTGGAACCGGACCTTAATCTCATGCAAGCATGAAATTTAGTAGGACTCGAATTTTATTATTATCTTAAGCATTATATTTTAATAACATATGCCTAAGTCTGCGCTAACGTAGCGAAGAAAGCTAGGAATACGTGTGCATAAACCAACAAATCACACAAGAGAGATATGAGGGAGGCTTTCCGTGCAAGCACGGTTCTAATTAAGTAACCTCAATCTTTCAAGTTTCCTAGACACCATTGGAATATGATTTAAGATTTATGGAATTAAAATTTATGCAAAGGTGGTATTAATTTTAATTTAATTTAATTTTTTTTTTTTAAAGATTTATGCAAGGGTTAAAATACAAACATGCAAATACGATCTACTCATACAATACTAAGTGCAGTAGCATGTGAAGATACTCTACTCATAATATAGCTATCTGAATAGGCAAGCTTGTGTCATCGATAAATATTTCCATACGCATGCAAATATACATCAATAATACATATATGCGCTAATTTGTAAATCGATATTACGTAAACGATATATCAACAAGAATGTGAGGCAATTTGAATCACTCATAATTATCTAAATACATTAGCATACCTAATACATTATACATACTGCCAATAGACGACAAAACTAAACATGCAAAGTATTATACCTAAACTAAAATAAATTTACTCTTGTATTGCATAATAAATCGATTTCGACAATACTCATTGAGATTGCGAATGTCCTATAGAGAGCGACTTTACCCCCGTAGGTTTAGAAACAACTTACCCAACTCAGATTTTAACCCTCGTTGGAATGTTCTCCTCTTTCTTGACAAAATCGACTTATTAGACAATACCGTTAATGCGAGGCGATAGAAATGTCAAACATGTAACAAAAACATTTATCGTTAGAAAGACATATACCCATGCAAAAGCGTACCATTAATATGTAAATATACATTAATATGCAAATCATGTCCAAGTAATCGTATATAAATATTTACCGTATCTGAACTTGATTCATACATAATTCGAGGCTAAAACTTAAATAATAATCCATAAATATTTTCTAATACTATATACATGGCATACATGCAGAAAAACATAATAAAAAAAAATTACACTAATACTGAAAATTGAACACTGTGTAGCTTCCGCGTTTTAAGCCTTTGAAACAAACGTTTCAATTAAATTAAAACCGATTAATCCCAAAGGATTATCGAATTTTTCAGGTACAGGACCAGATATTTAGGCCTGGAAATGGATCAAGGTAGATCTGGAGATGCTAGTGGTTGAACAGAGCAAAGAAAAAAAATCACTTTCAGCGGGCCTTGCTGGTCACACCTTTCTTGTAGCGACTACACACCAGCATCGCGCGTGTCAAGTAATCCACAGTGAGTTCAATTTTTTATGGAAGTCTTATAATCTCCTGTAGTGTTGTTTCCCAGTCCTAACTCTGGGTACCTGCAAGTGGAACGAAATTTTTTTTATCGAACAGGTCTATTGCGAGGTAAAAAATATGAATTTGAACTAAAAAAAATGCAAACGAATGACAATGAAAGGAATGAAGAGAATGGGGGTTCCCCCTTGATGCAACTTCCGATCTTTAGCACAAGTTCTATGGCTTTAGAACAGCAGCGGCGCCATTTGATATATGCTCTTTACTACTACTTAAAGTTTTGATCTCTAAGAATTGATGCAAAAGCACTCAAGGTTCCTTACTCACGATCTTCTTCGTTTAGTAGAGTTGGAATAAAGATTCAACTAAACTAAAGCTTAAAACAACTACAAATTGGAATTTACAATTAAGGGAAACTAAGGAGTAAGGTCATAATATAAATGCTAGATTTTTCCTTCTTACATAAACATTAAGAAAAAACATTAACGTTGAAAACATTCACTTAATACCCGAAATAGAGATTTGAAAGAGAAGGTGGAGAGTTAATCCTCCTCATGTGAAACTATCATTAGTGTTGATTTGAAAAAGTTTTGATTCTTCCTAGACTCATAGACAAGTCCCTAACGGAAAAATAGATTTGATCCCTAGCATGCATGGCTCACTAAAAGAGCTCATACATGCTAGCAAGTGAAACCAAACAATGACTTATCTCTAAACTCATTGCTTGATTCCTAACTAAACTCTACACCAACTACCATTTTGGGATAGGATGTAGAGTTAGTTGTTCTTCCTAAACCTACCAAACCAACAACAATTGGTTTACCCTCACATGAGTTGGATTAACTCCCCAAAAGGGAAGTTAGCTCATGATCCTTGGGACAAGGATTTTATAAACTAAGAAAAATACAAAGAGAGAGAGAGAGAGAAAGATGAGAAAGATGAACAATCAAACTCACTTCTATTTATTTTCTAGAAGAAACAAGTGTTCCTCCATTAAAACTATTACAAGCTTTTTAATAAAAACTAAAACTAACTTTTCATTTCTTTCACTAAGGAACTAAAATAATGCCATATGAGGAAAATAAGTCAAGGGAGTAAATGGAGTGTCCCCCACCCTTGTCTAATTTCTTCTCCATTTGAGAGAAATCTCATTTCCTCCCACGTGAATTATCAAACCACATTAATGAATTTTTATCCACCACATTAAAACAAAGTGACACCTTGCCTTTTTTTCACTATTAACACCTAATCTAATTTATTACATGCAAGGTGTCAACTTTGCACCAATAATTTGTTATCTTTGTCTTGACATGCTCCATGATTGATGACTCATCCAATCTTGTGGCCCCCGATAGTGGGTCCATGTGCATCGATGGCGGTCCGGTATTTTGGGCAGTGTTACAATTTCCCGCCTATGCGTAGAGTTCATCGCCCTGATTGTCTGAGCATCTCTCGTGTCGCATTCGGAGTCCTGGTTCGAGAGGTAGGAGCTTTGGAAGTTTGATGCTTCTGTGTGGATTTGGGAGAATTCGTATATACGCCGTTCCTCGTGCTTTATTTCAGGTTTAACCAATATTTTCATGTTTACTGCAAATACCTGCAAAAGTATGAAAACATATTTATTTCATGATTATTAAACACATAATTAACCAAATTTATATGTCTCAATGGGGTTTCATAATACACTTTTGGGTGCTTATCACATATGATTACCAGGTACATCTGACAATTGATTTTGATTAACTTTACTCGGACCAAAAAACTTCTGCTGATGAAAATTCCGATGACACCCACAGGCTGCACATTTAAGTGATAAATGTTTATTCACAACAGTTGCACTAAGTGAAGTCATGTGCATATATTGGCAACAACCATCATTAGCATATCCACCAATTGAAGCAGCATGATTTTTCATACACTCTCTATAACTCACACCAGTTTGCTTTGGATTTATGTACGATTTATTTTTGTTTGATTCGGTTTTTGTTTGAATAAATGAAAGAACTCTTACATTTTCAAATGCTTCCTGCATCTTTTCTAAAGAAAAAAAACTTTTTTTTAGGACAATGAAAAGCTGTTATGATGATGCAATGATATTTACAAATTTTATAGTGGAGCTTGTATAGTATTTTCAAAGTAATGACATGTACATACTTGTATGTTTCAATATAGGTTTTATGTTTTTAAAATAATAGTACAGTAGTATGTACGCAAAAAGTAATTGTCATTAAGTGGACCCATGGATAATGTTTTTATTTAATGATAAATGTAGTGATTTTTTTTAACTATTTTGCCAATGGGGTTAACTTTAACAATGATGTAATCCTCGAGCCCATCGCAACGACTTCTGTATGTTTTTTATTTTTTTTTAATGTGGCAGACAACATTGGAACTCGGGTTTGAAAAAGTGTCAGAAGATATTATGGGTAACAGAAGTGGGCCTTATCTCATCAATGTTTTGGAAGTTGGGCCTTACAAAGTGGTCATAGTAACTGTAATGCCGTTATTGAACCCATTTAATTGGGCCAATTGGTTTGCAAAGGTGAACTGCTCAACCTAATCATATGCGATGGAGTATATATAGTTGTTTTCTAGAGTTTCATTTTATTTATTTAAAAAATTGTGTTTTTTTTTCTTTTCTTTTACTTTAAAAACCACAAAGATTCTTTAAGAACCTTGCAAGTTTCTTTAAACATATAAATATTCCCTTCTTTGTCTTTAACAGTTGGTGATATATATAAACAAATTAGTACCTTTTCATTTAGAACAGTTGTACTAAGTGAAGTCATATGTATATATAGGCAACAAACATCATTAGCATATTTACGAATTGAAGTAGCATGAATTTTCATACACTCTTTATAACTCACAGCAGTTTGCTTTGGATTTATGGACAATTTATTTTTGTTTGCATAAATGGAAGGACTCTAAAGTTATCAAATACTTCATGCATCTTTTATAAAGAAAAATAAATACTTTTTTGAGTACAATGAATAGCTCATATGATGATGAAATGATGTTTGGTAAATTTTATAGTGGAGCTTGTATTGTCTTTTAAAAGTAATCACATGTCCATACTTGTATGTCTTAATACAGGTTTATATTTTTTAAAATTACAGTATAGTAGGATGTAAGGAATTGTAATTGATGGGACCTATGCGTAAATTTTTTTATTTATAATTAATGTAGGATTATTTTTTACTATTTTGCGAATAGGGTTCACTCTGACAATGATGTAATCCTCGAGCCCATCGCAATGATTTCTGTATGTTTTTTTTTTTTTTTTTTTTAATGTGGCAAACAACATTGGAACTCGGGTTTGAAAATGTGTCAGCAGATATTATGTGTAACAGAGATGGGCTTTATCTCATTAAATGTTTTGGGAGTTGGGTGTTATTCAATATTCTAAGTAAATGTAGTTCCTTTGTTGTACCCATTCTATTGGGTCAATTGGTTTGTAAAGGAGAACTACTCAACTTAATGATATGTGATGGAGTATATATAGTGGTTTTGTAGATTTTTCATTTAATTTATTTTAAAAATTATGTTTTTCTCTGCCTTTTGCTTTTATTTTAAAAACACATAGATTCTTTAAGAAACTTGCGAGTTTCCTTAGACATAGATATATTCTCTTCTTGGTCTTTAACAGCTGGTGATTGTTTTTTTTTTTTTTCTAATATATATATATATATATATATATATTATTTTATTTTTTTTTTTTTTTTTTTTAAACATTTCTTATTACTATATATGATGAAATACTGTTTCGCAAAGATGACTAAGAAGGAGCCAAATAAGAAGGGCAAAAGAAAAACATATAATGGGGCCGATGGTTACGTTAAGGTAATGGAAGGGTATATACGAAAAATAAACTGTTAAAGAGTTCTTTAAGCGATTATAATATGAGAAAGAGAGAAAGGGCCTGAGTTGAAGGATGTGTAAGAGGTTAGGAGCAGGAGATATGGAAAAAAAACTATAGTTCAAAGTGTATTTTTTTTTATTGCTTCTTCTTTAAATAGGCTATGTTGGGCTATTTTATGGTAGGCATGTTAATTGTCAAGTTTAAGAGTTATGCCAGGACTTTTATACATAAGATTTTTAAAATATGTTTAAAATAACCCTCAGTAGGACAAAACGTTTAAAAAAAAGTTGGAAGAGACAATGGGAGAAAGAGACATTAAACTGCTATATAATTGTTTGATGGCTTTGCTTTTTTTTTTTTTTTTTGTTATGGAAGAAGGCAAGGGTGAAGCTGCTGAGGAGCATATGAAGCGCAAGGCTATGGAAGAGTCTTTAACACACGTTAAATGTGTCCATGCTACCGGCCGGGATTGTCTAAGCAAAGACAAGTGTCTCGAAACCAAACAAAAGTCGAAATGGCCGCCACTTAGTTCTAGAGATGGGGCTGTTCGGGAAGGAAACAATGATGATGTCATTTTGCGAATTACAAATGTTCAAAATGGATTAACTTCTAAAAGGTTTTTTTTTTTTTAATTTTATTTAGTTATTTTTTTGTTAGATTTATAAAGTCAAATGTTTTATATAGGTTCAATTACTTCTTGATAATGTGGCACGTCAGTATGAAGAATATTTAGACGCATGAGAGGTGGTCGATTGTTAGTTTAGTAGCCGACGATGAAAGGCTGGATATTGGAACCCATGTTGTCAGCAGTGTTAAGAAAGAAACTGAGGGAGCAGCAACACAGAAGGGTGTAGTCACCGGTTTGGAAGAGACAAAGCAACATATAGTTCAGATAAAAAGAGCCCTTACTCAGTATCATTTGCGTGTTGAGGAGCTAGAGGAAGATCAGATGACTCTGAAGGATCTGATAGAGGCCCAAGAGTTTGATCTCCGATGGTCCGATGGAAATCGCCAGCGAAGTGAAGAACAGATTGACATGTTGGAGACAACGGTATGTAGTTTAGAAGAGAAAATAGTACAATTGCAGTTGAACAGGGAGGATATGTGGGAGGCTCCTTAAGGCTTGGCCCCACTAATTGCAAATGGAAAATATTGTTTAAAATTATGTTCGTAGTTGGTATACATATATTGATATATATGTTTTTTTGCTTGATATATATATATATATATATATATATTGTGTTATTTTATAATATTGAAGTATGGTAGGCATAATGCGAGTTGTTTCTGACTTTTTTTTTATATGCTTAATCGATAAGTTACCAATTTTGTTTTTTTCAACTTGTTGATAAATGGACATTTTTTTTTCAATTGATATTTTCTATATTATGAATTACACTTGTTAAATAATCAAAATTACTTTTTTTTAATGCGTGGTTTTTTCTCACCAACAAATGGACCTCATTGTATGCTAAGTCAAGACTAAACTATAATTTTTGTTGTTTTTTTTATTGGTTAAAATTTTGCATCCTTTTAAATTTAAAAAAAAAATTAAAGTTTGCAATAATAAGATAGGAATTACCATCCAAGTAGTTTTCTTTAACTTAATCAAGCGGGAAAGTCAACTTTTAAAGTCGAAGGGATGATTGTGAGGAAGTCGAAGGGATGCTTGGGAGGAATTTAAAAACATCTCTATTAAAAAATATTGAAAAACAAAAAAAAATACATGTTAATTCTCAAAACATGATTTGTCATAAGCCAACTTTTAAACAGGTGTATCAGTACAGAATAACTATATATATGTTTTTGTTGAGAAAATAAAATAGTATATAGTGTTATAATCAGGAGAAGCAAGCAGACATGAAGATGATATCGCATAATATGTACACCCACAAAGTGTAATACTATTACAGTATAGTTACCATACATTTTGGTCGGCGTAAGCGGAGTTGGTTATTTTGAGAAACTATTTGAAATGCCACCTAATATTTCGAGCTTTGCAAAATTCGTAATTACAGATAGTGTGTCGAATAAATCTAAATTTCATAATGTTCTTGTAATATAATAGAATAAGTTTCGTAATTTTGTTTTTTAAAATCCGTAGAATCACAAAGATTTTGAAATATTGGAATATGGTTGCAAGTAAGAATTTGAAATGGAACAAAAAAAGGATCAGATGGAGGCATAATATAGATAATTTATATTTTTTATAATATTTAGATAAGTATATTTTATTGATAGAAAGCTCAAGTGGAAAGGTTGCTAGATTTGCTTAAAGTAGCAAATTATTTAAAAATAAACATATGTACATAAATATTATTATAACACTCCAAGCCACATGACTTGAATAGAGTCAAATCAACAACATTTATTAGATGGACCTAGCGTGGGATGGAGTAGGCGTAGTAGCATCTCGTTTTCCATTTTGCAGTTGACTTTTGAAAAATTAAAGATAGAGATGTAACACAGTTAACTCTTCATACATGGATGTCTCCTGCATTGTAGAACAAAAACAATTAACATTGTTATATTTCCTAGGTAGCAAATAAAGGAAATGAATATTTAAATAATGTCACACAAATGTGTGCGTTGTTCATTTACCTAGTATTATGTTCTTTTGATTTTTTTTTTTTTGGATGGTTGTATTTCAGCGTTGTTTTCCTTGACTGAAACATCTTTGCGAACCATTTCACTAGTTGCGAGCTCATTACCCTATGTTAGTTAAAAATGTATAATTGTTAAAGCATTTACATAAATTTTTTTGGAAGGGAAAAAATAAAAAAAATAAATAAAAGCATAACTTCACCTTGCCAACCACTTGACTATCTAAGTCTGTTTCTTCAGGGTAAACTTTGTCGATGGTAAATGATTCAAAAGTTTCCTTGGCACTGAAGCCGTTGATTTGAACTTGGAAGATGAAAGATCTTCCTTCAATTTTTTGGAGTTCTTTGGAAACTGCATCTGGCCCATTTTTCTGTATTTTGTATAAGAAATGTTTCAACTTATATTCAAAAGATGTATTAATGAATTGTGAAGTAACTTGCCTTTTGGATTATGTCTAATTCTTCGACCGACTTCATAAGCAAGGCTTCGGCATGCTTGTTGAAAGCGACAAAAGTGGTGATATCGGGGAAATCATTCACACACATTCGAAGTTTATACCTACTTTGAAATTAGAATGTGGTAAATGAGGGAGTTGAATACTTTAAGGAAAAACAGGTTAAATACGTTAGTTTAATTTTACCAACCTTTTTTCTGTGTCCACCTTACACTTGGTACAGGGGTTTCTCGTGAGTCAATTTGTGGGATAGTTATCTTACAACGCCTGCAAAGAATTGTAAAACCAATTAACACTGTATACCTTGTCTACTATGGCTGAGCAGGTATAGCTTGATCCGTGTTGTGCTTCATCTCTTCCAAGCTCCTTTAATTTAGCTATGGTAATTCTTCTATTTCTAAGTAGTTCTTCTTCAGATAGATTTTCAGGAGAACCCTCAACCTCTACGGAAATGTATGTATCTTGGAAGCTAGTATGTACCCAAGAAATAAAAACGTGGATCATAATGGGAATAGGAAAAATGTTAATAAATTGCAGTTACATAAATACGCATAGCAATTTAGTAAAAGAAAATTGAACCCAATGTAACAAATATATTTATAGTGTTAACGAATATAGTCGATGTTAATTTTTTTTTAAAAAAAAAATTAATATATATATATATATATATATATATATATATATATATATATATATATATATATATATATATATATATATATATATATATATATATATATATATATAATTCAACTGTGCTTGTATTCAGCAACAACATCAATTTCCAGGTTGACATAGATTTTTGTCCCGCTAAGAGATGAAAGTGTAATTTTGCCTACAATAAAAACTGTATTAAAACCTTTTTTTAATGGATAGAATTTCAGGTGGAATATAAATTTGATATTAATTGATATTTGATACCAACATAAATTGTCAACCATATAAATGTATATGTACCTTGATAATCTTTTGCATTCAGCGAAGTAGCTATAATGATAACATTATGTTTTGTTATAATGTCTTCTGGAATTAATTTGCCGATATCACCCCACAAAGCAATTGTTATTTCCGCGCCGCTAAAAGTTGGGTAGACTTCATTGAGTTACAACAATATGCTTGATTTGTTAACTAAAGATATCAATGTTTAACTCACTTCTTATCCATGATTACGATCTCTTGTAAATTTAATCCTGATTTTTCTTTACGGTTGCCAACTCTTTTCAAGACACCAATAACATCTACATGTTGACATAAACAAAACATTAGAACTTCTGTCATTTAGCTTTTCAAGTGAAAAGACTGATTAATCTAATGTGAAATTATAAATTAGAAGAAATATTTAAGTCGAAAGTTTTAATATATAACCTGATAAAAAAGTTTTCCGTTTAGATCTTTCTTGAAGGTTTTTGAAGTCAGTGAAATTGAATTTGTGCTTTGATATTTCAGTCTCGTCTTCATCCACTGATTCTATTAATGTTTCTGGCTTCAAATGAATCACAAATGGATGAACTACCGGATGATAGGTTGTTGCTAACATCACATCAAATCTTTCAATAAGGTAGATTTTGCCTGCTTCTATCACATTTCCTTTTGCAAATTTATCAAATTCTCTAAAGTTTTCCGATGCCAATCTTGCATGTATGTGAGTTCCCTGTGTATAAAGAAAACAAAATTTATTTTTTTTTTAAAAATAGCTAAAAACTAACGTGACCCATTACCTGGGAATCCAATAGTAAAAAGTCTCGGCTTATAACGTCGTTGTTATTCCAATGACGTGACTCCCATATTATTGTTACACGAACTTTAACTTTCCACTTGTATGTACCTGTACGGAGATTAGCAAGGAATTGACATGCTTGTGATGCCATTTGATTATGGTAGGCTGTTGAATAAGTTTTCTGAAGTGGAATGGAAGTTTTTTTTTCCCTATAAGAGAAGGTATAACTTTAATGAACTAATAAGAACTTTAAAGAGAGAGTTGACAGATTATATAAGTTTGATGCCGCAACAAAGTAAGGTAATATAGTCTGGATGTCAACATAATACAACTTAGCTGATTATTAATTCTAAAACGACAAAGTATATGTTTATTTTAATAATGAATTTGTTGGTTTGTTTCGTTAAGATTTAAATATGTGTTGCAGATATGTAAATTTAAGTCTCGCTCGTCATAATAACATGCGGTCCAGAGCTGATCGATACCAACCTTAATATGCAACCAACCAATTTGTTTTTTTAGCTTTTGTTTTGTTCCTCAACAGTATTATTATTGTCGCTTACCTTGAATGAGTGGGGTTCTGTTGTGTCAATTGTACATGGTATATTTAATAAACAATAATTTGGTGTCGTACAGGGAAACATTATTTAATGAGTGATGGACATTGATGGCCCTTGACATGGTGGCAACTTTTCAACTCCTTTTTTGTTGCCAACCGCAAAATATAGACATGTGCTGCAGTTATGTAAAGTTAAGGCCTGCCTGTCCTAAGAATGTGCGGCTCATACCTGCTCGGTCCTGTCCTTATGATGCAATCAACTAATTTTATATTTTTTAACTTTTTTTTTGTCTCCCTAATTATTGACTCTAATCATGGTTGAGTGGGGTTGTGAGCGACGAAGTGCTAATGTTTTTTTTAATAATAAATTTATTCTCAAATTACATCAACATCTAAATATGTATTGTAGATATATAAATTTAGATCTCGCCCGTGATAACAATGGGCGGCTCAGAGTAATTCTACCCCACCATCACGATGCGACCGACCAATTTGGTTTATTCAACATTTTTTCCGTCTCCTACCATCTTATCATTGTCTTTTGGCATGATTTAGCAGGGTTGGATTGTATTAATTCTAGATGATATATTTGGTCGACAATAATTTCGTGTGATATAGAAGAACATTATTTGATGTGTCATGAACACGGGCGTTTGTTAACATTGTGGTCACTTTTTTTAACATTTTTTTTTTTTTGGTCGATCCCTAATAGACAAATATGTATTGTAGCTATGTAGATTTAAGTTCCCCAGTGATAACAATGTGTAGTTCAGAGCTGTACGACCCCACCCTTACTATGCTACCGACTAATTTTATAGTTTTAACTTTGTTTTGTTTCCCTTATCATTGCATATAACCATGATTGAGCGAGGGGCATCAATTATCAAGTGTTTATAATAAATATGGATGACGATAAATTCGTTTGACAAAGAGAACAATAGTTTCATGTGAGACGGACAGTGATGTCTCTTTACACTGTGCAAACTATTCAACAACATTTTTCTGTCAGTGTCAAGGTTTAGATATATATTACATATATGTAAACTTAAGTCCCGCCTGTGATAACAATGGGTGGGTAAGAGTTGTTCAATCTCAACCTAACTATGCAACTTATTAATTTAATATTTTAAACTTTTCTTCGCTCCCCTACAATTTTATTACGGCCGCATAGCATGATTAAGTGGGTTAGTGACGAAAATGATAATTTACTGTGGAAAAGAAGGTAAAATGAATATTTTTAATATGAGATTTTGTTTGAGGAATAAGATTTGGGTTATCAATTGAACATGTTCTTTTTTTAGCTTACTAATTTTTAAATTTTATAAAGAATTTAAAAGAATGAGTAAACAGGATATATAAGCTTGTGCATGACCAACGGTAGGTAATCTAATCTATATACCTATACTGATATTTTAAATAAGGAAAATACCATAATAGTTTTAAAATAAATATATAGTCACTATACATTATTGAATTTTTTTTAAAATTAAGTCTAATCTAGTATGCTTATCAAGCGTAGATGAAACACCACATTAAAAAATTTACCTAAGAGGAAAGAAACATTTAAATGTATAACGGCTCTGTGCATTTCTGTAACTTGGTTTAACTATTGCTCAATGCTCATTTGGTGATAACAAAATTTGAATATGTACGAAAGAAGCCCAAATTTGCATCCCACAAGAATAATAAGGTATGCGTAAGAATAATAATTTAATAGCCACTACGTGACCGACCAATTTTATATTGAAAAAAAATTAACCATCCCACAATTACTGTGTGGTATAATAGAAGTGTGGAATAGGTTTGGGCTAAGATGATCGTATGTCACAATAATTGATATTTTACATGCTAACATTTACTTGCCCACGTTGGCTTTAGTTAAGTTAAATACATCTACTTGCAGACATTTACATGCTCTAGTATGCTTGTAAATTATATTGAATAAGACATACATTTTTTTTTTTAATGTCAACGTATCGCCAATGTATATTATTTTATAACTTTATTTTAAGTATAAGAGAGTCAACCCATCAAGTATGGGTAATCATTTTAACAACCTCATCCCTCAATCAATTTAATTTAATTTATTAGGATCTGTGTTGTTTATGAATGATGGGTCTCCGATAGCTAAACTTGAAAAGTTTTAAAACTGTCCAAGTAAAAAAATAGCTGCATACCTTATAAGATAAAGTTTTTACAAGTCATGCTTCTCCATCTTCCCTGGTCTCTTTCCTACAGATTTGTCCCATCCTCAGCAGGGAGTCAGGTTACTTGGAGGTGCAGTCAGCACTGATCCATCCTTTGTCAGGGGCCTTACTTGCAAGCGTGTTGAAAAGGTTGTGAGTTTGATGGACCGTTTAGCTACATTAGACGATCCACAGTGTGAGTTAGCTCTCTTACGTGCTTGTCTTTGGGCTCTCTAAGTTGGTATTTGGCGATTCGTGACTTGTCCACCATCCCTTTTTAGAGGCAAACTAAGACGCTTTGATCGGCATCTCCGCAGTGTTCTCCAGGGCATTGTGGTTTCTGATGGTCCTAACTTCGGTGATTTGCAGTGGCGTTTATCGACACTCCCATTACGTCTGGGTGGGTTAGGTATTTATTGTGTCAATGATGTCTCTACTTTTGCTTTTGTGGCCTCCCGTTGTCAGACGTCTGAGCTTCATAACCACATTCTTAGGAGTTGTGGGCCAGTGCCTTTGGATGAGATTCTTGATGTTGCTAGCAGTGCAATGAGTCTTTGTCTACCCGATTTTGACCTAAGTTCTATGGCTGGGAATGCTACCGTCCCCTCAAAACCACAAAAAGTTTTGGCGTAAGCATTCTATAGTAAGATTGTTGTTGGTCTTGGAGAGGGAGTTTGTGTTATCCGCTTTCGTCGAAAAGCGGTCATTGGATGCTTGCAAAATCGTAACACGCAGGACTTCCTACTTGCTATTCCGATGGAGGGACTTGGACAAAGATATGTCGCCGGTGGAGTATTGTTCTATTCTCCGGTACCATCTCATGATTCTTTTGTACTCTGATGGTGGTCTATGCCCTGTTTGCAAAAAGAGTAGACTAGATGCTTTTGGAGACCATGCAGCACACTGTAGATATTTTCCAAGTTTCAAATACCGACATGATCATGTCGAGATATTTTATGTGATGCATTTTGGAGGGCCGGGTACAAGTGAAGAAGGAGGCTCCCCGTGAATTTTCTCACCGATCCGAATGAGGGAAGATCCACACTTCGACCTGCGGATATATTGATATACAAATGGTCCGGGGGAGACATGCATGTGTTGATGTAACTAGAGCCTCTCCGCTGGTAGGGCTTGGGAATGGAGTCTTTGAGGTGGGGAGCAAAAGAAGAGAAAATGACGAGGAAGATAGAGAAGAGGAAAGTTTGCACGGCTAACCAAAGATTGTTTCATTCCGCTTAGTTTCGACACTTTTGGTTTCTTGGAACAACGATCTATCGAGCTTTTTCAAGAGACTTCGAAAGTTATGGACAAGAATGCATTATGACAAATTCTGGTTCTAACGAAGTTTGTTTTTAATAATAGATTTGTTATTCGAAAGGACTTCATGGTGCGACTTTGTTGCGACGCTTGTCCTAATTATTTGTAAAATTCTTTATCAGTATCAATAAAATTTCCACTTAAAAAAAAACACACACACACATGAAATTACATTAATACCCTTTTACTCACCCTTTTTTTTTCTTTTTATTATTCTGTGGACCCCACAAAACAAAACAAAACCTCATCCTTAAATAATACTTACAACTCATAAATTTTAAAAATAATCTAAAAAAATATGGGTCTTACAAACACTAATTCTCCACTTTATGAAGGGGGTATGAATATAACTCTCTTTTTTTTTTCTTTTTTGCCATGAGGGGATTCGAGCGGGTGACCACTGGAGAGCAACCCACAGCCGGACCGGCTATGCTTAGTATTCCAATTAATTTTGTAATAAATCAGATCTTACTGTATCCACAATTTGAGTTAATTTGTGCTGACCATTTTATTTTGATTTCCCTCATTATTTCATCGTCCAACTTATTGCCCTAAACATTTCATCGTACACACGCTATTATATCATCTGACATCTGACCTTACACCTGTCCTTAAAATTTCACAAACAAGTGTTGTATACGTCATGGCATCCAAGTAGAAAAGACGGTGGAAAATTTATACCTCAATGGAAATTTAGATTAGGGTAATTTGATGATGCGGTCATCAAGATATAGACGGCTATGCCGAGATTTAGCGGGTTGGGTTTTGGCGATATTGCCACTTTTTTATATGGTTAGAAAGATGAGAGCTTAAACTGGTCCATCAACCCTGTTTCTTTTAAATGTTGATAAAAATGTTGCTTCTTGTCTTCGTCATGTAGCTTGGGCTAATGTACGCATCGGCGTGGTCGAATATGTTGTACCTTGCATAACAATTGAGAGTAGGTGACCGTTCTATTAGTCGGGGAAGGAACCTGATGGAACTGCATATGCAAAGAGCAGGCTTTTTGGTAGTATCTTACTGGCTAAACCCAAGATCAGGGGCATGGACCTGGAATCTAAGGTGAGATGCGCACAAGAGAGGCGTTCATCTTGCTGATATCGAGAAAATTCATATATTTGAAAAGATCTGAAAATGGTTTATTTCCAGTATTTACCATATAGTGTAGCGGTATGTGACCATGAACTGCTAGAGCAAACCATACGCTTGAAGTTTTCCGTCTTGATGACTAAGCGGAGTTCCCTTGTTCTGATGTTTGTCTTCTAAGATAGTTAGACCTGACCTATGCATACACTTCTTTCTCAGTGAAGTACTGAAGTAGTAAACTGAAGGCTGAAGCTAGAACACTGGCAATCAGTTGCAAAAATATTTTCACATAAGTTATCTTATTTAATAAGGATATCTAGCAGACAATAGAGTGGGCATTAATTGGTCTTCTTGGAAACTTGAAAAAGGACAATCTCTGTTATACACGAAGAACCTTGTGTTTTTGTAGGTAACTTCTATTTTTCTGTTTTTATTGTTGGTAGTTTCATCAGGCACTCATCAAATTCCATTGGGCAACCCCCAAAAAAATAGATTTATTACAAATTTGCCATTTTTTAAAAAAAATATATTTTATATTGGGTCCAAGCCCAACAACAAGTCCAACCGAAAAGGACAATCAAAAGAACCCTTGTTTTTGAATTCTATTTTTCTGTTTTTATTGTTGGTAGTTTCATCGGGCACTCATCAAATTCCATTGGGCAACCCCCAAAAAAATAGATTTATTACAAATTTGCCATTTTTTAAAAAAAATATATTTTATATTGGGTCCAAGCCCAACAACAAGTCCAACCGGTCAAACGGTCGTTGAATTGAGTGTACACTCGAATGGTCTCGCCATGTCGTTTGAGTGTACACTCAAACGGTCTTGCTATATCGTTTTCAAATTAATACACTCAAGCAGATCTGACGCGGTCGCTTGAGATAAAGCTCTCGTGTTTTTAGCTTGGCGATATGGCGGGGGTTGATATGGCGGGGTTGTTTGGGCAGTCTCGGGGGCGACATGAATGCAGGTCGTTTGGAGACTCTCTTAGGCGATATGGCTGGGTCGTTTGGACTAAAAAAATTGAAAAATTCATTTTGTTTTTTGGGTCATTTTCACATTCCTGATTAAACGATCAATTTCAAATACAAATTCCACTTTTCATATACATAAACACCAAACACAAACTATACATCAAATTTCAAACAAATACCAAACACAAATTCCAATTTTCAATTACATCATTCAAAACGATCTTTCTATGCACAATTCAAATAACTCAAAATTTTGTATTAACTCATACAACTAATGTACAAAGAATATTCAAAAAAAAAAACAAAGACATTCAAATGACTTCACTGGATCGTTTAGGCTATATACAAAACGACCTCACGGGATCGTTTGGGGCACCTTGAAAACGATATCACTGGGTCGTTTGGGGCTTTTTCAAACAATAATTGCCTTGCTTTCCTCCAACACTCGAATTTCTTCAATTAGATGATAATCTGACGAATCAGCCACATGTAGCATATGTCATAGCCTTCACTAAAACATCAGGATAACAGCGATTACGCTTCAATTCCACCAAAAAATCAGTTAAGTTTATAACATAAGGTGCGCGCCCAAATAAAATCCAATTTCAACATAAGGTGCGCGCTCAAGCACGTTAGCCTTGCAACATGAGCCAAACGAGGTGTATGTTGGACGACATGAATGGGTCGTTTAGTCTTGCACGAAAGCTTGACTACCTAATTGCCTATGCGTCAAATACCATCCCTACTTATAGACCAGCAAAACTTGACCGAATAAACATGGGGAATGCTTGATGGATCTGGATAGATTCCAAAAAAAAAAAAAAATTGGAAAGAGACGACTGGAGACGATGGAGGTAACTGGGCTGTCACCAAAAAAATTGGAAAAAATTGGTTCAACTTGTTGTTTTGCAGTTTCTATTTTTAGCTCGGGGAGTGTATTGGGCTTCTTGGTGGGATTGGGCTGGAGGCTGCCCAATGGAATTTGGTGAGTACCCAATACAAGACCCTTGTTGTTTAATTGAATTGTTTGTCCTTTTTTACCTATTGCCAACAAAAAGAGAACCATCTTTTAGGTTTTATGGGCCTTTTATCGATTAATAAACTTGTTGTGTGTGGGTTACTGTATATTTTTTCTTCTCTGCTATGTTATAACTTATAAGCAACAAATTTGGAAAATACGCTAGATATGTGAGTGCCGAGGTTAAATAACACTAATTGTTGAGAATTTACCCGTAAGTATTATTATTGTCTTGCGTCATTGTTGAAACTTTGTGAATATGAGAAGGTTTTGGAGCTGTGTATTTAATCAAATTCTTGTATGTTTTGCTAAGTAATTTTCTTCTTTTATCACAGTGAAGCTGCGAATGGTTGCATTTGTTATTGTAAATTTGGGATAGAGTATTTGTGATATACTTTTTCTTCTTCTCAATTTGTGATATGGTTCAGAATTCAGATCCCATGAATTGCATTTGTGGCCACAATATACAACTTTGTACAAATATCATTACTGTAACTTTGTAAGCTTGAACGAAATTGTTATAATTTCTTTGCAATTTTTAATTATTGACAAATTTAATTGAAGATATGGAAGTAACTGTTTCAAAATATATTGAATTGATCTCAATCACAACTTTTAAAAATAAAAAATAAAAAATAGACAAAAATAAAAGGTTTTTTTTTTTTTTTTTTTTTGGCCATGAGGGGGGACCTCTGGGGAGCAAACCCAAGGCCGGACCGGCTATGGTGTGCCTCATGGTTGTTAGTATTCCAATTAATATTCCTAATAAATTGGATCTTCCAACATTTTATTTTGCTTTGCCTTTCCCTCGTTATTTCGTCGTCCAACTTATCGCGTATACATTACATCTTAGAGCATCTCTAGGTGGACGTATTCATGGTCGCATCATTCAAATTTGAAGGAATGCGTCGGAATTTCTCGAAATACCATCTCTAGGTGGTCACATTCGTGGTCGCATCACCTGTTTGTTCGCATTCTTGTTCGCAAATTTGACAATTTGGATGTGGATGCGGAGCGACATTGGTACTGTCGCGCGCCATTGCAAATGTCACCCCACATCTTTTTTGACTTTGACCAGCACCACTACACGCCAGTTGTACTGTCGCGCGCCACTCCTAATGTCGCGTGCTCCAATGGAAAAAAAAAATGGTCGGATTTCTACATCCTATATCTACACTCATCTCCTTCTTTATTTTACACACAATCAACTCAAACATTTGTAACAAACACATCAATCTTTAACAAACAACACACACATTGCGAAAAAATGGATAATGAAGTGTATGAGATTTTTCCCTTTCAATCTTTGTCTTCATCTTCATCGTCATCTTCTTCTTCATCTCCTCCAGCGGAAGACTCAATAGATAGTCTTGATGAAGAATTTGTTAACGCCATGCCCCTTATGAAGCACACTTTGGATGTACTTGCATAAGCACAAGTCCATGCTCCGAAGGCACCACATGGTGGTTCAAAGAAGGGTCGAAAAATTAAACATAGAAAATATGCTCTGACTTTGAAAATCTTGAAGAACAACTACTTCGTCAATCGTCCTGTCTTTCCGAAAGAGGATTTCAAACGGCGCTTTCGTATGAAAAAATCTTTATTTCTTCACGTCTTCAACGATATTCAGACTCATTTTAAGTTTTTTCAGCCTAAAGTTAACAATGCTGGTAAACCTGGTATAGATCCTCTAGTCAAGGTGGCTGCAGCTTTGCGTATTCTTGGTTATGGTACGGTGTATGATCAACTTGACGATCAATTATACATTTCCGAGCAAAGTGGAAACCAGGCGTTGAGGCATTTATGTGATGCAATTATCAAATTGTACGGTTCAGTCTACTTGCGAAGGTCAAATATTGCAAATATAGAACGCTTGCTTGCACATTTTGCCACACGTGGATGGCCGGGTATGTTAGGAAGCATTGATTGTATGCATTAGGAATGACATAATTGTCCAACTGGATGACAAGGTGCTTACAGTGGTCATTCTGGAAAACCATCTGTTATTCTCGAAGCTGTTGCAATCGAAGACCTGTGGATGTGACATTCTTTCTTTGGGATGCCAGGGTCACATAATGATATCAACGTGTTTGACAACTCGCCGATATTTGAGCACGTGATCAATAATACTTCTCCACCTGTTTATTTTGATGTAAATCAGCATAGCTATAATATGGGTTATTATTTAGCTGATGGTATCTATCCTGACTATGGGGCATTTATACAAACAATTTCAAACCCTAATGCTCTAAAGACGAAGTGGTTCGCAACGATGCAAGAAGCTGCAAGAAAAGATATTAAAAGAGCTTTTGGGGTTTTGCAAGCTAAATTTGGGATTTTGAAGAAAGCTTGCAAATTATGGCATGTGGAGACAATGGTTACTGTTATGAGAGCATGTATCATATTGCACAATATGGTAATCGGAGCTAAGAATAAAAATTATGAAATGAGGAGGTACATTCCTTATCCAGAAAGACAACCACAGATCCCACCTACTCGGGAACACTACATTGAGGGGACTCGACGAGTTCAATCAAAGACTATGTATGATAGACTTAAAAGCGACCTTGTCGAGCATCAATGGAGCATTAGGGGTGACCGACATTGATTGTTGTAATTTAATTTCGTATATGCATATTTATTTTTAATCATCAATAAACAATGTTAATCAATTTATATTTTATTTTAATTTAAACTAATATATATTTATATAAAATTAAAGTTTATTCATATTAAAAAAAAATTATTTTACCTAGTCATAGAAAATAAAATGATTAACATTAACCACTCATATTACAACACTCTAACCACTCTTAATCTTTTCCATTACAGTACATAACCACTCACATTTTCCACACACCAAACACTTCAATAGATCAAGACCTTTTCCTTCAAGGTTCGCAAACTTTTTCAGCTCTCTAACACCATCACAACCATTTGGGCATACTATCTGCGCATAGGGGCAATACCTATACCAATGATCATCCTCGCCACAACACGTGCATATCAACAAACTGTTTCCATATATATATTCCATACCAGGACATATACCATTTGGACATTTCAAAAATCTTACTTCTTCTCCATCTTCGTTACAACTTCTATGTATGAGCAAATAACCTTGACAATGTGGTGCTTCAGGACACCTTTTGTTCAGATACTTGCATGATAACGTAAGGTGTTTTCTTGAGGCGCAAATTTGGCACCTCTCTTGATCGAGTGTATCAAAATAACATGATTGTTGAGTTGATTCGGCAATGTCGGTGTGTTGGCTAGTTTTTTGCAATGATGAAAAAGAAGCCATAGTTGTGGAGATAGTTTTAGAGTGTTGGGTGAGAATGAAACAATTTCTTAAAATGTCGGAGTTTGTACTCGATAGCACGCGCCATTAGTACTGGCGCGCGTCAGTACTAATGACGCGGTTGGTGGCTCTTACGATCAAATTTGCAGGCGAAATTTGCGACCACCTAGAATTAGTCGAAATTTGCAACCAGTTTCTGTAGTCGCATTCTTCATTCAAATATGAAGAGTATGCTACCACCACCTAGAGATGCTCTTACACACGCTATTTCATCATCTCACATCTTACCTTATTACAAAATTCATAATACGACGGTCAACGGATTGCACTCCACTCCACGATACTTGGATGAGATTGGGAGTGAAGTGGATAGAAATTAGATGTGCCAAACTGCCAACCCGTTGACTAATACATTACCGTGAAGAAAACAATGGAGTAGAATGAGGAGTAAGTTGTTTGTTAAGCGACACATGTATATATAAATAATTGAGTGGAGAATAAGAAGAAGAAGAACACATGTCAATTTTGTTTGTTACAAAGTTTCAAATCGACGGCACGTCTTCTTCGTCTCTTTCTCTCTTCCTTTCTTTCTCATTCAATTCGTTTATATATATATATATATATATATATATGAAATGATATATATTGTTATCGATGTCTGCAACAGGTGTGAAGTATATTAATAATTAGAGTTCGTGAGTATCTGATAAATGTGACCGGTTTATGTGCTGTTCAATAAGTTTCTCAAAGAAGAAGTAGGGGAATACTGATTTTGTTAAAATGTACAAGAATCAGAATGCTGTTCTGCCCCGTTCGCACTTTGTGAAAGTGAGTTTAACACAATCGTTTTAAGCTTATTATCAATTATATCTGTATTCGTAATAGTAGTTTAAGTGAGGTTTTTAATGATGATCATAGGTACCACACATTGGCCAACTTCATTCATGGGATTGTGGTCTTGCATGTGTTTTGATGGTAATGAGAACTCTTGGTATATATGACTGTGACTTTCATGTCTTGGAGGAATTATGCAATACAACAAGGTAATTTGTTCTTTACTTATCAGTTTACTATCTGTTGTGATAATTTCTTTTAAAGATATACTTTGGATATGCCACGTCTCTTTTTTGTTTTTAATAAAAGTGAAAATCTTGCCCATTGAATAACTTACATTCCTTGTAAAACAAATTCTTGAACTGAGGATATATCCAACGTAGAAAGAAAAAGACACATTCTTGGGGTAGTAATGCTTATACATAAACTATTCATTGCCTAGGAGTTCTTGGAATAATTATGTAGTATAAACTATGCTTAGTAAAACAAACATATCCCTATATGTTAATATTTAGACATTTTATACTGGGGGAAAGCAATGGTGTCTAACCACATTAAGATATGCGGATAATAGATCACAGCAATCGTTTTCCGTGATCATGTTATGTGGACTGTGATAACAAGACCACCTTGTGTCTAAATTATGTCTCTCAGGCTGTGCTCATACAAATGAACTTTGGGAAAAGCTCAAGCTGTTAAAATTGTTGGTAACTTACAAAAAAGTAACGGAAAGGGTATTGAAAAATACCAAAAGATTCCTGAGATTATCCTCAATGGTGCTATTTCTTTAAACTTTTTGTTTTTGTTGGTTTCTTCATAAAAATGAACTTGAATGGTGCACTTTCCATCCTTTAGCTGCCTTTCTTCTTCTTTTTTTCACTTTCTATAGAAATGAAAACTTTACGGCACGATGTGCATTTTGAAAAACCACGCCCTACTTATATGAGCCTACCATTACCCCTTTTTGTACTTAAATTACGAGTGGATTTTATGTCCAAACTCCACTCCAACAACCCCGCCAATGCTTTTACTAAACGCGGTTCTCCTAGCTCCATTAGTGACAATTGCTGTCCAGTTAAATCATTGAAGTTGAGTTTTTGATAGCACACTAAACAGTTTCCTACCTTTTTTAAGTGGTAGGAAAGTGAAACCATTGCAAATGTTTTATTTATAAAGGCCGTTGGAATTCCTTGCATTCCGAAACTCGTCTCTGGCTGTATTGTACCTGTGAGTCCGTATGTATAAGACAATCAGTTTAGAAACAGATTGTCCTTGTTACATACATGGAATAAAGTGTTGGGAGTGGTATGGCTGTCCTTTAGATTTAAGAACATAACATGTTCTCTGACTACTATTTGGAAAGATATGGTTCATAGATAAACCAATGTCCATATTTGTGATTTTTATTAGTATACTGAGATGCAGTGTTTGTGAGCGAAGCAGATGAAATTACTGGATGGTGGAGGAGAAGGATAAGATGCAATAGGATACAGAAGAAGTAATCAATAGCGACGATTATGGAGGAGAATGAGAATAGTAGGAGCAGACTGTGAATGGAAAAATTTTAAGCAAGACAAAAAAAAAAACAATATGGAAATCAAGAATGACGATAGGAAAGGAAAAGGAATTTTGAAGGAGGTTCTGTAAATAAAGAGAAACAAAAGAGAAGAAGGGGTCAGAAGGGCGTTCAATATAACGCTTCCACGTGTCCATATTTTTTCCCCTCTATACCAAGAATTTGCTTCACTTACGAATTATTAGCGTGGTCATCCATATAAATTTTCAGATTATAATGACCTAGTTCTGTTATACATGGCGAAATTTATTACTACCCTAGAAGAAAATGTCTTTTAATATCAATGGGGTTGTTACACCTCAAAGTTTTTCTTGTTTTGTGTTACTGCTTTTGTCAATATCTTATGATTGTCGTACTGGTCATTTGTCAGCATAATGACTTATTATAAAGCATAACTAGTTATATGTTAGTAGTCTGTCTCTGATTTAGTTACCGCGCCATCAATCAGCTCTCTAGATGCACATCTTTATCTTAAGCACCAAGATTCTCATCATTCTTTTTCTCATGAAGGATAAGTGATCACAGTAAACCAATTGTCTCTTCTGGATATCTATTGGTCGTTCATTTGTTATAGGACTTCACATCTTAATATTTTCTTTATCAAACTTATACCCTTATATACTTTGTCCTGGTTCTACACTACTACTTGTCTAAATGCAGGTCCTACTTATAGACTTAGATATGCCTTTTCTTTGATTAGTTCCTGCAATTCTCACAGAATCTGCAATATCGCACTTAAAGACCTCCTTTTAACATTTGTCGAAATCATAAAGAGTCGGTTAGTGGGGTTGGTTATTTGTGTTAGTACAAGTACTTTCAGATGAAAGCATTGCTTTATAGCATAACCTGGAATTCCTTGGAATGGTTAATGTTGTTTTCAGTTTCAGAGCTCATATTTGTTACCTCGTCTACCTATAGATTGTTGACTGATATGAGCTATGTTTGTGGTCACTTCTGTTCTGCAGCATATGGACTGTTGATCTAGCTTATATACTGCAGAAGTTTTATACCAGTTTTGCTTTCTTCACTGTAACTTTAGGAGCAAATCCAGATTATTCTGTGGAGACGTTTTATAAGGTGATTTCACTATGAACAAAGAAGACAGTTTTATTCCTTCGGTGTTTCATGTTCAGATATTGCACTTATCAAGAGAAATATGTTTTCCTGCATATAATCTATACTTGCATATTGACAACACATAGTTGTGGCTACTATACAGTATATACAACATAGATCCTTATGATTTTTGGTTGGATTCTTATATGTCCTACACTTTGGGTAGGTCCTTCAGTTGCTCTAAAAATCAAGATTTTGATAATTCGTTCTGCGATTATTTTGGACAAGGGCTTAATCAGGTAGCATGATGAGCTTGAGGGTGAAGGTTTATCAAATGGCTGCGAGTGTCATATTCCTTTTTAGCAAAGCCGACACCCATACAATCCTTTTCTGTCAACTGGAAGACGAGAAGGTGCTAAACACCGAGTGATCTTGAGCTAGTAAAGAATTCTGATCATCAATATGGGTTGGCCTCTCCATGTTGTTAAAGGGGCGATGTTTACCCAGCATATCCACTTACGGAAATAGCTAAACCTGGGAAGCTGTCACATTAATGGATTGTCCTGAACGTCTCTTACATGTACTTCTAAATGAGTAACTGATATCCAAGTGCAACATCTTCTTTTCATTGGCTGGTCTTCAAATCTTTGTCTTCTGGAAAATAAATTTATTATCTATGAAGCACTGACACTCCTCTAGAGGCAGAGTATCGGTATCCAACACCGACACGCATCCGACATGTGATTGAGTGTCTGATTTAATAATTATTTTTTGGAATTTCCGACACGTGGGGGACACTTATTAAGGTTTTTTTTTGGGGAATAAATACTTTAAAAAGGAAGATGACCTAGTAGGGAGTTTACTTCACTCGCGTGATTAAGAGAAAGGAGGCATGACTGCCACCAATACCTCTCCTCGCTCTTCTCCTCCCTTCATCTAGTTCGTCTCCATCACCAGCACCTCTCCTAGCTTTTTGTCTGCATCAAGTTGGTCTTCATTCATCTATCTCCTTTCTCCTAGTCTTTCATTACTCTCTCCTCTTGAACTTCTCTTATATCTCTAAGCTCTAATTCCTTTTTCTTTTATTTCTTTTGAACTTCTTATGAATTTTCCATTGCTTATTCCATTTCAAGTTATTGTGTTCTTAACTTCTTAAAATTGTTAGACATGTAAGTTGCTTTGTTGTGTTAGAATTGGCCATGTTATGAACTAGAGTTGGCATTTTGATTTTAATTTGGTGGAGAATGCTCAAATTCAATTAATTAATATATATATCGGGCTCACTACGTTGACATACAAAATTGGCATACGCATTCCAAAAGCAGATTTGCATATTGAACTAAGGCTGATTTTTGGTAGAGATGACTTACCTACTATGGATAGTATCTCCACGAAAAATCACCTAAATCGGATATGTCTAGTTTTGTCAAAAGAGTATCAAAAGAGTGTTAAAATTCTGGACCGTCAGATAAATTTCTAATTTGAACTCAATTTTTTGTAGGGTTTGAAATGTTCTAAGGAGCTGATTTTTTGTGGAGATGATCTCCATGTTGTAGAGATCACATCCCCAGAAAATCAGTTTTTAGTTCATTATGTAGATATGTAGGATTGCGTATGCCAATTTAGTATGTCAATTTTGTATGTCGACGTAGCGAGCCCGTATATATATATATATATAGACACCGACACGCGACACAGACATGACATGACATGGACAAGCCGACGCGGCATTTCTAAAAAATGTAGGACACGGATATGTCGTGGACATGGTTTGTAGATATTAGTTGGATTGTCGTGGGCTCCAAAACTTTGTCATCATAACCTCCAAAGTTGATTAAAATGTTCCTACTTGTCTTGTCATGTAGCTAGGTTTAATGTACACATCCGTGTGGTCGAATATGTTGTACCTTGCATGAAAAATGATAGTAGGTGACACTGATGTAGTATTCGTATATTTGAAAAGATCTAAAAATGGTTTCTTTCCAGTATTTACCATATGGTTTATTGGTATGTGACCATGAACTGCTAAAGTATACCATGAATTTGAAGTTTGCGGCCCTGATGACTAAGTGGAGTTCCCCTATTCTGATGTTTGTCTTCTAAGATAGTTAGACTTGACCTATACACACACTTCTTTCTCTGTGAAGTAGTAACCTGAAGACTGAAGAACACTGGCAATCAGTTGCAAAAATATTTTTACAAAAGTTATCTTATTTAGTATAGGATATCTAGCGAACAGCAGAGTGGCATTAAATGGTCTTCTTTTAAGACTTGAAAAAGGACAGTCTCTGTCATTCATGAAGAACCTTGTTTTCCTTAGGTAACTTCTGTTTTTATTGTTTAATGGAATTGTCCTTCTTTTTACCCATTGCCAACAAAAAGAGAACCATCTTTTAGTACTTTTTATATACCGTTTATCAATTAATAAACTTGTTGTGCATGGCTTACTGAAGATCTTTTCTTCTCTGCTATGTTATAAGCACTTGTTAACAAATTTGGAAAATACGCAGGACCACTTACCACAGGACGTGGTTCGAGTTGATAGATTATTTCAGAAATCCCTAGACGCTGGAATCAACATTCAGGTATGTATGGCTCATTTACCCAACTATAGTCATATAATGCTTAGATTGTAGTTCTAATTAAATGATTTTTCCACGTTTTCTGTCTAAACTTAAACATTTTTACCAGTTCCATTTTGTCAAAGTCTCTTCATATACTATATGGAGGACGTACCGGTCTATTGCTGCTAGATATGTGTGTGTGCTGAGGTTAAATAACACTATAGTAATTACCCACAAGTCTTGTTGTCTTGCGGCATTGTTGAAAGTTTTTGTGGCTGTACGGAACATTGCTCTCTGATGAGCCTCTTGATCAATAATCTTTTAGTAAAAGCGACAACGTAAGAAAACTACGTGCCTATTATGTGACCTAATGTTATGTGAAATGTTACTTCCAGTAGGCATTGAAGTATGGGTGTATTTTATAAGCAAAAGACAAACTTATGTGTGGGTTTTCGTGTTATTTCCATTAGCAAAGGACAAAAAGTTTTACTAGCATCGTCAGCACGACCAACTGGAAACGTCAATTTCCTAATATTGTTTCTGAAGTGTTTCTTGTATGTTTTTCTGATCTTCTTTTTTATCATAAAATATCTCAAGATAAGTTGTTATGACAAAGGAATATTATGTGCAGTAGTGCATCTTTCTTAATATTGTCACAATCAACTATGTACATAAAAACAAATTTTGTACGTGAAGGATCCCTGTCTTGTTTGTTAATTTTTTTCCCCCACTTCCATTCTGTCCTGCTTCTTATGGTTGTGAGCATGGTTGTGACCTATCTTGCCTGCCTTGGTCACCCCTCTCGTTGTTCTCATTTGTCGAGACTGGGATGTCGGATCAACTCTGTCAGCATTAACCTTGTGTGTGTTTCATCTTTATTTATATCAGACTTGTCCATTCCCTTTTTCAGTTTTAGCACTAATTTGATGTTTATAATCTAGTAATGGGAACAGGCACTATTCTCATGATAAATGATATTAATATAGGAATTTGAACATCATAGTTTTGACTTGCTCAAGGATGAGTAGCAGTTTGTACTTTGTAGCGTTTATTTTATTTGTATTTGCACTGCATATTAGGGCCATCTCTTTATTTTCTGAAGATCTGTGATATTGACTGAGATTAGTTGTTGTATTTTTCTTATCACAGCGCAGATCGCTTAGTAGTGAAGAACTTTCTGTACTAATACTTTCAGGCAATTATATTGCAATCGCATTGGTTGACCAGTACAAGTTAAGGTATGATTCTGCCCTGTTCTAATTTTCTTTCAATTAATTTTACCCTCCATGGAATCCTTTCTATTTTTGTGACATTCAGTCAAGTCAAGTATCCCTGTGTTTTTTTCTTTCATGTGTTTATCACTTCAAATTTAATTTGGTATTCTTTCACCAAGTTTGAAGATTGTAGTGGCGTTACTGTTTTTTGTTTTTAATTACTTTCAAGAGTTCAGCGATTTTAGTCAGTATTTGTGTATGCAGTCGGTCTTGGCCGGGGGATGTCTGTGTCTCAGGCTTGTATGACGTAAATGCTGGTTATACTGGTAAGAAGTTGTGTTTTCTATACTAATTCTCTAATGAGTTATTGGTTTATACTTCTTTTGACATGTGTAAAGCAATTGAAACAGTTCATTCTTCTGGTAATATGACAACTAAAGATTTGATATTCTGTTCATGAAGAAATCAATTGCTCCTGCATTTGGTTTTTGTTCAAATGTTTGGAATCTTTATGCTATACTGATTTTTCTTTCCTAAATTTGAATTCTGGCAACCAATTGAAGAATGTTGAAAATCCGAAGTTTTATTTCTTGAAGCTAAGGATGGATAAGAAAATTTGATACAGAAACAAAATTTGTCCAGCTCTAAAAAGAATAAAGGTTTGAAGTTTCCTTCCTAGAAGTTTTAAGTAATCCTCCTAGATGTCCGTACTTTTAATTTTCAGAAGCTAGAACTTCGAACTATTTGTTCAAAATAAAATTCGAATTATTCGACTAAACTTAAGTTTTACGGTTCGAACTATTGATTTTCAGCAAAAAGTTCGAACTTCCTATTTTTGTTTGTTTTGATTTCCAAATAGTTTTAGGATTTTAGTGACTTCAACTCTAGTTTGATTAGTATCCTGGACATACAGAAAGATGTCTTCATTGTCGTAATAGATTATGTCTTGATTTATTAAGCTTTCCGAGTTTTCAATCACTTTGACTATTCTTCTTGTTCTTCTTTCTTGTTAAGGCTTAAACCTTTGACTGGGCTACTTTTTTCTTATTCTTATTTTGGGTTAATTCTCAGTGTTCATATCCAACTTTTCTGATTTCTCCTAATTCCTTGTTTGCTGAGAATTGACTTTTAGCTTCAACTGAGTACTCAGTACTGAGTACTGACGGAATCAAAAGTTCCCTTCCTTTCCCTTATCTATTCATAAAACTTTTATGCGGCGGGAAGTTTTTTTTCTTTCTGTAAAGAGAGAAGTTGACATGGCTTGTGCAAATTTGAAACATATGATGTTGGCTCTTTGCAGGTCATTTTGTTGTTGTTTGTGGCTATGATGCAGATAAAGGTGAATTTGAGATAAGAGATCCTGCCAGTACCAGGTATTCTATCTACAGATTCACATTTTGCATGTTTCAGTTCATATCCTTGTTCTGAAGCCATATTTCTTTTTGGTAATGGTCATCACCTAAGAGATCTTTTGATGAGACTGGCCTTTTCTTCATTGAAATGTGTTTTTGAGTTTATCGTCAGCAAATCCTGTAATATATAGTTCAACTTTCCATTGAGGTACCATGGGATGTTTTAGTTCTAGTTGTTTTTGATAGTTGGAACTGTATTCCCTAATCTTTTAAATTCCCTTTTCCCCATTGAAGGTGGGAATCGAACCCAAGACCATGTGCCCTACCCCACGTCTTGACCAGTGTTGAGCATTGTATCATTGTATGGGAGCTTTTACGTTCGCATACATTTTGTAGAATAACCAAAGTTTTTTTTTTTTTTCTCTGTAAAATTTCCTTATCATTAATAATTAATAATAATAAAAAAAAGGTCGAGAAGCCTACAATACAATAGAAAAGCATTACAACCAAACAGCTGAAGACCAATCACAACATATCCAAACCTAGCAATTGGTCCCATCTGACCAAAGTATTTGTCTGTGTATTGTGAAGAACAGTTGCATTTGGTCCATAAGACTGAATAAAAAAGGAATGAATTGGGTATCATTGTCTCTGCACTTGTTCGACTATTATGCTAGTGCCTACAATTGGTGGAAGGATCTGAGTGGGATCTCAGTAATATGCTACGGTTTTTTGTACTTGAGATAGAATTATGAGTTTAAGCATCTGGACCTTCAGCATGTATGTTGAGAACTTATAGATTCGGAGCGAAGGGTTAAATATTTATCTGTACACAAAAGAAAAAGGAACAGTTGGTGCTTCAGACTCTGTCAGGTTATATTTATGGACTGAAGATATAGTTGACAAGAACTGTCGTGGATCATTCTAATAAATATCAGATTATCAACTAGCTAGTTAGAGAATTTTGAGTGGGATATCTCATCCTTCAAAGTTGACTTGTGATTATATATATATACACACACATTACATTTTACTGATAAAAAAAAAAGTTAGAGAACTTTTGACCTATTAACAGATTTAAATTCTAAACAACAGAATCATGTATTCATGTCAATTACCCTGCTACTTTCCTAAATTTGCCGCACAGTCGCTAAGTGTATACGCAAAAACTATGTTACTTTTTATAAAATAACTATGTGAATCATCATTTGGAACGTATAATAGAATCTGTGACAAATGTACTGAATTGTCAAACTATTGTAGGGAATATGAGAGAGTCACGATGGATTGCCTAGAAGACTCCCGAAAATCTTATGGTACTGATGAGGATCTTCTCTTGGTAAGTCCATGGTTCTTTATAGAAGTACATATATAAGTATCTTTTGTTATTTTTTTCGTTGTTTATTTTAACTCTCAAAAGATTCTTTTTATCAGAAAACATGACTGGGCTTCTATATTGTAAAATGTTATAATTCCTGGCCAATCTGTATACTTGCACTTCATTGATCATCATAACATCGAATTAGGTAAGTTATGGACTTATGGTAGGTTAACATTATGTGTAATATTTCCTTTCATCTCCTCAATGTGCAACATTATGTTTCTCCCTGCATGAGACACCTTTTGACCATTGCTTTAGGATTGCTTACATTAGTGATGTTCATGTAGTCAAATAAAGAATGTTCATATGCCTTCAGAAAGAGTAGAGGAGAACATAATGATAAAAATGTATGCCATATACAGAGCTTGAAGTAGTCACTTAGAATTTCTTAGCAATTTTTAGGGCCAGTGATCTCTTTTGGGAATAGAGAAAAGGGTCCTGTTACTTACACTTGTATCTCGAATCTGGATGCATTTGCTTGTGATAATGACTCCAGTTATTCAGATGGCAATATTTCAAAGGATCACTTGGAGGGGATAGAAAGTCACAAGTGGTAGAAAAACATGCTAATTGCTTTTGATAAAAAGAAAATAATTTAATATGAAATGTATTTCAAAGCTTTCTTCTATTTTGAACCCATTGGCAGGAATAGGGATTATTTCAAGGTTTTCTCCTGCTTTAAAGACACAAGTTATAACCCTAATGAATAGAATATAGTTAAAGATTGTTTTTCCAAAGCCCTACAATTGATTCATATACCTCTTTAAAATTAGAGAGGGCTGTGAGAACTTTTTGATATTAAAAAAGGTCAGGCAGTATGGATGTGTTATATACCTTTTTGTTATGTGAGTATCCGGTAGGAATATTTTATGGCAATTTGAATCTATTTTTAGCTGAGAATTTTACTACTCTGTGGAATAGTGCTCCTCTTTCATAATCTGATACAGCATGGTCCACATTTTTGTTACCATTTTTATTTGTTCTCTATCAGATTGTTTGTAGGGGAAAAAAGGTTAACCATCTAGGTCTTTCTTAATTCCTTTTATTAATGCAGATCTCTTTGAAGAAGAGAGATGGTGAAACAGAACTCTAGTGCAACTTGATCTCAGGCATTTTTTATCTGGGAGCAACTTGATGTATCATATTTCTCAGCTTGTAATGTATCATTTTTATCAATAATACAAATGATTGCCTGGACTTTGTTCAAGGGAATGGGGGACTGGGGGATTTTATATTATTCTTTATTCTTCGGGGGAGGGAGGGGGTGGGTTTTGTACATGGCTTATCTGTAGTTTAGTAAGTGTGTGAATTAGCGTCGGCAGGACCAATACGGCAATACCTTGTACTGTTGTCATTTGTCAAATGTTATTCCCTAAAACTTTACATTGACTAGTTCATCCGCCTGTCCTGGAAAATGTTACTATGGTCTTTGACCGAATTGATTAAGAGGACCATCGCTATTATATGCTTTGTTTTATCTTGATTTTGCTAGCATTTTGTCTCCTTCTCCTTCTGTCTTTTGCCTAAGTTTCTTTTCCAGTTCTTACATACATATAGAATGGAGAGTTCAGATATCAGATTCAGATCCAAGGAATCTTCAATGAACTTGGATGGGTAGAGGCAGCTTATAATATCTGTCAGTTTATCAATTTTCAATAGAGAAGATGATGCGCTTGAATGAACGCTACTATGCTTGAATAGCAATATCGACGAGTTCTTTTCTGCTGTTGAAAGGTTAATCAAAAGGCATTGATTCAGAAGTTAAACCTATCATACAATATTTTGTTCGAATTGTTGTACAGGCTGCCACCATTGCCTATATGATCAAGTTTCGAGAGAACATAGAACTAACCAATATCAATATCTTTTACATTAAAATGCATCAAACATGCAAACCAAAGATATAGATAGCAAATGCACAAGTTGGGGAAGTGAGATGGACATGGCAAGCTCATTGAATGTTTATGGCATGCTGTTTTTATATTGAGGTTTACGAGAGACATGGAAGATTGGGTTGGGTCAAAGAGGGAGTGGGAGTGGGAGTGGAAGCCGAAATGGTCAAAGAAATATATAAGCCCAAAAGCATCCCTTAAAAAACAAACAGCTCTCCCATGTTTGTTCACCTTTAAAAAACGAGACAACCTCCGACACCTGTCTTTCCCGGAAATCAATGCGACAGGTCTGCTTGTACAGTTGTACTTCGATTTACTTCTTTTTTTTTTTTTCTTTTAATTATAAGATATATAATTATAACGTCAATTTCAACTAAAAACACAGGGGTAAAATAGTCAAAACAAAACCAAGAAATTTAGAGATGCATAAAAATAATAATAATTTATCACTGTTTAGGAAGACTGTAGATGAGATTTTGTTTTCTCTAGCTCTCTCCCAGTCGCTCCTCCTTCCATAATTCCATTACAATTATTTTACACCTAACATTTCATTAAAAGAGTGGCACAGGTTCATACATGGGGCGGATCTAGAGGTTCGTTGAAAAAAAAAAAAAAAAAAAAATACTAGTTATAATAGTATATAATTCACTCCAAAAAAATTATTTGTAGTATATATTAGTAGTAGTAGTCTCACTTGAGTGGCAATCCTAGATCCGCCCTTGCATGCATCACGCACAAATCCAAAACCACTTGATCAATATCATATGATTAAGGAATACAATTAGAAAATCTAAATATATATTACCATTGCATTGTCTCACTTTTGTAGCAGTACTATACGCATTGTTATGAACACAAGCTGAAATGGAGCTAGCTAAGGGGCGAAGGGTTCGAATGTGTTGCATACTTGCACTTACTCTCGCCCTAAAATTAATGGTTTCGTGTTTATATTAGCATTCCCCGGTTTACTTAAGCATATATTAGAATGATCCACGACAAAAGTAGTATCACACGAAACATGACCAAGTACAGACTTACAGCTGTAAAGCCCCGGCCCGCTAGATCACTCAAGCTTTCTCTTGATCAATGAGGGTGTAGTCGTGTAGATTTGTTGGGGGGTGGGGGATAAGCGAAATGCCACAGAACTTGTTATGAGAGGTGGAGACATTGTTGTATGGGATCAGAATCGCTCCAAAAAAAAAATGGTTTATTTCGTGTTATACATTGCACACACCTTACTAAATTGTAAACTTCAAGAATAATATAAAGGTGCCCAACTGCGCCCATACAACAATATCCAAATCATTCCAGCCCACTAATGATGCATATTCTGAGTGAAGCTGGATGCGTGGCCCAACAAATAATAGTAGATTTGGATCTGAGATTGGAAGATTCAATCTTCAAGTTGAAGATATTTGGACATGAAATATTACGCATATAAAATAATATGGGATTTCAAATTTTCAAGCCTCTTCAGCCCTGCTACACAAGAGGGCCAGTGCAAGGTGTAAAAATGTTCACTTCTTTAATATTTCTACTCGGAGACAGTAATACAGGGTTTTACGTTGGAAGGCCTTGATGCTATTAATAGTAGGGTGAGACTTGAGAGCCCACTATTTATTAATTTATTTTTATTTTGAGTAAAAGGGAGTTCGCTCCTACTAAAATAAAAGAGTCGACTCCATAATATTACAAGATTACAGACTTGATGACAACTTAACTAAGACCGTGCTGAACTAGGGTAAAAAGAAAAGTATGGAGGGGCATGTCAACTTCTAAAAGCTAAACTACGAGTGACAAAGTTTAGAGTCCTATTAATATAGTAATGTCCACTAGGGAATTCTTAAATGGTTTAAAGCTTGTGTGTATATATATGGTCAATCTGAATCGCGATTCAAATAAACGAGTAGTTAGAACTCCATTTTTGGTCACTTATTCTATTTTTCATCTTTGCTTGAGGACAAGAAAAATCTTTGTTTAAGGGTGGTTTGATAAGAGCCCAAACCAGAAGTTTTAACCCCAGAATAGATCATACTTTTAGACCCGATTATGTGAGTAATAATCAAGAGTTAACACCGATTACGTGTTTTATACATTTCGGGTTTCAAAGTCCATGATGTGCGCAAATGTGCCACTTTAGCGAGATAAAGGAGCAAAGGTCGGTTACTAAGGAGTTCCGTGATTAAAGGCCAAGATTCAAGAAGACAAAGCCTTTCTAAAGCCCGTCCAAAGTGAAAAGTCGACGCGCGTAAAAAAAGACACAAGTCGTGAGAACTTCCGAAGGCCGTATCTTTGGACTCGGACCTCAGAATGGGGCCTACCTTATGTCAAAACGACCAGCTCGGAAAGAGTTTTCCAATGGTCTAAGCCTTGATCCAATCAGAGGAGCAGAAGTGGACGAAAAGTCTGTTGAAGCCAACTGCAGCTGAAGAAGCCTTTTTGGACTGAAAGAATTGGATTTTGGGCCTGATTCTCTGGCCCGAAACATGGATCCAAGCCCATGCACGATTTTTGGATCTGAACATATAAAAACCAAAGCTTAGCTCTTTGTTAATGGTAGCTAGTTAGACCTAAAAATATATATAATTCTAGATCTAGTTTTCAGTAAATTAATTAAGTTTAAGTTCATTTTCAATTCTTGTTTTAGATTAAGTCTTTGAATCATTGTTCTTGATTGATTAGATAAATAAAATAGTTATTTTTGTTAATTTCAATTTTTGTTATGTCAATTTATAGATCTAGTTTTAATTCTTGTTGATTATCATTTCGTAGTTTAAGTAGATTGAAGTATTGTTAGTTAAATTAGTTAAGTTAGAATTTTAATATGATGTGTAGTTATAATTCAATGGGAAATGATGGGTTGAAGACACAAGGTTAAAACCTCCATTAGAGGGGTTGATGAAGCTTTGATGAAAACTTAGTGGTATAGTGTATAAAAAGCAAAACCAGTAGAATCTATTCCACTCTAGAAGGTCGTCGATTAATTCGCCATGAGAATGGGTGGACGACCTCACATGCTAGTTAGTATTTGGTAGAAATGCCATGAACACTAGGGATTAGAACTCGAATTTCTTGCCGTAAGAACGTAAGAATCAAGATACAAGAATCTATGCTAGGTTATTAAGTTGGATTCGAGGTGGATTCAATTCCCCTCTAATCCTTTATCTAGATTAAAAAACAATCATATTTCCATAGCATTCGTAGTTTAAATTCAACATAATCAATTTCATATTGTATCGTAGTATAACCCCCTTCGTAAAGCTCTCATTAGACTTAAGACCGACTAATTAGATTAGAAAACATTCCATGCTAGAGAACTAGGAGTGGAACGAATTTGTTACTCCACTCTATTTCGATAGAATTGAGAGTAGAAACTTTGATAAAATATAGACACGTTTTAGTTTTAGTTTACTTACGTTTTGAGTTCATCGTTCATTTCGTAGGTAAACTATTCATTTTAACTTTTATCAATGGGACAACAACAAAATCAATTGGTAGATGCTCTCTTCCGGTGACATTAATGAACAAGGAAGTTACAATTGATTTTCTTCTCATGGATTGTAACTCTTCCTACAATGTCATTCTGGGAAGAGATTGGATCCACTCAATGGGAGCTGTCGTTTCTACTTTCCATCAGGCTATCAAGTTCTGGTGTGATGGTATGGTATGCAAAGTTTGAAGTGATCAGATAGCAGCTTTGAAGTGCCATGAGTGCATATCGAGATTATAAAGATTCGGAAGTCAATGGCAACACCATCCTAAATGTCGATGGGGTAAAATAGCAATTACAGAATTCCATTGGCCGGGTAAACGCTATGGAGCAGCGTTTAGGTGGCCCCCCGACCATCGATAGGCTCCTCGAAGTACAGATCGGCAACAAGGAAGAAGAAACCACTTTTATTTCTATGAAAATTTCCAAGAAGGAACAGGATGAACTCATTGAGCTTTTGAAGAAAAATTGCACAGTATTTGCGTGGACGGTCGAACAAATGCCTGGGATTGATCCTTCACTTGCATGTCACAGGCTGGATATCGACAAAACACAAAAGCCGGTCGTCGGAAGCCTCGCCGAATGGCTCCGATCGAAAAGCTCAAAGTGAAAGAAGAGATCGACAAACTTCTAAGTGTTAATTTTATTAGGCCTGTACTATATCCGAAATGGATATCCAATGTAGTAGCAGTCCCTAAGAAAAATGGGAAACTTAGAATCTGTGTTGGTTTTACTGATATCAATAAAAAATGTCCTGTTCACCCGTATCCCTTGCCTCGTATTTCTAAAATGGTTGATGCCACTTCAGGGTTTAAATGAATTTCTTTTATGGATGCCTCAATGGGATTTTATCAAATTGCCTTAGCTAAAGATGAACAAGAACTTACAACTTTCATAACATACCAAGGCTTATTTTGCTATAAGGTAATGCCTTTCGGTCTAAAAAATGCACCGGCAACATATTAGAAATTCATAAATACATCATTTTCAGACTTCTTAGGCAAGTTTATGGAAGCTTATATTGACGATATGGTCATCAAGTCGCATGAAGAGTCTTCTCACCTTCATCACTTGCAAAAATTCTTTGATCGGCTTATGCATATTCGAATGCGTCTAAATCCAACAAAATGCGCATTTGGGTTAGCATCGGGTAAATTTCTTGGATATCTTATGACCAAACGAGGCATTGAAGCTAATCCTGATCAAATCTGTGCAATTACCAAAATGCCCTCACCAAAAACAAAGAAGCAGATCCAGCAACTTACGGGTAGGATAGCAGCTTTGGGTAGATTTATCTCAAAATATTCAGATCGGCTCCACCCCTTTTTTCAAGCCATTAAGGGATCCCCACAATGGACAGATGAGTGTGACGTATCTTTTCAGAAAATGAAAGAATACCTATTACAGCCGCCAATTCTTGCTAGTCCGACCACCGGACAAACAATTGGCATTTATTTGGCAGCATCAGAAATAGCTGTGAGTGCCGTCTTATTCATTGATGATGAAAATGAACAACCAATTTTCTTCATAAGTAAAACCCTTACAGCTCCAGAAGCAAGGTATTCACAGATTGAGAAAATAGCTCTCTCACTTGTCCATAGTGCACGAAGATTGAAGCCTTATTTCCAAGGGCGTATCATCAATGTCTACACTGAATACCCCTTGAGAAAAGTTCTTCAAAATGCTGATTCGAGCAGATTAGCAGAATGGGAAACATATTTGAGTGCCTACGAGATTATCTACAAAGCCCGATCATCTGAGAAAGGCCACGTAATAGCATCACTTATGGCCGATTTTCCTGTCGATGACATACCGACCATGGAAGAGCAGTTTGAGGAACCTCCTCCTAATCTACAACAAGGATCAGCTGATCCATCCACAAGTGCTGACCCTTCTTTATGGATTCTACACACGGACGGTTCCAAGAACAAATCAGGTTCAGGTCTTGGTTGTGTTTTGATCCGACCTGATGGCGAGAAAATTGAAAAATCTGTTCGCCTCGGATTTTACGCATCAAACAATGAAGCTGAATATGAAGCGGTTCTTTATGCAATGCGAACAACGCTTGACCTGGGGGCGACAAAGATCGAGTTATTCACTGACTCAAAGCTTATTGCGAATCAATTTGGCAGATCATTTGTTGCTCGAAATGATAGGATGGCTACATATGTCCGAAAAATGCATGAGCTATCAATTCATTTCAAATCAATTGCAGTTCACCAACACTCTCGCAATGATAATCGTCACGCCGATGCCTTAGCCTATCTCTCTGCCGCAGTTGATGTTAATAATGAAAGAAAAATCTATATTGATTTCCAACCTTTTCCAAGTATAACTGTTATAGAATAAAATGTTCAAAACTTATATATTGCTCATCTATGCTATTTCCAAACGACATCTCGGCATTTCGAATTCGAGCAAGTAAATGCCGTAACAACAAGGAAAAGAAAGAGAGAAGAGCTAGCTTAATCGGCCAGCATAAGTTCAGAATCTCACTCAGAGGAAGCAACTCAAGAAGATTTAGCCGACCATCAAGATTTGGCCGATCATCATTTTGAGAGTGATTCTCCACTCACACAGGATGCCGACCAAAGCAATGTTGATATGGAAGATGAGTCCCATGAAGCAGATAATTCTCCAGAAGTACCACATTTGGATCTCCAGTCTATCGACGGTGATTCTTCACCAGATGATTGGAGACCTACTTAGTTAGAATTTCTGCAATATGGAACTCTACCTGAGGATTCCTCACTTTCCTACAAAATTAAGAGAGATGCCTGAAAATTTGTCATAATTCCAAATTCTAAAGGCAAGCTCCTACTTTATAAGAAAGCAAACAACTTCAGTCCTCTTCCCAGATGTCTTTCCAAAGATCAAGGTCATCTAGTTCTCGAAGAAATACACTCCGGACTTTGTGGAAACCATTCTGGGGGACGTAGTCTTGCACATAAAGCCATGACTCAAGGATACTGGTGGCCTAGCATGCAAAGACACTCAGCGGAATTTGCCCAGAAATGCATACCATGTCAAAAACATGCAAATATGGGCAAACTCCCAGCAACGGAACTCCACCCAATTCTAAGCCCCTAGCCTTTTGCGAAATGGGGCTTGGATATTGTGGGACCCCTACCAAAGGCTCCTAGAAGTGTATGATTTTTATTGGTTGCGACTGATTATTTCACTAAATGGGTAGAAGCTCAACCGCTTGTCAACATCTCAGCAACAGTTTTTTTTTTTTTGCACACAAGTAAGGATATTTTATTGATATAATAAATTAGTTACAGGAGATAAAGGTCTTAAAACTTAGGGAGCTACATGATCATAGCTAATTAAAACCGGTAGTAGGTTCTATGAGGATCTTCCAAGCATCTGATGTAGTCTGGCTTGGTGCAGCTCCAACAGTATGTGCCTCTTTGCATTGATGAGCCCTTCTTTGATGCCGCGTCAGCTCCAAAGTTAGCTTCACGATAAATATGAGAGAGTTTCCAAGAATCCATCTTCTGAGTTGCTCGTAGCCATCTTGCCTTAACAGCCCACGGAATGTTCCCCTTGCTAAATGCTATGATGGCAGGTTGTGAATCTGCTTCAATCCATAGACTTCTCCAACCTTTTGCTACTGCTGACTCCACCGCCATAACAATAGCTTCACATTCAGCATTGAAACTGGTGGTAACTCCTAGCCCAGAAACCATGACCCCCAGAACTTGACCATGGTGATCGCGAAATATAATCCCCATTTCTGGATTTCCCTGGATGAGCCATCGATATTGGCTTTGATCATGTTCGGTTGGGGAGCTTCCAGCAGACTTCTTTTGGGCAGCGTGGTGGCTTAGAGATGCCTCTGATATGAAGAGAGTGAAGAACTTCCAACTCTTCCGGCTGACCATTACGATGTGCCCGGAGCAACCAACCCCGCAGCTTGAATTCCTTTGGTCACTTCATACTTGATGAGAATAATATTTATCTTTTTCTCATCAAATGGGATCTTGATTCCTAGTTTTCCAAATCAAATTGCCATTAGGTGCGCAGCGCCTACATTCCATAGTTCTTTTCTGATTGGACTAAGAAGCTTTGTGGCCGATATCACTTCCTGCAAGTTCAATGAGATCCTTCCCTTGAAGACATCCGCGAGCCAGCCCCATAATTCCTTTACTGCCTCACATTCCCAGAGTAAGTGGTTAACACATTCTTCCTCTTTTTGACAAAGCCGACATCGAGAAGCCATGGGAATTCCCTTCTTCTTGACCTTGTCATCAGTGGGCACTGCCTTTTGTATGAGTTTCCATACAATCCCTGCTGTTCTTGGGTGAAGAGTTTTGTTCCAGACCCATTTGTTCCAATGTACCTTTTGTTCTTTTTTTCTAATAGCATCAAAAGCCTCCTTCACTGAGAACTTCCCATCCTTTGCTGGTTTCCAAATCCTGATATCGGTTGCTTCGCCAGTTGGAGGTTGGATTGTATTTAGATCTATTCCCACTTTTCCAAAAACTTGGTGCACTTTCGATGCCGAATGTTCCAATCGGTTTGATTATGATGTCGACAGCGCCTTGAAGTTTCTCCGGTTGGCGCCTTTGTACTCACATGCGCTATTGCAACTCCTGCCCAATTATCTTGCCAAAGTCTGATGTCCTTACCTTGACCCACCTCCCAACCCATGTGAGGCGACATCTCTTTTAGAGCCCATTGAATGCCTGGCCATACTGATGACTTTTTGAGGTATGTAAGCCATTGTCCTGATAACATAGAGAATTTTGCCTTCATAAAGTTACTCCATTCAGAATTTCCAGTGAGGAAGCTCCAAGTGAGCTTCATGAGGAGGGCTAGATTAAGCTCTCTGAACTTTCGAAGCCCGAGGCCTCCTTCCTCATATGGCTTACAGACCTTCTCCCATTTGAGTGTGATGCCTTTCCTTACTGTAGGATCCCCTGACCAGATAAAATTTCTGATAGCTGCCTCACAGTCTTTGATACATTTAGATGGCCACCTGTACACTGACATGTTATACACCGGAAGGCTGTTAAGAATAGATTGAGCAATGACTACCCGACCTTGGAAAGATAACAGTCTTCCAGCCCATCCACTAGCCCTTTTCCGCACTTTGTCGACCATGCTCTGAATTTTTTCCCTTGTGACTCTGCCTTGGAATATGGGAGCACCAGTGTACTTTTCCTCTCGAAGGTCACCTTCTCTAAACTCAAAGAGATTGGAGACTCTTTCTTTCTTTGCATCATTCATAGCCCCTAGAAACAGTTTACTCTTAGCAGGGTTGAAATACTGGCCTGCTGATTTTTCATAGGAGTTGAAAACTTGCTTGAGCAACTTGAGACCTCGAATTTCTCCATTTGCAAAAACAAAGACATCATCAGCAAATAAGATGTGGGTGGGGCTAGGACATTTTCCTGCTGCCGTCATGTGTTTGACCTTGCCTTAGAGGAATAACCCGTTTATTCCCCTACTGAGAACATCTTCAGCGATGTCAAAAAGGATGGGAGAAAGGGGGTCTCCTTGCCTGAGCCCCCTTCCTGCTTCAAAGAAGCCACAAGGCCCTCCATTAATCATGATAGAGATATTTGCACTCTGCAAGATGGTAGTCAGCCACGAACACAAGGTCTTGCTGAATCCAAACCTACTAAGCACCTCAATCAAAAACTCCCAGCTAAAGTATCAAAAGCTTGGGTAATATCCAACTTGATGCCAACATTCCCACCTCGAGTTTTCTTGTCCAATTCATTTATCATTTCAGAAGCCAAAGCAATCCCCACAGTACCTGTTCTGCCTTGGATAAAAGCCAACTGCTCTCCGCTAATGATTTTTTTTTCGACAATCGCTTAATTCTCAATGATAGCAGCTTAGTAATTATTTTGAACAAAAAATTACTTAAGCAAATAGGCCTAAACTGGTTCACCTCGATAGCATTTACAACTTTAGGTACTAGGACAAGAAAACTGGAATTCATGCCTTTCGGGAGAACATTATCTCTAAAGAAAGAAATAATTGCATTACTTACATCCCAAAATAATGGTGCTCCAGAAGGTATGGTAAAAGATACCTTGAAAACCGTCAGGACCAGGGGAACTGTTGGCATCCATGGAGAAGACAACTTCCTTGATTTCTTCCCTTGTTGGAGTGGCTATTATGGAATCATTCTCTTCATCAGTAATCAACTTAGGAATCAAATCCAGGAGAGCCGAGTCCATTGTGACACTCTGAAACTTGTATTTCTCTTGGTAGGCAGAGACTATATATTCTTTTATTTTCTCTTGTTGCTTGATCATGACTCCTTCTTCGTTCTTAATCTCAGTTATCTGTGCTTTTGCGAGTCTCATTTTGATGGTGGCATGGAAATAGGCCGAGTTTCTCTCGCCATTCAAGGCTTCTGAGGTTCTTGACTTTTCTTTGACCATAGTAAATCTGATTCGTTCAGCTTCCTCCAACTCAGCAGCTTTGTCAATTTTCCTTTGATGCAAGTTAGTCTCAAAAGGATTTTTTTCTTGATCCTTAAGGATCTGCTCCATATCCTCTTCTAGCTCCTTCATGTGCTGCTTGTGACTTCCAAAAACCTCAAAGCTCCATTGCTTCAGTTTTAGTTTTAATCTTTTTAATTTCTTCACTACTTTCCTGATCGGAACATCATAGAGTGGCTCATTCCAGCTTGCTTCAACTACTGCTTTGAGGTTCTCATGTTATCCAAGCTTTCCGAAACCGGAAAGGGATATTTTTCGGCTTGGGGATGCATGAGTTCCAGCCCACAATCGGACTGTGGTCTGACAACTTGCGCTTAAGGATCTTACTTCTCCATCCAGTGCTTACTTCAATCCATTTCTGATTTACGAGCATTCTATCTATCTTCTGTAGCATTCTTTTATTCCCCCACCTCTTGTTGCACCACGAGTAATTGAATCCGCAAGTAGTAGAGTCAATCAGAGCATTCGAGTGGATAAAGCTGTTAAATTCATTCATGGCAGTGATACATGGAGATCGACCACCTCTTCGCTACATTCTGAGCTTACTATGTTGAAGTCTCCTACCACAGCCCAAGCATCCAATGTATTTCCCAAACTCCCGAGCTCTTGCCAAAGCCCTCTTCGGGTGCCGTATGAGCTACTTGCATGAACAAAAGAGAGCAGAAAATTCCCTACCTTTACTGTAATCTGCTGGTGAGATACATCCACAAGATCAACTGTTAATTCATCTTTCCAGAAAAGCCATAAGTTTCCTACTCTCGGAGGGGTCGCCAGTAGGAATCTAGCACTGAAACCAAGCCTACTGAACAATGGCGGTAGAACAGTTGGTGGTTTAATAAGCGGTTCAGCAATACATAGGAAACAAGGATTATGTTCTAAGACCAGTTCCTCAACAAAGTGCCAAGGTCCCTGTCTCTTCATTCCCCTCACGTTCCAAAATAGAGTATTCATTTAAAGATGAGAAGAGTTTGCCTTAGCCCTTGTATTAGGTGTAGGCAATGCCTGAACCTGCCACAGAGGCTTATAGCCTTTCTTAGTTTTAACTTGCCATTCTTCCTCTTCCCCTTGGTCAGCCCAGCTCCCATTCAGTAGCTTATCAGCTTCGTCCTGGACCCGATAGTGGTTCGAGGAGGGAGTGATACTCGAGACCAGTTCTGTTGTTTCTGCTTCATCTCGTCTACTTGTGGGCTCACACCCTTCTATAATGCTTTCGTCCGAGTTTCTGACAGCCAAGGCCAAAGTTGACTCGATAGCTTCCTGTGCATCAAAGAACTCCCCTTGCAAGGTGCCCTCCTCTCTGTTCGGAAATTGATTCATTTATGGATCCTGACTCAACTCCTTAGATTTCCCGGCTTGGGCCACTTCAATATCCTCTACTGGAACAACAGGACCTTGAAGAGGCACATTGGCCATTCCAGTTGTCTCCCCCAGGGATGTCGCCAAATCAACAACTTCCAGAATAGTTGGATTTGAGGTTAAACTCTTAGTTCCCCGTGGTCGGGATGATCTCTCCATTTGAGTCCTTGGTACCGCTCGTACCCTCATCTTTCTTGTTCTTTTTATGTGGCCGGTTTCTCCTCTTATGCCCTCTTGATACTGCCTGGTATGTCTCAGGCTGGGCCACTTCCTTTGCTGCTTCTTCTATTCTGATGTTCTTGCGTACCATCTTACACTCTGCTACCAAGTGTCCCACCGTCTTACAGTGGCTACAAAACTTTGGCATCTTCACCACCTCAATATCTTGCATAAAAGATATGCCCTCTTCTTCCTCCACCCATATCTGATTTGGGATTGGCTTGGACAAATCCACGTCCACGAGCACACTCGCATAGTTGCCGAAGTCTCTTTCAAGGGTGTGCTTGTCAACTCCTATTGGGTAGCCAACAGTTTTCCCCATTGACATAAGGATCTCATAATCCCAGTACTGCTGCCCAAGCTTAGGGAATTTGATCCATACTAAAGCTTTTGTCCTTATGTGGACTGCCGGGTCAAAATCAAGTGACCATTTAGAGAGTCTCAAGGTTTGATCTCCAAACCTCCAAGGGCCACTTCCCCAAATCTTCTTCCAGTCCATTTCACACGTCAGTCTAATCATGAAGAAGCCCTTTCCTAGTGGTATAATCTTCCAATCCCCTTGAGGCCTCCACATAGTAGATGCTATGGAGCGTACCTCATCAAGCTTGATTTTGTTGAAGTCCAGTCTTCCCACTAGGCAGTACTTACAGTAGAGCCGACCTCTTTCTACTGCTTTCTTTGGTAGTTTGATAGACGACATGTTCCCTTTGATTGTTGGAACTGGAAGATCATCAACATCTATATGGTGGGGCTGTTCTCCACGCACCTTATCTGCAAAAGAGATGTTATGCCGTTGTGGTTGTACTGCCGCTGTCGCAACAACTTCAGTGATTCCCACTGCTACCTTTTCAGAAGCTTTGCTTGGGTTCTCAAGCTCATAGAGATCCATGATGATTTATCCCTTGCAGAACTCACACCGTTAGCAGTGTAGGATTTTACCCGCAAAGGAATGATCTTTGAGTTTGAGAGCAGCTCCAATCTTTAGAATATCTACCACAAATGACAGTGGAGGATTTTACCTAAGGGTTGGAAAAGATTCACACTTGCAATTTATTTCTATCAGAACTCAAACTCACAGCGATGGAATTCTTTGCTGAAAAGGAACGGAACCTCCAAGGTTTTAGGATAAGAAAGTTTTCCAGACAGGTTTTTAACTAAACGCGGCAAATTTTTGGAGTACGGGATCACGTAGACACTTAAGATATGTCCCCTCCAGTCGCCCAAACTTTGGTCCCCATTTTCATTTTGTATACCCCACTCCTTTCATCATCTCAGCAACAGATGTACGGCATTTCTTATGGAAATACATCGTTTGTCGCTTTGGAATTCCATCTAACATCGTCTCTGATAACGTTAAACAATTTGATGCGGAAGAAATTCACAAATTTTGCGCCTCACTAAAAATTCAGCATAATTTTTCCGCTCCATATTATCCACAAGCAAATGGACAAGCAGAAGCAACCAATAAGACGATTCTCTCGACTTTGAAGAAGAAGCTTAATGAAGCAAAAGAAAATTGGTTTAAAGAGTTACCAGCAGTGCTTTGGGCTTATCGCACCACTCCAAAGCATTCTACCAATCTTTCCCCTTTCAACCTAGCTTATGGCATGGATGTTGTCCTCCCGACAGAATTAATTGCACCGACTACAACGACAGAAGCGGTACAAACTGGAAACAATGATGCTGCTCTAACTTTGGTGGCAGACTCAATCGATAAAACTAGAGAAGAAGTTTTACAATGTCTAATAAAATATCAGGCAGACATGAAACACAAATATGATAGAAAGCTTCGCCTCAAGAGTTTTGAACCAGAAGATTGGGTACTTAGCCGAAAACAGAAGCTCATTGAATCTGGGAAGCTGTCAGAGAATTGGGAAGGACGGTTCATCATTGATAGGCCAGCATCTAAAGAGTTTTATTTCCTTCGTAGAATCACTGGAGAAAAATTTGTCAAGCCATGGAATGCTTTTCATTTGAAAAAGTTTTATCGTTGAATGTTTTGTTCTTCATTCATTGTAATCATTTCATAATTCAATAAAATTCGATCCATCTTTCGTTTTAACTAGGAATCAAATACCCCAAATTTCATTACGTTATCATTACACTTACACTGTGGGGGTGACGACACCCCAAATTTAATTACGTTATCATTACACTATCGGGGCGATGACACCCCAAATTTCATTACGTTATCATTACACTATGGAGGCGGCAACACCCCAGATTTCATTACGTTATCATTACACTATGGGGGTGACGACACCCCAAATTTAATTATGTTAGCATTACACTATGGGGGCGGCGACACCCCAGATTTAATTACGTTATCATTACACTATGGGGGCGGTGACACCCCAAATTTAATTACGTTATCATTATACTATGGGGGCGGCGACACCCCAGATTTCATTACGTTATCATTACACTATAGGGGCGACGACACCCCAGATTTCATTACGTTATCATTACACTATGGGGGCGGCGACACCCCAAATTTAATTACGTTATCATTATACTATCGGCGACACCCCATATTTCATTACGTTATCATTACACTATGGGGGCGGCGACACCCCAGATTTCATTATGTTATCATTACACTATGGGGGCGGTGACACCCCAGATTTCATTATGTTATCATTACACTATGGGGGCGGTGACACCTCAAATTTCATTACGTTATCTTGGGGGCGGCGACCCCCCAAATTTCATTACATTATCATTACACTATGGGGGCGGCGACACCCCAAATTTCATTATGTTATCATTACATTTTGGGGGCGGCGACACCCCAAATTTCATTACGTTATTATTATATTATGGGGGCAGCGACACCCCAATTACGTTATCCTTAATACTTATATCTATTTGGTCGACCTACCTCAAGGCCAGATTACTCAACTCTTATATATTTTGACCGACCTATTCTGATTACCAATCTAATAAAAAATAGATAAAAAACCAAATATCATGAATACAGTGGAAAAAATAAACATAATCGAGAAAGAAAAAACCCAAACCTAACCTCACATCATCCTAACAATAAAAAACAAAAACTTCACTCAAGAAGTTGCGGCATAATGCTATCCTCCACTGGAACTGGAACACCTTTTAGATCCGACGGTGATACATCTTCCAACTTCCTATAACACATAGTATAATAATCTAACAGCTACTACAATTTTTCCCATTTCTCAGAATCTCTCGATTTGCAAAGTCCAACACTTGCCGATACTTCACGCAACAACGCCCCAGATTTCTTAGTTTCAACTGCATGCTTCTCAATCATATCATCCTTCTCTTCACACCCAACCCTAAAATTTTCCACCCTCTCATGATATTCATCTAACTCCTTCTTCAAAAATGCATTCTCTTCCAATAGTACCTTGTAGTCTCCTCTAATCCCCTCAGCCTCGCAAACTCGTTTAGCCAATTTCAAATTCTCACATTTTAGAATCTCAACTTCATCACTCAAAACCTTCTGCTCCCTGAGAACAACAATTTCTTGATTCTGTTTCGACAATTTAGCTTTCATGATATTCATTTTCATCTCTTAGTCGTGTAAAACTACTTCATTTCTCAAAAGTACTCCTTTCAATCGTTCATTCTCCTGAAAGATGAGCTCTCTCTCCTTCCAAATATTTCTCAATCGCGCATATTCACTGGTTTTAATATTATAATTTTCTTTAGCTTCTAAGATTTCTTTAGCACAATCCCCCAAGCTTCGACGCCTAAGAGAACAAAAATAATGTGAAAAAAACACACACACACAAAATTACCTCTGCAAGCTTTGAATTCAACATATTAACGGTTTTTCCAAAATCTACACTTAGTTGATAATCCAAACACAATAACTCTGGATCTAAAATATTAGACAAAATAATTTAAAATAATAATATATAATAATAAGTCAATACTATTAAAATAACTATTCAACATCTAACCTTCAATTGCCAAGGCTTGCGATGCCCGAGTGATGAGCACAGGCGTTGTAGAACTGCCGCTCATCCCTGGCTGATTGAAGAAGGTACAGTTGAGCCAACAATGATGTTGGTACTAACCACAATAGACACTTCTGTTGACACGCCTGCATCGGTGTCAATAGAAGTCGGCAATCCAGCACTAGTGCCAACAACAGTTGATACTAAACTCGACACACCAGCAATGATGCCATCGGCAGAAGTTGCTACACCAGCAATGGTGCCACTGGCAGAAGTTGCTACACTAGCATTGGTGCCAACAACAGGTGTTGGAACTCCAAAACTACTTCCACCAAAAGGAGTTGGCACTCCAAAATTGATCTTGACAACAGAAGTTGAACCCATTGTATCTCCACTATCGAAAACTTTTTCAATCTACATTACCAAAAGAACCATTAAACAATCAATAACAAATATTATTCTAAATCACAGAAACAATATCAACACTAACATCAAGTCCAGATATACTGTTAGTCATCGCTTCCCCACCGATATCATCATCATCATCAATATCAAGCACATCAGTAGTTTTTTGTGCAGGAAGACAAAAAACCTGTCATAATGAAACATCATTTCAAAACATATTATAGGTATTACATATATGATATTTTAAAAGAAATATTATATATGTACCATTTCTCTCTCAATCCATTCCTCAATTTTACTTGAGTTATCCCCAGTTTTCTTTTCCATCTTTTTTGGATGTACGCTTCTTTTCTTCTTTCTAATATTTTCTTGTCCACTATCCTCAGAGTCATCTCCTTCTACTTCTTCGTCATCTTCACTGCTATCATCTACAATAACATTCTTTCTCTTCTTTGAGCCACAGTAAGGTGCTAATTCCCTAGGCTCATTAAGCAGTCCAGTTTCTATATCATGACAATAATCTACAATATCGTCTGGAAACGACAGATCATAGACATATGCATTATGACTAAACAAACTAACAAATTTCTTTTTTATCATCTCGCTGCTAAACACTGATTTATTTGGAAACTTCAGAAAATCCCCTATATAAATATATTAAAAAAAAAACAACAACAACAACAACAACAAGATAATCAAAATGTGATGCTAACTATTTAAAATTATAATTATAAGAATATTGAGTTAACATCTTACCTGATATATTGTTAGGATAATCAATATTTTCGAACCTCCAATTGCCTTTGATCTTAAAACCATACAATTTCGCATTCTTGTAGTTGGAAGGCATCCCATAAAACCGATAATTCTGGTTGTGATGGTTATGATATCCCAACGCATAACTTTTAGAAAAAGCCTTGCTTGTTTTGCCGCAGAGGCTTCAATAACTCAAACAAAAGGTCTGACGACATACTCTTTTGATAAACCTTACAAATTCTCGCTACACGGGCAAATATAGCCCAATAGCCAGGAGATAATTGTAAAGGATGTACTCTCCATCGAGCTAATAACTCGGAAACTGATTTTCGAAATGGAACACTACAACCAAGCCAAAAATGTGAAAACAATAAAATTATCTCGTCATTTTCACATTTTTGGTCGATATCGCTACCAACATACTCAATAGAAACATCATCTCTAATATCATACTGTGCTCTCAAACTATTAGAATCAATACCCTTCGCCACCCTATTCATATTAAAATCCCCTTTATCACCCCATCTCCTCTTCAAATTATAAACTCTTTCCATTAAGCAAAAAATATCAAGTTATGATTAAAAGAGAGATCCAAGAAGAGAATATACTAACTATAAACAAAGAAGTCTCGAACACTTAACTGGTGCTTGACGAAGAAAAGAAGATCTGCAAACCTTTTTGCTCTCTCAAATTTCTCTTCGGTCTCATAGTCTGTAACTCCAGCCCGGCAAGTTCTCCTTTTATCTCTACTCCAACACACAATACCTTTCGTCTCCCCTTTTTATAAAATAATCGAACCCGCAAGCTAGAGTCACAAACGGTTGTTCCACTCTCCCACTTCACTACGTTTCTAGATATATATCCCTTTGCAACAACTCTCCAAAAATCTATCTTCACAACAGATATATATCCTTTCACAGCAAAACTCCAAAAATCTCCCAATTCCCAATTGCCGATCACCACTCACAACTGAACGGTCTATAACCGATCTCTCGATGAACCGAAATATTTCTTAGTCTTCCCTCAATATAAACTAATTAGTTTACTACCCGATCAATATCCTATTTGTTAGCTACTGAAATACCAACCTTCCTTTTGAAGTTCAACCCACCTTTATTTATATATGTAACTCTTTAAGCCGGTTCTATATCAAAATCCTTCTCCACATCTAATTAGTATGGTTAAAATTGACCAACCACTTCAAGTTGCCGACCAATAACAAATTCAAAAACCGACCTATTGCACTGTTCATACGAAACCGACCAATAACAAATTCAAGTTGCCAACCTATTGCACTTCAATTTGATTTCCTTTTTGTCTTTTTCATATGAAATTCGAAACCGATCCTTCGAACCCAGCAATTTATTCATCGGATCGAGTTATTCACTGTTCAAAGTTCTAAGAGTTTGAAAGTTCTGAACTTTGAACAACCCATTCCAAAACCAAGGGATAATATCCAAACTGATCAGTTTGTTTGAACTTGCTAATCAGAGTTTGAATAATTGTTACTCGATAAATCAATTGCCGATCCTTTGATTGCTCACGCTATGAACTGCCGATGCCGCTCGATTTATTGAATTGTTGCTGGTGTGCTGATCCATTTGAATTGCCGCTGGAAAGAATTGCCGCTCGAGTTGCCGATCATTTGAATTGCCGCTCGAGTAGCCGATCCAATAATGCCGCTTGCATCGGTCATTGTCGAGCCCATAATGCCGCTCGCAGCGCTCGCTTTGCCGATCCCATAGAACCCACTCGCATCGGTTGCATTATTGGATAAGTTGAGAAAAGAAAGTTGTCAAGACGACCATGCTAGAGACTGCATGCCGGCTCTTAGGAATAGAAGAGGTTCCACTCGAAGATACCCTCGAAGTTGCCCTACATTTTAATTGCCCAATTTGTAATGGGGATTTTCCAAATGAGATTGTGTTTGATAAGCACTAGTGCGACTTCGACGTGACTAGATCGGAAGATATTAAGGTCCTATACAGTTTTCCAAGTTGAAAGCGGTCATGGTGAAGACTAGTGTTGCTGCTACGAGAGACAAGCCTGTTGATATGGTTCTCATATCCTCCAAAGCTAATTGGATCGATCACTTCACTGCTGTTGGCTTTGTCCGACTGCTTAGGGAATGTTATCCCCTTGTTCAGGTTGCTGCCGTGAAAACCCAAAAAGAAAAGGCAAGAGAGTTTTACGAAGTTTGTGAAGTTCTCGAGAAGCCTCTTATGTTTAAGGAGACAGTCGAGATTTTCAAAATGCTTATTCTGAAGTCATTCAGGAGTTGAGGTTATATATAGTTTGCCTGGGTATTTTAAAGAATGAACTTGGTCTTAATGAAGGTATTAGAAAGTAAATGTAATCAGTTATCAGTGGTTAGTACGAGTATGTCGAAGTCAAAAAAAAAAAAAAAAAAAAGTGTCTTTGCCACACAGGCTTTGCCCATGTAACAAAGAGAGGGCGATGTTCCGGCCCCCACAAATGTGGCCTAATAAAAGCCCAATTCAATGCAAGCCCATGCTCAGAGCCCATCTATAAAAAAGCCCACGCTCAAAGTCCACGCTCAAAGCTTATCTATAAAAAAAGCCCACGCTCAAAGCTTATCTATCAAAAAGCCCACGCTCAGAGCCCATGCTCAGAGCTTATCTACAAAAAATCCCACGCTCAGAGCTTATCTATCATAAAGCCCACGCTCAAAGCCCATGGTCAAAGCCTACATACCTACATGTAAAATCAATATCAATTGCGCATATATTTTGCGAGTCAAACAACTTCCACCAACTTCATCCCATGACAGTTCTCCCGCCAGTTCTCCAACTTCATCCTATGATAGTTCACCCGCCAGTTCTCCAACTTCATCCCACGATTTGACAGTTCTCCCGCCAGTTCTCCAACTTCATCTCCCGCCAATTCTCCAACTTCATCCCACGATTTGACAGTTCTCCCGCCAGTTCTCCAACTTCATCCCACGATTAGACAGTTCACCCGCCAGTTCTCCAACTTCATCCCACGATTTGACAGTTCTCCAACTTCATCCCACGATTGGAATATTGGAGAACGAGGAAGTAACTATCACCAATCCTACCTATAAAATTCAACCTTCGTCATTTTTCCAGAACTACGCAATCGAGACTTGATCCCAAGCAATATCTTTGGGTACGTAGGCAACTTCAAAACCGAAGTCCAGTCTCATCTTTCCCCAATCACTATCTCCAAAAAACATTACTTCCAACCCTCAACTGGTGTGTTTTGGCAAATCTTACTGAAACAAATATGTTGGTAAAAATTTAGATATTAGATTCAAAGTGTAGTTAGAACTGTACTAATTCAAACCCTAAACCCTAGACATAAGTATAGCTGCTACCAATTCCGAAATAAAAAATTATAACCTAAACGTTTTATTATAGATTAGAGAATGGGTATAAATTATATTATATAATCCAATTTTAATTTGTTGGTAAAAATTTAGATGTTAGATTCAAAGTCTAGTTAGAATTGTATTTATTCAAACCCTAAACCCTATAGACATGTACAATTGCTACCAATTCGAAAATAAAAAATTATAATCTTAATATTTTCTACTTGTTTGAACTAAGTTATCACCTAAAACAACTACAAATAATTTAAAATATACTAATTATTAATCAAATAGATGATGAAATATTTAAATATTGGAATTTGACAACACAGCAACAAGATACTGAATGGTTTAAGAATTTTCGGTGTCTATTTGTTGTATCTTTACTTGGTAAATGGTAACCTGACACTGTAATTTATGATTATGTTTTAGCAACCCGTTACCGTGGTTTATGGTATTTTATGTCAATGTGTTACCGTTCCTCAAAATAGCACATACATCAAGATTACACAAAATTTATTTTGAAATCTAAGATTCAAACTATCGTAATCTATTTAGTTTCAATTCCATTAGGCAATTTCAATTACATTAATCTCCAATTTATTATTTTTCATGTTCAATTGGTTATTTTAACATCATATAATCTTCAATTTATTCGACATTGAGATGTGAGTAGTTGTATTGTGATAAATCGTTCATTTGAGAGTTGGGTAATAATACATACTCGATTTGAGAGTTAAAATATAGAAGTATTGAGAGTTGAGAAGTAGAAAAAAATTGAGTTGAGTTTAGTCAAGAAAAATTGAGTTGGATGTAGATAATTGGAGAAAAAGAATATATTTTGATAGGATAAAGAGTTGCATAGTGCAAATTAGTTAGTTAAGGGCAATAGGAGGTTACCACTATTTTTTTTGGGTCCTATTACTGCCGGACCCCAATTTGTGTTGGGCGGACTCCCACAAAAAAAACAATTATTACAAGTATGCCATTGGTTTCCAAAAATCCAAAAAAAAACAATTATTACAACTATGTCATTGATTCCCAAAAAATTGAATTCGAAACCCCAAACTTAAACGACCCGACTAGGTCGTTTGGACTAAGTCCCAAACGACTTGGCCACACCGTTTGGGACTTAGTCCAAACGACCCGACCAACCTGCCCAAAAAAAACGAACTTTGATTTTTTTTCAAAGTTCAAATCCCAAACGACATGGCCACATCGTTTTGAACTAAGTCTAAACGGTGTGACCATATCGTTGGAGACTTAGTCCAAACGGTGTGGCCATATCGTTGGGGATTTTTCTAAGTCCAAACGGTGTTGCCATTTTTTTTTAAGTCCAAATCCCAAACAACATGGCCACATCGTTTTGGACTCAGTCTAGACGATGTGGCCCTGTCGTTTGGGATTTGAACTTTGAAAAAAAATTCAAAGTTCTGTTTTTTAGGCTCTTAACCGGTGTGGCTGGGTCATTTGGACTAAGTCCCAAACGGTGTGGTCAAGTCGTTTGGGACTTAGTCTAAACGACCTGACCGGGTTGTTTGGACTAAGTCCCAAACGGTGTGGCCAAGTCGTTTGAGACTTAGTCCAAACGACCTAGCCGGGTCGTTTAAGTTTGGGGTTTCGAATTCAATTTTTTGGGAATCAATAGCATATTTGTAATAATTGTTTTTTTTTTTTTTTTTAAACCAATGGCACACTTGTAATAATCGTTTTTTTAAGTCCGCCCAACACAAATTGGAGTCCGGTAGTAACAAATACCTTTTTTTTTTATAAAGAGTGCTCTCTTAGAAAAAATAAGTTTTAAATTGGGACACAAATGTAATAACAAATTTCCGGTAAGAGAGTGCCCTCTTAGAAATGGAGAGTGTATTTAATTATATTTGACTATAAGTAAAAAAAAAAAAAACTCCAAACACTTATATGCGAGACATTCTTCGTTGAAGAGTGAAGACTCAAAGTCTGTCGTTTTGAAAACACATAAGGTCCTAGTGGCTAGTGCTACAAATACTGCAAGGCTCGATCGGCCCATCAAATGTCCAACCGCAAGTTACTTGCAAAACCTTATAACTATTATGATGCTAAATGCTAACCTTATTCAATTTTCTTCCGTACTACAAGCTAATCAAGAGCTGATACTGTACGCGACTAGTAGCCTAGTAGGAGAGTAGGGGAGTGTTAGATCTTGCGGCTAAATTCTGTTTGTAAACCAACATGAACTGATGAGAACATGAGTATCATTTTGTTTTCTATTATTCTGTCTGGTTGGTGGGAAGGGTGGATTGACAGTTACACTTTTTTTTTTTTTTTTGATAAAGACAGTTACACTTATTTGCATTTGCATTTGCATAATATCCGACTAATCACTCCCAACCCCGAACATTCCCACCCAAATTTGGGATAAATATTGGGAGTAGGGTCATTAGGTCATATTAGAAAGTAAGAAAACAAAGCAAGAAATTGGTATGAAAACTGAAGTAACTTTAATATGGCCAACTCAGAAAAGCAGAAAAATAAAGAAACAAAGCTGTTTCTGGGGAAAAAAAGGTACAAAGCAAGCAAGCTTGTGGATTACTCAAAACCCAATAATTAAGGTAACACTTCCAGAGAAAAGACCCACTTCAACAACTTAAGCACTGGACTCCACTCCATATATAGTCCATGAGTCCATGCATCCCCACTGAGATCTTCAAATCTGTGTTACACATGCACTTACACCTTTTGTTGGCATATTACTGAATTGTGGTTAACACTTAACACTAACACTAGCTACCGCGTTCGTATGAGCATGTTAACTCAGCGCTCTTTACCTTGGTAAGGTGTGGAAGGTAATTTTAGTTTTGTAAATCATTAAACAGATTAGAATATATATTACATGTCAATCGAAAATGACACTTAAAAACTAACCTGTGTGGCATAGTTCAGGACTTCAAGCTTCTCAAATTCCACTTGAAATATTTTGATTTTGGACATGCCAAAATACTAGAATAGGAGTTTAGGGAAGTCGCACCTTAATCATGAGTTGTGTACTTGTGTAGCACAGGCCAGAGGGCATGCCAAAAGGGCATACTCATCTACAGTAGCCACGAGCCCACCATTGGTGGCGCTAAAATGAACGCCATTGATCCTATGGCAATGATCCCCACTACTACAGAAAAACTCATATACCACTGTTATTTACAATAGTAAAAAGCCTTCAGCCACTGTTTCCATACCGTGGTAATAACCACCGTGACAAATACTTCTAGTAAAACTGTGGGGAAAAGTACCTCTTATATACCACGGTTTTGACTAAACCTGTGGTATTAAGATTTTCAAACTGTGGTTAATAGTCTGAACAGTATGCTCTATTTGATGTGAACCATGGGAAATAGTGATGCTAAATACGACGATTAGATAAACACAGTGGGGTATATAAACTGCTTATACCTCAGTTCTTACCAAACCGTGGTTTATAGTCATTTTAAAAAATAAAATAAAAACCCCTAATTATTTGATTCTAATCATATTCATTCAACCTGCAACCTGCCCATTTTCACCATATATATCCACACTTGGATTTAAAACACATTGCTCAAATAAACAATTCATAGTGTAACTCGAACAAAAGAAATAAATTTAAACATCTAACACGGAGACATTGAATTGCTAAAAGAGTTTTGAACTTTTTCGAGTCATCAATAATGAAATAAACATCCAAATTTACTTGTTCTATCAAAATAATGATGACCTAACTTGTTCCATCAATCAAAAGAGCAATCTATTTGTTCCATCTAAAATATTAAAAAAATGGTGAGACCAAACACCAAACCTTAACTGGAATGGGTCAAAACCTAGTTAAGACACAATGCTTGGCTCGAACGCTCCATTATGCTGGATGAATCGAAGAATTTCAAGTCGAACAACATCAAGTTCCTCTTGTTATCTTTGAGGGATAGATTTGTTATCTGCACGATCAAAGATCATAGAGTAATATAATAACTGAAAAATGAAGAGTAATACAAAATAGAGAATGCTAATGTATGACGACTTATACCTTATTTATAAAAGAATTATCTGAACAAACTTCCATCAATTATTAAGAATTGTTTTCCCCTACCTGCGACATTAAAAACTAAGTTAGAAGTTTCTAATAAAAAATAGCAATTCTAGTGAGCTTTGCCCCCTTACATATAATCTAAGGAAAAAGCAAAAAACTAATCAAGAGAAGACTTCTTCCATTCTTTTTCATATAAAATACTAGAAAGTTGCACTTTCTCACCTTCTGACCAGCACTCCACCTTCCACGCATTTCCAGCTCTGCATCACTAGTCTGTATGAGCACCTACAAAGTAGAGGGAGAAACAACACCAAAGTTCATTACAAGGAAACTAGAATAAGTCTAAAAGAGGTTTTAAGTCTAAAGAGATTTTCAGTGAGTACTCTGTAGCTATAAGATCGAGTCCCAACACTCTCATAATCAGAATGAATGCTTATATAATCTATATATTGTCCCCTATATGTTTGCTACCACAGTTCCCTTATAATCTTGTTTATTTTCTCCATCTTCATTGAGTGAAAACGCATTAACTGCTGAGTACTTAAACTCTTAAAAATGCACTCATGCACATAACACTCCCTCTCCTGAAAAAATCGTAATCATTGGACAATTAGCATCTCTGCCCTTACGTCATTATTACACAAATAAATTTGTTAACAATGAACCATTAAGAGGGTCCAGCTTCAGCAGAAAGCATTTAGACACAATCACACAAATTTACAACTTGTGTTGAAATCATATTACTCGCATTCTTCCACCCTTCTGTTAAAAAAAAAAAAAAAAAAAAAAAAGGGAGGAGAGGCAGAACTGAAAAAGAGAGTGGAGAGAGGTAGGACAAGAAGAGAGTGGAGAGAGGCAGAACTGAAGAAGAAAGTGGAGAGAGGCAAAACTGAAGAAGAAGAGAGTGGAGAGAGGCAGGAGAAGAAGAAAAAGAAAAGTAGGAAAGGAGAAGTGAAGTAAAGTGAAGAACAGAAGACGAGAGTGGAGAGAGGTTGGTGAAGAAAAAGAAAAAAAAGAAGTGGGAGAGGACTAGAGGAGAAGAAGTGAATAACAGAAGAAGAGAGTGGAGAGAGGCTGGAGAAGAAAAGGAAAAAAAGAAATAGGAGTGTAGGAACGTACCTTGAGAGTGGAGAGAAGACCTGGAGAGCGGGAGTGGAGGAGTGAGATAGTTGAAAGTGAGGAACGATCATCAGTAGAGCTCCCTTAGACATTACAACTAACCCAATGAACTGTTCCCATTCCTATTGAGCTCCCTTAGACATCATCAGTATGTCATCTAGCTTAGACATCATCAGTATGTCATCTAGCTTGTTTGATTTCTTCTTAAAGTTCAAGCGCTAATCAACAGAGCAACGCCTCCACAAGCAGATGGAAATGACATACATTGAAGTTCCATTCATAAGCATACGTCGCTGAAGAGTCCATGTAGGTATAGGACTGAGAACTTTGAGAGAAAAAGACTAATTTCGAAACAACAACCAAAAAAAAAACACTCCAGCATGGAAAACAAGTTACAGTGCTTGGACCCAATGCATTACCGTAAGAAAGGATTTTATCTTGGTTTAAGGCCGGGCAAGATGATATTTTAAAAGAAATACCAGAAAACATAGATGTGGATAAAATATATTAATGAAGATATGGTTCAAAAATAGGAATAACTCCTTAAAGTTTAGAACATAGATTATTAGATGACCAGAAAATCTACCTCCACTACAGCGATCAATGCTCTAGTTAAACCAGTTCCAGTTTCCATTGAACCTAAGCGTGAATCTCCAATTTTACAAGATATAACATGTGCTCCTTGTGCGATTCCATTTAGCAAGGGTTCCTTTCGTACAACAGAAAACAAAAACAAAAACAAAAAAATGATGAGGCAACCATATGGGCAGCAAAGGATATAGCTTTTGGTCAAAACGATACTCTCCCATACCTTTGGATGGAAAACAGTAGCAATACCAACAACATGAGTGACATGAGGGAAGGAATCTTTTACAATGCTTAAAATGTTTCCCTTGTCAACTACGTTTGGAACAAAGGAGCAAGCATCTAATTTGCTAACTATTCCATATTTCCATTCAATCCTGCATGATTATAGAAACCAAGTAAGCATAAAATCAAACTTATTCCTTACTTTCTTTATAAGAAGTTTACCATCAGACATTCACATTCAATTAAGGGAATATGCACTATTTATTAACATACAATATAATGCTTTCCTTGACCTACGTGCATCTCTTTAAAAATAACATAATACTTATCGTTCAGACCTATAGTTGGTTAGCGGAATGAAGTCAGCCAGTTTCCCACATTTAGAGTCATTGTGTGTCAAGAGAAACCCTCCACACATCACCCTCCGCCTTTCTGAAACTCTACTTCTCCAGTGTGTTTCTCTATATGATGTTCCTAGGCTATCTTTTCTATCTAGACAAACCTCAGCATCAATTGTCAACTCTTCATTGCCATTACATATGATGGTACATGTTCTCAGAGAATTTTTGCTTCTAACCTATATGATTTTTCTAATAACAATGAAAGTGGAGAAACATCTTTCGTAGGAAGTACCAAGCCAGATCTAATCATGAGATTGAAAATGAAAATGAAAAAAGTGAAACATACGTACAACAAAGACAACTAAAACAATTTAATGCTAATAACTTGGTCAAATTGATCAAGATTCTTGAACATACCATGATTAGTTATAATTGAGAACTAAGACATAAAGTTCAATTCAGTAAGTCAAGATGTTTCCAAAGGAAGACTTGTTTGAATAGAGTACACAAAAATCCAATGACAATGAAACATAACCTTTAAACGGGAAGTCAAACTACTTGTGAAAAGCTCATAGACCAATTTACATTCTACAAGCCACTCCCCAGTAGGATTCGTCCATGAAGGATTTACAACCAGTGATATTCCTACGATAAAAAACACCATATTTAGCAATTTCAACCAAATTAGAGAAAAAAAACACTACGATAAAGAAAAGGAAAGAACGCAGATGTAACAATCATAAAATAAAAGTCCTCTGTTTGTAGATTCCAGCGCGAGTTTTTCCTTCTTCTTCTTTTCTTCTTTTTCCCTTTTTTCTTTTTTTTTTTTTTTTTTTTTTTCTTCCAGAACTCGCTTTATCCTCGGTAGCTATAATTTTGCCCAAAATATAAACCACCGTTTCTACGGAAACAGTGGGGTATACGAAAACAAAAAAAATATTATGTTATATTTGATAGTACCGTGGTATATGGAGTAATATATACTACTGTTTCACAAAATCAGTGGTATTTATTTGTTCCAAAACTAAGAAAGTATTTTGTACCGTGGTGAATGAGTATAAACCACTGTTATTATGGGAACAGTGATATATACCAAATAACCTACCGTGGCTAATGTGCATTTTTGTAGTAGTGCCCTTTGTTAACCAAACACTAGATATGTCTTGTCAATTGATCTAGCTAATTTCAAATTTGAAAGTAGAGGCATCAAATGTCAAGTTTGAAGCTAAATGTGAGGCAAATATCTGTAGACAATTACCAATTTTAGGTGGTATAAATAAATCTAGTTAATAGTGGGATCCATTTTTTTAAAAAAAAAATTTTTATTAAAAGTGGATTCCAAATTAGTTTTTTAAATTAATAAAATTTTGTTTTGCTTAAAAAAGTAGCCAGAGTTGCCCCAAAAAAACATAGAGTAACTCTCAATGACCAAAAAAAAGAAAAAATCACTCTCAAACTTACTTTTTTTTTTTTTTTTTTTTTTACAAACAAAGACCAGGTAGGGCAGACAAGTATACTTCTGACGCAAAATAAAAAATGGTCAAAGTTGTAAAAAAGTCAAGTTTACTCTTAACGCGAAAAAAAAACAGACTGACCCAACTAAAACGACCCAACTTATTTTGTTCATACCTCAACATAATGTATAATTAGTGAGAACACCTATTGAAATATAAACAATCATTGTTTATACATATTTGGGTCACTACTAAAAGAAGGGTTTTTTGTGTCACTTTTTAAAACTAATTCTGAAGTGACCTATAATCCCCCGACACATAAAATTCTACCAAAAGTGACACAAAAGCCTTACTAAATGCGTCACTTTTTGTTAATAAAAGTGACACTTAAGAATAGGCTCTTGTGTCACTTTTAAGAAAGAGTGTCACAGTGCTTGTCAAAAGTGACACTAGTTGTATCAGGTTTGGACCAGAGTGGGGCATAATTTCGTCAAAAGTGACACATTAAGTATACTAGTTGTGTCACTTTTGGACCAGAGTGACACATGAGTACGTCAAAAGTGACACATTAAGTATACTAGTTGTGTCACTTTTGGACCAGAGTGAGACATAAGTACGTCAAAAGTGACACATGAAGTATACTAGTTGTGTCACTTTTGGACCAGAGTGAGACATAAATACGTCAAAAGTGACACATTAAATATACTAGTTGGTCACTTTTAGACCGTGAGTGAGACACAAAATCAAAAAAAGCACAAAAAGCCCCTTACTTCTTGTGTCACTTTTGGAAATCAACTCCATATAACTCGTATGAAAAAGAAAGCGACACATAAGAATGGTCAGTTGTGTCACTTTTAATTGATATTATGTCACTTTTTCCAAAATTGAGACAAATAAAAATAATTTTTTTTTAAAATATTTTCTCATTTTTGTATTCGATCGTATTCATTTCTCAACCTGCATCCTATACGTCATAACCAAAATCCCATTACCCTGCTTTATGACAAAAACAACAACCACATACATTTATCAAAACATCATAACCAAAATCACTTTAACCTGCTTTATGATATGGAAACAACATCCACTCGGGAAAAAAGAAACAACATTCAAAACAATTAACTTCTATTGATTTCATGGATCAAACCTAGTATCTATTATCTAGTTTGACTCCCAACAAAATAAGCCATTCTAATACCAAAATAATCATAATAAATTAAAGCTAAAAAAAAAACTACATGACGCCAGCGTTATCCTAGCAATATCTTAGCTTGTTGTGCGCACTTCCAACTTAACATTAAAAAACGTAACTGCCATCTATTCATCTGTTAATCGATCCATGCACCTGCATCATATCATGAAGTCGTCATTCCACTATAACTAGTATATAAAATTAAAAAGCAAGTGAATCAAGAAGGGTATATTGCACAAGTAAGAAAAAAAATCAATAAGAAAAGTATATATACATAAAGAAAGGGAAAATATGGAATCCCACTTACCCAATCAAATTAACTACTCAGATAAATTGTTGGATAAAGTCGATGAATTCAAGTCGAAGTTCATCTATTTCAGTAGTGTAACTCTTCCTGCTAGAGAACTCCAATACCTGTTCGACAAAAAATATATTATTATACTAATATCCTTCATGTACAAAGAAAGCCAGAAACAAGTTTCCTAGGAAACGCCTATGTCGAAACCATTGATGAATTATTATACCTAAAACAAATAATCAATAAAAAAGAAATATTGCACTTAAAAATATAGTATAGCATGAGAGAAGGGGAACATACTAATCCACTAGAAATTAAAAGCTAAAAAAGTTGGGTGGTGTGCACTTCAACTTCCAATTTTCTAAACCTTGCAAGCATCAAACCAAAACATTGTTACTAACTTAAGAATATGAAAAGCTAAAATCAAAATAACTAGAAGACCGAGTCCGCTCACTAACCCTAATATTTAAAATCAGCAGAAAGACAAAGACATGCATTCGGATTGTTCCTTATGCCATTTTGGGCCGAAACTTAACAACTCAAGTGTTATTGACAATTCATATACCCATTCAAGTTCGACCTCTTATAGGAGTCTCAGTGAGGATTCCTACCTACTCCCAAATCTCGAGAGGGTTACAGTACATACAAGAGTCTTCCAGTTCTTACTGTAGCTCTTTCTTACTAGTAAAGTAGTACACCAACTGTGTCTTATCTTATAGCCCAAATAGCGGACAGACGTATCGAAGCAAGGGAAGTGGAATCCTCGGTTATAAGCCTTTTTATTGTGAGTGTTGTGTACTAAAACGATTCAAAGCCCGGCCTTCGATCGAGAACCGAAATCGCAGAAAGGGAACATCCATTGCAGCAGAGCCGTTTCATGAGGGGGGGGCTAATATGAAGTGTGACATGCGTACTCAGTGGAAGTGTGAAAACTCTGTCAGGAACATATGTCTAAGATGGACTCAATTGATTCAGAGGTCAGCTAATATGAAGTTACTTATACACTAAGTAAATAGCTTTCACCAAGTTGGCCTAGTGAAGCCGGTAACCGAAAAACGGGTGTTCTCGAGTCCAGTCTGAGTCGCAAGAAGTGAGCTGTGCAAAAAGTGTGCAGACACGAAGAACTGAAGTTCATAGGCAAACCTAAATCTTTTGAGCCCCCATGGCGTGCCGCTTGTTTCTCTCCAAATGAGACATCCAAGACACTTCAACCGCCACACCATACAAATCCAATGTACTTTGTCCAGTTTAACTTCCCTTGAACTCAGTAAGGATCAAAGGTATTCTCCATTGCCAAAACTTCATTCTCTAAATCAACTGAGGGGCTTTGCTTTGATACAGGTATTGTGAACGAGTCTGGGAGAGATGCAATGGAAGAATGGGAAAGGTGGCCCCATGGTGATGCTAGTGAAGCCATGCACCCAGATGAAGAGAACTTGGATGAATCAGCTAGCTAGGCAAAGGAAAATATTTATCATACATCGCACCATTTCTTCTGAGAGCTAATTAGGTTGTTCCCTCAGGTTCTCCAGATAGGAATCCGTATTCCCCTCCATTTCATCTGTCTATAGAAGCAGGTCATCCAGCGTCATACCATGTCCATTTCGTTTGCTTGGACTTGCAACCTACGTCAATAAAAACTTATATTCGTTACTTTTGCATCTACCATAACAGTAACCAAGCTCTACTATACCAGATTACATGTTCAGAGAAGATCAATAAAGTCATACTGCCAATGTATCAACTTGACCCGGATAGATGTTGCAAATCTCACTACTCAAAGAATAATCATTAAAAGGAACCAACCTGGATAACTAAACAATAAGAAATTTTGAAGAGAAGATTATAAAAAGAGCATTTTCTAAATTCAAAAAGAACAAAAACAGATAAAACAAGAAGCACGAAGAGATAAAGATATAGGAGAGAGAGAACCAGTTGTTCTAGAGATAGGGACGATAAGGGAGAGGTGATGGTAAAGAAGATGGCAACTGCCTCAAACGGTACTTTCGGAAGGCGGTGCTCATTCCTCTCTTGACTAAGTTGAAAATGCAATGCAACCAATTCCTCTTCAAGCTTTGATACAGTCATCTCCAACACAACTATGTTAGTCACAAGCTCATGAGCCTGCAATTGGATCATCATATAGTGCGATGCGGACTCGAAATATTGGAAAACAAGTTTTGAATTAGATATACTAACCTTATTTGGGAGCTGACCAATAGAATTCGAGAAAGTAACATTGGAGTGGTCAACTACACTTGCGAGCGTTAAATGTAAATCAATCTCCTCTTCGAGCTGCTTCTGCAATGTTGTAATCTACAAGATATGGATAGTAACAAATGTTAGGAGACCAAGTGTTACATTATCCTTCGTTCGAAATTTTCCATTTTCCATTATCCTTCTTCTTCATTTTCTTCTTCATCGAGACCACCTCCCCTTGACACCTTGAGACAGAGCATCTCTAAACAGCATTAATAAATGGATGCAACCAGCCCTTGTATCTCTCTCAACCAGGGAGAATTTTAATAATAATAATAATAATAATAATAATAATAATAATAATTTAAGAAGAAGAAGAAGAATATCAGGTATTGGGTAGGCGAGCGTAAAACAAATACCCGAAGAAATAAAGAGGAATTTGTTGAGCCAAAGACTTTTAACTTGACTCTCTTGCTCACTTACTCCTTTTTACCGGAGCAAGCCCCCGACTCCCTTCTTCTTCTTCTTAAATGAAAATACAACTAACTACCCTCTGTCCTCTTTTATTTATTTATACAACTGAGGTAAACAGTAGTGTACCTCGGTTTCTTCAATAAAGACGAACCATTTCCTCTTCGGTTCGACTGATAGATTGGGAAGGAAAACATTGTCTTCCTCGTTAAACCTAGGTTTGAGATACATTATCAAAAAAAAAAAAAAAGTTTGAGATACGAGCTTGAGAGAGGCGAGTTATTGGGCAGAAACTTTACTATTTGGGCTTTACGTAATTTCGCGGATTTCTATTGCGGATTTCTATCCTGTTTGGGGATGATGGAGGTAAGGCACATGCGCGCAAGGGGGTTTGGAAACATTTGCTTGTGTCACTTTTGTTCAAATTCAAAATATGGTAAAAAGTTAACGTCTAGCCTTATCCGTAAGTGACACATTATATTTCTCCACTAGTGGCGCATCTGACCAAAGTGACACATTAAATATCCCTACCCATGCCGCTTTTGACCAAAGTGACACATAAACATGATTTCAATTGTATTACTTTCTTAACAAGTGTCACAACTAGCTCAATGTTCTTAAAAAGTGACACATAAGATTTTGGTGTGTCACTTTTTTTCATTAAGTGACACGAACACTATGTCAAAACAACTGATTTAGGACGGCTTATATCTGTCAAGATTGGTCAATCTCGACGGCTACTGACTGTCTCACAAGCCGTTGCTAAAAATGTCGTGGTTTTCATTCTCGACGGTTAGTGGCTGTCCATTATTTGAATTAAAAAGACAGCTAGTAGCCGTCGATAAAGGAGTTTTGTGGACGGTTAATGGCCGTGGTTTACGGTTTAAAACAACAGCTCCACACTGTCTAGTGCTGCGTCCTGCTCGATCAAAACACCAAAAATGAATCTTATTGCGCATACTAATGACAAGATTTAGAGTATTTGAAAATCTAATTGATCGGATCAACCAGCTGCTTCAATAGATTGGCTACCCAAATAATTTAAATTCAGACTACACTATAATTAAGAAACCTTAATCAAACTCAAGTACCAAAACATCTTTATATTTATCATTCCATCCAAAATATTTACATTGCAGTACCATATACTATAAAACTTGAAGTCTAGCAAAATACCAAAATATTTGAACTCGATCTTGTTGCTAAAGTATTCAACAGCTAGCTAGAAACACTATCCAAAGACCAAAAAACAACTATGTACTTGGATTTACAAGGCATGCCAAAAGAAGATAAGTTTTTGTCGATTTAAAAGCTTCATCGTTCAATGAAAAACCACGTAATTTTTTGGCCAAGTAATCACGTCACCAAGCACGATATCTCCAAGTCTTCCATCTCCTTCATACAACGGTGCAAAATCATCAAGTATCTCATCGATTCGGACATTATACGAACTTGGAGGTGTCGTTAAATAGGTGCAGACTTCTCCAAGTGCAACCACAGTCTTTGTTATGAAACTCTTCAAGTGACAAGTTGTAGATTGAGGTCGGATATTGCGGGAATCATCATGAACTGGTGATTGTTGTATTTCCTAAGTAAATAAGAAAAAATAATGAAGTTAATATAGGCATTCACAAAGAATAATGAATATAGAGATGATTACTTACTATATCATTTATTCAATCTAAGACATGATACAAACTCAACAACTAATCTTCACTGACTATAAACATCACAATGACCAAAATATATAGGAAATAGACATAAAAAAAAATCATACCATTGCAAATTGAAATCAAACCTTAAAGTCGCCTATCCTAAAAAATTTAACATACCCACATGACCAAATCATAAAACAAATCCCAAGAGAATCAAAATTCCCCATATCACGAAGTACTCAAACTTCCAACATTTCATTAAAAATCACAAAGACCAATACTAACCCGCGACTCGCCACAAAGACCAATACTAACCCTCGCTCGCATCACAACACCAATATATATAAGAAAAAAAAAAAAGAAAAAAGAAAGATCCTTAGCTTGTTGTTACCATCCTTGCTCGCATCGCCTGAAAGAAGAACCTGTCCAATACTAACCCCATTAATACTGCTAGTTGTTCTCCAGTATTTGAGCAAGCTGAAAACCTCCATATCTGGGCTACCACTAGTTGTTCTGTCATTATTGAGGTCCATATTATGCAAATAGATATTATGGTTCTTAGCTGAAATGTGCAAACATTAGAGATAATCCTCCATTAATACACTCCTCAAAGAGGTAGTCAAGTTCAAAAATCTTCAAACAAACATAGCCATGTGACAAATATTAAAGAAGCTGAGAAATTGACGGAAAACTGGTGATGCATCCTTACATTACACGAAAAGGGGACTTCTGGAGAAAACAAATGGATGAATCTAGGAGGGAACTATATAGTCCTCTACATAATATGGGCCCTGTGTCCAGGGTTACAATTTAAAATTGAAATTGTTGTGCACTCATACATGAAAGAGTCTACGATGTTTAAGGCGCAATACTATGTAAATGGGCTGCAGAATAACTGAATAAGAACCAAGCTGATCATTCTTTTGTTGGGATTCCCAACATTGGTAGATAACCTTTGCCCGTAAAACCAAGGACCTGCACAAGTTCAACCTTCCTTTTCGACTAATTGCCTCCTAGTCCTCGTACGTGGCCACATATTGCCAAGCACCCACAAAAACAACCATCTTGTTTTGACTACTAAGTCAAACCCCCCCTGGAACAGATAATAATGTTGCTACCGTGATAGATACTACACAAGAATTTGATCATTGTAGCTGCCAAGTATTCCTCCTGTTTAGCTTGAGGTCGAAAAGTTTAAAAGGGTGACAATGTGACATGACGTCTAGAATAATAGGTGTCCTGGGAAGCGATTTGTGGGGTGTATGTTCATTTTATACCGATTTTGTGCTTGTTTAGCTCCAAATTTAGAGTCTTTAATGACTCTAACTATCAGCACAAATTCTGAAAGGGAAGCAATGCACAAAACAGAACTAGGTAAGCAACAAACGCAGGTTACGTGAAAAAATCAGATGCTTCAAAGATAAAAAAATCAAACTAAATGCAATAATAGCCATAAATCAATCACTTATATAGTTATATCCGCATGCATATCATTTAACTGAATTTAAAAGAACTGTTATATAGTTCTACCGCTCTGGCTCTCCCAACTATGGAGGTTTTCAGCTTGCTCAAATACTGGAGAACAACTAGTGGTAGCCCAAATGAAACAAACTTACGCTCTACCCTCCTAACACTAACACCAACACCAACACCCACCCAACCACCACTATCCGCCACGCGGGCGCATTTAATTTTACAATGATGATGGGCTATTTTTCGACTTGGAATTCAATCGTTCGGTGATGATGTTGGAGAACAAGAGTGTGACGCAAGTGAGAGTGAAATAGAAGGTGAAGGTGAAGAAAATGAGTCAATGGATTTCACCGCTGACTCGTCCGATTCAACCGGCACAACTCAAAGTTTAAAGCTCTTAGTGTGCCCAACAAGCAGAATTTTTGTCTTTGAAGTAGCCCGCAAATTGGCTCACTATGTCTCTCGATGTTGCGCTTATTTATGAGACAATAGAAATGGTTTACATGCTTTGTTTGATACAGTGGAGTAAGAAGATGTGGACCGGTCCCGCCACCATCCTTAGAAGCATTAAGCATCTTTTAAATTCGTTAAGAACTAATAGTTTATTCCCATATCAGTTCTGAACTTCTGGTATGAATCAGAGAAAACATATGGCTGATAGTGAAGTGAGCTATTATTGTGTGGAGAGACTAGTAGAAATATCCTAATAAAATCCAATGATAAGAGTACTACAATCCTAAGAGGGATGGCCCAGTGCCACTCCTTAGAAGCGAAGCACCCTCACATGGTTTTCTAGTCTCTAAGCCAATCATGATTTGTCGCTTCTCAAGACAAATGATAAGTTTCTTTCAGTGTAAACGTGTAGTTCTTTAGCCAAATTATTTCTAATGATCAGAAACATTGGATTTAACAACTATGCCCAGTCTGAGGGGTCCATCAAATTATACTCTTCTTCGGCCAAACACCAAAAAAATAAAAAACGAGAATGATACTAACCCTCAATCACACTGACATGGTTCGTTAAAACTTAAAACCAACTACATCGTCATCATCACCATAATCGTGCTATCGCTTATGACGCCCCTAGGATCATATGGTTTCCCGGTGGGACTTTTACCTCAAGGGATCACTTGGTATGAAATAGACCAAAGTGGGAAGTTTACAACTTATTTGAAAGGGAGTCAGAATGTACACATTGCGTGTCGCCATCCGAAATATAAGTCTACAATAACAGGCAACATCTCAAATGACAAGCTTACCGATTTAGTAGGTGTTAGTGTCAAGGTTCTCTTGTTTTGGATAGGAATTGACAAAGTTACAAAGAATCGGTAATGATCTTTATTTCAAAGTTGGGATTTACAATGCCGATTACTCTACCGATACTTTCGGTTTGTCTCCCTACGCGTGGATGATTGCAGGTCCTACCTTTCTACCCCGAGTGGACGGTCCTACCTTTCTACCCCGAGTGACTTTTCTCGTGTAGGATTTCCATCTTAGTAGTCGACGCTATCTTTGCCTATCGACTATCGACGCAAAGACCTCAAGTCCGACTTTGATTATTAAATACGTTATGGAGTTTCCCTGCCTAACCTACTAGATGGAGTGGTGCCCTATTATGCTTGCGATAACACGAAAATAAAAGAAAAAATATTGTGCGAGAATAGTCCGCTCATTCTCTCGCTCTTTCTTTCACTCTTTTTGAGTGAGTCCGCCCACGGATCTATTTTGTTCCGCACACCAATAGGGATAAAACCTTTATGCTTCTTGCTTGATAAGTGAATTTGCTTTCCCTTTCGGCTAGTCTTCAATCATGAGGAAAGTCGACCCCGGAAGTTGGGCATTCCTGCGGACACCGTCCCAGTTATCCGGATCGGGAATTCCTTCAAACCTTTCCCTTCTTTCGAGAGAGGCTTCCGGGTTATCCTTTTTTGACAATGTTTAAGAATTCCTGCATTCAATGAAAGCCTAAGTAAGGAGTCTTGGCGTCGAGGTTGGTCTACGATCGGGACTACTAGACTCAACCGATTCTTCCTCCCGTCTTGTTTACTCCACTCCCGCCCGGTTATCCATCTGGTCATTTCTTTTCAGATCGGATGATTCTGCCATACTGAATGAATTTATGAAGGAATTCCACGCTCAAAACCTGGAACCCCGAATCGACGAGAGATTTTTCTTTTATTCATTACAACTTCTTTGCTTTGATTCAAAAATAGGTTAAAATTGGTTGTTGAATAAGGCTCGAGAGACCTCTTGATCGTAGACCAACCTCGACGTTGCACACTACGAAGTTTATCTTTGAATCCCGTAGTAGCGTCTAATCGTAGCTTGGACAAGTCCTTGAAAGAATGCAGGGAAGGCTCACTCATGGAACTACAAGCGCACTTAAGTTAGGCCTATACCCTGGAACACAAACTAAATCCCTGGGGAAGACTCGTGGGACAACCCGAAAGGAAAGACAAGCGAAAGCACGAGTAGGACTAGCAGAGGAATGCCTCCACTTAGGCCTTTAGGTTAGCACTCGGGGCTCTGTCCTCTAGACAGAAAGAGTAGATGGTTACCGAGAATGAATGAAATAGAATTGTCTTAAAAATCGTATGAATTATGATACGAGCTACGATCCCCTATAAATGGAAGCCCCGGGACCAGTCCTTTGGAATGGAGGTATGAAGTCGCTTATCGAGCTACAAGCGCACTTAAGTTAAGGTAGAACTTAGCCCTGGTTGACTTGAAGAAAGAAGCTCACTCAGGGTAAAAAGGTAGGACCGTCTACCAATCCTTCCCCCATCTTGCAGGTCTTCCCCCATCGCAGTTGTTTGAAGTTGGTTAGTTTAAGGATTTTTACCAAGCTACATAACTACAATAAAAGAGAAGTGCTACAGACCTTTTATCTAAATTATTACCTGAGATGCATTTCCAAGCCCTGAAGATTGTCGCTTAAGGTCTGTAACTTCATCCTCAAGTATCTTGCGAGCCTTGTCTGCTTCATCAAGTCTCGCCATGATCGCCTCATAGCCTGACTCACTGTTTTCACGCGCTCTCTTCTCTCTTTTAGCAATCTCCTTATAAGGAGCTGAAGCATGGTAAACAGTCTTAGTGACACCACTACCTAGACCACGAACACGCCCTCTTCCATCACGACCAATAACCTATTAAGCAAACAAAAGTTTAGGTAGAACTTAAGAGAAAACCCACTAGAAAAAAAAAACAAGATGGGAAGCAAAGATCACACCAAAAAGCAACGGGATCATTGTCTAGATCCCTTTCCACTATATCGCTCATTGCTAACAAGTCCGCAATTTCCTCCTACAAAAGAAATCAAAGTCACCGCTTCTTAAGTATCGTAATACCGGTCATACAAACATAAGCAATTACTAAATAAATGTCTTGTTGTCTCTTACAAGAGATTGCTTTGTTTCAAAATTGATGCAACTCCTATCTCTCCTCGTATGGATGGCCACATATCCTTTTGTCCTTGAAACCTCACCAGTTGGGCTATTTTTTTTTTTCTGTAACATATTAAACAAATATGTAGATAAAGGCTAATAATAGTTGAGTGCATACGATAATTTTATGGCATTAAATAGATGTTTACCAACCGCCAATAACCGAACTGCTCCCATTCTACCAGTTGTATGTGGGTTCTTCATTTGTTCCCTTACTAACTTTCCATTGAATCGCTTGGTTTTATCCTCTTCTGTTGAGCACATGTCGACGAATGCCTCCCATTCTTCCTTTTTCACCTTGCTAGGAACATTTCTTTTTCGCTCTGCATCTATCGGAAATTTATCATACACCTGACGAAGTTCATATTTTTTCTGCTTCCAAGTTGTATTAAGCTTACGAAGAGTGCATTCTTTTCGAATGAGTGGAAGATCAATTTCAACCTGTAAATTGGACATGTCAAAGTCATTATTAAACAAATTTGGATACAATACAAATTAAAATGTTTACTGAAATAAAATCAGGTGGAGTGACTTGCACTTACCAATACTTTCTTCCACAAAGCATCCTTTGTTAAATCTGGAACTTCTGCCCAGTCCTTGTACATAGGTGGGCAATGTGTCCTAGCCACCTGCCCGACTATAGTGGCATACTTTGCTCGATACTGTCCAGTAGCTTGTCCATCATCAGTAAACTCCACTTGGAATCTTGGACCTAAGTGGATTAATTAGCAACCGATTAAGTACAAATAGGACGCAGAAAAGTTTCACTACTAGAAAAATGATAATAGACAAAATCAATTTATTGTGATCTATTTTTCAAATGATCTGTGGATAAAGATCAAATGACCTAATTAACAAGAATATGAAAAAGAATAAGATCTAATTAACATCAGAACTACGAAAAAATATTAGTATAGATTTGATTGAATAAGATCTAATCAACTGCCTCACTTCATTCTAGTGCGTAATATTTTTAGCAAATCGTTCAGACTTCAGAGTCACATGACCGTGATTGAAAACCATTTTTGTGAGAAGTATGATTTCCCTTTCTAATGTATGATGTCTGGGGATATATATATATATGTAGGGATGGTGAAAGCTAAAGCTTCATATAGAAAACGGTTGTTGACCTCTCTAAATGCCTATATGGAAGTGCTTACTTTCTCGTGCACACAAAGTATAGTTCGATTGTGAAAGACAGAGTGATGAACCTTTCATACATGGCTAGCTCTTCAAAATGGTAATGGAACAGAAAAATAATGGAACAATACAATGACTTTATGATTGATAATTTATCCTATTACAGTTGTAAATTAATCAAAGAAAACGGATAGTAGTAATCGTTATGGTATCCGAAGTTTTTTCTTCATTTCTTATTTTTTTTATTTGTGAATAGGCCGGTGTCAAAATCAGTATGGATATAAATCACTGAGGAAGGCACGGGAGCACCCCCCAATGAGATATTGGGCTTTCCTCACTTCTTCGTAGTGAGTGATTAGGCTTGACTTAGTTGATTCGGATTCCGTTTTCTAAGAAATAGTATAGTGCGCTTTTCAAGAGCAACAATCCCATTTTATTCTTTCTATTTACCAAAATATGACCTCAAACTCGTGATCTCGTTAAAACGCCTATTTTCATGCTTTTAAGGGCAGTTAATTGACCCGCCTCCAACATTGAAATGGATTTAAGTAGTAAAAACTCGGCCTTAGAGAAGTTGTATTGACTTACAACATTCACATTTCCTTTCTCTCATCGAGCACGCTAGCTACTTGGAGGGTGAGTACTTACTTCCTTCGGGTGCTACTACTAGCTACTAAAAAAAATGCTTAACACTTAAAGTACTACAAATCCGGATCGATTCACTCAACAACGGGAGATGAATTAACCAACTCGGAATAACCATTCCCTTTAACTCGCTTTATCGACGCTGAAGGCCCGGTCCCTCGCCTCCAACTCATCGATATGACTTTGAGAATACTGTGGCAAGGCCATTCTCTCTCGCAATTCCTCCAAATGGGCTAACAGGCACTACACTTACACCCGCCTTCTCAACGACTCCTAGATACCTAACCCGGGAATCCAGTCAAACCATACGCATAAAAAAAAACAGAAAACCGACAATAACAAGGGAAGATCCGACCAATTTGAGACCCTGAAGGAGACAACCACAAAAAAGAACTACTTAGTCCTTCTACAAAGGACAAGCACCTTACACAGCACAAGCAAAGATAACCTAAGCCGGAGCACTTACGCAAGACAGTTAATAAAACTTTCGACAAAATCATTCCCTATCTTTAATCCAAAGAATTCACTAAACATTACGAGATAGAGATATAGAAAGTGTCAAGTCAAGCACCAAACTAACGGGGAAATTTCCTTAGGACAATCCAACAAAACCAATTACATTGACATTCTCTTTCCTTAAATTGCATTTTACACCTTCTAACGCATTACCTAAACATATGAAAATTCGTTTTTATTAGAAGTTGGACCAATAATACATATTTAGGGCAGAGCAAAACCTCAGGCCCTACTACCAAAGGACAATATCCGCCGAGCTTTGATACAATAAAACGAGGATTCATACAGCATTCCTACGAAAGAAAAGAGACTATGAAATCCGGGATTCCGAGTTAAGGACGAGCGAAGGAAGACATATATACCCCTTAACGGAATGCAAGCCATAGCGCTTCCTCTTTTTCTTTGCCACCATGAGACGTCGCCTTCACTGGTTCTTGGGGTTGGAATAGTAGCGAAGCTTCCCCGCCTTTGTTCTCTCAAGGGTCATTCTCGCTGTCCTTCTTTGGGACAGACCATTAAAGGGTTCGTAGATTGCTATCGGCTATGATGAAGTGCTTTTCTTAATGAGGAGTGAATTTCAAAGAAGGAGATTTTGAAAAGGGCGGATCGAAAAGACCGCAAATGTGGACCAAGTCATTACATTGCATTGCGGCAACTCGAATCGAAAAAAGGAGTCAATGCCGTAGGGCGGTAGCGGTCCTGCAGCCCTTTATTCACCCGGCAATTCAACCGCTTTGATTGTATTACCGAAACCGGCAGTTCAACGAATACTTCAGCCAACATTGTCGGGCATCAGCTGGTTCATCCGTCCAGTTTGATCACCAAGCATTATGTAAACAGACCAAAGAATGGAAATTCTTCGGTCCAGGAACCGCTTATTGTGAGAAAGGCTCAAAGCATTACTACAGTGGAAGTACAAAGGCCGATAGAACCACCCACATGTCAAGTACAGTCGATGGTTGAAGTTATAGCAAAGTTAGAGACCCTCATTGTACTGGTGGTACTATCCAAGTAGAGAGGATTCCCAATGTTGCTTCCTAGGTATTCCATTCCTTCCGTGTCCACGTAACCGGAGGAACATTATAAAACTTAACCCATATTGGGATACTAGCAAAGTCGCTTTTGGAGAGATGCTCTCCCGGTTGGTTGGCATTTCTTAAGAATCAAAAGCTTCCCAAATTATATGGTATGGTCCTACGCCTAGGGCGGATTGCCATAAACCGGATACCAAGACATGCCACTCGAAAGTCATGCACTAAAAGACCAAGATCTAATCAACTATCATGGGTCATTTTTATAGGTTTAACACTTTCCCACCAACTTACGTTATTAAATAAAAATTAATAATCAAATAAAAATGTTACTTTTACCTTTTGTTTTGTCGCCGTCTCACTTGCTTCAGATTCATTTGCTTCAAATCCACTTGCTTCGGATGCTTCGACATGACTTCTTTTACCTAAATAGAAAGTTCAACAAAATGGTTAAAATCCAAGGCTTATTTAAATTAAACAAAACATGGAATAGATGTAGCATGTATCATATGTTGCACCACTTCAAGAAAAAACTAAAAACAAAAAACCCACTAAAACGAACACCCAAGATGTTCAAACCATACCGTTTAACTCACTGTACCATTGGAAAAGATGAATAGAAACAAAAGATACCCAATTCAAATAAACTTTCCAATAAATATCAACCATAAAAAAAAATTATTCATTGATAAGTTTCCTAAGAACGCCCTCAATTAAGATTATTTATCAACATAAAAAAATTATTCATTAAGATTAAATCCAGTCTTCTGCAACTTCTAGAGCGTCCTCAATTAGAGTTGTTGACGAAGAATCATTAGCACTTGTTCTGGCCTCGAAGACCAATGGGTCTTCATAAGCATCTATCTCTTGACTCAACCTCTTTGGAGCATCCAAGACAACATGCCAATTATCTCTACTCAAATCCCGGCAATAAAAGACTTGTTTAGCTTCAGAAGCGAGAATAAAGGGCTCGTCAACCTCACTTGTATTCCTCATGAACCTCCCAAGATTTACAAATACCAAGTTCGTATCAGGATCAACTGTGCAACCATTTGTTTTATCCTCAATGCGCACCTAATCACAGTAGAACACAGTTTGTTTAAATTCTACATAATCAAGTTCAAGAATTCTTTTGACAACTCCATAGTAAGTGACTTCGTCATCAACAAGGTTCCTATCCTTGGCGCTTGCCCTAAAACTAGTCACAACCTTCATGGAAACCCCACTATTCTCGTGGTTGTAGTCGTTGATTCGAATCCGACGATAAAAACATACCCATTCGGGTTGTATCTCGTTATATGACACCGCTGTAAAAGATGGACCATCAACAATCCTCTTGAAAGGAGATACATTTTCATTTTGTAATTGTAGTCTTAACCAAGGAATGTAGTCCAACTCTTTTGCTTGACTACCCCCTACGATTTTACCCCTTGATTTCCGACTTTGGAGGTATACTTGGTACTTCCCCGTGAAAATAATAAAAATTCAGGACGCTTAACATGCATAACTCAAGTATTGACTACCAAAACAATGGTAAATGCACGACTTACTCTTCCCACTCGGCATTTTCCGTGAGAATGCGTCAAAACCCACTTCTTGAACTTGTTGATACTCTATATTTGGAAGAACACATTGCTTTCCCTTTTTATCCATAGGGTGTGCACTTTCAATATCCTCATTTATGATCACCCTTCTCCCATTCTTATGGCTTCCCAAGTTGCCATCATGAATGTACTCCATACAAGACATCATCGCCTCTTCCACGGGTATTGCTCTTGGATGCAACCCTCGACAAAAGTCTGATTGGTTATATACCTTTTATAAGTTTTCATCATCCTGTGCATGTGCCATTAATTAATACAAAATGACTACATACTAATCACAAGAAAGATATATATAAAGAACTTTACTCACCTCTCAAAAGGATACATCCACCTATATCTAACAGGTCCGCAAATTTGTGCCTCTTCCGCTAAGTGCACAACAAGGTGTATCATTGAAACAAAAAACGAAGGCGGAAAGTATTTTTCAAAGACACACAAAGTTTCCACAATGCGTTTTCTCATGTTCAAAAGGTTCGCACGACAAATGACTTTGGAGCATAAGACGTTAAAGAATAAAGACAACTGGCGAATAGCTTCACGCAATGGCTTGTGTTTTTTGAATAGATGCATCAATAACACGGGTAATAAATGTTGTAAAAGGATGTGATAGTCATGGGATTTTAGGTTCTTGAGCTGAAAATCCTCCAAGTCCACATTATGTTTCCAATTTCCACTATATCCAACAGGAACCTTCAATTGGTGCAAAGTTCTACAAAGCAAAACTCTCTCTGCACGTGAAAGAGAAAAAGCACCTATTGGATAAGACCACTTGTCATTCTTCATTACCGCCACAAGTGTTTCTTTATCTTCCTAGCTTTAAGGTCCATAATGGCTTCGAGTCCATCCTTACTCTTACCTGTACCCATGATTGTTGCAAACAGATTCTCCATGACATTTTTTTTCCACGCATCACATCTAGATTGTGGCAAATAGGCAGATGTCTTTGGGAATTAAATATATAAATGAATATATGGATATGTATACATAAAGTTACATGATATACTACTACACAAATGTTAAAAATACCTCCCAATACAAGCAATGTAAAGAAGATAGAATCCTTTGAAAATGCTAAATTTTCTAGTTCTTTAGTTCTTTTCTCTTCTTCTTCCTTCCTTCCGTGTATCCGCACCTTGCCAAACTTGTTCTGAATTTGGCTCATTTTAATTTTACTTGAGAACCCTTTAAACGAATAGGGCGCTTTTACCGTGTTCTTCTTTTCCATTAAATTGTGCCTTCGGACTCTAAAGCAATGATTCGGTCCGCTAGGAACTTTCGATGACCTATATAAGCAAACTTTTTTCCATGCTTCACCAAGTAGAATCTGTATCTTCACTACAAATAGGACATGCATACCTTCCCCGCCGCTTTTACGTCCGTAAAGATGGTGAAACGCAGAAAATCATGTATCGCCCACAAACAAATTGCCTTCATAGTGAATGTCTCTTTAGCATGGGAGTCATATGATTCAACTCCAAAGACCCCATAACTGTTTTTAGCTCTTCGATTAAAGGCTGCAAGAAGACATCGATGTTATCCCCCTCGGGCTACTTGGACCAGAATTAGAAGTGTCAACATGGTAAACTCTTTCCGCATGCACAATGATGGAGGCAGATTGTATGGAGTAACCATAACAGGCCGGAACTATAAATGTTGTTTTTGTTCCTAAATGGATTAAATCCATCCGTTGCAATCCCTAATCTAACATTATGTGGCTCGCAAAGAAACTCGTGCCATTTAAGATTAATTGAGTTCCACATGGAAGAATCAACGGATGACGGATATAGCGTTGGTCGAAACCGCATTTGCATGCCATTTCATATTCTCTCGCAATCCATGGTATGCTATACATCTTTTGCAATCTCTCACCAAAGGAAAATACCTTAGCTTCTTCCATGGTTTAATCTTAGCCTTTGGTTTTAACGGGTTCACCGGTCGCCATCTATTTTCACCACAAGTGGGACAACTAATCAAATCCTTATATTCATCACCCCAGTATATAATACAATCATTTGGGCATGCATCAATAATTTCGCACTTCATGCGAAGAGGTTTGATCAAGTTCTTAGCAGCATGTCTTCTCAGGTAGTGTATTCTCTTCTGGTAAAGTCTTTTTAAGGAATTGCAACAACTCTGTGAAGCTACTATTAGACCACTTGTGTCTAGCCTTCATGCTCAACAACTCAATCGTCGTCGATAATTTCGAATCTTCACTCCGATATGATGGATATATTGGTTTTAAAGCATCCTCCATCAACTTGTCGTATTGAACATCCTGCGGTATGGCATTGGGTGAATCTCCATCATCAACTTCGTTAAGACATGCATCTAAGTCAACAGGATGACTTCGTCCAAATGTGTCATTGACCATCTCTTCCATCCTTGGCAACATATTTTCAGAACCCCTAGTAGAAGAACTAGTGGGAGCTTCAACATAGTTACTACTTTTGGAAGATGACTCTCCATGATGTATCCATGATGTATATGTCTTGTCTATACCATCACAGATAAGATGCTCGGCAATATCTTTTGCTGTTGACTTCCCCCCTAAATTACGACACTTAGCACAAGGACAACAATACCAATCAAGTTCCTTTCCTAATTTCTCTTTATGAACTGGATGAATGATTTAACACCTCGAAGGTATTCAGTAGACAAAGTCGGTGCTTTCATCCAGTTCTTGCTTGGAAGCATTGAAGACATTTTCTAGATAAATACATCAACATATATAATATTAGTATGATTTCAAAAAGAGTATTGAACTTGAAACCTAGGAAAGGTATATATCATAGAAAGTGGTACTCAAATTCCTTTCTGCCTCCTAACACACTTAGCACCCCAACAACCCACCTACCAAGTCTAAATAGTTTGCTCAAGATTGGAACAATTACAGTAACAATGCAAACAATATATATATATATATATATATATATATATATATATATATATATATATATATATATATATATATATATATATATATAGATTTGATTTCATGTTAATAGCAACTTCTTTATTCTCTATGGCCAAGACCAATTAATGCCAAAGAAGTCATATCATTTACAAACAAGAAATCAGGTTATTTGAAAATATAAAGTTTGAAATAAACTAGTCCAACTCAAACTGAAATCTATAGATATATATTGTAAATCAGTAGAGGCTGAATATCCAAACAATGAAAAATACCTAACTCAATCGACCATGCACTTGATGTTCTTAAAGACTGACAAAAAAAAATACAACTCATAACTATACTTATACTTATACCATCGGATAAAAACAATAATACCAACGACATAATAACATAAAAGAACAAGAGAAACACAACAAATGGCAAACAAATGATAAAGAAAGTTAAACCATTTTATACCTTGCCTTGGAGAAGCAGTAAGAAAAATTCAACCTTTCCCTGAAGAAAATTCCAACTGAAGAAGAACCTATTAAATCAAAACAACACAAACTTGTTAAACTGAAAACTAAAAATAAAAGTTTCAATCTTTGAAAACTCAAATAAGAAAAATAAGCAAACCCCATAACAAAAATAAAAGTTTCAAGTTTTGAAATTTCAAATAAGAAAAACAAGCAAAACCCCATATATACAGATAACATAAACATAAACATATAAATGTAAGTAGGTTTACAACTTCACGAATCATTGGACATACACTTTTCTTAAAGATTTCCCTCATGGATAACATGTCTATTATGGAGTAGGAGAACAAATTTCTTTAGGAACAAATATATTTGTTTCTACGGAAACTAGAATGTATATTTCATTTTTCGCATTTAATATTAAATTCTAGCCTCCAATCTTTTATTCTTTTGTTTTTGTTTTGTTTTCCCTACTGTGGTACATGACATTCAGATTTACGGTTGTATTAAATAAAACCGAATAGTAACACATGATCACTATAATAATGTCAATCATGCATAAAAACTTATCTTGCAAGGTTAGAACGTAAACTAGATAAATATGGATTGCAGGAAGATGATTAAAATTATAATGAACCACCCAAGCACGTTAGCTAAATTTACCTCTTCACAATCAAACACTACTTATCACACAAAAAAATGTGATAGAGAGAACAACCTAATTAAAGCTAGAATATTGTAAGCAGCTTCATGATGCTCAGTAAGCTACAATTTTCAAGCCAAATTCACTTTGTGCAAAAGCTACGAGATACACAATTTCGCTATCATCAAGCCCCAAATACTACTTGATCATGCATGAAACAACAACAGCCCGACGCTAGCATTGCAGACATGCAGTCATCTTAATATTAATTGTGGATGTACTTCAATATTAATTTTCTATGTTTGCAAGGAGTGCCAAGCTTCTTAAGCCCAAGTGTACGAGTAACAATCAATTTTTGAAAGTCCCTAATCTCAATTTCAAGTTTCTTAACATGGATTTCAACTCCTTTCCCTATTCCACTTCAAATTCTGGTATGCCCATCTTCACAACGTATAGGGAAGAGGTAGAGAACAATCATTTGTTAAATCTTTTGAAACAGGATTGTTCCAAAATGTTAAGTCAGAGCCACTTAAAAGTTTGTCAGTAAAAACAGCTCTGACATAAGCTTGACAGGATTGTTTCAAATCTTCACAACGTTGGACTTCCTACGTTTCCACTTAAAAGCTTCACAATGATTGTTCTAGACTTAACATGGATGTCAGAGCCATTTTCGACAGGTTCAACACTTCCTAGTTCTAAAGTTAAATCTTAGAAACAAAGAATAAATATAGTTAAACTATTTTATACCTTACCTTGGAGAAGCAGTGAGAAAAATTCAGCCTTTACCTGAAGAAAATTCCAACTGAAGAAGAACCTATTAAATCAAAACAACACAAACTTGTTAAACTTGTTACTAAAAATAAAAGTTTCAATCTTTGAAAACTCAAATAAGAAAAACAAGCAAACCCCATAACAAAAATAAAAGTTTCAAGTTTTGAAATTTCAAATAAAAAAAACAAGCAAAACCCCATATATACGGATAACATAAAAGCGAAAACATATAACTAAGGTTTACAACTTCACGAATCATTGGACATACACTTTTCTTAAAGATTTCCTCATGGATAACATGTCTATTGCAGAGTAGGAGAACAAATTTCTTTAGGAACAAATATATTTGTTTCTACTGAAACTAGAATGTGTAGTTCATTTTCGCATGAATATTAAATTCTAGCCTCCAATCTTTTATTCTTTTTGTTTTTGTTATGTTTTCCCCTCTGAGGTACATGACATTCAGATTAAGGTTGTATTAAATAAAACCCGAATAGTAACACATGATCACTATAATAATGTCAATCATGCATAAAAACTAATCTTGCAAGTTAGAACCCGACTAGATAAATATGGATTGCATGAAGATGATTAAAATTATAAAACCACCCAAATAAGTTAGCTAAATTTACCTCTTCACAATCAAACGCTACTTATCACACAAAAAAAATGTGATAGAGAGAATGACCCTAATTAAAGCTAGAATATTGTAAGCAGCTTCATGATGCTCAGTAAGCTACAATTTTCAAGCCAAATTCACTTTGTGCAAAAGCTATGAGATACACAATTTCGCTATCATCAAGCCCCAAATACTACTTGATCATGCATGAAACAACAACAGCCCAACGCTAGCATTGCAGACATGCAGTCATCTTAATATTAATTGTGGATGTACTTCAATATTAATTTTCTATGTTTGCAAGGAATGCCAAGCTTCTTAAGCCCAAGTGTACGAGTAACAATCAATTTTTGAAAGTCCCTAATCTCAATTTCAAGTTTCTTAACATGGATTTCAACTCCTTTCCCTATTCCACTTCAAATTCTAGTATGCCCATCTTCACAACGTATAGGGAAGAGGTAGAGAACAATCATTTGTTAAATCTTTTGAAACAGGATTGTTCCAAAATGTTAAGTCAGAGCCACTTAAAAGCTTGTCAGTAAAAACAGCTCTGACATAAGCTTGACAGGATTGTTTCAAATCTTCACAACGTTGGACTTCCTACGTTTCCACTTAAAAGCTTCACAATGATTGTTCCAGACTTAACATGGATGTTAGAGCCATTTTCGACAGGTTCAACACTTCCTAGTTCTAAAGTTAAATCTTAGAAACAAAGAATAAATATAGTTAAACTATTTTATACCTTGCCTTGGAGAAGCAGTGAGAAAAATTCAGCCTTTACTTGAAGAAAAATTTCAACAGGAGAAGAACCTATTAAATCAAAACATCACAAACTTGTTAGTGAAAAACAAGCAAAATGTGAATAACATGCAAACCCCCGAAGCGGCAAAACAGAAGAAAGATACTAATCAGCAAAAAGTGAATAACACGCAAACCCCCGAAGCGGCAAAACAGAAGAACTACACTAATCAGCAAAAAGTGAATAACACGCAAACCCCCAAAGCGGCAAAACAGAAGAAAGACACTAATCAGCAAAAAGTGAATAACATGCAAACCCCGGCGAAAAAACAAAGAAAGTCACTAATCAAGAAAACGTGAATAACACGCAAAACCCCGGGAATTAAAACAAAAAAAAAAAAAAAACACTAATAAGCAAAACAAACTACCGAAAGTGAAGGAATTACCTAACACGCAAAACCCCGGCCAAAAACGTAAGAAATACACTAATCGAAAAAAGTGAATAACACGCAAAACCCCGCTGGCAAAACATAAGAAAGACACTAATCGACAAAAAGTGAATAACACGCAAAACCCCGGCGCAAAACAGAAGAAAGTCACTAATCAGCAAAACGTGAATAACACGCAAACCCCCGAAGCGCCAAAAAAAAAAAAAAAAAAAACTAATAAGCAAAACAGTGGCTACCGAGTGAAGGAATTACCTAACACGCAAACCCCCGAAGCGGCAAAACAGAAGAAATACACTAATCAGAAAAAAGTGAATAACACGCAAACCCCCGAAGCGGCAAAACAGAAGAAAGTCACTAATCAAAGAAAACGTGAATAACACGCAAAACCCGGCGTTTCAAAAACACTAATAAGCAAAACAGTGGCTACCGAGTGAAGGAATTACCTATGTGAGCATTCTTTAATTTGTTGGCAAGTCGTAGTACGGCTGGGAAAAGAAAATAATGGATTGTCCCTTTCTTTTTTGTTTGCTGGATATCGAGGATAGCTTAATTTCGTGAATGTTGTGATGTTGAATTTGGGGATTTAAGTGCAAACCAATTTCAGTGGAAAAAAAAAGAGAGAAAGAAGTGGTTACCTTGTTTTCGCAAAAACGTTGTATAGTAGTGAGAGAAAGACGGAGTGAGAGATTGGTATTTGTTGGGAACCTGAAATTTTAAGATGGAAAACAAATTGGGTCAATTTTTTTTGAGGGGGGCGGGAATGGTTTTAGGCACTCAAAGGAAGGGAGTGACTCGACAACATGATGAAGATGGAAGCAGACAGCGGAAAACCGACGAAAATGATTAGACAGATATAAGCTGTCTAATGCCAGGAATTAGCCATGGTTTAGTTTTATACAGTTAGAAGCCGTCCTATTCTGGGGTGTCATGTCTGTCCTAAATCCTTTGTTTTGACGTAGTGGAAGCTTAAAAAAAAATGACACAAAAAGCCCTTCTTTTAGTAGTGGGTATGAACAATCAATGTTCATACCTCAATATAATGTATAATCAGTAAGAAAACACATATTATATTGAAATATGGACATCACTATTCATACTTCAACATAATGTATGATCGGTAAAAACACCTATTGAAGCCTATTGGAGTATGAACAATCATTGTTCTTACCTATTTGGAGTATGAACAATTATTGTTCTTACCTATTTGGAAGGAATGTCACTCAGAATGTTGAAAAAACAAACCCCTACATGACATTGGCAATGGCGTGCGACATTATCACGACTTCCGTATCTGAATCCAAAACAACAGATTTGCCTCCACAGATGCAGCTATGAATGATTCCACCTAAAGTTGGAATCCACTGAAATTCTGAATGGTGGAGGAAAATATACACTTGATGCTTTCACCTAGAGATGCTCTAACATCACATTACTAAAGTTTAGCTCAACACGAATTTTTCCACTGAAATCATGAAATCACAACGCCACCCTTCAAAGTGAAACGTTTGCTATCTTTTAGCTATACTTTAGGATGCCCTCTTTGACATGGTGAGTTGGCCTTTGCCTACTTCTTGGCCACGATAGTGAAGAATAGTAGCAGCTGCCCACATAGCTTGAGGATCCTGGATCCGCCCGACATTGGCTTATATTATTACGTTGGACTTGATAGAACGCACAAGCGGTAGTGAGTTTTAGGAAATGCAATGTTAATGTTAGACTGTTTTTAGTCACAAGTTGGCTTGGAATTAGATGCCCAAATTTAAATGGTATGGACTTTGAAAATAGAATTAAAAAACCAAAAAAAAACTTAGAAGGACCATAACGAAGAACTTTGACTAGCGGGACCAGCTTGTCCGTGGTTCAGGAGGAAGTTGATCTAGAACATTTCTGACCGTTTAGTTTATATTTTGGAAAGTCGTGTGAGTTTTATATATGGGCCCAAAAAGATAATGTTCAAATGTCTGCATCTGAAAATGACGGCAAAAGGCTAGCTTCTATTTCTTTCGGCGGGAAACTCAAAAAAGTTATTTATTCATTGTGGCGGGAAACTCCAAAAGCTGTGTGAATAAGAAAATGCAATTAATGACTTCTAAGATAAGCAAAGCACAAAATGTTAGAGCAGGCTGGCCTGCACTCAGCCGCTCATCTACATACTGTATGATCAATATTTTCAAACTGATGACACTAATAAGCATATTTAGACTTGATATTTGAAAAGGAAAATAAAAAAAATACTTAGTGAGGAAGAAAATTCAAATGCTAGTGTGCTAGCAAATTCCATCCCCCTGGAGAGTTCGAGAGCTGCACCATTCTGTGACTATTCTATGTACAAGAAAAAAATAGTCTCACTCAAATTTTCTAGTGACCTTTATTTAAAGTTATATACACTTTTATTTCGTAAATTAGAAGCATTAAGCTCAATGTTAATTGGCTACTCTTTTTGTATATGATGCGGAAGTACATTTACGTTCTCAATTCCCAAGTCGGAACACCCCATTTCTTCCTGATCGAAAAAAAAGAAGAGGGAACACCCCATTTCTGTGTCCTATTGAGTCTGTCCTACGTGGAGCACGTGAGTCACACGTAGATTAATTTGACTACCGCGGCGCCGAGATACCATTACATCTCGTCATCAAGGAGCACGTGGATAGTTAGGCCACCAATTGTTTTTTTTTTTTTTTTTTTTTAGGCAAAATGTGAATATTATATATAATAATAATAAGATTACAATAGGGATTAAACACTATCCGAAATGGATTAAGTTCCCACCATGCGTGACATCCCGAGTTTGCATAAGGGCTTTGATAAACTAAGTGGTTACCTCATTAGGCATTGCCTAACTAGTAACAATCATGCGTACTAAGAGCATCTTTAAGAGTGATATCAACCTAGCATCAAATACCAAATTTCCAACAATTTGGTGTTTTTTCAACTTCAAGAGAGTCACATGTTGATGAAAATACCAAACCAAACACCAAACCGGCCAATATTTGGTTCTAGTTTTGGTGTTGTATCAAATCACTCACGCGGTTTTAGAAAAACCGCACGGTTTTGCCAACACCGCGTGGGCTTGAGCTGCTAAATGAGCTTCTATGGCGCGGTTTTGCCAACACCGCTTGGGCTTGGGCTTCTATTTACGCAGTTTTGCCAACACCGTGTGTGTTTTTTCTAAAAATTTATAACTGTGGTGCATAGAACTTAAGAAATTATGAATTGTGCATAGAAATTAAAAAATTAAAAATTGTACAATTGAAGAACTTAAGAATTGTGATCCAAAATCGAAAAAATTAAAGAAATTAAGAATTGTGCAATCCAAAATCTATGATTATGATATAATATCCAAAATGATCCAAAACCTATCATATTACATAAATTTTATTTAGCTCTCTTCTTACGCCCCTTACCACTCGATGCCTCTCCTCTCTCTATTTGGATATTTCGAATCTGCTCCTCTAAGTTCCTAACCTGAGAATCAAGATCTTCTCTGTCTGCACGAAGGTTAACTACCTCAGTTTGAAGTTCCTCATATCCCTGATGATGTTGCGTGTACACCTGCTGAATATCCTCATACGCTTTTTTCGAGTCTCGTCATACGCACGTTAGGATTGCTGATATGTTTGAGAATATGCTTTCTCCCTTTTTTGGCTATAATGATACACGACAGTCCTCATCCCATCAAACATACAAATCTGGTTCTCATATCTTTCCCGAATCTCAGCCTGAAAATCCAAGAAAATACATTGTGAGTACATATTATATATATATATATATATATATATATATATATATATATATATATATATATTGAATAAGAAAAATAAAATAACTAAACTCACCGTGGTATACTGATCAATATGCGGCTCTAACTCATGGCAACGAGCACGAGGCACCTCAGGAATGGATATGTAAGTAGCCTCCCCATCAGGTCCACACACGGCAAACATCTGAGGATTACTGGCAGACACAGGAGCTAGATGTATGCATCCAGAGGTTGTGGGTTGTAAATAGGCTATGGCGGATAAGGAATACGAAGCTCATGTCTCATCCCTTCCAGGTCCACAAACTCGAAGTTCCTAGCCCGACCAACAGGGGGCAACAACAGACCCATGGAGACATGATTCCACCATCTATAATACTGATCAGCAATCTGCTCAACAACAAAAGAAGATCCATCTGGCCAAGGACCACAACTGGTATGAACTTCATGAACTTGACTTCTACCCCATGACTTCGCATCACTAACATCTGGCATGGGAGCACATGGAACTCCATAACGTCTAATCATCTGTCTCCAACATCTGTCCTCACAGTACCAAACCTTACAGTCACGTGCGGCAAAAACAACTCTGTGGCGTGACAACACACAAGCATACTGCACAACTGGATCGTCAAAGGCAGTAGACAAAAGCCAAGGTCTCCATTCAATAGATGACAATGATCTAATATCAATCTGAGCACAAGCCATACAGACATTATTTCTAATCTGCCTCCTGTTACGAGTCAAGTGAGGCCTTGACCAACTAGCAAATCTAGAGCGAGTATCAACAATCATGTCTATGTTAGGACAAAGACATCGAAAGTACTCATAAAACCAAATCTCTAAAAGTCTTGTGAATCCTGCAATCTGAGGACTTCTACTTCCGAATGTCTGTGAAGCTTTATCTAACGCCGCTATCAATGTGGCATATACTGAGCTACCCAGGTCATAATCTCTCATAGTATGCAAATTAGATACATAAGTATAATATCTCAGTCGTACCGTAGAATGACCATTGGGAAACAGAACATGCCCAATAAAAAACATAAAAAAAGCCCTAACATACACATCGGCACCTTCACTACCAGGTAGAACAATCAAAGCTAACTCCGCTCGTGTATCAAGATCCAAGAGGGGTTCCATATATGCAGCCTTAATATGAGATAGCTTAATACCAGAAGAATCATAAGCATCCGCATCCAAGCGAGGAAAACTCATAAGCATACTATCCATATTCTCATAATTTGTATGAAAAGGTATCGGTTGGCCTATACCGATACTCAACCCAGAAATCATGGTAAAGTATAGTGGTGTGAACCCTAACTCTGCACAAGGGAAATGAAATGTATGAGTTCTACTCCACCATCTTTTTACTAAAGTTATGACCACTGCCCAATCAGCCTTCTCATAATCTACATCAACCAAAAGACCCAAAGGTGTACACAGAATACTATCTCTAATATGTACAAACTCATCCAAACTCTTAATAACCTTTCACCACTCTCTAACACCAAGTAAAGCCGATCTAACTCGGTAGTCAGTAACATGCTAATATTATGGAAAAAAAAAAATGTGTATAAGATAAATAATTAATTAGTCCAACTCAACTAATTAATGTATAATATTCAAAATATTTAATCAAAACTAATTAATTACCTGGGTATTAGCCACTGCACTCGACACGTGTTTTGTATCACGTGTAGAAGACACAACTTCCATATCACGTGCTTCACCGGGTGCAAATTGCCAATCGAAGTCGTTCATCTGATACTTAAGTACATAGGGATGTCTATCATTCGGCGCAACATCGTCGGGTTCTTCTCCCCTACCGTCTTCTCCCCCACTATATTGTACTTCCTCGGGTTCTTCTCCCCCATCGTCAATGTCATTTGTGTACTGCCAATCATCACCCTCGAAAGGTTCAAAAAGATATCCATATAAAATTTCAAGAGTTTAGGTAGGTTTTTGTTTTTTTTACTAAGGAGAGGGTTTATAATTGAGAGAAAAGTTGAAAGTGATTGAACCGCACGGTTTTGGTCATGTATATATAGAAGTAGCACGCGGTGTTGAGAATACCGCGCGGTTTTCGCAAAACCGCGTGGGCTATATGGCGCAGTTTATCCAAAACCGCGTAGTTTGATGTCGAAAATTTGATGTTCCTCCTAAAGATGGTTGGTATTTTTTTGGTTTGGTGTTTTTTTTGTTCAAAATTTTGGTGTTTTTTTTGTTGCTCTCCTAAAGATACTCTAAGTAAAGAAAATTGGTTGGAAACTACCAAGTTGGTTAAAAAACCCTAACAATTTCCACCCCAAAACTAAAAAGCCCAACGAAAAGCCCATAGGACCAACGGGTCGGGGAGACCAGATCTCCACCTTCTCGACCCAAAAACCATCACCCTCGTTGTTGGCTGCCCCACCGCAACCAGCACCCTTGTGGTCATCCATGCACCAAGGTAATTGCCAAGAGCGTCGGGCGTATAATCGCAGCTACCATCTCCTTTTGGTAAGTGCCCATGTGAAAAGCACAAGCCTAACTGCAGTTTTCGATGGCGGTACAATCGCTAAATGTCAATCAATCCCATACTAAAACCGTCAAAGCTAATCAGCTGAGATTCCCGTCCTCAAACCATCAAAGCTTTTCAGTTGAGATTCCAGTCCTCAAACCGTCGAAGCTTATTAGCTGAGATTCCAGTCCTCAAATCGCAACAACCTCACAAATCAAAATGCACTGAAGGGAATTGCCAGCAGCTCCGCTGCATCACATCAGACCACCTCTAGATTCCAATGGGTTTAGCACACAACCACACAACCCCACAGTCACCGGAATTACAAACAAAAAATATTCATTACCGATACAAGATCTGACCATGAATCATGGATACTAAGAGTGCTACAAGATCTGACGAAAGTAGCCACAAACTAATTATCAGTACTGCATTGAAAAGCTTTAAGCTTTAAGCTTTCCAAAGAGGAAGAGTGATAATTAGTTATGAGAAGAGCAGTTGAAATGCAAGAAACAATATCCCAACCAAGTACCTACCGAGCTTTGCAGCCATGAGTGCACAAGAGTAATACATGGACATGTTGCTTTAGAAATGACCACGTCTGGCAGCGGCGGCCGGAGTAGCCACCGCCACCGAACAAAATAAAGGGTTTTTTTTTTAAAGTCTAGAGGTTTAATCATAATAGCAGTCTCTAATATTTTGGTGCAAGCCTTTGAGGCTAAGTTTAATGGTGTGTCATCCCACTAAATACTAAATATGGCAAAAATCGTGATCCAATGGTGCGTCAAAACACCAAGTCGTTAACGCTATCGCTATTAATTTATCTATACATAGCGCGAGTTTTAGCGGAATGGCATATGATCTACACGCCACTCTGAAAGGCGGGTAGAATATATTTTTTGCTAACACGCCACTACACATGGCGGGTAGAAAGTGTTTGCACACCACTAGGAGTGGTGCTTGGTAATACTTGCTTGATTTGGGCTATATGTACACCATTGGGAGAGGTGGTAGAAATTCGAATATTTTCTTCACGCCTTTGGCACTAGTGGATGGTTTAGAAACCATTGGGTGCGACTTACACCATCCCGCTAACACTATCCCTGTGCTATTGTGCTATAGTGGGATTGGCGTACAAAACCATTAGACTTAGCCTAAATGTTGTGAAATGCTAGCAAGCTACCCCTCTTGTGGGGTAGCATCATGCTACCCAACAACAAAACAAGAACTATGACCGGGTGACTTTTACAAAAGGTTCATTTAATAGTTAAGAAAATACAAAAAATAAAGACCAAAACATGACCTTCTATCTCCATCTATCTTCTTTCCAGTTTCACCATATAGGTGTATACACTATCCACAAATTGAGGGATAACAAGTTTACAGATTATTCTTTTCTTCTAGTAAGAATTTATTGGGTTAAAAATTCAATTGCTTAGAGCATTTTTACTAGAGATACCAATTCATATGCAAATACCAAATTCTTGAAAATTTGGTTAAAATTCATCTTTAGTGGTACACCAATCAATCATCAATATAAAAAAAAAAAAATTAGCAACCCAAACACCAAATGGCCCGTTTGATATTTTACCAAATGTACGAAGCGGCTTTGTAAAAATCGCATGGTTTATCAAACACAGTGTGGGCCTGTGGGCTTCTCTGGCATGGTTTACCAAACCCCGCGTATCAATCTAAATTATAAGAAAAAACACTCCCCAAGCCATTCGTCTTCCCCAATTTGATACTATTGTTCATGACATTTAAAAATATATATATTTTTATTTTTATTTATTTGTTTATTTTCCCACTAACCGGTTGTCCGGGCCAGCTTACGCACACCTCAACTAATTCCAGGGTCCTGGTTGGAAATTCAATTGGATACTGCCTCGCTAGTGGTCTTGAGGAGAATCGAACTAGTGACCGTTCAGGAGCTAGCATACCCAAAGCTGGACAATGACATTTATTGATTCAACACAACAACACGTTAACTCAATATTGTTTCATTTAACTCTCTTCTATCATCTTTACAATCTTCTTTTGCACCCGTATAAAGACTAGAATCTTCATTTTCTTATGCAAATTTCACTTTCTTTATTGATTTAAAATAAACTTGTTGCCTTTTCACTGAAACATTATCAATAAATTCCAAAAAATGGATTAAATCTCTACTAATAGTCCTTTCGAAAATGCTATGGAGACAGCTACCGGCTGCTAACTAAATAACAGACCAATGACCAATTTCCACGTCATTACTGTGAAACTGGATACCCTTACCACCGGTTTTCTTCAAAAGTTAGAGAAAAAAGGGCAAAAGAGTAACTCCCTTTTTCATTTCTCTCTCATCTTTCCGTCACTTTTTCCTTTTCTTCCAAACTCTTCTTCCAACTCTCTTTCCTCCATCGGTTAACTCCTTCCGTGACACACATTATAATCTTTAGAAATATTTGAACTGAGAATTGTCGTTTGGTTGTATCAGTTTCGATAGTTTTTTTTAAGGTTAGATCACGATTTTGAACTCCCTTTTTTTTTTTTTTTTTTTGATTTGATTCATGTTTGATGTGTTGGAATTGTGTTTGCATGTGTAATGCAGCTTGAATTTTGTTTTTTTATTGGTTAAATTGGTTATTGAATTGAAGTGGTTTGATTTATTCTGCAGGATTGAAGAGTGAATAATTGAGAATAGTTTTTGTATGTTTTGTTGTGGGAATTGAGAGTAAATTATGGCGCAGAGTAATTGGGAAGCAGATAAGATGTATGTGAACTTAATTACTTATTATGTTGAATTGTTGTTAACTATAGAGGTTTGAACAAGTGTATTGTAACATACAACTAATATTAGTTATGAACAGACAATATAGTTTACGAGGCTTATGGCTGAACTGCTTGTCCATGCAAAATGATCATGTAGTAATAGTATTCCATGAATTGTGTACTTATGGAAGTTGCTATTAGAATGATGTTTGAGCATATTAGGGCAAAAGCTTTTGATAATGAAAACCTTGTGTTGGTATGCAACGATTGATGCTCCTGGAGGGTTTCTCTTTGAGTGGTGGTCTATCTTTTGGAACATTTTTATTGCAAGGACGAACGAGAAACATTATGAGAATGTTGCAGCTTATATAGAGGTACGTGAAATCAGTATCGAGTCATCCATTAGTTTCCAGAGTGTGTCTCTTACTTGATTTATAATTTTTCTATGGAGGGACAGACACAACAACAAATCAAGTCAAGAGAGCACCAACAGCTACAAATGCATCAATTGCAAATCAAGCAGCAACGTCATGCTCTGCAGCGAAGGGATGGTAATCATCCTTCAATTGGTGGGCCTGGAAATGTTATTAATGCTGAAGGAATGATTGGAGGGTATACAGCCAGTGTATTGGCAGCAAAAATGTATGGTGAACACATGAAACTATGGGTAATGGCGTTACATGAAACTATTGGCGTTACAATTATGCACTTAACAACTATGGATAATAGATCTTTAGCTTAAATGGAAAAAGCGCTTGAGAATTGGACCATGTCTCCAATGTATCTCAAGAGATGGTGGTTCAAGTCCACCAAGATCCTTCAATGATTTGTAGAACGATCGCCTAACTAACCAAAGCGTGGAGTTAGGGACTGTGCTTCTTGATAGCTCGCGTTGAATTGTAAGTGGTTTTGTTTTCTCTTTAATGCATTTCTTTGCTTGGTAAGAGTTGTAAGTGGTTATGTTTTCTCTTTAGTGCACTTTTTTGCGCCTGTTAAGAATTATAAAACAATATAAGAAAGAAACGAAGACAACTAAATGTAAACCTTGGCTAGCCAAACACTGAATATAAAATTTCTCTAGCTAACCAAACAATTAGAGCCCATTAGACTTGCATGAAATAAACCTCGGCTCATGCAGTCAAAGGCAAATCAATATTTGAGTAGAATTAACGAGAAATAAAGCCCTGATATCATCAAATGTCTCAAAATTCTTTTCCTTCAATTTTTCCTTGTATTTTCAGGCATCATTAGACTGTTACATAATATAGAAAAGAGGGCAACATAAAAAGAAATCCATGCTGCCACTAAATCAGCACCAACAAAAAAATAAACTCATGCTGCCACTAAATATGGTGTCTCCACCTCAACAGACAACACAGTATTGTATATTTTATCCAGCCAATTGTCCAGCTTATCACGCAAGGATTTGATCTGGTATCCCAAGAACCCTTGGCTGCACCCAAGAGATATGAACAGTTCCATCTACTTGATCAATTATGCCCTCGATGAGATGAACCTGCGACGAGTTATGTAGCATCTAGCTATTATTCCACATCATTTTCACAATTAATAACTCATAACAACGAATCTATACTATTGCAAAGACAGAAACAGAATGAATCATTACTAAAAGTAACAATACACCAAAGACAGTCAATGGATTAAAAGTAGATCACTTCAGTATCGCTAAGCTAATATACATTTCCACCTTCATTAATGACCAAGGGCCCTCAATGTCAATCAATTTATACACGCAATTAGTTCCAGTCGAACAAATTAGAAATCTTATTTCATGCTTCCCGATGTTCATGACCATATATATGCAGTGTTGCCTTCTTTACTAAGTTTGTAAACATAAGTAATATGCAGTTGAAACCCTTTCTGAACCCCACCATTCAGCAGGTCCATTCAAAATGTAAACTTCTACCTATCTAATATTTCGTAATAGACTAAAAAAGCTACAGAGAGATTTCCAATTTAACTTTTTGACTTTAGTTGCATATCTAACTCTTTATTCTTTGTCTCCTTCCTGCAAAACAGAAAAATTGAATAAACATATCAGTCAATTAAACTGCTTTAAGGTCTCACAAAAAAACTAACCTCTCCACTTGCTTCCTCAAGTAGAAATAAAAGCTTACCCATTGACTACTCAAAGGTATTGCTCCATCGTTATTTGTGCTAGGAAAATCATGTGGTGCTTGGCTACATTGTTCTGGTAGAAATAATTGAGGAAAATGATGTTGTCCACTTGCATTGTATAGTTGTCCAGGTTCAAGTAGTTGGCTAGTGAAGAAACCAGGCGAGTAACTAGCAAAAGTACCGTCCTGATATTGTAATCAAAGTTTAGTGTGGACAATACAAGAAATTTATTTGTTTAACTACCGCATAAATTTTTGTCATACCTCATATCCGCTTCTCAATCCAAGTGCATTATTATTATCAAAGAACTTGTTTGCAGAGCCACCAAAAGTATCATCCTAACATTGTTGAAAATAAGTACAGGTATAGTATGGATAATAAACATACTCGCCATAGTAAAAAAAAAAAAAAAAATACCATACTCATGTTTTCCTTAAACTGGTTATTTGTTATGTTGTGTTCATTGCTACAAGTGTCATGACTGGATATATTTTTGTTGGTTGCTTTGTGGTTGCCCGACTAGGGAACTGTAGTTACTGTAGGAAGAACTTTTTGCTGCAAAACAACAAAAGTATAATTATTTATAACAGTCTAAAAAGATAAATCAAGAAGAATATTGGCAATGAAGGTACCTTTTTGGTGGTGGATTTCCAATTTTTTTCCGACTCCGATAACAATCTACCTTTCGGTCATCCCACTCGCTTTGCTTGAAGTGGATTTAAGAACTTCACATACCCTGGTTGCACACTTTCGAGCGACTCACTTGGATGAGTTTCAACCAATTCATCCTCAACACTATCTGAGTTATTACTTTCATCTACTAGCTTTCTCTTCAAATCCTGAAGCACACCCAAAACAATCTTGAACTTTGATTCTGATGATGCCCCTTCCTCAAGAATTTGAATTGTACAAGGATATAATATACCATATCGTTGAACTGGGTTAGTAGCTTCAAAGTTAAGTGATTCACAACTTTCAACATATTTACGCTTGAAATCTTTTCTCCACCTTGGGAGTATATAGTGAGAAGGAATCTCATCCACAAACTCATTAAGAACATATAAAGCATGCCTACATAAAATCCCTTTGTGCTGAAATAGGCGACAGATACAATAGACATCAGTTTCAGCCTTGATAAAAAGAACTTCATAAGACTTTGGAGTATACAGTTTTCCATCCTTATCGACAACCCGTTCTTTAATTGCAAATGTTATGATTTGTCCATCCACTCTAACTTGCGACTTCAAACATGAAGACATGCTATAAACTTCCTCCTGAAACTTTAGAAACATTGCTCTAGTGTAGACATTAGCCATTTGTCTTTCAAAAACACACCTTGTCTTTAGAAAAGAAGTAGAGTTAAATGAAACAAAATCTGCTTGGCTCTCTTTCTCATATTTATCACTCAAGGCTGCCTCATATTGATCCACAAATTCCTTCAAAGAAGTTTTTGCATGCACATAACCATCAAAAAATGCATTCATATTTTCACTACGTTGAGTAGTAGACATACCTGCAAAAAAAACATCCTTGAGATATACTGGAACCCATTGCATCCTCAGCTTGTATAACGTATCCAACCATACATTCTCTTGCTCAATCATTTTATTCCAAGCGTCTACAAATTCCTCGATCCTCAGAGAATCATAAACTGCATTATTCATTGCCACTTTAATTGCTTCGTATTCAGTTAGGCTTCCTAACTTATCACCAATCTTTTTCACTATATGCCATAGGCATAAACGATGACGAGCGTTAGGGAAAACATTGACTATAGCTGCTGCCATTGCCTTACTTTGGTCGGTGATTATAGCATTAGGAGAGTGTCCAGACATTGCATCTAACCAAGCCTTAAACACCCACTCAAATGTCTTAATTGTCTCATCCACAAGTAACCCACAACCAAACAACACAGACTGACCATGATGGTTCACTCCAACAAATGGAGCAAACTTCAAATCGTACCGATTAGTTAAGTATGTTGTATCAAACGTTATTACATCCCCAAAATAACCATAAGCGGCTCTCGACCTTGCATCAGCCCAGAATACATTTCGTACTCGTCCATCGTCATCATGATCTACTCTGAAAAAGAAATTCGGATTTTTCTGTTACATTCTTGTAAAGTATTTTTGCATTGCTTCTGCGTCTCCATCTTTTAGCTTTAGTCTCTTGTACTTGTCAATATAGTTCCTTGCTTCTTTCTGCCCACATGTAACATTTTGATGCCCTCCTGCATCAACTACAATGCTATGATATGATTTGGTTAGCTTTATCCCCGATTCACAATGTAATTCTAATCTTTTCTTGATACCACTATCCATGTGCTTGTGCGATCTAAACATTCGCGCTTTTGAGGGGCTACATGCATGATTGTGTTCCAAGTCAAAGCCAATCACCTCCCATATCTCTGAATCCATCAACTTTACTATCATATGTGCTTTGCAACCAACCCTTGAGTTTGGCCTTTTGTACAAAACTCCTTCCTTTTCAACCTTAAATCCTTCTTTAGAACACGAGAACTGCGTGAATTGCCTTTGATCAGTATTTTTCTTGTTATACGAATTCTTGATTTTTGTACCAAACCCCTTTTGCATAGCGTGACGATTATAAAAGTCTTTAGCATCTTCAAAGCTTGAAAATTTCATACCAAGTGTTGGTTTTAGTTCCACACTACTTATATTGTTCTTGCCGAGAGTAGAATGCAGAACTTCACAATCTTCACCTTCAACATCTTCCATATTTGAATCTTGAAATTTGGTTATTTAGAGAAGGAATGAAGAGCAGTAGGTGATAAGAAAATGGTGGGAAGAATAAGGAATGCTGAAGGACAGCGGGAAGTGTTGTAGAATCCCGCGCTTTTATTTTATTTGTTACGATTCTCCTTTTTTTTCTATTTTTCCATAATTCACGTTTTTCTCTTTCTTTAATTTACATTTTCGCCCTTTTCATCATTCTTTAAATAACCGGTATCCAATTTCACAACATCCACGTGGAGATTTCTCATTGGTCTGTCACTTAGGTAACAGCCAGTAGCTGTCCTCGTAGCACAACTCTAGTCCTTTTCGCATCTATAATCATTGGATCACCACCCTACAAAACAAAATCCAAGTCAAATTAACAATACCCACATTATATTACACCAAAATAATGAATGCCAATTAAAGAATTACCTGAGTAAAGTCAAGTTTGAGTAACAATCCATAGCTTTATGAGAAAGAGTTTGGTAATTGAAATGGGATTTATCTGAAACAAGATTAAGGGAATTGAGACTAGTTTCGATCATTGCAAAATGTTTTAGATGTCGAAAAGTGTGTGCTCTTCGAACAAGATTGTTGCATTAGAAGTATATATATATTCGTGATCTCACCAAAAATTCAATGATAAAAGAAGAACTTACAGTCTTATGGAAATCAAAGAAAGAAAAACCGATCGAGTTTAGTGTTTCACACTATTTCCTTAAGACAATATTGCCCCGCAATGGTGCTCACGGTCTTGATAACAACTTGTCTCCCAGGATACAACGATCAATCGTGTAGATGTAGCAGTACAAGTCTACACGCCTGACAAACCAAAATTATGTTTGTACTCTCTAATTGAAAACTTGATGAAATTCGACAAAATACATACACTTGTGAGTGTAGAATTGTGTATATGAATGCACGATCCCGTTTTTTTTTCAATGCATAGAGACGTTGGGTTTATATAGCTGTTGGTCAAAACACTCCAACATGTGTGAAACCTATTGAAAAAGGTTTTGTGTCCTTTTGAAAAGGCTTCACGCCTTTTTTAGAAAAGGTCCCATGTCTTTTAGATATTAATTTGAATGGACATCACAACCTTTCAAAACATTTCGTCTATTAGACACATTCTCCAACAGACACCTATCTGTGAGGATTTCTCCAATACCCAGAATACATGTCAATCAATAAAGAAAACCGAATAATAATAGGACATACCTGAAGCCATAGCGTTATCAAGCAAGTCCTATAAGCAGCAACGGAACGTTGTTGTCTTCCACTCCAAAACCCTTCTTGTGTTCTCTCACAGTGGATGGAAAACTTATGAGAATCAGAATATGGTTTGGGGTGGGGACCTCAACTTATATATTATGGGTGTATTTCTATTATAGCCCATCATGATAATAAAAATACGCTTAAGCCCAAAAAAGTATCTGCACATATCGTTAAGCCCATACTCACTTTATACACGTGTCATGAATTGACACGTGTGGTTTGAGACATGTAAATGACCCAGTCATGTTACTTTAAGATCACAGTTTAGTGAGTCTTCTCAATGTCACTCGGACGTAGTTCGACAATCAACAATTGTGTAATGTGTATGATCTATGTAGGTACACCTTAAAGAGAAAAGTTCTAACAATCTCCCACTTGTACCACATAGGTCATAACCTGATATTAAACAATGGTGACCTTAAGAGCTCTAAATTTTATTGTCGAAATAATGAGTGACGTCTCAAAAAACACAATCTGGTCCATTGAAAATAAAAATATAGGATCACAGCGGCCTTTGCCACATTTAGCATGACTAGACCCATCTGTGGTCACAATACTAATATCTCCAACGACATAGATTAAGTATGGATGTGTAGCATGAAAATAACATGTAATGTGATCCCCGACATGTTCATTTTCAATTGGTCCAACCTTATGATTTATAATGATATCTTTATTCTACTTAATCAAACTTTATATGCTAACCATAAATGAATAAGTAGATAACTTTATTTCAAAAATAATCATCAATAGTAAACAAAATATTAATACAAACTCCCACTAAAATGAAACATCGGAAGGACTAACCACCCCCATACGAGAGCTACATGCTCCTTAAATGCCTTAGGTGGTAAGCCCTTAGTTAGCGGATCGACTATCCGAGATTTGTATTAACATACTCAATTGTCATATGATGATCTTTAACCCTCTCTTTCACGACAAGAAACTTGATGTCAATGTGCCTAGACTTTGACGAACTCTTGTTGTTCTTGGAATAAAGTTCTCATGGGCTTTATTATCACAATAAACCGTTAATGGTTTCTCAATGAAACCCATTGCATGAAGCCCAGAAGTGAAATTTCTATACCACTTTACTTGATTTGATGCTTCAAAACAAGCAATAAATTCTGCTTCCATAGTGGAGGAGGCTATTAGTGTTTGTTTGACACTTTTCCATGATACAGCACCTCCAGCTAACATGAAAACATAACCAGACGTGGATTTTCTACTATCCAAGCAACCAGCAAAATCCGAATCCGAATACCCAATCAACTCAAAATGATCGGTTTTTCGGTATGTGAGCATAAAATCTTTTGTCCTTTGCAAATACCGCATCACCTTTTTAGCCGCTTTCCAATGATCCATTCCTAGATTACTTAAGTATATGCCTAGCATTCCAACTACGTACGCAATATCTGGACGCGTACAAACTTGAGCATACATAAGACTCCTTACTATTGATGCATAAGGAATATCTTGCATTTGTTCTTTCTCTAAATCGTTCTTTGGACATTGAAGCAAACTCAATTTATCACCCTTAGCAATGGGCGCATCACCTAGTGCACAGTTTTTCATGCCAAACCTACTTAGCACCCTTTCAACATAAGCCTTTTGTGATAAGCCTAGAATGCCACGTGATCTATCACGATGAATTTCAATGCCTAGCACAAAAGATGCTTCACCAAGATCTTTCATCTCAAAATTCCTTGAAAGAAATCGCTTGGTTTCATGCAAAAGGCCTATGTCACTACTCGCTAGTAAGATGTCATCAACATATAGCACTAGAAAAATAAATTTACTCCCACTGATCTTGTGATAAACGCATTGATCCACATCATTTTCCTTAAAACCAAAAGAGGAAATGATGTGATCAAACTTTAAATACCACTGACGAGATGCCTGCTTTAAGCCATAGATGGATTTCTTTAATTTACAAACCAAATGTTCAGAGCCTGTGGACTCAAAACCATGAGGTTGCCTCATATAGATAGTCTTCTGAATGTCACCATTCAGAAAAGCTGTCTTAACATCCATCTGGTGTAACTCTAAATCATAATGAGCTATAAGTGCCATAATAAGTCTAAAAGAGTCTTTCGATGAAACTAGAGAGAAAGTCTCTTTATAGTCAATGCCTGCCTTTTGAGTAAAGCCTTTTGCAACAAGACGTGCTTTATATCTGTCAATACTGCCTTTTGAGTCTCTTTTGGTTTTGAAAATCCATTTGTTAGCAATGGGTTTGACTCCATTAGGCAACTCGACAAGATCCCAAACGTCATTGTCTGTCATAGACCTTAACTCCTCTATCATGGCATTCATCCAATCTAAGGAGTGAGCACTTCTGATACCAATTGTGAGGATTTCTCCAATACCCAGAATACATGTCAATCAATAAAGAAAACCGAATAATAATAGGACATACCTGAAGCCATAGCGTTATCAAGCAAGTCCTATAAGCAGCAGCGGAACGTTGTTGTCTTCCACTCCAAAACCCTTCTTGTGTTCTCTCACAGTGGATGGAAAACTTATGAGAATCAGAATAGGGTTTGGGGTGGGGACCTCAACTTATATATTATGGGTGTATTTCTATTATAGCCCATCATGATAATAGAAATACGCTTAAGCCCAAAAAGTATCTGCACATATCGTTAAGCCCATACTCACTTTATACACGTGTCATGACTTGACACGTGTGGTTTGAGACATGTAAATGACCCAGTCATGTTACTTTAAGATCACAGTTTAGTGAGTCTTCTCAATGTCACTCGAACGTAGTTCGACAATCAACAATTGTGTAATGTGTATGATCTATGTAGATACACCTTAAAGAGAAAAGTTCTAACACTATCTTGTTTGAACGGTCACACATATATATATATATATATTTTTTTTCGATAACTTACCTAGTAACTAACACCCAAGTAATGCAAGAGCGACACTTAAAATTTCAATTTTTCCATTCAAAATATCCAACAAAGATAAGCTCTGAAATGTGTCTAAATAGTACATGCAACAATGTCGCGTAGAGATGTGGAAGGAGGTGAGAAAGGAGGAAGAGATGATTCAAGCGCATCAATACGACAAATAAGAGAAGTGAGTAGATCGAGAGTGGGTCTGTTTTTTATCTTCTTCATTGTGTTGTTGGGGAATGTTGAAGAAATGGGTTTGATGAGAAGAGGGGGTTGTTGAACACGTTTGGAAGCAAGGGTTTGATAAAGAGGATATGTTATTATTGTTGTGGAGATTTGAGGATGGTATTGATGAAGATGAGGTTGACAAGGCAGTGTTTCAAAAACCACATGGGATGTGGACTTCCAAGTTCTGTGTTGGACCGCGCAATGTTTCAAAAGCAGCGTCATTTGGTGGTGAAATTTTGATTTTTGGACTGAAGATGTTTGAGTAATTTAGTGTTTGGTTTCATAAAAAAAATTGTTAATTTTCAATTTTCACCATTAAAGGTGCTCTTATCAAACATAAATTGACGTTGAAATTGTTTGAAAACCCGATTTCGAATTATAAACTTGATGTCCAACCAAAGTTTTAACCACAAAAAAACCCAATATGTCAAAATCCCATCAACCCATTAAAAAAATGAGTGTCTGGAATTGTTTGAATACCCCATTTATTTTCAAATTCATTACATTCTTATGTAACTCAGTAACATCACATAATCTAAGTGGTTTGATCTGATTCTATATGCATCCCCCTCTTCTCTAACCCTCCTCCAAGAAAAAACGTAGAAGGTAAGAACAAAGCTCTCCCTCATGCCTTTAATCTTGATATTTGAAGTAAACAAAATACTCCTTAAATTTCAAGCTAAGGCTCATGAGACGAATGAGAGGCAAGAATTACTATCTTGATTTTGGTTTATCTTCATTTGTTAGAAAGAACTCAAGAAGATGAAATTTTTATATTGAAGGAGTAGAGAGAGCGGAAAGAGGAAAGAGAAATAAATTTTAATTGAACATGTTACCGGTCTCAAATTGTTTATTTTCGTTTTTTCATCATTTTAGGCGGTATAAGGGGTAGCTTGCCAACATTTCTCTTAAATGTTTGATCCAAGACTTTGTATCTAAATCCTAAACACCAAAGTGGCGCAGAATAGCACCGTTAAAACTTAAAACCCCTCCAAGAGTTGATATTGATTTTTTTTTTTTTTAATAAAATTGTCGTGGCAAATGTCAAGCAAGACAATCAAAATTAATGTTGTGGTATTCGAGTCAGGCTTTAGGCTAAGTCCAATGGTTTGGTGCGCCATCGCACTAAACCACAAGAGCATAACATATAGATAATGGGATAGTGTTTATGGACCTACCCAATGGTTTTTGGCGCCCAAGAAACAGTAGTCCATTCGTGTGGGTGCGGGTCAGCGGGTGTGAAAAACAAAAAAAAATTACTGGTCCCACTTACAAAGGTGTGTATAATTTTCATATTAAACCCCCTACCTCTTTTGCCCTTTCTCTCATCTCACTCTCTTCAGCACTAAAAATATAAAAGATTATGGATAAAAAGATAGTTGGACAAACTTAATTCTTCACAATCAAATTTGGTCAACACATTTTCTAGACGCTTTGGATAGTGACATGTGGGAAATGTTTTCTCAAATCGAGTGGGTGTATGTCTTCTACCTAGGGTTGTCAATGGATCGGTTTGGGTGGGGTTCTAAAATATTTAAACCCGAACCACTAAAACAATTGGGAATCCGAAATCGAACCAAACCAATAATATTATATTTCATTGAAAATTGAACCGAACCGTTAAGATATATGGCAACCCGAAACCAAATTGACTCGAACCGAAAACTATAAAATCAATTAAATGTTAAATTAAATTGATTAATTTCAGTCACACAATTGATAAACATATACAAAATTAATCATAAATATTACTAAAATGTCATCTTATCGGTTCAGATTCATTTTGGTTCGGTGGAGAATAAATCTGAAACCAAACCACTATTTTATCGGTTCGGTTTTGGATTGGTAGATAGCAAACCAAATTATCAAAACCCAAACTATTTTTTATCGGTTTGGTTCGAATCGGTTATCGGGTTATTGAAACCATTCTAACTCAACTTCTACCCGACACTCGTACTAGCGTGCACAACATACGCTATCCCGCTAAAACTGATGACATATATAAGTAAAATAATAGTGATTGTGTCGACAGGACAGTGTTTCATCGCACCATATGTCCATATCTCAAATTTTCTCATATTTGGTAGGATGGCGCAATATTGGACTTGGTATGTTCTGGATTGGCTTGCTTGCTTAAGTTCAGGCTCGGCTCATAGTAATGCGAACAAACATTAGAATAATCTTTTTTGCCAAATATTTTAAGATCGCAAAGAAACTCTTACAATATATCAGAGGATTGCGAGCAGGTCCAAAACAATTGATTCTGAATCTTCCCTTCGTGATTGAAATGGATCCAGAATAGTCGCCATCTTAAACCAACTCAAATGCTAAAACAAAGCACCACTTACCTGGCACGTGGCAGCTTGGAATGACTTAATATCAGAATGTCCAATTCCTAGCAGAACTAAATGGATTTCGTCCTTTCAATCCCACTGTCTCTCTCTTCTTTTCCAAAATTTTCAAAAACAATAAAAATATTCAAATACTTTTTATCAAATTTGATTTTGAAAATTCCACAAAATCCGCCCTTTTCCCGCTCTTTTGGTCCTTTTGCTGTCTCTTTCGGCAGGTATAAGCACGTAGCACGTACCCACTCTGTCCCCATTTTCTTCTCCCACCTCATTTTCTATTTATTTTCAATTTTTTTATTAATTCGATTTGATAAAACATTCTGAAATCCGCCAAGAAAGTGGCAAGTGTATAGTACTGGAACGGTCTGCAGTGTGGCCAGCATGGATTTTGTCTTTTATTGCGTTGCGCCGTCTGACGCCTGCAACGATAACACCCGTTAAATGTAACGGAGAGAAAACGACAAGTGACGGTTAAGCTGCAGAATCTTTATGTACGGGACGTCACGAGATAACTTACTGATTCCATTGAGCCCCGAGATATTTCTGCGAAACATAATTGCGGGTGAAATGGCAATTATAGGTAAGTGGTTTTTTTGCAACGGAACGGTGTCTTAAATGTGTAAATGTGTAATGGACCTTCGTACAGCGTATTTCTATTTCTGTCCGTGCTTTTACTGAGGCACTGGTTGTTAGAATTTCTTCGTTGTATTTCAATCTATCAAAGTGAAGATGGAGAACTTTGAGTGTTCTCTCCACTTTTGTATTTGGAAGATAGTCCCACATTGCCTAGTCACCACGAATCTTGTTAGTGGGTAGTGGCTTGGCTATTGCCTAAACTTGTTTTGCTTTTGGAGCAAGTTTTGGATTTCTGTTGAGTCCTGTATTGGGCGCCAGAGGAATTGGATTGGGCAGCCTTCAACCCAAGTCCAAACAGCGAAGTCCAAAGCAAGCCCAATACACCCCTACCTAAATTGCGCATAATTCAGGAACAAACTTTTCAACCGGTATCATCTCTCTCGCGCACTCACCAAAAAAACCAAAAACCAAAAAAACAAACCAAAAACAAAACTTGATTTTGTACATTCTAACCGCCATTGTTAACACTCATTGTAGACATTGAGTTTGGGCAACATTGTGGAGTTGAGTTTGAGTTTGAGAGTTGGAGTTGGAGTTGGAGTTTGGAGATTTTGACTTTGTTGATTTAATTAGGTTGTTGTGGAGTATAGACAAGGATAGTTTCGTTGGTGCAAACAAAGATTTCTTCAGTTTCGAATATCACTTTTTGTGAGTGCATTTTGTTTTTTTTTTTTTTTAAATTCAACTCTAGTTTCTCAATTTGTGGTTTCTATTGTTGAATAATAAATATGGTTGTTATTGTTGAATAATTTATGGTTTCTATTGTTATTTATTATACAATGCAAGTTGTTTAGACTCTAAAATAAAGTATTGTTTGAAAAACATTGAAACGACCTAGTGAGGTCGTTTTGAAAGATGCCCCAAACGACTCAGGGAGGTCGCTTTGGAAATTGCACAAACGACCCAGTGAGGTCGTTTGAATGTTTTTTTTTAATAATATTCTTGATTATTCTTTGTATGAGTTGTATGAGTTAATACAATATTTAGAGTTAGAAATAGAGTTAAGTGTTTGTAGTGTTTGTGTATTTCAATTATTCGTTTTAGAGTGATTGTATTTTGTGGCACTTGTAATGTCGAAAGAATTGTAATTTAGCTCGAAATGTAGAAATCATTATAATTTAACTGGAAATATAGAAAGAATTGTATCATGTATACTTTCGCCGATTTATGGACAATGTACCTTGTCGAATATGCTGAAATGGTGAATATATGGAAACTTAATTTGAGTAGTAATGCAATGTCTGGTTTAATACCAGAGTTTGTTAGTTAGTTTTAAAATCTTCGGTTATTTGATTTGTCGAGAAATGAGTTTTATGGAATTATACTTGGTGCATTGTTGAAGCATTGTTTTAAGACTAGGTTCATTTGTATTGAACATAGCAATTTATCTGGTTCGATTGCATTATCTATTGGAAATTGTTTGAATTTAATGGTGTTTGATTTTTCTTTGAATAATCTTAGTGGTATACCAATTATAGCATTTGTTTCGTTGCGAAGTCATTCTTGTTAGAATTTTTTGAAGTTTGGAAGTTTTGGAACTGTAATAGTAGTGTTAAAAATCAGAATATGATTTAGATTTGATTAAACTTATTATAGTTATTAATACTTGTTTTATTTTTCTTTGTAGCAATGGGTCCTCGATCAAAGAATGTGAAGAATGTAGTGAAAACTACATTCAAGGGTGTGCAGAAGTTGTTTGGCAATAGTTCCTCTAGTGGTGATGCGCCTGAAAGAAAGAGAAGAAGGGGAGAGGGCACCACGACATCAGTGCGTAGAGGGGACCACAAAAAAAAAAGGTTCCTGAGGTTCCTGAAGTTTTGAGTGAAGATAGTGTAGATAGCGATAACAATGTAGGTTTAGATGTAAATATGGATCGTGGTAAGAGTATAGTGGAAGATGATGGTGAGGAAGATGAGGAGGGGGAAGACGAGAGTGATGAGGAGGATGACAATGGGGATGATGAGGAGGAGGAGGAGCAGGATGATGATGTGGAAGAAAATGTGGTAGAAATTGTACCACTAGTGAAAGAAGCACCTCTAGTATTGGATTTTGTGAGAAAATCCAATGATAATTTGGAGTTCAAAAGAGGTGAGTATGGGGGTGGCCCATATGAGTTATAGATGTTGTATGACTATGCAGTGCATGTCACTCGCGATGTTTGGGAGAAGAGGGTAATATTTTGATTTTCTTTTACAAAATCTTTTGTTTCTGCTCATTGAGTATAATGCGTGTTTGGTTGTTTCAGGAGGATCGCGGAGTGTTGAAGTGTGTTCCGCACTTAGCGAAGTTGTGCCAATGGGATTTCCTGAACTAATTTAGAAAGTCTCTGAGATTTGAGCACGAGCTGAGAAGGACTGAGTTGTATGATCTCATATTAAGTTATCACGAGCATATGGATCCACCATTGGTCTCTACGTTTGTGGAGAGGTGGCATCCGGAGACCAACACCTTCCATATGACATTTGGGGAGATGATTGTGACTTTGGACGATGTTGTGCAAATCTGTGGAGTCATAGTTAGAGGAAGAGCGGTGCAAGGGGATGATGAGTTAAACTTACAACAATCGGTAAATCTCTTATACCGTGCTCTGGGTCTCCCCATTTCTTTGATTAAGGCGGAGATGGAAGCTAGCAAGTTCATTTCAAAAGTAAGGCTAGAATTCCTCTGGAAACGTTTTGCTAACAAGGTTCATGATAAGCCCATATATAACGCTGCTGGGAAGGTGGTGGAGAAGGCTTTGAGTTTGCAGGAAGTCCAACGGGCTGTTAGAGCTTTTATCCTGTTTTTCTTTGGATGTGCCATTTTTATTGACAAGTCTGGGACTTGAGTACCTCTATGTTATCAGAGGCCGTTGTTGAAATTCAGTGAGATAGGAGAGTATGCATGGGGTGCAGCAATTTTGGTGTTTTTGTATAGAGGTTTTGGGGCTGCCATATGTGCGAAGGTGAAAGGGGTTACAGGCTATATGACTCTTCTACAAGTAAAACTTTAGTATTTTAGAGATTATTTTTAATGTTAGTTTTATTACTCTATCAATATGTTAACTATTTGTGTATATATATATCTAGGCGTTGATCTATGAGTACTTCCCGGTATTTAGACCAATCCCAAACATGAACTATAGCTTGTCTGAGCCGCGTGCTCATAGACACACAATAATCGCTCTGCACTATGACGATACAAACCATGCATTGCAGTATTATCGAGTGATACTTGATGATATAAATTGTTTCGATGTAAGTATTTAAGTTTGTTTATATATATATATATATTTTTAGTAATTGATCATTGGAGTTGTTAATGACACATTTGATTTTGTTTCAGGTTGATTGACATCCCTACAATAATGTCAGAGCTACAAGCCTGATCGATGACATTGCATTTTTTGAGAGATTGATATGTTTTTTCAATATTGTCGAGCTTTACGCTATCGCAAGGGTTATGCGTCAGTTGGGTAACGTGTAGCTTATACTCGTAGCTCCTCCAACACCAAATTAGATGATAAGAACTGTAGCAGGACGCGGGTATGAGGTGAGATGGACCAATATTGGGCCAACTTACTGGGAGTCATAGCAGAATCACGTGATCTAACCCTGCAATCGATGACCTATCTAGTCTTATCAATGAGAGTATCATCTAAACTATATGATTTGGTATGCAAGAAATTCTCACATTCGATTGGTAAACCCTGAGCGTCCTCCTATTCATTTCTCCTTAGATACACTTCCCAACTGTACATCGATTGTGAGTATTATGATTTTTAATTAAGTTTCTCTAATTGTGATTTTTTGCATTCGATTGATAACTTATCTTGATTTTCCTTTTTTCGACAAAACGACGTCATCGATGAAACTAGTCGCATGCTAGAGAGAGGTCTGCAATTGGCTGGAATAAATATTCCAGAGGAAGCAAGGTCTTTCTTCGAACGGGCGTACAACTTGACTAGATGCAAGTACAGTGGTGGACATTATAGTTCATGATTTGTTTTAGTTTAAGGTTTGTAACTTTGTTAACTTTGTAATTTGTAACTTTGGAAGGAATAGATGGATTAAATGAATGAATTTTGATTTTGGAATGAATGGATGTTAAGTGAAATTTGTTGTTATTTGAGTTTACAATGAATGAATTTTGGAATGAATAAATATTTGTGTGGTTATATGGTTATGAAAGTGTTGTAAAAACAAAATGAAATTCTAAATTTTTTTTTATCCAAACGACCCTGCCATGTCGTCCCCTTGAATACTCAAACGACCCAGCCACATCGTTCTTTTGAATTCCCAAACGACCAGCTTAGATCGTTTCATGAAAAAACAGATAACTTTTCTCAAACGACTAGCTCAGACCGTTTTTTTAAAAGGTCAAACGACCAGTTCATCAGATCGTTTGGTTCAAAGGTCGAACAACCAGCTCAAATCGGTTCATGAAAAAATAGAGAACTCTTCTCAAACGACCAGCTCAGACTGTTTGGTTCAAAGGTTAAACGACCAGTTCAGATCATTTGGTTCAAAGGTCAAACGACTTCACCATGTCGTTTGGTAGAAAATCAAATCAAATCTAATCAAATCAAATCAAATTACACTTATTCCAAATTATATCAAAATATCATATTGACAACATTATATAATTTAGTCGATCACTCAATTTCCAAATCAAATCAAATAAAAGCCCAAACATTATTTCCAAATTGTTTCGACCCCTACCTACGTGGCAAACGTCCATTGATAGGGGTCTCCACTTTATTCGTTTAATCGACAGGGCTAAAGTCCAATTCGTAATATCATGGATCAATGTACAGGCCCATTAACACAAGTCCAATTCGCCACATGGCTTGCCACTAATGTACATTGATTTATGTCCAGATTCGTTTCTTATCAAAGAGATAATTATCAGTTGAAAGTTATAGTATATCACAATTACTCAAGCTACAAGATTACTTGAGCTACAAGGACTCTCTACTCTACCTATATAAATACCAAACTATTTTTCATTCAGAACTACGTTCTTGAGACTTGATCCCACCGATAATTTGGGTACGTAGGCAACCGAAATGTACAGTCTCATCATTCTCTCAATCACCATCACTTTCCTCACTACTATTCTACGTTATTCACCTCTTTCATCATCACTTAGTGTTTTGATCATATTTGGTCGAAACATAATTGGCGCCGTCTACGGTTCTTATGCAAAACCGACGATCACGTTCTACAAAAGTTATGACGAATACTCAACGAGCCTAAGTTCTCGATGCATTTACTGACGATCATCACGACTGTGCGGTTCCAGGTCAACCTGGCGATATCGAACTACTCCCTCCTATTCATTTTCAACATCCGATTGCATACGACCCGGCTACCGTTCCACCGATGCGCCAAATTATTCAACACGAAGTTATTGCCTCTGACAATTCTTCGTCATCTGTTGTAGATAATGTCCGTCATACGTCTCGAGGCATTCTTGTATTGAAAATATTACACTGGCCTTGTTTCATGCTGTCAGACATCTTAAGCTTATTTCAAAGAATGAATAGTTAAAGTTTATACTTGTCGAATATCCGCTGCGTAAGTTTTTTCGCAACGTCTACGGATCGAGTCGCAGAATAGAAAAGTTACATTAGCATTTACAACATTGTCTCTGACACTCATAAAATTAAACAGAGACAAACTTTGGTTTCGCTAATGACTGATTTTCCTATTGATGATATTCCTATGTCGAAAGCATTATTCGATGAGGAAAACGTCGATCTCTAATTGTCATTACCTCCCGGGGGCGATGACTTGAAATATTTATTGGATATATCAGCTACTTGCTAGATTTACACCGATAGTTCGCATAATAAGTCTGCCTCCGGTCTTGTTTGTGTCATCTTGAAGCTGAATGAAGACATAATTGAGAGGTCTCTACATTGGGGATTTGACGCGTCAAATAATATGGCCGAAGTTCGAACTATCATTTGTGGTATCGCGACAACTCTTCAAATTGGGGCGACTAAGTTACGATTAATTATTCTAAGCTAGTCGTTAGCCAATTTGAATGATAATATGCGGCTCGCAATGATAGAATGGACGTTTATTTAGACTTCGTTCAACGAATTGTATGAAATTTTACATCTATCATTACCGCATGCGAGATCCGCGTTATGATGTAAGGCATCCCGATTCTATCGCATACTTATCTGTGGAAAATCAAGACGTCACTGTTATGACAACACTGGATTAATCACTTATGCTGTAAGATGATTCCAACGAGCTTGGCACTGATAATGTCTCGGTATCTACTAACGACGATCATGCAGCTGACAATGCTCAGGAATTCCTGATGTCTAAAAAACTCTATCACAGCAGCACAAGTCTCAATCCTATCCTTCGTTATTTGGGCAGAACGAACAATTTACTAGGCCTCGAAGGAAATCATTCAGGACTATGTGAACACCACTCCCGGGGGCGAAGTCTCGCTTACATAGAAATGACCCAATGGTATTGGTGGTCATACATGCCAAAGGATGTTAAGCGTTTGTCCGATAAATGTGTGCCTTGTCAAACACATGATATATGATATGGGTCAACTTCCCCGACGACGGTTGTCATCCAATCCATAAACCTTGGTCATTTTAAGAAATAAGGCCTTGACATTGTTGGTTTATTTCCGGCGATACCGACGGTGTTAGTTTTAAACCTCGCTCGCTGCAACAAATTATTTTACTAAATGAGCGGACAAAATTAACAAGTTGAACGAAAACCCGAGTTCTAATGTTATAATTTTGTTTCCATCGCAAACGCTTACTATCGCCCGGACAAAATCGGCCGAAATTACCACGTTTAATTTCTTCAGTCTAAGTTGAACGCTTTTACGCTCGCTTAGTTCGTTACTATCGCTACGACAAAATCTGACAAAATTACCACGTTTAATTTCGTCAGTCTAAGTTGAAAACTTTTGCGCTCGCTTAGTCGTTACTATTGCTACAACAAAATCTGACGAAATTACCACGTTTAATTTTGTCAGTCTAAATTGAACGCTTTTACGCTCGCTTAGTTCGTTACTACCGCTACGACATAATCTGACGAAGTTACCGCGTTTAGCTTCGTTAGTCTAAGATGAACACTGTTACGCTCGCTTACTCGTTACTATCACTACAACAAAATCTGGTAAAATTACCACGTTTAATTTCGTCAGTCTAAGTTGAACGCTTTTACGCTCGTTTAGTTGTTACTATCGCTCCGACAAAATCTGACGAAATTACCACGTTTAGTTTCATCTACCTAAGTGAACGATACCATTTTATTCGGAGTTATTATCGCTATCGCTTCACGACAAAATCGACGAAATTACCACGTTTAATTTAATCCGGTCTAAGATGAACGCTTTTTACGGCTCACTTAGTCGTTACTATCGCTATTTACGAATCGAATCGGCCGAAATTACCACGCTTAATTTTGTCGTCTTGGAGTTGAACGCTTTTACGCCGCTTTAGTTCGTTACTATCGCTATTTACATAATCGGACGGTTACCGCGTTTAGCCCGTCGATCTAAGTTGAATGCTATTACGCCACTTAGTTCGTTACTATCGCTATTTATTAAAATCGTGAAAATTACCACGCGTTTAATTTCATCAGTCTAAGTTGAACGCTTTTACGCTCGCTTAGTCGTTACTATCATTACAACAAAATCTGGCGAAATTACCACGTTTAATTTAGTCAGTCTAAGTCGAACGCTTTTACGCTCGCTTAGTCGTTACTATCGCTACAACAAAATCTAGCGAAATTACCACGTTTAATTTCGTCAGTCTAAGTTGAACGCTTTTACGCTCGCTTAGTCGTTAATATCGCTCCGACAAAAAATGGCGAAATTACCACGTTTAATTTCGTCAATCTAAGTTGAACGCTTTTACGCTCGCTTAATCGTTACTATCACTACAACAAAATATGGCGAAATTACCACGTTTAATTTCGTCAGTCTAAGTTGAACGCTTTTACGCCGCTTAGTCGTTACTATCGCCCGACAAAATCGGGCGAAATTACCACGCGTTTAATTTCATGGGTCTAAGTCGAACGCTTTTACCGCTTAGTCGTTAATATCGCCCGACAAAAATGGCGAAATTACCGCGTTTAATTTTCATTAATCTAAGTTGAACGCTTTTACGCTTCGCTTAGTTGTTACTATCGCTATAACAAAAATCCGGGCGAAATTGCCACGCGTTTAATTTCGTCGATCCTAAGTCGAACGCTTTTACGCTTCTTTAGTCGTTAATATCACTTTACAAAAATGGCAAAATTACCACGTTTAATTTTAATTAATCTAAGTTGAACGCTTTTACGCCATTAATCATTACTATCACTACAACAAAAAATCCGGCGAAATTACCACGCGTTTAATTTCACATCTTAAGTTGAACGCTTTTACGCTCGTTTAGTCGTTACTATCGCTCCGACAAAATCTGACGAAATTACCACGTTTAATTTCGGCAGTCTAAGTTTAACACTGTTACGCTCGCTTAGTCGAATTATCGCTCCGACAAAATCTGACGAAATTACCACATTTAATTTCGTTAGTCTAAATTGAACGATTTTACGCTCGCTTAGTCGGTTACTCCCGCTATGTCAACATCTAATGAAGTTACCCCGTTTCGTTTCGTCAGTTCTGCGTCGGAACATTTTTTCGCTCAATCTAATTTTGCAAGCTTAAAGATTAGCATTGGGGGAGTTTCATTATATTTCGTGTCACCTATATAATTCAACAACATTGTCAGTTTTCCACAGGTATGTTATTTGACATCACAATGATATTCAATTGCCAACACATACTTTATTTTATTCAAAAAGAATTTTTAGCTCTATGGTATTACAAACGCACAATCACATGCTCATTGGTTTGGGCAAATCCAATGGTTCCTTACAAACTTTTCGCATATACAACTCGTACAAATCTTTGTAATTCATCTTCTCATGTTCTAGTTCATCTCCCGTTTCTATTAAAGTCTCTATCAATTGTCTTACGGACGATTCACAATGTGCCATTTGCACGTGATCTTGGCCGAGCCGCTCGTATAAATCTGTCATTCGCTTGTTATTTTTCTCTGCCTCTTGTTGCGCACGTTTAAGTTCCTAATCTTTGGTCGCCACGAGTGCCTTTAATTCTATCACATCTGCTTTTAAGTGTTTGTGTTCTTCCATTATCTCACAGGCTTTCCCAAAGTCTTCGTACGATCTCTACTCAGCTTCTTCCGTCCGCTCGGTTAAGTTTTTGTTTTCGTCTTCTAACTCTCTGTTGGTTCCGCTTAATGCTTTGTTTGCCTCTTCCAATTTTCGGTTGAGTATTTTCACTTTCTCTATTTCTTTTAAGGCATTGACTTCATTCGAAACGATACTTTTCTTCGCAACTTTTTCATGAATTTCTTTGGCCCGTACTACCGCCGTTTTAACCTGCAGCGAAAAATATTTGTTTTCATCAATTTTTCAAACTTAAACACAAGTTTGCAATAACTGATAAAAAATACTATCATACCTGGTTCATATTATCGAAAATCATTGACACTGCTCTGTCATATTCTCCGATGTTCTCCGTATTCTGGTCACAGTTTTGATATTTTTCGAACCCCTCCATTGGCGTGGTCCCTAGCGATACCTTCACTTCGTCGTCCAGACTTGAATATCTTTGCTTCATCTACCAATTTTATCTGTTTAGTGTTGGACATAAATTTCTTTACCGTCCTAACGGAATAGTAAAAGTCAACGGTCAACTTACTGTTAACAGATTCTGTGGTTTTCCTCCATGAGTAGTATTACCCCGGACAGTACTTGCCAGTGGTGGTTGGATTCTTTGCTCCTGCATTTTGTTTTGCCGTTTGTTTTCTTTCACCGACTTTGTGTTCTTCGCTGCACTATCTTTTGTAAGTATCACGATTTCGTTCTTTTCCCCGCCATTCTTTTCCTGTATATACCAAACCAGAGCGAGATATTACATCTCCCCACACTTTTACATATTTATGTTTTCTACGGTACATACATGTTCCTCTTTATGTTGAGAGTGTATTATATTTCGTCGGGGATGTTTTGTGCATTGTAGTCTCGTCCCTCGAGACATCATACATTGTAATATTGGTTGTCTCTCTTGGTCTCCGTTCGCCCGTTTTCTTATGGAACATCTTCTTTTGTGCAATTCGCTTTTTGTGCTTGGCAAGCTCAACACTAGTTCTCGCTGTGTTAATTCCGTTCCATCTTCTTTTTCACTATCGCTATCGCTGCCAAATGTTGCATTTCTGAGAATCTTATTCTTCTTCGCCATTTCACTATGTGTCTCCTTGGACCTATCGGGCTGTTGTTCAATACCCCCATAGTGTTGGAAATCAACAATATCATCAAAATAGCTCGGATCTACCAATCTTTTCGTCGAACATTCATGAAAGAAGAAACAAAAGGTTGTTCTCCACTTCCTTGTCCAATTCAATGTCTAGTAGTGTACTTTCGCGTTTTACGTTAGACACAAAATAACTTCGTGTTAGTCAACGGTTACTTCGTGAGTACAATTTTCAATACTTATGTTTTGGCTTACCTCTCGAAATTTGTTCGGCACTTTAAACTCTGCCGGATTCCACTTCCCTCAAAGCCACGTAAAATTTATCCCATCCGTGTATACTTTTGGGAACCCTTTAAAAGTTCTGTTTGAATCCTTGAATTCAACTTCAAATTTTATGTACCCTTTCGTCAGTATGGCTTTCGGTCATATCAACGCGAAGATTTCTTGAGCCCCAAACCTTCTGTTAAATTCATTTTGTAAACGGTGCGCTCTGGTAAAGATTAACCAGAACGATATTGGCAGTTGTCCCGGTGCAATTTGCCACCACTCTAATAATTGCGCAATTTCTTTATTCAACGGAATTGTATTCCTGCAATTTAATTGTGTGTAAGCCATTACTACTTCATCTTCTTCGACTTTCGTTTCAAATTCGTACACTTCTTCCATCTCAAATTTCTCGAGTCCTAGTATTTTTTGTATTTCCTTAAGCGACCATCGACGCGGTTTTAGGTAGTCGCTGTATCTGTCACCTTCTTTCCACCTCACCAAGTCTGCGATCGTCATCGCGTTTTCTTCTCGAGTATTTTTCACCCGTATAGTACGGTCGTTTCTCCCTAGAAAAAAAAATGGTCAAATAGCTCAAAAACCGGATGCACTAGCTCCACAAGGGTGAACCGGGTCAGCTCAAGGCAACACAGGTACGGTGCCCTTCCTTTGCTGGCGCGGCACCATATCATGTTTTGTTATTTCAGTTCCGGATACACTTTGGCCATATTAAAAAGAGCATGTACGGTGCCCTTCATTAACTAGCGCTGCACCGTATCATATTGGTTAGTATCAATTTGAACATGAGCGCCAGTATCTCTTCCTCACCGTCTTCTCCAGCAGGTCTTCAGGATCAATACAAAAAAATAAAAACAAACACCAAATCAATGGGACAAGTACGGTGCCCTTCCTTAGAAGGTGTTGCACCGTATCATGTTTGATTAATATTTGGTTTTGAGTTCTAGCGCCTCCATCTTTCATCGTTTTCAACAACCACAAAGTCGTGGTTTTTTTTGGATAAAGAGTTTCCTCTTCCAAAACTTACCGTTCGATGAGATGACGGTGGAAGGTAAGCTAGGCGCTTGTTAAGCCCTTCCGCCATAGGAGGTAAGTACCGCATACCGCCCGGGTAGTGGTTACGGTAAGACGACTTTGACAAGAAAAAAAACGACCACGAAAATCAGCACCACCGCTTGGTGTTTTCCCCACCTAGACAGGTTGAATCCTCCTTATGATAAGGGTAAGAGGATGGTTATACCTGGTGCTATCAAGGTGTGGAGTTTTCAACCTGGACAAAAGTACGGTTTGATGGGATCAATACAAGGAGTATAAGGAGTAAAGTTTTACTTACCGAAAATCTAAGATGAGCTGAACAAGTGCCTTTTCGATGGAAGACGGCACACAACGTTCAAAAGCGGCAGTAATACGGAAGAAGACGAGCTTTATGCGACTTCAAAACTTCTCTTGCCTACGTCTGTTCTGTTGGATGAGCGTACAGTGTTTTTTCTAGATTGGGATATGCAGCCCCAGCACTTATATAGGATTACGAGCAGGTTTTCCAGTGCTGGTGGGATTCTTCCCCAACTCCAACTTCATCTTTACTCTCAATTCTTATCTCATCCGAACACTTTGAGTCCAATTCGTATTTAACTTCCTTTTATTATTATTATTACTAAACTGCCCTACGTTTAATTTTCAACGGTATAATCCAAGTATCGCTATTCCGTTGGCACGCATCGTCGAATTCAAATTTCGTATTATTACGTGACGCGTTCGGTACAATTTTCGCCAATCGATTTTTTTTGCAATTTTATTTTTGTGCATATTTTATTTTTTTCTGTGCATTTTCGCCATCTTTTATTTAACTACATTGCGTCCCGTATACGTTAGTTTGACATTATTTCGTTACCGATAATTCACGATTTTTTTTTTACAGTCAATTTTCCAATTATTTTTTTTCGCACGACACTTCGTTATACATTCCGCTCATTTTTCTTTCTTCTTTGCCATATGAACTTTTTTCGCATGCCAAAGAGGGGGCGGTGTTTCGACCCCCACCTAAGTGGCAAACGTCCATTGGTAGGAGTCTCCACTTTATTCGTTTAATCGACAGGGCTAAAGCCCAATTCGCAATATCATGGATCAATGTACAGGCCCATTAACTCATGTGGCTAAGGCTGAACCTTAGCCACCTTAGCCACATGGCTTGCCACTAATGTACATTGATTTATGTCCAGATTCGTTTCTTATCAAAGAGATAATTATCAGTTGAAAGTTATAGTATATCACAATTACTCAAGCTACAAGATTACTTGAGCTACAAGGACTCTCTACTCTACCTATATAAATACCAAACTATTTTTCATTCAGAACTACGTTCTTGAGACTTGATCCAACCGATAATTTGGGTACGTAGGCAACCGAAATGTACAGTCTCATCATTCTCTCAATCACCATCACTTTCCTCACTACTCTTCTACGTTATTCACATCTTTCGTCATCACTTAGTGTTTTGATCATATTTGGTCGAAACACAAATAACATAAAAATCAAATCAAATTACACTTGTTCCAAATTATATGTCAAAATAAATTTACAAATTATATCAAAATATCGTATTGATAACATACGGACAACTTAGTCTATAACATGTACTGTTAGGTCTTCAACGGCTCATCTTCCCATATTAGATTGGGAATATTCAATGCCAGAAATTGCAATTGCCTTGTTGTGAATGCCAAATTCCAACTTTCAGCAATATCATATCGAGCTCTAAGCCATTGGTGCATTACTAGAGGAACCGGACAATCTTTAACAAGTTCAACATTGACAAAATAATTTTCACCAACATGTGCACTACCCAACACTTTTTTCACTCTCTCAGGATTTGTTTGGGTTATTATCGGCATGATAAAGAAGCACTGACGGTTTCCTAAATGCAGGAGGACAACATTAAATTTTGAAGTAAATAGGTATCCAACAAAAGGCATGCTCATCCACTTATTTAAGGGTGCATAACTTTCTTCATGTGGGATTGTTTTCTTCACATAAACAACCTCATTTTGATTGTACAAAGTTCAATAAAGGGGAGGTGGTCAATAAGCTCTTGGTACAATCCCTTTCTCATCTGTGGCCAATCTTCTTGACTTCTTCCTAATGCAATGTACAAAACTTTATAACCGCAGTTGCCATCGCCAATAGGGTCATTGACTCTAACAATGTATTTGTGCATTTCTTCAGGAATATCCAATCCGTAATCCTTAGGACCTCTCGTCTTTCCAAAGTCTACCCCCATCTTTCACATTTCGTGGTGTGGTTGTTTTTGGAGAAGCTTTATTTCTTGGTGTAGTGTGGGTGTTTTGGGTGGTTGTTTTTGGAGAAAGTTTCTTTGTTGGTGTGGTGTGGGTGTTTTGGGTTGGTGTTTTTTGAGAAGGCTTATTTCTTGGTGTGGTGTGGGTGTTTTGGGTAGGCGTAGTGTTTTGTTGTGACGAAACCCACTCCTTATGGTCACGTTGGTCACGTTGAGAATGTTCAAAATGAGATGGATCTCACTTTGAAGAGTTCTCATCTCCAGTTGGAAGCTTTCTCTTGTAGCTATTTTTCTGCCGACCTTTGGTTTTTGCTTTCTCACGAGGCGGTACTAGCCATGTACTTTCTGGTATGACAATCTCTATAAGCTTCCTAATCATAACCCTTTGTTCTTCTTCAGAAACTATTACAAATTCATATACAAGTCGATCAAAAGGTCTAACATCGGGACCAACACTCACTGACACATTGGGAGAAGCAGATAATATTTTCCAAAAGGGGTCGATAGCAGTCAAAGGGATGGACCGCTCTTGCTCTTCAAACTCAATTAATTCATGAGCACATGGTAGTCAATGGCTCGTGCACAAATAACACCAACACCTAATCTCTCCATCTTTAACACATTTTATGCAGGTATCTATTTCTTCAAATAGCAAGTCCAAACATTTATGTGAGGCAAGACCTTTGAGTTCACGAAACAAAGGAATCTGGTGGTGGTGCTGACTTACAATCATACTCCTCTCGAAGGTAGCTATAATCTCGGACATCTTGACCTCTAAAATCGGGTGGATTAAGCTAAATATACTCAAAAAAATCGGGTGGATTAAGCTAAATATACTCAAAAAATCATGACAATTTACATTTTCTAGTACACGCTTCACCTGAGCATGAGACCCTTCAACTCTATTGGTCGTTGTAATCCCGAAGTGAATGTGTTGGTCAGTCCAACAACAAACAAATCGATCCCTGTGAGGAAACCAAGTCTCTCGCAAATAACTAACAAAATTGGAGTACTCAACCTTATAATATTTTTCCAAAGCATCCCATATACACTGGAAAATAACTCTATCTTCGATTTGATTACAGTGTTCCATGAGAACTGAGCCTTATCTACAAGTTCTGTGCTTGGAAAAAGATTATAACATTTTGAAAGGATGCACGTAGCGATATGCCATCTACATATATACTTGTATGCGTTAGGGAAAACTTTATCAGTGGCACTCATCAGGGCCAAGTCCCTATCGGACACGATCACGAATGGGCTTATGCCACCAAGCAACCCACTAAATTGACGCAAGCCCCACTCATAGTCGACTGTTATTTCAAACTAAAGCAGCACCTGACACATAGTGAAAGACTTCCATGTTGAACTCACCCCAACAAACTGTACGAAAGGCCACTGATACCTGTTAGTTTTGTAGGTAGCGTCTAACATGAAAACTATTGTAAATGTCCGAGCCAACTTAACACTTTCTAGATGGGCCCATAACAACCCCGTTATCTCCTCGGTATTCTCATCCTCTCTTAACTCCTCAAAATAATGTTCTTTTGCTAACAACTCACGCAATCTCTGCAATTGTGCGAGACCGTTCATATCCAATCTCCTCACCTTTGATCTGCCTTGCATTGTAGACTTGGGATTTACTAGATATGTTTTCATAATACCTATTCTTGATAGAATCCAAAATTTGTTTAGGCTTTATTCCACACTTACTCATCTCTGACAAATACTCGAACTCTGGAACGGTCAGACGAGTAGCAAATACATGTCCTTCAAGGGTCTTCGCCAATACATGGTTGTGAATACCATTTCTAACTTCTATTTTCCAACTATCGACAGTGCCACGTTGGAAAACACCTTTTAACTTAAATGGACATCCCGATTTCTTGGTTCCTGACTTTCTCTTATTAGCCCTCCCTTAGCCTTCCTTCTTGTGTGACTGATACATACCCAAGCAATTGCAAGCCAAATTCAATCTTGCTACTCTGTTTCCCTTAGCATACTCTGACTTTTCAATTACTAGAACCACATTAACTTGTTTTTCTCTAGCAGTTGCCCAACCAATTGCCTCGCTACGTGTATGAAAGACCTAAACATATAAAAAACAACAACTATTATTAATACACTAATAAAATTATATTTAGAAAATAAAAAAAAAAATGAAATCAATGCCTACTCTATCATACCTCTTCTGTAGTAAATATTTCTGTTGTATCACTTAAAATCGGTTGACAATCTACGTCATTTGAGTTTGCAGAGGATCGGTTCTCGGATCGCGGCAAAGGATCTTACATATAGAATAAAACAAGAGTCTAAACAATTTGTGTAATGAGGAATTTCAAAGTCACCAAAAAAAATGAACTTCTCACTAAATTTAGTCCAAACGACCAAGCCACATCGGCCAATAAGGTTCCTAAACGATCCAGTCATATAGTTCCATAGAAGGTCTAAACGACTTAGCCATGTTGGTTGCTAGAGTCCCCAAACGACCCATAGGTGTCATTTGGGCTCGAGTTCTAAATGTTGTTGAATCATTCATTAAAGTATTTTGCATTCAATCATTCAATCAATCAATCAAGTGTTTTGCATTCATTATAATCAATGCTCTCTTGTAAATTCATTTATTCATTAAATCAATCAAGTGTTTTATATTTATTTTAATAAAGTGTTACCTCATTATTTAGGTTTGGTTGTTTTTGTCGTTAACGATTTCTTGGCATCTCATTTGCTCGACTAGTTGCATCTTCTATTTTTTAAACTTCTTCACCTTCACCTTTAATATTTTTTGCCACTTCTTCACTTTCTATTGGTTGTTCTTCACCTTCAACATTTCTTATATTTTCTCCTTCTCTAATTTGTTGTTGCATCTCAAGCATTACTTCAAATGCTTCTTCTTCATCTTCGTGTTTCATTTAAGATTTTGATTGGGTTTTGATTGAGTATGAAAATAGTAAAGAATAAATGAGAAACTTGAGTATTTGATTGAGTATGAAAAAAGGAGTAAGGAGTAAATGAGAAACTTAAGTATTCTATGTAGAGATATTTGAAATTTTGATATATTTTGAATAATTTAGTGAAATATGTTTGTAAACCCTAAACCTTAAACTTCAAACTAGTTTATTATTCACAATTGAAAAAAAAATGGAAAATAACAAGTTTAGATATAAAACAAATTATTATCTTAGATTTGGATAATTGAGTGAAATATGTTTGAAATTAATTTTTTTTTATGTCGGTACGAAATTTGTAAACCCCAACCCCCAAACTAGTTTATGATTCACAATTTGAAAAAAAAAAATAGAAAATAATAAATTTAGATATAAAACAAATTATGATTTCAAATAATTAAGTGAAATATGTTTGTATGAAATTTGTAAACCCTAAACCCCAAACCCCAAACTAATTTATGATCCACAATTTAAAAAAGAAAATAAAAAATAACAAGTTTAGATATAAAACAAATTATTATTTCGAATAATTGAGTGAAATATGTTAGTACGAAATTTGTAAACCCCAAACTAGTTTATGATTCACAATTGAAAAAAAAATGAAAAATAACAAGTTTAGATATAAAACAAATTATTATTTTAGATTTTGACATGTTTTATTATATTATTTTAGATTTTGGCATGTTTGATTACATGTTTTAACTTGGTTATATAGATACTATGTTATAGCAGATAAAGAGTGCAGAATGCATGTAATTGTGTTGGTGCAATTAATTGTGTTGTTCCTAACCCAATTTTTTAAATCGGATTTCAATTTTGCTAATTCAATTGGGATGTGTTGATAATTGATCATTACTAATTCAATTTTGCAGATCATTGTTTAAATAAATTATTGTACAATTATGATCGATTAATGATTTGTATTATAAGAAAAGTGTTCGGTGTTTATGTATAAGAAAAGTGTAATTGGTGTTTATGTAATCAATTTTGATTGGTTAATCGGGAATTTCTTTGGTTTAGAACTTCTCAATTATTTTAGTCCAAACGACTCCCCTATGTCGCCCCATAGAAGCCTCAAACGTCTCAGTCATACCGCTTGCATGTGATACCAAACGACATGGTCAGACCGTTCCATGAAAAAAACAGAGAGCTCTGTCTCAAACGATATGGCCAAGCCGTTTGATTGTATACTCAAACATCACACTCAGACCGTTCCATGGAGATTCCAGAGAGCCAATTCTCAAATGACAATCTCAGACCGCGTGGATGTACACTAGAACGACATAGTGGTATCGTTTGAGTATATACTCAAATGACATGGCGAGACCGTTTGAGTGTATACTCAAACGACCCAAGGGTTTCGTTATAGTGAGACCGGTTGAATTGGTTGTTGGGTTTGGGCTTTGATGGCAAACTTGTAAAATTTTTTTTTTTTTTTTTTTGGGGTTACCCAATCCAATTTGATGAGTGCCCAATTAAACTACCATTCTATTTCTAGGAGGTTTCCTATTCTGTTTCTAGAAACCGACTGTGACTCTCTATATAACCTGGACTGTGTGTCTAGATCATATATACTTAAAGAAACAGATCTCGCACAAACAAAACCCAAGATTCTCCTTCTCTTCTTACTGTCAGCCGCCAGAGAGAGTTATTACGCCGTTCTAGAGAGAAGTCTGATTAGTGCAAAACCAGCCTTCTGTAACCATTGAATCCTGTGAAGAGAAGACGTCATTATAGCCTTTCTGCACCAGTGGACGGGGTGAAATTTTTCTTAAGGATAGTCTTATCGACGTCTTGGTTGTTCACTTTTGTTTGTCTACTGTTCCTTCTGTTCTACTCTAGTTGTTGTTTACATACAACTATTCTAACACTGAGCAGGTAGTACAGTCAACTTTGTAGTGTCTGCACATCTCATTATCTAGTTAGAAATATATGATATTTGATACTTGATTTTATAAGTTCGATTAGTGGTAAACAATGATTATAGACTAATCATAAGCTTGCACCCAACATTTTGATATTTTTGCCTACAGAACAAGAGAATAGATTAGCTGGTCCCATCCGTGTTGGGTTTTAATGTTTTATAGCTGATCTTTCTTAGTCACTATTTTCAAATCCAATTTTTGTTTGACAAAAACCAAAAACTTGTGTACAAAATTATTATCAAAGATACCATAGTACCATACGCATGAAAGAAATTATTAGCAAAAGTTATGATTTGTTGTGCTTCTTCTCCTCAAAGAAACATGTTGGTCTGGAAATTTCTTTTTCAAACAATCAAATGAGCATTTCCATTAGAAAATTGAACTGGGGAACAGAGAGAGTTAGGAGCTTGTTTTTTGAGAAAATTAAGCTAAAGACTGATTGGCTAATGTACTAGCAGCTTGTTATGTTAATGGAGAAGATTTGGTTGGATTACGTATCTAATTGGATAAGAAAGGCTTTTCAACGGATTTTGATCCCTTCTTATTATATCAGGCATTACGCATGCTGTTTTGGACCGGCAATTATTCCCTAACCCCAAAAGACCAAAATGTATCAGAACTCAATTTCACCGGATTGATTCCTATTTTACGTTCTTATCTTAAACATCTACTATGGCCAAAATTTATGGAACATCATAATAGCATTCCCAATACAAATCAATATATTCTCCCTCTTATCACCTCCACGTTGGCATGCAAAGGTGAAAAAAAAATCTCGGTCAGGACGTTAGATTCTTCTGTCTAGAGGCTTTTTTATCGAGACGGAATATAACATCCCATCCGGTATTTTGTCTGAAGTTAAAAAAAAACCGAAAAAAAATTGAAAAAACACGCGAGACGGAATAAAACATTCCGTCCGAAAAAAAAAATCGAAAAAAACACACGAGACGGAATCCAACATCTCTTCCGAAATTCACAAATCAACCACTATCTCGATTGAATATTTTGTTAGTAATATACAACTTAATTGTACTTACTCTTTACCAATTACCAAACTATACAAACCTTTTGTCTTGTAAGTGTCTTGTACTTCTTAATTAAATCTGAGCCTAGTGTAGATACACTATGTCCTTACAACAGATTTTCCCCCTCACGGTGCTTGAAGGTTGATGGGAAACTATCTCCCAAGATAGAACGGATTTCCTTCTATAGAAAGCTAGCACTTCAATTCTATAGACTCAGCGAACACAATATAGTATTTGACTAAGAACGAGGGGAGAAGAGAAAGATCGAACTCGTGTGATCCGGTGTCTTTTTCTCTCCAAATTCATCCACTATTTATAGGTGAGTGGTGCCTTTTCAAACAACATAGTGACTATTTGGGAAAAAGTAAGCAACTCTTTGAAAAGTCACATGTTTGAAAGGACACACCATTTCGGCATATATAGCATTTTTTTGACCCGATGCCTATTTCGAAAGGTTGCACCTTTTTCGGCATGATGCCTTTGTTTTCAAACCGGTGGCACATTTCGAAAAGGTCGCACCTTTTCGGCATAATGCAATCGTTTCAAACAAATGCATCATTTTGAAAAGGTTTTTCTCACATTACGCATTGTTTTAAGAAAAACTCATTTCATCTTCGATTGGGGTAACTTGGGGAGACAAACTACTCATTCATATTTAAATGGATTTGAGCAAATCATTTTTCTAACAATCCCCCACATGAATGAAAATTTGGCTTCTTCTATCATAAACATCGGTTTCGTTCTTTTACAAATGAAAAGATACCGCGATCGTCAAAGTAGCATGGGAGGCCTTGAACTTGCCTTAGTGAAAGACGATCGGATTTAATTAGACGATCGGTGACTTCAATTAATGTCCTTGAACTGTCGGCGCTTGTATAAACCTAGACAATCATCTTCACGCCAGCATCGCACCTCCTCGATCTTGTTGGTTCTCACGTTTGTGTTCATTTTGGCCTTGAACATTTCTTGGTTTCAGATAGTGCTTTTGAGACATTTGTCTTTAAAATTCTCATAGAAGCGGCCCCATTCTCATAGAAGCGGCCCCACTTCGCACTAACATAGGTGATTTCTATAAAGAATATCCTGCAATACTCCACTTGGATAACATAACTTTCCAAGATATAGTAAATCATTAAAAGCTTGACTTATCCTGGTTCTCGCGGCAGATATGCACTGTCTTATATAAGAATGGGTTAGAGTATAATATTACTCTCCAAATGCTAACCGAGTCACAAACATAATTCAAGTTGGCCCATTGAACCTAGATCTTGGGATCTCCAAACTAACTAGGTTGGTTTTTCCATTATGATGACTCTTGGTTGATTATCTCAAAAGCTTTAAGCCCATTCCCTTGATAATCTTTCTACTTGCTCTCTTGTTAAACCTTTTGTAAAAGCGGATCCATGATGTTAACTTTGACCTTACATAGTCGATTGAGATAACTCCATTTGAGAATTGTTGTCTAATCGGTATTATGTCTACGACGTATATGTTGAGACTTCCCGTTATACATGCTACTCGTGCTCTACCAATAGCAGATTACCGGTCATCCAGATGTATATACACACCGGCAGCGCAGGTTTAGCCCAGTTTGGAATATCCTCTAAGAAATTTCAAGCCACTCTGCTTCTTCTCCAAATTTTGTCCAATGCTATGAATTCTGATTCCATAGTGGACCTCGCTATGCGCGTTTGTTTTGAGGATTTCCAAAAAATTTATGCATCTCTCCTAGAGAAAACACCACATGTGATGTCTTTTGAGTAATGCTTCAACAAATTTCCAATTTTAATTAATTAATTCAAGAAGATACATAATCCCCACATTTTTCCAATTTCTCATGACAAAGTCAATAAATTGGAAAACCATTTAGATATATGTTTTTCAAGTGAGGCTTCTTGTTAAAGAATGTCATATATCATTCATATAGTGTCAAAACACTTCTAAGACCTCAATTTTGCTTACAAGTATGCTTATAAAACAATATCTTAAGCAATCTTCTTTATTGACACTCTTTGGCGCTGCAATAGTAAAACACATATATCTTACAAATAATACAATATTTTTAGAACCCTTTTAGCACCCTCCATTCCTAACATCTGGAATGAAGCAAGGATTCTCGGAATCTTGGATCATAATTCCCCCCAAGTGTGGCATTACCACCACCTTGTTTGCTTTCAAGAAGTCCATTCCAAGAATGACTTGAAAATGGTCTAAGCGAGCTACCATTAGGTCTACCTTTCCTCGCCAGTTGTGCATCTTAATGTCAACTTCCAAAGCGAGTCCTTTCACCGGTTCGGCTTCTTGGTTCAAGCCTCTCATAGAGCACGTACATTACTCGCTAGTTTCAATCCAATAGCCTCAGATACATACTTTCGAGAGATTAACGTTATGAGTTGAACCGATATCTACCATTGCTAGTATACACCCATAGTTATTGAGTTCCACTTCTACGAACATAAAGGTCGCCATCGGGGACCAAAATGTTCATACCATTCAACGAACTAGTAGGTCTAACAAATGAAATAGGAACAAAGATGAATAGGAGAACCTCGGTGGTGTTGTCATTTCTATTCTAAAATAGAAACACACCTTCGTTATTTCCTTAAACCAAAAAGAAAAAGAAAACAAAAACAAATTACGTTCGGTAAAGAAGAAGAAGAAAAGGAAATTTGTCTTTAAGTTGTTAGGAATATACAACTTAATTGTACTTACTCTTTACCAATTACCAAACTATACAAACCTTTTGTCTTGTAAGTGTCTTGTACTTCTTAATTAAATCCGAGCCTAGTGTAGATACACTATGTCCTTAAGACATTTTCCCCCTCCCGCGGTGCTTGAAGGTTGATGGGAAACTATCTCCCAAGATAGAATGGATTTCCTTCATAGAAAGCTAGCACTTCAATTCTATGGACTCAACCACAACATAGTATTTGACTAAGAACGAGGGAGGAGAAGAAAAGATCGAACTCTGTGTGATCGGTGTCTTTTTCTCTCCAAATTCATCCACTATTTATAGGTGAGTGGTGCCTTTTTCGAAAACAACACAAATGACTCTTGGGAAAAAGTAAGCAACTCTTTGAAAAGTCACATGTTTCGAAAGGACACACCATTTCTATATATAACACTATTTCAACCGGTGCCTATTTCGAAAAGGTTGCACCTTTTCAAGATGATGATCAAGCTTTCAAACCAATCTGCACATTTCGAAGGTCGCACCTTTTCGCATAATGCAATTGTTTCAAACAATGCATCATTTTGAAAAGGTTTTCTCACATTACGTCTTGTTTTGAAAAACCCATTTCATCTTAAGTGGGGTAACTTGGGAGACAAACTACTCATTCATATTTAAATGGATTTGAGCAAATCATTTTTCTAACATATTTCACCTTCATTTCAACTTGAGAAAATAGTCACCAATTATTCACCTCTGCATTAAGCAGTGATTTTCCACAATTAAAGCTGAATAATTTCCCAAACCCCTCATATTACCCTGTATTGGGAATACTCTAATAACAATTGACAAATAAGTTCCACAGCATTTGCCAAATGAGATCTACTTTTATAGATCATGATTTTTCCACAATTTTGTAGGAAAATAGGGTGTTTGTTACGCTTATAGTGGAAAGTGGACACCATGATACCCAGCTATGATTAAGGATACATGCAATAGGATTTTTAGAACAAAATGATTTACAAAAAAGTAAGAAATGTTCAAACTTCAGAGCATGTCTACCTCTGGACACCAGTGATACTGGATATGGAGCCGTTTAAACAGTTGTAGTTATCAATTGACCATATTAAGCCTGTGAGCACATTGTGACTCTATACGAGATATTGTCTTCACTCATTACTAATTTGACGGCATGAACTGATCTAGTTGATATTGACAAGTCACGTTATCTTTGTTCTTATCTTGAAGTCCTAAGTGAAAATGCTAAAAAAATAGGCAAAAAGTTTATAACCGGAGCAGAGCTGTTATGGGGTTCCGATTAACTGTGATCATGATTGATGCAAAGAACCTGGTTTATTTTGAATCTTGTGAGTCGTGAGATTTCCTAACACATGAATCAAGTTCCTGGTTTTACTCATTCTGTCCCTTTTGAAGTATAAAACTAGTATGATTTGTTACATTGACTGCTACATATATACAAAAATACCAAGTGGATGATTATTGCGGCCAGGTCGTGTACGGTTTAGCCACCTTAAAATTTTGGAGTCATTGTGTGTCTGCAACCCTATAAAATATTCATTAATTCTCCACATTTGCACTGCTCAGTGGTCCGGTTCTTACTGAAGTAAAAACTAAGAATAATTTAATGTTGCAGTTCCAGTTTCTAACAGTTTTGGGTCCGGTTCATATATTTATGGATCCTTACCCAGAAGCCAGAACCACCAGTTCTAGCGGGTTCCCACTGGTTCTAATTCTTCATTTCGATTTTTATGAGCTTCAATTTTAGTACACAACTATTTTTATTATATCTGTTATGAAATTATGTACTGCAATAGCAAAGATAACCCAAATTTCCGGCTCCTCTGTAGCCGGCCAAGCCGGGTACAGAAATGATTACGTGTCCACTTTAACAATTTGAAAAACTGGCAACGTTAGTTTCGTTTTTTCTCATTTTGGCTCATTTATTTTTAGAGTTAAATAGTATTTACTCCCACTAGATAAACCAATTAGGATTTCCTCTCACTAGATGGAAAATTAGGATCCCCCAACACACGGTCAATTTGGTTTGACTGTTAACTTTTAAGTCAAATGGTTGAAAATGACACAATTGCCCCCACCTAATTAAAATTGAACATTTGTTTTTTGAAAATAATAAAGACATTTGTATAATTTTCAGTTACTTGACTTGAAATTTAACAGTCAATCCAAATTGACCGTGTGTTTAGGAGGAAGACCCTAATTAGCCATCTAGTGGGGGGAAAATTCTAATTGGCTTATCTAGTGGGGGGTAATACTAGTTAATCCTTATTTTTATTAAGTCATTAAACACTTAAGTACTTCACTGAAACCGTGATTCATCTTCAACAATTAATCCTCCATTCTTCCTTATCCTATCCTAATTCCACCTCTCTATTCTTACAGCTAAAAGCTTGTCAAAGCTTGTCTTCCTCTTCCAATCCCCATTGCTCTCTTTTCAGATCTTCAATTAATACTAGTATTTCTCCTTCAATTCCTCTCTTAAGTTCATCTTCTAGTTTTCTTCTTAAACTCATTGGTTCCATGTACATTTTGAACGGTTTTCGGCAATTACTTTTGAAAATACAGATCTTGAATCACGTACAGCAAATCTTATTTTTTGGTGTTGCGATCGCGCAGTGCAATCAAAGAAGTTCAAACAGAGACATTTGATCCGAATTTTATATTGCAACATGATTGATACCCTTGAGGATTCTTTGTTTATAGCTTGTTGATCGATACCGCCCTAACCGAAATTGGTCAGAAATGACTATGCTAGTAGATGGAGCTGGAGGTTAAGGGTTTAGACGAGGAAGACGAAATGACGAACTGGGGAAGGTTCAAGCTTTTCTAATTTTTTATACGTGGGGTTGTTAAAAACATAAGTTAAAAGCGGGGAAAAAAAAGCGAAACTAAGAGCATCTCTGGGTCGTAGTACCACCTCCAAATTTGCTTCCACAACTCGGAATTTTGTGAAAAATCAATTCTAGGTGGAAGCAAATCCGTAGTTATCATCTGTTTAGCTGCATCCGTGGAAGCAAATTTGAGATTTCGGATGCGGATGTGGCGCGACAGTGGTAATGTCGCGCGCTTCTAATCCTAATGTCGCGCCCAATTTTTTTTTTAACTTTGACCAGCACACCGCTATTACTAATATCGCGCGACATTATTACTACAACGCGAGTTCTACATCCATATATGTACACTCATTTCCTTTTTCATTTTACATACACACAACACAAACATTCTAATCAAATAACTCAACTATTTCAAACATAACACTCTCAATATCACAACCAAAATAAGGTAGGGGTCCAAGTTGGACAAATGAAGAAAATACTGCTCTTACTAGAGCGTGGATTGAGATTGGAGATGATCCTATAATAGGAAATGATCAATCATGACAAGTTTATTGACAACGAATTATGGCTAGGATTAATCAAATTCAAGGTTTTAACCAAAACCGTAAGTGGAAGAGAATCTCACAACGTTAGTCGATTATTTTACCATTCTTGAACAAATATCATGTCATATTAAGAAAGTTTGAAGAACAACCTTCAAGTGGGTGGGGGCACAATGACAAAGTTGTTTAATTTATATTTCGTTTTCTTTATGTTTTTACTATATACTACTTGATATTGATTTTATTTTTTATTTTTTTTATAAACGTAGTTTACAGATGCGGCAACAACTTATGCGGCTACTACTGGAAAACCATGGATATAACAAGATTGTTATAATCTAGTCAAACATACGCCAAAGTGGCAAAGAACTCAGTTACGCAACGAAATGCTTGCTCCAAGACCAAAGAAGAAAACAAGATCCAGAGATCTTGAAGGTTTCGATTCTTCATCATCAACCCCTTCAACGCCTCACTCTAACCCTTCACCTTTATTGTACTCGGAATACAACCCTAGTAGTACCGAAGGTTTCTTGGAGAGGTCGATTGGTAAGAAACAGAGCAAAAAAATAGAGAAAAACAATAAAATTGCTTTTATTGTCGAGGGTAATGTTGCATCTACTACTAAAAATATAGATGAATTTATTCATGCTTTTAAAAAAAGTCGAAGACATAGAGAAGAGATTCTAGATGAACAATTTCAAGCTATGATGAAATTGAAGCAAGGGAAGACACAAAAAAAGTTATTTTTGAAGCAAGAAAAACTCCATGTTAGAGAGGAGGAAAATGAGACTAAGTTGTTGGCAATGTCACTCGACAAACTCAATCTTCGTGCGCGAAGGGTTTTAGAGCTAAAACAAGAAGCAATTGCAGCTAAATATGAAATTAAAAAGGGGCTGGATCAAGTTGTACAAATGAAGCTTCCGAGGACGAAGAAGCCAATGATGAAAAAAATGACGACTGACTTGATAACTAGAGTAACTCTAGTAGTATGTAATAAGGGTGATATGTAATAGTTGTTTTTTATTTATTCATTTTTATTTTATGTTTTTGCAATCATATTAGTTATCGTTATATTAATAAAAAATTGCAATTCATTTGCTAAATCAAATTGATCAAATGAAGTAAATTAGAACTTGTCAAAATGATAAAATGAACAATTATAAATCACACAACATAATAATAATCTTCATACGAACTTAATATTATAAATCATTAAGTCCTCACTTCCTACATACGCCTCCTCTGCTGTGAACCCCTCATCGACTGTCCTTGTGCTAAACTCTCCGTCTATCCATGTGATGAACTCTCATGACGTACCATAGTGCGATCAAGCTAAGTCTGTAACTCATCAACTTGGCGTTGTAAATCGTCATAATCCACATGAGCCTGGGAAATAAGTCTCTCTCTCTCTCTCTCTCTCTCTCTCTCTCTCTCTCTCTACACTATAGGCGAATATTGAGGAGCACATGTCATCATCTCTCTCTCTCTCTCTGCATGCACTATAGGCGAATACTGAGGAGCACATGTCATCATTTACACAAATGCTTGTCTCATATCTCATGTGCATATCATCCTGAAATAATTATTCAATAATAATTTATGACATTTTCATAATAAAAAAAAATAAACCAAAACTAATAAAAATAATTACCAGAGGTAGATGTCCAATGTCAGGCTTTAACTGTATGATGCAAGTGTCATCAATAGAAGGAATGGGATGTAAATCGTCTGGCCACTCAGATCACTCAAACTAAAAACCCAAGGCCACTCTAACTGAGGGGGATCTGGCACTGGAACAAATGTGTGTACAGGTCCCTGTTGAAGTGTCGGATGTGACGGCTGGCCAATCTAATATTCATGTCTGACACCCATTCTGTTAACCATATGAATGTTGCCTGTACGACCTATAGCTGGGAGCAAATGACCGATAGATACCTTAAACTAATAACAATAATACTGTTCATAAGTCTGTAATGTAACTAGGTCAGAAGCTATTGGCCAACTCCAATCAACGTTTCTTTCGTTGACTTTATGTAAAGTCATGTCCTTAGCCTCTGATACATGGGTAGGCGGATCAGGGGGGATACCAAAGCATGGTGTGAGTTGCCTGTAACATTTATCCCCTAAGCCTAGGCCTCTCATCGGTGTACTCTGTGAGGATAGGATTTACAACATGGAAATACTCATAAAACCATACCTCTAAGAGAATGACAAACCCTCTAAGCTGGGGACTAGTGACAACACCAGTCTGCCGAGAAGCCCTATCGTAACAACACAACAAATTACAGTATATGGCTCCACCAAAATTAATACCGCCCAACTCATGCAAGTGCTCAAAATTGGCTAGATACCCCAAGTTAATTATGGAATGGCCAGAAGGAAAAAATAAGGCGCCCATCAAATACATACATAAAACTCTTACATACTCATCGACATATGCTTGACCATCATCAGAATCAAGTGACACATAGTTTATTAAAAACTGCAACCCATCATTATTAGTCAACGGTGTAATGTATGCAGCTTTGATGCCATAAATCCTAACACTAGCACTGCCATACAACTCCTCGGTTAAACAAGGGAAGAAAGTTATCATTTGGGCACAACTCTAGAATTCAGTGCTACATCTCAACGGATGACCTTAATCATATACTCAAACCAGATATCATACAAAAATCTAGTGGATTGAAGCCCAACTCTCCCTGAGGGAAGTGAAAAGTATGTGTACTGTCCCACCGTCTCTCTACTAAACCATTGATAACTACTTGAATGTAAGTCTTACTACAAGGTATGTCAACTAGATGACTAAAGGGAGTCGCTAGAATTGTATCTCTAACATGGTCAAGACACCGACTTTTTTAATATCATTCCCACCACGTCTTAAGCGCACGTGGAGTGCACCGAACCCGATACATAACACATCTCTTGTACACAAAATGAAACTAAAATTTAAAAAATAAAAATAAAAATATATGTATTAACTACTAAAGTTAAACACTACTACTAATATATAAAATTAAAATATGTACTTGTTGTTCAAGAACAACTCTTGACACATGTTTATTATGTCACATCCTAGACACCGCTCTAAAATGGCTGAAATACATAGGCTTTGCAAGAAATTCAAAATTGACTTGTTGATACTGAAGCAGCAATTGATCGTCCAACTCACCTCCCTGGTTTTCAGCTCCAGAAGTTCCTGGTTCATCATCTAGATCACTCATGGGATTGCTCCAAACTAGTGTACTATTACCAATGTTTTGATATTCATCGCCGTCACCACTCTATCTTGCTTGGTTATTATAGACATATTCGTTGTTGGAATCTATTTTTGTTTTAGAACTAAACAACTTATGTTGGAAACAAATGTGTGAAATGACAACAGTCTGACTGTTGCTCGACATTTATTTAATCATAACACGCGACATTGTAATGTCACGCGACAATACCAATGGTGCGTGTGGTAGACCCTACATACAGATTTGCGTCCGATATTTGCGACCACTTAGAGTTGGTCAAAATTTGAGGATACTGTCTTCAAATTTTGCCATCAAACCTGCAGGTAATACTACCACCACCTAGAGATGCTCTAGCGGAAGTTATTTGTGTTATTATAGTGGACAATAAGATTCTAACAATTGCAAAGATATCATCTTTGTACCGGGTTATAGAGGAGCCGGACTCATTTATTTAAGACTTGATTTTTTGTGGATCTCACATTCTCACCATAGATAACACATTACAAAAAATAGACTCATTTGGAAATTTCTAAATAAGTCAAATGAGAGTAACAAAATTTCAAATCATAACCGATAAAAATAAACTCAAATTTTAAAACAACTTCTATAAGGGGTAGAGATCTCAAAATGATTTGAAAATTTGTGGATATTGTCCTTATAGTAGTAAGATCATACCCACAAGAAAATCGGCCCTTAGTTCAAGTTGTAAAGGGGCGTTGTATAAATTGTTATATATATATGGAAAGGGGTCCATATACAACACCCTTTTTCTAAGTTGAACTAAGAACTAATACTTTGTGGGTATGATATTATCACCATAAAGATTATATCAACAAAATTTGATTTCATTTCGAAGTCTCTACTCTTTTCAAAAGTTAATTTGAAAATGTGATTTTTTTTAACGGCCAATAATTAAAATTTTGTAACCTTTTTTTGACATATTTAGAAATTTCCAAATGAGCCCATTTTTTACAGAGTTGTCATCCGTGATGGAAAGATAAAATTTACAAAAAATAAGTCGAAAGTAAATTTGGAAAGTGAGATATATGTTATTGTATAAAAAGTGTTGTGTATATATATACTTCATGAGTTTTGCATTAACCTAATGGAAAGATGGTAATGGTTTCAAGAACGAGGTATTGAGTTTAACTTCAACTATTGCAATATTTTTATAAATAAACATAATATATGTATATCTATATAATAAAAAGCAATGGTGTGGAGCCTGCAGGGTCTCCATCCAGTGGTTATCATTGTCTTTTAGTAAGTTGTGACATGGCAGATCCAAGTGTTTGGAGAGTTTGTGTAATTTTGTTAAGTGTAATCAATACTATGGGATTTATCAAAAAATTAACCAAAAGTCAATAATTGCGGCTGGGCTTATAAATTGTTGGGCTAGCCCATAAACTGTTAGGCCTCCAATTGATTTGGGCTTATAGATAATGAGTAATTGGGATGGCTCATACCGACTTATAAATTGAGTTGTTTATTTGGTCTTGCTTGAATATTTTTACTTTAAGATGCGTGTACGCCTTGCCACGAAAGCGCGATGAGTTGTCGGAAGTAGTACCACAGGTGCGTCCAAGTCTCGCGGGCCGTAGGCACGGGCATACCCTAGTTACATACAATACATACCTAATTGGGGCGGTGTCAGATAAGAGACCCAATCCCTATCTCTGCCCCTATCCGTTTGGGAGGAGTCCGAAATTCCCCATACCTGTCTCTTTAGGGTCGGGTTTCCATGGAGCCCGTCACCGTTGGTATTTTTTTTACATCCCTAGTTCGTTGCTTTGTATGCAAATCAATGTGATGTTGATCATAAACATAAATTGAACCTAAACTATTAATGTGACGATGATCATCATAAAGATAAATTGAAACTAAACTTAGCAATTATACAGTTCCAGTTAGGAAGACCAATAGTAAGATAATTAAAGCTTTTTGAATTGAAACGAGTCAATCTTAGGTGTTTGCAAGTAGTCCTAAAGCAAAAATGTCTTCCCCAATTATATTTTGGTTGTTTAGCAATAGTTCGCTGGACTTGCACGTACACTCTCCCAAGGATGCTCACAACGCCCCGGGCGGAGCGACTCGAGCTGCCCTCCCCAACTCCCAACCCCCAACCTCCAACCCAATTTTGCTCAAAAACCATAAATACAATAGTAACTGTTCACTCTCAAAAAAATTAAAAAAAAAAAAATAATAGTGAAAATTAGTGCTATTAGCCCCCGTATTGTTAAATCTGCATCCGCCCAACAGAAGAACTAGCGTACTAAGGCGATCAATGGCGCACGAAAACTTTTCACTAATAAAACTCGTAAAGTACATTATAATCAATAAGAAGAATAGTAGTGTATTTGTCACAAAGTTGAAGGTTTGCATTACTCTTCATGTGGAACTGCAATCACCATTTAATCAAGGTTGAAAACTTAAACCACAATTATGTAACTATCAAAAGAAATTGTAACGGTAAATATTTAATATCAAAATTATGAAATTTAAGTTTTGTTTGAAACAAAATTCTATTTAAGGCTACTTGTTTTTGAAAATCTGGAACCAAATTCAATCTAAAAATCAAATTAAAAATAAAAATCTTAACTGTTGGCAGCACTTGTTGGGAAAAAAAATCTAAATTTAAGTCGACCATGGTCCATGAGACTCCAAAAACTCCAATAAAAACGTAGGTGCTTATGTATATGAACTAGTGAACTACTATTTCATCTGCCCACATACAAAACCAAGGATCTGTTTGATTTTCCTTGCTAATTATTATGCCATAGTTAAATTTTTGCAAAGAAACAAAATTATAGTTTGCCAGCCACTAAAGTTTATCATGGCAGATTGTGTAGGTGAACAAACTAAACGAGGTGGGAGCATGACTCCCCCTCTTTACCATTTCCAATTGGACATTATGCTGGTTTTATTTGCACAAGTAACAAGTTTAGGAATGAAGTGGACTAAAAGTTAAACACGAACAGGCATTTGTAAACACCCAACTCAATACTACACTACAACCTAAACAGCAACAACAGGTATTTTAAACTTCACAGGACCTCCTTATTGTCTACACCTTCGACAATGACGGGTCAGTCATTAAATTTTAAGTTACTACAAAGTCTAACTGGTTGGATAGAAAAGAAAACACAAGAAAAACAGTCTGAAACATACTAAAAAGTAAAAAACACCAACACATATTCTTAGTTAAAGACAATATTTTAGTCAATCGAGTCAAAGGCTATTTTTGTGAAAACATAAATGCATCCATCAAGTATGAATAGTTAAAAAACTGTGAAACCTTAATCTCAATTAACATAAATTAGGACTAATTAGATGATAATCAGTAAAAGTGAGGCTTACAGATGGCAGGTGAGTTACATAGAACGACAAATGTCTACTCCAACCACTGAACAACGGAGAGACCCATCTTACATGTCCTTATTAGGGTTTTCATTTCTTTATTAATATTATTATTATTATTTTTTTTCTAATTTTGTTTTTTGTTTCTTTTATTCTCTTATATATATTACTTTCCTTCCATTTTCCTTTCTCAAGAAGGACTCTTCATTCTTCCCCCCTTCACCTTTCAAAACTCTCTCTCCCTTGAAAACCTTAATAAAGCTGTTTTGCTTAACATTCCCTTCAGTCCCCACTTCTTTTTTCACTTTTTGTGTAGTGGGGAGTTATAATTGAATCTTCTTAAACCAGCAACTTCCATAACTTCCAGCCCTTCAAATTTTTCCAAGCCCCCTTCATTTCTTAGTAGTCTGAGATGGCAGAAGATTTTGGAGATGGGGAGTTTTGGTTACCATCAGAATTTCTAACTGATGATGATATAAAGAAGTTTCAGAAAGAAGTGAACTGTTTTCCTACTGAGTTTCCCTTTAGTTCATATGGTGGTGGTGGTGGTATAAACTCACCTGTTGAATCTTTTACTAGTTCAAATGAAACTGAAAGTGACGAGGATGATTATTTGACTAGGGAAATGGCTAGGTCTTTGCTTCACCAAGAAAACCCAAAGGTATGGGCTAGTTGTAAGTTTTGTTTTAGTCATGATGCGTTTTTTGAGATGTTTTCTAATTTGGGGTTGTTTGTTTTCCGTGGTTTCAGACCAGGGTTATGGCTGGTTCGCCTGAATCAACACTGTGTGGGCTTGGAAGTTGGGCTGGTTCGAGTCGAGGTAGTCCTAATGGTCCATCTATGGTGTCTTCTCCACCTTCAACACCTTTGAATGGTGGAGAAGATGCTTGGGATCTTCTATATGCTGCTGCTGGTGAAGTTGTAAGGATGAGGTTGAATGAAGAAGGGTCTAAGTTTGGGAGAGGACTTCTTGCTGTTCCTCAAAACCCAACTCCAAAGAACTCTACTGCTAATGTTGTGTTTTACCCAAATCACTCAAATCAAGCACTTGCTCAACAACAACTGCAGTTGAATCAGGTAAAGAAATTTTATGGGTTTTTGCTGTATAAGAATCATCTCCTTTTTCTGTTTGTACTCATTTGTCTTATTCTTTGTTTTTACAGTTTCTTCAGTTGAAGCAACAGCAGCAACAGAGAGAACAAATTTCCAATGTTTGGGGAAGACAGCCCCAAGTGAAGCAGACCCAAGTTTCTCAACATCAGCAACAATTAGCCCATGGTGGAAGAGCACTTGCTTTTGGAAATGGAAGAAGTACTAGGCCACTTGGTTTACCACAGTCTGCTTGGCCCCCATTGCAGAACCAGTCTCAAAATGGTTCTGGTATGAGAGCAGTTTTCCTTGGTGGATCTGGTACTAGGAGAGAGTCAAGTGGTACTGGTGTGTTCTTGCCAAGGAGAAATGGGGTTGCTTCTGAGTCTCGCAAAAAGCCTGGTGAAGTCCATTATTCTCTTATTCCATCATTTTGGGGATGTCTTGGTTCTTCGTTCTACTTGTTTTAAGATGTGTTTTTAACATGATTTGTATTGTTGTCTTTTTGGTTACAGGTTGTTCAACAGTTTTAGTACCAGCAAGAGTAGTACAGGCCTTGAATCTGAACTTTGATGATTTGGGTGGTGGAGTTCAGCAACAGCCACGTTTTGTTGCAGGTTTTCACGGTGGTTTTGGAAATAGTCATTTCCCACAACCGAAGAGAAGTTACCGTCCTCAACCTGCAATCAACACTGAGGTTCAACTTCCTCAAGAGTGGACTTATTAACCTCACACCCTTGGTAGCTTGACTAATATCTCACCCTTTTGAAGAAAAAAGTGAAAGAAAAAGAAGATTAAAGTTAGAAGTTCATTTTAGGAAGAATTATAATAGATGATGATGAAAAAAGTGATGGTTTTTTGGTAGCGTTAGATGAAAATAAATGAAGTTGTGTTGAAGAAGAAAAAGATGCAGATGCAGGTTTGTTTCTTCGGTTGGTTTTTTAGTTGGAGCAGTGAAAGTGATGGGTGAAGCATTTTGTTGTAATAAGTCTAGTAAAAATATTTCTTTTAGTCTTTTTAGTCTTTAGTCTGTATTTTGGGTGAGGAGGTTGTGATTTTTGTTCCTTTGTTCTGTTCTAGTGATGTTTTTTGTTCAAATAGCAGAACAAAAAAATGTAATGCCCTCGCCGACACCCATCCCGCTGTTGCCGGAATCAATAAAGAAGTGATATATAATTACAATATATAACGGGTTTTGTCTAATTTCCCAGTGTTTTTTCTTTGGTTCTCTAGTTTCAAAAATTGAAGCAACCGTTTTTTTGAATTTTGTTTTGTTGAATGGTATGTATGAGCTGGAACCAGGGTGTGTATATGGTGTTTGAAGGCTGGACTTGTGAACTTTTCAAAATGGGGTCCAAAAGAGATTGCAGAATTTCTTTATCGAACATGGCAGTTTCGATTTGATATGATGTTGATGTGTTTGAGTTCGATTAATTTAAAATGTAAGTATTTTTGAATAATTAATGGGAGATAAAGATTATGGGAATAGAGGGAAAGTTAGTGAAAGGAGTGGTTTGCTTCGGCGTGAAGCATCGTGGGTTCTGACGCCGTGCGTGGTCTTACTGATGGGGAAGTGATGAGAGAGAAGAGGGTGCGTTAAATACTCTCTATATTACAATGTTCTCTCTTTTTTCTTTCTCTCACCTCAATTTCTCTCTCTTTAACCTCGTGTCTCTCATAAAGCTGTCGTGTTTAATTGGTTGCACACTGTCACACACGAACTATTCATGCGGTCTTTATTCCCCAATTTTATAATTTTTTCCTTTCCGTTTCGCTTGTTTGACTCGGTCAATTCTTTGTCTTCCCATGATCCTTTATTCAGTTTATTGTTTGTTACGTTTTTGTGTAGTGGCCCTTCAGTTATTTTTGTGGGATGTGAACGGGGGATGTGGTTGTGTTTAGCACGTCCTTCCTTTTTAGTAGGTGGGTTTGATTGTGCGTGGGTAGGTTAGTGGAAGGCCCAAAATATCTGATCGATATATTTTTAGTTGATAACATAGTTCGAATCTCAGAATTCAGTTGGTTATTTCGGTTATTAAAGAAATTGAAATAATAATATGAGGCTCTAAGTCGAACAATATAAATTCCGACTGTTGGTTGAAATAGTCAGAATTCCAACTGTTCACTAGTTAGATACTTAAATGGGATTCCGGAAAGTCCAACAGTGTAGGGATATTATCATGATATCTCGGGTTTCTCGGCCATGAATTAGAGGTTTAGAACAAATCATTTTGAAAATTGAGTTGTGTTAATGTGGTCCAGTTCAATTTTTTGGTTACCACAACGGCCTAAGAATTGGATGAGCCGCTTAAAATTCATTCAAACGCTGATAGAATCTCCCATCGAAACGCTTACAAAAGGAACATTTTATAGTCCTCCGGTAACAGCTCCTCACCAATACATTAACTTGTCCTATTACGTTTCTTTGTTAACGTATTCATTCGTAGATTCTTCAAAATTTGAAATTGTCATTTTGAACTGAATTTCGATTACGTTTCTGATAAACGGGTGCTTGCTGGCAACTTGGTATCCAAAGTCTTTGTTTCCATTGTTCCAGACTGAATTACTGGATGACTAAATCACTGAATAAGCCTCTTGAGTATTTGTCCAGAACTTCAAATTCTTAAATCTTGAGTGTTTGCCTTTGCCCATAACATATTTTGCTCCGTGATTTATTTATAACAGATTTCTTAAGAATACCAAAATGTTCTGTTCTAATTCACGAGAATTCTATTTCTGGTTCCCAAACGTGCCCTTATATCAAACTAGAATTTGGGATTAACAATTCTTGTTTCCAAGTAAGGCAAGTAGCAAACAAGTTATTAATTGTTATTTACCAAAAAAATAGTTTAATTGTCAAAATAGAGAAATCGTAGAATATCTTCGTGGCGTATGTCCGCAAGGGCACATGAGCTCCGTGAAGTGCCTAATTTCATAATATTGTTTAGTTTTGTAACTTTTGTTTCCTCAACAGGTGGTTGCTGCATAGTTCTTGATTTCTAATTGATCTCAGAATTCCGCCGAATATTTCAGTTTTTGGAAATATTTTTAATCTGTAAAAAGAACTCTTTGAGTAACAGTAGATTTTGGGTTGACTGGATTTTTGTTTTCCAATTTTGCTCCTAACTGTTTTCACTTATTTGAGTTATTGCCAAAGCAAAAATATGTAATAGCTGATATATGTGAAGGGTTAAAAACGAACATTAGATAAATATCCCACTAAAAACAAATTCACAAATCAGATAATTTCTATACCGAAACTGCCCCTGGTGCTTTTCAATTATTTCATTAATATATAAACAAAAATAAATAGCTAATAAAAGAGGTTAAAAGATAGGATACAAACGTATTTACTCAGATAATTTCATCTCTTTTTCTATTTTCTTTTTATAAACAAAATCAATATCTTAAATCTTTTTTTCTCTCTCTCTTTTTAAATTTTCTTTTTCTCCTATATCTCATCTTATTTTCTCTTAAATATCTCATATCTCATTTCTCTTTCTATCTCTCTCTTTATTTCTTTTTATTCTTCTTCCATATCTCACATCTCTTTCACAGTTTCACTCTCACATCCAAAATTTCAAAAGTTCTAGATTGAAATTTTGATATATTCTAAAATTTGAAATTTACATTATTTTACACCACAAATTCAATATATTTACATTTGTGAACATTTATATCTTGAATTGGAATTTTGGGATCGGTTTAATTTTATAAACATGATTGGGTTCGGGTTCCAATTATTTATATTTGAACTTTTTGGTTTAATTGAGCTTTCATCTACGCATTAGTCTATTGGAGTGATTGTATATTTCAGTCGAGCTTTTAATCAAATTGAGCTATCATTTATGTAATTATGAATTATACTATCTATGCATGATTCAACCTTTATATTTCCTCTCCTTTACATATATTCACATGCAAAATAGCAAAATTGTATAGTAGATGATTATATGTAACAATCTTTATACGTATGAACATGTAGCTCACGATAAATTTCACGCTCATTGAGCGTGCCCAAAAGGCTAGTTGAAAACTTAAGGTAGGCGCTAGGCTGTAGGGGTTGAAAAATACCAATTTTAAATTTTTTTGGTATTCAATATGGAATTCCGGTTTTTGAAGTTGTCAAAATTCCAAGATCTTCAACTATGGGTTTTTTTGTGGAGAATGGAGATGTTCTTGTTTAGAGCGGTACTGAGTTTGATACTTTGATAGAAATCAAGGCCTAATTTTTCTTGTTTAGAGCGGTATTGAGATTGATACTTTGATAGAAACCAAGGCCTAATTTTTCCATATGGACCGATATATCAGATCTCTCAAAAATCAAAATATATCGGTTTATATAGATATATCAAGATATATCAGTGATATTATTTTTTTGTGAAACAATCAAAATATCAATATATATATAGTCAAATTCGGTCAATAGTCAATAGTCAAATATCGGTAAATAGTCAACAAAATCGTTCAAAAAATCAAACCAAGTCAATCGATATATATCAGATATATCGCCGACGATATATATTGATCTGAAAATAGGTCAATATATCTAACTGACATCTCATATTATTTCCATATCGAGTACCACAAAAACCAAAATATATTGATATTTTGATTGATATTTTCAGTCTTGATAGAAACCCCAAACTTTTAGTCCCCAAAAGGCACATTCCAGGCGGAGTTTGATTTGAACAAAATTTTAATTTCCGGTGACTATAATTTTATTGAGATTTTATAGCCTGGCCACTAAATACGCGTGCACTTTTCTTTTTCCTCAATATATGGCCTTGTTAGCAATTCGCCGAATTATTCGTTAATCGAATTTTTGAAAGACAAAACGTATAATACTTTCGAATGTTTGAAAAATTCGCAATAATTTATGATTTATTGTCTTGAAACGAATAATACGGATTTTGTCCAAAATTCGGCTCAAAAAAATAAAAAAATGAATGAAAATTCGGATGCGTTTTTGTTATTTTTTATGTACTTGAAGTCCTTCACTCTTACATTTTTAGAGATAAATTAATTCAAAAGCTATGTTTTTATACTTTTTAAACAATATTTAAATTGTCATGTCATGGTGTGTGTGTATTTTGAAATTTGAACATTAATTTCAATCCAAGAACAAATAAATAAAAATACCTATGTGGACCATTCAATTGATTTCAATATTTTTATAGCTAAATTGTTTAGATATGTTTGTTATGTTGTAAAAAATGACAACTATTATTAATATTTACTAACATAATATCACGAATTTTTTACTTTTGAATTTTTACAACCAAACGTTTAAAACACGTATTAATTAAATACCGTATAATTACCATATTGCGAATTTTTAATCATACTGTTTTTTTGAATTACCGAATAATTCTCAAATTATTCTTGTACCGAATTTTTACCGTTTTTGCCGTATTCCTAATTGCTAACAATGGTATACAATGCTTTTCGGTTTTCATTGCTCTTTTGCGTCTATTTGCATTGGTAATTTGGTATTGTATGCTTCAAATTATATATATATATTTTCGCTAATGTTAAGCTTCAAAATCACACAAGTACACAACACAAAAAAAAATTAATTATCTGGTGTGGTCCTTACCCCATGGGTCAAAGACCCTGATTGCGCAAGATTATCTCTCTTTTTCTCTTTGAGCGACAGAGTCTTTGCAACTACGCATGTCAGGCTTCACGCAGCATTGTCTCCTTTTTTCAAAGCGTTTGGTACATTACTGTGTTGTCCTTAAGGGCCTCTATGAACGCTGGGACCCTTTTTACACCATCAAATCTTTCATCATTTTCCTCTTTTTCCTTGCAATTCTTTATTTCCCAATGTATTTTCCGTGACTCACGCTATCTAAAGTGTGTCCAAGACTCCAAGTCACACCCATAGCCTTACTCATTTTCATTCCAGTATCCGTTTCACTATGGAATTTCATTTTCTACTTAATGAAAGTGTGCTCAAGTCATACTCGCTACTCACTCACAACTCGCAAGAATGCCTATAGGCTATAGCTACCCACAACATAAAAGAATATTTCATATAATTTTTCAATTTATACACCTTCTCAGGCGAATTAATGATCTTAGTAATAAACCAATTCCTATTTACTACAGGAGTTTGGCATGTGAATAGAGTATTCTGAAAGACAAATAAGCGAAAATTGTAATAAGGGGTTTTTTTTTACTTAATCCCCACGGATGTACCCTTTTTGCGATAACTTTCCATTTTGAAAATCATTACTGATTGCCTCCACTCCGGTCTGTTTTCTGAGTAGCGTCAGTTGATATTTTTCATATTATCCATTTTACCCTTAAAAAATAGCCGTTGTATTTTTTTGTATTTTTTATTTTCCTGGCTTATTTAAGACCAAATTTGGACCTGTGAAAAACTTGTCTTCTCCAGCACGAAACTTTTCCAAACCAATTTTTTTGCTCTCATGGGTGGTGGTTCGGACTCTGAAAAGGTTTGGTCATTCTAATTCATCTTCTCTCCATACTTTTATCTAATTTGTTTCACTAGCGTAGATCTATATGTTTAATGGTCAAAGACCTATGTAAACAATGAGGGATTTATACAAAACATATATTGACAAATTAGATAGGGCACTAGCGTAGATATGTATGTTTAATGGTTAAAGACCTATGTAAACAATAGGGGGTTTATACAAAATATATATTGACATATGAGGGTTTATACAAAACATATATTGAAATATGGGGGGTTTATACAAAGCAGATGTTGATCAACATATGTCAATTTTTTCAGGTACTAACTACAATGTCATCAACTAACAAAGGAGAATCATGCTTTCTGTGTGGGGATGTTGGTCATTGGAAGTTTGAATGCCCTTGACTTAACTTTCCTTGTGTTAAGGGATGTGGAGATACTATGATTGTTCGCTGGAGTTCCAAAGAATGCAGTTTTGGACAGAGATTTCTTAGATGTAAGGGAGCACCAAGATGTGGCGGTTTTAAATGGATGGATTTGGAAGTTGATGTGAAAGAAAAAGGAAAGGTTGTTGCTGTGAATGAGGAAGTTGATGTGAAAAAAAAGGAAAGGTTGTTGCTGTGAATGAAGAAGAGAATGAGAGGAAAGGGAAAGATAAACTTAAGTTGTGTATTGATGGTCCTATAAAGATGCACATTGAAGGTAATGTATTTGATGTAACTGAGCTTGTAAGGAAACTGAACATGTGATTTGTAATGTATCTGTGAATGAGGGAGTGGTTGTTACAATCTACCTATTGTATTCAAGTCTACATTTAATAGAAATTCTCAAATTTGCAACAAAATATAGTATATAAAGCCAAATGAATTAACAAAACAATACAACATAGCACATGACATAGCAAAACAACAAAACAAAGCACATGACATAGCAAAACATAGCACTTCCATTTTGAGAAGTGTGACATGACAAAATCTGACATGAAAAAAATCTAACTTAAGTCTGACAAAATATAACAACATAACACTTCAAGTCTGACATGACAAAATCTAACTTAAGGCTGACAAGAATAGGCGATTCAAGACTCTTGCAATGTAGAAGCCCAGGAAGACCCCCTTGATCTCTTTCTTGGAGGTGCCATTGGTGGCATTGGATGTATATTCACACTATCTTGAGTTTGAATTGGTGTAGACTGGCTGGGCTGTGGGGGACCCTGTGAATTTCCAAATAGTAGCTCTTCCATTGAAGACATGGGTTCATATTCAACATTAGTTATGCCCTTGCCCCTACCCTTACCAGCTCCTTTTCCTGCTCTGCCTCCTCTCCCTCTTACAAGTCCTTGGCTCCCATCCACCTCTGCTTGAACTTGGTTCCCTTCCACACTTGCAGTTCCCTGGCTTCCAGGTACACTTGGAGGGACTTGGCTCCCATCCACACTTTGAGGTACTTGGCTTCCTTCCTCAGCAGTTCTTCCCCTTCCCCTTCCCCTACCCTTTCCCCTATCTATACTTCCTCTTCCCCTTGCAGACATTCACTTTTAGGAACTTGACTCCCATCAACAACATTAATTGGTCTGACTAGAAAAGGGTTTGGTAGTGGGCTTGTTCTAGGTCTCCCAGGCCTTCCTCTTCCTCTATAAGAGCCTCTGGCAAAATTTATAATTCTGATTCGCAGATTTGCATTTGCTTTCGTTGGCATTGTCTCCCATTGTATCTCCCTGACAACCTCTGGCATTATGCCCATAAGCTTGACACCTTGAGCATCTTACTACATTTGATTCATCTACACCGCTTCTTCTGTTCACTTTTGGCCTCCCAGGCTGCCTTTTTCTGATTGGTGGAAAGATAAACTTCGGTTTAGGTTAGGTGTTAAAAAATTATAATATTAGGGCTAACTCTGAAGATTCACATATTAAAGCTTATTTCAAATTAGGGATAAGTGTCTCACTGTTGCCCACTCATTTTCATACAAGTAAGGTGTGATGTGACCACCACAAGCTCTTTTATAAGCTGCTCCAGTAAAGTAAGGGCTACAATACCTATAGAAACAATGTATGAATTATTAACATGTATCATCATTAATAGAGGACAAGACAATATGTACTGCTCACACTTACTCATGCCATTAAAATCTTCTAGGCTTGATAACTGCTATAGCATGAAGACAAGGAATCCCAGTGAGTTGCCATTCACCACAATCACATGTGTGCAAGTTTAAGTCCACATTCCACCATTTACCATATATATGATTCACTAAATACTTTCCCTGGATTTGAGAACCACTGACACTCATGTTTCCAATCTTGTTCCATCTGTCATCTATGATTGCTTTAACCTTTGGCACTAACTCATTATCACCCCAGAACTCACATTTTCTCATTATCACCCCAGAACTAACATTTTTCCTTTCTATCATACAACAATTTTATTTGTAACACCATCACCATTGACACCATCTTCACAATGGGTTTGTCCCTAGCATCCAGTATGTAGCTATTCCAAGCTTCAGAAAAATTGTTTGACAGCTGCTCACACTTGGACACATGATCAAAGTGTGATCTTGCCAGGTAACTGAAGGTCCCATTTTAAATGTCTTCACCCATCAGATATTCTTTAGCTCCACTATCAAGTTTTTCTAGGTCCTACATCAACTTGTCAAACTCTGTTTGTGCAAATGCTTTGGCAGCACACTAAGCTTCATAGTTAACTCTTCTATGCTTTATCTTCATGTTCTGGACCATATGCTTAAAATAGAATCTCTGGTTGCAGTCGGGGAAAACAGTCTCCACTGCCTTACATAATCCTTTCTGCTATTAGAAATTATAGTCAATTTGTCATGATGCTCGTTCAAGTGTGGTGCCATCTTATCCAAAAAATCAGTCCATGACTTTGTGTTTTCTGCAATACAAACATAGAAGGCAATCGGAAACATTCCATTATTACCATCCAAAGCAATGATGGATAGATACACACCTCCATGTTTCCCCTTCAAGAAACAACCATCTAGTCCTATCATAGGCCTACACCCTTGTACAAATCCATCTAGAGCAGCCTTGAAAGCAACACACAGAGTTGTAAAAGTATGGAAATTCTCATGCCTAGAATGTATTGCAACACTTCTAGGGTTAGAAGCAACAAGTTGCCTACACAACTCAGGCAATTTTGCATATGAAAGATCATAACTTCCATGTATTTTCTCCATTGCTATGGTATTTGCATGCCAAGCCTGCCAATACTTAATCTTTACCTGAAACTTATGCATAATTTCTTCTTTGATGTCATTAGGAGTAAAACTCCTATGATGCAGGCTCATTTCTATCTCAATTTGACTTGCTATCCATTGGGCATTTGCCATTGGATTCCTGTCTTCTGCATCACCAACACATGTATGTATATCATTCATGCTTCTACACTTCATTGTATGACCATTTGTCATCACCCTGACATAACACTTCCATTTACAATCCTGCAACTTGCATTTCCACTCCATCTTATCACTGTCATTTCTTGTCTGCTTCAATATGAACTTATTAATAATAGCATAAAGTCTAATGTAATTCCTTAATTCATACATGTCTTTCCAAGTCTGACCAACCTCCAAAATCAATAGTTTTGCACCACTAGTAACACCTTCATCAGTTGGTATGTTGAATGTTCTATTTACAACATCACTAACTCTACCAGCATTGCTTACATCTTCATCAAGCTCATGCTCATGCTCTCCAATAACATAGGCATCAAATTCAATATCACTATCACCTTCAGAAGGGATGTATTCCTCATCTGTTAATTCATAACTGTGGTATGCCTCTTACTTTTTGTTCTTGCATCAATCGATTCACATCAACTCAACTTGTTTTTCTCTGACCTTCTTTGGTTTATCAAACGGATCTAGTAAGTATATATCATAACCTATTTCTTGTACAACACAAAATAAAAATAATATGTAGGGGCCCTAATATGTAACATACCATTGTCTCCGTTTTGTCACATTATCGACTTTGAGCAACATTCTGTTCCACTCCAAAGTTCAAAAAGTCAAAGTTTAAAGTGTCATCAAACTCACCATGGCCTGTTTTATTTGCTAAAATCAATGAAACATTTTTCAGAAATATGAAGACATCTCAAGAAAAAAGATAATAAAGAACAAAACGTACCTACAACTTGAGAACAAGATCTTTGGGAGTGAGAACTTTTCCTACTATTCCTCTTCCTTTGGGTAGAGCTTTGAGACTTTTTTGCATCACCTACACCAAGCCCATCACCAACACCAAGCCCAGCACCTATTGGACCCAAGATCTTTGGAAGTATTGGACCCAGACCCAAGCCCATCACCAACAGTATTATATTCCAACAATTTTTTACCCTTAAAAGAGCCACTTGTCAAGTCCATCATCCTATCAACTTCTTCAACTGTTGGCTATTCATCAAGATCAAAATCTTGTCCTTTCTTGCATGGTATGCCTTCAACATATATGACATCATCATCACTTTCTTCTATTTCATAGTCTGTGGGTGGGTACTCACTAGAATTATCCTCATCATCAGTACTACTCAGTTCTTCCACTTCAATAACTTTGACATACAAATGGCTATACCCTCTCCTATATCTACTTGCATGACCCCACATATAAAACAAATCAGCATCAGACACAATTTGTCTTATGTTTTCTCAATCAACCCAACTAATCTCAAGTATAGGGTTTGGGGGACAATCAATTTTACATGTGATCCAAGCAACAAATTCGACCATATTTGCTACATCACCATCAATCATGTCTGTATCAATTGTGTTTCCACCCACATACACATTACGCCTAACACCATCCCTAGTTGTTTCTCTCCATTCTCCATTAAAATGTATCCTTAAAACCCTATACCCTCTAACAGACATTCTTCTGAAACGGAAAACACAGTATTACAAATCAAATATTTTTCTGATCATACAATCATCATTACAAAGGGAACATGAATATAAACTTCCAAATGACATAACATAAACACCCCAAACTACAAAACAACCCGACGAACATAAATGTGCAATTTTTTTTTAAAATTTCATACGAAAAAGTAAATAGTGAGAGTGAACTTACCATTGAAATAAGTGAAGTGAGAACGAAAGAGAAAGACGGAGAAGTGACCACAATCGAACGAGAAGAAGATCAACAGTGTTAGAGAGAGAGAATGATCGGATAAAATTAGAGCACATTTAGGGGGTTTTACACAAATCGTATTTATGTTTTATGTTTTAATGGGGGGGGGGACCCAAAATATTCCCGCTATATAATAGGAGTAAAATGGGTAATATAGAAAATATCAACTGACGGTACTCACAAAACAAGCTGAGTGGGCGCAATTAGTAATGATTTTTAAAATGGGAGGTTATCGCAAAAGGGAGTACATCCGTGGGGGGTTAAGTCAAAAAACCCCTTGTAATAATTGTGTAAGCGAACATTTTACGGGGTAATTTGGAACGCGCATTGGCACTGTGCTTAGAGAAATTTTAGCTTATGTCAAATCCTTGTGCATGCCAACGGTTCACCCATATCAGATTTTGTCTAGGGCAGGTAAATGGGGATATATAAGGCAATTTGGGCTTGAGCTTTTTCGTTTTGCAGATAAGCAGCCTGAACAAATTTAGTAGAGAAAAACAAACTGAGTTTTAAGCATACCAAAACAGCACAATGGGATTGGTAAATAAGTCCAGCTACGGCGCTTCAGCTTGTTTTTGTTGCAATTTGAACTGAGCATGTAGAGTACTAAATCGAGCTATTTAAGCTCAATTTAGGGCTCACTGGTATTCATTTTGCTCAGGAGTTCATTTGTGTTGCAATCAAAGTTCGTGATTTCCTTGGAATTTTGGAAAATATTTCAGTTTTTTAAGAAATTTAGAATTCCAGTTCAAGAGTTCAAAAATATAAAATCGGAATGTACTCGGAATAAGGGCCGTAATTCCAGTTTTTAGATTTGTTAGAATTCCGACAATTCTGAAATCTTGAACTATGGTTGCAATATGACAATGTATGATATGAAAATTGAACCTAGACTCAACTTACCTTTCACTTCCCGACTGATTTTAGATCCATATATGTTTTTCAATACATCTATTTTAGATCCATTTCTCGACTGATTTTAGATCCATATATGTTTTTCAATACATCTAGAACTCAGAGTGTACCAAAGCTCAACTTACTTGCCACTTCCCGACTAATTTTAGATCCATATATGTTTTTCAATACATCTAGTAAATCCCTACATGCCAAAGGATTCGTTCTGAAGTGATTCTTAAAGCATTTATGCCCAATTGACACTAAACATGACTATCATTTTCATACAGTATATGGATCTAGTACTTGATGTAGCCTTATAACAACTTTAGACTCACCTTTTAGGTGATAATGAAGTGACCACAACCAAGTCTAGGATCCACACATGGTGTCATCAGAGATCTCTTACTAAGCTCAATATTGTCCCCAACCTTAGCAAGGCACTATTTTTTTTTTGGAGGGGGAGCTCATTTTATAAATTGGAGTGTAGCTTCATTGTACTCGATTTGGACTATTTATTTGGTTCACACACCCAACAATCTCCTCCTTACATCAAAACTGGCCAGTTGAACAATCAACAATCATATCACTTATCATACCCGACCGCAACCAAGTCTAGGACCTACACATGCCTTCACAGATTTCTCACTCAAACCCGATACTGTCGCCAACCTTAGTCACCATTAAGCTCAATCTACCGTTAGACCCATCTATGGTGTGAGACTATGAGTTTTAACTTAAAAGACCAGTATTGCTTCTACTCGATGTGAGAGTATTTATTCAGTCCACAGTACTAGGGGTGACTTCGGATCGGATTGGATCGGATTAACTTTTTTCGGAATTTTTCTGAATTTTTTTCGGAACCTAATATGCTAGCCAAATCCGATCAATTTTTTTTTCGAATTCAAAATATATTTCCAATTTCAGAACTTTCAGAAATTTTGAAATAACTAAGAAATTTCAAAATACTTGGTAAATTTTCAAAAATCTCTTTACTTTCAATTATTTTTGGAATATTATACGCCAATGTTTATTGTAGGGAGAGAAAACCATGTCCACAATACCAATGTACTAACAACAATACACACTTGTTTACTGAGAAAACACATTTTCATTCAAACAAGTGATCCAAGAAAAAATGAGAAAAAGAACATGCAGCCACCAACAGCAAGCATTATATTCTGTTGAGGTTTGGGTATTTGTAATGTTTCAATTTTTTTTCGTGTGTGAAAATTGAAGCGTGAAGTGTCTGCATGAATAATGGATTCTGGTCTTGGACTCTAAGTAGTTTTACATAACATTCTATCTATTAGAATTTGACTTTTGGATTGGTCTGGAAGTCATTGTATGACTCAATGACATTTTTTTTTTCCATATCATTGTTGTTATGGCAGACAGTATAATGACAGTGAAGTGATCCAATTCAAGTGGAAAAGTAGCGGCTAGGTTATGTTTTTGTTTTGTTTTTGAAAGTAAAAAACTAGAAAATGAATGAACGGTTGAGACCTAATCAAGTGGATAGTGAGAGAAATACATATTTTTGGAATAAATTGGCAATAATATCGGAAATTTCGGATCGGCTATATATTGGAACTTTCAGATCGGATCGGTTTTTAGAGTTATATCTGAATCCGATCCAATTTTTTTCGGAATTTTCAGAAATCAAAAAATCAGAAAATCAACCCATGAAAACTACACCCAGAACCAGACCAATTTCGAGTCATATTTCAGAAAAATTGAAAATTTGGCAAAAAAAAATACCCTAATTCACACCCAACATTAATAAACAAGGGGTGGTCGAGTCCGCTTCTTCTTTTAGGCTTACACATAGTTCCAATGATTTTGATGAGTCGTGCAAACATAGCTTGTAGGGGAAGGGATTTAAGATGTAATATAATGATGGGATACTGGGAGATGTCAAAGTTTGGTGGACAAACTTCCCATCTGGTCCCTCTTTGTTTAACAATATTCTTACTACTAAAATCATTACAATTTAACAATAATGGCTGTCTTATAATAGGATTGATGACTGAAGTGGCTCATGTGATTAAATTAGTGAAAGCTAGTTAGTAAGTAAGCAAAGCATCATACACATATCCAGTATGCTACAAAAAAGTAACGCTCTGAGTATCAATACGTGGTGTAACGTGAAGAACAATGAAGTTTAAATTAGTGTGTGAGATCATCGTTGACATGAAGGATTTCTATAAAACAGTACTGTTTATGCCGTAAGAGCATCTTTAGTTGAAGGCATCAAGTGTTAATTTGCCTCCACTATTTCCGCCAAATCCAATTCTAGGTGGACTTAAATATAGAGGCATCAAGTGTCTAGTTGTATCTGTGGAAACAAATTTACTGTTTCGTTTGCGGATACAGCAGCGACACTCTCAATGTTGCGTGTGCCAGTGTTTTTTTTTATTTTTTTAACATTCCATACGACACTCGGAACATTAAAAGTGTCGCGTGGGTTTTTGTTAGATTTACTATGGCCACTTTTTTATAGAAAAATAAATATTTTAATATAAAAAAAATCTATAATAAGACCTACTCAACCAAAATACATTATATTTTTTAGAAAATTATTAACTACTAAAATGAGTTCTACTAAATTTGTCTCTCACCTAGAGTTGGTCGTTGTTTGTATATGCTTGTCTCAAATCTAGCTTTAAACATGACACTTGATATCTCTACCACTTAAAAATGTTCTACTTAAAAAAATTATAATAACATTTATTTCACTCTTTTTTTTTTTTTTTTTGGTAAAGATAGTTATATTTATTTCGTAATTAGATTCATTCTTAGGTTCTCTTACTTGATTTATATATTCACGTTAATTAGATTTCTAATACAAGACGCAGAAGATGCTATGAAGATCCCTTGAGAATGGAACCAAAACATCAGAGAGAAGATTAAGGAGGTTTAACCACATGAAAAACGTCTATTTTAAATTTCTAGTATTAGCTATGGCACTTTATATGATATATGATAAATTGATGGGGCCTGTTTTAGGACAAACTCAAGACTGAGTCTTCGGCTAAGGCACATGCCTAGCCTCAAATTACGGTGTTCATATGTTCAACCATGTGATTAGAGGTTTCGTTCAATTATAAATACTAGCATTCTGGGCACGTTCGATGAGCGTGAAACCTACACGCGCGATGCGCTTGTTATTTTTTACACTTATTTTATGCTATTTATCCGAAACCGAAATCAATTGGGTTAATAAAAAACCCCGATTCCCCGTTTGTTACTCTAGATGTAAGGAGGTCTCACTAACCATAGTTAGGAATTCGGTGAATTACTCGTGAATTATTCGTTTAATTCGGAAAACGTTTAAAAAAGTAGTATTTATCAATGATATGAAATAATTCGTTAATTCGGCAAGAAATTATTAATTCGCGAATTATTCATATTTTCAATATAAGTTTGTTGAGTATGTTGTCAAATTTTATCGTATTTTTTTATTTTTAGATTCATATTATACTCAAATTACTTATGAACCTGAACTTTTGCCGTTTCCGTTTTTTTTAATCCGAATTTAAAAAACTAATTTTTATTGAAGCTCGAATTTTATTCGAATATTTTTCCATATCAAATTTTTGCGGTATTACGAATTGGTAACTATGCCACTAACTCACTAATTTAGACTAAATATGTTAAATTTGCCGGGATAAAATAAAAAATAAAAAATAAAATTGAAAATTTGTCTGAATTTCAGATGAAATTGTCAAAATTTCGGATGGCATAGGATGTGGCATGAGTTGTAATAATAGTGTGAAAATTTGTCCGAAATTTCCGATAAAATTGTCAAAATTTTGGATGGCATTGGTTGTAATAATATTGTTTGGCAAGGGCAAAATCGGAAAAACAAAAAAACAACGTATAAAAAAACACTATAGGTGGGGGCGCGTTTTTTTAAAGGAGAGAGGCATGATCATTTTTTTTTAGATAAAAGGACATGGCGGAGCTTATATGATTCATACTTTGATCCATAGTACAAAATATGACAATATATCGCGATATATATATCGAGATTTTAAGAAAAAATATATAAATATCACGATATATTTAGAGATATATACGACTGCAAATATTGACGATATTTATGATATTTAGAGATATTTAGCGATATTTTGGGATATTTGGCGATATTTTATATAGGTAATAATTATATTTAATATTTAATATTATATTTCAAATAAATATAAATTATATATAATGATTTATCAAGAAATATCCACAATATCTACGATATTTATCGATATTTTGAATATATCTACGATATTTGCATATAAAACGTACAATGTCAAATATCCCTAAAGAGGAAGATATATCCACGATACATATCTATAAATCAGGGATCGATATTTTGCCATATCCTGATATTTTGTACTATGGGTATTTATCGATATGGGTATTTATCGATATTCAATTTCTTGATATGTATCGTGGATATATCCCTCTCTTTAGGGATATTTGATATTGTTTCAAATACAAATATCGTGGATATATCTAAAATATCGACAAATATTATGGATATTGTAGATATTTTTTGATATTTTTTGATATTTTATTTATATTTATTTGAAATATAATGGTAAATATTAAATAAAATTATTATATACATAAAATAGCTCCAAATATCTCCAAATATCACAAATATCGTAAATATAGTTGAAATATCACCGATATTTACAGTCGTATATATCTCTGAACATATTGTGATATTTATGTATCTTTTTTTGAAATCTGGATAGATATCTCTAAATATCGCAATATTTTGTACTATGATTTGATCTATATAGTTCATCCAGTCAAACCGAGGTCCTTTACTGTCAAAGTGTCAATTCAATCGATTAGTTAAGGTTGGGATATCGTTCAACAATAAAGTGTTCATTACTTGGGTAGTTGGGCACAGGCCAAAAGTAAATTTCGATGGCATCAGTGGAAAAAACGAAAAGTGCTGGCTCGATTTGAATTGGATCTGGATCGTGAATTCGTGATACTACAAATTACTTCTGGCCCAATATCTAATGGTTGTAATTGATAAATTAGCATTTTGCTGATTCGATATAGGTTAATTCATACTTTGACTTCACACAATCACACCACATTATTAATTAGATGGGGGTTTTTTTGACTTAACCCCCCACAGATGAGTAGCGGTTTGACTAAACCCCCCATTTTTAAAATCATTTGAGTTTGCCCCCCACTCCGTCAATTTTGTGTGTAACAGACGTTGGTATTTTAGCTATTGACCATTTTACCCTTATGAAATATTGCCCCCCACATTAACACGTTAAACCTAGCTTTGCGAAAACCCCCCAAACGTTGCCATTATTGCTGCCTTTATGTGAAGAAGAAGGTGGAGAATTTAAACCAATATCGGGATTTCTTCCTCATCGATTTGGTCCAGATGATCTTCTTGAAAAGAATGTGCCACTGTTATTGGAACCACATGATAATGGACTAGTTGAATGCAACAATGTGTATTCAAATGGTATTTATTGTAATGGAAATGTGGATATTGGGATTGGGAAATTGAAAATTGCAGCTTTTGAGGCAGCTAATGCGTCCTGCGCCCGTGATAGTGGATGTCCGGTCGGGCGAAGCTATTATGGATTCGATGGGAAGGTGTATAAAGGATCGCATTACCTGAGTCGGCTGCTTATAATCCTAGTTTAGGTCCAATACAAGCGGCGTTGGTGGCGATATATAGCGAGTGGAGGTGGGGGTTACGAAAAATTGTGGTCGGGTTTTGGTGGAGAAGGAAGGAGCAATGGTTGGGCAAGAAGGAACAGCAAGGTTGTTGTTGAAAACAATTTCACCACAATGTGATTTTCGTGTATTTCACTGTGAATCTTGGGGAAATAATTGTCAATAGGCATGCTTATTGTGTGAACTAGAAAAACTTTGTGTTAAACATCATTTGAGATAAATTGATTGGTGATAAAAGATTGATATTGATGTATGGATGCAATCTTGTAATTGTTTTCTCATTTGCAATATGTTCATTATATTATATATAAGTAAGAACTAGCATCATAGAATTCATCATATGTCTTTCATGAATGAATGTTAAGATGATACCACTATGTACAAGATTGCAACAGTAGATTTGTTTGGTTAAGTTAAGAGACTTTTAGAGTTCTAGATAGGGATGCTTTTATCTGTCATTGCAAAGTCCCCCTTAATCTCTGGTTACCATGGTTGGAGAAGAAGATGGCAGACCCAATGCTAGAAGAAAGTAGTTCATACACGGTAAAGACGGGAAAAAAAGAGAAGTGCCGAACCCGAGAAGGTTAAATATACGTTCGTGAGTGTAGACCCAATGCTAGAAGAAAGTTTGTTGTTGTTCACAGAGAAGACGATAAACGACAAGCCTGAGAAGGAAACATACTGTTTCGTGTTAGTGGTAGGGGTAAATTTTCTATATACAAGGGGTAAATAATGGCAATGTTTGGGGGGTTTTCGCAAAGCTAGGTTTAACGTGTTAATGTGGGGGGCAATATTTCATAAGGGTAAAATGGTCAATAGCTAAAATACCAACGTCTGTTACACACAAAATTGACGGAGTGGGGGGCAAACTCAAATGATTTTAAAAATGGGGGGTTTAGTCAAACCGCTACTCATCTGTGGGGGGTTAAGTCAAAATTACCCTTTTTTTTTTTGGATAGGTAAAATTTTATTGATTAGGATGTAAAAAGAGTACAAGTGTGAGAGAGAAACTCACTTACGTGGTACAGCTAGATACCTCCCGAGACCTAATGCCCATTCTAAGAATCTAAGGTTCTGCCCTATAAGAATATCAATATCCCAATTACAAGTTCTCGATTAACAACATCTGAAAATTAGACGAGAGATCTCACTTTTTACATATCTCTAACTAATACATCATTGCTAGCAATATATTTAGTTAGTCTACAAAATTATCGTTAATTAGATGATATTATGAGTATATATGATATGAATATGAATGCATTCTACATGACTACATATGATTAAATGGAATCTTCAACGTATGTAGTTATCCATTGATTTATATAGTGATGATAGCTATCTAGTTCATATCATAGTCGCTATGTTGGATCCACTTCATTATTCGCAATTATCGTAGAGGTTTTTAAGTTGATCAATTTTTTTTTGGTCAAGTAAGTGTAGTTGTCATATTTATAACTATGGATCTTGTATGTATTGGGCCAAGGGGATAAACTCAAGACCATACTATGTCTCATGAAGTAAACCTAAAAAGAAACAGAAGACTCGGATTAAAAAGAGAAGAGATATAAAAAAAGATAGGAGAAAAATAAGACACTAGATAGAAGAGAAAGGGAAGAGGAGGAGAGAAGAGAAAAAGAAACTACGGTGTGGTTTGATCCCCTAACAACGAGGTACGTAAGCAGCCCAAATGGGTTCATCTGGTTAGTGAAAATGATCACTATTCCTCAAAATAGACATGTAAGATAGAAACTAACTAAATGAGGCTGGAGTTACAATAAGTTGATCAATCTCACTTATAACTATGATTAAGTAATACAATTGATTTAATTAATATAAGCATACTAGCTGTAGGATTTCAAATGCACTACCTACTTACATTTGATCTGTATCTTTTTGGGATGACATTTTAATCAGTTCAATCCATTTTAAAATTGGATGACATGTTTAAGATCCAAGAAATCTATCTATATTACTTACTATATGCCATTTTAGTGACACCATAGAGGCATCACTACAAGAAAATTAAGCTTTGGCCACAGGTACAACCTAGGTTTAGCCATAGTCATTAGTGTTGCCAGGGTCCAACGGTCTAAAGCCGTGGCCAAGTTTTTAAGTGGCCGTCGGGTATTGTTTGTGTAGTCTGGGTTTACTTCGCATTTTGGCCACGGTTGTGTCCATCGTTTCATCCACCGTTAGATTAGACTTGGTTTTTGATGTTCGTTAAGATCTAACGAAAACCCTCGTGAAAATAAGGAGGAGCCACAAAACCACTACCAAAAATCGAAGAAGAAGACTCGAGTCGTTCTCCAGGTTTGCTTCCTTTCTTTCTCTCCTTTATAAACATGATCTTCTCTTCTCTCCTCTAATAGATCTTCCCTTCCCCTCTCTATCTCTTTTACCCAGGCTGAAGATCGAGGACAGACATTTAGTTTTTTTTTTCTCACATAATCTCTCTCACGCTAGGGTCATGTGTACCAGGTTCGATTTCACTCGATATTCGTTTTCGTTTTTACTTATTTTGATGTTAGATGCTAATTTAGGGTTTTCTAATTTTAATTGTTTATGTTGTTATATGCTATTCATTTGATGAAATAAGTGCCATGAATACTATATGCTGTTATGCTGATTCTTATGCCACCCGACATTGTTATCAATAGAACCTTGCTTGTTCAGGATGTTCATTAGAGATTTCAAACCGAATCCCATTCTGAAGTAACTGGGCGCTTTAATGACCTCTTCATATTATCTCTCGCATCCTGCAAGTCTTGTGTTGTTATGGACGATTAGCTGATCAATATTCTACCGATTTCATTAAATCTCAATTTTGAGGAGGTATGTTTCTACCATTTGTTTTAAATATTTTTTTAACATTTTCTGAGATACGATGTAGTAACTTACCTGTTTTAGTGAATATCAAAATAGATATAACTAGGATCCAAAATGAGTGCACAATCACCATCACCATTACCAGTAACCTGCAACCTCCACCCTACCCACCATTGCTACTGTCTGCTTTTCAATTAACAGGTATTTTCGATTTATTTTGGTCTTAATTCTTTGATTAATGGCTGTTATTAGTAGCTATATTCAGCCTTTCCTCAAGTTCAAATGAAAGATTCTCAAGAAAAGCATGTGGTTTCAAGGAAACCATTACAAGGAAACCATTACAGAATTCCATGAATAAACAAAATTCTGCATCCCAACCTTTACAGAATTGTCCAGTGTGTCTCAAAGATACTAAGAAGAGAACTAGAAATAGAAGGAGTAGAGGAAAGGCAAAGATATTCAGGTGGTGGAGAATTTGAAAGAAATAGGGGTTCATCATGATCTTCAGGTGGAACCTTTGGTTTCGAGTAAAGGTCTTACGTTTCACCGTAGGCCGGGTTACGAACAAGCTGGTACTAAATGCATTGTCAAAGCCAACCATTTTCTTGCAGAGCTGCCAGACAAAGATTTGAATCATTATCATGTAAGTACTAAGTAGTAGCATTCTTATTTATGATTGTTGCAAATTTGTGTGAATTGGTTAAAACATTTTTTATTGTTTTCTGTTGGTTTAATTTACTAATATATATAGATAACAATAACTCCTGAGCCTGTGGTGAGTTCATGTAGATTGAATAGAGCTATAATGGCTCAGTTGGTAAAGCTTTATAGAGTCTGATTTGGGTATGAGGCTTCCTGCTTATGATGGAAAGAATAGCCTTTACACTGCTGGATTACTTCCTTTTACGTCAAAGGAATTTAGTATAACATTGGTCGATGAAGGTCATAATATTAACGATGCCAGGTTAGTTTTCCATTACTTGTGGAATTTGTTTTCATTGAAATATATATATATATTTTTGAAATTTCTCATGGGCTTGATTTGTGGTGATTTTTTATCCATGGACCTTGTTCGTAATTGTAACAATACCTCTCCTTAACATATGGGAAATGAGACTGCAATGATTTTTCTCCTCCATGTGTTGTAAGAGAAAAAAAAATTGAACAATTAGAGCAGCTAGTTATGCTACCTACAAAAATGATAAAATTTGCTTCCTTCATGCTAGGGTTGTTGCAGGGCATTACTCCATAATATGACCAGATTAAAGTAACCGTTCTCTAACTTAATTGACCCAGTTTGGAATCATTTAAAGGATACAAAGCTGCTGACCTTTGGTTCACTTTACAATCATCCGAAGGTTCTAATTTAGGCTTTTTTGAAAGCAGACAAAGGGAATTTAAGGTGACGATCAAGTTTGTTGCTTGTGCTGATACTCCTCAAGAAGCTCTACAAGTTCTTGATATTGCCTTAAGGGAACTGTTCACCCAAAGGCAAGTTTCTTAAATTCTGTAACATTCTCTCTGATGGTAGTTGTTATTCTAGCGCAAAGATTTTTCGTTAAGAGGTGCATTGATGTGATTAACCCAGATTGTACATCTCATAGACTACGCTCTACACTGGCCAGGTGGATAGTCTTTTCCATTTATGTTTCCTGCTGTGTAAGATAGTTAACATTGGCTAATTAAGGTCATTGATTTCCTAGAAGATGAAACAATAGAAGGTGAATGGAAAACACATTAGTTAGATTCAAAATCTATTGAACAATGATCCTATCTGAATTAGGACTGTTTTCATAGGTTGCTTTCTTTTACATAAGTTTTTACGTCAAGTGTGTAACATTAGAGCATGTTGATGTGGTGAAATACATTCAAGTTGAACTGCTTCACACCACACCTTACCCTACTTATTAAGAGATAACCCTACCGTTTGGAAGATGCTAGAGTATCACTTATTAAAATACCACCTTGCCATATGTTTGCACAGGTTATCCCTGCTGGACTTGGTCATTTTGTCTAGGCTATTACATTGATGTAAATTTTTACTTATTGTTTCCTTTATTCTCTCGTCTTTTGGCAGTTTTATGTGGCCAATGGAGAGCTATCATGTCAAATGTATTAGAGATCTGCAGACCTGGGTCTTGGTGTGCCTTTCAACATTGCATCTTATGCTCTTCTCACATGCATGATTGCTCGTGTTTGTGGTATGTGTTGTTCATCTTTAAAACCTGAATTTATTTTGTCAGCAATTTTAAGCTTATTGCATATTCCTGATCGGTGCGATAACTAATGATGTATCACAGTATCAGTAGTATCAAGAATTATTTATGGGAGTCCCCAAATAATCGACTTTAGAATAGCTAGGCATGGCCTCTTTTACAATGATGATATTGCATATGTAATGTTGTGTACTCTTTGCACTTTCCTAATAATCACACATCTAAAGGCAGACTTGGTAGTTTTGGTAGAGAACAAGTAGTTTTGGTAGAGAACAAGTTAACGAAAAGGAGAGAAGAAAGACATACGGGTTGAAGAGATCCTTTTCTCCTTTCCCAGTTTTACTTTTGTCGAGTACACTTTTGATTGGTTTAGTAATTAATGTGATAATTTTCATTAGTTACTTCTGTAATTGGCTTTGTTTTCCTTCACGCCTTGATGTTGTTCCTGGTGATTTTATCCATGTTATTGGGGACGCTCATGTCCATAAAACTCATGTGAGGCCTTCCAAGGAGCAGCTTCAGAGGCTCTAAACCATTCCCAATGAGCAAAGGCTGGTGCTGATATTTATTAGTGTTTTGTACTATTAATCTTTCTATTTGGTGATGACTGAATCTTAAATACCGACTTAATTTTTCTGTGAAGATGTTTGTGTAGTTCAAGTTCTAATGATTGATTTTATATGGTTTTAGCTATATCTTCAATGCCTGTCCTACTGTCCAACATGATGAGATACAAGCAAGTGAACCGGAATATGCGGACTTTGATCCAAAGAAGTTAAGGTGTTGTTTAGATGGCTAGGAATATAGTCTATCGAGTTTGTGCGCTATGTCTGGCGGTGTTTTCATTTTTTTTTGGGGAGTTCTAATAATATTTCAAATTTCTTAAAGAGTGCTATATTTTTTTTTTCTATGTTAGTTTGGATTTCAAATGGAATCTATGATGTAAAAACGTTCATGTCAAGTACACATTGTGCATGAAATGTTAAATTGTGAAGAATTATGATTTTTGTGGGTTTGAATGGAATTATATATCTTTGTATGAATTACAGGTGTTGTATAAAGGCGTTGGAATCATATTTTTTTTACCCAATTCAAAACATTTACCATGGCTTAGAACCGTGGCTAAATTATTGATCTAGTTCAAGAAAAACAATCCCCACGGTTCATCTAAGCATTGGCCACGATTAACAACTGTGGCTAAAGTGGTATTTGCCACGGCCTATGGAACGGTCCAAAACCGTGGGCAAAAACCAAGCTTTGGCCATAGCTAATAGTCGTGGCAAAAGGTTAGCCACAGGTGCATTGGCAATGGTTGTGCAACGACCATAAACCGTGGCAAAAGGGCTTTAGCCATGGTCTATGGCCGTGTCAAATGCTCAGTATTCTTGTAGTGCATGTGACTATGTGAGGTGCATATGTCTGTTCTTATTGTAGGCAACTTAGCCCAGCAAAGGTTCATTCGGATTAGTTTATGGCTCATATCCTAAAACTGTTATGTGAAGCTAATTACAGTGCTATGCAGCCGTGTAGGCATGTAAAAACGTCCGCCTTACTCACACTTCTGAGGTTTAACATATATATGGGAGGGGTTCTAGGGACATATTTTATCCTGACACGTAAATAAACTCAAAATCGCTAGAGTATATATAAGTTTCGGATTAAGCTAATATTTTGTAGATATGATCTCCTAACTATTCTAAGCATTGTCACAAATAATCAAAAAAATAAAAATTTTCTAAACTTACCAAATATAGTATCAAAATGGTGAAAATGAACGATCTATAATTAGCCAAATTTTATAAATTGTTAACTACATTTGGCAATTCAAGTTTGAATTTTTTTGAATATTTGTGACAATGTTTAGAATAGTTAAGAGATCATATCTACAAAATATTAGCCTAATCCAAAACTTATAAATGTCCTAACGATTTTGAGTTTGTTTACGTGTCAAGATAAAATATGTCCCTAGAACTCTTCCTATATATATATGGCTAAATCTATGGTGTGCGAGATGTATGGTGCGCCATTACATCTTAGCCACTCATACCAAAGGGTGCGTGTGTATTTAATGGCAAAAGTACCATCATCCAAAGGCCTCTCTATTCTCTCTCTCTCTCTCTCTCTCTCTCTCTCTCTCTCTCTCTCTCTCTCTCTCTCTCTCTCTCTCTCTCTCTCTCTCTCTCTCTCTCTATATATATATATATATATATATATATAGAAATTCTGGGAACCCACAGGCCATTACTACATCTACATGCTACTTTTTTTTTTGGGTAAACATCTACATGCAGGATACCACATGCCTAAGCGCGATCATGTTTGTCACTCTTCCACCATAGTCTTGTCATGAAATGATCTAAAAGATCTCTTATATAATAAATATTTTATGACATTTGATTTTGCATGCCCCCACCCTAAAACCCAAAGTGCAAAAGAAAATCGCAAGACAGAAAAAATAAAATGAAAATTAGATGATTATGGTGCGCTATAGATGATTATGTGCGACGTTAAATGTTAAATGTCCGTTAATAATTTAGTTAAGGGTATGGCAATGGCAAAAGAGAACAATGTGAAAGGCTTAATGCTAACTACAATGGTTTGGTGCACCATTGCACCAAACCACAAAAGCATAATGTATACATGTAATGAGATAATGTTTATGGACCCAATAGTTTTTGGCGTAATTTGAAAGAGTAATCCATTCTAGCCGCTATTGGTAATGGCGGGTGTGAAAAACAAATTTTGTTTTGCTGACCGCCACTTACAAAGGTGTGTGGATTATGAGGGGTTTGTGACTATAGTCACCAGTTTTTGGCAAAAATGGTTGTGCAATGCAGTGGTGAATACCTGGTGACTATTTTCCCCAGTTGATTTCAAGGTGAAATCTTCTACCGAGATAGTGGCTAACTTGTTAACTTCGGACGGGATCTTGGATTCCGTCTGAATTACAAAAAACTCACCGACGGCGGAATCCAAAGATCCCGCCTCGCTATATTTTTTTTTCCGCATTTAATCAAACATCCCGTCCGGAGTCTTAACGGCTAGTTCACCAATGGTTAGAAAGTCAGAATGGTCAAAATAAAAAACTCTGGTATATATACAACATTTGTTTCATTTCAACTCACACTTCTAACAATTATATATCATATTTCTTCTTCTTTAAAATCAGTTCTTCAAAAAAAAAATATATATCAAATGGCATCATCTCAAGCAAGTGGTAGCACTCAAGCAAAAGCAAAAACTCACTTTAGCATGTCCGAAGATCAAGCTCTATGTCTTGCATGGATAAAAATTAGTGAAGACTCTATTGTTGGTGCTTTCCAAAATGCAAAAGGATTTTGGAATCGTGTAACAAATGAGTTCAATCAAGCATGTGGGTTGGATAGGTCTTCCGATTCAATTAGCGGTAGATGGAAATATATTTCAAAAATGATGAACAAGTTTGTTGCAATTGTGAATGCAGTGGATGCTCGACATGCAAGTGGTACAACAATACAAAGCCAGATAATTACAACTTTGTCAATTTAGAATTTATTAATTATCTTAGTCTTAGTCTAATTATTTCTGTCTTAGTCTAATGATCTTAGTGTATTTATTATTTCCATTTTAGTCTTAGTATAATTATTATCTTAGTCTATTTATTATTTTAGTTTAATTATCTTAGTCTTAATGATTATTTTAGTCTAATTACCACCATTTTATTTTTTAGTTGTCCGAGGCATGGATGACGTACCAACTACAAGAAAAAATGGCTTTTTCACTTGATCATTGTTACGTTATACTCAAGGATAATCCAAAGTGGAGTAACGTTTTTGAGGTAAGGTCAAGCCGCCCCACAAAGGAAAAATGTTGCAAAAATGATGGTGAAGATTCAATTTCTAATTCACCAAGTGTTGGTGGAGTTGAATTGGAGGGTTCTCAAGAAATAGAGCGTCCTCAAGAAATGGAGCGTCCTCTTGGATCGAAGAAAGCCAAGTCCAAGAGGAACCAAGAAAAATCAGTTGGTATGTCGGAGGGTTACTTTATACGTTTAGAGGATACATTTTCACAGGATGCAAATGAAACACAAAAATGCTTAGAACTTAGGAAAATGGAACTTGCATATGGTCAAAGAACTATGATGGCAAGAGAAGAAAAAAATCGGATTCAAATGGAAAAAAATCAAGTTCAATTGGAAAAAAATCGGCTTCAAAAGATGCAATATGAACCTAAGATTTTAGCGACCGATATAAGTGTCCTCCATCTCGATACCGCTTTTATAATCTAGCAACAACAAGCTGAAATACGTGCTGAATGGGCAAGGGCTAGAGGTGGTTCTAGCTCTAACTAAGCTTATGTAATATCTAGTATTTTATTTTAATTAAAACACTATATATTTTAATTAATGCACTATGTATTTTAATTTCACTGTCTTTTTAATTAATGCACTATATATTTTAATTTCATTATATTTTTAATTAATGAACTATGTATTTTTATTTCACTATTTTTTTTAATTAATACACTATGTATGTTCTTTCCAATATAATTATTTTCATAGAAATGCAAGTACCAATAAAATTAAAATATATTGTAATATAGTTCATTAAAACACAACTCATTAGACACATAAAAACTTATTGGAATTACATAGGAAATACATAGAAAATACATTAAGAAATACATAAGAAATACATTAAGAAATACATAGGAAATACATTAGAAAATACATAGGAAATACTTTGGAACTTCATAGTTCACGTTAGGAAATACATAGGAAATACATATGAAATACACTTTCATTTCCATTTTAATTTTCACCTCCTTCTCTCTCTTCTGGATCCGACCAATTTGGATCATAAATTGGTACCAGATCTGCTGTTTCTTCAATGCCAGTCCAATTAAAAACATGCTCAACTAAGTCCTTTTGAAGATTAGTATGTGTAACTTCATTTCTAATCTTATTTCTTACTTCAATCATCTGATAGACAAAATAAAAACCATCTTCTTCCTGAAAGAGCGCAGGTATTGTTTCTTTCCTCTGATCTTTCCAATTCCAAACTCCACTTTCACGTTCATTCTCAACAATCATATTATGCATTATAATGCATGCCTTCATTATGTCTCCAAGAACACCAACACTATGACAACGCGTAGAAGCCTTAACAATATGCCATCGTGCCTGCAAAACTCCAAACGTCCTTTCAACATCCTTTCTTGCAGCTTCTTGACGTTGAGTAAAGATCTTTTCATGCTTATTTCTTGGATAACGAATGGCTTGAACAAATATGCCCCATTTTGGGTAAATACCATCAGCAAGATAATATCTATATCGTAGTCATTATCATTCACATTAAATGCAACAGCAGGAGCCTCACCTTGCTCTAATGATTCAAAAACATGAGAACGATGAAGCACGTTAATGTTATTATGCGAACCTGGTAAGCCGAAGAAGCAATGCCAGATCCAACAGTGTTTGTCTGCAACGGCTTCAAGTACCAAAGTTGGTTCCTTCTTGTACCCTACATGTGTTCCAACCCATCCAGTTGGACAATTCTTTCACACCCAGTGCATACAGTCGATTGATCCAAGCATTCCTGGAAAACCCCTTGCCGCATTTTCAGCTAATATCCTAGCAGTGTCTGCCTCAGTTAGCCGTCTCAAGTACTCTTCGTCAAACGCCATGATTATTGCCTTGCACCAATGCTTCATAGATACATTTGCTGTGGAATCTCCAATTTGTAAATACTCATCTGTTGAATTAGAAGAACAACTAGTTACTAATTGTGCAACTGCAGCTAGTCCCTTATGTAACCCAGCAATTGCTTGCCGACCCAATCCATCCACATTGTCTTTAAATTAATCGTTGAATGCTGCAACAGTTTTCAACATATACATAAAAAGCTCTCTTGTCATCCTGTACCTTCATCTAAACTTATGAGGAGGCCACCTACAAGGTGTTGTGAAGTAATCCCTCATTATCTTTTGTTTACTGAAATCACCACCATCTCTAAATGTGTAATCTCTGCCCTTCACAGATCCACCGCGTTTGTCTGTATCCACATCTTCAATTTCAATGGCTGTTTGAGTCATTAATGCCCCAGCAGTGGATAATAACTGCAACCTCCTCCTCCTCTTTCGCCTCATCATATCATTATGCTCATCTCTTACTTTTTCCATATAGTTATCTTCAACGGAAGTACCAGAAGACGACCTGGTAAAACCAGAAGACGAACTATTACTACTAGATCCTCCCCATAACCTTTGGTTAAATGCAATTCTTTCTTCTCTAGACATTTTTTCTATTTTTAGCTTGGTTGTGGGGAAGAAGATGGCTGTTTGTTTGTTTGATCTAAAGGAAATAAATGTAAAACGAAGTATGAAAGGTAAGGTCACATGTGATAGTTCGATTTTGGTCCACTCTCCAATTGACAACACATTTTATCAGATTTTTGTTCACTCTTTAAGTGACAACACATTTTATCCAAATGTCTATCCAAATGTACCCTCAATAATTCCAATTTATGGGCCACCATCCATAATTCCAATATATGGAATAGTAAAAGGCGCAGTGTGATGGACCTATTAACCAGACGGGATATTACATTCCGTCTCGGTCTAAAAATACCAGAAGGAATGTTACATTCTATCTCAGTCTACACCATACACTATTCCTGTCAGAACCAAACCACCTGCAAAAATGAGTGATACTCCATCAAAAAAAATTCAGGTGCAACCAAGACATAGGAAATGAGTGAAATGCGAGGTCTAGCCTAACCTACGAACTTTTGGAATGAGTGAAATGAGTGAAACGAATGTGAAATTTTTGAAAACATACGAACTCATACTTTGGAAACATACAAACTTATAATTTCTGAATTTTTTTTGTCATAACCTCATTTGTTTTATTGACATATTCATATCCAAAACCTGCTAATATACTTTGGAAATAATAAAGAAGACAAACAACAATTATGAACAACACCCAAGTCCAACACAGAAACTCGGTAAAAAAACTAACTTATAATTTCTGAATTTTTTTGGACATAACCTCCTTTGTTTAATGACATATTCATATCCAAAACTCATCAAAGAAAAACCTACTAATAAAAAATTCGTTACAAACAACAATCCCAAACGCCATAAGACAAGTAATGGCGCACAATTATTACAAACTATAAAAAAAATATCTACTGAGACCTCCTCCCCCTACGAGAAGGCTCGATTGAAGAGCTCTCCCCCCTACGTCATTGTCGCCTCTCTGGTTGAGGTTGAGCTTGTGGTGTGGCACTTGTAGCATTCTCCAACTCTTGCACACGTCTCTGAAACTGTAAAGTTCGATTTTGCTTTTCTTGTAAGTACTCAAAATTGCGACGAGAGGACTCTATGAAGGACACATGCATGGCATAACTGAGAGAGCTGTAGTTAAGGAGCTCTGACCTTACTTCATCCTGTTTAACAAAACAAATGCATGTTAGGGGTTATAGTGAATAATAATAATAACAAATCATGAATAAATTCAAATCATACTAATCTCGGCTAACTGCTCAAACTGTACTGACAAATCTGCTACCAATGCGGCATCTACTGGTGGAATAGGTATGCTCATATCTTGCCCCTGAGAAGTAATCATGCTCCAGTGCCAAAGGTCAGACTCATCAAATATCTGTGGAGTTCTTTGCGGCATCTGAATATCATGAAACACCACAGCGGATCGGATCGTGGCAACTCCACTCCTTCGAAATGAATGTCAGGCCTCAATGCTTCATAAGTAACCCCTTCAAAATTGGTGCCCCGGTATAACGCACCTAGCAAGAGACCTCCACCAACCCTCTTCCAATACAAGTCATAGTCTCCCATAAAAATGAAAGCTGATGCGTCTGGCCAATCATTAGGGTTTGCTCTATAGTGTGAAAGAGCAAGAGGGAAGAATATCGAGGGCATCATATCTATATGGGTGGTGGGTAAGGTATAACAATCTCTCCGGATACTTGACGCCAACATCCGTCCCCCAAGGTACCATGTGATTCTTCGACCCTACAAGTATCATTCGCCGCTGAGAAAGAAACCTTGCTCTATGACACATATAGGATAGTCTACGGTACTGATCAGTGTTCTCTGGAACATCTGGAATATCCGCATAAGGAGTCTGAAATATGAAGGACTCGGCCCAGGGTTGCCACTCAATTCGGGTAGCTCCTAAAAGCTCAATCTGCTAACGAGTGTTATGAATATTATGTGATAGATCCTCATACCCCCTCTGCCTACGATGAAGCCCCCATGCTTGAATACGTAGAATCAGGTCATGAGTCTCATTCTCTTCCAACCTCTTCAACACAGGATGTATCACACGAAAATGTTCGTACTACCAATACTAAATCAATATATAAACATGTCAATATTAATAATTAGATAAATAAATGAAATGAAACAATAACTTAATAAATAAGACTTACCGGTATAATCCAAACAAAGCCGCACAAATTGCCTTTAGCGGCTTTCGTCTCAACTGTGAGGTCTAGCCAGCGGTAAAGGTATGCCAAGATGGATTAACCCCAGTCATAATCCCACATCCTCTCTAAGTCTGAGACAACGGCCATCCACCCGATACGTAAATAACTATCAGCGTATCTGAATAATACCACACCAACAAAGTAGAAGAGAAAGGCACATACATATTCGTAGATCGACTCCTCACCAATATGATAGTCTTTCGGCTTCTCCTTGAGCCTATTCAAGTATGTTGAAGTAAACCAACTCATACTTATAGCTTCTCCCTTAAACTGCTCAGCCGATAATCTCAAAAACCTGTCTTCCTCATCATCTTCTAGCAAATCAAAACCTTCAAAGAAACTCATCGCCGTAGTAAAAACCTTTAAATTTTCATCAAAAGGAACGACATCTCCATAACCAATTGGGATACTCGTGAGCATTGTGAAATCAAGAGGGGTACTCCCAAGCTCACCCCATGAGAAATGGAATGTGTGGGTAGTTTGCCACCACCGCTCAACTATCCCAAACAACAACGCTTGATCATTTTGTCCCAAATTAGAATTCAAAAAGTTCTCAAATGGTGTGGCAGCTATAATGTTGATAACCGTGACAAAATTAGGATCCATTTTTGATTTCATACAACGCCACCACGACACAACATTTGAAAGTGCACAACGCACTTTCCATAGGTGTACTTCCTACATTCAACCAACACGCAATACGATATAATGACAACTAATTTTTTTTTAAAACAATGCGACAAATTCAAACTAATTACACAACAACAAACTTGATATAAACTAACATAAATAATAATAATTAACATAAAAAAAATCTAAAACTTGAGACTCCGCCACTCGATTTGCTAGGTGTCGGACTGATGTTGACGCTAATGGTGGGTGTTCCTCAATTTCACAACACGGAGGAAAACTGAACCCAAGTTCAATTTCATCCTCCTCGCCCACATTTTGCGTTCTTGACGACGATCCTTTTTGCCCCTTTTTTGGATATTTTAACATTTCCAAACCATCGGGAATGCTCTTCATGTGGTGAGGTTGGTGGGGATGCATTGGGGTGGAGAAGTCATTAGGAATTGAAGTTTGTAAAAAAAAGTTGTTAATGGAGGCTAGAAAATCACAATGGAGGCTGGGAAGAAAGTGAAAATGGAGCATGTTCGCGCTGTTCATATTGACTCATCAGACGGGATGTTACATTCCGTCTCAATAAAAAACCTCCAGACAGAATCTAACATCCCGTCCGAGATATTTTATTCACCTTTGTATTGCACAACTTCACCTTGTTTTTCACCGTTTTGGTGAAAAGAGGGTGAATAAGTGCTGAGGTGGCGGTGATAAAGGGGGGATTATATTCACTTGCATTGCAAATGCTCTAAGTCATCTACCTCTTTTGCCCTTTCTCCCAACTCTCTCTATATAAAAAATTGTGGATAAAAAGGTAATTGGACAAACATAATTATATAAAATCAAATTTGGTTAACACATTTTCTAGCTTCTTTTGATAGTAGCGTGTGTGAAATGTTTTCTTTTCTACCGCCACTGTAACGCCCGTATTTAAAATACGTATTTATTTAATAATTAATTAATTAAATTATTTATTTAAAATTCGCTAGATTAGATTTGGGATATGTGAGCCTGATTTCTGGGCCCGAGTCTATGTTGGGTTTAGGTTTCAAACCTATGTATATATTCATATTTTTTGAGAAAATAGGGTTTTTTGGATTAAAATAAAATAAAATGGATGCAGCTCGCTTGCTAGAGAATTGGAGCGCAACGATTCGAACTATGAGGGATTTGTGGAGCTTTTAATACAAGTGAGTAGTTAGTTTTTTTACTTCACCGGTATACAGAAACAGTTTTACTGTCCAAGGTTTTCACTCAGTTTTACTGTTCATTCTTCTTCGTTATGTTATGTGTCGTTATTGTTAAATTGGTTATATATGAGTATATTGTTTTGTTATTATTGAAACTGTCAGAACTGGGGAACTCTGAGAAATAGAGTACGGAAGCTTAATGGGGTTGTTAATGGCGTCGCGAGCCCGAGATAAAGAAATCACCCATTAAGTATCGTTGAAATTGTTATACTGTTGTGTGTGGGTTGTTTTTGGTTGGCTGATGTCAGGTATTGAAGTTTGGTTGGGTGCTGTCGGGATTGAGATTTGGTGGGGGCTATCGAAGCTGTGAAACAGGTTTTTCATGGTGTCACCTACCTGAATTGATGTGGGTTGAACTTTTATTGTCGTGGTTGAGATTGATTTAGTCTTGGTACATTGTTAGGGAGCTGTTCAAGCTCTGAAGGGCGTCAATGGCGTCTCCCAGCCAAAGGAACGAAATCTCTGTTTGGTTGTGATGTTACACTGTTGGGTGGTATGGGAAGAGTGTGGGTTTTGATGTTTGGTTATTGATGGTTGAGTGGGTGCTGGAAAGGGGTAAGATTGAAGCTTGAAGAAGCTTTAATGGCTGCGAGAAATTCTAGATCTAGTTATGATGAAGAATAGTAATTGAATGATTTGAGGTTTTTGGTTTTGTTAAAGTTGTAGGGGTTTTTATGGGGATTAAAATCGGTTGGTTGAAATGGGTGGACGAGTGGAAGTTGACGGTGGTCGATCCGGTGGTGGAGGTTGCTGGAGGGAGAATATGACACTGTTGTTGTGTTTGGGCTTGGGCCTTAGCTAGTTGAAGTTGTTGGGCCGAGCTCTATTTTGTTTCTTTGGGCCTGATTCTATTTGGGTTGGTTGGGCCAGTTCTATTTTGTTTCTTTGGGCCCGGTTTTAGTTGTTTGGTTGGGCCAGTTCTATTTTGTTCTTGGGTCAGACCACTTTAGTTTTCTTTGGGCCAAACCAATTAAAGTCTTGGGCCAGTTTTAAGTTTGTTTTGGGGCCGGTCCATATAAATTAAAATAGATCCAATGAGGTCTTTAACTATTTAGATTTTTGGGATTTGATTATGGACTGTGGACTGTTTAATTGTGCTACGTTTTATGTTGTAAATTGTATGGACAAATCAAATATTAAAATGGTGCGGAAGCCTGCATAATTGGTTAGTCATTATCTAAGAAAGATTTGACGTTGAGGTTGTGTATTTTTGACACGTGACGAGATAAAAATTTTAGGAGATATTATATTCCTAAAACGCTATTAAAAAGGTTATGCGATACGTTTGAAACAATTGTGACATTATATAATATGTTGGAATATATATATTAAATACAATAGTTTTGGAGAAATAAATATATAAACGCTCTATTATTTTATCTGCGAGATACTACTAGGAGGTAGTAGAGTATTTGTGGATATTTCCCACGGGATTGTGGCGTAGTGCAATAATATATTGGCACGTGAAAGAATGAAAGTGGTTATGAGATATATTGAGATATTTCTAAATATTGTGGCTTAGTGCAATAAGGTATTTGACTTGCACGTGATATAGTGGAATGATTATGAGATATAAGTGTATGACACATGAATAAATTACGTAACGAAAATCCTAGAACCTAGCTACGACAACTCATGTAATTTGGCCCTAGTGATGGGCGTATGTGATATGATTGACCCTTCTGGCATTTCAATGAATCTGAATGGCCTTTCGGGCGTAAGTAATGTGATTGACCCTTCTGGCGTTTCAGTGAATCTGAATGGCCCTCCTAGCGTAGCCGAATAGTGGCTTGATTATTCCGTTCGCAAAATTAGAATGAGATGTGCGATATTTTATGCCAAATAGTGGCAGTACTCACATAATGGCTTTCGTGTGAGGGTTATCTGGTGTGCGGCATCCCGCTCAGGGTAGTTACTCACAGAGTGGTTCATTATGTGAGGGGAGGCATGTGGATGTACATGTTCGGCGTTGGGAAGCGATTGTGGTAGCCAGAGAAACTAGGTAAGACATAGATACAACGTGATTTTAGGGACACGCAAAGAAAATCTTAAATAATATAATTATGGTAATATGTTGATTAATGATATATCTTTAGATAGATGATTGTATATGGTTTTGCAGAAGGGTGGGTCAAACTAATTACTTGTGTGGAGACGACCCACTCTGTAATTGAGCATGAATTGCGGTAAGCATAGAATATGCTTGGCTGGTTATTAGTTTAGTTAGAACCTAAGGCGCCTCGTGGAGGAACTAAATGTCTTTTTATTATGCATATAGTTTGTTGTGTGGTTAGTAGGAAGTTAAGGCGCCTCAGTGGAGGAACTACCTGCCTTACTTATTGTAGTTAAGAATGTCGTATTAGTCGTTGGAAGTTTAGGCGCCTCGGTGGAGGAACTAAATGCCTTCTGGATTGTGTATATATATATATGTATAAGTATAATTTATATTTTAGGGCTACTTACACCAGCATTGTTTATAATGCTGATCCGATTTGCATGTTTGCTTATCGGGTGTGTTCATTAAATGAACAAAGTTGATAAGTCTTGACAGGTTTAATGTTAAAGAAGGTTGGTTGCTGCTTGTAGTTTGCGTTAGCGTCGCATTTCAGGATATGTTTGGTTTTCCCTTAGGGTGAAATAGATTTTCAGTTGAGACAATGCTTGTGTATTTTCATTTGTAATTTTAAATAAATAGTTATTGAAAAGAGATTTGTAACTTAATCTTATTTGTGAATTTTTGTAATGAAGAAGACTTTTGTTTAAGTTAAAATTTTTATTGATTTTTAATTATCCGCATATTTAAACTGTTTATGGGTTTTTGGAAGTTGAGAATGCATCACACCTCGAAAATCGAAGAGTCGGGAACAAATATTGTTTTTTTTGAATTCTGTCGAAATTCGGAGTGTGACAGCCACTCATACATGCATGCAGACCATACACTATCTCACTAAAATTGGCGGTATAGATAAGTAAAATAATAGTCATAGCGTTGGCAGGATAGGTCATGGTTAGACAGTTCACACAGGGTAAAGTTAGAAAGCTGCAACCTCAAAGGCTCATACAAATTACTGATTATACAGAAACTTCTCTTCGGCCTTTTGAAGTGAAAGTGGAGTGGTTAATCACATTTCTATGAATTAAAGCCTAAAAATCCCGAATTAAACATTTTTAGGACCCAGTCTTGATACAATTCGTCCCTCGTGCGCCTTGAACAACGAGTCATGCTAGGCCATTAATTGGGTTCGGAGTTTTTGGACCTTAATCTGAGCCCATCTGCTATTGATGACACATTCGGTTAACTAAGGCCGTTTGAACAACAACAATAGCTCATCTTGGTATTGGGCCTTAAATGGTATTGAACAACAACAATAGCGCATCTTGGTATTGGGCTTTAAATGGTATTGAACAACAACAATAGCGCATCCCCAAAGTCCCAAACTAATAACTTTCGAGTTTCGACACATGGGATCCGGGAAAACTACAAGAAATTAGGCCTTGCCAATTTCGATTCAAAATAATTTTAGAGGATAGAGTTTTTTTTATAATCATTCACAAGGACAAATATCGGGTGAAAATAATCTTAAAAACCAATTTTCGAATGAAAATAACCTTCAAGGACAAATGGCTCAGATTTGAAATAAATATTTTCCAATTTTACCCTTTCTGTCGTTTTACTATGAACAATGAATATTCATACCTTATACTGATATATGAACAATGATTGTTCATACCAAAATAGATGAACATATCCTATACAATATATTGAAGTATGAACAACGATTGTCCATAGCTCATGTTGAGGTATAAACAGTGATTGTTCATACTCCAATATATATTCTTACTGATCATACATTATATTAAGGTATGCACATTGATTGTTTATACCCCAAATAAGTATCAACAATAAAAACAATAGGTATGAACGGTATGAACAATGATTGTTCATACTCCAATAAGTGTTTTTATTGATTATATATTATGTTTAGGTATGAATATTGATTGTTCATATCTCAAATAGGTATGAACAATAATTGTTCATATGAACATTGATTATTCATGTTTCGGCAATAAACTACTTCAACACAACGAGAGCAATGGTAAAGAACACACTAAGAAACAGAGGAATTTGATGTTGGGGGAGATGAAACTGAACCAAATAATGGCTGCCTACGTACCCAAGATCTGTTCTCTAGGGATCAAGTTTCCACGTAGTTCCTTATGAAAAATAATGTGGTATTTATATAGGTAGAGTAGAGAGTCCTTGTAGCTCAAGTAATCTTGTTGCTTGAGTAATTGTGATAGAATATAACTGTCAACTGATAATTATCTTTTTGATAATAAATAAATCTGGACATAAATCAATGTACATTAGTGGCAAGCCATGTGGCTAAGGTTCAACCTTAAACACATGAGTTAGTTAATGGGCTTGTACATTGATCCATGATACTGCGAATTGGGCTTTAGCCCTGTTGATTAAATGAATAAAATAGAGACCCTACTAATGGGCGTTTGCCCGCGTAGGTGGGGGTCAAAACACCACCCCCTCTTTGTCAGGCGAACAAAGTTCACATGGCAAAGAAGAGAAGATAAATCACGGAAAACGTGAAATAATAAAAGAGGAAGCGGAGTGTATAACAAAGTGTCGTGTGAACGTAAACGATAAGAAAAATGGACAATCGGGAAAAATTCGTGAATTAGCGGAAATGAAAAAATGTCAAATTAACGTATACGGGACACAATGACGTAGTTAAATAAAAAACGGCCGAAAACGCACAGATAGAATAAAAGATGCACATAAATAAAATTTCAAAAGAAATTAAGTGACGAACACTGTACCGAACGCATTACGTAACAATGCGAAAGTGATGTCGACGACGCGTGCCAGTAGAATAGCGAGACTAGGATTAGACCGTTGAAAACTGTTGAGAAAAATTCGCGAATTATTGTGAACGAAATAATGGGAATTCGAAAAATGTACAAGAGTCAAAAATTTGTTCCGAAATATGAATACGAGTAGCGTGATAAGTAAGCATAAGGAAATATAAAAGAAGTGTACATCATATAAAACTATGACTCCAAAATAAATCCGGATTGGATAAAGCTCAGAATTGCGTCACCCACCTTAAGTCGGTTTGTATAATAGACTTACACAAGGACTTAGATACCGGACCATGCAAGTTTCGGGAAAAAAAAAAAAACTATAAAAACAGATGGTATTCCTGAAAACAGAACAGAGAATTTAAGTAGAGAGTTCTGCAAAACAAACCCCTACGTACCACAAACCTCAGAGAGAGATAAGTGTGATCGAGCTAGCTGTGTTAATCGAGAATAAAATAGAAGTAAACCACTGCGAGAGTGATCGAGCGTCCGTACTGTGCCGTTGTTGGTGTCGAAGAAAACGAAAAAGGTTAGTATTGTTGTAATCCACCTATACGTTCCTATGGTTCCAGGTAACTCCTCTCCTCATCGTCTTCATCTATTCTTACTATCGCACCAGTAAAAAGGTGATCGGAGCGACCACGAGAAAAAAAATATCCGCGTATCGGCAAAAAACTCAACCTGTTACTGGGATGCTGAAAAAAAACGTTTTGCATCTTGCCTGAAACAACAAGATGTGAGAGGCGTGTACATACAAGGTCCTCACAGGAACCAACAGCGAACATGCGAGAGAAAGAAGAAAAAACAAAAAAAAAAAAAATAAAAATGGTAGAGTATGGCTTGTAAAGACATGAACCCCTTGATGAAGTTTTCTTGACCCGCATGTGTTTTTATATACTTCTCTTTCCATTAAATTTTATTTAGAGGTAGAGTATGGCTTGTTTGTCTGAAGTTGCATGTGGAGGAAACATGAAACAGACGATACAGACGATGGCGCCTCATATTTGAAACTTGTTTCAATAAAACATGATACCGTGCACTACCAGGAAAGGAGGGGCACCATACTTGCGCTCCTTTAAGATGGCCCAGTGAACCCGGTTTTGGTGCTTTCTGACCCGATTTTTTTTTTTTTCTGAAACGACCGTATAAAATAGGCGAAAAAACACTCAAGAAGAAAACTCGATGACGATCGCAGACTTGGTGAGGTGGAAAGAAGGTGACAGATACAGCGACTACCTCGAACCGCGTCGATGGTCGCTTAAGGAAATACAGAAAATACTAGGACTCGAGAAATTTGAGATGGATGAAGTGTACGAATTTGAAACGAAAGTCGAAGAAGATGAAGTAGTAATGACTTACACACAATTAAATTGCCGGAATGCAATTCCGTTGAGCAAAGAAATTGCGCAATTATTGGAGTGGTGGCAAATTGCACCGGGACAACTGCCAATATCATTCTGGTTAATCTTTACGAGAGCGCACCGTTTACAAAATGAATTTAACAGAAGGTTCGGGGCTCAAGAAATCTTCGCGTTGATACGACCGAAAGCCATACTGACGAAAGGGTACATAAAATTTGAAGTTGAATTCAAGGATTCAAACAGAAGTTTTAAAGGGTTCCCAAAAGTATACACCGGATGGGATAGATTTCTGTACCGCTTGCAAGGGAAGTGGAATCCGACAAAGTTTAAAGTGCCGAACAAATTTCGAGGTAAGCCAAAACATAAGTATTGAAAATTGCACTACGAGTAAACTGTTGACTAATCACGAGTTATTTTTGAGTCTAACAGAAAACGCGAGTACACTACCAGATATTGAATTGGACAAGGAAGTGGAGAACAACATTCGTTTCTTCTTTCATGAATGTTCTGACGAAAGATTTGTAGATTTGAGCTATTTTGATGATATTGTTGATTTCCGACACTATGGGGGTATCGAACAACGGCCCGATAGGTCCAAGGAGACACATAGTGAAATGGCAAAGAAGAGTAAGAGTCTCAGAAATGCAATATTTGGCAGCGATAGCGATAGTGAAAAAGAAGATGGAACGGAGTTAACACAAATGAGAACTAGTCTTTGAGTTTGCCAAGCACAAAAAGCGAGTTGTACAAAAGAAGATGTGCCACAAGAAAAGGGGCGAACGGAGACCAAGAGAGACAACCAACGGTACAATGTATGATGCCTCGAGGGATGAGACTACAATGCACAAAACATCCCAGACGAAAGAAAATACATACGCAACATCAAGAGGAAAATGTATGTACCGTAGAAAACATAGAAATGTCAAAGTGTGGTGAGTTGTAATATCTCGTTCTGGTTTGGTATACACAGGAAAAAAATGGCAGGAAAAAGAGCGAAACAGTGATACTTACAAAAGATAGTGCAGCGAAGAACACAAAGTCGGTGAAAGAAAACAAACGACAAAACAAAATGCAGGAGCAAAAAAACCAACCACCACTGGCAAGTACTGTCAGGGGTAATACTACTCATGGAGGAAAACCACATAATCTGTTAACAGTAAGTTGACCGTTGACTTTTACTATTTCGTTAGGACGGTAAAGAAATTTGTGTCCAACACTAAACCGATGAAAATGGCAGATGAAGCAGAGATGTTCAAGTTTGGAAGACGAAGTGAAGGGATCGCCCGGGATTACGCCAATGGAAGGGCTCGAAAAATATCAAAACTGTGACCAGAATACGGAGAACATCGGAGAATATGACAGAGCAGTGTCAATGATTTTCGATAGTATGAACCAGGTATGATCGTATTTTTTTTTTATCAGTTATTGCAAACTTGTGTTTAAGTCTGAAAGATTGATGAAACCAGATATTTTTCGCCGCAGGTTAAAACGGCGGTAGTACGGGCCAAAGAAATTCATGAAAAAGTCGCGAAGAAAAATATCGTTCCGAATGAAGTCAATGCCTTAGAAGAAATAGAAAAGTGAAGATACTCAACCAAAAATTGGAAGAGGCAAACAAAGCGTTAAAGCGGAACCATCGAGAGTTAGAAGATCGAAAACAAAAAGCTTAACCGAAATGGAAGAAGCGAGAGGAGAGATCGTCACGAAGAATTCAGGAAAGCCTGTGAGATAATGGAGGAACACAAACACTTAAAAGCAGATGTGATAGAATTGAAGTCACTCGTGGCGACCAAAGATCAGGAACTTAAACGTACGCAAAAAGATGTAGAGAAAAATAACAAGCGAATGACATTTAAACGAGCGGCTTGGCCAAGATCACGTGCAAATGGCACACTATGAATCGTCCGTAAGACAATTGACAGAGACTTTAATAGAAACGGAGATGAACTAGAATGTGAGAAGATGAATTACAAAGATTTGTACGAGTTGTATATGCGAAAAGTTGGGAAGGAACCATTGGATTTTCCCAAACCAATGATTATGTGATTGCGAGTATGTAATACCGTAGAGCTAAAAATTCTTTTTATGAAAATAAAAATAAAGTATGTGTTGGCTATTGAATATCATTGTGATGTCAGATAACATACCTGCATAAAACTTTGTGTTGTTGATTTATGAATGTAAAAGAACGAGATGCCCCCATGTAGAGAGAAAACCCTCCCAATATAGAACCATTGGAGAAAGTTATTGAAAGACAAAAGGGACATGATCGTCCTCAATGAACCTAGCTATTCAGGTGTTAAAATATTTGTACTGAACGTGAATCAAGGCCTGACAACTGTTGGAGTTGTCACAGGTTCAAAGTCGTCACCCATGCACTAGGACCAAACTAAAACACAATGCCATTGCCTTAATAGTGGAATCAGCATGGATATTGTATTGTGGGAGTATTGCAATAATTGTTCCGAGCAAGAATAACCATCTTATTGACTCGGATTTCCGTCAAATAGGCATGAATGCGACTTACTTTGATCGAAAAAGGCATAATATGGATGACCTTTCTGGAATGAACGTTAATGAATGACATTGTTGAAAGTAAGAGTACAGAAGAATAGAGTAATGTAAAATGACAACCATACTAAGAGAATGGAAGTTGAATGTCTTTATTGATGGATAAAATAGAACGAACTACATAGATGGATAGATTTGTTATTGATGGAGTAATGTAAAAATGCAAAACATTTCCTAACGGTAAAACTTGCGAAGGTGGTAAGCATTCCATGGCTTCTCTATCATTCTTCCAGAAATAGTACGGAGGAAATATGACCCTTAGATCTTTGGGCGATCTATGATGTAGGGTCCTTGCCAATTTTCTCCAAAATTTCCTGATTCTATAAGCTTTGGGTTTCTGAGAGAACCCGGTCTTGATAGCAAAAAGACTTAGGGCGGATCTTCTTGTCGTAGTTCCGTTTCATGTCGACTTGATACTTAATAAGCTCTTTGTAGTCCCTCGGAAGCGAACCTCATCAATAAGAGATTTTGACCGAGCCAAAGTAGTGTCATTGGAACTGTTTCAAACGCGAACGACCGAGATGTACCGAAATCAGTTACGTAAGATAAAGGCTTCTTGACACCATATGCCGGTTAAAAGGTGACAATGCAGTTGAATATTTTGGCTTTGTCCTATAAGCCCACAAGACAGCTGGCAACTCCTTGACCCAATTTCCTTTGGCGCCAGTCAAACGCCTCTTTAGGTTGGCCAAAATCACCTTATTGGTGGCTTCGGCCTGCCCATTGGCTTGCGGATGATAAGGTCGCGGAGAAGTTATCTTTGTATCTTCAAATTAGCCGCAACCCCGCGAATTTCTTGACATCAAATTGTTTACCATTATCGATACAAGTGCAGCGAGGATGCCAAAGCGACAAACAATATTTCTCCATAAAACATTTTGACGTTGGAAGCATGGATTTGGACCAAAGGCTTTGCTTCTACCCATTTGGTAAAATGTCGGTTGCCACAAGAAGGAATCGTATACTACCTGGAGCTTTAGGTAAAGGGCCAATAATGTCTAAGCCCCATTTGGCAAATGGCCATGGGCTTAGCATGGGATGCAACTCAGTAACAGGGAGTTTACTTATATTGTCGTGCTTTTGGCATGGCTCACACCTCTCAAATAGGTGTTTTGCATCCTTTTGCATCTTTGGCCACCAATAGCCCTGTGTCATAGCTTTATGAGCTAAACTTCGTCCCTTGGAGTGGATTTCGCATAAGCCGGAGTGAATCTCTTCCAAAATTTGAAGTCCTTCCTGTTTTGAGAGGCATCGCAACATAGGGTTTAAGTCTGAGCCTTTGCGATATAATTGCAAACTTCCGTCAGTAACAGATATCACCAAAAACTTCCATGCATCGCGTTTGATTCTTTCAGCAAGTTTTGGTTCTGGCGGAAGCGAAGAAACTTGCAAGTAGTGGATATAAGGAAGATGCCAATCTTGCTCATCGGAGATCATCACTGGCTCTGATAGTATCATATCGGGAACTTCAGGACTATCATCTGCTTCATGTACCAATTCACTATCTGTTTCGGGAGCGAATTCAGGAGGAACAAATGGATCTATAGATTCTAATGGAAGATCAAAGTATGGTCATGTTGTGAATTTTCCATCTCCCTTTTTAAACTTCGAGTCATGATTGGTGCGATTATATGTGGGTCGTTTATTTATTTTGCATTGCAAAGCGCAAACAAACAAGTAATTGCTTTCATGTACATACAAGTCATGTAATTCTTTTTCGGTAAAGTCAATGCTTGGCTCTTTTCGGAACTCCACGATGATGTGTCTTGACTCTTAGCTTCTAACGGCGGAGAGATAAGCCAATGAATCAGCATGGCGTATGTCATTTCGAGGTCTTTGAGTGATAGAGATGCTATCAAATTGTCGAGCAAGGCTATGTATCAAATCAAGATAAGCCGCCATACGGTCATCTCTTGCTTCAAAAGACCCGCCAAACTGATTGGCCATAAGGCGAGAATCCGTGTATAACTGGAGCTTTCGCGCCCCCAATTTCAAAGCTGTTTTTAAGGCACAAACGGCAGCCTCATACTCGGCTTCGTTATTTGAAGCGGCGAAGCCAAGTCGCACAGATTTCTCAATCTTCTCTCCGCCGGGTTTAACAAAAACGCATCCAATTCCAGACCCAGACTTATTATGGGAACCATCTGAGTAAACAATCCATAGGTCAATGGGATTAGGAATTGCGTTTGCAAGTTGGTCTTAAATTAAGCCCCGCTTATTGGTGGCGAGAATGTCTTCCATAGATTCTTCCTGGCGCAAGAAATCATCAATAGGAGAATCATCAATTGGAAAATCAGCTATCAAAGAAGCTAGAGCATGTCCTTTCTCAGCAGTACGACTTTCAAAGATAATGCTATATGCACTAAGATAACTTTCCCATTCGGCTAATCTGCTTGATTCACGTGCATTCTGAAAAGATCTTGCGTAAAGGGATACTTTCGATATAAACTCTGACCAACCTCCCCTGGAAGTATGGTTTTAACCGACGAGCGGCATGAACCAATGCAAGTGCAATTTTTTCTATCTTTGAATAACGAGACTCAGCTCCGGTTAACGTCTTACTGATAAAAAAGACGGGTCTACCATCATCGATGAAAAGAACAGCACTAACAGCTTGAGTTGTAGCTGCTAGGTATATGCCAATAGGTTGACCCGTTGAAGGACTTGTCAATATAGGAGGACTGACCAAGTATTTTTTCAGTTGTTGCAATGCCATCTCACAATCAACGTTCCAAGTTGCTGCCCCCTTTAAAGTCTGGAAGAAGGGATGACAACGATCGAAATATTTAGAAATAAATCTATGAAGAGCGGCAAGCCGACTAGTAAGTCGTTGAATTTCCTTCTTATTTTTTGGTGATGGCATATCAATAACGGCACGTATCTGATCAGGATTAGCCTCAATACCTCTACGAGTCATGAGGTATCCTAGAAATTTTCCAGAAGAAAGGCCAAAAGAACATTTGGCGGGATTGAGTCTCATGTTATACTTGTTAAGCCTATAAAAAATAAGTTGAAGATTGGAAAGATGATCACCAGTAAGCTTTGATTTAACGACTATATCATCGATATAAGCCTCCATTATTTTTCCCAGTAGATCGGAAAAAATTGTATTGATAAGCTTTTGGTAGGTTGCACCTACATTTTTCAAACCAAAAGGCATAACAGTGTAGCAGAAAATGCCTTGGTCGGTAATGAAAGCGATGAACTCTTGGTCATCCACATTCAAAGAGATTTGGTAGTACCCTGAAGAAGCATCCATGAAAGATAAGCGTTGGAATCCCGAAGTGGCATCTACTAGTTCAAAAATTTGTGGCAATGGATACGGATGAATCGGACAAGCTGCGTTAAGGTTTGTAAAGTCAATACAAATTCTGATTTGTCCGTTCTTTTTTGGCACTGCGACGACATTAGCAAGCCATTTTGGGTAAGTAACTCGTCGGATAAAGTTAACCGCAAGTAGCTTATCAATCTCCTCTTTAACTTTGAGCTTCCGATCGAGTGCCATTCTTCTTGATTTTTGGCGAACTGGCCTGAAACTTGGATCAATGTCAAGTTTATGACAGGCAACAGAAGGGTCTATTCCTGGCATTTCCTCAATTTTCCAAGCGAAGATACACTTATTTCGCTGTAAAAGGGAAACCAACTCTTGTTGTTCTATGCTCGATAGTTCAGCGGAAATAAAAGTGGTTTCTTCTGCTAAATCTCCTACTTGCACTTCCAAAAGTCGATCCACTGTAGGCGGCCCTTGCACATGAGCCTCAATATTATAGATGGAGGGCACGCCGCTTGGCAACTGTAACTTGGGCAGGGCGCTTGCAAGGATCGTATTACCTCGAACTTCAGATTTTTTATAGTCATCCATTGCTTTGTCATGACAGGCATGGGCAGATACCTGGTCACTACGAACCTTGCAAATATGCCCAGATAATGGGAACTTGACACACTGATGAAATGTGGAGACTACAGCCCGATGGAATGTATCCAATCTCTGCCCAAAATTGCGTTATAGTGGGAACGACAGTCCATCAATAAGAAATCGAGCTCAACTTCTTTGTTCATTAATTTGATTGGTAAGGTAATTCTTCCAACCCCTAAAGATGTTGTCCCGTCAAAATCGATGATAGGATTGTCTTCGGCGATGATCATACCCTCGCGAAGTTGCATCTGAGAATAACATCCACTGAAAATGACGCTAGAAGTGGCCCCTGTGTTGATCATTACCCGTTGAACATGAGAAGCACCTATAGACACAGAAATTATAACTGCGTCATAGTGAGGGTGATATACACCATGGAGATCATCATCAGTGAATCGGAGGGGCTCTTCTTCAGAAGTTTCGGTGTGGATTCCCTTGACAAAATCGATTTTGTTGATACGGTTAAACTCACCAACATAACTAACTTTCAAACGCTTTTGATTCTTACTCTGACTTTTGGAAAGAGACTTAACATGAGAATGGGAAACATTAATGACATGCTCATAAGTTACAGCAACTGCCTTTTGAGAGTCTTTAGTAAGATATTCGTTTAAAAGTCCTTTCTCTACTAATTTCTGAATCCGACCCTGGAGAGAGCGACAAAGTTCTGTCTCATGGCCATAGTCATTATGGAATTTACACCGCAAGGCTTTGTCCCTTGTCCCTTTGGTATCTTCTGAAAGTGGATAAGGCGGGGAAAAAAGATTCCCACTTTTCAACTTCTCATATATAACAGAGTACTTGGCATTGGCGGGGGTCGACTTTAGCTCGGTGAGTCTTTCCATCCGCGATTGAAATTGACTTGCTTCGATTGTCATTCTTTCCATCGTTATGTTGTTGATCCGACCGTCCCTTGCTTTGGCTTAAAATTCTTCTTTGTCGAAAAATCTTTACTCGAATATCTTTGTCTCTTTGCTTTTATTTGATATAGGTTCTCCTCGATCACGGATGTGTTGTTCAGCCCTAACATACAGATCGCATCGAAGTTTTTAGGGACATCTTTAATTAGAGAGTGGTAAAGATCTCTCACAATGAAATTCGAACTTCTGTCTCTTTCATAATATAATGCTTCTTTAAAGGCGAAAAGAAGCATCCCATCAGAAACTTCTGGAACATCTGCTGCTGCTTTTCGGAACATAGTAACAAAAGTACGTAACTTTTCGTCACGTTGTTGCTTGATGTTCAGAAGTGAGTCGACATCCTTTGGCGTCTTGCAATTGTGGCGGAAACGATTAACAAACTGATTTTCTAGTTCATTGAATTGGTGAATTGATCCTGAAGGCAACTCACTAAACCAGCGTAATGCTTCTCCCTTTAGAGTCGATGGAAAGAGCTTACATATGAGCGGATCATCTCCACCCCATAACACCAACTTATTTTTGAACGATAGAACATGCAAGCCAGGATCTCCTTCCGACTCATCATAAAGTTCAAAATTAGGTTGTTTGAAACTGGGATGGTGGCAAGCTTCTTGAATATCGAGTGAAAACTTGTCAAGTACTCCATCATTGACTGTCAAGTTTTTCATTCTTACATCCCTTGACTCTCTATCGTTAAGTTCTTTTGCAATCAACTCTTTCAACTGTTGTTCTGTCAGAGTTAAAATATTGGCTCGAATAACTGGACGCCGGTCGTGCCCATGTGGAGGAGGATACCTTCCATTATCTCTTATTAGAGTTAGAGATCTTTGGCGGTACGCATGATCAGTTCCAACCGGTGATTGTCTTTGTCTCTCCCTGTAACCAGCCTGTCTAGGCCGGTAGTCACTCTTGGCCGGGTGGTCGGAATAATTATACCACTTCTCCATGTTTTGTTGCTCTTGTCTGGGATGCCCGCCTTCCCAGTCATGTCGGACATATCTCGGATGGCGGTCTTCCCTGAAATTGCTTCTCAGAGGTAAATCTTCCCTTTGAGATCGGACATGTCTAGGGTAGTAGTTATCCCTGCCAATCCGATTCTCCCCATAAGTACAATAATAGGGTCATTACTCCTAGAGGCGTGCTGGTTGATTGATTATTAGCGAAATAGCACGTTCGAGGGACGACGAAGTGGATCGTCAAGACGGTCCCATACACTGGAATGACCTACGTCCCTTTATGGTCGCCTTGATGTTGTTGAATTTGCAACATCGTCCACCGGCCTTTGCCTCTTTGCCAGCTTCCTTCTCAAGTTCCTATTTAAATTTTTGACTCGTCGTAACTCCCGCTCAACCGTATTAGGGGTGAATTGGCTGTTACTATCACCTTTTCCGCTAGTTGGCGTGAGAGTAATGTCCACGTCCATATCCATGTCAACTGAAGGATCGACATGGACAGACGGCGGACCACATGGAGGATTACTGACTTGTCGATTTTCTTGTTGCAAGGCTGTTAGGGTTGGTGTCGGCGGTTGTACGGCCTTTTACGATGGCGGTTGCGCTGCTACAATCGGATGTTGAGAATTGATCCTACCACTAGGATCAACTTGATTGTTCAATGGTTCTTGCATTGGCCGATTTGAATTTCGAGGGTTGCGAGTATTATTAGCAGGAGGAATATGTCAACTATTTGGTCTGCTTCTTATGCTTACCATCTTGATTGTTTCACGTGGTAATGAATTCTAAATTCCCCACAGACGGCGCCAATTATGTTTCGGCAATAAACTGCTTCAACACAACGAGAGCAATGGTAAAGAACACACTAAGAAACAGAGGAATTTGATGTTGGGGGAGATGAAACTGAACCGAATAATGGCTGCCCGCATTCCAAGATCTGTTCTCTAGGGATCAAGTTTCCACGTAGTTCCTTATGAAAAATAATGTGGTATTTATATAGGTAGAGTAGAGAGTCCTTGTAACTCAAGTAATCTTGTTGCTTGAGTAATTGTGATAGAATATAACTGTCAACTGATAATTATCTTTTTGATAATAAATGAATTTGGACATAAATCAATGTACATTAGTGGCAAGCCATGTGGCTAAGGTTCAGCCTTAGACACATGAGTTAATGGGCTTGTACATTGATCCATGATACCGAGAATTGGGCTTTAGCCCTGTTGATTAAATGAATAAAATAGAGACCCCTACTAATGGACGTTTGCTACGTAGGTGGGGGTCGAAACAGTTCATACCCCAAATATGCATGAATAATGATTGTTCATAGCTCATGTTGATGTGTAGGTATGAACAATCATTGTTCATAGCTCATGTTGATGTATGAATAATGAAATAGGTATGAACATTGATTGTTCATACCCAAAATGGGTATGAACAATAATTGTCCATAACTTATGTTGATGTATGAACAATGATTGATGTATGAATAATGATTGTTTATACATTATGTTTAGGTATGAACAATCGGTGTTCATACCCAAATAGATATGAACAATAATTGTTCATAGCTCATGTTGAAGTATAAACAATGATTGTTCATACTCCAATATATGTTTTTACTGATCATACATTATGTTGATGTATGAACAGTGATTGCTTATACCCCAAATAGGTATGAACAATCAACAATGATTGTTTATATGAATAATGAGTGTTCATAGCTCATATTAATGTATGAACAGTGATTGTTCATATCCCAAATAGGTATGAGCAATCATTGTTTATACTATATACACCAGGTCATTTCGGTTGGGCTGGGCCGTTTATTATTTTGTACCAGGGGTATACTTTATATTTCATCTATCCGAGCCGTTTTTAATTTCGCGTCAAGGGTATATTTGACCTTTCATTTACCCCATCTTTGTAAGTGATTAAAAAAAAAGGTGTCCTCTCGAGTTACTTTTTCCCTGGGAAAACTAAGACATTATGGTATTTCATCAAAATATATCGTCAATGCTATATACAATTGACATGAAAAAAGAACTAAAATTCTAAAAGGCAAGAAAATGTCTCCGAGTCTATATACAATTATAAATTTCTCTAAAAAGCAAAAGAAAAAAAAGCAAGAATGTACTACACGAGAACAAAGCAAGGAACCTTGGAAGGGGTAGCACAACTAGTCTGGCCTTGGGTTTACTCCCCAATAGTCACTAGTTCGATTCCCCTCGATCGAATTTCCAACCAGAGCCCCGGGATTAGTCGAGGCAAGGACACCCGGTTAACAAAAAAATATCTATCTAACAAAACAAAACTGTTTCCTGACTCGCGGCTGGGATTCATTTTGAAGGGGTATAAATCTACGGTCGGGACAAGTACCACGATGGGAGTTGGATTAGAAATAAATTATATTCTTAATTAATTGTGAAATTAAACCTCAAAAGCCCTTCGTTTCTCCGAACTTACAAAACCACTACGTTACCGATCCAAGTTCTCAATGCAGAAAAAAAAACTTATTCTCCCCCCATAAAGCCACTCTATCTCTCTATCTTTTTCATCTTCCCCATGAACCCATTCGTGACAGTTGATCTAAATACAAGTCTACTTTTCTAGCTTCACTAATGCCTAAGAAAGAAATCGGTGCTGATTGGTTCATCGAATCAAATCCTCAATTCGATGGTCGTGGTGTCATCATCGCGGTGGGTTTTCAATTCGGGTGTGGATCCGGCTGCAGATGGTTTAAAACTCACGTCAGATGGGAAACCCAAATTTCTAGACTTTCTCGATTGGTAATATACATTAGAACCTTTTTATTATTATTATTATTATTATTATGTTATTTTGTTTTAGTATTAATAAATAAATATTGTTGTTGAATTTCAGTACAGGGAGTGGTGATATTGATACTTCGAAAGTTGTTATGGCTGATGCAAATGGTTGTATTACTGGAGCTTCAGGTTAGTGTTAGCATAAATTTTATTGTATATATATTCTTAGTTGAATGCTATCAATCTCTAATTGTACCCACCCAGAGTGAAATTATGGTCTGTAAACTAAGAAATTTCATTGTGTTGTTAATTCAATGTTAGGCTCATTAGTCTCTTAAGGCGCAAGTTATGCAAGCATTAGAGGAATATGGTTGCTTCGAGGCTGTGTATCCCAAAGTTCCTGTAGCTTCACATGGTGTTATTTAGATCTACCTGTAGAGAGTAGAGACCAAGTCCCAGAACATTTTTGGGTTGCATCAGCAAGCCCCCATACCCTCACCATGAGAGCATGTCTATTGTTGGTGTTCTAAACTTTGAGAAAATGGAAAGGTTCACAAACATGATGTGGCCTCAAGGAAATCCTAGAGTTAGGTAAATGTATAATACTCTTTCAATCAATATAGTACAGGCAATTTCCTCAATTCGTAGACCACACTTCCATTGTCCTATATACATGCATGTTTGTTCCTGTTTCCTCAGCGAAGCCATACATTCATATGCAAAGCAAATAGTAGAGCTGGATCAACTGTTGAGGAGGATGATTCTTGAGAGCATGGTTGTTGAAAGGTACTACGATGAGCACATTGAATCCAACTTCTATTGATTCCGTGTTGCAAAGTACACTATACATAATCAACCGGATGAACTGAATGAAACTAAGATGGGTTGTAGAGCTAACACGGACATGAACTTGGTTACTATACTGTCTAAGAATCAAGTTCAAGGATTGGAAATCACGACGAAGGATGGCCAAGCCTGAGTCTCTCCTAAAATTATACAAACTCAGCCTAAAATTATTTGGTTAAATATATGTTGGTTGCTTGAGTATTACTTTAGAAACACAGCAAAGAATGACGAATGGTACTGGCGTGGTGTAGTGCAACTATCAACCTGCCAAGTCTCACTGACAATAACTATTACTTGGATTACTTGGATACAAGATATGTTGTTATGTTTGATGCATCTTTGATGTCAGCTCTCCAATACAGGTATTTGGTTGAGTGGGTGACTAAAGATGCTTAATACAATCTTTTTTAGCCGGGATGATTATAGAATCACATGTAGTAATTTCTACACGTGTTTTGATTTTTCGATTCATTTGATAAGTTGATATGTAATTAATAATAAGAAAACTTATATATTATATCTTAATGTGGTGCAAGAGAATTTATTTTTGCAACAGGGAGATAAACCTTGGAATGCTTAGTGGGTCAGGGACATGCATTGACCGGGTGATTGCTAAGGTGAGTTGGATAAGTCTGAGCAGGAGACACTATGAAGGTAAAACCGGGTAGGCCACGTTTTTTCTTTACCAAACACTTACAAGCTAATGTCATTTTTGAACCAATATCATGATTTAATTGTAGACACAGAAACACAATAATTATCTTATTTTTGAAGGCCTATACTAATTAATTAACACCAATATAATGGTACAGGTTAGGCTTAAACACCATTAAATGCACACTTGGAACTGTTATTCTTTCGTATTATTAGTGGTAAAAGATGCATCTAGAGTAAATTGTCTTTATTTCATTATGACTTCTCATTGTTTCTACTACATATGCACTCCCTACTATATGCATTTTGTATCATAACATAAGATCATTCTTTTTGTGGTATTCAAATGGCCTCTACTTAGCAACAATTGGCATCTTGGATGCAGTACAGTGCGCAAGCTTCAGTGATTTGTTAATGGTATTATTTGGAGTAACTTGGCAGGCCTATGTAATCCATGTGTTTGCAGGTTTTTTCATTACTAATTTCTTAGAGGAGTGTCATGAAGATGGACTTCAGATGGCCTGCCCCAAAAATAAGTAAATGTTATTGATACGAGTCTTTAAGGAGCACTACTGGAGCAGTTTGTTTCCTGAAACTGCGAGAAAACAATACACCAGTTCACATAAGAAAATTAGTGTCAAGCACTTTACAATAGCATTAAAGATGTACGTTGTTTATGAGAAGCTTTGGTGCCTTTATTGTCCAAATTCATGTGCTTTAATACTTAGGCAAGAACTGTATGTGGTTGTAAGGCAACTCTATTATAAACAAAGATAGTTTGTACACCATTATGTGATGTTAATTTGTCAAATGAACAAGATTCTTATGCTATAAAAAGTTTTTTGATTTCTCATTGGTGTCGGTGTCGCCAGACTTGACCTATGCTAAAAGACAAGTATTTTTATTATTTTCAAAAGGACTGTGTAACCTATGCAGAGACATATCTTTTGTTGTTTCAAAGAAATGAAGAATATGATTCCCTCCCTTTCAAAGTAGGTAAATGGGTATACTACAGAATCGGAGCGCGTAGATTGAAATTCAATACACACCTATCTTTTACTCACTTGGTGCGTGCTATTGAAGAAAAGGAAAAATAAATGAAAACTAGTTTTCGAACCCGTCCTACGAACGGGTGCCGTTATATTAAATTATTTTAAAAAATATTAGCAACTATGCATAGCTATGAGATATGAAAATTATATTAATTACTCATTTCAATGTCTACAATGTAGCACCTGATTTTTTCACATAATAATTATGTGTTTTGTTGCCCTTGGTATTTTTTTAAACAATAATTATTTTTCAAAATAGATGTGTAAATAATTTGCAAGCAATGACATATTGGTGGAACTTAGCTTGATTCTTCCTTATTGTCAAAATTAAAAAAAATTTAAGACTACATAGTACACATATATAATTAATGGCTCTGAATCCCAAACTTTGGCATACACTTTTCAAGACTTGAGCATTTCTATGTCTTGAATCCGAACCTACCTATGCAATGCATAAAAAGTTGCTAGTACAATTATCATGTCATATTTGCTATCGAAGCAAAAGTAATTAAAAAGTAATTTAAAATGAACTATCAAGTTATACCTTTTTTTTATACACACACACACTCAAGAAGGATTTTAAACTCGAAACATATAATTTTGATTTAGTCCCCTGTGTTTTCCTCCTCCATCTACATCCAAAAAATTTAATATGGATATGTTATTTTTCCTTGGCATTGTTATCAGGCACATTGCAGCTGAGTGTTCTACCAAGTCATTGTGCTGGAATTGTTGTGAGCTTGACCACATGGGCAGTGACTTCCAAAATGAGGTGATATGCCATACTTTCGGTAAGGCTGGTGACATTGCGAGAGATTCTGCTAGTGACCTCAGGGTTTGCAACAACTGCTATAAGCCTGGTCATATAGGTGTTTACTGCACAAATGATAATGCATACAACAATTGCAGGAATATTGGTCACCTGGGTCTTGACTATCCGAATGAGTCATGTTGCTAGGCAGTGCCCAAAATCTGAATATGCCCAAAATCTAGATATTAATTTTATTGTTGTTTTTTTTGACGTAGTAATGGTAGATCTTCTTGGTTGTGCTGGACACTTGGAAGAATCCTTAAACCTTGTAGCGATGATCCCTATTGAGGCGTGTGTGGAGCACTCTTTGGTGCTAATCGGATACATTGAAATCTTGATTAGAGAAAAAGGAGTCATAAAGAACCCTGGCTGCAGCTTGATTGAAGCAGAGGATGGGATTATACATGAGTAATTTGCTGGTGACATTACGCACCCAAAGTCTAAAGAAATGAAGGAAGCATTGGATGATCTTTTACAGACATCATTTGGACTATTTACTACGACTGCTGGAATCCCCATTAGGATTGTAAAGAACCTCAGATTGTGTGAGGATTTCCACACTGTGATGTGTGGTGCGTTTCTGATTATGAGGAGAGAGATTGTTGAGGGATAACATTAGGTTTCACCATTTTCATAATCGATTGTGCCACTATCTCATTAATATTTGGAAGACACTTTCCAGTATTTATATTGTTGAATGTTCAGGGCATCCACTTATTTACAATTACTCACTTATTTTAGAAGGTCAGCAAACGAAACAATGCTATGATATGAATCCCTACTCCAAAGGTGACAAATTACTTATATTTTTTTCGATATCGAACACAATATAACTTGAAGTAGTAGAATTGTAAAAGTGAGCGTGCTTATATTATAAATTTAAACTAAAAATTAATGGACTCTATAGTGACAAACTTTCATAAATAAGAAGCGTTAAACCTCGGTCATTAAAAAAATACTATGTGACCAACATAATAAAGTTTTGGTATTAAAGTACTAATCTTCATGGTTTTCTTTTCTTTATTATGGAACTCTCCATGCCCTTCATTCCTTTAATTTTTTCTTCGAGATAATATATTTTATCTTTGTTGTGTTTATCATCAACCAAACAATCTAGCATAATATTTCTGAGGATGTCGAGTTGATTCTGTTTCTCTTCAACTTCTATTCTTTTCTTCATAAGTTCTTTGAAATTGAAGTCTTCAATTTCCATATCACGTTCATCTTTTATAAACCGTATTAAATGAAAAGTCACCAATCCTCTGCTTTTGCAACAGAATATGTTGGGCTTCCATCAATTTCTTTAACTATGACGTCTTCACTGTTAAAGAATAAATCTTTTGGTAACTTTAATGTCACAGTGCTTTTGAATCGTCCGCTCTCTAATTCTGTGTTGTAGACTGGATCTTGTTGAATGTTAAGTCCTGCTTCTAGAATTTCCTTTAGCATTTTTTTTTACATAAGCTGTAATTTTCATACGTAATTATCTGCAATATACATAATAAAATGAAGTCAATAAATAATTATAAATAATAGAGAAGAGGAAGAAAATAGGCTACCTGGTTTTTCGATATGTGTAGTTAAATTATTTTTTTAAGGTTAATAGATTATGTTTTACTAAGTGATTGGAAGTTCAATTTTCGTAGGTTTTTAGTTTTGTATATCTCTTAAATTTTGATATTTTGGAACAGTGGGCTTCTCCTTTTTTGCAACCTCCACTCTATCAAGAGCATGGATTATGACACGTGTCGGGTATTTTGAAATTTGGATTTTGTTTTATAGTGTGGGCATGTGCAAAACGTGTGAGGGGTCGTTGTTTCATTTTGAAAGGGCATAACACCATACACACTACAATAGACGGTCAAACTTGGTAAATGAATTGTTAACTAACGATAAGGTTACCTAAAGCTAAGAAACGTAAAACTTTGGGTCCAATGCATATACCCATATTATTGGGACGACCTAAAACTAAATCATCTTATTTTAAATTAGATTTTTTTTTTTAATTAGGTAGAATCTATTGGGTTTAGAAACCTATAAGTATACTATTACTGTTGGGCCTGGGCCCAACAAATTATAACATATCTTTTAATCGGATACTGTATCAATTCAAATTTGAATTGGTACCTCTTTTTCCCACGCAGTTTCTAACTCTTGTAACTTATGACACAGGTATGCAATCTTGTGTGGTCCAAGAATGTCAATGAACTTGTCAGCACCCATGGCTACTCCCAAAATCAAATAATAGTTTGGAGATATCCAACTATGTCAAAGGTACTCAATTTTTTGTCCCCTCCATTTCAGTTGGCGACACTTAGTGGCCATACGTACAGAGTTGTTTATCTTGCCATATCACCTGATGGTCAGGTAATTTAGTAACTCTTTCCCCCTTCTCTTATCCTTCTTTTACATTATCTTTATATTTTTTTTTCTTGGATGAGGTTTAGTCAAGCTTCATCTCATTTTTTGTATTTTTTTTTTCGGGGCTTTAAGATTTTTATGTTCAACTATCTTCCTCTTTCAGACCATTGTCACCGAAGCAGGAGATGAAACACTTAGGTTTTGGAATGTGTTCCCTTCTCCAAAGTTTCGAGTAAATTCAGTGAACTGTATATGTATATTGCATACACATACCATAGAGAGCCTAATCATTAACACCTGATCCCAATTTTCCGATATCTCACAATGTTATAATCTTACTTTGTTGATTTTGGTCCATAACGCACTAAGTTTTATTGAGATATATGAACTAATATGGTGATGGTATTCTTGGTGACAGAGGAGCAAAACAATAGTGATCTATTTTCAAGGGTTTATGATATTGATGATGATGACGCAGCTTCGATGGATTCAGTGTTATGTGTTTCCGGATGTAGTCTACTTAAGAAAGGTTTCACCTGCGAATGATTGCAATGTTTAGTATCTTTTTTTGCATTATTAATTTGCTTTCTTGATTATAATTTCTTAATTAGTGTTTAATTTGCATTGTATGTTCTAGAAAAGTATATAATTGAGTAATGTTGAGCATTTTTTTTTTGGCCTCAGTTATTTGACTGGTACACTTGTTAGAATATTTTTGTTGAATTGTCACAGTTGTGTAATATACTTGTATATTATGTTATGGCAACAAAATGCAAATGATTGGAAAAGAGAGTGGCATTATTGAGGTTAGAAACACTAAATTTGAGGGATCATAATTTTGCTTCTGGATACACATCGCCTTAACAATAGGTTTCCTTTCAATTTGGTCTTACTCTCGATCTATACTTGAGAGAGTGATTGTGTTCCTTTACAAATTTACCTAGCAGTGTTTGAAGAGAGTGCTTGATTTCTGTTGAGAAAGGGTTGCCGTTAGGTAGTGATTTGGGTTCGAGTGTGGTGAGTGCTGCCGTTGCAGCTGTAGCAGTCAATTAGATTTTTGGTGGGAGAGTTTTTGGAAGGAGAGTGGTTTGGGGTCGAGTGTGGCGAGTGCTGCTGCTGCAGCTTTAGCCGTTAATGAGATTTTTGGTGGAAGAGTGGTTTGGGGTCTAGTGGGGTGAGTCTTTAGCGTGAATGAGATTTTTGGTTGGAGAGAGTTTTGGGGTCGAAAGTCTTTGCGAGAGCTCAAAAAACTGTCATGCTGCCAATACATACATAAAATTGGCAATTATGTATCTATGATTGCAAAGACCGACTTAGGGGGTCATACATATGGGGGTAGGCTAACACGGGATGAGCAAAAGGTTTTGTTTTAGAACACCTTAGGTGGATTCAAGCCAAAACAGGTTCTTACATTAAGTTATGATGAACTATAGATAATTTAAATTGAAAAAACAAAAACATAAATTTGATGGATCTAACACTGTGCTAATCCTCATCCAATATAGAATTCAGCTTGAAAAACACTACGTTAATCCTCATCCAAATCTGATGAATTATTTGGGATGCTTAGGTAGTCCATATCCCAATTTGGTCCTCCTATAAGCAATGCTTCATTTATTGACTTCAAATAGGCATTTTCTTTTCGCAAGTTTTCAATATGTTGATGAAGTTGTTTTTCTCTAGTATTTGCTTCATGCAGCTCTTCACGTTTAGTAATGACTTCTTTGTGGTTGACGTCTAAAACCTCAAATTTGTATATTTGCTGTAGAAAGCGGATAGCGTTTCCTGCAGCCGCATTTTCTGAGTCTACTTTCTTAGTTTGATACGTCCCCGGAAATGATTGGCTTATAGGATAATTCGGATTTTTGAAGATTTCTCTCATTATCGGCAAATCTATTATGACATCTGTAGCATATCGGTTGTTTTCAAGCTTTGATATGTAAACTGGTTCTCCCTGAATTTTTTCCTTGATTAGAATTTCTCTCAACGCTGTCTTGAGTGAAATTTTGTGTTTGGTTTCATACTCCATGAGCTGTATTTTAAAAATTACATTAGTTTATATTATCCAGAAATATACAGTCTCACCATTATCAGGGCATATACGACTAAACTTGGTTCCAGCATTATTTCATATAATTATCGATGAAATTATATTTCATATAATTATTGATGAAATTATTTTAAAAATTACATTAGTTTATATTATCCAGAAATATACAGTCTCACCATTGTCAGGGCATATACGACTAAACTTGGTTCCAGCATTATTTCATATAATTATTTCGTATAATTATTGATGAAATTATATTTCATATAATTATTTCATATAATTATTTCAATATAGTTCAATATAATTTTGAATTAAAAGACGCTAATATCTCATGTGTTTAAACTTTAATATTATCATCACTTGAATCATAAAAGAGAAATCAACAAAATTATTAAATAAGATACTGGAAAAGAAATTGTTTACCTTATCCATTCTTGTTAACTCTTTCTGAAGCCTTGATTGAATATGTTCTATTGCATGCAATAAAAAAAAAAGGAAAAAAAACTCAGTTATATATGTAAAACTAATGTAAATCAGACTAAAAGAAAAAACTGAAAGTTTACCTTTGTTTTTTGTTTTGTGTTAGGAAGATCGTGGGGTTTTTTTTTTTATATATATGTTTGTTTAGGTTTTATTATGTGATTAGAAGTTTAGTATTAATAGGATTCTTATTAGATATGTTTGTTTAGGAAGTTAAGTATAAATGGGATTCCTCAGGTAGTGAATTTCGGATACAATAATGAATCCAAACCCAAGATGCTTCTTGATCGAACTAATCAGACTTTGTTGTACACTGTCCAACCAGTAATATTAATCAAGTGCATTCAGTAAATAAGATGTCATTGCAGTTCCAACCTCAGTAGTTGCTCTACGACATTGCCCTTTATGACCCAACTCAATCCCTACACGCTTTGGTCCCACAGTTAAGCGGTCAACAACATCATCTATGTCCGATCAAGGATAGAACCACACCTCTCCGAATCGCCACCAATCTTTGCTCTTGGAGTAGCTGCGCCAGTTTTGGTATTGGAGTAGCTATCAAACTTAAATTTAACAATGCACCAAATTGAAGGACATAAATACTGTATGCTGTCATGCTCCATACCCGAACTTTATGATCCTTGTGTGTTGTGAAAAGCATGTTACCGTAAGCTAATATGGCACGAACATCGCCAGAATTCATTTTAAGGTATCCCCTCTCTGCAGAATCCATCTGCTATTCGTGACTACTCTCTGAACCCGTAAACACACTGCCATGCAATACTGCAATGGAGAAAATATTTCCTTCATGACGGTGTAGTGATGCAATACATTGTTAGAGAAGAGTTGAAGAAGGCGAGGGATTAATAGGGGTGCATGCCCATGGCAACTCTGGACTCGGAGGGAAATATGGGTCCGTCAGTGAAGCCGTATAATATTTTGCAGATAACATTGCCATGCTGCGCTGCGTGGCAGAATATCTCGAGATGACAGAAGACTATGCAGTCGGTGAATGAAGTAGCGATGAATAGCCTTTCAGGGGCAGTCTCCGTGTTGCATCTATCAGAAAGTCTCCTTCCCATGGCGGGGTAGGTGAAACTGATGTGGTCGTTGAATAGACGTCATAGCGTACATACACTAAATACAGTTTCATTCTGGATTCCAGATAACATAATCTTTTGAAAGCACTTCAATTATGGGTTATGAAATGTGATTTTACTTGGATCATTAATTTTTTTTTATATTTTTCTTATATTTGATAACTGATTCAAATATTAATTTTAGGCTTTCTTTCAAGGATTTTTTGCTATGTTCTGCTTAACTGTATGATTTTGGTTGATATACTAAGGCTCTATGACCTATGTTTTAGATTTGTATCACTATCTTGACAATATACACTAAAAGTCGCCTAAATACCAAATCTTCACATGGAAGATAGTCTCATGTTTTCTTTTGTAATGTTTTTCTGCTGTTTGTAAGTGTATATAGTCTTAATTTTAGGCTTTCTTCCAAGTTCTAGGATTTCTTCCAAGTTTTGATAAACCTTAATTTTAGGCTTTTTTCCAAGTTTTATTTTGCTATATTTTGCAAGTGTATGATTTTGGTCAATATGCTAAGACCCTATGATCTATGTTTTAGATTTGTATCAGTATCAAACACTGATGTCTAGATACCAAATCTTAACATGGAAGATAGTCTCAATTTTTTTTTTGTAATGTTTTTTGTGCTATTTGTAAGAGTATATGCGCTTGTTGCTAGTTCTTCTATGGGGGCCTGATACCTATAAACAGTTTCTGTACTTAAGATAAAACCCCCTGCTTCTCCCCTATGGCGTTTACTTTGTGGGGCATATTCTGCGCTATAGTTTCCAAGCTCAACCACGGACCGCCTCTTTCTAAGCTTGTCACTGCTCGACAGCTCTCTCATCGCCTTAGTCTTCCTATAATTTTCTTTGCGGACCGGAACTACTTTCTTCTTGAACCCGGTCCACACTAATGTTCCCTTTGGTCTGCTTAATTATGAGTTTCTTGTGAGGTCTGGTCTCTATCTACCTCTGCAGGTGGCTTTATAACTAACTTTGGTTGTTCAACCCGAGTATCTTCGGTTTTAACTTGTTTGAGAAGACGATTCTACTAATCCTATTAACAGATCTAGTCCCAGTTTCAGAATCAACAGCAACTTGTTTATCGGAATTCTGGGATTCCTCTGGTGCAATTTTCTCACTGAATCTATTATTCCATTCATTGAAGCCACGCTTAAGACCATACCCCTATATCCTCGTATGTTACGTTAGGCACTTCAACAACCGTCTCGTGCAGAGCAGAGGGATTGATGTTTCCAAGGGAAGTTGTAAAGTGCTAATTAAGTATCTATTTTTTCCTCATTAAATATTTGCTAACTAATGACCTTATTAAATATTCTTTGCCGGCGACAAAGATTCCACAAAACATAAATTTATGTAAATTGCAAATTTTATTTGTTATTGTATATATTACCACAAATTTACAACAAAATATAATTGGTTTTTTGTTGTTGTTGTTGATGAAATGTATAATTGCCGAATGTAGAGTCTTCTGAATTATGATACTCTAAACTTTCAAGAACGTGAATGCAAGGTCCAAGAAATAGGGAAATATTCATGCCTCCAACGCTTTTGATAGTTGATACTTGATAGTGTGTAACCGACTAATCTGCGTTACTAAGCAGATTCACTATTTCAATACAAAGCTAGAGGTTGATTCTTCAGCATTCCTCTGCTCTGCTAATACTCTGCAGCCTTGTTTGGCTTCTTGCTTAGCTCTATTTGATTTAGCATTTCAATTGCAGTAAGATCATGTCAGATCAGAATAAAAAAAATATCTGTTTGTCATTTTTCTCTCGTACTTAAAGTTAACATGATAGAGAAGGTCAGAAGGAGCAACTCTCCATCAGTCCATCCTAAAGTAATTGACCAATGAAAGATCTAAGTCATTGGTATTATTTATTTAATTTTCGTTTTAAAGAATTGAGTTTTACCAATCTACATAATTATAGACCATATGTTAAGTCAAGGAATTTATCTTTAATTCTAGTCAGTCAATCTGATGACTAAATCCATATTCCATTTTCCTTGCTTCATTCCTTCATTCCCTCTGACTTTTAATTTCTTCTACTTCTCCCAAAGTAGCCTCCTTCACACACTCTAAGGGAGACATTTCCATGTTTTGGGGTCCAAGATATTTTTAAGAACTTAGTCTCTCACAGTACTCAAGTCGGATTCTAAGCCGTGGATCATGCTATTTATTAGATTTCTGAATTCAACTATCTGGATGAGTGCATAAGCGCAAGCTCATGGAACTTGAACTTGAGAAGTCTGAAGAGGAGCTTTTAAAGATTAAAAAAAGGCAGAGGCAACCCTTGATGCCAATCCCAAGGCACTGGATGAGTTAGACAGCATAAGGAGAGTCAAAGAAGAGCTGAAGCTGAACCTCGAGAGAGCACAAAGGGAAGAATAGCAAGCAAAACAGGACTCAGAACTTGCTAATCTAAGGGTAAAGGAAGTGCTGCCACCAAATCACAGTTCGAAGTGGCCCAAGAAAGACATGCTGCTGCAGTGGCAGAACTGAAATCTGTGAAAGATGAGTTGGAAAATTTGCAGGTCGAGTATTCTTCTTTGGATTTGGAGAAAGAGATGGCTTCAAGAGAAGCGATGTTAAAGGCAAAGGAAGGCGGAGAGCTATTGAAGGTAGGTGTATTTACCATGAATAAAAGATTACATGCAACTCAGAAGAAGATAGAAGCTTCCCTAGCATCAGAAAGGTTAGCTTTAGCAGCAGTCATGACCTTACAAAAAAGTGAACTGGCTGGAAGTGGGAGTAATGAAAATGCACCAAACGGGGTGACACTCTAGAGGAGTACTACACACTGAGCAAAAAGGCTCACAACGTGGAGGAGCAAACAAACCTAAAAGTGGCAGTTGCCATCTCTCAGATAGAAGATGCCAAGGAATCTGAGTTAAGGCTACAAAGTTGGAAGAGAGGAGAATTGCAATGGAGAAGGATGAGATGACCAAGGAAGGCAAGCTAGCAATTGAGCAGGAGTTGAGGAAGTGGAGGACTGACAACAAACAACGATAGAGAGCAAGTGATGTTGGTCATGAGGCCAAAGCTGAGCCAAATTCACATTCTCTGGGAATTGAAAGTTTCTGTTAGAATTATTTATTGGCAATGTACTTAAGTGTAACATAGCTGTGTAAATTGGACTCGAGAGATATACTGACCTGTGAGTGACTGTCTTGTTCCTTCGCTCAGAATTGATTGACTGATGAGAGACGATAGTTTTATCATTGTATTCAAACTTTGTATTTTCAAGCTGGAACTGGTATTACGAAGTCATATTTTGCCATGACACAACTTTCATGACATAACTTCCAGAAAATCATGTTAAGAATTTCCCATGACACAACTTCATGGCATGCAGCAATTGCAAGATGTAGGACTTGCATACACAAACTTGGACAAATAAATTATCCTAAAGATTTCAAATTGAACTCACAAATTTCAGATTGAATTAATGAATTAAAGTAAATTAATCCAAAGACAATACTAAATAGCTCAAATAGTTTAAAACCTAAACATCATTAATGTATCCCAAAGTACAAATGTTGTTGATGAAATATGAATAAATCCTAATAGAATTCCTATTAATCTTCCATCCTAAGGCGATATTTTTCATCCTTTGATCTCTTTGTTTTCCTCATTTTCCTCTGTTTACGAATCTTTACGGGGTTTTTGATGGACGATTTTCTTCAACAAAAGTCTTCATCATCTTCTAATATATCCGTAACAATCAATGAAGGAACTTTTCTTTTATACTATACTCATTTAGCTTAACTTTGAAAATATACTCCTTCCCCGCATTCTTTTCAAGCTTTTCCTTAATTTCTTCAAGATTTTTTTCCTTTTTTTGACAAAATAAATGTAGGTACGGTTCAATTACTTAACTTTGTATCATTCTATAAAATAATTTTTCGTATTTAGTCATGTACTTGCCTCTCAAGTCAGCTCCATTATTTTTTGGATAGGAAACTTCGACTATTTTCTCACCTTTTACCAAAGGCGACAAAAAGCTGTTTGATCTCCCTCTCATCTTGTACGCATAGTTTAAGTAGGTACCTGTTGATGTTTTAAAGTTGGAATTAGTAATGAATTATAAAACCGAAGATGTAGTATTTATTAGTGATTTCTTTACCTGTCTTGTGGAGTCTTGTATGTTGTTTCACAATTACTGCAAAAAGGTTCCGATCCTTTGTTAACATGCTTATAAGTGCAGTTCTCGCATGATTTGTAGCTCCACTGGTTTCCAAATATCTTCACAAACTTTGCCCTGCAAGTGAATTGCTTTCCCTGCAAAAAATATGTTTATTAGTTCAGTTTTTATTAATTTCATCACGGTATTATTTAAGCATTTACTTGGTATACCTGATTGTGTGTTTCTTTTCCTAGTGAAATTAGCTCCGAAATTGAGACTCTGTCTTGATTCATTAGTTCCTTCATTGATGTAGGCTCGTCTGTCACTGCTTGTTCAATTTGAACTCTTGTATTTCTAATTTGATATCTACGAAAATCAAATTAGGGATAAGTCATATTTGTTAATGCTTTTGTGAGGAATAGTAATGCTTTTGTTAACGAATATCACCTGTTTCTCATCTGGTCGACGTGGCCAAAATGTTCCCAATTCAAGTACAACTTTGTCGCAGATGTTAAACAAAGTTTGTATTCCTCTGTAAAATATGAAAATTCAAAACATTAGATTTGTACTTACTTCCATTATATATGTTTAACAGTCTATATAATTGATGATTAATAATTATACTTACTTCCAATCATTTTCAGGTATAATGATGTGATGATGAGCATCATATCTTCTTCTTGATTGCTAATATTTGCCAGTCTATCGGAGTTGTCACCCCATAAAGCTATAGTAAGCTCACTTCCCCTGATTACGTATTTACATAATTAGCTGTGTAAGAAATTAAGTTAAAAAATAATTTATGTAGATTTTGTTTACCTTTCGTTTTGTATTGTGATTTCCCTAAATCCTTGAGGTTTCTTTGGCCGACTCGATAAGTTTTCCTATGAAATCTGATTTGTAGACATTGTTAGAAATTAGTTATAATAAACAATATGGTATGTATAAATAACTCACCTTTGGTATGAAAAACTGAGATATCCTTTGTTTTCATAAGATCTTCAAATTCTCTACTTAACGAAAAATTATATCTGTTGAATGTCGTCCCAATTTCTTTTCGAAGGAGATACTATAGTATCTTTTGTGAAAGAAATAGTGTACTTAGATCTTCTTGGACGATATCTTCCTCGTGTTTCTTTGACTTCAAATTTATCAATTACAAATATGTCTCCTTCTATCGGTTTCTTTTCAAACATGTGTTGGATTCCCCGGTGAAATCTTTGCATGAATTTGATTCGACCGCCACAATGTAATATAAGTGGATTAAAATTCAAAAATTATTTTGATATAAAAGAAGTAATTTTTGAGTCTGTTCTACCTTTTTAGATCAAGTAGCAGCAGCATGTGTAGACCATATGATTGTGTCTTGTCCTCAGATTAACAGACTTCCCACATTCTCGCTTATCGTGCTCGAACCTTCCAACTGTCAGATTTGTCGTTTATCTCATCGAAAAAATTGAATTTTCCAGTCATAATGTTCTGTTACAGTATATCCAGCTATTAGAATTACAATTGTTATCACAATTATGATGAATATACAACCGTTTTGCTATGTATGCATGGACAGATGTATTATTTATGCTGAGTTCATGGATTAAAATAACAACAGTTTACTAATACTATTAAAAAATCTAATAAGATTGAAAAAGAAATTATTGTCATGTGTACCTTTTCTCTGCAGTAGCTCTATAGTTTTATGTAAATTATATTAATCGGTTGTGTTGTATTTATAAGTTCCGAAGGTGTTGTTCTAGTTTTAGAAGTATACTTGCTTTGAACTTGTACCGTATGTATAAGTTTAATTAAGCAATACTTATCTAAATTTGAAACTGAACGTAGGTAGAAGTTGAATTAAGGAATACTTCTCTGAATTAGAAACGGATAAGTATATAAAATAGAATTAATTTTAGTATGGTAAAGGCCGGACCAATCAAAGTTTCTAACTGAGTTAACAACAATTTAAACTTGTACAGAGATTCGCTAGAACAGCTCAAACTCTAATATATATTTTAAAGCTATAGTAAAGACGATTCCACTATCTTCAGGGTTATCGATAAATTCATTAATGGTTTGATTTCAGTTTTAATTTATGTATTTGGATGAATGCAGCTGCTCGATCTTCACCTCTTGTTCTGTATCTGCTCATAGGTACAGGTTTAGGGACTTCGTTAAACAGATAAATTGCGTAACGTTAATCTTTTTCAATGTTAAGGCTAGCTTACATAGCTGACTATATCAAACCATTAAGATTAAGAACTTGAAGGCTAGACGTTTGGTAGAGGAACTCTGGCTATTCTCCGATTATATTGTTGTTATGGAGATCGAGGTGCTCGAGTTCGCTCAAGCTGCTAAGATTCTGAGGTAAGGGAGCTGAAAACTCATTTTGACCTAATGCAAGTATCTTTGTTCCTAATGCAAAGTTTACTGGAACCTCATCAGACAATCTGTTGGAAGATTCCAAGACAATAGAATTTGCATTAATGGAGAGTTGTTGCGCAAATCCAAGACTTGGAGCTCAGTTAAATGCAAAAGTGAATTTGAAAGCCCACCAGAGAATCTATTCTGGCGAAGCGTCAATTGCCGCAGCTGTCCAATTGACTCCCATCAGCCCATAGCCAAACGACACAAAGAGAACCGAATGGGAGGCGTGTTCGTCAAGCCAGTCTATGCACGTCTGTGGTGAAACTCCAGGATTCTTCCCTCCTCGCTCATACTCTTGAGTTGAGCTAGGAAGCAGAGGTCCTATTGCCCAAACACGTTTCCTAGTTGACTTCCCCAATCATCCAAGCTTGATTTCTCAAGCACTTCAACTGCTGTGTTCCAAAGACTTCCATCCTCTTTCTACTACAATATTCAAATTGTCTTTTGGCAAAGAGAGACGATGGGTTAGTTGGATCAGCAGCTTTCATGTTGTTGGAAAGCTGGTTTCGTGGATTGTGATATGTGGGAGATTAGGGAGTGTGATGACGTTGTCTTCATTGGCCAAATGAGGAAAATGAGTCCGGATGGAGTTGTAAATGGACATTCGCGTAAGGACCGGATGTATAGAAAGGAACATGTTGAGAACCAAAGGTATGTGCAACCTCAACACTAAAACCCTAGAACATATCGGAGATGACACATACGAGAGGTATTCCATCATTGGATTCTTTCATTTGAGACATCGACGTTGAAAAGAAGGCTCAAGAAGTGATTCAAAGAAATATGATAGAATTGACCAATTGCCAATAGGTTGGAGAGAGCATCGGTGTTTTGAGCATTTTGAGGAAGTGAAGAGTGATGAGATGAGAGTTGGAAGGACAACTCTTGGAAAACTAATGGTTGGGTAAGAGCTAAAGCGTGAAAAACCGAGGGCGTTCTTTGGAGTCTTGACTATAGTGATGGTGAGTGAAGGAATTCGAGAGGCTAGAAGTCGTGCTAGATCAAGGAATGGATTCAGATGGCCTTGTGCCATGAATGGGAAGACTGGAAGAGCACTACATTTCTGGCACAACCACTCTCACTCATCTTCCTACCTTTCTCTTTGTACTCTCACTCATTACTAAACTTACACACTTGTACTCTCACTCATCTTCCTACCTTTCTCCATTACACACTTGTATTCTATAATCGATGTGTCCAATACGTTTTTTTATGAGTATTCTCCAGCTGTGGTAGTCAATCTATTTTGGCATTGTGTACTTTAACATTGTCTGTCTTCATTAAGTAAACCTAGTCAGCCTCTTATCTTCTTTTTAATTAATTTAGTGGAATACCAGCAGCTTCATAGTTACATTGCACATTTACACACCACTTACTAAAGGACACATATATTGGTAATTTGTATATTAAAGCTTTTTCAATCTCATATCTCTTTATACCCCCGACGGCATAAACTGTACCGTCCGTCTAAAAAAAATTCAACTTAAATTACAAAATAATGGACGGACGGCAGAACAATATCGTATCATTTCGCACTTCAAAATGGAAAACACGATTGGATTGGTTTTTTGATTTTGGGGTGCTAAATTTGACTGGGAAAGCTAAAAGGCCTATGTAGCTAATTTAATAGACAAATACCTGGAGCAAAGTTGGAACTGCTAGAAGTTTAAGATTGTTATATGGATGTTGGCGAGCGAGCTTCCAAAGAGTAGAACCTTGGTTTAAAGTCCCTTTAAACAATCGTAATTAAAGTCAAAACAGAAAATATCATTTGATCAGTAATTGCCCGAGTTCATGAGCATGAATGAATCCCACAACCACGCCTCTAAGAATGGGGTCCATGCTCGAATCTAATATGTTTACTCCTCCTCATAGTTCGAATTTCGAATTCTCGGGAAAACCGAATTCATTTTCGACCCTTGTTGTATTCGAATTTCGAATTTCGATATCTATGTTCGAATTCCGTTTTTGAAAACCGAATTCGCCGAATTCGGAGTTCTCCACAAACTATGCTCCTCCTACCATTAATGAAGCTTGTACATCGAGAAAAAAACTTCGGCCCGGGTAGGAGCCTATGCCTTCCAAATTCTTTTTATCCTCGTCCCTCGACGAAATGCGTTAAAAGGCGGTGAGTCCGATTAGGAATCTTCTCCGCCTGTTTGTGAGTGCTCATCTTGGTTGCCCGGAGCTCCAAATGAGTCTTGAGTTAGATCGTTTTCAAAGCTTACTTAGGGAAGAGTGTAGTTTTTCCATCTCGAGCATCACGGGGACCATACCTTACAACACGGTTGTTAAGCTCTGCGGTTGCTCCAATAACTGCGATGAGAAACGAAATAAAATCGGAAGGACAAAGAAAGATAGAACTAAATACATGCATAACAATAGTAAATAGGAAAAGCAGAAAGCCTCACCCCGATAAGCATCGGCTATGTGGGTGTAAAGGCATGATGCATCCCTCAGATTGGGTGAAGTCGCAATGTCACCGGGGCCGAGCTCCATGAACTAACCCAAGAGTAAGCGTCATCCATGAAAGTAGATTGGTCGACTTGAAACCTCTCCAACACTGCTCCGTTTGCCTCTCAATTTCCGCTTTGTGGTGTGGAAAGGCATTGGAACGAGAATCCTTCTTTTGTGGCCACCTTTGCTCCCTCGATAAGCTTTGCAACCAATGTTATTTCTTCTCTTGTTTGTCGGATATGCTCATAGGATCGGTTTTCAACACTTTAACTTTCCGGAAAGTCGATAATACCTCGCCTCGTCGTCATCCCTGGGTTGATCCAAAGATCAAAGCGGCGTGTGACTTGGTAAGGGTGAGGTAATTAAACCTATAATCCATTCTTTACACTCGCTACGTACTAAATAGAAGATTGTGTTTAGTGTAGACTGCAGTCGCTCCAATAACCTGCGATGAGAAACGAAAAAAAATCAGAAGGACAAAGAAAGATAGAACTAAATACATGCATAACAATAACCGAGCTCGATGAACTAACCCAAGAGCAGCGTCATCCATGAAAGTAGATTGGTCAGCTTGTAACCTCTCCAACTGCTGCTCCGGTTCACTCTCCAACTGCTGCTGTGGCTGGAAAGGCATTGGAATGAGAATCCTTCTTTTGTGGCCACCCTTTGCGCCTCGATACCGCTTTGCAACCAATGTTCTTTCTTCTCTTGTTTGTCGGATATGCTCGTAGCATCGGTTTCCAACACTTTAACTTTCTTGAATGTATCGATCCTAGCATCCCCTTTTCGGCTTGGATCCGAAGTCGATAATACCTCGCCCGGTTGGTTCGCGGGTGATCCAAAGACGGTGGCGACTTGGTAAGGGTGAGGTAATTAAACCTATAATCCATTCTTTACACTCGTTACGTACTAAATAGAAGATATTACGAGGAAGGAAGAAAGGAAACTCGGTCCTTAAGTATTAGGGTCGATCGGTGATAGGATTGACTTCATGGCCCTGAATGGAAGTGCGATTGTAACTGCTTTACCGGCTCAAGTAATCATTCCAAGCCCTGGAAGTCACTCCCTGTCTCCAAGGTCAGTTATGACTTTCTTCCCAGTTCAAACCTTCCCATGTAAGCAGGGATGGCAATAAAGCCTTGTTTCGGTAAGAACCTGTACCTACTTCTTTGGCACACATAGGTGATGAACTTATCTGAGAGATCGACAAAGAGAGTGACCTTCCGGAATAGCAATAAGGGCCCATCGCCATCACTATCACCATCAACAGCTCAAACTCCCGAGTCATAAATACCCCATTACCTATAGACTGGATAATGGGTCTATAGATCACGTGACAATACATTGAAATCAGTCTACGCATTCATATGACTATGTTTAACTTAGGGTACACTGCGACACAAACCAACATAATTAGAGTTGTGTCAGGTCCATTTTAATATAAAAAATATAATAGTCATTAGTTTTAGAAAATACCTTTAGTGTTAAAACCTTCAGATGGAATTGAACACTTCTTTATAGACAATGTTTTGTGTGTCCTTCAGGCTCGTTCCCATTCCTTTTGATCAAAAACTTCAGTCCCTCTCATGATGTTGTTCTTGAAACTGCAACATATAACTGTCCATGCGTGAAAACTGGTGTTGGCAAATATATTCCAATTTTTTCGAAAGTTTGTCCCTGGCTTTTGTTTATGGTCATAGCAAAACAAACTTTTCTGAGGAATTGCTTCCTTCGAATACAAATGGCCATTTTGTATCGGCTTGGTGACAATCTTGTTCTTGGAATGAAAACGGATCTCCTACTTTGTTCCTGTAATAATATTTGCATATATCACTTTCGAAGCCAATTTTGTGACGATCATCCTAGTACCATTGCATAGTCCTTGACTCTGATTAATGTTTCTCATTAACATAATAGGAACACCAACTTTTAAATCCAGTTTGTGGTTTGGTATGCCGGAAAATTCAAGAGTGTTTAAGAATTCTGTCGGGTATAGAACATCTTGTTCAGCATGTTTACCTTCAATTGGACTTAGTGAGTCTGCACTTAAGTATGTCTTCGCTTAAATGGGAGTTAAAATTATTGTAGAATTAATTTCATCAACCGTTTTGTTCCTCGGGGCTAGAATGCTTCTTTCTTTGAGATACTGAACATCTGTATATTTGTTGACCAAATCCGGATATATGCATGACACAATATCTTCTACTGGGTTATCACTCTCAGGAATAAGCAAGTCTTCAGGAATTTTGATCCAAGTTGATTCCACTTCATCACTCAATCTAGAAGCAGGCAAATTTCCATCTCCAAGGTCTAAAACCCATTTGCTAAACTCTTCAATAGAGTTTGTTGTAGCTGAGTCTATATTTCCAATCTTCAGTTGCATGTTCTCAGTTAAGTGAAAAACTTTGCAGTTTTTCCATAATTTTGACTTGTTGATAGAAGCATCAACAACATTAGTTCTTGTGCCTCTTGGAATGGTGGTAATATTTGTGCGAAATCTCCTCCCATTAGGAATGTTTTACCACCAAATTCTTTGCCTTGTGATTTAAAAAGGTCCTCCGATTAATGCGGTTTACAGACCTCAAATCCATGTCTCGTGAGTCATTGGTGCTTCGTCCCACACTATTAGATCATTTCGCTGATAAGGTTGTGTAATAATGTCCCTTGAGAGATGTCACAATTGGTGTTTTCATCGGTCGAATAACAATTTTAAACCTAGAGTGAGTGTCCTTCCACACGGAAGTAGGGAGTGCAGACTATCCCGGCACGCCTTAATTGCAAGAACAATTTTTCCTTCCGGACCGAAGTTTAGAAATTATTGTTTTGTAAAGATATGTTTTGCCGTTCCTCCGCATCCGTTACCGCGAAAAAACACCCTCGATTGAGACCGAACTACATCATTAACAGAGTTGAATACCTCACGCTACTTAACGTTCATTCCGTTGTTAAGAATCTCATATTCTTTTCGCAACTCATTGCAGTCGTAATCTAATTCTTCAGCAATCAATCTGTTTTCTGTGGAGATCCTTGAAGACATATCAAATTTCGGGAAATCAGGAATGTTTGTGAGAGATAATCCTTTTTCAGCCATAATTTGTTCAATTTCACAGAGAGTCTCATTTCTAATATGTTCTTCAGTGAGTTGGAGATTCTCATTATTGTTTTTCTTTCTGTATCGAAACAAAATATCATCTCCGAGGTGCTTTTGATGTTTCTCAAAAAGTTTATCAGGATAAGTCACCCCACAAAGCAGTATCAAAGTGACGAACAATTGTCTTAAAGATTTTGGAAGTTGCCAATGGCTTGCTTCTTCCATAGCATCATCCCATTCGCTGTCGTCCTCTAGTAGTCCATGCTCCTTGATAGAAGAATTTAACAAAATGATACATTAGAATTTGAATATACAAAATATAAATTAGTCGGTAATTTCAATTTTTGATTTTGATCTGATAAATATCTTTGAGTAATTTTTTTTTTTGTCTTGAGTCTTTTTCTTATTAGAGGTGATTTACTCCAATTCTTTTATATTCTATTCTCAATGTAATACTGATATTCTGCCTTCCTCTTTTGTAGTTCAAGAATCTTGGGACTGGGAATGTAGATGATGACGTACCATTGGAGGGTGCTTGAGGATCATAATAGCCCAATATCAGAAGATCTGGAAAATCACATGCTGGGTGATAATAACGATTGTATTGAAAATTTAAACTGGTAAGTGAATGCCTCTTTATCTTTCCTAGGGCAATCCTATAAAAACTATATATTTGATACTTGATGGTTACTTTTTCCAGTTTTGAACCTTAAATGTCTCAAACGGCAGGATGTCGTCATCAAGTTAGAAATTGTCAAGTTTGTATCTATCCCATAAAGTGAACTTTAGCTATCATAAAAGCATCTATTTCTGGACTCGATAATAGAAATGAAAGCTTATCTTAGTGTGATATGAGCGTAGGCTTTATGCATTACTTTCCTTTAAGTGATGCTAATAAGGGTGTCCAGTTCTTGGATGCCTATGCTCGAGCATCCATCCCCCAGGAGCTATAAAATTGTTGAACTAACTTTTCATATCCATTATTTTGTAGGAATTAACAATCCCATTCTTTTGTATATATGCCCTAGTGCCTATAAAGATAACTATTTATCATTGATCGCATCCCTGAGGAGCTATAAGCTATTGAACTAACTTTTCATATCCATTATTTCGTTGAAATTAACAATCCCATTCTTTTGTATCTATGCCCTAGTGCCTCGACATCCCAAGAACTGTTCTATATTATTTTCTTCTAGATTACGATGAGCGGTTTGCTTCTCTAAAATGCCAAACATATCATAGCTTTGGAGCTCCAGCTACATGAGCTTCAATGAGCAACCAAGCCTCAGACCAATCATTGTTGGATATGTATGATTCACCGAGTTGTTTTTCTACTCTTATCATAGATAGTTACACCTAACAACTCATGTCTCTAACAAAGAAAAATCCCTATGGAGGAAGGGACTAAATGGATTTTCTCTCAACATCCAAGCTAAGTCCGAAAAATCGGGTATTGACCTTTGCTACTTGATTAAATATTGGCATATAGCTCGATTGGGGTTGTGTTGAGGATCTGAAATTGTGGATTGCTAGTTTGAAATTTTTATTTTTCATTCAAAATATTAAGCTTCCTAAGCTGCAGTGAAAGCATGTGGATGAACATTGCTAAAAGACTAAAATTACTCTTTGTCGAGTCCATTAATAGGAGTAGAAGTCAATATTAGGTCTATTTTAATGCATTTACAACATATTTATCCAGTCCTTATTGTTTTTAATTTATAGATTATGTACAACATATTTATGTTAGAAACCAATATAAACTAAAGATAAAATGTCATTAAAAACATACCTGACGTGCAGCTTTGAAAGTTAGATAAACTTTTCCATTAACAGTTCGAATATCTTCATAATTCAAAGGGCCTTTGACAATATTCAGCAATAGCCTCAAATAGAATCTTTCTCCTGATGTGGGATGTGCGTAGTACACCGTCCAACTTTCTTCCCTTTTTCCTTGGCTTCCACTTCTTTTCTTTTTATTCCATACAAATTTAGTAGGAAAATCAACATATGTAAGATTCTGGCTAATTACGGATACTCGACATTTCTTAAAACCACTCAAGTGAACTTTGTTTTTGAAGCATTTTTTTCCGATTTATTACATCTTTTGGATAATCTCTTTCACTATAATAAACCAAATGCTGACCTTCAAGATGGAATGGTAACCTTTCAACGCGCTGGACTTCTGTATTGAATATCAAATTTCAATAGTCTCCAAACCGCTTCCGAAGCGGATAAGAAACGCGATAGTCTAAAGAAATTTGCAACTTCATCAACATCCTTTACTATTTGATGATTCTTGTGGTTATGCGTAACCAAGTTTTCAACAATAATTCGCGGTAGCTCTGTCCCTTCCCTTGTTAATGTATTTGAAAAGGTACTTGATTGATCGGCCTTGTTGCAATGTTAAGCATTAATATGAGCTTGGTACTTTACTATCAAATCTACATTGTGTGGAACAACCCATCACATTATCAACTTCTATTTTCTTTTTCATTGCCTTCCGATTGTTATTCCGCCTCACGTAAATTGTGAATTCATTGTCATCAATAGTTGTCTCTTCACTAAAAGGTTTTGGATAAAACTTAGTACACTTCTTCTCTTCCATGCAAGGGAAGCTGAGTTTTCATCACCACCGCGGTCCATGAATCATGAATTCTACAACTAATTCATATGCAATTTTGTCCTCAATTAGGTTGGGTAACTTCGGCCAGGATATGAGCTTATTGATTTGAGAAGGAGTAGTAGGCTTCAAGCGTTGTCAAAAAAGTAAAATGTGAGCATCGCGGTAAACCTCTGATACGGAATTCAATAGTGTATAATCTTTGCAAAACATTAAAAAATTATATCAAAGTAAAATGAGTATTATTTTGTTAAGTATAAATTACTTATTAAAAACAATAAATCTAGGATACACTGCCCAAGCTTTTCCAAATCGTTTAGCTTTTGTAAGTCTATCATCCAGTTCATGCAATTTAATCTCAAAAACTCTTGCAACAATATCGGAAAATCATCGGGTTTTATAACCCGGGAGCTACCATGTCTATACATCTTTGAATTTACGGCCATTTGGGGTTGCAAGTAAAAGTAATGAAAAGATCACGGTGCACCAGTGTGTGCATATTGCAATGGTATCTTGATAGTTTTGTATCATATAGCGGGGTCCTCATGTGAAAGATGAAGGAAGAACTAATCATTTCCTACACAACCGGGCTTTGCGTCACCAGCCGATAGCGACATCTACTAATCCTTGATACAATTCTTACGCGAATTGTTTCTTGATTATTTCGAACCCATTCCATTCTACTTTGTTCAAATAGGCTGTATAAGAATCTACACAAAATGTTGTCTCAACTTCTTTCCACGAACCACAGTTTGGCCTTCATTGTGTCTCAGTTGCAATCTAAAAGCATAAAATTCTCTCATGCTAATATTTTTTCTTTTTCCAACTACTTTATTGTTTCTATATGGAATGTCAATTCTATATCCATCTTCAGCATGGGGGAACAAAAGTGGATATTGCATTGCCATGAAACTTGGAAGTAATTCATTGATTCTCTTCAATCCAAATCCTTTCTTGTCGACAATAACATCTCTGTGCTCATTAAATTCATCACCATTACCAACAATTAAACCAGCAACCTCTGTTGATGATGGTAAATTATAAAGTCTTCCATCTTTTTGTCTTCTATTAATCAGTTTTATACTGATGTCTACTACATGACATTCTTTAAATCTATCCCTTGCCATTCTGTAAGTCTCAGTGAGTTTGTTGGTAACATTCAACATATCTATCGATCCTTGAACAATGCTAGGATCTAACTTCGTCTCTTGCCCTCTTCTTTACAATTTTTCTTCTTGAGTGAGTTCAACACTGTGTGAGACTTCATTTTACGTATCATGTATGTACAACTGCAAACCTTGGGCGGACTCCTTACGGTGGAAACAAAGTTCCTATTTTATGGTGATTTTGTCATTTTATTTTATAAACAAAGGGCCCCGCTTCCATCGTTAATTGAACTCAATGCTTGCACCACCAAAGGATGTGAGCGCAAAACATGGAGTTGTAGATCTTGATGTTTTCCATGTAATTTGAAGATTTTTGTCCACCTTTGCAATCCATAGATTTCTCAAAATTCAGGAGTTTCTTTTTAGAAGAGGCAATTGAACCTTGCGTTCGACAACATATTGAGAATTTAGGATTAAGTAGGTTTTGATCATATCATTCCTTTCTTCATACCAGACAATAGCTCCTGATGAGAACATATTGAAGTTGGACAACCAATATCTAAAGGCTCAAAACAACTTCACCAAAACAATTATTAGATTATTTTATTGCATAGACTAAAATAGCAATCTGCGGTATAATTTAGTGTCGAGAACACTTACTTGTATGTGAAACTTCCAAATCACAAATGCGTTGGTACTTCTAGATTCAAATCATTGACATCGTCATCTTGAGAATCGATCCACTAATGCGAGAGGTAATCGTCATCATTTATATCAACATCATCCATTTGATATGAATGGAACTGATTTGGAGAAATACCAAGTCTCTTATTTCTTAATATTTGACCGTTTTAAACCGTGGATTCTCTAGCTCTTTCTTTAGTAATAACTGTTTAAAAAATTTAATCAGTCACAAATAATAAACTAAAAGGTAAATTATGTGATATTTTGATCATACCTCTGTTTTTTTTTGGATTAATCTTGCCAGATGGATTTATTTTCGTCTTCTTTCCAGCCTTTTCCTTCGTTGCTGTACACAAAAAAAAAATTACTTGATCAAAACAGGAGTCTGCAGCCCAATAAATGCAGAAACAATTTGTTTAATCTTCAAAATAGACAGGGCAACTAATTTCAGTACATAGACAACAAAAGGTAGAGTTTACTTCCAAGCTTTAGAATTCGGTCTATAAAAGCATACATACTTAAACATTTGGTTCTTACGGGCATGTGACCATATCTTTTTGTTTTCTTTTCAAATTAGTTCTCTTGTTCTTGAACCAATTATTTATTTGTTTTTCAGAAATAGGACCATGTTGTATGAGATCATTGGTAATATTTTTGTATTCTATCTTTACATGGATTACAGGTCTCTCCATCAAAGATTTCATTCAAAAATCTTTTTGAATTGGTTTTGGTGTCCAACGCTTCATGATAGACATGGAGGAAGAGAGGGATAAAGATTTATGTGATGAAGATTTATTGTAAACTCTTCGTGGTGGAGATGAAGAATATAGAATCACGATAATTTCTAAGTTTTTAAGCGTTTAATTTCTAAGTTTTAAACTTCTATCGATTGGAAGAGTTTAGGAAAAAGTGGACACTATATAAGTGCAAATTGTGTGTGTTTTAGGAAATTGGCGTAGTACTCTAGGAAATATTTTTTTCGTTTTTTTTTATCGGCGTTTGGTTTGGTTTGGTTAGGACCAAGTCAGTTTTATCGCATCAATCATCCTTTCTTATTTTATAAACTCTTCGGGCAATCATCCTTTCTTATTTTATCGCTTTCTTATTGGAACAAACATAAAACCACACCCGAAAAGCATGACATGTTGCTTGATCCGGATGGCGTCTGCAATTCAAGACCGGTTAAGGTATAAAGTTTTGCTTACACTTTTTTCTTTTTGTGAAAGCTCCTACCATATGCTTTCGCTTTTCATTTTAGCAACCACCTGCATATGATTCTAGGTTCAGGAATAAAGAAAGATGATTGATAAGTAATGACTTGAGAATGAAATAGAGGTGAAAAAATAGTTTCTCCATTCTCTCCATATATCTCTCACTCTTCTTTACCTCCCAATTTGAATTGATATTGAGCGAAACTTCGCTTCGGTGAAGAGCACACAGTACCAAATAGCATTCATGAATACATGTTAGTTGGTCAACATCAGAATGGAATTTAGAAATTCTAGGTCATGAGCTACTTCAAAATATCTTCGTGGAATCTTAAAGTCAATGATGTAGAATTGTGGGGTGTGATTTGGCAAGGGTTAGGTGTAGTCATTGACATTGAAATACCTAAATAAGTTTTAAGATTGTTGTTGGAGAGCCATATCTTTCCTCATTATGTTTGAGTAGTTCTCCCCTTTAAGAACAAAAATTTGGATTCATGATGACATGTCGGTTATTTTTTCCTCGATTGTTCCTTAGTTGGAAGCAAGGACTGAAGTCTTGCATCCTTCTTGCAATCTTGCCTTGAGAGTTCAAGACTCCTCTTAGGCTGCATTAGTAACTTTTAAAAGTCAGGTCTTGGTGGATTTCACATCTTGTTTTATAATTTCAAACTTGATTGCTCTGTGTGGACATTTTTATGTGCTCGTTTCATTTTCATTAAGTATATTATGTTTTACATGTTGTGGGGGGTTATTTATAAACATATCACCTGTCTTCGACTTCGCCCAACAAAATCTCTATAACATTTTAAGCTTATAGACCCTGTATACATTATACACTAGGACCACCACCACCTACTCGACTTGGACCACTACCATCTCCACGATCACCACCACCTCCTCGACTTGGACCACTGGCACGAACCTGAGCATGATCATCATCAAAACCAGGAGGACCACCACCACCTATTCGACTCGGACCACTACCATCTCCACGACCACCACCACCTCCTCGACTAGGACCACTGGCACAAACTTGAGCATGATCATCATCTTCGCTATCGTTATCGTCATCAACAACATTGTAAGTATTATCATGCTCACCATCACTAGGCATTCTCCATGCATCAGGATCATAATATGTTTCACCATCAAGTTGAGTGTCATTAGGAGATTGAGCTGCTTCAAAGTTATCCTCGAGTTGGGATTCGAATAGGTTCCCCGATTTCCATCTATTGGCACACCAGATTGCTTCTGCAATGTATGAATTAGGGATCGACCGCTTTTCATCTAATAATGCCTCAGGGGTTCTCTCTCTGTCATCGATCCAATAAAAAATAATATAGTCTGAGTCATTATCGACTGGGTACAATGATGTGAGGTCCAAGATCTTCTTCTCTTCTTCGAATTGGTTCTTTAGTTGGACATGCTTGCTTTTCAGTCGAAGGTTGTAGTGGACAAAGACTCGATCCTCCAGTGACTCGGTTCTCGAGTTACAACGTTTCACCGAGTGTATGAATCCAAACGTGCTCCAATTCATCTCATATCCAGATGATGAGGTAGTTTGTGAGAGGATCCGTATAGCTAACGTTTTCAAGTGGTCGACATAACCGTCTTCAACATTCATCCACCAATCACCGCGACAAACAATGTAGACCATATTATATCATTTTGTATGGACTAAAACTAAAATAGGTCGATTATAAGTTCAGTAGTGGGTTAACAATGAAACTAACTTCGGCATGACTTTGGTTCTTCCATATACAAGAATTGGCGAGAGAATACCCCGTAAGCCTCTCGATAAGCTTTACATTCATTTAAGCAAGCCAATTGATCCGATAGGTTTGGGATCAATTGGTTAATGACTGTCTGCATTGCTGAGAGGAACTCCCCATTGTATGCAACATTTTCACTATCAGGGCCGTAAATTACGGCAGGATTAAGGTAGTTATGGTACAACAACATATTAGCTTACAACAGTTATGGTACAATTAGATAAACCTCGAGTTAACAAAAATATTACCAGCTTTGTGTAATGGGTGCCCCAATTGGTTGTTCCACCTCCTCTTAATGATTCCAACAATCCATTCAGGCGAGCGAATCTTCCTCCGAACTTGCTCAATTGTTATTTCTACCCATCTGTGTAAAAATGGCATGGTCGGTTTATCATCCCTATCTACCTTCCGCAATAAAACCACAATGGGTTCTAATACAGCTACAATCCCTTTCACATTCTGCCAAAATTCTCGGTTGTTTATAATATCCTCGACCATCATCATCTGGACTGTAGGATTATCATTCTTGATTTCAAGATATCCTTCGGAAGTAAACATTGACCGGAGCTTGCTCTTTTTCTTTAGCAAACTTTTCAATGCCATATAATTATTGGCAAATCTAGTTGGACCAGCTCGGACTAAGTCTCCACCACACACTTCCCTCATAAGGGAAACAACTCGAGAGTGGTTATAAATGAAAGACGTGATATCCTTTGCCTGATCAAGGATTGCTTTCGTCGACGGGGATCGAGAAAATTCTTTCAAGATAAGGTCTATAGAATGAGCCGCATATGGGGTCCAGAAAAGGTTATACCCTATTGTACATGAAGTAGTTTAGTAGACAGTTCATACAAAAAACCTATTTGCAAAAGGAATCTAAAATGAGAGAATAAAACTTATTTGTAAGTATACCATTTTCTCTTGCAAACATCTCTCCAGCTTTCTTAAAATTCACCCCGTTGTCCGTTACAATATGAACAACATTCTCCTTGCCAACCTTGTCAACAATACGTCTCATGTGTTTCAGTAAGTGGTGGTGATCTTTCTTGTGTTTCGATATGTCACGCCTCGAGACCCAACACACATCCCGAGGATGAGGAGTGAATCTCGAGGCCGAATCCATCCCAATTCTAACGAAATCTCGGCAAAGTTTCCTTTGTTTAATCGACGTTTCGTATACAAAAAACCTGTCATAACCTGGAAATTCACAAAATTCCACCTTCTAACAACCACATATATATATAAACCCACTTCATACTTAATAGCAATGTATCCAAAATGTTAAGTGTAACTATTACTCTAATACATCGAGTATTACATCAAAATGAACTGGCTCTCTATATATACAACAAAAAAAGAGCTATACCCACCCTATACCACAAAATACTTGACCCTGTCCCTCGTCAAGCATAAGGAAATCCGCCCAAATCCCCATAACCGCATCATCATTAGGGTTAGGGAATGCCTCCTCCGCAACTGGTTCGGCTGAAATGTTAATGTAGGATGAGCAAAACAACTATGCCCAAGAGAAATGCACATAACCAATAAATAGTCTACTTATAGAAAACATTTAAAACATGGTTTTCCATAATAATATCCAAATATCGGACTATATAATACATCACTAACTAGTAGAAATCATTTCAAATGCTTCGTTAATATTCAAAATATAGTTTTCACAATCATCATACAACTATTGTGGCACGCATCCTATAAAATGGTGAGGGTAATGACCGGTACTCACCGCCAAATACAGCATATCTCGGTTCAAGATTTTCCAAAGAACCATGCACCGTTGTTTTCTTGATTTTACCGCGGCAGAGCTGAAATGCCCGTTGTTGTGTTCAGATACACACAAAGTCCCCAAAGCTTTTAAAGCTCGGTGGGCCCTCAGAACCACGAATTCCCCCATATGGGTCTGTCACCTAACTTACTTGGTCAACCGCTCGACGACCGCAGACCGCTTTCAGATCCCGACACACATCCGAGTGGACTAAACTCTCACTCTGCTCGCCTAAACCTCATCGAGGTAACATGTAACCTCACACAAGCTAAGCACCATACAGCGGACACATACAAATATGGTTATCTAGAAAAGTAGAAAAGGAATTCCCGGATCTCGTGATCCTTTAAAGGTGGCCTACCCCCGAAAGGTGTACACCACGCTTGGAATCCTAGAGCTTAACCGCCTCCTAAATGCGACATAACAGCTCCTTCTTTATAGGAATTCACAATTCCTTTCTAAATCCCTCGTGGATAAACATAGTAATATATATATACTACAGATACCGGGTTATTTCCAAATACTATATAGATACATATTTAGTTTTTCTTTTAAAACCTGTTGGTTCGGTATGTGTGAGTTCCGGGATTTCCAACAATCGAGTAATGCAACCTATGACTCCCAAACGGGCCAGTCATAGTAAATGACAACCGATGATTCCCAAACGGCGAATCATCGTAAATAACAACGAACCATCCGTGGAACAATCCATAACCTCACACATAGTTACAAACAACCGGGTAATCCTTACCCGCATTACAAAATCCATCTCTCTGTCTCCTTACTGAGACAAGAGACGAGAACCCTTCCCAAAACCAGTTTTGCTCTTTTAACAAAGAAAATAAATCCTCGCTACCCAGATTTCGCAAAACTATTTCACACGAAAGCCATTCATATATTTAGTTTATATCGAGGAAATACAATGTAAAATATGAATATCACATATACATGCATGGTTGATACGCAAACTATCTCTTATCATTTTCAACAACTCAAATCATGCATGAAACTAAGCGGACTATATATTGGTATGTAGGTTCCTACCTTAGCAAGCTCCGTTCTCCTCAAACCCACTTAACCGAATCGAGCCCGCTTAACCGAATCCACTCTTATTTAACTTTTATAACAACATATACACGTAGGTTATTAGAATTTATCGAACAAACGTGAAATTCTTATCTAACGTAAGTCGAGAAGAATCTCGACGCTAAGAATTCAGTTTCAGGAAATTTTTCATCTAACTACAGTTAACAGAGCTACATGCCATTTCTAGCACTGTACCTCACGTCAACACCAATCATATCACTTCCAAATTTCAACTACCACAAATTCCACACCCTTCCATTCCCTTAAATCTAATAATAACTAAGTAGGTGTTCTTTCTTTTTAACTCATAATGCAACATGATCTTAACCAAGCCTAGAACTAACATCAATTCTCTAAAATAGATCGAATATACTGTAATCCTTACCAAATCGGTAGAATAGCTCCTTAGCTTTCTGCTCCACTAATTTCGATCCACTCTATCTTATCTTTCCCAACTAGCTACTGTCGACATTTAAAACACCCCATTCCAATTATTTTTCATCAAACACAACCAATTCCATCGAAATTGAATCTAAATATGGAATTGAGACAAAATTAACTCACCTTTCACTTTGATTTCGCTTGGTACGCTGAAATTTCAAGGAGATTTCGAATCCTCACCTTTGGTTTTACGGTTTCTAAGGATTGGGTGTTTGAGTTTTGGGTTTGAATCGATGAAATTTGGGAGAATTTGGTGTACTCTCTCATAGGTTTTAAATAGTTGCGAAATTGGGGAAGAAATTGGGTTTGTGCGATTTTGTTTGGTGCGATACGTTGTTGTTGTTGTTTTTTTTTTTTTTTTTTTTTTTGTCTTTTTGTCTTTGTTTAAGTTATTAAGGCCCAAGCCCAATATGTCCAAATTAGGCTTAAAGCATAATTAGACTTCTAACCACTAACTAATTTGACTTAGCATCGTGATTATTTTTCGGTCCATCCAGCTTAATTTAATCTTCTACATTCTATCCCACTGCAGGCTATAACGATAACCCACTCATGCGTGTAAGCTGTTAACTCGTGCCAGCTTCGAACGCAGAAAAGCCGCTAACCGACATTTTTGTCAAATTTTCGTATGTGAGTTGCTTACCTAACGTGGCTTATGAGTCGGAGTTAAGTTTCATTAATTTATGTACGTTTGAAATGTAAACCCGACCAACCAATTACATAAATGTCCCTAGGTTTGCTATGTAATTTACGAAAATACCCTTAACGAGAATTTGAGTCTTTACACGATAGATCAACGGACGAATCAAAAGTCATGAGCCCATCACAATACACCATGAAGTTCATCAACCACTGTCGCGTTGGACCAGTCCAGGAATCACACATAACAGTGACACCATATGTAGACCATTTTATTTTCATATGGTCAATATACAATTTGCACTCGCCTTTAAGCTTCGCAAACTCAATTTAGTAGTTGATAGGTCAAGGAGGGGTCACTCAAGATCGACCGACGCGACATGCCTCATCATCAACATCGGCTTGTAATACGGGTTGTTGGCCACCGCATTTGGAGACAAGTTTCCCCAAAGTACAAATCTAGCCACACTGTTCTAAACACCCCACTTTTTGACTTACCGGGTGGCCGGGCATCCATCTGAATGACAGATGGTTGATTAACATCGCCTTCTCGCTAATCAACATCAATAAGCTCGGGATGCCTAGTGCTCTTCGAACGGGAGAAGAAAGACATAAGACATTTGCCTTTGCGAGAGCTTGTGCTTGGAACATTGGAGTTCTCTCTAGTTGGACCCCTCCTATCCCACGAGCCCGTCTCACAGAACCTCTGGTACTCATCTCTAGATTGTTGCTGAGCCATCTCGAACTCGTTGTCATCCTTGTCTGAGTCTTCTCCAGGAGGGTGTGCATGCATGGCAGCTCTATAATGTTCTTGAGCTATGTTTTTTCCATTTCTCTTCTCAATTCCGGACTCAATTATTTGTCGGAACATGTCTCGAATTTCCTTTCCACACTTCAAACATTTCTCAACATTTTTGTTCCCTCCGCCAAGATGTACTTTCAGCCTTGTAATGCCACCTCCAGCTAAAATCTTATCACAGTATTTGCATTGTGCCCCGTTTTTATTTCCAGGGATACAGATAGCGTGGTCCCACCCGATATCAAATCCCTTTGGCATTTCTATCCTCATCACAAACGAGAATAATTTAATATATACATCAAACCAAAACATGCATAAATTTGATGATTCCTATTTAAAAATACATGGATCAAGTACGTGGTCCTATAACTCAAATTCCAATGTTGCCTTAACTGTGTTTGGCACTTTTTCTACATTTAATTATAATAGTCAAACATCCAAATATTAACAATATCAAACAATTACAGTCAAGTTTGAAACCGGCATCCGGGCTTGTGATTGGAATTAACCAATCTTTAAACAAGTAGGAACTCTCAGATCACCCGTAGGTGCACCGTGTTCTGGAACCAAACTGTACTTTGAGTGATATCAAGAATATTCCAATGCTAAATGTGTACTTTTATTGATATTCTAATGTTGCCTTAACTGTGTCGGGCGCTTTTCCTACATCTAATTCTAATATTCATGCCTCAACCAATGCTAATCATATCTTTCATGTACTTAGAAATAACGGTATAAATCATTTAGACAATTTTACCATTGCATTATATTTTTAACTCTAACTTGCTTGTTTATAAAATAAAAGAGCTAAAAATATTTTGACAGAGTTTTCTTTGTTTATTCAATTTTTTGACCACCTGTATTATGCCTAAAATACTCATATATATAGTAAAAAAAAAAAAAAAAAAAAACAACAACAACAACACAAAGACAAACATAAATTCTATAACTATCAGTTCATCCATAGAATCTGAATACTAAGTTAAATTACATTAGCCATTCAAATTAATTTAAAGTCATGCGCAAATAAAATATAAAAAACATATAACTTGCACACTTGATAATTGAACCAAGAATAAATCCTAACACTACCTAATATACAAACCAAATGACTTTACCATGACACACAACCAAAACATATCCCTTATATGCATACAAACACCCACAATTTCAGTTGTTGCAAAAAATAACAAGCAACAAATAAAACTAGTATACGAAATGGGTAGAAGTTTTACCTCAAGAGAATCAGAAGCCAACTCCACTACTACAAATCAAACTCCACTACTGCAAATCAAACTTTACTACTGCACCAACAATGAGCATGTTATTTGAATTATTCTTACTAATAAATGCTCTAGTTTCTTACTCTTAATACTAGAAAAATTGATATTTACTAGAAAAAAAAAACATGATGTACCTAGTGTGCAACAACCAAAAGTGGAGAAGAACAAACCACTAAGACAACACGACATACCTAGAGTGCAACAACTAAGTTTTTATGCTGCAAAATAGAAAAACAAGCAACCACTGAGAACATACTTGTATTGCTAAAGTTTTTTAAATTGTTGTCTGACAATTGCTTTAAGGTTTCAGTAAATTTTCATCTCAATTACTATAATATGTTCACATCTACCCCTTTGGATGTAGCTTGGTACATATACGTTCATGGAAGAGTTTGCTTTACCCTCAAAGACAAGGACCAAAGATGGGTACAATCCTCTTCTAGATGACTTCAAGAATACAAAATATCTTATGATATACATAACTCAAATATAAAACCACCACTTAACATCACATTCTTAAAAAAAAAAATCGGTAGAGTTTCCTTTGTATTTTCAACATTTCATAAATTTAAAACCTGTCATAACCTGAAAATCATATAATATACTTCCATAACATATATTAAAACCTCATACCTCGTAAACCCAAGTACCCAACTACTCAAATATATATTGATTCATAGAACCAGCTACTTAACCATCTCGACTAATGCCAGTTAAGTCAAGTAACCAATCCTCGAATCAAAAGAATACTATAAATTATATACAAGAATTAAAATTAATGAAAACAACATATACATCATTTCCACTTATATTATTGTTATACACCTCTATTAGTTTTAACCAGAGATACCACACTTCGCATATATATACACCACACCTTCACACTATTCACATGTAGAACTCAAAGTCCAAACCTCAGCCCCGTGTTGCCCTTTCAAATTCAAAAATTCTAGAATTTCATTCGCAAACGGCGACCAAATTGTTATCCACAACTTGGGGAATCATGCAAGGCAAGGTGGGATTTACTGAAGTATCTAGAGATGATTTTATAGGGCCCTTATATGACAAATCGAAGTTTCAGGTGAAAGTGAAGGTTTGGACTCTAGTCTCGGCCTACGTCTCCCTCTCGGTAGCTTCAGCTCTAGGCGAGGAATTCAAAGAAAGGGACTCTGCCTACGGTGTGTATTGTATGCTTGTCATTTTTTATTAGGCGACCTCTCTGCCTGAGGGAACTAGCAATAGAAATAGAAGTGGGGGTTGGACATCTGAGTCAACAACTTCTTTATTCATATGAGTTCCAACAACTCCTTAACTAATATATAAAAGGAACATAACTAGTTCTATTATCTTAACAAGATTTTAGTACTGGACTGCTAACTATAAGATTGTGTGACTGAATTAAGTTGTCATTAATTGGCAATGCTTGCAATCTGCTTAACAGTACGTATGTTAGTTCATTCTATAGGCAGTTCGTTTTTATTGCAATCCATAAATAGTTTTCCCGTAGTCCAAAACCAATAGTAAGCTTATTAACCAATAGGCAAATTAATGAATAAAAATGCATAGCATTCTGCTTTTAAGTGATCTAATAGACTAATACATAATGGGTAGAAGTTTTACCTCAAGAGAATCAGAAGCCAACTCCACTACTACAAATCAATGTATGAAATAGTAACCTGAAACGGATAAATGTACAAAGTGTTACTCAATTTCTGTTTTCATTACAAGCAAAAACAAAGATAGGGTCATATATTAACTGTGAATTGATCTAGGACCAAAGGGATAACAGAATCTTGACAAGCTCCTCAAGAACCCATGCCCTTGTTGTTGAACTTATTATTAGAGAAATGAATATTAAACTGGTAGGTCTATCCACAAAGTTTGAAGACAATGCACGTAATGTAATAGCAAAGAATTAAAATTGGTAGAATCTTGTACATAGTAGCTCCTTAAAACAAGATTGTGACATCATTGGGAGCACCGAATGAGGAATAAATAACTCTTAAAAAGGAAGGATCTCTGATTTCAAGATCTATAGGCCATGAGGGTGTTATAAAAGTTATGTTGGTAATGTTTTGGCTGCGCGATACAAATGATAGGTCCTTCACTAACTTGTTTCTCGACAGAGTCGAGATGTTAGCCATTCTTAAAGGCTCAAAACAAAGAACCATGATGCATAAAATTATCTGGTGGTGCAGTCGCGATGCGTGATCCAATTTTGTTGCAAACTAAACGGTGTAATGGCACACAAATTAATCAGGTGATCAACACACTTGACGGTTTTGAAATCACGCATATCTACAAACAAGCTAACAACCTAACATGGTGGCTGATGCACTAACATATATACATGCTCGAGCGAGGATAGCCTAATGGTGTTTGCATCTCCTTTCTCAAATGAAATTGTAATTCGTCTTAGAAATTATGCCTAAGGCATGATGTATATTTTAGATAAACTTAATAAACCAAACTTGCGTTTTGCAAAAAAATAAATAAAGAAATAAGCAGCAGACCGGAAAATAGTGCTCAAACTCAATATATCACAACTCAAAATAAGGTTGTTTAGAAAATAGCATTACTTGAAATTTACAGGGGAAAAGACTCCAACCCAATCCTCATTAGATGCATTACAGTATTCAAGTTCCACATTTACCCACCTTGTATTTTCATCCTGCAAGCAATATATACAAGCAAAACCAAATACCAGTTTAACAATTTTGTATAATCCAATGGTGAAAAGAAAACAGAATAACTATCTTTACCTTGGAGCCAAGAACAAGCGGTGATGCTTTAATAGAAGTAGAGTCCTGAAGCTAAAAAGTTGCTTTATGGATTGCTATTTTAGACAAAGGTTGTTCTCCACCACCTTCATTGCGATCATGAGAAGCAGCAACTTGAAACATAACATAATAAGAATCAAGAATCAAAAACAGTATTATTAGTAACTTAAACTTGAATAAATACAAGCTCTCCATCTCTTTGTAATAGACTGAACAAGAGACGAGCAATAATAAGTGGGAGTTATCCTTCTTACCTTCTTAAAAGAATGCGCAAATCCTTCCCCTCTTTTCTTCTGTCTGTGGGTCAAAGCTCTGTCAAAGAACCTATTTTGATTCAATCAACAACTGATTCATTTCCAGGAGTTAATATACCCATCAAAATTTGTGGGTTGGCAATCTCGCGTGGGAGAGGGTAGAGGAGTAGCCTTTTCTTATTTTCTTCGTCGGTTTGCAATCACCAACACCAATTATCTCCGACAATATCGACAACAAAATATATCATCGAAATATCGCGATATATCAACAAATATCATCGATATTTGTACTGGTATTTATCCAAATTAGTATCGCGATATTTATTTATCTTTCTATGAAATATCGATATATATCGCGATATTTTATACTATGCAGCACCCTACATCAATACATCCTAATCTAAAGTTTTTGAGGAATAGTGCCAAAAGCCATGTTTCTTTGAATGTGCATATGTTCATCAAATTAATTTCAAGGGATAACTCAAATATTTATGGCGATATATTTCATAAACGTCGAGATATTCAAAATTGAACGCGGTTTTATGAGAACTCTCTTGGTTGGCAATAGCAACTCATTTTGATTAACAGAAAACTTCATTCAGTGAATGTAAAAGGGATCAAGGAATAAATTCAATCCAATGTCTCGAGTTCTGAACCTTGAGGTCTATTGTTTAAAGAAAAATTTACAGTATTGTTTTCGTAAAACAGTTCCACTGGGTTATTTTTTAAATTTTTCGTTAAGGACTTAACGTTGTTAAAATAACAAGAAATTGGTCTCAAGGCCCATTTTTCGAGTGAAAATCACTTTCAGAACAAACTTTTTTTTTTAATCACTCTCAAGAACATATTTTGGGTGAAAATAATCCGGAAAACAAATTTTCGAATAAAAATAACCCGCCCCAAAGACAAATAGTTGAAACAAATATTTTCCGATTTTATTCTTTCTGTCATTTTGGTATGAACAATACTTTATGTTGTTGTATGAACAATAATTGTTTATAACTCATGTTGAGATATAACAATAATTATTTATGCCCTAAATATGTATGAAATATGATTGTTCATACTCCAATATATGTTTTTACTGATCATACATTATGTTGACGTATGAATTTATGAACAGTGATTGTTCATACTTATTGTATATTTGGTATGAACAATAATTGTTCATATGAATAGTGATTGTTCATAACTCATGTTAAGATATGAACATTAATTGTTTACACTATAAATAAGTATGAACAATGATCATATATACCCTAAATAGGTGTTTCTACTGACTATACATTATGTTGGTGCATATGTATGAACCTCAAACATGTATGAAAAATGAGTGTTCATATGAACAGTGATTATTTATACTCATGTTGAGGTATGAACAATGATTGTTGATTGTTCATAACTCAGGTTGAGGTATGATTGTTCATACCCGAAATAGGTATGAACAATCATTATTTGTATATTGTTCATAGCTCATATTGATGTATAAACAATGATTGTTCGAGATATGAACAATGACTGACTACACATTATGTTGAGGTATAAACAATAAATAGGTATGAAAAATCACTATATATACCGGGTCATTTCGATTGAGCTGAGTCGTTTATTATTTCGCGTCAGGAGTATACTTGACCTTTCACCTACCCGCCCAAACCGTTTTTAATTTCGTGTCAAGAGTATATTTGACCTTTCATCTACCTCGTCCTTGTGAGTGATTACAAAAAATTGTTATGAGAGTTACTTTTCCCCCTGATTTGTCCTGGAGAGTCAAAGTCCCACTATGTCAAAACAACTGATTTAGGACGGCTTATATCTGTCAAGATTGGTCAATCTCGACGGCTACTGACTGTCGCACAAGCCGTTGTTAAAAATGCCGTGGTTTTCATTCTCGACGGTTAGTGGCTGTCCATTATTTGAATTAAAAAGACAGCTAGTAGTCAGCCGATAAAGGAGTTTTTATGGACGGTTAATGGCCGTGGTTTACGATTTAAAACAACAGCTCCACACTGTCTAGTGCTGCGTCCTGCTCGATCAAAACACCAAAAATGAATTTTATTGCAACGGCTAATGACAGTACTAAGTATTTGAAAATCTAATTGATCGGATCAACCTGCTGCTTCAATAGATTGGCTACCCAAATAATTTAAATTCAGACTACACACTATAATTAAGAAACCTTAATCAAACTCAAGTATCAAAACATCTTTATATTTATCATTCCATCCAAAATATTTACATTGCATTACCATATACTATAAAATTTGAAGTCTAACAAAATACCAAAATATTTGAACTCGATCTTGTTGCTCAAGTATTCAACAGCTAGCTAGAAACACTATCCAAAGACCAAAAAACAACTATGTACTTGGATTTACAAAGCACGCCAAAAGAAGATAAGTTTTTGTCGATTTAAAAGCTTCATCGTTCAATGAAAAACCACGTAATTTTTTGGCCAAGTAATCACGTCACCAAGCACGATATCTCCAAGTCTTCCATCTCCTTCATACAACGGTGCAAAATCATCAAGTATCTCATCGATTCGACATTATACTTAACTTGGAGGTGTCGTTAAATAGGTGCAGACTTCTCCAAGTGCAACCACCAGTCTTTTGTTATGAAACTCTTCAAGTGACAAGTTGTAGATTGAGGTCGGATATTGCGGGAATCATCATGAACTGGTGATTGTTGTATTTCCTAAGTAAATAAGAAAAAAAATAATGAAGTTAATATAGACATTCACAAAGAATAATGAATATAGAGATGATTACTTACTATATCATTTATTCAATCTAAGACATGATACAAACTCAACAACTAATCTTCACCGACTATAAACATCACAATGACCAAAATATATAGGAAATAGACATAAAAAAAAAAAAAATCATACCATTGCAAATTGAAATCAAACCTTAAAGTCATTTATCCTAAAAAAATTCAACATACCCACATGACCAAATCATAAAACAAATCCCAAGAGAATCAAAATTCCCCATATCACAAAGTACTCAAACTTCCAACATTTCATTAAAAATCACACACCTAATACTAACCCGCGACTCACTCCACAACACCAATACTAACCCTCGCCGTGATCACAACACCAATATATATAAGAAAAAAAAGAAAAAGAAAGATCCTTAGCTTGTTGTTACCATCCTTGCTCGTGATCGCCTGAAGAAGAACCCGGTCCAATACTAACCCCATTAGTACTGCTAGTTGTTCTCCAGTATTTGAGCAAGCTGAAAACCTCCATATCTGGGCTACCACTAGTTGTTCTATCATTATTGAGGTCCATATTATGCAAATAGATATTATGGTTCTTAGCTGAAATGTGCAAACATTAGAGATAATCCTCCATTAATACACTCCTCAAAGAGGTAGTCAAGTTCGAAAATCTTCAAACAAACATGGCCATGTGACAAATATTAAAGAAGCTGAGAAATTGACGGAAAACTGGTGATGCATCCTTACATTACACGAAAAGGGGACTTCTGGAGAAAACAAATGGATGAATCTAGGAACAGATAATGTTGCTACCGTGATAGATACTACACAAGAATTTGATCATTGTAGCTGCCAAGTATTCCTCCTGTTTAGCTCGAGGTCGAAAAGTTTAAAAGGGTGACAATGTGACATGACGTCTAGAATAATAGGTGTCCTGGGAAGCGATTTGTGGGGTGTATGTTCATTTTATACCGATTTTGTGCTTGTTTAGCTCCAAATTTAGAGTCTTTAATGACTCTAACTATCGGCCTAAATTCGAAAGGGAAGCAATGCACAAAACAGAACTAGGTAAGCAACAAACAGTTCTGTGAAAAAAATCAGATGCTTCAGCATAAAAAAAATCAAACTAAATGCAATAATAGCCATAAATCAATCACTTATATAGTTATATCCGCATGCATATCATTGAACTGAATTTAAAAGAACTGTTATATAGTTCTACCGCCTCTCGCTCTCCCAACTATGCGGGTTTTCAGCTTGCTCAAATCTTGGAGAACAACTAGTGGTAGCCCAAATTGAAAACAACTTACTTTACGCTCTACCCCTCCTAACACTAACACCAACACCAACACCAACCCAACCACCACTATCCGCCACGCGGGCGCATTTACGGCGATGATGATGATGGGCTATTTTTCGACTTGGAATTCATTGTTCCAAACATGACGCCGGAGAACAAGAGTGTGACGCAAGTGAGAGTGAAATAGAAGGTGAAGGTGAAGAAAATGAGTCAATGGATTTCACCGTTGACTTCGTCCGATTCAACCGGCACAACTCAAAGTTTAAAGCTCTTAGTGTGCCCAACAAGCGAATTTTTTGTCAAGTAGCTCGCAAATTGGCTCACTATGTCTCTCCGATGTTGCGCTTATTTATGAGACAATAGAAATGGTTTACATGCTTTGTTTGATACAATGGAGTAAGAAGATGTGGACCGGTCCTGTCATCCATCCTTAGAAGCATTAAGCATCTTTTAAATTCTGTTAAGAACTAATAGTTTATTCCCATATCGATTGAACTTCCTCGGTATGAATCGAGAGAAAACATATGGCTGAGATAGTGAAGTGAGCTATTATTGTGTGGAGTGATCTATTATTGTGTGGAGAGACTAGTAGAAAGATCCTAATAAAATCCAATGATAAGAGTACTACAATCCTAAGAGGGATGGCCCAAAGCCACTCCTTAGAAGCCGAAGCACCCTCACATGGTTTTCTAGTCTCTAAGCCAATCATGATTTGTCGCTTCTCAAGACAAATGATAAGTTTCTTTCAGTGTAACGCGTAGTTCTTTAGCCAAATTATTTCTAATGATCGTAAACACTGGATTTAACAACTCGCCCGGTCGAGGGTCCATCAAATTATACTCTTCTTCGCCAAACACCAAAAAAAACGAGAATGATACTAACCCTCAATCACACCGACATGGTTCGTTAAAACTTATAACCAACTACATCGTCATCAGCCACCGTGCTATCTCGCTATGACGCCCTAGGATCATATGGTTTCCCGATGGGACTTTTACCTCAAGGGATCACTTGGTATGAAATAGACCAAAGTGGGAAGTTTACATGACTTATTTGAAAGGGAGTCAGAATGTACATTGCAGGTCGCCATCCGAAATATAAGTCTACAATAACAGGCAACATCTCAAATGACAAGCTTACTTTATTTAGTAGGTGTCGGTGTCAAGGTTCTCTTGTTTTGGATAGGAATTGACAAAGTTACAGTAACTGGTAATGATCTTTATTTCAAAGTTGGGATTTACAATGCTGATTACTCTACTGATACTTTCAGTTTGTCTCCTACGTGTGGATGATTGCAGGTCCTACCTTTCTACCCTGAGTGACGGTCCTACCTTTCTACCCTGAGTGACTTTCTGTGTAGGATTTCCATCTTAGTAGTCAGATGCTATCTTTGCCTATCAGACTATGCAGACGCAAGACCTCAAGTCTGACTTTGATTATTAAATACCTTTCCCTTCTTTCGGAGAGAGGCGCCCCGCTTATCCTTTTTTTGACAATGTTTAAGAATTCCTACATTCAATGAAAGCCTAAGTAAGGGAGTGCGCGTCGAGGTTGGTCTACGATCGGGACTGCTAGACTCAACCGATTCTTCCTCCCGCCTTGTTTACTCCACTCCGCCCGGTTATCCATCTGGTCATTTCTTTCGTACGAGATGATTCTGCCATACGAATGAATTTATGAAGGAATTCCACGTTCAAAACTTGGAACCCCGAATCAGACGAGATTTTATCTTTTATTCATTACAACTTCTTTGCTTTGATTCAAAAAATAGGTTAAAATTGGTTGTTGAATAAGGCTCGAGAGACCTCTTGATCGTAGACCAACCTCGACGTTGCACTACGAGTTTATGCTGAATCCCCATAGCGTCTAATCGTAGCTTGGACAAGTCCTTGAAAGAATGCAGGGAAGGCTCACTCATGGAACTACAAGCGCACTTAAGTTAGGCCTATACCCTGGAACACAAACTAAATCCCTGGGGAAGACTCGTGGACAACCCGAAAGGAAAGACAAGCGAAAGCACGAGTAGGACTAGCAGAGGAATGCCTCCACTTAGGCCTTTAGGTTAGCGCTCGGGGCTCTGTCCTCTAGACAGAAAGAGTAGACGGGTACCGAGAATGAATGAAATAGAATTGTCTGAAAAATCGTATGAATTATGATACGAGCTACGATCCCCTATAAATGGAAGCCCCGGGACCAGTCCTTTGGAATGGAGGTACGAAGTCGCTTATCGAGCTATAAGCACACTTAAGTTAAGGTAGAACTTAGCCCTGGTTGACTTGAAGAAAGAAGCTCACTCAGGGTAGAAAGGTAGGACCGTCTACCAGTCCTTCCCCCATCTTGCAGGTCTTCCCCCATCGCAGTTGTTTGAAGTTGGTTAGTTTAAGGATTTTTACCAAGCTACATAACTACAATAAAAGAGAAGTGCTACAGACCTTTTATCTAAATTATTACCTGAGATGCATTTCCAAGCCCCGAAGATTGTCGCTTAAGGTCTGCAACTTCATCCTCAAGTATCTTATGAGCCTTGTCCGCTTCATCAAGTCTCGCCATGATCGCCTCTCAGCCCCGACTCACTGTTTTCACGCTCTCTTCTCTCTTTTTAGCAATCTCCTTATAAGGAGCTGAAGCATGGTAAAAGTCTTAGTGACACCACTACCTAGACCACGAACACGCCCTCTTCCATCACGCACCAATAACCTATTAAGCAAACAAAGTTTTAGGTAGAACTTAAGAGAAACCCACTAGAACAAAAAAAAAGAAGATGGGAAGCAAAGATCACACCAAAGCAACGGGATCATTGTCTAGATCCCTTTCCACTATATCAGGCTCATTGCTAACAAGTCTGTCAATTTCCTCCTACAAAAGAAATCAAAGTCACCGTTTCTTAAGTACGTAATACCTGGTCATACAAACATAAGCAATTACTAAATAAATATCTCGTTGTCTCTTACAAGAGATTGCTTTGTTTCAAAATTGATGCAACTCCCATCTCTCCTCGTATGGATGGCCACATATCCTTCTGTCCTTGAAACCTCACCAGTTGGGCTATTTTTTTTCTGTAACATATTAAACAAATATGTAGATAAAGGCTAATAATAGTTGAGTGCATACGATAATTTTATGGCATTAAATAGATGTTTACCAACTGCTCAATAACTGGAACTGCTCCCATTCTACCAGTTGTATGTGGGTTCTTCATTTGTTCCCTTGCTAACTTTCCATTGAATCGGCTTGGTTTTATCCTCTTACATTGAGCACATGTCGAATGAATGCCTCCCATTCTTCCTTTTTCACCTTGCTAGGAACATTTCTTTTTTAAGCTCTCGCATCCGCCGGAAATTTATCATACACCGCCGGTTCATATTTTTTCTCTTCCAAAGTCGTATTAAGCTTTGAAAGAGTGCATTCTTTTCGGATGAGTGGAAGATCAATTTCAACCTGTAAATTGGACATGTCAAAATCATTATTAAACAAATTTGGATACAATACAAATTAAAATGTTTATGAAATAAAATCAGGTGGAGTGACTTGCACTTACCAATACTTTCTTCCACAAAGCATCCTTTGTTAAATGGAACTTCACGCTTCAAATCCTTGTACATAGGTGGGCAATGTGTCCTAGCCACCTCCCCGACTATAGTGGCATACTTTGCTCGATCTTGTCCAAAGAGCTTGTCCATCATCGAGAAAACTCCACTTGGAATCTTGGACCTAAGTGGATTAATTAGCAACCGATTAAGTACAAATGGGACGCTTGAAAAAGTTTCACTACTAGAAAAATGATAATAGACAAAATCAATTTATTGTGATCTATTTTTCAAATGATCTGTGGATAAAGATCAAATGACCTAATTAACAAGAATATGAAAAAGAATAAGATCTAATTAACATCGGAACTACTTAAAAAATATTAGTATAGATTTGATTGAATAAGATCTAATCAACTTGCCTCACTTCATTCTAGTCGTAATATTTTTAGCAAATCGTTCATACTTCCGTGAGTCACATGACCGTGATTGAAAACCATTTTTGTGAGAAGTATGATTTCCCTTTCTAATGTATGATGTCCGGGGATATATATATGTAGGGATGGTGAAAGCTAAAGCTTCATATAGAAAAAAAACGGTTGCTTCGAACCTCTCTAAATGCCTATATGGAAGTGCTTACTTTCTCGCGCACACAAAGTATAGTTCGATTGTGAAAGATGAGTGATGAACCTTTCATACATGGCTAGCTCTTCAAAATGGTAATGGAACAGAAAAATAATGGAACAATACAATGACTTTATGATTGATAATTTATCCTATTACAGTTGTAAATTAATCAAAGAAAACGGATAGTAGTCTTGTTATGGTATCCTGAGTTTTTCTTCTTCATTTCTTATTTTTTTTTTGTGAATAGGCGGTGTCAAAATCAGTATGGATATAAATCAATCGAGGAAGGCAGGGAGCACCCCCAATGAGATATTGGGCTTTCCTCACTTCTTCGTGAGTGAGTGATTAGGCATGACTTAGTTGATTCGATTCCGTTTTCTAAGAAATAGTATAGTGCTCCCTTTTCAAGAGCAACAATCCCATTTTATTTTTTTTCTATTTACCAAAATATGACCTCAAACTTCGTGATCTCGTTAAAACGCCTATTTTCATGCTTTTTAAGGGCAGTTAATTGACCCGCCTCCAACATTGAAATGGATTTAAGTAGTAAAAACTTCGGCCTTAGAGAAGTTGTATTGACTTGCAACATTCACATTTCCTTTCTCTCGAGCCCCGCTAGCTACTTGGAGGGTGAGTACTTACTTCCTTCCAGGTGCGCTACTAGCTACTAAAAAAATGCTTAACACTTAAAGTACTACTACATCCGGATCGATTCACTCAACAACGGGAGATGAATTAACCAACTCGGGAATAACCATTCCCTTTAACTCGCTGCTTCGTTACGCTGAAATACCGGTCCCTCGCTCCAACTACCGATAGGGCGAGCGTAACCTCGGGCCTTACTACCAAAGGACAATATCCGCCGAGCCTTGATACAATCAAACGAGGATTCATACAAAGATTCCTACTGAAAGAAAAGAGACTATGAAATCCCGGATTCCGAAGTTAAGGACGAAAGCGAATTTCAAAGAAGGAGATTTTGAAAAGGGCAGATCGGAAAGACCGCAAATGTGGACCAAGTCGATTACATTGCGGTCGGAACTCGAATCGAAAGGAGTCAATGCCGTAGGGGGGTAGCGGTCGCGGGTCGTGTACTGTTCAGCCGGTGATTCGACCGTTGATTGTATTACCGAACCGGCAGTTCAACGTAATACTTCAAACAACATTGTCGGGCATCACCGGTTCATCCGTCCCAGTTTGATCACCAAGCATTATGTAAAATGACCCAGAGAATGGAAATTCTTCGGTCCAGAACCGCTTTATTGTGAGAAAGGCTCAAAGCATTACTACGATTGGAAGTACAAAGGCCAATAGAAGCACCCACATGTCAAATACAGTCGATGGTTGAAGTTATAGCAAAGTTAGAGACCCTCATTGTAATCGGGTGGTACTATCCAAGTAGAGGGATTCCCAATGTTGCTTCCTAGGTATTCCATTCCTTCCGGTGTCCACGAACCGAGAGGAACATTATAAAACTTAACCCATATTGGGATACTAGCAAAGCTGCTTTTGGAGAGATGCTCTCCCGTTGGTTGGCATTTCTTAAGAATTAAAAGCTTCACAGCTATATATGGTATGGTCCTACGCCTAGGGCTGACAAAGATTGCCATAAACCAGATTGTACATGCCATCGAAAGTCATGCACTAAAAAGACCAAGATCTAATCAACTATCATGGGTCATTTTTATAGGTTTAACACTTTCCCCAACCAACTTACGTTATTAAATAAAAACTAATAATCAAATAAAAATGTTACTTTACCTTTTGTTTTTGTCGTCGTCCTCACTTGCTTCAGATTCATTTGCTTCAAATCCACTTGCTTCCGATGCTTCGACATGACTTCTTTTACCTAAATAGAAAGTTCAACAAAATGGTTAAAATCCAAATGACGAAATTAAACAAAACATGGAATAGATGTAGCATGTATCATATGTTGCACCACTCGAACAAAAACTAAAAACGAAAAAAAACCCACTAAAATGAACACCCAAGATGTTCAAACCATACCGCTTTTAACTCACTTTGCCATTGGAAAAGATGAATAGAAACAAAAGATACCCAATTCAAATAAACTTTCCAATAAATATCAACCATAAAAAAAAGATTATTCATTGATAAGTTTCCTAAGAACGTCCTCAATTAAGATTATTCATCAACATAAAAAAATTATTCATTAAGATTAAATCCAGGTCTTACGCAACTTCTAGAGCGCCCCCTCAATTAGAGTTGTTGACGAAGAATCATTAGCACTTGTTACGGCCTCCTCAAGACCAATGGGTCTTCATAAGCATCTATCTCTTGACTCAACCTCTTTGGAGCATCCAAGACAACATGCCAATTATCTCTACTCAAATCCGGCAATAAAAGACTTGTTTAGCTTGAGCGAGAATAAAGGGCTCGTCAACCTCACTTGTATTCCTCATGAACCTCCCAAGATTTACAAATACCAAGTTCAGTATCGATCAACTGTGCAAACCATTTGTTTTATCCTCAATCGCGCCCCAATCACAAGAGAACACGGTTTGTTTAAATTCTACATAATCAAGTTCAAGAATTCTTTTGACAACTCCATAGTAAGTGACTTCGTCATCAACAAGGTTCCTATCCTTGGCGCTTGCCCTAAAACTAGTCCACGACCTTCATGGAAACCCCACTATTCTCGTGTTTGTAGTCGTTGATTCGAATCCGACGATATAAAAACATACCCATTCGGCTTGTGTATCTGTTATATGACACCGCTGTAAAAGATGGACCATCAACAATCCTCTTGAAAGGAGATACATTTTCATTTTGTAGTTGTAGTCTTAACCAAGGAATGTAGTCCAACTCGTTTGCTTGATCGCCCTACGATTTTTACCCCTTGATTTCTGACTTTGGAGGTATACTTGGTACTTCCTGTGAAAATAATAAAAATTCAGGACAGTTGACATGCATAACTCAAGTATTGACTACCAAAACAATGGTAAATGCACGACTTACTCTTCCCACTCGGCATTTTCCGGAGAATGCGTCAAAACCCACTTGCGAACTTGTTGATACTCTATATTTGGAAGAACATATTGCTTTCCCTTTTTATCCATAGGGTGTGCACTTTCAATATCCTCATTCATGATCACCCTTCTCCCATTCTTATGGCTTCCCAAGTTGCCATCATGAATGTACTCCATACAGTACATCATCGCCTCTTCCACGAGGTATTGCTCTTGGATGCAACCCTCGACAAAAGTCTGATTGGTTACATACCTTTTATAAGTTTTCATCATACCTTGTATAAGTTTTCATCATGTGCCATTAATTAATACAAAATTACTACATACTAATCACAAGAAAGATATATATAAAGAACTTTACTCACCTCTCAAAAGGATACATCCACCTATATCTAACAGGTTCGCAAATTTGTGCCTCTTCCGCTAAGTGCACAACAAGGTGTATCATTGAAACAAAAAGTGAAGGCGGGAAGTATTTTTCAAAGACACACAAAGTTTCCACAATGCGTTTTCTCATGTTCGAAAGGTTCGCACGACAAATGACTTTGGAGCATAAGACGTTAAAGAATAAAGACAACTGGCGAATAGCTTCACGCAATGGCTTGTGTTTTTTGAATAGATGCATCAATAACACGGGTAATAAATGTTGTAAAAGGATGTGATAGTCATGGGATTTTAGGTTCTTGAGCTGAAAATCCTCCAAGTCCACATTATGTTTCCAATTTCCACTATATCCAACAGAACCTTCAATTGGTGCAAAGTTCTACAAAAGCAAAACTCTCTTCTTCCGTGAAAGAGAAAAAGCACCTATTGGATAAGACCACTTGTCATTCTTCATTACCGCCACAAGTGTTTCTTTATCTTCCTAGCTTTAAGGTCCATAACGGGCTTCGAGTCCATCCTTACTCTTACTGTACCCATGATTGTTGCAAACGATTCTCCATAACATTTTTTTCCACGTGCATCACATCTAGATTGTGGCAAATAGGCAGATCTTTGTAGAGAATTAAATATATAAATGAATATATGGATATGTATACATAAAGTTACATGATATACTACTACACAAATGTTAAAAATACCTCCCAATACGGCAATGTAAAGAAGATAGAATCCTTTGAAAATGCTGAATTTTCTAGTTCTTTAGTTCTTTTCTCTTCTTCTTCCTTCCTTCCGGTGTATCCGCACCTTGCCAAACTTGTTCTGAATTTGGCTCATTTTAATTTTTACTTGAGAACCCTTTAAAACGAATAGGACGCTTTTACCGTGTTCTTCTTTTTTTCCATTAAATTGTGCTTTCGGACTCTAAAGCAATGATTCGGGTCTGCTAGGAACTTTCGATGACCCATATAAGCAAACTTTTTTCCATGCTTCAGCCAAGTAGAATCTGTATCTTCACTACAAATAGGACATGCATACCTTCCCGCCGTTTTCGCCCGGAAAGATGGTGAAATGCAGGAAAATCGTGTATAAGCCCACAAACAAATTGCCTTCATAGTGAATGTCTCTTTAGCATGGGAGTCATATGATTCAACTCCAGGACCCCATAACTGTTTTAGCTCTTCGATTAAAGGCTGCAAGAAGACATCGATGTTATCCCCTGGGCTACTTGGACCAGGAATTAGAAGTGTCAACATGGTAAACTCTTTCCGCATGCACAATGATGGAGGCAGATTGTATGGAGTAACCATAACAGGGCCAAAGAACTATAAATGCTGTTTTGTTCCCAAATGGATTAAATCCATCTGTTGCAATCCCCTAATCTAACATTACGTGGCTCAGCAGAAACTCGGCCATTTAAGATTAATTGAGTTCCACATGGAAGAATCAATAGGATGACGCATATAGCGTTGGTCAGAAACTGCATTTGCATGCCATTTCATATTCTCTGCAATCCATGGTATGCTATACATCTTTTGCAATCTCTCAGCCAAAGGAAAATACCTTAGCTTCTTCCATGGTTTAATCTTAGCCTTTGGTTTTAATGGGTTCACCGGTTGCCATCTGTTTTCACCACAAGTGGGACAACTAATCAAATCCTTATATTCATCACCCCAGTATATAATACAATCATTTGGGCATGCATCAATAATTTCGCACTTCATGCGAAGAGGTTTGATCAAGTTCTTAGCAAAGATATGTCTTCTCGGGTAGTGTATTCTCTTATGGTAAAGTCTTTTTAAGGAATTGCAACAACTCTGTGAAGCTACTATTAGACCACTTGTGTCTAGCCTTCATGCTCAACAACTCAATCGTCGTCGATAATTTCGAATCTTCACCCCGACATGATGGATATATTGGTTTTAAAGCATCTTCCATCAACTTGTCGTATTGAACATCCCGCGGTATGGCATTGGGTGAATCTCCATCATCATCTTCATCATCAACTTCGTTAAGACATGCATCTAAGTCAACAGGATGACTTCGTCCAAATGTGTCATTGACCATCTCTTCCATCCTTGGCAACATATTTTCAGAACCCCTAGTAGAAGAACTAGTGGGAGCTTCAACATAGTTACTACTTTTCGAAGATGACTCTCCATGATGTATCCATGATGTATATGTCTTGTCTATACCATCACAGATAAGATGCTCGGCAATATCTTTTGCTGTTGACTTCCCCCCTAAATTACGACACTTAGCACAAGGACAACAATACCAATCAAGTTCCTTTCCTAATTTCTCTTGCGTGAACTGGATGAATGATTTAACACCTCGAAGGTATTCAGTAGACGAAGTCGGTGCTTTCATCCAGTTCTTGCTTGGAAGCATTGAAGACATTTTCTAGATAAATACATCAACATATATAATATTAGTATGATTTCAAAAAGAGTATTGAACTTGAAACCTAGGAAAAGTATATATCATAGAAAGTCGTACTCAAATTCCTTTCTGCCTCCTAACACACTTAGCACCCCAACAACCCACCTACCAAGTCTAAATAGTTTGCTCAAGATTGGAACAATTACAGTAACAATGCAAACAATATATATATATATTGGTGATTTCATGTTAATAGCAACTTCTTTATTCTCTATGGCCAAGACCAATTAATGCCAAAGAAGTCATATCATTTACAAACAAGAAATCAGGTTATTTGAAAATATAAAGTTTGAAATAAACTAGTCCAACTCAAACTAAAATCTATAGATATATATTGTAAATCAGTAGAGGCTGAATATCCAAACAATGAAAAATACCTAACTCAATCGACCATGCACTTGATGTTCTTAAAAACTGACAAAAAAAAAATACAACTCATAACTATACTTATACTTATACCATCGGATAAAAACAATAATACCAACGACATAATAACATAAAATAACAAGAGAAACACAACAAATGACAAACAAATGATAAAGAAAGTTAAACCATTTTATACCTTGCCTTGGAGAAGCAAAGAGAAAAAATTCAACCTTTCCCTCAAGAAAATTCCAACCTAAGAAGAACCTATTAAATCAAAACAACACAAACTTGTTAAACTGAAAAATAAAAATAAAAGTTTCAATCTTTGAAAACTCAAATAAGAAAAACAAGCAAACCCCATAACAAAAATAAAAGTTTCAAGTTTTGAAATTTCAAATAAGAAAAACAAGCAAAACCCCATATATACAGATAACATAAATAGAAACATATAACAAGTAGGTTTACAACTTCACGAATCATTGGACATACACTTTTCTTAAAGATTTCCCTCATGGATAACATGTCTATTGCAGAGTAGGAGAACAAATTTCTTTAGGAACAAATATATTTGTTTCTCACGGAAACTAGAATGTATAGTTCATTTTTCATACGTAATATTAAATTCTAGCCTCCAATCTTTTATTCTTTTGTTTTTGTTATGTTTTCCTTATAGGGTACATGACATTCAGTTTAAGTTTGTATTAAATAAAACCAGAATAGTAACACATGATCACTATAATAATGTCAATCATGCATAAAAACTAATCTTGCAAGTTAGAACAAAAACTAGATAAATATGGATTGCAGGAAGATGATTAAAATTATCTGAACCACCCAAAGAGAAGTTGGTCAAAATTCACCCCTCACATCCTAATATAAAGTGGTCACATTCCCACAAACAATATATAATGCTACAAAAAAACGCGGTCCACGTTAGAAAATTTGTCATAAAAATTCTGCAATTCCTTTCAAAGCCGGATGCACCACACATAGCATGCGGTAGTCTACGCAAAGCATTTTGCCAATCTGAGACAAACGCTCACACTTCCATCCATTCACCCAATCCGCTATTGTACCTTCAAACCCATGTGAACTGGGACACTAACCAAAGCATGTATTGCCATAAATATTTGCAAACCAACATTCCCAAAAAGAGATGCTTTATACTTTCCTCGTCCATTCCACAACATACACATCTCATAGCAATAACTTTCCCTCTTTTTTAAGATATATATGCTGTTAGCATCCTCCCCCATCGCTAATGTCAACATGAAAAAGCAGATTTTGGACGGAACTCCTTTAACCCGCACTTCTTTCATGGCCAGTCGGACATCCCAATGCCTAATTCAACAACCCTCTTTGAATTTAATAAATCAAAACAAGCCTTAAATATTGTCCTCCACCTCTGAAAGCACTATATTATTAAGTGACAAGAATAAACTGACCAAAGATTGCACTTCCCAATCATTTAACCAACATTGAAGACCAAGATCCCAAATAACATTGGTGCTTTGTCTCCATATAAATTTCATCTTGTTAGACACATTGTAAATAGTTGGAAAACATGACCTCAATGGTTCTTCCCCTATCCAATTATCCACGAAAATTGCACACTAGTGCCTTTTCCAACACTAACTTTGCAAGGTTTAGCAAAAGTCATCTTTATTATTCATAATCCCCTCCACAACTCACATCCATACAACGAAGTCACTGATTTAGTAACCATTCTTCCATCCTATACTTACAAAGTTACAAATAATAACTTTTTTCCATAAACTTCCTTCTTCCTTCCTTCCCGACTTATCAAACCACTTACTAATTCCTTAGGCATACATGCTCTATCCTAAGAGATAGGATGAAATCTCTTAATCTCATTTGTCAATCCCCAAAGAAAGTCATTCATAATTTCTCTAATCTTTTTGCAACACCAACCGAATAGTAAGGACGAGAAAAATAAACAGGGATATTCTACGATTATTACTCTTAATATGTGTGACACTACCACCCTTCAAAAGAAATTTCCTCTTCCAAGTAGCCAACCTCAAACTGAATCTCTCAACTACTAGATCCCAAGCTCTAACACTCTTGTATTTGGCTCCAAGAGGGAGTCCAATATACGTAGAAGAAAGATGTCTAACTTTGCAACCCCAGATTTCAGGTAAGGAGACAAGAAAATTAACACGATGTATAATGTTGACATCCTCAAAACTTGGCTTACCTCGTCCTAATAAGTTTATTAAGGGGAACTGCCTTCTCTTAATAAATAAGAGATAATTTTAGTAATGTATGAAGCCTTACCTGGAAAAGATGCCTTTGTGTCGAGCACCAGCGTGAACAAGTTTATAATGCTCTGTAACCTGAACGCTGCCCCAGTGAACGCGTTGTACAACTTCTAAAGTGGCCACATGAAGAACCTTCTCAAAGTCTGTTGAGAGTTGCATTTGATTATAATTGGAGGAGGTTGAGGACTTAGTATTAGTAAGCTAGCGGAAGCAATCAATGCCTGTTTGGCATGCCAATCTGTGATGTATAGTTGTAATGGAGCAACAACATTGCTTCCGAACACAACTCATACAGATGATCTTTCTTTATTGTAACTCTTGTAGTGCCCCAGTTAAAGCAAGCTATAGTTGGTTTTTCATGGTGTGGTATGGTATCCTAAAATAATAATCCCCATAGAGGCCGGACCCTTTTTTCTCTCCTCGTGTTTGGGCACTTACAAAGTCGTGGATTCTAAAGATTATTAAGCAAACGATGCACTCTCTCATATAGTTTTAATTCTTTTTGAAAATAAAAATTGATGCACATAAATGTTGTTAAATAGATACTTGTAGTTCATTTGAATAGATCATATTCGAGTCATGCTAATCGACCAAATTCATCCGTATAATATAAAATTCAAGCGGTAATAGCAAGGGCATAAGCGAAGGTGACTCACCGAACAATTCCAAAATGGAAGGAGATAAACTTCTCCTTCAAGAGATGCAAACAATTTGGGGAAGATCTATAACGCGTTTCCGAACTTTATTCACTGAAATGATGAAAAGCAAATATCGGTGAGGAACTGCCGGATATTTTCGTATGAATAATCAATGATTATCGATGAATATTGATAGAAGTCAATAATTAAAACTTAATGAGCTTTTCTGAATTGAGGGAATCCAAGTCAATAATTACAATCGCCTTCTCTTAATAAATAAGAGATAATTTTAGTAATGTATGAAGCCTTACACGGAAAAGATGCCTTTGTGTCGAAAGCACCAGTGAACAACAAGTTTATAATGCTCAGAACTGAACGCCCAGTGAGATATTTCAACTTCTCGTAGAAGCTCTTGAACAACAAAGAAAAGGACGATTATTTTCGATTATCAATTTTAGTGAGAACGAAAAATAAAAAAACCCTAATAGAGAGAAAGTACGAACCTTTGCAGAAACGTGAGTAAAAAATCGTGTTATGAAATTTAAGGGGGAAACACAAAATTCGTCAATTTTTTTGGTGGCAAATGGGTTCTCAATTATTTTTGGTGGGAAATGGTTTCAGGGCTCAAAGCAGAATTGAAGTCTCGACAATGGGAATTAAAAGAGGAAGTAGACGGACAAGGACCGAATATAACCCGACCGTAAATACCGCCTCTAATACAAGAAATTAGCCGTGGTTTATTTTTAGACAGTTACAAGCCGTCCTATTGTGGGGCGTCATGCCTGTCATAAATACTGTATTTTGACGTAGTGTCCCATACATATAAAAAGTATGGTAAAATCATAGTTTAGGATTTCGAATTTTGGAATTCTGAAAATCTGGAAAACTGAAATTGATAATATTTCGACCGATGTCATATTTTGAATTCAAATAATTTTGAAATCAACAATATTTCAGCCATATATAACTTATATTGTTTTTTTCCATTTTTTTGGAAAACCAAAATATCGGCGAAATTCTAACATTCCGTTCGGAATCGTAAACACTGAGTAAAATACGATACCCTATTTTGCGAAAAAATTTGTACATTACCCAAAACATAAACAAACAATCAGCCCCAAGGCCCATTTTCGAGTGAAAATCACTCTTAAAACCAACGATTTTTTAAAATCACTCTCAAAGACAAATTTCGGGTGAAAATAACTTCGGAAAACCAATTTTCAAGTGAAAATAACCCTTTAGGACAAATGACTCGAATTTGAAATAAATATTTTCCAATTTTACTCTTTCTATCGTTTTGTTATGAATAATGAGTGTTCATACCTTATGCTGATGTATGAATCTACCCGAATAGGTGAACGTACCTCATACAATATATTCATGTATGAACAATCATTGTTTATACCTCAATATGAGGTATAAACAATGATTGTTCATACTCCAATATGCATTCTTACTGATTATATATTATGTTGAGCTATGAACATTGATTGCTCATACCTGAAATAGCTATGAATAATAATTGTTCATAACTCATATTGAAGTATAAATAGTGATTGTTCATACTCCAATATCCGTTTTTACTAATCATACATTATATTGAGATATGAACAGTAATTGTTCATATATAGTTCATGTTAAGATATAAATAGTGATTATTAGTACTCCAATAGGTGTTTTTACTGATTATAGCTCATGTTGAGATAAGTATGAACAATCATTGTTCATACTATATACACCGGGTCATTTCGGTTGGGTTGGACTGTTTATTATTTCGTATCAGGAATATACTTTACTTTTCATCTATCCGTTTTTAATTTCGCATAAAAAATATATTTACCTTTATTTATCCGGTTATCGTGAGTGATTAAAAAAAAAAGTCTTATAGAATTACTTTTTCCTCCTATAAGCTGAACTGGAGAATCACTCCCTAAAACATAAAATAGACCGAGTGATGGTTGGAGTGTTGGACACATTTGAATGAAAGTTCATTAGTCGAATAAAAATCATCAGATTACCAAAAAGAAAGTACGTCTTTATCCGGAAAAAAAACGTGAGAGAAACACGCCACCAGAACCTTTGAACCAGTTTGATAGATCGATTAATTTAGAACAGAAATGCGCGTTAACATTTTTTTCTTCCATAAGTTGAAATGTACGTTAATTAACATCTAGAACACTTGAAAAGTCATCAATCTTCAGCATAGCTAGAAATAAAGTGAACAAGACGATGGTTATATACCTATAGAGTGACGCAAGCGATTATGTCCACATGATACTTCTGGTTCACAACAGTCCAGCCTATAACTGAACACTGTCTCTCCAAGTACCACACACATGGGCTGTCATCAGTGAGCGAAGACTCTATAATATCCTGCTCTGGTTTAAAATCTATCTTTTCTTCATTTCATGGCTCTTGTTCTTTTCATGTAGATACAGACAGGATATCCAAATTCTGTAGCGTTGAACACTATTATATTTCTCATTTTCTCCTTGACTCCTTTTTGCAACGTTATAAGCACACTATTTAGTAGGATGTATAGCAATCAAGCCTTTTACACTCAAACACTATATATCCCCATTTCTCTTCACTTCTTTCATATTACCTCTAACAGTACGTCTCGTCTCATCCCATTTTTGAAGCTCTTGCAATTGAAACCAATTCTATATGGGGTCTGATACTCAGCCACTCCATATCTTCTTCTTTCCATTCATGGCTCAAGGTCATATGATTCCACTAATAGATATCGCTAGACTATTCGCTGCCCGTGGTAATAAGTCGACCATTATAACCACACCTCCAAATGCCCTGCACTTCGCGGATGGTGTAGATCGAGACAAGCAATTAGGACTGGATATTAACGTTGAAACAATCCCATTCTCGCCAGTAGAGGCTGGGTTACCTGAAGGATGCGAAAGCCTAAATCATGTTACATCACAAGATATGGTCATGAAGTTCTTCAAGGCTGTTGGTATACTCCAACAACCATTAGAGCATCTGCTAGAAGAATTTCGTCCGGATTGCATTGTAGCTGATATATTCTTTCATTGGACAACTGGAGCAGCTAGTAAGTATGGAATTCCAACGCTTCTCTTTTATGGAACAAGCAATTTTTCTCTGTGTGTAAGGGAAAACATTATACGCTATGCACCTCATGAGAAGGTAACATCCAATTCAGAGGTCTTTGTCGTGCCTGGCCTCCCGGACCAAATAGAGATGACGAAATTGCAATTGTCAAATTTCGGTAAAACAGATAACAAATTTACCGAAATTGGAGAAAAAATAAAGGAGTCAGAGGAGAAAAGCTTTGGATTTTTGGTCAATAGCTTCTATGAGTTGGAGGCAGCTTATGCGAAATACTTCACCAACGAGATGGGAAGAAGAGCATGGCATATAGGCCCAGTTTCCCTTTACAATAGAAACATTATCGACAAGGCGCAGAGAGGGAAGAAGTCCTCCATCAATGAGCATGACTGTATGAGTTGGCTCGACTCGAAGAAGCCAAATACAGTCATCTATGTATCTTTCGGGAGTGTTTCTAGCTTCGGTACTGCTCAACTGCATGAGATTGCAATGGGACTCGAAGCTTCTGAAGTCCCATTCATTTGGGTTGTAAGAATGGGCAAAAACAAGGAGAATGATCAATTCTTGCCTGAAGGGTTTGAAGAGAGAATTGCAGGGAAGGGGTTGATAATTAAAGATTGGGCACCACAAGTTCTCATACTTGACCATCCAGCTGTTGGAGGGTTCATGACTCACTGTGGGTGGAACTCCATACTAGAAGGCGTTAGTGCAGGCATTCCTTTGATCACATGGCCAGTGTTCGCAGAACAATTCAACAATGAGAAGCTTGTCATACAGGTTCTAAAGATTGGAATCAGGTCAGGTAATGATGTCTGGAATGCATGGTTCGAACCAGAAGAAGTGTCAGTGAGAAAGGAAAGGATAGAGGAAGTGGTGACTCAACTGATGGGAGATGGAGAAGAAGCAGAAGACATGAGAAAGCGAGCCAGAGAGTTGGGAGAGATGGCAAAAAAGGCTGTGGAAAAAGGTGGATCGTCCTACAATGACTTGACTGCTCTAATTGAAGAACTGAGTCTGCATTCATATCAACAAACATAAACACAATGAAACTTTTTTGTCTATCTTCCAGTATAGTGCATATATATAGATTTTAGCTGAGTGGTGCACTTCTAGTTGTATGCAAGACCTGATTATCACGGTGTTTCTTTTCTTAAAAGATCACTAGGTTTCCATAATAACTTCCTGGTTCTGTTTTTTACTGCCCGTGCATAATTTTTTCATTTACTCTCTTGAAAAAAGAAAGCCGCTGTAATTGCGTCAACTGACCATATCTTTGGACAAGAACTAGTACTGGCCTACTGGGTACACCACCTACTTGTTCCACCCGGCACCCCCATCCGCAACTCATCCCTTCTTTGAAAACGCTGATAGTAAGGACCATTAATTCCACACAGATCTTGAATCTTCACGGCCTTTTTATACAGCCACCAAGACTCTCAAGAAGCAGCTTTGGGGAAACTTGCAAAAAGTGGGAGGTTAGATTGACATACTCAGATCCTATAACTTCACGTTCTAAAAGATATTGCACACTCACCTAGCTTTCCAACATGAATGAGATCTATAATAGCATCAGACAAAGGAACCCAATGCTATATGACTACATGAGGATTCACATTGCTTGTGTCCATGCAAGAGATTAATAGACAAAATTAGGATGTCTTAACAACGTCGACTTATACTGAAGTATTACAACACATCATAACTAATCATGAATCATTAGCAATTTCATAGGAGGAGCTAATCAAGGCACTCTCTAGGTCGTTAACAGCTAGGGGTAATTTCAGATCGGATTAAGGGATTTCGGAAAATTTTCCATTTTTTTTCGGATGTACAAATTTTATTTTATTTTATTTTTTTCTTAAAAAAATTGAAAATTTAAATCATATAATCGGATTATCTTTTACATAAACTATTTTTATCCAATAGATTCATTTAACAATCATTTTGAACATATTAATATATTAATTCAGTAAACAGTTTAAACCTTTTAACACATTTATTTAGAAAATATTTTCAATATGTTAATACATTAATTCAATAAATAGAAATATTAGAGAAAGAGATTCGTACCAAAATGGCGGTCTTGATTAATTGAATGTGTGTGAGAGAGACAAGATTCTACCTCTTTAGGGCTTTTATTTGGGTGGTAATTTATTTGTGATTATGATTTAGTAACTATATATGAAATTGACATTTAATATGTATAAGTATTTTGAAAAATAATCATAAATCGAATCAAATCGGATCGGATTTTGAAAACACATTCAATTCTAATCCAATTATTTTTAAAAAAATTTGGATACCAAAACACAAATATAGTTGTCAAAGTCAACATTGGTTTTGCTCATAGCCCTCTCTCTTTTTTTTCTTTTATAGTCGACTTCTTAGAAATCTTGCTTAGCCAGAGTCCAAACTAAATACTAAACCACACCCCCACCACACACACACACACAGAAATTTCTAGAACACTTGAAAATCATCAGCATGGCTAGAAACAAAGTGACCAAACCTAAGGACAAATAGAGTGACGCAAGTGATTGTACATGATACATAATCATGTACAGCAGTCCAGCCCATCAATGACCAAGTGACCAGTCTCTCCAAGTCCCGGCCAAACTCCCATCAATGACCAAGTGGTATGTCATCAATGAAATAGTACGTACTCCATGGTCGAGTGTAGGAGTGCTAGCACTGACACAAAAAATTGACACATTTATCCGACACAGTAGCGTAACAGATGATACATGTCTTATATGATGATATATGTTTTGTATAATCGTGATACATATCATGTATCATTATGTAAGAGGATGAAACATATCATATATCTCTACTACTAGTATAGCCTATAATGATCGTGGCCTCTTAAATTCATCCGGGACTTTTTCTGACGCATAATACCCTTGATGAATAATAAAATCATATGCCTACCTATTTATTAATGAGGACTACTTTGTCTTTTGATGTGTTTATAAATTTTCAGTACCAATATTGTCCTTAAATAAAATAATTGCTTAACACATTTAAATAGGGCCAATTAGTCTTTTCATGTGGGAATATATTCTAAAACCAAATCCACGCAATGCTCAATTGTACGCATTACTATAAATGCCATTTATTAATTATTAGTAATAATTGGGTTATTTAATAAGAGTTGTATTTAATCAGCTAATAGCCTAATACGAACAGTCTCTTCTCCCTTCTCTCCCATCTCTACTCTTTCTCATCAAACAAACGAAAAGTCCTTCAACTTCTCTCTCACTAACGAATGGTTGCTCTCAAAGATGCAGGTTGGTTTGGGTCTCTCAAAAAAGGAAGTCTTCTCGCATGGATGTGACCCCCATTTCTAAGAGTCTTTAGTTCCAAGAGTGTGTTTTGCACTTGATACGGCGTGTCTTGGTAATAGTTGTAGTACACCTGTAAATAAATTTCTTTTCTTTGATGGATTTGTGGTCTAAGTCAATTTTATTTGCCTTTATTTGGTTTTACAGTGAGGAGGAAGCTAGGAAGAAAATTTACTCGGTGTCTGCAAAGTACATCTTTTTCCTTTGTCTGTAACGCAGAATCGCGCCTTTGGAAATTGAAGACAAAATTATAGGTATTTCCATCATCTGTTAATGAATGATTGGTTTCTTTTACAGTATTTATATGAAAACTATGTATTATTCTCGCCCATAACCGTTTTGAAGATTCAAATTGGCATTTTATGTGGTGCCTCTCCGTCGGTCGATTATCATTCACTTGGCTCGGTGTAGATGTCATTGGTTCTACATTTTTTTTCTTAAATATTAATTGTCTTCTTTTCTGGTTAATTAACTTTAATTGTATTCTAAATAATCATATAATTTATGTTTTGATCTATCCTTTTTTACGGTCTACACTTCGAATATTCATTGCATGGATTGTTCCAATTTCAGGGTAGAGCTGTCTCATATATCAAGTGCAATTTGCAACTTCTCATTGCAAATGTATGGTCTTCTGCCTAAATTTTTCTATTTTTCATTGGATTTTTGGTCTTTCAACATATGAATACCAAGTTGGCTCTATATTGGAATGCTCGACCGTTATGATCTTTGATTTAATTGATTAGAACATTTACTTTTATTTCTTTTCATCGTTTCATTTATTCTTTGGTGTCCTTTTGGACATCTTGGACATACATCTTCTAGGTCCCTTGACTATAGGTCCTTAGTGTGGAGGAGAGTAGGTCGCCTGAAAGTACAAGTCATTGGTGTGTAGGTTGCCTAAGCGTGTTAGGGAGATTTGTGGATGATGGCACATGCCGCTTTGGGATTGGTAATTGGTATTATCTCCTTACAATTATGAAATCAATATTATCAAGCAATTTAAATTTGTATTAGAATTTCAGTTCATTACTAATATATGGAATATGGACATTGGAATCAATGATTCAATATGTCCTAAAATCAATCATATAGTAACAAAATAACAATGTAGGTGGGGTACACCGACGACGCCTCGTGGGCAATGTCGACTTGACCTTGCTTTGAACTGAATTCGGCTCAAAGCGTTTAACCTCTTGAAGAGTTTAATTTTTTTTTTTGTAAGGTGAATGCACACACAAAAACCAATAATGAAGGTCCAAACTATATAAAGATGGTGGCCTCGATCTTGGAGGAACCTAATTGATAAATCCATATCTGAAAGCCGTGGTAGAGAGACGGACTACTACCTTTTACTTCCTCAAGTCGAAGCGGCAAAAGCTCACCATGTCATAATCATCACCATGCTAAGAAGATCTGTTTACTACTGCAGCAAAAACAGCTACTGAATGACTTTGTACAATATCATTAATTAGTGCTAACAAGAATTAATAGAGCAGATAATACAGCCCCTAAACTAATAATAGTGAAAAGCTGCAAGCCTACGTACGTGATGTGAGGACTCGTGTATATATATAAACCCCCAAATGTCCAGCATGTTCTACAAATAGTGAAACTTCCCTTAAAATTGATAGCAAAAAATGATTGAAATATCATGTAAATCAACCCAAAAGCTTACCTAAAATAATGGGAAAAATGTTAGTTTATCCCATTATTGCAGTACCCACGAAGCTTGCCAATGCTGGAAAGGAGACCTCCGTCACAACAAGCACAAACCGCCAAGACGCTGTACATCCTGTTTCTCTTACACAGATGCCTGACTATTTGTCATGTACCGCCCCTCTAACTGATTTTTTGCCCAAGACTTCTTCAGAATCAAGAGTCGGGTTAACAAAGATCAAGTTTTCCATCCAGATCAGATGCCCCATTACAAATATTCTCGCGATTGGGCGTTCGTCCCAAAGATCTCGGATAAATAAATACTTTACATTCAGAGTCAACAATCTCCGGATCTCATGGATACTTGCAATCGTTTTCACAAGATCGGAAAAGAGGTATGGAGTCATAATTCTCATTCCTGTATCAAATGCTGATTATTATCTTTTTCAGTTTTTCCTTTTCTTGTATTGACATTAATGCATTTTTGGTAATATAATTAATCTCAGACTGCAGAAATTTTCTGGTCTTGAAGATATCATCCATGATTCCAGAGCTGCGGGACATGAGCCATGTTTTCGATTTTGAATCTTTCATGTATAGGTACTTTCTAACTTTTTACCACTTTCAATCATATGATATTTGTTATCAGTAGTGAATACTGTGAGAAATTTCAGCATAGGGTCAAAGTAATCACGCAGCCAAAAGACAAGCTTCCTGCCTCACATGCAGTTTCTATGGCAGCAGAGGGTTCCATTTATCATGCTTGAGACTCCCATTTTTCATGCCTCAAATGCTAAGGACTTAGAGGGAGGACCTGGACTTGCATCACTTTCAACTGTTGATTGTCCAACAATTAGGTGCTTGACCTTTGGCCCCACTAACACTTCCTCTCGAATTTGTCTCCCAAATGCATTACTAAGTTTGGATGTTTTGTCTCTGACGACGGAAGTCGGAACTTTCGCTTGATCTTGAAAGCGTGGGAAGACAGTAAAGTTCGTTTCTTTTTCACTTCTACACCCCTTCCCCTCTCCTTGGTGGCCCGGTCATTATCTTGGATAACATATCAAAAAACTTTGTTCCCTTTCGGGAGCTTCCATTTCGCGGCTTGGAATCTCTTAATGTTAATCTTCGCACCACCACTTTTGGGTTAGTGAAAATGTCAATTCGTGTTATAATTTCTTTTATCACATTTCTTTGGTTCGAGGGTGCACTTCCCGGTGGAAACCGCGGAAATAATAGTTTAGTACCGAGCGAGGGGTAGGAAATAATGCTCATCACTGCGTGCATTGATCCGGATACCAAAATGTGCTTCTTTTGTAGGGATGCTCAATTGGATCATTGTGAATTGAACATGGATGATTATCTGCGGCGTCAAGATCCGCCCCCCCCCCAAGGTGGGAAATTCATTCCGCCTCGATCGACTCAGCGATGGTGCGATTCCCGGCATATGTACACCATAGTAGCTAAGGCAACCCCGTCCCAAAATTCGCATTGTATTTGAAGTTGAGGATTTCACTTCGATGTAGTCGAGTGAGAAGCTAAGTTCCGCTTTTAGCTTTAGCGAGCCCGTTTTTAGATGTTTTTTTCCCGTTTCTTATTGTTTTTTTTTTAAGTTTCCCTAAAACATCAATTAATTACTTCATCCAAACTTAACCAATCTAAATTTATTTAATTGTTTTTGAATAAAAAAATAAAACTCCATGTGCTATTCTCTGAGAAATCTAAAAATGCTGGAACTCGACGACATAGAAACACTATTTGGTTTCTTCTTTTGAATATGATCTTACCTTATAATTGCAATATCACTTGCCTCCAATGCTGATGCCCCACACCTTGCCTGTCTATAAAATTAGCAATTTCATACCTAATTTCTAACTAGGTTCAACTCTTCTTGGACCGAACCATTTCGGGAAGTGTGAACCATATTCCATTTCATTCAACTAAAGGTTATGGAGTGTGGACAATAAGGTGCGATTCTTGACCGAAAACTCTCACGGTTCTTATTGAGAGAAGAAAATAGTTGGCAATGACTTATATTTGTCTAATTCTTTTCGATTGCTTTTTTCATGTATATTATCACCGGATATTGAAATGATGACACCCTTTTCGGGCGCTTGTATTTCTTCATTGCAGAATTTAGCTCTTTACGCACGAAGTTAGATGAAATGTTGCACTAATGTGTTCTTGAACGGAGTAAACTATAATCGTGCTAGAACTTTTTTAGCACCGTCGGCTCGACCGCTCATTAGTCTTTAGTTTTTTGCGGGGTTGTTCTTCATTGCAACTTATGCTAGATATCTTTTTTATGTTTAAAGTAGTACGTGGAAGTGGTTACCTTGTGATAGTTTCTTCCCATTGATAGATATTGAAGGGGTCCTTTTGTAAGTTTGTTATGTATGTCGATCAAGCCGAGTCGTTTTAGGTGCTTGGCTAATGCATTGCTTTTACTTGAGCCAATTGGTTCTTAAAACTGTAATGGATGGATATAACTATATAAAAACGCATGACTTCTTGCAATTTGTCGATTGATTCGTTCATATTTTTATTTTTTTCAATTTGGGTTCTATACTTTGGTCCAATGTCTTGGTAGGATCCTGTATTCTGACAATCAAGTTGTACACAAACTTCCTCACTACGGTCTCTGGAAGGGCCTTGTTATGAGCTGGGCTTCTTTTAAGCCCAAATTTAATGGTTTTGGCTGCAATGTACATAAAGATTTGCTTTTAGATTCATAATTATGTTGGTGATATTCTTAGAAGGATTGGTCATCATATAAATTAGTTTTCGAACCTGTCCTACAAACGGGTGTCGTTATATTAAATTATTCTAAAAAATATTAGCAATTATGTAGAGTTATTAGATATGAAAATTATATTAATCACTTATTCAAATTTATTGCACCACTCTCTATAAAAAGAAAGTACCAAACTTTGATAAAACCTATCGACTTTTTTTTGTCGTTAGGTTTAATAATAAAAGTTTGATTGAAGTTTTGTGAAAATGCCCAATATGGTGAAGATGATATTGAAATTACTTGAATAGTAAGACATTCCCAATCATAATAAAAGAATTATGATACACGCATATTAAACAAAGTATATTATTTAATGGACTCGAGGTTGATCTAATGGAATTAGCACAAGTCGCATCGTTACCATATTACCAATTGTTCCTTGACTTCATCATCACATAACAAAGGAAGGACTCCATCCTGTTTATTTTTGAGCATGCTATATGTCAAGGGCAAAGCAAATATTTTGCATTAAAATGGCAATTGTTTTTGCTCTATTAGCGTATATGCTTTTCTCTCGCAATAGTCTTATGCTCTATGTTGGCTCTTACAAACAATCATGTTTTCAAATAATAGAGAATTAGTGAATTACAAACAATCATGTTTTTTGCTCTATTATTTGACACTGCGTGCAGAGCACGTGCATCTTGCTAGTCATAATAATGAACATATATGACATATATCATCCGCCACGTCATTGTGTCAGATAAATGTGTCAATTTCATGTGTCAGTGCAGAATTATTGATAGTCAAATAAGTGAGAAACCCAACTCTCTCTTTAACTTTAAGTATTTTCTTCATATTCTTCTTTCCTTCTTGAAAGATATATATTTTAATTCAAAAGTATGTGGTGTGTTAAACAATAATATATATATATATATATATATATATATATATATATATATATATATATATATATATATATATATATATATATATATCTGGAATTGACATACAAAAATGACATACGGAATTGACATACGCAATCCAAAAGCGAATTTGCACATTGCTCTAAGGGCTGATTTTTGGTAGATATTATCTCCCTACCATGGATAATATCTCCACAAAAAATCAGCTCAATCGGATGTGTCTAATCTTGTCAAAAGAGTGTTAAAATTCTGGACCGTTAGATAAATTTCTAATTTGAACTCAATTTTTGGTAGGGTTAGACATGTTCAAAAGAGCTGATTTTTTGTAGAGATAATCTTCATGTTGTGGAGATCACATCCCCATAAAATCAGCTTTTATTTCATTATGTAGGTAGATAGGATTGCGTATGTCAATTGCGTATGTCATTTATGTATGTCGACGTAGCATATATATATATATATATATATATATATATATATATATATATATATATATATCCGGTTAGGCTAGAGTGCCACTCTTATACTGCCACTCTTATCTCACACTTCTTCTCAACCGTCCGATCCCTTCTCAAGATCTGATGATCTAATTCACTCAAAAACTTTGAAATTTCAAAATTTCATAATATTTCAAAATCGAAAAAACGAAATAAGCCAAAAACGCGAAATTGGAAAACTCTCTCTCTCTCTCTCGGTCTTCTTCTTCTCCACTCCAGCAACCAAGCTTCTGGAACTCTCTCTCTCTCTTCAATCGGACGATTATCAATTGTTTAATTAAGGTAGCAAGCACTTTCATTATTTAATTTTTTTAATTCATTTGATTTTCGATTATCAGTTTGGGTTTTGTTTAATTCGTTTGAACATCGATTATCAGTTAGGGTTTTGTTTAATTCGTTTGATTTTCGATTATCAATTTGACTTAGCACTCAACCTAAACTCTCCTGAACTTGAGCCAGTTCTAGCTCCAACCCATGGTAGTTGGTTACTCCTCAAAGCCACTTCCAACTCGAGTTTTTAACTGTGGTTGGTTGAATTAATTAGGATACTCAGGTTGAATTAATTGATTTAAGAATTAAGATGGGAAGAAATCCTCGAATCCCAGCTATCGTCATTGTATATATATATACCGTTAGGCTAGAGTGCCACTCTTATACTGCCACTCTTATCTCACACTTCTTCTCAACCGTCCGATCCCTTCTCAAGATCTGATGATCTAATTCACTCAAAAACTCTGAAATTTCAAAATTTCATAATATTTCAAAATCGAAAAAATGAAATAAGCCAAAAACGCGAAATTGGAGAACTCTCTCTCTCTCTCGGTCTTCTTCTTCTCCACTCCAGCAACCAAGCTTCTGGAACTCTCTCTCTCTCTTCAATCGAACGATTATCAATTGTTTAATTAAGGTAGCAAACACTTTCATTATTTAATTTTTTTAATTCGTTTGATTTTCGATTATCAGTTTGGGTTTTGTTTAATTCGTTTGAACATCGATTATCAGTTTGGGTTTTGTTTAATTCGTTTGATTTTCGATTATCAATTTGACTTAGCACTCAACACAAACTCTCCTGAACTTGAGCAAGTTCTAGTTCCAACCCATGGTAGTTGGTTACTCCTCAAAGCCACTTCCAACTCGAGTTTTTAGCTGTGGTTGGTTGAATTAATTAGGATACTCAGGTTATATACTTAGGTTGAATTAATTGATTTAAGAATTAAGATGGGAAGAAATCCCCGAATCCCAGCTATCGTCATTGTGGTGGTGTCGAGGTTCTGCATTAGGTAGTCTCTGTAAATGTGAAGCATAAGCTGCAAAGAGTTGAAACTTTTTTCAAGGTGAACAAAGAATAGTTAACACCTCTTGTCACACTTTGGTGAACTTTGTCGGAGTTTTGAACTTTGTCAGAGTTTTGAACTAGCATATTCGGTGAACTCTGTCAGAGTATTGTATTTAGTATATGTCCACATTGTGTGATATGTGAATTATTGTATATGTCCACATTGTGTGATCTATGGAGGTAGCGGGAGAGTGGACTGCCGATACTGTCAAGGCAAAGGTCAGTTCTATTTTTTTTCCTACACATTCACAAGGCCTGCAGCAGTTCAGCAGTTTTGACAGCTTTGAAGATTTTAGTTTTGAAGATTGCAATTCTGATAGATTGCAGCTTTGAAGATTGTAGTTTGAGACTGAGTTATTTGTTTCTGTGTTGATGTCACCTCAGTGTTGCAAGAGCTTTTGCACACTAAAATAGATGGTATAATATTTGCTCTTCTCGAATGTTATAGAGGCTTTTCCTTTTTGCCTTTTTTTGTGACAATAATTATGTAACAAAACTCAATGACATGTTTCTCCTGTAGACTTAAACAACAATGAGCTGGTAGTGTATGAGATTTTGATCAATTTTGTGGTTAGGATGTTGTTTTAAAGTTCTTTTTTTCAACTTATTTCTTGGCGGGTTCATACTTTAAAATTTTGGTTCTGCTGCAGTTAGGTAAAATATGCTTTGACGAGGTACCTGCAAAAAAAACAATGAAATCCCACCTGCTTGGGTCTTCATTAGTGCTTTTCTGGTGGTTCATTGACATTAAGCAGCAACATCCTTTTGTTTTTTAAGCTGATGTGGTGAAAAGATAGTAGTTCTAACTCTACAGTTTCTAACTTATGAGTAGGTAGCCAGCTCGAGACTTTGTGTAAACTTTGTTGAGTGCTGACTTGACTGTGTGACAATATGTCTCGTTGTCTCTGTAGTCAAGAGCATACATTTACCTTTTTAAATACACATTGTTGGAAGATTTTTAAATTTTGTCACCATTTTGTCATGTTGAACAAAGAACAATCAACACAATTCATTTAAAAGCAATTTGATACATCATACATACATAGAGTTGTGATCCAATTGAAACTGAAAATCCCATTTTGCGTTACTGGTTCAACCATTTTCTTGGTTATACATATTTGTCTTCAACTTTTCATTATCTCCAAATTTTTTTTTATAACCTAGCTACGTGGAACAAAGAAATATATTTGTCAGAACTGCTGCAAGTCTAGCAATTTAGCTCCCTTAACTGCATCCAGCTTCAGCAGTTTGAACAGTCGAATTACATAGACTATCCACACAAGACACTAATGACGATGATCCAGAGCTTTGAGGATTATAAAACTCGAGCTGGATCTGCAACACACAAAATACACTTTCCTTAATACCAACAACAATAACACAATAAAAATTGGAAAAAAAAATGAGGTTAATGGAAAGAAAACTTAACACCAAGTCCACTGGATTTGGAGCAACCTTGACAACACTCTTCAGCAGACATCCTCTTCAGTCTAAGAAAGCTTCAATGCCAACACTCTGCAGCAAATGCCAACACTCTATAGCGAATGCCTCCAGCTTGAGCAATGTGATGGAAACAAGAGGCATCATCAGGGCCAATTCCTTGAGGACAACTAACGTAGAAATATGGCTTGATCCCATGAACGTTGCAACAAACGCTATGCCCTAACAATATTTAAAATAGAACACTTAAATTTCCCAACATTATCCAAAAATACATCTCTTTTACGTTCTCAATATCTCTGAATTGAATATCTAGTTTTCTTTTACTCATTTAAAAAGGACTCGACAACATAACTGACCTTTGCCTTGACAGTATCGGCAGTCCACTCTCCCGCTACCTCCACAGATCGCACAATGTGGACATATACAATAATTCACAGATCACACAATGTGGACATATACTAAATACAATACTCAGACAGAGTTCACCGAATATGCTAGTTCAAAATTCTGACAGAGTTCACTGAATATTCTAGTTCAAAACTTCGGCGAGTTCTGAGAATATGCTAGTTCACGAACTCGGCGAGGGAGTTCACCAAACTCTGACAAGAGGTGTTAACTATTCTTTGTTCACCTTGAAAAAAGTTTCAACTCTTTGCAGCTTATGCTTCACATTTACAGAGACTACCTAATGCAGAACCTCGACACCACCACAATGACGATAGCTAGGATTCGGGGATTTCTTCCCATCTTAATTCTTAAATCAATTAATTCAACCAACCATAGTTAAAAACTCGAGTTGGAAGTGGCTTTGAGGAGTAACCAACTACCATGGGTTGGAACTAGAACTGGCTCAAGTTCAGGAGAGTTTGGGTTGAGTGCTAAGTCAAATTGATAATTGAAAATCAAACGAATTAAACAAAACCCTAACTGATAATCGATGTTCAAACGAATTAAACAAAACCCAAACTGATAATCGAAAATCAAACGAATTAAAAAAATTAAATAATGAAAGTGCTTGCTACCTTAATTAAACAATTGATAATCGTCCGATTGAAGAGAGAGAGAGAGTTCCAGAAGCTTGGTTGCTGGAGTGGAGAAGAAGAAGACCGAGTGAGAGAGAGTTCTCCAATTTTGCATTTTTGGCTTATTTCGTTTTTTTTATTTTGAAATATTATGAAATTTTGAAATTTCAGAGTTTTTGAGTGAATTAGATCATCAGATCTTGAGAAGGGATCGGACGGTTGAGAAGAAGTGTGAGATAAGAGTGGCACTATATCCGGACTAGGGTCCTTCAATGTAACCGATGTGGGTCTGTCTTAATTCTCTGAATATTTCAAATAATATATATATATCGGTTCTAGAGTGCCACTCTTATACTGCCATATATATATATATATATATATATATATATATATTGTTTGGGCCCCACCTTCGGTGTGTTCCCAGACTCAGATCCGGCCCATCATCTTTTCAGACTCTGGCCCAACATTTTTTATTCAACCCAACATGATTCCGGACTAGGTCCAGATCCAAATATGTCACAGGTGCATCTGGCACAGGTTTAAAGAGAAAACAGGCACAGTCTGGTATAACTGCGAGATTAAACAGGATTCTGCGGCCTTATTTAATCTCACAAAAAATTTTGGAGAATCTATCAGGGATTTTCGCAAAAGATTTCAAACTTTACTCAATGTTACTGATCCTCCCTCTGACCAGTTTATCATCCAAGCTTTCAAAGATGCCATAGGATATGATCGTGAGTGGTCTATACAATTCGCTCACTAGACGGCCGCTTTCTCCAAGTCCGAAATTTTTTTGATTGTCTTTGAAGAGTTTGCACGAGTTGAGGATGATCTCAAAGCTAGGCAGCTTCGAGAAGAAAATCTTCAGAAAAACAAAAAAGAGTCCGGACGGAACTCCAGCAACTATAAAGGACAGGACAAAAACAAGCAGAACAACTTCCAGTCCGGACAGAACTCTAAGCCTACCCAGCCAAATAAAGAGGAAAAGATTTTCACTCCTTTGTCGATGAAACTTTCTGAAGTTTACGAAAGAATAAAAGGGCGAAATCTTCTTTATAAGCCAAGGCCATTACCTGAAGATACAGCCAATATCAGAGATAAATCCAAACGATGCAAATTTCATGATGATTTTGGCCACACTACTGATGATTGCAGAATTCTTCGGAGTGCTATTCAGCGCTTAGTTGATGACAAGAAGTTGGATGAATTCATACGTAGCGAAAGACAAGTGAAGTTTGCGAACATATGGTCATCGTATCGGACATGCCCGTCTAGATTCCATTTCAAATAATCAGCGGAAGTTTGAGAAAAAACAAAAATTCAATTTTCTAACAGACTGGAACAGAGTCAACAGCATTGATTTTCTTAAAGGTGACAACGCAGAAATATATGAACCTGAACCCTTATCCTTTAGTGGTCGTGACTTATATGGAGTATTTCAGCCACATTATGATGCTGTTATGATATCAGCATTCATTGGAATGTGGAGGTTCAAAAATTATGCTAGATAATTTGAAGCTCTGTAAGTGTGTTATTTTCTAGAGCTTATACAGAAATGAAGTTGCCACGGGAGCTTATCATTCCTAAGAAAACCCTATTGTTGGGTTCGATGGAACAAAGAACTATTCCGATAGAGTCATGACGCCTACCAAGAATCCGGAAACAAGTGGGCTGAAATCAACTTTTGCTCATGAATTGCCACTCCCATATAACGCAATTACGGCGAGATTGATCCATCGGATGCGAGGCGTTTATATCTACTTTCCACCGGGCGATCAAGTTTCCATGTAGTCAAGAATGCATGCAAAATCCAGAGTGATCGGATGGAATCCCACGATGTCATGACAAAGCACTAGATGACTACAAACCTTCCGAATTCATGTCAATAGAGTCATTCAGACACTCCACGTATAGCAATTACAAGATGGCTCCACAGCCCATTTCAAAGTAGAAACAAAAGGACCTTCCCAATCGTTGATAAACTTGAGGAAGTTCAGATTGAATGAGTCCGGAACATACCACTTTCATATCAACTAAGCTTTCCGAAGTTGAGAAAAGAGACATGACAGAATTGTTAAAGAAAAATAGCACAGCTTTTGCATGGAGCATAGATGACATGGACCGCATCACCCGGATATAGCATGTCATCATCTTGATGTGGATCATACAACAAAACCTGTCAGGCAAAGACCAAGGCGCATGGCACCTGATAAAAGGCTGAAAGTCAATGAAGAGGATATCAGAGAATTTCATTCATGGATGCTTCTTCAGGTTTTTACCAAATACTTTTGTATGGTCCGGACCAAGAACATACAGCCTTTATAACAGATATAGGCATTTATTGTTTTACAGTCATGCCTTTTGGCCTTAAAAATGCCTCAGCCACTTTTCAGAAATTAGGCAACACAATCTTTGAAGGCATAATAGGTGATACTATGGAAATATATATTGATGACATGGTCACTAAGTCATGGTTAACAAGTGACCATCTTCGAGATCTTCAGACAACCTTTGATAGGGTAATAAAATTCAATCTCAAATTGAATCCAGCAAAATGTTCTTTTGGAGTTTCCTCTGGGAAATTTTTGGGTTATCTTATGACCCATAGAGGCATTGAAGCTAACCCTGATCAGATAAGGGCCATACTAGACATGCCGACTCAAAACAAAAAAGGATTCAAAGACTTCTTGGGCGGTTGGCGGCCTTAATGAGATTTATTTCTAAATTCTCGGATAAGTGTTGTCCATTTTTCAATACGATTAAATCAAACTCCACTTGGACTTACGAGTGCCAAAGAGCTTTTGATAGCCTTAAAACTTATCCGTCCTCACCGCCAAGATTGGTAAGTCCTAAACCGGTCACCAAGGTAGGAGTATATCTTGCTGCAACTGGTATTGCAGTAAGCGCAGTGCTTTTCGTTGAAAGTCCGGAAGAGAGGCCAATTTTTTTTTATAAGTAAGACTTTAACAGGTCCGGAATCTCGATACGATAATATTGAGAAAACAAAGATTAGCTTTAGTACATCTTTGCTAGACGACTGAAACCTTATTTTCAGGGTAGGACCATCCGGGTTCATACAGAGTACCCTCTTCGAAAAGCTCTAGCTAATGCTCAGGACACAAGCAGACTTGCCCTCTGGCAGTCTTATCTTAGTGCATATGAGATCATATATGAACCACGTCGTGCAGAAAAAGGACATGCTCTGGCATCCTTAATTGCAGACTTTCCAGTCGATGATGTTTCTTTTGCTATCATTCCGGACCAGCCAAACAGAGATGCAGCCACAACTCAAACTGAAGAAACATCTCTCGGGGGCGAAAACCCATCCTCGAAGCATATTTCTTGGAAAATCTACACTGACGGTTCTCGAAATCAATCAGGATCCGGAATTGGATGTGTACTTATCTGTCCTGATGGTTTACAGATAGAAAAATCTGTTAGGCTGGGATTTAAAGCGTCCAACAATGAAGCGGAATATGAAGCAGCAATTTTCGGTATGAAGACAGCTATTGATTTGGGGGCGACTGATATTGCCGTTTTCACAGACTCCAAATTAATCACCAACCAATTTGGAGGTATATATAGAGCTAAGGATGAAAGAATGTCCGCGTATCTAGATGTTATTCATTCTTTAGCAAGAAGATTAAGATCTGTATCTATCACAAAGAAATCAAGACATGATGTGAGGCATGCAGATGCTTTAGCTTATCGTTCAGCAGCTACAAATTGCAAGGAAGCACGGACGATACAAGTTGAATATCGAGGAGCAACCAAGCATCGACTTTACCACTCTCAACCACGAAAAATATATATGTTGATGAATGTTTAGCACTACAAGTATTGTACTCTGCACAAGCATCTTATGCAGTCCGGTCAAAGAAAAAGGATTCAAGCGGGGAAGTAGAAATCACCGGGATGACATTAACGGTGAAATGAACGAACCGGACCATGATGAAACGCTAGATTCGACCAACAACAATCCCTAATAGATGTAGAGCATATTCCCAAAGATAAATGATTGGTGTGTTCCTTACATAGAGTACCTGCAACACCGTGACTCTCCACGAAGACAAGAAACTTGGCGATTACATACTCGGACATCATTCAAGTTTTCCATTCTTCCATTAAGCGTGACGAGATCCGGTTATATAGGAAGCATAATTTATCTCCATTGCTCCGTTGCCTTACATCCGAACAAGGTCACTTTATTCTAGAAGAGTTGCATAAGGGCATTTCGCGGCAATCATATTGAGGGCGTAGTATGGCACATAGAGCACTCACTCGGGGTTATTGGTGGCCCGGAATGCAGAAACAAGCCGGGTTATACAGATCAAACTTGTGTACAATGTCAAATGCATGCGAACTCAAACCATCTACCCGACCCAATGAATTGTTTCCAGTTCGAGTTCTTGGCCATTTGCTAAATGGGGTCTAGATATTGTTGGACCTTTGCCCAAAGCACCGTGAAATTTCCGATTCCTCCTTGCAGCCCACCGATTATTTCACAAAGTGGGTTGAGCCCGAGAAGTCCGCTTTGTGACTCCATCGTCCAAAGTCAAAACAGTTCATTTGGAGAGATATCATATGTCGATATGGAGTACCAAAGATAATTGTATCCGATAATGGAAAACAGGTTTGATTCGATGAAATTAAATCATTTGCGGACACCTTCAAAATTCAACATAATTTTTCGCTCCTTATCATCCACAGTGAATGGACAAAATTTGAAACAACTAACAAGTCTCTCCTAGCCAATTTGAAAAGGCGGCTTAAAGAAGCAAAAGGAAAATGGGTACGAATTCATTACCAAATTTGTTTTGTGGGCATACCGCAGCACGCCCAAAACTTCTACAGGAATGACTCCTTTCTCTCTGGCATATGGGACAGAAGCAGTTTTGCCAACTGAACTCATGGCTCCCACGGTGAACTGAAAATGTAATTTCGATGATAATGAAGAATTTTTGTCGTCGAAACAATTCATCGATGAGTAGAGAGAAGAGGCACTCCGGCATTTGGAAAAGTATCAACAGAGTGTCAAAAAAAGTTATGACAAGAACGTTCGTCAGCGAACATTCCAGCCAGGAGATTGGGTACTTCGGAGAAAATTGGATGACCCATTAGGGGGCAAGCTGTCAGAAGCTTGGGAAGGTCCTTTTATTGTGGAGAAAACAGGGCCTAAGGGTTATTATGTACTGAAAACTCTTTCCGGAGATTTTCTTCCAAAGCCTTGGAATGCAACAAGGCTTCGTAAATTTTACCACTAGTCTTTATTTAACTCTATTTTGATTTTCATTAATAATAATATTTCTCCATCTGCTACTATGCTTTATCTTTTCTTAATACTTTTTTACATCATCTAGCAAGTGCAATCCTCGGCGCAAACCTTTAACATTTGTTTTCGGAACAAAGTTGACATCTGTGTACTGACCCGTATTTAGCCACCAAGTGCAGACACTTGCAGAACAATTTTGTTTCCGGACGAAATTGTAAGTGTTAGCAACACGCACTTAAACAGCCGAGTGACGACACTCGCATCATAAGTTTGTTTCCGGACAAAAAATTAAGTGCTAGCAATGCGCGAAAACAGCCAGTCTGCGATTACTTTCGCAAAGATAAGTTTTGTTTCCGGACAAAAATTGTAAGTGTTAGCAAACGCGCACTTAAACAGCCGAGTGACGACACTCGCATCATAAGTTTGTTTCCGGACAAAAAATTAAGTGCTAGCAAAGCACTTAAACAGCCGAGTGCAGACACTCGCAGCATAAATTTGTTTCCGGACAAAAAATTAAGTGCTATCAAAGCACTTAAATAGCCGAAAGTGTATACTTTCGCATCATAAATTTGTTTCCGGACAAGAATCTAAGTGTTAGCACATGCTTATGCGCACCTATACAGCCAAATGTAAACACTCACAAATTGTTTTGTTTCCGGACAACAGTTTCACTGTTTGCAAAGGCTAATTTAACAGCTTAAATGCACTTGATAATAATTCTGTTTCAGCAATTTTAGTGAATACTACTTATTTCGGACTAGAGAAGACAACAAAGCAAGTGGTATTTGCTCTCTGACACTACCATGGCTCACAGATAAGTCATTATCATTTTTTTTTTTTTTAGTTTTATACATGGTATAACTTCATGTTCACATTATTACCTCAAGTTCACATGCTTATAGTTTAGTTTCTTAATATACACACCACACCTTGTTTTCAAACGCATCAGCACATGCATGTTTTTAACTTTGATACATGGTATCTTAAAATACTTCTTTCATACATTTCAGTCATAACATTACAAGTTTCTAAACCAAGATACAAAGCTACAAAGCTTTTTCAACATCCAGTTCCGGATATATAACGTGAGTTATAATCCAAAATCAGACAAACATATCCTTACTGTTTGTTAAAAATGATCCCTCTGACAAGTGTTTTTCTAACAGGCAGGAACCTCACTAGCTTCTCCTACATATTTTTCGTGTAACTGCTTGAAATCCTTCTTAAGCTCATCATTTGCTTTCTTAACTCGGTACAATTCCATGGAAATTTTGCCAAGTTCGATTCGATCTCGGTTTTCTCTTTAGATAGCTTATCATTGTCTTCAAGTACCACTTTATAATCTGCTTCAACTAGATTATAATTCATCTCCATCACTTTGTTCTTCTCCTTCAGTTGAGTATCCTCTTTCACAAGTGCATCGAATTGCCCTTTCACTTCGTGACACTTCAACTCCCCGTTCTCCTATTACTTTTCTTTACAATCTATTTCAGCCAACAACCCTTGGTTTTACACTTAAGATTTTCCAACTCTTTAGCCAAAGAAACCCTAATCGACTTGGTCGCCCGATCTCTTTTTGCGTTTTGTAGACTTAACTCCTCTCGCCGCGAGCTTTACCAAGTCATCTGCGACACACATAACCTACACGCAATTTTTTTTTTAGCACAAACAATCTTTTCAAAAAGATACAAAAAACAAAAACAACAAGGTACTAACCATGGCTGCTTGACGTCTAACTTCGTCTATCTTGACATCCAATAGACTTCTATCATCAGACATATGTTTCTTAGCACTTTGACGCTTAGACGGTTCAACTGTTGAAGGACAAAGAGAGGGCTTATCTACAGCATGTTCCGTTTCACGCCTTTTCGAACACTCAGTTCCCAGAACTCCTTCATTCCCCGCTTCATATTCACATACTTTGCGCTTACCCACAGCATTTGCGTTAAGACTCATAATGTTTTCCTCAGCATTCTGGCAGCACGTTGTCGGAATACATACGCCATTGTTCACACCACAGATGTCCTTGTTCAAGTTTGGTTCCTCAAAAGATGTTACCTCTTCATAACCAACAGTTTCATCCATACCTTCCTCAGCATCACCTTTTAAGGCTATAAAGATAAGGTCGGTTATAGGCGTTGAAACAGGTGTATGCACCATATCGGCGTCTATGTTACAGTCAGAGCTGTGTGCAGAAAAAGCTTCGTTCACACCTTCATATTCTTCGTCAGAATCAGGTAAAACCATTCTTCTACGTTTCCGTGTTGCCACGGGTACATTCCCTACAACAGATGCACAATCGATAAGACTAACGTCTTTCATACAAATTCTACCATAACTATCAATAATTACAGCCTCTTCTGAAAACTTAAACTCATACGGAATACCATCTGCCCAATAATCCGTACCTGCAAAAAAATTGCGATCATCACATTCATTTCGAATATATTCATGACTCTCCAACTCTTCAGCACCTTCCTTTTCACGATATTCAAGATTCAAGAGTTGCTCTTGAGGAAAGCTGACAGCGATTGGAAATGCATTCATAACAGACACTTTACTCTCCTCGCCATTCTCACTATTTGGCTCATCTTCCACATCGACAACATCTACCAATTTTCCATTCTGCAAAATCTTTCTCTCACTAGCTTTCTGGTGAATTTCACCGACTATAGTGTCGGAATAAGACAAGTTAAAAAGGTTTTTCTCTTTTTTATAAAGCTCATAATAAAACTTCAGGTGTCGTTTCGTTGCTTCATCAGGGATCTGTTGTCGATGATTGATCTTCACGTTCATACCTGTTTCCGTTTTTCAGATTATCATTTTGTATAAATATGGCTATACAGTCTGGAAAACGTTAAGGTTTTAAAAACGAAAACTTACCTATGAAGTTGTTGCGAACCTCGAAACCTTCGAGCCTCCAACTGCCAGAGACTTTAAAGGCTGGCTTCTCCCAATTTTTAAAGCTTTCAGGTTTTCCAAAAAATTGGATCTTTGGATCTACAAAGCTCAAACCATAGAAACATCGATTCCCAGCTCTTCTCCTTTGTGGCTTGCAGATAGCCATCATCTCGTTACAACCAAAGGGTATTTTGAAAACTTCTTCTAAGACTTGCATCCGTTTCAACACCATGTAATACACGACATGCATTTGACCAGGTGCAAGCTCCCAATTTGACAATATTCTGGTATTTGTCATCGACATTGGAAGCTCTAACCCATAACATAATTGGTGGTAACACACAGCAACATCATCAATGCCAACTGGTTGGGCAACATCTTTCAACTTTCGGAGTTTTAGGTCTGCCCCAAGCTCAAAATTTGCTTTTATGGCTGATGTAGAAAGTTCCCAACACTCGCGGACACGAGGAAATTGGCCACCAATTTCTTTCCATCGCTTTTCAGTCAAATTTACCATTTCTCAGCGATAATAAACAAGAAGAGAGAGAACAAAAGGCTTTCTCAGTTTTCTCAATTTCAGATGTTGGGTTTTATTTTATTTTATTTTTTTTTGTTATTACAACAGTGTTTTTTGCGCCCTTCAGTCCAACCATGTCTACTTTGGATTGAGTTTGGTATTTTTATTACAAAAGTGTTTTTTGCGTTTTTTCTCGTTCTTTGCCACATGGTTTTCATCCATATGACAAAGAGGGGGCGATGTTTGGGCCCCACCTTCGGTGTGTTCCCAGACTCAGATCCGGCCCATCATCTTTTCAGACTCTGGCCCAACATTTTTGATTCAACCCAACATGATTCCGGACTAGGTCCAGATCCAAATATGTCACAGGTGCATCTGGCACAGGTTTAAAGAGAAAACAGGCACAGTCTGGTCAACAGGGACAGAGAAGGAAAAAAGAAGATAAACCAAAATCTTCAGAGATTTTGGGGTTAGAGTGGGATCCGGATCTTGGAATCCGGATCTTTCTTATAAGAGTCTGCTCTCACTTTCAGAACTACGCAAGCAAAAACTGCTGAGACTTGATCCCTGTTTCCGATTGGATCGTAATGTGAAGCGACCTTCTAAGGTTCTCATTTCTTTTGGTCAATCAATCCACTCTTCACAACCCTAACGTGTTTGGGAATTTCTAGTCCAAACATATATATATATATATATATATATATATATATATTTCAAATAATATATATATATATATATATATATATATATATATATATTTGAAATATTTAGAGAATTAAGACTGACCCACATCGGTTACATTGAAGGACCCTAGTCCGAAGACTTACTTTGCCCGAAGGCTTATATTGCCCAAAGGCTCATCAACCCCGAATGGAACTTAGCCCGAAGGCTCTCGCCGATGCATTTTTTTGAGTAGACCCAACCGCCTCCACCTTATACATGAAGACTTGCTTTCGCTCATTGGTCCACCTATCATAGCAGCCCTTGTCACTAGCCTGAAGGCTCACATGGCCTAAAGGCCCATCACATAATTACACAAGGAAAAAATTTCAACCAACACTTAGTGGGATTCGAACTTGCAACCTCTCCCATGAGGAGAGGCGAGCTAAGGGTGGCAACAGACACCCCAAAACTTTCCCAAAAAAAAAAATACTCTTTATGTGCGTTGGTTTTCCTTTTTCAAAGATGTAAAACTTTGCTATGGTGCTACCCAAATGTATTACCACTATGTCAAAACAGCTGATTTAGGACGGCTTAGATCTGTTGAGATTGGTCAATCTCGACGGCTATTGACTGTCTCATAAGCCGTTGTTAAAAATGCCGTGGTATTTATTCTCGACGGTTAGTGGTTGTCCATTATTTGAACTACAAAGACAGCTAGTGGCCGTCGAGAAATTAGTTTTGTGGACGGCTAATGGCCGTGGTTTTGGGTTTAAAACAACAACCTTTCAAGACCTAGAGAGTCGTCACCTTTCGATCAAAACGAAATTGAATAGTTTCAATCCCTTATTATAGACGGCTAATGACGAGTAGAGTATTTGAAAATCTAATTTATTGGATGCACCTGCTGCTTCAATATGATTGGCTACCCAAATAATTTAAATTCAAACTACACTATAATTAAGAAACCATAATCAAACTTAAGTACCAAAACATCTTTATATTCATCATTCCATCCAAAATGTTTACATTGCAATACCATATACTATAAAACTTGAAGTTTGACAAAATACCAAAATATTTGAACTCAATCTTGGTGCTCAAGTATTCAATAACTAGCTTGAAACACTATCCAAAGACCAAAAAACAACTATGTACTTGGATTTACAAAGCACGACAAAAGAAGATAAGTTTTTGTCGATTTAAAAACTTCATTGATCAATGAAAAACCACGTAATTTTTTGGCCAAGTAATCACGTCACCAAGCACGATATCTCCAAGTCTTCCATCTCCTTCATACAATGGTGCAAAATCATCGAGTATCTCATCGATTCGGACATTATACGAACTTGGAAGTGTCGTTAAATAGGTGCAAACTTCTCCAAGTGCAACCACACGGTCTTTGTTATGAAACTCTTCAAGTGACAAGTTGTAGATTGAGGTCGGATATTGCATGGAGAATCATCCCGAATCGGTGATTGTTATATTTCCTAAAAATAAACAAAGAAATTAATGTAGCGTTAGAGACTTTAAATAGCTTATCAACACAAGAACCAAAAGCACCCAAGAGTTCAATCATTGATGAAATGATCTTCAAGATGCATTTCCAAAAGTTTGTCACTTAATGTTCACTATAATACATGGCAAGAAATGTTATCGTGAATATAACGCTTAGGATTGAGTGTTGGCGGGTTAATAACTATGGAAACATCTACCTTTAAAATATACTAGTACATGCGCATGTATCGTTAGGATATTTTCCATCCTTCCCTAACCAAAACTAACTTCATCTCATCAATTTCGAATGGATAGATTATTTTCAGTCTTTGTTTAGGAAAAGGATTTATCGAGAGAACTTCTTTGTATTACCTTTCGCACAAGGAATTGAGACAGAAACTAGTTAACAACTTCATTGTCACAACAAAAACATCAAACCATGGGAACTCTCATCCAGTTTGAACTGCTAGATCGATTCCTCCTCTCATCTAGATAGAAGAGATCTTGAATATTGAAGTACAACTGTAGAAGATAACTAGAATTCCACCGAGTTACTTCTCATGCTAAACACAGCCTAAAACTTCTATTCAACCAGAAGACCTGCATTTTCACATAGTTCTGCATTATTGCATTGAGAAACATTCGACTCGCAGCAGTGTGGAAATTGGAGAGGTCTTAGGTGGCAAAAAAATATTTTTTCACAAATGCTGGTTTGAGACACTCAGACCAAGAGTTCCAAGACCTCAAATATTTTTTGACACCTCTCGAAATAATGCAAAGAGCTCGTAAATATTTTTTCACAAATGCTTCTCTGAAATTATACTTCTTGAAAATAATACGTAGAGTATATACAATCGGACCCAAAGATCACAACAAATTTAAACTCAAACCAGCTTATGGAAATTGGAGAGGCATAACTACAAGTTACAACCAACCATTGGAAACTGGAGAGGACACAGAGTATTAGGTGCACAATAACTCCACACTAGAGGATCACCTAGCAACATAAGCAAAGAGACAAAAAGAAGAAAGACAAGCCCAAAGAACTGCCTATGTGAAAGCTACCTCGATAAAACGAAAACTCCATTCTAAGTTTCTAACCAAGGTGCCCATGAGCCTCTTCCAAACATATGAAAGATCCCGCATCATAAAACTACTTTGGTGAACAAGCAATTGACTGATCTGCTTCTCTTTGTAATTGATATCATTTCATAGAGACCAATCTACTTAATAAAAGACTGCAGCTAGTTATCATGTTGGGCGAGGCCAAACCACCGATGTACTTATCACTCTGGATCAACCGGGTCAAGGCATTACTACATGGCCCCGTGCTTACGCTTAGTGCTCCACCGATTGTAGCCTTTGATAACACCACAACGACTCGCTATTCTTGAATCAGAAAATTAGTCTAGAGGAGTTAGTTATAAATATTTAGTAGTCCTAAGACTCTTCTTAAATTTGTTTAGAATTTAATACCCCAATTTGACCGAATATGGAACTAACCACCTGTTATCCAACTTTACGTGAATAGACGAAAATATCCTCACTTGAAACAAACATAACCCACTATCTACCCAAGAACATAGTGGGATACAAAACAAAAAATTGAATTTCACACAAAAATTCACTTATAACTACACCCTTCACATTTAAAAATGCATATAATGAAAAGAGGGCATCTAGGGTGCATCAGAGTGTATGAGTGCGCAGGAATGAGAGCCCTTGGACAATACTTCTTTTCTGCAATACACCAGTACTTGTGCCTATATATGAATGGCCCAGATGTTATACGCTGAGTACACCCTGCGCACACTAGCTTTTCGGTAATGAAAAAACTAAAAATATTATGCCTCCAATATTTTGTGGAGGCATTTGACACTAGTCGTTAAGTCTAAACTCCAAACCAAAATCTTTATAAACTAGACCCTAAGCCTAAACCCTAAACCTTAAGGCACTAAACCCTAACCCCTATAAACTAGACCCTAAGCCTAAAGCCTAAACCTTAAGACACTAAACCCTAATCCCTATATCCTAAATTTATAAACATTAAACTCTAAACCAACCCGTTTTATTTAATAGTAGTTAATCAAACCCACAAAATAAATAATCAAATGCATTTTGTATCTGCATTTTAAAATGCGTGGTGTGTATGCATTTTAAAATGTATAAGTTTATACTGTGGTGCATCTGCATTTTAAAATATATAAGTTTATAACGTGGTGCATCTGCATTTTAAAATATATAAGTTTATAACATGGTCCATCTGCATTTTAAAATGTATAAGTTTATAACGTCCACATTCGGATGAAAACAGGTAGTGTCAAATTTAAATTTTGGAGCAATACACGATACTTTTTGCTAAATTCTATTCAAACCCAAAATCTACTCTTTTTGTTTTAGTAGTTATCTTATCTAAAAGTAGTTATCTTATTCAATATTTATTCTGGTAGTTATCTTATTGATAAGAGCCCAAAACTGTAGTTTTAACCCCTTAACAGTCATACTTTTAGACCAATTATGTGAGTAATAATTAAAAGTTAACACTAATTACGTATTTTTATGCATTTCAGGCTTCAAAGTCCATTATGTGCAGAAATGTGCCACTTTAGCGAGATAAATGAGCAAAGGTCGGTTACTAAGTAGTTCTGTGATTAAAGGCCAAGATTCAAGAAGACAAAGCCTTTCTAAAGCCCGGTCAAAGCTGAAAAGTCAAAGTCAACGCGGGCAGAAACAGCACACAAAGTCAGCAGAACTTCTGCAGACCATATCTTTGGACTCAGACTTCGGAATTGGGCCTACCTTATGTCAAAATGACCGACTCGGAAAGAGCTTTCCAATGGTCCAAGCCTTAACCTAATAAGAGGAGCAGAAGTAGACAAAACATCTGTCGAAGGCAACTGCTGCTGAAGAGGCCTTTTTGGACTGAAAGAATTGGGTTTTGGGCCTGATTCACGGCTCTAAGCCCATGCACGATTTTTGGATCTGAAAGTATAAAAACAAAAGCTTAGCTCTTTGTTAATGGTAGATAGTTAGACCTAGATTAGAATTAGATTAGTTAGCCTCCATTAATGAGTTTTAGAACTTAGTTTTAGAATTTCATTTCTTGTTTTAGATTAATTTCTTGAATCATTGAATATCATTCATTAGATAAATAAAATAGTTATTATTCTTGTCATTTCGATTTTTGTTATTTCAATCTATTAGATCTAGTTTCAATTATTGTTGGTTACCATTCTTAGTTGTTAATTAGATTTTAATTATTGTTTAATTTAGATTAGTAAATTTCGAATCTTGATATTATGTTTAGTTTAGATTCATATGGAAATGATTGCGGAATGATTCAAGGCTAAAACCTCCATTAGAGGGGTTGATGAAGCTTTGATGAAAACTTAGTGGTATAGTGTAGAAGCATTGTAGAATCTATTCCACTCTAGAAGGTCGTGATTCGCTATGAGAATGGGTGGACGACCTCACATGCTAGTTAGTATTTGGTAGAAATGCCATGAACACTAGGGATTAGAACTCGAAATTCTTGCCGTAAGAACGTAAGAATCGAGATACAAGAATCTATGCTAGGTTATTAAGTTGGATTCGAGGTGGATTCAATTCCCCTCTAATCCTTTATCTAGATTCAAAAACAATCATATTTCCATAGCATTCGTAGTTTAAATTCAACATAATATAATCAATTTCATATTGTATCGTAGTATAACACCCTTCGTAAAGCTTTCATTAGACTTAAGACCGACTAATTAGACTAGAGAACATTCCATGCTAGAGAACTAGGAGTGGAACGAATCACTCTACTCCACTATATCTCATAGGATTGAGAGTAGAATCTTTGATAAACATAGGCATGTAAGATAGTTTTAGTTTACTTACGTTTTGAGTTCATCGTTCATGTCATAGGTAAACTATTCATTTTATGTTTATCAAATGGCGCCGCGCCTTAGTTGCACTTTAGCATTGTTTTCATAGTAGAATTAGTCAAGAGTGGTGATGGAATTTACCTCACCCCGCTTGGATTACTAGGTCCCGTGCATTGTTGAGTTCAAAGGCAAAGTTTTGTAGGCTTAGTGGTTTGGAACCGCTGGCCAGTGGAACACGCTTTTTGACTTTATCCGAAAGCAATGTATAAAGAGACGGTGGATGATAGAAGCTAGGATTTGATTCGCTGATTCATGTATGTCGAAAGTTTCAGCCGCTTTATCGCTATGGATTGTACCAAAAGGAGCGAGCAGGAATTAGTTCACGGTTATTATTCACGGTTGATTTTGGTAGCCATATCCTTGGTTAGCGGAACAAGGTTGGCGGTTGTTTTGGTACCCCATATTTACGTTGTTGGGAAAATTACTTTTGCCCTTTGCTGAAATTGTGGAGGATTTCCCTGGACGATAGGAATTGTAGTTTGGCGGGTGGTCGTGACAGAACGCGTTGTTGCCATCCGAAGGAGCTTGTTGTTGATTGGTGCCCAAGCTAAATTCGGATGTTGTCGCCAAGGTGCATTAGGGATGTTGAAAGCAAAGCCTCTTTAGAAGGTTGGGGAGGACACTCGTATACCAAAGGACAATAAGAATCGGCGTTAGCTCGGGACTTAAAGCAAGCGGCATGGGGTTAGCGTCATAATGACTGTTTGGGTTTTGTTCATTTACTTGTATCGAAAGAGCATCGACCTTTTGTTTAGGGACTCGATTAGAGTTTTTAATTCGGATCGGGTTTGACCTCGAACATAGACGAATTTTGGTAGGAGGTGTCTTTAGAAGATCTAGAAGAATCGTTGTTTCCCCGAATGGGTGCTTCGTGGAGGCCTGCTTTCTCAAGAAAAGTGTATGCTTCTTGATAGCCGCTTTGTCCATGAAAACAACCGCCGCTTCATGATATCTAATGTTTCCTTTGATGGTCGAGACCATTAAAGAATGAACGGACTAATACAGCGGTGTTGAGTTGATGATGGGGACATTCGGAAGTAGATCAAGAAATCCTCCACGCCCGAAAAGGATTCCCGGGGTGTTGCTGAAAAGAATTGAATCTTTTGAAGCATTTTTGTAGTTTTCTTTTCCGAGTATAGAACTTTATCATGAATGCTTGAACAAGTTTGGCCCATGTGTCAATGGATTGCGCGGCGCTTGTCCGGGCGAGCCAAACCGGCTTTATCGCCTAATGGAAGGGGAAACAACCTAAGCAAGACTTGTTCGTTAGTAAACGGATGGCGGAAAGTGGTGACTACTTGTTGCATCCGGACGAAGATGATTGTAATGGTTTTTCATGGTCTAAAACCATGGTAAACAGGTAACAAAACCGAAAATGTTTGGCGAATACGAAAATTACCTACAATCGCATCGAAGTTTAATGCAAGAAGCAGTGTCCTTCCCAGTAAAGGCGCGATAGAACCGAAAAGGGTTTCGACCGCGGAGATTTTCTTCACCCATAATTAAAGGAGATAATGGAAACGGAGATGTTTGACGAGGTTGATTTACTGAAGAGGAACTATGCCTAGGAGATAACATAAATAGTTGTTTCTTGTATTTTGACAATGATATGTAAGTTCTAATTCCTTATGTTTGCCGGACCGTAGTCTCATACAAATATAAATTTTAATTTAGTGCTCATAAGGAAACTAATAAATGACCGGAGGTTTTAGAAGTTAGAGAAGGAGGGAGTTGAAGCACGCCTTCCCTCGAGCTGTTGTTAACTCGAAAGCAGGAAGCTAGGATAACGATAGAAATATTCCAAAGAGCTTGATTGATAAAAGATAAAATTGAATAGTCTACCTACGAAATGAGCGACGATGAAACTCAAAACGTAAGTAAACTAAAACTATTTATGATGCTATATTTTATCAAAGAATTCTACTCTCAATCCTATGAGATATAGTGGAGTGATTCGCTCCACTCTAGTCCTTCCGCGATGGTAATGTTCTCTAGATAAGTATTCTAACTCTAAAGTCTAATAAGAGATTTACTTAAAAGGCAACTAGACTACGATGCAACTACCCACAAGATGCCACTAGTCGGTTATCAAAAATAACTAAGGGAATGCTACGTTGATTCAATGATAAGGAGTTAGAGGGGATTGATTCCACCTTAACTTCGACTTAATCTATTAACGATTTAATCGTCGAATCCGAATTGAACCGCTTCGAAACAATTGGTTCTTCCTAATCCCTAATTACACATGACATTCCTACCAATTCATAACTAGCATGTGAACGATTAAACCCATTCTCATGGTGAACTAATCGCTTCTAGAGTGGAAGGGAAATTACGACGATTCTAATTATAGTCGAATCAAGCTTTCATCATGCTTCTCAACCCCACTAATGGAGGTTTAGCAGAATCATTCTGCAATCATTTCGATTAAAGTTAAACTAAACATGATATAAAGAATTGAAATTTACTAATCTAAATTAAACAATAATTAAAATCTAATTAATAACTAAGAATTGAATAACAAGTAGTAAAATGAATAAGATCTAACACAAAATGTAAAATGACAAGAATCAAATTTAACAACTAGCTATTTTATTAATCAAACTAATTAAGAGTAATGATTCTAATAGTTTAATCTAAAAACAAGAATTGGATTTGAAATTAAACTTAATTAAAACAATTAAATCTAGATCTAGAAGCTATTCTAATGGCTACTTTCTATTCTAAGCTCCTTTATTTTTAACCTAAAAAATCTACTATTCTCTACTAAAAAAATCTACCATTAACAAAGAGCTAAAAACTTGTTTTTATACTTTCAGATCCAAAATCGTGCATGGGCTTGGAGCCATGTTTTTGGGCTTCTAGAATCGTGCCCAAAACCCAATTCTTTCAGTCCAAAAAGGCCTCTCCAGCTGCAGTTGGCTTCAACAAACTTTTCATCCACTTTTGCGCCTCTGATTGGATCACGGCTTAGACCATTAGAAAGCTCTTTCCGAGCCGGTCGTTTTGACATAAGGTAGGCCCCATTCCGAGGTCTGAGTCCGAAGATATGGCCTTCGGTAGTTCTGCTGACTTTGTGTGCTATTTCTACCCTCGTCGACTTTTCGACTTTTCAGCTTTGACCGGGCTTTAGAAAGGCTTTGTCTTCTTGAATCTTGGCCTTTAATCATGGTAATTTTAGTAACCGACCTTTGCTCCTTTATCTCGCTAAAGTGGCACATTTCTGCACATAATGGACTTTGAAGCCCGAAATGCATAAAAACACGAAAATCGTTAACTCTTTGTATTATTACTCACATAATCGGGTCTAAAAGTATGTCTCATTATGGGTTAAAACTACAGTTTTGGGCTCTTATCAAACCACCCCAAAGAGCATTTTGCTTGTCCTCAAGCAAAGATGAGAAATTAGAATAAGTGACCAAAAATGGAGTTCTAACTACTCGCTTTCTGGAAAGCGATTGCATTGACCATATCATACAATAGGCCTTAAACCACTAGGAATTCCCTAGTGGACGAAGTTATAGCCTCGTGAGAGTTTTCCAAAGAAGGTACTCACAAACTTCATCTATACTACAACGACTAAGAAATAAAACTATTGTTTCCTTATTCATGCTCTAAATTATCTATACCTCTCATTAGCAATGCATATAGAGTAATCAAGTCAAAACCTAAGCTAATATATGCATAATAATCAATCATCTACAATAAACATATATACAATGAGTAATATTATGAAATGCAATAGTAGGTCCGTTTATGAAACTCGAATAAGCCCTCCTTAAGGTTCTCACAATAATAGTCAAGATACAACACTCTGATTTTTCCACTCAAGTTTTTCGCTACTCTAGTGCTAGCAAGCACACTTTACCTTACAATCTTCAATGACAACAAGGAAGCCAGAGTCGATCAAACACATCTGCCACTTACTATCACACTAACCTATTCCTAATTGAGCTAGAGGTCTTTATTAGGTGTTCTTGGGGATTAGGAGATGGTTTAAGAAGGAAGGAAATGGATATTCAAAAGGACAAGTCCGAGAAAATAGAGTCTTCATATTATGTAACTTAGAGAAAACCTTGTTATTTTCTTTGCTTCTATACTTTGTTTCCATCCCAGTAGCCATATTTTTTTTTTTTTTTTTTTTTTTTTCTTTGGCTTTTGACTCTTTTATTCTATTTTTTTGAGTCTTTATTTATTTCTATTTTTATTTTTTTTTCTTTGGATGGAAACTTCTTTTCTTTATTTCCCGAAACAACTAACTAATTTTTGTTTACCACAAGCATTTCTCTTCTTCTTTCTTCCTCATTCTATTTCGACTTATCTAAATTGGGTAGGTTGAATTTTTTTATTTTGTTTTGTTTTGTAACAGGTAAAGGATTTGTGGTTTATGAAAGGCTAAAAGAAAGGCTCGAGGGGAGACTAGCGGAAAATAATTCATAGGTTTGAATTTCTGGCTATATCGATCCAAAGAGGCCTAAATTCTCGCTTTTATGATATGGTTTAGTGATCAAGCAAGTGGGCGGTGTCTATCCGATTTTACTTCTCCCTTGTGTCATTTCTCAAATGTTTCGCTCATATAAGGCTTTAGGCTATATTCTCACAGATTTGTAGAATAAGTACTCTAGCCTAGATTTCGTAAACTTCATCGCTAACAATCATCGATACTCATGTAATATATTTATAAATAGATGCAAAGATTATTACCTACATATTAACCTATGTTTCTAAAAAATTATTCCTGATGCAAAAGCTACGGAGATTTCTAGATTGTTAAGAGCATGAGAAGGAAAACAATACCACTATTCCTAAGTGTATAGCACGAACTTATTTATTTATATTTTTGGGATTTAAAATTTTAACTAGAAAACAAATGCATATTAACTCTATCTATATCCTATCGATGCCTTTTAATTACACGTGTTTCTATGCCCCCCAAACAAGAAGCACGTTATATCCCTCAAAGCATTTAAATAAAGAGGGTAGGAAAAATACCATTGAAACGCTGCGGAAATTCAGGGATATCTGCAAAACAAAGTTAGAACGTACTAATATAGGAAATAAAACCGACGCAACTCTATAATGAAGTTCTACTCATTATGGGGTTAACAAGAATGAAATTGCTTAGGACATAAGCGCATTACTAACTAGAATGAAAACTTACCTTATCTCCCGCGATTACTCATCATCTTACTCATCCTCTTCTTCCATAAAGAAGTGAGGTTCCTTTAAATCCCGCCATGCCATGATAATTTGTCGCTTCCCGCCATTTATCATCTATTATTGTTAACCTATTAAGAGCCACTTGGTCCCTGATGGGGTGTAGGGTGCAACCCGATGAGGTTGTATCCTCCACCACTGCCAAGTCATTGCACTCAAGGAAGGATCGAATAATACTATTGGTGGGTCGTACCGTGTTGACCGTAATCCAATCCGTGAAATGTGTACAAAAAACAGGAAATAAACATAGCATAATACGGAAAACTAGAACGGGCATAAGAAGGAACTTATGCCTCATGCTATGGGATTGAGCTAAACAAGACATCAAGGTTCGGGGAAGGTCATGAGAGATACGTCCCGTGGCTAAAGCAAGGAAAACGCTGCAAGTGGCATCATTCACAGAAGAAAAATGCCATTCCCCTAAAATGTTTAGCATGATCCAAAACATAACAGTTCCTATGTTCATGGACAAAGCTACCAAAAGCGGCGCTATAGTCCCCTTTGGTCTTCGATATACGGAAAATGCATGCCCGTCACGACTCATGCAAGAACTCGTAAGTGTAGACATACATATTATCTACCCAATAGCACCATGGGTCTTGTATTTCAGCGGGCATAGCAAGTCTAAGAACAAATGCTAGCAAGAACCTGATAATTTCCATTGGTTCATTATCAATGTTGATGGAGAACACTTGTTCTCCATCTGGTCTTTCAAAGAAAATACAGCTTATCGTGAAAATAAGATGCTAGTGTTGGAGAATAAAGTGCATCGTCTCTTACCATAAGCTGCTCCCAGCCAACGTATGTGATCGCCTCGCGAAACCAAGCACCATAAGTAGTGTTTTGGAACAAATCTTCGAAAGACTGTTCCGATATCAATGTTGGAGATGTCATCTCAAACTTACGCTCTAGAATAGCTGCGAATGATCCGGATACTTCCCGCAGAAAACTGGAAATTTTTCTGTCCACGGAAGTCAGGGCGCGAGTGTGCTCTGAGTAGTTGGAATTTCCAGTGTTTGAGCTGGTCGGGCCGCGCCTTTAAGCGAAAAGGCCTCGACAAAAATCAGAAAAAAATATGCGAAATAAAAAAGTGCGCCGGAGTTGCCGAAACTCGAAAATGAGCCAAACGGGGAATCGTGGGAGTGAAAGGTGAGTGATGGAGTTTAGGTGTAGTGTGAGTTGTGAGTGTAGAATGTATGAAGTTTATATAGGTTTTAAGTTGCTAAAACGGATCGGGAAGTTGCCAAAACTAATTACGGCAGTTTCCGGAAATCCAAAAATTTCCAAACCCGAAAACGAAAACAACTCATTATCTTGATTCTAATTCAAACCTAGTATCTTTTAGGTTGAATTTATGATAGAATCTACCTATTTAATCTAGATTTCATCCTACCCTTATACTTATTCTTGGATATACCTAAACGGCCATATTTTCATCTTGACTCCGCAATAAATTCTAACACGAGGGTTATCTAAAAATCATGCTGGAATAGATAAAACCACCCCCAAACAATTTGGGAAGGTGGGATCAATATGAGACAACCACGCATAATAAAAATAACCGCATTATATTAAAATTTTCATTCGGAGTACATTTCACTACAAAATTCAAATTACGGAAATAAACTTACATTAAAATAAATAACAATAATGAAACTACAAATAAACATAAAAACATCAAACGATGCTATCCCTAACTCCTCCTGCATCGTAGGTAATGAGGGCACACGGTCCGGAGATCGCCCTGGGCTCCCCGATGGGCCAACACCATTCGCCCTTCTTCGACGACGCCAGGCCCTCGATGGTGTGTCCTCGGAAGAGAGTTCCCCGAGGTGGGAATCGTAAGCATCTCTTCCTCGAACTCGGCGCCGAAGCTTCTAGCTTGGCCCTCATCTCGCTGCCACCTCTCATCCTCTCTCGTATGGTTCTCGGTTATGATGCATCGCCGTCATTGAGTCCGGAGGTCTTCGCAGATGGTGTTGAGTGAATGCATGCCACAATGAATCACAGCCATGCGTTCTGCGTCTGACCAACACCTCTCCAAGGCATCCGCATCAAAACAAGTCAAATCCTCCTCATCCTCCGAGGCATTCTGATTTCCCCCAGCCTCCCCGGCATTCTCCTCTCCACCAGCCTCTTCTTCTTCTTCTCTATCCTCAGCCAGCCTCCAAACCCGTTGGACACACTCCTTATAGATGCGAGGGTTACGGTGTAGGGTGATGTACGTCCTATCAGTCGCCTGAGTTGCTCTCAACTTCAGCATGATCTTTGTTATCAACACAGGGAGAGGTGCAACAGACTTCCCTACTCCCCTAATCATGCTAAGTAAAACTCCAAGATGCAGAACTCATACTTCCGCCTCCCCGAGTATCCATAAGATGTGGAGGCGCTTCAGGCCGATGTCGCCGACCTTCTCCTTCCCGGGATCGCTCGACCAATCCATCGAAATCGTAAATACCGGTGGTTTGGTCCTAAGGGAAGTTCGTCGAACACAATGCGATCTCGCATTGTAGTCCCCTCCAATAACTGTCTCGTTCATCAATGGCTCTACCCCATTATGTTGGGATTCCTGCAACGTGACATCCAAATGGATTCTAGGTGGGATGCCTAGAATCTCAGCCAACAACCCAGTCGTCACTTCCTTCCTCCTCTTTGCCACCACAACAAAATCCTCGTCCCTTCCAACTCCCTCGTATTGTAGAACCGTCTGACTAAGTCCTCGTGGTAATAGGCTTCAGTCGAGTACCACAAGCTATTCCAGTCTCGACTGATCATTTCGTCACCATAAAACGGAGCCGAAGTGGTCGCCGTAAAAGCTTGCTCTCGTAAAATCTCGCGTTGTTGAGCCATTGGAAGTTTGGAATGTAGTGGGGGGTTTAAATGGGATGTGGTGGTGGATTTAAATCGACCGACTGAAAAATGGCGGTGGTGGTGGAAAGCGGCAGCACCAAAATTTGGAATTTCCGGTGGTTTTTGCTTATTTATTTAATTTGGTGGAGGTGGTGGTAGGCTTTGGAGTCGATTTGGGTTGGGTATTGATTGGGGCGGGGTTAATTTAGGTTTTCTTTTATTTATTTATTTATTTTTGTTTGTTTGAAACTTTTTTAGCGCTAATGGCGGATTTTGAAGATGATCGCGAATCGTTGGTGAAGGTAAGGGCGCCAAGTTGTCGGGCCCTGGTTGGGCCCAAGCCCAAATCGAATTTTGTGATTTTTTTTTTCGATTTTTTTCATAAACTTCAAATCAAAATTGCCGCCGTTACCGGTCCGATTTTTTCGAATGAGTTATGGAAATGATCAGGAGAGAATTTCCAATCCAATGATCTATAAAACACTCTATTCCGATCGTGGATGACATATAAGATAGTGGAAAACGCCTCAAAGTGCGTGCATGACGTACGTTATGCGAACAATTGGACTCTAAAATCATGGATTATGTCAACCCGAATCGTAATATAAACGGCCTAAGCAACTGTAATGGGACATAAACATTCTAGGATCGGAACATTTAACACTTCACCCCCAAAACAAATTTTTACAACGGAGCTTAGAAAATTTGTTTTAGCAGATGGGTCTTTTAAAGTCGATTCCCGAGACTTCCTATATTACTATGTTTATTCTTTAATATATATATATATATATATATATATATATATATATATATATATATATATATATATATATATATATATATATATTTATTTTAATTTTAAAAGAAAACAATAAACAAGAAAGACATAATTCACCCCATAGAGAAACATGACTCAAAAAATCCGAAAACATGCAAAAAGTGGAAAACGTGGACTTAGGTTCCGTACTTTACAGCCACACACTCCATAGAGAGGGCCCGGTTACCTTAATGGTGTACTCACCAATATATGGAAATGAAAGGAAATGCACCAAACACAAAAAGTTGAGTCATTTATAGTCGATACTTTCGAGACTTTATCTAAACGTATGTATGAACATGCAGTTTACCATATATCAACAACCTAAATAATTGTGGATCATTCCATAAATAAATATCACGAAAAAACATATCCAAACACAATCAAGCACCAATATTTCCTATGACGCAACCTAGTGAAATGAAAGCTAAGTCGGATAACCCTATTACGTAACCTAGCATGCACCTTCTTTTTCATTTTGAATGAGTGGGTGTTCTAGTAAATAAGTGTGGAAAAGTGAATGGTTCCGGGAGAATATGGTGGATATGGATAAGTTGTAGAAAGACAGCCTGTAAAACAATGAGGATGTGGTTTTAGCACAAAACTCATTCATTGTGTGTAGGGGACTGCCTCAAGTCCGAACATGAAGGTGTCAAATGCTTTTGTCTTCCAAGTATTTGTTTACTAGGTGAATTTAAAAATTATGAAGCACGTAAGAAAAACAATGGGATCGAAAAGTGCAAACTCGAGATTCCTTTCAAAGGGTGGAAGGAAGGGAGTCGAGGTGGATGTTGTGCAAAGTAGTTCTTGATAGGGTGAATCATCACCTGCTCTAAAAGACTCATCGAATTGCTCATCTAGATTGGTCATATCCTCGTTACTATGATAGTCCTCTACATCTTTGAGAAAGTCATCTACATCTTTGAGAAAGTCATCTATCTCATCCTCATCCGTAATATGTGTATTGACTAGTGTAGGGATGGAAATGTTGGAGTCAGAACTTCCAAAGGAAAGAAATTTGGGCATATGATTATCTGAGAACGTGTTGTTGAAATAATCTCGAAAGCAAAGCTCTCGATCATGCTAACCTCTCCATCCATAGATGAATCGGGTAACTCGTGGTCTTTGTTTTTAAAACATTGACTTCAACAAAGCAAGATGGCCAAAAAGACATGGAAATTGAACCATCGCGGGCAATTAATGAGCGCATTGGCGCTTGCCAAGAAAGGACGCCTAAGATGATCGACAGAGTCGCTAATCCACTTCTCAGGTCGAGGATGACAAAATCAGCTGGATAGTAAAAATCCTGAATTTTTACGAGAACATTTTCGACGACACCCTTTAGGATACTTAATAGACCGATCACCTAATTGCAACGTCATTTTAGTGGGTTGCATCTCGTCTAGACCTATTTGTCTATACAAATAAAACGGGAGTAAGTTAACACTAGCCCCCAAGTCTAATAACGCGGTCGTCGTATAAGAATCTCCTAAGGTGCATTGTACAGTAGGACGACCAAGGTTCTTGTACTTAACAATTCCATTATGTTCAGATAAAGTTGGGAATTGTTCTCTTAAAAAGGGGTCTTTTGGTATATTGGTCTTACGCCTAGTAGTACACAATTCCTTAAGAAACTTAGCATAGGGTGGTAGCTTTTTTATAGCTTCGAGGAAGGGAAGGTTTATAGTTAGATTCTTGAAAACATCCCTAATCTCCTCATAATTTGTATCCCTAGTTAACACGGCTAATTTTTGTGGAAACGGCGGTTTCGCTTTTATATTTAGCAATGGTATTACCCGGATGTTTAACCATGGCTTCTCGCTTCTTAGGTTGTGTTTTAAATCGGTACCTCTACAAAGGTAGGCTCTTCGTGTTCTATTTCGGTATCTAGTAATATAGCAGGTGTAAGGGCTATCGGTGGGGTAACTATAGGCATAGTTACTTTGTTATCAACCACTCTGCCGTAATCCAGAGTGGTGGTGGCCTTTAGCTCACCTACATTTTCATGTTCCTTACTAGTATTATCGTACCTCAAAGGCTATATTTGTTGTTTTAGTATTAGGTATTTGTGACACGGAAAACACACCTTTGGGTTGGGCTTTATCTTGAGCCAACCGTTGGGTTAAATTATTAACGGATTGTAGAAGCCGCTGGTTAGATTGAGCCATGGTTTGGAAAAGTTTTTGGCTCACTTGTATGAAGGTGTCAAGACGATCCGGTTGTGTGGGTGTAGTAGTCACGGGTGGCGTGGATCGAACTATTTCACGAATTATTTATGGGTGGATTTTGATAGTTATTATTTACCTAATGATACCTCTATTAGCATTATAATTATTATAATTACCTTTGACTTTGTGCTTTTACCTTGTCGAGGTTGGCGCTTTGGTTGTTATAATTATTAAAATTACCCCGACCACGCCCTTGTCGTAGTGGGGCTTGGTTAAAGCCGTATGTAGGCCTAACATATTGATTATTGTACCTTTGAGGTGTGGCGTGTTGGTTATTTCTCCAACCGGTTGGGATTTTGTCTCCAAGGGCGTTAGTTCACTATTAATAGAACAAGCCTGCTCATAGGCTATAGGACGTTGGAAGCTCGGGATGCTCGTGGCTCCAAATGTAAAACTACATGGATTTGAATTTACATTCATGATGGGGATAGGATTTTGTTGTACATAAATGGCCTCTACCTTTTTAGTGAGTGATTCGATTAGAGTTTTAAGCTCAGGATCTGGTTTAACCTCAAACATACTGGTAGCCTTAACTGTTGAAGAAGAACTAGCGGAGCGGGAGTAATCGTCACTACCCCCAATTATTATTACGCTTAGTCTTATCTTCCAAAAATTTATATGCCTCTGAGGCTCCTTTACTTAAGAAACTACCCCCATTCATTATGTCTAGGACTTCTTTATGGTGGTGTAGAAGTCCTTTGAAAAAGGCACGAACTAACGTGTCTTTCGCTAAATTATGATGTGGACACTCTATAAGGAGATCGGTGAAACGATTCCAAGCCTCCAAAATGATTCATGAGGATTTTGTCGAAAAGAAATGAATCTTGGAAAGCATCTCATCCGTCTTTAGGGGGGGTAAAATGTTCCATAAACAACCGAACAAGTTTAGCCCACGAGTCCACGTAATTAGGCGTTTGGGCGCTTAACCAAGACGCCTTTATCGGCTAAGGTGAAAGGGAATACCCTGAGTTTAATTTGTTCCGCACCAACCGTAGGATGGTGGAATGTTGTTAGGACTTGTTCAATCCTACGATGTGCCGATAAGGTTTTTCATGGTCTAATCCATGAAAAACGGGTAACAAATTAAAATATTTGGGGATTCGAAATCCCCCAATCGGGTCCGCTATAACGATGCAAGATTTGGGGCTATCACTCAAGGCTTTGTAGAAGTCGAGAGAGAGGAGTCTTTCTTCTTCGGGCATTATGTCGTGATGTGTGTGAAATAGTAGCTAGAGGTGTAGTGGGTGGTATACTAGATAGACTTGTTTGTTGACGTTGTTGTGTAATTACGCTCGTGTTTTGTTCGCCGCACCTTAATCTCATACAAGGCTAAAACCAAACTTAGCTAAACACATCAACACTCCAAACAATTCTGATATACTAGTATAAACCTCTAACAGAGATGCGAGGTGTGGAAGAAAGGAATACCTGATTAAGGCCCTTGCTTCTTCGCTTTATGAATAAGCGTCTTGTTTACGAGTGTTTAGTGTGTATAACAAGTTAGAACACTGAAAAATATGAAAAATCAAAGTTCGAATCAAAACCGCCGAAACCGGAAAAATTTGCTAAGGGTGCTGGTCGCAAGACGATATATGGGCGCCATGCCCGTAACTTGGTATTCCAGAGTTTAAGGGGCGGTGGCGCCTTTGCTCCAGGCTATAGCAGCGCTCTGCTAGGGCCTTGATCGCTTCGTTATTTTGTCGAAACTTTCCAACGTTGAATCGGATAACCACAGTATGAATCAAACACGGGTGGGTGGGTGAAATGGGACTTTAAGAAAAGTACTAACACTACGAAAACAATACGAAAGTGAAACTAAGACGGTAGCGGCGCCATTTAATAAAAGATAAAATTTGATAGTCTACCTACGAAATGAACGATGAAACTCAAAACGTAAGTAAACTAAAACTATTTATGATGCTATATTTTATCAAAGAATTCTACTCTCAATCCTATGAGATATAGTGGAGTAGAGTGATTCGTTCCACTCCTAGTCCTTCCGCATGGTAATGTTCTCTAAGTATAAGTATTCTAACTCTAAAGTCTAATGAGAGATTTACGAAAAGGCAACTAGACTACGATGCAACTATCCACAAGATGCCACTAGTCGGTTATCAAAATAACTAAGGGAATGCTACGTTGATTCAATGATAAGGAGTTAGAGGGGGATTGATTCCACCTTAACTTCGACTTAATCCTATTAATCGAATTTAATCGTCAGAATCCGAATTGAATCGCTTCGAAGAAACAATTGGTTCTTCCTAATCCCTAATTACACATGGCATTCCTACCAATTCATAACTAGCATGTGAACGATTAAACCCATTCTCATGGTGAACTAATCGTTTCTAGAGTGGAAGGGGAAATTACGAATTTTCTACGATAGTCGGAATCAAACTTTCATCAAGGCTTCTCAACCCCCTCTAATGGTGGTTTAGCCGAGAATCATTACGCAATCATTTCCGATTAAAGTTAAACTAAACATGATATAAAGAATTGAAATTTACTAATCTAAATTAAACAATAATTAAAATCTAATTAATAACTAAGAATTGAATAACAAGTAGTAAATGAATAAGATCTAACACAAATGTAAATGACAAGAATCGAAATTTAACAACTAGCTATTTTATTAATCAAACTAATTAAGAGTAATGATTCTAATAGTTTAATCTAAAACAAGAATTGGATTTGAAATTAAACTTAATTAAAACAATTAAATCTAGATCTAGAAGCTATTCTAATGGCTACTTTCTATTCTAAGCTCCTTTATTTTCTAAACTAAAAATCTACTATTCTCTACTAAAAAATCTACCATTAACAAAGAGCTAAGCTTTTGTTTTTATACTTTCAGATCCAAAAATCATGCATGGGCTTGGAGCCATGTTTTGGGCCAGAGAATCAGGCCCAAAACCCAATTCTTTCAGTCCAAAAAGGCCTCTTCAGCTGCAGTTGGCTTCAACAGACATTTCGTCCACTTATGCTCCTCTGATTGGATCACGGCTTAGACCATTGGAAAGCTCTTTCCGATCCGGTCGTTTTGACATAAGGTAGGCCCCATTCCAAGGTCTGAGTCCGAAGATATGGCCTTCGAAGTTCTCACGACTTTGTGTGTTTGGTTTGCCCGCCGACTTTTCAGCTTTTGGTGAGCTTTAGAAAGGCTTTGTCTTCTTGAATCTTGGCCTTTAATCACGAAACTCCTTAGTAACCGACCTTTTGCTCCTTTATCTCGCTAAAGTGGCACATTTCTGCACATAATGGACTTTAAAGCCCAGAATGCATAAAACACGTGTCGTTAACTCTTAATTATTACTCGTATAATTGGTCTAAAAGTATGTCTGTTACAGGGTTAAAACTACAGTTTTGGGCTCTTATCAGCCAGGTCACCTGAGAGAATTGAGGGAGGTTGTTCGTGCTAGGACGTTCCTTAATTAGGCAACCTCAATTTTTTTTTCCAAGTTTCTTAGGCACTGATGGAATAGGATGATGATTTATGATGGTGTATTATGCGGGGTGTTATTAAGATGATTTAGATGAAATTTTTAATTACTATGATTTTTTTATTTTTTTATTTTTTTTATTTTTTTGGTTTTTTTATTTTTTTTTAATTTACGTAATTAGTGTATTATGGAGCCGTGATTACGAAATATGCAATTAAAAACGATAGATGCCAAAATAGAAACTAACTAACATATACTAGTTTACGCAGAAAGTCTACCCATGCAAATCTATATTACTTATACGTGCAACTATTTGTAAGTTATATGTGAGCTAGGGGGATGTCGAGAACGAACTCATGTAATTGAATACCGTGTACGTGAATTGATGTAACATACACATACAAAAATATTCTAAGCGGTGGTTTGACGCTTCGATATATCAAAATATATTCAATCATATTAATTGTGTTACGTGAATATGTGATGACGAACCACCTTTACATGCACGAGTTCTCATGCCAACATACAAATATACGAGGTAAAACAGGTTATAGCAAATAATATCCTCGACAAAGTTTGAGGAGTTTAAGAGTTTGAAACCCAAGGCCCCGCGATTCCTCGTGATAGCGATCGACTACTCCCCGAGCTTATGCTTACTAGTAAAAAACAGGACCAAAAGAGCCCAAAAAGAGTACTAAAAGGAAAGTGGCATGTACCTAAAACCGGAGTGTTGATACTCCGTGTTAGTCTCGCGTGCTACTAATTCAGTCTCGTCCCGAGACTCTTTTGTCTGTTCAAGATTTCAAATTCCTACGAGTACTTAGGATCTGTGCTAATGAAAATAAACAAACTTGGTTCACAGATATTTGTTAGTAGAAAAAGTTGAGGTAAACTATTACGTAACTCGTTAATATTGTAACAGAAATGAAAATTAAAAAGATGAGGATGTAAGGGAGGGGGTTTTTATGGATGTATTCCAGGTTATTACGTTAAGTCCGAGTCGTCCTTTGTCGCAGTACGCCATTTGATAAACGCTATTTTATTCAACGTTTATTTGGTTTTCGCCACTTATTTTCTTAAGTCCGGTGGTCCACAAATTCAAAGTCCAAGTCCAATGACCCAAGTCAAAGTCCAAATTCCAACGTCCGTGATAGTTGTATGCGTTTTAGTCAAGTTATCTTACTCACGTGGGATTGGTAGGATAGGTCGAAAGTGGATCGTCCAAACCTTAGGGCTCGGATAGGTTCACAACCGAATTACAACTTTTAGTGAGTAGGATTTTTAGGTTTCTTTTTAGTTGGTTTTAATTAAATTAACGGTAATGTAAATTACTACGGCGATTAAATGTAGGTAAACAAAATTAGAGAAACAGGGAGAGAGTTAATCATGCTCATGCAAGAATCATTTTTCAACAGTTTTTATTACCAAATCACTACATCTCTAGCGGGGATTGAGTGGGAATTCCAAATATTCCCGTATTTCTATACTTGGCAGCTTCACTAGCCAACGTCGGCATCTAGATTTATCCGATTTGAGCTTCGGAAGTTTGCTGCTTCTTTATATGTGGGCCCGCTCCATGACCGGTTACATTCTTTTGGAAACTTTGGCTTTAGTCAGGCTTTGTTGGGCTTCACGGGGGTCGAGTGGAAAACTTCAATTATTCCCGTATTCCTGTACTTCGATGCATGTTTTATCACTATATTTATTTTAACTGCGGAATCCTGCAAAAGTACGAAAATATAATTATTACATGATTATTAAACACATAATCGACCAAAATGCTATGTCTCTCGGGGTTTAATATTACAGTTTTGGGTGCTTATCACTATTAAAAAGCTCCCTAACCACGCTAAGTTTCTTAAAGAGTTGTGCACTACTAGGCGTAAGACCAACATACCTAAAGACGCCTTTCTAACTGAACAGTTCCCAACTTTATCCAAAAATAATGGAATTGTTAAGTACAAAGGACCCCGGGTCGCCCCATCAGTAAAATGCACCTTAGGAGATTCCCACACGACAACCGCTTTATTAGACCTGGGGGCGACTTGCTACCTAAGCAAGTATTCATTATGCAAAATGAGGACCCCGACGAAACATCTATTAATTTTCCTTCCACCCCAGTGCTTAAACCTCTTCCCCCGGAGTTAAAATATATTCAACTTGATCCGGATGGTAGTCATCCGGTAATTATATCTTCTCTGTTATCTAAGAATGAAGAGACACGTTTAATCCGGGTGATTAGGGAACATTGGTCGGCGATTAGTTGGTCCCTAGCCGACATTAAGGGAATTGACCCTAATGTTTGCACCCATCGTATCCATTTGGAGGATAACGCGAAGACTTCTCGCGAACCTCAGTGTCGCTTGAACCCTGCCATGAAAGAGGTGGTTAGGGAAGAAGTCTTACGATTACTAGATGTGGGTATCATATACCCAATCTCTGATAGTGAATGGGTAAGCCCCATTCATGTAGTTCCTAAGAAATCGGGAGTTACCATGGTACGAAACGGGAAGGGTGACTATGTTGTCACACAAGGTCATATGAAATAGAGGATCTGTATTGATTACAGACGTTTAAATGCTATGACACGAAAGGATCACTTTCCTTTACCTTTTATAGATCAAATGCTCGAACGCCTAGCTGGTCATGCTTTTTATTGTTTTCTAGATGGCTACTCAGGCTATTTTCAGATTATTATTGATATTGATGACCAAGAAAAGACTACCTTCACATGTCCCTTTGGACGTATGCCTATAAAACGAATGCCTTTTGGCCTTTGTAATGCTCCCGGTACCTTCCATTGGTGTATGCTTAATATATTTAGTGACATGGTAGAAGCTTTTATGGAAGTTTTCATGGATGATTTTTCTATCTATGGAGACTCCTTCACGATCGTTTGTCTAACCCGTCTAAGGTTTTGACACGGTGTGAAGAAAAGAGCCTCGCTTTAAACTGGGAAAAGTGTCATTTCATGGTGAAAAGGGCATAGTACTAAGTCACATCGTTATCTAGTGATGGCATAGAAGTAGATAAGGCCAAACTAGATAAGATAGCGACCACTTTACCTAAACCACGGATTTGTCCGGGATATTAGGGCCTTTCTAGGCCATGCGTGGTTTATAGGCGGTTTATTAAAGACTTCTCGAAAATAGCTAGGCCTTTAACTAATCTTCTTTTGAAAGATGCAATCTTTGATTTTAATTTTAATCAGCTGTTTGCAGGCTTTTTGAAACTTTAAAAGCAGCCAACCTCTCGCACCAATTATACAGGCCTCGGTTGGTCTAAACCTTCGAACTCATGTGTGATGCTAGTGACTATGCAGTTGGTGCAGTCTTGGGACAAAAACTAGATAATAAGTCCACTGTTATTTATTATCCTAGTAAAACCTTAAACGATGCTCAACGGAATTATTCAACTACCGAAAAAGAATTCTTAGCTGTTATTTATGCTTTAGATAAGTTTCGTCCTTATTTGGTTGGTTCTAAAACTTTAGTTTACACGGACCACGCAGCCTTTGAGTACTTTCTTGTAAAGAAGGATGCTAAGCAGAGATTAATCTGATGGATCCTTCTCCTGCAAGAGTTCACATTAGAAATAAAGGAGAAAAGAGGGGTCGAAAACGTAGTTGCCGACCACTTATCTAGACTCACAAACGACGATCAGAGTGATTCTGAGTCCATAACGGACTCTTTTCCTGATGAGCATCTATATGCGATTTTTTCAGCACCATGGTATGCTGACATTGTAAATTATTTAGCGGCTGATGTTATGCCTTATAATTGGTCAAGAAATGAATATAAGAAGTTCTTGGCCAGAGTTAAGTTATACTACTGGGATGAGCCATACCTTTTTAAGTATTGTGCGGATCAGATTATTCGTCATTGTATTCCCCAGTGGGAATATAATGAAGTTCTATCGTTTTGCCATGACAAAGAGTGTGGTGGCCATTTTAGTGGAATGAAAACAGCCGCTAAAGTGCTTCAATGTGGATTTTATTGGCCTACCCTTTTTAAGGATGCCCAAGTGCATTGCAAGATGTGTATTCGTTGCCAACAACTTGGGCGAATCACGAAACGTAATATGATGCCATTAAATCCAATCTTGATAGTATAAATTTTTGACGTTTGGGGCATTGATTTCATGGGTCCTTTCCCTGTTTCCCACGGTTTCATTTATATTCTAGTTGCCGTGAACTACGTGTCTAAATGGATAGAGGCCCTAGCTTGCCGTAGCAATGACCATAAGATCAAGTATTTTTATTAAAGAATATATTTTCTGTCGGTTTGGCATTCCTAAAGCCATCATTAGTGATGGTGGAACACATTTTACAACAGAGTTGTTGCATCCCTAGTGAAAAGTATGGAGTTACACACAAAGTAGCAACTCCTTATCATCCACAAACTAGCGGACAAGTAGAAAGTTTCTAATAGGGAAATCAAAAAGATTTTAGAAACAACTGTAAACCCCGATAGGAAAGACTAGTCGGTCGAGCGCCTATCGGATGCCTTATGGGCGATAGAAGTGCTTTCAAAACTCCTATAGGTATGTCTCCCTTTAGACTTGTATTTGGGAAACCATGTCGGCCCGTTGAATTAGAGCACCGTGCTCTCGTGGGCTATAAAAAGCCTTAACTTCAATATTGATGAGGCAGGTGTCAAACGCAAGTTGCAATTGAATGAGCTTGAAGAAACCGTGAGCGATTCTTACGATCTCGCTAGGATTATAAAGCTAACATGAAACGTGTTCATGATAAGCAAATCTTCGCGCAAGAGTTTGTGGTTGGTCAAAAGGTCTTGCTTTACAACTCCCGCCTACATATTTTCCTAGGGAAACTAAAACCCGTTGGTTTGGCCCTTTTTTGGTTATCAAGTCACCCCTTACGGGCAATCACCTTGGTAAATCCAAATGACAACAATACCTTTCAAGTTAATGGTCAACGGTTAAAACATTTTCACGAACTTCGTCCCCTCGATGTAGAGGAAGTCCTTTACAGACCCCGCTATGAGGATTGACCTTTGTCATTGGTGTACTTCCTTTCACTTCCATATAGTGGTAAGTGCACCATTCAGTAACCGGCCCCTCCCTATGGAGTGTGTGGCTGTAAGTACCGGATCCTAAGTCCACGGTTAACATAATTCACGTTTTCCACTTTTGCATGTTTTCTCGGTTTTTGAGACATGTTTCTCTATGGGGTGAATTATGTATTTATTGTTTTTTGTTTTTCTTATAATAAACTAAAAAAATAATAATAATAAATAAATAAATAAATAAAAATAAAAAATTCTAAATAATAGAAATATTAATCCAACACATCTAGGGAATCTGACTTTAAACGACCCGCGTTAGAACAAATTTTGTGTTTAAAAATTTGTTTGGGGGTGGGCAATCGGTCTTTCCATCTGGATTGCTCGAACTTTCCATTTGTGTTGCTTAGGCCCATTACTTGTAGTTCAATTGGGTTGACGTAATCTAAACTTATATTTCCTTCGTTCGCATAACTTACGTCATACACGCACTTCGAGACATTTTTCCACCCTTTTATACGTCACCCATGGTTGGAATTGAGTGTTTTATGGATCATTGGATTGGAAATTCTCTACTGATCATTTCCATAACTCATTCGCCAAAATCGGGCTAGTAACGAAGCGGCAAATTGAATTTGAAATTGCGCGAAAAATCAGAAAATTTCGGAATTCAAATTGGACTTGGGCCCAAACCGCACGCACGTTTGTGCGTCTCCTTCCTTTCCAAAAACGCACAGTTCTTTCCTTTTCAATCCCGCCAGTTACCAAGGTTTAAAACAAACCTTAAACACCAAAATTAAAAAAAAAAAAAAAAAAAAAAAAAAAGGAAACCTAACTACACCCACGCCAAGAAATTCAAGTCCAACTAAAATCCTATCGAAACCATTACCACCACCAACCTAACTCCAAAAAACAGCCACCAATTCAAGTAACCACCGCCACCACTGTTGTTTTTAGTTGTTTTTCTTCAAACTCGCCTCCCCCACAGTCTACAAAACCATTAGTTGTCTCAGAAACTTCAATGGCGCTACGACGAAGAATTTTGTCGGAGCACGCGTTTGCTGCCGACAGCTTCGCGCCATTTTACGACGCGGAGATGATTAGGAGGGATTGGAACGGACTGTGGTACTCGACTGAGGAGTTCTATCACTATGATGTGGTAGAACAGTTTTATAAAAAGCGAGAATTGGAGGGGGATAGGATTTTTATAAAGGTAGCAGGAACGAGGAGGGAAGTAACGAGACAGTTGTTGGCTGAACTGTTAGGAATTACGCTTGAAAGCAACCTCGTAACGACAATTCAGGAATCCCAGTATACTGGAGTTCCTGCTTTGATGAAAGATACTATCGTGGGGGGGTGAATACAATCCGACATCTCATTGCGTCCGCCAATCGACCGAGAACCAATCAACCGGCTGAGCTCGGTGGATTGGTAGGAACGCCTCTGAAAGACAAAGTCGATATCGGCCTGCAATGTCCGCGACGTTCTCTCGGATTTTGCAAACAAATAAGTATAATTTTTGCATCCTCGATTTAATGTTTAATGTGATTAGAGGAGTGGGAAAGACCTTGGCGCCTCTTCCCGTATTGATCACTAAGATCATGCTCCCTTTTAGAGCTGTCGCAAAATCTGCTCCTATTAAGATCAAATTGCATTCTAATGCAAGTATCTATACGGATTGCATCCAAGAGATGTGGCCATTGTCTGAAGGAAAGGTTGTTGAGTCGGAGGATGAAAGGGAGGATATGACATGTCTGGATGACGATGCATTAAATACTTGTAGTTCTAATTTAGAACGCATGCAAGTGTTGCAAACTGGCCTTGCATTGGCGTTTATGGTATTTGTGAAGATATCCGAGATAGACAGATTGTAGTTCGAAGAAGCAAACGAACCTTCGACGAGACTTGAAATGCTTTCGAAGGGTTCGGGACGATATCTTGTCTAACATGGAGACTATCCGCCAAAGATCAACAAGCCCAAGATGCGCGATCGACCGAGATGGATGGAAGCTTTGTTGTTCGAATAGAGATGCTACGACGCATGCCACCCGTGGAGGACTCTGTTTCAGCCGAGTCTGACAGGCATGAGCGTCGTCGCCGAAGGACAGATGGTTCAAGCCATTCTCCATCCCAGGGCCAATCTCCATCTCAGGGTCCATCTTCATCACATAACTAGGTGTTCACCATCAGTTTGTGTTCGCTGTTTTTTCATGATTTTGTTTTATTAGTTGGATTTTAATTCAGTTGTTAAATTTAAATATTAAGGTGTTTGTTTTATGTTGTTTGGTTTTAAATTTTAGTTTTAATATAATTCGCTTATATGATCATCCTGGCGTAAAGTTGTTTTTTGGGAGGAAAGGTTGAGAATTTGGCCGATATCGCATATCTATGATTTGTGTGGTGGTAGCAAGAAATGTAGGAGAGTTTAGAAGTTACTATTCTAAATCCAATATGAAAGATACCGTGGATTTTTAGAAAATCACGAAAATGGTTTGTTTCCGCTTTCGGTTTGAATTTTTCTATTTCTCGAAATTGCCTTAAAACAATTTGGGAACTTGCCGATTCGCTTTGGAAGCTCGTAACCTATTTAAACTCCCTTCATTCTACACTAACAAACCACACTACACCCCAACATCATCCCCGCGACTTTCACTCCAAGCCTTTCCTTCTTTTTCCTCTAAACTCCTCGCTTTCAAAGATTCTACGAAGCTGCCTGCATTACACTTTCACAAAGTTTAGTCGGATGACCAGCGCCCTCTCCTTGAGTCGCGACCCACGCCCAAACTCTGTAATTCTAAAACTCGAGCGACCAATTCGCTTGACCTGCTTGACTTCTTCTGAAACACCGTAATTCTAAAACCCACGAGCGACCAGCGCCTTCAAAGCGAAGCGCACCTGCCCTGCCATCCGTGGAACACGGAAAGTTCCAATTTTTGAGGGTCATTCCGTGATTTTGAACTGTTCAAGGAGTCGCTCGGATGACATCTCTTATAGTCATACCTCGAACAGTCTTTTCGAGACGTGTTGGGAACCGGTGACCTATGGCCATTGGTTCCGGCCACGGATCCTGCGCAGATTAGGATGGCGTCATCTACTAGTAAGTGATGACGATTCATATTCACCACAACTTACTGCTTATTTCTACGACCACGTTAAATTCTATTGTAATCAGGATGGAGAACAAGAATTCTCCGTCGTAGTTGATGACACGACACATAAATTCAATAAACATGTGGTCGCTTTAGTTTCGTGGATTACCAATACCTGATCCTGCTCACACATGGGCATATATGACCGATAATGCATATCTTTATGATTATACATATTTCCATGAGTATTATGGGGGAGGGGTATTTCGAGTAATGGACTAGGGGCGATATAGCATTGCCCTTGGTAGCCTTTCCCTAAACGTAGGCACCACCATGTTATTCATCCTGATGAATATTTTGGGAGAATGGCAATTCATTTCTGCAAACAGTACTGCTGGTGACATTTTCCTCGCTTTAGCTGAGGGACGTCGCCGATATGACATTCCCCGAGTTTTAGTCGCTAGTCTTAAGAGAGCCCAAACCTTGAGGTGTAAGTATCTTCTTATGCCTATGTTGGTAAGCCGCATCATGCGTAGTTGTTTACCTGTATTCTGTGCACAATTCACAGATAGAAAAAGGGTTGAAGTCATGAGACCCACCAATGGGGTAGTTCACTCATTGCGAATAATGACTTGGCCGGGATGGCAGGTGCAGCCTTATTTGGTCGCCTGCACATCCCATCGCATATAATAACACTTAACGGTTAGCATTAGTAGATGATAAATGGCGGCAAGCTTGGCAAGTTATAATGGATGGCGGGATCTTGAAGGAACCTCATCTCTTTAATGAGGAGGAGGATGCTGCTTGCGGGGAGATAAGGTAAGTTTTTAGTTTTGTTATTGTCTGCTTATGTCCCAAGCAATTTAATTCTGTTAACCCCATAATGGGTGGAACTCTTATAGAGTTCGCGTCCAGGTTTTTATTTCCTATATTAGTATGTTCTAACCTTGTTTTGCAGATATTCCAGAATTTCACGCATTTCCATGGTATTTTTCTACCCTCTTTATTTAAATGCTTTGAGGACAAAGCAGACTTCTTGTTTGGGGGGGGGGGGCATAGAAACATGTGTAATAAATTAAGGCATCTGTTAGGATATAGATATGTATAATATGCATTTGTTTTCAAGTTAAAAATTTCAAAAATATAAATAAATAAGTTTATGTTATACACTTAGGAATATTGGTATTGTTTTCTTTCTCTATGCTCTTAACAATCTAGAAGTCTCACATAGTTTTTGCATCAGAATAATTGTTAGAAACTTAGGTTAATATGTAGGTAATAATCTTTGCATCTATCTATAAATATATTACATGAGTATCTATGATTGTTAGCAGTAAGTTTCTGAAATCTAGGCTAAAGTACTTATTCTACAAATCCTGTGAGAATATAGCCTAAAGCCTTATATGAGCGAAACATTTGAGAAATGACACAAGGGAGAAGTATACTCCGAATAGAGAAATCACACGTCCACTTGCTTGATCACTATGCCATATCCTAAGCGAGAATTTAGGCCCTCTTTGGATCGATATAGTAAGAAATTCAAACCTATGAATTATTTTCCGCTAGTCGCCCTCTCGAGCCTTTCCTTAGCCTTTCATAACCCACAAAAATCCTTTACCCCTTTACAAAAAACAAAACAAAATAAAAAAAAAAAAAAAATCAACCTACCCAATCTAGAATAAGTCCGAGAATAGAATGAGGAAGAAAGAAGAAGAGAAAACCGTGTAAAACAAAAGTTAGTTAATTGCTTTAGAAAATAAAGAAAAGAAGTTTCCATCCAAAGAAAAGAAAAATAAAAATAAATAATAAAAGGAGTTAAAAGCCAAAAAAAAAAAAAAAAAAAAAATGGCTAAGGATGGAAACAAAGTGTAGAAGCAAAAAAAAAAATAACAAGGTTTTCTCTAAGTTACATAATATGAGACTCTACTATCTCGGACTTGTCCTTTTGAATATCCATTTCCTTCCTTCTTAAACCATCTCCTAATCCCATGAACACCTAATAAAGACCTCTAGCTCAATTAGGAATAGGTTAGTGTGATAGTAAGTGGCGATGTGTTTGATCGACTCCGCTTCCTTTGTTGTCATTGAGATTGTAAGGTAAAGTGTGCCCAATCAGACAATCGGAGTAGCTAAACTTGGCGAAAAATCAGTGTGGTTTTCGCCTTGACATTTATGTGAGGACCTACTTAAGGACGCTTATTCGAAGTTTTCAGAAATGAACCCGCTAGGCATTTCATAGTATTACTCATAGTATTTATATTTGTATCATAGATGATTGATTATTATGCATATATTAGCTTAGGTTTTGACTTGGTTATTCTTATTCATTTGCTAGTGAGATGTATAGATAGTTGGGACATGAATGAGGAAACAATAGTTTTATTTCTTAGTCGTTGTAGTATAGTTGAAGTTTGTGAGTACCTTTTTCGAAAACTCTCACGAGGTTATAACTTCGTCCACTAGGGAATTCCTAGTGGTTTATGGCCTTGTCTGTTGATATGGTCAATACAATCGCGACTCAAATAAACGAGAGTAGTTAGAACTCCATTTTTGGTCACTTATTCTAATTTCTCATCTTTGCTTAAGGACAAGCAAAATGCTGTTTGGGGTGGTTTTATAAGAGCCCAAAACTGTAGTTTTAACCCCACATAGTCATACTTTTAGACCAATTATGTGAGTAATAATTAAGAGTTAACACCGACATTACGTTTTTATGCATTTCAGGTTTCAAAGTCCATTATGTGCAGAAATGTGCCACTTTAGCGAGATAAAGGAGCAAAGGTCGGTTACTAAGGAGTTATGTGATTAAAGGCCAAGATTCAAGAAGACAAAGCCTTTCTAAAGCCCGGTCAAAAGCTGAAAAGTCGACGCAGGCAGAAATAGCACACAAGTCAGCAGAACTTCCGAAGGCCGTATCTTTGGACTCAGACCTCGGAATGGGGCCTACCTTATGTCAAAACGACCGGCTCGGAAAGAGCTTTCCAATGGTCTAAGTCTTGATCCAATCAGAAGAGCAAAAATGGATAAAAAGTCTGTTGAAGCCAACTGCAGCTGAAGAGGCCTTTTTGGACTGAAAGAATTGGGTTTTGGGCCTGATTCTCTGGCCCAAAACATGGCTCCAATCCCATGCACGATTTTTGGATCTGAAAGTATAAAAACCAAACCTTAACTCTTTGTTAAGGGTAGCTAGTTAGACCTAAAACTATATAGAACTCTAGATCTAGTTTTCAGTAGAGTAATTAAGTTTAAGTTCCATTTCCAATTCTTGTTTTAGATTAAGTCTTTGAATCATTGTTCTTGATTGATTAGATAAATAAAATAGTTATTTCTGTCAATTTTGATTTTTGTTATGTCAATTTATAGATCTAGTTTTAATTCTTGTTGATTATTATTTCATAGTTTAAGTAGATTGAAGCATTGTTAGTTAAATTAGTTAAGTTAGAATTTTAATATGATGTGTAGTTATAATTCAATGGGAAATGATGGGTTGATGACTCAAGGCTAAAACCTCCATTAGAGGGGTTGATGAAGCTTTGATGAAAACTTAGTGGTATAGTGTAGAAGCATTGTAGAATCTATTCCACTCTAGAAGGTCGTGATTCGCCATGAGAATGGGTGGACGACCTTACATGCTAGTTAGTATTTGGTAGAAATGCCATGAACACTAGGGATTAGAATTTGAAATTCTTGATGTAAGAACGTAAGAATCGAGATACAAGAATCTATGCTAGGTTATTAAGTTGGATTCGAGGTGGATTCAATTCCCCTGTAATCCTTTATCTAGATTCAAAAAAACAATCATATTTCCATAGCATTCGTAGTTTAAATTCAACATAATCAATTTCAAATTGTATCGTAGTATAACACCCTTCGTAAATCTCTCATTAGACTTAAGACCGATTAATTAGATTAGAAAACATTCCATGCTAGAGAACTAGGAGTGGAACGAATTTGTTACTCCACTCTATTTCGATAGAATAGAGAGTAGAAACTTTGATAAATATAGACACGTAAATAGTTTTAGTTTACTTACGTTTTGAGTTCATCGTTCATTTCGTAGGTAAACTATTCATTTTAACGTTTATCACATTCCAAGACACGGAGTTTGCGTTTGTGATACCAAACTCTGTGCATTCAAAGTCATAGAGTTTGCGTTCGTGATACCAAACTATGTGCATTCCAAGACATGGAGTTTGCATTTGCGATACCAAATTCTGTGCATTCAAAGTCATGAAGTTTGGGTTTACAATACCAAACTTTGTGCATTCGAAGTCATGGAGTTTGTGTTTGAGATACCAAACTTTATGCATTCATATCATGGAATCAGTAATTGCAGTAACAGACTGTATACATTCAAGCCATGAAATTTGGTCTATGATACCAAAAAATATACAATTAACACCATAAACAGGTTAACATTTCAATGTTTATGCTTGAGTTAATTATAAAAGTTATATGAGCATTACGTATTCTATTTACTGATTTAAACAAATCAGTGATAAGATTCCATTTTCGGCATACGTTCAATTGGATATACGCTAAATGATGTCTTAGACTTTTTCAATAAATGATCAGTGGAATATCCAAGTTAATTGGCTTATTCATATCAATCTCTCAAACAATATCAACAACAAGAGAGTTTTTTTTTTTTTCACTAGGTTCTCGTCGAAATTTAATGGATAGTTCACCTTAATTTGTTACCTTGAAACCAAAAGAGGTTATGTTATTCAAAAATCTCAAAATGAAAAATCTTCAACGGTTAGAGACTGTAAAGGTGCAGAGAACATCAAAATTGATTGATCAACATGTACACAAATCTTCAGTCATAAGCTAATATCAACTGGTTTGGAAATGGAAAAACTAGTGTTCGCCTCCATTTTGTTGTATTACCCTTGCTTTGGCAACAATCAGTCAATCACGTAGTACTTACATAACAAAGCTAAAGCTATACAATTGGATTTGTTGATGGTTGTACGTGAGTGGGACATTCCCATTTCTAATATTTTCATCCAGATTTCAGATGGTAGAGTTTCCACTAATTGTCCCTTGACATGATTTTTCTGTCCTGAAAAACTGAAACCTATAAGAGCATGGAAAACCTTCTATCTCCATCTAATATTCTCCTGAGAATGGAAGAATAAAATTGTCACTTCAGTTGAGAATAGGCCGGTATAATTAGAGAATGATATGTCAAGTAGCTTCTGAATCTGACAGTACCAATGGAGCTTTCCAATATTATTGTTGGCATGGGTACACTATGCACAAATGCACAATAGTAAGCTTCCATCACAAATATTTGGCAGCGTAACCTCCCAATTAGAATTCTATTCACTCTGTCAAATAGTTATTCTAAATTGTAGAATTGTCAAACATGATCGAATAAGAAGACACACACATCCATTTTCTCTATCCGAAATCTTATTGTAATGCATAGACTACTGTTCCTATGCTACCATAATTACTGTGACAAGGTAAGATGTCCTCGTAATAACATCCATGTGAATTATACATTTTGGTGGGCACCTATCGCGGCATGTGTCCTAGCCTTCCTGTTCACTCCTGCAATTAGCATCATAACTGCTACAACAAATTAGACGCCAGGGTTGAACATCATCACAGAGTACTTGATGGGTCTCGTGCACAGGACATCCTATCGCTAATGTGTGCTTTAAAACTTATGGGTATATAAGCATGGCTCAGGCTGTCTCCTTTCTCAGTGATTTCAAGCTAGGCCACTACATGAAGATCCTGGCCAGTTAAAAATCAAATGAATCTGTTCTCTTGTCTCAGTTTCATTCCAAATGTACATTGAAAAAAAGGAAAAGAAATTGAATCCCAATGATATGGTATCAAGTCGCTATTCAGTAGTTGTCAATTAGCATTTCCCAACAAGTAATAACGACTAGTTTGCAAAATCATCATAGTTTAACACTCATAATCACAAATAGAACTTAAATACTTATTCAGCTCATTGCAAGGGTGTCAAAGTGTCGACTTATTCTAAAAGTGAGGAACTCCAAAACTATACAAAACATATACGATCTAATCCGGGCAAATAAATTATATATTATTGAGAGGGAAATCAGCTGGTCTCAGGTAGATGAGTAGATGACTATAACGTAAATACTAAGTCTACGACAAATAGTAACAATTTAAGACGACTGTTCGTCTTCTTCTTTAGAAGGGGTAGAATCTCCTCCTAAATCAGCTTCTAAGCCGAGATCTTCAATGGCGTCTTCTATAGCACTAGGAAGAAGTATACCATCATTTTCTTTTAATGGACGAGAATCATATAGCAAAGTATAATGTTCCAGAGTGTTTTTTAGCACATCACGCGTTCCATTCAGCAAGTCAACATTCTTCTTAGCTGAAGACTCTAGCTAAGTGTTTTCAAGCAACGCTGCGGAGAGCTTTGGATTCAATGCAGCTAGCGTACCTTTTTCAACGCGCAATTCTCATGCAATTTTCTTATAATCTGTCTCTTTCACTTTTAATGCTTTCTCCATAGCCATTTTTTGCTGCACCAAACAACCTTTTTCATGCTCTAAAGCAGACACTCGTTCTTTTAAAACCGACGACTCATTACTAACTTTGGCAACCTCAGCTGTAGCCTCGTCTTTATCATTCTGAAGCTTCTCTATCATCCGTGGTGATAGACCCTGTTTTTTTTCTTTACCAAGCATTATCATTGCTTTAGCAAAACTCTCTTTAGCCTACAAAAATAAATTTATTACTACAATAAACTATGATAAATTCTATAATTTAAGTGCAATGGAATACTAACCTCTTGCAACTTTTGCATCCCCATATTGCAAAAATCTGAAGTATCACCTATACACATCAAGTTACCAGATAGAGGGTTCTCTCCAGAAGTGGGCTGCATCAAATGTTTGTTAACATAATCATCGAGCATATCAAAATCAAGAACTTCAGTAGTTCTTAACGCATCTATCATGTCTTCTTCCAGAAAACCAATTGAAGTGGGTGCAGTAGCTTCCATTATTGTGGCATTTACAGCTTGTGAAGGGGCAACAACATCTTGCGTAGAGTATCAACAATAGCATGAACCTCATTGGCCTGGGAAAGTCCACTCCTTGAAGGCTGCAGTTGGGTATCTTCAGTTTCTAAGCTAATTTCTATAACAGGTGAAATAGTAGTTGCTGCATCTTTGTTAGTTGCGACGAGGAATGCTTTAGCAGCACTTTGAGGAGCATTATCTTCACATGCTTTGGGCTCCACAACATCAATAGAATGGCTTTGTGAGATTGTGGACTCAACGCTACCGCTAATAAAGTTTTTGTCAACTTTTTGTTTGTTCCTTCTATCTTCCTCTTCTGATGCCTTAGTTGACACTTCAGGCGTTTTTCAATCTTCCCAATCATCATCTTGCACTTCATTGGTTAGTTTTCGCTTCTTTTGATTTGAGCCCTCTCCAGAATTGAGTGATAATTTCCTTGGCAAGCAGTCACTTCTAAGATTCGTTCCATTACTTCGGCGCCTATCTGCCAATTGATCTTTGGATGCAACATATTGCTCTGGATGCGTTTTTGCCCGAAAAGTTTCTCTCGCGATCATTTTGTCTCTCGCTATGCCAACCCTAATAAGCAACCTCATTAGGCCAAGATAAATCAAGAATGTGTTCCTCACGGTCACTACTAAAATAAAATTGTAAGTTCTATGCAGCTCGTTTTCCAATCTCGATATTTGGAATAATAGGGCGTTCATCTATAGAGGATCACAAATAAATAACGTCATTTAAACATACAAATATACAACAATCAAAATCAATAAAACTCAATATGAGAATTTAATGCTTTTCGTACCTCGTATTTTATTTGGAACACGTATTCCATGGGGATTCCATGGTCCTCGGAGGAGAAAACAATATTTATCCCAGTCTTTGTAACCTTTCGGTAAGCCTTTAAACTTCTTCTCAGTCTTCCAGTCCACGGTAAAATATGATGACCTATCTTCCTCAATGCGACGTTGCGGTCGCAGCAAAAGAAACAATTCTTCAAAACCAAAGGGACGCTTGTAGCTTTTTGCCAAGGCTTTAGCTCATGCAAATACCAACCATAGCGGCATCCCGATTTGTATTGGTGCAATCTGCCATAAAGACAATAATCGTGCAGCGTCATAATCTAGCGGGATTGTTAAACCTTGGTCCATTTGCGCACACGTTACGACCATTTCTCCCTCTTCCACGGGATGATTTGTGCTGAAATTTTCAAGTTGCTTGACATCAAAGTTCTTCAGCTGGCAAAGACCCTTAATTCCTTCTGTACCAGTTACGCGAATAATAGATCTTGGCACAGGCGAACGCTCTAACCATCGCCGTCAAATAATTTCACCAGTACATGTTACCATCGACATTCTCGCATCTTCATGGCTACTTCGGACTTTCACGTCATATTTATTTCCGCTCATAATTACCATATATAACGATCGGGTATGTTACACTTAGAAACGATGTGTTCCTTAAACACAAGTGAGATACTTACTCTTACTTAACAAAAGTGTATGTAACCTTTTATAAAGATAAACTATATTAATCCTTATTAAATAGATAAAGATTAATCCTTTTATAAAGCTACCTCCTGGTAAAATGGGATACATGCTCTTACTTCAAGACCATCGTAATCCAGTTTTTTCACAGTCCCTATTAATCAAAACACCAATTCCACTTTGATCCAAATTAATCCTTATCTATTTAATTATCAAAATATACCAAACAGACCCTAATTCCTGGGATGATCCGTTGTCGTTCAAGCCAGTGCGCTTCTTAAGCTCTGATATTGATTTTAAGGGGCAAGCTAGATTTTAAATTTATTCTGATTGGAGCAGGACGCCGGATGTACATGGGCATAACAATTGCGGAACGCATGCTCCCCCTTGCGATATGTATAGTAATTCATTGTTTTGAATGAAGTCTTATAAATGGTATTGCACCAAAAAATATGGACATGAGAGAGAAGTTGGGTATCACATTGTGAAAGACCAGTCCATTGAAAGCAGTCGTGTGCAAGAAATTACATGCAAGTATCCCAATACATGGAACAGAAACTGGTGCTAATTATTATTTTACCTAATTGGATATATGAAACTGCGTGCAAGTTCTGGGGTTAAAGTTCTGTTGCTTTAGATTAAGCTGTAATCCTTAGGCTTAGGCCTCTAATTTTATATCAAATATTCCTAATCTTGCTTAAAAATAATTGATTTTCATCCTTTTTATCTTAATCATGCCATTTAGGCATATATTGTACATGGTCTAAACACTATACCAGTTATTATGGTTCTGTTTCTTTTCCCTATTTATTCTTTGCCACATCCAATCAATTCCATATGACAAAGAGGGGGCAATGTACGTACCTCCACATTCGTACCCTGGCTAACGAATTCATTAGGGACTTAGTCTTTATATTAAGTCTAAGTGACCGATCCTCGGTTACCTGGACGGCTCACAGTTCCAGTTAGCCACTTGGACGGCTCACATGTCCACTTAGCCACCTGGACGGCTCACAGCTCGAGTTAGCCACTTGGACGGCTCACATGTCTACTTAGCCACCTAGATGGCTCACATGTCCACTTAGCCACCTGGACAGCTCACAACTCTAGTTAGCCACTTGGATGGCTCACGTGTGAAGTAGACATCGGGACGGCCCAGTCAGTCACCTGAGCCAATCACATGTTCAGTTAACCAGTCCTATCTAGTAAGAGTCCTTGTGCTCTCAGGACTCTTATTTTCTATTTCTATAAATAGGACTCTTCACTTAACAAAGAACTACGCTTTTTAGAGACTTGATTCTGGATACATATTCTGGATACGTAGGCAGCCATTAAAGGCACAGTCTCATTCTTTATACAATATCTCCCCTTGCAGATTCAATAGTGTGTCTGGGTGAATTCTTACCCAAACAGTTATCTATTGTAAACGTCAACGCACACGCATATCTAGAATATCACACACTACACATGCATCAATGGCTGAAGAAGTAGTGACTCCTCTATCTGATTTTTACAAAGCCCTAAACGATGGCCTTAAGTCATGTATCATTCTTGCAGACCCAGTGGGGGATTTTTGAATTCCCTCGAATATTTTTAATTTGTTACCCATTTTTCATGGTTTAGACCACGAAAAGCCTTATTAGCATATGCGTAGGATTGAACAAGCTCTTACTACATTCCATCATCCTAACGTAGGTTCTAAACAAATTAAACTGATGGTGTTCCCTTTCACCCTAGCCGATAAGGTGGCGTCTTGGTTAGCTTCCCAAACTTGTTCAATTGTTCATGGAACAGTTTTACCCACCACTGAAGACAGATGAAATAATTCAAAAAATTTATTTCTTCCGTCAGAACCTTCATGAATCCTTTTCAGAGGCCTGGAACCGGTACATTGATCTTCTTATAGAGTGTCCACATCATAACCTTGCGAAAGACACGCTTGTTCGTGCCTTTTTCAAGGGGCTTTCACATCATCATAAGGAGGTTCTTGATATAATGAATGGGGGTAGTTTTCTTAGTAAAGGAGCCTCAAAGCCTTATAGGTTTTTAGAAGATCAATCCAAGCGTAATAATAACTATGGGGGTAACGATATCCCCCGCTCCACTACTTTTTCTTCTTCCACAGCTAAGGTTGTCAGTATGTTTGAGGTTAAACCCGATCCCGAGCTTAGAACTCTAATTGAATCCCTCACAAAAAAGGTAGAAGCCATTTCTATTCAACATAAGCCTACTCCTGTCATGAACATCAACTCTCTTCCATGTAATTTTTGTTTTAGTCTTGAGCATACCGACTCCTATTGTCCTCTCGTCTATGAACAACCACCCGCACAGCCGGATAATATTTGCTCTGTAAATAGCCTTTCTAAGGTACCTTGGAGACAAAACCCCAACTTCAGTTGGCGAAATAATCAACCAGTTACACCTCCAGGGTTTAATAATCAAAATGTTAGGCCAGCAAACAACTATAACCCAGCTCCACCAAGACAAGTACAAGGACCAGGTAATTATTATAATAATAATAATAATAATAGAGGTATCGTCCCAGTTAATAACAACTATCACAACCCACCCGTTAATAATCAACATGAGATAGTTCCTGTCACACCACCTGTGGCCACTACACCTTTACAACCGGATCGTTTCGATGCCTACATGCAAGCTCAACAACAGATTCTACAATCCATTCAACAATCTATACAACACTTAACCCAAGATAAAGCCCAACCAAAAGGTGTGTTTCCAGGTCAAGCTATATCTAATCCTAAAATGCCAAACACACAGCCTTTGAAGTAACCGGTAATACTAGTAACACAAATTTAAATGTAGGTGAGTTAAATACCATCACCACTCTCCGTTCTAGCAGAGTGGTTGATAACACTGTAATTATGCCCATTGATACACCACCAGTGGTTATTGAAAATGAAAATTGACTAGATACCAAAATAGAAACTGAACATCCCACCCTTGTAGAGGTACTAGCTAAACCACAACCCAAGAAAAAAGCGGCTAAGGTTGAAAATCCTATTGACCTATATGCTAAATATAGAGAGAAACCACCGTTTCCCTAGAGACTAGCCATGTTAAAAAAAGATACAAATTTTGATGAGATTAGGGAAGATTTTAAAAATCTAACGATAAACCTACATTTTTTTGAAGCTATTAAAAAATTACCACAACATGCTAAGTTTCTAAAAGAGTTGTGCACTACTAGGTGGAAAACAAACATTCTAAAAGATGCCTTTTTAACGGAACATTTTCCCACTCTATCTGAACATAATGGAATTGTTAAATACAAGGACCCTGGTCATCCTACTGTACAATGCACCTTAGGGGATACTCACATGACAACTACTCTATTAGACCTGGGGGCGAGCATTAACTTACTCCCTTATTATTTATATAAACAAATAGGCCTCCAAGAGATGCAACCAACTACAATGACGTTGCAATTACCTGACCGTTCTATTAAGTATCCTAAGGGTGTTGTTGAAATCGTGCTTGTTGAAGTTCAAGATTTTTACTACCTAACCAACTTTGTTATCCTCGACATAGAAGTCGCTAACGACTTTGTTCCTATCATCTTAGGGCGTCCTTTCTTAGCAACCACCAACGCGCTCATAAACTGTCAGCGATGGTTTGATGTCCATGTCCTTTGGACACCTTTCTGTTGAGGTGAATATTTTCAAAATGATGCAATAGTTACCTGATATGACTCTCTATGGAGAAGTTAGCATGATCGAGAGTTTAGCTCAAGATTATTTCAACAACACATTTCCAGAGAATCAGATGCACCAATTCCTTTCCTTCGGAAGTTCAACTTCGACGATGACTCCTTAGACGTAGATGAAATCGAGGAAGATTTCTTTCAACTCTTTTGCAATTCTTCTTTGCCACCTCACGAGTCCCCCCTATCAATGATCTAGAACTGAGAGCACTAGCTGGGCACCATTTACCCACCTCGCATCATCTTGTCACTCATTCACATTCCATAAATATTCCCTCCCCTCCACCTTTTCAAAGAAACCTTGAGTTTGCACTTGACCCTCTTGCTTCTCCTGTGCTTCATGATTTTCTAAACTCTCCTAGTAAGAAAATACTACCCAAGGACAAGCCACCCGACCCTTTCATTTTCAACCCACACCACCAATGAGTTTTGTGCTAAAACCATATTCTCATTTTTTTCCATTCCTTCATTCTAAAACTTATCCATATCTCACATATCTTCCATAACCATCCATTTTTTCATGATCACTCACATGGCCACCCTTTCGTTGGAGAAAAAAGAAGAAAGTGCATGTTAGGTTAGGTTCTAGATCTATCTGTATTCACTCTCATTCCGCTACGCCATGTCATAGGAAATCTTGGTGCCTAATTCTATTTGGATTTGCAGTCCGTGTTAATTATTTATGGACAGACCCACAACTTTTTAGATTGTTGATATATGGTAAACTGCATGTTAATACATGTTTTAGATAAAGTCTCGAGTATATGACTATAAATGACTCATTTTATTCTTTTGTGTACTCCATTCCAACCTTATATTATGGGAGTGCACCATTAAGGTAACCGGACCTTCTCTTTGGACTGTGTGGCTGTAAGTATCAGATCCTAAGTCCAAACCCAACGTAATTCACGTTTTCACTATTGTATGTTTTCTCGTTTTTGAGTCGTGTTTCTCTATGGAGTGAATTACATCCTTATTGCTTTATTGTTTCTTTTTATATTTAACCTTATTCATAAAAAGTAAAAAAAAAATATTTAAATCCGATAAACTTTAGTCTATTAAGTCTTGGGAATTTGACTTTAAACGACCCACGTTTAAAACAAATTTTCTAAACCCTGTTTTCAAAAATTTGTTTGGGGGTGGGGTGGTTGGTCTTTCTATTATTGATTGCTCAACTTTCTATTCTTATTGTTTATGTCATTAGTCATACTTTGATTCGGGTTGACACTATCTATGAATTTAGATTTCTTTCGATCATATAACTTATGCCATTTACACGTTTCGAGGCATTTTCCATCTCCTTATGTGTCAACCACCGTTAGATTTGAGTGTTTTTTTTATAGATCATTGGATTGTATTTTCTATGCTGATCATTTTCATAGCTCATTTGCAAAAATCGGACCGTTAACGAATCAAGAATTTTAGTTTTAAGTTATACGATGCATAAGACAGGATGGGTATTACGGATTTGTTTTTGGCTTGGGCCCGAAAATTAGAAACCCTACCAGGTCACATGCCACGCACGTGACTCCCTATTTTAAAAACTTCACGCATTTTTCTTCTTCTCTTCCTTGCCTCCATTACAGAACACCGCCTGACCCTTGAAAATCATAGAGTGTGCACGCCCTCACATTCAAACCATCTTGAGCGCACCCGCGCCCTTACCTCCACACAGCTACGCCCCAAATTTCAACTGAGTTATTTTTTACTCTTCCACACCTTAACCATCACCACAAATTTTGTTTCCAAATCTCCATGGCCCCTAAAGCCCCAAAATTCTTCCCGAACAAGTTTTTTCCAGTGGACAGTTTGCACCTTTCTTCGATACCAAAATGCGTATTAGGAAGTGGGAAGGGTTGTGGTATTCCACTGAGGATTTTTATTACCCTAATTTGGTGTTTTCATTTTACAAGAAGAGGGAGATTAGTGGTCGTAGGATTTTTCTGGATGTCAATGGTAGTCGTAAGGAGTTGACTACAACAGTATTGGCTGAGATAACTGGCATTGAGGAAAGAGACATCGTAATCACCATGAAGGAATCTCAGCTCGAGGGTATAGGTCCGCTGATGACAGAGACAATGTTGGAAGGACGTTACAATCCTGGGTTGCATTGTGTTCGTCAGACGTCTCTGAGAAGAAACCAACTGGTAGTGGCTCAGTGGGTTGGTAGGAATGTTATTGCCACCACGAAAGCCAGTGACATCAATTTGAGTTGTCTGCACATTCTCTGAACCCTTCAGAACAGAAGGTATGGGTTTTGCATTCTTGAATTTTTATTGAATGAGATTATAGCAGTTGAATTTTAATTTACACTTATTAATTTTTTAATTTATGATTGTATATGACACTATATAAGTTGTGCAAGACATTATATAAGCTGCGCAAGACACTATATAACAAGTCCGTAAACGGACGTCCGTTTAAGAGCCGGGCTATATATATATTATATAGTAATTCTCTAAAAAGTAGTTACTTAAGTTAACTTAAAATAAGTACGTACATAAAACTTTACCTACAGAATTAATTCAAACCTAATTTTTTGTGGTTATGAAGCACTCACCATAATGATTATCTTTCCAAAATTTCAGCTCATTTGGAAACCTCTAACATAGATAAAAATTGTTGTCATCTTTTAAAAGAAATCTAACGGTCCATAAATGTTGTATTTTTGTAATTGTTTTTTGCCAATGTTAGAGGTTTCCAAATGAGCTGAAATTTTGTAGAGATGATCTTAATATTGAGTATATCATATCCACAAAAGAATAGGTTTAAATTCATTTTGTAGGTGAAGTTTTACGTACGTACTTATTTTAAGTTAATTTAAGTAGCTACTTTTTAGAGAATGATATATATATATATATATATATATATATATATATATATATATATATATATATATATATATCGGGCTGACATTGACATACATAATTGACATAATCCTACTTACCTACATAATGAACTAAAAGTCTCCACAAAAAAGCAGCTTATTTGAACATGTCTAACCCTACCAAAAATTGTTTCTAAGTATTAAACCTAACCAAACAAAATTTCTGCTATGGAAAACACAGTTTTCGGAGATGATTGAAAGTCATGGGTTGTTAGGCTTTTATCAACAAATTAGTACCCATGCTTGATCAAAAAATCGATGCCTCCAATGCGAAGAGGACCGTGAATCCAGATCTTGCATCATGGATTCAGACTGATCGGCTCGTCAAAGCGTGGATTGTTTCTTGCACACTATTATCATTAGTTGGGTCACTTCCACTGAAGTTTGGAAATCTAGTGGCTTCTCTATGAAGTTTAGCAATGGATTTGATTTCTCATTTTTAAAAGGCACACAAAAGTCATTGATTGCCATAAGAAGGCATACAAAACATAATAGTCGCATATAGAGCCATCATCATAGGAATACAACAGTAACAAAATAGGTACTTGATTAAGGCGAAACCTCATGACCAGAAAAGGAAGCTTGTTTAGTTGTTTTGAAGGCTATCTTCAAAAAGAACTATAGAATATTGCTTTTCATGAAAAAAATCTAGTAATTTCAACTTTGTCTTCATAGCGCGCCTGGACCTCATTGAAATATTGAATTAGCATAACCAGTTCTTTTCTTTGCATGCTTTCAAATGTGTTTAGTCAAAGTAGCTACATGCCATAGTAATGTTGCAAACATACAAAATGAAAAACATTCATGAATTGACCATGCATGGATAAAAATAATTATAAAGATTCATAATGTCTTAACTTTCTTTGGTAACTCATATAACAAAGTTAAGCCTCTTCACCAAGCAAACATTTCAACAAAAACAAACTACGACATCAAACACATGTATTTACTTCTCAAGTTAGTTATCATGCAAAGTTTTTGTTAGATATATCTACTGAAGCTTTAACCCGGAACCCTGAAAATTCAACTAACCCCAAAATTAATGACAATACAAAGTCATTCCACAATTATTAACGGGTTAATCCCCACTAAAACACCTTTTCTTTTCCAGAAAGGCATGACTAAAATATTATGTAAAGTTGGTATTTGTTCAGTGCCATTGCAGATCTTGCATAATGTTTATTAGCTCACATAGAACTAGAACACCAATCTCGGCTGTTACACCCTCTCTTCGATAAATGAAACATTGTCACCCAAGAAAATATCAAAATTAATCATCAGTAACAAAAAATATGTGAAAGTGAGCTGGGAACACTTTCCAACATACTTACATTTTTATTTTCTAGTTGTTAATTTCGAAAGCCAATTAAGAAGTCCAATGAGGTCTTGAAACACCAAGTCCACACAATCCTTCATAACACTCCTTGTAACACTTGCACTTGGAGTCTGTAAATATACAAAACGACATGCAACTATATCAGAATTAAAAAAAAAAATCAATTGAATAATGCATATCAACTTGGACGCTGTGTCTTTGATCATCACCGATCTTTCTTGGTTTTCACTACAGCATATGAAATTGCATATACACTCAAAAAACTATACACGTCTGGTTGGCATTAGTACAACCTCCAGTGAATTTGAAGCAGCAAAAAAGCTAAACTTAGTTGTCATTTCTTCCAATATACTCGCAAACTGAGTATATTTAACACCTAGGTGACCTACGGTTTATAAAAGTAAGATATGGATGGAACACACATACTACATCATTAGTTCTCAATATTGTATTGACAATTGAGAACACGTACCATGAAAACAAAAAATCTATGAAAACCTTTGATTCCTATAATGGTCTTTTCGAAATGTATGTAAGCCAAAAACACAAAACATTCTGCATAACTTTCTTAGTTATCCAAGTTGAATGATGCAATCTAAAACCATTTCGCAACCTGAAATAAGGCTTGCATAGTTTCATTCAAACTAAAATAGCTGAATTCGAAATAAAAAAAATGAAAACTTACCAAATGTGAGCGAATTCGTTGAACTTGTTCAATTATAGAAATCAGAAAATGGAAAACTTGCCAAGTGAATTGGAATTGTATAATTGTATCGTTAATAAAAAGAAAAAGAATGAAAAACTCTGCAAGTACCAAATTTAATTGAATTATGAAATTGGAATCAAGATTCGCCCAATGAAGAATGACTGAAAAAAGTTCCAAGAAATTGCCGAAGATAGGAAGACTTAGACAATGATATTGGAAATTGCAGTTGTCTTATACCTTATAGAACCCTTCTAGATAGAGTTATGGGGGATGATTACAGCAAGTGAGTTTGAGCAAATTTGGGAACATGATCGTGGGAAAGAGAGTGGGTTCTATTGAATAATTGAATTGAATAGGAGAGGAAAACGGAGAAACGGGGGAGTAACGACTATACTAATGGTAGTCTTGAATAACCAAATTAATTTTCTGGTGAAGAAAAAGGAAAATTTGGATTTAGTATTGGGAGAGAGGAAGCCGAAGAGGGAGTAATGACTGCCATGCACTAATGGGATTCTTGAAAAATCAAATAATTTTTTTGGCAAAGAAAAAATAAACTTCAATGACTTCGTTAGTTTGGAATACAAACTGCACACGTTTGCTAGGCTTTCTAAAGAATTGAGTGCAAAGTCTTTCTAAAGTACTCGGCTATTTCAAATTTTTTTATTGTAAATTTAGTGGATGCTAAATGGTTTTTATTTTTTTAATTTTGGTAACTCCTCTTGGTGTTTCAAATAATAGGCATTCAAGACTCATGGTGTCATAATTAGTCTGGTAATGCTTATCACGAAAGTTGCCAATTTGGCAATTCCATGAACATATCTACAAATCCCATTATTCTACTCTTACATTGGAATTTCCAAAAGCAAGCCCTAGCAAACTTCTGTGAATTCCATTTCTTCCATAAGCGACATAGCCTTACATGGCTTCTACCATGCACACAAATAGTAGGATTATAACACCAAACAATGTTATAAAATTTTGAGAATATTGGCTCACAAAAAGAAAAGAAAAAAGAGTTGAGTATATTGATCGCATCATAATTAAGAAAAAAGATTAGAGAAAAAACCAAAAGAAAAAAGGAATGAAGCTTGGAATGAAAAAATATGTCACATCATAGGGGATACCTGATAAGTAACTTAACTATTTACGTTTGAAATGCTAAAGCAAAATGGTATACATGTAAGTGAAGTTGGCTACGTATCTTCGAAACAAATCCACAATAAACATTTACCAACTTAACAACTTTGTTTCGTATCTGGTATATTCTACTATTGATGCTTATCACGAAAAACTAATATCATTAACGATGCATAATGATTGTTCCTCAATCACAATTACAAAGCCCTCAACCCTTAAGCCAAGTCAACACTATTGTAGAAAACATGGTACATGCTACAGAGACCTTCACCATGCAAGTTCACATCATGTATTTCTTCCTCTTAGCAACCCCCCACGCCACTACACACAATTAATAAAAAATAAATAAAAATTACAGCTTTCTAAGGTCAAAATAAATGAAACACCCTTTCAGAACATAGCTTATGTGTTTATTTGTCCATCAAATATTTAGGCAGAGGACTTTCCTCTTCTTCTTCAAAGCTATGGATAAAGTAGTCCATACTAATGACTGTTTCAAATGGTCATTTTAATTTTGGCCAGTGTGACATAGAATTATATAGAATTCAATTATTTTCTTATCTACCCCTTGCCCAACAACAACTTGAGAATTCTAGCATATGGAAAAGAAGTTAACAGAAGATGAGTAAACTAATAAGAACTTTCCAAATGGAAAGACGTTGGTATCGATATTGAGGAATGCATGAAGCCGTTGAAGGCAAATAGCTAGGGGCCAGGGAAAGTGTCAAATCTATTACTCTTAATTTATAAGTGTGTCATTTTGCCTTCAATTGAAAATAACAATAAAATTTAAATGGTGAGGTTGGATTTTCATGGAAATGTCGAGGGTGTTACAATGATACATGGGACAGAAGTAACGGGCTTACCAATTTTGCAAACTAAAATATGCCAAGAAAGAACTATAGTTTTTTTTAATGGAAAAACTTTAGATATACACACCATTCTTGTGCAACTGTGCATGAAACTCCAAGCAAGCAATCCTGCATCTAAAAATTGGGAGTAAAAATATTATTATTATTGCAAAAAACTAATGAAATCTAGCAATAAAAAGTAATTGTGCTTGGGTAGAGTGTTACTTTAGTGGCAGTAATGGTTGGAGGAGTTTTGCTGGGAAGAAGAAAGAGTAGTTCCCAATAAATATATAGAAAGGGAAGAAAGCAAAAAGTGGAATAAATTGTTTTTTTTTAATCTAAAAAGTTTAGGGAGTTACAAATTATTTAAGAGAGTAAGGAGAAGCTTAATGGTGTTTAATTGTATTTTTCCGTTTTTTTTCGTTCTTTTTTTTAGCCAATTGGGGGAGAGAGGCTGTGAGGAGTGATTGATTGGGAAGGCAAATATGAAGGATATTCATTAAACTATTCCATTTATCCCAATTAATTTGCAGCGGGTGGAAATTAATTGACGAATTCAAGCCAAAATCTAAAGCGATCCCCACCACACCTACCCTCCATCAAACACAGCTCCCCATAAAATCCCCACCGCCCTTTGTCTTTCCCTTGTTTTGTTAGAAAGGTTACTCCAAATAAAGCACAACGTTAACTAACACCCAATCAATTTTAGATGTCATCATACTTAAGTATAGTCTACTAAAACGAAAGGAAAATAATCTCATTGGTAATAATAGAGATGCTTCCACATGAATGGTTGAACATGAAACTACCGTGTGCAATCAAGAAAGATTTCCAGAAATTTCTCAACCTAATATGAAACAAACACAGTCACTCACATGCCTAATTAGGCAGTAAAAACAACAACGCTAATCACTTTTTAACACAACTAATTATACGCTAATGATTCAAATAAGAAAACATGTCACATCCATAATATTTGTAAGCAGGGTATATGAAGGACTCACTTTCCTTGTCTCAAATCACTGTATAACTTGTCTCGAGTCTCTAATCAGGTATTTTTTTACGCTTCTCCAGTTTCTGAAATTCTTGATCAATGAAAGCTAAGTAATATCCCAAAAATAAATACGTACACAAATAATATAATGTTAGAGTAAATAGATTATTGCGTTGCCGCTGAAAGACATGGAATCACTCTATTATTACATGGATAATGACTAATAAACTCCATAATTCACTAAAAGACATCAATAGAAAATGAGCGAAAAAAAAAAAGTTGAATAATTAGAACTATAACCGGAACCTAATATAAAGGTCTAGAAATAAGACATAAAACAATTACCTTGAAGAAGGATCAAAGATAGAGAATACAAAGGAGATGATACTGTTGTTTCCATGTTAGCAACAGAGCTTTTGCTGATTTTTCAATAATATAAGAATCTACGTACTAATAAGTGATGCTTTTTCACATTCTCAATTGGACGGATCATTTGACTACACGGAAGAGAGATTTTACAGAGACAGAGAAAATAGTGAGACTGAGAGAGAGAGACCGGGAGGTGTAATAAACCTTTTATATACCTTTGAGAACATGAAAGTCATTATATTTCGGGCGGAAATTGAGGAGAGATTAACATTATTTAAGACCATCTATGGAGCGTTATTTTTCTCAGGTCATTTGAGGTTTTATTATGGGTTGGCCTTTCAGAACTAAGAAACGATGAGAAGTTTGAGACTTTTACTACAAATAACAGCCCTTCCACCCAAAGCCCCTCTTTTTTTTTAATGTTTTTAGGAATTAAATGAATATGGTCAATTGGTCATCAGTAAGTCCTCCATAGGTTTCAGTTTTAATGGGGCAAATACACCCATCTCTTTTTATATTTAAGGGAACTCTATATTTAATTAGTCCCGACCATTTTTATTACAAAACATTTAATTTATTAACTAAGTAACATTTTAAATGTTTCAAAACGTTCTAAGCCATACACGTGTTTATGCAAATCCCCACGCACACCTAACTCAGATCCCCACGTGATCCCGACCACCCTTTGTCCATCCATTTTGTTTTATTATAATAAAGTTTTAATGGGGCAAATACACCCATCTCTTTTTATATTTAAGGGAACTCTATATTTAAATAGTCCAAACCATTTTTATTACAAAACATTTAATTCATTAATTAAGTAACATTTTAAATGTTTCAAAACATTCTAAGCCATACACGTGTTTATGTAAATCCCCACGCACACCTAACTCAGATCCCCACGTGATCCCGACCATCCTTTGTCCATCCATTTTGTTTTATTATAATAAATATGGAAAAAGTGTAAAGAAAGATGTGAACATTTGTTTGTTGCTTGTGAAATGTGATTGATCGCAGTGTCGACTAGCAAAGTTGGTAAAACCTTTGGGTGATGATACTAGAGGTCTGGGGCTCAAACTCCGCCAACATCAAAGAGTTATTGATCTCATTTAAAATAGGCTTACCAATAAAAAAATAATAAAAAATGTGATTGATCAGAATTGACATACGGAAATGACATACGCATTCCAAAAGCGGACTTCCACATTGAACTAAGGGCTGAATTTTAGTAAATCTAGATGACTTACCTACCCAACAAAAATCAGCTCAATTGGATGTTTCTAGTCTATTATTATATTATTAAATTACTATCACTTCTATTGGCATATTCCAATATTATGATTTTATCAACCAAAAAAGAAACCCCACTAAAGCCCTACGTACAAGAGGCTAAAAAACAGGTACATGTATAGCCAGCCTCTTTTGAACCAACGCTAAATCAAAAGACCTCAAAGAATTCACCACGAACAAAACTCTTAAAACAAAACCTTTTTGATGTCACCATTAAAACCTTAATCGCTCCCTCCCTCTCTATCTCTCTCAATCAATTTCACTTCGTCATCAGCTTTGTTCACCTATTAAATAGAGTTTGCCACGTTGGTAACTGACAACATTGCAGTTCTAGAGTTCCTTTAGGGTAATCTTATTCACTGCAAATTCCGATTGATTAATTTACAGTCTCTCCACTGCCAGCTCTCAAATTTTTTATTGGCTTATCATATTGACCGACAAAGAAGGTAAAGAATAAATTGCAAAATGGGGCATTCATTTTTGGGTATTTTATGTCACGTAAGTAACCAATTTAATTATTTGCAAATTTTAATGTCGCCTTTTTAATTGTTGTCACACAAGCAACCAATTGGTGATTGGTTATCACTATGCAGAGTAATAATACTAACTTTCTTATTTGATTGTGGAATTGTAATTGTACTTATTTAATTCAATTTCTTTTCCAGTACCAATACTGATTGCATAAAAAACTAAAAAATAAAACAACGTTATTTATTTTTATTTTTTAGTTAAGCATTATGTTCTTGCATTCACTCATTTTTTAAATGTGTTTGTCGTCATTTGACTTGCTTGAACGTTGCACTCCTTTGGTAAAGTGCCTTTCAAACCTACATGTGGTGATCAGAGATGATTCTCCAAATATTTAACAAATACTTGATGATTCAATTGGAATTCGAGATGAAATGAACTGAATTTTATTGCCTGAAGGTGTTCTTTACAATCTCTCTCTTTCTCTCTCTCGTTTTAGAATTTTTTGGGGTGCAACACATAATGATCTCTCTCTTCTCCTTTGGTTATATAGTCCTCCAAGCTAGCTTCACTCCAATCATATGATGACACGTGTCCATTCTTCTTCTTCTCCACTTTCTTCCCGTTCATACCTGCAATATTCAACTATAGAGAGATATCGATCCTTATGTCGATATGTCGATATTTTAATGAAACATTAGGGCTGAAATATTAGCCATGATATTTGCCCATGACATCGCACCCTCTCAAAATCTTCAAATTTCAAAAATAATTTAAATTTTGAATTTTTCGAGAAGTGGTTATTGTTTGGATCCCAACAGTTTGGCTCAGAATAGAGGTATAAAAACTCACGCTGTCCATTTCTCTCTTTTTACGTTTCATTTCCAACTTCAAAACAAAACAAAACAAAACAAAACACAAAGAAGCAGACACGATTTTTGACCTATCACTATCCACTGCTGCTTATCTTCTACACTCGAATCTCTCTTTCAAACTATTCTCTGCTCAGGTTAGAACATTTAAAAATCTTATCTTATGTCTTACGTTTTTACTCTAATCTTGTATGTTCTTTTTCTTGACTGAAAAAGCTAGGGTTAGGGTTAGGGCTTTTATAAATGCTATGATACTATGATAAATTTGAACCGTTAACCTTTTTGATACTGTGATAAATTTGAATTGTTAACCTTTTTGATACTATGATAGCTTGTAGGGTTTTTAAATTTATGATTTTACCTTGTTTCAGTTATGGCTAGGAGAAATTTTTTTGGTAATTTTAGACAAATTACATCTATGCGATTCTTGCTTTGACACCGAAGTCTTATGACGAGATGTTAGATTCTACCTATAAGAACGCCATCACCACCACCTCGACACTTCGACATGTGTTTTATAAATAACATAATGTATGATTGTAATGAATATAGCAATAGCAATACCGATAGGGGATATAGTTTTAATTCTAAATTTAATGTTTCTAGTGATTCCGAGATGTCGAGTGAAGACACCAAGTCTGAAGTAAGGGTTAGTACCTCCGCCTCGGCCTCAACATCTGATAGGGATGTTCGCAACGACCAAGCCTAGGAAATTACTTACTTGGATGATGGTCTCCCTTGCCATCCATTCGAGATGGTGACCTCCGAGTCAAAGTGGTGATATCACCGAGGATACCAATATATAGAGCCGTGGACTTAACCCTTACTTCCCAAAAAGTCCCAACTTAGAACTGGTTCGAGCAGCATATTGGATAACCGACAACGTCCAACTTCGCCACTATGCTGGATCGAGGAGAGGGACGAAATGCCAAAGTGGTGATCCTTGAGCCATTATTGTAACCGTCGGACAACTAGCTATAGGGTTATGTTTTTTTTTTTGCTAACCGGGTGTCCGGGCCATCTTACGCGCACCTTGACTAATCCCGGGGCCCTGGTTGGAAATTTGACTGGGTACTGCCTCGCCAGTGGCCTTGAGGGGAATCGAACTAGTGACCATTGGGGAGCAAACCCAAGGTCGCACCAGTTGTGCTACCCCTTCCAAGGTTACGCTTTCCCCTTACTAGTTTCGATCGCGAAATGCTCAATCACCTAAATATCTCTCCCGGCCAAGGCATGGGAAACTTTTGGAGACTGATGCATATATGTAATTATTACAATGCCCATTTATCCCCCGAAATGCAGGAGTCGAAATGAATTAGATTAACCAACATCCTAAACCATTATACCTTTGTTGAAGGCACCTTTAAACAAATAACTGGTCTAGAAAAGTATATTGGCTACTACTATCCCAAGAAACAAAATAAGACTGAGGTTAAAGGAATCATATGGGTAAACCAAGACAGTGGCCTTTCTATCCTATCATCATCTCTGGCCAATGGGAATCAGTCGAAGCTGAAGTTATTCCTCCCTTGGTGCATCATGTTTTCAATCTTAGAGGTACGTTACCTTTTATTACCTTCTTGATAAAATCCCAATTGGTCGACATGCCATACTGACTCCTCATATGATCAATCCACTTGTTCTAATGTTCACAGTGTTAAGACTTGCCACTTCAAGGAGTAAGGGAAATTTGGCTAGAGTCATGGAGCTTTTGAAAGGCTCCAAAGAAGAAGTAGATGCCAAAACCGGTGCCGATGTTTATGGGAACCCAGCTTCAATGTCACTTCGCACGATGCACAACACTATCTTGCTCATTTATATGTTCTCAAGGGTAGTGTACTCAAAATGGATCAAAACCGATGTCGAAACCCTAGACCAACGACCAAGGCTCAAGGTTCCTTACAACCTTGCTTTTCTCGTGCTTTTTGAAATTCGTTTAATTTGGAACTCATGGGAATGTGCCTTAATGTTATTTTTATTATATAAATAGTGGCTTAGTAATGACTGAAGATCTTTTCCCCAAAATTAAACAAGAAGTCCCAAATTTCTATAATTATGCTCTTTTGCAAGATGTGTTTGATGACCATTCGTTATTGTACACAAATATGACTTCAAGAATTGGGAAAAGCTCAAATCTACAGGGGTTCCTGTCTTCCCTACAACCACAAACTGGAGGTGAAACCTCAAAAGCTCCTTCCCAAGATAAGGAAGCTCATACCGACTCTGACTTGAGTCGAAGAAACAGAAAGAAGACCTCTGAGACCGAGATTGATAAGACTGCCCCCTTTCCTCGTACATTAACAATTGCAATATCTCGCCCTCCGATGGCTGCTACTTGATAAATTAGAGAGAGAGATTGACTGGAGAGAATATTTTCTTGATTAAATTATAAGAAGATTACAAGATGTTTATATAGAGATCAATACAAGAATCTAAAATAGGAAGTAAAACTAAAACAGTTCTAAAACAGTCGGTGGGTTTCTAGAGCATACGCTGCGGGACGCCATCATGTAAAGGATGTCGCTTCGTCTACATCGTTCCATAGGTGCTGGTCGCGACGTGTAAGGTAAAGATGTCACGCTTCGTCATCATTCCCATAGGCTGGTCGGCTTATGTTAGAGCGCAGCGCTCTCCACTATGACCGCTAAGAACGACCGCTAATACCCCCTCAAGTTGAGAGTGAATATCAAGAACTCCCAACTTGCGAATTAATCTCGAGAAAGTGTGTCCTTGCCGAGAGGTTTAGTGAAGGCATCCACACCTGATCGAGGATGAAACGAACGTAGGAGATAGTAACTTGGCCTCAGATCTTGTCGCGTAAGAAAGACAAAATCCAATTCAATGTGCTTCGCTCGCTCATGAAAACTGGATTTTGAGAGAGATGAAGGGCTCGCTTGATTGTCACGTAACATGTTCATCGGAGAAGAATGAGAGATGCCTAAGTCAGAGAGAAGATACTTCAACCATTGAAGTTCACATGCCAGAGTAGCCATGGAACGATATTCGGCTTCAGCAGAAGAACGTGATACAGTGCTCTGTTTCTTTGTTTTCCAGGATATAGGGCTAGAACCAAGAAAAGTGCAATAACCACTAGTAGAACAACGAATGACAGGGCAGCCAGCCCAATCAGAGTCACAGAAACCGGAGATGTGTAAAGAACTATTAGCGGATAAGAGAATCCCTTTGTTGATCGAACCTTTAAGATAGCGGAGTATACGATGAGCAACATCTAGATGTGGAGTCCGTGGGGACTGCATGAAACGGCTGAGATAATTAACATAATAAGTGATATCTGGACGTGTAACTGTGAGATATAAGAGACGCCCAATCAAGCGGCGATAGACAGTAAGATCCTGAAGTAATGTGCCATTATCGGTATGGAGGTTGATGTTTTGTTCCATAGGGAACTCAGAAATACGACCACCAGTGGTACCACAATCAGACAGAATGTCCAAAAGGCATTTGCGCTGTGTAAGAAATAATCCTTCTTTGGAACGAGCAACCTCGATACCCAAGAAATATTTTAGACGTCCCAAGTCCTTGATATAGAACTTTGCTTCTAAAAATTTCTTCAAGTTCTGAATGAGAGATGGATTGTTGCCTTGTGATCGTAATGTCATCCACATATACAAGGACAAATGTAGAATCGTAACCACAAATATTAGTGAATAGAGAATAGTCGGACTTAGACCGAAAGTGAAGCCGGAAAGATAAGAGTGGTAGATAGTTTGGCAAACCATTGCCGAAGCCTGCTTGAGTCCATATAAGGACTTCTTCGAGGCTTACATATCCCCGTTCTCCCCGCTTTGGCGATCTAGGAGGTAATGTCATATAAACAGTTTCATCCAAATCGCCTTGGAGAAAGGCATTGTGGACATCCAGCTGATAAAGAGTCCAATGTTTGATAGCAGCAATGGAGAGAAGTAATCGAATAGTGACTAGTTTTGCAACGGGTGCAAAAGTGTCATGATAGTCTTGGCCTTCAATCTGATTGTAACCCTTGGCAACAAGATGAGCTTTGTAACGTTCAATAGAACCATCTGAATGATATTTAATCTTGAAAACCCATTTACAACCAATAGGCTTATGATGAAAAGATGACGGAACAAGAGTCCATGTGTTATTTTGTTCCAAAGCTGCAATTTCAGCAGCCATAGCAGCTCTCCATTCTGAAATTTTGACAGCTTGAGAAAAGGATGTAGGAACAACTGAAGAAGACACTTTAGACAAAAAAGCTTTATGACAAGGAGAAAAGTTAGTGTCAGAAACATAAAAAGCCATAGGGTATGGAGTGGAAGACCGTGTTACCTTAGAGTCCGATTGGAGGAGGTTGGCCGAACGAGGGACTGTAGGTGCCTTGGTGAGAGTAGGACAGTCATAATCTTGGATGAGGAGTGGTGGTGGTTATCGCATTCTAGTAGATCGAGTTGAGGCAGGAGGATTGAGATGGGATGGCTGAGGATCTTCCAAAAGGGGGGGTGACAGAGCTGGAGGAGTGGGAGTTTGGGCTGGAGTAGGTCGCGCTCCATCCATTGAAATTACATGAGATGATTGAATGTCGAAGGTTTCATTGTCTGGGATAGGTAAGGGAGAAATAGGAAGATGTGATGGGGAGATAAATGTTGATAGGGGAATACAGTCTCATGGAAAATCACGTCACGTGAAGTATAAATTTTCTTGGAAGATAAATCATAAATCGATAGCCTTTTGAGCGTAAGGATAACCAATGAAGATGCGGGTTTCCAGGTGATCAAACTTATTTTTAATGGAAGTGTTGTGAGCAAAACATAAACAACCAAAAATACGAAGATGGGCAAGAGTGGGAGGTGATGTAAATAGAAGCTCATGAGGTGATTTGTTATTTAACAAGGTGCTAGGAATTTTGTTAATGAGATAGCCTGTGGTGAGAATGCATTCACCCCAGAAGGATAGTGGGAGGTGGGCTTGAAAACGTAATGCTCGTGCAACATTGAGTAAGTGACAATGTTTTCTTTCAACAACAGCGTTTTGTTGGGGAGTAGCAACACAACTACGTTGGTGGATTACCCCATGTTTTGAAAAAAATTGTTGCGTGTTATGGGATATAAATTCAGAGCCATTGTCGGAACGAAGGACTTGGATTTTATGAAAATGGTCATCAATGTTGCTATGGCCGGATATGAGTAAATGTATTGTAGAATGAAATTGAGTATGAACCATGGCAAAAAAAGATTGTAAATGCATGGCAGTTTCAGATTTGACAGTCATAAGATAAATCCATGTAGCACGACTAAAATCATCGACAATAGTTAAGAAAAAACGAGCATTAGAAGATGATGGTAAATGAAAAGGACCCCAAATGTCACAATGAATCATTTGAAAAGGTCTAATGGTTTTTATTGAACTATGAGAAAAAGATAAACGAGTTTGCTTAGCTTATGGACATACAAAAGTAGCATTATTTGAACTAGAAATGAAAGGAAACTGCTTAGCTAAAATCTGCAAAGGCGTGGAAGATAGATGTCCTAGGCGATAATGCCATAAATTATTTGTGGAGGAGTTGTGGGATGAGCAAACTGAAGCTAGTTGGAGATGGTAGAGTCCCCCATTAAGCCGTCCCAATCCAATCTTCTTCTTCGTTAACTAGTCCTGAAAAAGGCAAGAATCATTAGTGAACGTGATAGAGATAGGGTGAGACTTAACTAGTTCACTAATGGAAAGCAAATTAAAATGAAAGGTGGGAACAAAACGAACGTTGTCAAGGCTAAAAGGGAGAGAGAATAACACTACCAACATGAGTAATTAAATTGTCCGCTTCCATCCGGAAGTTTAAGAGTAGAATGTGTTAAACAAGTATGATAATGAGAAAATAGATGTAATGAAGAATGCACATGATTGGTAGCACCCGAGTCAATGATCCATATGGATTTAGAAAACACGAGAGAGATATACATCCGCCGTTTGCTTGTGAAGAGGTACTACCTGAATCAAGCAAACTGAGAAGTTGGTTGTATTGTTCTATGGAAAAAATAGGAGAATTGCAGTCTGTAGCAACCGAATTAGCCTGAGCAAGCTTGGGTGGATAACCGTGCAGTTTGTAGCATGTACCAATATGATGTCCAACTCGGTTACAATAGTTGCAGAATGGACGAAATGCTGCTCGCCTCTAGCCCCACAGATCCGGTGGGTGTGCACGCCGAGGTCGTGGCGAACCACCAGGCTTCTGTGGAGGTTTAGACAAACCTGATTTCGAAGAAGAAGCCCAGTTGGTCTTCTGAAAATGAGTACTCGGCAGCAGCAGCCCGAGCGGATGGAAGAGAGAGTGCATGGATCTCTTGTTGCTTCTCCTCTTGTCGGATTAAAGAATAAATCTTAGACATACGAGGAAAATGATCCATCAAGAGAATTTGACTGCGGATGGATTGAAAACAGGCATCTAGGCCTTGCATGAATTTCATAGAATGACCGTCTTCAACCTCTTTGGCAAAAATAGATGCATGACCACAAGTACAAGCAGGCATAGTAGATAAAGAACTTAATTCATCCCAAAAAGATTTAAGTAAGGTGAAATAAACAGATACCGAACGATTGTCTTGCTTGAGAAGAGTGAAAAAATCCTTCAGTTGAAAAACCTTGAGTGCATTAGTTTGTGAAAAACAATCACCTAGATCTTTCCAAATTTCGGATGCAGAGTCGGCATAGAGGATGCTACCACGGATATCTGGAGTAACAGAATTGAGAATCCATGAAGCAACAAAGTCATCACATCGCGACCACTTGGATTTTTCTTTGGGAGTGTTGGGGGAGTTACAGAACCATCGACAAAACCAAACTTATTCTTCGCTCGAAGGGCTCTAGAGATAGACCGTAACCAAGTTGGACAATTGTCCCCTGATAACAGAGGAGATACGAGGATAGCCGTGGGACTATCTGAGTGGTGAACATAGAAAGGATCATCAGAATCTGTAGTAGAGTCATTATTGGGAGTAGAATCCATTGAGAATTGAGAAGAGGCGGAAACTGATAGAGTTTAGGATTAGGGTTTGGATCAATATTAGGCTGATACCATGATAAATTAGAGAGAGATTGACTGGAGAGAATATTTTCTTGATTAAATTATAAGAAGATTACAAGATGTTTATATAGAGATCAATACAAGAATCTAAAATAGGAAGTAAAACTAAAACAGTTCTAAAACAGTCGGTGGGTTTCTAGAGCATACGCGAAGCGCGGACGCGCTCATGTAAGGCGCATGTCGCGCTCGTCTACTGTTCCATAGGCGCGGGTCGCGCTCGTGTAAGGCGCATGTCGCGCTCGTCTACTGTTCCATTGGCGCGGGTCGCGCTATGTTAGAGCGCAGGTGCACTCTCCACTATGACTGCGAGGAACGACTGCTAATACTACTACCGCTTTTGTGCCCCAGTTTCTTCTTGATAAAGACCAGAAGATTCCCCTCCATGCTTCTCTCTTTGCTGAAAAGCCGATACCTGGGATCAACCGAACTCTTACCACCATTGGTGTTCTTCCCAAAGACCGATCAGTGATGAGCAAACTGTCCGATTTTGATCGTTTCAACATCGTTTGTGATTCGGTGGAAAAGGTATGTATTCTTTCCTCCATTTTTGAGGTATTATATAAGGCTATGTAAGTTTCTAAATAATCATTTATTTATCTGATCGTAGTTGAAAGCTGCTGTGGTGAGCCAGTTCGAAGCCGATGCTGCTGCATCTAGTATTTTTAGGCGTGAGAATGAAATTCTGAAGCAATCACTTGCTAGGGAGAAAAACCATTCTGGTCTCCTAACTACCCAACTTGCTGCTCCAGAGAGGGCTAAGAAAACCTTGGGGGTTGAACTTAAGATAATGGAAGCTGATCGAAATGAAAAAGAAGAAAAAATGAAGAAAATGGAGGTAGAGCATGAAAAAGAAAAGACTAAGATCAAGGCTGTGTATGAAGCTGAGGGAAAATGTTAGTGACTCAGATGGAATACTGTGTCAAGGTAATAAGAAGCTTTGCACCTCGTTTGCCTTAGAAAACTAATTGACAAGTATAACCTTGGATCTAGCAATGAGAAAGAGGATGCAACTAAAACCGGCATGAAAAAAATGGTGATGAGGTTACCGAAGTTGTGCCATCTACCAATACCGAGACCACTGCACCAACTAACCCTGAAGATGTAACCCTTAACCCCGAACTCCTGCAGGCTGGTGTTGAGTTGGCTGAAGTTGATGCTACTCTTGATCGTCAATCCAAAACATAAAAATGTAATATTTGTACAATATTGGTGGTTGTGTTGAAACAATATTTTGCTTTCCTTTTTGAAGTATGAAATCTACTTTGATGGCTTTTATTATGCATATATACTTATCCAAAATCTATTGCTATTTATACTGTTGCCATCTGTCTTAATGAAACAAACAATGTTTTCCAATTTGATACACCCAAAACATACAAACAGTATCAATTGATAGTTAATATATTTTACTAATTTGAGAAGAAATTCTTGATTTCGATACTACCATAACAGACAAATAATATCAATTGGTACTTAATATATTTTAATTTGAAAAGAAATGTAATCTTCGATTTCGATACTACTATCCCAGACAAATAGTATCAATTGGTACTTAATATATTTTACTACTTTGAAAAGAAATCTTCGATTTCGATACTATCATAACAGACAAATAGTATCAATTGGTACTTAGTATATTTTAATTTGAAAAGAAATCTTCGATTTCGATACTACCAGACAAATAGTATCAATTGGTACTTAATATATTTTAATTTGAAAATAAATCTTCAATTTCGATACTACCATAGCAAACAAATAGTATCAATTGAAGCAAAATGCTATTTGGGGGTGGTGATCAACTCCCAAATGTGCATTTTATTACCCTTACATTACTGCATTACAATCTTTTTTATGTATAATGAAAAGACAACTCATAGTTTTTATTGCCTTTTTCAAAGTTCTGAGTAATTCATTCATACCACTTATCATAAAAGCTGCGTCTTAGCATCAAAAGGAGCCTTATTTACACTTATTATGAAAACTCGAAGCTGCTATGAAAAAGTAATGAAAAAGTCAAAATCAAAATCAAAGGTCAAAGGTCAAGGACTCCAAACCAGAGAGTTGAAAGTCTAGTCTTTAATTCAGAAGACCAGAGATAGATGTCCTTGACACAAAATAAGACTTTCTCTAAAACCTATCTTGATCAAGAAGAAATCAAAAAGCAAAAGGAAAAAGCATAAAGCAAACTTGGTAAGGTGTCTCAAATGTAGAGGGAGAGGGCAAATCAGTCTTTTGTAAAAGTAGGGGTATAAGAACTCAAAAGTAGAATAAGAGAATACACCTAGACTTATTCTAGTGTCATGTAGGATTTTAATTCAAGTCATTTACTTTTTGTTCTTCATTTTCAATCTAGTTATTTCTTCAAGTTTTTGTTCTTCATTTAATCAAGTTATTTATTTCAAGTTTGTTATTCATTTCAATCAAGTTATTTCTTTCAATATTTGTGCTTTCAATCAATCGTTCAATCAACAAAGTCTTTTCTAATGGTATTCAATTCAACTAGAGTTAACAAAACAAGTCCTAAAAGCTAAGAAACTTATCTTTTTTACTTCAAGACTCCCTTTCATCTAAGTTCTAAACAATTTATAGTGAACCTCATATCAATACTTTTTAATTTACTCACCACTAGACAACATCACAAGCCATTAAATACTGGTAGGCTAATACTACTAATTTTAGATTTATCGTTTTATGTAGGTCTTCTTTTGTAATTTGATCATTCACGCTCTTTTGTACAACTATGCCCCTGCTTTTTGTATTCTGAAACTAATTATTTTGTAGTTTTGCATTTTCAATCACATATGGAGGTGTTACTCAGTGTTATTAATGTACTCAGTGGACAATTACCTTTCACTCTATTGATAGGAAATATTCAAGTCATATTGTATTCAAATTCATTAAATTTATCCATTCAGGTTTTATTATATGGATGGTATTATGGGATTGTATAACTTAGATCAGCTAATAGGGATTGCACATTATGTTATGTGTACTTTATCATGTGAAGAAAAGGAAAATGCAACTGAAATGGTGAGATATGGAATGGTGGACGAAACGAAGGCAATTGTCATCGCGCCTAAAGCAAAGAGTATATCATTTTGAAAGACAAAAGTGGAGAAAATGAGATAGAGCTTATCAGATATTTGCTAGAGGGATTAAGAAGGGACATCAAGCGATATTTATGCTTGAATTTAATCAAGAAGGTAGCACGAATTACTATGTTTTGATGTAGAAGTTGGTTTTGAAGTTCGTTACACATTGTTGAGTTGTTTCCTACTCCATGTAAAATCTTGTAGTGGTTCTCGATGTTTGAACTTTTTGTTTACAAGCATGGCATAGTCTCTCAAATTTAGAAGAGCATCTGGCTGCCATCATAGCTAGTGATAACTATAAAATTGCATATAGTAAATTGGATTTCTCCTTAACTCGATCTATTGTTTCATAAGATTATTATATCATCATATTATTTTTAGCAGTCAAGAATTTCTATAACGGAAAATGTTTTAACTTTAACTAGAGATGGAAGCCATGGATTCTTCTAAAAACATCTAAACCAGCACTCACAACCTCAATATTAACTTTCTGCAAAAATATTGTCACGGTTGAAGCTTAATGAGGATAATTTGCACTCCTTCATGTTAATTTTTTTTTCCCAAATAAGCTAGGGTTAGGTAGACCCCCACCTGTATTAGATCAATTTTTCCTTACATAGATTTTTCCATTTGCATCCTCAATTACAGTGTTATGTAAAGCAAAATCTAAAGGATTAGCAAAGTGTACAATATTCAGCTCATGATTATGGACTAGTCCAGCAAGATAATCAGCTACCCTATTCACTTCCCTAAAGACATGTGAAAAGGTTATGTACCCAAAATTAACCTTTTTTCTTTCAATTGCAGCCACCACATCTCTACAATACCAGGGAGGTTTCTCTATCTTGTTGATTGCATTAATAGCTCTCATGGAATCTGATTCCACTTCAACCTCCGTAAAGCCCTCGAGTACACATCTCTCCAAGCAAGCATCTATCGCCTTTAGTTCTTGAAATATCACTGATCTATGTCCTCCAAACCCCGTAAAAGCTGCAACAACTAAACCATCTTTGTTTCTCATCACTCCCCCATGGCTTGGCCCATTTTTATTCAAGGCCCCATCAGCATTCACTTTGATTCTATTGCCCCTAGGAGGGTCCCAGGAGCAATTAGATTCCACTTGTTGCTTAAACTGAGTGGTTATGTTAAGCATGAGAAAAAGGTTTCTAACCATATCGGTGTCTCTGACATTCGGTCTTAGTACTTGGAGATAGTTCCTTAAGTCACGAACTAACTTGTGAAACACTGCCTCCGCTGGCTTAGTAGTTTGGCAAAACTTCTCATCATTCGTCTCCTTCCATATGTAGTTGACCGAAGCACAAAAGAATACTTTATATATCTCACCCACTTCTGGTACTTTACACAGTCTAAACAAAGATTCTCATTCCTTATTTGCATTACTATTATCTGTATAGATGCCCAGTAGTCCTTTTACTCTTAAGAAGAAATCTTTAGAGTATTGGCACTCGAAGAATAGGTGAGCAGAGAATTCCCTACTAGAGGAACAAAGACAGCATGCCGATTGTGTGAGAATTTTCTTGCGGACTAACCTATCTTGTGTGGGCATACTGTTCGAAAATAGCTGCCAAGTGGTGAAGGAATGTCGTGGCATCACCCATCGTCCCCATACCATTTTACACCATCTTTTCTTCTCTCGCTCAGGAGACAAAGCTGCGTAAGCACTACTGGAGGTAAAATTTCCACTTTGATGAGGTGTCCAGACTACGAAGTCAGTGTTAAGGTGCTGATTTATCTCCACTGCCATTATACTTCTCTTCAGTGCAGGAGATTGTATCCCTTGTACTTCATCATTCTAGCTTCCATCAGTCATGAGAACACTCACTTTAGAGTTCAAGGGAAAATTCCACGCAGCCATAGCTTCAACGTCTTGGATCAACGGAGATCGAGAACACCATATGTCAGGCCATAGGAGAGTGTTTTCCTCATTTGCTATTGAATACTTGATAAACTTCTTTGCCACCACTCTAGTGTTCAACACATTCCTCCAAGTCCACGAGCAGTCTTTTGGTATATTCATGGACCAGAAAAATTTGTCCTTAATATGCTGCTTCCATGTCCAATCAACCCAAATGGTATCCTCTCTTGTTACCAGTTTAAAAATTAATCCACAATATGCTCCTATATTCCACCTTTGTAGATTCATAACTCCCAAGCCACCCTCATCTTTGGGGAGATAGACTGTACTCCAACTTGCTTGGTAATGGCCTTTCTTCATGGTCGTACCAGTCCATAGGAATTGTGCACATATCTTTTCCACTTGCTCAAGAACAGTTACTGGGAGAATAAAGGTTCTCGACCAATAAGTATGGAAAGAAATAAGAACTAAGTTGATCAACTGCAATCTACCTACATGAGAGAGTAACTTTGATTTCCAGTTTGTAATCTTCTTCGTGATCTTCTCGACAAGAGGTTGGCACTCCCTTATTCCCAATTTGGCTGAAATGAGTGGTAGGCCTAAGTATCTCACCGGAGGTTTCACAAGTTCCACCCCCTAAGATATTTGCCAAAGCTAGAGCATCTTGATAATTCAACCCTCCGGCTAATACGGAAATTTTGTGCTTGTTGATATTCAACCCCGTTGTTTCTCCAAAAAAATTTAACCACTCTTTAACAGCATTCACCGAGGCACTATCTCCCTTACAAAACAAGATTACATCATCCACAAATACTAGATGTGACAGTCTCACTCTATTACATTTTGAATGAAAAGAAATGGCTTTGTTGTTGATGTTCTGCATTATCACAGAGCTGAGAATTTCCATCACTAGAACAAACAGATAGGGTGGTAAAGGATCTCCTTGCCGTATACCTCTCTTTCTTGCAAAAATAACCTTCTGGGGCACCATTGATCATGACGGAGAAAGAAGGGGTTGCAATGCACATCTCTTCCCATTTAGCCATTGTAGGAGGAAAATGAAAAACCTTGATCATAGCTAAGATAGCATCCCAGCTCACTGTATCATACGCTTTCCTGATATCCAATTTGATTGAGCATCTAGGTGTGCCATGTTTCCTATCATACCCCCGGAGAAGTTCATGTGAAAGCAAAATGTTGTCCTATATAGATCTGCCAGGAATAAAAGCTGATTGATTAGCCTGCACAATGTCATTAATGACTAGCTTTATTCTGTTCGCTACAACCTTAGAGATGCATTTATATATGGTATTACACAAGGATATAGGTCTAAAGTTTTCAACCTTTGAGGGGTTGTTAACTTTGGGAATGAGACATATAAAGGTAACATTGACACCTCTAGGAAATCTACAAAATTTAAATGCATTAAGGATAACACATGTAAAATCGCCACCAACTGTTTCCCAACAACTCTTGAAAAAGAACGAAGTAAAACCATATGGCCCAAGAGCTGCATTCTCTCTCATCCTAAAAAGAGCTTCTTTAATTTCCACAGGAGTAATATCTGAGTCTAGAAGAAGATTCATGGCAGGTGAGATGATATCTTTAACCTGAATATTGTTGAAGAACTCCATACCACAAATTTCCCCTGCCTCAGACTCCAGAATCTCAGTATAGTAGCCCACAAACGATTGTATAACCTCAGCCTGCCCAGTTACAATATCCCCATATGCATTCTGTATGCACCATATGCCATTCTTAGCTTTTTTTTTTCCTCTAATGATTTAAAGAAATACGCCATGCATTTGTCTCCATCTCTAGCCCATAAATCATCTTGTTTACTCTTGATTTCAGCCGCTTCTATTCTTGCCAAGTCACTATATTTCTGAAGAGCTTCCTTTTCCTTTTGTCCCACCACCAAATCCCAAGGTGTGGCTTGCAATTGCCTTTGCACATCATACAACACTTCCCTAGCTTGCTGAACTCTACCATGAATATTTGAGAACTGAGCTCTAGCCCAAGGTTTAACTCTGGCCTTCAAAAGTTTTAGTTTCTGCATGAGGACGTACATGGGATTTGAAAACAATTGTACCTCCCAAACCTCTTGCAACATGCCTTGGAATTTCTCTTGTTCTACCCAATAATCCTTGAATCTAAAAGGTAAAGCTTTCCTGTCATAATCATGCCAAAAGAGAAGGATTGGTGAATGATCCGATACCCCATGGGGTAAGAACTCTGCCTTTGATAACGGATACACATCGGTCCATAAACCGCCGACTAGGCAAAGGATCAATCTTGGATCATTACGCCGCCCTTACCTTTTACCTTGTTATTCCAAGTGAAAAGAACCCATTAAAACTTCGGATAAGACAATCCCCGACCTTTGTAGACATTTCACAAATCCCTCTACTTCTCTAGGGTGCAAATGACTTCCCCCCATCCTTTCCTCGGCTTTAGTTATGTTATTAAAATCACCAACTACCGCCCAAGGAAGCATAACTGAGCTTTGAAGAACATTTATATCCCGCCGGAGTTTGTCTGGAGACCTTTAGAATTTCTAGCATACACCAATCATTAGCAAAAAGACTTCATTGGTAGGCTTGAAAGTAACTTGACAATGGATAAACTGGTCAGAGTCCTGTATCTTCTCAATACTTATCAAGTAAAAATCCCAACAAATCCAAATTCTGCCTACTGGATCTTTACCATAATTATTTGTGTGTTCCCACAGAGGGCAACAAATGTTTCTTATATAGTCATACTTGTCTTGCCTAACTTTGGTCTCAAGTAGGCAGAAAACACTAAGCTTTTTATTTACTCTTACTTTATTTATCTCTCGCGCTTTCTCAATGTTATTAGTACCTCTGACATTCCAAAAACACATTTATGTAATCATTTGTGATTTTTATTCTTGGAGCACTATGGTCTGCCCCTTCCCTTTTTACCACTGCTTTGATTCTTGGCTGGTGCTTCTTTGTGCTTTTTGCTGGATTGCTTACTTGCTGCACTACAGACTTTACCCGATTGTGTAACAACACCATTGGCCATCAATGGGGTATCTGGCTCAGCTTTAGTATCGTCCTTCTCTAGCAATTTGTCATGAAAAAATTGAATTTCCTCTTGCACTTCCTCTAAGTCTGATGTTTCCTCCTCCTCAGTAACATCAGTTAGCACGTGAAACCTACTAGCCTCCATGTTAAAAGCCATAGCCATTTCCTGCTCTAATATCGCATTCATGCTTCTTTCATGGTCATGAAGGACTAGAGCTTGCTCCTCGACTAAAACTGAATTCTGCTGCTGCGCATTCCATACAACAATGTCAACTTCCATTTTCTGCTGTCTCAATAGGCATGTCCACAATGCGAGGAGAGATATCCGGTTCCATAGGCTCTGGAGCTCTTTGTACTACCTCCTCCACCTGGCAAGAAATGGAAGGAGTCTGCACTATTATAGAAGGACCTGATCCTTCATCACTTGGTTGCTGCATGTTTGTAACTAAACCCATGCTTGCTTCAGAGTTGCCTGTTGCACCAGTGTCTACGTCAAAGTTAGTTGTAGTGTTTACAGGTCTCCACTCTGTGGCCTGATTCCTTCTCTTCAGTCTTCGTCTTTGGCTTTTAGACAATCTTACATTGTTTTCTTCCCCCTAAGCATCTTGTGTCATCATTTCCTTTCCTTTGTATCGAGCTTGCTGCTGTGCTGCGGATACTACCTGTTGGGGCGTAGTAGTTGGTGCATTATTGTTGGGTGCCTGCCGACACTCTGCTACTAGATGCTCAACAATTTTGCACTGGTTACAAAACTTGGGTAGCGATCCTATTTGAACTTTTTGCCAAAACTCGATCCCTTGTTCCGGCACTTCAACATATATCTAATCTGGTATAGCTTTGGACAGATCAACATCCACAAGTACGCTAGCATAGTAACCATTATTGCGTTCAAATAATTCATATCAACACGAATAGGGCTTCCAAAACCTCTACCCATACTCATAAGAATGTCCACCTCCCAAAGATTCAAACGGTAGTCCTCGAAACTTGATCCAAACAAACCCGAGGTTTGTCCGTGAGTCTCTATGTTAAAATTTTTGTTCATACTTAAAGCTCATGTGTTTTTTTTTAATCTTTTTGGGTATAATGGGAAATTGGTTTTACATGTTCTCTTAATCGGATATTGAATACACTATAGCTATTATATATGTCGAAAGTACACACCATAAAGCAATGTGAATATACATAAGTGGCATTGTTGTGAAAGAAAGAAGGGCTACATAGTTGTAAAGTAAGGGCATGAGGATATGTCTTAGGATGGGATATATAACTCCTGGACTATCCATGGAGTTAGATTGAGTTGTTTGGAGAATTATAGGGTAATGAAATGACAATTGATATATGATTTTAAGGATTTGATATGCTAAGAATGAGGATTTGTGGTTTGATCAACTATAACAAACCATGTGCTTATTATAAGAAGCACTTAGGATCCTATTCAATTACTCATGGAATGGAGGCCCGACAAGATAATAGGAAGCATCGTGTGACATTGTTAGGGATACCATAGTGGTAAAAAAACCTATATAGCGAGGCTTTATGGGGTTGAACTGAGTCTATTGGCTTTCTTAGACTGTTTGTTTTTATATTGACATAGGGTGCAATGCATATCATGGACAATAACATCATCTCGCATAGTGTTTGATTTTGTTAAAGGGATTAGAGCTTCACTAAAAGCTATGTTGTTTAAACTATATATCGCTTGTTTACACACCAATAATTTATGCATCGTGATGCTTATTTAATGCAAAAGGTTTTGAAGGGAATACATGGAAACAAACCGAGTGGGTAGGCTTCGATTTATACCAAGCACGCTTTAAATGATTAAGAATTAATGAGATGGTGATCATAGAGATAATCAAACAACTAATATGGTGCATAATATTAAAAAAATGAGGGGGCCAGAGTGCTAGTTAGAATTTAACTGAGTAGTTATATAACATCTTTTTAAGTAATAATTGTTGGTTCCCTTACAAAAGATTTGAAAAGATGGTTGCAGAATTGTAACGCCCGTATTTTTTTAAATACGTATTTTTATATATATTAATTAATTAAATTTAATTATTTATTTTCAAAATTCGTCGGATTGGACTCGGGATACGTGGGCCTGGTTTTTGGGCCCGAGTCGGTGTTGGGCTTGGGTTTCGGACCCAAGTATATAAACACATTTTTCTAGAAAATAGGGTTGAGAAAAAATAATATATTAAAAAAATGGAGGAGCAGAGAGAAGCTAGTTTCTTTGGAGGGTGGAAGCCACGGCTCGGACTCGAGAAATTCGTGGAGCCGTTAAGACCGCGGAGTAGATTAGTTTTCTATCTCACGATAATTGTCTTGCTCAAAGTTTTCGCTCATTATTCGGTTATTGTTATTCGGATCCAGTAGTTGTTACATTGGTTAAACTGTATTTTCAAACACCGGTGATACTCAACTTAAAAACGGTCAAAGCTCAGAAAGCTTGCACGGTTCCTTAATGGCAACAAGACCCCAATATCGTTTTTTTGTATTCGTTGATTGTTGTGTTGTTTGTTTTGTTAAACCGTGATTGAGTCGTCTGAAGGAGGGGTCTTTGAACCTTGAAGTTGTTAATGGCGGCTCGCCTAAACACCCGGAAAGAGGTGTTAACCGTTTTCGGTTGTGTGTGTGGTGGTGGGATGGAACCGTGGTTGGGCTGTTTTCTTGTTTAATTGGAGTGTGGGGTTATATGTTAGACTAGTGTATTGTTGATTCGGAGTGAGTGTCTTTGTTAGGGCGGTTTGAAGCTCGAACATCCGTCCAATGGCGCATCGCCATTATCGCGTTCTGGAGGATTTGGTTTGATCGTTTTAAATTGTTTAAACCGTGTTTTGTATGGTGGGTTGATGGGATGATGTTTGGTGGTAGTGGGGATGGTTGGGGCTGTCGATTTGAGCTTGGAGCAAGCTCTAATGGTGGCCAAAAATCCGATCTAGATTTAGGAATAGTTTTTGGATTGTATGATTTGGAGTTTTGCCTTTGTTAAAGTTGGAGGGTTTTCTTGATGAGTAAAACCGATGGGGTTGAAAGGGGTGGTTGTGTGGAGGTTGGTGGTGGCGGATTGGGTTTCTTGTTGGTGGAGGGATGATGAACGAGAATTTCAATTTCGATTTGGGCTTGGGCTGGTCGGTTTCCCTTGGGCCAAAACTCAAATTTGATGTGGGCGGTTCTATTTTTTATGTTGGGCCGAGTTCATTTCTATTTTGTTTGGGCCCAATTCTATTATTTTGTTTGGGCCCCGTTTGTTTTAGTTGTTTGGGCCAACCTCTTATTTGTTTTGTTGGGCGGTTTCGCTTAAATTTTCGGGCCGAACTCAGTTGTATTTTGGGCCGAACCCATGTGTATCTTTGGACCAGTTTAATTAAGTTTAGTTTGGGCCCAGTTTAAGTAAGTTTTGGGACCAGTTCTAATATTAGTCTATGGGCCCGTTTCATTTGTATTTTTGGACCGAACCACTTAATTGTTTTGGGCCAGTTTCTAATATTGTTTGGGACCAGTCCATTGGACTTAAAATAGATCTATTTGTGTCTTTACATGTTTAGACTTTCGGGTTCTAAGGTTTGGGCTTGGCCAGTTGGGTCCGAACCATGACCTTGGTCATGAGCCCATGAACCATGCACCTTTGACTTTAGCCATGAACCATGGCTATGACCATGAACCCGTCGAACACCTAAAACGCATACCGGTTTTGACTTTGACTAGAACCCGGTTTGACTTTGACCATCGACCGTTGACTTTGATGGTTGACTTTGACCTTTGACCATGGACGGTTGACTTTCACCTTTGACCTTGACGATGACAGTTTGACCTTGACCATGACGTGTTGACCGTTGACCATTGACGGTTGACTTTGACCGTTGACTTTTCCAGTTTTTCACATATTTGATCATATGGATATATATAGTAAGAAAAAATATTGTTGATATTGATAACTTGGTTGGTCATTATCTAATTAAGATTTGACGTGAGTAGTGTGTAAAGTATATAAATATTGGGCTTTGATTGTAGACTTTTTTGACTGTCTAATTGTGCTACGTTTTATGTTGTATATTGTATGGACAAGCCATAAAATAAAATGGTACGGAAACCTGCATAATTGGTTAGTCACCGCCTAAAAAGATTTGATGATGATGTTGTGTATTTTTGACACGCGGACGATATTGAGATGTTAGGAGACATTATATTCCTAATACGTTATAATAAATAATGTATGCGATACGTGGAAGCATTGTGACATGACATGATATAATACGTTATAATATATTGATGCAATATCTTGGAGAAATGTATATACACTCCATTATTTTATATGTGAGATGCTAGTATAGCATTGGTGAATATTTGCCCACCTGGAGTGTGGCGTTGTCGCAATAATATATTGGCACGTGAAAGAATGAAAGTGACGATGAGATATAATTGAGATATTTCTAGATATTATGGCTTAGTGCAATAAGGTAATTGACCTGCACGTGATATAGTAGAAATGTTTATGAGTCATTAATGTATGACACCTGAATAAATTACATAACGAAAATCCTAGAACCTGACTACCACAACTCATGTGATTGGCCCTTCTGGCGTTTCAGTTAATCTGAATGGCCTTCGGCGCCCCTTCCGGGCGCTTCAGCTTAAAATTTGAATGGCCTTCGGCGCCCTCCCCGGCGAGCCGAATAGTGGCTTGATTATTCCGTTCGCAAAATAGAACGATGATGCGATATTTTATGCCGAATAGTGGCACCGCTTACATAGATTTGGCTTCCGTGTGAGGATTTACGGTGTCGCGGCATCCCGCCAGGGTGGTTACGCACGGAGTGGCTCATTATGTAAGGGAGGCATGTGGATGTACATGTTCGGCGTTGGGTTGCGATTGTGGTAGCCAGGGAAACTAGGTAAGACATAGATACGACGTGATTTTAGGGACACGCAAAGAAAACCTTAATTAATATAATTATGGTAATATATTTGTTAATGATGTATCTGTAGATAGATGATTATATATGGTTTTGCAGAAGGGTGGGTCAAACTAATTACTTTGGCAGAGACGACCCACTCTGTGATTGAGCATGAAATGAGGTACGTATATAATACGTTTGTTTGGTTATTTGTTTAGTTAGAATCTAAGGCGCCTCGATGGAGGAACTACATGCCTTATTTATTATGTGTATAGTTTGTTGTGTGGTTAGTGGGAAGTTAAGGCGCCTCAGTGGAGGAACTATCTGCCTTAATTATTATTCTTAAGGATGTTGTATTTGTCGTTGAAAGTTAAGGCGCCTCGGTGGAGGAACTAACTGCCTTGTGGATTGGGTATATATATGTATAAGTATATTTGTATTTTAGGGCTACTCACACCAAAGATTGTTTATAATGTCGACCCGATTTGCATGTTTGCTTATCGGGTGTGTTCATTAAATGAACATAGTTGATAAGTCTTGACAGGTTTAGTGTTGAAGAAGATCGGTTGCTGCTTGTGGTTTGCATTAACGTTGCATCTCAGGATAAGTTTCCTTTTCCCTTGAGGTGATATAGATTTTCAGTTGAGATAAGGTTATTTGCATTTTCATTTGTAAATTGTTTTTGGTAATGAAGATGACTGTTGTTTAAGTTAAAAATTTTATTGGTTTTTAATTATCCGCATAGTTTAAAATTGTTTATGGGTTTTTGGGAGTGGAGAGTGCGTCACACCTCGGAAATCGAAGAGTCGGGAACAAATAATGTTTTTCCGAATTCTGTCGAAATTCGGGGTGTGACAAGAATGATCTAGAGAAGTGGAATCAGATGGAACTTTCAGTAGATTACACAAGGAACAACGTACTTTCCTGACAACCTAGGAATTTCAAAGTTTTCGATCATTTGAGGTAATATGTTTCTTCTTCTTCTTTTTGATGATTAGTAATATGTATATTGCTATATATGCCAATATTTATGTAACTTCTAACTTTGCACACGACTTTCAGTCAAACTATTGAAAGGAGAAGAAACACTGCCATTCCATCCTGCTCTAATGTCTATGTAAGGTTTCTCCAGAACTATAGTTTAAATTTAGGATAATCCTCTCATAGAAATAAAATATTTGAGTGTTTCACTATAGAATTAGTATTTATATGTTCGTTCTCCAATAACTACCTTAAGAGAGTTTGTAAACCTGAACCACTTCCTGCTACCTTTGATCTCTCCATTTTCACTTTAGGGAAATACTTATGGACTTTTAGACAAGAAAGAGAATTGCTGTGGGTGTGATGTTGAAGAGGTCTTTTAAAGAGTTTGGATTGAGCTGCATGTTCACATTTTTATGTTATTGAAACGTATCACACAAGGAGGCTCAGTATACAGGCTTTGACATATGACCAAGAGACTAGTACACGAGTGTTAAGGTAAAAGGCAATTCATTCTTTTACTAGCATAACTAGAATGGTAAATAATGTTTCTCATCTACACTTATGATAATGAAGTTAGAGGAAAACAAATAGCTTGGGATTTTTTAGCAAGTAGGCTCGGTAATTAACTTTTGAACTCCTTTCAAGGAAAGATGTAGTTTCGATCCTTAACACAAAATGTGAAAAATTAAATCAGTAAGTGGAATGTTGATATATATTTTTTTGGATAAGTAATCTTTATTCAGAAGGTGTGCAAAGCACAAAAAAGTACAACAGGTGAGTGAGATCCTCACTTGAACATGAAACAAGGAGAAGAAACTACACCTGCATTGTTCTTTTGATCTGTCATTTTAACTGAAATGGAATCAACAACTTTTGAAAGCTTTTTAAACGCGTCGTACCCATTCGCATTTTCTGATCTTATATGGATCAAGTTTGCACCGGCTCAAACGTTGTGATACTCTTAATACACTACAATTAAGATGTTTATATTATTCCCATATCCATCTTTAAGTTCCTTTATGTCAGGGGAAGCTCAGTGCTTTGAGAAGTCCCAAGCATATGGGTACAATGTTTCTTGAGATATATAGTTTTAATCCAATCAAGATCACTTCAAGCTAAATAATCTTTTCTACTGAAAGTAAAGACACTCGAATATGTGTCCATTACTTTCATGTCTACTTAATGTGCTCTAGTGACATTGTCTCTCATCCAAATTAAACTCTTCTAATTAACATTTTACCATATAGGTTTGGATTAAAAATTATTTTAAGTTATCATATTATTTGTCCTTCATGTGTCTTTGCTCTTTCTATGTATATATACCAGTGTAGTAAAGGTCGTTAAAGCGCACCTAAGGCGCAACACCTTCCTGTGCCTTTAGGCTTAAGCGCTGAAAGTGGCTAGCGCTAATCGAAAATGGAGGCGCAATAAAAAAAAATAGATATATCAAATAAAAATAAAATAAATATTAAATATGACATGAATTATTACTGATTTGCTTAGCCAAACTTTAAAATTAATTTTATGTGATTGTAAACATAAAACCATTGTAGTCATTTAAAAGAAAAATCTTAAGCAATAAGTAAAGAGCAAAATAAAACTCAGATCTCTCAATACAATTTAGCTCAACTTCAATAAACTAAAATAATGAACCGATAGAATTGAGTCAAATGAGTTTTTCATAAAATAGAACACGGATTCAATTTTAGAATCCGTAAAACTTCATTTAAAATTTAATCCATCTTTGTGTTTTCTCTCAATCTATACAACTTAATATAAACTAGTCAAAATTAAGTTTAAAGTGTACTCCACAATGAAACTTACTAAATTTGTACAATTTCTTATATCATACAACAATTGGATCGAGTGTAAATGTGTCACGTATAGCAAAAATTGTAAAAAAAAACGAAAAAACTGTAAAAATTGATAAGGCGCGCGCCTTGACAAAAAGCGCAAAAAAGCGCAAAAAGCGCATGCCTTACATTACCTCTCGCGCCTTGGTCAAGGCAAGGCACTAAAAGTGCGCCTTGCGCTTTAAACGCGCCTAGGCGAGCGCCTTGACTACACTGATATATACATATACATCTGTAGTAGAAAGTAAACCAGTTAACTCAGGTAGGCATGAATATGATATTTATATTGCATTTCTTTCGAACTGATGTGAGAAACATTTAGGTTCCATTGTGTCATAATTTTTTGATAAAATCAATATTTATGGTAGATGTGTGTGTCCCCTATTATGCTTTATGACCAAGTCTCTCTTAAACTTTTTACAAATTTGACATGATTGTTTAAGAATGACTGATAGACATATCTATATGTAAAAGCTTCATAATCTTTGAATTGATGAATAAATTTTATCACGTATATGTCATTGAACCCTTTTAAAAGGCGTTGTGCTAACATCATGCTTCCTTTGAATTGAATGATATGTTTTTTCAGGAATTTCAAAACTTAATTTATCAGGATTGAATTGGAATTTGATGAAAGAGGACCAAAAAAAACACATCATATGTACCTTTATTTTGAATTGTGAGTGAGAGGTTTTTGGATATGATACTAGCTTCTTTAGTGTGTATCATCATTTGTTGTAGTGCTCAAGGATCCGGTAGTACTACTTGAAATCTAGAACGGATGAAGATATGTCTTAGCCAGTGTAGTCAAGGCGCGCGCCTAGGCACGCTTAAAGCACAAGGCGCACTTTTAGTGCCTCGCCTTGACCAAGGCGCGAGAGGTAATATAAGGCGCATGCTTTTGGGCTTTTTATGCTTTTGTCAAGGCCACTTATCAATTTTTACACAGTTTTTTCGTTTTTTTTACAATTTTTGCTATCATGCGACACATTTACACTCGATCCAATTGTTGTATGATATAAGAAATTGTACAAATTTAGTAAGTTTCATTGTGGAGTACACTTTAAACTTAATTTTGACTAGTTTATGTTAAGTTGTATAGATTGAGAGAAAAAACACAAAGATGGATTAAATTTTAAATGAAGTTTTACGGGATTCTAAAATTGAATCACGGTTCTATTTTATGAAAACTCATTTGACTCAATTCTATCGGTTCATTATTTTATTTTTATTGAAGTTGAGCTAAATTGTATTGAGAGATAATGAGTTTTATTTTGCTCTTTACTTATTGCTTAAGATTTTTCTTTTTAAATGACTACAATGGTTTTATGTTTACAATCACATAAAATTAATTTTAAAGTTTGGCTAAGCAAATCAAGAATAATTCATGTCATATTTAATATTTATTTTATTTTTTATTTGATATATCTATTTTTTTATTACTACTACCATTTTCTTCGATTAGGGCTACACACGCCAAGCTTTGCTTAAGGCAAGGCACGAAGGTGTTATACTTTAGGCGCTTTTAACGCCTTTACTACACTGGCCTTAGCAAGGAATATAGGTTTAGACTCTTAGTGAGTTATTCAGGTTATAAAGAAAGAAGATTGTACATGGAGTTGCTACAATCTAACACGGTACCACATCTATCACATAAAACACGCAATTGGATTTATAGTTGCATTGGCTTCAGATGGAGAAGCTGAAAGGAGAGTCGCCTCTTCACCTACCTATCACCTTCCCTTTCTTGAATCTCTACTCCCAAGGGCTTTGCATAGAGAATCGATACAACAATTCTCAGACGACATGCACAAAAAGCTATGGCCTTTTTTTTTTTTTTTTTTTTTTTTTTTGGCAAAGCTAAGGCTTATACTATAGTAGTTTTCATTTGAGATGTAATTTATGCGCACAGTGTTAGAGTGTGATGACATTAGATTGTATAAATCTTTGACTGTATTATTGTTAGATTATCGAAAGTTTACTTTTCAACTGATATTGAAATTGTCATATGAAACTCTGCTGCCGGAAGTAATACTTGGAATGGAGATCTAATAAATGGGTCTTGAATTTGGCATTAGTTAAACAAAATTGTTGATGATACCAAGATTGTCCAGTTGAAAACGTGGAAAGAGCCTATCTGAAAATGAGATGGAGGGGTGCGTGCCTCTTGGTTTTGGAATGCAAAAGTTACAAGTGGGGCACTAATCGGAAAAAATATATGAATAGGTAGGAGTTGGTATGCTCATCAAGAACTATAGATAATATTTGTTGATAGTGTTTAACTGTTCGCCAAATTTCAAACATACAAATATATAGGGCTTATGAGTTAAGACTATGAAATCCTTTCAAATGAGAAGTAGAGAGTGTTGGAGTGATTGTAATTATACAATATGGACTACTTGAGAATGTTAACTCAAGAAAAGCTTTCTTGATTGTAAGATTAACAGATTTCATAGGTTGCAACTAATGGAAAGTATCACCTATGGTAAGTTATTGAAAATGTTTAACTCAGGAAAAACTTTCTTAATTGTAAGATTAACAGATTTCATAGGTTGCAACTATTGGAAAGTATCAACTATAGTAATTTATTGAAAATGTTAATTAAGATGAAATATTTCTAATGGTAGTATTCATTTTAATTATTTATTTGAAGCCGATTAATGTTGATTATCAATGAGAGACTATTGCCTTTCGAAAATACAGACTGTTTAATTACAAATAATTGGCGGATTATTTTACAACAAAACAATCATTTCATTTAACTGCACCGGTTCAGTAGTACTACGCTTATTTGAGGTGGGGGACTCTGGAGTCTGGAACCTTGGAAAGTTGAGTAGCGGCCCATCTTAAATAGATCCATTGTGTGGAAAATGTACTATCAACAGTCCCTTTGGCAGTACAGTACAACTGTACAACTGTACAAGACTATTTCGTAATTCGTACTAATCAGGATGATATGACCAAATTGAGAATTTAAACATTCTAAATCTAATCGCAATTATTCCAATTTTAACTTAAACAAAGCCTGATATGATGTGCTGGAATCATGAAATTAGTAAATAAACAAGAATTACAGATATAGGTTCCGGAACTATCTTACACACGTACTTCCCCATTTCCACATGTACGACCATAGCCAAGTCTTCTTATAACAACTTCACGAGTTCATTCTAATCAATCTACACACCAGAACTACCAGTCTAAGAAAATCTTCAAAAAGACCAAAAAAGATCCTTTAAGCTAACATGGATGGAATGCATCATGGTATGGGCGATCATAACATGTCAATGCCAATGCCATCAAACAACAATGGAACAACCGTGCAGATGCACCATAAAATGATGATGCACATGAGTTTCTACTGGGGAAAAAATGCTGAAATTCTTTTCTCAGGTTGGCCTGGTACAAGCACTGGTATGTATGTATTATCCTTAATCGTCGTCTTTCTGCTGTCGTTGCTCGTCGAATGGATTTCGCATTCAAAATTCATCAAAAAAGGATCTAGCCATGTATCTGCAGGTCTTTTAGAGACTCTCATGCATACGATCCGTTCCGGGCTATCTTATTTAGTTATGCTTGCAGTGATGTCCTTCAATGGTGGTGTCTTTATTGTTGCTGTTGCTGGGCATTCGGTCGGGTTTTTGGTCTTCAGAAGTCGGGATGAGAAACCAGGACACCTTCCTCCTATTACTTGCTGAGTTTAAAATTCCTGTTTTCGTTTTGTTGTGATTTGGGTTTTCTAAATTTTGTTAAGATGGTCGTTGTATCTGTTTGTCTTAGAAATTTTAGCTAATAATTTTGTTATAAACAATGGATCGTCATATCTTTTGGAAATTGATTTTTCATGCATAAATTGTACTACATTTTTCTGCTTTTGTAAACATCTCTGAAATTCCCATTTCCAGACTAATTAGGGTTTGATTGGAAAAATAGAAAAGGTCAATACTGGACGAAATATTGAAGGGGGAATTCCGAAATATATTTTTAATATTTCAACCTGTTTGTCGGCACATTAGAGTTCTATTTAATTTCGCTGGAATAAAACAACAAAACATGGCCCAACTCCCTAGCTTCGTAACAGCATCCTTAGTTCCTCACCTACTCATCTTCACTCCAGCAAGCACAAAAAAAAAAATCTCCAAACTTCTCCCTTTTTTCAAACCAAGATGGATGGAATGCATCATGGTGGTATGATGGGTCATCCTGTCGTGTCACCACATGACGTGATGCAATCAAACACCAACGGAACTACCATGGACATGCATCATAAAATGATGATGCACATGACTTTCTTCTGGGGAAAACATTCTGAAATTCTCTTCTCAGGTTGGCCAGGTACAAGTACTGGTATGTATGTGTTGAGTTTGATTGTGGTTTTTTTTCTTTCGATGTCAATCGAATGGCTTTCGCATTCTCGATACATTAAACCAGGTTCTAGTCATGTATCTGCGGGTCTTGTACAAACTCTCATGCATATGATTCGGGTCGGGTTATCTTATTTGGTTATGCTTGCTGTCATGTCTTTTAATGGTGGTGTTTTTCTTGTGGCTGTTGCTGGGCATTCTGTTGGGTTTTTTATTTTTGGAAGTCGGGTTTTCAAGCCTGAAGAAGTTGCTCAGTATGAGAAACAAAGGGACATTCCTCCAATGACTTGTTGATTTGGGTTTATGTTTGTTGTTGAGAAATGAGAAGATGGTCTATTTGGGTTGTAACTATTAGCAAAGAAATTTCTTGAAAATTGATACGTTTCATTTGTAAACTCTTTTTTTTAGTCGCTTTCTGTGTGGTTGTGGAGTGCTGACTGCTGAGAAGGGATAAATATCCGAAGTCCAATCTTTGAAGTGAATTTGATTGGGTTTTAATGAATTAGAAATTCTTCTCCAAAAATAAATTCTAAAAAGTAGGGGTTTTAATCAGGAAGAAGATCGTGGTTAAATGTTTATGCGCACCTTAATTTTGTCTAAAATGCATAGATGCTTTATGCACCTATTTGGCCTAAAAATTGCTAGACGCCTTGTGATCTTTTAACTTATGTTGCAATTTCTGTACACTAGGGTTTGGTTGTTATTGTTTTGTACTTTGAAAGTGGCAACAAGTAACCACACCTAAAGTCCTCAAGGCAGGTCTCAAGTTCAGACTGACAGACTGTCACTGGAGACCCATGTTTTTCGGGGAATGCTGGCGCTGCCAGATCGGGGTGGGCGGTTGGTCTAGCACTCAGGTCCCAACTAGTGCTGCGAACTAAGAATCACATTGACTTGTAGTAAGTGGTAACATGATTTCAATTGAAGTGTGCATCATCTTTGAGAAGTAATTTTCAATCAAAATCATTGTGCAAAAGGAAATTCCATACACTTCTCTTAGTTCTTTCTACCGAAGAAGTTTGGATTTTGCGTTTGCGCAGGTCATGGTCAATCTTCGATATGTATCAGAGAAATTCAGGAGTCCAGTATATTGGATGACCAACGAAAGTTCTGGCCTGGCCCTTAGGTATATCGTGTATAACACGGTGAGAGACGACTGAGGTCGATCTGAGGCCAAGTAACAATCTGAGTTATTGAATCGTTGCATTGCCAAACCAAGTGATACGCAATTCAAGTCATAAGATAAGGTTTGGCAACTGGCAACGGGCCTCCAGTCCTCCATGACAAAAAAGGGCTCCACCTATCTCTCTCCGTGACTCGTTCTTTGTTCATTTCATCATCAAAGAGGAATTTAGGTTGAGGACTTGAGGCGCACTTCACGTGAACTTATCCACGCAAAGAATCTCACATAAATTTGGCGGTTTTGATTTTTCAAATTTGATATTTTTCTTTTAGGAGAGAAAAGTGACAAGGGTCTCACTAGTCACCACACAAAGGAAATTGACCTGGTGAATGCTGATCACGAATTTACAAATCTATGCAACTTATATTCCAAAATTTTAAGAGCTACTGTTTATTAGTTGAGGTGAATTTTTTCGACTACATGCCAAGCTAAATTTTGGATTTTTTCAACTATGTTCCAACAGCTACGAGATGAATTTTTCTTTCTCTTAAAGTAGCTTTTCCGTTGGATAGGGCATGAGGGGCATCCCCAATTTCACCCTGGGGGTTAGGGATATAACAACGTCGAGGAAGGCCGGGATGCAATGTATCATTTTGTATAGTACGGCATAGCGGTGGATGCTAAAGCATGGCGCATGAACACGCTCATGGGCATGTGTGTGGGCACAAGGCATGCTTAGAGTGTGCACAGGCGTGTGCCTAGAACCCCGTTGTAGTCCCCTGATCTTACAATGGTGTGACGATGGAAACTACGAGTCATGGGCGGGCCAAGGCAGGTTGGCATGGCCTCTTTTGATACTAATTAAGTATTTATTGGCATATGCGAACTATCGAGTCATGGGTCGGGCCAAGGCAGGTTGGCATGGCCTCTTTTGATACTAATTAAGTATTTATTGGCATATGCGAACTATCGCAGCTTCAATTCGGGTGCATCATCGGGCTTAGCATGCTTAACTATATGACCTAGAATTAATTGTTAGAAAAATGGATGTGCAATTGAAAGTTCATAGTGGAGTGAACACATGAAATTTGGATTTTCAGAAATCCATTGAGATATGAATAACTAATTTGTCTTTCAAGTTACTCCACTTGAGATGAAATGGATTTCCTTTGAAACAGTAAATAGAGAAAAACCTTTATGAAATAATACAACGGTTTGAAACTTTGCATTATGCCGAAAAAGTGCGACCTTTGGAAATAAGCAACAGTTCGAAACGTTGCTTTAAGCGGAAAAGGGCGGAAAAGATGTGTTCTTTGGAAAAGACAATGTGTTGGTTCTAGGGGTGACTTTGGATCGGATTAACCTCCTTCGGAATTTTTTCAAAAAATTTTCGGAACCTAATATACTAGCCAAATCCGATCCAATTTTTTTTCGGATTCAAAATATATTTCCAATTTGAACTTTGAATAACTTCGGAAATTTCGAATACTTTGGTAAATTTTCAAAGATCTCTTTACTTTCAATTATTTTTGGAATATCATATGCAATGTTCATTGTAGTAGGGAGAAAACCATGTCCACAACACCAATGTACCAACAACAATATGCACTTGTTTATCGAGAAAACCCATTTTCATTCAAACAAGTGATCCAAGAAAAAAAACGAGAAAAATAACCTGCGACCACCAATAGCAAGCATTGCATTCTCGTTGAGGTCCGGGTATTTGTAATAATTCAATCTTTTACGTGTGTGGAAATTGAAGGCGTGAAGTGTCTGCATAAATAATGGATTATGGTCTTGGACTCTAAGTAATTTACATAATATTCTATCTATCGGAATTTGGCTTTGGATTAGTCCGGAAGTCATTGTATGACTCAATGACATTTTTTTCATATTATTGTTGTTATGGCCGCGGTGTGTAATGACAAGAGAGAGTGGTCCAATTCAAGTGGGGAAGTAGCGGCTAGGTTATGTTTTTGTTTTGTTTTTGGAAGTAAAAAACTAGAAAATGAATGAACGGTCAAGATCTAATCAAGTGGATAGTGAGAGAAGTATATATTTTCAGAATAAATTGGCAATAATATCGGAATTTTTGGAATTTTCGGATCGGATCGGATTTTAGAATTATATCCAAATCCGATCCAATTTTTTTTTGGAATTTTCGGAAATCGGAAAATCGGCAAAAAGAGACACCCCTAGTTGGTTCGAACAGTCACTGTGCATATTGTTTTGAAAAAACACTGTGTTGGTTCAAACAGTCACTGTGTTATTTCGAAAAGGCACCACTCTCATATAAATATCGGACTTTTTTGCATGAGGAAAGATATCTCTTGAAAACATCTCTTTTCCTCTCTATTCTTAGTCAAAACACAATGTTGAGTTTGCTGATTATGTGGAATTGAAGTGCTGCTTTTCATAGAAGAAAAAATTCGTTCTCTCTTGAGAGACAATTTTCTAATTCAACTTTGATGCAAAGGGACATAGTGAATTTTCACTAGGTTCGGATTGAAAATTTCATACTTAGTACATAAGAGAAAAAAATTTGTACTATTGTGGTAATTGGTAAAGTGTAAGTATAATTGTGTTGTGGTTCCTAACATTGATTTGTTTGTGCTTATTAAGAATGTGCCAAACATGCACGACTCAGGACGTTAGTACGAGCAATGGGGAGCCATTTCTTGTGCTTCAGACCGTACATACATATATATAGCAGTTGGTTGGAACAGTTGCGGTGGTAATAGAACTGCCACACAAATGGCAAAGGCTGCACTAGCAGGGCGCGCTCTTTGTTGGTTATGTGTCTTGCAAATTTTTATATATGGATCATGTTTGGGCAGTATTCTAAGCTTGTAACACATGTATTGCAATTGTAACTAGGCATCCATGATCTTGAAGAGGGGGTGATATATCCCAAAGTGCGCAGAGGGCCTTCTAATTGATCTCTAGTACGTGTTCCTGTGTTGTGTGTGTGTGCAGGAAATCTCAAAACTTTTGGGCAGGAAATCTCAAAACTTTTGGGGGGGTGTCGTCGTCTCTTGCCTGACACTAGGTGTGGACTTAGTGCCATCGTAGTGCAGAAAATTTGGTGCATGTGACACCTACTTAAGGTCCGAAAGGGGTGAGAACGCTGCCACCACCAGCACGATATTTAGTCTAGACAATAAGGACGAGGTCTCCCGGGTATCAACAAAAAAAGGCATCAAAAGACTGGGATGATGGACAAAATAAAGGAGAAAAGAAATCCGTACATATTCCGGCAACCAGCAGATTAAGCTAGCCGTGATGACAATAGAATTATGCTGAAAATAAGTTAGCTAGAAGTTTAGGTATATCTGTTGACCTGTTGTGAAGTCTTGAGATTTTAAAATTTTCGTGGTTAAGAGTTTAGGATAGTTGAATCGAGGACGTACTACTTGGTGGTGATTCTACATTTCTACCGTCAAAACCCTCCAAAAGAAGATGCATAGACATAAAAGTTCGCAGTTTAGATGGCAGATTTTGACCTTTGAAATCGATCTAGTTGATGGTCTAACTGGAAATTTTGCAAAGTTGATTGCCTTTGGTCTTCCGGTACTGGTATGGTATGTTATGGTTCCCCTTTAACCCAGAACAGATAGATGCTGAATATGTATACGAGGAGAATTAGGGTGTTTTTATTGCAAACTCCATTCTCATAAACCCGTAACGTACTACCACCCACCAATGATACATTTCCATCAAGGGTGAACTAGTGTTATCCCCCACTAGATGAGCCAATTAGGATTCCCCCCCCCCCACTAGATGGAAAATTAGGATCTCTCTCCTAAATACACAAAAAAAAAAAAAAATCAAATTAGGATCAAATTGAAATTTTTTTTGTGTGTATTGAGGGGAGACCCTAATTTCTATCTAGTGAGGGATAATATTGGTTAACCCTTCCATCAATATGTAAAATATTTACACACAACATTAACGTTTGGTTCTCTAAGGAAGCTTGTCCAGATTCCAGAGCAATGAGCTTAACTGAATCTTAACAAGATGTTTTGGATCAGCTAGAATTGAAGGATTGCTTAACTGGACTTGTATATGTCTGTATGATGTGAAGTCAGCTTAGCTTATTGGGTCAAGCAGCTGAATGTCTTGGCCATAAAATTGACTTGCCAAATACAGACGCATATAGTCAGCTGGTGAAAAACCTGCAGTTTTTCCAGGAAGCTTCATTTCATGCAAGATCTCATCAGATTAATGCTTATTACTGCTGTTTGGGATCTCTTTCTTTTCGGAGAATAAATCTATGTAACTGGTGGACTCATAGGTAGACAAACAAACCAAACAGTATGCCGAATGTGGTGTTGAGGTTACTGTCAATGCTAAACTCTTTAAGTCACAGGAGACACAAGTAAAGTGCCAAAGCCGTCCAGTTATTCGTTTCGATTATGCACTTTGGACTGCAAATTTGAAACCAATGCCACACTGGAATTTCTGTGAGACCAATTACACATTTAAGACCTAGTAATCCATCAATATAGACCCAGAACAGGACAATATCCGTCTAATACACTCTGTACCAGTATTAGTTAAACTTGATCATCAATTGCAGTCATCTTGAACTAACAAATATCTTAATCCAACTGCTACATTTCATGATCTTGAACGAACAAATATCTTAATCCAACTGCTACATTTCATGATGGAAAGAAAAAATTATCTCGATTGTTACCCTGTTGATACACAGAATCGAAAATTTTGTATTTGATGAAACCAATGAAGAAGACAATCTGCCACGCGTGTTTATACTGAGGTATGACGGAATGCGACTAGGAGCATCAAAAAATTCTCAAATTTGAATATTACATTAAGTGACCCACACGGCACACACCTCTATTATAACGGCCAACTCTGTTGTTACGATACAATCTAAATCCCCCCTTGTCATGCCTGCGCGGACAAGCATATATTACAAGAAGAGGGTCAGGCAGGAATTGGTGTTACATTTCTCTTCAGTATAGTTCTTACGTACACAAATTGTACTATATATTAACGTATAAACTTTGCTCTAGGCTGTAACATTCAGCAAGGATAATGGATATGGGTTCGGGCTCAACGTCTATGCAAATGACCTTCTATTGGGGTAAAGATAGTGAACTTCTATTTTCAGGATTTCCAGGTGAGAAAACTGGTATGTATGTATTGGCTTTGATTCTTGTCTTTGTGATTGCTCTACTTGTTGAATTCCTTTCACATACAAGACTCACCAAGGGTGGGGGCACCAATTATGTGGCCAATGCACTGGTACAGACTTTTATTCATGGCGTTCGTGTTGGACTCGCTTTCTTAGTCATGCTTGCTGTTATGTCCTTCAACGTTGGTGTATTAATCGCCGCGGTCTCAGGACATACAATTGGATTCTTGTTTTTCGGTACTGCTCTTTTCAGGTGAGAGAAAATTGGTGTGAGGGGAAGCACCCCGTGCATATATGATCATATCTTAGCTCAAGTGCTATTACGCACTTAACTGTTGTATTTCGGACTTGTTAGCATATCTTTGTTACGGATGAGTTCATTATTGAAAGTGGAAAAAATTAGTGATCGGTGTGAAGTGTGCGTGAGATTTTATTTTTACAACTAATTTTGCTATGGAACTTGTTTATATAGTCAATTACCTTTGCCTGTGGCTGTATATATTCAGGAATCGTTGAGATTGTAATCTATATCTATATAACAAGATACACTAGTACACTTCATAATTGAGAGCACATTCTTTCAATGAAACTTGAGTTATCTAGATCTGGAGTGGTAAGCTTAACTTAATCATTTTTTTTCCGATAATAGCCCTGCTTATATTAGATGTTTGCTAAAGGTTTGATTGAGTCATAGACTCATACAGGAGGAGGTCCAATGCCTGCATATTTTTGAGCCCATTTACATAGCTCATGGGCCCTAGCGTTGTCTGTTCTCTTAATCCAACAAAACTGTACATTAGTATCCAAAAATACAGAATTTAGAGACGAAGCACTCCTACTGATAGAGTCCTTGCACTACCATCCCGCTCCAACTCCTTTGCTTATGAGCATCTGCATCAGGTATTTATTATCTCCCAAAATAACCACACGATCTATCAGCAGGCCTTTCATCATTTTAGCTGCTATCTCAGCTCCAACACATTCTGACTCCAAAGCATTTGTTTGCCTTGAATCTTCTATATACATCCCTTAGCAATTTCCCTTCTTTGTCCTCGACACACAAAAGCAGCTCCCTTCCAAAGAATCTTGTCATAAGCACCATAAAAAAAAGTCTTATACCAATCATGATAAGAAAAATCCCCTATGCTATTTTCAAAAAAGCTAAACACTAGACCACTATCAGGGTTGCTTTCAGAATGATTTGCTTCTTCAGACACAGTTTTGAGGACCTCTGCAGTCCTCCTCCCGACTTTCTCATAAATCAAAAGATTCTTAGGACCCATATTTTCAAACCATAGGGCATTTCTACTCTCCTATATCTCCCTAAGCATCATAATACTGTAGAACCTTGCAAACTTGAGGTTTTGACCCTCCTTCTCTCAGACTCCACTTTACAAATTGTTCAATCCAGATTTCAAATTATATCCATACGCACATCTGTTCTCAACCTTATCTGGGATCCAAACCAAAGTTGTCTAGCCCATTCACAATGAATCAACAGATGATCATCTGTTTCTATAGCCTTCCAGCACAGCTTACAAGAGTGGTCACCCTTAAACTTGTGTTTCCAAGCTATTTCTCCAGTGGGTAGTCCACCCACATAGGCTTTCCATAGGAATTGTTGGGCCCTTGCATCTAACCCAAGCTTCCATATTTTCCTGATAATCTTGACATTAGTGTTAGAGAATTCTCCTAACTTATACTCCTTTGTCAGATATTTATAAGTTGATTTGACAAAATATCTACCTTTAGGATCCCCAAACCAAATAACTTTATCCTTAGTCTCCAGATTGAACTTCTCTGAAGTAATTCTCTAACAAATAGACTCAAGAAACAATTCTCCCAGCCTGTCATAGTTCCATTTTGAGTTGTAGGTGTCAATAACTTAATCCACCCTCAGAAAGTCAGGGTTGTAACCTGGGAACACCTTATCTCCCAACTATATAGGTGAATTATTATGTAGAATCCAAGGTTCAGAGAAGATAGGTATTGCAGCTCCATCCCCTACCTTCTAAACCAAACCCCCCTTTATTTCTTGCATAGCCTTGATAACTCCCATCCAGAAATAAGATTTCTTACCCTTTGTAGTCTCTGTTTCTTTTCTCCCATAATGCCAAGTATATTTACTATTGAAATACCTAGCCCATAGGGACCCATAATCTGCTAGTAATCTCCAGCAGTGCTTCCCTAACATGGTTGTATTCATCTCTTTTGCCTTCCTGAACCCCAAATCTCCTTGGCATTTTGATTTACACAACTTATCCCAGCTCAGTGTATGCAATGCATTTGATTCATTTGACCTATTCCACCAAAAATCCCTATTTATCTTGTCCAAACTATCAGTAATTTTCACTGATAACTTAAAAGCACCTATGGCATATATGGGCACTGCTTGTCCTACACTCTTGATCAGGGTAGTCATTGCTGCTTGAGACAAAATCTTTGCCTTCCATCCTGAAACTTTCCTTTGTAGTGAGTCCACCAAGTAGGAGAAGGTCTCAGTCTTCTTTCTCCCTATTATCATAGCCCCCCCCCCCCCCCAGATATTTATCCTTCACATTTAGCCTTTTAACTTTCCAGAATCTCATCAGCATTCGTTGGTATCTAGCATGAACATTCTTGTTGAAAAAAACACTAGACTTTTCTAGACTAACTTTTTGCCCAGAGGCAGTACAGTACTTCTCCAAGATAGTATTTAAGCAAGCAACTTCCCCCAGGGTAGCTTTACTATACATAATGAGATCATCCACATAGAGAAGGTGGGAAATAAGAGGAGACTTTTTATTAGCCTTAAAGCTAGAGAGATCCCCCTTACATTCAGCTTCCAAAAGCATCCTAAAGAGAGCTTCAGACACTAGGATGAACAAATAGGGAGATAAAAAGTCTCCCTGTCTGAGGCCTCTCTTAGGAAGAATAGTGTTAAGAGGAGACCCATTCAAAATCACTCTGAAAGAAATTGTTTCCAAACACCTTCTGATAAAATAAATCCATTTTCTACAGAAACCAAGCTTTTCCATAATCTGATAAATGAACTCCCATTCCACTCTATCATAATCTTTCATAATGTCCATTTTGACTGCCATCTACCATTGTTTTTTCTTTTTTATCTGCTTAAAATTATGAAAAATCTCACTATTTAGACCTATGTTATCTCCAATAAACCTTCCTTTCACAAAAGCTCCTTGGAAAGCTGAGATAAATTTATGAAGATAGGTCTTGAGTCATTGGCAAGCAAATAGGATACTATTTTATAAGTAAAGTTACACAAGCTAATAGGTCTGAATTTAGCTATATTGTTTGGGTTGGGGATCTTTGGGATAAGGACTATGAAAGTTTCATTTAGGGATGGATTGAGTTGTCCTAAAATGAAGAAATTTTGACAGTTTCTTGATGATAGTCTCTCCTATTATGTCCCAACATTGCTGGTAAAAATACCTTGAAACCATCCGCCCAAAGTGCCTTTTAGAGCTCTTATCTTTTTCATCACCTTCCAAATATCAGAATCCAAAGGAACCTCGCTTAGGATCTTTGTATCTCTATCAAAGATGACTGGGTAGAAAAGATTGAGGATATCGAGATCGGTGGGGTTCCCGGGTGTTAAAAAAAGCTCTAGAAAACTCATTTATCATCTCTCCCACTTCTTTTCTTCCTTTGCTTCCATTCCCCATTTTCATCTTTTAACTTTGTGATCCTATTTTTCCTTCTTCTATATAGGGTAGACAAATGGAAATATTTTGTATTTATGGCATAATCCTTTACCCATAGTTACCCCGATTTCTATCTTCATAAACTAGCCTCCCTTTCCATCATCTCTTTTAGTTTCTCCCTCAACTCTAGCCCTTTTATTATACTTCCATACCTGTAATGTGGCCCACTTAGGATTCTCTCTAGTCTTTGCTTCTTTATCCTCTTAATCTCCACATATATATTCCCAAACTTTTCTTTGTTCCAAGTTTTTAGACTCTCCTTTGTAACTTCCAAACTTCTCTCAGACATTACTTCCCCATGTAACTTGTTCTGAGTGCCATGCCTCCTTAATGGTATCCTTACATGTGCTGTCCCTCAGCCACATCTCACAGAATCTAAAAGGTTTGGCAACAGGTGTCTCTTGTGAGGACAGATTGATAAAAAGGCGAGGTGTGATCGAGAGACACATTTGGAACATTTTTAACTGAAGCTTAACTTAATCATTAAACAAATCATTTTAGAATAGTAAGTTAAGAATAGATTGAAAAGTTTTCTTAACTTAAGTTAATCCTGTTAACAAAGCTATTAATTAATTCAAAGAAGCTAGACAAATTGGCTGGAAAGCATGAAAAAGCTAAAATTTTGTCATTAAGCTAAAGTTTGTGCATAATATTGTTGTTTTGGACTTTAGCTTTTTACAATTCTTTTGGAGTAACAAAAACGAAACCATTGTCAAGGCAAATCACTTTATGTCACTGGAGAGTGGAGACACAAGTTAAGTTCCAAAGCTGTCAAATTATTGTTTTCTATTAAGCAAATGGGAGTATGAGACTGTAGAGACGAAGCCAATTAATGCCACACAAGATTTTTTTTTTGAATAAGTTTTTGGGGTTAGCTAGGCAAACCCCTACCTATATTAAGCTCTTATATAAACTTGACCTCTTTTATCTGCTTCCACAATACATGTCAGTCTGTTGTTATCCGCACAAGAATCTTTGTGATACCAATTACACTTTTTTTTCGCTAGGTAAGTGGAAATTGTATTAAAAAGAAAGTAAAGAAAAAACTTTACAAGATTAGGATAGCTCATAACTAATCCATTATATAAAACGACAACTAAATTTCAAATAGCAGCCATATAGAACCTCCTATTTATATAACCATGGGGGTTGCTCATTAAGTACAAGAGTTTCATCTTCTTGTATGTCAGCATGCACCATGTTTGGTAGCCAAATTTGCTTCCCTCCAAATATATGACAAGTGGAGTCAGGAGTGAGTGTAATTTAGATGTACCAATAACTCATTTCTAGCCAGGAAATCTATACATTTAGTCCCACCACAGTGATAGGCCTGCTTCACAGTCTCAACTCCCAACTAGCGCTCTTTCGACTATTATAGTAATTAGTTGGTGTTTGTTTTAAGTGGTGGATGTTAAATGGGGAGGCGGAGTGGAGGACCGCTTAAAAAGTTTTTGAATGATAAATCGGACGTTCTTCCTGCCTGCAACCAACATTCAACATAAATTCTTGCTAAAAGGTCTGCATACTGGATTAAGCAATTATAAGCATATACCACCTAACATTTCAACCAAACACCTTTGAATTCGCAACTAGATTCAGTAGTCAGCATTTCAAAATTTTGAAACAAACTTGATCTTCGATAGCACTCATCATGGACTAATAAATCTCTTGATCCAATTTATATATTGTCATCATTATTGTAAAGGTGCATTTTGGTCACAACCTTATAAATCTAGATGATTGGGGAAGATGATGTTATGACTGAGTTCGAATGATCAAACTTCCTATGTATCTAGTTCTCTAGTGAACTGGAATCAAGTCGGACGTACTTCATGTTGAGTGATTGGGTTGGAGATAGAGAGAATGTGAGCATGAAGCTCCCCCTTCTTTGGTTACCACCTTGTCTTTGTATCTTCTGATCTTTGGTGTTCCATTAATTGCCTAATGAATGAGATCCACCTTTTTTTTTTAAGATTAAGCTGGGGTTAAGGTAGACCCCCACCTGTTATTATTGCAAAAGGTTAAACCTTACAAGCCTCTCTAAGAGTTAGATCATTAAAAGGAGGAACACAAAGACTCTATACCTACAGGCTTCAAGCCTAACATACATAGTCATGATATCTTTAACAATCTTAGTCGTCCTGCAATCGAACCTAAAAAAGTAGAGATAGTAGTCCTACTTCCTAGTCATGATATCTTTAACAATTTTAGGATGATCCTTCCTAAGACGAGTCTGTGCATTCTCATAGTTGCAAAAGAAACCTTCGCAAGCACAACACACATAAGTGAGTCCCAAAGTATCATCCAATTTTTTTTTGGTATAGTCCTCAAGATTTCTTATCTTTTTGTTTTTTAGTAATGACTTTACTTTTTTCATCATTGCCAGCGTAGGCTCTACTTCTCCTGAAGCACGCTCTTAGATCTATTTGCTTCTTTTTGACTTCACAGTAGTCCATTAATTTTGATCCTTAGAAGGCGTTACATATCTTGATGAGCTCTTTTGCAAAAACAAGTGTTGGGGATACCGCATCTGTAAAGAACTTAGTCTCATTCTCTGAGAGATCATCATCTTCATCCTCATTTCCATCAACTAGCCCTTCATACATGTTTCGTTCTCTACTACATGGCAGTTGGTTAATCAGAATAACTCTAGGCTAACTCTAGATTGGTGTAACCATATTACTCTTATCTCTCTGGTTACTTGAGGTTCCTCTTTGCGAAAAAGTGTTCACATGAGGAATATCCATAGTTTCACCAATTATATTTATTATAGGAGTTGTTATCTTAGCAAGCACATAAAGTACTAGCTGAAGTCCAATGGAAGGATCGGTTCTAGTCTCATGTATACCAATATTGAGCTCTTCAACCTTTGTTCCATTCCCCTGAGCAACACTACTCTAGCTATTTGGTTCATGCTGGGCAGTTATACCAGTAGGATGCTCCCTGAACTCTTTGCCTCTATCATTTCTTATGGAACTTGTTCCTGCACCTTCAGAGAGGGCACTAGGACGACTCCTAACTCTCTATATTCTTCTATTCACATCTTTTCCACTTCCATAGCCAACATACGTTACAGTATTCCTCATAGCATTCTCATAGCTTACATTGGCATTAGGAGTCATTCTTTTATTCTACCTTCCTTCCTGTGAATTAGTTACATTGTTAGAATCTAATCCAGTAGATTGTACAGTATTGAGTCTACTCATTCTTCCACTTCTGTTAGTGGTATTCAACCTCCTTGAATTTGCATCACCGAAACTGATAAACTTAAATTTACACTTTTACTCCTACTTAGCTAAATTATACTAGGAAGAAGTAAACTATAATTTGCATATTTTGATATCAAAGTTCTACTCTCAATTATCATGCAATAAAACTAGAGTAAGAGTTCGTTACACTCCTAGTTGCTTAGAAAATACTAATTCCACTAGTGATTAACAATTAAACAGCACAAAAGTAATGATTCTAATATGGCGAAAACTAATATGGAATATATTCTAAATTAAACTATGACAATTAAATAATAAGATGTGAATATGAAGAAGGAATTAGGGAGATTTGAAATCCGCCTTGATTAATCCCTAACATGTTAGTATAGAGTTTGTTGTAACCCTAATCTTTATGTTTTCACACAAGATTCCACATAAAGGTTAAATCTTTTTATCCCTAATTATTCATGGTTTCTCTAGCCAACTAATAATTAGTATGAGAGGAAGTTGAAACCCATTCTCATGGTGAACGAACTACCCTCTAGTATAGGTGTATTTTACTTATTGCTAAATAGACTTACCTTATACTTGAAACTCTTAAATACAACTATTCTATACTAACACATCAAGTCTTCATCAAAGCTTCAATCAAACCCTCTAAATGGAGGTTTAGCTATGGTTCATTAGATTACCATGGAATAAATAATAATAAGAAGAAGACATAATTAAAGGAATATAAATAACTTGAATTGTATTAATGGTGGCTAGGCTAATAAAACATAAACTAGGTTAAACTAAAGAGAAGAAGTAGGGCATCCTTAGAGTTTTGCCTTAGTCCTCATTATATAGGAGAGGGCTAGATTTACAATTTCGTGCATGGGCTTTGGAGCATTGTTTTGGGCCACTAAATCAAGCCCAAAACATAATTACTTAAGTCTAAAAAGGGTTTCTCTATTGGAACTTACTATAATAACTCTTTCGTCCACTTTTACTCCTTTGATTGGATCAAGGCCTAGACCATTAGAAAGCCCTTTCCGAGTCGGTCGTTTTTGACATATAATAGGCCTAATTCGAGGGGTCGTAGTCCAAATATCAAGATTCGGGACTTTTATGCTCTATTTTCTCGAGGACTTTTCACTTTTCAATGTGCTTTAAAAAGACTTTTTCTCCTTGAAACTTGGGCTTTAACCGTATAACTTCTTAGCAACCAGTTTTTGCTCATTTCTCTTGCTAAAGTGACATATTTCTTCATATAGTTGACTCCAAGACCTGAAATACATAAAAGTATGTAAACAATACTAACTCTTATTTATTATAAACATAATTGGTCTAAATATAATATTATTAAGGGGTTAAAACTACAGTTTTGGGCTTTTATCAAACTACCCCCAAACAACATTTTGCTTGTCCTCATGCAAAAATGAGAAATTAAAATAAGTGACCAAATATAGAGTTCTAACTAATCTCGTTTCGCCGAGTGAGATTACATTGACCATATGCAATAAGGCCTTAACCACTAGGATTTCCTTAGTGAACGAGTTATAGCCTCATGAGAGTTTTATAGAGAAGATACTCACAAACTTCATTTATACTACAACGACTAAGAAATAAAATTAATGTTTCCTTATTCTCATATCTCTATATATCTCACTAGCAATTAATAAAGAATAATTAATTCGAAACCTAAGCTAATACGTGCATAATAATCAATCATCTACGGATATATATATATATATATGAACTATGCTATGATATGCAATAACAGATCCGTTTTTAAAACTTTGGAATAACGTCCTTAAGTAGGTCCTCATAAATATGTCAAGACAAAAATATTCTGATTTTTCCACTTAAGTTTCGCTCACTTTAGCATGCAGTGGGCACACTTTTCCACACAATCTCAATGACGTACAAGGGAGCCGAGGTCGATCAAACACATTTGCCACTTACTATCACACCAACCTATTCCTAATTGAGCTAGAGGTCTTTATTAGGTGTTGCGGGGATTAGGTGATGATTTAAGAAGTAAGAAAATGGATATTCAAAAAGACAAGTCTGAGAAAATAGGGTCTTCATATTATGTAACTAGAGAAAACCTTGTTCTTACTTTACTTTGCTTCCACACTTTGTTTCCATCCTTAGCATTTTTTTTTTCCTTTTTGGCTTTTGACTCATTTGATTATGTTTTTTGGAGTTCTAACTTTATATTTATTTTTTTATTTTCTTTGGATGGAAACTTTATTTTCTTTTCTTATTTGAAGCAACTAACAAATTCTTGGTTTTCTACAGGTCTTTCTCTTTTCTTCTCTCAATTTCAACCTACTTCTCAGACTCATTAAAAAGGGGTAGGATAATTTTATTTTTATTTTGTTTTTATAAAAGGGTAAAAGATTTGTAGTTTATGAAAAGGCTCAGAGGGGCGACTAACGGAAAATAATTTCATATAGGTTTGAATTTCTGGCTATATCGATCCAAAAAGGGCATAAATTCTCGCTTAAGATATGGTATAGTGATCAAGCAAGTGGACGTGTGATTTCTCTATTCGGAATTTTACTTCTCCCTTATGTCATTACTCAGATATTTCACTCATATGAGGCTTTTAGCTAGGCTATATTCTCATAGGATTTGTAGAGTAAGTATTCTAGCGTAGATTTCAGAAACTTACTACCAATACAAACATAGATGCTCATGCAATATATTTATGGAAAGATGCAATGACTATTACCTACATATTAACCTAAGTTTCTAAAAACTATTCTAATTTAAGAGCTAACGTGAAACTTCTAGACTACTATCATCGTTCACAGAAAAAGAAACAATACCCAAATTCCTAAGCGCATAATATAAATACTTTTTATTAATATATTTTTTTAAATTTTTTACTAGAAAGCAAAGTGCATATTATACATATATATATCTTAATAGGTACCTTAAATTTTATGGTTCTATGCCACTCCCAAACAAAACATGTTTTTCCTCAAAGTATAGGAATAAGAAGGATATAAAATACCATGAAAATGCGTGAAAATTTTAGAGCACCTGCAAAAAACAAATTCAAACATACTAATATAGGTAAAAAAAAGATGCAACTCCTATATGAGTTTTACCGTTATGGGAATAACAAGAATTAAATTGCTTGGGACATAAGCGGACACTAACGTAAAGTAAAACTTACCTTATATCCAAAGACTAAGCGTTGTTCTCCCATTCTATAAAAAGTGAGGTTCCTTTTCGTCTGCCAAGCCATGATAATCTACCGGGCCTCATGCCATTTATCGATCATCTACCTTTTCTAACCTATTAAAAGCCACCACTTGGTCTAATGGGGTATAAAGGGGCAACCCAATTAGGTTGTAGCCGCCACCCCAGCCAAATCATAACACGAGAAGAGCGTATAATGCAATTGGTGGGTCACATAATATCAACCCCAACCTGATCCGTGAAACGGGTACAAAACTCAGGAAAGAAACATAGCATTATGCGGCAAACCAAGAAGGTACTTATGCTTCATACTATGGGCTCGTGCTAAACTAGACACTAAGGTCTGGAGAAGGTCATATAGCATATGTCCCTCAGCTAAAGCAAGGAAGACGTCACAAGTGGCATTATTCACAAAAGAAAAACACCATTCCCCTAAAATATTCAACATAATAAAGAACATAATAGTGCCTAAGTTAAGGGACAGGCTACCAAGGGCTACGTTATATTGCCCTTGGTCCTCTATATGAAAAATCCCTGCCCCATAAGTCTTATGGAAATACTCATAATTATAGATGTACACATTATCAGACTTATAGCCCCATGAGTTTTGGGCAGTAGGCATAGAAAGTCCAATAGCATAGGCTAATAAAAACTTGCTTAAATCCATTGTTTCATCATCAATGGTGACAAAGAACACTTGTTCCCCATATGGCCGATAAAAGAACCTACAATTATCATAGAAATAAACAGTAATTGCAGGAGAATAAGATTTATCAGCACTTACCATTAGAGGCTGCCATTCTAACTGCACAATCATGTTCTGAACCGGAACCCATATGTGTCACTCTCGAAAGTAATTCTTCAAAGGATCTGCTCCGTTATGATTTGAGGAGATTTCATAGCAAACAAACACACTCTTGAGCTCCCGGAATTTATTGCAGAAAAAAAAATAGTACTGGATGTATGTTGAGGTAAAGGCGCAGGCGCGCTCAGAATGGCCTATGTCAAAGGGTGGGCACGCTTTTCTGACAAAAGAAAATTCTGCGATATTGGAAATACAGCGCGGGTATGCTCTATGTTAATGCAATATAAGGGCGTGCGCGCTTTGAGCAAGACTTGTGATATGAATTTGAGAGGTGCAGAGTGAAGTACATGGCGTGCTATGTATTTAATTATAGAGCACTAATTTCTTAAACAAAGGTTCTCAAGGTTCCCAAATTGACAAGGAAAAAGATGGAATAAGAAAAGGGCTTCTAAAACCAAAATAGAAATAGCTGAGAGCAAACTCCAGCACCAAATCTATATGGTTTTAAACATGGAATCAAATAGCAATATCAATGCTTCTAACCCTTGAGGTTGCACCAAATAACATTAGCTAGTTCTAGCTACACCATATTAGCAGGATGCTCATATAAACTATATTCCTTAAGTATTGCAATATTAATTCCAAAAACATATGGATATGGTAAAATACAGTGCTAATCAAATAATGCCACCCCCAAATAAGTTAGAAGGGTGGGATTCATGAAAAATAGATAGCATGCGTAGACAAAAATTAAACCAACTTGAAATTCAAATAACAACCAACTTACATAATCCAATATTAACTACTTAACTAACAACTGGGAATACTAATTCTACTGAAACAGGGAAATTTTCTTAAAAATAAAAAAAAAAAAAAAAATACTACAAAGAAACTAGCCATGAGAGGAGGAAGGGCCAGAGCCATCCGTCCTATGTCGATGATGCTCACACCTTCCAGAGTTAGCAGAGGAAGAACCATCATGAGGTGGCAGGTGTCGTAGAACTTTGTCTTGAAACGTGCACTGTTGTTCTTGTAAAATATCCATGGCTTCCCAACGCTCAGTATGAGTATGAGCGAGAGTCTCCATGTTAGCATGGAGATCCTCGTGACTATCACCGAGCAACTCAATATTAGACTGAAGCTTGTCTTCGTTACGGAGAATGGTACTTTGCTTAGTCTGGATAGCCTCATAGAGGTCACTAAGAGAACGTTGGCCTGTACGAATCGTCTCATACTAGTTATGGAGAGTTCGTAGGCCATGATGAAGTAATGAGAAATGGGCTATATCGGTAGTAGCCCTTTCCAAAGCTCCAACATCAAAACAGGCTGCATCTTCCTCCTGCGATTCCATCTCAGTAGCCAAAACTTCAGGCAAATTCCACTCCTTCTGAATTCACTCTCGATGAATACGTGCATTCTCATGCAACTTCAACTTAATCTTACTAGATTCTAGAACACATCCCCAAAATAACATAATCTTCGTGATCAATGCAGGGAAAGTTACGATAAGTTGACCAACTGCTATAATCTTATTTAATAAAAATTCGAGGATGCAAAACCTATACCTTACGTTCTGAAGGGTCCAGAGAATGTGCAGACAACTCAAATTTATGTCACTGGCTTTCGTGGTGGCAATAACATTCTTGCCAATCGACTAAGCCACTGCCAGTTGGTTTCTTCTTAGAGACGACTGACTAACACAATGCGACCCAATATTGTAACGTCCTTCCAACACTGTCTCCGTCATCAACGTATCGATACCCCTAAGCTAAGATTCCTACATGGTGACTACAATGTCTCTTTCCTCAATGCTAGTAATCTCAGCCAACACTGCTGTAGTCAACTCCTTACGACTACCAATCACATCCAGAAAAATCCTACAATTCACAACCTCCCTTTTCTTGTAAAATGTAAGCACCAAATCAATGTGATAAAAATCATCAGTAGAATACCACAACCCTTCCCACTTTCTAATACGCATTTCGGTATCGAAGAATGGTGCAATCTGTGCACTGGAAAAAACTTGTTCGGGAAGAATTTTTGGGGTTCTAGGAGCCATTGAGATTTGGAATCAAAAATTGTGGTGATGGTTATGGTGTGGGAGAGTGAAAAAATAATGCGGTTGAAGTTGGAATGGCAGGTGTGTGGAGGTAAGGGCGTGGGTTCACACAAGATGGTCTGAATATGAGGGCATGTGCACTCGATTTTTTTCTTTGGTCAGGCAGTGTTCTTGAGTGGAGGCAAGGAAGAAGAAAGGGAAAGAAAAAAAAACGCGTGGTGTTTTTAAAAAAATAGGGAGTCACTTGCGTGGCACGTGACCTGGTAGGGTTTTAATTTTTGGGCCCAAGCCATAAACAAATCCATAATACCCATCATGTCATATGCCCCATATAACTTAAAACTAAAATTCCCGATTCGTTAACAATCCGATTTTGGCGAATGACCTATGAAAATGATTAGTAGAGAAAATGTAATTTAATTATCTATAAAAAAACTCAAATCTAATCATGGTTGACACATAAGGAGATGGAAAATGCCTCGTAACGCATGAATGACATAAGTTATGTGACGAAAGAAATCTAAATTCATAGATAGTGTCAACCCGAATCAAAGTATGACAATATGGAATAAACAACAAGAATAGGAAGTTGAGCGATCAAGAATGGAAATACCAAACACCCCACCCCCAAACAAATTTTTGAAAACAAGGTTTAGAAAATTTGTCTTAAAAACGTGGGTCTTTTGATAAGAGCCCAAAACTGTAGTTGAATAAATATAGGTTATTAATAATATAGGTTTGTCTTAATAGTATTTCTATTGAGCCAATTATGTTATTAATAATATAGTTGAATAAATTTGTCTTAATAGTATTTCTATTGAGCCAATTATGTTATTAATAATATAGGTTTATCACTAATTACGTGCTTTTGAGTATTTCAGTCTTCGGAGTTGAATAAATATAAATTCGTTACTAATTAGGTGCTAAAAAGAGCTAAAGTGATTGCTATGAAAGTTCTATGAAGAAAGCCCAAGTTTCATGGACAAAAAGCTCTTAAAAATCCCAAGTCAAAGCTGTTAAGTGAAAGTCAAACCGGATTAGAGAGTTGAAGAAAAATCAACAAAACTTTAAAAAGCCATACTTTTGGACTTAGACCTCGGATTTGGGCCCATTTTATATCAAAATGACCGGCTCAGAAAGCTCTTTCCAATGGTCCAGACCTTGACTCGATCAGAGCAGTATAAGTTGGTGAAAACTCATGCTATAGTAATACGACTAGAATTAGAAGTCTTGGATTGAACAAATTGGGTTTTGGACTTGATTTATGGGTCCATAACCTAGCCTAAAAAGCCCATGCATGAAATTGTAACCCATAACCTCTCCTATATAAAGAGGGTTAAGGAAAAACAAAACTTGGCTACTCCCTATTAGTTTAATTAAATTAGCTCTCTCTCTCTTTTGGTATAACCTAATTTATGTTTTCTTTAGCCTAGCCACCATTACTTCAATCCAATTCAAGCTATTATTATGTCTTCTTTTTCTTGCTTTAGTTTAATTAAACCAATGATATTAGGCTAATGCCCCCCCCATTAGAGGGAGTGATTATGAAGCCTAATGAGGAATAGATTGCTTAGTAGAGTTATTTAATTGTGTATGTATTTCAAAAGTTTAGTTTATTGTATGACTTTCAAAATAAGCATATAGTAAATTAAACTAGGGATTATTATAATTAAGTCGAGAGAGTTGGTTGTAATAATCCTACATGCTAGTAATAATGACTATAGAGATATAGGTTGTTGCTAGGGATGATAAAGGTTGAGGCTTTAAATTGAATTATTACGTGAAAACCTAAATATGATCTCTTTTCAATGAATAATTTGATTCTTGCATGAAACTAGTTATTAGGTGGATTGCTTACTCTTCTCTATAACTTTCTCTTCCATCAAAACCCTATTTTTATTAGTTTAGTTAATTTAGATTTATTTGAATCTATAGTATAATTGTAGAATAGAAATCTCTTAACATAACATTACTCTCACCATTGTTTTCTTGTGTTTGATTAGTTGAATTTCTTTATGTCTTGGTAGTTTAGGAGTTGAACGAATCCTGACTCTTTATATATTACTTCATTATTATTTGAGAGTAGTAATATTGATCTAAACACTTGTTTATGTGATTGATTATTTGTGTTTACGCATAGATAGTTAAGTTTATCATAAATTTAGCATTATCAAATGGTGCCGCTGCCATCTATTTCTTTAAACTCTTTCAATACAATAATTCAATTGCTTGAATCCAGGGGGCAATCTCCCATTCTCTACCCACCCAACCTTTTTATTTTTCTTTTATTTTTTTCTTATATTTTTGTTACTGTTCACTATTGTAAGCATAGGGGCGCACGCCGTCCATTTTGCCTTGTTCAGAGCGTGCCCTCTCTCCCTTGTGTCTGCGGATTCACAGTGAAGAATATTATGGTAAAGGTATTTTTAAATTTCTGAAAATTCTGAAATTTTTCAGAAATAATATTTACAGTGTTGTTGATTTACTGGAATATTTTATGATTTTTCCTAGTTGTTTTACCTAGTGAACTATTACCATCTTTACACTGCTATATTTCAGCTTTCACACCGTAAGTGTCAGGAAAAACTGATGAGTAAGGTTATTTAGCTGGTCCAAAAATTCTAAAATTTTGACAAGAGTATTTATCATAAGTCAAGATTTTACAGTAAAAGTTTGAAAAGTTTTTGATTTGTTTTGACCACCTAACTAGTTGATGTTTTCAGTGTGTTTCTACGGTTTTGCAACACTTAATTTCTGGAACAACAACCAATAAGGAGGGTTTGTAGAACTCCAATTGCTCTAAACGTTTTACAGGAACCCGCATTATCTATCAAAAGTCTTCAATAAAATTTTGGCGATTTTTAGCTCTGTTTTGATTGGTTAACCATTCGGTTGTTTGTATTGTGTCCGAAAACTGTTTCACAAATTTTGCAGGGCAGTAGAAGTAGTTTCATAACTCCAATTGATCTGAAACTTTACAAGCGACTTACTAGACGTCTTAGAAAACTACTGTAATAATTTCAAATTTTTTAGAACGTGTACCCACGATATCATTAGCCTATTTCTGCAACGCGCCCCGCGCCCAAGCGCCTGGACATCGTCTCAAGCAAGAACGCGACCAGCGCCCGTTTTAGCCCAATTTCAAGCGTGCCCCATGTCCTTATTAGGTTAATTACAAGCGCGCCCCGCACCCCCTTCTGAAGGAAGCCCAATTTTCTTAGGTGAGTCTCTGGCCCTTCTTTTGTTCAAATTATTTTATATTCAGTGTTTCCAACTTTTTGAATACACTGAGATCGCGTATACAAGATGCTATTCATACGCGTAGCAAGGAGGCATTCAAGTACTCCTTCTTCCACTCCTCACCACTTCTGTCAGAGGAGTTTCAATTCTAGTATAATCAGGCTTGTTTTTTGTAGACGCAATACTACACGCCTATCTAGAATTTCACACACTACACCTATCTCAATGGCTAAAGAACTAGAGACTCCTCTCTCTAATTTTTATAAAGCACTAAACGATGGCCCTAAGTAGTGTATCGTTCTTACAGACCTAGTGGGGGATTTTTGAATTCCCCTGAATATATTTAACTTGTTACCGGTTTTCCATGGTTTAGACCACGAGAAACCTTATCAATACATACGTCGGATAGAACAAGTTCTCAGTACATTCCATCATCCCAGCATAAGTCCGGATCAAGTTAAACTTAGGGTGTTTCCATTTACCCTAGCCGACAAGGTGGCGTCTTGGTTAACTGCCCAAACGCCAAACTCTGTGGACTCATGGGCTAATCTTGTTCAGTTGTTCATGGAACAGTTTTACCCACCCCTGAAGACAGATGAAATGCTTCAAAAGATTCATTTCTTCCACTAGAATCCTCATGAATCTTTTTCAGAGGCTTGGAATTGTTTCACTGATCTTCTCATTGAATGCCCGCATCATAATCTTGCGAAAGACACGCTTGTTTGTGCCTTTTTCAATGGGCTTTTACATCGTCATAAGGAGGTTCTAGATATCATGGCTGGGGGTAGTTTTCTTAGTAAAGGAGCCTTAGAGGCTTGTAAATTCTTAGAAGATCAATCTAAGAGGAACAACAATTGGGGGAGGTAACGACTCTTCCCGCCCACTTCTTCTTTTGAGGATAAACCTGATTCCGAGCTTAAAACTTTTATCGATGCCCTCACTAAAAAGGTAGATGTCCTCTCTGTTCAACAACAACTCACTCCAATCATGAACATTAAATCTACTCGTTGTAATGTTTGTTTTAGTCTTGAGCATTCCGACTTCTATTATCCTCTTGTCTATGCACAACCACCACCACAACCATCAAACTTTAACCAGTTAACTCCACATCAAGGACAAGGAAACTTAGGTGACCAGAATAGAGGTTTAGTGCCCATGACCCAGAACTATCAACATCAAGATATGAACGCTCAACAAGCCTTAATTCCAGTCCAACCATCTACAAACAAAATAGTAGTGACCTTGTTGGAAAAACAAAATCAAATTATGCAACAAAATTCAAACATGATGAAAGATCAGCATGATCAAAACTCTAATATGATGAAACAAATAATACAAATGATGCAGTCTTTGTGCTAAAAGGTTATTGACATGTCTCCTAACCAAAATAATAACCAAACAGACGTGTTTCCAGGTCAAGCAGTGCCTAATCCTAAGTCAACAAACACCGCCTTTGAAATAAACAGTATTCACTGTAATGGTAATATAAACCAAGGGGACCTATAGGGAGAGTAGTTGATAACAAAGTGACTATGCTTACAGATTGCCCGCAAACGGAAGCTGAAAATGAAACCATACCAAATACTTCATCATAAAAAACTCAAGACCCTACAACTGTAGAAGTTCTAGTCCAACCACAACCAAGAGGTACAACCTTACTAAATACCACTATAGAAATTAATGATCCTACACCTGTAGAGGTTCGAATTATAGGAACCGTTATTTCAAAATGCATATTTCTACAAACCGCGAAAACCCACCGCAGTGAATTAATGGGGTTCACGGTTTTGGATTAGAGAACATACCTTTTAGATCTGTTTAGATAACTCGAGAATCCAATAGCTATGAATCCGAATCAACAATCAACCCCTTGATCTTCTGTTGTATTTCTTTTAATAGATTGGACGTTGTGTGGGCAACGATCTACCAACCCCCTTCTTTCTCACAAAGCTAGATCCAATTTTGGATCTATCTTTCCTTACCTCTCTTTTTAATCCAGTGAATAGTTATTTCGGCCAAGAGAAAAAGGATTCTATTTATAGGCTACAACAGGGACCATGAGGAGAAATTAGGGTTGGGCCTCCTGACGGGCTTAGGCTTCCCATGTTCGCCCAGAACACACGGCCCAATTCCATCAACAAATGGCTTATTCCACTAAAAGCCATTGTTGCACTACCGCCCTAATCCCAAATTACGTGTCAACGTTTATGGGCTCCATATTATATGCTCGTTGATCTCTCCGTGTTTAAGATATCGAATGTCCGTTGATTAAGTTAAGTTACTGACAACTACATTAATCAACTTCTTATGTCCTTGAGTAGTACTACTCAACCTCATTGTCATGTCGGAATAAATCCACTGCGGGGTTGACATGACAATCTTTTTCGAGCTCCTCAAGGGACATCATCAACCCCGACTTCCTGCGGGTCACGGATTCCTTCTATAATCAACAACACACCTTACATACAATGTCATTACCTAATCCATCGAGTTTGTTGATTCACAAATGAATCTCACTCATTGATGATTTAAAGCAATGTACAATGCACGTAAGTGCCCGTTATTATATCCGGATTAAGAGGACAAGCATCCATAATAACAGAGGCGTTTGTTCTCTTATATAGTCAGTATAAAGAGAAACAACCTCACTTGGTCCTGTTCAATCCACACAAAGTGTACTAGTGTAATCTTATAGTCAAGATAGACTAATACCAGATTATACTACAACCGTACCAATGGTTTGTCCAAATCCATCTAGGTTGTGAACGATTATTTATACTTTATAAGGTACTGATGATATGATCTTCTGTGTGTCCACACCATATCATCTACAACATAAAGTATTATATACATGCATATAACTAATAACATATATAATATGCATAATATTTGCCCATATGATTCTTATTCAAAATATAAAGAATTAGAGTTAATACAAAAGTAATGCTTTTAGTATATAACCCTATCACCAATATGGACACCTAGATGGAAAACGGCTAAAAATAACTCAAAGACTAATAATACTTTTGAACCTTATGCTAAATATAGAGATAAACCACCGTATCCCCAGGGACTAGTTTTGTCTAAAAAGGACAAGAATTTTGATGAGATTAAGGAAGTGTTTAAAAATCTGACTATAAACCTAACTTTTCTAGATGCTATAAAAAGTCTACCTGGACAAGCTAAGTTTCTAAAAGAGTTGTGCACCAAGAAGAGAAAAACTAACATACCCAATGAAGCCTTATTAACTAAACAATATCCCTTTTTATCTGAACATAACGGAATTATTAAGTACAAGGACCTTGGTCGTCCTACTATACAATGCACCTTAGGTGATACCTTCATAACAACTGCTTTATTAGACCTGGGAGCGAGTGTTAACTTGCTCCTTTTTTATTTATATAAACAACTAGGTCTAACAAAACTTCAACCAACCAAAATGCCTTTGTAGTTAGCCGATCGTTCTGTTAAGTATCCCAAGGGTGTAGTTGAAAACATTCTCGTTAAAGTTTAGGATTTTTACTATCCAGCCAACTTTGTTATTCTTGACATAGAAGTTGCTAATTATTCCATTCCCATCATCTTAGAGGCTGCCTTTCTTGGCAACCCGCCAATGCCCAAATTAATTGTCGGGATGGCTCAATGACTCTTTCTTTTGGGAATCTTTCTGTAGAAGTTAACATATTTAGACAAAAGCAGGGACAACTAGGTTTGCCTATAAAAGGAGAAGTGAAGTCTATTGAGAGTTTTGTACCTCACATTAGTGCGGCTGACACTTTAGTCCCCACACTAGTAGATACCCCTCTTATGGAAGAAGACAAGGATCACAATTTCTACCCCTAGACGTAGATAACATTAAGGAAGATTTCCTTCGACTCTTTTGCAACCCTTCTTTGCCACCTCGCGGTTCCCCTCCTATTGACATCCACTCATCTCTTGACACCATGACGGAAGAAGAATTTTTCACCCTCTATCCCAGTGATTCTTCTTACCCACCTATTGAGGAATGTCTTGAATATCTCAAGGCCTATGATGATATAGAACTAAGAACATTAGTTGAGCACCATCCACCCACCTCACATCCTCATGTCACTCATTCACCTTCCATCACGAATGTTCGTCGCCCTCTACATTTTCAAAGAACCATTGAGTTTGTACTTGACCTTCTTGTTTCTCCTATGCTTCATAACTTTCTAAACCCATCTGGTGAAGAAGCAACACCCAAGGACAAGCCACCTGACACTTTTTCATTTTTTCCATTCCTTCCTTCTCAAAATTATCCACATCCCACGTATCTTCCACAACCATCCATTTTCTCACGTTCATTCACTTGGCATCCCTTTCGTAGGAGGACAAAGAAGAAACTGTATGCTCGATTAGGTTATAAATCCATCAGAATTCACTCCCATTCCACTAAACCAAGTCATAGGAAATCTTGGTGCTTAATTTTGTTTGATGGTGCTTTCCATGTTAACTATTTATGGAAAGATCCACAATTATTTAGATTATTGATATATGATAAACTGCATGTTAATACATATATATATCACATTAAGTCTAGGGAATCTGACTATAAAAGACCCAAGTTTTTGTACAATACTACCTTTTTGGAGTATATGCCAAACAAAAATTTTCAAACTAAAAAAAAAATTTCCAATTTTGTTTGGGGGTGACATATTTTGGTATTTCATTTCAAAACGTTTTGCAACCCATTGTCTGTCATGTTTACTCCAATTTAGTTAGTATGTAATAGTTTAATTGTGCTTCATGTTATCATATCATCTTTTATAATATTTCTGTTACAGGTACTGCCAATTTTTGCCATGTTTCTATGGTAAATTATTTCTTTATCTTTTTACACTTTGAGGACAAAGCGTTCGATTGTTTGGGGGTGCGATAGAAACATTTGCAAAAATTAGGCACTTTTAAGATATAAATTACGCACATTTCTTTATAAAATATTAAAAATCATAAATATTGTTTATACTAGGCACTTAATGATAATGGTATTGTTCCTTTCTCCATGATGATATTAGTCTAGAAATCTCAATGAGTACTTGAATTAGGATTTAATTTTTGAAACTTAGATTAATATATAGGTAATAGTCATTGCATATTTTTTCAGAACATCTTGCATGAACATCTTTGATTGTACTTGGCGATTTTTTTTAAAGAGACCTAGGTTAAAGTACTTAATACATATCCTGTGAGTATCTAGCCTAAAAGCTTCATAAGAGTGAAATATCTGAGTGATAACACAAGGTAGAAGTAAATTCCGAGTAGAGAAATCACACATCCACTTGCTTGATTACCATACCATATCCTAAGTGAGAATTTAGGCTCTCTTTGGATCGATATAGATAGAAATTCACACCTATATGAAATTTATTATCTGCTAGTCGCCCCATTGAGCCTTTCATTAGCCTTTTCACAAACCAAAAATCATTTACCCAATAAAACAAAATAAAAAAATAAAATCAGCCAACCTATCTGGATAAGTCTGAGAAATAAGATGAGTGAAGAAAATAGAAGAGAAAAACCTGTGTAAACAAAAATTAGTTAGTTGCTTCAGAAAAGAAAGTTTCCATCCAAAGAAAAGAAAAGAAAAAGAAAAGAAAAGAAAAACTCTAAAAATAGAATAAAAGGAGTAAAAAAGCCAAAATAAAAAGGCTAAGGATGGAAACAAAGTGTAGAAGCAAAAGAACAAGGTTTTCTCTAGTTACATAATATGAAGACCCTATTTTCTCAGACTTGTCTTTTTGAATATCCATTTCCTTCCTTCTTTAACCAACACCTACGCCCCATATCACCTAATAAAGACCTCTATCTCAATTGGGAATAGGTTGGTGTGATAGTAAGTGGTAGATGTGTTTGATCTACCTCGGCTTCCTTGGATTGTCATTGAGATTGTGAGAAAACATGTGCCCACTGCACACTGGAGTTAGCAAACTTGAGTGAAAAAATCAGAGTGTTATATGTTTTGACACATTCCTTGTGAGAACCTACTTGGGCACGCTAACCAAAAATTTCAGAAATGGAACTGCCATTGCATTTCATATCATAGTTCATTGTATAGTTGTTTATCTTAAGAGGATTTGATTATTATGCATGTATTAGTTTAAGTTTTAGAATGATCATCATTGTTTAAATACTAGTGAAATGTATAGATTCTAAGATAAAATTAGGGAACAATTACTATTATTTCTTAGTCATTGTAGTATAAATGAAGTTTGTGAGTACCTTATCTAGAAAACTCTCACGATGCTATAACTCGTTCACTAGGGAATTCTTAGTGGTTTAAGGCCTTATTGCATATGGTCAATGCAGTCGCACTCAGAAAATGAGACTAGTTAAAAATACATTTTTGGCCACTTATTTTAATTTCACATATTTGCTTGAGGACAAGAAAAATGCTGTTTGGGGTTGGTTTGATAAGAGCCCAAAATTGTAGTTTAAACCCTTTAATAGTATTTCTATTGAACCAATTATGTTATTAATAATATAGGTTTATCACTAATTACGTGCTTTTGAGTATTTCAGGCTTCAGAGTTAAATAAATGTAAATTCGTTACTAATTAGGCGCTAAAAGGAGCTAAAGTGATTGCTATGAAAGTTTTATGAAGAAAGCCCAAGTTTCATGGAGAAAAAGCCTTTAAAAAGCCCACGTCAAAGCTGTTAAGTGAAAGTCAAACCGGATTAGAGAGGTGAAGAAAAGTCAATAGAACTTCAAATGGCCATATCTTTGGACTTAGGCCTCGAATTTTGGCCCATTTTATATCAAAATGACCGACTCAGAAAGCTCTTTCTAATGGTCTGGACCTTGACTCGATCAGAGAAGTATAAGTTGGTGAAAACGGATGCTATAGTAATATGACCAGAATTGAAAGTCTTGGATTCAACAAATTGGGTTTTGGACTTGATTTATGGGTCCATAATCTAGCTTAAAAGCCCATGCATGAAATTGTAAACCTAACCCTCTCCTATATAAAGACGGTTAAGGCAAAACAAAACTTGGCTACTCCCCTCTTAGTTTAATTAAATTAACTCTATTTCTCTCTTTAGTATAACCTTATTTATGTTTTCTTTAGCATAGCCACCATTACTTCAATCCAATTCAAGTTATTATTATGTCTTCTTTTTTTTTGCTTTAGTTTAATTAATCCAATGATATTAGGCTAATCCCCCCTATTAGAGGGAGTGATTATGAAGCTTAATGAGGAATAGATTGCTTAGTAGAATTATTTAATTATGTATGTATTTCAATGAGTTTAGTTTATTGTATGACTTCCAAAATAAGTATATAGTAAATTAAACTAGGGATTATTATAATGAAGTCAAGAGAGTTGGTTGTAATAATCCTACATGCTAGTAATAATAACTATAGAGATGTAGGTTGTTGCTAGGGATGATAAAGGTTGAGGCTTTAGGTTGAATTATTAATTGAAAACCTAAACATGATCTCTTTTCAATGAATAATTCAATTCTTGCATGAAACTAATTATTAGGTGGATTGATTACTCTTCTCTATAACTTTCTCTTCCATCAAAACCCTATTTTTATTAGTTTAGTTAATTTAGATTTATTTGAATCCATAGTATAATCATTAGAATAGAAATCTCTCAACATAACATTACTCTCACCATTGTTTTCTTGTGTTTGATTAGTTGAATTTCTTTTATGTCTTGGTAGTTTAGGAGTGGAACGAATCCTGACTCCTTATATATTACTTCATTATTATTTGAGAGTAGGAATATTGATCTGAACACTTGTTTATGTGATTGATTATTTGTGTTTACGCATAGATAGTTAAGTTTAACATAAATTTACCATTATCATATTTTAAAGTCAGATTCTCGAGACTTACTAGACTAATTTTTATAAGGTTTTAATTTTTTTTTACTTTTTATGAATAAGGTTTTATATAAAAGAAACAATAAAGCAATAAGGATGTAATTCACTCTATAGAGAAACACAACTCAAAAACTTGAAAACATGCACGAGTTGAAAGCATGAATTACGTTACATGTTGACTTAGGATCCGGTACTTATAGCCACACACTCCAAAGGGAGGCCCCGGTTACCTTAATGGTGCACTTACCAATATATATGGAAATGAAAGGAAGTACACCAATCATCAAAGGTCAGTCCTCATAGATAGGGTCCTGTAAAAGGACATTCTCCATATCTGTGGGCCTTAACTCGTGAAAATATTTTACACGTTGGCCATTGACTTGAAAGGTACTGTTGTCCTTGGGATTGACCAAGATGATTGCCCCGTGAGGGGTGACTTCATATTTTTTAACAAAAGAAGCAACAACTCTAGTGCAAAAATGCGTTCCGCCATCACTAATGATGGCTTTAGGGATGCCAAAATGAGAGAAAATGTATTCCTTAATGAAAAACACAACTGTCGTATGGTCACTGCTACGGCAAGCCATGGCCTCTATCCATTTGGAAACGTAGTCCACTGTAACAAGAATATAAATAAAACCATGGGAAACAAGAAAAGAATCCATGAAATCAATGCCCCATACATAAAAAATTTCCACTACCATAATGGGATTTAAAGGCATCATATTACGTTTAGTGATAATGCCTAAGCCGTTGGGCAAATCGAACACACGCCCCGGTGTACTTGGGCATCTTTAAAAAGGGTAGGCCAATAAAAACCACATTAAAGAACTTTAGCTGCCGTTTTTATGCCACTAGAATGGCCACCACACGCTTTGTCATGGCAGAAGGATAAAACCTCATTATATTCCCACTGGGAAATACAACAATGAATAATCTAATCCGCACAATACTTAAAAAAATAGGGCTTATCCCAGTAGTATAACTTAACTTTGGCAAAAAATTTCTTACGTTCGCTTTTTGACTAAACATTAGGAATAATATCAGAAGCTAAAAAATTCACAATGTCGACATACCAAGGCGCAGAAAAAATAGAATAAAAGTGCTCATTAAGAAAAAAATCAGGTATGGACTCAGAGTCACTATTACTGTCATTTGTTAGTCTAGATAAATGATCAGCAACTACATTTTCGACCCCTCGTTTATCCTTAATTTCTAAGGTAAACTCTTGCAGGAGAAGGATCCATCAAATCAATCTTTGTTTAACATCATTTTTGGCGAGAAGGTACCTAAGAGCTGCATGGTCAGTATACACTAAGGTCTTTGAACCAACCAAATAAGGACAAAACTTATCTGAAGCAAAAACCACAGCTAAATTTTTTTTTTCTGTAGTAGTATAATTTATTTGAGCATCATTTAAAGTCTTACTAGCATAATAAATAACGGTGGACTTATCATCTAGTTTCTGGCCTAACACAGCACCAACATCATAATCGCTAGCGTCACACATAAGTTCGAAAGGTTTAGACCAATCGGGAGGCTGTATAATCAGTGCAGATGTTAAAACAGCTTTTAATGTTTCAAAAGCCTGATTGCAGTCATAATTGAAATCAAATATGACATCTTTTAAAAGCAGATTAGTTAAAGGCCTATTTGAAAAAATCTTGATAAAACGCCTATAGAAACCTGCATGGCCTAAAAAGGCTCTAATGTCATGGATAGTCCGTGGTATAGGTAGAGATGCTATTTTATCTAATTTGGCATTATCTAGTTCTATGCCATCACTAGATACAGTATGACCTATAACTATTCCTATTTTAACCATAAAATGACATTTTTCCAATTTAAAACCGATTCTTTTTTTCTCACACCTTGTCAACACCCTAGAAAGGTTAGACAGTAATACCGAAAAGAGTTTCCATAAATAGAAAAATCATCCATGAAAACTTCCATAAAGCGCTTCACCATGTCACTAAAGATATGAAGCATACACCGCTGGAAGGTACCAGGAGCATTACAAAGGTCGAAAGGCATTCGTTTATGGGCATATGTTCCAAAAAGACATGTCAAGGTAGTCTTGTCTTGGTTGTCAGGATAGATAATGATCTGAAAATAGCTAGAGTAGGCATCTAAAAAGTAGTAATAAGCATGACCAGCTAGACGTTCGAGCATCTGATCTATAAAAGGTAAATGAAAGTGATCCTTCTGTGTCATGGCGTTTAAGCGTCTCAGAGTTAATCTGAGATCCTCCACTTCATAGGAACTCATGTGGAAACATATTCACCAACAGCATTACGCACAATGGTAACACCCAAATTCTTAGGAACTACGTGAATGGGGCTTACCCAATCGCTATCGGAGATGGGATATATGATACTCGCATCGAGTAACCGTAAGACTTCTTCCCTGACCACCTCTTTCATGGCAGGGTTCAAGCGATGTTGAGGTTCGCGTGAAGTATTCACATTATCCTCCAAATGTATGTGATGTGTGCATACGCTAGGGTCAATCCCCTTAATGTTGTCTAGGGACCAACCAATCGTGGAACGATGTTCCCTGATCACCCTAATCAAATGTGCCTTTTCATTAGCAGACAACTGAGAAGATATGATCACTAGATGACTACCATCCAGATCAAGATGAATATATTTCAACTCAGCAGGAAGAGGTTTAAGCATATGGGTGGGAGGGATGGGTAGAACGGCTTCTGGAGGTCTTCTTCGTCTTGAGTATTAAAGACTTGTTTAGGTAAAAGGCTTTCAAACTCGGAAGATGGAGCTATAGAAGGATCCAAGATAGGATTAGACTCCAAAAGGGCGTTGACTTTCTCTACGTAGGAGTCATTGTCGAAGTCGGAACTTCTGAAGGAAAGGAATTGGTGCATTTAATTATCTGGAATCGTGTTGTTGAAATAATCTTGAGCTAAGCTCTCGATCATGCTAACTTCTCCATCGATAGTCATATTGGGTAATTGTTGCATCATTTTGAAAACATTCACCTCAACAAAAAAGTGTCTAAAGGACATGGACATCGAACTATCGCGGTAGTTTATGAGCGCGTTGGCAGTTGCTAAGAAGGGACGCCCTAAGATGATAGGAACAAAGTCGTTAGCAACTTCTGTGTCGAGGATAACGAAGTCGGCTGGGTAGTAAGAATCTTGAACTTTAACAAGCACGTTTTCAACAACACCCTTAGGATACTTAATAGAACGGTCAGCTAATTGCAACGTCATTTTAGTTTGTTGCATCTCTTGTCACACCCCGAATTTCGACAAAATTGGAAAAACAATATTTGTTCCCGACTCTTTGATTTTTGAGGTGTGATGCACTCTCAACTTCCAAAAACCCATTATTCGTTTAACTATTCCAATAATTTGAAACTAATAAAAATTTAAATAAACAAAAGTTCTCTTGATTACAAAAATTCATAGATATGATTAAGTTACAAATTTCCTTTCAACAACTCTTTAATTATAATTACAACTGAAAAATAAAAAAACATTGTCTCAATTAAAAATATATTGCACCTCAAGGGAAAACAAAACATATCCTGTAATAAGATGCTAACGCGAACCACAAGCAGCAATCAACCTTTTCAACACTAATCCTGTCAAGATTTATCAACTGTGTTCATTTTATGAACACACCCAATAAGCAAACATGCAAATCGGGTCAACATTATAAACAATGCTGATATGAGTAACCCTAAAATACAAAACATACTTATACATATATATACACAATCAATAAGGCAGTTAGTTCCTCCACCGAGGTGCCTTAACTTTCAATGAATAATACAACATTCTTAAATACAATAATTAAGGCAGGTAGTTCCTCCACTGAGGCGCCTTAGCTTCCAATTCAATAATAATAAGGCATTTAGTTCCTCCACTGAGGCGCCTTAGCTTCAAACCGTACTAGATCAATTGCATCTAATAATAAAATAACAAAACTAAAACTTACTTTATACTTACACTGGTGTAGGCCTAATCACAGAGTGGGTCACACCTGCATAACTAATCAATTCAACCCACCCTTTTGCAACACCATTGTGAATACAACATAAATTACAATAAATCATTTATTATAGATTTAACGTATACACTTTGATATATCATCACCATTATTGTTTAGAGTTTCTTCAAGTGTCTCTAGAATCACGTCATCTCTATGTCTTACCTAGTTTCCCTAGCTACCACAATCGCTTCCCTACACCGAACATATACATCCACATGCCTCCCCTCACATAATGAACCACTCCGTGTGTAGTTACCCTAAGTGGGATATCTCATACCAGGTAACCCCTACACGAACGCCATTATGTGGGTACTGCCACTATTCGGCATAAAATATCTCGCGTCTAGTTCTAATTTTGAGAACGAGAAAATCAAGCCACTATTCGGCTACGATTACCTTACACAAGGGTCAATCAACATCACATACACCCTACACAAGGGCCAATCATATCACATACACCCTACATATAGGCCAATCATATGAGTTGTGGTAGATAGGTTCTAGGATTTTCGTTACGTAATTTATTCAGGTAACATACATTTATATCTTATAACCATTTCACTTTATCACGTGCGTGCCAAATACATTATTGCACTAAACCACAATATTTAAAAATAACTCAATACATCTTATAACAACTTTCATTCTTTCACATGCCAAATAAATTATTGCACTAAGCCACCATATTTGGAAATATCTCAATATATCTCATAACAACTTTTATTCTTTCACGTGCCAAATAAATTATTGCACTATGCCACAATCCCTTTGGAAAATATCCACAAATATTATACTGCCTCATAGTAGCATCTCACAGATATAATGATAGAGCGTTTACATATATTTCTCCAAAAATATTGCATTTAATATATATCCTAACATATCATATCATTTAACAGAACAACAATTACAACATACTACATAGTGTCACAATTGCTCTAAACGTACCACATAACATTTTTATAGTATTTTAGGAATATTATTATGTCTCCTAAAATTTCAATCTCGTCATGTGTCAAAAATTGCACAATATCAACGTCAAATCTTTCTTAGATAATGACAACCAAATTTATACAAGCTTCCACAAAGATTCTACCATTGGATTAGTCCATAAAATTTAATATATAAAAGTAAACAAAGTCAACGGTCCAATATCAAAGGGTTGATCGGTCAATGTGTCAAGCCCAATCCACCGCCCAAACCAAGTGTTCATCCAAATAGGTCCCGACACAAACCCATATGTAAAACAATTCCACCCATAGTCCTAACCTAATTAACCAAAACAAAACCAAGCCCCAAAACCAAAAGTCTCAAACCAACCTATTTATTCAACCTGATCCAATTCAAGTCATATGGACCCACCCAAACAAAACATAAAACCGGCCCAAGAAACAAACAAATTGGTTCGGCCCAAACACAACTAAAATGAAACTGGCCCAAAGAAAACAAACTAACTTAGTTCCGGCCCAAGCCCAAGCCCAACCAAGAAGTCATCTTCCTCACCTCACCAGTAGCTCTCCTCCACCACTAGCCACCACGAACTTCCACTCGCCACCACTCCAAACCTAACAAAAAATAATCCCAATCAAAACTCCTACAACTTTAATAAAAACAAAAACTCAATTCATTTAAATCAATAACCCTTCATCAAACTAGATCGGGATCTCACCGCCATTAGTTCAAGCTTTAATAGGCCAGTCAACCAAAACAACTACAAAATAATCTACATCAATAACCCTTCCTCCACATTGGATCGTCTGCCATTAACGACCCCTCCAAGCTTCAACATCCCCTATTAGATAGCCTTCACACACCCCCACTACCACCAATCATAAGCCAACCAAACAACAACATTACAAAGGTTCAAATTCAACTAATATACAGGAAGATTTTCTTTGGGCTTGCGCCGCCATTAACGGCCCATAAAGCTTCAACCATTTAATCCCAGAGTTTCACAGTTCAGCAAACAATATAACAATAGTGAATCAATTTTAACAATTCGACGAGACCGCAGGATACTATAGAATAACTTCAAATAATCTGTGAAAAACATATCACTTGGCGGAAAACCTTTTGACAGTAAAGCTATTTCTGTGTATATGTGAAATAGAAAAACTAACTACTCACCTCTCGTATTCCCACAAAGAGTATATAGACTATGAAAGAAAGCCGAGCCCAAGCTAGCTGCTAAAAGATGCACAAATTCGCCCCTTCTCTTTCTTCTTTCTTTTAGTTAGAATTGTTTAATTCTTAAGAAAACCTTGTTTTTATGAAAACCCTGAATTTATGATAAGTCCTTCCATTCTAAAGAATTTATATTCTGCTTAACATTTTAGAAACTTCCTATTTTACCAACTATCTATATTCCTAATTATAGAATATTCTTCTATACTATAAGTACTATATTTATTATATACCTTATATTATTATATCTTTTGAAAACTTTTCAAATATTAAAAATCTCTACACAACATTCAAAATTCAAAATACTTGTTTTTCCTATTTTCTTTTTCTATCAAAAAGTCAAGCCCACATTTACTAGCCCGTTGACCAAGAAATAAATATCAAAATTTTGAAATGCTAAATATTGTTACGAAATAATGGAAAAATAATTTGGGGTCTTACATCTTTTGTAGACATATTTGTTTATATAGATAATAAGGGAGTAAGTTAACACTTGCCCCCAGGTCTAATAGAACAGTTGTCGTGTGGGTATCCCCTAAGGTGCATTGTACAGTAGGACGACCATGATCCTTGTACTTAATGATTCCATTATGTTAAGATAAAATGGGAAACTATTTAGTTGAAAAGGCATATTTTGGAATGGTTGTTTTTCGCAAAGTAGTGCATAACTCTTTTAGAAACTTAGCATGTTGTGGTAATTTTTTAATAGCTTCAAGAAAAGGTAGGTTTATCGTTAGATTTTTAAAAACTTCCTTAATCTCATCAAAATTTGTATTCTTTTTTAACATGGCTAGTCTCTGGGAAAACGGTGGTTTCTCTCTATATTTAGCATATGGGTCAATATGAATTTTAACCTTGGTCGCTTTTTTCTTGGATTGTGGTTTAACTGGTACCTCTATAAGAGTAGGATCTTCAGTTTCTATTTCAGTATCTAGTAAATTTTCATTGGTAATGACCACTGGTGGTGTATCAACGGGCATAGTGACGGCGTTATAAACCACTCTGCCAGAACGGAGAGTGGTGATGGCATTTAACTTACCTACGTTTTAATTTTTGTTACTAGTATTACCAGTTACTTCAAAGGCTGTGTTTGGCATTTAAGGATTAGGTATAGTTTGACCTAGAAACACACATTTTGGTTAGGGTTTATCTTGGGTTAACTGTTGTATAGATTGTAGAATCTGTTGTTGAGCTTGCATGTAGGCATCAAAATGATCAGGTTGTGAAGGTGTAGCGGCCATACGTGGTGTGACAGAAACTATCTCACATTGATTATTAATGGGTGGGTAGTGATAGTCGTTATTAACCGGGACGATACCTCTATTATTATTATTATTATTATAATTACCTGGTCTTTGTACTTGTCTTGGTGGAGTTGGGTTGTAGTTGTTTGTTGGCCTAACATTTTGATTATTAAACCCTGGAGGTGTAACTGGTTGATTATTACGCCAACTGAAGTTGGGGTTTTGTCTCCAAGGTGCGTTGGGAAGGCTATTTAAGGAACAAACATTGTCCAGCTGTGTGGGTGGTTGTTCATAGACGAGAGGACAATAGGAGTCAGTATGCTCAAGACTAAAACAGAAATTACATGGAAGAGAGTTGATGTTCATGATAGGAGTAGGCTTATGTTGAATAGAAATGGCTTCTACCTTTTTTGTGAGGGAATCGATTAGAGTTCTAAGCTCAGGATCAGGTTTAACCTCAAACATATCTTTGGAAGCCTTGGCGTGGACGCGAGAAGTAGCGAGGCGGGGGATGTCGTTCTTGTTTCGACCCCACCTACGTGGCAAACCCATTAGTAGGGGTCTCTATTTTATTCATTTAATCAACGCGGGGCTAAAGCCCAATTAATATATCATGGATCAATGTACGGGCCCATTAACTCATGTGTCTAAGGCTGAACCTTAGCCACATGGCTTGCCACCAATATATCACGTTGATTTATGTCCGATTCATTTCTTATCAAAGAGATAGTTATCGGTTACAGGTTATATTCTATCCGCGATTACTCAAGATACAAGATTACTTGAGCTACAAGGACTTTCTACTCTACCTATATAAATACCACATTATTTTTCATAAGGAACTACGTGGAAACTTGATCCCTAGAGAACAGATCTTGGAATGCGTAGGGCAGCCATTATTTGGTTCGATTTCATCTCCCCAACATCAAATTCTTCTGTTTCTTATTGCGTTCTTTACCATTTCTCTCGTTGTGTTGAAGCGGTTTTCTGCGAAACATAATTGGCGCCGTCTGTGGGGAAAAGAATTCATTATCACGTGAAACAATCAAGATGGTAAGCACGAAGTAGACCAAATAGTCAACATATTCCTCCTACTAACAAGAATCGCAACCCCGAAATTCAAATCGGCCGATGCATGAACCGTTGAACAATCAAGTTGCTCCTAGTAGTAGGATCAATTCTCAACATCCGACTGTAGCAGCGCAACCGCCACCGCCTCCGCAAAAGGCAGTACAAGTGCCGCCACCCTTAACAGCCTTGCAACAAGAAAATCGACAAGTCGGTAATCCTCCATGCGGTCGATTAGCCCCCGTCCATGTCGATCCTTCCGGTTGACATGGATATGGGCGTGGACATTACTCTCACGCCAACTAGCGGAAAAGGTGATAGTAACAACCAATTCACCCTAATACGGTTGAGCGAAGTTACGATGAGTCAAAAATTTAAATAGGAATTTGAGAAGGAAGCGGCAAAGAGGCAAAGGCTGGTGGGCGATGTTGCAAATTCAACAACATCAAGGCGACCACGAAGGGGCGGACGCAGCCATTCCAATGTATGGGACCGTCTTGACGATCCACTTCGTCTTCAAGACAGCGTCTATTTTTCAAGCACAATCAACCAACCGCTCTCGCTAGAGTAATGACCCTATTACCCATACTTATGGGGAGAATCGGATGGGCGAGGGATAACTACTATCCTAGACATGTCCGATCTCAAAGGGAAGATTTACCTCACGAGAAGCAATTTCGGGGAAGACCGCCGTCCTCCGAGATATGTCGACATGACTCGAAGGCATCCATCGAACAAAAGCTACAAAAATGGAGAAGTGGTATAATTATTCCGACCACCCGCCGAGGGTGACTCTTGCCTATACAGGCTGGTTACAGGATAGACAAAGACAATCACGGTCCGAGTCGATCGTATGCATACCAAAGATCTCTAACTCCAATAAGAGATAATGGAAGGTATCCTTTCTCCACATGGGCACGACCGGGCGCCCAAATTGTTCGAGCCAATACTTTAACTCTAACGAAAGCGGCGGTGAAAGAGTTGATTGCAAAAGAACTTAACGATAGAGAGTCAAGGGATGTAAGAATGAAAAACTTGACAGTCAATGATGGTGTACTTGATAAGTTTTCGGTCGACATTCAAGAAGCTTACCACCATCCCGACTTCAAACAACCCGATTTTGAACTCTATGATGAGTCGGAAGGAGATCCTGGCTTGCATGTTCTATCGTTCAAAAATAAGTTGGTGTTATGGGGTGGAGATGATCCGCTCATATGTAAGCTTTTTCCATCGACTCTAAAGGGAGAAGCATTACGCTGGTTTAGTGAGTTGCCTTCAAGATCAATTCACCAATTCAATGAACTAGAAAATCAGTTTGTTAATCGTTTCCGCCACAATTGCAAGACGCCAAAGGATGTCGACTCACTTCTGAACATCAAGCAACAACGTGACGAGAAGTTACGTACTTTTGTTACTAGGTTCCGGAAGGCAGCAGCACCGCCGCCGCCGCTACCGCAAACGGCGATACAAATGCCTCCGAAAGAAAGCGTCACGGAAGAAAGTATAAGGAAAAACTTCATCCCAGATTGGACCGACCTGACAGGGAAGGCCGACCTCGTAGATTTGCGGAAAATTGCCATCCTAGATAGGTCCGGCCCGCATTGTGGAAAAAGCGTCCACGCGGAAGAAAGTATAAGGAAAAACTTCATCCCGACCGGATCGACTTGACAGGAAGGCCGACCTCGCAGATTTCGCGGAAAATCGCCATCCTAGACGAGTCCATCCATACTGAGGAAAAAAGGCGCCCGCGAAGAAAGTATAATGAAAACCTTCATCCTAGATTGGACCGACCTGACAGGGAAGGCCGACCTCGCAGATTTGAGAAAAACTGTCATCCCAGACAGGTCCGACCAGGCAGGGATGGAAGGTGTCACAGAGGTAACTAGAGGGAAGATCACAATCCCAGACAAACTACCGACCTAGATAGGTTGGTTACACGCAAAGAAAAAGACAATCTCCAGTCGGACCCAAAAGTGTGTACTATCTAAAATCTCTAACTCTTGTAAGAGGTAATGGCAGGTGTCATCTTCCACATAGGCTCGACCGGGGGCGTCTGTCTGTTTAAATCTTCTGGGTGAAATGGATTTTACTCTTCAATACAATTTTTTCCGATCGGCTGGGAAAAATAATGAAGGCTTATATTGATGATATAGTTGTTAAATCGAAACATACTGGTGATCATCTTTCTGTTCTTCAACTTGTTTTTGATAGGCTTAACAAGTATAACATGAAACTCAATCCGGTCAAATATTCTTTTGGCCTCTCTTCCGAAAATTTCGGGATTCCTCATGACTCGTAGAGGTATTGAGGCTAATCCCCGATCGATCTGTGCCGTTATTGATATGCCATCACAAAAAAAAGAAGAAAAAGGAAATTCAACGACTTCTTCGGTCGGCTTGCGCTCTTCATAGATTTATTTCTAAATATTCCGATCGTTGTCATCCCTTCTTCCGGACTTTAAAGGGGCGACAACTTGGAGCGTTGATTGTGAGATGGCATTGCAACAACTAGATCGAAAATACTTGGTCAGTCCTCCTATATTGACAAGTCCTTCAACGGGTCAACCTAGTGGCATATACCTGGCAGCTACAACTCAAGCTGTTAGTGCTGTTCTTTTCATTGATGATGGTAGACCCATCTTTTTTATCAGTAAGACTTTAACCAGAGCTGAGTCTCGTTATTCAAAGATGGAATAAATTGCATTTGCATTTGTTCATGTCGCTCGCCGATTGAAACCATACTTCCAGGAGAGGTTGGTCATAATTATACTGAAAATCCCTTACGCAAGATCTTTCGTGATGCACATGAATCAAGTTTATTAGCCGAATGGGAAAGTTATCTTAGTGCATATAGCATTGTCCTTGACAGTCATACTACTGAAAAAGGACATGCTCTGGCTTCTTTGATAGTTGATTTTCCGATTAATGATTCTCCTATTGATGATTTCTTGCGCCAGGAAGAATCTATGAAAGACATTCTCTGCGCCAATAACCGGGGCTTAATTTAAGACCAACATGAAAACGCAATTCCTAATCCCATTGACTTATGGATTGTTTACTGAGATGGCTCCCATAGTAATCTGGGTTTGGAATTGGATGCATTTTTTTGTTAAACCCGGCGGAGAAAATATTGGGAAATCTGTGCGACTTAGTTTCGCCGCTTCAAATAACGAAGCCGAGTATGAGACTGCCATTTGTGCCTTGAGAACAGCTTTGACACTGGGGGCACGAAAGCTCCAATTATACACGGATTCTCGCCTTGTTGCCAATCAATTTGGTGGGTCTTTTGAAGCAAGAGATGTGCGTATGGCGGCTTATCTTAGTTTGATAGATAGTCTTGCTCGACAATTTGATAGCATCTCTATCACTCAAATACCCCGAAATGACTTACGTCATGCAGATTCATTAGCTTATCTCTCCGCCGCCGTTAGAAGCGAAGGGTCAAGACACATCACTTTTGCAATCATCTTTTAAATTCGATCTAAGTTTGAACGTTTTTTCGCGCTTAGTTCGTTACTATCATTCTGAAAAAATCGTGAAGTTACCATATTTAGCTTCACGGTTTAAGTTTGAACATTTTTCGCCGCTTTTAGTTCATTATTCTCATTACGAAAAAATCGTGAAGTTACCACATTTAGCCGTCGGTTTAAGTTTGAACGTTTTTACGCTCGCTTCGTTCATTATTCTCATTACGAAAAAATCTGACGGAGTTACCATATTTAGCTTCGTCAGTTTAAGTTTAAACGTTTTTTACGTTCGCTTAGTCATTACTATCATTACGAAACAATCTGACGAAGTTACCACATTTAGCTTTGTCAGTCTAAGTTTGAACGCTTTTTACGCTCGCTTCGCCATTACTATCGCTACAACAAAATCTGACGAACTTACCACATTTAATTTCGTCAGTCTAAATTGAACGATTTTACGCTCGCTTAGTCGGTTACTCACGCTATGTCAACATCTGATGAAGTTATCCCATTTCGTTTCGTCAGTTCTGCGTCGAAGCATTTTTTCGCTCAATCTAATTTTGCAAACTTAAAGTTAGCATTGGGGGCGTTTTATTCTATTTTCGTGTCATCTATATAAATCAACAACATTGTCAGTTTTCTGCAGCTTCATGCCGATTTTTCTGAGCGAATCTTCCAAGCGAATCTTTCCGAGTTGAACTTTCCGACAGCGCCATTATTTTTTCTAAGACATTGAGCCGATCTTTCTCAACGAAATTTCTGTCAGCTTCTTTAATTCTTCTACGACATTAATTGACGTCTTTCTGTGCAAAACTTTTCTCCGTCGACTCTTTTTGAATATAATTTGCTCGTAATACCGCCGTTTCTCCGTCTGGCGAGAATTCGTGATTACGCCACCTTTCTTCGCGGAAAAACTTTCTCCAAATTCATTATTTTTTAAAGGCATTAAGCGAACTTTCTCTGAAACTTTCGAGGCTCGTTATAACCTGTCGTTTCTCCGTGCGGCAAAAATTCGCATTACGTTAACTTTATGAGCGAAAACTTTATTCAGCTTCTTTATTTATTTTTTTTTCTTTCTCTACGACATTGTGATCTTTCCGTTCGAAACTTTTCGTCAATATCTTTTGCTCGTAATTCCGCCGTTTCAACCTGCGACGCAAATACAAATATTTTCGTTAGTCTTTCAGACTTATCCAAAATTTGAAGCTAACTGGTAAAAAAATATTGACATACCTGTTTCATGATGTCGAATTTTTTTGCCACCGCTTTGTCATAGTCTCCGAACTTATCTTTCTATGAAACAAAAATTTCAAGCGAAAATTTTCGTCAGCGTCATTATTTTTTGTAAGGCATTGTGCCGATCTTTCTACGAAAAATTTTCCGAGCGAAAATTTTCATCAGCTTCATTATTTTTTCTAAGGCATTGTGCCGATCTTTCTACGAAGAAAATTTAAAGCGAAAATTTTTAGATCAGCGTCGTTATTTTTCTAAAGCATTGTGCCGATCTTTCTCGAAAAATTTTCCGGCGAAAATTTTCGTCAGCTTCATTATTTTTTCTAAGGCATTGTGCCAATCTTTCTACGAAAAATTCTCCGAGCAAAAATTTTCGTCAGCGTCATTATTTTTTCTAAGGTATTCTGCCGATCTTTCTATGAGAATTTTTCCGAACAAAAATTTTCATTAGCTTCATTATTATTTTTTTTTTCCTTCGCGAGTTATGTTTTTGTTGTGTTCGTCCACTGTTCCAAGTTACGGAGGTTATCACTTCCTAATCTTCATTATTATTATTTTATTTTATTTTTCCTTCGCGATTTTGTTGTGTTCGTCCACTATTCCAAGTTACGGAGTTCACTTCTTAGTATTTTCCGTAGTTCGTTAAGTGACCGTCGCCGCGGCTTCGTGTGTTCATTGTATCTATCACTTTCTTTCCACCTCACCGAGTCTACGATCGTTATCGAGTTTTTTCTTCTCGATTATCTTTCATCCGTGTAATACGGTCGTTTTTACCTGCAAAAAAAGGTTAGAAAGCTCAAAAACCGGGTTCACTGGGCCAAATCGGTGCAACACAGGTATGGTGCCCTTCCTTTACAGGCGTGTTACACCATATCATATTTTGCTAATATCTGAGTTCCGAATGTACCCGGCCAAACTAGATAAGGGCAGGTACGGTGCCCTTCTTGTCCTTGCGCTGCACCGTATCATGTGGGTTAAAACCAGTTTTGAAATACTGGCGCCTTCTTCTTCTGTGTCGTGCTTTTGCAGATGACGAACTTCTTCTTCAAGATACTTTTTGTTCCGATAAGATGACGTTGATTGACATTATAAGAATAGAATACTGGATCCCTCTAATACTTTCCCACTATGCTACAAGAGTAATATGGATACCATCATGGCAGCACCAGTTATCGGTTTGCACTTCCCAGGTGTACATTTGCCTCGGTGGAATACATGGGTAAAAGAGGCAGAAGATATATATTGCCTAGCTATTCTTGCTACCGACGGACTTTCCATATTGGGCAGCTTTCAACAGCAAAACTATCATGTTGGTTTTGATTTGGCAAACCTACAAGTTTCTTTCGATTTCATGTACTGCACAGATTAGCTCAGTAAATTTCCGTCTTGTGAATCTTTCATTTACAACTGCTTCCTTCTAAGAGTAATCAGCCTCTGTCGTCACCAAGCTCGCATGCATCTGACTACCAATTTCGTTCGTTTTCAACCGAACGAACGACAGAGAGCGATAGCTACTTGTGTAGTTTATTATGTTCCAACACGGGCCGAACGTCTGATAGTCATAATCGTTACTGTATGTATGTTTGAGATTTCTTTTACAATTCATGCAAGGGTTATGGGGTTTACTCTAACAAAACAATCGTGAGAGGGATGCGACGAAGAGCTGCGCATGCGTCGTCAGAATCAACTTTCATATTGTTCCGTTATGCGTTCGCTACAGTTTTTGGCAATCAAATTTTTTTGCAATTTTATTTCTGTGCATATTTTATCTTTTATTTTATATGTGCATTTTCGGCCATTTTTATTTAACTACGTCATTGCATCCCGTATACGTTAATTTGACATTTTTTCATTTCTGATAATTCACGACTTTTTTCCGATTGTCCATTTTCCTATCGTTTACGTTCACACGACACTTTATTATACACTCCGCTTATTCTTTTATTATTTCAAGTTTTCCTTGAATTTTTCTTCTCTTCTTTGCCATGTGAACTTTGTTTGCATGACAAAGAGGGGGCGGTGTTTCGACCCCCACCTACGTGGCAAACGTCCATTAGTAGGGGTCTCTATTTTATTCATTTAATCAACAGGGCTAAAGCCCAATTCGCAATATCATGGATCAATGTACATGCCCATTACCTCATGTGTCTAAGGCTGAACCTTAGCCACATGGCTTGCCACCAATATACGTTGATTTATGTCCAGATTCATTTCTTATCAAAGAGATAGTTATCAGTTGACAGTTATACTCTATCACAATTACTCAAGATACAAGATTACTTGAGCTACAAGGACTTTCTACTCTACCTATATAAATACCACATTATTTTTCATAAGGAACTACGTGGAAACTTGATCCCTAGAGAACAGATCTTGGGTACGTAGGCAGCCATTATTTGGTTCAGTTTCATCTCCCCCAACATCAAATTCTTCTGTTTCTTATTGCGTTATTTACCATTTCTCTCGTTGTGTTGAAGCAGTTTACTGCCGAAACATAATTGGCGCTGATAATTCACGACTTTTTTCCGATTGTCCATTTTCCTATCGTTTACGTTCACACGACACTTTATTATACACTCCGCTTATTCTTTTATTATTTCAAGTTTTCCTTGAATTTTTCTTCTCTTCTTTGCCATGTGAACTTTGTTCGCATGACAAAGAGGGGGCGGTGTTTCGACCCCCACCTACGTGGCAAACGTCCATTAGTAGGGGTCTCTATTTTATTCATTTAATCAACAGAGCTAAAGCCCAATTCGCAATATCATGGATCAATGTACAGGCCCGATAACTCATGTGTCTAAGGTCAACCTTAGCCACATGGCTTGCCACCAATATACGTTGATTTATGTCCAAATTCATTTCTTATCAAAGAGATAGTTATCACTTACAGGTTATACTCTATCACAATTACTCAAGATACAAGATTACTTGAGCTACAAGGACTTTCTACTCTACCTATATAAATACCACATTATTTTTCATAAGGAACTACGTGGAAACTTGATCCCTAGAGAACAGATCTTGGGTACGTAGGTAGCCATTATTTGGTTCAGTTTCATCTCCCCCAACATCAAATTCTTCTGTTTCTTATTGCGTTCTTTACCATTTCTCTCGTTGTGTTGAAGCAGTTTTTAAACGATTACCCCGGTTATTATTACGCTTGGATTGATCTTCTAAAAACCTATAAGCTTCAAAGGCTCCTTTACTAAGGAAACTCCCCCATTCATTATATCAAAAACCTCCTTATGATGATGTGAAAGCCCTTTGAAAAAGGCACGAACAAACGTGTCTTTCGCAAGGTTATGATGTGGACACTCTATAAGAAGATCAGTGTATTGGTTCCAGTCCTCTAAAAAGGATTCATAAGGGTCTGGCGGAAGAAATGAAACTTGTGAATCATTTCATTTGTCTTCAGTGGTGCGTAAAACTATTCCATGAACAATTGAACAAGTTTGGAGAATGAGTCCACGGAATTATGCGTTAGGCCAGTTAACCAAGACGCCGCCTTATCGGCTAGGGTGAAAGGAAATGCCTTCAGTTTAATTTGTTCAAAACCTACGTTAGGATGATGGAATGTAGCGAGAACTTATTTTATCCTATGCATATGCTGATAAGGCTTTTCGTGGTCTAAGCCATGAAAAACAAATAACAAATTAAAAATATTTGGGGGAATTAGAAAATCCCCCACTAGGTCTGCAAGAACGATGCATGACTTAGGGCCATCGTTTAGGGCTTTGTAAAAATCAAAGAGTGGAGTCTCTACTTCTTCAGCTATTAATGCAGGTGTAGTGTGTGATATTCTAGATAGGCGCAAGTCGCTGGACGCGTTTATGATAGATAACGTTAGATGGTTTTCTCTTACTAGACCTTAATCTCATGCAAGGCTAAGTCCAATATGAAAGAAACACGACAGCAGTCGAACAACAACTTGATATACTAGAATTTAAACTCCTCTAACAGAAGAGACGAGGAGTGAAAGAAGGAGAACCTAAATGCCTCCTTGCTACGCTTATGAATAACATCTTTAATACGAACCTTAGTGTCCTATAAAAGCTTGGAACACTGAATAAATAATTATTTCCAATGAAAAGATGGCCTGTAACTAACCTGTGTAAATCGGGCTTTCTTCAGAGGGGTGCGGGCGCGCTCAATTATAATGCAACAAGGGCGTGTGCACACTCTGTTAATTTTTTTAGAAACAGGCTTTCGCACGGTTTCTTAATAGGCTGGACCTTGAAATTGGAAAGAATTCACAAAATAAGATTACTGGAAGGAAGGGCGCGTGCGCGCTTAGATAATATAGTGTAAATAGGGCGCTTGCGCGCACCGAATACAAAGTCGAAAAATTTCTAATAAACTTCTAGGAGTAAAATCCTGTTTTCGAGAAACAGAAAACACCAGGAGCAAAATCCTATTTTTGAGAAACAGAAAACACAGTCAGAAACACAAACACTTTCGAACAATAGGGTGGGTGGGTGAATTGGGGTATTTGTAGAATTGAAAAAAAACTAAGAGAAACTATTCTAAAGGCAACTAAGATGGCAGCGGCGCCATTCGATATAATTAAATTTAAACTTTTACTCCTACTTAGCTAAATTATACTACGAAGAAGTAAACTATAATTTGCATCTTTTGATATCAAAGTTCAACTCTCAATTATCATGCCATAAAACTAGAGTAAGAATTTGTTCCACTCCTAGTTACTTAGAAAATACTAATTCCACTAGTGATTAACAATTAAACAACACGAGAGTAATGATTCTAATATGGTGAAAACTAATATGGAATATATTCTAAACTAAACTATGAAAATTAAATAATAAGATGTGAATATGAAGAAGGAATTAGGGAGATTTGAAATCCACCATGATTAATCCCTAACATGCTAGTATAGAGTTTGTTGCAACCCTAATCTTAATATTTTCACACAAGGTTCAACATAAAGGTTATGTATTTTTATCTCTAATTATTCATGGTATCTCTAGCCAATTAATAATTAGCATGAGAGGAAGTTGAAACCCATTCTCATGGTGAATGAACTACCCTCTAGTCTAGGTGTATTTTACTTATTGCTAAATAGACAATCCTAGACTTGAAGCTCTTAAATATAACTATTCTATACCAACACATCAAGTCTTCATCAAAACTTCAATCAAACTCCTCAAATGGAGGTTTAGCTATGGTTCATTATACTATCATAGAATAAATAATAATAAGAAGAAGACATAATTAAAGGAATATAAATAACTTGAATTATACTAATGGTGGCTAGGCTAATAAAACATAAACAAGGTTAAACTAAAGAGAATAGGTAGGTCATCCTTAGAGTTTTACCTTAGTCCTCTTTATACAGGAGAAGGCTAGGTTTACAATTTTGTGCAAGGGCTTTGGAGTTATGTTTTGGGCCACTAAATCGAGCGCAAAACCTAATTACTTAAGTTCAAAAAAAGTTTTTCTACTAAAAATTACTGTAACAACCTTTTTGTCCACTTTTACTTCTATGATTGGATTAAGGCCTAGAATATTAGAAAGCTCTTTCTGAGCTGGTCATTTTGACATATAATAGGCCCAATTCCAAGGTCTGAGTCCAAAGATACGGTCTGCGGAAGTTCTGTTGACTTTTATGCTCTATTTCTGCTCACGTTGACTTTGACTTTTCAGCTCTGACTGGGCTTTAAAAAGGTTTTTTCTCCTCGAAACTTGGGCTTTAACCATAGAACTTCTTAGCAACCAATTTTTGCTCCTTTCTCTTGCAAAAGTGACATATTTCTTCACATAGTTGACTATAAGACCTGAAATACACAAAAGTAGGTAAACAGTACTAACTCTTATTTATTATAAACATAATTGGTTTAAATATAATATTATTAAGGGGGTTAAAACTATAGTTTTGGGCTCTTATCACAAACATTTTCAGTTTCATGCCCAAACTTTTGACACTTCACACATCTTTTTGGGATCCAAGGTTACTTAAACGAGATAATTCGTTCATCTCCTGGTGCTAGTTCAACTGTAAATGAATCTGGAAGCTTGGTATAAACATTTACCTCAATACATAGTCGAGCATAATCGATTCGCTTCTTTTGCTTTGTAGCTTCATCCTGACTTAAAAGAATGCCCACCTTGCTAGCTACGATCCCTAAACCATCATTAGTCCACAACTCCTTAGGGACTTTTTGACATTTAACCTACACAAAGATTGTTGTTACCATTGCTCGCTTTTTTCGACACCTCGAGTCCATGGACTTATGATAAAGCAACGACCACCAATAAAGATTGGACCTTCCTTTAAAACTACTTGACGAGCTTCATTACTTGAGAATTTGAAGTATAATAGATCTTTATCTGCAATAATCTCAAATGACCCTTTATCTTTCCATTACTGTTGAAGGACGTTTCTCACATATGGGAATAAGTGTCACTGCTCTATAAAGAATCCCACCATGTAGTCACTCCATTCATTACATCCTTGTATAATCAAATCCATCGGTACCTGAGTAACACCATTTACTTCTTGTAAAGTGAAGTGCTTTAGTGTTTTTTTAAGAGCAGACACTATTTTGAAGGAATAAGCTCCTCCATGATGATGATGCAAGAGGCTTTGAAATCAAGCAACCGGGTGGAATTCCAAACCGAGGAAGGTCCCACCATCAAGAGATAAGTGGCTCAGATGGTGTAGCATCTGCTGAGGGGGAAGGACCAACATAAGGAGGTTGAGGAAGTGGAGTTGGATGGGAAGGAAGAGGAGCAAAAGAAGATATACTGCTATCCATTGATAGATTAGTCAAACTCCGAGATATCTATGTTCTCAGATGAGAAATCTCACACCCCTTGCTGTTTCCGATCAAAACCCCCTCCCCCCCCCATAAAGGTAAGGTTTTGAGTTTGTTCTTACCGTAACCAACGTTCTAAGGATAGAACTTTACTACTTGAAGAAAAGAAATACGCGAGATTACTTTAATACCCTTAGAGAAAAGGAAGTTATGTCTGCATAAAATGTTTAACTGGTTAGAAAACAACAGTTAAGTACATCAAAATATAATGAGATCCACCTTTGGTGCTCCATTCATTGATGATTTTTAGTGCTCATGTGTAACAGAAGGCGACTTGTCTCTTGGGTTGCCTAGTTGACCACGAACTAAGTGTAACATAACGATCTTATCAGCTATGGCTCTGGTTGTTCATTCTAGCGTGCTAGAGATGGTGACTCTAGTTCATTTAGTACGAGCTAATTATCTTTGGTGATGGATACGTCTGTTAACCAGTGGCCTACAACATTACATCGACCTGGCTAAGGTCTTAGTATAATCGATCTGGTGAGTTATGTTGGACATGTGTATAATATACATTGGTTGTGTATATTAGTCCCTCACACAACCCCTTCTCATTATGTTGTTCTTATTTTGTATGACAATCTAATGAGAGATTAATTCCATATATGGGAAGCAGACTGGGTAATGACTAAAGATGCAAGTGATGTTGCTTTGACAAGTACTAAATTGATCCTAGAAGTGTAGGTCCTCAACTTAGTGAAAAAGTTGTAGCTCTAGGGAGCCTTAGAGCTCAAGTGAGCATGTTGCTCGAGTGAGTGTTCTGCATGTTGTTGATCCTAGAAGTGTAGGTCCTCAACTTAGTGAGAAAGTTGTAGCTCGAGAGAGCCTTGGAGCTCGAGTGAGTCGGATGCTCTAGTGAGCGTTCTGCACTGAGTTGATCTTACAAGCATAGGTCCTTAACTAGTGAGAAGTGGTGGGCTATGTAGCCTTTAAGCTCGAGTGAGCATTTTCTCTTAGAGAGCATTATGCACTGAATTGATCCTAGAAGTGTAGGTCTTTAACTAGTGAGAAGTAGTGGGTTATGTAGCCTTTGAGCTCGAGTGAGCATTTTGCTCTTAGAGAGCGTTCTAGACTGAATTGATCCTAGAAGTGTAGGTATTCAACTAGTGAGAAATGGTGGGCTATGTAGCCTATGAGCTGGAGTGAGCGTTCTGCACTGAATTAATCCTAAAAGCATAGGTCCTCAACTAGTGAGAAGTGGTGGGCTATGTAGCCTTTGAGCTCGAGTGAGCATGCTGCTCTAGTGAGCGGGTGGCTCTAGTGAGCGTTTGAGCTAGCTCAATTGATAAGCACCCAAAACTGTAATATTAAACCCCGAGAGACATAGCATTTTGGTCGATTATGTGTTTAATAATCATGTAATAATTATATTTTCGTACTTTTGTAGGTTTTCGCATTTAAAATAAATATAATGATAAAACGTGCATCGAAGTACGGAAATACTGGAATATTTGAAGTTTCCCACTCAACCCTAGTGAAGCCGAACAGAGCCTGACTAGAGCCGAAGTTTTCAAAAGAACAGAACCAGTGCAGAACGAATCCACATATAAAGAAGCAGCAAACTTCCGAAGCTCAAATAAGATAAATCGGGGTGCCGACGTTGGCTAGTGAACTTCCAGAGCGACCAGGGCGACAAACTCTACGCAAAGACAGAAAGTTGTAAAAATGCCAAAATCGGCACCACCATTGGACATACTAAGTGGACCCACTCTACGGGCCCAGAAGGCACGACGAGTCATCATAGGCAGGTGGCAAGTGATGGTTTTAATTTGGTGCCACCTCGTAATATAGAAGACACGTACCAATTCAAACCAGGTGGTTTGAATTGAAATTAGCTAAAAGACGAAACCTTAATAAGGTAAAAGACAAAATTAAAACGGATAAAAACAAAACTTTGATTCTCAAAGTTTTGAACGTTTCAATTAGCATAAAGCCAAAACTCAATTAAATCATTCACGGGTAGCCTTCATATATCAGCCTATATATATGAGGGGGTGGCCTTCATATATTTTCCTTCAGCATTTTATGCTCTAGCTTCCGCTTAGTAGTTAGTTTTAATTCAGCATTTACATTCCGTCATTTACATTCCAGCAGCTTAAATACTGTAAGTTATTTTACCTTTAATAACAGTCATTTCTTTTCTAGTGTAATTCTCGCCGCATTTATTTACTTAATGTATCGACAAGTTTTATTATTCCTTCAATGACCATGAGCTAATCCCCGTGGGGAGGGTTATCTTTGCTTCGTGTGAATCCGGATTGACTCGTTAATATTCTAGAATCACTACTTAGGAATTAGGCAGAGATTAGACATCCGGTCCCAAAATGATCGAGATCGCACAAATTTGGAGTGCCGATGCTCGAGAAACAATCTCGGTAGCGACTCTATGGTGTCGCATGACTCTCCAATTTGTCTAGCTGATGTGGAATCGAGCTAGGAGCTGAAATGATATTCCGTAGATGAAATATTAGTTCAACTCCTTATGCTAGTGTGATGCGGCTCGAGAGATGTGGGCATCGCGCCAGGATCAATACTCGGCGTCGCCTCCTAACACGGTGAGCCAATTAGAGATGTAGTGATGTGGTAATATAAACCTGTTAAAAAATGATTCTTGCATGAGTATGATTAACTCTCTCCCTGTTTCCTCTATTTTTGTTTACCTACATATAATCACCGTAGTAATTTACATTATTTGCATTACCGTTAATTTAATTAAAACCAACTAAAAAACCTAAAATCCTACTCACCAAAAAGTTGTAATTCCAGCTGTGAACCTTTTCCGAACCCTAAGGTTTGGACGATCCCTTACTCGACCTATCCTACCAAACCCACGTGAGTAAGGTAACTTGACTAAAACGTACGACTATACGGACGTTAGACTTTGGACTTTGGACTTGGGTCTTTGGACTTCGAACTTTGGACTGTGGACCTCGGACTTAAGAAAATAAGTAACTGAAAACAATAAACATTGTATAAAGAGCGATTTATCATCAATCGAGTGAGAATTCTAATTTGAAGATCGTAGTTGATAGTTAGCCTTGAATTGGCATGACTATGGTTGAATCGAACTTGGTCCTGAGCATGGCATCAAGCTGATTGGTTGATAGCTAGACTTGTGGGGGCATTACTATGGTTGATAGTTAGCCTTGAATTGGTGTGGCTTTAGCTAGCTGATAAGAGCCCAAAACTGTAGTTTTAACCCCTTAATAATATTACATTTAGACCAACTATGTTTATAATAAATATGAGTTAGTACTGTTTACATACTTTTGTGTATTCCAGGTCTTGGAGTCAACTATGTGAAGAAATATGCCACTTTTGCAAGGGAAAGGAGCGAAAATTGGTTGCTAAGAAGTTCTATGGTTAAAGCCCAAGTTTCAATGAGAAAAAGCCTTTTTAAAGCCCAGTCAAAGTCAACGCGGGCAGAAATAGGAGCATAAAAGTTAACAAAACTTCCGCAGGCCGTATCTTTGGACTCAGACCTCGGAATTGGGTCTATTATATGTCAAAACGACCGGCTCGGAAAGAGATTTCTAATAGTCTAGGCTTTGATCTAATCAGAGAAGTAAAAGTGGACAAAAAAAGTTATTATAGTAATTTCCAACAACCCTTTTTGGACTTAAGTAATTAGGTTTTGGTCTTGATTTAGTGGCCCAAAACATAGCTCCAAAGCCCATGCACAAAATTTTAAAGCTAGCCCTCTCCTATATAAAGAGGACTAAGTCAAAACTCTAGCACACTTCTACCTCTTCTTTTTGGTCTAAACATAGTTTATGTTTATTAGCCTAGCCACCATTAATACAATTCAAATTATATTAATACAAGTATTCATTCAATTATGTCTTCTTCTTCTCATTATTTATTTCATGATAGTCTAATGAACCATAGTTAAACCTCCATTAGAGTGGTTTGATTGAAGCTTTGATAAAGACTTCATATGCTAGTATAGAATAGTTATATTAAAGAGCTTCAAGTCTAAGGTTTTCTATTTTAGCAATAAGTAAAATAAACCTAGACTATAGGGTAGTTCATTCACCATGAGAATGGGTTGATAGGGTTATATACTAAAAACATTACTTTTGTATTAACTCTAATTCTTTATATTTTGAATGAGAATCATATGGGCAAATGTTATGCATATTATATATGTTATTAGTTATATGCATGTGTCTAATACTTTATGTTGTAGATGATATGGTGTGAACACACAGAAAATCATATCATCAGTACCTTATAAAGTATAAGTAATCATTCACAACCTAGATGGATTTGGACAAACCATTAGTACGGTTGTAGTATAATCTGATATTAGTCTATCTTGACTATAGGATTACACTAGTACACTTTGTGTGTATTGAACAGGACCAAGTGAGATTGTTTCTCCTTATACTGACTATATATATAAGAGAACAAACGCCTCTGTTATTATGGATGCTTGTCCTCCTAGTCCGGATATAATAACGGGCACTTACATGCATTGTACATTGCTTTAAATCATCAATGAGTGCGATTCATATGTGAATCAACAAACTCGATGGATTGGGTAATGACATTGTATGTAAGGTGTGCTGTTGATTATAGAAGGAATCCGTGTCCCGCAAGAAGTCGGGTTGATGATGTCCCCTTGAGGAGCTCAAAAAGATTGTCATGTAAACCCTACAGGTGGATTTAGTCTGACATGACAATGATGTTGAGTGGCACTACTCAAGGACATAAGAAGTTGATTAATGTAGTTGTCAGTAACTTGACTTAATCAACGGACATTCGATATCTTAAACATGGGGAGATCAACGAGCATATAATATGGAGCCCATAAACGTTGACACGCGTAATTTGGAATTAGATGTAGTGTGTAACAATGGCCTTTAGTGAAATAAGCCATTTGTTGGACGGACTTAGGTCGGTTTCGGGGCTTAACATGGGAAGCCCAAGCTTTGTCAGAGGCCCAACCCTAATTTCTCCTCATGGTCCCCTTGTTGCCTATAATAGAATACTCTTTCTCTCAAACCGAAATTAACTTATTCACTATTCATTGTTCTGAAAAGAGGCAAGAAAAGTAGATATGAATTCATTTCTCGATCTTGAAAAAGAAAGAAGGGGTTGGTAGATCGTTGTCCACACAACGTCCAATTTATTCTAAAGGAATACAACAGAAGATCAAGAGGTTGATTTCGGATTTCATGAAGTTTGGATTCTCAGAGTTATCTAAACTGGATCTAAAAGGTATGTTTTCCAATCACAAATCGTGGACACCCGTTAATTCCGCTGCGCGTGGTGTTCGCGGTTTGTAGAAATAGTTGTTCTGAAATAATAGTTCCTACATGGGTTTCAACTTTCTCTCATGCTAATTATTAGTTGGCTAGAGATACCATGAATAATTAGGGATAAAAAGACCTAACATTTACGTTGAACCTTGTGTGAAAACATAAATATTAAGGTTGCAACAACTCTATATTAGCATGTTAGGGATTAATCAAAGTGGATTCAAATCTCCCTAATTTCTTCTTTATTTTCATATCTTAATATTTAATTGTCATAGTTTAATTTAAAATATATTCAATATTAGTTTTCACCATATTAGTTCTATTTTAAATCATTACTCTCATGTTGTTTAATTGTTCATCATTAGTGGAATTAGTTATTATCTAATGCAATTAGGAGTGGAATGAATCCTTACTCTAGTTTTATTGCATTATGATTGAGAGTAAAACTTTAGTACAAAAAGACATGCAAATTATAGTATACTTCTTCCTAGTATAATTAGCTAAGTAAGAGTAAAAGCTTAATTTTCATTCTATCGCTAGCCCCAATTTTGGAGTTTAATTCACCTGCAAAAACAAGAGTTAGTACAAACTAATAGTAGTAATTTTGGAGATGCATAGAGCATTGAGCTCAAATAATGACTGGATTGAACATGTTTAGATGGCAATAACTAGCCCCAGTTCAGAGATGGTTTTATTTAGCCCCCAGTTTGGAGATGGTTGTGGTTAGCCTCCAGTTTGGAAATAGTTGTGGCTAGCCCCCAATTTGGAGCTTGATTGACCTGCACTAGATTGAACTAATACCAAAAAGGAATTATATCAAAATAAATGGTAATTTTGGATATGTGTGGTAAGTGGCTATAGCCAATCCCAGTTCGGTGATATTTGTTGTTAGCCTTGGACTGACATTGGGAGAGCTGTGTGAATGATATGCTAGGAGTTTCTCATGAAGTCATGGCATTTGAGCTCGAGTTGACTCGATGACCTGTTGGAGCTGTATTATCCTATAATAAATCAATTTGCTAGAAAGCTAGAATGAGCCTCCACTTTTCAATCCAAGCGAGCTACAATGGATTGAGAATTTGATCGACCTCATGTAAAAAACTGCAACAGATTAGTCATGCATGCTCTGAAGGAGGTCTTCAATGACCTGTGATGTGGAACTAGAAAGAAACGTCAAAATAAACGAACTTGTCCATGTTGAACTATCAATTTGGACACTTCCATGAGCTGGTTGAAATTTCAATTAAGTTTGTCAGCTGTAATTGTGTCCATAGTATAAGAGTTGATGGTATGTGAGTCCTCCGAAAGTAACCTGGAGTGATAGTGGTCAAGCTCGAGCTTTATTATACTGTAATAAATCAATCTGCCATGGAGTTAGAACGAGCCTCCATTTTACAATCCAAGCGACCTTCATCTGACTGGTTCTCCCAGCAGTGAAACCTTTCAAAAATGGAATGGATCTGTATCCATTTGTGGTCCAGCAGCGCAAGAACTTGATTCTTTGCTGGGTGACAGTTTTCAAGTTATGTTGAGTATTTGTCTAGCAACATTTCTCCTTATCAGAATTGGAGTTTCAGAGTGTAATAAATACGCAATGATAATGCTAATATGAAGCGACGTCCATGCCAAAATGAGACTAATAAATTCACTAATGAAATGGTTGAAATAAATTTACTTCGCTGTCCTATTGGAATGTACAGCTTTGCAATGTATACAAAAAGCTACAGTAGAAATATTAGTTCTGATATTTAAAATCTTGATCCAAGTTTTTCAAAATGAATTGAGCGATCGTTGCATTTGGTCGACCTATTTAAGTAAACTAGGTCGAGTCTTGCTATATTGAATTCAAATAGACTTGAAATAGATCAAAGTATATAGAATTCAAAGTATCTAACCGTAAAGTGCTTCACACAATATTGCGTTCATTGTCAAAGTACGCTGATATAACAACCTATTAATTAAAGTTGAGATCTTAAGACATTTTGGGATGGCCAATGCCACCGTACCTGAGAACAAATCAGAAGCTTGAGGTCGCATGGTATCTAATATGCATGTGACCAGGATGACTGTTCTGTTTAGGTCGGCATGCTAATCAAGTTCATGATTAATGGTAGGGTCATCTCTAGCATAAGGCATAGAGAGGACTAGCATGGCATCTTCAACTATATATATATGAAAGATTTAAACAAGTTTACGAGCAAGAATAAAATGAAATTTGTAGCGGGGGCCATTAAGTCGCAATATTCGATGGCAGGTCACAGAAAGTAACTTAGAAATATGAAAGACCTGTTGTTTCAATTGCAAATATCGTTCAAGTATAACCAAGAAGCTTAGATGTCAAAGCGTTCATCTATGCCTATGCCACCATTTAGATCTATCTCAAGGTTTGTTGATCAGGTCGCATGGTACATACTAGTATCAAAGAAGAACAATATTTGTCCTTTAATCCTTTATCCAGATTGGTCTACATTAGTCCTTAATACAGTTCGAACAAATATGAAATAGAAAGTGAAAATTGTTAAAGAAACTTATCGGACTAGCATGTTAGCTTGGAAAGACGCAAAAACTCATGAAGTTCAATGCCCTTGATAGTGAACTTGTTATTTCCAGCAACAGATACAGTAGTTCATTTGCAACTTTTCAACCATGCTTCGCGGGCTTGAAAATTAGATGGATTTGTACAAAAGGTTTGTTGGAAAGAAACAAAAGTAGACGAATTTCCAAGAAATTCAATCCACAGACGACACCAATGTAAAGGTGTGTTTTGGTCACGACCTTACGAATCTAGATGATTGAAGAAGATGATGTTATGACTGAGTTCGAATGATCGAACTGCCTACATATCTAGTTCTCTAGTGAATTGGAATCAAGTTGGACGTAGTTCATGTTGAGTGATTGGGTTGGAGATGGAGAGAATGTAAGCATGAAGCTCCCCCCTTATTTGGTTACCACCTTATCTTTATATCTTCCGATCTTTGGTGCTCCATTAATTTCCTAATTAATGAGATCCACCTTTGGTGCTCCATTCATTAATGATTTTTAGTGCTCATGTGCAACCAAAGGCGACTTGTCTCTTGGGTTGCCTGGTTGACCAGGAACTAAGTGTAACATAACGATCTTATCAGCTATAGCTCTGGTCACTCGTTCTAGTGTGTTGGAAATGGTGACTCTAGTTCGTTTAGTACGACCTAATTTTCTTTGGTGATAGATACATCTGTTGACCAGTGGTCTACAACATTACAGCGACCTAGCTGATGTCTTGGTATAATCAATCTGGTGAGTTGTGTTGGAAATGTGTATAATATACATTGGTTGTGTATATTAGTCCCCCACAATCATCAAAATCATTGTTTTAATGTGATTAAGATTATAGAAAAAGGTATATTGTGATCGAGCCTATGTAGACGACAATCTTCCGTGGTATGTAGACAACAGTCAGAACTACTAAGCATGATAGATCGAATGTGATTAGGAGCGTCAAATGATCTCTTGTCATCAACTGGCCCACAAACATCACTATCAGACCGCCTTACCTACTGTCCCGATGGTAACTGTATATATGGTTATGTCCATATCTAATCCCTCTTTGTCATTCCCGCACACCATATACTACAAAAGGAGGGACAACAAACGTTACATGCAACTTACTTCTTTTCATTATACTGTAGCTTCTCTATACAAAAAGTGTACTATATAATTGAATTACAAAGTCTTCAATAAGTTGTAACATTTGGCAGGTATATTGAATATGGATTTTGGCTTAATGTTGATGCAAATGACTTTTTATTAGGGCAGAGTAAGTGAACTTCTATTTTCAGGATTTCCTGGTGACAAAACTGGTATGTATGTATTGTCTTTGTGATTGCTTTGCTCGCTGAGTTTCTTTCATATACAAGATTCGTCGAGCGTGGTGGCACCAACTATTTTACCACTGCATTGGTACAAACTTTTATTCATGGCGTTCACTTTGGACTCACATTTTTAGTCATGCTTGCCGTTATGTCCTTCAATGGTGGTGTATTCATCGCCGCAGTTTTGGAACATACAATTGGTTTCTTTTTTTGGGGCACTACACTTTTCACGTTAGGAGAGAAGAACAGTGTAATGGGGAAGCTAGAAGAGCTCGTTGCCTTGGCTAAGTGCTATGACGCATCTAAACTTGTATTCGGACTTGTGGGCTTTTGGTATTTATGAGCTAAGTTACTATAACAAGTTAATAACACAAAATCTAAAGCTCTTCTTTACATTATATATCTATATAATAAAGCAGCTTGGTTTTTTTATGTGTTTATATCAAGCGGTCAGGGAGAAAACAGTTTTGGGAGATCCTACGACCATAAATCACTTTCTTTTAAAAGTCCCACTTATTAAAAATTCCCAAAAGAAAAACTGTAAATAAAAAAGAAAAAGTTCACCAAAAGGGAAAGTGGAAAACCCTTTCTTTCTTTCTTTCACTTTTTCCTCTTCCTCACGAGTTCGCCAACCCTTTCTTCCCTTTATTCTTCCTAACCAGTAAGCTAACACCTTGGCGGCACACCCCTTCTTCTCGTCCTCTCACGTTCTAGCACAAGGATCTCCATACGCAATCATTAGTTTAAGGTAAGAAAAAATACCCTATATTTCCTTTTCTTCACACCCAAAAAAAAGCACTCATAAAAAAACACTCCAAATTCAACTCTTTCAATACTTCTTCAATAACCTTCTTCAAATGGTGGAGATAACGGGTACTCTCTTTGTGGTTCTTTGATCTTCAAATAGTTTTTTTTCCAGTTATCTTTGTTTAATCCTGTGTAATTGAAAGAATTGTAGTTTACTGTTTTGGGAATTGTCTTGGTTGCATATTAGATTCTAATATTATTATTATTTTTTAAAAAGCGGGTTAAGGATGGAGAGAGGAAAGGAACTCAGTCACACTGAGACTAAGCAGAGCACATAGTTGAAACACAATTTTAGCTAGAGTGTTGTGACACTATGTTCAATTTTCTAAATTTATTTGTATTAGTGTTCCAGAGTGAACATGTATTGAAATTTCTACTACCCATTTTATCATGTAGCTTTATCGCCGGTTTAGTTCCAGTAGAACTCTATCTCTCTATATATTTAATTTTACAAAAGTCGAAAAAACAAATTGGAGGTACAATTGACATAATTTTATCAGTATTTTACTTTTCTAATGAATTTGTTGACTACTGAATTGATTGGATTAGTTTTCTAGAAGTTTCATATATACTCCATTGAAAAATCAACTAGGTGAATGTGGCATATTCCTCCAAGTATTAGCCTGCCTAACACAAACATTTAACTCGAACACAAACTGCAATAACAAAGGTCAGCTTTCAAATTCGGCAAGTACCATGTCATCATGAGTATTACCACTATCTTTTCTCTACTTAATATGTATCCTTTCTAGAGATTTTTTTTTAGAGAATTATTGTTAGGCACTTATATGTTCTTCTTCCTACTTATTTTGGTATTTCACGTAAATTTTTCTTCTTCGTTCCTACTAATTTTGGTACTTGCATAAATCGATCTACTCAAATTCAAATGATTGTAGGCAAGCAATATGCACAACTATAAAATTCAATATGTTCCCTTTTGTTTTGGTAAATTAATCTTTGATGATCTATGATTTTGAACTTCCGATTTTAATGATTTTGCCATAAGATATTATTTTAGATTTTTATTACTCATCATTGTCTTTGCTTCAGGACCTTTGAATAGTGTTAGGCATGTTAATACTTGAAGCCAGCATATGCATATGACTATGTACATTGATATACCATAGTGCTCAAGCAATCACTTGATATTTGCTTTCCCAAGAGAATTGACTTCGACTGTTTGATAATGGTTACATACTATAGTTCCAATTATCTGAGATTTTCTTATTAGTTGTAAATTAGTTTGTTGTAAACATTATCTGTTTAGTTGTAAATCCCTTCCAGCACATTTTTTGTCCATATCACTTGGATTCCATGTTTCTAAAAAATGAGTGTTTATTTCTCTGGGCCTCAAATATTACATCAACTCATACCATTTTTTGTCTCTAAACGTTGGGCATCCACCCTTAATTCTTATTTTGGATTGTCGCCATATTTTGTTAAGCTATCTTTCCTTAACATTAACTGTCATGTGCAGGTGATCGAATCATTGCACTACGACCACAATGATAATGTCCTGAGTAATATGTGTTGTTTGATATTTCTAATATATATTTCAAATGCTTATATTGTAGTAATAGTAATTTTCATTTAGATATGAAGTCTTTATATTAACTTTAATTTTGTGGATATTTTTTTGTTTGTTTATCGCTCTTTTCGATCAGGCTCCCTTCAATCCAATCATTCAGGTATTTCATGTTCAAGCTCTTTGATGTACTATTATGATTAAAACTAATATGTTTGGTGATGAATGAAATGTGTGAGAACTGCTGCTCTTTCAAGTAAATTCAGTAGATATTGTTTTATGTACATCTATTTATAGATTATGCAGCTTCTTTTACACATGGGAATCTATCTGTTATGTATCTATCTATATCTTTACAAATCTCTAGCTATCTTACGAGCTATATATAAAGTTTGTCATTGTGCACCGCCATGTGTGATCAGTGATGAGTACATATAACATTGTTTGCAAGTCCATCGTATCTGCTGCTCCATTACAGCCTTTGATATTATGTATCATTTAGTTTTTGGTTTGTTATAGTTAAAATTATAGCTAGAATATTTTATTGAATCATAGTTGTAAGTTTCTTAATACATATATTTTTGGTCTAATTCGATGAGAGATTTGTGAAGGCGTAAGCAGAATCCAAGCTAGAAGATGAGAACTGAGTTCTTTTCAGCTTGGCAGTTTATAATTTTTGCTAGATTTCTGCTGGAAAGAGGTTTGGTTTCTACAAAAAACCATCAATAAACCAATTGTTAAAGTAATTAAGAAAAATGTTTATTTTCAATATAGTTTGGAGGTTTTGAGTGTTGTATAATTGATTTCTAATATATCATTTGTTTTTGTTACAGGCACTTCAGTGACAGATTTTTATGAAAGAAAACCAAATGCACACATTATGCCAATTCTGCCAACGATGACAACCTAATTTTTGGGTCATATATTGAGACAATAACTATATTTTGTTATAATATATATTATGAAACCTAGAAGATGCTCCTGTTGAATGCATTTTTTCTTTTATTTTATTTCTAACATATTTAGTTCTTACATTTTCTAAAGGTGTTGTATGTGTCAGAATATGTGCTCATGTTTTAATCAAAATGTTAACTCTATTTTTCCAAGTTTTTTTCAATTTAATTAGGTGGATATGTTTTAGTTACTTATGGGATTTATGGGATCCATGAGATTCATTGTTGCAAGTGAAAATCTGCATTATCAATATTGAAACTGAAAGTTTGTACATGCTCTGTCGCTGTTAAACTTAAAAAAATGATTCCATGACCTCAAAGATATAGCTTACTAATAACTATTGAGTCATTGGTTTTATTAGAATGATCATGCATCATGTTTATTCTTGGATCGTGTGAGGCATGTTGTTTATTCTGGGGTTGAGGTTTCGCAACTGTGTGAAACATATTAGTCTGTTGCAATAACATGGGATTTGAAGCACTTGTGGGTACATCACTTATGGGCATATTGCCATGTGAAATTAAGTATGTATGACGCACAAAAGTTCAATGTAAATGTAAAAAAATAGTGGAAACATTCTTGATTTTTTCCCAATAAAATTAGGGTTAAAATAATAAATTGACACGATTTTATTTTGCTAGATTCACCCATAATGACTCGAGTGGCATAACCACGAGTTAAATTCTAGTCCACTTAACAAAACAACTCAGTTTCCTGACTCGCGGTTGGGATTCGATTTGGGGGTATAAATCGAGGGTCCCCAATCCGCCACAATATGAGAGAGATTATTAGAAATTAATTAATGAGTAGTCTTAAATTAAAATTAAATGAGAATTAAAAAACGGGAACGTCAAAATTGTTCATTCTCCAAAGTTCTTCCTGTCTCTTTCTCTACCCTCACAACAACAAATAACAAATGATTAATTCTCAATACGTCCAACCGGGTCCTCCATTCATCAGGTACATTTTCGTTCTCTTCTCCTCAAGTATTTGATCTTACATCAGAATATTTTGTTGATCAGTAATCTTAGTTGTTTCAAAAGACAATTATAGTTTCTAGGGCATTCCTTCTTTTGTTCTTCATCTCATCAAAGTATTTCTTTTTTTGCAGGTCTACTGATCTCTTTTATGTAGTTACTTTAAAATTTGATAAATTTATGGGTTTGATAAATATTTGTAGTCTTTGGGAAACACCAAAATTTTGATGTTGCCATTGGATGGAGAAGAGAACGAAAATTGATTCGACTTTCCTTCATTTAGTAACGATGTCATGAAGGGTCTTCATACGGTACAATTTGAGATTTTTTTTTCCTAAATTCAGTAATTGATTTTTATGGGTTTTTATTTAATTGTTATGCTTTTGTTTCATTTCATCCAAATTTTAAACTTTATTTGTTACATAGCTCCTTCGACACAATACATAGCTAAAAATGTGAACACTACATTTGAATGTGTTTCTATGATTGGTTCTTCATATATTTTTTGTTGCTTCAACTTTTGTTTCAATTTTGGTTGGGTGTAATGCATAACTATAAATGGTTGGATATGGTGTTTAGTGAATAATTTATGACTATTTAGTACCACGAACTTTCGTTTTTTTTCCTAAATGGTACCCGAACTTTGTTTCTCGCCTATTCGTAACACGAAGTTTCAATTTAGTACATCAATTAATTTTTCATCCAATTCTGTCTAATTTTACTAACGGCGTTAGCACTATTCACACAACACTATTCACATAAACAGTGTTTTCACTATTTACGTGAACAATGTTTTTCAAAAATTCAAATTTTGAAAAACAAAAAAACACTATTCACGTGAACAATTTTTTTTTTAAGAATCTTTAATCAATCTTAAAAATTAATTCTTTAATGAAAAATAATAAAAAACACTATTTACGTGAACAGTGTTTTTTTTGGTAATAATCTTTAATCAATCTTAAAAATTAGATAATAAAAAAAGCACTGTTCACATGAATAGTATTTTTTATTATTTTTCATTAAAGAATTAATTTTTAAGATTGATTAAAGATTCTTAAAAAAAAAATTGTTCACGTACAATGTTCACGTGAATAGTAAAACATTGTTCATGTGAATAGTGCTAACACCGTTAGTGAAATTGGACGGAATTGGATGGAAAATTAACTGAGGTACTAAATTGAAACTTTGTGGTACGAATAGGCGAGAAACAAAGTTCGGGTACCATTTAGAAAAAAATGTGAAAGTTCGTGGTACTAAATAGTCATTAACTCTTTAGTGAACTTTTAAATAGTTGTTTGTGTAAAGGTCGAAGAGAATGCATAAATGAGCTATGGGGTTCTACGTAATTGATCTAAGCATTCTATGTTTGAGTTTGAGTTTGTCAATCCGTTTTTGTGTGGTCGTTTTTGAATTTTAATTTTTTGCTCAATGGTAAATCAATGTTCAATAGTAAAAGAGAAAAAAATAAGGAATGGAGTTACACAAAGGAAGTCCTTCGATTGTAAATCCATGACTCAATTAGTCAAAAGCAATTTGTCACCTCTGTCCATTGCTTTTTGGTCTGTATATATAGTGATGTTTTGGAAGAAACCGAAAATACATTATGTTTATAATTGTTTTTTGGGGAACCTGATGTGCAGACAGATTTGGGTATTTTCACATTCGTTCAAGACTTTCATTTTTCATTTCTATATTGACTTTTCTTCTCCTTTTGCGATTATCTTTTGCCGGACTTTTTCCTAGCGCAAAGGTTCCTTTTTTGAAGATATGAACTCTAGATAAGGTGAAACGTCTTGCGTTCGATTCCCACCTTCATAATATAATCTATCGTCATTGTGAGCTTTCATACTTTTCTATATTTATCAGTTTGATTTTTTTTTCATTTTTCTCTCCCCCCTACTTGCACTTAATGTGGAATTGCAGTGTTATTATAGTGTCAGGTTTTGGAATACTTTTCATATTTGACAACTTAGTTGATTACGTGATTTGATAACTTAAAATCAAAAGGTAGCATTCTACTTTTTGAATAGTCTAATTGCTAATTCATTTTTGCCCTACCTAATATGCGAACCAGAGGCATATAATCACCTTTTGATGTCGAGGTGTATGGACACTTATATTGATACATCATGTTACTTTTTTTTTCTGTGTTGTCTAAAGAAAATTCACTGATGACCGAGTAGCTTAATTATAAGATCATACTGGGGAAGCTTCAAATGATCTCGACACTTGAGTGTTTACATCCATTAATAGTTATATATATTGGCACTTAAGTTTCGTTTTATATAGTATTTGACTTATAAAGTCATGGATTATGTTTTTCACTAAATAATGACACATGCTTTAAGCCTTTAACACACATTTGGTCTTAATTGGTTTTTTAAGTTTTACTTGCTTCATCACATTTTGTGTAATGAAATATATGCCAATTCAATTAAATATTTTTAAAATGAATTGAATGAATTATGCTTTGAAACCTATACCACTTAGAAAGAGTCGACTCTCCAAGTCTCTCGCATAACTCCCCAAAAGAAGTTTAAATGGTCCAAAAAAATGAAATGGCTTTTAATTAGGTTGCCCCACTCTCTCATGTATTACTTTGCCGATGTTTCTATCATTTTTTTTTAAGTGAAAATTTTATTCATAATGATAACGAATTTTACAAATAATTAGGACAAGCGTGCAATAAGTTGTGCCGCAAGTCCTTTCTGAATAGTAAATCTTATCATTCTAAAAAAACTTCGTTAGAACCAGCAGTCATAACGTTACTATCCATAACTTTTTGAAATCGCTTGAGGAGCTCAACAGACTGTTGTTCCAAGAAATCGAAAATATCGAAACTAAATGGAATGAAACAATGTTGGTTAGCTCTGCAAGTTTCCTCATGCTTCTCCATCTTCCCTGTCGCTGCTCACTTAGCTATTTCTCCCACCTCAAAGCCACCATTCCCCAACCCTACTAACGGAGAGACTCCAGTTACATCAACACATGCATGTTTTCCCTCAAACCAACTGTAGATCAAGACATCCGCAGGCCGAAGTGTCAATTCACTCTCATTCGGATTAGTAAGAAAGTTAACATGAGCTTCTTTCTTCACTTGTACTCCAGCCCTCCAAAATGCATCAAACAAAATGTCTCTAACATGATCATGTCGGTATTTAAAACCCGAAAAATGTTTACAATGTGCTGCATGGTCTCCATAAGCATCTAATTTACTCTTTTTGCGTACAAGGCAAAGACCACCATTAGAGTACAAAGGAATCATAAAACGGTATCGAAGAATGGCACGATAATCCACCTATGACATACGCTGTCCAAGTCCCTCCATCGGAATAGCAAGTAGAAAATCTTTTGCATGTTCTGACTGCAAGCATCCAATGACTGCTTTCTGACGAGTAGATAACTCAAACTTTTTTTTTTTTTAGTTTTTTCCCTCTCATGCATCTTCCTGAATATGCACCTTTACGAATTCTGTAAGCACTTTATATGCTCTCTGTGTGAGATTTTATTAATTTGTTCTACTAATTTGAAGAAAGCGGGCTTGGCAACCAAAAATCAAATTCAAGTGTGTATTTGCTTACTCATAAGGCTTTTCAAGAATTTGTAATTAGTTTATCTCCTTAATGTTTCCTTAGAATTAGTTCATTTCTTTCAAGGGTCATATGGGTTTATGAGTTCAAATTAAAATCTGGCATAACTACTGCTTCTTCTAGCTTTGTTTAGGACACTTCTTTTTTGGTAGTCTTTAAAATATTGATCTCTGTCTATATCTTCTTAATTATATATTTCAACATCTCATTAAGTGATTTGTGAAAATCAAATGGTTGTTGTAATTGGAAAAGGTGCCTTTCATGCCACACTTCAGTTGCCTGCCTTCCCGTAGCCAGTGAAGTTTCAATAGGTTGCAACGTGGTTTTCATTGTAAGATGCTACAATATGACACACATATAACTTTTCCCAATTACAATCCCTTTAACTAATTACTAACTAAGACATCCCAATTACACATTAAATCTTCATATTGTGAACGGGGAACGGATTTCATACACGCGACAATTTTTAATAGTTTTCTGATATACAATATGGAATTCTCCTTTTCCTCAACTAACATTTCTATTAGTTTTCAGTATACACCACAAAGAAATGTAGATTAAGCGTGTTACCCATAAAATTATTTAGGTGAAGTGTACCTATATCTGGAATTGGTTTTAAGTAGACAATGATTCCAATGGCTACTATATTTAGCATATATAGAATGCTTCGAGCGAGAAGTTGAACCCTTTTTTTGGCTTTATGCTTTTCTTTGTTTTTAAATTCCTAGATTTCAACTGTCTCAATTAAATTAATAACTTTCCTGTCCAAACATTATATGATCTCCATAGAGTTCAAAGTTTCTAATAGTTTTTGATATACAATATGGAATTCTCCTTTTCCTCAATTAACATTTTTATTAGTTTTCACTATACACCACAAAGAAACGTAGATTAAGTGTGTTGCCCATAAAATTATTGAGGTGAAGTACGTGTACCTATATCTGGAATTGGTTTTAAGTAGACAATGATTCCAATGGCTACTATATTTATCATATGTAGATTGCTTCGTGCTAGGAGTTGAACCCTTTCTTTGGCTTTGTGCTTTTCTTTGTTTTTAAATTCCTACTTTAAATGAGTATTCTATCAACATCATCATATGTGTTACCCTATGGATTTGAGGTATCTGGATTGGTGAAAATGAAGTGAAATTCACACTAAGGGGTTGTTTGTTTTTTTTTTTATTTTTAAGCATTCAGCACCGTTGAAAACTAGTTTTCAGCATTCAGCGAAAGGTAAGTTGTTTGTTTTTATGGGAGTCTTCAGCATTCAAAGGTACCAAACCGACTTCAGCATTCTGCGTTTCTTTTCTCACTGAACGCTGAACAAAGAGTCGCTCAAGTTAGGTTTCCACCTCTACCCTCTACCCTTCCATAACTTGATAACCCTTCCATAACTCATCTTCTCCTACTTTTGATTGCTGCTCTATAATAACTAGGTACGTAAATACCGATTTCTCTACTCTATTTATCTTTGATCCATTCTTAATTAATATGTGTTCTGTGTACCGTTTATATAAGATACTATGTAGCCGTCAGAGATAGGTGTAAGCTTGTTAGTTTTAATGAAGAAATTTGTTTCATTCCATAGATTATCTTGTGTTGGTTTGGATCAGTTTTCTTTGTTTTGTATTCTACTATTGTGCATAATTGAGCTATTTAGTGTAGGGAAAAAAATTGCTAAACGTCGGTCTCTTATTTAGTGTAGGGAAGCATCAATTTTTTTGCATGCTGATTATCTCTGTGTTTGGTGGTGTACTAGTCTGAGAAAATCATGTTGCAATATTTGAGTTCCAGAGTTGATGTTTGTGTACGTACATAGCCAAATGGGCAAATGGGGCTGCATCTTTGTCTGATACTAAAGAAGTTACATGAGGAGTCTCTCCTCATTGTTACTCTCAATCTTCACCACTCGCGCATCCCATTGCAGTGGTTTAGACTTTAGATACAATCCAACATGGTTAATTAATAGGGTCCTTCAATTATGGTTGGTTCTAATTTAACCATAATTAGTGAGGATGGGTGGAGCAGTAGTGACGAGGATGGTTCCAACATTTGTTTGTAAGTCTCAATTGAAGAAGAAGAAGAAGAAAATAATTAGTGAGGATGGGTGGAGCAGTAGTGGCGAGTGAATGGCACCAAAGACCATAAAACTCGAAAAACCCAATCGTGTTTTTCGATGTTACGATTGGTACTATTGCTGCTGGTCGTATTAAAATGGAACTTTTCGCCGATATTGCTCCCAAAACTGCTGAAAATTTTAGGCGCCTAAATCTTGTGAACACAGAAAAGGGGTAACACCAGTTGGGTACAAAAATTGTCAGTTTCACAGGGTGATCAAGGATTTTATGATACAAACTGGTGACTTTTTAAAGAACGATGGTAGTGGGTGTGTATCCATATATGGAAGTAAGTTCGATGATGAAAATTTCATTGTGAAGCATACTGGTCCTGGCTTGTTATCAATGGCAAATAGCGGACCGAACACCAATGGATGCCAGTTCTTCATAACGTGCTCAAAATGTGATTGGCTCGACAATAAGCATGTCGTCTTTGGGAGGGTGCTTGGAGATGGTCTTTTGGTTGTGAGAAAGATTGAGAATGTAGCTACTGGACCTAACAACCGTCCTAAACTTTCCTGTGTTATTGCTTAATTCGGGGAAATGTAGAAACTCATATTTTTGAGCTAGAAAGAGTATAACTTTGAGGATGATACACAGAGGCATTTTTTTTTCCGTGTCATTTGTATTGGATTGTTATTAACCCTAATGTTATGTTTACTGAGTTTTATTAAAATTTAACCTTTTGTCCTATGTGTGCAACTCTAATAATTTAATATAGAATCTTCTTCTCAACAGAGAATACTGACCTTAAAGGATCACTGAAATGTCAAGAGAAAAAAAAAAGATGATGAAGAGTGAGACCCTTGTCCTATGAATAAGAATGTCCTCTTAGGTAGACTTTCCAAAATGCAAAACTGCTCAGGTCCAACTATTTTCCTCCACGGCTCCACTTCCTTTTACATTAGAGAACTTTACCACAAATTTCACTTATATCATTTTCTCAGATTGTAGGATTTTTTCCAGCAACTTTTCGTACTTCTTCTTGTACTTGCTTCATCGCATCTAGGTGATTGACAAGTTCAGCCATTATGCATATATACAATTCACCGTATATACTTTTTCACAATATTTGTTTTTATTCAAAATTGCATTCGTCTATGCTTCTGTGTATTTTTTATTTTATTAGTGCATTGCTTTAAATTCATTTAAATGGCTAATGAGTGACATTAGGCATGGGTTCCCGGAAGGAAAAATTAACTCCAAGAGTTAAGAAAGAGAAAAAAGCAACTCAGGAAGTGGTTGAGAAATCTGCTCCAAATCCTAGGTTAAAGACCGATGATACGTGGAAAAAATGTTTCATCGAAATGTGTTTGGACCAGATTAATAGTAAAGGCTTTAGTGGAACTTCATTAAAATTAGAGTCATGGACTAAGATTATTGAAAAAATGAGCAAGAATTACAATGTCCTATACACATAAAGGCAACTCAAGAACCAATGGGATTACCTCCGGAAGCAATATGCGGCATGGAGGTTACTATCAAAACGGATGGGACACGGAGTCGATTTTGTTGGAGGTGTCTTTGAATTCCCGGATGAAGTTTGGGATGACTTAATTGAGGTAGAAACTCACATTTTTTTTGTTTATACAAGTTATATAAGCGTATGCATATTATTTTATTTGTTTAATTTGATTTTTTTTTTTTGCTATAAACAGAAATACCCGTTGACGGGTCAATTTAGGCATGCTCCGTTGGCGAATAGGGAGTTGTTAGAATCCTTGTTTGAGCCCACCCTAGCTTCTGGCGATGAAATGTTTAATCACAAGCATCCAATTCCAATGATGAATCCCCCCCAATAATCATGTTGCAAAGGTTTAGAATATTGAAAGTGATGGAGATGAGGATAACCAGATTCATGGAGCTGATTACTTCCCTAATGTCACAATTTGTGAGGACTATGATCCCTACACATCACAGGATGTACCCATGGATGACACACAATATAATCCTTCTTATGATATTTCATCTGATAATGAAGAATCTCCTACATATGCACGAGAATACTCCAGCCAGATGGACCACCTAACCAAAGATGTGTTCCGACTTCGTCCACGAAAGTAAAGAGTGATGCAAGTAGCTCACAAAGAAAACGTAAGAGAGATTTCAGGCCAGCCAGATCCTCTTGTTAAGAGTATTGGGGAGCTTGTGGAGATGGTGAAGACTGAAACCATGGGAGACAAGAAGCTTGTGGATGAAGGTGATGCGCAGGTGCAAGAGTTATTTGTTTTGGGTTTGCTGGATGATTCTCTTTATCTTAACTCCTTGGAAGCTCTTTCCCTCCACCCTTCTCATAACAAGAATCTTCTGAATCTTCAAGAAAATAGGCTTAAGATCCAATTCCTGAAGAATATTACTTCTAGGATGACATAATTTTTGCAAATAATGTGCGTTAATTACTTGGATAACTACCGCATTTACATTTTGTTAACTTGGATTACTGTCATATTATGGTTATTATGATTCAACATTTATGAGTATTTTTGTTGACTTTGATTGCGTATGGTTGCTTTAAACTTGTTACTTTGAGGTTAACATTTGATTTTGTTTTGTTTTGTTTTTTTAAACTTTAATTCAGGGAAAATGACACCACGACAATGGTTATTAGTGTATTTAATCATAATATTCACATGGCTTTTGACAAAGCATAAGCGTATAAGGCAAAAGATATGCATATCCGCACTTACTGGGAAAATGTATGTACAAGAACTTCTACATGGAACTTCCACACATATGTTTAACATGTTAAGGTTGAAGAAGCCTGCCTTCATTATGCTATGTGATCACTTTCGGCAAAGGGAGTGGCTTCATGATAGTAAACATATTAATGTAGAGGAAAAAATGGCTATGTTTTTAATGACAATTGGTCACAATAAGCAAAATCGATCAATAGTGGATCGATTTCAACATTCAACACAAACCATTAGTAAGTGTTTTCATGAGGTGCTAGTGGCAATGCTCTATTTCTCAAAGGAGATGATAATTGATCCACCATTTGATGGGGTTATTCATAAAGGTGGATCTCGTTACCAACGCCGTCTTAAGAGAGGGCCATTTAAAGGAGCAGTTGGAGCTTTGGATGGTACACTAGTAGATGCACACATTCTACTTGATAAGCAAATTCCTTTTCAAGGAAGAAGAGGTAAGGATTGTTTCCAAAATGTTCTTGGTGTGTGTGATTTTGATATGAAATTTACTTATGTGATGGCTGGATGGGAAGGGATTGCACATGATGCTCGTGTATTAAACGAGACATTAAGATGGCCTGAAAAAAACGGATTTCCATTGCCTCCTGAAGGTGTGTATCAAAACAACCTCATTGATCAAATATATATTTTTGGTTTACATACTTATTTATGTATTTCATTATTGTAGGTATGTATTACTTGTGTGATGCTGCATACACACATACTAGGGGCTTTATGTGTCCTTATAGGAATGCTAGGTATTGGTTGGCAGATTTTAAGCGCGGTGGTCGTCCTAAAAACAAAGAAGAGAAGTTTAATCAGGCACATTCTTCGCTAAGAAATGTAATTGAGAGAACATTTGGTGTCTTGAAAGCAAGATTCAAGATATTGAAGAAGATGGCTCCATATAGTTTTCGCACACAAGTTCAAATTGTCGTAGCATGCATGGCAATACACAATTTTCTCCATTGCGTGGCCATTGATGATGATGATCGATTGTTCAAGCGATATGAAAAAGAAAATGTGACTATTCCAGTGAGGTCTTCAATTAACTCTGACAGACCAGAAGCACCACCAAGTATAATTCACACATTTGGACCCGAGGCACATGAGTACATGATCAATTTGCGTGATCAAATTGCGGAACAATTGTTTAGTGGACATATATGATCAAGTTTATAAGAGCTGCACTTTGGAGTTACTTGTAATGTCATTTAACTTTGTATTCAGATTTTATGGATGACCTTATGGTTATTGAACTATTATTTATGTTTATATTTTTAGCATTTTTTTTTATCTCATATTACTATATGAGTCTTTTAGGCGTCAAAATGTTGAATAAACAAAGAAAATTCTCTCAAATCCATTTTTAACTCTTTTGTTTTACAAGTAATCAAGTTAGTGTTCAAAATAGATTGCAAGGGTAAAAATGTCTAAATGATTTATATTCAGCATTCGAGTCGTCATTCATTACGACGAGAAAACAAACATGTTTTTCTGAAGTTCAAGATTCGAAGGTGGGCCATTCAAAGATTCAAAGATTCGTAATTCAGAGGCTCAAAAAAACAAACAACCCCTAAATGAAATAAATGTTTTGCAAGCACTTTTTATTTTGTGCTTCATATAGGGCATGTGTGAAATGCTTATGCCCTTATAAATTTTGTGTTGTTTCTTACGATGAGTTGTTATCATTATCCAAGTAATGGGTAAATTGATTGATATTTGATGGTCTGTGACTGTGCATATGGGCTTCGACTCTAATCAAGCTAGTAAGGCATCAACTTAATTAGTTCTTCTTAAGTGTTTTCTATTAGTTCAGTAGTTTTGACTCTTACCACCCTAAGTTAACAAATTGATCCCAACTGTATATTCGCTTAGGACCTTTGGTATTTAATTTTTTTAACTGCTTGAAGTCGTTGCTTTAAGGTGGCAATATTAAGATATACAGTAATGTAGTTTCAACTTAAGGTGCATTAGAATTAAATTATAGTTGTGTTTGAAACTAGGTTCTTAACTATTTTTTTTTTCTTTTGTTAATTAGATGTAAACTTGGAGGGAAGGATGTGGGAATTAGATGCATAGATGATTTCAAATCATATGCCCATATCAAATTATAATATATCCGAGCAACAAAGATCAAGGTAAATTAGCATATGATTTCAATGTTTTTAATTATATGCTGTGGTATTTTATGATCTTCAAGCCGGTGCTAATTTACTTTGATCATCACTTTGTTGGTGTCGGTCTTAAGCAACTTGAAAAAACACGTTAAGAAGAGTTAGTATGTTGTTTGCGTGACAGTAGAATTAAAACGAATATGCGGTTTACTGATTGGATATTTGACTCTTATGGTAGGTTCCATGGCCAAGGGGTTTTTAAGAAATAAGCTACACTACGCTTAGTCGTTGTTATTGTTATATTGTTAATACCTAATAGTGTCATACACACAAGTTGATAAATGGATGAGTCTCGAGTTAATTAGGATATGTCATATCATGTCAGATTATGTTTCTTATAGACATACTTGGTGGCTGGTGCTGGCGCATAAAAGAGTTTGAGTGGGAGTGCTGAAACCGCGAGCAATTAAGGTACAAGTTTTGAATGCATATCTTCAAGATCGGAATCGGACGGGAGAAAAGCATGGTTATCCCTAACTGATTGAAACCATAATCAAGAATTACGTGAAGTGTACAACTACTTTATTTTTCAAAGATAGAAGATGTATCTATGTAATGTATTAATAAGGAAGCAACCCGTAAATTTCAAGCTAAAAAAACATTTGTAATTCTTTTATGTTAATTTCAATGAGTGTACAATATGTGAGATGTCATTGGGTGGTTGTTATTCTGACACAACCACTTTATTTTTCAAAGATGGAAGATGTATCTATGTAGTGTATTAATAAGGAAGCAACGTGTAAATTTCAAGCATAAAAAATTCTTTTCTATTATTTCAAAGCGTGTACAAAAAGTGAGATGTCATTGGGTGGTTGTTCTTTTGACAATAATGTATAGACATCTATTATATATGAAAACAATACATCAATCTCCGGTTCTTTGTGATGGTCCTGCGAAGAGTCACTTGATATTTGCATAAATCCACTCACTTTTAAAGACTAAAGGGGTCAAATGCACATCCACTGTCAAAGGAATATATTAAAATTGGTTGAACCACTTTATGATATCACTAACTTTGAAACTGACTTTTAAAGAGTAATGAATTTTGAACCATGCATTAATGGATGTTATATATCTAACATTGGTTTGCACGATAACTCACTTGAGCAGGAATTCAATGCGTCAATCTACTATCATTTGAAATGTTCGTTTGGTTGAGACTACAATAGAAATGTATGTCAAGGCTGACTCTTTAGGAATCAGGAATACATTATTTCATGATGAATTCAGAAAATGTCGTTTATTTTTCAATAAATGAATGTGTAATTTTATATCACATTATCGAGGATCCATGAGGCATGGGCATTAACTAGTCTTTTATAACAAAACAAAATGGGAAGACAAAGGGTGGTAGGGATTTTGTGGGGATCTGAGTTAGATTGGAAAGGTGTACGCTCTATATCATTTTGAAACACCTATGAGTAGTCATTCAAAGCACATTAATACATAAAAATGCCAACTAAGAGTTGCAATAAAAGTAGAAAATAATTCTTGAATTGTTGGGTTCAATTCATTAACTAACGGTTGTATTAAAAGGATCAAAATTCACTTAGCATTAGAAGTTCATTCATATATTTAGGGAAACTAATAGAGCTGGCAGACCACCTCGTCTCTTTATCGTCCTCTCATGTAACTGAATATTTTGTTACCTAAATGTATGCTAGAAAGATATCTGGTGAAAAATACTCTAGAACCACTACGTAGGCATGTAGCCACAATTTTCTAGCTAGTGAATAGGAGTGGCACGCATCAGTTACAGAAGGTTCAATTCTTGCGATTTATTAGTCTTATTTTCCGTGTGTATCTAACCATTCGATCTCAATATGAATTGATATGGTCCTTTCAAAAATGAGAAATATGGTTATTGAAACGAAATATTGGGGCAGAGTATCTTTACTTGGAAACGAAATGAAATAAGATTATGCAAGAGAGTATGATACCTCATTATAGATGTTTAAATGGCGGGAAGCCTGGCAAATTATTATGGCATGGCAGGACGCAAAGGAACCTCACTTCTTTATCGAAGAAGAGAATGAGGAAGATAATGAGTAATGCGGGAGATAAGGTAAGTTTTCATTCTAGTTAGTGTCTGCTTATGTCCCAAGCAATTTCATTCTTGCTAACCCCATAATGGGTAGAACTTCAGATAGAGTTAAGGTCCGGTTTTTTCTTTATTAGTACGTTCTAACTTTGTTTTGCAGATGTTCCTGAATTTCACACGTTTCAATGGTATGTTTCCTACCCTCTTTATTTACAATGCTTTGAGGACAAAGCATGCTTGTTGTTTGGGGGGGCATAGAAACACGTGTAATTAAGGCATCTGTTAGGATATAGATATGTATAATATGCATTTGTTTTCTATTTAAAATTTCAAAAATTCAAAAATATAAATAAATAAGTTATGCTATACACTTAGGAATAGTGGTATTGTTTTCCTTCTCTATGCTCTTAACAATCTAGAAGTCTCAATGAGTGTTGCATCGAGAATAATTGTTAGAAACTTAAGTTAATATGTAGGTAATAATCTTTGCATCTATCTATAAATATATTACATGAGTATCTATGATTGTTAGCAGTAAGTTTCTGAAATCTAGGCTAGAGTACTTATTCTACAAATCCTGTGAGAATATAGCCTAAAGCCTTATATGAGCGAAACATTTGAGAAATGACACAAGGGAGAAGTAAAATCCGGATAGAGAAATCACACGTCCACTTGCTTGATCACTATGCCATATCCTAAGCGAGAATTTAGGCCCTTTTTGGATCGATATAGCTAGAAATTCCGACCTAAGTATATTTTCCGCTAGTCACCCCACTGAGCCTTTCATTAGCCCTTTCATAAACCACAAATCCTTTACCCTGTTACAAACAAAACAAAAAAAAATAAAAAAATCAACCTACCCAATTTAAATAAGTCTGAGAATAGAATAAGGAAGAAAGAAGAAGAGAAAAACTTGTGTAAACAAAAGTTAGTTAATTGCTTCAGAAAATAAAGAAAAGAAGTTTCCATCCAAAGAAAATAAAAATAAAAATAAAAATAAAATAAAAACTCCAAAAAAAAAAATAATAAAAGGGAGTCAAAAGCCAAAGTAAAGAAAAAAAAAATATGGCTAAGGATGGAAACAAAGTATAGAAGCAAAAGAAAATAACAAGGTTTTCTCTAAGTTACATAATATGAAGACTCTATTATCTCAGACTTGTCCTTTTTAATATCCATTTCCTTCCTTCTTAAACCATCTCCTAATCCCTTGACACCTAATAAAGACCTCTAGCTCAATTAGGAATAGGTTAGTGTGATAGTAAGTGGCAGATGTGTTTGATCGACTCCGGCTTCCTTGTTGTCATTGAGATTGTAAGGTAAAGTGTGCCCACTACACACTAGAGTAGCGAAACTTGAGTGGAAAAATCAGAGTGTTGTATTTTGACTATTATTGTGAGAACCTACTTAAGGACGCTATTCCGAGTTTCAGAAACGGACCTGCTATTGCATTTCATAGTATTACTCATTGTATATATATTTATTGTAGATGATTGATTATTATGCATATATTAGCTTAGGTTTCAACTTGATTACTCTATATACATTGCTAATGAGAGGTATAGATAATTTGGAGCATGAATAAGGAAACAATAGTTTTATTTCTTAATCGTTGTAGTATAGATGAAGTTTGTGAGTACCTTCACTGGAAAACTCTCACGAGGCTATAACTCGTCCACTAGGGAATTCCTAGTGGTTTAAGGCCTTGTTGCATATGGTCAATGCAATCGCGACTCAAATAAACGCGAGTAGTTAGAACTCCTTTTTTTGGTCACTTATTCTAATTTCTCATCTTTGCTTTAGGACAAGCAAAATGCTGTTTGGGGTGGTTTGATAAGAGCCCAAAACTGTAGTTTTAACCCTCATGAACATACTTTTAGACCAATTATGTGAGTAATAATTAAGAGTTAACACCGATTAAGTGTTTTATGCATTTCGGGCTTCAAAGTCCATTATGTGCGAGAAATGTGCCACTTTAGAGAGATAAAGGGGTAAAGGTCGGTTACTAAGGAGTTCCGTGATTAAAGGCCAAGATTCAAGAAGACAAAGCCTTTCTAAAGCCCGGTCCAAAAGTGAAAAGTCGACGCGGGCGACAAAGACACAAAAGTCGTGAGAACTTCCGAAGGCCATATCTTTAGACTCGGAGACCTCGAATGGGGCCTACCTTATGTTAAAACGACCGCTCGAAAAGAGCTTTCCAATGGTCTAAGCCGTGATCCAATCAGAGGAGCAGAAGTGGACGAAAAGTCTGTTGAAGCCAACTGCAGCTGAAGAGGCCTTTTTGGACTGAAAGAATTGGGTTTTGGGCCTGATTCTCTGGTCCAAAACATGGCTCCAAGCCCATGCACGATTTTTGGATCTGAAAGTATAAAAACAAAAGCTTAGCTCTTTGTTAATGGTAAATAGTTAATGGTAGATAGGTTAGAGTAAAAAGTAGCCATTAAAATAGCTTCTAGATCTAGTTTTTATTTAATTGTTTTTAATTAAGTTTAATTTCAAATCCAATTTTTGTTTTAGATTAAACTATTAGAATCATTACTCTTAATTAGTTTGATTAATAAAATAGCTAGTTGTTAAATTTCGATTCTTGTCATTTACATTTGTGTTAGATCTGATTCATTTATTACTTGTTATTCAATTCTTAGTTATTAATTAGATTTTAATTATTGTTTAATTTAGATTAGTAAATTTCAATTCTTTATATCATGTTTAGTTTAAATTTAATCGGAAATGATTGCGTAATGATTCTCGGCTAAACCTCCATTAGAGGGGGTTGAGAAGCCTTGATGAAAGCTTGATTCCGACTATCGTAGAATCATCGTAATTTCCTTTCCACTCCATAAACGATTAGTTCACCATGAGAATGGGTTTAATCGTTCACATGCTAGTTATGAATTGGTAGGAATGCCATGTGTAATTAGGGATTAGGAAGAACCAATTGTTCTACGAAGGCGATTCAATTCGGATTACTGACGATTAAATGGATTAATAGGATTAAGTCGAGTTAAGGTGGAATCAATCCCCTCTAACTCCTTATCATCGAATCAACGTAGCATTCCCTTAGTTATTTGATAACCCGACTAGTTGCATCTTGTGGGTAGTTGCATCGTAGTCTAGTTGCCTTTTCGTAAAATCTCTCATTAGACCTTAAGTAGAGTAATTACACGTGAAAACACAACATCTGGGAAGGACTAGGAGTGGAACTTAATCACTCTACTCCACTATATCTCATAGGATTGAGAGTAGAATCTTTGATAAAAGATAGACTCGTAAATAAGTTTTAGTTTACTTACGTTTTGAGTTTCATCGTTCATTTCGTAGGTAAACTATTCAATTTTACGTTTTATCACATCAGAATTAGGACTTGTTCTTAGAAACTTAAGTTAATACATATGCAATAGTTTTTACATCTTTTCATGAGCATTCATGCACTGACTATCATTAAATGTACACAACAGTAAGTTTCTGGGATCCACGGTTAGACAATTTAGTTTCCATATCCTATAAGAATCTAACCAAAAAGTCTCAAAATGTGTGATATGCAAGTAATGACACAGAGGAGTAGTTTTTCCAAATAGAGAAGTTCACACGTCTACTTACTTGATCAATACCCGAATCTTAGGTGAGAATTTAGGCCTTCTTTGGATCTATATAGCCAAAAATTCACACCTGTAAAATAATTTACCGCTAGTCGCCCCACTGAACCTTTCATTAATCCTTTCTATTTCACCAAAAAAAAAATTCACTATCCATCTATTAACCACAAATAAATAAGCTCACCTAGATGATGAGTATGATAAATAGGATGAAATACGGAAAAATGAAGAGAAAAACTTGTCACAAATCAAAATCAGCTACTGGCTTCAAAAGAAAAGAAAAAGAAAAATAGAAATATGTTTCCAAAAATCAAAACAAATATCAAAGTTAGAATTTCCCCTAAAATCAAATCAAAAGGGAATACAAAAGCTTAAAAAGCCAAGTATGGAAACCCATGTTAGAAGTATGAAAGAAAATAAGGATTTATCTAGTATAAATATCTCGAAGACCTTATTCTCTCATACTTATCATTTTTGAATTTTCCATACCATTTTCTTCTACACTACCACTTAAGCCTCATAAAACCTAATAAAGACCTCTAACTCAATTAGGAGTAGAATAGTGTGATAATAAGTAGTAGATGTGAATTCTCGACCTCGACTCCTCTGACTATCATTGAGTATGTGAGAAAATGTGTGCCCACTGCACACTGGAGTTAGCAAAACTTGAATAGAAAAATAAGAGAGAAATTGTGTTTCTACACATACCTATGAGAACCTACTTAAGGACGCTATCCAAAGGATCTAGAAACGGCTCTGCTCGTACATTTCATTGTAAAAGATCAATGCATGCATGCTCATATGTAGATGTTTTGATTATTGTATGCATATTAACTTGAATTTAGAAAGAATTAGTCCTTGTATCCCCCGCTAGTGAGATGTATAGATATCTGAGATTAATTAAGGAAACAGGCCTTTGTTACTGAATCGTTGTAGTATAAAAGAAGTTTGTGAGTATCTTCTCTGGAAAACTCTCACGAGGCTATAAACTCGCCCACTAGGAAATTCCTAGTGGTTCAAGGCCTTGTTGCATACGGTCAATGAAACTGCACTCTGCGAAATGAGACTTAGCTTAGGACAACACATTTTTGCCACTTATCATTTTAATGTCTCTTCTTTGCTTGAGGACAAGCAAAGTGCTGTTTGGGGGTGGTGTGATAAGCACCCAAAACTGTAATACTAAACCCCATAGAGACATAGTATTTTGGTCAATTATGTGTTTAATAATCATGAAATAATTATATTTTTGTACTTTTGCAGGTTTCCGCAGTTAACGTGAATATGATAATAAAACATGCATTGAAGTACAAGAATACTGGAATTCTTGAAGTCTTCGTACTTAGCCCCAGTGAAGCCCAACAAAGCCTGACTAGAGCCGAAGATTCCAAAGAGACAAAACCAGTGCAAAATGGGTCCACATATAAAAAAGCAGCAAACTTCCGAAGCTCACATCTTGCAAACATGGACGCCGACTTCGGCTAGTGAACTGCTATTGCAACCAGGGCGACGAACTCTACGCAAAGACAGAAAGTTATAAAAATACCAAAATCGGTGCCGCCACTGGACATACTCTGTGGGCCCAAAAGGCATGACGAGTCAGCATAGGCAGGTGGCAAGTGATGGTCACAAATTTGTGCCACATTGCAAAAGGAAAAGACATATCAATTCAAAGTTTGAATTGATTTGGGCAAAATAACAAAACATTAATTGCAAGTTTTGTTTCATAAACAAAACTTTGGAAGGAATACAACAAGAAAAAAACAAAATAAAAAAAAGGACAAAATGAAATTAAATGGGAAGGATTCACGAGAAGGGGCTGAAGGCTATATATATGTGAGGGGGTCTTCAGTCTTGAGTCTCCCATTTTTAGTTTAGTTTTAGCCTATAGTAGTTTAGCTTTTCAATTGTTGTTTCATTTTCCAATACGTAGCTTCCTTTCCTGTAGCTTTCATACCAACTTCAGTACTGTAACTCCTTTTACTTAATAAAAGTCATTTCTTTTCAAGTTTAATTTCTGTTCTGCATTTACTTATTTATTTTATACAGCAAGTTCAATTAATCATACAATAACCATGATCTAACCCCCCCCCCAGGGGGGAGGGGGTTAATAATGCTCGTGTGATGATCCGGATTGACACTTTAATGTTCAAGAATTGCTACTTAGGAATTAGGTATAGATTATACATCCAGTCCTAAAATGATTGAGACTGATTACTACTCTATGGTGTCAGACAGCTCTTTGATTTATTCAGCTGATATTGAATCGAACCAGGAGCTGAAATGATATTCCAGAGATGGAATATTAGTTCAACTCCTTATGCTAGTGAGATGAGCCCAGAGATGTGTGCATCGCACTAGGGATCGAAACTCAACGCCGTCTCGGGTTTCTCTATGAACTCGAGACGAATTAGAGCTGTAGTGATGTGGTATCATAACTGTTGAAACTGATTCTTGCATGAGTATGGTTAACCCTTTCCCTGTTTCTCTATCTCTGTTTATTTACGTAGAAATCAATCGTTATTATTTTACGTTACTCGCATTACCGTTAATTTACTTAAACCAACTAAATAACCTAAAATCCTACTCACCAAAAGTTGTAAATCTAGTTGTAAACCTTGCCGAGCCCTAAGATATGGACGATCCCTTACTCGACCTATCCTATAAACCCACATGAGTAAGGTAACTTGACTAAACGGACGTTTACGGACTTTGGACTTTGGACTGTGGACTGTGGACCTATTCGGACTTAAGTAAAACAAACCATAAATTACCGTTTATCACCGCGGTAACTCCCGTGGCAAGAGATGTTCTTTTAGCCGCGGGTGCACCTTTGCCGTGGCAAAAGATATTTTGTGACACCAAATATTGCCTCGGGCGTGGCAAGAAGTTTTGCCGCGGCTAAAAACATTTTGTGGCGGTTTTTGGTACTTTTGGCCACGGCAAGCAGCCGCGGCAAAAAGTCTTCTTTTTAGTAGTGTAGAATGAACCTTTTTGCTAATTGTGCAAAAGGGTGTTTTTGGAGACTAGGGACAACTTTTATGCAAAGTGAAAAAAGTATGCAAATCAAATCTTTGAAAAGTGAACACAGTTGTGTTAGAGCTTATGATATTAAGATTGCAACTTCATCATTTTGGTGCAAGATATACAAGAAGATTTTTAGCTCTCCTTCTTGGGAATTGAGTGAGTTTATGAAACATATCAAGAAATCCACAATATGGAAGTAACTCTAACTCAAGTCCATAAAGCAAGGAAGAAGGCTTTAGATGATGTTGATGCATCTCTGAGAGAACATTATAGTTAGTTACAAAACTATGCTCATGAACTATTGAGGTCTAATCCAGGAGGCACAATCAAAATAGAATCAGATAATGGAAGGTTTCAGAAGATGTATATATGTTTTGAGATAATGGAAAATTTGAACGACAAGTTAATAGATTAACTAGATTGACGAATTTAATAAGTACGTTACCCAAATTGACAAGAAACAAAATATATTGCCCAAATTGAATTTTTCGAGAAATTGCGTTACCCACTTTTTTTATTTTTTCTCTTTTTGTATAAACTTTTTGAACTCACTTTCAAAGACATTGCAAATTTGCAATCATCCAAGCAATTGTGACGAACTGTATGTATGAGATTGTACTTGGATAGTTGGATTTAGTCATTAAGGAATTTTTTTGTGGTGGGGACTTGGGATCTAACGAGTAATGAACAGCAGCAGTGTTGAATCACTTCACAATAATTTAAAAACAACAAACAGAAAGACGGCAGATCTGAAGATGCTCAACGCAAGTTAATTTTTATAAGACGATGCCATTGGTCCATGTGCAGATGTGCCATGTTATGAGCACAGGTAATTTTATGACTTTTTTTATTTATGGGAAAGGTAATTTTATGACATTCTGTACTCCTAGTACTACAAATTTTTGATAGGTTGTCCTCTTTATCATCTAACATTTTGCTTTAGTTGTCTTTTACATTAACATTTTGCTTAAGTTAATTAAGAGAGAGATTGAATATCTGCATGGTGAATGGTGATATGATCAGAGAAGATTTTCCAGAGAGGGTATATTGAAAACCTTTGTGTGCGTGGGGGTTGAACCTCGAGTGCTAACTGCTATGAAAAACATTAGATTTCGAATTAAACTTCTAAACTCATTGATTTTATGACCTCAATCAGTGCATCCAAGTTTCTATATGACGACCCACCTTCACTAATACTCTTCCTTGCCAACTGTGAAATCTTGTCCATTGATTTCGATAGCTCATCTTTTTTCCTATCCATTAGATCAATGACCAACTTTTCAATCATTGACCTTTCACAAGTATCTTTCATGTCAAGACCGACATTCCACACCTCACTAACAAACCTGCTATTGATTTGCTGATCCCCCAACTGGGGCCAACATACCATTGGCACTCCAGCAATCATGGTTTCCAATGTAGAATTCCAGCCACTGTGTGTCACAAATCCACCAACGGCTGGATGTACCAAAACTTCTTCCTGTGGTGACCATCCAACAATGTACCCTCTCTCCTTAGTTCCCTCCAGTAGTTTGGCCGGAATTGGATTTTTTTTTCGTCTCTGTGGAGGACAGAATTCGGCCGGTGGACCCACAAAACCTTTTTCCACTGTCCACCAATCCGTGCCAAAATTCAAACATTTCGTCTATTTTCATCGAAACAATACTACCAAAGCTGACGTAAACGACAGATTTCACCGGCTGAGAATCGAGCCACTCTAAGCAACTTCGGTCTACCTCCCATAGACTATTTGATGAGGTAGTCGATACGGCATTTTTTCGTTTGGATTTCAATAGTGCATGAAGGGGGCCAATGGCATATATTTTCGGGAAATGATCCTTCATTATCGAAAGAATTGGGCCTTCGAGTTCTTCAAATGTGTTGAGAATAGAAGCAGATGCACGAGTCGAATTCATAGTTGCAGTCACAGCGACCTGCAAAACTGGATCGTCAAGTTCTTTGGCACGGAAAAAACTCGGTAAATCTTTTCGCCTTAGAAATGCTTCCATACCAGGCACACATGCCACCATTTTGTCCATGTCCTCATCTAAATTAAGTCAAGAGTCGAAACAAGTCAAAATTGGCAACTGCTACTAGACTGAAAATGGACGTACAGCTAATTGAAAGAAAAACAAATGAAGGAGTTAAATATAGAGCTAACTTTGAACTTAGTGATCCAACTTGAGTTTTTTCGATTTGGTACCTTTTTTTTTCATTTACTTTGACATCTACTTTCAATTTGTTTCGATTTGGTGATTATGTGGATTTTATTTTAACAAGCTTGTCTTTTTTTTTTTCGATAAACCTTTTAACAGGCTTGTCAATGTGGCATTGATATTCTTTTTTTTTAAAATGATGTAGATAATGATGTGTAAACCCAACTAAGATTGAACTTAATATTAATTATAAAGGAAAAAAGTTTAAGTAAACACTGGAAAAAAGTTATGGTGCTCCTCATATGTCTATAGAGAGTGGAGTATTGAATAAGTTCCCTTAACAGATCAAAATCAAAAGGCTCTTCTTCTTCAACGTTTTATATTTGAACCCAAAAAACTACTAAGGAAAGGAATTAAACCCATTACTATCAATGTTTTGCTATAATTGAAGTTTTATTGTTTTTAGATCTAATTTTTTGGATGTTTTATAATCACACGTGTAAAGGTAAATTTCTTTAAACAAATCTAGATTCACAAATATTTTCATCATCAGGTCTTAGTAGCAGTAAATTAGGTATAGGTACACAAACGCAAATTTCTTAAGTTTACAGGAAATAACAAACTTTTTTTTTGTTTTTCCTCCATAAAAACTGAAATTTGACATCTGTCTCAAATTTCAGACTGACTTTTACAATTTTGACCTCTTTTATTAATCCCAACTAAAGAAGCCAACTACCAATAAAAAAAAGCTACGAACTAAATTAGTTACCAAAAGAGTAGTGAGAGTAGTGAGTTAATCAAAATAACTAAAATTCATCTGAAATCTACAAAATTCCAATTAAAAGTGAGATGAATTTATAGAGAGACCAAAACAATGTGGAAAACATCAACTTCAAAAATGGAAAAAATGTATGTTGATTACAACTAATTTAAATACAGCTTTAACAATTTAAAATGCATCTCTGATAATTTTGAATAACATGTTTAAGCTTGATGTAATTCAAATTGTGAAATTGTGAAAAGACAAATGGTTTTTTTATAAGACAATTGTATTATTTGATTGCAAGACATCTTGGAGCAATACACACGCACCCTTGCTTGATGAGTGGCCTCGATTGACACACACACCTGACATAGCATATTAGATTTTTGTATTATTTATTTGTGGAAGAAATTGGCAGTTACAAATAAAAGAGTAAAAAGGAGAAATAAGAAGTTTTAAAAACAGTTAATACACCCAAAAAGTGACGTGTTGCTAAAATTGGAGTAGAATCAAAAGATAATATTGGTATTTCTCTAGACAAAAAGCACACTAAAGAAAGTGTATAGAGCCCAATTTCTAGGTCTTAGTAGGAGTGTTCATGGGTCGGTTCTTATCGGTATTTTTAACAATTTTTATCGGGTTTGGGTCTTTCGGTTTTTTCTTTATATGTAGAAAACCCAAATCCATACCCATTAATTAAGTCGGTTCCGATTTGGGTTTTGGTTCTTTCTTGGGTTATACATTATTATTTCTAAAATGATTTTTTTTACTTATGTAATCGATATTAAAATTGGTTTTTAGTGTAGTAATAATATTTACCACCGATATTTTTGTCCTCTCAAAAAAAGTAATAGTTCTAAATTTAATAGTTTTTCAAAGTTTTCTAAAAACTTTAAATATATCTAATAAATTATACGTACATGTGTATTTTATGAATATGTGTACATTATAGTGTACTACTATACATACATGCAGTCATATATAGAATAAATACATATATCACAATTATATTGTTAGATGCACTTAATAATACACATTAACTATTATGCTATATATATTTAGTAAATTTTTACACCTAACAAACAAAAACTATATATTATAATGTTTTGATTTGTCTTTATTTAGTGTAATATAATACTAAATTTTATATATCAAAATTATAATAATCGGTTTCGGTTTCAATTCGGATACCCATCGGTTTTTTACTATTCAATTTTAACAGTTCTGGTTCCTTATTAGTTCTGTTCTTGAAGACCCACTTTTAAAAGGTCTAACATTTTAGGACCCAGAACCCCTATAAATAGTTCCAGTTCGGTTTCGGATAATTGGGTATATATGCACACCCTAGGTCTTGGCAATTCGCCAATAAATAGCGGTGTCGTTTGTGTTGCCGTTGGGGAATGTTCTTATCCTCTGGTGGAGGTGTTGAAGTTAGCACTTTTACTAATATATATTATATATGGGATTTTTTAATAGATTCTTTGAAGAAAAGAACGAGTTAACTCGGCTAACTCAGTAGAAGAATGAGTGAAATAAGCTCACTATTAGATTTGTCAATTTAATGAAACCCATAAATATTAGATCTACAAATAATTGGGCCAAGTCCAGAATTTGTTATGGATTGGGTCTGACCCACTTGGTTTGGGTTTTTTTTCACCCATTTAGACATTATTTAGTCTTATCTGGATTTTAGAAATGTTATCCTATTTCCAACTCATATAAATATAAATGAATAAATCAACAAACATTAATGCCACATAAGATTGAACTTTGACGTTTGTCAAATTAAATGAAAAAAACAAATTCACATAACAAATCCCAAAAATTCGACAAGTTGGATCACTAAGTACGTAATTAGTTCTTAAATATAAATCTTGAAAATTGAACAAGATTTTTACCTTGAAATGGAAGCTCGCCGGCTTCTACGAGATTTTGATAACAGAAAAGAGACCACAAGTAACATGCACTAGCGGTACGAAATGAGACGGTAGGAATCTGAAACTCTTTCGCAACATCAACAACGAAAGTGAATAATCCGTCGCCAATAACGCAAGTTACTGGTGGCCTAGTATCCGATTTGCGGTTCAATAATTCTCGAAAAGATGGCTTCACAACTGTCTCAAGATTGTCAAACATGTCCTTGAGGTTTTCAATGGTTCGAGAGTGTTCATCAGGTAAGCCATCAGATATAGTTTCGAATTTGAAGTTAGGAAAGCAAGCGAAACGGGTTTGTGCATCGGTGTAGCGGAGCAGACGGTGGTGGTAGTGTTGAGTGTTGAGATAGGTGACATGAAGATTCTCAGATAAGCATAAGAGTTCAGCTAATTTTAGCATGGAGTTCACATGACCTTGTGCTGGTAAAGGGAAAATGAGTACGTGCGGAATGGGTTTTTGCTCCATATTTGGAAGGGAAGCGAGCAGTAGTTATTTTGTTGTGTTTTGATAAAAATTGAAGGGAACAAGAATGAAAATGTCGTCCAGGTTTTATATAAAAGTTTGGAGTGAAATGCAAATGTAGTTACTGGCTTCTGGACTAACTTGTGGTCATAATTTGCACCTGTGATTCTGTGAATATGTCCCAAGTTCAGATTTTTATCACCACTCTTGAGTCTTGACATGTTGGCAAATGTACGGTACATTTGCATACGTATGCATATGCGCAATCCTGCATAAACCATTTTATGCACCAACTTCATTACAATTACAATTGAGTATAAAATTTTAATTATGATTAACTGAATTATTATTTGTACTTGTCACTCCACTTTTTAGGCAATTTTAACTGGTATATGTTAATTCTAACTTGTTTTACGTAGGGGTGTCGCTTTTTTTTTCAAATTCTATTTTTTCCAAAAAAATTCGGATTTGGCATCAATATTACTCATCCTTTTTGAAAACAGGGAGTGACTCTCAAAGACAAAACTGCCGAAAACGTAATAACACCTTTTTTTTTTTGTAACTCACAAGGACCGGATAGATGAAAGGTCAAGTATACCTTTGACGCGAAATAAAAAACAGATCGGGTAGATAAAATATAAAGTATACCCCTGACGCAAAATAATTAACGAGCCGGCCCAGATGAAACGACCTGGTGTATTTAGTATAAACAATCATTATTCATACCTTTAAGCAGGTGTGAACACTCATTGTTCATACCCCCAATTACAAACATTAACTATGAACAATGAGTGTTCATACCTATTGGAGTTATGAACAATGATCAAATAGGTATGAACATTGATCTAGTTATGAACATGGATTGTTCATACCTATTTGGGAATATGAAAAATCACTGTTCATACATCAAAAGTGTTCATACATCAAACATGAACAATCATTGTTCATGACTACTTTTAAAAAAATTCAATTGGTAGGTATGAACATTGATTGTTATGAACATTCATGTTCATCATCATTGGGTATGAACATTGATTTCATATGAACATTTGGGTATGAATATTAATTGGGTATGAACATTCAATGTTCATAGTCCTTGGATATGAATATTAATTGGGTATGAACATTCAATGTTCATAGTCCTTGGATATGAACATTTCATCATGGTATGAACATTGATTGGGTATGAACATTGAATGTTCATAGTCCTTTGGGTATGAACATTCGATATTCATAGTCCTTCGTCCTTTGGGTATGAACATTCAATGTTCATAGTCTTTGGGTATGAACATTGATTGGGTGTGAACATTAAATGTTCATAGTCCTTTGGGTATGAACACATTCAATGTTCATACATCAATATATTGTATAAGGTACATTCACCTATTTGGATATATAAACAATCATTGTTCATACACCAGCAGAAGGTATGAACACTCATTGTTCATAGTAAAATGACAGAAAGGGTAAAATCGGAAAATATTTATTTTAAATCCGAGCAATTTGTCCTTGAGGGTTATTTTCACGGAAGGGTATAACTGGCATTTAAAAAAATATAAAAAGGCAGGGCCAACTTATTTTGTCCTTGAGGGTTTCTAATTTTGAAATAGTAGGTTCGTGAGTTACTTTTCCCCAAAAATTTATCTTTGTGAGTTACTCACAAAAAACCGTGTCCTCTAGACTTCATTTTCCCCAAAATTGGGCCTTGGGACCAATTTCTTGTTATGAAAATCCGATTTAAATTCAGATCGGCTTCGAATGATTAATGAAATTTTGATTTTTCAATTTTTTCCTATCTAAATCCGCCAATACATATATAATCCAATTTTGCCGAATTATTATTTAGAATTACATATAATATATCTAGAATTCTAATGTAATTAGAATTGTTTTAATATAATCTAACTTTTTTTGCTCATTTACAGTGGACTAACTTGCATTAATCAATATATAGTATAAACAAACACTAGAATTAGTATTTATTGTACAAGTTATAAAATAAATTTAATATTAAAATACTAGCTCGTTATATGAACTCCACCGTAAATGAATTCTGCCACCAAAAATAGATTTATAATATGAATTGAGGGCTGATTTTTTGTGAAGATAATTTTCTCATGATGGAGAATCTTCTTACAAAAAATCTGCCCAAACAAAAATGTTTAACATTATCAAAAGTTGTTTTGAAATTTGAAAAATCTAAACCGTTGGATAATTTTATAACATTGTAAGTAAATTTTGATATGTCTAGACATCTTCAAGCGTGCTGATTTTTTCTAAGGATGATCTATATTGTGGAGAGAATATCTCTACCAAAAATCAGCTTCTAATTTATTATTTTTCATAGTGGAGTTTTTTTAGAGTTCGTATAAGTAGAGTTCATATAACGACAGGATTAAAATATTTGAATTTTTAATAATTTTTTTTATCTAAATTATCTAATTTCCGAATTTTTCAATTTTTTTTTCAGAATTCCGATTTTTATCCGATTTTCAAAAATTCTAAAAAAAATCAGATCGGATCGGATTTGGCACAATATATTAAGATTCCGAAAAATCCGAAACCAAAAACCCATATTCCTATCCCATTCTACCGAAACACACCCCTAGTTTTACGTATTTAAGATTATCAACAAATACGACACTATTTGATTAAAAAAAAAATGAAATAAGGCCTTATCCTTTTGTATGAACTTTTTGAACTCACTTTCAAATACACATTGCAATCATCCAAGCGATTGTGACGAACTGTATGAGATTGTACTTTGATAGTTTGATTAAGCCATTAAGGAGAGTTTGTGGTTGGGAACTTGGGATATAACGGCTAATGGACTTACAACAACAATGCTAAATCACTTTTCTACACTATATGATAGCCGGGTAGTTAGGAACTCCTCTCCACTGTCGAGTAGACAATTTGTAATCTCCATAGTTGTTCAATTTCGAAACACCTCTTTCACAAAAATTAGAACAAATTTCCTATTTATTAATAATTTAGAAAACCCTCCCTAATATCACTTAAATTATATAATTATTTACAATTTTCCTTACTAATATTAGAACAAGTTCTATTTTATTAATAATTTAGAAATTTTTTTATAACATAATTATTTTCTATTAAAAAAATAGATGAATTTTTTGTACATAATTATAATTACCAATTACAAAAATTATGTTAACTATTGAACGTCGAGTAACGGAAATGCATACTTGTTACAATATAATAATTGAAAAACAACAAACAGAATGACGACGGGGCAGATTTTCTTTGATTTGCAACTCCCAAGGATAGTGCCAAGGAAAATGCACCATCTGAAGATGCTCAACGCTTAGTTAATTATTATAAAACGATGCCATGGCCCATGTGCGGATGTGCCCATGCTATGAACACTCGAAAGCTTTCTGTACTCTGTACTCTGTAGTCTGTAGTATGACAAATAATTTTTGATAAGTTGTCTTTATCATCAACATTATTATTAGGACAATCAACGTTATTAGGCCAAGCGTAACTGCTCTTTACATTTTACATTAACTTGTCTTAATTAAGAGAGATTGAATATCTTAACGGTGCCATGGTGACATGTCAGAGAATCTTTAGGGAGGGCATATTCTCATGAAAAAAACCTTGCGGGGGTGCATATTTCAGCATCGTTTTGCATTGAATGAATTGTTGTGAGATGGTAGGAGAGTCATAACAACATCATAATATCAAAATAAGAGAAGGTGTTAGTAGATGGAATGGAAAAAAAGAAAAAGAATAGAGCAAGAAAAATTAGGATTAGACTTCATAACATACTCTACCCAAGAAACTTGTATATATAGGCAAGTCTAAATGTCTAATACATAAGAAAAGTGAAAATAAGAAACACGGTCTGTCATGACATTCTGACGTACTGACAAGAGAGGCATATGAATACTGGGTTGGAGGCAATATGAATGACTGTGATTATCACAATATAGTGGTATAGGCATATGTACTGAGAAACCCAACTCTTGTAACAGATTGCGTATCCACATTAATTCACCAGTGCCCTGAGTCATAGCCTTATACTCGGCCTCTGCACTTGACTTGGTAACAATTGTTTGCTTTTTGCTCTTCCAGATGACCAAATTACCTCCCAAAAATGTACAATACCCAGTAGTAGATCTTCTGTCAGAAATTGACCCTACATAATCAGGATTTGAATATCCAACAACATCAAGATTACTATTTGAACGATAGACAAGTCCACGTCCTAAAGAACCTTTCAAGTATCGCACAATGCGAATAACAGCCTGAAAATGAGGAACTCTAGGCACATGCATAAACTAAGATACCATATTGACAACAAAAGAAATATCTAGACGAGTGATAGTGGCATAGATTAGTTTTCCCACTAATCGACGACATCCCTCAACATCCGCATACAATTCTCCCATATCTGATTGGAGTTTGTTGTTCGGATCCATAAGAATCTCCACTGGACGTTCTCGTAAATTACCAGTCTCACTGAGTAGGTCCAATACATACTTTCACTGTGAAAGATGAATTTCACTAGGATACCATGTGACTTCAATGCCTAAGAAGTACTTCAACTCTCAAAGGTCTTTGGTTTGAAAATTCTTTAAGAGATTAACTTTGAGACGAACAATGCCTTGTTTGTCAGAACCAGTGACAACAATATCATCAATATACACAACTAAGATAATAATGTCTTACTCAGTCTTTCTGTAAAATACAGAGTGATCATACTCACATCTAGTCATGCCATTATATTAGGCATTATCACCTGACTGAATTTTACAAACCAAACTCTAGGAGATTGCTTGAGCCCATACAGAGACTTATGTAGGTGACATACTCCCCTAGGGGGTGGCAATGGGTCGTGTTGGGTCGGGTTCGTGTCGTGTCATACTCGGGTCACGTGTTAGGAGAGCAAACCCAAACCCGACCCAATTACTAATCGTGTCAAATTTGTCAAACCCAAACCCAACCCGCATATGTAACGAGTTACCCAACGGGTGACCCGCTAAGCCAGCGGGTCAATTTCGGATTGGGTTAACAGATAACCCGTAAGCTCTATTTTTTTTTGGATAAAGAATATTTATTAATCTAAATAATAAAAGAACTTGCAAAAGTGCGCAGAGTTGTTGAAGCACATGCATCTGCTGAACGCCTTAACCAAACAAGTGAAACAACCTATTAGCCAAACAAAAAACATAACCAAACTAGAAACAACAACCATGCATGTCCAGTTTATCCACTTTGCTACCTCGTGGGCAAACCTATTATTAAATAAATGCAAATATTATTGTGACTTTGACGGCTTCATTGTTCTCTTTATATAATTGAGACTAGGGTAAGGGTTCAATGTTAATGTACGTGATAATATATTTTATTGAATGAATCTATAATATTCTATATGCTGGATTGCCGGCTTATCCTTCTAAATCTAGTTGATCATTTTATGTTTAGTATTTTCTTTTAGGTAATTGGGATTATGAGATTTAATAAAATTCGGAAACATATATGTTTAAGGACTTAAAACAGGTCATACAGGTCACGGGTTGATGACCCGACTCATTGGACCTGGGAACTAATCGGGTATACTAACGGGTTACCCGGGTTAACATGTGTGATTCTAACCCAACCCATTTATTTGACGGGTTTGGCGGGTCAACCCTTAAATGACCCAAAAGCCTTTTTTTCTAACCCAAACCCACTAATTTAAATTCCGGATTAGGTGGTCGGGTTAGCGGTCGGTAATACAAAACTGCCACCCCTATACCCCCGAACAACAAAACTAGGAGGTTGCACCATATAGATTTCTTCCTGTAGGTCACCGTGCAAAAATTTGTTTTTCACATCTAACTGGTATAGAGGTCACTTGTGATTGATTGCAAGAGAGATAACAATACGCACAAAGTCTAACTTTGAATTGCCACAGGAGAAAAAGTCTCAGAGTAGTTAATACCATATGTCTGAGCGAAACCTTTAGCAACCAACCGATCCATTAAACGAGAGCCGGTCCTATCTGGATTGTGCTTGACTGTGAAAACCCATTTACAAGCAACCACTTTATTCCCAGGGGGAAGATGAGCAAGCACCCAAGTCCGATTAGAATACAATGCACTCAACTCCTCTTCCATAGCTTGCTTCAAGCTTGGATGAGATAAAGTGTCCCTGTAATTAGTAGGCACAGAGACAGAGAGCAACGAGGTAGCAAATGCCTTGACAAATGGTGGTAAATGATTATGAGAGATAAACTGAGAAATATATTATTGAGCATACCTACAAGGAATACATGTGCTACTAGGAGGACGTTCAACTTTCCTGAGGGCAATAGGAATGTTAAGTTCAGAAGGAGGAGCAGGAGGATCAGCAGGCAAAAGCACAGGAGGAGGGGGCAGTGGAGCGCATGGAGGCAATGGCACATGATCTAGTTGGGAGTCGTCCAGGGGCACGCACCCTTCAGTTTGTGCTTCAGGAAGGGGTGCATGCCCTTCAAGTGTAAGTTTTGGATCTAGAATGTCAACAGTGTGCTCTTTTAATATTGGAGTAGGACAATTCAAAGATTCCTCGAAAGGTTCTTTAGACACCTATCCCTCGAGAAAATAATATGGTACATTCTCAAAGAAGGTCACATCAACACAAACAAAAAAAATTTTGAAGGTGAGGATTAATTGTAACACTTATAACCCTTCTATGTACGAGAATCCCCAAGAAAGACACACTTAGTAGCACGAGGGTCTAATTTGTCACGATTAGGTTGAAGATTATGAACAAAACAAACACACCCAAACACCCTAGGAGTAAGAGAAAAAGATGGTTGACTAGGAAAGAGGACATACATGGGAGTTTTTCCACCTAACACTGAAGAAGACATTCGATATAATCAAATATGTGGAAGATGGCAGTAAGGACTGTGACCTCTGCCTAATAAAACTTTGGAAGATTGCTTTGAAACATTAAACTAGGGGCAATCTCAAGAAGAGGACAAATCTTTCTTTCAGCAACCCCATTTTGTTGTGGGGTGTCAACATAAGAGGTTTGATAAGTAATACTGTTATCATCAAATAAACGTTTAAACAGAGCAGAATCATAATCCTTGGCATTATCACTCCTAAAAACTTTGCAAAAAATTAGTGATTTCGGCATAAAATTTCTGGAAAACAGGAAATACTTGAGAATGATTCTTCATTATATAAACCCAACAAACATGAGAGAAATCATCAATAAAAGTAATAAAATAATTGGCTCCCAAAAGGCCAGAGGTTCTACATGGACCCCAATCATTGGAATGAACTAATTGAAAAGGATCACTTGAACAATTATTTAAACTAGTTTTGTAAGTAGCACGACAATGTTTAGATAACTCATAAACTTCACACTGTAATGACTGGATACTGGAAGAAATACTAGGAACTAAACAACATAGACTCTTTAGAGGTAGATGACCGAGCAACATATGCCATAGAGAAGAAGAGACAGAGACTATAAAGGCTTAATCTTGTTGATGCTGCCCAAAATTAGTTTGGAAGTAATAGATGTTGCCTCGCTCATACCCACCACCAACTAGTTTCTTTGCCTACAGATCCTAAAAACCAACACAAGTGAAGGAAAACAGGATGTGAGAATTAAGTGATTGTGTGAGACTATGAATAAATAAGAGATAAAATGGACACATGACAGAGACAAAGGATACATGACGAGTTAGGTGAATGGTGCCTCGACCAAGAATAGTAGCTTTAGCACCATTTGCTAATGTAACATATGATGTTTTACTGGTGTAAAGAGTAGAAAACAACTGGGGGTTACCTGTCATATGATCAGAAGCTCCTGAGTCAATGACCCAATAGTCAATTCCACTAGTATGAAAACATATGTTACCTGATTTGGCTAGAGTTGTCGTGGGGGCATTAGACAAACTCGAAGGACTGGCTAGAGTAGATTGTATTCTTTTCATTAGGGCTGCAAGGTCTTCTTTCACCTTTGGGACTAAATATGTTTCCCTGTGATCAGAAACTGTGGCACTATTGGCTTTGGACAGTGATGGTCGACCAAGCTTCCCGAAAAAAAAAAATAGAACCATGATTTGTGCATCCACAATGATCACATGGTGGCCAACCGCCCATACCACGGCCGTGTCCACTTCCCTGGCTACGACCTCCTCCACGTTCACGACTAGTTTTGCCACCTCTACCTCCACTACCTCGACCAAAGGAAAAATTATTACTATTGTTACTTGGAGGAACTAATAAGGCTACACTATTAGTGTTCTTTGAAGGAGGAGTAATATGAGAAAGGCTGTCCCAACAGATGACCGCATCAGGAAAACTGGGGTTAAACTGGTCTCGAGGTGTCATTTCTGCCAGCAAGAAGAGGAGTTGGTCCAGCACATGCTATGGGACTGCACGACAACTAAAGAGCTATGGGCTTGGGTCGCTGGTCTGTTTGAACTGCAACCCATCGAATTCACTTTCATGACCCTTATAGGACTCTCCAAAGGTCGAAGCCCCATTGTCCAAGACCTCTGGAATGCGGCTGTTGTTCACCTTATGGTTCAAATCTAGAAAACTCGCAACAAAATTCACTTCGATGATCTTCCAATTAACTTTTGTCATATGAAGAAGTCTATAGTGCAGGGAATTAGAGTGACACATCTGCTTTCCAAGGGAAGAATGTACAATGGTGTCCAGGACCTCCGAATTCTCAGCAGACTCCAAGTGAAGAGCAAAGGCACTCCACTCCAAGGTATCAAAGAAGTACATTGGTATCCACCTCTAGGGCTTGGTCATCAAATGTAACACTGACGGGTCAATTCTTGGCGTCCCAACTAGAGGGGGTGCTAGCGTAATTTTCAGAAACAAGTTGGGCTCGGTGAAGTTACCTCTTTTCAAGCTGAGTGTACAGCTATTGTCTACGCAGCGGAGAAAGCTAAAGATATGAACTGGAATAGAATATGGATAGAGGCGGACTCACAGGCGGCGGTCACGGCATTCTCAGGGAATGACATACCATGGTCACTTAGAGCCTGTTGGAAGCATGCAACCAGGAACTTACAAGAGCTTAAAGTCTCACATATCTGGAGAGAGGGCAATTTTAGAGTCGACTCGGCCAACGAAGAAGCTCTTCAATGCCTTTAGGAACCATTTCATGGGGTTTGAGTAGGCTTGACTTTGTAACCAGTATAGAAAGTCCTTTTAGGACTTATTATAGGTTTGAGTAACTTCGGTTGTAAAGTGATGTACCTCATTTTCTCTTCTTTCTAATAAAATTCCTTATTTGCGGGCAAAAAAAAAAAAAAAAAAGAGAAATACGAGAATAAGCTTCATACAAAGTTGGGAGTTTTGATTCGACTTGCACTTGAGCCTTCACATTAGCAAACTTAGGACGTAGACCAGATAGGAATTTAAAAATGCAAAATTCCTCTCTTTGTTTATTCAACTGAGTGATATCTGTTGTTAATAGATGATAAATATTTAATTCTTCCCACTTACTGCGAAGAAAATTATAATACTCAGAAATAGACATATCTCCTTTATTTAGATCAAATATATCTTCATACAACTGAAGTATACGAGATGTATTTTGAGATTAAGAATACGATTCTTGTAGATACTCCCAGATTTCCTTAGAAGTCTTAAAGAAACAAACAACATTTCATACATATTTTTCCATAGTATTCCAAAGAAAGTTCTTAACTAAGGCATTATCGTTTGTCCAAGTCGCCTTTGATTTCTCATCCGTGGCGACAAATGAATTTGTAAGATGTGCTTTCTTACCTTTGCCAGTAAGGTATATGGTAACTGCTTCTACCTATTGAAGGTAACTTGCAACACCCTCTAATTTCACAGAAGTCATACCAACAAAGAAAACAGACGTGTTTCCAAACTCAGCGGTCTTTAGAACAATTGATATTTCAGCCATTGTAAAACAAACTTGAATACAAATAGATAGATAGTTGTACAGAAGCGAGACAAGGAGTTTGAAAGAAAACAAGACTCAAACTTTAAACTTTAAACTTGATTTTTTTTTATAAGGATTTTGATGGATCTCTAACCTGATGCTCTGATACTATGGTGTTAGATGGTAGGAAAGTCATAACAACATCATAAAATAAAGATCAGAGAAGGTGTTAGTGGATGGGATGGAAAAGAAAAAGAATGGAAGAAGGAAAATTAGGGTTAAAGTTCATAATATACTCTACCCAAATATAGTCGAGTCTAATATATAAGAAAAGTGAAAATAAAAACACGGTTCGTTATGACATTCTGACGTATTGACAGAGAGGTGCACTCCCTCACTTAACCCACACATGAAGGGGTGCATGCTGATAAGAGCCCAAAAATGTAATTTTAACCCCTTAATAGTATTACATTTAAACCAATTATATTTATAATAAATAAGAGTTAGTACTGTTTACGTACTTTTGTGTATTTCAGGTCTTGGGGTCAAATATGTAAAGAAATATGTCACTTTTGCAAGAGAAAGTGAGCAAAAGTTGGTTGCTAAGAGGTTATATGATTAAAGCCAAAGTTTCAAGGAGAAAAAGCCTTTTTAAAGCCTAGTTAAAGCTGAAAAGTCAAAGTCAACGCGGGTAGAAAAAAAGCAGAAACGTCAATAGAACTTTCACAGGCCGTATATTTGGACTCAGACCTCGTAATTAGGCCTATTATATGTCAAAACGACCAGCTCGGAAAGAGCTTTCTAATGGTCCAAGTTTTGATCCAATCAAAGTAGTAAAAGTGGATAAAACGGGTATTTCAATAAATTTACACAGAGAAACCCTTTTTGGACTTAAGTAATTAGGTTTTGGGCTTGATTTAGTGGCCTAAAACACAGCTCCAAAGTCCATGTACAAAATTATAAACCTAACCCTCTCCTATATAAAGAAGGTTAAGGCTAAACAAAACTTGGCTACTCATCTCCTCTTTAGTTTAGTTGTAAATTAGGGTTTTCTCTCTTACCTTTTAGTTAATTAAACCTTACATTAGATAATAAATTAGTTTTCTTCTTTAGTTAAACCCTAGTTATTGTTTTATTAGCCTAATCACCATTAATTCAATTCAAGTTATCTTTAATAAATTAGTTCTTCATTATGTCTTATTCTTATTCTTTTAATCATGATAGTCTAATGAATCATAGCTAAACCTCCATTAGAAGGGTTTGATTGAAGCTTTGATGAAGACTTGATGTGTTAGTATAGAATAAGTTGTAGTGAAATATTCCACTCTAGAAGGTAATTAATTCACCATGAGAATGGGTTTCAATTGCCTCACATGCTAATTATTAGTTTGTAGAGATTGCCATGAATAATTAGTGACTAAAAAAACCTAATATTTATGTGAAAACAGAAAGATTAGGATTGTAACAACTCTATACTAGCATATTAAGAATTAATCAAGGTGGAATCAAATCCCCCTAATTCCTTCTCTATTCTTCTTTATATTTTATTCAAGTTATATTCAATTGCTTTAATTAAATTAGTATAAGTTAAATTCATATATTTAGTTTTATAGTATAAATTCACATCTATAAATATTGCTCTCACCATTATTTTCTTTGTTTTCTTGTGTTTGATTAATTGGATTCTATTTATGTCTTGGTATTTTAGGAGTGGAACGATTCCGTACTCTATATATTGTATGAATATACATGTGAAAATAGAAAATAAATAATTGATAACGTAAGATTAAGTTAGAGAAATCAAGTATTAGTTTTTACGGGTTATCACACGCCCCATATGCTTCAACATAAACCTTTGGCATGTATTTCATTGTTTAGATCAAGTGGTAAGGGTAAAGTTACAACCTCGCCCCTGAGCGTTCTCTAGCTATCTGACATATTTTTCACATAAAATAAGGTAATATAGAAGAAATGAGCTGAGTTGTTATACTCATACATGTAATCGCACCATCACACCTAAATTTACTCACCCATGAGTTAGGGAAGAGTGTGTAAATGCTCCCATCTGGCCTAAATTACTCACCTATAGGATGGATGGGGGATTATTTATTTAGAAACCGCAACCATCTTTGATTTGACAAATAAAAATGGTTGATTGAAAAAGTGTTCACATTATTCATTCTGGCCTATAACTCTTTTTTCCAAATGCATCATTGCTAGATGGACAAAAACCTAAAAAGGAGGCATCTACTTAACAAAACAGGGCAGTCTTGATAGCCAACGGCTGAGATTCAATATGAGGGGGGATAAATCGAGGGTCAACAATCCACAGAGTGAGTAGGATTAGGAATTAATTAGGAGTTTTAATTGTGAAATCAAACAAAAAAAACCTTCTCCTCTTACCTCATCTACTTCCTCAGACACCGTGTTTGTGAAATTAAACAAAAAAAACCCTTTGCCTCTTACCTCTTCTTCTTCCTCACACACAGTGTTGTACTGTCATTCACTCTAGAATTTTTCTTTCCAAAATCCTTCGGTCTCCCATTTCTCCAATTCCTCTCTCTCTCCAAAAGATGGAAAACATCTATCTTGATCAGTTCTTATTGGAAGCTTGACTCAGGTAAGCCTTCTCTCTTTCCTATATCGGTATGTTTTGTGAAGAACTCTTCTTCTGATGAACAAAACATTATCCACTCCTCTTTCATGAATTTGCGAATCTCTTTTCCCAACCCTCGATACTGCCACATATTATTTGTTACTTTAATATGATTTGAGCTGTTTTGCTATTATAGCTTCCGGTCAGGGGGGGGACGAAGTTCTATATGTTTGAAGATCATGGAAGAACGAAACTCAGACCTACCATTCCAGGTAACTAGATTATGTTTCTTCAAGAATATTCTGTAGTTTAGGGGGGTTTATTAAAGTTTTGTGCGTTTACTTTGTCGTAGAACAATGTTGAAGTGGTTGCATATGAAGATGAAGGCACGTCTTATTGTTCCGACCAAGGTTTTTCTCTTTCTCTTTACAAATTTTATTCTTAGTCCCCTTGAATATCTCTACTTCAAATGCATTTTTTGTAACTTCAAGTTCTTTGGAAGGCTCAACATCAAACCAGTCCTGTAGTGATTGGCACATGGTTAGTATGTTCCCCTATCATAGATGGAGCTATGTTCTTTTAGTATCGATAGCTTAAAATTATTGCTGCTAAACTCTTTGCATTTAATGCTTGAGACCCCTTGATAGAATTAAATTTTCACTTTTACTCCTACTTAGCTAAATTATACAAGGAAGAAGTAAACTATAATTTGCATCTTTTGATATCAAAGTTCTACTCTCAATTATCATGCAATAAAACTAGAGTAAGAATTCGTTCAACTCCTAGTTGCTTAGAAAATACTAATTCCACTAGTGATTAACAATTAAACATCACGAGAGTAATGATTCTAATATGGTGAAAACTAATATGGAATATATTCTAAATTAAACTATGACAATTAAATAATAAGATATGAATATGAAGAAGGAATTAGGGAGATTTGAAATCCACTTTGATTAATCCCTAACATACTAGTATAGAGTTTGTTGCAACCCTAATCTTAATGTTTTCACACAAGGTTCAACATAAAGGTTAGGTCTTTTTATCCTTAATTATTCATGGTATCTCTAGCCAACTAATAATTAGCATGAGAGGAAGTTGAAACTCATTCTCATGGTGAATGAACTACCCTCGTTTAGGTGTATTTTACTTATTGCTAAATAGACAACCCTAGACTTGAAGCTCTTAAATTCAACTATTCTATACTAACACATCAAGTCTTCATCAAAGCTTCAATCAAACCCCTCTAATGGAGGTTTAGCTATGGTTCATTAGACTATCATGGAATAAATAATAAGAAGAAGACATAATTAAAGGAATATAAATAACTTGAATTGTATTAATGGTGGCTAGGCTAATAAAACATAAACTAGGTTAAACTTAAGAGAAGTGGTAGGTGATACTTAGAGTTTTGCCTTAGTCCTCTTTATATAGGAGATGGCTAGGTTTATAATTTCGTGTATGGGCTTTGGAGCTATGTTTTGGGCCACTAAATCAAGCCCAAAACCTAATTACTTAAGTCCAAAAAGGGTTTATCTAATATAAATTATTGTAACACCCTTTACATCTATTTTTACTCCTCTTATTGGATTAAAGCCTAGACCATTAGAAAGCCCTTTTTGAGCCGGTTGTTTTGACATATAATAGGCCCAATTCCGAGGTCGAAATCCAAAGATATGGCCTGCGAAAGTTATGTTAACTGTTATGCTCTATTTCTGCCCGCGTTGACTTTGACTTTTCAGCTTTAAAAAAGTTTTTTCTCCTTAAAACTTGGGCTTTAACCATATAACTTCTTAGGCTAAGTCCAATGGTTTGGTGCAGCAAAACACCAAACCACAATAGCACAGTGTATACCGCTAGTGGGATAGCGAAATCAGACCCAATGGTTTGTTTTTTTTGCCGCCAGTGATACTGGCGTGCAGCCAAAATATCAACTTTGTTAAATATCGTTATTTGTTATCCACAATAATATCGTTAAATATCGACCTTTGTTATCCGCCATCAGCAGTGGCGAGCAAGAAAAAAAAAACCAGGTTTTTGTAAATGCCACTCCACATGCATGTAGATAATTATCTCCCATTTTACCCTTTCTCTCTCAAAAAGAAAAAACAACAAAACACCGAAAAAAAAAATTACTCTCACTCTTCAACACCACTTTGGCGCGAGAAAAATAGAAGTCTAGCATTGGCGCCGAAATTTGGATCTTTCATCGCCACTTCCACAAATAGGTATGATTTTGATGAACTTTATATTTTTTTTGTGAGTTTTGAGCTGAAATGAAGGTATTATTCATTGATGGAATTGGAATTAGTATAGTTTTGAGAATATTTCTTCAGTCGTGTATATTGTGCTTAGTATATGCTTGTGTTGCCATTGATTCCATAATATATGTTTTTGTGGTCATTGAGACTATTGGGACTTGTTCATCTTTTCTAGTCCATTTCATAGATCTTTTCTAGATTCAACAAACAAGGTCACTTGTTTGTGTATCTTCATAGCATAATATTGTCAAACTGGTTGTGCACCCCTTTTCGTGTGTGTTCGACACTCGTCTGGGGAGTTTACTCGACTAATTATTCAAGCCCTTAATGCGATCATTGAAGATATTTGGGCTAAAAAGTTCATGAATTTTATTATTGGCAGAAATCAGTTATTCATGGACGGTTTAACCCGTGAGTTGCCCTGTAAGTTGGAATATCATTATTTACGCTGTATTTCATCTTTGACTCCTATTGGTGCAATTTGCTTTTAAAACTGAACTTTAATTTCGTTAGGCTGGTTTGAGATATAAATTATCTCTAGTACCTGAAGATGAAACCACATCCTGCCTAGTTATGCTTTATGCACTATCTTGCGAGATTTTATTGTTTCATGGTAGACTTTACAATGGTCAGAAAAAAGAAGTACCGCACATGATCCTAGATAATTTTAATAATGGATTGGTGTAGTTTTATAGCAGAGCTGGGTCTATCTTTGGTGCTAAAGTTCAGTCACCTATGGAGAAGGTATTAATGATGTTCGAATCACAACAGGGACAGGTTCACACAGTATTATAAATCTGCAGGATGAGGGCCGTTTATAGATTTTTACCGGATGCCGGGACGAATATGCAATGTGCTTTAGAGAGTAAATGGTTTTCCCAAGTTCATCTTATGTGTCGTTGAAACTTTATTAGTGAGGCTTCATATATATAGATATATAGCTAGATAAATGGATGGATTACAAACTTTTTGACCTGAATATTCTAGAGCATTTGATGTAGCAACAATCCAATTTTGCATTACATTGAAGAAGATGGATATATGAATATGGATGTTCTAAGAACGTAATTTTGCTTGTTTTCAGATTAGGTATAATAAAGGATGTTTGGATTGAGGGAGTGATTGATGAAATTTGAATGACTGTCAAAGAAACTACACGGATACCGTCTTTTGTAGATACAAAAACTCGAGTTAAATTGACACTTCCAAGTGAACCTCAACAAAGAATTGGAAGTGTGTTTTGCTTTCACTTTCTTATCGTAGACAATTCTGCTTTTATAATTTGGTTAGATTTTTGTTAATTTATAACGATGTGTTATAAAACCATGGTAGGTTTCAATTGATGTGCTACAAGTTTTTGTGGGACAATTTAGTCACTAATAACTTCCCTGCAAGCCAGTTCTTCAAGCACTTTGACTTGGATTCTCAATACATATTACGCAAAGAAATCCAAGAGCGAGCTGCTCCTTCATTCGAAGCCAAGGTTAGAAACACATTGTCTAAGTCTCAGCAATACATCCACCTAATTTGGTAAATGATGTGTTAGTATCCTTTTGTATGCTTCTCAAACATTTGTTAAAAAATAATAAGTGAGCCTAAGACTCTAAAAGGATCTATATTGAATTAGTAAATCCTCCAGGCACAGAGACACTTCACACTTGCATGGGATTTTTTGGGTTGAGGCTAACCCTACCATTTTCATTAAAACAAACCAAAAAGTTTACAATCCTCCCTAAGAGTATGATCATTAGAGGAAGATCCAATAACAAAGAAGTGTATGTGATCCACCTGATCCCAGATGGAGATTTAGTCTATACTGGCACAAAACTCACCTAAAAACTTGCATGGCTTGTTAAATCACCCTTAATATGATCCTTTTAGTCATAAGGACATCTGTTAAACTAGGAGCATTTGCCCGTTTTTAGACTGAAGCATTTTGCAAACCAAGAAAGATCATGCTAAATGAAATGGTGGAACGAATTGAACTTGTCATACCAACAGTAGAAAGAAAATGAAGATAAAGTCTAGGTAGTTTAATGCGACACTTAATTTTATTTGTTATAATGCCATATTATCTAGTTTTGTGCTATATCATAACTCGCACTTAATTTTATTTGTCGTAATGCAAGACCCATTTATTTAGTTTCATATTATAAATTATGTTTGATTTTGGTGTTACTTTATTTCTCACTAGTTACAATGTCTGGCATTTTACACAAACTTCAGAGGTAAGGGTACAAAGTCGAAAAAATCAGGGGGACCAAATGCCCCAAATCCAGAAGATATATGTTTAGGGACTTCTTATTTTGAGTTTGATCCTAGTTCTTATCACCGTGTTGTTGTAGAGAAAAGTACACACATATCTTTTACTCTTCGTGAATGTGGTGGAATAAAAGAAAAAGTCGGTAAGAAAGGGACTTTGGCCCCTATTATGGAATGGTTGAGCCTAGTGAACTTTGGAGAATTTCAATCGATGCTTTAGAATGTTGGTTTTGATGTCTTTGCTCAAATTGACATTGAAAAGTCTGATAGACAGTTAGTTGAAGCAATTGTAGAGAGATGGTGAGACTCTACCCACACATTTCATTTTCCATGTGGCGAGATAGGCTTTACGCCACTTGAGATCTCAATGCTTACGGGGTTGCATGTTAGAGGAGGAAAGATTATAGCATTTGATTCAAAATATGAGTTATTTGATGAGGTTGTCAAATATTTACCTTTTTTAACAGGGGGTGAGATTTATAGCGGCAGCATCAAACTCAGTCATTTAGATATGTAAACAGCTTATGCAGTGCAAGATGGTGTTAATGAAAGGGAAATAGGGTTTCGTGCTTTCATGTTGTATGTTATTGGAAATATATTGTTAGCAAACTCCCACAGCAAGGTTCGTTTGGGATATCTAGTTTTTTTTTTTTTTTTTTTTTTTTTTTTTTTTTTTTTTTTTTTTTGAAATAACTAGGGGTTTTGGGCTCCCCAACCTTTATTTATGGGACTAAGATACTCGCAGATACATCTTTCCTTCCTTATCCGCTAGGATCAAATCATTAAATTTGTGATCCAGCGGTGGAATAAAGTACACACACTCATTACAAAATTGCCTACTTAGCTTAGATAGATAATCTGCTACTTGGTTACCCTCGCAAAATACATGCTTGAAAGTTACTATCTCGAACTTCAAAATCTCAGCTTGTATATGAGCAGCTATGTTCCGGCAGTGCAATGGCACCTCTTCCTCCTTCACCAAAATTCATATCGCCCTCAGAGAATTCGACTACACTTGAATTTTGCTAATCCTCATATTTGCCACGCCTTCTAGCCCTTTTTGTACTCCCAACAGCTCCTGGTACAGAACTGACATTCTCATTGAGCTGCCATTATAAGCCATTAGAGTATCTCCATTCCTATCTCTTACCGCTCCACCATAGCTGGCCCTTCCTTTTTGTATCGATCCATCTGAATTCAGAACTACTAACCCATCAGGTGGTTCACTCCATTTTACCCATATCTCCTCTCTTTGCTTTAGCGTAACTCCTATTCCCAGTCTCGCTAGTAACACTTTCGTAGCCTCCTCCTCCTTTACCTGCTCCGGCGTTTTACCCATATAAATCTTCATACTGCTCAAGACTTTCTGGCTCACCACATCTGCTGACCGAAATCTATCTTTCTTCAACCTCCAGTTCCGCTCATTCCAAATGGTTTGGACTGCCGCATAGGTAAAGGCTCTTATCACTTCAAAAGATAAGGTGTTTGCTCTACACAGTCTCATCAAGTAGTACCATTCATTATGTGATGCTCGCACCATCTCTAGCAGCCCCATGGCTATCTTGAAATTCTGCCAGACCAGTTTTGAGAACGGACAATCAAAGAAGAGATGAGCTGAACTCTCTTCGTGAACCCCACACAAGCAACACTTTGATTGCACTATCACCCTCTTTGCCCTTAACTTGTTCTAAGTTGGGAGAGTACCCAAAAACAGCTGCCAAGTGGTAAAGGAGTGCTTCAGTACAGTGTATTTCCCCCACACAATCTTAAACTATTTTACCTTACTTCGCACTCTTTTCAGTACAGAGTAAGCTGAGGAAGTAGTGAAAGCTCCTGTATTGCTTAGGGTCCATGTCACCTGATCCTCATCAATGTAGGAGTTTATCTCAGTTCCCATAATCCAATCCTTTACCTCACCCTCCGGCATATCAATGATACAACTTGACCATCTCCCCTCTCTTAAAACTGCGGACACCTTCGCATCCTCTGGGACGATATTGCCTAACAAGCTTCTGGCTTGGTTATTCAAGTATAGAGGCCCTGAACACCATGGATCATGCCAGAAACTAGTACCATTGCCATTCGCTATACAATATTTAACAAACTTCCATGCGACTTCTCGGTGTTTCAAAATCCCTCTCCACACCTAGGAGCAATCCCTCGACACCTTCATAGTCCAAAACTGCTTGTGCTTTATGTGTTGCTGCCATGCCCATCTAACCCACAAACAATCTGATTTTGCAAGCACAGTATGCAGCTTGATTCCAAACTTTTGGGTCCACAAGACCAAGCCCTCCTTGATCCTTGTCAAATCTGAGAGTAGCATGACTAGCATGATGCATCTTCCTATCCATATTTGGCCTTGCCCATATGAACCTATTGCACAGCTTCCCCACCTTCTCAATCACTGTTTTTGGCAACACAAATGTCTTCGCCCAATAGGTTTGGAATGATGCTAGAACAAATTTCACCAATTGTATTCTTCCGGCTCTGTTTAGGTCTTTATTATTCCAATTTGAGATTCTCTCTATGATCTTTTCAATTAGAGGCAAACATTCTCTTATACCAAGTCTAGTGGCCGTAAGAGGCATCCCTAAATAGGTAACAGGGGGGAGCTACCAGAGAAATATTCATAACTGCCACTAATTCTCGTCCTTCTTCTTCTGACATGCTACCCGTTAGGAGAGTAGTCTTTTCATTGCTAAACTGAAGCCCGGTAGCCTGAGAGAAGTCCTGCAATATGTCTTTTATAGCCAGCATAGATTCCATATCACCTTTGCAGAATATTAGGACATCATCGGCAAAGCAAAGATGAGATATCTCCAATTTCCTACATTTGGAGTGAGCACTGATTATTTTATGCTGAAGCCCTTTGTAAAGAAGAGCACTCAAGATCTCCATGACTAGCACAAACAAATAAGGAGAGACTGGGTCACCCTGTCGAAGCCCTCTTTTCTCTTCAAAATACCCTTCCGGAGTCCCATTTACCAGTACTGAGTACGAAGGAGAAGCATAGCACATATGTAGCCATTCAATGAATAGGAGATGGAACTTAAACTTATGCAAAATAGCTTCTACTGCTTGCCAAGACACCGAATCATAGACTTTCTTTATATCAAGCTTGATAGCACATCTCTTCTGACCATGTTTCCTAGAATAACCCCTTAGCAACTCATGAGCTAATAACAGGTTATCTTGAATTGACCTCCCCAGTATAAAAGCTGATTGTGTACTTGAGATTAAGGAGGATATACAAGTCTTCATTCTGTTGGTTAGAACCTTTGATACACACTTGTATACAATATTACAGCATGCTATGGGCCTGAACGAGCCCACAGTCGTAGCATTCTTATTTTTCGGCACAAGACAGAAGAGAGTGGAATTTATTCCTCCTATCAATTTCTTTTGAAGAAACGTGTATTTGATAGCGCTGGTGAAATCAGCCATAATAGTAGCCCAACTGTTTTTGAAGAAGCATGCATTGAAGCCATCTGGTCCAGGCATTTTATTATCCTCCATGGCAAAGAGAGCTTCCTTTATCTCCTTATCAGTTATCGGAGACTCTAGAAATCGGCTTGTACTCTGATTAATCTCCTTCACTTACAAGTTATAGAGAAACCCAGAATCACAGGAGACAGCCGAGGGGACTCCCAGTAAATTATAGTAGTACTGCAGGAAAGCATTAGCTATTGGCTCTCTTCCCTCTCTTCGAATACCATGTGCATCAATGATATCCCATACATGGCTTCGAGTATTCTTTTCCTTTAGTGCATTAAAGAAATAGGCACTACATTTATCCCCGAACGACAACCAGTCAATATCAGTCCTATGGAAAATATCAGCTTCCTCCAGTTTTATCAAATAACAAAGCTTTTCCCGCAACTCAAACTCCTTTGCACTGAGGGAGCAATCCAGTGGATTCTGGTGAAGTGTTTCTTGGACTTGCTTCAATTGCACTCTCGTTTCAGCCACTATTCTCTGAGTATCATAGCAAAAATTCCTTGCCCAACCTTTCAAAACTAGCTTCAAATTTTTCAGCTTTCTTGTTAACATATACGGGGGGCTGCTATTAGTTGTAATGTCCCAGCACACTTTAAGAGTTTCTTCAAAATCTTGGTGCTTCATCCAGAAGTTGCAAAATCTAAACGGGGGGTGGCTTCTGAAGGAGTTTTGGAACGTCATCAACAGCGGACAATGATCTGAACATCCTTGCGTTAAGACTTCCACCTTTGTAGCCAACACAATAGCTGACCAAGCTACATTGACAAGGCATCTATCAATTTTGGACCATTTTATAATATTTCCCCCTCCACTGTTCCACGTGAAAAAACATCCTGAAGCCGAGTGGTCAAATAGCCCTGCTACATTTAAGCAACTTGCAAAAGGCTGCGTCTCTCTAGGGTGAACTGCCGAGTCGCCAATTCTTTCATGTGAGAACAAGACGTTATTAAAATCTCCCATTATACACCATGGACCATGAATCCCTGCACTTAAGGCTTTTAACTCGTCCCACAGAATTAGTCTTTCATGGCTTTTATTCTTCGCATATACTACCGTTAACAGGAAGGTAAACCCATACTGCCTACTAGAAACCTTACAATGTATGAATTGATCCCCTTCCACCTCCTTTTGAACTTCCAATAAATTCCTATCCCATATAATCCAGATTCGGCCATATTTATCCGATGAGTAATTATGCTCTGTAGCCCAATAAGGACATACCAAACTTGCAATGGTACTAAAATTCTCCATGCGTACTTTTGTTTCCAAAATACCTATACAACTAATCTTATTCTCTACAAGAAATTTATTCAACTGTTTTGCCTTTGTGAAGTCATTTAACCCCCTAACATTCCAACTACCTATTTTAATCATTGGAATTGGTTACTGTCTCCTCTTCTTCCCATTCCCTTTTGATCTGCCCCTACCTTTCTTCTCTGACTGTTTCTTCTGTTCAACTTCATTTCTCTTCTGAGCTCTTGTTTGTACCGAGGTAGTCACACCAAATTCTTGTAGTGGTCGTGGAGTGGAGTCCTTGTCCCCAAACAGTTTAGGCTCGGCATCCGATATATCATCATCTTCCAAATCTGCAAGCTCCTCGAAAATGTTCCTTTCAGCACAAAAATTACCTTCATCAGGGTGCACTGGTCTGATTTGTTGAATAGGTGTTTGCATGACTGCTTGAGCTCCTTCAGTATTAAGATTTTCAAATGTACACTCAATTCGCCCAGGGGAAACCAGATTTATACTTGATGACAGCGCTGTCTCACTTTGATTTGGTTGATTTTGTAGCCCAACCTCTTCACTCTGAAAGTCTTCTATCTCATTCTGATTTCCAGTTCTTACAGTCACTTCTCGCTCTTCACTTACTGTTACTATTGCTAGAGCAGTTGCTCCTTCCCATACTACTTCTTGTCCTGAAGTGTCCCCTTGTGCATGCCCTGAACCTCTGCCTTCATTTCCTTGACTTGGCATTGCTTCAGCGCCACTATTTGGCTCTCTCCTCCTCTGTTGCCATATCCTCGTTGTTCTGCCAGAGCACTTATCGGTGGCATGTCCAAACTTATTGCATTTTGAACAAGACAATGGCTTCCATGGATACTCAAGAGGAATTTCAACCTCTCGATTTCCAGCCTTAACCTTTATAGAGTCTTTATACTCAAAATTCACTGGGAATTCGATACAGAACCTTGCGAAGGATAATCTTTTCCTCTTCGGTGTTGCGTCGTCCATAAACATTGGCGTCCCTCCTACCAGACTTGCAAGGTAAGAAAGCCCATCAAATGTCCACATTTCCTTCGGCACATCCAGTAGCTTCACCCAGAGAGGGATTGAAGCAACCTTGTTTTTGTAATTCTCTACCTCAACTGTCCATGGTTTAACCACAAACACTCGGTTCGCAATAAAGATTGGTCCTTCATCCAGCACCATCTGCCGGTCCTTTGAACTCGTAAAATTCATGTAAAAAAGGTCCTTATCAGTAGTGATATCAAATGAGCCTTTTAATTTCCACTTCTTCTCCAGAACATCCTTTACTGGAAGAAAGGATAGCCTTTTATCTAGGAAGTATCCAACAAGATACTCATCCCACTGTTTTATACCTTGCTCAATGAGGTCAGAGGGGAACTGAGCTACACCATCTATGAAGATTGGTGAAAAGGATTTGAACGCCATTGTGGTTTCTGACGAGCCAGCTCGACCAAACAAAGAAATCCAGGAGTTGTTTCTTGTCCCCCCATTACTACTACGACTTTCAAAAAGAATCGGATTGCTTGAGGAAGCCATAAGAACTAAGACTAGGAAGGAAGGTTATTATAACCAAGCTAAACTGGTTTTTATTACTTCCGATTCAGAACTCACACCCTCTATCAGTGGAGGATTTTACCTGAACTGGAAAGAAGAAAGAGGGTGGAAAGATAAGTGTTCCTATTCAGTACAAGTTTTAACTAAAAGTGGCAAACAAAACAGAGCATCTGATCACTACAGCAACTTATGTTATATCACTCCCTATCTCACTCAACTCGGTCCCCATTTTTGAATATTGATGCTATTTAGCTAATCTAGCTAATCTTACTTAGAAAGATGAGATCGGTAGTTATGACTAGGGAGGAGCTACATATATGCATCTGATCAGGTATTTAGACTTGGTATGTCGTTTTGGCATTGACAATGGTAGTAAAGCTGTGGTGGGGATGTGGCAAGTCATTGAGGTAATTAAAGTTAATTATTTTTTAAATGGATTTGATTAGTTAGTTATGTGCTAATATATTTGTTTTTGTTCAGTACTGGTATTATTCCTATTTTTGAAATGGCATGTACGTTCGGATACTTAAAGAGCCCGACCAATTTCCTGCTATAAATAATTGGGGTCCAACTTACCGTCATAAGGTTGTGGGTGAAGCTCATTGTAATCTAAGTCTAGCATGACAGCAGATAGAGTCTCGTACTCGGAGTTATTGTATGGCTACTATGGGCAGATTCCACATGCATACGTATAAACCATCCATATGTTCGAAAAACATTAGAGTTGACTAGTCAGCGATGCATCTTGTTTGGACCATTAGTAAATATTTGGTATTTAGGAGAGTGTTGTCGTCACCAAGTCATTGACGTTCCTTCAGTTCCTTGTGATCCCCCTTCGCATATGAATCTTAACGGATGCCAGACTGATATATTGCTCTAATGGTACAACAGTGGCGGCATTTCTATTGATGCCTTGATTAGACAGGTTAGTGAGTAGCAATATACTGACTATTGGGCTCGTGTCTCAGTGGGGATGCTTCTACCCCTAACTTATAGAGGTGTGAATATGGACTTTGTTGGTGCATCTGGTCTTAAGGAGGATGTAGGTATCTCACAGCTTGATGGGGGCAACCCTTAATCGCTCATCATATCCCCCACTGTCACAAGTTAAGGCAGTTGTTACTTCTGAAGCCAATTGGGTTATCCCTATTACTTGTCGTAATGGTGAAATCTTTAATTTACGTGTTCCACCAATTGACAAAGATTTGGTGCCACATCTCCCTATTGATGCCAACTTGACACCAGTAAGTAAATTAAATAATTTATTTTATTTTATTTTTTGTATCAACATTTAATTTATTTAATTATGGTATCAATTTAGGCACAGTTGAAGACGATTTTAGAGGACTACATGCATGTCACGGCCTAAGCAGTTAAAATTGGTTTTTGAAACTAATCGGTCGAGGAGCAATATGCAATTAATTGGTTAATCAGTGATTAACCGGTGATTTAATCGGTTATATCGGATGTATATATTTGATGTTTTCAAAATATATATTAGTATAATCATACCAAATATTTCTAAACAGTAATCCGAGATACAACAAAAAATATCAAATTCTCATAATCACATTTAACTAGCTCAATTTTGGAGTACTACAAATATGTCAAACACAAAAATTACGTTAAATATTTAAAGGAATAAGAGGATTGAGAAGCGATAATATTTATTAGAGAGATAATACAGTAATTTGTATATTTAACTTTCGTTAAGGAGGGAAAAATAAGTAAACTTTTAGCTTTGTATATTGATTGGGTTCTATTATTATTAATACGGTTTAAGAATCTAATTTGTTAATTTTACATATTTTTTTGGATGGAAAACCAATATTTTTAATAATTTTTTTTCTCGGTTTAGCAAGAAATTGGTCATCTCGGCCGATTAATCGGTCAATTCAGTGATTAAATCGGTTCGGTGAGAAAAAGTAAAAAAATCGGTAAAAACTAATCGGTTTACGAGCGATACGCGATTAATCGAAGATTAATCGGCCAATTAATCCAATATTGATAACATAGGTCACGACTTCTATGGCTAGTATTATTAGCAAAATGAATAGTGGGTTGTACCCTAATAAGGATGATATCATGGAATTCAATTGTCAAGAATTGAATAGTAATAACATTTCATATTCTGAATACGCTGAAGTAGTTGAGACTCAGATGATCCCCCCACAAGTTCAGACTCGGCCATCTATCTCAAGAGAGGAGGTATATGTCCCTCATTTTGTAGGTGAATCAACTGATCCATCCATGCGTTATTCGAGCTCACAAGGAGAAGGAAGTACCAGTTATGGTTTATATTATTAGTATTTCATTGTTCAATACATATTTGTAATGATGCTAGACTTATAATTATCTATTGGTATTAGCAATAGTTGTTGGGTTGTTATATATGTGAGATTTACAGGTTATGACAGGTTTTGAGATATGATTTAATATCCACATTAAAAAGGAGGCTCTGTCTGATTTTTTTGTAATTGGTCGTAGGTATTTTTGAATTTGCTTGGAATTTGTGAGTAACTTAATTTACATATGTTTTTGTATTTGTTGAACAAGTTTAAGATCATATTGATTATGTTGTATGATTATTGCATTATGAAATTGAGTGGTGGACTAATGTGATCAAGTCTCAGTTTAAATTTTGTAGTCCAAGTTTTCATCCACGCCATGTTGAAGGTGTCACTGTTCCATTGAAGGTGTTATTACTCTTCACCTTAGTCTGAGGTTTCTTTTATTTTGTAATAACATTAATGAGATCAGTATCTTCCTCATCACAGTCGAAGTGATTTGAACAAGTTCTAGTGCATTCATTACCCAGAAATAAAAAAATAACAAGTTCTTAAAACACACATTATATTAATTCAAATTATATTAATTCAAAGTAGAACTTAGAATAAGAAAAATGCAATATTGAAATTACAGCACAACATAGAACTTTAAATGTAAACGTACACTGGAAACATAAAAGGGAAATACACGACATAAAAACATCTTAATTCTGATCACGCAATTCTCATAAATGGTTAATCAGATGTTGCTCTAATTCCACATGCTCGTGCCTATTATGCACATATGCCATGTGTTGCAAGACTCTGCGAAATTTAGCTAAATTGGGGTTTCGGTCAGGAACAATTTCTGCTATATTAGGATTTTCAAAGTAATCATGGTTAATAATAGGCTCAGAGTCTCCATAAACGTAAGCATTCAAATAGTTATGTCCTTCTTCCTCAACAATCATGTTATGCAAAATAGATTGAAGAACCCTAAATGCTCGCTCAATCGACTTTTCTATAAGATTCTTGCATCAACGTAAAAAATTTATCTCTTCTTGATTTAGGATTCCTTTTCGCCTTCACTAGTGTAGACAACTGAGGATATATATCGTCAGCCAAGTAATAACCGACAGTATAGTCCTTACTCATGAGAGAATAGTTTGCCGAAGGGGTCAAACCTAATGTTAGTTTGTGAAAAAGATTAGAACGCCAAAAAACATTAACATCATTATTAGTACCTGGTAAACCAAAGTAAGCATGCCATATCCACATGTCGAAAGAAACAACTGCCTCGAGTACAAGAGTTGCTGATCCATGTCGTCCAGTATACTATCCTACCCATTCCATTGGACATGTTTGCCACGTCCAATGCATACAGTCTAGACTGCCAAGCATGCCAGGAAAACCTCTTAACTCAGCAACACGGAGCAATCTGGCAACGTCTTCTTCATTTGGAGATCTCAGATATTGTGCACCAAATCTCTCCACCACATGTTTGGAAAACATTTTAACAAAGGAGAGTGTTGTTAATTGTGTAATACAAAAATACTGATCCATTGAATCAGTTGGGCTTCCATTTGCTAGCATTTGCAATGCACACATTATTTTGCCGCGTGACGACAAATCGGGTTTTATTAGTCGTGATCATATTTCTTCATCCAATAATCACTATGTTCTTTAAGACCACTCTAATCCTTGAATAGGTGACTGCTCATTTTGTTGCGCTTCGAAATAAAAACTTCATCATATGGGGATTGACACGAAAATAATCGGCCTTTAAGAGAGCATTTCCGGTTGCCCCTATTACTGTTCCTATAAGCCGTCTGACGGACTAATCTGAGAGAGTTGGTTGATTGGAGTTTTCAATGATATGAGCTGTGTAACAAGATTAAATTGAATTGCGAAAAGATGCACTGCGTTAACACTTCTTGTTCATGCATGCGGTCTTTTTAATACGCCGTCTTCTTTGGGAATCAGAATCATAATCATTATCACTATCAGAATTCATTTTGCTAGTAAATTAATTATGGAAGAAAAATTGAAAATATTCAGAGAAGTTGAGTTGTGTGAGAGAGCAAATTGGTTTATGTTATATATAAAGATAGTTGAAATCCACAACTTTGATGTATTATAATTTTACACTTCTTAAAAAAGATTATGCCTTTGGTATACTACATAATTTCTTACACAATTCTGTATCTTGCACACACCCCAATAAATAGATTACATGCATGATTCATTTCAATCTTGCCCACAACCCAATAGATATTGTTTGACATTATTCACTCCAATCTTGCCCACAACCCAATGACCATAATCAATAGCGTACAGACCACAAGAAAATGAAATCCAATAATTCAATCTTATCAACCTAATGACCACTATACCAAAATAGGACATCCCTAACAGTCAGAAACCATTACTAAAAATATTTGTAACGGTTTTTATGCGTCACAGTTTGGGCGTTGCTAATTCGATATTAATATTCGTAACGGTTTATAACCGTTACATAATTATTTATTGTAACAGTTTCTAACCGTTACTAAAATATTTACTAACGGTTTTCTTTGCTCAATTGTATTACTCTTTAGCAATTTTTATAAAATTAGTAACGCTTTTTGGTGTTACTCTTTTTAACATCATTAACGGTTTTATAACATTAGTAACGCTTTTTGTGTTACTCTTTTAACATCAATAACGGTTTTATAAAAATAGTAACGCTTTTTGTGTCACTCTTTTCTAACATTAGTAACGGTTTTATAAAGTTAGTAACGCTTTTATATGTTACTCTTTTCTAACATTAGTAACGCTTTTATAAAGTTAGTAACGCTTTTTTGTGTTACTCTTTTCTAACATTAGTAACGCTTTTATAAAATTAGTAACGCTTTTTTGTATTACTTATTGCAAAGCTTAGTAATGGTGAAGAACCGTTACAAAACTATTTCATATGTAAGAAAAAAAAAAAAAAAAAAACCCCTCCTTTTTGGGAGACTACTTAACCTGCATAAAGATGCCCCCACTTATTGGGTATTTTACAATCGTCCATAATATAAACAAGAAATCTTACAAGTACATCCAATCACATAATCTTTTATTAAAATAACATCACCAAAACGTCTTTCATAAATAGGACTTACCACGAATGAAATACACACTGTTTTCCAAATCAATGGGACTTGTCCTTAAACTCAAGCTCTCATATCATTTGTACAAAACTAGCACCTTCAGTAGTTGTAAGCATCAGGGGATGACTTTGGGATGGTATCATCGAAAAAAGTCCCTTTCATCCTATACACCAATAGAAATAAATAAAAGGAGTCGAGCAGTAGAAAACAAATATGTATATATAGATATATACTTATATCCTATTCTTAAGTAGTAGCTCCTTATACTCAAACTACGGAATTCAGAAAACAGAGTATGGTAGCATAATTCTTAAGTAGCAATATGTTTTGTCCCTTCTAAGAGATCGGAAAGTTCAGTATTTATTTTCACTGGTCCAACAACCAAACTCACAAAAAATGTGGCAACAGGGTCTCATACTCCTAACAATATGAGCAATTCAAACTCTAATAAATTGTTCCACTTGAGCAGTCTTCAAAGATCCTACTTTTGACACCGTTTTGTGCCTTCCAGAAAAATATTTGATGCAAGGAGGTGTTCTCTCGTCTCATATACAACCCTACAGACTCTATTAAATCCATGGGAAGAGTAAGAGAACAGTTCTATTGATTATTACTAAAGAAGCTCATGGAGTCCAAAAAAAAAGCTATATCTTTGAGATTACCACCACTACTAGTGTGTATCTACGGGTATGATCATACTATTTGCAACAATTCTTTAAGGTTAAATAGCTAAACAAAGTAAACAAAAACAAACAAAATCATTCACAACAATTCTTTGGAGCTTTCAAGAAATTTTCGCAAACACGACACCTTATACAGCAGTTTGTACTTGAGCAGATTCTAGAACGAGATTAGCGTATTTGTAAGTACGCAAAGAGAGTGCCTTGGTGTTTTCAATAATCTGTTCGTACCTGCAAGTCAGATCAGAGAAGAAAGGGAGTGAGTTGGAAAGGGCTAAATACAAAGACGCAAATGAATGCTTAGCAGAGGAACACCAGTTGAACACTTACACATTCACATGATTGGGTTCCATGACAATAGTTCCCGACTTGAATCAATCTTTTCGTCAAGCTTTGAATTTCGCTGGATTCACTATCCATCTTTCGGCCTTCGTCATAAGTCATATTCAACTTTTCCGCAAGTGTTCTCTCGGATATAAATGAAAAGAGCATGATGAATGGACACCGAATTTCTGCGCGTCACACATTACTAGGCGAACAAAGTGAAACTAATTTACATATAAAACTGATTCTTCAAGTCGCATTTAATTACCCTATATCAACGCACTGATGTATTTGCACTAAGTTTCAAATATGAAAACACGGGCATTTTCGAGAAACTCATCCCCTCAAAGGTACTATAGTAATAACATAGGCTCCAGTGTGAGTCTTGAAAGTCGGAACTTCACCTCGATTCTCCGGCGGGTTCTTGCTATAATCTTGCAAAGCTGGAATGAGAAACAAAAATGAGCGTAACTAGATAAGCATGCCGACTATAGCTATGCAATTAAAACATAGGTTAATGGTCATGATACCGATGCTAATAATGAAATGAAGTCAAGGGTAGAGAATTTGTGCCTTCAAATTGATTACAAAGAACTTCGATTCGCGGTGAGTTCTTATTCTCCATGACCCAAGTCATGGATTTGAAAGTAAGGCAAAACGACCGGCATAAATTGAAAGAAACAAATAAACAAAAGAGTTACCACGTATGCGGTGTCCAAATTCATTTCAACTTCTTCAAAACTTATCGACAAATAAGTGTCTTGAAAGAAAACCATCAACTATGGGTCAGTAAATTAACTTCCCAAAGATAGAATGAAGAACTTGTTAAGCATTTCCCTTCCATACCATATTATCGGAAGGGCCATCATCCCGATGAAGAGAAACAAGGCCATCGAGGCAAATTCAAATCAGTAATCGCGGTGTGGAAGCTCCGGAATCATTAAGATTGAATCTACGCGTGATTTCATCTTGCCGAGGCCACAAAGAAAGGAGTCATATCCGAAGCGAAGTAGGGGTTTTCTTGTTACCATCTTAAGTGATTGCTTACTCTCGAGGAGAGCTAGGAGGCGTGACCCTTGCAACACTTTTTTCACAACAATCTTCTTTTGTACCCTCTCGAGGGCATTCATTTACCATGATAAGTCTCAGTAGCTATTGCCCCCTTCCTCGAAGATACTTAATAGCTTCCCACATAGATTGTTGTATCTCAAGGTCATGGACTCTTGAACTGGAGCTCCCCATTACTTCTCATCGATCCAGTTGATCGCCTTGGCATTTCTTGTCCAACGCCAAGATGTAATGAGATGGGAGAGTAAGTACATTTGTTACGATGTATCCAATATATGCCTCTGAGAGAATGCCCGAAAATTCAAACATCCGGACGGTACGCAACTTGCTCATTTTCAGAACATTTAAGGTGACAATGTATGCCTTGTCGTCATCCTCAAACTTTGCTACCCAAAAAGTGCTAATTGCACCATCCCTCAATTTTTTTGCAAAGATAAGCAAACGTTTCAACTAATTCATCTTGAAATTTTGCAAATATTTTCCCTCGTGTACAAGTTTCGGCTTGTTTCTCCATTGGGGAAGGAGTCTTGATCTTGGGTGGTGCATTGTCTCGAAAATCGCTTCAATTTCTTTCTCAACCCAATTTTCTAAAGCTCTTTCATACCGACGAAAAGAACACGGCAGGCGTAATGGTTGGTTAAGCGTAACCATCAAAAATGAACTAACACTTTCATACCCTTGATTCATGGAGATTGCGGCAAAGAAAGTATCACGGAAATATACAAAATTGATGTCACGAGCATTATACAAGGCCCGGCCAATCATTTTTCCTAAGATCATATTTGCTATGACTAAAGAACTCCAAGATGATTCAAACTCCTCAATCGTCTCGGTCAAGTTGATGCACTTATAAAGTTCCCTTGAAAGTTGGATGGGTATGGCGACATTACCAAGTCTTTCCGACCTTCCCTTAAAATGTGCCATTTACAAATACGATGGCGAGTTAAAGAAAAACTTGAGCAACTAAGGCTTTGATAGCCACGTCTCACGATTTGTTGTTAGAGAAACAGAGTACGACCCGGAACATTGCTTCAAGCCAAAAAGACATTGCTTTAATAAATAGATATAGTACGAACATATTAAAGTTAATACTCATCCATACCAAAAAGACCATAAGTTTGTCAAGTCACTATGACATCCATATTAAACAAAAAAAAAACGGCATTCAAAACATAAAGAAGCCAAACCATACTAAAAATCCCAAGTTCAAAAAGTTTGCATATCCCAAACAACTTATTAAAAAACTGCATCCTTGACTCAAGCCAAATTAAAGGACCTCCAAAGACTAAAGCCATCCAAAAATCTAACTCCATCTTGGGGCCCATCAGAAACAAGAGCATCACCAACCAAGACTTCTATGTGACCTTTTTTCACCGGCGAGAACTTTTTCGCCATTACAATCTCAAATGTCTCTCTTGCATGACATACCCCTTAGCAACCACTACACCATCCCTATCTAATAAGGATACATTTGGTGAAGAACCAAGCGCCCCGTATGAGGATTCAAATTTGCAAACATATTCATCAAGTTTTGTTGAGTCGAGTGACGACGAATTTAACTGGAACCGACTTCGGTTTACGGTGTTAGGCCGCACGGTTGTTTGGAGTAGTTGATGTTCCATTGTTTTTAAACAGCCTTTATACATCCCGACACAATTTATAGTAACAATTGGTCATACATAATGAAATTGTATGCAAGAAAGCACAAGTGCAAACTGCAAACTCACCTTTTAACACTTTATGACATTAGATAAGGAAGATTTCATTTCATTCATTTCCCCTTCAACTCAGAATTGATGAAGAGCTTGCTTGCTCGCAATAATGCCTTGGCAATACCTCAGACGCTGTAATTGTTTTAGACTTGTTGAGCTGATTCCACGTGTTCTACTCCCTTTGTCCCCCAATGGACTTCGTGACAACTCATCATTATCGAAGTCTACTTCCATTACAATCGCCTCACCACCGCAAGAGCTTCTTTTCTTCTTTTATTAGAAGCCTCCACTTGTTCCTATATATGAGTAATACATGCATAAATTATGAGAATGGTATGCAAGTATGCAACATAGCCTATATAATAATACCAACACACGTAAGTTCAAGCTTCAATGTTATTAGAACTTACATAATGGGTTTGAGGTTCGCTAATAGTTCCATCACGACCTCATGTCCTTTTTCCAACCATCTACCCATCCATGTTTTCTACTAGGATCTTCTTTATCCCACAAAAATAATCCTTAATAGTTGTTAGCATAAGGTGATAAGAAAATGTTAGTACAAGAATAGACACCTACCATTTTATCCAATGTATGATATATGTGCCCGCCCATTAGTATGTCGATATATGTTCTTTTTGGCATTCTCGCAAGATTCTTTATGGCGCTTTCTAGCTCTCACTTTTAATTCTCATTTTCGACAAACGCAAGCCCAATGATTTGGATCCTTGCCATCCGGGCATGCTGCAATAGCTTCTTCCATCGCCCCTCTAGACTTAATGCAAAATTCTTTCCAAAAGGCATATTTGATGATCCAACTTTTGGGAAAGTCCTTTTCAACTTCTCGGTCGCTTGGATTCGGGAACATTAGGCTCGAATTCTTCCTACATGAACAAAGTGATGTTTGTTCATTTCATATTAAGTAAATTTCCACACATGTAGGTGGACAACATGTAGATATAGGATTGGAAAACATACAATTATCAAGAATAATGGATGCTATCATTGAAATTAAAGTACATGTAAACTATACCATTAATTTGTTCCGCATATTATCCTCAAGCTTCCATCTATTTTTCTCCAATCTTTGTAATGAATCGAATACGGAGCCTCAACATAAACTCCAACTTGGGTATTCCATTTGGCATGGTTTAGGACTCCACCAAATGGACCCCATGCATCCTCATTGAACTTATAGGTAACTTGGTAATCGTTGGTAAAGCTTCCGGCTGAGATGTATGTGAGTCGGAAGTTAAATTATGAGATGGATGTGGACTGGAACTTCGGCTGGGAAGGAAGCAATGATGCTAGATTGACGATGATTATTATTAAATAGCCTAATATGACAAAAAAATTGTTAAAACGTGAGAGGTAAAACTAGGGATACCACAAAAAAAAAAAAAAAAGTTCAAAAGTATACATTTATAAAGCAAGACACTTTGATAATAAAAAAACATAACTTCTCACCTTAATTGCACAAACAAACTTCAAAAATAAAAAGTAGAAAAATGAGAAGTTTGCATGCAACCAAGAATCTTAAAAATATCAAGAATCTTAAAAATGTGATAGTGCCTTCATTACAATCGGGGTTAGACTTTGCATCAAAGGCAAAATTAGGTTGGTCCTCGCTATGGAATTGGAAGTCGGTTGGTGCATCTAGTTCATCAACTTCGACTTTGTCAATCGCCAGGTGAATTGCTCGCTACCCACCAATTAGGATTTCTCAAATCCTTTGAGTAAATAATTTGGACTAATACCGGGCAAGAATCACGCTCATCATATCTGTTGACACTCTTTAGCCTTATTGGGAGATTAACCATCACCAAATTAGAATCACATCACCGACAAGTCTTGATAAATGGTCTGCAAACCACATTTTCGCTACCTTTTTATCTCTAATTTCGAGAGTAAACTCTTTGCAAAAGGAGAATCCATCGATCAACCTTTGTTTTGCATCTTTTTTTTCGCTAATAGATAAACGGCGCCGCGATGGTAAGCAGTAGACAATAGTTGGAGAACCCACTAGGTAAGTGGCTTAAACTTATCTAACGCCAGATACAACAGAGAAACTCTTTTCGCTGGTGGTATAGTTACGCTGAGCTTCATTAAGGGTTTTACTCGTGATAGTAAAATGACAACCGGCTTATCTTCTCGGCGGTCAGTTCTAGTATTCCAATAGCATAGCCGTATTAAGGCCACACATTAATTCAAAAGGTTTAGACCAATCAGGTGGTTGAATTATAGAGCCGTAGTTAATGCGGTTTTAATAATTCAAAGGCTTGTTTGCAACTGAAATTGAAATCAAAAGCCGCATCTTTAAGCAGGAGATTGGTTAAAGGTCTAGCAACCTTTCGAGAAATCTTGAATAAATCTCCTATAGAAACCTGCATGTCCTAAGAATGCGCCAATGTCTCTAAACAGTTTTGGTATAGGAAGTGAAGCAATTTTTTCTATCTTAGCTTTGTCTACTTCGATTCGTCCTTTGAAACGATATGTCCTAAAACTATTCCTTTAGTAACCATGAAATGACATTTTTCCCAATTAAGAACAAAGGTTTTTCTCTTCACAACGTAAAGACCTTTTCAAGATTTGATAAATGACTATCGAAAAGAATCTCCATAAATTGAGAAGTCAGCCCATGAATACCTCCATAAACCGCTCAACCATATCATCAAAATATGAAGCATGCAAATATTGGAAAGTGCAGTGCATTGCAAAGGCCGAAAAGGCATTCGGGCCTATATGCAAATGTTCCAAATGGATGTGAACGTTGTTTTTCTTGATCGCCAGGATCTATGACTATCTGAAAATAACCCTGAATAACCATCAAGAAAACAGTAATAGGCATGACCCGCTAAACGCGAAAGCATCGATCGATGAATGGAAGTGGAAAGTGATCCTTACGAGTGACGGCATTAAGTTTGCGATAGTCAATGCATATTCGCCATTTTACCGATATTGAGCGGAAATGCATTCATCTTTATCATTTCGCATAACCGTAATGCCGATTTTTTGGAACCACGGTACGGGACTCACCCAAACACTATCGGAGATAGGGTAAATAATACCTGCATCTAGTAATTTTAACACTTCCTTCATTACCACATCTTTCATGGTAGGGTTTAGCGTATTTGTGGTTCACGCTGACGCCTTAGCATTTTCTTCCGTGTATCACGATGGGTGCACACATTAGGTTCAATGCCTTTAATGTCATCGAGGGACCATCCAATAGCAGAACGATGTTGTTGAATGACATTAATTAAACGAAGCTTCCCGATCGTCGATCAATCAGGAAGAAATAATAACGGGTGACGACCATCAAGATCAAGTCATGCGTATTTTAATTCCGGCGAAAGAGGTTTTAATTCAGGGTGGGCGGATGGGTATTAAAGATTCTTGAGGAAGGTCATCATCCATGTAGTATACAGAGGGATGATCATCCAAGTTACTAGACATCACTGTTGTAGGGTCAATTAATGGTACTGACTCTAATAACTCATTTACTTCGTTTGTATAATCATCGTCCTCAAACTCAGAGTCGCTAAAGGAAAGAAATTGGTACACTTCATCCTCAGGAAAAGAGTTTGAGAAATACTCTTGCGGAATGCTGTCAATCCTGTTGACTTCACCATCAATGTCAGGCTCTGGAATTTGTTTCATTAACTTGAACACATTCACCTCGACCGAAAGATTTCCGAAGGACATGGTCATGGAACCATCTCGACAGTTAATAAGAGCATTAGCAGTGGCAAGGAACGGACGTCCTAAAATGATAGGAATGGAATCACAAGCAACTTCTGTATCCAAAATAACAAAGTCTACAGGATAGAAGAAATCTTGGACTTTTACAAGGACGTTTTCCACAATTCCTTTGATACTTTATGGAACGACCGCTAACCGTAGAGTCATGGTGGTAGGTTTGAGTTCATGAAGACCTAATTGTTTAAATAAATAATATGGAAGTAAGTTCACGCTAGCCCTAGGTCTAATAAATAAAGAGAGCGCGTGTATTTGTCACCCTAAGGTGCATGGAACCGTTGGTCGACCGGTGGTCCTTGTATTTTACAATACCATTGTGGTCGGTGATGGAGGAAACCGTTCAAATGAGGAACGCTTTGTTGAGGAACATTAGTTCTCCTTTTGTGGTGCACATATCTTTTAGAAATTTTGCATGTTTTGGTAGTAATTTTTAAGGCATCGAAAAGGTAAGTTGATTGTTAAATTTTGAAAAGTCTCGAATTTTGACAAAATTGTCATCGTGTTTATTCTTTGCAAGCGTCGCGGTGAAACGGTGCCTTTAGGTCGAAATTTAGCGAGGGGTCTACTTGCTTGTTTTCATTCGGAGGTGTTGAATTTGTTGTATCAGGGAATCTTCCATAAGTTCATTATTAGAACTAGAATCCTTGGAACCCTCCCCGTTCTTTTGGGTGATCATCCGCATAATGATATCGATTGTCGACAGTTTTTCCAGATCGTAGAGTCGTCGATTGCATGGACCTCACCTTGGGGTGGGGTGCTTGTACTAGGGGGCATTGGTCGGCCAAAGTCCGTGTTTTGCCGGTTTAGGGGTTGGAACCGCTTGTGCAGAAACACGCCTTTCGACTCTTTTTTTGCCAATTCTTTGAAGTGATTGTTGGATAGACGTTAAAATTTGAGATCCGTTGGTTCATGTAAGCCAGGAAAGTCTCATTTGTCCTATCCAGAATGGTTGGCGCAGGTCAGGCAAAGTAGTAGTTCCTCGATTATTGCTTAGAAGTTGTTGATTATAGTTGGGATTTGGATTATTTTGGAACAAGGCCGCGGTTGGTCCGATAATTAGCATTAGAATTATTTTGAAATTGACCTTGTTGGTATTGTTGATTATTTCCTTGGCGGTATGGAATAAAATTATTGGTAGTCGAATTGTGGATTAGCAAAACCGGGAGGAGCCCCCATTTGTTGGTTATTTTTGACGCCGTTTAAATTCGGATGTTGTCTCCATGGTGCATTGGGAATGTTGAATGCACATGCCTCCCTGCTTGTTGAGTAGGGGAAACATATAACAAGGGACAATACGCATCGGGATGATCAGACTAAGACAAAGGACACAAGGAGTGGTGTCAACGCTCACGACCGGTTTTGGTAGTTGATCGTTTACTTGAACTGCAAGGGCATCTACTTTTTTAGTTAGGGATTCTATCAAATTTTTTATTTCAGGATCGGGTTTTACCTCAAAAATAGATGTGGCTTTTGTAACAGTATCCTTTGATGATCTAGACGCTCGCCGTTACCCCAAAGGTGTACCTTTTTTCGCTTGTTTTTCAAGAAAAGTATAAGCTTCAAGAGCTTCTTTGTCCATGAAGCAACCTCCGTTCATTATATCAAGAGTTTTTTTTGATGATCGCATGCACCATTAAAGAATGAACTCAACAAGGACAGCTTTTCTAGTTGGTGGTGAGGACATTCTAAATGTAAGATCAATAAAACGACTCCATGCTTCCGTAAAGGATTCATGCGGATTTTTCCGAAGAATTGAATTCCAAGCATTTTAGGTTGTTTTCTTCTTCGAGTGTAAAAAGCTGAAGCAAAAAGCTTGAACTAGTTTATTCCATGTGTCTATGGATTGTGATTGTTGTCCCGCTAGCCGATTGATGCTTTTTCCGCTTAAAGTGAATGGAAAACAAAAGCAAGAGTTGTTCCTTAGAAGCTGGCTGGATGATGAAATGTTGTTGCCACTTGTTCAAGTCCACGAAGATGATTGCACGGTTTTCGTGCTCCAACCCATGATATATTGGTAAATAAACCGAAGACGCTTAGTGGGATCTTAAAATCACCGACAATGTCCTCGAAGTTTAATGCGGGAAGAAGGTCCTTCCGTGAATGCAAAGATAGAAGTCCGAGGGGCTTCTCTGCATGGAGGAGGATCGTCGGCCATAATGACGTAAGTTGATGGCTTAATGATTGTGATGAATGTAATTAGCGAAGAAGAACAATTTTTATGTGAGAACTTACGCAATTGCTTATCGATTTTTTCGACGATAGGTTTGTTCAATTTCTTTAGTGGAACTGCAGACCTTAATCTCATGCAAGCATAAAATTAGATCTAACTACGTAGGAATTATGAGGACTCAATTTTATTATTATCTTAAGCATTAGGGTTGAACAACATATGCCTGTTTGGCCGCTAACGTGAAGAAGTTGAAGATAGGAATACGTGTGCATAAACCAAAGCCAGTCACAAGATAGATATGAGGGAGGATTTCAAGAAAAACACCGGTTCTAATTAAGTAACCTCAATCTTTCAAGTTTCCTAGACACCATTGGAATATGATTAAGATTTATGGAATTAAAATTTATGCAAAGGTGGTATTTAATTTTAATTTAATTTAATTTAATTTATTTATTTATTTATTTATTTATTTATTTATTTTTTTTTTTAAGATTTATGCAAGGTTTAAAATACAAACATACAAATAATGATCTACTCATACAATACTAGGTGCAGAGTATGTGAAGGTACTCTACCATAACGATAGCTATAATGAATAGGCAAACTTGTGTCATCGATAAATATTTCCATACGCATGAGGGGCAAATATACATCAAGAATAATGATATGTAACGCTAATTTGTAAATCGATATTACGTAAATGTATATCAACAAGAATGTGCTTAATTTGAATCACTCATAACGTATCTAAATACCTTAGCATACCTAATACAAAGATACATAATGCTAGAATAGATGACAAAACTAAACATGCAAAGTTTTATACCTAAACTAAAATATTACTTTTGTATTGCATAATAAATCGATTTCGACAATACTCATTGAGATTGCGAATGTCCCATAGAGAGCAGCTTTACCCCGTAGGTTTAGAAACAACTTACCCAACTAAGATTTTAACCCTCGTTGGAATGTTCTCCTCTTTCTTGACAAAATCGACATATTAGACAATACCGCGGTAATGTGATAATGAGAGAAATATCAAACATTTAACAAGCAACATTTATAATTAGAAAGACATATACCCATGCAATACAATACCATTAATATGTAAATATACATTCATATGCAATTCATGTCCGTGTAATCGTGATATAAATATTTACCGTATACACTAATTTGATTCATGCATAATTCGAGGCTAAAGCTTAAATAATAATCCATAAATTTTTCCTAATACTATATACATGGCATACATGCAGAAAAACATAATAATAATAATATAAATAAATTACAATAATACTGAAAATTGAACTGTAGCTTCCCGTTTTGCCAAAGATATGAAACGACGCTTCGATTCGCCGACGCTGATTAATCCCAAAGGATTATCGAATTTTTCGATCTTGGACCAAATATTTAGGCCCTGGAAAAGGATCAAGGTGGATCAGGAAATGCTGGTGGCTGAAAATGAGCAATAATGTAAGAAATTCACCCGAGGACGCTGGTCCCACTCAAGACGCTGACTCCACCCAAAGACGCTGGTCTTTTTTTTTCGAATGACTTGAATTTTCACGTAAGTCTTATAATTTCTTTGAAATGATGTTTCCCAGTCCTAACTTTTGGAACTCCGGCGATTGGAGCCTAAATTTTTTTGGATTACGTGTCAATCGCAGGCAAAAAATAAAAAAAAAATATGAACAAAAACGTAATACCTAACTAGAAGGAAAGAAAGAAAGAGAATGGGGTTCCCCTTGATGCAACTTTCGCTTTGTAGCCCAAGTTCTATGGCTTTAGAACAGCAGCGCGCCATTTGATATTCGCTTTTCACGACCACTTAGAGTTTAGAACTCTAAATTGAAGCAAAAAGAAATCAAGGTTCCTTACTCACGATCTTCGTTGAAAGTAGAGTTAGAATAAGGATTCAACTACCTAAAGTATAGAACAGCTACAAATTGGATGTTACAATAAGGGGAACCAAGGAGTAAGGGTCTATTATAAATGTTAGATTTTTATCATTCCTACTTAAACATTAAGAAAACATTAAGTTGAAAACATGCACTTGATACTAAAAATAGAAATTTGGAAGAGAAGTTGGAGAGTTAATCCTCCTCATGTGAGCTACCATTAGTGTTGATTTGAAATAGGTTTTATTCTTCCTAAACTCATAGACAAGTCCCTAACGGAAAAATATAATTGATCCCTAGCATGCATGGCTCACTTAAGAGCTCATACATGCTAGCAAGTGAAACCAAACAATGACTTATCTCTAAGCTCATTGTTTGATTTCTAACTAGACACTACACCAACTATCATTTTGGGATAGGATGTAGTGTTAGTTGTTTATCCTAAAAACCTACCAAACTCACAACCAATGTTTTTCCCTCACATGAGTTGGATTAACTCCCCAAAAGGGAAGTTAGCTCATGATCCTTGGGACAAGGACTTATGAACTACTAAAAACTCAAAAGAGAAAGAGAGAGAGAGAGAGAGAGAGAGAGAGAGAGAGAGAGAGAGAGAGAGAGAGAGAGAGAGAGAGAGAATCCACAACCAAACTCACTTATATATTTCTAGAAGAACTAGAGGAACAAGTGTTCCTCCATTAAAACTATTACAAGCTTTTTTTTGCAAATAAAATAAAACTAACTTCTCATTTTCACTAAGGAACTAAAATAATGCCATGTGAGGAAAATAAGTCAAGGGAGTAAAATGGAGTATCCCCACCTTTGTCTAATTTCTTCTCCATTTGAGAGAAATCTCATTTCCTCCCACGTGAATTATCAAACCACATTGATTCATTTTATCTACCACATTAAAACAAAGTGACACCTTGCCTTTTTTTTCACTATTAACACCTAATCTAATTTATTACATGCAAGGTGTCAACTTTGCACCAATAATTTGTTATCTTTGTCTTGACATGCTCCATGATTGATGACTCATCCAATCTTGTGGCCCCTCATAGTGGGTCCATGTGTAGTCCAGTGTCAGTCCGGTATTTTGGGCAGTTTTACAACTTCCCGCCTATGCGTAGAGTTCATCGCCCTGATTGTCCGGCTGACTCTCTTGTCGTGATTCGAGTCCCGGGTTCGAGAAATAGGAGCTTTGAAAGTTTGATGCTTCAACGTGGATTTGGGAGAATTCATATATACTGCTCCTCGGCTTTTTTATTTCAGTTTAACCAATATTTCCATGTTTACCGCGAAATACCGCAAAAGTAGGAAAACATATTTATTTCATGATTATTAAACACATAATGAACCAAATTTATATGTCTCAATGGGGTTTCATAATACACTTTTGGGTGCTTATCACATAACATCATGGAGCACATCTTTGTCCCACAAGCGAGCTTTGCCTCTAACAATTGCAAAACGGGATTGAAGAACCCTAAATGCTCGTTCAACGACTTTTCTATAAGATTCTTGCATCAACGTAAAAAATTTATCTCTTCTTGATTTAGGATTCCTTTTCGCCTTCACTAGTGTAGACAACTGAGGATATATATCGTCAGCCAAGTAATAACCGACAGTATAGTCCTTACCCATGAGAGAATAGTTTGCCGAAGGGGTCAAACCTAATGTTAGTTTGTGAAAAAGATTAGAACGCCAAAAACATTAAATCATCATTATTAGTACAGTAAACCAAAGTAAGCATGCCATATCCACATGTCGAAGAAACAACGCCTCAAAGTACAAGAGTTGTTCGATCCATGTCGCCCAAGATACTATCCTACCCATTCCATTGGACATGTTTGCCACGCCCAATGTATACAGATCCTAGACTGCCAAGCATGCCAGGAAAACCTCTTAACTCAGCAACACGGAGCAATCTGGCAACGTCTTCTTCATTTGGAGATCTCATATATTGTGCACCAAATCTCTCCACCACATGTTTGGAAAACATTTTAACAAAGGAGAGTGTTGTTAATTGCGTAATACAAAAATACTGATCCATTGAATCAGTTGGGCTTCCATTTGCTAGCATTTGCAATGCACACATTATTTTGCCGCGTGACGACAAATCGGGTTTATTAGCTGCATCATATTTCTTCATCCAATAATCACTATGTTCTTTAAGACCACTCCTAATCCTTGGGAATAGGTGACTGCTCATTTTGTTGCGCTTCCGAAATAAAACTTCATCATATGTGGGATTGACACAGAAATAATCGGCCTTTAAGAGAGCATTTCCAGTTGCCCTATTACGGTTCCTATAAGCGCGTCCTGGGACAGACCCAATACAGAGAGTTGGTTGATTGGAGTTTTCAATGATATGAGCTGCTGTAACAAGATTAAATTGAATTGCGAGTGCAGCTGCTGTTAACACTTCTTGTTCATGCATGAAGTGTCTTTCAATACGTCGTCTTCTTTGGGAATCAGAATCATAATCATTATCACTATCAGAATTCATTTTGCTAGTAAATTAATTATGGAAGAAAAATTGAAAATATTCAGAGAAGTTGAGTTGTGTGAGAGAGCAAATTGGTTTATGTTATATATAAAGATAGTTGAAATCCACAACTTTGATGTATTATAATTTTACACTTCTTAAAAAAGATTATGCCTTTGGTATACTACATAATTTCTTACACAATTCTGTATCTTGCACACACCCCAATAAATAGATTACATGCATGATTCATTTCAATCTTGCCCACAACCCAATAGATATTGTTTGACATTATTCACTCCAATCTTGCCCACAACCCAATGACCATAATCAATAGCGTACAGACCACAAGAAAATGAAATCCAATAATTCAATCTTATCAACCTAATGACCACTATACCAAAATAGGACATCCCTAACAGTCAGAAACCATTACTAAAAATATTTGTAACGGTTTTATCGTCCACTGATTTGAAGCGTTGCTAATTCGTTATTAATATTCGTAACGGTTTATAACCGTTACATAATTATTTATTGTAATGGTTTCTAACCGTTACTAAAATATTTACTAACGGTTTTCTTTGCTCAATTGTATTACTCTTTAGCAACGATTTTATAAAATTAGTAACGCTTTTTGGTGTTACTCTTTTTTAACATCAGTAACGGTTTTATAACATTAGTAACGCTTTTTTGTGTTACTCTTTTTTAACATCAATAACGGTTTTATAAAAATAGTAACGCTTTTTTGTGTCACTCTTTTCTAACATTAGTAACGGTTTTATAAAGTTAGTAACGCTTTTTTATGTTACTCTTTTCTAACATTAGTAACGCTTTTATAAAGTTAGTAACGCTTTTTGTGTTACTCTTTTCTAACATTAGTAACGCTTTTTTATAAAATTAGTAACGCTTTTTGTGTTACTTATTGCAAAGCTTAGTAATGGTGAAGAACCGTTACAAAACTATTTCATATATAAAAAAAAATCCCCCAAAAACCCCCTCCTTTTTTGGGAGACTACTTAACTTGCATAAAGATGCCCCCACTTATTGGGTATTTTACAATCGTCCATAATATAAACAAGAAATCTTACAAGTACATCCAATCACATAATCTTTTATTAAAATAACATCACCAAAACGTCTTTCATAAATAGGACTTGCCACGAATGAAATACACCTTTGTTTTTCCAAATCAATGGGACTTGTCCTTAAACTCAAGCTCTCATATCATTTGTACAAAACTAGCACCTTCAGTAGTTGTAAGCATCAGGGGATGACTTTGGGATGGTATCATCAGAAAAGTCCCTTTCATCCTATACACCAATAGAAATAAATAAAAGGAGTCGAAAGCAGTAGAAAACAAATATGTATATATAGATATATACTTATATCCTATTCTTAAGTAGTAGCTCCTTATACTCAAACTACGGAATTCAGAAAACAGAGTATGGTAGCATAATTCTTAAGTAGCAATATGTTTTGTCCCTTCCAAGAGATCGGAAAGTTCAGTATTTATTTTCACTGGTCCAACAACCAAACTCACAAAAAATGTGGCAACAGGGTCTCATACTCCTAACAATATGAGCAATTCAAACTCTAATAAATTGTTCCACTTGAGCAGTCTTCAAAGATCCTACTTTTGACACCGTTTTGTGCCTTCCAGAAAAATATTTGATGCAAGGAGGTGTTCTCTCGTCTCATATACAACCCTACAGACTCTATTAAATCCATGGGAAGAGTAAGAGAACAGTTCTATTGATTATTACTAAAGAAGCTCATGGAGTCCAAAAAAAGCTATATGCTGAAGATTACTGACCACTACTAGTGTGTATCTACGGGTATGATCATACTATTTGCAACAATTCTTTAAGGTTAAATAGCTAAACAAAGTAAACAAAAACAAACAAAATCATTCACAACAATTCTTTGGAGCTTTCAAGAAATTTTCGCAAAACCACGACACCTTATCTAGCGGTTTGTACTTGAAAGCAGATTCTAGAGCGAGATTAGCGTATTTTAAGGCACTTAAAGAGAGTGCCTTGGTGTTCTCAATAATCTGTTCGTGCACTGCAAGTTAGATCGAGAGAAGAAAGGGAGTGAGTTGGAAAGGGCTAGCCGACAAAAGACGCAAATGAATGCTTAGCGGGGAGGAACACCCGGTTGAACACTTACACATTCACATGATTGGGTTCCATGACAATAGTTCCCGACTTGGAATCAATCTTTTGCGTCAAGCTTTGAATTTCGCGACAAGATTCACTATCCATCTTTCAGCCTTCGTCATAAGTCATATTCAACTTTTCCGCAAGTGTTTACGTCGGATATAAATGAAAAGACGGATGAATGGACACCTGAATTTCTGCGACGTCACAAATTACTAGGCGAACAAAGTGAAACTAATTTACATATAAAACTGATTCTTCAAGTCGCATTTAATTACCCTATATCAATGCATCGATGTATTTGCACTAAGTTTCAAATATGAAAACACGGGCATTTTCGAAACTCATCCCTCAAAGGTACTATAGTAATAACATAGGCTCCCAGTGAGTCTTGAAAAGCTGGAACTTCACCTCGATTCTCTGAAGGGTTCTTGCTATAATCTTGCAATTTGGAATGAGAAACAAAATGAGCAGAACTAGATAAGCATCGACTATAGCTATGCAATTAAAACATAGGTTAATGGTCATGATACCGATACTGTAATAATGAAATGAAGTCAAGGGTAGAGAATTTGTGCCTTCAAATTGATTACAAACAACTCGATTCGCAGGTGAGTTCTTATTCTCCATGACCCAAGTCATGGATTTGAGGCAAGGCAAAACGACCTGCATAAATTGAAAGAAACAAATAAACAAAGAGTTACCATGTGTCGGTGTCCAAATTCATTTCAACTTCTTCAAAACTTATCGACGCCGTGTCTTGAAAGAAAACCATCAACTATGGGTCAGAGTAAATTAACTTCCCAAAGATAGAATGAAGAACTTGTTAAGCATTTCCCTTCCATACCATATTATCGGAAGGGCCATCATCCCGATGAAAGAAGGGGCCATCGCGAGGCAAATTCAAATCAGTAACTGGGATTGTGGAAGCTCGAATCATTAAGATTGAATCTACGTGTGATTTCATCTTGCCGAGGCCACGATAAAGGAGTCATATCGAAGTAGAAGTAGGGGTTTTCTTGTTACCATCTTCGTGATTGCTTACTCAGGAGAGCTAGGAGGCATGACCCTTGCAACACTTTTTTTCACAACAAGACAATCTTCTTTGTACCCTCTCGAGGGCATTCATTGCCACGTGATAAGTCTCTCGTAGCTATTGCCCCCTTCCTCGGCATACTTAATAGCTTCCCTACATAGATTGTTGTATCTCAAGGTCATGGACTCTTGAACCTAGAGCTCCCATTACGGCTCATCCGATCCGTTGGACTGTCTTGGCATTTCTTGTCCAACGCTTCATTATGTAATGAGATGGGAGAGTAAGTACATTTGTTCAAATGAAAACCGTCAATATATGCCTACAGAGAATGCACGAAAATTCAAACATCCGACAGCTGCAACTTGCTCTCATTTCCGGGGAACATTTAAGGTGACAATGTATGCCTTGTCGTCATCCTCAAACTTTGCTATCCCAAAAGTGCTAATTGCACCATCCCCTCAATTTTTTTTGCAGATAAACAAACGCGTTTCAACTAATTCATCTTGAAATTTTGCAAATATTTTCCTCGTGTACAAGTTTGCGGCTTGTTTCTCCATTGGGGAAGGAGTCTTGAAGATGGTGTGGTGCAGATTGTCTCGAAATCCGGCTTCAATTTCTTTCTCAAACCAATTTTCTAAAGCTCTTTCATACTGACGAAAGAACACGGGCAGCGTGGTCTGTTGGTTAGCGTAACCATAAAAAAATGAACTAACACTTTCATACCCTTGATTCATGGAGATTGCGGCAAAGAAAGTATCACGGAAATATACAGGGGCCCAGTGTCTACGAGCATTATACAAGGCCTGAAGCCAATCATTTTTCCTAACATCATATTTGTCGACTAAAGAACTCCAAGATGATTCAAACTCCTCAATCGTCTCAGTCAAGTTGATGCACTTATAAAGTTCCCCTTGGAAAGTTGGATGGGTATGGCAGACATTACCAAGTCTTTCCTGACCTTCCCTTAAAATGTGCCATTTACAAATACAATGGCGAGTTCCGGGAAAAACTTGAGCAACTGCTGCCTATATAGCCCTGTCCGATCTGTTGTTAGAGAAACAGGAGCACGACCAGACATTGCTTCAAGCCAAAAAAAGACATTGCTTTAATAAATAGATATAGTACGAACATATTAAAGTTAATACTCATCCATACCAAAAAAAGACCATAAGTTTGTCAAGTCACTATGACATCCATATTAAACAAAAAACAAACGGCATTCAAAACATAAAGAAACCAAACCATACTAAAAAATCCCAAGTTCAGAAAGTTTGCATATCCCAAACAACTTATTAAGAAAACTGCATCCTTGACTCAAGCCAAATTAAAGGACCTCCAAAGACTAAAGCCATCCAAAAATCTAACTCCATCTTGGGGCCCATCGTAAACAAGAGCATCACCAACCAAGACTTCCTCTATGTAGACCTTTTTTTCACTGCGAGAACTTTTACGCCATTACAATCTCCAATTCTCTCGTCATGACATACCCCTTAGCAACCACTACACCATCCCTATCTAATAAGGATACATTTGGTGAAGAACCAAGCATCGAAGGAGGATTCAAATTTGCAAACATATTCATCAAGTTTTGTTGAGTCGAAAGTGACGAAATTTAACTGGAACCGACTTCAGTTTCTGGTGTTAGGCCGCACGGTTGTTGAGTAGTTGATGTTCCATTGTTTTTAACAGCCTTAAGTACATCCTGACACAATTTATAGTAACAATTGGTCATACATAATGAAATTGTATGCAAGAAAGCACAAGTGCAAACTGCAAACTCACCTTTAACACGCCTATGACATTAGATAAGGAAGATTTCATCTCATTCATTTCCCCCTTCAACTCAGAATTGGATGAAGAGCTTGCTTGCTGCAATAATGCCTTGGTAATACCTGTACGTTGCAATTGCTTCTTAGACTTGTTGGAGCTGATTCCACGTGTTCTACTCCCTTTGTCGGGCCCAAAGACTCGGACAACTCATCATTATCGAAGTCTACTTCCATTACACTGCCCTCACCACCCGCACTTGCTTCTTTTCTTCTTTTATTAGAAGCCTCCACTTGTTCCTATATGAGTAATACATGCATAAATTATGAGAATGGTATGCAAGTATGCAACATAGCCTATATACAATACCAACACACAGGTAAGTTCAAGCTTCAATGTTATTAGAACTTACATAATGGGTTTGCTTCGCTAATATAGTTCCATCACGACGCTCATGTCCTTTTTTCCAACTATCTACCCATCCATGTTTTCTACTAGGATCTTCTTTATCCTACAAAAATAATCCTTAATAGTTGTTAGCATAAGGTGATAAGAAAATGTTAGTACAAGAATAGACACCTACCATTTTATCCAATGTATGGGCATATGTGCCCCGCCCATTAGTATGTCGATATATGTTCTTTTTGGCATTCTCAGCATTCTTTGCGTTTCTAGCTCTCACTTCAGCGGTACTCTCATTTCTGACAAACGCAGCCCAATGATTTGGATCCTTGCCATCTGGGCATGCTGCAATAGCTTCTTCCACGCTCCTGCACTTACGCAAAATCTCTTTCCGAAAGGCATACTTTGATGATCTGAACTTTTGGGAAAAGTCCTTTTCAACTTCTCGGCGTGCCGTTGCTTGGGGAACATTAGGCTCAAATTCTTCCTACATGAACAAAGTGATGTTTGTTCATTTCATATTAAGTAAATTTCCACACATAGGGCTGGACAACATGTAGATATAGGATTGGAAAAACATACTAATTATCAAGAATAATGGATGCTATCATTGAAATTAAAGTACATGTAAACCATACCATTAATTTGTTCCAGACATTATCCTTGAAGCTTCCATCTATTTTTCTCCAATCTTTGTAATGAATTGGAATCTGAGCTCGAACATAAACTCCAACTTGGGTATTCCATTTGGCATGGTTAGGACCCACAATGACCCATCCTCATTGAACTCTATAGGTAACTTGGTAATCGTTGGTAAAGCTTCCGGAGAATTTGAGATGTATGTGAGTCGGAAGTTAAATTATGAGATGGATGTGGACTGAACTTCGAAGGCTGGGAAGCGGTATGTTGTGATTGACGATGACATTATTAAATAGCCTAATATGACAAAAAATTGTTAGAACAGAGAGGTAAAACTAGGATACCACAAAAAAAATGAAAAAGTTCAAAAGTATACATTTATAAAGACCACTCTTGATAATAAAAAAACATAACTCTCACCTAATTGCACAAACAAACTTCAAAATAGAAAAAGTAGAAAATGAGAAGTTTGCATGCAACTAAGAATCTTAAAAATATCTAAGAATCTTAAAAATGTGATAATGCAACTATTACAATCAGGTTAGACTTTGCATCAAAGGCTGCAAATTAGGTTGGTCCTCAAGAATAGATTGGAAGTCGGTTGGTGCATCTAGTTCATCAACTCGACTTGTCAATCGCCTAGGTGAATTTATCACTACCCACCAATTAGGATTTCTCAAATCCTTTGAGTAAAATACTTGACTAGCCTCGGAAGCAAGAATCGCCGGCTCATCAATATACTGATCAACACTCTTTAGCCTATTGAGATTAACCATCACCAAATTAGAATCTGGACAAAGTTTACAACCATTGGTTTTGTCCTCCACCTTCACCCAATTGCAGTAAAAGACAACATGCTGGAAGGTCGTATAGTCCAGATCTATTATCTGTTCTACCACTTAGTCGATGCATCAATGGGATTTTTGTCCTTCCTACTTGACGTAAATGTAGTGATTGCATTCATGCAAACACCACTGCCTTCTTGTAGCAAGCAACTGTTTCATCATGCGACCTAGTATAGAACACAAAACCATTAACACGATACTTTTTTTATACGTTTTAGCTTTGAACAATGGTCCTTGGACAAATCGCCATAAGTCACAATTTGTGTCTTTTTCAGCCAACAACTGTGAAGTGAAAAAAAAAACGACAATTAGAAAGTTAAAAGTACAAATTGTAATATCCTAGTAAACTAAATACATGAATAGAAGAAAACAATACCTTGTCATATAACCACACAATGAACTTCGGTTTGTATCTCCACTTGTCTTTGCTATCCCTTTTTTTTACCGCGTGCACTTGCTTGCAAGGCCGCGATACTCATTGCAATTTGTTTATGCAGTTTGACATGACTATTTATTACGACTTTCTAGACTAGTAATTTCAAGTCAAATGTGTCAAAAAAAGAAATCAAACCTATAATGTTTATCAAGCTTTTCGACGCCTAGTCGAAAAAGAACCATCTACGGATTTTGTATCCATTGTTCCTTGCCTAGGGTCACAGTTTTACCCTCAAGTATAGGCCCCTCATCACAATACTCTCCATCTTCATCTAGAAACACCTCACGAGTAGCTTTGTGATTTCCATCCCGTGAATTTGGCATGTACTCCATAGCATACCTAACAGATTCAGAAACAATATAGGACTCCGCAATAGAGCCTTCAACATAGCGTTTATTGCTCGGAATATTTTTACACTCCTTCATTGCCCTATTAAAATAAACAAATCCAAAATTGTACTTAGTAGTTTCGATGATAATTGCCATTAAATATGAAATAAAGGTAAAATTGTACATACCGTTCAAATGGATACATCCACCTAGGATACACGGGTCCACAAATCAGCCCTTCATCAGCCAAATGCACCAAAAGGTGGATGCTGATATCAAAAAAAGTGGTTGGAAAATACTTTTCCAGCACACACAATGCCTCTGCTACCATGTATTTGGCAACTTGGATTTCCTTTCGGATTAAGACTTTCAAACATAGGAGATTAAAGAATAAGCTAATCTGGTGAATAGCTCTACGCAAATCACGATGTTTTGGAAAAGCGTGTTGAAGCAAAACTGGAAGCAAGTAACACATAATCACGTGATAGTCATGTGATTTCATTGTAAGCAAACCAGGAGGACTCAAAGTGACAACATTTTTTAAATTTGACGAAAAACCTGAAGGAAGCTTCAAGTTCTTCAAAATTGTGCAAAACTCAAGTTTCTCATCTTTATTCAAGACAAATGGGGCCATTGGTTTAACAGATCTCCCTGTGATTGGGTCTGTTTGCATCCACTGACCATTATGAATCCCCATTTTCTTCAAATCCTCCCGCGCTTGTACTGTATCCTTTGTTTTCTCTTTCTTGTCAAGAATCGCATTTATTATGTGTTCTGCCACATTCTTCTTATCGTGCATCACATCAATAACATGTCGAATCTTATGTTTCGGCCAATATTCCATTTCAAAGAGAATAGACCTCTTATACCATGCTTCAGTAACTTCATAATCTTCATCATCTCCAATAGCAACCACATCTACATCATCTACATTCCGTTTGGCACCTTTTAATACTTTACCAGGTACATAATGGACACGACTTAGCATTTTCTCAATTACTTCTCCCTTTAACCTTGGTGGAGGGGGGTTTAACTCTTTTGTCTTAAGTCCTAAGTACTTGCCCTGCCTAAATGGGTGATCAGATTTAAGAAACATCCGGTAATTTGTATAAACGATCTTCCTTGCATTCCCAAGATGCATAGGCGGAGTTTCATCACCACAAATAGGACAAGCTTTGTAACCATGTGTTACACGTACCGATAAGTTACCATACGCGAGGTAAATCATGAATCCCCACATCAACATAGCCCCTCAAAGTAAAGTGCTCTCTTTTGTACATGTCATAAGCTACCACCCCTTCTTTCCATAACTGTTGTAACTCATCAACTAGTGGTTGAAGAAATACATCAATGTTTTGACTTCGGTGCCTTCGCCCCGGTATTAATAATGACATCATATGGAACTCAGATTTCATGCACAAAGACGGAGGGAGATTATAAGGAACTATGTAAACAAAGCCAACAACTATAACCAATGGATTGAACTCCCGTGGATTGAATCCATCGGTTGCAATCCCAAGCCAAACATTACGCCCTTCCTTAGCAAAGTCCGCCAATCATCTTTACATGTCTTCCATGAAGTGAATCGATTGGGTGTCGCATATAATTCCAAGAAGGTGTCGCTCTATCGTGCCATGTCATTTCACGCGCTATCCATGCTATTGTGTACAACCTCTTGAGTCTTGGAATCAAAGGAAAATGTCTCAATACTTTTCTCGCCTCTTTTGTTTCTTTCTTCCCCGTTTTCCCCTCCTTCACTTTGTATCTAGGTGTTTCACATTGAGGACATACCGTTAAGTCAGCTTCAGTCTTCCAATATAACATACAGTTGTTTTCGCATGCATCTATACACTTGGCTTTCATTCCCAAATCTTTTAACATTGCCTTCATTACAGGATACTTTAAAGGCAACGTGTTTCCTTTCGGCAACCATTTTCTTAACATGGACAAGAGCGCGGTCACACTGTTTCCTGACCAATTATATTGCTTCTTCAAGTTTTGTAGGTCCACCACTGCCAAGAGAGTTGTTATAGGAGCCTCGCATGAAGGGTATAATTTTTCTTCCGCTTTTTATTTATATTCATTATACCTTTTACCCAAATCTGGTTCATGAACATATGGTGGTTCCAAATCTCCACCCTCACTTTCATCGCCTCCATTCAAATCACCTGCTAGCCCTTCATGTATGCCATAAGCAACGTCAACAAGATTCCCCATTCTGAGTCCTGCAGCCTCATCGTTTTCTTCTGCATCTCGGTCTACCATTCGATCCTTATATGGGTTCTCACCATGTAAAACCTATACACGGTATGTTGATTCTATACCATGCAAAATCAAATGTTTTCTCACTATATCAAACGGAAACCTTTTCCTATTTCGGCACTTATTACAAGGGCAAGGACACGTGGTTGATGTAGGGTCCTTGTCACTAGCAAATTGAATAAAATCCGACACCCCTTGCTTGTATACAATCCCAAATCTGTCAATTTCATTCATCCAATCCTTTGGAATTGGTTGAGACATACTGCAAAATAACTCCTTACACTACACCGTTTAGAATAAAATAAAAATCTATAAAAATAGTTTAGAGGCAAAAGGATGAAAGTGACTTTAAGCTTGCAATATGACATATACAGACACAACTATTTACTTAACTTCATTATACCAAATCAGGGAGTTCCTTCAATATGCAAGTCTAGTATAGGTAATAGCAGAGTATCATTTTTTTTTTCGGTAGAAATATCGGCAAAGTATCAAACCACTAAGGTAAGTATACTCAATATTTTAATCCAGTCACCATAACAAATTTGACAAGGAAACACTAAAGAAAAATACAAACACTCGAGTTCACTCATGACAATGACGACAAGATATTTGTCCAAATAATGACATATAAGAAAAGATCTCTCAAAGTCAGTTTTAACACCATCGATTAGTTTACTTACCACAATCATTTTACTTGAAAAAAAACCATAGGATAAAACAACGATAATAACATGTAAACAGATAATAACCACAAAGATGCATTTCCACAAACAATCTAGAGACTCAAAAGAAGAGTTCAAACAGCATAGTATTCATATATTGAATAGTACTAATAGAGCATACCCATTACATGCCTGATTAAACCAACAAACTGAAACAGAGAACTAACAACTCCCAAAAACAATTGTTTTTTTATGCCTGATTGTTATGTAATTTGCGTTTTTCTTGGTTACAAAATTATTTGCGTGAGTTTCTAATGGGCTTTGAATTTTATATTGTATGAACTCAAATATAAATATTTGCGTGGGTTTCCTGCTATGAATTTTATATTTTATGTGCTATGAATTTTATATAATATTGCGTGGGTTTCCTATGAATTTTATATTGCCCAACTATGAATTTCCTACACTATGGGGGCATATGTGTGAGCAATGTCTACTTGCAGGCCCAAGTCCCCCCGTGTACTCATAGTTTAAATCCAAGTCCTCATTGCAAGAGATTAATTATCTATCACAAGTAAGGGAAGAAAAAGTAAAAGGGACAAACAAAGTAAAATAGTAAAGTGAAAAGATGGTCTTAAGTCTAAATACACTAAAGAACACCCACTGTAGAGAAATCTATTATATGGTCTTGCACTAGGTCATTGAATTTCAGTACAAAAACATCAAATCCTAGGCTCTCGATCAAAGTTTCTTTAGAAGAAAGGAAACGTACATATGGGTGTTCTTGGGGACTTTGGAATATCTTTCTAGTTAAGCTAAGCGGTAACCATGAAAAGAGCAAGAAAAATAAACTATTGCAAACTGGGGAACTTATGGTCGGTATGGATGTGATGGGTGTGAGCTTAAAGTTAAGAAAAACCCTCTCTTCAATCGAAAGGTATCTCTACTACTTAACCCCTTAAAATGTATTTGCATATATAAAAAATAAGATATGATACATAATATGGTTGTACTCAAAACAACAAACCATATGATAGTGGGTATAGGTTAGAATATAATAGGTAGATTGAGCAAATAGTATACTAACACAGGGCTATTGTATCTAAACCGACATGTAAGGACTTCGGAAGCAGGAGGGACTGTGAATAGGACATATACTCACCATCGAAGCAGAATTTAGGATATCGCAGGGGTGCAATGGGATGAGATTCGGCATACTCCCAATTCCCAGTCAAGTAAACATGAAAGAATTCCCAATCTTTGTCTGAATGAGGGAGATTCAATACTTGCGTGGGTTTCCTGCTATGAATTTTATATTTGCGTGTGCTATGAATTTTATATAATATTTGTGTGGGTTTCCTGCTATGAATTTTATATAAAATTCATAGTTTCTAATATTTGCGTGGGTTTCCTATGTAACCTGCTATGAATTTTATCTCTCAACTCAAATATTTTGAACCTGCTTTTCTCCAGCTTTTCTTTTATTTTTTGGGCTCTCCTTAACTGGTTTGATGGTGTATCTACAAGGAAAACTAAAGGTCTCATTACACTAGGCCCGAAGATATTTTAGCATAACAAGTTCAGTAATGCCTAAGGTGCTTGTTTGGCATGCTTCAACAACACATACTTCTCAGTAGTGTGTGTCAGGTGTACATGGATGGATAACCAAGAAACTTATTTGAAGAACACAAGATATCAAATAAAAATCGAAATTTTTTGTTGTATTTCAAAATAAATATCATACCTTTGAAGCAAACTAGCACCGAAATTACTTGCAGTTGTGGATTAAACACCTAGAGCAGTGTGAAAAAAAAGCATAAAAGTGGAAATTAGTTAATGAAAATTAACAGACCCGTATAAGAAGAAGGAAAAGGAAGAGAAAACTACTTGATGTCGGTGGCGGCAGAAGTGTTTGTTTGGTTGAGAGAGAGAGGCGTTGGAAAAACAATAATAGGGGATGAAAAATATAAGAGAGAAGAGAGAAGAGAGAAGAGAGAAGAGCGCGATTTTTTTCTCGCCCAAAATTCTAATTTTGGATTTTATTTAGTTTCTATTATTATTATTATTATTTTTTGCTAATCTAGTTTCTATTATCTTAATAACCTTTACGGTTTCCTGTCAAAACAAAACTTTATAAATACGTTACAAATTAATTCTCAAATCCGGGAAAATTAACTAACACATTATTTGCAATTTTAACGCTAAATAAACGTTAGGAACTTAGTTACGCCTAAAAAGCGTTAGTAAACAAAAAAAGTGTGCGTTACTGATTTTCTGTTTTGGTGTAGTGGACCCTATAAAAAGACTGTCTTTTCCTTTCTCAAATGCACATTCCCATAACATCAGTAATACTTTATTTTTGTATTATCAATAATACTGTCTTCATCTCTCTCTCTTTTAGTAACAATGTCAAGCAGGGGAGCATCATTTAGCGTTGATGAAGACACAATATTATGCCAAGCATGGTTGGATAATTCAATTGATCCAATTACCGGAACAAATCAATCAGGCAACATGTAGTGGGATAAAATTAAAGAACAATTTGAGAATCAGAGGATGATACGGGGTTTTATAGAAGCACGAATTATGAGAAGTGTTACAAGTCGTTGACAATTTATAAATAAAATAGTTACTTTATTTCGTGGATGTTTGAATCAAGCCGAGGATATGAACAGATCAGGAACTAACGAAATGGACATTGTAAGCTATTATATATATATATATATATATATATCAATTATTTATCTAGAATATAATTGATTAAACTCAAACTAATATATATTTTTTTTTCTTTTATAGATGGAGCAAGCAAGGAAGTTGTATGTCACCAGGTCTTCAGATAATAAACCCTTCAAATTTGATAATGCGTGGTTTATTTTGAAAGACTACGAAAAATGGGTGCGCCATTTAGTTCCAACTACACCTGGTTTCTCTCAAACTAATTTTCATAACGGGTCTCCAGCTCCATTAAACGAACAAGATGGCATGGGGGGAACACCTGATTCTGAAATGCAAGGACCTAGTTCATCAAAAAGACCGGATTGTGGAAGAGACAAATCAAAACAAAAAAAAAGAGAGTTGATAGTCAAAACGAAACTTCTCTCAAAGAATTAAAACGACAATCTCAATGGGCGATGGAGGCCATTGAGGCAGTAACTGACCGTGGGAAAAAATTCTATGAAAGTGATGCGTCTAATCCTTCAATGATTAAACTTGCAGAAAAACAAAAGAATTACGTGAGACATTGGCATGGGAAAAGGAGATCATGAACAAATACATCGACTATGACACCTCAAGGAAAAGAATGGTACAAAAATGCAAAGAAACAAATTTTGAAAGATCAAACTCTTCGCAATGCACGAACTACTCCAAGAAATTTGCACTTTGAAGAATATGGGGAAGAAAGCGATTGATTAATTTGATTAAGTATTTTAAATGCTTCGTACGTATTTGATGCATTTTTTTTTATGTATTTCCTTTTAATTTTTAATTTTTTTTTATTTTCAATAAATGCTTTATTTCAATAATTAATTAAGTTGTTGCAAATCGGAATAAATTTAATCTTAAAATTGAAATTATAACAAAGAAATACAACTAAAGCAAAAAAATATAAAAGGGTAGGATAGAATGATAATTGCACAAACTCATTTATTAAAAAAAACTTAAAATAGAGAATTCAATTCTAACCGCTATTGGGAGTGGCGGGTGGAAATACGAATTGAAATTCTAACCGCCACAGTGAGTGGCCTGTAGAGTTATTTCAAAATTAAATCGAAATTCTAACCGCTATCCACAGAAGCGTACAACTTTATTTGGAATTTTTTCTCTAGCCGCCACTCGTTCTGGTGGGCAGAGCATATGCTATATCGTTAAAAGTGACTGTATACATAGCAAAATTTATAAAGATAGCGTTGGCGGGTTAACGTTTTAATGTACCATTGAATCACATTTTACGCGAAATTTGGTGTTTTGCTGCACCATTGGACTTAGCCTTAGCAACCAATTTTTGCTCATTTCTCTTGCAAAAGTGACATATTTTTTCACATAATTAACTTTAAAATCTGAAATACACAAAAGTACGTAAACAATACTATCTCTTATTTATTATAAACATAATTGGTCTAAATGTAATATTATTAAGGGGTTAAAACTACAGTTTTGAGATCTTATCAAATCACCCTCAAACATCATTTTGTTTGTCCTCAAGCAAAGATGAGAAAATAAAATAAGTGGCCAAAAATGAAGTTCTAACTAATCTCGTTTCGTCGAGTGCGATTGCATTGACCACATGCAATAAAGTCTTAAACTACTAGGATTTTCCTAGTAGATGAGTTATAGCCTCGTGAGAGTTTTACAGAGAAGAAACTTACAAACTTCGTTTATACTACAATGACTAAGAAATAAAATCAATGTTTCCTTATTTATTCTCAAATATCTATATATCTCACTAGCAATGAATAAAGAATAATTAATTCGAAACCTAAGCTAATACGTGCATAATAATCAATAATCTATGGATAAACATATATATAATGAACTATGCTATGAAATGCAATAACAGATCCGTTTATGAAACTTTAGAATAGCGTCCTTAAGTAGGTCCTCACAAATATGTCAAGACAAAAATACTCTGATTTTTCCACTCAAGTTTTTCTCACTCTAGTGTGCAGTGGGCACACTTTACCTCACAATCTCAATGACGTACAAGGGAGCCGAGGTCGACCAAACACATCTGCCACTTACTATTACACCGACTGATAATACGTAAAATAACAGTTTGATATCCTATAGAATAGTGATTTTGCTAGGAATAAGAAAACTAAATTATTCTACGTTTAGATCAAAGTTCTACTCTCGATTATCATGCAATAACTTGAGTAAGAATTCGTTCCACTCTTAGTTGCTTAGAACGTAACAATTTCACTAATTTAAACAATTCAACAATATGTTAAGAGTAATATTTCTAATAGAACTAATATGGTGAGAACTAATATTAAAGATATTCTAAATTAAACCATGGCAATTTAATACTAAGATGTTCATATAAAGAAGGAATTAGGGAGATTTGATATCCACCTTGATTAATCCCTAACATGCTAGTATAGATTTTTATTGCAACCCAAATCTTTATGTTTTCATACAAGGTTCAACATAAAGGTTAGGTTTTTTTATCCCTAATTATTCATGACATCTCTAACCAACTAATAATTAGCATGAGAGGAAGTTTAAACCCATTCTCATGGTGAATGAACTACCCTCTAGAATTGAAACTCTTAAATACAATGATTCTATACTAACACGTCAAGTCTTCATCAAAGCTTCAATTAAACCCCTCTAATGGAGGTTTAGCTATGAATCATGGGACTATCATGGAATAAATAATAGAAAGAAGAAGACAAAATGAAATAACTACTTTATTAAAATAACTTGAATTGAATTAATAGTGGCTAGAATAATAAAACATAAACTAGATTTACTAAAGAGAAAAACTAAGAGACAAGAAGTAGGAGAGGAGAGAAAATTTAATTAACTAAGGGGATAGAGTTTTTTTTAGAGTTTTACCTTAGTCCTCTTTATATAGGAGAGGGTTAGGTTTATAATTTCGTGCATGGGCTTTAGAGCTATGTTTTGGGTTATTAAATCAAGCCCAAAATCTAATTACTTAAGTCCAAAAATGGTTTCTCTTCTAAAAATTACTGCAACAGATTATTTATCCACTTTCACTCCTTTGATTGTATCAAGGCCTAGACCATTAGAAAGATCTTTCTGAACTGGTCATTTTGACATATTGTAGACCCAATTCCAAGGTCTGTGTCTAAAGATACGGCCTGTGGACGTTCTGTTGATTTTTATGCGCTATTTCTGCCCGCGTTGACTTTGACTTTTCAGCTTTGACTGAGCTTTAAAAATGTTTTTTTCCTTGAAACTTGGGATTTAACATAGAACTTCTTAGCAACCAACCTTTGTTCCTTTTTTTTTTTTTTTTTTTTGCAAAAGTGACATATTTCTTTACATATTTGACTCCAATACCTGGAATACACAAAAGTACATAAACAGTACTAACTCTTATTTATTATTATAAACATAATTGGTCTAAATGTAATATTATTAAGGGGTTAAAACTATAGTTTTGGGCTCTTATCAAACCACCCCCAAATAGCATTTTGCTTGTCCTCAAGCAAATATGAGAAATTAAAATAAGTGATAAAAAATGGAGTTCTAACTAATCTCGTTTTGCCAAGTGCGATTGCATTGACCATATACAATAAGGCCTTAAACCACTAGAATTCCCTAGTAGACTAGTTATAGCCTTATGAGAATTTTACAGAGAAGATACTCACAAACTTCATTTATACTACGATGACTAAGAAATAAAATTAATGTTTCCTTATTTATTATCAGATATCTATACATCTCACTAGCAATAAATACTGATGCGTGCATAATAATCAATTACGGATAAACCTAATATAATATATATATAATAATCAATCATCTACGGATAAACATATATATATTGAACTATGCTATGAAATGCAATAACAGACCCGTTTATGAAACTTTGGAATAGTGTTCTTAAGTATGTCCTCACAAATATGTCAAGACAAAAACACTCTGATTTTTCCACTCAAGTTTCGCTCACTCCAGTGTGTAGTGGGCAAACTTTTCCTCACAAATTTAATGACATACAAGGAAGCCGAAGTCGATCACACACATCTGCCACTTACTCTCACACTAACCTATTCTTAATTGAGCTAGATATTTTTATTAGGTGTTGTGGGAATTATGTGATGGTTTTAGGAATGAAGGAAATGAATATTCAAAAGGACAAGTCTGAGATAATAGGATCTTCAAAATATATAACTAGAGAAAATCTTGTTCTTACTTTGCTTCTACACTTTGTTTTAATCCTTATCCATTTTTTTTCCTTTTTCTTTTGGCTTTTGATTCCTTTGATTCTATTTTTGGAGTTCTAACTTTTTATTTTATTTATTTTTTATTTTATTTGGATGGAAACTTTCTTTTCTTTTTTTATTTGAAGCAACTACCAAATTCTTGGTTTTCCACCGGTCTTTCTCTTTTATTTTCTTCATTTCATCTCTATTCTCAGACTTATTCAAAAATGGGTAGGCTGATTTTATTTTGATTTTGTTTTTGTAAAAGGGCAAAGGATTTGTGGTTTATGAAAAGGCTAAAGAAAGGCTTAGAGGGGCGACTAGCGGAAAATAATTTCATATAGGTTTGAATTTCTGGCTATATCTATTCAAAAATGGCCTAAATTCTCACTTAGGATATGGTATAGTGATCAAACAAGTGGACGTGTGATTTCTTTATTCGGAATTTACTTCTCCCTTGTATCATTACTCAAATATTTCACTCATATAAGGATTTTAGGCTATATTCTCACAGGATTTGTATAACAAGTATTCTAGCCTAGATTTCATAAACTTACTGCCAATACAAACATAGATGCTCATACAATATATTTATGGAAAGATGCAATGACTATTACCTACATATTAACCTAAGTTTCTAAAAACTATTCTAATTTAAGAGCTAACGTGAAACTTCTAGACTACTATCATCACAGAAAAAGAAACAATACCAATATTCCTAAGTGTATCGAATAAATACTTATTATTATTATTTTTAAAATTTTTACTAGAAAATAAGTGCATATTATACATATATATCCTAATAAGTGCCTTTAAATTACGTGTGTTTCTATGCCACCCCCAAACAAAAACATGCTTTGTCCTCAAAGTATAGAAATAAGAAGGATAGAAAATACCATGGAAACACGAGAAAATTTTGGAGCACCTACAAAACAAATTTATAACATACTAATATAGGTAAAGAAAAATAGACGCAACTCCTATATGAGTTTCACCCGTTATGGGAATAACAAGAATTAAATTGCTTGGGACATAAGCAGACACTAATAGAAATAAAGCTTACCTTATATCCAGCACTTACCAGTAGAGGCTGCCATCATGACTGCACAATCATATTATGGAACCAGCACCCATAGGTGTCACTCTCGAGCAATTCTTCAAAGGACTGTTTTGGTATGATTTGAGGAGATTTCATAGCAAAAAAACACACTACTAAACTCTTGGAATTTATTGCAGAAAAAAAAAAAAATAGTATGGGATGTATGTTGAATTAAGGGCGCGGGCGCGCTCAGAATAGCCTATGTCAGAAGGCGGGTGTGCTCTCTTCTGACAAAAGAAAAAACTGCGATACTAAAATTTAGGCGCGGGCGCGCTCTGTGTTAATGCAAAATAAGGGTGTGCACGCTTGGAGCAAGACCTGTGGTATGAATATGAAAGGTGCAGTGTGAAGTATATGGCGTGCCATGTATTTATAGAGCACTAGTTTCTTAAACCAAGGTTCCCAAATTGATAAGGAAAAAGATGGAATAAGAAAAGGGTTGCTAAAACTAAAATAGAAAAAGCCGAGAGCAGGCTCACAGCAGCAATTCTATATGGTTTTAAACAGCCTATTAAATAGCAATCTCAATGCCTTTAACCTTTGAGGCTGCACCAAACAACAATAACTAATTCTAACTACACCATATTAGCAGCATGCTCATATATAAACCATATTCCTTAAACATTGCAATATTAATTAAAAAACATGTGGATATGGTAAAATACAATGCTAAACAAATAATGCCACCCCCAAACAAGTCGGAAGGGTGGGATTCATGAAAAATATATAACATGCTTGGACAAAAATTAAACCAACTTAAAATTCAAATAACAACCAACTTACATATGCCAATATTAACTACTTAACTAAACAACTTGTAATAAAAAATTCTATTCAAACAAGGAAATATTCTTAAAAATAATACAAAAGAACTAGCCACGAGATGAGAAAGAACTAGCCACGAGATGAGAAAGGGATAAGAATAGAAAGTTGAGTGATCAAGAATGGAAAGACCAAACACCCCACCCCCAAACAAATTTTTGAAACATGGTTTAGAAAATTTGTTTTAAAACGTGGGTCTTTTAAAGTCAGATTCCCGAGACTTACTAGACTAATGTTTATAAGGTTTTAAATTTTTTTTACTTTTTATGAATAATGTTTTATATAAAAGAAAATAATAAAGTAATAAGGACGTAAATCACTCTATAGAGAAACACGACTAAAAAATGAGAAAACATGTAAGAGTGGAAAGTGAGAATTATGTTAAACGTGGACTTAGGATCCGGTACTTACAGCCACACACTCCCATAATATAAGATTGGAATGGAGTACACCGAAGAATAAAATGAGTCTTTTATAGTCAGATACTCGAGACTTTATCTAAAACATGTATTAACAGGCAGTTTACCATATATAAACAATCTAAAAAGTTGCGGGTCTGTACATAAATAATTAACACGGACGGCAAACCCAAACAGAATTAGGCACCAAGATTTCCTATGACGTGCCGTAACAGAATGAGAGTGAATACTGATAGATCTAGAACCTAACCTAGCTTGCAATTTCTTTTTTTTTTTCCAACGAAAGGGTGGCCAAGTGAATGATCGTGAAAAAATGGATGGTTGTGGAAGATATGTGGGATATGGATAAGTTTTAGAAGGAAGGAATGGAAAAAAAATGAGAATGTGGGTTTAGCAGAAAACTCACTGGTGGCATGGGTTGGTATAATCACACATCTAAAAATGAAAAGGTTAGCTGGCTTATCCCTGGGTATTATTTCCTCACCAGATAGGTTCAAAAAATCATGAAGCATAAGAGAAGCAAAAGGGTCAAGTGAAAACTCAAGGTTCCTTTAAAAAGGTGGAAGGTGGGGAATATTGGTGATGGAAGGTGAAAGAGTGATATTAGGATGTGATGTGGGTGAATGGATATTGATAGGGGGACTCGTGAGGTGGCAAAGAAGAGTTGCAAAAGAGTCAAAGGAAATCGTCTTCGATTTCATCTACATCTAGGGAATCATCATCGAAATCGAAACTTCCAAAGGAAAGGAATTGGTGCATCTGATTCTCAGGACACATGTTGTTGAAATAATCTTGAGCTAAACTCTCGATCATGCTAACTTCTCCATCGATAGTCATATCAGGTAACTGTTGCATCATTTTAAAAACATTCACCTCAACAGAAAGGTGTCCAAAGGACATGGACATCGAACCATCGCGGCAGTTTATGAGCGTGTTGGCGGCTGCCAAGAAGGGACGCCCTAAGATGATAGGAATAGAGTCATTAGCGACTTCTGTGTCAAGCATAACAAAGTCAGCTGGGTAGTAAAAATCTTGAACTTTAACAAGCACGTTTTCGACAACACCCTTAGGATACTTAATAGAATGGTCAGCTAATTATAACATCATTTTAGTTGGTTGCATCTCTTGTAGACCTATTTGTTTATATAAATAATAAGGGAGTAAGTTAATACTCGCCCCCACGTCTAATAGAGCAGTTGTCGTGTAGGTATCCCCTAAGGTGCATTATACAGTAGGACGACTAGGGTCTTTGTACTTAACGATTCTATTATGTTCAGATAGAGTGGAAAATTGTTCAGTTAAAAAGGCATCTTTTGGAATGTTTATTTTCCGCCTAGTAGTGCACAACTTTTTTAGAAACTTAGCATGTTGTGGTAATTTTTTAATAGCTTCAAGAAAAGGTAGGTTTATAGTTAGATTTTTAAAAACTTCCCTAATCTCATCAAAATTTGTATCCTTGTTTAACATGGCTAGTCTCTGGAGAAATGATGGGTTTTCTTTATATTTAGCATATAGGTTAATAGGAGTTTTAACCTTGGCTGCTTTTTTCTTGGGTTATGGTTTAACTGGTACCTCTACAAGGGTAGGATCCTCAGTTTCTATTTTGGTATCTAGTAAATTTTCATTTTCAATGACAACTGGTGGTGTATCAATGGGCATAATTACGATAATATCAACCACTCTGCCAGAACGGAGAGTGGTGATGGCATTTAACTCACATATGTTTAAATTTCCGTTACTAGTATTACCGGTTACTTCAAAGGTTGTGTTTGGTGTTTTAGAATTAGGTATAGCTTGACCTAGAAACACACCTTTTGGTTGGGCTTTGTCTTTGGTTAACTGTTGTATGGATTGTTGAATGGATTGTAGAATTTGTTATTGAGCTTGTATGTAGGCATCAAAACGATCCGGTTATGAAAATGTAGTGGCCACAGGTGGTGTGATAGGAACTATCTCGCGTTGATTATTAACGGTTGGGTTGTGATAGTTGTTATTAACCTAGATGATACCTCTATTATTATTATAATAATTATTATAATTATCTGGTCCTTGTCCTTTTCGTTGTGGAGCTGGGTTATAGTTGTTTGCTGGCCTAACATTTTGATTATTAAACCCCGGAGGTGTTACTGGTTGGTTATTACGCCAACTGAAGTTGGGGTTTTGTCTCCAAGGTGCATTAGGAATAGGAAGGCTATTTATGGAGCAAACATTGTCCAGTTGTGCGGGTGGTTGTTCATAGATGAGAGGTCAATAGGGGTCGGTATGCTCAAGACTAAAATAGAAATTACATGAAAGAAAGTTGATGTTCATGACAGGAGTAGGCTTATGTTGAATAGAAATGGCTTCTACATTTTTTGTGAGAGATTTGATTAGAGTTTTAAGCTCGGGATAAATTTTAACCTCAAACATACTGACAACCTTGGTTGTGGAAGAAGAAGAAGTAGCGAAGCTAGGGGATGTCGTTACCCCCAAGTTATTATTATGCTTAGATTGATCTTCTAAAAACCTATAAGCCTCTGAGGCTCCTTTAGTAAGGAAACTACCCCCATTCAAGAACCTCTTTATAATGATGTGAATGCCCCTTGAAAAAGGCACGAACAAGCGTGTCTTTCGCAAGGTTATGATGTGGACACTCTATAAAAAGATCAATATACGGTTCCAGACCTCTAAAAAGGATTCATGAGGGTTCTGGTAGAAGAAATTAATCTTTTGAATCATCTCATCTATCTTCAGTGGTGGGTAAAACTGTTCCATGAACAATTGAACAAGTTTAGCCCATGAGTCTATGGAATTAGGTGTTTGGGCAGTTAACCAAGATGCTGCCTTATTAACTAGGGTAAAAGGAAACACCCTTAGTTTAATTTGTTCAGAACCTACGTTAAGATGGTGGAATGTAGTAAGAACTTGTTCTATCCTACTATACGCATATGCTGATAAGGCTTTTCGTGGTTAAACCATGAAAAACAGGTAACAAATTAAAAATATTCTGGGGAATTCGAAAATCCCCCACTGGGTCTGCAAGAACGATACATGACTTAGGGCAATCATTTAGGGCTTTGTAAAAATCAGAGAGAGGAGTCTCTGCTTTTTTAGCTATTGATGCAGGTATAGTATGTGATATTCTAGATAGGCGTGTACGTTGACGTTTACGATAGATAACGTTAGATGGTTTTCTCTTACCGGACCTTAATCTCATACAAGGCTAAGTCCAATATGAAAGAAACGCAATAGCAGTCAAACAACAACCTAATATACTAGAATTAAAACTCCTCTGACAAAAGAAATGAGGAGTGAAAGGAGGAGAACCTGAGTGCCTCCTTGCTACACTTATGAATAGCGTCTTTAATACGAACTTACTTGTCCTGTGGATGCTTGGAATAATGAATAAACAATAAATTCCAATGAAAAGAGGACCTGTGGCTAACTAGTTTTAAATCGAGCTTTCTTCAGAGGGGCGCGAGCAATCTCAAATATCAAGCAACAAGGGCGTGAGCGCGCTCTGTGTTTTTTTTAGAAACGGGCTTTCGCGCGATTTCTTAATGGACTAGGCCTGAAATTTAGAAATAAAACTCAAAATTAGCCTACTGGAAGGAAGGGCGCGGGCGCGCTCCGAATTACAGTTTCGAAAATTTCCAGTAGACTTCCAGGACCAAAATTCTGTTTTTCAAAAACAGAAAACATAGTTAGAACAAGAACAATAGGGTGGGTGGGTGAATTGGGATAATTGTATAATTGAAAAAACTAATAAAATTTAAATCTAAAGACAATTAAGATGGGAGCGGCGCCATTTCATAATAGTAAAATAACAATTTGATATCATATAGAATAGTGATTTTGCTAGGAATAAGAAAACTAAATTCTTCTACGTTTAGATCAAAGTTATACTCTCGATTATCATGCAATAACTTGAGTAAGAATTCGTTCCACTCCTAGTTGCTTAGAACGTAACAATTTCACTAATTTAAACAATTCAACAATATGATGAGAGTAATAATTCTAATAGAACTAATATGGTGATAACTAATATTAAAGATATTCTAAATTAAACTATGACAATTTAATACTAAGATGTGAATATAAAGAAAGAATTAGGGAGATTTGATATCCACCTTGATTAATCCATAACATGCTAGTATAGATTTTTATTGCAACCCTAATTTTCAAGTTTTCACACAAGGTTCAACATAAAAGTTATGTCTTTTTATCCCTAATTATTCATGGCATCTCTAACCAACTAATAATTAGCATGAGAGAAAGTTTAAACCCATTCTCATGGTGAATGAACTACCCTCTAGAATTGAAACTCTTAAATACAATGATTATATATTAACACATCAAGTCTTTATCAAAGGTTCAATCAAACCCCTCTAATGGAGGTTTAGCTATGAATCATGGGATTATCATGGAATAAATAATAGAAAGAAGAAGACATAATGAAAAAACTACTTTATTAAAAATAATTTGAATTGAATTAATGGTGGCTAGACTAATGAAACATAAACTAATTACTAAAGAGAAAAACTAAGAGACAAGAGGTAGGAGAGGAGAGATAAATTAATTAACTAAGGGGTGAAAGCTTTTTTTAGAGTTTTGCCTTAGTCCTCTTTATATAGGAGAGGGCTAGGTTTACAATTTCGTGCATGGGCTTTAGGGCTATGTTTTGGGCCATTAAATCAAGCCCAAAACCTAATTACTTAAGTGCAATTTCTCTTTGCTAGAAATTACTGCAACAGATTATTTGTCCACTTTCACTCCTTTGATTGTATCAAGGCCTGGACCATTAGAAAGATCTTTCTGAACTGGTCATTTTGACATATTGTAGACCCAATTCCGAGGTCTGTGTCCAAAGATACGGCCTGTGGACGTTTTGTTGATTTTTATGCGCTATTTCTACCCGCGTTGACTTTGACTTTTCAGCTTTGACTGAGCTTTAAAAATGTTTTTTTCCTAGAAACTTGGGCTTTAACCATAGAACTTCTTAGCAACCAACCTTTGTTTTTTTTTTTTTTTTTTTTTGCAAAAGTGACATATTTCTTTACATATTTGACTCCAATACCTGAAATACACAAAAACACATAAACAGTACTAACTCTTATTTATTATTATAAACATAATTTGTCTAAATGTAATATTATTAAGGGGTTAAAACTATAGTTTTCGGCTCTTATCACCAACATATTTCTAATTGAGCTAGAGGCCTTTATTAGGTGTTACGGGGATTAGGTGATGGTTTAAGAAGGAAGGAAATGGATAATCAAAAGGACAAGTTTAAGAAAATAGGGTATTCATATTATATAACTAGAGAAAACCTTGTTCTTACTTTGCTTCCACACTTTGTTTCCATCCTTAGCCATTTTTTTTTCTTTTGGCTTTTGACTCCTTTGATTATGTTTTTTAGAGTTCTAACTTTTTTTTTATTTTATTTTATTTTCTTTGGATGAAAATTTTCTTTTCTTTTCTTATTTGAAGCAACTAACAAATTCTTGGTTTTCTATAGGTCTTTCTTTTTTATTTTCTCCATTTCATCCTACTTCTCAGACTCATTCAAAAATGGTAGGCTAATTTTATTTTTATTTTGGTTTTGTAAAAGGGTAAAGGATTTGTGGTTTATGAAAAGACTAAAGAAAGGCTCATAGAGGAGACTAACTGAAAATAATTTCATATATGTTTGAATTTCTGGCTATATCGATCCAAAAAGGGCCTAAATTCTTGCTTAGGATATGGTATAATGATCAAACAAGTGGACGTGTGATTTCTCTATTCGGAATTTACTCCTCCCTTGTGTCATTACTCAAATATTTCACTAATATAAGACTTTTAGGCTATATTCTCACAGGATTTGTAGAATAAGTATTCCAGCCTTGATTTCATAAACTTACTGCCAATACAAACATAGATGCTCATGCAATATATTTATGGAAAGATGCAATGACTATTACCGACATATTAACCTAAGTTTCTAAAAGTTATTCTAATTTAAGAACTAACGTGAAACTTCTAGACTACTATCATCAAAAAAAAAAATACCCATATTCCTAAGTGCATAGTATAAATACTTTTTATTAATATATATTTTTTTAAATTTTTTACTAGAAAGCAAAGTGCATATTATACATATATATCCTAATAGGTGCCTTAAATTCTGCGTGTTTCTATGCCACCCCCAAACAAAAACATACTTTGTCCTCAAAGTATAGAAATAAGAAGGATAGAAAATACCATGGAAACACGTGAAACTTTTAGAGTACCTGCAAAACAAATTCAGAATATACTAATATAGGTAAAGAAAAACAGACACAACTTCTATATGAGTTCCACCCATTATGGGAATAACAAGAATTAAATTGCTTGGGACATAAGCAGACACTAACAGAAAGTAAAACTTACCTTATATCCAGCATTAAGCGTTGTCCTCCCCTCCTATAAAGAAGTGAGGTTACTTTGCATCCTGCCAAATCATGATAATCTGCTAGGCCTCATGCCTTTTATCATCTAGATTTTCTAACATGTTAAGCGCCACTTGGTCTGATGGGGTGTAAGGGGCAACCCAATTAGGTTGTAGCCGCCACCACAGCCAAATCATAGCACGAAAATAGGGTATAATGCAATTGGTGGTTCGCATAATGTCAACCCCAACCAAATCCGTGAAACGGGTACAGAACTCAGAAAAGAAACATAGCATTATGCGGCAAACCAAGACAGGTATAAGAAAGTACTTATGCTTCATATTATGGGCTCGTACTAAACTAGACACTAAGGTCTGGAGATGGTCATATAGCATACGTCCCTCAGCTAGAGCAAGGAAGACGTCACAAGTGGCGTTATTCACAGAAGAAAAACATCATTCCCCTAAAATATTCAGCATAATAAATAGCATAATAGTGCCTAAGTTAAGAGACAGGCTACCAAGGGCTATGTTATATTACCCTTCATCCTCTATACGAAAAATCCCCACCCTATAAGTCTCATGGAAATACTCATAATTATAGATGTACACATTATCAGACATATAGCCCCATAAGTTTTGGGTAACAGGCATAGAAAGTCTAATAGCATAGGCTAACAAAAACTTGCTTAAATCCATTGTTTCATCATCAATGGTGACAGAGAACACTTGTTCCCCATCTGGTCAATAAAATAACCTACAATTATCATAGAAATAAGCAGTAAGTGCAGGAGAATAAGATTCATCAGCATTTACCATTAGTGGTTGCCATCCTAACTACACAATCATGTTGCAGAACCAGAACCCATAAGTGTCACTCTTGAGCAATTCTTCGAAGGACTGCTCCGGTATGATTTGAGGAGATTTCATAGCAAACAAACACACTAGTAAACTCCTGGAGTTTACTGCAGAAAAACAAAAAAAAAAAGTACTGGATGTATGTTGAAGTAAGGACGCGGGCGCTCTCAGAATGGCCTATGTCAGAGGATGGGTGCGCTCTCTTCTGACAAAAGGAAATTCTGCGATACTGGAAATACAGTGCGGGCGCGCTCTATATTAATGCAATATAAGGGCGTGCACACTCTGAGCAAGACTTGTGATATGAATTTGAGAAGTGCAGGGTGAAGTACATGGCACGCCATGTATTTATAGAGCACTAGTTTCTTAAATAAAGGTTCCCAAGGTTCCCAAATTGATAAGGAAAGAGATGGAATAAGAAAAGGGCTTCTAAAACCAAAATAGAAATAGCGGAGAGCAAACTCCAGCACCAAATCTATATGGTTTTAAACATGGAATCAAAATAACAATCTCAATGCTTCTAACCCTTGAGGTTGCACCAAACAACAGTAGCTAATTCTAGCTACACCATATTAACATGATGCTCATATAAACTATATTCCTTAAGTATTGCAATATTAATTCCAAAAACATGTGGATATGGTAAAATACAGTGCTAAACAAATACTGTCACCCCCAAACAAGTCGAAAGGGTGGGATTCATTAAAAATAGATAGCATGCGTAGACAAAAATTAAACCAACTTGAAATTCAAATAACAACCAACTTACATAATCTAATATTAACTACTTAACTAACAACTGGGAATACTAATTCTACTGAAATAGGGAAATTTTCTTAAAAATAAAAAAAATACTACAAAGGAACTAGCCATGAGAGGAGGAAGGGCCAGAGCCCTCCGTCCTACGTCGACGACGCTCACACCTTTTGGAGTCAGCAGAGGAAGAACCGTCATGAGGTGGCAGGCATTGTAGAACTTTGCTTGAAACGTGCGTTGTTGTTCTTGTAAAATATCCATGGCTTCCCAACGCTCAGTATGAGTATGAGTGAGTATCTACATGTTAGCCTGGAGATCCTCGTGACTATCACCGAGCAACTCAATATTAGACTGAAGCTTGTCTTGGTTACGGAGAATGGTACCTTGCCTAGTCTGGATAGCCTCACAAAGGTCACTAAGAGAACGTTGGCCTATACGAATCATCTCATACTAGTTATGGAGAGTTTGCAGGCCACGATAAAGTAATGAGAAACGGGCTATATCTGTAGTAGCCCTTTCCAAAGCTCCTACATCAAAACAGGCTGCATCTTCCTCCTCTAATTCCATCTCAGCAGCCAAAACTTCAGGCAAATTCCACTCCTTCTGAATACACTCTCGATAAATACATGCATTCTTATGCAAATTTAATTTAATCTTACTAGATTCTGAAACACATCCCCAAAACAACATAATCTTTGTGATCAATGCAGGGAAAGCTGCGGTAAGTTGGCCAACTGCTATAATATCATTTAATAAAAATTCAACGATACAAAACCCATACCTTTTGTTCTGAAGGGTCCATAGAATGTGTAGACAACTAAAATTTATGTCACTAGCTTTCGTGGTGGCAATAACATTCCGCCAAACCCACTGAGCCACCGCCAGTTGGTTTCTTCTCAGAGATGACTGAGGAACACAATGCGACCCAGCATTGTAACGTCCTTCCAACACTGTCTCCGTCATTAACGTACTGATACCCCCAAGCTGAGATTCCTGCATGGTGACTACAATGTCTCTTTCCTCAATGCCAGTAATCTCAGCCAACACTACTGTAGTCAAGTCCTTACGACTACCATTCACATCCAGAAAAATTCTATGATTCACAACCTCCCTCTTCTTGTAAAATGCAAGCACCAAATCAGTGTGATAAAAATCATCAGTAGAATACCATAACCCTTCCAACTTCCTAATACGCATTTCAGTATCAAAGAAAGGTGCAAACTGTGCACTGGAAAAAACTTGTTCGAGAAGAATTTTTGGGGTTTTAGGAGCCATGGAGATCTGGAATCGGAAATTGTGGTGATGGTTAAGTGTGGGAGAGTGAAAAAAATAACGCGGTTGAAATTGGAAGGGTAAGTGTGTAGAGGTAAGGACGCCGGCACACTTAAGATGGTCTAAATACGAGGGCATGCACGCTCTATGTTTTTCTTTGGTCAGGCGGTGTTCTTGAGTGGAGGCGAGGAAGAGAAAAGGAAAAACACGTGGGGTTTTAAAAATAGGGAGTCACGTGCGTGGAACGTGACCTCGTAGGGTTTTAATATTTGGGCCCAAGCCCAAAACAAATCCGTAATACCCTTCCTATTCTATGCCTCGTATAACTTAAAACTAAAATTCCCGATTCGTTAATGGTCTGATTTTGGCGAATGAGCTATGAAAATGATCAGTAGAGAAAATACAATCCAATGATCTATAAAAAAAGAAAACTCAAATCTAACTGTGGTTGACAAATAAGGAGATGGAAAACGCTTCGACACTCGTGAATGACAATAGTTATGTGATCGAAAAAAATCTAAATTCATAGATAGTGTCAACCTGAATGAAGTTTAAACAACAAGAATATGAAATTGAGTGATCAAGAATGGAAAGACAAAACACCCCACCCCCAAACAAATTTTTCAAAATAAGGTTTAGAAAATTTGTTTTAAAAACGTGGGTCTTTTAAAGTCAGATTCCCGAGACTTACTAGACTAATGTTTATAAGGTTTTAAAAAAATATTATTTTTTTTATGAAAAAGGTTTTATATAAAAGAAACAATAAAGAAATAAGGATGTAATTCACTCCATAGAGAAACACGACTCAAAAACGAGAAAATATGCAAGAGTGGAAAACGTGAATTACGTTACATGTGTACTTAGGATCTGGTACTTACAGCCACACACTCCAAAGGAAGGGCCCGGTTACCTTAATGGTGCACTTACCAATATATATGGAAATGAAAGGAAGTACACCAATCATCAAAGGTCAGCCCTCATAGACAGGGTCCTGTAAAAGGACATTCTCTATATCTGTGGACCTTAACTCGTAAAAATATTTTAAATGTTGGCCATTAACTTGAAAGGTATTGTTGTCCTTGGGATTGACCAAGGTGATTGCCCTCGTGAGGGGTGACTTCAATAACCAGAAAAGGACCAGACCAACGGGTTTTTAATTACCCTGGGAAAATATGCAAACGTGAGTTGTAAAGCGGAACTTTTTAACCAACTACAAACTCTTTACGCAAAATTTGTTTATCATGAACATGTTTCATGTTAGCTTTATAATCTTTCGCGAGATCATAAGAATCACTACAGATTTCTTCAAGCTCATTTAATTGCAATTTGCACTTGACACCCGCCTCATCAATATTGAAGTTCAGGCTTTTTATACTCCACATAGCACGGTGCTCCAATTCAACGGGCAAGTGACAAGGTTTTCCAAACACAAGTCTAAAGGGAGACATTCCTATAGGAGTTTTAAAAAGCTATCTGATACGCCCATAAGTCATCTGTTAGACGTTTAGACCAATATTTCCGATCAGGATTGACTATCGTTTCTAATATTTTTTAAAATTCCCTATTAGAGACTTCTACTTGGCCACTAGTTTGTGGATTATAAGGAGTTGCCACCTTATGGGTAACTCCGTATTTCGTAACTAAAGAAGCAACAACTCTATTGAAAAAATGCATTTCGCCATCACTGATGATAGCTTTAGGGATGCCAAAATGAGAGAAAATGTATTCCTTAACGAAAAGCACAACTGTCGTATGGTCATTGCTACGGCAAGCCATGGCCTTTATCCATTTGGAAACGTAGTCCATAGCAACAAGAATATAAATAAAACTGATGGAAACAGGAAAAGGACCCATGAAATCAATGCCCCATACATCAAAAATTTCCACTACCATAATAGGATATAAAGGCATCATATTACGTTTAGTGATACGCCCAAGCTGTTGGAAATGAACACACGTCTTGCAGTGTACTTGGGTATCTTTAAAAAGGGTATACCAATAAAAACCACATTGAAGAACTTTAGCTGCCATTTTCATACCACTAAAATGGCCACCACACGCTTTGTCATGGCAGAAGGATAAAACCTCATTATATTCCCACTGGGGAATGCAACGACGAATAATCTGATCCGCACAATACTTAAAAATGTAGGGCTCATCCTAGTAGTATAGCTTAACTCTGGCAAAAAATTTCTTACGTTTGCTTTTTGACCAAACATCAGGAATAATATCAGAAACTAAAAAATTCACAATATCGACATACCAAGGTGCAGAAAAAATAGAATAAAGGTACTCATCAGGAAAATAATCAGGTATGGACTCAAAGCCACTATCACTATCATTGGTTAGTCTAGATAAGTGATCGGTAACTACATTTTTGACCCCTCGTTTATCCTTAATTTCTAAGGTAAACTCTTGCAGGAGAAGGATAGATCTGATCAATCTCTGTTTAGCATCCTTCTTGGCAAGAAGGTACCTAAGAGTTGCATGGTCAGCATACACTAAGGTCTTTGAACCAACCAAATAAGGACGGAACTTATCTAAAGCATAAACCACAGCTAAAAATTCCTTTTATGTAGTAGTATGATTTCTTTGAGCATCATTTAAAGTCTTACTAGCATAATAAATAATGGTGGACTTATCATCTAGTTTCTGGCCTAACACAACACCAACAGCATAATTGCTAGCGTCACACATAAGTTCGAAATGTTTAGACCAATCGGGAGGCTGTATAATCGGTGTAGATGTTAAAACGGCTTTTAATGTTTCAAAAGCCTCTTTGCAGTTATAATTGAAATCAAACATGGCATCTTTTAAAAGAAGATTAGTTAAAGGCCTAGCTAATTTTGAAAAATCCTTGCTAAAACGTCTATAGAAATCTACATGGCCTAAAAAGTCTCTAATGTCACGGATATTCCGTGGTATAAGTAGAGACGGTATTTTATCTAATTTGGCCTTATCTACTTCTATGCCATCACTAGATACAATATGACCTAGAACTATTCCTCTTTTAACCATAAAATGACATTTTTTCAATTTAAAACCAGATTCTTTTCCTCACACCTTGTCAACACCCTAGAAAGGTTAGACAGGCAGTCACTGAAAGAGTTTCCATAAATAGAAAAATCATCCATGAAAACTTCCATAAAGTGCTCCACCATGTCACTAAAGATATAAAGCATACACCGCTGGAAGGTATTAGGAGCATTACAATGGCTGATAGGCATTCGTTTATAGGCATATGTTCCAAAAGAATATGTGAAGGTAGTCTTGTCTTGGTCGTCAGAATCGATAATGATCTGAAAATAGCCAGAGTGGCCATCTAAAAAGCAGTAATAAGCATGACCAACTAGACGTTCGAGCATTTGATCTATAAAAGGTAAAGGAAAGTGATTCTTTCGTGTCATGGCGTTTAAGCGACTGTAATTAATATAAATCCTCCATTTCATAGGAACTCGTGTGGAAACATATTCACCAGCAGCATTACGCACAATGGTAACACCCGATTTCTTAGGAACTACGTGAATGGGGCTAACCCATTCGCTATCGGAGATGGGATATATGATACCCACATCGAGTAATTGTAAGACTTCTTCCCTGACCACCTCTTTCATGGCTGGGTTCAAGCGACGCTGAGATTCACGTGAAGTCTTTGCATTATCTTCCAAATGTATATAATGTGTGCATACGCTAGGGTCAATCCCCTTAATGTCGTCTAGGGACCAACCGATCGCGGAACGATGTTCTCTAATCACCCTAATCAAACTTGCCTCTTCGTCAGCAGACAATTGAGAATATATGATCACCGAATAACTACCATCTAGATCAAGATGGATATATTTCAACCCAACAAGAAGAGGTTTAAGCACAGGGGTGGGAAGAATGGGTAGAATGGCTTCCGAGAGGGTCTTCATCTTGAGTAGTAAAGACTTGTTTAGGTAAGATGTCTTCAAACTCGAAAGATGGATCTACAGAAGGATCCCAGATAGGAGGAGACTTGAAAAGGGCATTGACTTCCTTTATGTAGGAGTCATTGTCGAAGTCGGAACTTCGAAGGAAAGGAATTGGTGCATCTGATTCTCTAGAAATGTGTTGTTGATATAATCTTGAGCTAAGCTCTCGATCATGCTAACTTCTCCATCGATAGTGGTATCGGGTAACTGTTGCATCATTTTGAAAACATTCACCTCAACAGAAAGGTGTCCAAAGGACATGGACATCGAACCACCGCGACAGTTTATGAGCCTGTTGGCGGTTGCCAAGAAGGGACGCCCTAAGATGATAGAAACAGAGTCGTTAGCGACTTCTGTGTCAAGGATAACAAAGTTGGCTGGGTAGTAAAAATCTTGAACTTTAACAAGCACGTTTTCAACAACACCCTTAGGATACTTAATAGAACGGTCAGCTAATTGCAACGTCATTTTAGTTGGTTGCATCTCTTGTAGATATATTTGTTTATATAGATAATAAGAGAGTAATAAGTTAACACTTCGCCCCAGGTCTAATAGAGCAGTTGTCGTGTGAGTATCCCATAAGGTGCATTGTACAGTAGGACGACCATGGTTCTTATACTTAACGATTCCATTATGTTCAGATAAAGTGAGAAACTGTTCAGTTAAAAAGGCATCTTTTGGAATGTTTGTTTTTCGCCTAGTAGTGAACAACTCTTTTAGAAACTTAGCATGTTGTGGTAATTTTTTAATAGCTTCAAGAAAAGGTAGGTTTATCGTTAGATTTTTAAAAACTTCCCTAATCTTATCAAAATTTGTATCCTTTTTTAACATGGCTAGTCTCTAGGGAAACGAAGGTTTCTCTCTATATTTAGCATATGGGTCAATAGGATTTTTAACCTTCACCGCTTTTTTCTTGGGTTGTGGTTTAACTGGTACCTTTACTATTTCGGTATCTAGTAAATTTTCATTGGTAATGACCACTGGTGGTGTATCAACGGACATAGTGACGGCGTTATCAACCACTCTGCCAGAACGGAGAGTGGTGATGGCATTTAACTCAACTACGTTTAAATTTCCGTCACTAGTATTACCGGTTATTTCAAACGCTGTGTTTGGCGATTTAGGATTAGGTATAGCTTGACCTGGAAACACACCTTTTGGTTAGGATTTATCTTGGATTAACTGTTGTATGGATTGTTGAATGGATTTTAGAATCTGTTGTTGAGCTTGCATGTAGGCATCGAAACGATCTGGTTACCAAGGTGTAGCGGCCACAGGTGGTGTGACAGGAACTATCTCACGTTGATTATTAACGGGTGGGTTGTGACAATTGTTGTAAGTACCCTCTGTTCTACATTCATATGACTACAACACACGTTCCCACAACCCAGGTCGTATCTCCACCAGCTCGTACCACACCACCAGGACATAACAACGACCCAGACTCAAATTGTCCCAAGTATCAAGCACAACCATATATGGAAGCAAATGATCCATCACGATCCTAAAACTCAGTCAACGCACCAATCAAGGAGTCATTTACTTTGTAACATCAGAAATAATGGCGAATTATCAAGATAGCACGTACAAAATGTGGATCTACACTTGATAACGGCCTGGAGCAAATAAGGAAGGTCAACTCAAACATCTATAAGTAGAGAGAGATGAACTACGTAAGGCTTGATTCGAGTTTACCCAAGGAACTTGATATGTAGGCAACTCTTATCCCAAGAAAGGGTGCAGTCATTCCCTACCAACTACAACATCAGGTCATAGACCCCAGAATATACTAACCTCTACATTGGCGCTGTCTGCTAATTCGTTTCCTTGAGAAAACCAACCACACTACTTTTCTCAAGCCCACAAAGCTGGTCAGAAAACCACAATGGAAGCACAACTACAAGCCCTAGTAGATCACGTCAAGTTCCTCAGTGAGTCATTCACAACGTTACAACAAGAGAACCAAGCTACGCATGAGAAAACCACCTCTAACACCAACAACGGCACTCCAGACGCAGTTGAGAACAACGCAGTCATAATAGCACCACCACCCCAATCATGACGAGAAGAAGACTTCGCCCAGAGATTGGAGAAGTCAAGCGAAAATGCTAGTGCAACCCAGATCGTTCAAAAGATGTTCTAGTCATATAAGGCGTCACCATTCACCACTGAAGTCAGAGACAAGCAGCCTCCCTCAGATTTCATCCAACCAAAGTTCCCGTTATATGACGGTAGCTCATGTCCAGGCCAGATTCTAGCTCTTTATAACGCTCCAGACTATGACTACCTGAAGTGCAAACTCTTTCCAGCCAGCTTGAAGGACGGAGCATTAAAATGGTTCTACACGCTCACTCCTGATTCAATTAGCAACCGACAAAATTTGGCGAGACGTTCGCGATAGAGTTCGTCCATAACATAAAGAAACAAGCCGACCTAGACTCAAATTCGTTCAATTTGAAGCAAGCACCACGGCAAGATAATCTGCGCTTTCCTAGGACGTTTCAAAAAAGAACTCCTATTAATGGAGCCAGGCCTCAAGGACAACTTTAAAACTTCTGCATTTACCAATGCCCTCTTAGACGACTCCGATCTAGCAGGGTCTCTCATGCGCAACAAGCCGAGTGCCTAGGCGACTGTACCCACGAGTTGACAAGTACATCAAATGCGAAGAATGGATGGCCTAGCCTTGAAAGGCAAGGAAGTCCTTGCGATGAAGCGACAAGTGAGGACACAAAGAAAGCCATCAACACTCGGACAACAACAACAAAGGGCAGCAATTCCCACAAGCCCTCCTACACCAAAAGAGAATTCTCCAACTTCTCCGGGGGCGTAAGCCATATCCACGAAGAAGATATATACAACACCTTACTTCAAACCAAACATCAACAAAGTGATAGCAATACCAGAACGTCCATACCGCCATTTCCACAAACTCCACCACCATGAGACCGATGAATGTTGGAGCCTCAAGCACTACCTCCAAGACTTAGTCGAAAAGGGAAAATTGAAAGAGTTCCTGCATGGAAGCGACCTCAGGCATAAGCTTAATGCCAACCGCAATGGGAAGTAGTAGCGAGCCATGAGCGAACACCGGCCATGAGAAGGAGAGCGAGCAGGAGGGGAGCGGGGAGAATAGCCCAATGATCTACATCTCTAGGTCGGTCAAGGCACAATAAGAGACAACACTCCTCCGATCATAATGAGGAAAAGGTAATTCTCATAATTACAGACACCTCCAACAATGAGACTTCAGGTCGTGAAAAGCACAGGCGTGTAAGAGCACTGTAAGAAATCTACCACCTATCCCACAAAGCTGAGGTGATCACTGTTACCAACTCTCAATCCACGACCTCCATATCATTCATCGGGGAAGATCTTGACAAAGTGTGCCTACCCCACAATGATGCCCTGGTAGTGCACGTCAAAATCAACGGATGGACAGTCAAACGGGTCCTAATCAATCCAGGCAGCTCCTATGACATCCTCTTCTACTAAACATACAAAGATATGCACTTGCCAGACTCGATGATGATAGAGTCATATGCACCACTCTATGGGTTCAACGGAGACCGCACAGATGCCATTAGAGACGTCATCCTACCAGTTTCCATTGGAGAAAAAGAGGACATGGTCAAGACCTCAACACGCTTCAGTGTGATTGACGTCAAGTCGTCCTACACTGCCATCTTAAGACGCAGGTGGATTCACAAGATCCAAGCAGTTCCATCAACCTTACACCAAGTCCTACAGTTCCCCAGACCCAGAGGCATCATGGAGCTCAGAAGCAACCAACTAGAAGCTCATCAATGCAATCAAGTCAGCGTAACAAGCACGGTCAAAACTCAGGTCGTCCAAACAGAAGAAATACTAAAGCTGCAAGATCCTCAAGCTTCCTGCCCTCTAGCATCAGCAGCAGGCAAGCTCAAGAGGAAACAAGCACAAATTGAACTAGGAGAAAAAGTCAATTTAGGCACAAATGATGACCCAAAGTTTGCTTATATAGGGGCTAATTTTGACTGCAAGCTCAAGGAGTAACTTGTCAAATTTCTATCTCTCAATAAAGATGTTTTTGCTTGGTTGTATATCGATATGCCAGGAATCGACCCTCAGGTCGCTTGTCACAAATTAAATGTAGATCCAACTGTAAAGCCTATCGAACAACGACCTAGGAAACTAGCACTCAAATTTCAAAAAGCCATCAATGAAGAGATAGAAAAGCTCAAAAATATTGGATTCATCAGAGAAGTCGAGTACCCTACCTGACTAGCTAACATTGTAGCCGTCCCTAAGAAAAATGGCCAGGTACGACTCTACATAGACTTCACCAACATCAACAAGCATTGCCCAAAGGGGATGACTTCCCTACCAAGGATTGACATCTTGGTAGATCAAACTTCATGGACATAAACTCTTATCGTTCATGGACATTATCTGTCGGTACAATCAGATACCACTTGCAGAGAAAGACTAGGAAAAGATGTCCTTCATAATCGAACAAGGAACATTCTGCTACAATGTCCTACCATTCGGTTTGAAGAACGCCGGTGCGACCTACCAAAGGCTTATCACAAAGATGTTCAAAGACTTGTTGGGCGACACTATGGAAGTCTACATAGATGACATAGTAGTCAAAAGCGAAAAGGCTGGAGATCAAATTTCTCACTTGCAAAAAGCCTTTGAAAGATTACGCCAAAACAAGATGAAGTTTAATCCAGCAAAATGCGTATTTGGAGTAGCCTCAGGGAAATTCTTAGGATACCTCGTTTCACAACGACGCATTGAAGCAAACCCAAAACAATACGAGCTTTCCTAGAGATGCCAAAGCCAACTTCCAAGAAACAAATTCACAAGCTATCTGGTATGGTTTCAGCCCTTAACAGATTCATCTCACGTGCATTGGACAAATGCAGACCGTTCCTGCAAATACTCAAAAAAAGCGCAACATTCACATGGACAGACGAATACCACAAAGCTTTCAACGACCTGAAAGCGTACTTATCAACTCCGCCCGTCTTGTCCAAACCAAATGAAGGAGAAACACTAGAGCCTTACCTTGTAACTACAGACTTTGTCATCAGCTCGATCCTCTTTCGCGAAAGCGAGGAAATCGAAAAGCCAATCTACTTCACCAGCAAGACATTGGCAGACTCAGAAAAACATTAATCTCCAATTGAGAAAACAATGTTATCTTTACTATACTCCGCTCGAAAGTTCCGTCTTTACTTCCAGGCTCCCAGCATCAAGGTTATAACAGATGTACCCATCAAACAAGTCTTAAGTTCTAGCAACAAAACAGCCCATATAGTCAAATGGGCTACAGAACTCAGAGAGCATCACATCAAATTTGTTCTTAAAACGTCTCGCAAAGGTCAGGTTGTTGCCGACTTTCTTGTTGACTTCCTAGTTGAAGATGCCAACTGGGAACCCGAGCCTATTACTTCATGCCATCAACCAACCACCCCAGACACATGACACCTCTACGTAGATAGAGCGTGCAACAACAGCGGTAATAGATTGGGGGTTGTGTTAACTTCACTAGAAGAAACCCAGCTATAAAAATCAATCAAGATCGATTTCACAATATCCAACAATGAAGCGGAATAAAAGCATTAATCACAGGCCTCCGCATGGCACAACAACTACAACTGGGAAAGCTCAAAGCTTACAGCGACTCACAACTAATCGTCAAACATATCACCAAAGAATATGTGACAAATGGAGCAAACTTAGCCAAGTATGCCCAAGTCGTCAATGATATCATTAGCTCATTCACAACATTCTCCCTGGAACACATTCCCCGAGAGGATAACAGACATGCAGACACCCTGGTTTTCTTAGCCTCAAAAACCCAAGAGGAGTGTCCCAACACAGTCTATATTGAATTCCTAGAAATGCCCGCCTACCAGCAAGAAAGTGTCAACATCCTCATAGACTTTCAACCCTCATCCAAAGAAGAAATCACTAAATCTTGGATATGCCCATTTCTGAAATTTATCCTACATGGCGAGCTCCCAGCAGAGGTAAAGAGTGCTCATGCCATACAATATCGAGCTCCCAGATACACCGTGATCAACAGATGATTGTTCCATAAATTCGCAGGATGACCCCACCTAAGGTGCATAACTCCACGTGAAGGCCAACTCATCTTTGATGAAATTCACAAAGGTGAATGTGACGACCATGCAGGAGCAAGATCTCTGGCTCATAAAGCAATCACCCAAGGGTATTATTGGCCAGGCATGCACATCGAGGCAAAGAAATATATTCTCAAAAACCACCAATGTCAAACATTTGGCCACAACCATCTAAGTCCAGCATGGGAATTAATCAACATAGCCATCCCATGACCTTTTCCTATGTGGGGGCTCGACATCATGGGACCATTCATCCCACAGAAGAAAACAGGACTCAAATACATCCTAACAGCCACAGATTACTTCACCAAATGGGTTGAGGCAATCGCACTCGTTCAAGTCAAGGAAGTCCACATTATCAACTTCATATGGACCATTATCATCACAAGATTTGGCCTACCTCACACCCTCGTCATGGACAATGGAACCCAATTTGCTGGCACACAAGTCAAGGCATGCCTACAAAAATGGCGTATCACTTAAGCATTTTCTACACCTAGATATGCACAAAGCAATGGCCAAGCAGAAGCCACAAACAAATCAATCAAAGAAAATCTCCAAAAGAAGTTGGAGAGCAAGAAGAGCCAATGGCCAGAACAACTTGAGAACATTTTATGGGCATACAGAACAACCGCCAGAGCTAGTACCAGCGAGTCTCCATTTACACTTTGCTTCAGAACAGAAGAAGTCATACCATCAGAGCTTATAATCACAACCACACGGTCTGACATCGACGAATCAGGAGAAAACGACAACATCTTAGCCAAAGAAGTCGACCTCCTAGAGGAGTGAAGAGAAACAGCTATAATATCCTTAGCTGACTACCACCAAACAATCCAGCAATCTTACAACAAGATGGTCGTCCCAAGGTCCTTCCAAGCTGGAGACCTAGTCCTCAAAAAGACCTTAACACCGGCCAAGCTTGACCCAACTTGGGAAGGCCCATACATAGTTCACAAAGTCGTTGGAAATAGAGCATACTAGATCAAAACTCAGCTCGGCGATATGCTTCCCCGACCTTGGAACACAGTTCTCCTCAAGCGTTTTTACCAGTAATTTGTCTCTAGATGTAACAATTAATATGAATAAAATTTCATCAACATTTTGCGTACAAATGTGTACCACGTATCTTGCACTCGCTCCTCGATTTGGGACATCAAAGTATCAAGTCATACACCAACGCCAAAGTTAAGCACGACTCAACTATAATTACCACGCAGTGGTTAATTATCAATCAAATCTAACTCACGGTCCCCCAAAAGGACCACAAATCAACTTAACACCAATGTCAGGGTTAAGCATGATTCAACTGTAATTGCCATGCAAAGGCCAATTATCAGTCAAATACAAACCCAGGGACTTCCAAGAGGACCCAAAGCCAACTTAAGGAATTTGAAAGGGTTAAGTTGGCTAAACTATAATTACCACTCAAAGGCTAATTATCAGTAAAAAATCAACAAGAAGTTCCCCCAAAAGGAACGACTCAGCCAATACACACACCTAATGACACAATAAAACTCAGGTAACAACTACGCACATCTATCAGGTTGTGAACCAAACAATTATGTCCTACAAGCATCAGACAATCTAACATAGTTCAACAGGTCATCGAATCTACTACTATACAACACAGCTCGTCAAAATAACAAATAAAAAATGTAGGAGAATCAATCACCACAAAATTCAAAAACAATCTCAATTCCAGACAAGTAAGTAATTTAAATAATTTTTACTTAATACAAATTTGGTTAGATACTAAAGACCCCCAGGTTATCCTGGGAAAACGACCTCAGCATCCCCGTCACAAAATATGAGTTATCAGTATCAAAATGAGATATAGTTCAAAAATTTATCCACCATCACTCAAAACACAGGGAAGATTCTGCACATTCAAGGGGTCCAGTGGGCAGCCCTCTTCACCAATAGGGTCACTAGCTAGATCACCATTGGCATTCATCACGTCAGGGCAACATCTTACGTGGATTTAGCAAAGAAGAGCAAAGACCTAAGTCGGTTAGTAGATCAGATCGTCTACTAGCATCTACAATAGTACTTTCCACAGTTACTATTGTAGCCCCACTTTCAACAGATCTCTTTAGGGTTTTGTACTTACGTTCTAGTTCCATGTAGTCATCCACTAGAACGTAGACATCTCCACCCTCTACCAGATCGACCAGGTCATTATATTTAGCTTGAGCTCGTTCAACAACGTCCTGCACTCGTTTGCTCTTAGCAATCCAATGCTGAACCTCCACTCTTGAAGCATCAAGTGATGTTTGCAACAAGGCCACCTTCCCAGCTAAATCCCCGACCTGTGACCTCAGCCCCGACACTTTAGCCCGTCCCACCTCTTGCACAGCTAGCAACTTGTCATAGGCCTCCTTGTAAGCATCCAGCTTCTTCTTGTACAGGTCGGAGATAGTTGTCATCTCCTTCAGCTTCTTATACATGGCCAGAACCTGACAAACCAACAAAATAAGTAAAAAACAAAAGCAACAACTCAAACTACGAAATAAAAGTCAAATTGGAAGGACACTTACAAAGCAGATGGAGCGATCTATATCTTTCAAATTCACCTCGAAATCCTTCCCATGCTCCAGCTAGTGCCTATCACCATCTAAGGCAATACTCTCCAGCAGCCCTCTAGCAACTAGTGAAAACTTGAAACTATAATCCCTATTCTTCACTAGCTTTGTCAACCCACTCACTGGGTCGTAGTAGGTGACAATCCTATCCAGGACGTCAGACTCAATAACCTTATCACCTGGGGCCGCACTCCCAGACCCCTTGCACTTCTAGACAGCTGGCTCAGTCTCACTAGCCCTCTTCTTGCCCTGGGCATCAGCCACCCTCACATCAACAAACAAATCTTTCAGATTCATCCTCTTCAAAGGGGCCTGACCTGAAGAAGTACAACCTTCCACCATACCAGGTGGTTCCTCGGACTCAGTTCGGGTCCTCTTCACCCCCTCAGGCTCAACCACCTCAGAATGCCTCTTTAGCTGAGGCCTCTGAAAGGGAGCAGGAGCATCACCACCTCCCCCAGCACTCCCACCAACATGACCAGCCCAGTCACCGTCACCCCCCTCAGGTTGTCTAGAAGTATAACGACTATCAACATCTCCAGCCATTCTCACTCCATAAATAGGTGCTCTCCTTTGATTCTCTCTCTCCATCCCAGTATCCGAGCTAAAATCAGAGATATCAAACACGAGCTTGTGAGCCTTTTTCTTTTGCTCCACCTTCTTCCGGTTGACCTTCTCTCATCCATGCTTCTTAAAGTAATGCACAATCTCCCCCAAAATAGCTCGTTTCTCCTCCCAACTCAAACAAGCAAACCTTTCTATAGCTCTGATGCTCGTGCTGCCACGAATAGCAACCTTTGCAAAAACAAAACGAAGCTATCAGAATGTTCAAAATATCAAATACAATACATACAACACGACCTATAAAATAACGACCTACTATCCCACTTTATAGTATGGTTATCCAACTCCCAATCAGAGGGACTGTAATTACCCTTAACCAATAATGGCATACGCCCCCAATCCTCCTTACTCACCCCCACAATCGTCGCAGATTTCTCCTTTACGACTTGCAAACTAAAGTTCATTGCAGATGATCTCTTCACAGAGAAATGCTTTAGCACATCTGACAAATAGATGTTATAGCCTCTCTCATTCAGCAAATCCAACACATGGAAAACCCTCCAACTATTCCCTACGAACTGACAAGGGGCTTTTCCACAAAAGTTCAAAACTTCTACAGTAAGCCGTGAGAATGGCAGCCTCATCCCAGCCTTCAGTTGACCATAACAAACCACAACACCCCCATCCTGAGGAGCATAATCCAAGCCAAACACATTCCTCTCTCCACCCAGGTCGTATACAATCAGGTCAGAGTCCACCCAGCCAAACTCCTCCCTCAAAGCAGCTGTACAAGACACCGACCTAGGTATCACCGCCTCAACCATTGTCTCCAATGAGGAAGACGATAAAGCTTCATCTCCACTACGAACCCTAACACCATCATCTCCATCACTTATCGTTCTCTCTCTCCACTGATCAATCTCCACTTCCCCACTCAAGCTATCACTAGTAATCGACATTACAAAAACAAAAGAAGCAAAAGATCAAATTTTTTAAGTTCAAGAAGATGCACCTGATAAGAAAGGTTGGAAAAGTTTTTTTTTTCCTTTATTGATAGAGTGAGGAAATGAGAAAACTTCGCACGCCAAAACCTTTAGCTGCCTAAACTTCTAGAAAAGACAAAACGTTTCATCTTCCAACAAAATCCATCATAACTCGCCCACAAACCGCCGCAATTTTGGCTCATAGATCAAATGTAACTGTTCCTGCACATTTTCCAAAAACGTCTAAACAAACCAGCTGTCGAACATATGTTAAAAAGCTTTGTTTTATCTTTTCTTTTCACACCACAGCTGTCCAAAGAATAAATAAAACAAAGGGGGCTATGTAAGTACCCTCCGTTCTATATTCATACCACTATAGCACACGTGTCCACAACCCAGGTCGTATCTCCAGCAGCTCATACCACACCACCAGGACATAACCGCGACCCAGACTCAAATCGTCCCAAGTATCAAGCACAGCCATATATGGAAGCAAATGATCCATCACAATCCTAAAGCTCACTCAACGCACCAATCAAGGAGTCATTTACTTTGTAACATCAGAAGTAATGGCGAATCATCAAGATAGCACAAAATGTGGATCTATACTTGATAACGACCTGGAGCAAATAAGAAAGGTCAGCTTAAACATCTATAAGTGGAGAGAGATGAACTACGTAAGGCTTGATTCGAGTTTATCCAAGGAACTTGATACGTAGGAAACTCTTATCCCAAGAAAGAGTGCAACTATTTCCTACCAACTACAACATCAGGTCATAGACCCTAGAATATACTAGCATCTATAGTTGTTATTAACCGGGACGATACCTATATTATTATTATTATTATAATTATTATAATTACATGGTCCTTGTACTTGTCTTAGTGGAGCTAGGTTGTAGTTGTTTGCTGGCCTAACATTTTGATTATTAAACCCCGAAGGTGTAACTGGTTGATTATTACGCCAACTGAAGTTGGGATTTTGTCTCCAAGGTGCGTTAGGAAGGCTATTTAAGAAGCAAACATTGTTCGTCTGTACGGGTGGTTGTTCATAGACAAGAGGACAATAGGAGTTAGTATGCTCAAGACTAAAATAGAAATTTCATGGAAGAGAGTTGATGTTCATGACAGGAGTAGGCTTATATTGAACAGAAATGGCTTCAACCTTTTTTGTGAGGGATTTGATTAAAGTTCTAGGCTCGGGATTAAGTTTAACCTCAAACATACTGGCAGCCTTGGCTGTGAAAGAATAAGTAGCGGAGCGGAGGATGCTGTTACCCCCAGTTATTATTGATAGGTGACCTTGCCTCTTTTTGTGTATGTAGATGGTGTATGGTCATTGAACAAAATAGAAGCGTATCAAAACCTAATTATCCCTCAATAAGTAAAGGATGAGTAGGATATCGTTCCACTTTTAAGTGTATGTTATGTGAAGGACAGGACTAGAAATGGGGTTTAAGGGATTAAAAACTATGATTGTAGAGACTTTAGATTCTAATGCTAAAATAAACTAAATAAACTAAACTATTAAGAATTTATAAGAGAGGGAATTCAAGAGATTAGAATCCACCAATACTTTTAATCTATGGCCTTCTGCTTCATGGTTGTTCTTACATGTAGACTATAATTAGGCAATCGAGCGAAAGTGCCGATGCCCCTCTTTGATCTAAAACATCGTTAACAATTAACTCTACTTAAGGTTGTTCCTATGTTTATGCTATTAATATCTTCTTTCCTTTTATGTAAGCTCGGGTAGCCATTCAATGTATTACCAAGAGCAACATCAAGGAGTACTTCCTAATAGGGCGGCCATTCAATGAATCACCACTTAAAACAAACACAAAGAATACTTCCCCTAGGTAGCCACTCCCTGAGCTACCCCTTCTAAGGCAACACAAAGAATACTTTCCTAACTCTAAAGAATTATACTACTAGAAGAAAAGTAAAGAACACTAGCATGATATTAATATTGGAAAATATAAACCCTATTCTATACTTTCATCCCCTGGTGTGGGCAATGGAACTAATAACTAAAAACATAAAGAACTAACCTGATTGAAGAACTCCATGAACCAAAAGAATCATTAAATCATAAACACTGACTTCATCTCCTTCCTTGAAGGAGAAGATTAGCCTTCCATAGAGAAGGAAGAACACGAAGAACGAGAAGAAGAAGAGTCGAAGAACATAAGACTAGAAAAACTAATTTATTAAGACTCAACTAGTTAAAACCAATATTTTATTATTAATCTCTCTCTGCCTCAAGTTCTGGAGACAAGAATATAAGTGAATTGGCAAATTACATGGGGCATTTAGGTCCTTTATTTATAGAGGTTACAATGAGCTCTAGAAGCATTCCAAACCGTCATTTGTTTCCTAATACAAATAGACTTCTTTCAGAGTCCAACTTCGTCTCTAAAACTGAGAAGGAACTGGCTACAGTGTCGATTCATGCGTCTGGATGCACTAAAATGGCTAAGCAAAAGGCATAATCGAGGGTTAAATAGCACTTTTTGAGCACTTATCACAACTCCCAACTAGCCTTTTGCTAGTCTCTTAGCAAATAAGATAAAAAAAAAAAGATAAGTGATCAAAATCACATCCTAATAACAAAAATAAAATCCTAACTCATTTTCGCAGGCATAGCGATAGCATTTACCATATGCAACAAGGCTTTAAACATTTAAGTTCCCCAAAAAGGACGAGTTATAGTCTCATGAGGGTTTTTAGGTGATATACCCACAAAATCAATCAATAGCATGTTCAAGAATGATAGTATTTTTCAGAGAGAGAAATTCCTTACCCACTTATTGTTTACTCCAACAGAAGGTCTCCATTGCTAACTACATTGCTGCAAAGACTCACGGATTATGATGGGAGATAGTAAAAATTGACAAAATTCTCAATCAAGGCTTATGTTTGTACTTAGTCAATCTCCTATACTCTCCTATCCAAGAAATGGAATCCCTAGTTTACCATAGGTAGATAATCTCGACTTTCAATCTTCACCGGTCATACTCTCATAAAAGAATCTCTCTGAAGATGGTCTACTATTTTACCTCGTGTATGTGGGGAAAAGAATAATGAATACGAACATCCCACATACTACCTTGAAAAACGGACTTCTGGATGAAATTAGTCTCATGGAAAGAATGTCAATCACATATGAAGTGTCGGGTCCTTCACTTTAGCATCCTCTCACCTATTCTAGACTTCGTACCATACTATAGTGATAAGTCATGGGTTGTAACTTGGATTGGGTATTGGTTTATGAAGGAAAGGTAAAAAGGATTCAAAGGTTGTTTCTGAAAAACACTAAGGGTTTTGCTTCATTATTTGGAAGATTTCTTCAAATTCTGTATTGCAGAGAAAATTCTTCCTTTGTCTTAGCGTTTCCATCCATTCTGTTCAACTTTTTTTTTTAGCTTAGTGCTATATCCTTGATTAGTACTAGATATGCTTGTTTTTCACTAGCTTCTTTCACTTAGAATAGAATGATGGTCTTCATTGTATCTCTCTGGTATTTCCTTGTAATCTTCATTTTGTGCTATTTCTTCCTCTTTGTGCCCCTCGTATTCTCAAAAACATATGGGTATGGCTGAAATTTTTTTTGGCTTTACTCCTTGTCTGAAGTTGGGTAAAGGGTAAAGGGTTTTATGAAAGAAAATGGCTTATTGTAAGGCTCAAAAGGGTTTAACATGATGGTCCTACTAGGTGGGATAAAGGCTGAATGGGTTTACTACTTGTCTTATCAAGATGATACTGTTTGAATAGACTACAAGACCTAATGGATATCTCCCCGGTTGATGTCACTCAGAATTAACCAAATCAACAAATAATGAGACTATATTACAATGACATAAAGAACTGAAAGATGTTGAGTCACTAAGACTCGGATTTTTCGTAAGAACTCTCTAAAGAATGGGTATAAAGTTCAAGTCTCATGGGCTAAGTCTAAAAATTCTACTTCCAGTTTACTAGGGGTTTAAATATCTCTTCTAGCAAAAGTACACAAAACTGACCAAGTATTATGGTGGTGCCTTGATAAAGAATTCTATTAACAAGAACTATGTCCGAGCATAATAAATAGTCTAAGTGGTAATGAAATCAACAATATCAACTATCCATCAAACTTAACACTAAGCAGTATAGAATATATATCCCAGACTCATCATTAAAATTCATTTTTCTCATGCTACTGATATAGAAACAAAAATATTTTTATTTTTGAAAACTAATTTTCGAAATTCATTTCTCAAGTACTTCTCAAGTACACCCTCCCCCAACTTAACATATACATTGTCTTCAATGTATAGAAATTAAGTAAATGAATTGAATGAGAAAAAGGGAAGATGTTACCATTGATGCCGAATATCAAAATTAATCCCAAAAATAAAAACATTTCCTTTTACCATTTTTTTTAAGTCTTTTTAAGTCAGATCCCTAAGACTATATATCATGCATTATCAATTTAGAGTGAGGAGATCAGATTTTCTTACCCAAATCTGACGAATGTTTGGAGGACGAGGAGGTCTCACCTTGTGGTTTGTCAAAAATACTCTTTGATATGCTGGAAAGATTACTGGTGAAGTTGCTTCTCTACCTTGAACTATTTTAGGTCTGATGATTGTGTGATAGGCTTTGTGTTTCCTCTATGTAGAAGATTGACGAAAATCTTTCTTTCTAACAAGACAATAGTATCTGATGTGCCCTTTACCACCATAGTGATGATAATAGATATCTGGCTGACTACGCTGAAGGTGGGTGGTAGACTGGTTCACATACTTCTCTCGTTTAGACAATGATGGTGTAGAAAAGGCTTCAACAGTGCAATGCTTGTTATCAATATGGTCCACTTTCTCGCCCGTAAGACTCATTTCATTTCTAGATTACGTTGTTTTTCCAAAACTTCTTTAAGCCGATTCTCTAGTAAACCGATTTTTTCAAGCAGAAACTGTTGTTCATCCTAAAATGTAGAGTTCATCTTCTCAAGGTATGATACTCTCTCTGCCAATTTTCCATTATGCTCACTTAAATCCTGAATTTTCTGTAGAGATTCCAAGAACATGGCTAGCAACGCCTCTATGGTGGGGTTCTCAGGTTCATCACAGTTTTCTATAGATTGAGCACTCTCAATTCTATCTTCGAATGAGAAGGATTCTTGTATCATGCTATCAAGGAAGTACACCTCTCCACCTTCAGCGTTATCACAATCCTTATGCAACAGGTGAAAGATATTTATGTCCATGGACATCTTACCAAATTTGATCTTCATTTCACCGTTGTGACAATTTATCAAAGCTTTTGCGGTAGCGAGGAAAGGTCGGCCTAGAATAATTGGAATTTTATCAAAGGCCTCCTTGGTGTCTATCACAATGAAATCCACTAGATAGTAGAAATTGGCTACTTGAACAAGAACATCCTCAACTATGCCTCTGGGAATCTTGGTAGAGCGGTCAGCTAACTTCAATTTGACTTGTGTAGGCTTTAGGTTCTCTGTGCCCAACGCTTTGGTACACATGATATGGCAAGAGATTAACACTAGCACCAAGGTCTAAAAGAGCATTACCCATGAATTTTTCTCCTATCTTGCATGATATTGTAGGACTTCCTGGATCTTTGAGCTTGACTGGAGCTTGCTGATAGATAATAGATGTTGTTTGTCCAGCTAGAAACGCTAGCTTTGGAACATGAGTACTTCTCTTTATGTTGCATGCATCCTTCAAGAATTTGGCATATGATGGCAACTGCTTGATCTTTTTGAAAGGGGATATTGATGTTATCTTTCTCAAATGCCTCCTTCATCTCTAAAATTGCTTGTCCTTTTGCTTTGAGCAAAAACATAGGAAAAAGGTGCCTTTGGTACAAATACATCGACGTAAGATGTGTCCGCTTCTTCTCTCTTCGGCATTCTTGCATATCTTGTCTTGGTCATCTTGACAAATGGGAGTTGAAAGGATTTCCCCACTTCCTTTTGAACCTCATTTGAAATCTTGACCGATTGCTTTCTCAGAGCAATGTCATCATGAGAAGGTAAGTCAACCTTCTTTGTCTATCTTCAATCCTCGATCCGAGAGTAGTAACTGAGCTAACATGATTATGGAGGTGATCAGTACTAGAAGTTGTCCCAATGTGGCATACATCTTCACTCTTCAATATTGGTTCCAATAAGCTAGGTTGAGTGGCTTGTGTCTTTGCTGCACAAAGCGATTGGTGAGTTGGTTGACCTTAGCTTTCTAGAGACTCCATTCTAGAACATTGACTTGCCTGAGATTGCTGGAGATTGAGTTGAGACTGTGCAAGAAGCTCTAGAACATTTTCAATTTTTTTGTGATAGCAAAGTAATAGCATTCTCCAAGTTGGCAGGTGCAATATAATTTCTCATAGGATCAGGCATTAACTCTCCACTTGTATTGGAATTCTACTGAGAGTATAATTGTTGTTGAGGAACCAACCGTGAAGCTTGACTTGTCTGTGGAATATAACTTTGATCTTGAGAACCTGGGGGTCTAGGGTTCTGTCTCCAATAATTACCTTGAAAGTTATTACCACCTTGGTTGGGCCTCTGAAATGAGTTCACATTGTACTCTCCAACTGATGCATGTTGATAGTAACCAGGACATTCTAGAGTTGCATGGGAAGTGTCTGAACAAACTTCATAGTATCGGCTAGTTTGCATGACTGGGAGAGATTTAACTTGAGACTTGTTGATCTTGGAGGGATTCATGGAGAACTGGTTGAATTTCTTACTCAAAATTTCAATGCTGGTGGCCAAGCTGGCCAATGTAGACTTCAGTTCTTGATCTGATTGTTCATGTGCTTGGTAACCAAATTGCTTTGGCTCCCCCTCCATTCTAGCTACATCCTCATTGCTAGTAGTCCATTGTTGTGTTTCTTGACTAAATTCTCGAGAAAGTTGTAAGCTTCCTCTCCATCCATTGATGTAAACTTGCCTTTGTGCATTGATCGTATCATCTCGCTTGTTCATCATCGAGAGTCCCCGATAGAAAAAATGAGCCAGTGTGCTCTTGTCATATCCATGATGTGAACATGAGACTAGCAGATTATTGAATTTCTCCTAGCTTTGATGATATTCTTCAGTCACTTTTCCTTTGAAATTGCTAATAGCTTGCTGCATGGCATCTGTCTTCTGGGGTGGGTAGAACTTGTTCATAAACTTTGTTCTCAACTTCTCCCAGTTGTCTATTGAATTGACCGGCTGTGCAGTTAACCATTCATATGTTTTACCTTCGAGTGAGAGTGGGAATAAAATTAACTTGATACTTTCATCCCTGATATTCTGGTTCTTGAAAGTTCTGAGGACTGATAGAAATTTTTTCATGTGGTCATAAGGCTGAACATTGTCTGAACCATGGAACTTTGGAAGCATAGAGATTACTGATGCTCTAAGTTCAAACTGGTTAGATTCTGTCTCTGGAAAAATAATACTGCTTGGTAGGTCTCCAATGATTGGTGAATAGAAATCTTTCAGCCTTTTTCCCTGTTGTACTTGCATGGGTGGGATACCCGAGGATTATTGGTGTCCACAACACTCCATCATTGCAAGCGACCATTGTATCAATCCTCTAGTATTCTTGCTATACGAAGATGATGAAAACTATCCTACTAATATGCAACTATTCTAAATTATACTAATATGCAAAACTACTTTCCTTCAACTGGGTTGGGCTTTGCAGCTAGTATCTCGCCCGTTGTCTAAAGCTGTCTCTTCTAGGGTTATAGTGAATCACTTGGATTGCTTAAGTACCACGACCCACAGACAATAGCCCGCTTGTCAAGATTCAGACAAGAAACACTAGAATTTGATGTTTCGCTATACTTCAATTATTGAAAAGGTCCTAAATGCAATTATACTAGAAAGCAATAAAACTAAAGTACGATGCAACTATATTAAGAAAGCAATAAAACTAAACTACGATGCAACTATACTAAGAATGAAATAAAAAGAATGAAGATTCGACTAACCTGGATGGTAGATTTTGTCTTCGAGATGTCCTTCAAGCTTCTCTCTTTCTCAAAAGGATGGATGATACGGCTAAAATTACCTCAAGATCCAAACTTCTAATCTTGAAAGAAAACGTTAAACATAAACAACTTAAAACGGCAGCGACGCCATTTGACCTTGCCTCTTTTTGTGTATGTAGATGGTGTATGGTCGTTGAACAAAATAGAAGCGTATCAAAACCTAATTATCCCTCAATAAGTAAAGGATGAGTAGGATATCGTTCCACTTTTAAGTGTATGTTATGTGAAGGACATGACTGGAAAGGGGGTTTAAGGGATTAAAAACTATGATTGTAGAGACTTTGGATTCTAATGCTAAACTAAACTAAATTAACTAAACTATTGGGAATTTATAAGAGAGGGAATTCAAGAGATTAGAATCCACCAATACTTTTAATCTATGACCTTTTGCTTCATGGTTGTTCTTACATGTAGACTACAATTAGGCAATCGAGCGAGTGCCAATGCCCTCTTGGACGAAACATCGTTAACAATTAACTCTACTTAAGGTTGTTTCTATATTTATGCTATTAATATCTTCTTTCCTTTTATGTAAGCTCGGGCAGCCATTCAATGTATTACCAAGAGCAACATCAAGGAGTACTTCCTAATAGGGCAGCCATTCAATGAATCACCACTTAAGACAAGCACAAAGAATACTTCCCCTAGGCAGCCACTCCTTGAGCTACCCCTTCTAAAGCAACACAAAGAATACATCACTAGCTCTAAAGAATTATACTACTAGAAGAAAAATAAAGAACACTAGCATGATATTAATATTGCAAAACATAAACCCTATTATATACTTCCATCCCCTGGTGTGGGCAATGGAACTAATAACTAAAAACATAAAAAACTAACCTAATTGAAGAATACCATGAACCAGAAAAATCATTAAACCTTAAGCACTGGCTTCATCTCCTCTCTTGAAGGAGAAGATTAGCCTTCCATAGAGAAGGAAGAACACGAAGAACGAGAAGAAGAAGAGTCGAAGAACATAAGACTAGAAAGACTAATTTATTAAGACTCAGCTAGTTAAAACCGATCTTTTATTATTAATCTCTCTCTGACTAAAGTTCTGGAGACAAGAATATAAGTGAATTGGCCATTTACATGAGGCACTTAGGTCCTCTATTTATAGGAGTTACAATGAGCTCTAGAAGCATTCCAAACCGTCATTTGTTTTCTAATACAAATAGACTTCTTTCAGAGTCCAACTTCATCTCCAAAACTGAGAAGGAATTGGCTACAATGTCGATTTATGCGTCTGGATGCACTATTCATGCATCCCAGACTTAATCAATGCGTCTGGACGTACGATAGTTGCATCTCAAACGCGAGACTCTATTTTTCCACCTTTGGTCTATTTTTCTTTCCTCTTTTGCGGGTTTTGGTCCAAGAAACAAATCCTTTTGCCTTGGGCTTCCAAATAGGCTTTAAAATAGGTCCAAGTCGCATCTTTAATAGCTTCAATTCCTTGGCCTTCTTCATAATTGTCCACGGGCTTCCCATGTGATCCTTAATGCTCTGAATTGCTCCGTTTTACCCCATTTTCTCTAATATTCTACAGAACTCTCTTTTTCACCTGTAGAATCTTAAAACACAACTTATAAACACTATTAGTCTACTAAGATGGCTAAACAAGAGGCATAATCGAGGGTTAAATAGCACTTTTTGAGCACTTCACAACTCCCAACTAGCTTTTTGCTAGTCTCTTAGCAAATAAGATTAAAAAAATAGATAAGTGATCAAAATCACATCCTAATAACAAAAGTAAAATCCTAACTCATTTTCGCAGGCATCGCGATTGCATTTACCATATGCAACAAGGCTTTAAACCTTTAAGTTCCCCAAAAGGATGAGTATAGTCTCGTGAGGGTTTTCAGGTACTATACCCACAAAATCAATCAATAGCATGTTCAAGAATGATAGTATTTTTCAGAGAGGGAAATTCCTTACCCACTTAGTGCTTACTCCAACAGACGGTCTCCATTGCTAACTACATTGCTGCAAAGACTCATAGATTATGATGGGAGATAGTAAAAATTGACAAAATTCTCAATCAAGGCTTATGCGTGTACTTAGTCAATCTCCTATATTCTCCTATCTAAGAAACGGAATCCCTAGTTTACCATAGGTAGATAATCTCGACTTTCAATCCTCACCAGTCATACTCTCAGAAAAGAATCTTTTAGAAGATGGTCTACTATTTTACCTCATGTATGTGGGGAAAAGAATAATGCATACGAACATCCCACATACTACCTTGAAAAACAGACTTCTGAATAAAAGTAGTCTCATGGAAAGAATGTCAATCACATATGAAGTGTCGGGTCCTTCACTTTAGCATCCTCTCACCTATTCTAGACTTCGTACCATACTGTAGTGATAAGTCATGGATTGTAACTTGGCTTAGGTATTGGTTTATGAAGGAAAGGTAAAAAGGATTCTAAGGTTGTTTCTGAAAACACTAAGGATTTTGCTTCTTTCTTTGGAAGATTTCTTCAAATTCTGTATTGCAGAGAAAATTCTTCCTTTGTCTTAGCTTTTCTATCCATTATGTTCAACTTTTTCCTTTTTTTTTTTTAACTCAGTTGTATATCCTTGATTAGTACTGGATATGCTTATTTTCCACTAGCTTCTTTCACTTTGAACAGAATGATGGTCTTCATTGTATCTCTCTGATATTTCCTTGTAATCTTCCTTTTGTGGTCTTTCTTCCTCCTTGTGTCCCTCGATTCTCGTAAAACATATGGGTATGGCTGATAAAGATTTTGGCTATACTCCTTGTCCGGAGTCAGTAAAGGATAAAGGGTTTTGGAAGAAAATGGCTTATTGTAAGGCTCAAAAAGGTTTAATATGATGGTCCTACTAGGTGGGATAAAGGCTGAATGGGTTCACTACTTGACTTATCAAGATGATACTGTTTGAATAGACTACAAGACCTAATGGCTATCTCCCCAGCTTGATGTCACTTCGTGATTAACCAAATCAACTTAATAATGAGACTATATTCTGGCGACACAAAAAACTGAAAGATGTTGAGTCACTAAGACTCGGATTTTTTTGTAAGAACTCTCCAAAGAACAGGTATAAAGTTCAAGTCTCACGGGCTAAGTCTAAAAAATTCTACTTCTAGTTTACTAGGGGTTTAAATCTCTCTTCTAGCAAAAGTACACAAAACTGACCAAGTATTATGGTGGTACCTTGATAAAGGATTCTATCAACAAGAACTATGTTCGAGCATAATAAATAGTCTAAGAAGTAATGAAATCAATAATATCAACTATCTATCAAACTCAACACTAAGTAAAGATAGAATCTATATCCCGCACTCATCATTAAAATTCATTTTTCTCATCTTTGTTGATATAGAAACAAAAATATTTTAGTTTTTGAAAACTAATTTTCAAATTCATTTCTCAAGTACACCCTCCCCCTACTTATACATGCATTGACCTCAATGTATAAAGAAGTAAATGAAATGGATGAGAAAAAGGTAGGATATTACCATTGATGCCGAATTTTTAGGTCTTTTTACGTCAGATCCCCAAGACATAACGTGAGTCTTTTAAAGTCAGATCCTCAAGACTTTTGAGTCCTTTATAGTCAGATCCTCAAGAGTAGTATTCCCATCTCAAAATTTATCTTTCAACAACATGCTTACTTCCCGTAGACATTTTATACCCGGTCTACTAGAGTTATGAGACTTTGACTCCGGCGCTTGCAACTCCTCTCAGTAAAGGATAAAGTTATGAAGATCTGAGGCCCGGCTATCGGTGGCACTTATACTAATGAGATCCTAAGGAGTCAAGCTTATGACGCTTGGCTTCCTCATGCAAAAAACTTAAACTAGACAGAGTAACAGGTTCAGCAAGACATAGAAGCGGTGGTCTGATAAACCGGATCCTTGAGAAAAACGGCATCCACGCCTCCGAGAGGTAACTCTTAAAAGGCTTGGTCGATGAGCATTTACTTTGAAACGAGTCCTTCTCTTTATGTCTTCTACTCAATAGCTCCAAAAGGTGTGACATGTCTTACTATAAACGGTCCCGGCCCATCTAGATCTCAAACTTTCCAGGAAATTTTTAAATCAAGAGTTGTAGACCGTAACCTTCGCCTAGGTTCAAATTCTCTTCGAATTCTTCTCGTCATGTAATGCTTTAGTCTTATCCTTGTAAATCCTCGACTTATCATAAGCATCACTTCTCAATTCCTCTAATTCATCGATCCAAGCTTCCTCCTTTCTCCTCGCTTGATCTAGGTTGAAATTCATCTCTTTCACGCCTAATAGGTTTTATGTTCTAACTCAATGTAGATGACACGCTTTTCCATATACCAAAGCGATAGGGCAACATCCCTATGGGTGTTTTGAATGTTGTTTCAGATGCCCATAGTGCATCTTGGAGTCTAAGAGACCGGTCTTTCCTAGATGGATTTCATCGTCTTCTCGTAATACTTTGATTTCCTATTCAAACTTCTGCTTGACCATTAGTCTGAGGATGATATGGTAAAGCTAGTTTGTGAATTACTCCATACTTTGCCATAAGATTCCCAAATACATGGTTACAGAAGTGAGAACCGTTATCACTGATGATGGCTCTCGGTATTCCAAATCTTGGTAGAATGTTCTTCTTCAGAAAGTCCATGATGACTTTATGATCGGCGGTCTTTGTAGGAACTACTTCAATCCACTTTGAAACATAGTCCATAGCCAATAGAATGTAGGTGTAACCAAAAGAAGGCGGAAATGGTCCCATGAAGTCTATACCCCATACATCAAAGATTTCTGAGATAAGGATTGGTTGTTGAGGCCACTCGAACCTTTTCGAGGTCTTGCCCAAAAATTGGCATCTCGAACATGCTTTGCAATAAAGATTTGCATCTTTGAAAAGGGTAGGCCAATAGAATCCAGCTTATAATACCTTGTCTGCAGTACGTTGCAGGCCAAAGTGTCTTCCGCAAGGCTGATCATGACAGAATGATAGAATGGATTCCTGTTCCAATTCTGGGATGCATCTTCGAATAATTTGATCCGAACACTTCTAGAATAAGTATGGATCATCCCAAAAATAATATTTGGCCCTTGAGTAGAATAAATCTTTTTCTTGCTTGCTCCAATGTGATGGTACCTTGTCAGTCACAAGATAATTTGCAATGTGGTCGTATTCATGGCACTTCGATATACTAAACAACCTGCTCATCGTGAAAAGTCTCATGATTTGTAAATTGTCTTCCAGATTCTCCACTAGCAATCTAGAAAGGTGATCAAGAACCACATTCTATTTCCTTTCTTATCAATGATCTCCAAATCAAATTCTTGTAAAAGTAGTATCCATCGGATTAACCTAGGCTTGGCATCCCCTTAGCGAGTAAATGACGAAGGCAAAGATGGTCGCAGATAGACAATCACCTTTGAACCTATCAGATATTGTCGGAATTTGTCAAGAGAATAGACGACGACTAAGAGTTCCTTCTCAGTGGTAGAATAATTAATCTGAGCTCCATTTAGAGTCTTGCTAGCATAGTAGATTGTATACGGCACTTTCTTGTCCCTTTGTCCTAGAACGGCTCCTATAGCATAATCAAATGCATCACACATGATTTCAAATGGCTGGCTCCAATTGGGTGCACGAATGATTGGTGCTGAAGTGAGTGCTTCCTTTAACTTCATAAAAGCTTCAACACATGATGTATCAAAATCAAAGACAATATCTTTCCCTAACAGATGTGACAGCGGTCTTGCAATTCTGCTGAAATCCTTGATAAATCGATGATAGAATCCCGCGTGACCTAGGAAGGCACGGATATCTTTGACAGTTCTCGGTTTGGGTAGATCCTTTATAATATCAATCTTCGCTCGATCTACTAGAATTCCTTCCTTTGAAACTTGGTGACCTAGCACTATCCCTTCCTTTACCATGAAGTGACACTTTTCCCAGTTCAGAACTAAGTTGGTATCGCGAACAACGTTTAAGGACTAAGGAGAGATGGTGTAGGCAATCCTCAAAAGATGATCCAAAACTGAAAAATCATCCATAAAACTTCCATGTATTTCTCCACCATGTCGTCAAAAATACTCATCATGCATCGCTGAAAAGTGGCGGTGCATTGCATAGACCAAAAGGCATACGACGGTAGGCTTAATGTTCGAACTAACATGTGAATGTGGTCTTCTCTTGGTCCTCGTGGTGAATATGGATTTGAAAATATCCCGAGTAACCATCAAGAAAGCAGTAGTAAGCTTGTCCAAGCTAATCTTTCTAACATCCGATCGATGAATGGCAATGGAAAATGGTCTTTCCTTGTTCACGCTTATTCAACTTCAGAATCGATGCAAACTCTCCATCCATCTGAATCTGGTTGGAATCAACTCATTGTTCTCGTTCTCGATCATTGTGGTTCCGGACTTCTTTGGCACAACTTGAACTGGACTAATCCATTGACTATCAGAAATAGGGTAGATAATGCCGACGTTAAGGAGTTTGACGACCTCTTCTCTAACTACTTCCTTCATTTTCGGATTAAGCCTCCTCTGTGGTTGCTTAGAAGTCTTGGAATCCTCTTCCAGATGAATCCTATATTGAACTATCATAAGGCTGATCCCCTTGATATCATCAATTGTCCAACCTATAGCTGACTTGTGTTTTTAAAAGTGCTACTAACTCGATTCTCGCCAGATCCAAATCGATGCAATGACTACTGGGTAGGTTCCCAAATCTCCCAAGAAAACATACTTGAGTGTAGACGGTAAAGTTTTCAATTCTAGCTTAGGCGGCTCCTTCTTAAGCTCTTTAGGTAGTCCATCAGGCATAGGCGATTCAAACTTTTCTTTGGACTTGCTGTTATCCATGACAGGTGATGAATCCAAAATCGCATTGATTGCCCTCAACACTAAGTTCCTCACAACTGAGTCCGCCGTGAGCTTTCAATAACTCGTCAGCAGGATATTAATGAGTCAGATAATCCTGTGCTAACGCTTCAATCATGCATACCTCGTTCACAGCACACACATCCTGTGGTTGCTGTAACATATGGAAAACATTGGTCTCGACTTTCATATTACCAAAGGATAACGCCATATTACCCGTTTCGGACAGGTTGATGAGTGCATTTGTAAAGTGGCCAAGAATGGTCTGCCTAGAATGATTGGTATCCGCCTACGGATGTAGGTTTGTGGTCGAAAGTACTATGAAATCAACGGATAATAGAAATCTTCGATCTTGACTATGACGCGTCTTCAATTAGTCCTCTAGGTATCTTCAATCGATCTATCCGCCAACCGTAAAGTAACATCACCGGTTTTAGATCCTTCAAGCCCAACTTCTAGTGGATCTAAATATGGTAGAAGATTCACACCGCACCCAAATCTAATAAAGCTTGTTCCTCCAAAGAATCTCCAATTTTGCATGTAACAGGTTGGACTTCCGGGATCTTTTCGGTTTCACAACCGATAGATTTTGTAGGTATGATGAACATCGTTGAAAGCGATAAAAGCTTCTTTTCGAATGTTGGTCTTCTTCTTCACTAGATCTTTCAGAACTTAGCATACGAGGGAACTTGCTTGATGGCGGTCGAAATGGGATATTAATCAGAATTCTGAAATACATATAAAAATCTCCTTGTATCGGGTCATCTTTTTCGGTATTCACTAGTTTCGAAGGAAACGGTGCTGGCGGATTCTTCAATATCGGTTCTCTTCTTTCGGCTTCGTTTGGCTTGGTAACAGATAGTGGAGTGACAGGTGGAGTCACTCGTGATGGCTTCTTCTTACTTACTTCCACAATAGTTCCTTCAACTTCTCTTGCAACAGTTTCTTCAGCAGGTGGCACAACACTAGATATATCTGGAATGTTAGAACTGGGTGGGATGGTGGGGACATAAGTTACCATAGGCTCCGCATAATCTTTTCCTGGTTCATAGACAATCTTGTTATCAACTTTCTTGCCTGACCTCAGAGTGGTGACAGAATTAACTTGGGAATTCGACTGAGTAATCTCCAGGTTATTCACCTGCAGGACACCTCTTCCTTTCGGATTTGGCTCCGGCTGGCTTGGTAATTATCCTTTTGATCTTTCTGTGTAGGTGGCAGTGATTTGCCCTATCTGGCCTTGAATGACACTAAAGTTATTCTCCAACCGGGTTCTTTGATTTGTTTGTTTTATTTCATTGACAATAGTGGTGATAGCTTCTTCCGGATGTGGGATAACTACTTTGCTCGACTGAGGCGTAGGGGCAATATATCCACTCATAGCATCTGGTACTAACTCTCTGTTTGTGTTGGCTTGGTATTCTTTGGGTTCGGTTCGCTCCGTATGACTTGATTTGTGATGGTTGCCGGGCGGTTTGAAAACCGAGCATCGGTTATTCGAACCGATTTGACTAATTCTAGAATCCGGAGGAAAATTCCTCGATTTGTATTTTGTGGTTTCTAATAATTTCGTCCCCTCGATTGAACCGGGTTATTTCTTCCTAAAGAGTTGATACTACATGCCCTCTCGATTAGTATCTAGATAGTATCTTTAACACTCTTCGATTGGTGTGGCCTTCATCGTAACATAGCTCACAAATTGTATAACAAGGCTTAGGTGGCCGAGGTTTAGCTTGGAAATTGTTTGGTTTTGGATGATTCATGGAGAACTTATCAAAATTCTTGTTCAGATTTTCAAGTCCCGTTGATAGTTTTGCCATAATTGATAGCATTGCTTGATTTGGGTCTTCTTGAATTTGGTTGCCAAATTTCTTCGCACCCTCCACTCTAGCTACGCCCCGTTGCTAGTACTCCATGTTGAAAGTGTCTTCACTAAATTTCGAGAAAGTTGTAGGCTTCCTCTCCATCCAATGATGTAAACTTACCTTGATGCATTGACTATATCATCCGCTTGTTCATAGTAGAAAGTCCTCGAAAGAAAAAATGAGCCAAATGTGCTTTTATCATAACCATGATGTGGACATGAGACTAGCAGATTATTGAATTTCTCCCGGCTTTGATGATATTCTTCACCACCTTCCCTTTGAAATTGTTGATGGCTTGCTGCATGGCATCTGCCTTCGGGGTGGGTAGAACTTGTTCATAAACTTTGTTCTTAACTTCTCCCAGCTTGTTGATTGAATTGATCGGTCAGGCAGCTTAACCATTCGGATGCTTTACCTTCGAGCGAAAGTGGAAAAAGAATTAACTTGATACTCTCATCCCTGATATTCTGGTTCTTGAAAGTTCTGAGGACTGATAGAAATTTGTTCATGTGAACATAAGGATGAACATTATCTAAACCATTGAACTTTGGAAGCATAGAGATTACTGATGCTCTAAGTTCAAACTGATTAGCTTCTGTCTCTGGAAAAACAATACTGCTGGGTGGGTCTCCAATGATTGGTGAATAAAAATTCACTCAGCTTCTTCCTTTGTTGTGCTTGCATGGGTGGGATAGCTTCAGGATTATTTGAGTTCATAACACCTCCATCATTGCTCGGCCATTGTTTCAATCTCGTCTAGTATTCTTGTGAGTTGGTTGTTAAACCTTGTTTACTGTTGTGTTCTTACCGGACGATGATATGGACGACGGGGCATACACTAGAAAATGTTATGCGAAAATAACGAAAAACTATCCTACAATGCTTGAATAGTATGCAATTATTCTAAGTTATACTAAAATGTAAAACTACTTTCCTTCAACTGGGTTGGGCTTTGCAGCTAGTATTCTCGCCCATTGTCTAAAGCTATCTCTTCTAGGGTTATGGTGAATCACTTGGATTGCTTAAGTACCATCGCCTACGTGATCGATAGTCCGCTTGTCAAGATTCGGACAAAAACACTAGAGTTTGATGTTTCGCTGTGTTGGCTTACAACTTCAATTGTTGAAAAGGTCATAAATGCAATTATACTAGAAAGCAATAAAACTAAAATATGATGCAACTATACTAAGAAAGCAATAAAAAGAATGAAAATTCGACTAACCTGGATGGTAGATCTTGTCTTCGAGATGTCCTTCAAGCTTCTCTCTTTCTTAAAAGGATGGATGATGCGGCTAAAAATTACCTCAAGATCCAAACTTCTAATCTTACAAGAAAATGTTAAATATAAACAACTTAAACCGGCAGCGGTGCCATTTGACCAGCTTCTTCCAGGGCTACAATTAATTATATCCTCGACAGCGGCGCCATTTGACACTCACTCCTTTTTGTGTAGTTAGATGGTGTATGGATGATGTAGATAGATGATGGTCGTTGAACAAATAGAAGCGCATCAAAACCTAATTATCCCTCAATAAGTAAAGGATGAGTAGGGTATCGTTCCACTTTTAAGTGTATGTTATGTGAAGGACATGACTGGAAAGGGGGTTTAAGGGATTAAAAACTATGATTATAGAGATTTAGATTCTAATGCTAAACTAAACTAAATTAACTAAACTATTGGGAATTTATAAGAGAGGGAATTCAAGAGATTAGAATCCACCAATACTTTTAATCTATGGCCTTCTGCTTCATGGTTGTTCTTATAAGTAGACTACAATTAGGCAATCGAGCAAGTGCCGATGCCCTCTTAGACGAAACATCATTAACAATTAACTCTACTTAAGGTTGTTCCTATGTTTATGCTATTAATATCTTCTTTCCTTTTATGTAAGCTTAGGCCGCCATTCAATGTATTACCAAGAGCAACATCAAGGAGTACTTCCTAATAGGGTGGCTATTCAATGAATCACCACTTAAGGCAAACACAAAGAATACTTCCCCTAGGCTGCTACTCCTTGAGCTACCCCTTCTAAGGCAACACAAAGAATATTTCCCTAACTCTAACGAACTATACTACTAGAAGAAAGTAAAGAACACTAGCATGATATTAATATTGCAAAACATAAACCCTATTCTATACTTCCATCCCCTGGTGTGGGCAATGGAACTAATAACTAAAAACATAAAGAACTAACCTGATTGAAGAACACCATGAACCAAAAGAATCATTAAACCTTAAGTACCGGCTTCATCTCCTCCCTTGAAGGAGAAGATTAGCCTTCCATATAGAAGGAAGAACACGAAGAACGAGAAGAAGAAGAGTTAAAGAACATAAGACTAGAAAGACTAATTTATTAAGACTCATCTAGTTAAAACTGATCTTTTATTATTAATCTCTCTCTGCCTCAAGTTCTAGAGACAAGAATATAAGTGAATTGGCCATTTACATGAGGCACTTAGGTCCTCTATTTATAGGAGTTACAATGAGCTCTAGAAGCATTCCAAACCGTTATTTGTTTCCTAATACAAATAGACTTCTTTTAGAGACCAACTTCATCTCCAAAACTGAGAAGGAATTGGCTACAGTGTCGATTCATGCGTCTGGACGCACTATTCATGCATCCCAGACTTAATCAATGTGTCTGGAAGCTCGATCTATGCGTCCCAAACGCATGGGTCGCGTCTGGACGCACGATAGTCGCGTCTCAAACGCGAGACTCTATTTTTCCACCTTTGGTCTATTTTTCTTTCCTCTTTTGCGGGTTTTGGTACAAAAAAGGAATCCTTTTGCCTTGGGCTTCCAAATAGGCTTTAAAATAGGTCCAAGTCGCATCTTTAATAGCTTCAATTCCTTGGCCTTCTTCATGATTGTCCACGGGCTTCCCATGTGATCCTTAATGCTCCGAATTACTCCATTTTACCCCATTTTCTCTAATATTCTACAAAACTCTCTTTTTCACCTGTAGAATCTTAAAACACAACTTATAAACACTATTAGTCCACTAAGATGGCTAAACAAGAGGCATAATCGATGGTTAAATAGCACTTTTTGAGCACTTATCAACTTCCACGAGCAAAATCCTGTTTTCGAGAAACAGAAAACACTATCGGAAACACAAACACTTTCGAACAATAGGGTGGGTGGGTGAATTGGGTTAGTTGTGGAATTGAAAAAAAAACTAAGGTAAACTATTCTAAAGACGACGAAAATGGCAGCAACACCATTTCATAGAATTAAAGTTTCACTTTTACTCCTACTTAGCTAAAGTATACTAAGAAGAAGTAAACTATAATTTGCATCTTTTGATATCAAAGTTCTACTCTTAATTATCATACAATAAAATTATAGTCAGAATTCGTTCCACTCCTAGTTGCTTAGAAAATACTAATTCCACTAGTAATTAACAATTAAACAGCACGAGAGTAATGATTCTAATATGGTGAAAACTAATATAAAATATATTCTAAATTAAACTATGACAATTAAATAATAAGATGTGAATATGAAGAAGAAATTAGGGAGATTTGAAATCCACCTTGATTAATCCCTAACATGCTAGTATAGAGTTTGTTGCAACCTTAATCTTAATATTTTCACACAAGGTTCAACATAAAGGTTAGGTCTTTTTATCCCTAATTATTCATGGTATCTCTAGCAAACTAATAATTAGCATGAGAGGAAGTTGAAACCCATTATCAGGGTGAATGAACTACCCTCTAGTTTAGATGTATTTTAGTTATTGCTAAATAGACAACCCTAGACTTGAAGCTCTTAAATACAACTATTATATACTAACACATCAAGTCTTCGTCAAAGCTTCAATCAAACCCCTCTAATGGAGGTTTAGCTATAGTTCATTAGACTATCATGGAATAAATAATAAGAAGAAGAAGAAGACATAATTAAAGGAATACAAATAACTTGAATTGTATTAATGGTGGCTAGGCTAATAAAACATAAACTAGGTTAAACTAAAGAGAAGAAGTAGGTGATACTTAGAGTTTTGCCTTAGTCCTCTTTATATAGGAGAGGGATAGGTTTATAATTTCATGCATGGGCTTTGGAGCTATGTATTGGGCCACTAAATCAAGCCTAAAACCTAATTACTTAAGTCCAAAAAGGGTTTTCTCTGCTAGAAATTACTGTAACAACATTTTCGTCCACTTTTACTCCTCTGATTGAATTAAGGCCTAGACCATTACAAAGCTATTTCCGAGCCAGTCGTTTTGACATATAATAGACTCACTTTCGAGGTCTAAGTCTAAAGGTATGGCCTACATAATTTCTATTAACTTTTATGCTCTATTTCTGCCCGCGTTGACTTTGACTTTTCAGCTTTAACTGGACTTTAAAAAACTTTTCTCCTTGAAACTTGGGATTTAACCATAGAACTTCTTAACAACCAATTTTTGCTCATTTCTCTTGCAAAAGTGACATATTTCTTCACATAGTTGACTCCAAGACCTGAATACAAAAAAGTAAACAAGACTAACTCTTATTTATTATAAATATAATTGGTCTAAATATAATATTATTAAAGGGTTAAAACTATAATTTTGGGCACTTATCACCCCTTTAATCTTGGTTTTCTAGCTGGCTCTCACGTCCCACAATTATTTGCGTCCATCCTATTTGTTACTTTTATCTTCGGAAAGTCCGATCACAATATTTGACAAGGTAAACTTTAGCTCCATACAAACCCTAAACTTTCAATATTACTATCGGTTTGCTTGAAGGTATAAAATAATTTTATGTAGCTTGACATGTCTTTGCTCTATTGTTTGCAATCTACGACCTTTGTTAATGACATTTCGCGTAGTTGTTTTGGGACCTCCCCTTGGTATTTGGTGATGAAAGGCATAGTTTTTTAGCCTCTCGAATGTACTTATAATACAACTCATTGAATGCATTTTCACAAAAAAAAAAAATAGTCCATTTACAAATTATTAAAAAGGCTATCTAGTATAATTATTGCATATTGTTCTTTAATAGGTTCTTGGTGCAAGCAACACCCATAAGGATGTTGATATGCTTCCAACATTTGTGCCATTGAAATGTAACAACCCAACATGTTGATTATTTTGTCATTTCTTAACAACCATTTTGAGCAGTCGACCAAACGCCATTTCTGAGTTCGTAGTCCATACCAAATGGGCTACAAAGCTTAATAATTGGTGGACTTTTTGGGGCTTTGCTTGGTGGTATTTTTTTATTGAATTTCATCTAAATCTTCTCAAAAATTTCTTGGTAGTTATACTAATATTGCATATACATTCCTGTTGAATTGAAATATTCTCCAACTACCCATGTCGATCACTTTGTTCTCTTTTAGCTTTTGATACCTTCCCCTCTGATAAGAGCCCAAAACTGTAGTTTTAACCCTTTAACAGTCATACTTTTAGACCAATTATGTGAGTAATAATTAAGAGTTAACACTGATTACGTGTTTTTATGCATTTCAGGTTTCAAAGTCCATTAGGAGCAGAAATGTGCCACTTTAGCTAGATAAAGAAGCAAAGGTCGGTTACTAAGGAGTTCCGTGATTAAAGGCCAAGATTCAAGAAGACAAAGCTTTTCTAAAGCCCGGTCAAAAGCTGAAAAGTCGACACTGGCGTAAAACAAAGACACAAAGTCGTGAGAACTTAGAAGGCCATATCTTTGGACTCAGACCTCGGAATGGGGCCTACCTTATGTCAAAACGACTGGCTCGGAAAGAGCTTTCCAATGGTCTAAGCCTTGATCCAACCAGAGGAGTAGAAGTAGACGAAAAGTCTGTTGAAGCCAACTGCAGCTGAAGAGGCCTTTTTGGACTGAAAGAATTGGGTTTTGGGCCTGATTCTCTGGCCCAAAACATGGCTCCAAGCCCATGCACGATTTTTGGATCTGAAAAGATAAAAACAAAAGCTTAACTCTTGGTTAATGGTAGATAGGTTAGAGTAAAAAGTAGCCATTAAAATGGCTTCTAGATCTAGTTTTTATTTAATTGTTTTTAATTAAGTTTAATTTCAAATCCAATTCTTGTTTTAGATTAAACTATTAGAATCATTACTCTTAATTAGTTTGATTAATAAAATAGCTAGTTGTTAAATTTCGATTCTTGTCATTTACATTTGTGTTAGATCTGATTCATTTATTACTTGTTATTCAATTCTTAGTTATTAATTAGATTTTAATTATTGTTTAATTTAGATTAGTAAATTTTAATTATTTATATCATGTTTAGTTTAAATTTAATCGAAATGATTGCGTAATGATTCTCGCTAAACCTCCATTAGAAGGGGTTGAGAAGCCTTGATGAAAGCTTGATTCGACTATCATAGTAGAATCGTCGTAATTTCCTTTCCACTTTCGGGAAACGATTAGTTCACCATGAGAATGGGTTTAATCGCTCACATGCTAGTTATGAATTGGTAGGAATTCCATGTGTAATAGGGATTAGGAAGAACCAATTGTTCATGGGCGCTCATTCGATTATTTGACGATTCGTCGTTAATAGGATTAAGTCGAAGTTGAGGTGGAATCAATCCCCTCTAACTCCTTATCATAGAATCAACGTAGCATTCCCTTAGTTGTTCTGATAGTCGACTAGTGCATCTTGTGGGTAGTTGCATCGTAGTCTAGTTGTCTTTTCGTAAATCTCTCATTAGACTTAAGAGTTAAGAGTACTTATACTTAGAGAACATTAACATGCAGAAGGACTATGAGTGGAACGAATCACTCTACTCCACTATATCTCATAGGATTAAGAGTAGAAATTTTTGATAAAAAAATAGACACGTAAAAAGTTTTAGTTTTACTTACGTTTAGAGTTTCATCGCTTTATTTCGTAGATAAACTATTCAATTTTATCTTTTATCAAATGGAGCCACTGCCATCTTAGTTGCACTTTCGCATTGTTTTCGTAGTGTAAGTACTTTTTTTAAAGTCCCATTAAACCCACCCACCCTTGTTTGATTCATACTGTGGTTTTCCGATTGAGCGTTGAAAAGTTCAAAAATATATCGAAGGCGACATCGCTTTATAAGGAGCTTAATTCGCCTCTATAGCTCGGAACTCGAAGCGACCGATTCACCCTAAAAACACTGTAATTTGAAAATGACCCGAGAGCCACGACATCAAGGCTTCTATGAGAGCACAAAGCCGCCTTTGTTAATTTTTCGGGAATTCTACGCTTTGACTCGAACTTTGATTTTTCAAATTTTTCAGTGTTCTAACTTGTTATATACACCGAACACGCCAACAAACAAGACATAAAGCGAAGCAAGGACGCAATCAGGTATTCCTTTCTTCCACACCTCGCATCTCCTCGTTAGAGGTTTATACTAGTATATCAGAATTGTTTGGAGTGTTGATGTGTTTAGCTAAATTTGGTTTTAGCCTTGTATGAGATTAAGGTCCGCCAAACAAAACAAATGAACGTAATTACACAACAACGCCAACAAACAAGTCTATCTAGTATACCACTCACTACACCTCTAGCTACTATTTCACACACATCACTCACGACACAATGCCCGACGAAGAAGAGACTCTCTCTCGACTTCTACAAAGCCTTGAGCGATAGCCCCAAATCTTGCATCGCTCTAGCGGACCCGATTGGGGATTTGAATCTCCCCAAATATTTTTAATTTGTTACCCGTTTTTCATGGATTAGACCATGAAAAACCTTATCAGCACATGCGTAGGATTGAACAAGTCCTAACAATATTCCACCATCCTACGGTTGGTGCGGAACAAATTAAACTCAGGGTATTCCCTTTCACCTTAGCCGATAAGGCGGTGTCTTGGTTAATTGCCCAAACGCCTAATTCTGTGGACTCGTGGGCTAAACTTGTTCAGTTGTTTATGGAACATTTTTACCTACCCCTAAAGACGGATGAGATGCTTTCCAAGATTCATTTCTTTCGGAAAAATCCTCATGAATCATTTTCAGAGGCTTGGAATCGTTTCACCGATCACCTTATAGAGTGTCCACATCATAACTTAGCGAAAGACACGTTAGTTCGTGCCTTTTTCAAAGGACTTCTACACCACCATAAAGAAGTCCTAGACATAATGAATGTGGGTAGTTTCTTAAGTAAAGGAGCCTCGGAGGCTTATAAATTTTTAGAGGATCAAACTAAAGTTTAAATAACAACTGGGGGTAGTGATGATATCCACCGCTCCGCTAGTTCATCAAATACAGTTAAGGCCACCGGTATGTTTGAAATTAAACACGATGCCGAGCTTAAAACTCTAATCGAATCACTCACTAAAAAGGTAGAGGCCATTTCGTTCAACAAAAGCCTATCCCGTGATGAATGTAAATTCAAATCCATGTAGTTTCGTTTGAGCCCGAGCATCCCGACTTCTACCGTCCTATTGCCTATGAACAGGCTTGTTCCATTAATAGTGAACCTAACGCCTTTGGAGACAAAATCCCAACTTCGGTTGGAGAAATAACCAACACGCCACACCTCCGTGGTACAATAATCAATATGTTAGACCAACACAAAGTTTTAACCAAGCTCCACCACGACAAGGACGAGGTGGTCGGGTAATTTTAATAATTATAACAACCAAGTGCAACCCTCGACAAGGTCAAGCACAAAGTCAAGGTAGTTATAATAATTATAATGCTAATAGAGGTATCGTTAGGTAAATAATAACTATCAAAATTCACCCATAAATAATTCACGCGGAAATAGTTCAGTCCACACCACCCGTGACTACTACACCCACACAACCGGATCGTCTTGACACCTTCATACAAGTGAGCCAAAAACTTTTCCAAACCATGGCTCAATCTAACCAAAACGGCTTCTACAATCCGTTAATAATTTAACCCAACGGTTGGCTCAAGATAAAGCCCAAACCAAAGGTGTGTTGCCAAGTCACGCAGTACCTAATCCTACAACAACAAACACAGCCTTTGAGGTAACTGATAATACTAGTAATGAATATGAAAATGTAGGTGAGCTTAAGGCCATCACCACTCTCCGTTCTGGCAGAGTGGTTGATAACAAAGTAACTATGCCTATAGTTACCCCACCAGTAGCCCCTACACCTGCTATTTTACTAGATACTGAAATAGAAACTGAAGAGCCTACCACTGTAGAGGTACCAGTTACAACACAACCTAAGAAACAGAAAGCCACGGTTAAACATCCAGGTGATACCATTGCTAAATACAAACATAAACCACCGTTTCCACAAAAATTAGCCGTGTTAACTAGGGATACAAATTATGAGGAGATTAGGGATGTTTTCAAGAATCTAACTATAAACCTTCCCTTCCTCGAAGCTATAAAAAAGCTACCACACCATGCTAAGTTTCTTAAGGAATTGTGTACTACTAGGCGTAAGACCAATATACCAAAAGACGCCTTTTTAACAGAACAATTCCCAACTCTATCTGAACATAATAGAATTGTTAAGTACAAGGACCCTGGTCGTCCTACCGTACAATGCACCTTAGGAGATTCTTATACGACGACCGCGTTATTAGACTTGGGGGCTAGTGTTAACTTACTCCCATTTTATTTGTATAGACAAATAGGTCTAGACGAGATGCAACCCACTAAAATGACGTTGCAATTAGTCGATCGGTCTATTAAGTATCCTAAGCGGTGTCGTCGAAAATGTTCTCGGTAAAAGTTCAGGATTTTTACTATCCGGGCTGATTTTGTCATCCTCATTACGTAAGTCGTTAACCACTCGTCCCGATCATCTTAGGGCGCCCTTTCCGGCAACTGCCAACGCGCTCATTAATTGCCGCGATGGTTCAATGTCCATGTCTTTTGGCCATCTTTCTTTGTTGAAGTCAATGTTTTTAAAACAAAAACACAGTTACCGATTCGCCTATGGATGGAGAGGTAAACATGATCGAGAGCTTTGCTCGAGATTATTTCAACAACACGTTCCCTGATAATCATATGCCCAAATTTCTTTCCTTTGGAAGTTTAGACTCCAACATTTCCATCCCTACACTAGTCGATACATATATTACGGATGAGGATGAGATAGATGACTTTCTCAAAGATGTAGAGGACTATCATAGTAACGAGGATATGACCAATCTAGATGAGCAATTCGATGAGTTTCTTAGAGCAGGTGATGATTCACCCTATCAAGAACTACTTTGCACAACACCCACCTCGACTCCCCTCCTTCCACCCTTTCAAAGGAATCTCGAGTTTGCACTCGATCCTTTTGTTTCTTCCAGGGCTTCATAAGTTTTTAAATCCACCTAGTAAACAAATACTTTCGTAACAAAAGCGTTTGACACCTTCATTTTCAGACTGGAGACAGTCCCTACCTACACTATGAATGAGTTTTGTGCTAAACCCACATCCTCATTTTTTCCATGTTTTCCTTCTACAACTTACCCATATCCACCATATTCTCCACAACCATTCACTCTTCCACACTTATTCACTAGAACACCCACTCATTCAAAATGAAAAGAAGGTGCATGCTAGGTTACATAATAAGGTTATCCGATTTCGCTTTCATTTTACTAGGGTTTCGTCATAGGAAATCTTGGTGCTTGATTGTGTTTGGATATGTTTTACGTGATATTTATTTATGGAATGATCCACAACTATTTCGGTTGTTGATATATGATAAACTGCATGTTCATACATATGTTTAGATAAGTCTCGAGTATCTGACTATAAACGACTCAACTTTTGTGTTTGGTGCATTTCCTTTCATTCCCATATATTGGTGAGTGCACCATTAAGGTAATCGGGCCCTCCTTATGGAGTGTGTGGCTGTAAGTACCGGATCCTAAGTCCACGTTTAAACATAATTCACGTTTTCCACTCTTGCATGTTTTCTCGGATTTTTGAGTCATGTTTCTCTATGGGGTGAATTATGTCTTTCTTGTTTATTGTTTTCTTTTTTTAAAGTAAAACAAAAAAAAAAAAAAAAAAAAAAAAAAAAATATATATATATATATATATATATATATATATATATATATATATATATATTAAAGAATAAACATAGTAATATAGGAAGTCTTGGGAATCTGACTTTAAAAGACCCACTACTAAAAACAAATTTTCTAAGCTCCGTTGTAAAAAATTTGTTTTGGGGTGGGGTGTTCGTGTTTCCGTCCTAGAATGTTTATGTCCCATTACAGTTGCTTAGGCCATTTAATTGTATTTCGATTCGGGTTAACATAATCCATGAATTTAGAGTTCAATTGTTCGCATAACGTACGTCATGCACTCACTTTGAGGCGTTTTCCACTATCTTATATGTCATCCACGGTCGGAATAGAGTGTTTTATGGATCATTGGATTGGAAATTCTCTCCTGATCATTTCCATATCTCATTCGCAAAAATCGGACCTGTAACGAAGCGGCAATTTTGATTTGAAGTTTCGCGAAAAATCGAAAAAAATCACAAATTTCGATTTGGGCTTGGGCCCAACCCGCTTCACCGACAGTAGAATCTGCCTTTACCTTACCTTAGCCCAACAAATCCACGATCATCTTCCACAAACCGCCATTAACGCCAAAGCTTCAAACAAAACCTAAAAAAATAAAATAAAAAATAAAAAATAAAAACAAAACCAAATTAACCCACGCCCCAGTTCAAATCGATTTCAAATCTAATCTAAAAGCTTTCCACCACCACCTCCACCAAATTAAATAAGCAAAAACCACCGAAAATTCCAAATTTTGGTGCTGCCACGCCACCACCACCATCGCTTTTTGCCCTTCGGTCGATTCAAATCCCACCACCACATCCCATTTAAACCCCCACTACATTCCAAACTTCCAATGGCTCAACAACGCCGAATTTTACCAGAGCAAGCTTTTACAGGCGACCACTTCGCGCCGTTTTACAATGACGAAATGATCAGTCGAGACTAGAATAGCTTGTGGTACTCGACTGAAGCCTATTACCACGAGGACTTAGTCCGACGGTTCTACAATACGAGGGAGTTGGAAGGGACTAGGATTTTTGTTGTGGTGGCGAAGAGGAGGAAGGAAGTGACGACGGGGTTGTTGGCTGAGATTCTAGGCATTCCGCCTAGAATTCATCTGGATGTCACGTTGCAGGAGTCCCAATATAATGGGGTAGAGCCATTGATGAACGTGACGGTTACAGAAGGGAACTACAATGCAAGGTCGCATTGTGTTCGCCAGCTTCCCTTAGAACCAACCGGTAGCCGGCATTTCGATGGATTGGTCGGAACGCCCCGGGAAGGAGAAGGTCGGCGACATCGGCCCGAATCGCCAACACATCTTATGGATACTCGGGAGCAGAAGTATGAGTTCGCGATCTTGGAGTTTTACTTAGCATGATTAGGGGAGTAGGGAAGTCTGTTGCACCTCTCCCCGTGTTGATAACCAAGATCATACCGAAGTTGAGAGCAGCTCTGGCCCGATAGGTAAATGACATCACCCTACACCAAAACCCACGCATCTATAGGGAGTGTGTCCAACGAGTTTGGAGGTTGGCCGAGGATAGAGAAGAAGAAGAGGAGGACGGTGGAAATCGAGAATGCCGAGGAGGATGGGGAAATCAGAATGCCTCGGAGGATGAGGAGGATTTGACTTGTTTTGACGCGGATGCCTTGGAGAGGTGTTGGTTAGACGCGAACGCATGGCTGTGTGATTCATCGTGGCATCGCGTTCGTTCAACACTATCGCGAAGACCTCCGGACTCGACAGGTAACGATTCATCATAACTTCGAGGTCCGTACCCAGAGAGAGGACGAGATGTGGGAACAGATGAGGGCCGAGCTAGAAGCTCAGCGCCAGTTCTGGGCCGAGATGCTTACACGATTCCCACCTCACGGGGATTCTCCTTCTGAGGACACACCATCGAGGCACGAGCGTCGTCGCCGAAGGACGGATGGTGCTGGCCCATCAGGAGCCCAGGAGCCATCTCCGGACCGTGTACACTCCGCTACCAGTACCGGAGTTGTTAGGGATAGCATCGTTGGATGTTCTATGTTTATTTGTAGTTTCATTATTGTCATTTATTTTAATGTAAGTTTTATTTCCGTAATTTGAATTTTGTAGTGAAATGTACTTCGAATGAAATTTTTAATATAATGCGGTTATTTTCATTATGCGTGGTTGTTTAATATTGATCCCACCTTCCCAAATTATTTAGGGGTGGTTTTATCTATTCCAGCATGATTTTTATATGACCCTCGTTTTAGAATTTATTGCGGAGTCAAGGTGAAAATATGGCCGTTTAGGCATATCTATGAATAAGTATCATGGTAGGATGAAATATCGATTAAATAGGTAGATTCTATCATAAATTCAACCTAAAAGATACTAGGTTTGATTTAGAATCAAGAAAATGATTTGTTTCCGTTTTCGGGTTTGGAAATTTTAGGATTTCCGGAAACTGCCGTAAATACTTTTTGGCAACTTCCCGATCCGTTTTAGCAACTTAAAACCTATATAAACTTCATACATTCTACACTCACAACTCACACTACACCTAACCTCCATCACTCACCTTTCACTCCCACGATTCCCACGTTTCGGCTCATTTTCCGAGTTTCAGCAACTCGAAATACTCATCTCCCTACAGGAGCTTTTCGTGCTCTGCATTTTTTTGAATTTTTGTCGAGGCGCACTGGCGCAAGTTCAAGTCGAAATCCACGCTCAAACACAGGAAATTCCAACTATTCAGAGCGCACTCGCGCCCTGACTTCCGTGGACCAGAAAAATTTCCAATTTTCTGCGGGAAGTATCCAGATCATTCGCAGCTATTCCAAAGCGTAAGTTTGAGATGACATCTCCAACATTGATACCGAACAGTCTTTCGAAGATTTGTTCCAAAGCACTACTTATGGTGCTTGGTTTTGCAAGCGTTTATCACATACATTGGCCGGGAGCCGCTTTATGGTAAGACCCGATGCACTTTATTCTCCAACACTAGCATCTTATTTTTCACGATAAATGCATTTTCTTTGAAAGACCAGATGGAGAACAAGTGTTCTCCATCAACATTGATAATGAACCAATGGAAATTACCGAGGGTTCTTGCTAGCATTTGTTCTTGGACTTGCTATGCCCGGCTGAAATACAAGACCCATGGTGCTATTGGGTAGATAATATGTATGTCTACACTTTACGAAGTTTTGCATGAGTCGTATGGCGCAGGCATTTTCCGTGATCGAGGACCAAGGGGACTATAACGCCGCTTTTGGTAGCCTTTGTCCATGAACATAGGAACTGTTATGTTTTGGATCATGCTAAACATTTTAGGGAATGGCGTTTTTTACGTGAATGATGCCACTGCTGCGCCGTCTTCCTTGCTTTAGCCACGGGGACGTATGTGTCATGACCTTCCCTAACCTTGATGTCTAGTTTAGCTCGATCCCATAGCATGAGGCATAAGTTCCTTCTTATGCCTGTTCTAGTTTTCAGATTATGCTATGTTTCTTCCCCCGTTTTTTGTACACGTTTTCACGGATTGGATTACGGCTCCATTAATCGACCGACCCACCAATAGTATTATTCGATCCTTCCGTGCAATGACTTGGCAAGGGTGGAGGATACAACCTCATCAGGTTGCACCCTACACCCCGTCAGACCAAGTGGCTCTTAATAGATTAGCAATAATAGATGATTAATGGCGGGAAGCCTGGCAAATTATCATGGCATGGCAGGACACAAAGGAACCTCACTTCTTTATGGAAGAAGAGGATGAGGAAGATGATGTGTAATGCGGGAGATAAGGTAAGTTTTCATTCTAGTTAGTGTCTGCTTATGTCCCAAACAATTTCATTCTTGTTAACCCCATAATGGGTAGAACTCGTATAGAGTTGTGTCAGTTTTTATTTCCTATATTAGTACGTTCTAACTTTGTTTTGCTGATGTTTCAGAATTTCACGCGTTTCCATGGTATTTTTCTACCCTCTTTATTCAAATGCTTTGAGGACAAATCATGCTTTTTGTTTGGGGGGGGGGGGCATAGAAACACGTGTAATTAAGGCATCTGTTAGGATATAGATAGATATAATATGCATTTGTTTTCTAGTTAAAATTTAGAAAAAAAAATCAAAAATATAAATAAATAAGTTATGCTATACACTTAGGAATATTGGTATTGTTTTCTTTCTCCATGCTCTTAACAATCTAGAAATCTCACATAGCTTTTGCATCAGAATAATTTTTAGAAACTTAGGTTAATATGTAGGTAATAATCTTTGCATCTATCTATAAATATATTACATGAGTATCTATGATTGTTAGCAGTAAGTTTCTGAAATCTAGGCTAGAGTACTTATTCTACAAATCCTGTGAGAATATAGCCTAAAAGCCTTATATGAGCTTAAACATTTGAGAAATGACACAAGGGAGAAGTAAAATCCGGATAGAGATATCACACGTCCACTTGCTTGATCACTATGCCATATCCTAAGCGAGAATTTAGGCCCTCTTTGGATCGATATAGCAAAAATTCAAACCTATGAATTATTTTTTCCGCTAGTCGCCTCCTCCGACGAGCCTTTCTTTAGCCTTTCATAAAACCACAATCCCTTTACCCCGTTTACAAAAACAAAACAAAATAAAAAATAAATAAATCAACCTACCCAATTTAGAATAAGTCTGAGAATATAATGAGGAAGAAAGAGGAAGATAAAAACCTGTGTAAACAAAAATTAGTTAGTTGCTTCAGGAAATAAAGAGAAGAAGTTTCCATCCAAAGAAAAGAAAAATAAAAATAGAAATAAAATAAAAACTCCAAAAATAGAATAAAAATGGGTAAAAAGCCAAAGAAAAGAAAAAGAAAAAAAAAATATATATATATATATGGCTAAGGATGGAAACAAAGTGTAGAAGCAAAAGTAAATAACAAGGTTTTCTCTAGTTACATAATATGAAGACTCTATTATCTCAGACTTGTCCTTTTTGAATATCCATTTCCTTCCTTCTTAAACCATCTCCTAATCCCCGTAACACCTAATAAAGACCTCTAGCTCAATTAAGAATAGGTTAATGTGATAGTAAGTGGCAGATGTGTTTGATCGACTCCGGCTTCCTTGTTGTCATTGAGATTGTAAGGTAAAGTGTGCCCACCGTGACACTAGAGTAAATAAACTTGAGTGGAAAAATCAGAGTGTTGTATCTTGACTATTATTGTGAGAACCTACTTAAGAACGCTATTCCGAGTTTCAGAAACGGACCTGCTATTGCATTTCATAGTATTACTCATTGTATATATGTTTATTGTAGATGATTGATTATTATGCATATATTAGCTTAGGTTTCGACTTGATTACTCTATATGCATTGCTAGTGAGAGGTATAGTTAATTTAGATCATGAATAAGGAAACAATAGTTTTCTTTCTTAGTCGTTGTAGTATAGATGAAGTTTGTGAGTACCTTCCTTTGGAAAACTCTCACGAGGCTATAACTTCGTCCATTAGGGAATTCCTAGTGGTTTAAGGCCTTGTCAGATATGGTCAATGCAATCGCAGACTCAATAAACGAGTAGTTAGAACTCCATTTTTGGTCACTTATTCTAATTTCTCATCTTTGCTTGAGGACAAGCAAAATGCTGTTTGGGGTGGTTTGATAAGAGCCCAAACTGTAGTTTTAACCCTTTTTTAATCATACTTTTAGACCAATTATGTGAGTAATAATTAAAATTAACACCGACACGTGTTTTTATGCATTTTAGGTTTCAAAGTCCATTAGGTGCAGAAATGTGCCACTTTAGCGAGATAAAGAAGCAAAGGTCGGTTACTAAGGAGTTCCATGATTAAAGGTCAAGATTCAAGAAGACAAAGTCTTTCTAAAGCCCGGTCAAAAGCTGAAAAGTCGACGCGGGCAGAAACAACACACAAAGTCAGCAGAACTTCCGAAGGCCATATCTTTGGACTCAGACCTCGGAATGGGGCCTACCTTATGTCAAAACGACTGGCTCGGAAAGAGCTTTCCAATGGTCTAAGCTTTGATCCAATCAGAGGAGTAAAAGTGGACGAAAAGTTTGTTGAAGCCAACTGCAGCTGAAGAAGCCTTTTTGGACTGAAAGAATTGGGTTTTGGGCCTGATTCTCTGGCCCAAAACATGGCTCCAAGCCCATGCACGATTTTTGGATCTGAAAGGATAAAAACAAAAGCTTAACTCTTGGTTAATGGTAGATAGTTAATGGTAGATAGGTTAGAGTAAAAAGTAGCTATTAAAATAGCTTCTAGATCTAGTTTTTATTTAATTGTTTTTAATTAAGTTTAATTTCAAATCCAATTCTTGTTTTAGATTAAACTATTAGAATCATTACTCTTAATTAGTTTGATTAATAAAATAGCTATTTGTTAAATTTTGATTCTTGTCATTTACATTTGTGTTAGATCTGATTCATTTATTACTTGTTATTCAATTCTTAGTTATTAATTAGATTTTAATTATTGTTTAATTTAGATTAGTAAATTTCAATTCTTTATATCATGTTTAGTTTAAATTTAATCGGAAATGATTGCGTAATGATTCTCGGCTAAACCTCCATTAGAGAGGGTTGGAGAAGCCTTGATGAAAGCTTGATTCCGACTATCGTAGAATCATCATAATTTACTTTCCACTTTAGAAACGATTAGTTCACCATGAGAATGGGTTTAATCGTTCACATGCTAGTTATGAATTGGTAGGAATGTCATGTGTAATTAGGGATTAGGAAGAACCAATTGTTTGGCGGCGATTCATTCGGATTACTGACGATTTCGTCGTTAATAGGATTAAGTCGAGTTGAGGTGGAATCAATCCCCCTCTAACTCCTTATCATAGAATCAACGTAGCATTCCCTTAGTTGTTCTGATAGTCGACTAGTGCATCTTGTGGGTAGTTGCATTGTAGTCTAGTTGCCTTTTCGTAAATCTCTCATTAGACTTAAGAGTTAAGAGTACTTATACTTAGAGAACATTAACATGCGGAAGGACTAGGAGTGGAACGAATCACTCTACTCCACTATATCTCATAGGATTGAGAGTAGAAATTTTTGATAAAAAAATAAACACGTAAAAAGTTTTAGTTTTACTTACGTTTAGAGTTTCATCGCTTTATTTTGTAGGTAAACTATTCAATTTTATCTTTTATCACCCTCCTAAAAAGGAAATTTGTAAATCCATGTTGTTCCCTAGACTCTGTAATAAACTTAATATCTTATTGCATTATTGTGTGTGTTAAGATTTATACCAATTTGGTAAATATTTTTGTTTGGTTTTCAATTATGTCGTTGAGGTAGACATCGATTACACTTGACTTATTATACATTTCTGTAATCCCTTTAAAATTTATATGTGTGCTTAACTGATTGTACCCTTATTTTAAGCCACTTAGGTGTATATGATTTCATTGCCACTGCAGAACTTTGAAATCACATCTCTTTCATTTGGGTCAACTGCGCCAAGGTAATATCCTTTTCACACTATTAACGCTCCAATGCCTTTCTCTTAACCTTGCACTTTGTTTCTTCATCTCTGTTTTTAAACTGTAATAGTTTTACATTGTTGGTTTTTCATATGTTTTTGTTTCCTTCATTTAGTTACATCCGATTGTGTAACTTCTTTAGCCAATCCCAAGTGAACCCAACAATCATTCCACACTAATTATAAAAGTAATCTAATTTTTATGTACTTAATTTTAGTTCTTTGTCCTCCCAACCGAGGAACCGTTGTTTGTTTGTGTTTGTGTTTGTGTGTCTTCGCTATTTTTATTTTTGTTTTAAGTTTTGTACTTGCTGTGTTTGTTATTTCTATTACTATCTTTTCCATTTGTATGGTACTTTATAATTCTTTCACCAACGAATGGAGTTTGTATTGCAGGCTCTATAAGCAATAAGGAGGTGCTACAAAGGTACACCTTATTTGGGTTTTTTATTTTATTTTCAGGTTGTGTTTTAAAATGGAGGTGCAAATACATAAAAAGGTTGTAATGCCTAGGAAAAACGTACACTTATAACGGTATGACAAAGCCACTCTTGACCAAATTGCAAATGTGCACTGATTTTATGTTCATCAAATTAGCATGATTGATGCCAAGACACAAATCTTATGTATACTTGGCATGACTATTTATAAGTATTTCATTGCTCTTTTAGTGAAGGCTATCTTAGCTAAGCGCATTACACATGCAATGATTAGATGAAAGTTGTGTAGGTTAACAAGGATGTTTATTCTATTTTTGCATAGTAAGACTCATATATGGTCTTTAATTGGTTTTTTTTAGCATATTATTGGGTTTTTGTTATTCTTGCTTCTTGCTAAGGTTCAGACACGTTGTATTGCATGGCAAATATTTTTTTTTTCTATTTTTTCCATTTTAATTATTCATGGAAATGAGGCATATTATAGGTTGTTCTTTGGGGCATAGTGTATTGCTTAAAAATTCTTGCACTGCCGTCAAACTTTACATGATTTGTAGACAAACCGCTTGACCAAGTAACTTATATTTTGTTGCATTTGTTCTCGATCCTCGATAGCTATGCTGCTAGAAATATATGCACAATTAATAAATTGATATATGTTAGACCTTTGACTACTACTTAGTGCATATATTGTTTTCATCTAACAATCTAAAATGATGCATTTATTGCGTATGTTTAGGAGTCGTCTGTTTTGATTTTGGTGGTGGCTGGTTCTGACTTCGGTACTTTGGCATACTATTATCAAATATATTCACTGGACTGTTGCACCTCTCACATTGCCGTCAAGTTTGGCGATGGAGGTATTGGAATCGACATTGGAAGTAGTGTTGGTATTGGGGCTGGTACTGCCGTTGCTACCTGATAATCTACTTCCTCTTTGAAATTGATTTATAGAGTAAAAGTACAATTGACAATGTTAGAAAAAGTGTAATCTATACAGATACTGCTAGCACAATCTTAATAGTAAAGCTGTGAGTTAGTGAGTGAGATCAAGTGTAATTTGTGCTCAGCGCAATCTGTATTCTGTCAAGTAATTGAATTGTTACATGCTGTTGTATTTTACCATCACACAGACCAACTGTTGGAACAATGGAGAGTACCTACACTTCTCAAGTACTAGCAACTAGCAACCACTAATGATATTCACTGTAGGTGTTGGGGCCTTCTGCACAAATTCAGCACTATACAATATTTAGCTGGATTTTACTGTTTAGACATAAATGAACATAGAATCAAAGAATTACTTGGAAAATCACCAAGAGTTACTGATTAAGATGCAAAAAGTAACGAAACTAAAGAAGATAATGGTCTTTCACATAGCTCTTGGATGTTGTTGCAAAGTTGAAGTCTATCCATAGGCAAGTAAGCGTAAAAGCCAAGAATTTTTTTTTCTTCCTTTGCTTAATTATTGTAGTTTGTGATCAATGATTGTTAGGTGGGCTACAATATACTTGGCGAGTGTTCAAGTAAAGAAAAAAAAATCCGCCTTTGCCTAATTAATTTAGTGTAAAACCTTTGTGACCAACGGTTTTAAAGACTACAGTATACTTGGTGGGTTTACTTCAAAAGATGTCTCATAAGGGAAAATGACTATATGGCTCATTATTACAGCATTAGATTTAGGTGAGACCTTCACAGGAAACATATTTGATTGTAATGTGTTTACGCTAGCTAGAAGCCTAGAAAGTACAATGGAATAGTGAGAACCTAACTATGTGGACACTAGCCAATACGTCGGCAGTACCATAAAAAAACTTAATGTCACCACCAGTACATGAAACAAGCACCTAGGTTATAATTGATGTTACGTCTTATTTATTTGGTGGCCTCCATATGAAATGGCATCGATAACTACTATACTTGGTGGGTTTACTCCAAAAGATTTCTCATAAAGAAAAATGACTATATGGCTCATGGTTTTCTTTGTTTATGGAAATATACTTTGGTGCTTTTTTAGGGAATGAAATAAAAAGTGTAGATGGACAATTATTTTCATGTAAACACATACTCGAGGCATTTAATTTGAAAGTTAATATTGGATTTGCACACCTCCCTCCTGTTCCATTTCCATAGTTTGTTTAGGGTACTTAAACATGCATCATTGCTTTGTTATTTTCAGGTCAGGAGTGACTAGGGGTTTCAAAAACTACTTATATTTGGATCTCTGCTTTTGTATACAGTTAGTCAAAGAAAAAAGATCATGCCAATCATCCACCTCATATTTCTCTGTTTAAGTTTTGGTGTTTTTTCCATGTATTCATAACATAAACATAAATATTATTGACATAAGCAAAATTCAATTTCTTGGAGGTTTTAAATATGATTAGTTTTTTGGAATTATATAGACATTGCCCCATTATATGCACAACAAACTCTGTCATTAGAGGCGCATATGTGATAATGACCTTTGTTAGTTTTTTTTTTTTTTTTTTTTTTTTTTTTTTTTTTTTTCGATAATAAACATTTGATGTAAGAGCTTATCTACACAACAAACTTTTCCCGTTAGAGGAAGACATTTGATAAGAGCTATCCATGCCAAAGTTACAACAACTATTTTGCATGTGTTAATGCCAATTACAATAAAAATACACAATAACTTTATGAAATCCGTGTCGAAGGCACGGGCATTAACTAGTAGTAAATGAAACAAAGAGGCAAAGCATAGACTTTTGGTCCAATCACAATAATAAAAAAAAAAAAGGCTATCAAAATAGAGGCTATGAACATCACATGTTGTAAGGAAGATATTTAGCAATTCATCAAATGGATTGGTACTGACTGTCAGAAAGTTCATAATATAGGTATATATGGACTTATTATGCTGCAGGAGATTTGGATATGATGCACATGAACAAAGTTATTATCGAAAGAGTTACTATTTCTATAAGTATTGTATGGAATTGTACATGGAATTGAAAATCTATAAAGTGGATTTCGGCTATGGATCCACATACTCATATCAATATTCAACGATCAAGTTCCTCTACTTGGAGTGAGAATGATATTGCTTTTTAAAATCTCTTTGTGATGCTTTGCTTTCAACATGATAACAAATTAAGAGAGGTACAAAGAGGTGTCTTTTGTCTAGATGTAAATGGAGTGGTTGCATCAGCTTACTCAAAATTCAAAGTAGTTAGCGCTTTGCAAGCTGAGTTATATGCTGCTGAGGTGGCTCTGAAGCTTGCAAAAGAACTGAAAATAGGTGAGGTATAGATCCTTAGTGATTTGCGAGATCGGTGGTCCAAGATATTCTTGGAAGCATATCCAAAGTAGCATGGGACTGTGCCATTATATTGTCTTATATTAAGGAACTTTCCTCTACACTGTCTTTATTTCAATGTAAATAAATTAGTAGAGCAGACAATGGGGATGTCCATGATCTAGCTCAATGGGCAATGTATGAGTCAAACTTCAATCCTCTACCAGAGAAGGTTATGAACTCTAAATTTATGCACTTTAACATATATATTAAATGGTTTGGCTGATAGAAAAAAAAAAGATGAAAAACCAAGAGACCAATTTAATGATCCTAGCAGTAACACTAATAGATGCAGGTGCCGACTAGCAAAGTCGGTAAAACCTTTGGGTGATGATACCAGAGGTTTGGGGATCGAACCCCGCCAGCATCAAAGAGTTACTGATCTCATTTAAAACAGGCTTGAAAATAAAATAAGTCCCTTCGGGGACATCCGTTAAAGCAGGTGCCGACTAGCAAAGTCGGTAAAACCTTTGGGTGATGATATCAGAGGTCTGGGGCTCGAATCCGCCAGCATCAAAGAGTTACTGATCTCATTTAAAACAGGCTTACCAAAAAAAAAAAAAAGTAACACTAATAGACACTCTCAAGTCTCAACAATATGGAAAGGCATCTCAAACAGTCAATGTGAATATATATAAGTGGTAAACATTAAGTGGGTAAAAAAAATGCAATAAACAAACAAAAGAAAAAAAAATATGGTTATTTAGGTTTTAGTCCTACTTTTTATAGTATATTTAGGCTTTTGTCCTAAAATTATCGATTATTAGGTTTATATCCTACTTCCATCTGTTGATTGTGAGTCATCTTAGTGGACCGAGGTCAAAGTGTTTACTCGTAATAGATTTTTTGCAAATGGCAATAATACCCTTGAGTGTGCTTGACATGCAAGGAATGTTGGAACCCAACTAAACACCATGGACACGTGTGCATAATTCATCCAATGGCCAAAAATACTTAAAGAGTCGTTGGGAGTTGTCTTTTTGTTATCTATAAGAGTTGAAGAAACACTGTTCTAAATCACCAAAGTAACAATCTGCATATTTCAAACTTGTCAATCAGTTAAGCAAAAAAAAAAAGGTGGTGCTCCTATTCGAACATTCATAGCACCAATTATTTCTAATGGCAGAAAAGTATAACCAAAGCCTAATTTACTCAATTACAGGAGGGGTAAATCCTAAAATCTTAATTCTAAGATGTATGAAATTCTAACTTTTTTTTAACTTGGTTTATTGACAGATCTATCAACTATGTGAGCAAGAAGGCCACACAGCTCCAACATGTCCCTATCTTAATAGGAGATGCAAGGAGGATAACTGCAAAGACATCATGTATTTGGTCAAAAGTTGGGATGAAACAGGCAAAATGGATGGAATGTGGCTCCAATGCGACTGGGTTGGATGTTTAAGTAAGGAGATGCAATACAGTGATTGCAACCAACCTATACGCTGCGATCAAGACTATACTTGTCTTAGATTGTAACGTGTGTGGCAGTAAGTGTTATTGTGTTATTGAATATCCAAAGTGAGGTTTTATCTGTGTAAGGATGATGTAAGTGCAATCAAATAAAAGTTCTTGGTTCTGACATGCCTATACTATAGATTACATGCAACAGTTTAAATCATAACGGCAAGAAATGGCACCACATCAAGATTACATACAACCAACAACAAAAATTATAGCATTGAAACAATATTCATAACACCAAAACAATGTCAACATCTGATAATAATTTATAATTTTAGGACAAAAGCCTTAAATACACTATAAAAAGTATGACTAAACCCTAAATAACCTAAAAAAATGTCATTGAGATTGAAAAAACACTTTTATTGTTCTTTAATACATAGCTATACCTAGTAAATTCATGGACGACCAAAATTTGATACACAAATAATTATTCTAAAATTTGAAATTTGAAATAATAAATTTAGGTAATCGGTAAAAAAAAATGGTCAAAAGTCAATACAATATATATTATTTAAAATTAAGGATAATACGAATGTGTTTATACTATATATTTACAATCAAAGTTTGATATGTAAGTATTTCACATATTATTGAAGAATTACAAATACAAAGTTTAGTTTTTTGTTATTTCACTTAGCTTATGATCTTCAATGCTTCAAGCTAACAAAAAAAATGGTAGGTATTTCACATATTATTGAAGAATTACAAATACAAAGTTTAGTTTTTTGTTATTTCACTTAGCTTATGATCTTCAAAGCTTCAAGCTAACAAAAAAAAATGGTAGGTGTCTGGGATTTCTTGTGTTCTTCCCTTTTTAGTGCTTTTAAAATTCTTAATTTCTTTTTATTTTCTTTAAAATATTTGGTATTTTTTAGTTATATAATTTGATTTATTTTAGGTATTAAATAATAAAGATGCCCATTTAAGCCGATTTTCTAACCTTCCATTTCAAAATTGAAGTTCCAAATAACCATTTAAAGTCCCGTTGTTTAAAAATTTAATAATAACCGCCCTTATATTCGTCAATTAGAGAAAAAAATCGCTCATTCACGCTTAAGAGCGAAAAATCTTCTAAGCGCTCATCCACCATCTTTTAACTAATAATAATTAACCATGAGTAATTAAAATCTAAAAAAAATATTTATTTTATTTTTTCTTCAACTCATTTATTTTTTCTCTACAAAATTTTCATTTCTTTGGTTTTCCACAAAAAAAAATCTACAGTGAAAATTTTGAAAAATTCTTGTCGGTAAAACAAAAAAATAAAACAAAAAGAAAAAACCTTGTATAATAAAATAAAAACTACTCTAACATTTATGGGGAAAAAAAACGCTTAAATTTTATCACAATTATTAAAAAAAACGAAAAACTTAAATGCAATTAGAAATTACAACTTTATTAATTTGAAACCAAAATACCGATGATAATAGCCAATAAAAAATAAAATTGAGAAATTCGCATTGTAATTCAATGAAGGAAAACCCTTTGAAAAATCTGTAACATAAAATTTAAAAAAAATTGTAATTTTTTTTAATTTTTAATTGAAAATTAATATTTTATTTTATGTTTATGGAAACACAAAGCTAGAAAGAAAAACTTTGTGAAGAAATAATGGGATGATTTGGACAGAGAGTAAAATAAATATTTAGTTAGATTTAATTTAACTAGAGTTAATCAATAGTTAAAAGATTGTAAAAGTGTGGTAGATTACTGATTAGGAGACTTTTCACTCCTAAACACAGGAGCGAATTTGTTCGGGCAATTATAAACTCGGCCAATAAATTTTGCCTATAGAACTGTATCATTGGAACAATCACTGTATTAATCGTATTTTACGCAAAACTATATAAAGGGAATTGCTATATACAGACCCCATATATCTCAAGGCAGACCCCATTTTAAAAAAATTTAATACCAGATATGTCCCAAAATAATCTCTTAGGGCAGACTCCACTTAAAAAGTGAAAACACATAAATTTCAACTTTGGGTCCCTTCAACTTTTGTCTTTTTACTCAAGTTTTGTCTTTTTACTCTCTCTCAAGAAACCTTCCTTAAACCCACACTTTTTTTTCCACTCTTCTCATTTTCCAATCCAAATAAACTTAACCCACACATCTCTTTTTTCTCTACACATATTCATCTTCTTTTTCAAATTCTTTTGTTCTATTTCTATTTACAACCCATCTTTTTGTTTTTCATTTTTTTTTTTTTGATGACATTGAGTGAAATGGAATGGGCATATGATGTTTTTAATGTGAAAAATGAACTATTTAATGAAGAGAAATTTCAATCAAGTGACCAAGACGGCGACCAAGACGAGGTAACTCCATATACAACTATTGTTCATAATGATTCCAATATCAATTTATTATGAAATCATTATGAGGACGACTTGTACAAAATGTGATTACAAAGTATTTATGCAAACTCAATCTATAAGGACGATCTCTTCCGTTTAATGGTTGATTTGAATAGTGAGTGTTGGGAAATGAGAATAGTCTTACGTTCGAGACGTCCCAGGCCAACTAACTTTCTAAGACTCTGGCGCTCCAACTGGAGCGACTTATGAAGTATTAGACAGTCTAATTTGGCCGTCTCTTAATTACTTTGATAGACATCCCATATTTTTCTTGTGAAAATTTTTTAGCTAACATTATAATTCACTGTAAATGTTATAGGATCCTCTATACAGTCACAATGAGGTACCAATTGATGCATTTCGGACTTCACAAAATTCAAATGCATCTTCGGAGGAGCACTACATAGATCAAACCGAACATTTTAACACCAACATGGTATGCATGGATGAATATATGTTTTGAAACTTACTTTTTTGATTTAATACCTTCTTACCCATGGATTAATGAATACTTAAATTGATTTATAGGTATTTGATAGTCGTCAAGATTTGATTGATTGGACACAACATAAAGGAAGCGAAGTGGGAGCTATTATCATCACTGGGAAATCTCAAAATGCAATTGGTGGGAAGGCTCCTAGACTTATTTTGATATGTGAGCGTGGTGGTAAATTTCGATCTCTCATAAAAGGTAGAAGCAAACGAGAAGGCAAAGTGAGAAAGACTGGAACAAAAAGATGAATTGTCCTTTTAAATTAAAAGCGTGTTTTGAACGTGGTAGTTTAGATAGATGGACACTAAGAGTTGATTGTGGTCGCCATAATCATGGGATGGCAAAAACTATGGAAGGTCACTCTTATATGGGAAGGTTTAATAAGATGGAAATTATTCTTGTATCCGAGATGAGTAGAGTTGGAGTCAAACCAAAAGAGGTCATGAATCTTTGTCAAAGCAAGAGATATATTAAACTCGTCCTCCATGAGACAAATGTATAACGCAAGACACAGAATTAGACTTGATGAAATGGAAAATAGAACACAGTTGCAAGAGTTGGGTAGATTGTTAAGGGAAAATGGATATGTGGAGTACAGTAAACGTCGAGAAGGTAGCAATGAGGTTTGCGAATTGTTTTGGGCCCATCCGGTTCGATCCAAATGGCTAAGACTTTTAACCAAAATTTTCTCATGGATTATGCGTGATAGGACAAACAAGTATCATTTCAAGTTGTTAGAGATTGCAAGAGTGACATCGACCAATATGACTTTCACTGCATGTCATGTGTTGATGGAAAAGGAAAAAGAGTATGACTACACTTGGGCATTGGAAAGATTTCGAGAGATACTCATGCCTAAAGTTCCAGTGTTGATTGTGGTGATAGGAGGAGCTAGCTTTGAAGAATGCAGCCGATGTAGTCTTTCCAAATGCAAAGAAGCACTTTGTGTCGATGGCACATTTCCCAATGTGTCTTGAAAATGGGAAAAATATATTCTCAGTGACGAGCAAAACATAAATAAACTTTGTGCCATGTGGACTAATGTGGTAAAGTCAAAGACACAAGAGGGTTTTTTGAGAAAGTTTGCTTCTATAGAATTAGCTTTTAAAGACTATCCTGTGCTCATCCAATATTTCAGTAGAACATGGTTGCCTTACAAAGAAGCATTTGTTGCTTCATGGATAGACCAACAAAAGCACTATGGAAACACTACGACGAATAGGGTGGAAGGATTGCATGCTCGACTAAAGTCGAGCTTGAAGGGGACATGCAAACATGATTTTCTTGGAATGTGGAAATTGATCCATCCAGTTATCAATATTGAGATGAGCGAAATTAGAGCCTCTTTTGAGAGGAGTTTAACTAGATTTCAAAGACGAAAGCACAATGACGAGTTTTTTAGTGAGCTCAGAGGATTTATTTCAAAGAGAGCTTTAGATTTGATTTTGGAAGAGATGAGACGTATAAATGTCATTGGGGTAGATGATAGTGTTTGCGACCACACTTTGCGTACTTCACACGGGTTGCCGTGTGCGCATGAGCTAGTGATACTCAAACAAAAAGGGTGCAGAATACCTCTTTCTGAAATTGATGAATTTTGGAAAAAGTTGTCTATTGAACCGAGAGCTAGTGATCCCATTGGTGTTGATTACAAACCAGCTATGGATTTATTTATTCAACGACTAGGATCGACTTCTGAAGACCAGCAGAGATCTATGATAAAGATGCTCATAGAACTTGCAACGCCTGAAAGTTCATCATTGGAGCCACCAAAGGAGGATGCTACACCAAAAGGCGCCCCTAAAGGCAAGTACTAAGAAGGGCCAAAGAAAAGAAGAGTGGTCAACTACCGAGATCCGTCATGGTTTGAGTACCCTCCGGATGCTCCACCCGTGACTCCACAATCCATAACGAAGCCCAAGGCCAAACCATTTGTTCCAAAGAGGAAGAAACCAAATTTTGATGTTGGTTGCTCCATTAATGAAATTGAACATCCTCCAGATGCTCCACCCGTGACTCCACAATCTATAACGAAGCCCAAGGCTAAACCATATGTTTCAAAGAGGAAGAAACAAAATGTTGATGTTGGTTGCTCCATTAATGAAATTGAGCATCTTCCAGATGCTCCACCTGTGACTCCACAATCTATAACGAAGCCCAAGGCCAAACCATATGTTTCAAAGAGGAAGAAGAAACTGAGTTTTGATGTCAGTTGCTCCATTGCTCAATCTGGATATAAAATGTGTTTTCCGCATGAATTGCTACAGTTTATTGTTGGTTTTGAAGACCCTGTTGGCGATGGAAATTGTGGTTTCAGGGCTCTCTGCTTGGCTTTGGGAAGAAAAGAAACCGACTGGTTTTGGATGAGACAAGAGTTATTGAGTGAGTTAATGTCAAATGAGGAATATTATGTGAGGATATTTTCCCAGGAAGCTGTTGATGGATTAAATAAAAGGATAAGGAAAAAGAAGAGAACTCGTGCCAAGAGGAACAAATGGATGGATATGCCTATTACTGGGTATTTGTTTGCGTCGAGATTTGACGTTGTCCTTGTACAGTTCTCTACATCATATTGTTATACCTTTCTTCCTATGAGATCCCCAGTGGATCTAAATAATGTTAATGTGCTTGGGATCGGTTATGTTAATAGTAATCATTACATTAAATTAGATTTGGAAGATGGTTGCCCAATTCCAAAAGTAGTGTTGTTTTGGAGCAGAAGTAGTCTAGAAATAGCAAAAGACTGGGAAATTCTAGTGAAAACCCGTGTGGAGGCATTCCAAGGGTTGAATGTTCGAGGGATTGCGCAAGCGGAGGCTTTCGAAGGAGATCCAATTTTTGTCGATTAGTGTAGTTGGGCAAATAGATGTTTGAAATATTTTATACTTTTACAGAGGATACATGAAGAAACATTTTTTGCGATGAAAAGTTTTTGTAAAGACTTTGATAGAATGGAATTGAGTTTCTTATATATTTTGGAACCAAACATTTTACATATTTTAATTTTGATGTTTTCACTTTCATTGTTTACATGTATTGGTGCGAAACATTTTGCCAAAATTTCAAATTAGTTAGAGTTTTAATTTTGATCAAAACTAACCTAAAAATAAAAGACGTTCAAATTAGGCTAACTCTCAGGTGCATTGGATGGTTGGATTTGGACCGCCTTATAAAGATAGGAGATTGTGTTGGACCTATATTAAGAACGGTTCATTGAAACCAACTTTAAAATAAAAGACGTTCGGATCGAGGCTAACTCCATCCGCATTAGATGGTTGGACCGGACCGTCTTCGAAAGATTGGAAATTGTGTTGGACTGTTTTAAGAACGGTTCATTAGAACCGACTTTAAAATAAAAAGACGCTCAGATTAGGCTAACTCCATCTGCATTGGATGGTTGGATTTGGACCGCCTTAGAAAGATTGGAAATTGTGTTGGACTTGTCTTAAGAAGCGGTTCATTAGAACCGACTTTAAAATAAAAGACGTTCAGATTAGGCTAACTCCATCTGCATTGGATGGTTGGATTTGGACCGCCTTAGAAAGATTGGAAATTGTGTTGGACTGTTTTAAGAACGGTTCATTAGAACCGACTTTAAAATAAAAGACGTTCAGATTAGGCTAACTCCATCGCATTGGATGGTTGGATTTGGACCGCCTTAGAAAGATTGGAAATTGTGTTGGACTGTCTTAAGAACGGTTCATTAGAACCGACTTTTAAAATAAAAGACGCTCAGATTAGGCTAACTCCATCCGCATTGGATGGTTGAATTTGGACTAACCTATCTCGTTTTGGATAGTGATCTAAACTGTTTAATTGGTCAAAATTGGTCAATTTTTAGTAATTCACTCAAATTTGGTTCACAATGGCTGACAAAATCTTTATTTTAAGACAATAATTAAAAAAACATTACTAACCATTGTTTATACACCTAAATGTTACATATTCATTTTATGGTCTTCCCCACTACACTATACTAAATTTGAGTTCAGTGGTTTAAGGTTTATGGGTAAGGTTTTGTACTTTCTGAAAATGTGAATGAAATTAAATTTGAACAATATTTTTTTTTTCTTTAATTCAAAATTTATTATTGAATTTTGGCTCACAAAATTATTTTTGAAATTTCCCTTAAATACATGACTCAGTTTTGGGTTTTGGGTTTATAAACCGTTTAATTGGTCAAAATTGGTCAATTTTTAGTAATTCACTCAAATTATAAGTAGTAAGCACTTATAAGTAGAAAAAACAAACACCCCCTTAGTAACGCTCTCTACTCTAGGGATGTTTTTACTCGTACGTGTCGTTATTTTAAGTTTAAACTAGCTAGGAACTGCAACGATAGCCTTCGGGTATAGTTTTTCTTTTGGGCATGGCTGCAAAGGTGGACCGAAGCTAAAGTGCTCATTGAGAGAGTAGTGGCGAGTGGTCAGGTGCGCAACAACAAATCGTATTTCATTGTCTTTGTAATCCCCGCGCATATAAACCATTTGGTTTATGTATTATTTGTCACCGCGCCCCATCCATTTGGTTTGTATTTTCCAATTATGCTTATTAATTTATTATCAAAGTCACAAATGAAGGCCGAGAACTCTAGATTGACAGCTAATCAACTATGTCACTCGGACATGGATGCCCTTGTCATTTATAACTTTCAAATAAGGCTAGCCTTCTCAATATAATAGACTGTATATGTTAATTAAACATTGTGCCATATTTGAACAGCAAAACAGTCTGTGTGGAGAAAGTGATGCAATGAAACTGAAACCAACACGCCCTGATGCGTGTGATCTGCACTCAAATAATTGAAATTCGGGTAGAATTTTAACGAACTAACCGTTGAAAGGCAGCTCTCCAGCCTCAATGAGTTTTGGTAGGGCAGTAAGAAATCCAATAGTAACAAGCACTGGGAGTACGGAATGATATGGATGGAATCCCCATTTCAGCTGCAACATCAATGTTGAAAGTCATAATCCCATCAGCTATTTTACATGAAACAGGTGGCCAGTTGTACGTTCGAACTCATTTCACCAGAAAATAGCATTTTACGAAACACGGGTTCAATAACTGTCTTAACAGAATGCAACAAATCATTGTGGAAGTTAAACAAGCGAGAATGATCCGCTGGAAGGCCGTCGGGAATGGTTTGGTCGCGAAATCTGTTGGTATACGACTCAGATTTGGATAAACCACACAGTTAAGGTTTTGGTTTCCTATTCTAAATAGGATTCTAATTTGATACCCACCTCTATAAATACGAGACCAGTTGGTGGGATTTGTAAGGTTCAATTTGTGAGAGAGAGTTTATGAATTCTTCGGGATTTGTTTGTGAGTGATTGTATTCTATTTGTTTATCTCTTGATTAGTAAAATTTTTCTCTTTTGCTTGGTGGATTAGGCTAACGCCAAACCACGTAAATCTCGTCTCCACTTCTATTGGTTATTCGCTTTGCATTGGTAAGTGTTTTAATTGATTTGTTTTTGTCGATTTCTATCACCACATTCAATCTTCTTTGTCCAATTGTCACGCTTCGTGATTCGCTTTACGTAACAAATTGGTATCGGAGCCAAGATTCTACCTAGGGCTTCTTTTGTTGGTTTATTGATTGTTTTGTGGTATATGAAAATTTGAGAAAGTATGACGACGGATCCTCCATCGGATACTACTTCTATAACGTCTAAGGAGAAATCACTTCCTACGACTTTGAATATTAACCATGCAAGGATTGATGTAGAGAAATTCGATGGATCTAACAATTTTAGTATGTGGCGTTGTGAAGTTATAGATGCACTATGCTAACAAGACTTGGATGATGTGTTAGACGAAAAACCATCGGATATAGAGGAGAGTGTTTGGGTTAAGAAAAATAGGCGAGCTTGTGGTATCATAAGATCGTGTTTGGCTAGGGATGTGAAGTACCTTGTTCTCAATGAGACTTCGGCTAAGGAAATCTGGAGAATCCTTGAAGAGAAGTACTTAGATAAGACAATAGAAGGCCGTGTCTTTATGAAATCAAAGTTGTATGATATGAGAAAGAAATAAGGTATTTCATTGTCCCAAAGATATGAACGAAGTTTAACAAGTTACTTACCGACTTGTTGAACATTGAAGAAGAAACGAAGGATGAAGACAAAGCATTCCATTTGTTGAGATCTCTTCCCAAGGAGGAGTATGGGCATATAAAAACCACCATTATGTTCGGGAAGAAAGCTTTGAACTATTCTGAGGTGCAGTCTGCGTTGATAAGTTGGGATATGATGAACAACAACAAAAAAGGAGTCAAGAGAGTCGACGAAAGCAATGCTTTTGTGGTAAAGAGGGAGGTCTAATGACCGGCCCAAACTCTGGTGGTGAAAGAAGTAAATCTCGTTCCAAGTCGAGAGGGCGAAATCTAGCCCATGATGAGTGTGCTTTTTGTCATGAGGTTGGACATTGGAAGAAGTTGAAACACAAGCAGAAAGATACTGAGTAGAAACAGTCTAATGTCAACATTGCTCAAGGAGGTAATGATTATGATAGTTCAATTTTTTCTTTTCCTGTTACATCGAGTATTTGTTTCATTGATTCCAGTCATTGGATTTTGGATACGGGTGCTACCTATCATGTTTGTCCCATAAGGGAGTGGTTTACAAGTTTCAAGGAGCTTGAAAGTGGTGATGTGTTGATGGGGAATGATCAACCCTGTCACATTATGGGGATGGGTAATATTCGTCTCAAGATGTATGATGAAACAGTTAAGGAAATAAAAGATGTTCGATATGTTCCCGCTTTGAAGAAGAATCTTATCTCTGTTGGAACTTTAGAAGCTAAGGGCTACAAGGTAGTCATTGACAGTGGTGTTCTAAAGATAGTTTCTGGAGCAATGGTTATCATGAAAGGCATACGTCAGAATAACTTGTACTATTTGAAGGGTGGTGGTACGGTTAGTGGAGAAGTAGTCAGCATCGGGTATTCGGTGAGGCGTTGCTAAGGAGGCCACCAGATTATGGCATATGTGTCTTGCACATGCAGGTGAGAAGTCCATGCAAATGTTAATAAAGCAAGGATTGTTGAAAGGTGCTAAGACCTATAAGTTGGATTTTTGTGAGCATTGTGTTCGGAAAGCGGACAAAGGGTAAAGTTTATAATCGCTATCCACCGTGACGGCGTGGAACCCTTGATTATGTTCATTCGGATGTTTGGGGTCTTTCTAGGAATGCATCTCTTGGAAGGAACAAACATTATTATGTGACCTTTGTTGATGATTACTCTAGGCATTTGTGGGTATATACCATGAGAAACAAGGATGAAGTCCTAGATATTTTTGTGAAGTGGAAGAAGTTGATTGAAACTCAGACTGGCAGAAAGATCAAAAGACTCCGAACTGATAATGGTGGTGAATATACGAGTGATCCGTTCTTGCAAGTATGTCAGAATGAGGGAATAGAGAGACACTTCACAGTGAAAGGTACGCCGTAACAGAATGGGGTAGCTGAGCGTATGAACCGTACTCTAATGGAGAAAGTGCGGTGTATGTTGTCCAATGCTGCATTGGGCAAAGCGTTTTGGGCTGAGGCTATGAGTTATGCATGCTACCTTGTTAACAGGTTGCCTTCGGCTGCAATTGGAGGTAAAACTCCTATGGAGGTTTGGTCTGGTAAACCTGCTCAGGATTATGATTCCCTTCGTGTGTTTGAGTGTTCTGCTTACTTTCATGTCAAAGATGGTAAGTTGGATCCTAGAACAAAGAAAGCTATCTTTGTGGGTCTGAAAAGTTGAGTTAAAGGTTATAAGCTATGGGATCCGAAAGATAAGAAATTCATTTTGAGCAGAGATGTGACATTTGATGAGGCTTCTATGTTGAAGTCTGCTGACTCTCAGTAGGTGGAGAGTATGGCCAAAGAGGTATTGCAGCAGGTGGAGATTGATGCGGCTTCACCTAGTCTAGATGGTTCTGTATCTAGTAAATTGGCAACCATGGATAGTCAGTCAGTTAATGTTCCAGTTGAAGACACAGAAATAGTGATTACAGGTGATGGAACAAATGATGATGCAGAGGATATGGCTCCATTAGAGGAGCAGATGAATGTTGGTCTTTTGGCTCCGGTTTATGGGCCTATTGCAACTAGTAAATCTAAGAGAAATGTTCCCTCATTGTATTGGCTAAACGATTACGTTACCTATGCACTTCTTGTTATTGAAAGTCTTGATGAAGATGTTCCTTCCTCATATTATGGAGCAATCCAGTGCTCCAAGTCAGAAAGGTGGATGACAGTTATGGATGAGGAGATGCAATCTCTTCATAAGAATGATACCTGGGTGCTTGTAAAGTTACCTGCGGGTAAGAAGGCGATTGGCGGGAAATGGGTGTTTGCATTGAAAGAAGGATCTCTAAGTAATAAGTTACGTTACAAGGCAAGATGGGTAGCTAAAGGCTATTTCGAGGAGGGAGGGATTGACTATAATGAGGTGTTTTTTCGGTTGTGAAGCATTCCTCCATAATGCGATCCTTTTGGTCTTGGTAGCTCAAGATGATTTGGAGCTAGCCCAAACCGATGTAAAACTGATTTTTACATGGTGATTTAGAAGAGGAGATCTATATGACTCGGCCAAGTGGGTTTAAAGTTGCAAGCAAAGAGGATTTGGTGTGTAAACTGAAAAAAAAATCGCTATATGGTTTGAAAACAGATCTCCCAAAGCGGTGGTACAAGCGGTTTGATCGGTTTATGCTAGGGCTCAAGTACACAAGAAGTCACTACGATCATTGTGTCTATTTTATAAACTACATGATGGTTCTTTCATCTACTTGCTCTTGTATGTTGATGATATGCTTATAGCCTTAAGAAGCAAGATCGAGATTGATAAGCTTAAAAAAGCCTTTTGTCCCTCGAATTTGAGATGAAGGACTTGGGTAAAGCTAAGAAGATTCTTGGCATGGAGATTCAGAGAGATAGAGCAAAAGGCATAGTTTGCTTGTCTCAAAAGACATATTTGAAGAAGGTACTATAAAAGTTTGGTATTGATGGGAACACTAAGTCTGTGAGTACACCTCTTGCCCCTCATTTTAAACTTAGTGCTACTATGTCTCCGAGTTCTAATGAGGAGCGTGAGTACATGACTCATGTTCCATATGCAAGTGTTGTTGGTAGTTTGATGTATGTGATGGTGTGTACTAGGCCAGACATTTCATAAGTTGTTAGTGTTGTTAGTAGATATATGCATAACCCTGGGAAGAAACACTGGCAAGTTGTAAAATGGATTCTATGATACATTCTTGGTGCTGTAGATGTTGGTTTGATGTTTGAGAGGGATACTAGTAAGCTTTGTGTGGGTTATGTGGACTCTGACTATGCAGGTGATTTGGATAAGCGCCGCTCCACTACTGGGTATGTATTTACTTTAGCTGGTGCTCCGGTAAGTTGGAGGTCTATTTTGCGAGCCTACATTGCATTGTCTACCATGAGAGGCGTAATATATGGCGGTGACTGAGGCTATGAAAGAGGCTATTTGGTTGCAGGGTTTGTTAGATGACTTGGGTATTGTGCAGGGTCAGCTCAAGATTCACTATGCTAGCATGAGTGCTATATATTTGGCCAAGAACCAAGTTCATCATGCCCGTACGAAGCACATTGATGTGCGTTTTCACTTTGTCAGAGAAATTTTAGAGGAGGGTGATATCTTGCTCACTAAGATAGACACCAAGGAGAACCCAGCTGATATGTTAACCAAAGTGGTTTCTGAAATCAAGTTTCAACATTGTTTGAATTTGATTCATATCCTTCATTTGAGATAATTTGGCTCTTAAGGGCATTGGTGAACCACGGCCTTTGATCTTTTAATAAGTAAATGCGAGGCAGCCACTATGTGGTACAGTGATCGTGGTTTGGTCCTTCGGGACATTTTGTTATTTGTTTATCCTACGGACATTTGTGCTTTGAAAGAGGGATTTGCTATTCGGTTGATCGGCTCAGATTTGGATAAATCTTCACCGAGGTGGAGAATTGTTGGTATATGACTCAGATTTGGATAAACCACACAGTTAAGGTTTTGGTTTCCTATTCTAAATAGGATTCTAATTTGATACCCACCTCTATAAATATGAGACCAGTTGGTGGGATTTGTAAGGTTCAATTTGTGAGAGAGAGTTTGTGAATTCTTCAGGATTCGTTTGTGAGTGATTGTACTCTATTTGTTTATCTCTTGATTAGTAAAATTCTCCTCTTTTGCTTGGTGGATTAGGCTAACCACTACACCAGATTTAAAAAAAAAAAAAAAACAAAGCTACCGACACTTTTGTTTTGTCTTTGTGTGAGTACGCCCACCACGTGTCGTTGAACTCCCCTAAGCGTCGGATCACATTATCACAACCCATAGAAAATAACCTGTTTCGTTCTCTCTCACCAAAATAAGAAAAAACTTGTTTCGTTCTCTTCATCCTATTTTTCACTCTCAAAATAAGAAAAATCACTCTAAAAAATCACTCTCAAAATCTTCATAATATTTGATCGATCCTCAAATCGCTATCTTCAGCAAATCTACAATCTCTTCAGGTAATTTCAATTATTTCTTTATCAAATCTACAATCTCTTTATCAGATCTAAGCGATTTCGTTTAGATTTTAACTTTTTTAAAGATTAATTCATATAATCTTTATCAGTATTGATTTATTCACATTTTTTTTTGCAGGGCCGTTATCAGTAACGGATTTGTCGAGTTCAGTTAATTAGGGATCTCGTCTTCTTCGAGTTGCTTACCAGGTTAATATATATATATATATATATATATATATATATATATATATATATATATATATATATATATATATATATATATATATATATATATATATATATATATATTATATGTGAAATTAAATGGTTGGAAATAATTAGGATGTGTTTATTTAAGATTAAATTGTTTTTTTTTGTGTTTTTAGGGACTGCCTGGTGCATATAGTGAATCTGCTGCTGCAAAAGCTTATCCTAATTGTGAAGCGGTTCCTTGCGAACAATTCGAGACTGCTTTTGCCGTAATTGTTCTTTCTCTTTCTCTCTCTGAATGTTTTTACTCCCTCGTTACGCGCATGTTAAATAAGATTGGTTGTCGGTGGCAGCACTGTACATAATTTAGAATGCAATTTGAAAAAAATGTATATAGGCTACATACGCGTAACGACTCGAGTGTGGAATACAATGAGAAAAAGACACATATCAATATGCTAATTTAGCCTTGGACAAGACATTGACTGAGGTATTTTACTCAATATATATCACATTAAGGATCCAACTAAGATTTATATGCATGTTCCTTAATTGACACTCATTTAACTCCCAAAGAACAACTAACTGCAAATGACATCTAGAACTATAATCTAGAAACTCAACAACTTAAGTAGAATAACGACATATATGAAGTAACAACGTCCTAAGCCCTTCGAGAAGACCTTATATTTATTTACTCCTACATGTCCTGACCTTCAAGAAATGCTAACGACTTCTAGTTATCCTCCCAATATTCAAGTCGTCTTGAAAGTCCACAATAAACTTACCTTTCAAAGGGGTACTCAATTGATAGTTTCTTAATATTTCTCAAGGAATATGAACTTACAGATAACCTTTTTTTTTTGCTGAAGAAACTCATAGACATCTTTCGAGAAGGCAACAGGCCTTGGTTAATTTGGCGTTCTTGAATTGGCGTCACTATTAAACTTTATTCTGCTGGAAACTGTTGTGATATATAATGTTTAAAACAACTATTTGTTCATTCAAGATTAAAACCAAGGGGTTGTATTTGGAATCGATTTGTAAATACTTCCATATGAAAATCGGACAAGGTGCAGTTCTCCATGTCCTACAAATTTCTGATCTAAAACGAGAAAAACGATGAGGAAACATTGACTGTGGGGAATAAAGTAAATATATATAAAATAAACCAAACAAATAAACAAACTTTGAAGAAGTATGCCATCTTCGCTTACTATTGAAAGGTAACGCCTAACTTGGACTTCTTAGCCAAACATATTTGACCAACAATGAGATTCGGTTGTCACGTTGTATGGCACACATAGTGATCTTATTATACATTTCCATTTCTTTATTGTTGTTTACTTGTTTATATCAAAGCGAGTTGGTTCAGATTTCTTTGCTAGCAAAAATTGTTAGTGTAACTATTTTGTTTGTCGTGTATTTTCAGAATAGATAATGGCATATGCTGTTTAGCCGACTTGGGTTTACTTTATTTTGATGTTTTGACATGTTTTATTAGTTTCCATGCACTTAACTGAGGATTTTTGAATGAGCATGCGAAAATTTCATGAGTTTTTGTGAGTTTAAATGGATAATGAAGACTTATTATTTTGTTTTTAGTTATTGATTGTTCATAATGTTGTGAAATAATATGTACTTATCTACATATTGCATTAAGTAGGGATGAGTTTGTCACGTCCAGACAGAGAGTGGATGAAGGAATCAGTGGGGAGTGATGCATATCTAGATGGAATCGAATCATTCCTTGAATTCATGAGGGATAGTTTAGGAAAAGGAACTTGGTCTTCTTGTCCGTGTGCCAAGTGTTGCAATGTTCGTGGAATGGTTGATCCAAAAACCATTTTTGTTCATTTGGTTCGTTATGGATTTGATGAGTCTTACACTACATGGTATTTTCATGGGGAGTCATTTGTAAACAATGTTGGGAATTTTGAACCTTTTGGTTCATCCTCTCATAACTCTCCCGAAGATACCCATCCTCAAGAAATTAACTTTGTGAATGAAGAGCTTAGGACTGTCCAACTTGATGATTTGGATGAATGCGTAGATAAGATTAGTTCGGATGAAGATTTCAATGCGGATGAGATAAGTTCGGATGAAAATGTGGATGTCGATTGCCATAATGAACAATGTAACCAAAATCTAGTTAATTTAAAAAAGGAGATGAAGTTCAATAATTTGTGGGAGGATGTGAAGAGACCAATATATTCCTCATGCAGACAGGAAAAGACTAAGTTATCAGTAACAGTTGAGTTGATGAACCTCAAGACAAAACATCAGTGGTCCGATAATAGCTTCACAGAATTATTGGATACGTTAAGAGATATTCTTCCTGAAGATAATACATTGCCTCTGTCTGTATATGAGGCTAAAGGGCTGATTAAATCTTTAGGTATGGACTATGAAACAATCGATGCATGTCCCAATAATTGCATTTTGTATTGGAAAACACTTGAAGCTCTTCAAGAGTGTCCTAAATGTGGTGTGAGCAGATGGAAGAATGTTGAAGCTGTTGATCTTACAGATAAGAAAAAGGCTAAGCCCGTACCAGCCAAAGTCTTGAGATACTTCCCATTAATACCTAGGTTACAAAGATTGTATAGGTAAGGCTTTGCCTTCAATACTTGTATGTTATCGCATTTACTTCTTACCCTTTGAATCAATCAGTTTTTAATGAAATATATGTATATATATTTTTTTAGTGTTCCATGGATTGCGGAGAACATGACATGGCATTCGAGGGCCGTGGTTGATGAAAATAGAGTGAGACATCCGGTTGACTCTCTCAATTGGAGCACAGTTGATGCAAAGTGGCAAGAATTTTCTGCTGAGCCACGCAATGTCCGTCTGGGACTTGCGACAGATGGATTTAATCCGCTTTCTCATTCTAATAGTTCTTATTCGTGTTGGCATGTTATGATTGTTCCATATAATCTCCCGCCATCTCTTTGTATGGTTAAACAATTTATTATATTGTCCATGTTGATACCTGGGAAAAGTAGTCCAGGGAAAGACATTGATGTCTATTTGCAACCCCTAATCTCCGAGTTGAATAAGTTGTGGTCTACAGGCACCAAAACATACGACTCTCATAGTAACACCACATTTACTATGAAAGCAGTTTTGTGGTGGGCCATACATGATTTCCCTGCGTTTGGCATGTTATCGGGTTGTAAGACTGGTGGAAATTATGGTTGTCCTCCATGCGGCGAAAAGACATATTCAATTAGGTTAAAACATGGGAATAAGAATGCATATATGGGCACTAGGAGATTTCTTCCAGAGGATCATCCTTTTAGGCGACAAAAAAGACCATTTGATGGGAAGGAAGAACATGGGGTAGCTCCAAGAAGATTGAGTGGTTCCGAGGTAAAAAGCAAAGTGGAAAGTTTTGAAACGGTTTATGGAAAGGTAACACGAAAGAAAGGGAAAAAAATGTTGATGATGAGGGCATGACTGCATGGTCGAAAAGATCAAAATTCTTTGACTTGCCGTATTGGGAGGTAACTTAATTTTCCATTTCTTAATTTGGTTTGTCGTACATCATTATACATCATTGTAATTTGTGTGTTTCGTGATTAACAGTTCTTGTTTAGTCCTCACAATGTGGATGTAATGCATGTGGAGAAAAACGTAGCCGAGAACCTTATTGCGACAATTTTGGAAATGGACAAGAGCAAGGATGGTTTGCAAGCACGCTTAGACTTGAAGGAGATGAATATAAAGCAACACTTGTGGCGAAAAGAAGTGGGAAATAAGTTGTTGCTACCAAAGGCTGATTTTACTTTATCCTAATCTGAAAAAAAAAATTGTTCTTTGAGACCTTAGCCACATTAAAGGTACCTATAGGATATAGTTCCAATTGGAAGCAACGGGTGAGCAAGGAAGATTTTCAATTAAAAGGCTTGAAGTCGCATGATTATCATGTAATGATGCAACAACTTTTGCCGTTATTACTCATGCATTGCTTTAAAGAACATAAGCAATTGTGAGTAGCAATTCGACAATTGTCAACATTTTTAACATCCTTTGCTCCAAAGAAATATACCTTGATGAGCTTGAAGCTGCTAGACAAAGAGTGATTGAAGCGCCAGCGTTTTTAGAAGTATTTTCCTCCTTCATTCTTTGTCATCATGATGCACCTTGTTGTGCATTTGGCGGAAGAGGTAGAACTTTGTGGACCTGTTTGGTGTCGGTGGATATATGTTTTCAAAGGGTAAGTTTTATGAGTGAGCTATCTATATTTTTGTTATTTGATATGAGTAATATATGTTGTTAATTTGTACTAGGATGATGAGACACTACAAGAGGTATGTAAAGAATCCAACACATCCTGAAGGTTGTATTGCTGAGCGTTACATTGTCGAGGAATTAATAATGTATTGTATGGAGCATATGCCTGATGGTTCAAAGGGAAGCTACAAGCGAGGTAAAGAGAGATTCATGGATGACACAGGAGAGCTGACAAATGAGAAACCTCTCAATAAGAAAGGCGTATATAGATTGAGTAATGTGCAATACGAACAAGTACGTAGATGGGTGTTGCAGTGCTCAAAACTTTCTATTCCATGGCAAAAGTAAGTCTACTCTTGTCATGTTTATAATGTTATATATGAGACTGTGAAACTCTAAAGACCTATTTAACTTGTCTCTTATGTCATTTCATTGTAGGAAATACCAAATATACTTGCAAAGATTTAAACCGAGTGGTCGTAAGAGAAAAGGCAACACCGAAACACCAATGAGTTTTATTCCTTGGTTAAGGGAACAAGTATAGTTTCAGTACCTTAGTAATCATTTAGAGTAACACGTAGGATCATGTAGTTCTTGCAGAATAATATTAGCTTTTGTGGATTTTTTGACAGCTACAAAATGAAGAGGTTTCTCCCATCAAGAGACTTGCTGATGGTCCCAACTTCCAAACGATTTCGTATAACACATACCAAGCCAATGGATATGTGTTTTCTACTGCTGAATGGGACACTAACAAGACAACTCATAATTCTAGAATTAAAATGAATGCGATGACTAACTTTCGTGCAAGTGCAAAGGATAAGAAGCTCGTGTCTGATGATACTACTTATTATGGGATCATTAGACAAATTCTCGAACTTCGACTACTTTGATTTCACTATAACCTGTTTTTGTTGTGATTGGGTTCGTGTGGAAGATAAAGTGAATGGATGTTACATCGATCGGATATTAATTTAACATTCGTGGATTTGAGCAAGTTTAAAGGAAGTTCAAGATTGTAGATGAGCCTTTTATTCTTGCCTCACAAGCATCACAGGTTTTTTATTGCAAAGACCTAACGAGGAGTGGTTGGAATGTCGTGTTACATGCTCCAAAGAGAATGACTAGAGACATGGATGCGTATGAAAACCCTTTAGTTTTTGAGTCAAGATTGTAACGAGACACTTTTGAGTTCATTAGTGTTAGAAGATAAATTATTGATGTTCACTAAGGTACTTGGTCTACTGATCCCGTTCATGGACCCGCTGTAATGGTTCTTTTTTACTATTTATTTATTGAATGGGTAATTGTTTTTATATTTCTATTGTTTGTTTTCCATGAGAAACCCAACTACTCACAATACACTTTCACCTAAATATTTATGTGCATTTGCTAATTCCATATATGTACTTCTTATGTCTGAAATCTTAGTGACTTGATTTGTCGATCTTTGATTTGGTTTTAATATCGGCTTTTGCGAGGCAAACATTTGGTAGTGTTATTGAAGCCGTCACGTTACTTTATATTTGTTCCATACGCTTACAATTTGCATTCTAAGTTTTGGATTGGCGATATGGGGCCTTTGTATGCTTTTGTATTGGTAGTGTATTAGGTGTTAATATTGTTTTTACGTTCGTATGTTGAACTACTTGCTTGTGTATGTATAATTCTTTGATGAGTTCGTAAGTTGGGTGTGGCTTAACTAATAAAGTTCTTCCTAGTTAAATCTGATTGCATGTATGTTATGGATGATATACTTAAATCTGATTGCATGTATGGCATTATTTGGTGTGTCAAGTATAGTGCTTTTCTTCCAATTTGTGTTGGGGTTTTACGCTAAGTGTGTATTTGTTGAAATCCATAGGATCGGATATGTTGATGAGGAGAGCACAGAGGTACTTTCTTTTACATACGTAAAATTTTAGTTTGTTAATGGTTTTACGCCCTAACGGTCTATCTTTTATCCTATTAAGAGCTCAAAGCAAGCGGAAAAGAGGGCTAAGAAGACAATGTTATCAATGAGGTGTGATGGCTAGAGATCTCAACGGTGGCATACATATTTCTGATTCAGTACAAAGTTTAAATCTAATGAAGGGTTGGCAATTATAGGCACTCTATTTACTCAATACTAAGTTCTCTAGTCCTTTTTATACTTGCGCACTCGAGGCCTTCCTTAGTATCCCCATTTTTGAGCATCTTGGGGGTAGGGATTTCCTTGCAACACAAATAAGAAAAACATTATAATCTATTAAATGTATTGCACTTGTACCGATATCATAACTTTTCTTGATTCGGGATCATCATCTAGTGATTCCCAAGTTTCGGAGGTGGAGGTTCTTGTGGTACATATAGTATTTGTTCAGTAATTTTATTTGTTGATAGTTATTCTTTTATATATTCCCACGTGACATATTTTTGCCTTTTCAGTAATTTTATTATTTATTTTTATTTTATAGTCTCTTCCAAGGGAAAGAAGAAAGTTGAATTTGACTCTGAGGGACAGCCTGTTGGAGACGGTTCAGAAGGATTTTCTAGTTTTCTTGGTGGGACAACAAAGACACATTGTCCTATCTCTTATGAGAGTTTCAAAAATGTGCCTAGTCCAACAAAAAACATAATCTGGAGCAGCGTCGTGGTTAGTCTTATGCTCTTATCCATTATGGTTCTTTCTCTCTTTTTTTAGTATGATTCATGCATGGCTTGAAAGACCCTGGATATCTAGTGTAGTGCTGGATACAATTACTGATGTATGAACGTAAATACAATTGTGTTGAACGTAAGATTTCATTGTCGATTATGAGATTGCACCTTTCTCTATGTGTTTATGTATAATACCTAAATGGACTGGTAAAATTAGTTGAACTGGTTGTTATTTTGATTTTAAGCTACTGAAACTTGTAGATAACTAAATAATTTTGGTTTGTGTATGCCTATAACAAAGAGAAAGTGGAGATAATATGTGAACAATAAATGGTTATACTGGACATTTCTAGATATCAAAAGTTGAGTGCTTTTAGTTTTAGTCTTAGAGGAGTGTTTGAATTATTTGACTTTGCCTTCTCGGGATTCTTTGAAAATGTCAGTTTAAGAATATCTAATTTGGATAGGTTACATGTTTAGAATTTGTTTTTAGTTTTATGACCAAGAAAAAGCGTTGTTCCATTTGTCTCTTAGAATGGGTCTCTAAATTTCAGGAAAATTTACTTCATTGTTTTTGGGTGAACCTCGTGCATTATAATACTAGCGAAGGTTCAAGTAAATGATGGAACATTTTCTCATGACTTGGTTATTAGAGTTTACTTTAGTGTGACTATGATTACGTGTAGAAGAAGAATTAGTAAATGATGGAACATTTAAACATGACAAGTAATGTGATCCTCTGTTGTGTATAATTGTAGTCGAAAGTGAAGTAGTTTTCCAGATGCATGCTATATCTGCTTTGGATGTTTATAAGTTTCCAGTTTTGGGTATTTTTAGTTTGGAACTGCAATGTTGAAAACCTTGGTATTTGGCTTTTTTGAACTGAAGAAAAAAGTGGTTCCATTGCCTCTTAGAATGGATCTCTTGTAAACATCAGGGAAATCTACTTCATTGTTTTTGGGTGAACCTCTGCATATTATCACTAGCTGAAGGTTCAGTAAATGATGGAACATTTTCTTATTACTTGGGGTCTAGAGTGTACTTTTTTATGAAATTATAAACATATTTAAGGTCAGGTGCGATTGTGTACTAACTCTGCCTCTGGTCTCTCGTCCATATTCATTGTTAGTCATATTTTATAATGAACTAACACTTAATAACTCTTTAAGAGATTAAAATATCCATATTAGGTTATGTTTGAGCATTCATTTGAATTGGTTGTAGACCTGATCTAATGCAATTGATATAAATTCTCATTTTATCAATTGTGAAATATTCTGATTGATCAAAAGATATGTACTTTGTGGATTGTCTTTATTAATATTAGATTCTTATACAGAAAGAATACAATGTGGATGATGCATACAAAAAGATAAATCTGAAGAAGGTCGCCAAAAGCTTTAGGGAGTTTAAGCATCGTCTCCGCGTGAAGTACTATGACAAGTATGACAATGACGTCGATAGGAAAAGGAACCGCCCAGCGGGGAGGAAATTGGAAGAATGGGAAAAATTCGTGGATAATGAATCTAAACCTTTGAGAAAACTCATGCGGACAAAGGGCAAGGTGGCTAGAGAAGGCGGAAGGCTTTACATACATCGTAGAAGGGGAGCAGCAAGGACAGTCCATGATATGGTACTAATCTACCTTTTCAATTGTTAATTTTATTCGTAACACCATATTTACTTCTAACAGAGTTGGTAATGTTTTGTAGAAATCGAAAAATCCGAATGTTAAAGTGACTAGAACGGATTCATATATGGCTATCCATACTCACAAGGATGGCTATTTTATTGCGCCAGAAAGGATGGTGAGTTTGACTGCCTATTTTCATGAATGATGAATCTGACCACCGCCTATTTTCTGTTCTCTTTTATATACTGCTTCTGAAATTTATTAAATGTCTAATATGTTGTCATGATAGGAAAGAATCAAGGCTATAATTGAGGATGACCCTGCTAGTGTAAACTTGGACCTAGACCATGATCCAGTTGCTCAAGTGTGTGGCCCCCGATAAATTTGGTCGAGTCTTTGGGTATGAGTGTTGGCATATCAAAGACAGCCCTTGCATCATCAGCTCCTGCTAAAGAGCAGCTTTGCCAACAAAAGCAACAACACTCAATGCTCGAAGAGCGGTTTGGAAGTTTGGAGCGACAAATGGTCACCCTCACCAAGATCTTGCTAGAGACAAGAGAAGAAGTGGCAGGTCAGCAATCACATAGAAGGATCATTGCAGATTCATCAGCGACGTCAAATGTATGATTTGAATGTGAGACATTGTGCCTAGGGGCTTAAGCTAATTTATGAGATAACTAAATCGTGGTTTTGTCTTTGTTAACTTATTGCTTGTAGGTGAGGGATCCAACATGCTCACAATCACATGGTGATTCTTCTAGAGGGATGGAATTATGTGAATTGATTAATATGCATCGAGAAGTTGTTGCCAAGGGAAGGGCAACAAGGGCAAATATCATTCTTGATGCAACTCTGGATACCCCAATGGACATTTAACAACGTCCTTGTATGCCTTGTCATTGACCGCACTGAGTGCTTATTTGGATCCAAAAGAACATTCGGGAGCTACACCTTCCTACAGCAAGTCAAATGGCGAAGGATTTTACTCATTTTCTTTAGGTAACGGTATTCTATTTGTCCGTGTTATCATTTCTTTACTTCTTGTCTTTACTTCTTGTGTTTGTGTGTGTATGACTTGGCTTTATTTCTTGTGTGTGAGTATGACTTGTCTTTAGAAAAGTGGTGATTTTAGGATAAGTGTGACAAGATATGGAATAACCATACCCGCAGAGGTTTGGTTATAAATTCGTATTTGTCTTTGAAACCGAATGAAAAATAAAATCGCGATCGACAATGGACCCGCAGAACTTTTTACGAAGTTAACTAAGGACTTAAGGAGTAACGCATTTTTCATCCACAAGTTCGTTTTAATTTCAGTGGATGTAATGACCGCCGAAAGTGCCCGAGTAAGCAACCCGAAATATAAAGTAGAAGCAATCGGATGAAAAGGACAACAAGAAATAATCCTCGATCTTTGGTTGAGCTATAAAGTTCGTGACTTTTTCCTGCTGTGGCATGGTCCAACACTTCAATATAATTGGAAGTTGGAATATTTGCCAAAGGAGGGATCATGATGTGCGATCGGTCACGAAAGTGCTACCTTGACCGCCCGGCTGAAGTTGTAACGTCATTTCAAATTCATCATTAGAATGAGTGAATGGCATGTCCATTTATATAAGAAAATTTATAAGTTCATGCACCCATTCTATCCTAAGTCCCTAATACTAACTTACCCATCGGTCGCCAATAATTGGCTATTACACGCGACCGATACCGCAGGTGTCGCCTTCTACAGAGACAATGTATCAATTCTACTAACAAATACCTCACATTTGGTACTAAAAACAAAGGGTTACGGTTGTGGGAACTTAGTTTTTTTTCAAGAAATTAGAGTTTGGGCAGTGAGATTTTTAGTTTTAAGACATGGGGTTTGATAAAGTTTGGATATTTATCGAGAATCGCATTGGTAGTGTTATGAGAATATCGAACATTTATGGTCTTATTCCGGGAGGAGGACAGTTTGTTTGCAAATGCGCGGTTCTTCTTCGTCTTGCAGATGCATTTAAGTCCGAGACAAACATACCGGCTATGTATCCTAAAACCTTTTCTTTTTTAGAGACAAGGCAACGAAGAAATATGTAGGTCTTCCGCTAAGGAGAGGATTGCAAATTATGAACAACTTCTTAAAATAGTGAAGATAGTTTTAAATGAGGGGATGTTAAATCCGGATCAATTACTTTATGCTTCCTTGGTTGTTGGTCTGATTTTGCAAAAGACAATCTTTGAAATACGCCACATGGTCTTGTCAAGTTTAGGATCGTGCCATGTTTTGGAGGTATTGTTACTATATCTTATGCAAGAGATTTATGGCTTTTAGAGTAGCAGACGTTAACACAAAAACAAGAGAATAAAATATGTCGTAAAGTAAAAAACGCTGAGTTTGCATATTCTGTTTCAAATATAAGTAAATTACAAGATGCATGATACTGAGAAATACATCTTGGTGCGCTATTTCGTTCGAATTTGTTGATTCTACTCTTATGTATTCATCAATGGTATCTGCATTAGAGTAATCTACTTTTAGTTGAGCTGAAATTCATTATGGTTATTAGAAGTATTTGACAAGTCCTTGATCACTGCACAATATTGACTAAGAACTTTTCTTAATCTATTTGATGTCTATCGAGGGTAAAAGCATCAATTTTCACCGCTGCTGCTTTTCGAAAGTTGTGCGTGGATTTTGCATATATCTTTTTGGAGGTGCTTATCAACATGGTGTCCTCTTCAAAACTTCTATAACCCATCAAGCTAGCATGTGTGAAAGCTTTTGCTAAACCGGGAATCTCGTTTACCCTTGCTAAAGTTTGGATAAAGTTTGGAATATCCTCAACTTGAATATGTTATAAGAATCGGTGGTAGTGTTAGTGGGTTGTAAAAGTACTAAAAGAAGGCTGCGATGGTTTGTTAGTAGGAGCTAAGTAACTTCTTGATGGGAACCTTTATATTAACTGTTGCTATTAGGGTGAGATCTTTGAAAGTAGGCTATAAAATTGTTTCTATTAGCCATTTGATGATGGATGAGGACTGGGCTTTGTCTATTATCGCACACTTCAAAAGGCACAAGTATCTCGTTTATTATTGATGTTATTAATGCTACGTAACCTGTAGGGGCATTTTTGGCCCCCGATTCAGCTTTTTTTAAAATAAATAAATGAAAAAAAAAAGACACTTGTCAAGTATTGTAGAAAAAAAAAGACTGCAAAAAAAACGGGTCACCTTACGACACCCAAAAGTGTCTTTTTTTTAGAAAAACGACATCCAAAAGTGTCTTTTTTCAACAGATATGGTGTAGTGAACGCCAAACCAAGTAAAAATAAAAACGTATTAAAATAAAAAAGGTCGGGCCAACTTATTTTGTCCTTAAGGGTTATTAAAATTTAAAAACTGGGTTCGTAAGCTATTTAAACGAAGAAATTGGGTTTGTGAGTGATTATAAAAAAACCATGCATGTCCTCTAGAGTTATTTTGAAATGAAATTGGGCCTTCAGCCTAATTTCTTATTGATGAATTACATTGCAAATTAAATGCAAATGCAAACACATTACAAAAGTAAGTCTTCACTAGGCCATCATCTAGAACGAGAAAGAGTATACAACAAAAGTATATGTGCTGGATTTTTCACCAAAGCAGCACAATAAAGTACATTAAACTTGCCGAATGAAACTGTTAACCAATTATACCAAGCTCATACAACAATGCAAAAGCTAGTTAAATTGTGTTGTCAAAATGTTGCCAAAATAGAAATGTATTGTCTAGTATTAGACAATGATTATATCAGATGGGAGTGATCGGCTCCCAAATGTAATGCGTTTTTTATTATCCAGTATATTGTTTGCATTACAACCTTTCTTATGCTTAACGAAAAGACAACTCATAGTTTTTATTACTTTTTTCAGGTTAAGGAGTATTTCAGACAACTTATCAAAAAAGTTGTATCTTAGCACCAAAAGGACCCTTAATCACGCTTATTATGAAGACCAAAAGCTGCTATAAAAAAGTGTTAAAAAAGTCAAAGTCAATGGTCAAAGTCAAAAGTCAAAGCCCTCAATTCAAAAGACCAGAGATGGAAGCCCTTATCTCTAAATATGACATTCTCCCAAAACCTACCTTGGTCAAGAAGACATCAAAAAGCAAAAGCAAATGTGAAGTGTGAGGTGTCTAACTTATAATGGAGAAAGGCAACTCTGTAAAAGGCAAAAGTAAGGGTATATATATAAGCTAAAATCTAGGGAGAGAGAAGTCATCCATTGTCTTAGGATCCAAACCATTTGGTTTATTTAATTTCTTGTCTAGTTTTTCAATTCATGTTTTTACTTTATTGCTTGTTTTATTTTCTGATAAACGTAAAATAATGAATAATACTCCTACTTAGCTAATTAAACTAGGAAGAAGTAAAACTATACTTTATATTCTTTTATATCAAATTTCTACTCTCAATTATCATGCAATAAAACTAGAGTAAGAATTCGTTCTACTCCTAGTTGCTTAGAACATACTAATTCAATTCATGAATAACAATTAAACAATACGAGAATAATTATTCTAAATATAACTAATATGGTGAAAACTATGATTTAATATATTCTAAATTGAACTACGACAATTAAATAATAAGATGCGAATATGAAAAAGGAATTAGGGAGATTTGAAATCTACCTTGATTAATCCCTAACATGATAGTATAGAGTTTGTTACAACCCTAATCTTTATGTTTTCACACAAGGTTCAACATAAAGGTTAGGTTTTTATATCCTTAATTATTTATGGCATCTCTAACCAACTAATAATTAGCATGAGAGGAAGTTGAAACCCATTTTCATGGTGAATAAACTACCCTCTAGATTTGAAACTCTTAAATACAACTATTTTATACTAACACATCAAGTCTTCATCAAAGCTTTAATCAAACCCCTTTAATGGAGGTTTAGCTATGGATCATTAGACTATCATTAAATAAATAATAAGAAGAAGAAGACATAATTAAAAGAATATTTGAATTGAAAATAACTTGAATTGTATTAATGGTGGCTAGGCTAATAAAATAAAAACTAGGTTAAACTAAAGAGAAGAGGTAAGAGCTAAGAGATAGGAGATAATATTAACCCTAATGAAACTAAACTAAAGAGAGAGAGAGAGAGAGAGAGAGAGAGAGAGTTTTGCTTTAGTCCTCTTTATATAGGAGAAGGCTAGGTTTACAATTTCGTGCATGGGCTTCGGAGCTATGTTTTGGGTCACTAAATCAAGCCCAAAACCTAATTACTTAAATCTTAAAAGGGTTTCTGGTGGAAATGACTGCAACAGCCTTTTGCATCCACTTTAACTCCTCTGATTGGATCAAGGCCTAGACCAATAGAAAGCGCTTTCTGATCCAGTCGTTTTGACATATAATAGGCCCAATTTCGAGGTCTGAGTCCAAAGATATGGCCTGCATAAGTTCTATTGACTTTTATGTTCTATTTCTACCCGCGTTGACTTTGACTTTTTAGTTTTGAGTGGGCTTTAAAAAGGTTTTTTATCCTTGAAACTTGGGATTTAACCATAGAACTTCTTAGCAATGAACCTTTGCTCTTTTTTCTTGCAAAAGTAACATATTTCTTCACATAATTGACTCCAATACTTGAAATACATAAAAGTACATAAATAGTACTAACTCTTATTTATTATAAACATAATTGGTCTATATGTAATGTTATTAAGGGGTTAAAACTATAGTTTTGGGCTCTTATCAAACCACCCCCAAACAGTATTTTGTTTGTCCTCAAGCAAAGATGAGAAATTAAAATAAGTGACCAAAAATGGAGTTTTAACTAATCTCGTTTCGCCAAGTGCGATTGCATTCACCATGTGCAATAATGCCTTAAACCACTAGGAATTCCCTAGTGGGCAAGTTATAGCCTCATGAGAGTTTTACAGAGAAGATACTCACAAACTTCATTTATACTACAATGATTTAAGAAATAAAATTAATGTTTCCTTATTTATTCTCAGATATCTATACATCTCACTATCAATGAATAAAGAATAATCAATTCGAAACCTAAGCTAATACGTGCATAATAATCAATCATCTACGGATAAACATATATATATAATGAACTATGCTATGAAATGCAATAACAGATCCGTTTATGAAATTTTGGAATAGCGTCCTTAAGTAGGTCCTCACAAATATGTCAAGACAAAAATACTCTGATTTTTCCACTCAAGTTTCGCTCACTCTAGTGTGTAGTGGGGACACTTTTCCTCACAATCTCAATGACGTACAAAGGAGCCGAGGTCGATCAAACAAATCTGCCACTTACTATCACACCAACCTATTCCTAATTGAGCTAGAGGTCTTTATTAGGTGTTATGGGGATTAGGTAATGGTTTAAGAAGGAAGGAAATGAATATTCAAAAGGACAAATCTGAGAAAATAGGGTCATCATATTATGTAACTAGAGAAAACCTTGTTCTTACTTTGCTTCTACACTTTGTTTCCATTCTTAGCCATTTCTTTTTTCTTTTTTCTTTTTTTCTTTTGGCTTTTGACTCTTTTGATTCTAGTTTTTTGGAGTTCTAACTTTTTATTTCTTTTATTTCTTTTATTTCTTTTCTTTGGATAGAAACTTTATTTTCCTATTTGAAGCAACTAACAAATTCTTTGTTTTTCCACAAGTCTTTCTCTTTTCTTTAATCCATTTCATGCTACTTCTCAGACTTATTCAAAAATGGGTAGTCTGATTTTATTTTTATATTATTTTTATAAAAGGGTAAAGGATTTGTGGTTTGTGAAAAGGTTAAAGAAAGGCTCAGAGGGGCAACTAGCGGAAAATAATTTCATATAGGTTTGAATTTATGGCTATATCGATCCAAAGAAGGCCTAAATTCTCGCTTAGGATATGGTATAATGTCAGGCAAGTGGACGTGTGATTTCTCTATTCAGAATTTACTTCTCCCTTATGTCATTACTCAAATATTTCACTCATATAAGGCTTTTAGACTATATTCTCACAGGATTTATAGAATAAGTATTCTAGCCTAGATTTCAGAAACTTACTGCCAAAACAAACATAGATGCTCACAATATATTTATGGAAAGATGCAATGACTATTACCTACATACTAACCTAAGTTTCTAAAAAATATTCTAATTTAAGAGCTAACGTAAAATTTCTAGACTACTATCATCATAGAAAAAAAAAACAATACCAATATTCCTAAGTGCATAGTATAAATACTTTTTATTTATATATTTTTTATTTTTTTACTAGAAAGCAAGTGCATATTATACATATATACATTCTAATAGGTGCCTTAAATTACACGTGTTTCTATGCCACCCCCAAACAAAAAACATGTTTTATCTTCAAAGTATAGAAATAAGAAAGATAGAAAATACCATGGAAACGCATGAAAATTTTAGAGCACCTGCAAAACAAATTTAGAACATACTAATATAGGTAAAGAAAAGCAGGCACAACTCCTATATGAGTTCCACTCGTTATGGGAATAACAAGAATTAAATTTTTAGAGCACCTACAAAACAAATTTAGAACATACTAATATAGGTAAAGAAAAGCAGACACAACTCCTATATGAGTTCCACTCGTTATGGGAATAACAAAAATTAAATTGTTTGGGATATAAGCAGACACTAACAGAAAGTAAAACTTACCTTATATCCAGCACTACGCGTTGTCTTCCCCTCCTATAAAGAAATGAGGAGGTTCCTTTTTGTTCTTCCAAGACATGATAATTTGCCAAGCCTCACGCAATTTATCATCTACCTTTTCTAACCTGTTAAGCACCACTTGGTCGGATGGGGTGTAAAGGGCAACCCAATTAGGTTGTAGCCGCCACCTCGGCCAAATCATAACACGACAAGAGTGTATAATGCAATTGGTGGGTCACATAATGTCAACCCCAACCTAATCCGTGAAACTTGTACAGAACTCAGGAAAGAAACATAGCATTATGCGGCAAACCAAGACAGGCATAAGAAGGTACTTATGCTTCATAATATGGGCTCGTGCTAAACTAGACACTAAGGTCTGGGGAAGGTCATATAGCATACGTCCCTCAGCTAGATCAAGGAAGACGTCATAAGTGGCGTTATTCACAAAAGAAAAACGTCATTCCCCTAAAATATTCAACATAATAAAGAACATAATAGTGCATAAATTAAGGGACAGGCTGCTAAGGGCTACGTTATATTGCCCTTGGTCCTCTATACGAAAAATCCCCGCCCCATAGGTCTCATGGAAATACTCATAGTTGTAGATGTACATATTATCAGTCATATAACCCCATGAGTTTTGGGCAGTTAGCATAGATAGTCCAATATCATAGGCTAACAAAAACTTTCTTAAATCCATTGTGACATCATCAATGGTGACAGAGAACACTTGTTCCCCATCTTGTCGATAAAAGAACTTACAATTATCATAGAAATAAGTAGTAAGTGCAGGAGAATAAGATTCATCAGCGCTTACCATTATAGGCTGCCATCCTGACTACATAATCAAGTTGCGGAACCATAACCTATAAGTGTCACTCTCAAACAATTCTTCAAAGGACTGCTTCGGTATGATTTGAGGAGATTTCATAGCAAACAAATACACTACTGAACTCCTGGAAGTGATTGTAGAAAACCCCAGAAAAAAGAACTGGAGGTATGTTGAAGTAAGAGCGCGGGCGCGCTCAGAATGGCCTATGTCAGAGGGCGGGTGCGCTCTCTTCTGACAAAAGAAAAATCTGCGATATTGGAATTACAGCACGGACGCGACTCTGTGTTAGTGCAATATAAGGGCGTGCACACTCTGAACCAGACCTGTGAGATAAATTTGTGAGGTGCAGAGTGAAGTACATGGCGTGCCATGTATTTATAGAGCACTAGTTGCTTAAACAAAAGTTCCCAAATTGATAAGGAAAGAGATGGAATAAGAAAAGGCTTCTAAAACCGAAATAAAATAGCCGAGAGCAGGCTCAGCACCAAATCTATATGGTTTTAAACGAGGAATTAAAATAGAAATCTCCATGCTTCTAACCCTTGAGGTTGCACTAAACAACAGTAGCTAATTCTAGCTACACCATATTAACATGATGCTCATATAAACTATATTCCTTAAGCATTGCAATATTAATTCCAAAAGCAGGTGGATATGTTAAAATACAATGCTAAGCAAATAATGTCACCCCCAAACAAGTCGGAAGGGTGAGATTCATGAAAATTAGATAGCATGTTTGGACAAAAATGAAACCAACTTAAAATTCAAATAACAACTAACTTACATAATCCAAAGGAACTAGCCACGAGATGAGGAAGGGCCAGAGCCATCCGTCTTACGTCGACGACGCTCACGCCTTCTGGAGTCAGTAGAGGATAAACCATCATGCGATGGCAAGCGTCGTAGAACTTCTTCTTGAAACGTGCACTGATGTTCAATTTAAATATCCATGGCTTCCCAATGCTCATTATTAGTATAAGCGAGAGTCTCCATGTTAGCCTGGAGGTCCTGGTGACTATCACCAATCAAGTGAATATTAGACTGAAGCTTATCTTGGTTATAGAGAACAGTACCTTGCCTAGTCTGGAGGTCACTAAGAGAACGTTGGCCTATACAAATTGTCTCATACTGGTTATGGAGAGTTCACAGGCCACGATGAAGCAATGAGAAATGGGCTATCTCCGTAGTAACCCTTTTCAAAGCTCCTGCATCAAAACAAGTTGCATCTTCCTCCTCTTCCTCTTATTCCATCTCAGCAGCCAAAACTTCAGGCAGATTCCCCTCCTTCTGAATACACTCTCGATAAATACATGCATTCTCATGTAACTTCAACTTAACCTCACTAGACTCCGGAACACATCCCTAAAATAACATAATCTTCGTGATCAATGCAGGGAAAGCTGCAGTAAGTTGACCAACTGCTATAATCTTATTCAATAAAAATTTGAAGATGCAAAACCCATACCTTATGTTATGAAGGGTCCAGAGAATGTGCAGACAACTCAAATTGATGTCACTGGCTTTCGTGGTGGCAATAACATTCCTGCCAACCCACTGAGCCACTGCCAGTTGGTTTCTTCTTAGAGACGTCTGACGAACACAATGCGACCCAGAATTGTAACATCATTCTAACACTGTCTCCGTCATCAGCAGACCTATACCCCCGGGCTAAGATTCCTGCATGGTGATTACGATGTCTTGTTCCTCAATGATAGTAACCACAGCCAACACTGCTATAGTCAACTCTTTACGACTACCATTCACATCCAGAAAAATCCTATGACCATTAATCTCTCTCTTCTTGTAAAATGCAAGAACCAAATCAGTGTGATAAAAATCCTCAGTAGGATACCATAACCCTTCCCACTTCCTAATACGCATCTCTATGTCAAAGAAGGGTGCAAATTGTGCACTAGAAAAAACTTGTTCGGGAAGAAGTTTTAGGGTTTTAGGAGCCATTGAAATCTAGAATCAAAAATTGTGGTGATGGGTAAGGTGTGGGGGAAGAAAAAATAACTCGGCTGAAATTTGGGGGGTAGTTGTGTGGAGGTAAGGGCGCGAGCGCACTCAAAATGGTCTGAACACAAGGGTGTGCGCGCTCTATGTTTTTCAAGGGTCAGTAGGTGTTCTGTAATGGAGGCGAATAAGAGAAGCCAAAAAAAAAATGCATGGGTTTTTAAAATAGGGAGTCAAGTGCGTGGCACGTGACCTGGTAGGGTTTTTAATTTTCAGGCCCAAGCCCAAAACAAATCCGTAATACCCATCTTATCCTATGCCTCGTATAACTTAAAACTAAAATTTTCGATTCGTTAACGGTCTAATTTTTGCGAATGAGCTATAAAAATGATCAGCAGAGAAAATGCAATTTAATGATCTATAAAAAGTACTCAAATCTAAGCGTGGTTGACACATAAAGAGAAGGAAAATGTCTTGAAACGCGTGAATGACATAGGTTATGTGATCGAAAGAAATCTAAATTCGTAGATAGTGTCAACCCAAATCAAAGTACGACTAAATGGCATAAACAACAAGAATATGAAGTTGAGCGATCAAGAATGGAAAGACCAAACACCCTACCCCCAAACAAATTTTTGAAAATAAAGTTTAGAAAATTTATTTTAAAACGTGGGTCTTTTAAAGTCAAATTCCCGAGACTTACTAGACTACTGTTTACTGGGTTTTAATATATTTTTTTTTACTTTTTATGAATAAGGTTTAATTATAAAAGAAAACAATAAAGCAATAAAGACATAAATCACTCCATAGATAAACACAACTAAAAAACGAGAAAACATGCAAAAGTGGAAAACGTGATGATAATAGCCCAAAACTGTACTTTTAACCCCTTAATAATATTACATTTAGACCAATTATACTTATAATAAATAAGAGTTAGTATTGTTTACGTACGTTTGTGTATTTCAAGTATTGGAGTTAAATATGTGAAGAAATATATCACTTTTGCAAGAGAAAAGAGCAAAGGTTGGTTGCTAAGAAATTCTATGGTTAAAGCCCAAGTTTCAAGAGAAAAAAATCCTTTTTAAATCCCAGTCAAAGCTGAAAAGTCAAAGTCAACGCAGGCAGAAATAGAGCATAAAAGTCAATAGAACTTCCGCAGGCCGTATCTTTGGACTAAAACCTTGGAATTGGGCCTACTATATGTCAAAACAACCATCTCGGAAAGAGATTTGTAATGGTCTAAGGTTTGATCTAATCAGAGGAGTAAAAGTGGACGAAAAATCTGCTATAGTAATTTCTTAACAGAGAAACCCTTTTTGGAGTTAAGTAATTAGGTTTTAGGCTTGATTTAATGGCCCAAAACATAGCTCCAAAGCCAATGCACGAAATTGTAAACGTAACCCTCTCCTATATAAATAGGACTAAAGCACAACTCTAACTCTTTCTCTCATTAGATAATAAATTAGTTTTCTTCTTTACTTTTAAAACCTAGTTATTGTTTTTTTTTAGTTAGGGTTAATTAATAGTTGCAATTAGTGTTACCCCATTTTCAAAATATTAGTGATACCCCCAATTGCAAGATCCAATGACTCTGAGGTGAATTTTTTTTCAGATGAAGAGATCTGACCGTTGGATCTTACAAATGAGGGGGTATCACTAATATTTTTGAAAATGGGGGGGGTAACACTAATTGGCAACTAGTAATGGGGGGGGGGGGGGGTAAGTCTATCTAACCATTGTTTTATTAGCCTAGCCACCATTAGTTCAATCCAAACTATTTCCAATACAAGTGTTCTTTAATTATGTCTTCTTCTCCTTATTATTATGTCCATGATAGTCTAATGAATTATAGTTAAATCTCCATTAGAGGGGTTTGATTAAAGCTTTGATGAAGACTTCATGTGTTAGTATAGAGTAGTTGTAGTAAGATATTCTACTCTAGAAGGTAGTTAATTCACCATGAGAATGGGTTTCAATTGACTCACATGTTAATTATTAGTTAGTAGAGATGTCATAAATAATTAGGGATAAAAAGACCTAATCTTTATGTGAAAACCTAAAGATTAGGGTTGCAACAACTCTGTACTAGCATATTAGAGATTAATCAAGGTGGATTTCAAATCTCCCTAATTCACTTTTCATTCACATCTTCGTATTTAATTGCCATAGTATAATTTAGAATATCTTAATTAGTTATTCCCACATATCAGTCTTATTAAAAACATTACTCTCATTAGTATTGTAGAATTGTTTAAGTTAGTGAAATTGTTACGTTCTAAACAACTAGGAGTGGAACGAAGTCTTTACTCTAAGTTTATTACATGATAATTGAGAGTAGAAACTTTGATTAAATGTAGAATAATTAGCTTTCTTATTCCTAGCATAAATCATTATTCATAGGGTAAGAAACGTTTATTTTCATTTTATCAAATGACACTGTTGCCATCTTAGCTGTTTTATAATTAAATTCCCTTAGTTTTTCACGTCTACAATATCCCAACTCACCCACCCACCCTTTGGTTTGAATCTGACCGTGTGTGTTGTTTCTTGAAAAAAATTAAGGATTTTTCTCCTGGAAATTTTTTCGACACAGTACTCAGAGTGCGCCCACGCCCCTTTTAACTCTATTTCTGAGAGCCACGCCCTCTTGTTATTGGAAAAATAACAACAACAACAAAATTTCGACACATTATTCGGAACACGCCCACGCCCTTGTTTCCTCTATTTCTGAGCGCGCCTGCTCCCCTTTGAAGAAAGCTCGATTTTAGCCAGGTTAGCCATCGGTCCTTGTTTTCGTTGGAATTTATTGTTTATTTAGTATTCCAAGCATCCACACGCATTTTAACTAGGTTTGTATTAAAAATGTTATTCACACACGTAGCAAGGAGGCATTCAGGTACTCCTTCTTTCACTGCTCGTCTCTTCTATCAGAGAAGTTTTAATTCTAGTATATTAGGTTGTTGTTTGACTACTATTAGTGTTTCTTTCATATTGAACTTAAACTTGCATGAGATTTAGGTCTGGTAAGAGAAAATCATCTAACTTGCTCTATTGTAAACGTCAACGCACACGCCTATCTAGAATACCACACATTACACCTGCATCAATGGCTGAAGAAGCAGAAACACCTCTCTCTGGTTTTAACAAAGACCTAAATGATAGCCTTAAGTCATGCATCGTTCTTGCAGACCCAGTAGGGGATTTTTGAATTCCCCCGAATATATTTAATTTGTTACCGGTTTTTCATATGTTAGACCACGAGTAGAGTCCAAAATGGCCAAAGGAAGCACTTGTTTAGGGAAGATAGTTATCAATCAAGTTTGAGAAAAGGAGTAACTTAAGAGTACTCTAACTCGGTATTTTATGATCCAGTGCATCACAAATTTGCCGCTTTTAGTTAAAAAAGTTAGGTGAGCGTGACTTATCTTCTCAAAACTCATACTTCCTTCCCTTTCAGGTAAAATCCTCCATTGATTAACAGTGTGAGTTCTGAAAGGTCTGGTTAGCTGATTCTCCCACTCTCACTGCGCTGAGAAAAGAAACACTATATCATGGATCTCTATGAGCTGAAAACCCTTGTAAGGCTACACAAGATAATATCCAAGCTGGGAAAGAAGTGAACACAGGAAAAGACGCAACACTACCAACGATTAGTACTACCACTGCAGCCCATACGAACCGGAATGAAATGCGCTCTGCTAACTTAGTCTCCTTTGCGGACAAGGTACGCAGAGACCAGCCACACCAAATAAATGTTACTAACCTCCCAAGACCAGAAATGAAAGGCAACATGCCGTCAATCCGCTTAGCTAAGCAAGCAGTTGAAAGAGGGAGACGGTACTGCCAATTCAGCCTCATTGGAAGATTAGATTTTAACAAAATCAAGCTTGAAGAAGTTAAAAAAATTGCACTCGACCTGTGGAAGCCAAAAGGGGATTGGAAACTCGTGCCATTGGGGAAGGGATACTTCATGATAAGGCTGGTATGTGAAGAAGATTTAAGGAGCATTCTGGGAGGAGGACCATGGAGGTTTGGAGAGCAAATTCTGCGACTCACTAGATGGACACCGGACTTTGATCCAGCTAGCCAACGATCCTCCACGGCATTTGTTTGGGTAAAGTTCCCAAAGCTCGGCCAGCAATATTGGGAATACGAGATCCTCATGTCCATGGGCAGAGCCCTGGGGTCTCCAGTGGGGGTGGATAAATATACATTGAACAGGGACTTTGGCTTCTATGCATCGGTTTTGATTGAGATCGATCTGGCCAAACCAATCCCACAGCAGTTTAAAGTAGAGGAGGAGGAAGGAAAAACCTTTTTGCAAGATGTGGATGTAGGAAAACTGCCCAAATTCTTCCCCCATTGCAAAGTGGTAGGGCACATCATGGCCGAATGCTCAGTCATGCGACGCAGCAGGGAGAAAGAAGGAAGTCACAACCCCACCAAAAGCACAAGCAAGGAAACTGCAAACTCGGAGCATAGCGAAGAACTTCCGAGGAAAGGAAAAACAGAAATAAAAGGAGAAACAGGAACAAGGATACACTCGCTGGTCCCAGCGGCACAAAGGATTCTCAAGGCATGCACAACAATAACCCCGAAAACAGCGAGGTCTTCCATGACACAAGCTCGGAGTTAGTGGACAACAACGACAGGGCCTATAATGACGCTACTTCATTGAAGGCAGCAGCTGCTACCGCTGAGGCCAATCGGGTGGGTCAGGAGAATGCGGAGAGGGACAAATTGCCTGATCCACTGAGTGAGGGACAGTCTAGCCCAATTCAGGAAGGAGAGGTCACAACACTTGCGATGTATAACTCTCCAGAGTTTGTAATTCCGCTACAAAGGCACTCGGCTATTCCCAATGAGCAGCAAGAAGACCTCCAAGCATCGCAGAACAAGTTTCAAGTCCTTGCTGAAGCTGAAACCCTGTTAAGGCAGACTAGCTGGGCGGACATGGCAGAGGAGTCAGATGAGGAAAGCACAGCAAAGGAAGGAGAATGGCAAACTCCTAAGAAAAAGTATAGCAAGTCCAAATGGATGGAGCAGCGGCTTCCCCCTCCTTCCACCAGGGCAAGAGTAGCCTCAAACCTTTCTCAATGAATATAAGCTTCTGGAATATAAGGGGAGTGAAAAAAGAGAAATCTATCACTTACCTCAAAGACATCATAGCTTCGCATAAGCCAGACATACTGTGTCTAGTAGAACCACTTATCGAACCACCCCCCACGACTCCGGAGTTTCTGTGTAGGATGGGGTTTAATGACTACTTTCTGCATAATAACATACCTAACAGAACCGGGAATATCTGGGTCTTTTGGAGGAAGGGTCTGAATGTTAGTCTTTTGGGTTTGTCGCATCAACAGATTACGGTCAAGGTCGGGGAGGCCACTGTTTCACTGGTGCATGCAAGATCTCCTTATGTTCAGCGGAGAGCCCTCTGGGATGAACTGAATACTCTGGGAATAAATGTAGGGGCCTGGGTAGTGGCTGGCGATTTCAATATTGTTACCACGGCAACAGAAAGAAAAGGAGGATGCTCACCATGCCAATTGGCGGTCAATGAATTCGTCGAATTCATTAATAAGAATGCTTTGCTTGACTCCACTAACCTTGGCTACAAGTTCTCTTGGTGCAACAAGAGAATAGGGGAGAGAAGAATGCTTCAGAAGATTGACAGAATGCTAGTGAATCAACAATGGATGGAGGCAGCAGCGGGGTGGAAGAGCAAAATTCTGAAAAGAAAATTCTCAGATCACTCGCCGGTGGTTGGCTGGCTCACCTCCATCCCTAAACCCACAAACATTCCTTTCCGGTTCAAGAGGATTTGGATCAATCATGAAGGGCTGAAAGAAGTTGTAAAGCAGAGCTGGGAAGAACCTTTAGAGGATGTTCCAATAAGAAAAGTGATGAAAAAGCTGAAACGACTCAAGTTGGCACTCAAACAGTGGAGCTGGGAAGTGTTTGGGAATCTAAAAATAAGGAGAGAGCAAGCAGAGGCAGAACTGGAGCAGGTCCTGCGGGAACAAGAAGAGCACCCCTTTAATGTAGCTCTACAGCACAGTGAAACTGCAAAGGAACATGAACTCAGCAAGCTGATGGACTTGGAATCCGAGCAATGGAGACAGAAAGCAAGAATCAAGGAAACTTTTGAAGGGGACAGAAATACTTCTTACTTCCATGCAATCCACAAGCTGAGGTTGAACAATTCTTTGATTATGGAGATCAAGAAAGGCGATGGTACTATTCTGAAACAACAACATGAGATTAAGCAACATGTGGTCTCAACCTTCCAAAGCAAGTACCAGGCACAATAGGTTCAATACAATGAACAACTTCTAGATCTGATACCCAAGCTCATATCGGAAGACGAGAATGCAATGCTCACTAATCTCCCGACAGAAGCATAAGTGAAAGACGCTGTGTTTAGCATGGATTCTAGCAGCTCACCTGGGCCAGATGGGTTCCAAGGAATATTTTTTCAAACTTTTTGGAGCATTGTGGGTCTAGATGTTTCCAAGGCAATTATTTCCTTCTTCAGGGATACCAAGCTCCCAAAGGGTATGAATTCCAACTTCCTAGTTCTTATCCCTAAGATCAAGCATGCTCAAGTTGTTAATCATTACCGCCCAATATGTCTCAGCAATTTCTTTTTTAAAATTATCACTAAGATTTTGTCATTAAGAACTAACCTCATGGCAAATAAGCTGATTAGTAGTGAGCAGCTTGGCTTCATCAAAGGCAGAAATAGTAACACAGGCATCTGTCTCGCCTCAGAAATGATTAATGAACTGGACCACAAGCGGAGAGGTGGCAACATCAGTCTAAAGCTCGATATTGCACAAGCTTTTGACACTTTGAGCTGGGAATTCCTTATTCTAGTTATGCAAAGGTTCGGCTTCTCCAAGACTTGGTGTGACTGGATCTCCAAGATCCTAAATAGTGCTATGATTTCGGTGATGATAAATGGAGGTCCTTGTGGGTTTTTTGCTGCACACAGAGGGCTACGTCAGGGAGATCCACTGTCCCCCTTTCTGTTCGATTTGGCCGAAGATGTGCTCAGCCGAAGCATAAACCACATGTTCAGCTCTGGGCAGGTCAAGCATATGGTCGAGGTAGGCAACACTCATGGACCTACCCACCTCCTTTTCGCAGATGATTTATTCCTCTTTGCGAATGGCGGCATGCGTGGACTTAGAAGACTATGGTCTGGACTCAAGTCTTATCAACAAGCTGCGGGGCAATTTTTTAATACTGACAAAAGCAAGCTTTACATGGGTAGCATGACGGTTGCTAGGAAAAGGAAAATGGAGGAATTCCTTAGCATCAAAGAGGGGGAGTTGCCGGAATCATATTTGGGTGTGCCACTCTTCAAGGGGAAAGTTACTAGAAGACTCACTCAATCCTTAGTGGATAAAATAAAAAAGAAAGCATCCGGATGGGCTGGCAGAATGCTTTCTTTCCAGGGAAGAATTGTGATAGCCCAATCAATCCTTTCAAGCATGCCAATACATAACATGGCAGTGTATAAATGGCCGGCAAAGAGCACGAAAGAAGGAAATGAGGCCATTCGGAACTTCATATGGTCGGGAGATCCCACAAAAAGGAAAGCAGTCACTCTAAAGTGGGAGGATGTCTGCAAACCCAAAGACGAGGGAGGGCTAGGCATCAAAAGGCTGGAAGAACTGAACAAAGCATTGCTCTTCAAACTGGCTTGGAGCTTTCTGTGTAAGCAAGATGACTGGAGCAAGTTCATGACCACTAAGTTCAAGAAGAAGAACGGAAGTATTCTCACTTACCATAAGCCCTCTTCAGTTTGGCCGGGGCTAAAGGCTGCACTCCAAGACATCAAATCCTACATTGGCTGGGTCATCGGCAATGGACAAAGTGTGGATTTGTGGAGGGATAATTGGGCTGGACAATCCATCATGGAGCTAATGCCACAAGTAAACTGGTCGGGTTTCAAAGCTACTGTAGCGGATATCATTGAAGGCAACTCCTGGCGCATTCCCAGCTCAGTCAGCAACGTGTTCAATAGGCTCGGGATGGACCTCTCAAGTCTACCACCCCCAAGTGGGGAAGAGGACTTAAGGATATGGAAACCTGAAACAGGTGGAAATTTCTCTGTTCGATCGGCTTTCGACATGACTAGAAAGAAGAAATCTAAAATCACATGGCACAGGAGGGTCTGGGCACCACACATTCATCCGCGAGCTGCTAGTCTAGCTTGGAAGCTCATCAGGAAGGCTGTCCCAACAGATGACCGCATCAGGAAAACTGGGGTTAAACTGGTCTCGAGGTGTCACTTCTGCCACCAAGAAGAGGAGTCGGTCCAGCACATGCTATGGGACTGCACAACAACTAAAGAGCTATGGGTTTGGGTTGTTGGTCTGTTTGAATGGCAACCCATCAATTCACTTTCATGACCCTTATAGGGCTCGCCAAAGGTCGAAACCCCATTATCCAAGACCTCTGGAATGCGGCTGTGGTTCACCTTATGGTACAAATCTGGAAAACTCGCAACAAAATCCACTTTGATGATCTTCCAATTAACTTTAGTCATATGAGGAAGTCTATAATGCAGGGAATTAGAGAGACACATCTGCTTTCCAAGGGCAGAATGTACAATGGTGTCTAGGACCTCCGAATTCTCAGCAGACTCCAAGTGAAGAGCAAAGGCACCCCACCCCAAGGTATCAAAGAAGTACATTGGTATCCACCACTGGGCTCGGTCATCAAATGCAACAGTGACGGGTCAGTTCTTGGCGTCCCAACTAGAGGGGGTGCTGGCGTAATTTTCAGAAACAAGGACTTAGCAATCATGGGGGTTCTAGCAATTGGGCTCGGTGAAGTTACCTCTTTTCAAGCTGAGTGCATAGCTATTGTCCACGCAGCAGAGAAAGCTAAAGATATGAACTGGAAAAGAATATGGATAGAGGCGGACTCACAGGCGGCGGTCACGGCATTCTCAGGGAACGACATACCATGGTCACTTAGAGCCCGTTGGAAGCATGCAACCAAGAACTTACAAGAGCTTAAAGTCTCACATATCTGGAGAGAGGGCAATTTTGGAGCTGACTCAGCAGCCAGGAAGGGCTCTTCAATGCCTTTAGGAACCATTTCATGGGGATTGAGTAGGCCTGACTTTGTAACCAGTATAGAAAGTCCTTTTAGGACTTATTATAGGTTTGAGTAACTTCGGTTGTAAAATGATGTACCTCATTTTCTTTCCTTTTCTTTCTAATAAAACTCCTTATTTGCGTGAAAAAAAAAAAGTAAGTAATGAAATGTTTGATGTTTGTGTTGGTTATTTATGTATGAATCTTTTTTTTTTTTTTAACAAAATAGAATATTTATGTGTAGAAAGGGGTTTGAGCTTCTGATACTTGCTTGATTTTGATTTAAAAAGTTGGAGGTTCTATAAAAGTCTGTAACGTGGTTATTCTTCAACATTTCTTTCATGAATAAATGTTTAAGATAATATTTAACCTAGGCTTTAGTTTCATTCATCAAGAGCAAAATGCACTTTCATAACCTGATTTATCATGAAGTGTTGCATAGAAGACGATGCGAGCCATACGAAAGTATTGTTGTACATTGTGTTATTGGTTATCAATAGCAGGGCAGTGACATCCTACCCAAAATTCATGTCCAGAAAGGCCTAGCTAGTAGTTGACCAACAAATCAGATTGATTTTTGGTAAATGAATTTGATGAGGAAATCTAGAAAATAGTTGGTTTTAAAAGTACAAATTATAAATATTTTGATGTATCTTCACATTGTGACTATTCAGTTTTTAAGCTAATAATTGTTTTTTATGATGATTGGAATGTTAGTGGGTACCTTTGATTTTTAGTGTATTCTTGGTTTATAGCCTTGGAATTAGTTATGGTGGTGGTTGTTATGCGTGTGACTAACTAGAAACTGCGAATGCGGTGTAGGCCGACATGAGGAAGACGAGAATAGGCCTATTAGCAACAAACAAAATAACTAATATGAAACCAACTTAAAGGAATCCTTCTCTATCTATTTTTCTTGTAAGGCATCAATTATTGACTTCTTGGTGTGTTTGAGTAGCAGTGGTTTGGACATTATTTTATAGGAGAAAAAGTGAGGAAAATTGTGTTGCAACTAACATGTTCTCTAAATTGGTAATTATCCAAATATTTATGATTCATTGACATGTTTTTTCCCCTAAAGTAGTTCTATGTACTCAGACCTCCATCAATAACTCATTTGGGACTCCATTTCCTACTTGACATCCAAAACTTATTTTCTCTTTCCAAAACTCAAAAAACAAACATAGAATATTAATAACAAATAACTTACCTAATGAAATAACTAAAACAAAAAATAGTAACAAATAAAACAAATTACCTGTATTTAAAAAATAATAATAATAATAAAGAAAGAAAAAAAAACCTCAATACCCAAAAAAAAGTTGAATTGGGTGCCCAAGTGCTGAAACAAATTATCCTATTTTTTGACATATTTATATACATTATATATATGGACCATTTTTCTAGAGAGAGAGAGAGAGAGGTGATTTGTTATATTTTTGTCCCAAATTTAATTATATTTTTATTTAATTTGTTTGTGCAAATATAGACAAGTTTTTTGTTACTATTTTGAGTTATTAGTTATATATTAGTTTCTATTTTTGTTTTTGTTTTGTTTTTTTTTTTGAAAAGAGAAATATAATTTGAATGTTATGTAAGATATAGAGTGTCCCTATGGAGTTATTAAGGGAGTCTAGATAGATTTTTTTGTTTTTTACATGTGGTAACATAAGAGGTTATACCTACTACATTTGCTCAAGAGAAAGAGAATTGTTTATTTTGGTAATTAGTTAAAAAAAATTCTTAATTTACATAATTATTGCAAGTTAGAATTTGTAATGTTTATTTATAGCCATATATGGTTCATTTTGGTAATTTAATTTTTAATTTAAAAGAAATTTGAATGTTAACAACTTGCAAGGTATTGTAAAGAACTATTCTAGAACTCAAATAAGAATGAGGTGGTCTTTTTGTTTTCCGAGAATAAAAAAGATTGAAGTGGTCATGCCCAATAAAATGACCCATCTATATTCTGGGTAAAATACTTTTTTCTTACAATTTTAACTAGGCGGACCTTTTGTAATATTTAAATACAAGTATATCGGTCTTGTAGTGAAATAATTAAAAACATAAAAAGTTTATTTTGGATTTAGATTTTTTATTAGAGTTTATCATTTTATGGCAATGGATTACTAATAAGCAATTAATATTACATTGGTTTTTAGAGCTAATTATTCGGGTAAGGAGTGATGCTATTTGATATAATTTAGGAATATATTTTTCCCTACCAAAATATGTATAGTGTACATGATCATTATTATTATTATTGGGCTAAAATCCTCTTTTCACGTGTCGATAGGTGTAGAGCATTACCAAAAGTGACAAGCTCTCCCTAGTATTCATCTTGTTTTTCATATTGTATTTTATTGATATACCAAAATTTATAAAACAGTATAGCACAAGCGCGCTACAAGTTTCGAGTATTTTCTTTTCAATTTTCCACTTATTCTTATGGAAGCCCCTACTTTTAATTTCATATCACTTTTGTGTTAAAATAATCTTAAATAACATTCCTAAAGATAATAATATGAGCGAAAAAAAATTACAAATTAAAAGCTACAATTAATTCATTTAGATTTAAATTTGAAATGCTTTAATAACATGGATGGAGCGAAACCTTAAATCTAAGTTTAAGGGGGAGAAATTATATGATGTGGCAGACTGGCAATAACATGGATGGAGCGAAACCAAAACCTTCCCCCTACACTAAATCACATGTATGAAATCATACGTTCTAGGATAAGTAGACTAATACATACATACCATAGAGACTAAACACTAAATCAGCATGTATGAAATAATACGTTCTAGGATAAGTAGACATAGACTCACACCTCAAGGGGTGAAACATCTGCAATTAATCAACAAAATAACACTTGAATATAAATTTTAGTAGTTAAGTAAAGAAAAAGCTAACCAGCTTTGGTATGTTCTAATTAATCCACGTTCGTAGATGACTCCCAAGGTATTGACCTTAGCTTCAGTAGGTACGACATTCATGAACCAAAAATGCTCATCGGATATAACAGCTGTGAATACTCTATTTATCCACAACTTCATATCTTCTCTTAACAATTTATAACAATGTCCCATGCCTTACACGACGTTGCGAATAACCTCCACAAGAAGCATAATACAATGGATTCCAACACATTCAAAGAATATAAAAAATCTGACTGATGAAAACATTCAAAGAATAATATAAGATAAATGGGAAAGCTCAGCCACTTGATCTATCACTTTTTTTCCAACAAAAAAAACAAAACTCCTTTAGTAGTTAATTCGCCGCCAATAGCAGCTGCTGCTTTCTTAGTTGGGATAATTGCAGTTGTAGTAACAAGAAAAAAATGGTAATGAGAATAATTTGATTCACAAAAATCAAAACACAAGGATTGATAGAGACATTTTCAAAGGAAAAAAAATTGTATCCAACTCATTCAAAAAAAAAAATTCAAACATAAACAGACCAACAAAGTAAACAAAATATATTGATTAATCATCACTGCAATATAGTTTCATTACAATATAGATATTACAGAAATAGTCATAATACAATTACTAGACTATGAAGTCAAAGACTAACAAAAGAAAAAAAAAAAATCATAACTACCAAAAGATACAAGTCTGCCGGAAGAACTTTATAGCAAAATCAAACCATACAAGTTCCTATTTAACCCCCCAACTTAAGACATACAAGAGGCGAACGTCACCAAAATGAAAGCGTCCAAAGTCACCATCAAAAGCTTCGTACCACAGAGCATCCAAAATCTATTCAGCTGAAAAAATTAAATAAAAAAATAAATACACCAAAAGATATTAATTGTACTATAAACATATTAATTATACTATAAACATGAAAACTTTATATCTCATCCACAATACAACCGGTTGTTCAACCAACTTTATTGATTTTTCATGTGCTATTTTTACATGTAACCAAATGAACTTGGAGGAATCCTATTACTAGACGCGCATGATTTCTAATTTTGTATAAAGCACAAACATGAGGGACTCATAAATACATGATTGAAAATGTTCTATGATAAATATTGTGTTAATTGTCATTGACACAAGAATTCATAAGGCAAAGTCACTCATTTTGACATACATGAGTACACATCATCACTCTCTAACCACTCTCAGTTTTTCCATAATTTGCATTTATCAGTGGTTTGGTCATAAATCAAATTAATTATGTTTGTTGAGCTATTTTTTCTTTTATTAATACTTTATACCGTCCACATCAAAAATTTATTGAAAGCCAATATAATATTCATATCTCATAGCTATGCATAGTTACTAATAAATTTCATAATAATTTAATATACTCAACCACTCTCTGTTTTTCAATAATTTGCATTTATCAGTGGTTTGGTCATAAATCAAATTAATTATGTTTGTTGAGCTATTTTTTCTTTTATTAATACTATGTTGTAGTATTAGTGTTGACAGCAAAATTTGAAACACTACAATATTCTACACTTAAAACTTTTTGGCACATAATAGTTCATGAAAATGGTCCATGTTCGTTAAAAAAGGCTAAGATCACCTAACCAACAAGCCTGAACGCACTTAAGAGATTCCTAAGATGAGCCTATTATTAAGTTTCTAATTCATAATGTATGCCATGTGAATTGCTTGTGCAAGTACAGATATCCTACTTTAATACATTAGTTCCTCCCTAAATGATAGAGACAAGTACTTGTAGTGTTTTCATCCAAATTTAACTCACTACAATATTCTATAGTTAAAACTTTTTGGTACAAAATAAATTATGAAAACGATCCCCATTCGTTGAACGGGCTCAAAAACTAGTAATACAAAATAGCTTAGTTTTTTGGAAGAGTTATAAAGGCTTAACTACTAGCCTTGATTTTCTCAAGATATGTGTAGTTAAATTTTCCTAAAATTAATATCCTACAATTTAGGAGAATTTGGAGTTTGATTATGATTAGGAAACAAAAACCCGGGTTTTTTAGACTTCTATTAATCTTCTTCGTGAATTCCTCTCTCTTTATTACCACAAAAAAAAAGTCCTCTCCTTTTCTCATCTCGATTTTCTCTCTATCTCTACTCAATCCTAAATTTAGCCAGGGGTTCCTTAACTAGAATCAAGGTCTATTAATTATTTCCTCTGAAGAAATTAATATAAAGATGGAGTAAAAGATGAACGTCGTCTCCTGTTTGAACAAAAGATTCAAAAGGTCGAGTATGTTCTTCGAATGGAGTGTGTTTTCAAATAACCACGATCATTATAATAGTTTATTGTCTTTTTCTATCTTTTTTTATGTAAGCTTTTGGAATTGTGTTGTATGTCTAGAACTTAATATAAAGGTATTCCTAATCAATCATGCTTCTTAATTTTTAGCATTATAAATGAGTAAGATTTCAAGGCACTTTACACAATCCTCGACTTATGCCCATCTGGTAGTTATGGCATATAATTAACAACTAAACTTTTGTATGTCAAGAAAACACTTGAGTCGAGACTTACAAAATTAATAAATGGTGAACATATTGTGTTAAAGCATAAGGTGTGTGCGCCCTTTGTGTATGGGCTTATTGAGGGTGTGTGCTCCCTCTTATCAGTATGACAGGTACAGAATGTGTTTCCTATTTTCATGTTTCTATTGTATCAAACTTTGCTATATATATATATGAATTTTGGGTAGAGTAAATAATGAACTCTAACCCTAGTTTTCCATCCTCCATCCTTCTTCATCTTCATTCAATCTACTAACACCTTCTCCAACCCATCCACTAACAACATGGTATCGGAGCATGGTTAGAGGTACATCAAGTTTAAAAGCTTAAAGTTTTAGTCTTGCTTTCTGTTAAACTCATTGTCTCGCTTCCGCACAATTATCTCTCTTCATATTCAAGTTTGATTTATAATGTCTGAAGTAGTTGTTCCAAAGACCGATGAGTTTGGAAACACGCCGGTTTTCTCTGTTGGTATGACTTCTGTGAAATTGGAGGGTGTTGCCAATTACCGTCAATGGGCAGAAGCAGTTATTGTATACCTCACTGGTAAAGGTAAGGAAACACATCTTACAGATCCACCTCTCGCCACAGATGAGAAATCAAAGGCGACTTGGACAAAAGATGATGCCTTGGTTAAGAACTTCCTGTGGAATACTATGGAAAAAAATGTATGCAATATTGTTCGTTTTTTTAAGACTTCTAAGGAAATCTGGGAGTATCTACAAGAATCGTATTCTCAATCTCAAAATACATCTCGTATCTTTCAGTTGTATGAAGATATTTTTTATCTGAATCAAGGAGATATGTCTATTTCTGAGTATTATAATTCTCTTCGCAATAAGTAGAAAGAATTAAATATTTATCATCCGTTGACTACAGATATTACTCAGTTGCAGAAACAAAGAGAAGAATTCGGGGTCTCTAAATTCCTATCTGGTCTACGTCTTGAGTTTGCTCATGTGAAGTCTCAAGTACAAGCCGAATCAAAACTCCCAACTTTGTCTGAAGCTTATTCTCGTATTTCTCGTATTACTTCTCCTTCAAAAACCACTGATAGTGCAGCCTTAATAGTTCCTCCAAGTAACAACAACAATAATTTCTCCTTTGGTCGAGGTAGTGGAGGTAAAGGTGGTAGAACTAGTCGTGGAAGTGGAGGAAGTCATAGCCAGGGGAGTGGAGGAGGTCGTGGTATGGGCGGTTGGCCACCATGTGATTATTGTGAATGCACAAACCATGGTTCTAATTTTGTTGGGAAGCATTTGGACGACCATCACTGTCCAAAGCTAACAATGTCACAGTTTCTGATCATAGGGATCTGGACTTCAATTCAAAAAGGTGCAAGAAGATCTGGCAGCCCTAATGAAAAGAATACAAGCTATTCCAGCCAGTCCTTCGAGTTCGTCCAATACCCCCACGACAACTCTAGCCGAATCAGGTAACATATATTTTCATACTAGTGGAACCGACTCTTGGGTAATTGACTCAAGAGCTTCTGATCATATGACAGGGAACCCCCAGTTGTTTTCTACTCTTGATTATTCCAGTAACGTCTCATATGTTACATTAGCAAATGGTGTTAAGGCTAATATCCTTAGTCGAGGCACCATTCAACTAACTCGCCACGTGTCTCTTGTCCCTGTCTTGCTTGTTCAAAATTTTCCATTTAATCTCTTATCCATTCATAGTCTCACACAATCACTTAATTGTTCTTTCATGTTTTCCTCCATCATGTTGTTTTTCAAGATCTGCAGACAAAGGAACTAATTAGTGGAGGGTATGAGCAAGGCGGCATCTACTACTTTCAAAGTGCTTTTGGGCAGCATCAACATAAACAGGCCCTTACAGTCTCTATCTCTCCTTTTTATGGCATAGGCGTCTCGGTCATCTACCTTTGAAGAGTCTATGTTGTTTAGTTCCTAATGTTCCTTCCAGTGTCCAGTCATTGCAATATGAAGTTTGTGAGTTAGCTAAACATCATTGTAGATGTTGGTTATTTTGGGACTACGACTTGATGATTTATTGGGTAGAAAATGGTTGCACTCTTCTTGGGATAAGAGTTGTCTACGTATCAAGTTTCTCGGGATAAACTTGAATCAAGCCTTACATAGTTCATCTCTCTCTATTTGTAGATGTATGCTTGAACCGTTATGGATTGCAGACCCACCTTGTGTGCTATCTTGATGATTTGCCATTAATGTGCTATTATAAAGTTAATGTTTCCTTGATTGTGGTGTTGATTGAGCTCCAAGATTGTGCTAGTTGATATCTTTCCATGAATGGCTATAACTGTTGTTGGTGACGACCTGGATGCTGAGTCATTGGTATGATCTGATGTTATGGGACGAGCTAAAGTAAGATGTACTGCCATGTGGACACGTGCTCTGTAGTGTAGAACGGAGGGTACTTACACATCCCCCTTTATTTGTTTACTCGTTCATTGGACAGCTGTTGCATGGAAGTAGAATAGTTAAAAAGTAAAGTTTGAAAGCACGTGTCTGACAGCTGTTTTGTTTTGAATTTAGGTTTCGGGGAATGTGTAAGAATTGTTGGGCTGGATTCGTGGGCCCGGAGTTACGGCAATTTGTGGGCGTGTAATGATTTAGGTTTTGGGAACACAAAATATTTTGATTGTCTCGAGGTGTTTAGGCAGTTGAGGGGTTTTTGACTTGTAGAAGCTTTTTATTTGTTCACTTTTCAACCAAAGGAAAAAAGAATCCAGAGTGAAAGAAAAAGAAAAAAAGAAAAAGAAAGAAGAAAAAACTTCTCGTCCTTCTTGAATCAGGTTCGTCTTTCAACTTTTAAAAATTTGAGCTTTCTTTCTTTCTTTGATTATGCAATGTCTATGACTAGTGATAGTTTGAGTGGTGAGGTTGAAGTTAATGAATGGAGAGAGAGAACTGTAAGTGAAGAAATTAAGGAGAGGGTTTGTAGTGGTGATGAGGCTTCGTCGTCTTCCTCGTTGGAGACGGTGGATGAGAGGAAGCCTAAATCGGTGAATTGTTATGCCACTTTGAGGAAGGAGTTTAGTTGGGTGAAATCCAACTTGTCTGTGTACGATCTGGCTGGGGAGAAGAATTTGTATACTAACGACTACGTTCCTTGGGGTGGAGGAGTAGTTGTTTATTATGGGCAGATGAAGGCTGGGATGAGGCTATCCTTTTCCCGTCTTACTGTGGAGGTTTTGAAATTTTTGGGGAATGCCCCCTATCAACTCGTGGGGAACAGTTGGAGGATTCTCCATGTGTTAGATTTGTTGAATGACAGGGGCTACCACATCTGTTTAAACGATATGACGGAGCCCTTTGTTGTGAGGAAGTCGGGTGCAGTGAACTTTAGTTTTCATGTTTACAAAGGGAAGTCTCCTGTTATTATGGGGGTGAGTAAGGAGGAATGGAGGCGTAAGCCGATGTTGGTTGTATGTAGATATTGCCCGCCTGGTTTGGAGATTGATAAACGTGTTGTACAACCTCGTGGTAGGTCGTTAGTTGTAGGTCGTAATATGTGTGTTTTAAATTATAATTTGGAAGCTCTGATTTGTCTGGTTTGTTTTTGTAGAGGTTACAATCCGTGATCGTACGAAGAACGGTGTTATTGAAAGGTTTGCTTCTTTGAGTATGGAGGATAAGCAAGCTTTGTTGGGGGAGGTTGCTCATTATTTTAAGAGGCGTGGTGGGAAGAAAATCAACCGTAAGAGGCTGGAGAAAAAGGTTAGGGCTTGCAAGATAGTGGTTGAACTTTCTGATTCTAGCTCGGAATCTGCCATGGAGAGGGAGAGTCAAAAGAAAGCACCTATTTATGGAGTGAAAAGGAGTGGAGGTGCTGGTGACAGCCGTTCTGGTGGAGCTAAGATGTGTCGCTGAACACCGTTCTGGGGCGGTGAGGATGGCTGGAGGTGTGATGCCTTCCAGACTTCTTGAGGTGGGTGACGCAAATTGTTTGTCATCCCAACGTTCTGAGTTGTGTGATGCAAATCGCTTGGCGTCCCAACGTTCTGAGCTGGGGGATGTGGGGCGCTCTGCGTCCAACAACTTCTCCTCTGGTGATGCAGATCGTTCTGCATCCAACTGCTTCTCCTCTGGAGATGCGGGTGCTGGAAGTGCTGGTGGTGCTGGCTGTGGCGATCTTTGGTGGGGAGGGTGATGCTCCCACTTTGTTCCAGAAGCCTAATCTAAAAAAACGTTCCAAATTAGTTGAGTCGGAAGGGCCTAAAAAAGGCTCAGATCGAAGTCAAGACCGATTGCAATCTTGTTGAAGGTCGTTCGTCTTCAGGTCGGGTTCCTCTAAAGAGGATGAACCTGATTGATTTGGCTACTGAAGTGGCTGAGGCCCATGGAAAGAACAAAGTTAGTGAGGCCGGCAAGCATCGAAAGGTGGCAAGGGTCGAAAGTACGGACCCAAGTAAGAAGAGTGACAATGTTGTCCTTGATAGAATGGTTACGTATGAGGACCCCTACAGTTTGTTGCTGAAAATTGTTGTGAATGGTGACTGTAGCTTCAAGTCCCCTTTGGTTGGTGGGGCGTTGTTGGAGAGTATTATGCTTCCCAGGGATAGGCGCAAGCTGGATGGTAAGGGCCTGGACGTGAACTTTGTGGAGATAGAACGGTCATTGTGTTTTGTGAGTATTCTTCCGTTCTGAGCTTGCTCCTTTTTGGTCTTGTTGATTTTGATCCATTTTAATATCTGTATTTGTTATCTTGTTTGCTAGGTTCTGGCGATGTATCGGAAGCTAAAGGATATGGCGTTAATCTCTGACCGTTATAAGAAGGAGCTGGATGTCAGCAAGCAAACTTGTATGCATCGCGGTGAACATCAAGTGGGAGAGAACGGAGGGTGCGTATTTGAGGGATCAAGGCGCAACAACTTGGTGGTAAAGTGGCTCTGTTGCAACCCGCCTGGATTCCACAAATTTGGACGTTCAAAGAATGGGTCGATGAGTGCAAGAGGTCAGGTTCGCCATTAACGAACGAAATTGGGACTGCATATAACAACTTGGTGGACACGGTGGAGAGTGGTGATGTGTACGTGCTGTTGGATGATTATGTTGAGGCATTGGATAAGTATGAACGCCTTAAGATGTCTATTGAAAGTGGGGCTGCAACAGTGTCTGCTGCAGATGCTGGTGTAGATGCTAGTAAACCATCTGATATGCCATCTGCCAAAGTCGTTGTGCCACCGATTGCTCCAGCTGTTCCTTCTATTGCTTCTGGTTTGGATGTTTCTGAAGTTGTTGTTGATCGGGTTACCAGTTCTAGTGTTGTAGAGGGTGGTGATTTGGACCCTTTGAATGTGGATAATCTTTTTGTGTGAATTGATTCTGAACGTCTTATGCTTGTTCTTGGATTGGGAGGTCTTTGAACAATATTTACACAGCTCTTTGTTTTTGATACTGATACAATATTATTTTTGATGGGGATACTGAGGTCGTTTTCCTGGGATAACCTGGGGGCCTCGGTATCTAAAAGATTCTATAATTAGAAAATTTTAAATTACTTACTTGTTGAAGTCGGCTTGAAGTATGCATGTGATTGCTTTTGTTTTGACTGATTTGTTTTTTGACGACCTATGCTGAGTAGTACTAGTCGTGATGGACTGCTTGGCTTTGCTAGGTTGTCTTTTGTCACAGGTCGTAGAGCGTTTGAGTATGACCTGATGCATTTGCGTAGTTGGCACCTAGGTGTACGCCCTGATTCATTCCTTTTGGGGGAACTACTTATTGATATAATTAGCCTATGAGTGGCCATTATATTTGAGTCTATCTTAAACCCTTTGTGAGGTCGTAAGTTGACTTGGGGTCCTTTTGGGGGTCCCCTAGATTGAATTTGTCTGATAATTGGCCTTTGAGTGGCAATTACAATTGAACCATACCTAACCCTAGTGTTGGTGTTAAGTTGGTTTAAGGTCCTTTTGGGGGACCTTGATTTGAAATGATTAAAAAGTAACCATTACGTGGCTGTTGTTGTTGAGTCGTTCTGAACTCCATCTTTGATATCCGACCTGACATTGTCTTAGGTCGGGCTGCGTAGTGTGAAATGCAAGGTGCTCATGTAATGCAAAAATGATAGCTGCACTCAAAATATTGATGAGATTTCATTCATATTGACTTATGTACTTGGAGAAAAACTTATTGATAAAAGCGCTTGAGGAGAGATGTATTCCAAGGTCGGGGAAGCCTATCACCGAGCTGGATTTTGATCCAGTATGCACCATTTCCAACAACTTTGTCAACAATGTAGGGACCCTCCGATGTTGGGTCGAGCTTGGCTGGTGCTAAAGTCTTTTTGAGGACTAGGTCGCCAGCTTGGAAAGATCTTGGGACGACCTTCTTGTTGTAAGAACGTTGGATTGTTTGGAGGTACCAAGCTAGGGATATTGCGGCAGTTTCTCTACATTCTTCTAGGAGATCAACTTCTTTTACCAAGATGTTGTCATTGACTCCTGATTCAACAATGTCAGAACGTGTAGTTGTGATTGTGAGTTTTGATGGTATCACTGCTTCCGTTCCGAAGCAAAGTGTGAAAGGAGACTTATTTGTACTTTGACTTTTCTTGCTCTCCAGCTTCTTTTGGAGGTTTTCTTTGATGGCCTTGTTGGTGGCCTCTGCTTGGCCATTGCTTTGTGCATATCTAGGTGTAGAAAATGTTTGAGTGATGCACCATTTTTATAAAAAATCCTTGACTTGTGTGCCAGCAAATTGTGTTCCGTTGTCCATGACTAGGGTGTGGGGTACACCAAATCTAGTGATTATATTAGTCCAGATGAAGTTAATTACGTTGACTTCCTTGACTTGGACTAGTAGGATTGCTTCAACCCACTTGGTGAAGTAATCTGTGGCTGCTAGGATGTATTTGAACCCTGATTTCTTTTGTGGGATGAACGGTCCCATGATGTCTAGCCCCCACATGTGGAACGGCCATGGGCTGGCTATGTTGATCAATTCCCTTGCTGGACTTAGGTGATTGTGGCCAAAAGTTTGATATTGGAGGCATTTAAGAACGTAACTTTTTGCCTCGATATGCATGCCTGGCCAATAATACATTTGGGCGATTGCTTTGTGTGCCAGTGATCTTGCTCCTACATGGTTGCCACATTCACCTTTGTGGATTTCGTTGAAAATGAGTTTTCCCTCCCTTGGAGTTATGCACCTTAGGAGGGATCCTCCTGCTGATTTGCGGAACAGTCTTCCTTTGATCACTATGTATCTTGGGGCTCGGAGTTGTATTGCACGAGCATGTTTTGTTTTTCTGGGATCTCACCATGTAAGATGAACTTGAGGAATGTGCCTATCCAAGATTGATTGATCTCTTCTTCGGATAAAGGTCCGGAAATCAATGGAAGTCATTGATATTTTTTTTTTTGGTAGCGGTCGTTCTAGAATGTCAATGTAGACTGTGGTTGGACATGCCTCTTGTGTTTTGGAGGCTAGGAAAGCCAAGATGTTTGTATGTCTATTGTCTTCTCGAGGAATGTGGTCTAAAGAGAATGTTTTGAACGAGCTGATTATGTCATAAACGACCTGAGCATACTTTGCCAAGTTTGCTCTGTTCGTGACATATTCTTTGGTGATCTGCTTTGACGATTAGCTGGGAATCGCTGTAAGCTTTAAGCTTTGAGACTTGTAGTTGTTGTGCCATTACGGAGGCCTGTGATCAATGCTTCATATTCTTCTTCGTTGTTAGATGTTGTGAAATCGATTTTGATTGATTTCTGTAGCTGGGCTCCCTCTGGTGAAGTTAATACAACCCCATGTCCACTACCACTACCACTGCAATTGCATACGTCATCTACGTGGAGGTGCCATGTGTCTGGGGTGGCTTGTTGATGGAGTGAAGTGATTAGCTCGGGTTCCCAGTTGATATCTTCGACGGGGAAATCTTCCAAGAAATCAGCAATGACCTGGCCTTTACGAGACATTCTGGGAACGAACTCAATGTGATGTTCTCCGAGTTCTTCATCCCATTTGGCCATGCGGGCTGTTTTGTTGTTAGAACTCAATACCTGTTTAATGGGTACGTCTGTGATGACCTTGATGTTGTGAGATTGGAAGTAAGGTCGGAACTTCCGAGCTGAGTAGAGTAAAGAAAGCATTGCTTTCTCCATCGGAAAGTAGTGTTTTTCTACATTTGCCAACGTCTTGCTGGTGAAGTAGACCGGCTTTTCGACTCCATCATGCTCGCGAAAGAGAACTAAGCTGATTGCGAAGTTGGTAGTTGCAAGGTATAGCCCTAGTGTTTCTCCTTCTTCTGGTTTGGACAGGACGGGTGGAGTTGATAAATAGGCTTTCAGGTCGGTGAAGGCTTTATGGCACTCGTCTGTCCAAGTGAAAGTTGCTCCCTTTTTAAGTATTTGCAGAAATGGTCTGCATTTGTCAGATGCTCTTGAGATGAACCTGTTGAGGGCTGAAACCATGCCAGATAACTTGTGGATTTGTTGCTTCGTGGTTGGTTCTGGCATTTTAAGGAGAGCTCGTATCTGCTCTGGGTTTGCTTCAATGCATCTTTGTGAGACAAGGTAACCTAAGAATTTCCCTGAGGTTACTCCAAATACGCATTTGGCTGGGTTGAGCTTCATCTTATTTTGACGAAGTCGTTCAAAGGCCTCTTGTAGGTGGGAGATGTGATCACCTACCTTTTCGCTTTTGACTATCATGTCGTCTATGTAAACCTCCATAGTGTCTCCTATCAAGTCATTGAACATTTTGGTGACAAGTCTTTAGTAGATGGCTCCTGTGTTCTTCAAGCCGAAAGGTAGGACGTTATAGCAAAACGTACCTTGCTCGAATTATGAAGGACGTCTTTTCCTGATCTTCCTCTTCAAGTGGTATTTGGTTGTACCCACTGTATGCGTCCATGAATGACAAAAGCTCATATCCGCAAGTTTGGTCTACCAGTATGTCGATTCTTGGTAGGGGGAAGCTGTCTTTTAGGCAGTGTTTGTTGACGTTGGTGAAATTTATGCAGAGTCGTTCACATCCTAATAACAAAAATAAATCCTAACTCATTTTCGCAGGCATCACGATTGCATTTACCATATGCAACAAGGCTTTAAACCTTTAAGTTCCCCAAAAAGGACGAGTTATAGTCTCGTGAAGGTTTTCAGGTGATATACCCACAAAATCAATCAATAACATGTTCAAGAATGATAGTATTTTTCAAAGAGAGAAATTCCTTACCCACTTAGTGCTTACTCCAATAGACAGCCTCCATTGCTAACTATATTGTTGCAAAGACTCATAAATTATGATGGGAGGTAGTAAAAATTGACAAAATTCTTAATCAAGGCTTATGTGGGTACTTAGTCAATCTCCTATACTCTCCTATCCAAGAAACAAAATCCCTAGTTTGCCATAGGTAGATAATCTCGACTTTCAATCCTCACCGGTCATACTCTCAGAAAAAAATCTCTCAGAAGATGGTCTACTATTTTACCTCATGTATGTGGGGAAAGAATAATGCATACGAACATCCCACATACTACCTTGAAAAACAGACTTCTGAATAAAAGTAGTCTCATGGAAAGAATGTCAATCACATATGAAGTGTCGGGTCCTTCACTTTAGCATCCTCTCACCTATTCTAGACTTCGTATCATACTATAGTGATAAGTCATGGGTTGTAACTTGGCTTGGGTATTGGTTTTTGAAGGAAAGGTAAAAAAGATTCTAAGGCTGTTTCTAAAAACACTAAGGGTTTTGCTTCTTTCTTTGGAAGATTTCTTCAAAATTTATATTGCAGAGAAAATTCTAAGGTTGTTTCTAAAAACACTAAGGGTATTGGTTTATGAAGGAAAGGTAAAAAAGATTCTAAGGCTGTTTCTAAAACACTTTTTTTAAGGATTTTTTTTTAGCTCAGTGATATATCCTTGATTAGAACTGGATATGTTTGTTTTCCACTAGCTTATTTCACTTAGAACAGAATGATGGTCTTCATTGTATCTCTCTGGTATTTCCTTATAATCTTCCTTTTGTGCTCTTATTCCTACTGTTCCTCTCGTATTCTTAGAAACATATGAGTATGGTTGATAAAGGTTTTTGGCTATATTCCTTGTCTGGAGTTGGGTAAAGGGTAAAAGGTTTTATGAAAGAAAATGGCTTATTGTAAGGCTCAAAAGGGTTTAACATGATGGTCCTACTAGGTGGGATAAAGGCTGAATGGGTTCACTACTTGATTTATCAGTATGATACTCTGTTTCGAATAGACTACAAGACCTAATGGTTATCTCCCCAGTTGATGTCACTTCATGATTAACCAAATCAACAAATAATGAGACTATATTACAACGACATAAAGAACTAAAAGATGTTGAGTCACTAAGACTCGGATTTTTCGTAAGAACTCTCCAAAGAATGGGTATAAAGTTCAAGTCTCATGAGCTAAGTCTAAAAATTCTACTTCCATTTTACTAGGGGTTTAAATCTCTCTTCTAGCAAAAGTACAAAACTGACCAAGTATTATGGTGGTGCCTTGATAAAGAATTCTATCAACAAGAACTATGTCCGAGCATAATAAATAGTCTAAGCGGTAATGAAATCAATAATATCAACTATCTATCAAACTCAACACTAAGCAAGATAGAATATATATCCCGGACTCATCATTAAAATTCATTTTTTCTCATGCTATGATATAGAAACAAAAATATTTTTGTTTTTGAAAACTAATTTTCGAAATTCATTTCTCAAGTACACCCTCCCCCTACTTATGCATGCATTGACCTCAATGTATAAAGAAGTAAATGAAATGGATGAGAAAAAGGTAGGATATTACCATGTATGTCGAATATCAAGATTAGTTCAAGAAACAAATTTTTAGGTCTTTTTACGTCAGATCCCCAAGACGTAATGTGAGTTTTTTAAAGTCAGATTCTCAAGACTTTTGAGTCCTTTATAGTCAGATCCTCAAGACTAGTATTCCCACCCACTAGGTTCCACTTTGTAGGAATTCTTCTGATCTCTCTCAGCAAGTGATTGACAAAAGTATACCTTGTACCAACAATTTTCACTTAATGGCTGTAACCCAGGACAAGTTTTAGAATGGCAATTCTTACAACAACCTAGCTTACTTCCTATAGACATTTTGGCTTGATCTACTAGAATTCCTTCCTTTGAAACTTGGTGACCCAACACTATCATTTCATTTACCATGAAGTGACACTTTTCCCGTTCAGAACTAAGTTGGTATCGCAACAGCGTTTAAGGATTAAGGAGAGATGGTGTAGACAATCCTCAAAAGGATATCTGAATGTTGTCTTTTCTTGGTCCTCAGAGTAAATATGGATTTAAAAATATCCTGAGTAACCATCAAGAAAGTAGTAGTAAGCTTGTCCAGCTAATCTTTCTAACATCTGATCGATGAAAGGCAATGGAAAATGATATTTTCTCGATGCGCTATTCAACTTCCTGTAATCGATGCAAACTCTCCATCCAGTTTGAATCCTAGTTGGAATCAACTCATTGTTCTCATTCTCGATTACTGTGGTTCCGGGCTTCTTCGCCACCACTTGAACTGGCCTAACCCATTGACTATTAGAAATAGGGTATATAATGCCGGCGTCAAGGAGTTTGACGACCTCTTGCTTAGAAGTCTTGGAATCCTCTTCCAAATGAATCCTATGTTGAACTATTATAGGGTTGTTCCCCTTGATATCATCAATTGTCCAACCAATAGCTGACTTGTGTTCCTTTAAAAGTGCTACTAACCTCGATTCCTGCTCCTCAGTCAAATCTAATGCAATGACTACTGGGTAGGTTTCCAAATCTCCCAAGAAAACATACTTGAGTGTAGACGACAAAGGCTTCAATTCTAGCTTAGGCGGCTCCTTCTTAAGCTCTTTAGATGGTCCATCAGGCATAGGCGATTCAAACTTTTCTTTGAACTTGCTGTCATCCATGACAGGTGATGAATCCAAAATTACATTGATTTCCTCGACACTAAGTTCCTCATAGTCTGAGTCTGTCTGAGCTTTCAACAACTCGTCAGCAGGATATAAATAAGTCAGATAATCCTATGCTAACGTTCAATCATGCATACCTCGTTCACAGCACACACCTCCTGTGGTTGTTATAACGTATGGAAAATATTGGTTTCGACTCTCATATTACCAAAGGATAACATCATATTACCATTTCGACAGTTGATGAGTGCATTTACAGTGGCCAAGAATGGTCTGCCTAGAATGATTGGTATCTGCCTACCAGATGTAGGTGATGTGTTGAGTACTATGAAATCAACCAGATAATAGAAATATTCTATCTTGACTATGACGTCTTCAATGATTCCTTTAGGTATATTTACTGATATATCTGCAAACTGTAAAGTAACATCAGTCAGTTTAAGATCCTTCAAGCCTAACTTCTCATAGACGAAATATGGTAGAATATTCACACTTGCACCCAAATCTATTAAAGCTTGCTCCTCCAAAGAATCTCTAATTCTGCATGTAATAGTTTGACTTCCAGTATCTTTCAGTTTCACAACCACTTGATTCTGTAGGTATGATGAACATCTTTGAGCGATAAAAGCTTCTTTCGGAATGTTGGTCTTCTTCTTCACTAGATCTTTCACGAACTTGGCATACGAGAGAACTTGCTTGATGGTGGTCAGAAATGGGATATTAATATGCAAATTCTGAAATACATTGCAAATCTCCTTGTACTGGTCATCCTTTCTGGTATTTACTAGTTTCGAAGGAAACGGTGCTGGCGGATTCTTCAATATCTGTTCTCTTCTTTCGGCTTTCGGTTGGTTTGGTAACAAATAGTGGAGTGCCATTGGTGCGGGTGGAGTCACTCGTGATGGCTTCTTCTTACTTACTTCCATGGTGGAGTTCCTTGACTTTCTCTCAACAAGCATTTCATGGGTTGCACAACATTAGATATATCCGAGTGTTAAAACCGTGGGATGGTGGGGACATAAGTTACCTTAAGCTCAAAGAGTTGAAGAATCTTTTTTCTTGGTTCATAGACAATCTTGTTATCAACTTTCTTGGCCACGACTCTCGAGTGGTGACAAAGATTAACTTGTTCATGAGTAATCTCCGGGTTATCCACCGCAGACACCTCTTTCTTTCGTGATTGGCTCCAAGTGGGCTTGGTAATGCTCTTTTTATCTTTCCGTCATGGCGGCAGCGGCAGCGATTTGCCCTATCCGGCTTTTGAATGACACTGTTGCATTTAACAAAGTTACTCTCCAACTTCCTCGGGTTATTTGATTTGTCCGCTTTTACTCATTGATAATGGTGGTGATAGCTTCTTCCAAATGTGGGATAACCGCTTTTTGCTCGACCGATGGCGTAGGGCAATATATCCACTCATAAGATCCGTACTAACTCTCTATTTGTGTTGGCTTGGTATTACCGGGTTTCTGGTATGATCGCTTGATTTATGTATGGTTGCGGCGGTTTTGGAACCGATAGAAATCGATTATTCGAACTGATTTTTGGAATCCTGGAGGAAAATTTCTCTGATTTGTATTTTGTGGCTACCAATAATTTTGTCCCTGATTGAACTGGTTATTTCTTCCTAAAGAGTTGATACTATATGCCTCTGCATTAGTATCTAGATAGTACGAACACTCTTCAGTGGTGTGGCCTTCATCAGAACATAGCTCACAAATGGCATAACAAGGCTTGGATGGCTGAGGTTTAGCTTGGAAATTGTTTGCTTTTGAAGGATTCATGGAGAACTGATCAAACTTCTTGTTCAAAGTTTCAAGTCATGTTGATAGGCTTGCCATAATTGATAGCATCGCTTGATTTGGGTCTTCTTGAATTTGGTTGCCAAATTGCCCGGCACCCTCCACTCTAGCTACTTAAACAAATACCCCCGTTGCTAGTACTCCATTGTTGAAAGTGTCTTAAAAACTAAATTCTCGAGAAAGTTGTATGCTTTCTCTCCATCCAATGATGTAAACTTACCTTGATGCGTTGACTGTATCATATGCTTGTTCATAGTAGAAAGTCTTGAAAAGAAAAATGAGCTCCCAAAATCTAAATTGTGCTCTTATCATAACCATGATGTGGACACAAGACTAGTCGATTATTGAATTTCTCCCAGCTTTGATGATATTCTTCAACCACCTTCCCTTTGAAATTGCGGATGGCTTGTTGCATGGCATCCTTATTATTTGGGGTGGGTAGAACTTGTTCATAAAGTTTTTCTCAACTTCTCCGGTTGTTGATAGAATTGATACTGTACTTTGGCAGCTTAACCATTCGGATGCTTTTACCTTCGAGTGAGAGTGGATAATGACCAACCAAAAAAAAAATTAACTTGATACTCTCATCCCCGATATTCTCGGGTTCTTGAAAGTTCTCGAGGACTAATAGAAATTTGTTCATGTGAACATAAAAGTCAACATTGTAAAAATCACGAACCATTGAACTTTGGAAGCATAGAGATGTTCTTTCTTGAATCCCAATAACAAGATGCTCTAAGTTCAAATTGGTTAGCTTCTCTAAGCGAACCATCTCTTTTGGAAAAACAATACTATCTTTGGGTGGGTCTCTAATAATTGGTGAATAGAAATCACTTTTCAGCTTTTCCTTCCTCATTGTTTTTGCAAATGGGTGGGATAGCTTCTAAAAAGGATTATTGGTGTCCAAAACACCTCCATCATTGCGTGCGGCCATTGTTTCAATCTCGTCTAGTATTCTTGTGAGTCTTTTGACCTTGCCTCTTTTTGTGTATGTGTTGATGGTGTATGGTCATTGAACAAAATAGAAGCGTATCAAAACCTAATTATCCTTCAATAAGTAAAGGATGAGTAGGGTATCGTTCCACATTTAAGTGTATGTTATGTGAACGACAGGACTGGAAAGGGGGTTTAAGGGATTAAAAACTATGATTGTAGAGATTGTAGATTCTAATACTAAACTAAACTAAACTAAATTAAACTAAACTATTGAAAATTTATAAGAGAGAGAATTCAAGAGATTAGAATCCACCAATACTTTTAATCTATGACCTTCTGCTTCATTGTTGTTCTTACAAGTAGGCTACAATTAGGAAATCGAGCGAGTGTCGATGCCTTCTTGGACAAAACATCGTTAACAATTAACTCTACTTAAAGTTGTTCCTATGTTTATGCTATTAATATCTTCTTTCCATTTATGTAAGCTCGGGAAGCCATTCAATGTATTACCGAGAGCAACATCAAGGAGTACTTCCTAATAGGGTGGCCATTCAATGAATCACCACTTAAGGCAAACACAAAGAATACTTCCCCTAGGCAACCACTCCCTGAGCTACCCCTTCTAAGGCAACACAAAGAATACTTTCCTAACTCTAAAGAACTATACTACTAGAAGAAAAGTAAAGAACACTAGCATGATATTAATATTACAAAACATAAACCTTATACTATACTTCTATCCCCTAGTGTGGGCAATGGAACTAATAACTAAAAATATAAAGAACTAACCTGATTGAAAAACACCATGAACCAGAAGAATCATTAAACCTTAAGCATCGGCTTCATCTCCTCCCTTGAAGGAGAAGATTAGCCTTCCATAAAGAAAGAAGAACACGAAGAACGAGAAGAAGAAGAGTTGAAGGACATAAGACTAGGAAGATTAATTTATTAAGTCTTAGCTAGTTAAAACCGATCTTTTATTATTAATCTCTTTCTGCCTCAAGTTCTGGAGACAAGAATATAAGTGAATTGGCAAATTACATGAGGCACTTAGGTCCTCTATTTATAGAGATTACAATGAGCTCTAGAAGCATTCCAAATCGTCATTTGTTTCCTAATACAAATAGACTTCTTTCAGAGTCCAACTTCGTCTCCAAAACTGAGAAGGAATTGGCTACAGTGTCGATCCATTCATCCTAGATGCAAGCAATGCGTCTGGACGCGCGATCCATGCGTCCCAGACGCGGAAGTCTATTTTGTCTCTTCTGCTCTATCCTTCTATCCTCTTTTGCGGGCTTTGGTCCAAGTAACGAATTCTTTGGCCTTGGGCTTCCAAATAGGCTTTAAAATAGGTCCAAGTCGCATCTTTAATTGCTTCAATTCCTTGGCCTTCTCCATGATTGCCCACGAGCTTCCCATGTGATCCTTAATGCTCCGAATTGCTCTATTTTACCCTTTTTTCTCTAATATTCCACAAAACTCTCTCTTTCACCTGTAAAATCATAAAATATACCTTACAAACACTATTAGCCCACTAAGATGGCTAAACAAGAGGCATAATTGAGGGTTAAATTGCACTTTTTGAGCACTTATCAGTCGTACCTGACCATTCTTCTTTGGAACGGCTATTATGTTGGCAAGCCAGGTCGGGTACTCGACTTCTTTGATGAATCCAACATTTTTGAGCTTTTGTATCTCTTCGTTGATGGCTTTTTGAAACTTGAGTGCTAACTTCCTAGGTCGTTGTTTGATAGGCTTGATGGTTGGATCTACATTTAACTTGTGGCAAGCGACCTGAGAGTCGATTCTTGGCATATCAATATAGGACCAAGCAAAAACATCTTTATTGAGAGATAGAAATTTGACAAGCTGCTCCTTAAGCTTGGGGTCTAAGTCAGCCCCTACATAAACAAATTTTGGGTCATCAATTGTGCCCAAATTGACTTTTTCTCTTGGTTCTATTTGAGCTTGTTTGATGCCGTTACTGGAGGGCTAGATGTTTAAGGATCCTGCCTTTTTGGGACGTCCTTGGCTTCGATGACCTGAGGCTTGGGTGAGGTCGTAGTGTTGACCTAATTGCATTGGTGAGTTTCTAGTTGGTTGCTTCTGAGCTCCATGATGCCTCTGGGACCGGGATATCGTAGGACCTGGTGTAGGGTTCATGGAATTGCTTGTATTTTGTGAATCCAACGGCGTCCTAGAATGGCAGTGTAGGACAACCTGACATCGATCACACTGAAGCGTGTTGAAGTTTTGACCATGCCCTCTTTTTTTGCCAATGGAGACTAGTAAGACTACGTCTCCGATGGCATATGTACGATCTTCATTGAACCTATAGAGCGGTGCATTGGACTTTATCATCACCGAGTCTGGTAGGTGCATGTCCTTGTATGTTTGATAAAATAGTATCTCGCATGAGCTCCCTGGATCAATGAGGACTCTTTTGACTGTCCAACCGTTAATTTTGACATGCACTACCAAGGCATCATTGTGAGGTAGGCACACCTTGTCTAGATCCTCTTCTGTAAATGAAATTGTTGTTGTCCTCTTAGGGTCGATAGGGTTGATCATCTCGGCTTTGTGTGAGAGGTGGTAAATTTCTTGAATTGCTCCCACTCTTCTGTATTTTTCCCGACCTAAGGTTTCGTCGTTTGAAGTGTCTGTAATTATGTTGATTACTTTGTCCTCATCTTGGTCGGAGGAGTGCTATCTCCTGTTGTGCCTTGACTGACCTGGAGACTTAAATCGTCGAGTTGATCTGCTTCTGCTTCTGTTTCTGTTGTTGGCAGGTCGTTCATTGCTGCGGCTCCTATTTCTGTGGCGTTTGGCATCCAGCTTGTGCCTCAGATTGCTTTCTGGCAAGAATTCTTTTAATTTTCCTTCCTCCACTAGGTCTTGGAGGTATTGCTTGAGGCTCCAGTAATCATTGGTGTCGTGGTGGGGGAGTTTGTGGAAATGACAGTATGGACGCTCTGGTATGGCTATCTTCTTGTTGATGTTTGGTTTGAAGTATGGTGCTGTATATATTTTCTTCAGGATTTGACTTGGAGTCCTGGAGAAGTTAGAGAATTCCCTCTTTGTGTATGAGGGTTTGCTGGCATTGGATCTCTTGTTGTTGTTGTTGTTTGAATATTGCTTGCTTTCCTTGGGGTCTGGCTCGTTGCTAACTGCGAGGACCTATTTGCCTTTGCACTTGGCTATCCACTCTTCGTACTTGATGTATTTGTCGACTCTGTGATACAGGTCGGTGAGGTGTCTGGCTTGTTGCACATGAGGGACCCTGCTAGGTCGGAGTCGTCCAAGAGGGCGTTTGTGAACGCAGAAATTGCAAAACCATCACTGAGTCCTGACACCAGCGAGAGGAGGTCCTTCTTAAAACGTCCTAGGAAGGCTCGAATCGTTTCGCCATGAGCTTTCTTGAACTGAAACAAGAAGTCCAGTCGCTTTCTTTTTTTGTTGTGGGACGAACTCGCATTGAACGCTCGCCAAAGAAGGTCGTCCAAAGTTGTTGATCAAATCTGGAGGGAGTGTGTAAAACCAGTCTATTGCTCCGTCCTTCAAAATGGATGGAAAAAGTTTGTACTTTAGGTAGTCGTAGTCAGGATGGCTGTAGAATGCAAGGATTTGACTGAAGCGAGCTACGTGCTCGCCTAGGCATGAAGTACCGTCATACAGCAGGAACTTTGGTTAGATGAACTCTGAAGGAGGTTGTTTGTCTCGGATATCTTGGATGAATGGTGATTCTTTGTACGTCTCTAACATCTTCTGAGCAATCTGGATCACGCTGGCTCTTTCGCTTGACTTCTCTAGTTTTTGCACGAAGTCTTCTAAATGCTGATTGGTGGTGTTGGTTAGGGCTGCAACAGTGTTATGCTCCCCGGCTTCTGTGATGCCATTGTTGGTGATGGAGTTGGCCTGCTCCCGCATTGTCTAGTTTTCTTGTTGCAAAATGACGAAAGCTTCTTGGAGTGTCTTCATCTGGTCGGCTAATGCTTGTAGGTTGGGCTCCATTGTGATTTTTCTGACCAGTTTCATGGGCTTGAGAAAAGATTGGGTGTTCTTTTCTTAAGTAAACGAACCGGCAGACGGCGCCAACGTAGATGTCGGTTATTTTGGGACTACGACCTGATGATTTGTTGGGTAGGAAATGACTGCACTCTTCTTGGGATAAGAGTTGCCTACATATCAAGTTTCTCGGGGTCAACTTGAATCAAGCCTTACATAGTTCATCTCTCTCTATTTGTAGATGTGTGATTGAACTGTTATGGATTGCAGATCCACCTTGTGTGCTATCTTGATGATTCACCATTAATATGATGTTACAAAATTAATGTTTCCTTGATTGTGGCGTTGATTGAGCTCCAAGATTATGCTAGTTTATATATTTCCATGAATGGCTGTAACTGTTGCTGGTGACGACCTAATTGCTGGGTCGTTGGTACGATCTGATATTGTGGGACGAGCTAAAGTAAGATGTACTTCCATGTAGACACGTGCTCTGTAGTGTAGAATGGAGGGTACTTACAATCATCGTGCTACTTACAAAACTAGTTTAAATAATTGTTCTAGTGATCCTTTTCAATTAGTTCATTCTGATGTTTGGGGTCCATGTAGAACCACTGGCCTCTTGGGAGCCAAGTATTTTATTATTTTTATTGATGATTTCTCTCGTGTTTGTTGGGTTTATATAATGGAAAATCGTTCTCAAGTCTTTTCTATTTTCCAAAAAATTTATGCTGAAATCACTAATCAGTACTCTGCAAAGTTAAAAGTCTTTAGGAGTGATAATGCTAGGGATTATGATTCTGCTCTGTTTAAACATTTCTTTGCTGATAATGGTATTACTCATCAAACCTCTTGTGTTGACACCCCACAACAAAATGGAATTTCTGAGAGAAAAAATCGTCCTCTTCTTGAAGTTGCCCATACTTTAATGTTTCAAAGCAACATTCCAAAGTTTTATTGAGCTGAAGCAGTTCTTACTACCATATATTTGATTAATCACATGCCTTCTTCAGCTTTAGATGGAAAAACTCCTATGTCTGTCCTCTTTCCTGGTCAACCATCTTTTTCTCTTACTCCCAGGGTGTTTAGGTGTGTTTGTTTTGTTCATAATCTTCAACCTGGTCGTGACAAGTTAGAACCTTGTGCTACTAAGTGTGTCTTTCTTGGGTATTCTCGTACATAAAAGGGTTATAAGTGTTACAATCCCCACATTCTCAAGTTTTTTGTTTGTGCTGATGTAACCTTCTTTGAGGATGTACCATATTATTCTCTCCAGGGACAGGTGTCTAAAGAACCTTTCGAGGAAGCTTTGAATTCTCCTCCTCCAGTACTGGAAGAGGACACAGGCACCAAACTCATGCCTGGAGGACACACGCCCCTTCCTGAAGCACAAATTGAGGGCGTGCGCCCCCTTGATGCTGCCCACCAGGATCATTTGCCATTGCCTCCATGCTCTCCACATCCCCCACCTCATGCGCCTTTATCTGCTGATCCACCTGCTCCTCTTTTTGAGCTTGATATTCCTATTGCTCTCCGGAAAATTGAACGTCCTCCTAGTAGTACATGTATTCCTCGTCGGTATGCTTAGTACTCTATTTCTCAGTTTATCTCTCATGATCATTTATCACCACCTATCAAGGCATTTGCTATCTCGTTGCTCTCTGTCTCTATTCCTACTCATTACAGGGATGCTTTATCTCATCCTGGTTGGAAGCAAGCTATAGAAGAGGAGTTGAGTGCATTATATTCCAATCAGACTTGGGTGCTTACTCTTCTCCCCCCCTGGGAAGAAAGTGGTTGCTTGTAAGTGGGTTTTCACAGTCAAGCACAACCCAGATGGGGCTGTGTCTCGTTTAAAAGCTCGGTTGGTTGCTAAAGGCTTCACTCAGACATATGGTATTGACTACTCTGAGACTTTTTCTCCTATGGAGAAGTTAGACTTTGTGCGTATTGTGATCTCTCTTGCAATCAATCACAACTGGCCTCTGTATCAGTTAGATGTGAATAACGCCTTTTTACACGGTGACCTACAAGAAGAAATCTATATGGTGCGGCCTCCTGGTTTTGTTGTTCAAGGGGGGCAAGTATGTCACCTACAGAAGTCTTTGTATGGGCTCAAGCAATCTCCTAGTGCTTGGTTTACAAAATTCAGTCAGGTGGTATTGGATAATGGCATGACTCAATGTGAGTATGATCACTCTGTATTTTACAGGAAGACCGAGCAAGGCATCATTATCTTGGTTGTGTATGTCGATGATATAGTTGTCACTGGTTCTAACAAAGAAGGAATTGCTCGTCTCAAAGTTAATCCCTCAAAGAATTTTCAAACCAAAGACCTTGGAGAGTTGAAGTACTTCTTAGGCATTGAAGTCACAAGGCTTCCTGGTGAAATTCATCTTTCACAGCGAAAGTATGTACTGGACTTGCTCAGTGAGACTAGCAATTTAGGAGCACACCCAGTAGAGACTCCTATGGATCCGAACAGCAAACTCCAGCCAGATATGGGAGAGTTGTATGCAAATGTTAAGGGATATCGTCGATTAGTGGGCAAACTAATTTATGCCACTATCACTCGTCCAAATATTTCTTTTGCTGTCAGTGTAGTATCTCAGTTTATGCATGTGCCCAGAGTTCCTCATTTTCAGGCCGTTATTCGCATTGTGCGATACTTGAATGGTTCTCGGGACGTGGAGTTGTCTATCGTTCAAATGGCAATCTTGATGTTGTTGGATATACAGATGCTGATTATGCAGGGTCAGTTTCTGACAGAAGATCTACTACTGGGTATTGTACCTTTTTGGGAGGTAATTTGGTCACTTGGAAAAGCAAAAAGCAAATAGTTGTTGCCAAGTCAAGTGCAGAGGCTGAGTATAGGGCTATGGCTCAAGGCACTGGTGAGTTAATGTGGATATGCAATCTATTACATGAGTTGGGTTTCTCAGTACAGATGCATATACCACTATATTGTGATAATCAGGCAGCCATTCATATTGCCTCCAACCCGGTATTTCATGAGAGGACTAAGCACATCGAGGTGGATTGTCATTATGTCAGGCATAAAGTTGAAACAGAGGAGATATCTACTCCTCATGTTGATAGGGTTATATACTAAAAGCATTACTTTTGTATTAACTCTAATTCTTTATATTTTGAATGAGAATCATATGGGCAAATGTTATGCATATTATATATGTTATTAGTTATATGCATGTGTCTAATACTTTATGTTGTAGATGATATGGTGTGAACACACATAAGGCAGGTCGAACCCCGCGACCTGACCAGGCAGGTCGAACCCCGTCGGACTTTGCGAAGGCAACTAAAAGAGTTCGGCGAACAAGATGGAGCAATGAATATGGGCCATAACAGTTGGGAATTTGTTTTCCATTTTATTGTTCATATTTGCTTATTCTATATGCATGTTTTTATTTGTGGATGTTCGTTAAAAACTAAGCCCATATGAATAATAGATAACATGGACATAGGCCTGACTAGTAAACAGAAAGATCCTCAGTTCTAAATAACTAAGTGGAAGAGGGAATTTAGTTTCATATAAATCCCACGGTCTCCATTACTGGTTTGTTGGTAATGTAATTATACTCGTGCGCGTCGGTTTTAGTGCCTTCCTCCATATCAGATGAGTCTAATTACGGATTACCAGAACAAACTTCTAAAGGACAACTATATGAAGTTATTAATGTATGGATTCACTTCTCCATCTGAAGGGATTCATTACAAATAATAGACTAAGATGTTGAGTAATGGTATACACTTAGATGCAAGTAATAGTATCCTCCCCATCAGAGTCACTGCTATTATTTGTAGGACCAAAGAAGGTCAGCATTTTAGTTCTACTTGTCTAGATGGCATGTGTCCACTCTAAAGAGTGGTGTCCTGTTAAGTTGATGAGAAGTAGAACTAATAGGAAAAACCTCTCTACACGAATGTAGATAGCGTAAACGTCCACACTATCGTGGCTTACTATATCTCAGTGTGTAGGGTGCTGACCGGTTAATTAATTGATTTTTAAGTTAACTCCAAAAGTATTTCCTCGAATGTAGAATGGTAAACGTCCACACTATCGTGGCTTACTACTTCTCGGTGTGGAGGGTACAAGTGATGGGTTGATTAATTAATTAATTTTTGTTATTAACTCAAGAAGTTTTTGCCCTACATAATAGTTATTTTATGTGATTCTCAGGTTTTCAAAATGGTTACTTTCAACCCACTAGCAACTATTCTTAAGGAAAACAAACTTATTGGCCCTAATTACATAGACTGGAAATGCAACTTGGATATCGTGTTGACTGCTGAAGAGTACAAATATGTACTCAATGAGGAATGCCCACCTAAGCCTGACGATATTACTGGAGAAGAGGAGAAAGAAGCATATAAGAAGTGGAACAAGGCAGATGAGATGTCGCAGTGTTACATTCTGGCATCTATGTCAAGTGTGCTGCAACATCAGCATCAGGCCATGACCACGGCTTATGATATGATGCTCAATCTCAAGGAACTCTTCGGACACCAGAATAAGGCTACTAGGCAAACTACCATGAAAAACTTGATGACCACAACTATGACTGAAGGGACTCTTGTAAGGGATCATATACTCAGGATGATGGCTTATTTGAATGAGTTGGAGATCCTTGGAGCTGATATCGATGCGAAAACACAGGTTGATATCATTCTCATGACACTGCCTGAGAGGTTTGAACCGTTCCACCTTAACTACAACATGAACAAAAGGTTGTATTCTTTGGCGGAACTGATGACAAAACTTCAGTCAGTTGAGAGTCTCTTTAAGCAGAGTTATGTTCAGGTTTATGCTACTGAGGAGGTTTATACTTCTACGCCTAATGGCGGAAAGAAGAAGAATAATGTTCAGAAGCATAAGAATATGGCAAAGAAGGGCATGGGACCTCAAAGAGCTGTGAAAAAGCCTAAGGGCAAATGCTACAAGTGCAAGTAGTCAGGACACTAGAAGCAAGATTGTCCTCTTCTCAACAAAGAGAATAATGGAGGTATGTCTCATGCACTAGTAGTTTAAACATGTTTAGCGGTGTTATCTACCAGTACCTGGTGTGTAGATACGGGAACCACTAACCATGTCGCATTTAGATTCTTGAGAGGTTCCGTGAAACCGTAAAAACTTAGTCTTTGGAGAGATTGCCATATCTTTGGGGATGCTACGAAAGAAGTAGTTGTTGTAGTGGGAGATGTTTATTTACCTTTTGGTAGAAATAAGACTAAGGTGTTAAAGAATTGTCTTTATGTGCCTAATTTTAGAATGAACTTGATTTCAGTTTCTATGTTAATTAAGGATGGATATTCTGTTTCTTTTAAATGACAAGATTGTCATTAAGAAAAATAAACCTTTTATCTGTTCTAGTGCATTAGAAGGCAATTTATACATCATTAATCTTATTCCACCCACAGTGCATTAATTATTACCCCAAGTAGTATTATTCTAGAAGTATTGAGAGGAGAGACATTAAACTCCTTTAGTACCAATTGTACAAGAATAGGAACCACAACGTGTCACCAATGACGTACAATAACAAGAGGTACTTCGTCATAGTGGAGGGTTGTTAGACAACCTGATAGGTTGATTGGTTTGGGAATGTCTTTAGACATAACCACTGATAACCAAGATCCTGGTCCCTAGACCTACAATGAAGCACTCCAAGATAGAGATGTAATATCTTGGCAAAAGGCAATGAATTCTGAGATGGAATCTATGGATTCTAATCAGATCTGGGAGCTTGTAGAGCCACCCAATGGTATAAAACCCATTGGATGCAAGTGGGTCTATAAAATGGATGTCAAGATAGCTTTTCTTAATGGAAGTCTTGAGGAAACCATCTATATAGAGCAACCAGAAGGATTCATTGAAAAAGGTCAAGAGCATCTTGTTTTGTACAAGAAATTTGATGGAAATGTAGTGGTAAGTCTTGTGCTTTATGTGGATGACATCTTACTCATTGGAAATAATATGAAAATGTTGTCAGACATAAGGGTATGGTTATCAAAGCAATTTGATATGAAGGACATGGGGGAAGCGGGTCACACCCTTGGGATCAAAATTATAAGAGATCGCAATAAAAGGATGTTGTGCTTATCTCAGGCTACCTATATTGATACTGTGTTGACTCATTCTAACATGCAAAACTCCAAGAAAGGTTTCTTGCCTTTTAGGCATGGAGTTCCTCTATCAAAGGATATGTGTCCCAAAACACCAAAAAAGATAGAGGACATGAAAGTCGTTCCTTATGCTTCGGCTGTATGAAGCTTAATGTATGCCATGTTATGCACGAGGCCAGACATCTGCTTTGCCGTTGGCATAGTTAGCAAATATCAGAAGTACCCAGGACAAGGACACTGGATTGCGGTAAAACATATTATGAAGTATTTGAAAAGGACTAAGGATTATATGTTAGTATACCATGCAGATAGTTTGGTTCCCTTAAGGTATACAGTCCACACTATCGTGACTCCAAAAGTATTTCCACGAATGTAGAATGGTAAACGTCCACACTATCGTGGCTTACTACTTCTCAGTGTGGAGGGTGCTGAAGGGTCAGATAGGGACAAGAGTAAGTCTACCTCAGGTTGTGTGTTTACCTTGTGAGGTGGAGCCATAGTGTGGAGGAGTGTCAAGCAGAAATGCTTGTCTGACTCCACCATGGAAGCTAAATATGTGGCAGCCACTGAGGCAGCCAAAAAATCAGTTTTGGGTCCGGAATTTCTTGTAAGCAAGTAAACACATTGAGTGCAAGTACCACCTAGAAAAGAGGAGATGTTTATGTTACCAAGATAGCATCAGAAGATAACCTAGCTGACCCCTTGACAGGCATATTGAGGGGATGGGAATCAGATGCTTGGCAGAATAGCTTTAAGTATAAGTGGGAGATTTGTTAGTAGTATACTAAAAAGCAATGCTTTGAGTATAAGTGGGAGATTGATAGGGTTATATACTAAAAGCATTAATTTTGTATTAACTCTAATTCTTTATATTTTGAATAAGAATTATATGGACAAATGTTATACATATTATATATGTTATTAGTTATATGCATGTGTCTAATACTTTATGTTGTAGATGATATGGTGTGAACACACAGAAGATCATATCATCAGTACCTTATAAAGTATAAGTAATCGTTCACAACCTAGATGGATTTGGACAAACCATTAGAACGGTTGTAGTATAATCAGGTATTAGTCTATCTTGACTATAGGATTACACTAGTACACTTTGTGTGTATTGAACTGGACTAAGTGAGGTTGTTTCTCTTTATACTAACTATATAAGAGAACAAACGCCTCTGTTATTATGGATGCTTGTCCTCTTAATCCAGATATAATAACGGGTACTTACGTGCATTGTACATTGCTTTAAATCATCAATGAGTGAGATTCATTTGTAAGTCAACAAACTCGATAGATTGGGTAATGACATTGTATGTAAGGTGTGATGTTGATTATAGAAGGAATCCGTGACCCACAGGAAGTCGGGTTGATGATGTCCCCTTAAGGAGCTCAAAAATATTGTCATGTAAACCCTACAGGTGGATTTATTCCGACATGATAATGAGGTTGAGTGGTACTACTCAAGGACATAAGAAGTTGATTAATGTAGTTGTCAGTAACTTGACTTAATCAACAGACATTCGATATCTTAAACACGGGGAGATCAACGAGCATATAATATGGAGCCCATAAACGCTGACACATAATTTGGGATTAGGGCGGTAGTGTAACAATGGCCTTTAGTGGAATAAGTCATTTGTTGACGGACTTGGGTCGTGTGTTCTGGGCGAACATGGGAAGCTCAAGCCCGTCAGGAGGCCCAACCCTAATTTCTCCTCATGGTCTCTGTTGTAGCCTATAAATAGAATACTCTTTCTCTTGGCCGAAATCACTATTCATCTGGATTAAAAAAATAGACAAGGAAAGATAGGTCCAAAATTGGATCTAGCTTTGTGAGAAAGAAAGGGATCGGTAGATCGTTGCCCACACAACATCCAATCTATTCTAAAGGAATACAATAGAAGATCAAGGGGTTGATTGTTTATTCGGATTTATAAAGCTTGGATTCTCAGAGTTATCAAAACCGGATCTAAAAGGTATGTTTTCTATCCAAAACCGTGAACCCCATTGATTCCGCTACGCGTGGGTTCTTGCGGTTTGTAGAAATATTCGTTCTGAAATAACGGTTCCTACACATGTAACATCAAGTAATCAGTTGGCAGATATCTTGACCAAACCACTATTTTGTCCAGTATCTTCTCGTCTTTGCAGCAAGCTGGGCATGAGTGATATCTATGCTCCAGCTTGAAGGGGGGTGTTAAAGCATAAGGTGCGTGCACCCTTTGTGTATGGGCTTATTGAGGGTGTGCGCTCCCTCTTGTCAGTACGACAGATACAGAATGTGTTTCCTATTTTCGTGTTTCTATTGTATCAAACTTCGCTATATATATATATATATATAGAGAGAGAGAGAGAGAGAGAATTTTGGGTAGAGTAAGTAATGAACTCTAACCCTAGTTTTCCATCCTCCATCCTTCTTCATCTTCATCCAATCTACTAACACCTTCTCCAACCCATCCACTAACAACACATTGCAACAGCGTTTACTATAGGTTTAGTCATACTTTCATAGTTTCATACTTTCATAGTTCACCGTTCTTTAGGCTTCTCTTTTCTATTGAAGTGGCTAATACTACACATTTAGGTAATTAGGTGAAGCTAACGAAAACTAATATAAATGTTTTTCTCAAGTATGGAAACTATTAGTTTGGGTGTTGCTGATCACAATCGGAAGCCAAGACTCCTGGGCTTAGTGCTTTACTCACCTCATTGTAACGAAAGTGTTGACATGAAAAATTGTAGAGTTGCTTGATTCAAACTTCTTCAATAACTCCTTAAACTTTTGGTCTTTGGAATTGGATAGGAGTAACAAAATTGTAGTCACACTTTGTTGGGTAGGGGTTTTAACTTTCAAATAGGATAACATACTCTCTCCTTTTCTTTTGTATTTTCTTCTCTCATCATCTCTCTTTTCTTCTATTGAATCAATTGACTTTTAATCTCTCCCATTGTGGCTTTGAGAAATCACCTTATCTTCTCCTTGATTTGCACTCTTGCAGCATAAGTGGAAGGTGAGCAGAACGATTCTAAATTTTTACGGAATTGAAGGTTAAGTGCAAAAAAACCTTATAAGGTATTTATTTACTTTTGAGATAAGGTCCTTCGTGATTCAATAAGGTTATTATTCAAACAACTACATCTAACCTATCTCATTCTCTTCCTCCATTTTCACTGCTTTAATGTGTACTCTGATCCTGACTATTACACCATTTTTATTGAATGAATTGTTTAGTTTGATTGTTTTGGTAGGGTTTTGTGTCCTGGATGTTGCCACGTACTCTCAGACCTAATCAACTCATGTTTTAAGTGTTTTTCTGAAAATTGATAGTTGGTTATTCCTCGAATTTTAAGCTTTATAAGGTGTGAATGCAATTATATCTCTTGAATCTTTATCAATTTCTCTTGAATTTTTTTCAATGCAATTATGTGTGACGAAGTAGTTATATTGGACTTCCCGAATTTAGATTAACTCTTTGTCATTAATTAACCGCCAAAAGACTAATAGTATGCTTCTTAGTAGATTTTAGGCTTTAATCAACCAAAGAAAAATGAATTGTATTTTTTTTGTTTTTCTACAGTGGCAATCCAACTACCAAAAAAAAACTTTAACTTAATTGTTCCTTCTAAAATTGTATTTTTTTTTTCTTTCTTTTAGGGCATTCATATGCTCATAATTTACTAAAATAAAGTTGTAACAGACGCCTTCCCTATGGAATGGTATTGCATAATGTCTTGGTCCCTTTGAAACTCCCCCGACCATTCTATCCAAGAAAATTTAGTAATTCTTCTTGAACTATTTTGCCACGGGTGAATGCTTTAGAATGAACCATTTCCAATATAATTGTTTGGGTTTTTTAGACATTGGTCCTATTATTATTATGGAATTAGACTTTGGTCCATAAATGCTAAAATATTAGGTTTTGGTCCTACTTCTGTTACTTGACCGTCAGTCAACTTAGTTGACTGTAGTCATGTTGTTTGCTCTTTTGAGCGTGCATCACACGTGCTTACAAGTAGGATTAAACTCTAATATCTAACTTACAAGTAGGACTAAACTCTAATATCTAACTTACATTAAGACTATTCTTTACTTGAGAGTTCTAATTGACCATTCAGATGTAATTTGATTCCCATATTGAGAAAAGTTTTTTTCACATTCTACAATAAATTGCTTCGAAATTGATTGATATGTTGCATAAACCAATTCTCTCAGTGGGGAATAAATTCAAAGCACCACCTTCAGTGGCATCTTTTGCGCCATAAATAGTAATATGTATGATAGATAAGAAACTAAACAACATATAACAAGCATCGGACATTATAATTAGTTTAGGATCTATAGGATTTTCTGTTGAAGTAAAGATTTTTCTTGTTTGTTTATTTTTAATCGTGCTAGGGTTCATATTTTCACAACACAGTTTTTTATCGATGGATGTTTTACAAGTGTATGTATTGAATCTCTGTGAGTATCAAGAACGTGTATCCGAGGAAAAGATTGTGGGTATAATTCCAAAAAGTAGAATTGTCATTTAATGTTCAAGTAAAAACTTAATATGTTCCATCGTTCCACCTCATATATAATGGACTGAACATGTAAAGATTATATGAACCTTTATGTCCTTGATTTGGATAATATGTTCCAAGATCCTACTAGAAAGATGCATATTTATTTCTTTTGTGACTACTTACTTTGTAGTGAGATACTCACAACACCATAGTGCTTCTTCTATGCATGTGTTTTCAAAACAATTTTTCTAGTTTCCTTCTTCTATGCATGTGTTTTCTAAACAATTCTTCTGATTTCCTTTTGTTTTTTGATTCTCTGCGAGGCATATACTATGGAACTGGAAGAAAAACTTGCAAAACTTAGAAAGCATAAGGAAGAATTGCAGAAGATCGAAACAGGAGTATTGGAAGATACACATTGTCTAAACCATCACCCTTTCTCACTCTTAAAGATAAGTTAATTAGTATTTGACCCAGATAATAATGTCATCTTTAAGACATGGTCCTTATTATAAGTTAGATATTATAGTTTAGTCCTACTTGTAAGCACGTGTGACGCATGCTCAAAAGAGCAAACAACATGACCACAGACAACTAAGTTGACTGACGGTCAAGTAACAAAAGTAGGACCAAGACCTAATATTTCAGCATTTCTGAACCAAAATCTAATTACCATAGTAATAGTAGGACCAATGTCTAAAAAACCTTAATGGTTTTGATACGGAGTCGCCCTAGGTGCAATATTATTGGGTATTATTGGAACAACGATGAATTCTCTTGCACTGTAATAAGGTTGGATAGCATAGTTGGTAAAATCGTTTGTTGTTTAATTTAGTGGTGGGTCTTAGTTGCAAATGAGAATAAACTTAAACTTTTGAACTCACCTTAAAGAACCTCATTTGGTGAAACCGTGAAAGTATCAATTGCATAAGAAGATCATGAGGATCATTTTTTTTTTTTGGAGATGCTTAAAATAGTTATTTAGCGTGATATTGTATAGTGCAAAAATGTTGTATGCACTTTTGTAAAAGCAGAGTGTCATAGGCACGAGCCATGACTAGTCAATTATAAAATGGGACCAAGTTTCTAGTGGATGTCTCGTTGTGGTTTAGTGAATGCGTGGAATGGCAATCGAAAGCTATATTCCATCTTAGTGTTTGAGGAGAGAAGTGAAGAAGAGTTGAGTTGCATTCTCTTAAGCATAATCTCTCTTGTCTCTCACTATCTCTTTTTTTTTTTCTTGAACTCATACTAGAGTAGTTTTTACAAGGCTACAAGTTTGGGTTTATTAATTAATCTAAAACTTCGATCTCTACTAATAAATCTAAGAAAATGAATCTAAGAATGAACTAAAGAATTCAATGCCTCACTCCTCTCCAAATGCATTTATCTATAGGCTCACAATATGATCAAAATAAGATACTTTCCCTCTCAAAACAAATTGAAATGGTAACAAAATACTTAGATATCAAGCAAAATATTCTCTTGCATAAAATCTTGTAGAAAATTTCCAATCCCAGCTTGTTCTTGATCTTCAATTCGAATTGTTTCCCCATTATTTATTATCTCCAATAATATCATGGTGTTTATGGAATGGGGAATATTGAAAATTAATAATAATGGAAAGGGAAAAAAAATATTTAGGTGGGAAAGATTATGAAAATGGAAGGATATATGGTTTGTGGCTAAGATTTGTATGATTTTGTGGTAATGAGTGATAGGAAACAAGAAAAGTTGACTTGGGAAATAATATAAAGATATGATCTTGTGAATAGGAATTGTTGTAAATTAAAGATACCAAGAATATTCCCAAACAATATCTGATCCAATATTCTTGATCGCTACCTCACTAAGTCACTTAATAATTTGGGTCGTCCATTCTAATGTTTGAGCTTAGGCTTACAATTAGAAATAAATTTAATCAAATATTTATACCAATATCATATTAGCGTGGAAAAATAAATTGCACACAAAACATGCAAATATATCGTTGGACTCATGAAAATGAGTACTTCGCAATGAAATAATCAAAATGTGTGATTTTACGTGAATATGGGGAAATTATAAATAGAAGAAGATTGATAAAAGCCCGGAAATAATCTTACTACTTTAAAGAGAATGACTCTGTGAACAGTGTCGTTTTCCGATTATACTCCTAAATGGGTTCCATTATTACGATCCCGTTCAAAATAGTATTGTGTAATAACATATGTTACGGAGGGGTAAAACCGTTAATTTCTACATTGAAAGTAAGACGTTTCTCCCTCATTTTAGCACATTGTCTTCAATTTTGCAAATAATTACGATATTGCCACTGACCGAAATTTAACTTTTTCTTCTACCCTACCCAAACCAGCTGACCGAAATTAAGACACTGTCCTTGGTTTTACAATAATTTACGATAATGCCACTGACTGATTTTTAACTTTTTGTTCTGCCCGGCTTTAGCCACGTGCCAGGAAACTAATATATAAAAATAGGCATATTTGGGAACTTATCATGATGATGACGAGTTCTCTGGTGTTTCACAGGTTTTTTCTGTTTTAGCTCTCTTATTGAGGAGCTTATGATAGTTCAGCTTTTTAGGGTTTGATTCCCTTTTTATGTCGCAATGTGCCGAGTTATATGGTATTTCATCAACTTTTTTGTTTTAGCCCTCTTATTGAGGAGCTTATTGTATGTTGTCATTGATAGTTCAGCTTTTCAGGATTTGATTCCTTTTTATGCCTCAGTGGTGTAAGTACTCAAGTATTTCACAGACTGTTACCATCTCTTGTTGAGGTAATTCGTTATTTTTTATGCAACCATTATTTATTGTGACAAGATGCTTATAGAAAATTACTTGCGTTATATGTCTTTGAATTTGAGGGGGAGTATTGGGAGTATTTACTCTTGCATTATCTATCAAGTGATGTTGAAAGTTTTAGTATAAGGTGCTCATGGATGAGATTGTTATTTTGGCTTTTGGATGAAGTTCTATCTAGTTGGTTTGGTTATATCTCCCTTAATTGCCTTCTTTTTTTGGATACATCACTCCTAATGCTACGATTGGTCTTTATTATTAATTCTTGAATCCAACTTAACATATTCTCTTGTTAGTCAAGCTCTTCCATTATTCGATGCACCCAGTTATTAAACTACCTCTACATCTTACTATATTAGAAAAATCTAGGGGTTGATAGTTGTTATTATTTTGGTCATTTCACCATTAAAATGGATTGTGCATGGAGCAATTTTGGTAAGTTTGATATTTTGAGTCGTTTGAAAGAGTAACAAGAGCCTTTGTTTTTGTTTCTTGATGTTGTTGGAGAAGAAGGAGGTTTCAATTTACTAAAAAAATTTAAAAAAAAGAGAAGAAGAGTAGATCGCCACTTTTAAGGGATATTGCAATTTTTTGGCAAATCCGTTTTAAGTCCGTAGAATAATGAGAGTCTCGTAAATAAGTGGTTTGTTTTGTTTCTTGTTTTTTCATTGTTAAGTTTGCAAGGATGAAATTTACCAATTAGATTTCTTGGAAAGGTTTATCTAACTACTTTTTAAATGAGTCCAAAAATTGCAACCGCAGAAGGAACGGATTGTTTATTTTTATTGGTGATAAATTAGTTTTTTTCCAATTATTTAATTATTGAGATTATTGTTTTATTTAGGGTTTTTTGTAATGGCATTTGGTTCAAAATTGTGAAATTAATAACAAACATGGTTTTGGGTCTTTGAGTGAGGAAGGTAAAACTGTCAAGGTAAATTCCATGGTTAATTTTGTGATATTGGTAGGATGTGTGGACTCCTTTTTTATTATCTTTGGCTTTAGAACTGAAATTGCATATGGCATGAGAAAATCATGTGTTCCGTCTTCTTTATATGGAATGTTGGATATTATGGAAGATTTTCTTTGTGGATGAGGATATCCCATCTCATTGGCCAATTTTTCAGTGATGGAATGTTTTCCACTGGGAATAGTTGATAAAAAATATGTGTTTTAAGAGAAAATTCAATGTACTTTTAAATCCATGACTTACATAATTCCCATAATGTAATGGATCATGCTAGCAAATTGATATTGATAAAGTCCCAAGTTTTGTTTTACTTCTTCAAGGCAGTGTATGGTTCCACTATATTTCTTTTTAAGACACACTAGAACTTACAAAAATCACATTGTGGTTGAAGTTTATAACTAATATACATATATGAAGTTTGGTAGACAAATTTAAAAACTTTTGCAATTAGTGAATGCCAAGAAAGGATTAATTAGACAATTAAAATCCAGGAGTTCTTAATTACCTTAACTTAATTTGTCCGATTTTGGTCAGACTTTTTGGAGCAAATGTTCTTCTGATTTTAGTTATTATAAATGTGGTTTGAAGTGTCTATTTTCATCTAATATAAATATGTAATGCCATGATAACTTAGAGAAAACTGTGTCATCTTTGTTTCCACTACCCCCTTTCACCATAATCTATATCCCGCTTTTGCAACTCTAGAAGAAAGCTTCCAATGGTAAAGAATTGGACAAGCTTATTACATTTTTACCTTAACCATTTGTAGTTATGTTTGGTTATAGATTTAGCATGTAACATCTCTTCGCACCAATGGATTTGATGCCCCTTCCTTAACCATTTTGGTCTTCTTTGTCGCTGCTTGCCCTGTCGCCATGGCAAAGACGCGGAGAAATTTTTGTTGTAATATGGTCATATTTAGAATTTACCCCATTTTCCATAGTTTTTCCAATTGTTTTCTCAATGAGGAAATGTCGGCTTGAAACTTTGGTGAATACTCCCCTGTGCCACTTTTTGGTACATATAAAATGTCGGCTTTGATGGTAATCAATTTGAGTTTATATATTCTTTTTTTCTTCCTTTTCCAACAAGGCATGCCATACTAAACCTTTGCTATAATGGGCTCCAACAAGGCATCGCCATACTAAACCTTTGCTATAATGTGTTCGTGAATTGTATTGAAATTTCGAGGAAGAACTTATTTGGAAACTTACTTTCCCTTCTTCAACTTCAATTAGCTTCCCTATTCTTCTTTTTAGCCTTTGATTTAAATTCAGGATCTTTGATACATGTGCATTGTTTTGTGTGGAATTGATCACGGTTTGGTCTTACAAATTAATTATTTGGCCCTCTATTTAAATCTAACTAATTGGACCATCGCGGATTGATGCTATCCATTTTTGTTTCTTGTTAGAATTATTTTAATTTGCCCTGAGAGAAAGTGTGTAACACATCTCGACATCGGACTTGGAGTTGGGGTTATGTGAATTTTTAATTTAATAATACAATGGGTCATGTGATTCAAATGATGTCTTTCGATGTAATCTACTAAACTCTTATTTGAAAAAAATATTGTGGAAGATACCAATTTCGAAGTCTTCTATACCAAAACCAAAGGATTGGGTCGAAATTTGGATTCTACGTTAAATTTTTGTTATACATATTATCTGCGACCAATGACTTGGTTGAGATAAAAACTCACTTATATTACTTACTCTCCTTAACAATTTGCTGCTAGTGACGAATAGTTGTTATTAGAGTTTCCATGGCATGGAATGATAAGACATGTTTGATGGAAAAATTGGATGAAATTTAAGGTTGAGATTTGTTTTGTTTTGATGTTGATGATCCGTTGCTTTGTTTTTGTTTCTTGATGTTGTTGTAGTTTGAGGATGAAATTTGCAATTGGAGCTTGGAGGTTTATCTAACTACTTTAAAGAGAATAATTCCGTAAACAGTAGTTTTTTCCAATTATACTCCTATACGGTTTTAATTATTACGACCACCGTCAAAATTGTGTAATAACATAAGTGAGTGAGGGGTAAAACTGTCAAAGTAAAATCCATGGTTAAGGGGAAGTGTTATCTACTGATAACTAATTGTAATTGCAAGCCTGAAATGAGTGTATATATATATTTCGGGATTGAGGGGGAGTGTTGAGATAGATTTCATCCTCCATTGATAAGGACAATCCGTTTTAAGAGAAAGCATGTACTTTTAAACTCTTCAAGTTCCCAATGTGGATCATGCTAGCAAATGTTAAAGTCCCAAGTAAAGTGTTGATTTAAGTTTAACACACTACTACAAAATTTGTGATTAACTAATGACATATATTCGACAAATGCAAGAAACATTGCAAGAAACACATTCATTAACAGATTAAAAACCAGGACATTCTACAAGACAGCGACACACGTTAGACATCACTTCATTTCCAATTAACAGACACACCACAGTACCACACCATAACTAGTAAAACCAGAGAGAAACAAGATTACAAGACCCTAACCAGAGATGTCAATAGATTTAGCATTAGGCTTCTTAACTTCTTCTTTAGGAACAGTAACAGTCAACACCCCATTTTCCATACTAGCTTTGACTTCATCAACTTTAGCATTTTCAGGTAACCGAAACCTTCTAACAAACTTCCCACTACTTCTTTCCACACGATGCCACTTGTCAGTCTTCTCTTCAGTATCACGGTTTCTTTCACCACTTATTTGAAGTACTTTCCCTTCTTCAACTTCAACTTTCACTTCTTCCTTTTTTAGCCCTGGTACGTCAGCTTTGAATACATGTGCATTTGGGGTTTCTTTCCAGTCTATTTTAGCATGGGCCATTGCTGTTGTTTCGTTTGGGAAATTTTGAGAAAGTGATCGGTTGTTGGAGTTGGGGTTAGTTAATGGGAAACCTTCGAATGGGTCAAAGATGTCTAGGGAGAATGGGTCGAAAACGTTTGATCTGCGACCAAAGAAGCTTGGAATGATCGACATGTTTGATGAGAAAATTGAGATTGAGATGAGCTGATTTGATGATGATCCGTGCTGTGAGTGGTGGATTTGGGGGTAAGTTTTATAGCGTGGTTAGAAAATTCTGGATGTTTCGAGTTTCTGAAATTTTCAACATATTTGGAATGTTCTAGCGATGTCTGGAATTTTCGCTATTTCCGGAATGTTCTAGCGATTTAATTCTGGAGTCTGGACCAATGCTATTCCGTTTTGAAGAATTTTGAGTCTCGTTCAAATAACGCCCGGTCCATGAAAATTAGGCACTTATGAGGTTATGACTTATGACTTTATGACCCGTCAAATGACCAGTGTTCCCCCGTGATGTTTAGACGATTTTACTAGGTTTAATTGGGCACTCATCAAATTGGATTGGGCAACTCCCAAAAAAAAAAAATTTTACAAGTTTGTCATCAAAGTCAAGGCCCAACAACCAATTCAACCGGTCTCGCCATAACGAAATTTCCGGGTCGTTCTAGTGTACACTCAAACGGGCTCAAACAATACCACCATGTCGTTCTAGTGTACATCCATGCGGTTTGAGCCTGTCGTTTGAGAATTGGCTCCTGAAATCTCCATGGAATAGTCTGATCGTTTTGTTTGAGTGTACACTCAAACGGTACCACCATATCGTTTGAGTGTATACTCAAACGGCTTCAACATATCGTTTGGTATCACATGCAAGCTAAAAGTGGGTATGGCTGGGTCGTTTGGGGTTTCTATGGGGTAACCTGGGGGAGTCGTTTGGACTAAAATAATTGAAAAGTTCTAAATCAAGAAAATTCCTGATTAACCAATGATTAGCCGGATTAACCAATAAAAATTGATTACATAAACACCAATTACATTTTTCTTATACATAAACACCGAACACTTTTCTTATAATACAAAATCATTAATCAATCATAATTGTACAATAATTTATTTAAACAATTATCTACAAAATTGAATTAGTAATGATCAATTATCAACACATCACAATTGAATTAGCAAAATTGAAATCCGATTTAAAAAATTGGGTTAGAAACAACACAATTAGTTGCACCAACACAATTACATGCATTTTGTAATATTTATCTAGTATGACATAGTATCTATATAACCAAGTTAAAACATATAATCAAACATGCCAAAATCTAAAATAATAATTTATTTTATATCTAAACTTGTTATTTTTTATTTTTTATTTTCAATTGTGAATCATAAACTAGTTTGGCGTTTAGGGTTCAGGGATTTACAAATATCGTACCAACATATTTCACTCAATTATTATTCAAAATAATAATTTATTTTATATCTAAACTTGTTATTTTTTATTTTCTTTTTCAAATTGTAAATCATAAACTAGTTTAGGGGTTTCAGGTTCAGGGTTTACAAATTTCGTACCAACATATTTTACTTAATTATTCAAAATAATAATTTGTTTTATATCTAAACTTGTTATTTTCCATTTTCTTTTTCAAATTGTGAATCATAAACTAGTTTGAAGATTTGGGGTTTAGGGTTTAGGGTTTAAGGTTCAGGGTTTATAAATTTTGTACCAACATATTTCACTCAATTATTCAAAATAATAATTTGTTTTATATCTAAACTTGTTATTTTTTATTTTCTTTTTCAAATTGTGAATCATAAACTAGTTTGGGGGTTTGGGATTTGGGGTTTAGAGTTTAGGGTTTACAAATTTCGTACCAACATATTTCACTTAATTATTCGAAATAATAATTTGTTTTATATCTAAACTTGTTATTTTTCATTTTCTTTTTCAAATTGTGAATCATAAACTAGTTTGGGGTTTAGGGTTTACAAATTTCGTTCCGACATAAAAAAAATTTATTTCAAACATATTTCACTAAATTATCCAAATCTAAAACAATAATTTGTTTTATATCTAAACTTTTTATTTTCAAAAAAAAAAATCAATTGTGAATAATAAACTAGTTTGGGGTTTAGGGTTTAGGGTTTACAAACATATTTCACTCAATTATTCAAAATATATCAAAATTTTAAATATCTCTACATAGAATACTCAAGTTTCTTATTTACTCCTTACTCCTTTTTTCATACTCAATCAAATACTCAAGTTTCTCATTTACTCCTTACTATTTTCATACTCAATCAAAACCCAATCAAAATCCTAAATGGAACACGAAGATGAAGAAGAAGCATTTGAGGTAATGCTTGAGGTGCAACAACAAATTAGATAATGAGAAAATATAAGAAATGTTAAAGGTGAAGAACAACCAATAGAAAGTGAAGAAGTGGCAAAAAATGTTGAAGGTGAAGGTGAAGAAGTTCAAGAAATAGAAGATGCGACTAGTCGAGCAAATGAGATTCCGAAAAATTGTCGACGACAAAGACAAGCAAACCTAAATAATGAGGTAACACTTTATTAGAATGAATACAAAATACTTGATTGATTGAATTAATTAATTAATCTACAAAAGAGCATTGATTAGAATGAATGCAAAACACTTGATTTAATGAATGAATGAATACAAAATACTTGAATGAATGAATCAACAACACCTCTGGGTCGTTTGGGGACTCTCGCAACCAACATGGCTAGGTCGTTTGGACCCCCTATGGAACTACATGACTAGGTCGTTTAGAAATACTATTGCCCGATGTGGCTGGGTCGTTTGGACCCTCTATGGAACTACATGACTAGGTCGTTTAGGAACCTTATTGGCCGATGTGGATGGGTCGTTATTTTGATGTAATTTGTAATTTGTAAATTCATTTTGACATGTTATTTTGATATAATTTAGAGCAAGTGTAATTTGATTTTATTTTTATGTTATTTGGAAATAATGTTTGGTCTTTTATTTAATTTGATTTGGAAATCGAGTGATCAACTAAGTTGATTCGGACGGCAATCGAGTGATTTGAAAATAATGTTCGTATGTTGTCAATATGATATTTTGATGTAATTTGGATTATGTCTAATTTGATTTGATTTTATACCCCAAACGACATGGTCAAATCATTTTACCTTTAAACCAAACAATCTGGGCCGGTCATTTGACCTTTGAACCAAATGATCTAAAATGGTTGTTTGACCTTTAAGCCAAATGGTCTGAGATGGTTGTTTGAGAATAGTTCTCTATTTTTTTCAGGAAACGATCTGAGCTTGTCATTTGGGAATTCTAAGGAACAATGTGGCTGGGTCGTTTGAGAATTCAAAGGGACGACATGGCTGGGTCGTTTGGACAAAAAAAATTTAGAATTTCATTTTGTTTTTACAACACTTTCATATCCATACAACCACATAAATATCCATTCATTCCAAAATTCATTTATTCAAATAACAACAAATTTCACTTAGCATCTATTCATTCCAAAATCAAAATTCAGTCATTCCAATCACCACACAAACATCCATTCATTCCAAAATTCATTCATTCTAGTAACAACAAATTCCACTTAATATCCATTCATTCCAAAATCAAAATTCATTCATTCCAATCGAAATTCATTCATTTAATCCATCTATTCCTTCCAAAGTTACAAATTACAAAGTTACAAATCCTAAACTGAAACAAATCATGAATTATAACGTCCACCACTGTACTTGCACCTAGTCAAGTTGTACGCCTGTTTGAAGGAGGACCTTGCTTCCTCTGGAATATTATCCCCAGCCAATTGCAGACCTCTCTCTAGCATGCGATTAGTTTCATCGGTGATGTTATTCTGTCGAAAAAAGGGAAATCAAGATAAGTTACCAATTGAATGCAAAAAATCACAATTATAGAAACTCAATTAAAAATCACAATACTCACAATCGGTGTACAGTTGGGAAGTGCCTCTAGGAAGAAATTAATGGGAGCACGCTCAGGGTTTACCAATCGAATGTGAAAATTTCTCGCATACCAAATCATGTAGTTTAGATGACACTCCTATGGATAAAACGAGATAGGTCCTCGATTGCAGGGTTAGATCACGTGATTCTGCCATGACTCCCAGTAAGTTGGCCCAATATTGATCCATCTCACCTCATACCCGCGTCCTGCTACAGTTCTTGTCCTCCAATTTGGTGTTGCAGGATCTAGGGGTATAAGTTGCACATGACCCCAACTAATGCACAACCCTTGCGACAACGTAAAGCTCGACAATATTGAAAAAACATATCAATCCCTCAAAAAATACAATGTCATCGATCGGGCTTGTAGCTCTGACATTATTGTAGGGATGCCAATTAACCTGAAACAAAATCAAATGTGTCATTAACAACTCCAATGATCAATTTCTAAAAAAATATATATATATAAAAAAACTTAAATACTTACATTGAAACAATTCATATTATCAAGTATCACTCGATAATACTACAATGCATGCGTTGTATCGTCATAGTGCAAAGCGATTACTGAGTGTCTATGAGCACGCATATGAGACAAGTTATAGTCCATGTTTGGGTTGGCCTGAATACCGGGAAGTACTCATAGATCCACGCCTATATATATATATATATACACACACACACACACACACAAATAGTTAACATATTGATAGAGTAATAAAATTAACATTAAAAATAATCTCTAAAATACTAAAGTTTTACCTGTAGAAGAGTCATATAGCCTATAACCCCTCTCACCTTCACACATGTGGCAGCCCTACCTAAGACCTCTATACAAAAACACCAAAATTGCTGCACCCCATGCACTCTCCTATCTCACTGAATTTCAACAACGGCCTCAAATAACATAGAGGTACTCCAGTCCCAGACTTGTCAGTAAAAACGGCACATCCAAAGAAAAACAAGATAAAAGCTCTAACAGCCCGTTAGACTTCCTACAAACTCGAGGCCTTTTCCACCACTTTCCCAGCAACATTACATATGGGCTTATCATGAACCTTGTTAGCAAAATGCTTTCAGGAGGAATTCCAGCCTTACTTTTGAAGTGAACTTGTTAGCTTCCATCTCCACCTTAATCAAAGAAATGGGGAGACCCAGAGCACAGTGTAAGAGATTTACCGATTGATGTAAGTTTAACTCACTATCCCCTTGCACCGCTCTTCCTCTAACTGTGACTCCTCAGATTTGCACAACATCGTCCAAAGTCACAGTCATCTCCCCAAATGGCATATGGAAGGTGTTGGTCTCTGGAAGCCACCTCTCCACAAACGCAGAGACCAATGGTGGATCCATATGCTCGTGATAACTTAATACGAGATCATACAACCCAGTCATTCTCAGCTCGTGGGTAAATCTCGGAGACTTTCAAAAGTCATTCATGAAATCCCATTGTCACAACTTCGCTAAGTGTGAAACACACTTCAACGCTCTGCGATCCTCCTGAAACAACCAAGCATGCATTATACTAAATGAGCAGAAACAAAAGATTTTGTAAAAGAAAATCAAAGTACTAAAGAAAATTAAAATATTACCCTCTTCTCCCAAACATCGCGAGCGACATGCACCGCATAGTCATACAACAGCTCTGACTCATATGGGCCACCCCCATACTCACCTCTTTTGAACTCCAAATCATTATTGGATTTTCTCACAAAATCCAATACTAAAGGTGCTTCTTCCACTGGTGGTACGACTTCTACCACATTTTCTTCCACATAATCATCCTGCTCCTCCTCCTCCTCCTCCTCATCCGCATTGGCATCCTCTTCATCACCCTCCTCTTCCCCCTCCTCACCCTCCTCATCACTCTCCTCTTCCCCTTCCTCACCCTCCTCATCACTATCCTCTTCCACTATACTCTTCCCATGATCCATATTTACATCTAAACCTACATTGTTATCGCTATCAACACTATCTTCACTCAGAACTTCAGGAACCTCAGGAACCTTAGGAACCTCTTTTTCTTTGTGGTCCCCTCTACGCGATGATGTCGTGGTGCCCTATCCCCTTTTTCTCTTTCTTTCAGCCGCGTCACCACTAGAGGAACCACCGCCAAACAACTTCTTCACACCTTTTAATATAGTTTTCTCTACATTTTTCACATTCTTTAATCGAGGACCCATTGCTACAAAGAAAAATAAAACAAGTATTAGTAACTATAATAAGTTTAATCAAATATAAATCATTTCGAGCTAAATTACAATTATTTCGACATTACAAGTGCCACAAAAATCCCAACAAGAATTACTTCACAACGAAACAAATGCCATAATTGGTATACCACTAAGATTATTAAAAGAAAAATCAAATACCATTAAATTCAAACAATTTCCAATATCATTCATCTTGAGACCTACTTTGAGTAACATAGATATTAGGACATAAACTTTCTTCCCAGAATTTTCGATCAAGAAGGCAGGATTTATCTCAAACAACCGTCCATTATCCTTTTTACTGCAACCCAATTTTTCAAGAAAACACATCATGTCATGCATTCTACTCCAATCATATACACTTCCATATGACAAATGCCCCACAAACCAATCATTACTAACCCCTAGACCCTTCAACTTCTCAAGAACTCTGACAAAATCCTCATTAACACCACCAACCAATAGCGATGGACTACAACTTACTAACTTAACAACAGTAGGTGCACTCAAAGTCTCAAACCCAATTTTTCATAACCCTGAAGTTTCAAAGCCAAGACTCCCTCACTGTACCTAAAAATATCTTTCACCTCTTTATACATTCTACCGATTTTATTATTCATCTTGCATTGTATAATAATCAACAATAAAAACCACAAATTGCATTGTATAATAATCAACAATAGAAACCACAAATTATTCAACAATACAAAGAATATTCAAGAATATTAAAAAAAAAACATTCAAATGACATCACTAGGTCATTTGAATGTTTTTTTTTTAATATTCTTGAATATTCTTTGTATTGTTGAATAATTTGTGGTTTCTATTGTTGATTATTATACAATGCAATTTTCAAACGACCTCACTAGGTCTTTGGGCCATTTCCAAAATGGCTTCACTGAGTTGTTTGGTGCATCTTCAAAACGACCTCACTGGGTCATTTCAATGTTTCTCAAACAATACTTCGTTTTGTATAATAATCAACAATAGAAACCACAAATTATTCAACAATAACAAGTTATATAATTGATTCACAAAATACCTGTAGTAGACGAGTGTTGCCCAAGAGAGAAAACGAGTGTTGTCCAAACTCAAATTAGATGAGAGCAGACGAGTGTTTTTAACAATGCCGCTTTCTTAACAATAGTTCACATTCTTAACAACCCAAACTCGAATTAAAATGGTAAGAAAAGGTACGGTTTTTTGTTTTTGATTTTTGGTTGCGAGTGCACGAGAGAGATGATACCGGTTGAAAAGGTTTTCCCGGTTATGCGCGATTTAGATGGGGTGTATTGGGCTTTCTTTTGGACTTCGTTGTTTGGGCTTAGGCTGAAGGCTGCCCAATCTAATTCATGTGGTGCCCAATACCACATGAATTAGATTCCATTATCCAAAAACTAGTGGGTGCTTGGGTCGGACCCATGGTGTAGTTTTGCCAAAGGAAACTTTGTTAGGTTACCGTGTGTCTGCAACTCTGTAATGCACTCAATCAAGCTAAATTGAACTACATTGATCAAGCTAAATTGATTATTGAAACTGAACTCTGTAGATGGAACTATAAGAATAAGACCGTAAACATATTAGAGTTAGTCTGATTAAAAGGTTGAAAATCAACTAGATTTTTAGAGTTAAGTCCTCAGTAACTTTGCCAATTTGTAATTCGTCCCCACTTCTTCCAATGTTAGTGTTTTGTCCCCATTTTCATAGCATGACCAATTCAGCAGTTGTTGACTTGACTCTGTCCAGTCAGTGCATGTCTAGTTACAAATGTACCCCTCCATAGGTAAAATGACCAAAAAGCCAATTGACTCTCTCAATACCAAATTCAATTCATTTGCCACATGGCATCATTAGATCTATTGAATCCAACGAACATAATTATTTTCCTAAATGACACTCACTACCCTTGCCTTCTTAAAATGACCAAACTACTCTCACTCATGCCCCCCCCCTTGCCATGTGTCATCATCCTGGCAAACCTCATCAACAGTCCAGAACATGTCATGCACAACACGTCTCCAACCAAGCCCATGTCCAAATATAAGTAAGGTGATTCTTCTAATTGATATAAACTCAATTAGAGGAGATTGAAGTGTCGAATGTGTTTAGTTGGAATACTATGATAAAGGGGCTAGCTGATTCTGGGAGAATGAAGGAAGCTAGAGGAATGTCTGATGAAATGGGTGTGAGAGATTGTGCGACTTGGAATTCTATGATGCCAGGTTATTTTCAAAATGGAGAAAGTGGGGAGACTTTAAATGTGTTGTATTAATGACGTGGGATTTTAGTTGTGAGCTTGATTGTCACAGCCCGAATTTCTAAACAACTACAAAGTGAATATTTTAAATATAAATATCTCAAACATCACTATGTTCAATTGTCTAAAAACTTAGGTGATAAGAGCCCAAAACTGTAGTTTTAACCCTGTAACAGTCATACTTTTAGACCAATTATGTGAGTAATAATTAAGAGTTAAATGATTTCGTGTTTTATGCATTTCGGTAAAAGTCCATTATGTGCATAAATGTGCCACTTTAGCGAGATAAAGGAGCAAAGGTCGGTTGCTAAGGAGTTCTGTGATTAAAGGCCAAGATTCAAGAAGACAAAGCCTCTGTAAAGCCCGGTCAAAAGATGAAGAGTCAAAGTCCACGCGGCGAAATAGTGCACAAAGTCAACAGAACTTCCGAAGACCATATCTTTGGACTCAGACCTCGGAATTGGGCCTACATTATGTCAAAACGACCGGCTCGGAAAGAGCTTTCCAATGGTCAAAGCCTTGATCCAATCAGAGGAGCAGAAGTGGACGAAAAGTCTGTTGAAGCCAACTGCAGCTGAAGAGGCCTTTTTGGACTGAAAGTATTGGGTTTTGGGCCTGATTCTCTAGCCCAAAACATGGCTCCAAGCCCATGCACGATTTTTGGATCTGAAAGTATAAAAACCAAAGATTAGCTCTTTGTTAATGGTAGCTAGTTAGACCTAAAACCATATAGATAATTCTAGATCTAGTTTTCAGTAGATTAATTAAGTTTTAGTTCCATTTTCAATTCTTGTTTTAGATTAAGTCTTTGAATCATTGTTCTTGATTGATTAGATAAATAAAATAGTTATTTTGTCAATTTCGATTTTTGTCATCTCAATTTATAGATCTAGTTTTAATTCTTGTTGATTATCATTTCGTAGTTTAAGTAGATTGAAACATTGTTAGTTAATTTAGTTAAGTTAGAATTTTAATAGTATGTTTAGTTTTAATTTAATCGGAAATGATTGTGTAATGATTCTAGGCTAAACCTCCATTAGATGGGGTTGAGAAGCCTTGATGAAAGCTTGATTCCGATTATCGTAGAGTCGTCGTAAATTCCTTTCCACTCTAGAAACGATTAGTTCACCATGAGAATGGGTTTAATCGTTCACATGCTAGTTATGAATTGGTAGGATTGCCATGTGTAATTAGGGATTAAGAGTAACCATATTGTTCTGCGAAGCAGTTCAATTCGGATTACGATGATTCGTCGTTAGTAGGATTAAGTCGAGTTAAGGTGGAATCAATCCCCCTATAACTCTTTATCATAGAATCAACGTAGCATTCCCATAGTTGTTCTAATAGTCGACTAGTTGCATCTTGTTGGTAGTTGCATCGTAGTCAAGTTGCCATTCGTAAATCTCTCATCAGACTTTAGAGTAAGAGTACTTATACGAAGAGAACATTAACATGCGGAAGGACTAGGAGTGGAACGAATCACTCTACTCCACTATATCTCATAGGATTGAGAGTAGAAACTTTGATAAAATATAGGCAGCATAAGATAGTTTTAGTTTACTTACGTTTTGAGTTCATCGTTCATTTCGTAGGTAAACTATTAAATTTTATATTTTATCAAATGGCGCCGCTACCATCTTAGTTGCACTTTAGCATTGTTATCATAGTAGAATTAGTCATTTTTAAGTCCCATTCAACCCACCCACCCTCGTTTGATTCATACTGTGGTTATCCGTTTTTAGCGTTGAAAAATTCGACAAAATTACACTGAAGCGATCGATCGCGCTTATAAGGAGCGCACTGCTACTAGCCTATAACTGCTGAACACCGAGCGACCGCCTATACTTTGGAACACCTGCTAGCGACTATAGCCCCTTTGTGGAAGCGACCATACTAAAAAAACTTTGGAATTTCAAGTTACACGGAGCGACCAGCGCCTATCTATCGCACCGCACCCTAAGCCAAATTTTCGAATTTCTCTGAGGTTTGTTTTGAACTTTGATTTTTTAAGTTTTTCAGTGTTCTAACTTGTTATTTACACTGAACACGCGTAAACAAGACGCTATTCATAAGCGAAGCAAGGACGCTATCAGGTATTCCTTTCTTCCATACCTCGCATCTCCATTTAGAGGTTCATACTAATATATCAAGATTGTTTGGATTGTTGTCGTGTTTAGACTTAGACTTGCATGAGATTAAGGTGCGGTGGGAGAAAAACACCGAGCGTAATTAACCGTCAACGTCAACAAACAAATCTATCGAGTATACCAATCACTACACCTCTAGCTACTATTCCACCAACCACGCGGACATAATGGTGAAGAAATAGAGACTCCTCTCTCGACTTTTACAAAGCCTTGGCGATAGCCCTAAATCTTGCATCGTTCTAGCGGACCGATGGGAGATTTTGAATTCCCCAAACATATTTAATTTGTTACCCGTTTTCCATGGTTTAGACCATGAAAAACCTTACCAACTGTCGTGGGATTGAACAAGTCCTTACAACATTCCATCATCCTACGGTTGGTGCGGAATAAATTAAACCGAGGGTATTTCCCTTCACCTTAGCCGATAAAGGCGTCTTGGTTAGCGCGCAAAGCCTAACTCAATGGACTCGTGGGCTAAACTTGTTCAACTGTTTATGGAACATTTTTACCCCCCCTAAAGACGGATGAGATGCTTTCCAAGATTCATTTTTCCGACAAAATCCTCATGAATCATTTTTCGAGGCTTGGAATCGTTTCACCGATCCGCTTATTGAGTGTCCACACCATAACCTAGCAAAAAGACACGTTAGTTAGTGCCTTTTTCAAAGGACTTCAACATCACCATAAAGAAGTCCTTGACATAATGAATGGGGGTAGTTTCCTAAGTAAAGGAGCACCGGAGGCTTACAAATTTTTAGAAGATCAAACTAAACGTAATAACAATTGGGGGGGTAGTGATGATATCCCCGCGGCTTTGTTCTTCTTCAACAGTTAAGGCCGCCGGTATGTTTGAGATGAAACCCGATCTAGAACTTAAAAATTTAATTGAATCTCTAACTAAAAAGGTTGAGGCTATTTCTGTGCAACAAAAGCCTACCCCCGTCATGAATGTTAACTCCAACCCATGTAATGTCTGTTTGAGTCCTGAGCACCCTAACTCCTATTGTCCTTTCGCCTATGAACAACAACAATTAGAGCAAGATAATGTGTACTCCATTAATAACTATCCTATTCCTAATGCCCCATGGAGACAACATCCCAACTTTAGTTAGCGAAACAATCAACAAGTTTCACCTCCAGGGTCTAATAACCAAAATGTTAGGCAAGCGAACAACTATAATCAAGCTCCACCTAGGCAAGGCCAGGGACTAAGTTAGGGAAATTATAATAATTATAACAACCAAGCGCAACCACGACAAGGTTTAGCACAAGGTCAGGGTAATTATAATAGTTATAATACCAATAGAGGTATCGTTCCGGTTAACAATAGTAACTATCACAACCCACCCATAAATAATCAGCGTGAGATAGTTCGGTCGCCACCACTGTGACTACTACACCATCACATCCAGATCGTATAGACGCCTTTATACATGTTACCCAACAACTTTTCCAATCAATGACTCAGTCAAACCAACAGATCTTACAATCCATAAATCAAGGCATACAACAGTTAGCCCAAGAGAAAGCCAAACCAAAAGGCGTGTTTCAGGACAAGCGATACCCAACCCTAAAACAACAAACACAGCCTTTGAGGTAAACGGTAATACTAGTACGAAAATGACAATAGTAGGTGACCTGAATGCCATTACCACTCTCCGTTCTGGAAGAATGGTTGATAACAAAGTAACTATGCCTATAGTTACCCCATCAGTACTCCCTACACCGAATATCGAACTAGATACCGAAGTAGAAACTGAAGAGCCTACCACTGTAGAGGTACCAGTTAAACAACAAACTAAGAAACAGAAAGCCAAGGTAACACATCAAGTTGAGCCATACGCTAAATATAGAGCGAAACCACCATTCCCTCAGAAGTTAGTCATGCTAACCAGGGATACAAACTTTGAGGAGATTAGAAACGTTTTCAAGAATCTAACAATAAACCTTCCTTTTCTCGAAGCTATTAAAAAGCTCCCTAACCACGCTAAGTTTCTTAAAGAGTTGTGCACTACTAGGCGTAAGACCAACATATCTAAAGACGCCTTTCTAACTGAACAATTCCCAACTTTATCAGAAAATAATGGAATTGTTAAGTACAAGGACCCTAGTCGATCCCCCCATCGTAAAATGCACCTTAGGAGATTCCCACACGGCGACCGCGTTATTAGACACGGGGGCGAAGTGTTAACTTACTCCCATATTATTTGTATAAACAAATAGGTCTACAGGAAATGCAACCTACAAAAAAAGCGTTGCAATTAGCGGACAGTCAATTAAGTATCCTAAGGGGGTGTAGTGGAAAGCGTGCTTGTTAAGGTTCAGGATTTTTACTATCCTGCGCTAATTTTGTTATCCTCGATCTGAAAGTCGCCAACGGCGACTCTGTACCGATCATCTTAGAAGCCTTCTTCTTGGCAACCGCCAACGACTTATAAATTGCCGCGATAGTAAGATGTCCTTATCTTTTGGCCATCTTACAGTTGAGATAAATGTTTTTAAAATGATGAAACAATTACCAGATTCGTCTATAGATGGGGAGGTTAGCATGATCGAGAGTTTAGCTCAAGATTATTTTAACAACACGTTTCCCGAAAACAATATGTACAAATTCCTTTCTTTTAGAATTTCAGATTTTGTAAATGACTCCTACTTAGAGGAAGTCAACACCATCCTTGAGTCCACACCAATTGTAGACCCTTCGGTTGCTCCACATATTGAGTATGAAGACTTGCTACCTAAGCAAGTATTCATTATGCAAAATGAGGACCCCGACGAAACATCTATTGATTTTCCTTCCACCCCCGGTCTTAAACCTCTTCCCCGAGTTAAAATATATTCAACTTGATCGGGATGGTAGTCATCCGGTAATTATATCTTCGTTATCTAAGAATGAAAGAAACACGTTTAATCCGGGTGATTGGGGAACATCGGTCTGCGATTGGTTGGTCCCTAGCCGACATTAAGGGAATTGACCCTAATATTTGCACTCATCGTATCCATTTGGAGGATAACACGAAGACTTCTCGCGAACCTCAGCGTCGCTTGAACCCAGCCATGAAAGAGGTGGTTAGGGAAGAAGTCTTACGATTACTCGATGCGGGTATCATATACCCAATCTCTGATAGCGAATGGGTAAGCCCCATTCATATAGTTCCTAAGAAATCGGGGAGTTACCATGGTGCGTGAAGCGGAAAGGGTGACTATGTTGTCACCACAAGGTCCTATGAAATGGAGGATCGTATTGATTCTGAGACGTTTAAATGCTATGACACGAAAGGATCACTTTCCTTTACCTTTTATAGATCAAATGCTTTCGAGCGCCCTAGTTGGTCATGCTTTTATTGTTTTTCGGATGGCTACTCGGGCTATTTTCAGATTATTATTGATATTGATGACCAAGAAAAGACTACCTTCACATGTCCCTTTGGAGCGTATGCCTATAAACAAATGCCTTTTGGCCTTTGTAATGCACTTGGAACCTTCCGGTGATGTATGTTTCATATATTTAGTGATATGGTAGAAGCTTTATGGAAGTTTTCATGGATGATTTTTCTATCTATGGAGACTCCTTCACGCAATTTGTTTGTCTAACCTTGTCTATGGTTTTGACACGGTGTGAAGAAAGAGCCTCGTTTTAAAGCTGGGAAAAGTGTCATTTCATGGTGAAAAAGGCATAGTACTAGGTCACATTGTATCTAGTGATGGCATCGAAGTAGATAAGGCCAAACTAGATAAGATAGCGACTTTACCTAAACCACGGACTGTCCATGATATTAGAGCCTTTCTAGGCCATGCGGGTTTTATAGGTGGTTTATTAAAGACTTCTCGAAAATAGCTAGGCCTTTAACTAATCTGCTTTTGAAAGATGCAATCTTTGATTTTAATTTTAAGCGTATGCAGACTTTTGAAACTTTAAAAGCCTCTAACCTCTGCACCAATTATCTGACCTCGATTGGTCTAAACCTTTCGAACTCATGTGTGTAATGCTAGTGACTATGCGGTTAGTGCGATCTTGGGACAAAAACTAGATAATAAGTCCATTTGTTATTTATTATGCTAGTAAAACCTTAAATGATGCTCAACGGAAATATTCAACTCTGAGAAAAAGAATTCTTAGCTGTCATTTATGCTTTAGATAAGTTTCATCCTTATTTGGTTGGTTCTAAAACTTTAGTTTACACGGACCATGCGACCTTAAGTACCTTCTTGCAAAGAAGGATGCTAAATAGAGATTAATCCGTTGGATCCTTCTCCGCAAGAGTTCACATTAGAAATAAAGGACAAAAGAAGGGTCGAAAGCGTAGTTGCCGACCACTTATCTAGACTCACAAGCGGCGATCGAGTGATTACGAGTCCATACCGGACTCTTTTCCGATGAGCATCAGATGCGATTTTTTCAAAGACCATGGTATCGACATTGTAAATTATTTAGCGGCTGATGTTATGCCTTATAATTGGTCAAAAATGAGCGTAAGAAGTTCTTGGCGAGTTAAGTTATACTCTTTGGGATGAGCCATACCTTTTTAAGTATTGTGCGGATCAGATTATTCGTCGTTGTATTCCCGGTGGGAATACAATGAAGTTCTATCGTTACGCCATGACAAAGAGTGTGGTGGCCATTTTTAGTGGGATGAAAACAGCCGCTAAAGTGCTTCAATGTGGATTTTATTGGCCTACCCTTTTTAAGGATGCCCAAGTGCATTGCAAGGCGTGTATTCGTTGCCAACAACTTGGGCCGAATCGCTAAACGTAATATGATACCATTAAATCCAATCTTAATAGTAGAAATTTTTGGCGTTTGGGGCATTGATTTCATGGGTCCTTTCCCTATTTCCCACGGTTTCATTTATATTCTAGTTGCCGTGGACTCGGTCTAAATGGATAGAGGCCCGGCTTGCGTAGCAATGACCATAAGGCAGGTTGTATTTTTATTAAAGAATATATTTTCTCGGTCGGTTTGGCATTCCTAAAGCCATCATTAGTGATGGTGGAACACATTTTTTGCAGAGTTGTTGCATCCCTAGTGAAAAAGTATGGAGTTACACACAAAGTAGCAACTCCTTATCATCCACAAACTAGCGGACAAGTAGAAGTTTCTAATAGGAAATCAAAAAGATTTTAGAAACAAGCTGTAAACCCCGATAGGAAAGATCGGTCAAAGCGTCTATCGGATGCCTTATGGGCATATAGAACTGCTTTCAAAACTCCTATAGGTATGTCTCCCTTTAGACTTGTATTTGGGAAACCATGTCATTTGCCGTTGAATTAGAGCACCGCGTGCTCGTGGGCTATAAAAATCCTTAACTTCAATATTGATGAGGCGGTGTCAAATGCAAGTTGCAATTGAATGAGCTTGAAGAAATCCGTGGCGATTCTTACGATCTCGAAGGATTATAAAGCTAACATGAAATGTGTTCATGATAAGCAAATCTTGGCGCAAAGAGTTTGTGATCGGTCAAAAGGTCTTGCTTTACAACTCCCGTCTACATATTTTCCCAGGAAAACTAAAAACCCGTTGGTCTGGCCCTTTTCTGGTTACTGAAGTCACCCCTTACGGGGCAATCACCTTGGTAAATCCAAATGACAACAGTACCTTTCAAGTTAATGGTCAATGGTTAAAACATTTTCATGAACTTCTATCCCCTGATGTAGAGGAAGTCCTTTTACAGGACCCTGTCTATGAGGATTGACCTTTGTCATTGGTGTACTTCCTTTCACTTCCATATAGTGGTAAGTGCACCATTCAGTAACCGGCCCTCCCTATGGAGTGTGTGGCTGTAAGTACCGGATCCTAAGTCCACGGTTAACATAATTCATGTTTTCCACTTTTGCATGTTTTCTTGGTTTTTGAGTCATGTTCCTCTAAGGGGTGAATTATGTATTTAATGTTTTTCGTTTTTCTTATAATACACTAATAAAAAAATAAATAAAATAAATAATAATAAAAAATTCTTAATCATAGAAATAGCAATCCAACAAGTCTTGGGAATCTAACTTTAAACGACCCGCGTTAGAACAAATTTTGTGTTTAAAAATTTGTTTGGGGGTGGGCAATCGGTCTCTCCATCTGGATTGCTCGAACTTTCCATTTGTGTTGCTTAGGCCCATTACTTGTAGTTCAATTGGGTTGACGTAATCTAAACTTAGATTTCCTTCGTTCGCATAACTTACGTCACACACGCAATTCGAGGCGTTTTTCCACCCTTTTATACGTCACCCATGGTTGAAATTGAGTGTTTTATGGATCATTGGATTGGAAATTCTCTACTGATCATTTCCATAACTCATTCGCCAAAATCGGGCCAGTAACGAAGCGGCAAATTGAGTTTAAAATTGCTCAAAAAATCGGAAAATTTCGGAATTCAAACTGGGCTTGGGCCCAAACCGCACGCACGTCTGTGCGTCTCCTTCCTTCCTAAAAAAAAACGCACGGTTTCCTTCTTTTTAGTCAATCCCGCCGGTTATCAAGGTAAACAAACCTTAAACACCAAAATAAAAATTAAAAAAAAAAATAGAGAGAGAGAAGAAAACCTAACTACACCCACACCAAGATAATCAAATCCAACTAAAATCTTCTTTAAACCATTACCACCACCAACCTAACTCCGAAAAACCGCCACCAATTCAAGTAACCACCGCCACCACCGTTGTTTTAGTTGTTTTTCTTCAAACTCGCCTCCCCCACAGTCTACAAAACCATTAGTTGTCTCAGAAACTTCAATGGCACTACGACGAAGAATTTTGCCGGAGCACGCTTTTGCTTCCGACGAAACTTTCGCCATTTTCGACACGCGGAGATGATTAGGAGGCATTGGAACGGACTGTGGTACTTTCGGTGAGGAGTTCTATCACTATGATTTGGTAGAACAATTTTATAAGAAGCGAGAATTGGAAGGGGATAGGATTTTCATAAAGGTAGCGAGGAACGAGGAGGAAAGTAACGGAGGCAGGTTGTTGGTCGAACTGTTAGGAATGCGGCTTTGAAAGCAACACGGTAGCGACAATTCAAGAATCGATTATATTTGGAGTTCTGCTTTGATGAAGGATATCTTGTCGTGGAGGGTGAATACAATCCGACATCTCATTCGTCCGCCCGATCGACCCGAGAACCAATCAACCGGGTCAGAGCTTCGGTGGATTGGTAGAACGCCCCTCGGGAATGACAAAGTCGGTGATATCGGACCGCAATGTGCGCGACGTTCTCTAGATTTTGCAAACAAATAAGTATAATTTATGCATCCTCGATTTAATGTTTAATGTGATTCGAGGTGGGGAAGAGCTTGGCACCTCTTCCCGTATTGATCACTAAGATCATGCTCTCTTTTAGATTTGCCTCAAGATCTGCTCCTATTAAGATCAAATTGCATTCTAATGCAAGTATCTATCTGGATTGCATCCAAGAGACTTGCCGTTGTCGAAGAAAAAATGGTTGAGTCGGAGGATGAAAGGGAGGATATGACATGTCCGGATGATGATGCATTAGATAAATGTAGTTCTAATTTAGAGCGCGTATGCAAGTATTGCAAACTGCCTTGCGTTGCATTTATGGTATTTGTGAAGATATCCGAGATAGACAGATTGTAGTTCGAAAAGAAGCAAACAAACCTTCGACGAGACTTGAAATGCTCGAAGGGGTTGAGGGGGCGATATCTTGTCTAACATGGAGACTATCCACCAAAGCATCAACAAGCCCAAGATGCGATTACTCGGTTGAGATGGAAATACGGCGCTTGTTCGAATAGAGATGCTACGACGATGCCACCGTGGAGGACTCTGTTTTCAGCCCGAGTCCGACAGGGCATGAGCGTCGTCGCCGAAGGACAGATGGTTCAAGCCATTCTCCATGCCGGGACCAATCTCCATCTCGGGCCCATCTTCATCACATGGCTAGGTGTTCACCATCGGTTGTTGTTATTTGTTATTTCATGGTTTTGATTGTTTTATTAGTTGGATTTTAATTAAGTAGTTAAATTTAAATATTAATGTGTTTGTTTAATGTTGTTTGGATTTAAATTTTATTTTTAATATAATTGTTAATTTCGAAAGTCTTGCTTGTTTTATCATTAATCCCACCTTCCCGACTTGTTTGGGGGTGGTAATATTTATACCGAGCATAATTCGTTATATGATCATCCGCGGTAAAGTAGTCTTGAAGGAAAGGTTGATAATTTGGCCGATATCGGCATATCTATGATTTGTGTGGTGGTAGCATGAAATGTAGGAGAGTTTAGAAGTTACTATTCTAAATCCATTATGAAAGATACCAGGATTTTTAGAAAATCACGAAAATGGTTTGTTTCTGTTTTCGGGTTTGGATTTTTTCTTTTCGGAAATTGCCTTAAAACAATTTGGGAACTTGCCGATTCGTTTTGGAAGCTCAAAACCTATTTAAACTCCCTTCATTCTACACTAACAAACCACACTACACCCCACCATCATCCCGCACCTTTCACTCCAAGCTTTTCCTTCTTTTTCCTCCAAATTTCTTTTATTTAGCTACGAAGCGCATACTGCGCATACAATTTCACAAAGTTTAGTCGAGGGGCGACCACCCCTCCTTGAGCGACTAATTTTTTTACCAAACACTGTAATAGCAAAACCCACGGCGTGTTGGGCACCGAGACCTATGGACATTGGTTCGGACCACGGGATCCTGCGATTAGGATGGCATCATCTCGGTAAGTGATGACGATTCATATTCACCACGACTTCTTTGCTTATTTCTACGACCACGTTAAATTCTATTGTGTCGGGATGGAGAACAAGAATTCTCCGTCGTAGTCGATGACACACGACACATCAATTCAATAAAAATGTGGTGGCTTTAGTTTCGGGATTACCAATACGATCCTGTTCACACATGGGCATATATGACCGATAATGTATACCTTTATGATTATACATATTTCCATGAGTATTATGGGGGAGGGTATTTCGAGTAATGGACCGGGTGATATATAGCATTGCCCTTGGTAGCCTTTCCCTAAGCGTAGGCACCACCATGTTATTCATCGATGAAATATTTTGGGGAATGGCGTTCATTTCTACAAAAAGCGATCTGGCTGGTGACATTTTCCTCGCTTTAGGGAGGGGCGTCGCCGATATGACATTCCCCGAGTTTTAGTCGCTAGTCTTAAGAGAGCCCAAACCATGAGGCATAAGTATCTTCTTATGCTGTGTTGGTAAGCCGCATCATCGCGTAGTTGTTTACCTATATTCTATGCACAATTCACAGATTGGAAAAGGGTTGAAGTCATGAGACCTACCAATTGGGTGGTTCACTCATTCGCGAATAATGACTTGGCGGGATGGCGGTGCGATTTCATTTGGTAAGCCCGTACATCCCATCGGACATAATAACTTAACGGGTTAGCATTAGTAGATGATAAATGGCGGCAAGCTTGGCAAGTTATAATGGTTGGCGGGATCGCGAAGGAACCTCATCTCTTTAATGAGGAGGAGGACGTTTAAGCAGGAGATAAGGTAAGTTTTTAGTTTTGTTATTGTATGCTTATGTCCCAAGCATATTTAATTCTGTTAACCCCATAATGGGTGGAACTCTTATAGAGTTGCGTCAATATTTTTATTTCCTATATTAGTATGTTCTAACCTTGTTTTGCAGATGTCCCAGAATTTCACGCGTTTCCATGGTATTGTTCTACCCTCTTTATTTAAATGCTTTGAGGACAAAGCATGCTTCTTGTTTGGGGGCATAGAAACACGTGTAATTAAGACATCTGTTAGGATATAGATATGTATAATATACATTTGTTTTCAAGTTAAAAATTTCAAAAATATAAATAAATAAGTTTATGCTATACACTTAGGAATATTGGTATTGTTTTCCTTCTCTATGTGCTTAACAATCTAGAAGTCTCACGTAGCTTTTGCATCAGAATAATTGTTAGCAACTTAGGTTAATATGTAGGTAATAATCTTTGCATCTATCTATAAATATATTACATGAGTATCTATAATTGTTAGCGATAAGTTTAAAATCTAGGCTAGAGTACTTATTCTACAAATCCTGTGAGAGTATAGCCTAAAGCCTTATATGAGCGAAACATTTGAGAAATGACACAAGGGAGAACTAAAATCCGGATAGAGAAATCACGCGTCCACTTGCTTGATCACTATGCCATATCCTAAGCAAGAATTTAGGCCCTCTTTGGATCGATATAGCCGAAATTCAAACCTATGAATTATTTTCCGCTAAGTAAGCCCCTCGAGCCTTTCTTTAGCCTTCCATAAACCACAATTCCTTTACCTGTTACAAAACAAACAAAATAAAAAAATTCAACTTACCCAATCTAGAATAAGTCTGAGAATAGAATGAGTGAAGAAAGAAGAAGAGAAAAACCTGTGTAAACAATAATTAGTAGTTGCTTCATAAAAAGAAAAGAAGTTTTCATCCAAGGAAAAAAAAAAAAAATAAAATAGAAATAAATAAAAACTCCAAAAATAGAATAAAAGGAGTCAAAAGCCAAAGAAAAGAAAAAGAAAAATATGGCTAAGGATGGAAACAAAGTATAGAAGCAAAAGAAAATAACAAGGTTTTCTCTAAGTTACATAATATAAATACTCTATTATCTCAGACTTGTCCTTTTGAATATCCATTTCCTTCCTTCTTAAACCATCTCCTAATCCCATGAACACCTAATAAAGACCTCTAGCTCAATTAGGAATAGGTTAGTGTGATAGTAAGTGGCAGATATGTTTGATCGACTCGGCTTCCTTGTTGTCATTGAGATTGTAAGGTAAAGTGTGCCCTTTGCTGCATTGGAGTATGAAACTAAGCTTGAGGAAAAATCGAGTGATTTTCGTCTTGACAATTATGTGAGGACCTACTTAAGGACGCTTATTCCAAGTTTTAGGAAACGAACCGCTAGGCATTTCATAGTATTACTCATAGTATATATATTTGTATCATAGATGATTGATTATTATGCATATATTAGTTTAGGTTTTAACTTGGTTATTCTTATTAGGTTGCTATTGAGATGTATAGATAGTTGGGACATGAATGAGGAAACAATAGTTTTATTTCTTAGTCGTTGTAGTATAGTTGAAGTTTGTGAGTACCTTCCTTTGGAAAACTCTCACGAGGCTATAACTTCGTCCACTAGGGAATTCCTAGTGGTTTAAGGCGCCTTGTTGCATATGGTCAATGCAATCGACTCAGTAAACAGAGTAGATAGAACTCCATTTTTGGTCACTTATTCTAATTTCTCATCTTTGCTTGGGGACAAGCAAAATGCTGTTTGGGGTGGTTTGATAAGAGCCCAAAACTGTAGTTTTAACCCTATAACAGTCATACTTTTAGACCAATTATGTGAGTAATAATTAAGAGTTAATACTGATTACGTGTTTTTATGCATTTCATGCGTAAAAGTCCATTATGTGCAGAAATGTGCCACTTTAGCGAGATAAAGGAGCAAAGGTCGGTTGCTAAGGAGTTCTATGATTAAAGGCCAAGATTCAAGAAGACAAAGCCTCTGTAAAGCCCGGTCAAAAGATGAAGAGTCAAAGTTCACGCGGGCAGAAATAGTGCACAAAGTCAACAGAACTTCCGAAGACCATATCTTTGGCCTCAGACCTCGGAATTGGGCCTACCTTATGTCAAAACGACCGGCTCGGAAAGAGATTTCCAATGGTCTAAGCCTTGATCCAATCAGAGGAGCAGAAGTGGACAAAAAGTCTGTTGTAGCCAACTGCAACTGAAGAGGCCTTTTTGGACTGAAAGTATTGGGTTTTGGGCCTGATTCTCTGGCCCAAAACATGGCTCCAAGCCTATGCACGATTTTTGGATCTGAAAGTATAAAAACCAAAGCTTAGCTCTTTGTTAATGGTAGCTAGTTAGACCTAAAACCATATAGATAATTCTAGATCTAGTTTTCAGTAGATTAATTAAGTTTTAGTTCCATTTTCAATTCTTGTTTTAGATTAAGTCTTTGAATCATTTTTCTTGATTGATTAGATAAATAAAATAGTTATTTTGTCAATTTCGATTTTTGTCATCTCAATTTATAGATCTAGTTTTAATTCTTATTGATTATCATTTCGTAGTTTAAGTAGATGGAAACATTGTTAGTTAATTTATTTAAGTTAAATTTTAATATGATGAGTAGTTATAATTCAATGGGAAATGATGGTTTGATGACTCAAGGCTAAAACCTCCATTAGAGGGGTTGATGAAGCCTTGATGAAAACTTAGTGGTATAGTGTAGAAGCATTGTAGAATCTATTCCACTCTAGAAAGGTCATGATTTGCCATGAGAATGGGTGGGCGACCTCACATGCTAGTTAGTATTAGGTAGAAATGCCATGAACACTAGGGATTAGAACTCAAATTTCTTGCCATAAGAACGTAAGAATCGAGATACAAGAATCTATGTTAGGTTATTAAGTTGGATTCGAGGTGGATTCAATTCCCCCTCTAATCCTTTATCTAGATTCAAAACAATCATATTTCCATAGCATTAAGTAGTTAAATTCAACATAATCAATTTCATATAGGTATCGTGAGTATAACACCCTTCGTAAAGCTCTCATTAGACTTAAGACCGACTAATTAGACTAGAAAACATTCCATGCTACAGGACTAGGAGTGGAACGAATTTGTTACTCCACTCTATTTCGATAGAATTGAAAGTAGAAACTTTGATAAACATATAGGCTCATAAGATAGTTTTAGTTTACTTACGTTTTGAGTTCATCATTCATTTCGTAGGTAAACTATTCAATTTTATGTTTTATCACCAGACTATGACGGGGTGGATACTGACACTGCCTCTTTTTGTGTGTGAGATGTGGTATGGTCGTTGAACAAAAGAGAAGCGTATCAAAACCTAATTATCCCTCAATAAGTAAAGGATGAGTAAGGTATCGTTCCACTTTTAAGTGTATGTTTATATGAAGAACGACGGAATTTGGAAAGGGGTTTGAGGGATTAAAAACTATAATTGTAGAGATTTTAGATTCTAATGCTAAACTAAACTAAACTAACTAAACTTATACTAAAGCTAAGAATTGGAAATAAGGAGAGAATATGAGAGAGATAGATTCAAGAGATTCAAATCCACCAATGCTTTTGATTCAATGACCTTTTGCTTCATGTTGTTCTCCAAGTAGACTACAATCGGGCAATCGAGCGAGTGCCGATGCCCTATTGGATGAAACATCGTTAACAATTAACTCTACTCAAGGTTGTTCCTATGTTCATGTTACTAGTATCTTCTTTCCTTTTATGTGAGCTTGGGCAGCTATTCAATGAATCACCATCTAAGGCAAACACAAAGAATACTTCCCTTACTCTAAAACACTACACAACTAGAAGAAAAGTAGAGAATAATAGTATAATATTCAATTACAATAAATAAAACTCTATTCTAGCATTATATTCAATTGCAATAAATAAAAGCATGTTACTAGCAAATATTCAATTGCAATAAATAAAACCCTAAACTAGCATTATATTCAATTGTAATAAATAAAAACCTTAATCTATACTTCCATCCCTGGTGTGGGCAATGGAACTAATAACTAAAAACATAAAGAACTAACCTCGATTGAAGAACACCATAAACCCGGAAGAATCATTAAACCTTAAGCACCGGCTTCATCTCCTCCCTTGAAGGAGAAGATTAGCCTTCCATAAAGAAGGAAGAACACGAAGAATGAGAAGAAGAAGAGTTGAAGAACATAAGACTAGAAAGACTAATTTATTAAGACTCAGCTAGTTAAAACAGATCTTTTATTATTAATCTATCTCTGCCTCAAGTTCTGGAGACAAAAATATAAGTGATTGGCCCATTACATGAGGCACTTAGGTCCTCTATTTATAGGGGTTACAATGAGCTCTAGAAGCATTCCAAACCGTCATTTGTTTCCTAATACAAATAGACTTCTTTCAAAGTCCAACTTCGTCTCCAAAACTGAGAAGGAATTGGCTACAGTGTCGATTCATGCGTCTGGACTCATTATCCATGCGTCTCAGACTCAAGCAATGAGTCTGGACTCACGATCTATGCATCCCAGATGCGAGCATTGAGTCCAGACTCATGATCCATGAGTCTCAGACGCAGAAGTCTATTTTCCCTCTTTTGCTCCATCCTTCTATCCTCTTTTGCGGGCTTTGGTCCAAGCAACGAATCCTTTGGCCTTGGGCTTCCAAATAGGCTTTAAAATAGGTCCAAGTCACATCTTTAATAGCTCCAATTCCTTGGCCTTCTCCATGATTCTCCACGGACTTCCCATGTGATCCTTAATGCTCCGAATTGCTCCATTTTACCCCTTTTTCTCTAATATTCTACAAAACTCTCTTTTTCACCTGTAGAATCTTAAAACACAACTTATAAACACTATTAGTCCACTAAAATGGCTAAACAAGAGGCATAATCGAGGGTTAAATAGCACTTTTTGAGCACTTATCAGATACAATCCATGCCAAAATCGAAAACCCACATCATAAAGAATCAACTTAACAACAATAATTTCCAAAATTTCTCAACCATCACTTTATTAAAAGACTACCTTCCATCCCAAAAATCATCAATATAACATTCTAAGAATAAAAGTCTTCAATATCATATTCTCATGTCATATGAATATGAAACTACGTTATACATGTTTTCAAAAAGATCAGACCTAATAAAATTAAACTCCCAGACTGCTCCAGAAATAAATCCAAACCAAACGCCGTGGTTCCACTGCCTTCCACCTATGTTCCTAAGAACACACCCACGTTGCCAAAACAAAGCAAACATGGGTCAGCAAAAATGGAATTTGCTGGTATGAGTAGACTAACCATATATAAACATTTCCAGTCTTTACTTATCAAACTATCACTTTAAATATATCCTAACTTAATCATTCTCAACTTGGAAGATAGGTAGTTTGATAAGAGCCCAAAACTGTAGTTTTAACCCTGTAACAGACATACTTTTAGACCAATTATGTGAGTAATAATTAAGAGTTAACACTGATTACGTGTTTTTATGCATTTCAGGCTTCAAAGTCCATTATGTGCATAAATGTGCCACTTTAGCGAGATAAAGAAGCAAAGGTCGGTTACTAAGGAGTTCCGTGATTAAAGGCCAAGATTCAAGAAGACAAAGCCTTTCTAAAGCCCGGTCAAAAGCTGAAAAGTCGACGCGGGCAGAAACAGCACACAAAATCAGCAGAACTTCCGAAGGCCATATCTTTGGACTCAGACCTCGGAATGGGGACTACCTTATGTCAACACGACCGGCTCGGAAAGAGCTTTCCAATGGTCTAAGCCTTGATCCAATCAGAGGAGCATAAGTAGACGAAAAGTCTGTTGAAGCCAACTGTAGCTGAAGAGGCCTTTTTGGACTGAAAGAATTGGGTTTGGGCCTGATTCTCTGGCCCAAAACGTGGCTCCAAGCCCATGCACGATTTTTGGATCTGAAAGTATAAAAACCAAAGCTTAGCTCTTTGTTAATGGTAGAGAGGGTAGATAGGGTAGATAGTTAAGGTAGCTAGTTTTAGACCTAAAACAATATATCTAGTTTTTATTTAATTAAATTGAGTTTAGTTTATATTCAATTCTTGTTTTAGATTAAACTCTTAGAATCATTACTCTTAATTAGTTTGATTAATAAAATAGCTAGTTTGTTAATTTCGATTCTTGTCATTTACATTTGTGTTAGATTTGATTTCATTTATTACTTGTTATTCAATTCTTAGTTATTAATTAGATTTTAATTATTGTTTAATTTAGATTAGTAAATTTCAATTCTTTATATTATGTTTAGTTTTAATTTAATCGGAAATGATTAGTAATGATTCTCGGCTAAACCTCCATTAGAGGGGGTTGAGAAGCCTTGATGAAAGCTTGATTCCGATTATCGTAGAGTCGTCGTAATTTCCCTTCCACTCTAGAAACGATTAGTTCACCATGAGAATGGGTTTAATCGTTCACATGCTAGTTATGAATTGGTAGGAATGCCATGTGTAATTAGGGATTAGGAAGAACCAATTGTTCTGCGAAGCAGTTCAAGTCGGATTTCGACGATTCGTCGTTAATAGGATTAAGTTGAGTTAAGGTGGAATCAATCCCCCTCTAACTCCTTATCATCGAATCAACGTAGCATTCCCATAGTTGTTCTGATAATTGACTATTTGCATCTTGTGGGTAGTTGCATCATAGTCTAGTTGCCACTTCATAAATCTCTCATTAGACTTTAGAGTAAGAATACTTATACGTAGAGAACACAGCATGCGGAAGGACTAGGAGTGGGACGAATCACTCTACTCCACTATATCTCATAGGATTGAGAGTAGAATCTTTGATAAACATAGACACGTAAAATAGTTTTAGTTTACTTATGTTTTGAGTTCATCGTTCATTTCGTAGGTAAACTATTCATTTTATGTTTTATCAAATGGCGCCGCTGCCATCTTAGTTTCACTTTCGCGTTGTTTTCGTAGTGTAAGTAATTTTCTTAAAGTCCCATTTAACCCACCCACCCTTGTTTGATTCTTCTTTGTGGTTTTCGATTCAGCGTTGAAAAGTTCTAGGAAAAAAATACACTAAAGCAGCGACCACGCCTATAAAGGCGCACTGCGCCTCTATATAACTGGAACCTTGAGCGCGACCCGCCCTAAAACACTGTAATTTGAAGATTACACGGAGCGCGACCGCGCCCTATGCGAGCGCACCCGCGCCCTAAGCTATATTTTTCAGGAATTCTACAGTTTTGATTCGAACTTTGATATTTCAAGTTTTTCAGTGTTCTAACTTGTTATATACACTGAACACGCGTAAACAAGACGCTATTCATAAGCGAAGCAAGGACGCATCAGGTATTCCTTTCTTCCACACCTCGCATCTCCTGTTAGAGGTTTATACTAGTATATCAGAATTGTTTGGAGTGTTGATGTGTTTAGCTAAGTTTGGTTTTAGCCTTGTATGAGATTAAGGTCTGGCCGAACAAAACACCGAGCGTAATTACCCAACAACGTCAACAAACAAGTTTATCTAGTATACCACCCACTACACCTCTAGCTACTATTTCACACACATCACCCGACCACAATGCGAATTTGAATAAAGAGACTCCTCTCCGACATGCAAGATTCGGGGCTATGCAAGATTTGGGGCTATCGGCTCCTTCGACAAAGATTTGGGGCTAGCCCCAAATCTTGCATCGTTTCTAGCGGAACCGATGGGGGATTTCGAATCCCCAAATATTTTAATTTGTTACCCGTTTTTCATGGATTAGACCATGAAAAACCTTATCAACACATCGTAGGATTGAACAAGTCCTAACAACATTCCACCATCCTACGGTTGGTGCGGAACAAATTAAACTCGGTATTCCCTTTCACCTTAGCCGATAAAGGCGGCGTCTTGGTTAAGCGCCCAAACGCCTAATTACGTGGACTCGTGGGCTAAACTTGTTCATTTGTTTATGGAACATTTTACCCACCCCTAAAAGACGGATGAGATGCTTTCCAAGATTCATTTTTTCGACAAAATCCTCATGAATCATTTTGAGGCTTGGAATCGTTTCACCGATCTCCTTATAGAGTGTCCACATCATAACTTAGCTTAAAGACACGTTAGTTCATGCCTTTTCAAAGGACTTCTACACCACCATAAAGAAGTCCTAGACATAATGAATGGGTAGTTTCTTAAGCAAAGGAGCCTCGAGGCTTATAAATTTTTAGAGGATCAAACTAAGTTAAATAAATAACAAGGGGGGTAGTGATAATATCCACCGCTCCGCTAGTTCATCAAATACAGATTAAAGCGCGCGGTATGTTTGAAATTAAACACGATCCCGAGCTTAAAACTCTAATCGAATCACTCACTAAAAAGGTAGAGGCCATTTACGTTCAACAAAAGCATATCCCGTCATGAGCGTAAATTCAAATCCATGTAGTTTACATTTGGAGCCACGAGCATCCCGGCCCACTATCCTATAGCCTATGAACAGGGCTTGTTCCATTAATAGTGAACCTAAGCGCCTTGGAGACATAATCCCAACTTCGGTTGGAGAAATAACCAACACGTCACACCTCCAGGGTACAATAATCAATATGTTAGGCCAACGCACAATTTTAACCAAGCTCCACCATGTCAAGGGCGTGGTCGGGGTAATTTTAATAATTATAACAACCAAGTACAACCTCGACAAGGTCAAGCACAAAGTCAAGGTAGTTATAATAATTATAATGCTAATAGAGGTATCGTTAGGTAAATAATAATTATCAAAATCCACCGATAAATAATTCACGGAAATAGTTCGATCCACACACCACGTGACTACTACACCCACACAACCGGATCGTCTTGACACCTTCATACAAGTGAGCTAACAACTTTTCCAAACCATGGCTCAATCTAACCAACAGCTTCTACAATCCGTTAATAATTTAACCCAACAGTTAGCTCAAGATAAAGCCCAACCCAAAGGTGTATTTCCAGGTCATGCAATACCTAATCCTAAAACAACAAATACAGCCTTTGAGATAACCGATAATACTAGTAATGAATATGAAAATGTAGGTGAGCTAAATGTCATCACCACTCTCCGTTCTGGCAGAGTGGTTGATAACAAAGTAACTATGCCTATGGTTACCCCACCAGTAGCCTCTACACCTGCTATTTTACTAGATACCGAAATCGAAACTGAAGAGCCTACCACTGTAGAGGTACCAGTTACAACACAACCTAAGAAACAAAAAGCCACGGTTAAACATCTAGGTGATACCATTGCTAAATATAGACAGAAACCACCGTTTCCACAAAAATTAGTCGTGTTAACTAGGGATACTAATTATGAGGAGATTAGGGACGTTTTCAAGAATCTAACTATAAACCTTCCCTTCCTCGAAGCTATTAAAAAGCTACCACACCATGCTAAGTTTCTTAAGGAATTATGTACTACTAAGTAAGACCAATATACCAAAAGCGCTTTTTAACATAACAATTCCCAACTCTATCGAACATAATGGAATTGTTAAGTACAAGGACCACCAATTAGCCCCTACCGTCTAATGCACCTTAGGAGATTCTTCTTATCGACGACGGCGTTATTAGACTTGGGGGCTAGTGTTAACTTACTCCGTTTTATTTGTATAGACAAATAGGTCTAGGCGAGATGCAACCCACTAAAATGGCGTTGTAATTAGGCGTCGGTCTATTAAGTATCTTAAGGGTGTGGTCGAAAATGTTACGGTAAAAGTTAGGGATTTTTACTATCCGGCTGATTTTGTCATCCTCGATCTGAAGTGGATTAACGACTCTGTCCCGATCATCTTAGGGCGTCCTTTCCTGGCAACTGCCAATGCGCTCATAATTGCCGCGATGGTTCAATGTCCATGTCTTTTGGCCATCTTGCTGTTGAAGTCAATGTTTTTAAAACAAAGACATAGTTACTCGAATCGTCTATGGATGGAAAGGTTAGCATGATCAAGAGCTTTGCTCGAGATTATTTCAAGAACACATTCCCTGATAATCATATGCCCAAATTTCTTTCCTTTGGAAGTTCAGACTCCAACATTTCCATCCCTACACTAGTCGATACACATATTACAGATGAGGATGAGATAGATGACTTTCTCAAAGATGTAGAGGACTATCATAGTAACGAGGATATGACCAATCTAGATGAAGCAATTCGATGAGTTTCTTAGAAGCGGTGATAATTCACCCTATCAAGAACTACTTTCCATAACATCCACCTCGACTTCCCTCCTTCCACCCTTTCAAAGGAATCTCGAGTTTGCACTTTCGATCCTTTTTTGTTTCTTACGTGTTTCATAATTTTTTAAATCCACCTAGTAAACAAATACTTGAGAAAAACAAAGCATTTGACACCTTCATTTTCGGACTTGAAAGCGGTCCTACACACACCATGAATGAATTTTTGTGCTAAACCCACATCCTCATTGTTTACATCTTTGTCCTTCTACAACTTATCCATATCCACCATATTTTCCACAACCATTCACTTTTCCACACTTATTTACTAGAACACCCTCTCATTCAAAAATGAAAAGAAGGTGCATGCTAGGTTACATAATAGGGTTATCCGACTTAAGCTTTCATTTCACTAGGTTGCGTCATAGGAAATCTTGGTGCTTGATTGTGTTTTTGGATATGTTTTCTGTGATATTTATTTATGGAATGATCCACAACTATTTAGGTTGTTGATATATGATAAAGCTGCATGTTCATACATATGTTTAGATAAAGTCACTTGTATCGACTATAAAGCGACTCAACTTTTGTGTTTGGTGCATTTTCTTTCATTTTCCATATATTGGTGAGTGCACCATTAAGGTAACGGGACCTCCCTACGGAGTGTGTGGCTGTAAGTACGGATCCTAAGTCCACGTTTAACATAATTCGCGTTTTCCACTCTTGCATGTTTTCTCAGATTTTTAGTCATGTTTCTCTATGGGAATTGAATTATGTCTTTCTTGTTTATTATTTTTATTTTTATAAATATAATATATATATATATATTAAAGAATAAACATAGTAATCTAGGAAGTCTCGGGAATCGACTTTAAAAGACATTTGCTAAAACAAATTTTCTAAGCTTTGTTGTAAAAAATTTGTTTGGGGGTGGGGTGTTAAATGTTTCCGATCCTAGAATGTTTATGTCCCATTACAGTTGCTTAGGCCGTTTAATTGTATTACGATCGGGTTGACATAATCTTGAATTTAGAGATCGAGTCGTTAAGATAACGTCGTCATGCGCACTTTGAGATATTTTCTACTATCTTATATGTCATCCATGGTCGGAATAGAGTGTTTTATGGATCATTGGATTGGAAATTCTCTCCTGATCATTTCCATATCTCATTCGCAAAAAATCGGACCCGGTAACGGCGGCAATTTTGATTTGAAGTTTCAAAAAAAAAATCGAAAAAATCACAAATTTCGAATTGGGCTTGGGCCCAACCACCAAACCGACAGCACCGGCGCGCTTACCTTCACCATCAGTTCATCATTTTTTTTCCACAAACCGCCATTAACAAAGCTTCAAACCGACCAAAAAAAATAATAAATTAAAAACAAAACCTAATTAACCAGCCCACAATCAAGACCCAACCCAAATCTACTCCAACCAAGCGCCCACAACCTCCACCAATTTACATCAACAAAACCATCGGAAAATCAAAATAAAAAAAAAAAATAATAATAAAAATAAAAATTGGTGTTGCGGCCACCACACCACCACCACCACCATCGTTCTTTTTAGTGAGGTGTCTCTCATTTGCTTCCCTACCTTCTACAAACCTCAAACCATATTCAAACTTCCAATGGCTCAACAGCGCCGAATTTTACCGAACAAGCTTTTATTGGCGACCACTTTCGCCGTTTTTTACGGTGACAAAATGATCGATAGAGATTTGGAATATCTTGTGGTACTCGGTGAAGCCTATTACCACGAAGACTTAGTCCGACGGTTCTACAATACGAGGGAGTTGGAGGGACTAGGATTTTTGTTATGGTGGCGAAGAGGAGGAAGGAAGTGACTCTTTGGGTTGTTGCTGAGATTCTAGGCATTCGCCTAGAATCCATCCGATGTCACGTGCGGGGAGTCCCAATATAATGGGATAGAGCCATTGATGAGCGTGGCGATTTCCGAAGGGAACTACAATGCGAGATCGTATTGTGTTCGCGAGCATCCCTAAGAACCAACCACCGGCTGCGGCTCGATGGATTGGTCGGGCGTCTGGGGAAGGAGAAGGTCGGCGACATCGGCCTCGAGCTGCCTCCACATTTTATGGATACTCAGGGGCGAAATCACGAGTTACGTATCTTGGAGTTTTTGCTTAGCATGATAAGGGGAGTAGGGAAGTCTGTTTTGCACCTCTCCCGTGTTGATAACCAAAATCATCTTTGAAGTTAAGAGCAGCAAAGCCCGTCGATAGGTCTTACATCACCCTACACCAAAATCCTCTCATCTATAAGGAGTGTATCCAACGAGTTTGGAGGTTGCCTGAGGATAGGGTAGAGGACGAGGAGGATGGTGGAAACGAGAATGCCGAGGAGGATAGGGGAAATCAGAATGCCTCGGAGGATGAGGAGGACTTGACTAGTTTTGATGCGGATGCCACGGAGAGGTGTTGGTCGGATGCGAGCAGCATGGCGTAATTCATCGTGGCATCGCGTTAAGCTCAACACTATCTGTGAAGACCTCCGGACTCGACAGGCAACTATCCATCATAACTTCAAGATCCGTACCGAGAGAGGATGAGAGGTGGGAACAGATGAGGGCCAAGCTAGAAGCTTCGGCGCCCGATTCGGACCGACATGCTTGCACGATTCCCACCTCCACGGGGATTCTCCTTTCCGAGGACACACCATCGAGGCACGGCGTCGTCGCCGAAAAAGGCGAATGGTGGCCCATCGGGAGCTCGGGGAGCCATCTCCGAAGCGTGTGCCCTCATTACCGATGACCGGAGTGGTTAGGGATAGTTACGTTTGATATTTCTATTTCTATTTGTAGTTTCATTATTGCCATTTATTTTAATGTAAGTTTTATTTTCGTAATTTGAATTTTGTAGTGAAATGTACTTCGAATAAAAATTTTAATATAATGCGGTTATTTTCATTATGCGTGGTTGTTTACTATTGATCCCACCTTCCCAAATTGTTTGGGGGTGGTTTTATCTATTCAAGCATTATTTTTATATGACCCTCGTCTTAGAATTTATTGCGGAGTCAAGGTGAAAATATGGCCGTTTAGGCATATCTATGAATAAGTATCATTGTAGGATGAAATCTCAATTAAATAGGTAGATTCTATCATAAATTCAACCTAAAAGATACTAGGTTTGTTTTAGAATCAAGAAAATGAGTTGTTTCCGTTTTCGGGTTTGGAAATTTTGGTATTTCTGGAAACTGCGTAAAAACCTTTTGGCAACTTCCCGATCCGTTTTAGCAACTTAAAACCTATATAAACATCCTACATTCTACACTCACAACTCACACTACACCTAACCTCCATCACTCACCTTTCACTCCCACGATTCCCACGTTTCGTCTCATTTTCCGAAGTTTCAAGAACTCCGAAGCGCTTTTCAGCCCTAGAGGGCTTAACTTGCGCTCTGCAATTTTTTTTCAGATTTTTTCGAGGCTTTTCGCGCCAAGGTGAAAGCGACCAGCTCAAACACTGGAATTCAAATCTTGAGGCGCTTTTCAGCGCTTCCTAAGAGCGACTCTCGCATCGACTTCCGTGGACGAGAAAAATTCGGTTTTCTGCGGGTAGTTTTCGGATCATTAAGTAGCTATTCGAGCATAATTTTGAGATGACATCTCCAACATTGATATCGGAACGATCTTTCGAGGATTTGTTCCAAAGCACTACTTATGGTACTTGGTTTTGTGAAGTTTATCACACGTTTGGCCGGGAACCGCTTATGGTAAGACTGATGCACTTTGTTCTCCAACACTAGCATCTTATTTTTACGATAACTGCATTTTCTTTGAAAGACCGGATGGAGAACAAGTGTTCTCCATCAACATTGATAATGAACCAATGGAAATTACGAGGTTCTTGCTAGCATTTGTTCTTGGACTTGCTATGCCCATTTGAAATACAAGACCCATGGTGCTATTGGGTAGATAATATGTATGTCTACACTTATGAGTTTTTGCATGAGTCCTATGGGGCGGGCATTTTTCGTTATCGAGGACCAAGGGGAATATAACGTCGCCTTTGGTAGCTGTCCATGAACATAGGGCTGTTATGTTTTGGATCATGCTAAACATTTTAGGGGAATGGCGTTTTTCTTCTGTGAATGATGCCACTTGCAGCGTCTTCCTTGCTTTAGCCACGGGACGTATGTGTCATGACCTTCCCCGAACCTTGATGTCTAGTTTAGCTCGATCCCATAGCATGAGGCATAAGTTCCTTCTTATGCCTGTTCTAGTTTCCCGTATTATGCTATGTTTCTTTCCTGTTTTTTGTACACGTTTCCACGGATTGGATTACGATTCGATTAATCGCATGCGACCCACCAATAGTATTATTCGATCTTTCCGTGCAATGACTTGGAAAGGGTGGAGGATACAACCTCATCAGGTTGCACCCTACACCCCGTCAGACCAAGTAGCACTTAATAGGTTAGCAATAATAGATGATAAATGGCGGGAAGCCTGGCAAATTATCATGGCATGGCAGGACGCAAAGGAACCTCACTTCTTTATGGAAGAAGAGGATGAGGAAGATGATGAGTAATCGCGGGGAGATAAGGTAAGTTTTCATTCTAGTTAGTGTCCGCTTATGTCCTAAGCAATTTCATTCTTGTTAACCCCATAATGGGTAGAACTTCATTATAGAATTGCGTCGGTTTTATTTCCTATTTTAGCATGCGTTCTAACTTTATTTTGCGGATGTTCACGAATTTCACACGTTTCAATGGTATTTTTCCTACCCTCTTTATTTACAATACTTTGAGGACAAAGCATGCTTCTTGTTTTGGGGGCATAGAAACACGTGTAATTAAGGCATCTGTTAGGATATAGATATGTATAATATGCATTTGTTTTCTAGTTAAAATTTCAAAAATTCAAAAATATAAATAAATAAGTTATGCTATACACTTAGGAATAGTGGTATTGTTTTCTTTCTCTATGCTCTTAACAATCTAGAAGTCTCCACGTAGCTTTTGGATCGGAATAATTGTTAGAAACTTAGGTTAATATGTAGGTAATAATCTTTGCATCTATCTATAAATATATTACATGAGTATCTATGATTGTTAGCGATAAGTTTCAAATCTAGGCTAGAGTACTTATTCTACAAATCTGTGAGAATATAGCCTAAAGCCTTATATGAAGCGAAACATTTGAGAAATGACACAAGGAAGAAGTAAAATCGGATAGAGAAATCACACCGTCCACTTGCTTGATCACTATGCCATATCCTAAGCGAGAATTTAGGCCATCTTTGGATCGATATAGCGAGAAATTCAAACCTATGAATTATTTTCCGCTAGTAAGCCCCTCTAAGCCTTTCTTTAGCCTTCCATAAACCACAATTCCTTTTACCCTGTTACAAAACAAAACAAACTAAAAAATTCAACCTACCCAATTTAAATAAGTCCGAGAATAGAATGAGGAAGAAAGAAGAAGAAAAACCTTTGTAAACAAAAGTTAGTTAATTGCTTCAGAAAATAAAGAAAAGAAGTTTCCATCCAAAGAAAAAAAAAAAAAAAAAAAAAAAAAAAAATAAAAACTCCAAAAAATAGAATAAAAGGGAGTCAAAAGCCAAAGAAAAGAAAAAGAAAAAAAAATATGGCTAAGGATGGAAACAAAGTATAGAAGCAAAAGAAAATAACAAGGTTTTCTCTAAGTTACATAATATGAAACTCTATTATCTCATACTTGTCCTTTTTGAATATCCATTTCTTTCCTTCTTAAACCATCTCCTAATCACCGCAACACCTAATAAAGACCTCTAGCTCAATTAGGAATAGGTTAGTGTGATAGTAAGTGGCAGATGTGTTTGATCGACTCCGGCTTCCTTGTTGTCATTGAGATTGTAAGGTAAAGTGTGCCCACTGCACACTGGAGTAGCGGAACTTGAGTGGAAAAATCAGAGTGTTGTATCTTGACTATTATTGTGAGAACCTACTTAAAGACGCTATTCCGAGTTTCAGAAACGAACCTACTAGGCATTTCATAGTATTACTCATTGTATATATGTTTATGGTAGATGATTGATTATTATGTATATATTAGCTTAGGTTTCGACTTGATTACTCTATATGCATTGCTAGTGAGAGGTATAGTTAATTTAGGGCATGAATAAGGAAACAATAGTTTTATTTCTTAGTCGTTGTAGTATAGATGAAGTTTGTGAGTACCTTCACTGGAAAACTCTCACGAGGCTATAACTCGTCCACTAGGGAATTCCTAGTGGTTTAAGGCCTTGTTCCATATGGTCAATGCAATCGCGACTCGATTGAAGCGAGTAGTTAGAACTCCATTTTGGTCACTTATTCTAATTTCTCATCTTTGCTTGAGGACAAACAAAATGCTGTTTGGGGGTGGTTTGATAAGAGCCCAAAACTGTAGTTTTAACCCTATAACAAACATACTTTTAGACCCGATTATGTGAGTAATAATTAAGAGTTAACACCGATTTCGTGTTTTATGCATTTCGGGCTTCAAAGTCCATTATGTGCAGAAATGTGCCACTTTTAGCGAGATAAAGAAGCAAAGGTCGGTTACTAAGGAGTTCGTGATTAAAGGCCAAGATTCAAGAAGACAAAGCCTTTCTAAAGCCCGCCAAAAGCTGAAAAGTCGACGCGGGCGTAAAACAAAGACACACAAAGTCACAGAACTTCGAAGGCCATATCTTTGGACTCAGACCTCGGAATGGGGCCTACCTTATGTCAAAACGACCGGCTCGGAAAGAGCTTTCCAATGGTATAAGCATTGATCCAATCAGAGGAGTAAAAGTAGACGAAAAGTCTATTGAAGCCAACTGCAGCTAAAGAGGCCTTTTGGACTGAAAGAATTGGGTTTTGGGCCTGATTCTCTGGCCCAAAACGTGGCTCCAAGCCCATGCACGATTTTTGGATCTGAAAGTATAAAAACCAAAGCTTAGCTCTTTGTTAATGGTAGAGAGGGTAGATAGGGTAGATACTTAAGGTAGCTAGTTTTAGACCTAAAACAATAGATCTAGTTTTTATTTAATTAAATTAAGTTTAGTTTATATTCAATTCTTGTTTTAGATTAAACTCTTAGAATCATTACTCTTAATTAGTTTGATTAATAAAATAGCTAGTTTGTTAATTTCGATTCTTGTCATTTACATTTGTGTTAGATTTGATTTCATTTATTACTTGTTATTCAATTTTTAGTTATTAATTAGATTTTAATTATTGTTTAATTTAGATTAGTAAATTTTAATTCTTTATATTATGTTTAGTTTTAATTTAATCGGAAATGATTGCGTAATGATTCTCGGCTAAACCTCCATTAGAGGGGGTTGAGAAGCCTTGATGAAAGCTTGATTCCGATTATCGTAGAGTCGTCGTAATTTCCCTTCCACTCTAGAAACGATTAGTTCACCATGAGAATGGGTTTAATCGTTCACATGCTAGTTATGAATTAGTAGGAATGCCATGTGTAATTAGGGATTAGGAAGAACCAATTGTTTCATGGAAGCGATTCAAGTCGGATTTCGGCGATTCGTCGTTAATAGGATTAAGTTGAGTTAAGGTGGAATCAATCCCCCTCTAACTCCTTATCATCGAATCAACGTAGCATTCCCATAGTTGTTCTGATAATTGACTAGTTGCATCTTGTGGGTAGTTGCATCGTAGTCTAGTTGCCCTTAAGTAAATCTCATTAGACTTTAGAGTAAGAATACTTATCGTAGAGAACACACATCTTGGAAGGACTAGGAGTGGGACGAATCACTCTACTCCACTATATCTCATAGGATTGAGAGTAGAATCTTTGATAAACATAGACACGTAAAATAGTTTTAGTTTACTTACGTTTTGAGTTCATCGTTCATTTCGTAGGTAAACTATTCATTTTATGTTTTATCATAGTTCCGTCATTTGAACCGGCATAGTTTCTTCCCAAGCAAGACTTCTATTTTATTAACTCATTATAATAACTTGTTTTAATAACTAATTCATTGAATTAAAATTTACCGATATCCACTGTTGTATAAGGGTAGGACCGCGTCCCTGCACAAAAGGTTATTAAGTCCTACCCTCCTGCAAAAGAAAGTTAGAACTTCTATATAACATATGTAGATATCCTATAGGTATTCAAAAGTAAGCCCAAACACACTCACATAATCAAATCAATTTCTCTTATCAAGTAATCAATTTTTTTCTTATACACCCACCCTTTAGAACCTATGTACCTTAGGTCATTCCCACCACATTCAAGGAATACAACTATTTCGCAAGGCGAATACCTTAGTTCTTCTCTAGGGCAGTCCAAACAATCTAGTCATTCATGGCAGATTCAATGAATACCCGGGTCATTCATGGCACATTCAATGAATACCCAATTATAACGCTAACGGGCAATTTATGGCACATTCAATAAATGCCCACCTATCACATGACATCTTCAATCATAAGTCTCATTTCCAAAACTTGATGTGTGGAGAGATCTAAAAGGTTGCGGTAAATTGTTTACGCATTATTGGATTTTATTGCATATATTATCTCCGAGAACGAAGGAGTATCTTGTTTCATGTATTTTTGGTTACGCATTATTAATATATCGATGTCTAAGTGTCATAACGTCGTATATAAAAACTGAAATATCACATAGTAGTTAATACACGTACACACGTATATATAAAGGTCTTAGCCTAAAGCCAAGCATGCTAATAGCCCTAGACCTATCCTAATAGCCCAAATCATAATCCGAGTTAAAATGTCAAATTGGGTCAACTGGTCAAAGTCAAGCCTGGTTAACAGTCAAAGTCAACCTGCCAAAAGTCAAGCAAGATCAACCGGCCCAGGTCGGCAATGATCAACCAACCCCAAACTCCTCTAACCCAAAAGCCCAAAGTCAAAGGCCCAAAGTCTAAAACTAAAATCCAAATTGAAAATCTAAAATTTAAAAACACATAAGCCCACCCACGATTTGGCCCAAGCCCAAATCGAAATTTCACTGTTCACCTTCTTCTTCCTCTAGCACCTCTCCTCCACCTCCAGCCACCACCGGCCATCACTCAAGATGAGTTGGTTCTACCCAAACCACAATAGAAATGGTTCGGCCCAAGCCCAACAGACAAGGAAAATCGCTGGTCATCTTCTTCCCCCACAACGGCTCCACCACCACAGCCACCACCAGCCATCACTCGCCACCCATATTGAACCCAGCGGTTGGGTTCCTTGAGAAAACCCCTAAACACCTATACCAACAATTCGTGATTTTATTATACTGGGAAAAACTCGACTGGACGCCATTGATGCGTCTTCAAGCTCCCAACAGCCGCCCCCTCACTCTACAGCACCCAAACAATCCTCAATAACCCATAACCAACCAACAATCAACACATTTAAAACAACAAGAGTTCAAACCAACCCAAACAAGACAAAGTGACACCATTAACGGTTTCTTCAAAGCCGATGACCCTCTCTCACAACACCAACAATCACCCTCAATTCAAACCAACAAAACACATATATAATTACCTAGTTCACCCACGACAATTACAGTAACCAAAATCAAATCAAATCAAACATAATTCAAACACAACAAGTAATAGGGTCTGGTGCTGATGGCGACGCCATTAACAACCGGTGTCAATGCTTTGACAGTTCAATGCTCTAATTCGTCAGAGTTTTATATACTGTAGTATTTCAAGATTTGTATCTAACAGTCGGCACCATTAACAGAGTTTACAAGATCTTCAAATATGGAAAACAGTATTACGGATATGATTAGCATAAACAAATATTTAAAAATAAACATCTTCAGACTACTCACTGTTTATAAACCGAACAGCTTTCCAAAAGCGGAAAAAATTCTGAAAGACCAAAGTCGACTGTTGCGCGAAAGGACGATCTTCCTCATTCAAAACCTTTTCTTCTTTCAGTAAAACTTCTTTTTTTTTTTTTTTTTTTCTAAAACTCTCGTTGTGTTTTTCCCTAAAAACTCCACATGAGAAACCCTTTTTTTTTTTTTTTTTTTTAACTTTCCCGAAAAACAAGGGTTGAAACTTATATACTTACTTACGGGACTTTTATCCTTAATTGATAGTTATCATCTATCCGTTTTATCTATTTTCATTATTATTATTATTATTATTATTATAGGAAAAACAAATAAAAAGACGGGGTGTTATATTGATCCTTTTTCTTTGTCTTGTGTTTTGAAGGCGTGTGGAAGTCTTGGGTTGCTTGAGTTAGGATTGCAATTACATAGCCTTGTGAGGAAATTTGGTTTCGGAAAAGACCTTTTTCTAGAAACTTCAAGGTATGGATCAATGGGTTCTCGGGCAGAACTTGCAATTGAGATGTTCTCTCACCAATTCACGTTATCAATGATGCCTCTTGTTTTCTTCTCCATCAAAATATCCTTTCTAATCATAATACATCTCATTTTCAAGACTTGAATCATCAAGAAGCTAGAAAAAGAGATTTCAAGCAATGGGTATTCGTTATTTTCTTGCTAAGAAGAGAAAACTCAAATCATTGTGATCAAACACCCAAAATGTAGAAAACCCATTGTTCCAAACACATGGTTCAAGAAAATGAAGTGCGGTCACAAACCACTCAATCAAAGAGACCAAAGCACATATCAATCAGACACCTCTGCATCTTCGGCCTTCTCTTCTTTCTTTGATTCAGTAGGAACAGGTGTTGTGGCACCACCACCACCACCATCGGAGGCAACTACAACAACAATAGCGCCACCACAGGGTAGAAAGAACGGTGACTACCTCGAGCATACTGAAGCTGGGATTTCAAAAACAACACAAGAGCTAGTAGAACTCCACCGGCGAGTAATATTCCTTTACATAACATAACTCGACTGTTGATTTGGGTTAGTATAGTAAGATCATGACACGTTTCACAATCAATCAAGTAAACAATAGTAAAGATAGTTTGGTAATTTTATGTGAGTAGGGGTAGTAGAGCTTATATTAGAAAAATATTTGTGGGCGTTGGATTAAATGCATAGGAAGGTGGCACATGTAAATTTGATTTTGGTCCCGAAAGAATTAATGGGTGTTTTGGTCATTTTATATGTTAAGGGGTACATTTGTAATTGCACATACAGACCAGACAGAGTCGAGTCAACGACTGCTGACTTGGTCATCCTGTGACATTGGGGATGGTACACTAATAATAGAAGAAGTGGGGACGGATTACTAATTGGCAAAGTTGTTTTGTATCTCTAAAAAACTTAAAATCAACAATGTCTACCATTTTGTTGCTGCCAACATGAATAAAGAAATTGTGTATGCAAAAATGGTAGCCAAAGGGAATATCATTAGGCCGGGCACTTGGGCATCTGCCTCTTGAATTAAGTGACCTGGTAAATCTTTCAAGTAATTCGGGCACCATTTTTTTTCCCAATTTTCCAATTTTAATTACGGATTATATTTAGGATAAAAATATGGGCTAATGTCAACAATGTAAATTTATATTTACACAAAACAACTATGTAAATATAATTTTATAGACTTCTTTAATTGTGAAAAATACTGTGTAAATTTAAATTTCCACATGTAAATGTACATATGTAAAATACTGTGTAAATTTACATTTTCATATGTAAATTTAAATTTACATAAATAAAGAAAATTGTGTAAATTTACATTGTCATATGTAAATACAAAATTACATATGATGACATCAGCCTGGTTTGTCTTAAAACCGAACTTATTAATAAAGATTACTGACGTCAACACAATTTTGTCATTGAATCGAAATTCAATTCGGTCTTGGCTAGTAATCATGTAAAGCTTTTCAGGTATATGGATTCTCTAAATTAATTGCTAACTTAATCGTTACAACTCCTGAACTATGCTATCAATATCGGTCATCTCGATCTGCCAATTAATTGTGTATCGCTTGTAAACTGATTAGTTTTTACCGGTTTTTAAAATTTTCTCACCGAACTGATTTAATCACCGAATTGACCTATTAATCGGCCAAAATGACCGATTTCTCGCCAAACTGATTGAATTTTGAAATCGTATTATTAATAATATAACATAATCAATACACACAGCTAAAAATTTATTTATTTTTCCCTCCTTAACGAAAGTTAAATATACAATTATTGTATTATACCTCTAATATATATTATCGCTTCTCTCTTCCCTTATTCCTTTAAATATTTAACTTAATTTTTGTGTTTGAAATATCTGTAGTACTCCAAAATTGAGCTAATTAGATGTGATTATGAATATTTGATATTTTTTGTTATATCTCGGATCACTATTTAGAAATATTTAGTATGATTATATACTAGTATATATTTTGAAAATGTCAAATATATACATCCAATATAACCGATTAATCGCATATCGCTCCTTGACCGATTAGTTCTGAAAACCGATTTTAACTGATTAGCTCCTGAAAGTTGGTGCATGCGGCGTGCTGTATTAGAAATAAGTTAGTGGCCCTTCACCTGGAATCCTGGACGCATGGACGCATGGATTAAGGTGAATGTGAGATATTGGAGGCCAGAAATTGAATCTTTTCTACCATAAGGAGTTAATTGAAAAAAATCAATTCCATCCCATTCTCACCTTCAAGCTCCCCTACAACAGAACAATCTTTCGAGAATATGTCCAGATTTGATGAAGGTGAGAAGGTGAAAAAAACTTCACTCTTGACCCAGGGAAACAATTTAATTTGGACTCAAAATTGAATCCACACAGTGATATAAACGTACCATTATTGGGACATACAGCTGAAAGTATTGGATATGAGATATTGGAGGAAACCAAACCCTTATCTACCGAAGAATTGTAGCAATGCAAAGAGTTTGGTTTCATCCAATTCTCACATTCAAATACCATCATTGCAAGCTGATCGAAAACGAGGCACTGAATACAGAATGAAGGAATTTCTCCACTTAAAACAAATCTCAACACAAAAGGAAATGACAATATTGTGATGTTCCTTCATTCGAATTCTCTTCATTCATTCATGCAAAGCATATGACAATATTGCAAATTATCCACGAAATTATATTGCTCAACAACGTCAAGTGCGACCACATGCAGCAAGTCATATAAAAACAATAGGCAATCAAATTATCAATTTTGTTTTATGAATTAACTTTGTATGAACCTAAAATCTATAAGCAAGAACCAAAGAATACAAAACTCCAAACCTAGACCTCTCACTCTTCTTTTTCTTCTCTTTTTCCTTCTCTCCCTCTCTCTCTCTTTACTATACTATGCGCCTCCTCCTCTTTTTCTATCTCCATCCTCTTCTTTTCATACCTTTTCCCCTCAATATCTTGATCGTCCATCTACCCTCCCATCGGGTGGCTCCCCCTTGTGCCGTACCTGTGCCACGTCCGCGGTCTAGGGTTCCGCGACTATGTTTCCCTACTCTCCGCGTTATCTTATTATGTTGCATTTCACTCTGTGTCCCGCTGAACTGGTCTCCTTCCCATTATTGAGCCACCACAAATGCCCTTTCTCGACTCCGTGGTCCTATTAATGGACCCGGGGTCAAGAACCCTCACCGCTTCGTTCTCTGTGCAACTTAATATCCACTCATCGGTTTGCGTCTGATGTTGATTGTAATCATCACGCGCGTTTTCTGCCACCCCTCGTACTTTGTGCGGACACGCGTCTCCTTTTGGTTGGATCCCTATCTCGTCCCTTCAATTTTCCCAACTCTCTGAAATTACCTTTTTACCCCTCCTCTATATAATCTCTTCCCCTTCTCCTTCCTTTCCCATTTTACCTTTTGCACTCTTCCTTTGCTCCTCTACTACTCTGCCACTTTTCTCTTCTCCGATCAACTTCCGACTTGTGTGCGCATCCTCTCTTCCTTCGGTGACTTTCTTTCCCTTTAGGCATTCTCTTTGGGCTCCTCACTTCTCTACTTGCTTCCCTTGGTACATTTTCTAAGCTTTCTTTCTTTAGTTTACACTGTTACTTGAATTTATTCAAATTCTCGCGTCTGTTCATCCCCTTTTTCGATGTCGGGTTCTGAATCCGGTGACTCTTCCTCTTCCCTGTCCGGTAGAATAGCGTCTCCACCCCCTTCGGCCCCTGCTGCAGTCCCCTCCACCTCTGGGAGCCCGGCTTCATTATTGTCACCCCCTTCTCCGTCCCGTAGACCTAATTTGGTCGCAATTAGGGCTGCCTATGGCATTCTGGCCGACATAGTTTTAAAACACGTGCCACCTATCACCCACTACCCCACCTGGTTCCCCGACGTCCGGGGCACCTTGTAGTCACGGTGGGTCAAATTGTTGCCGGTTTACAGTTTTCTCTCACTCTACTGGACGTCGAGGTATGTAATCATTTCAACATTCCCCCTTGTCAAGGCATAGGAAATTTTTGGAGAGTTATGTATGCCGTGAACTCATACAATAAGATCGGAGACCCTAAGATCACAAGCCGCGATATCTTTTCTCACTATTATATCAAGAAAAGTACCAAAGATGTCTGTGTGGGGTACCAATCCTTTTGTGCAGTGTCGCCTTCAGAAGCAATCCTTCCTACTTCACGTCACCACCTCAGATAAAGTGTGACATCACTACCCGTTGTATGTATCAGGGTAATTTCTGTCCGCAGACCTTCCTTCTTATTTAACTCTTAACCATCTCGCCTTCATAACCCGTGGTGCGTATCTATGTTCTTCCCTTCTCTCTTGATGTATTGCTCCTGTTATCTCTAAACCTGTGGTTTCTCTTTATTTCGCAAGTTGGCGGCCCGATTCCAAGTCCCAAATCTACTTCGGCATCTAGATTCCTATCTTTCAAAAGCTTCGCAACCTCGGCCCTATACAAGCTGCCCACCTGGGTATCCACCCTATTACCGCTACACCCCTGTTACCAGTCCACAACCTACACAATATAGGCGGTTTCTCAGCTCCCTTTTATCGCCCTCCACCTCCCAAGGAGCATAAACCCCGAGCATCCCCTTCTCCAAAGAAAAGGTCTCACGCCCACACATCCCGCCGCAAACGTCCCCGAACCTCCACACAATCCCCCGCCTCCCTTGAATCTCACGATCCTCCTGCCTCCTCTGCTCTCGAGGACGTCCCTTCCTACCACTCCATCTCCAACTGGGACGATCAATACATCTCCCCCCACTCCCCTCCTGAAGACATGGATGTTCACAAACAAAAGTTGTTCGACAGTGATACCGATGATGATGAGGTGATGGAGGTTCCCTCCACTGAAGTGCGGGCACCTGCTGACCAACCCCCATCCAAGAAATAGCGGACCTCAGCATCTGCTGAACCTACCCCTACCACTCAGCGGACCTCCACATCCGAAGAACTTGCCGCTACCACTTCACCCCTTTGCCCTGCTGCATCTTCCCCCCACCCACGCCGGTCTGGCAAAGAACCAATTCCACCTACTACCCCGGCCTCTGAACTCGCAACATTAGAGGACTTTTGTCCTATCTTCAATGTGCGCAATCGTAAGGTGAATACTGTGGACTCCGCATTGGATAATCGCGGTCGTAGCCTCCTCTCTCTTTTACAATGCTCACTTGCCTAAAGACATAGCGTATGCGGATGGGGGTTCATTTGATCAACAACGTACTTCCCTGTACACCAACTGGGAGAGGGTACTATTTTCTCTCTTTTTTTTTTTTAATCCCTCTTTCTCTTGGTTCCTAAGTGAGCTTGGATGTCTCTTTCATGATTCGCGGCCTGTGTAGTGCCAAGACCAAGGTGGCATCCCTGGAGAAAGAGCTTAACGTCCCTGGTGGCCTAAGATCTACCTATGCCTGCCTTCAATCGGATCTAGCAACTGCTAATTTGGCCAAAGTCAAAGCCCAAGATGAGCTCCAGTCCATGGAGAGAGCTCACGAACAGTACATGGATAATGTCAATGAGTGTCTGAGCCATCAATGGGAAGTACTCCTCCAACAACATCAGCTCAACCTAGATGCCCTCACTCAAAAACACAAGGAAGCCATGGACGCCCTCAACCAAAAGCACCAAGAAGCCTCCGCCGAATTACTGCAACATCACCAGGCAGACATGACTGTACTCCGCGACCGTTTCAAGCTCCTGGCCGACAAGAAGGTGGCCAAGAAAATTCAGGAGGAGCATGAGAGACTCACACGGGAGGGTCGTCTTATCCTTGAAGGGCCTGCCACCCCGGTGATCGAATCCCCAGATGCCAGGAGAGAAGAAGTGTCGTCCCAAGAGGTCCTTCATGAACACCCCGTGACATCTGAACTGTTCATCCAGACGCCAGTCACCCATGAGACCACCATCATCGAGGAAGCTACTAAAGGGATCATCGTTGCTACCATCCAAGACACTGCAGATGCGATGCTCGTTAATGAGTCCACCACTAAAATGCTTTAGAGAGCTTCTTTATGTAATATGATACTTTTACAATTTCTTGGCCTGTTGTTTGCTACACTCTTTATTTTGCTACTGTTTTGCTTTAATCACTACTACAGAATGACACTTATATCACTATTTTTAAGTGTGGTATAAATATATTTACCACTGTTATACAACCATGACAATAGGTGGTGTGGTATATAATAGTAGCAAAACTGTGGTATATATGTTTAACGGATACCACGGTTTTTCAAAGAACCGTGGTTTGTAATACCCATTATATACCACAGTTGTTAACATAACCGTGGCATATAAGCTATTGAAACCGTGGTTTATATTAGTGTATGTGTTATAATAACGTGGTATATAGTTATACTAACACTACGGTTTATGCCAAACTGTGGTATATATATATATATTTATATATATATATATATATATATATATATATATATATATATATATAATAATAATGCTAGTAACAGTCTTCCACTTAAAAACCAAACTTGCATAACAAAATTTACACAGCTTGCCTACATACAACATTTCCATCTTCCCAACAAATTCCAAAATGTACAATAAACTATCAAACATTGCAAAAAAAGATAATAATAATAAAAAAAAAACTTCCATTAATTTTTTAAGTGCACTAAGAAAACAAACTTCAAATTCCTTTTCATAAATTAAAAAAGTAAGACTCATAAATTAAACTGGAGAGGTCCGAACATAGCTAAAACTCATCCTCATTCGCTTCCGACTGAAACACTCCATTTTCCTGGATGAACTGAATAATATCGAGTCGAACACCGTCAAGTTCATCTTACGTGTATGTCTCCTTCAGTTCTAAATTTGTTATCTGGATGAGTCAAAGCACAACATGTGGAGTTACTATATAAGAATAAGGCAAAGTCGTTGAGCCAAATAAAATGTTTGTCAAAACTTTCGAATACCTTATTTTCAAATGATCCAGTTGAACAAGCTTCTACTATTTCCCTCATAAACTTCATTGTATAATACTCACAACATCTGCATCACTTCCTTGATGCTTTTCATCAATCTTATTCAATAACTTAAGTCTACTCTTTGAAGGGGCACTACCTGCAAAAGGAAAATCAGCAGACCAACTCGTGAAGATAATTGCTTATGATTGCAATGATATACCAAAATTGACTAAAATAGGATTTTTGCAACACTCCCACAATTAACAATGGACAAAACTATAATAATCAAGTTTCGGACTGGAAAAGAGATGTAACACAGTAACAATGTTTACTTTGTTTAGTCTTTATCAACTGCGAATCGGTACCTTTGAATGGTGAATAAATATGATATGGAGGTGCGTCTAATCATGCTTTCTCCTACACATTATAGTAACTTCCATTTTAAGTTAAAAAGCGGGATTAAGAAATCTACATGACTGTCAACTATAAATAAACTATTACTCACTGGTGCCCGATAAAATATTTAAATGCTCTTTAAGTATAGCGTAACGGGACTTGATGATTACTCAAACAGGAAATTACCCTGTACAGACTATAAGAGCTCGTATTTCTAAATTGGTTTGCATACATTTCTGTGGAATTTTATATTTGTTAACATTCATCTACATCAACTATAGAAATCACTCGATTTCTTGGGGTTTTCGTAAAATATTAGCTACTCTTCCATATTTATATTTGTAAAACTGTAGACAGATGTATAGGATTCAATTTCTTGACATATAAAGAGTGATGCAAGGCACTAATAATAACTAGTCTCGAATTACCATCTAAACTATAATAAGCCTATCGTGAACTAATAACAAACATATCATGAACAAAAAATAAAATAACCTTATTCTAGAGAGAGAGAATATTGTTAAATCACATAAGACAGTTCATATTCCAAAAGATTAAAAGACACACGATCTATATAGCAACATAAATTAAAAATACCATTTGGTATGATCAAGGGTGAATCCTAATTCCTAAACTTCCAACACAGACACTACTTAACTTAAAAGAAACTGTCACATCTCTTACAAATTCAAAACAGATCTCTTACCAATAGGGTGTCTCCTTGTAAACATACTCGAAGTATTCCCATTGTTGTGCACTAGCAGATGCCTCAAGTATTGAGCTATATGTAAATGCATCCGGGGTAAGAAAAGAACCACCACTACAGTAATGATTACTAAAACCAGATTCCATCCGCTTTGTCCTCTCAAACATTTCCTGAGCTTTAGCAAACATGTCATTGCGACCATAGACTTTTAACATAGCATTTATGGTTCCAATGTTAGGGGAACAATGGTTGTCCATTTGTTCAAAAACTAAGATGCAATCACCCACATGTCCACCATCCATACAAGACATAATCATACCAGTAAAAGCTACCTCCAAAGGTTTAGTGAGATGAAGCTTTTTCAGCTTTTCAACCTGCAAGCAGATCACATTTCCACAAGCATTATTACTTGACTGAACTTGCCTAAAATCATTAACAGGAGAAATTGACACAAATAGAACTACACGGTTTCACAGTTGTAACATATTAGACATTAAAAGAGGATCAAACTATGTAACTTTGTCGAGAAAAAGAAACTATAAAACATCTGGGGAACAGGGATTGAAGGTAGGGTAGCCACAAATTATGGGTTCAAATATATGACCTCCAAGCAATGAAAGTTCTAAAGATAGCAAACTACATAGATAAGAATATACCTCCAAAGATAGCATCCTTCCATCTCCCATTCCTGCAAAAGCTGACATGCTAATTAAGTAATAAACACTGGCGGTTCCAACAACTCCTCTCCGTTCCATATCCCCGACCGCTTCAACAAGCTTCATTCACTTTCCCCTCTCCCAAAAAGGCTCTCACTAGAACTGCACGGTTTAAATAGAATGATGTAAAATAAAAATTCTCATAAACTTTTTTTTTTACACCATAACATCAATCTGTTCCTAATTAGACTCGCTTTGTAATTTTGACTTTTTCAACTATATTGGGACATTTTTGCCCATGCTTTTTTTCTTGGAAAAAGCCCCGTGGACCTGCAATAGTCTTTCTCCTATCTAAAACACTCAACAACCTCTCTCCTATCACCACCAATTTTGATGGGTTTAGGACTGTAAACCACACGATTAAGTCGAGATCCAAGATTTACAAATGAACGATGCAGATCGTTTAAGGGTTTTAATATTTTTTATTTATTTTGACTTTGATTTTTCAAATAATCATCACCATACAAAACCAAATGTCAACCTAAACATATCCATAGTGAACATTCATTGACTCTTTTACATCAAAAGAATCATTTCTCTGCTTTAGAGAAGGATATCCACAAAATCGGAGAACCTCCAAATGGTTCCGTTTCTACTGGTTTTCATCATGTACATAAGTTAAATTCCTAAGGCACGGGAGATGGCGATGGGATACCATGCATACGAAGCTATGGCTTTGCATAACAGAATGTAACATCTTGGACATCTTTGAAGAAAAAATCAAACAAAAAATTAGTAATAGTAGTAATATGCATCCAATTGAGTGCTTTTGGACATAACAATTTAACAAATAACTTACGTCGTGGACCAATTCGCTTCCTATCGGAGGGAGGTGGAGGGAGGCAAAGTTTTCACATGGATGCTTTCGAGAGGAAAATTGTTTCCAACTTCCTCGGAAGAGATCCGGTTCGATTTTCGTTGCTCACCAATATTGGCATATTATTTGACAATGAAGAATCACTAGCACTCTTACTATCTTTATCTCCACTATTAAGGGGATGTACAGGATATTCGATGGGATCGACATTGACTGTATTATTTTGGACATGTAGAACAAGTATTATGATGTGAGACATGGCCTTCTGGAGCATCTTCATCTGGAACACGCCAAAAAAAAAAAGCCAAATCGTTTCTAAAAACAAATACAAGGATACTAGCAATAGCAAATATCCAAAACTAATTATTGTAATAATTGGTTTGTTAAAAATTAGAAAATTTGCATCTCAGACGTGCATTACCTAATCAATAGCTTAAGATAACGGAAATAGGGAGCAATGTACATATGTATGTTACATTAGGACCAACCATTTGTGGCTATACATTCTGATGATGGTAACAACCCAACAAAAATCATCTTTTCTTATTCCGGAAAAAAAAAAAAAAGTCGAGATAGAAAGTCTAGATGTTATGATGTTATGCAGTTAACAGGTTTGTGGGTCACATTGCCATATAAGATAACTAAAGTAATGCTCGTGAAATGGTGGTCACATTTCAATCATTCTCAAAATTCGACAGTAATGATGCTATCTGGCTCAGAGTAGTGTAGAGCTATGGGTACTGATGACTTATCCAGTGATCCGTGAATCCATGATAACCTTAGACACCTTGACATAAACAAGTAATAAGTAACTAGTTAATTATGATTCGCTAAAGAAGAAAATTCCAAGACGACTGATCACATGAAAGATAGCTTATAAATGAAAATAGTTAATTATGATTCACTAGAAGAGAAAATTTTAAGATGATCAGTAGCATGAAAGCTAGCTTATACACATTGCCTTAAGTCATACCTTAAAGAGCAGACAAAGAGCAACTTAAGAAGATAATGAGAGACAAAAAGATGCACCTTTACTAACTGCGGACAAAAGCGACATGAGAACTACAACAGGAACGACAACCAGGAGAAGCATTCCAACCCTCCTTTGGTCAGCAAATTTACCGATCCATGGAAGAATTTTTTCCTTCTCTCTTGCATTAGATAAAAGCATCTTTGGCGGTTTACACGCAACAACAGGTGTATTATAGATTGGCAAAACAACACTATTATTCGGCAAATGTTGTAATGATCCATAACTCGAAGGACGCTGATCCAATGACCCTCCAGTCATTGCTCATCAAAACGCACACAAGGTTTCTCTTTCATTTCCCCTTTTCCTCCAAAATCAAAACTCAATCACAACAACACCCTTTAACTATTCAAAAATTAAACTAAACCGCCCCTTAAATCACATCACAAACTAAAACCCACTTCTCAATTTCAATCCAACTCAATCTTAACAACTTACTTCAATCCCACTAACTCTTTTGATTGAAGTGTATCTCCCCTCGATTCCAACCAATGCAGAAAGGAGATCATCGATCATTAAGAGCTCCTACACAGCAAGTAAAATTTCATTCTGAATGTCCAAAATCGTAGTACAATCGACATTATGAAAATGAGGATTAACAACTTACTTGAACAGAAGCATTGTAACATCCAATGGGACTTTCCGAACCAGGACTGTTATAATAAATGGAAATGTATAAGTACATAAATTTTTTTTACATAATATTATGAGATGATAAAATGAGTTAAATCAGTATACTGAATGTCTCATTTCGAATAGCCTTTATAGTGTGTGTGTGTGTGTTGAGAAGAAGGTTTTATTTCCTGAAACAAATTCTTGTGAGCATCCAGATGATTTTATTATTATTATTATTTTCTTTATGCAAGATAAAATTCAAACCTGGTGAAAATGACCAGTGAGAAATGGTCGTTCTATGTTCCATCGAGGAGTTGAAGGGCACGAAGCAGAATTTTCCATGTGCAAATAAAGATGCTGAACAACAGTAAATTCGATATAAAACTCAGTACTGCCACCGTGTTAAAAAAACATAAATAAATGGTAATTACGCTAAATTAAATCTTTGCAGTACACTCAACAACATTCGAAAGAGAGAAAGTGAGGGAAAGCTCTTAACCACTACAGGTCGGCAGAACGGAAAGATGGTACATTTGTCTAAGATGAAGAAATTGAGATGAACAAACTGCTTCCTTTAGTTCAATTTCATCGAAATTTGGGGAAGATGAACGAAAATGAGGTGGAGTTCGAATAGATCGATAAAAAAAACACGGAGAAAAGATCAGGCAAAGTTAGGAGGGTAGGGTTTCTCTTTGTTGTGTTCTTGAGTTGAAGTTGAGAAGAAATCCAATTCTTTGCAAACAATTCCGAGTTTACGCCTCATCTTGTTGCACATGCCTATCACGTGTGTTATTATCTCACTCCTCCTTGCCATCACTATGTTTTCTAAATATTTCTAAAAATAAATAAATTAATTATTTGATTTACTGTGACGGCAAAACCCAAATAGTGACGCTATTATGGCGTCACAAATTTTCTGATGTCTATTTGGCGTCACAAAATAGAAAAAGCCCCTATCACAAAAAAACTGTTATGGTGTAGTGTATTACCTACGGTCAATAATCGTGGGTGAATCAGCAAGGATTCATAACCGTGGCAAAAGATACCGGGCATCCGTGGGCAAAAGTCCATTTTCTTGTAGTGTAAGAGTCGTAGAACTGTAGAAGTTGTGGGGAGAGACCGAGAGAATAGTGGGAATCCAATTTGAATGAGTTTCGTACTGTGTATTTTTTTTTTCGCGTATTTGACTATTTGGCATAAAGTCATAAACTACGGTAGAAAGTGGAAAATTTATATACCACTGTTTATGTTTAAGGTAGTGGGGATGTGGAGTACTCTCATGCTGAAAAAAAAAACTAACCGTGGTATATGGCCCAACTTATCCCACGATTTTCATGTAACTGTGGCATTTACTAGTAAACCAATGACCAAAGAAATTTCCGCCGTGGTATATATGTATTTTCCACGGTTTTTGGAAGAACCGTGGTATAAACGTTCTTATTGACCGTGGTATATGTGTCATTCTGTAGTAGTGAATGTGATATTTGATTTAGCCCAATATGTTGTTGCCTCTTTATCTCTTGCTTCTAGCTATTTGTTTAACTTGCAACATATCTTCCTAAGTAGATTTTCATGTCCCTACTTCTTCCCCATGTGTCTCCTGTGTCTCTGATCTGTGAAGGCCATGAAACCTATTGGAAGAATTCACCTTGTTCCAGGCTCATTCTAGCTCTAGCGTCAGCGAAGGGCTCACCCCCTCTGCTGCCTCTCTCTTTGATAGGCATGGACCCAGATAGGGTCACTCTCCTTGCCCCATGTGTCTTTGCGTCTCTAGTCCGCGGATGGCTTATCCCGCCCCGCGGGCTCGATCATGCCATGACCTGCTGGAACAACTCATCTTGTTCCAGGCTCCCTCCAGCTCTAGTGTCAACGAAGGGCTCATCCCCTCCGCTGCTTCTCCCTCTGATGGGCATAGAAGCCCGATAGGCCACTCTCATTGCCCCATGTGTCTCTTATATATCTGATCCGCGGAGGGCTCATCCCGCTCTGCGGGCTCGATCATGCCACGACTTACTGGAACAACTCATCTTGTTCCAGTCTCCCTCCAGCTCTAGTATCAGTGAAGGGCTCATCCCCTCCGCTGCTTCTCTCTCTGATAGGCGTAGAAGCCCGATGGGGTCACTCTCATTGCCTCATGTGTCTCTTGCATTTCTGATCCGTGGAGGGCTCACCCCACTCCGTGGGCCTAATTATGCCATGACCTGTTGGAACAACTCATCTTGTTCCAGGCTCCTTCCGACTCCAGCTCAAGCGTCAGCAAAGGGCTCATCCCCTTTGCTGCTTTTCTCTCTGATGGGCGTAGAAGCCCGATGGTGTCATTCTCCTTGCCCCATGTGTCTCTTGCATCTCTGATCCGCGAAGAGCTTATCCCACTCCACGGGCTCTATCATGCCATGACCTGCTGGAACAACTAACTCATCTTGTTCCAATTTCCCTCCAGCTCTAGCATCAGCAAAAGGCTCATCCCCTCCGCTGCTTCTCTCTCTGATGGGCATAGAAGCCCGATGGGGTCACTCTCATTGCCCCATGTGTCTCTTGCTTCTCTAATCTGCAGAGGGCTCATCCCACTCCGCGGGCTCGATCATGTCATGGCCTATTGAAACAACTCATCTTGTTCCAGGTTCACTCCAACTCTAGCGTCAATGAAGGGCTCATCCCCTCCACTACTCTCTCTCTGATGAGCGTAAAAAGCCCGATAGGGTCACTCTCCTTGCCCCATGTGTCTCTTGCATCTCTAATCCTCTATCCGCATTACTATTTAGACATCACACATAGCAAACAAATTTCGTTTCACAAAAGTGTTGTAGTCTTATATTTACAAACAGCTCTAATCCTTAGCTCTGGACTTTCCTTACATTGCTTGGTAATTTCATTACATTCAATTGCAAAAAAAATTCAACATTCTTACATTCCAAGGCTTCTCTATTAGTTTTCCCTCCATTGTTCGCAGCTTATAAGTACTAGACCCTTCTATATCCACCACGGTGTATGGCCCTTCCCAGTTCAGACCCAACTTCCCATCCTTTTCACTCTTTGTACTTGGAGTCACTTGACGGAGCACCAAGTCTCCCATCTTGAATTGGCCATCTTGAATTGCCGCGGCCTAACCCGCTTGTTATATTGCCTTTGTAACCGCCTATGGTACTCTTCTAACTGGATGCGTGTTGAGTCTCTTTTCTCTTCTGCTAGATTCAAATCGCCTGCCAAGATACGCCATTCGCATGGTGACTGCCACCATCTCTGATGGAATTACGGCCTCGACGCTGTAGGCCAAGGCAAACGGTGTCTCCTTGGTGGTGGTTTGAGGTGTAGTTCGATAAGCCCAAATAACATGGTTCAACTCATCTGCCCACGCGCCCTTCTTATCTTCCAACTTTTTCTTAAGGTTGTTCATTATCGTTTTGTTGGAAGATTCGGCCTGTCCATTGCCCTCAGGGTTGTAAGGGGCCAAGAACCCCTGTTTCACTTTATACGCCTGCAGGAACTTAGTCACCTTTGCTCCTATGAACTATGTCCCATTGTCAGCAATGATGGCATACGGCAGCCCAAACCGGCAGATGATGTTCTCCCATAAAAACTTAATCACCTATGGCTCCTTCACCTGTTGCAAAGGTACGGCCTCTATCCATTTAGTGAAGTAGTCCATGGCTGCCAGCATATATCTCCTTTTGCTGCTAGCCATGGGCAATGGTCCTACGATATCCATCGCCCACATAGAAAAAGGCCATGGACTCGAGACATTATGCAGGGGTTCCGCGAGGGTGAATATCAGCTATGAAAATCTCTGACATTTGTCACACTTCTTAGCGAATTCCACAGCATCCTTTTTCATGTGGGGCCAGAAGTAGCCCTGTGTCATCAGTCGGTGTGCCGTAGTCCTCCTGGCAGAGTGGCTCCCACAATCCCCCTCATGCAATTCTGTCAGCACCTCCAAGGCTAACTGCGGTCATAGACATTTCAACAATGGTCCATTAAAGTTCTTTCGATACAACTCTCCTTCCAACAGAATATATCTCTGAGAGGCATGTTCCCACCTTCTTCTTTCTTTCTTGTCCATCACCTCCTTTCCCTCCAAGAAATACTTAATGGGGTTCATCCATCCCCCTTCTTCTTCAGTAATCTGACACACCTCTATCAATTCCTCTGTGCTTGGCCTCTCCAACCTTTCTACCCGTATTGTTCTCTCCTCTGACCCAGGCATGGCTGTAGCCATGTAATGCCGCGAGCGTCAAAGCGTCTATTCTCACTATTCTCGCGCAATGTACAAAACCGGAGCTTCGCAAACTTGTTGGCTCTTTGGTGCACTACCTGTAAGTACTTTGCCATTCGCGGACATCAAGCCGCAAACCCACCATTTGCTTGACATACCACTAGGTTCGAGTCGGAATACACGGTCAATTCTTTCACTCCCAAGTCCCCAGCCATCCTCAATCCCGCTATAACTGCCTCGTACTCTGCTTTGTTACTAGATGCTGCAAATCCCAGTTTCATGGTCAGTTATATTTTGTTATTGTCAAGCGTAACCAACACAACCCCTATGCCATTGCATGCGTCCGTGGCAGATCCATCTGCGAATACTCTCCACCCATTCCTCTTATCCCAAGGGTCTAGTAGATTGGGCTCTACATCCTTATCTGATTCCATGACCATCTCCTCTCCCCACGTAGGATCCTCGGCAGGGAACTCTGCCAGAAATAATGCTACTGCATGCGCCTTCTCCGCTGTTCTTATCTGATATTGTATCTCATACGAGCTAAGCATCACTGTCCATTTCAACATTCTGCCCGACTTCTCTGTCCTTAATGCTTGTCTGAGAGGTAGGTTTGTCAACACCACCACCGAGTGTGACTCAAAGTAAGGTTTCAGTTTCAGGGCTAAGAAGATTAAAGCAAGGGCATACTTCTCCATTCTGCTGTACCGCGTCTCGGCATCCAACAATATGTTGATTTGAAAATACACCGGCTTCTCCACTCAATTGACTAGCCAGACAAGAACTTAATTAACTGCATACTCGGTGGCCCCCAAATACAGGTATAACTTCTCCCCCTGTTATGGTCGTGACAGCAAGGGAGTCTTGCCCAAATACCTCTTCAACTCTTGAAATGCCTCCTCACATTCTGATGTCCACAAGAAATCAGGGGTGCTTCTCAATAACCAATACAGAGGTTTACATTTATTTGTCCGATGACTTGGAAATGAATTCAGTGTCGCGACCCTTCCAGCAAATCATTGCAACTCTATGACATTCTGTGGTGACGGCATCTCTATCAATGCTCTTATCTGTTCTAGATTAGCCTCTATTCCCCGATGAGTAACAATGTAGCCCAAGAACTTCCCTTTGGTCACTCCGAATGTGCATTTCTCTGGATTCAACTTCAAATTGTACTTCTGCAGTTTCCCGAACATTTCCCTTAATCCCTCTAAGTGTTCCACCTCAGACATGCTTTTTTCCACCATGTCATCTATGTATATTTCTATCCCTTTCCTAATCTTGCTTTCGAACATTTTCTCCCCCAACCGCTGAAAAGTGGCTCCTGCATTCTTCAATCCAAATGTGCCACCTTCTACGACAAATGTTGTCTTCTCCTGATCTGGCCCGTACATTGCGACCTGATTGTACCCCATAAATGCATCCATGAATGAAAATATTTTGAATCCTACAGTCCTATCCACCAATTCATCCACCCAGCAGCATGGGATAGCTATCCTTCGGGCACTCCACATTCACATCTATAAAGTCGACGCACATCCGGACCTTGCCATTCTTCTTTGGTACCACGACCACATTAGATAACCAATCTGTAAATTCCACTTCTCGTATTATTCCAGCTCCTTTCAACCGTGCAACCTCCTCACAAATGCCTTCCGCATATTTCAGTCTAATGCTCCGCATTCGCTGCCTCACTGGTTTGGCATCTTCCTTCATGTGTAACTGATGACACGTAAACTCTAGATCTAATCATGTAACATCTTCTATTACCCACGCAAACACATCTTTGTTTTCTGACAAGAATTGTATTAACTTACTTTTCCATTCCTCCGACAAACTGGATCTTACCGATGTGAACTTCTCTTCCTCCCCCTCCCCAATATTTACTACTTCAATCTCATCAAGCATTTTCGGCCCCTCCGCTGACTCCTCTTCCCTCTCCCCAGCGGCACACTGTAATTGATATGCTTGCCTCTTCCTAGGGTTTGAGTTCTCATCTTCTGGTCCGCGGATTAACCGTTTCACTGACCCCGATGACTGTTCTTGGCCGTAACCTGATCTTTCCGAACTTCACACATGCCCGTCGGGGTGGGAAACCGTATCACTTGGTAGTACGTCGACGGGACAGTCTTCATCTCGTGGATCCACCGTCTCCCTAAAATTGAATTGTACTGAGAAAAAGAATCTACCACCATAAACCACGCGAAAACCGTCACTGGACCCATGGTTACTGGCAATAAGAGTTCTCACATGGACTCCGTCATACTCCCATTGAACCCATATAAATTGGTTTGCGGAGGCCTCAATTGCCTAGGATCAATCCTCATTTCTTCCAAAACTCTTTTAAATAACAAATCCACTACACTACCACAATCGATCAACACCCTCTTCACCATATAATTGCCCATTGCTACTGTGATGACCAACGCGTCTTCATGGGGGAATCCACCACCCGTAGATCCGCACTGCTAAAAATAATCATGTCTCTGTCTTCCGCTGACCATACCCTTAGTCGTGGTCTGTCTGACCCATCATTGATCTGCTGGATGCTCGCGGTTCTCCTCACCTTGTCTCTATGCGCATTATGACTTAGTACCTCCCCACTAAAAAGCACATTGATAGTTCCCAATATTCGGTCATGTCGCGGCAAGCGTTCCTCATTCTGTGCATCTCTCACAAACTCCTTCATCCTCCCTTTTTCCACCAATCGCTGAACCAACCACTTCAATGCATAGCACTCATCGGTCTCATGATTTTGTATCTGATGATAGGCGCAAAAAGGTTTATCCGCCAGTTCTATTGGCGTGTTCCGCAGCCTTTCATATCCTTGCAGGTTCTTAATCAATGGCAATATTTTGCTCAGGGGTCTATTCATCGGTGTCACTTCTATCTCGCGGTATGGCTTCCTTTCTCTGTTCTCCCTTCGGATCCCATCCCAATTTCTTTCTGCCCTTGGGGGGTATCCGCGATACCCATTACTTTCCTTTTCGGACGTCTCCGCCCTTCGGTGTTCCTTGTCCTTCTCTAATAATAACACTGTTTTTCCTGATCTCTTAGACTCCTTCTGTACTGAGTCTTCATACCTGATATATTTTTCTACCTGCGGATATAACTCATGCAAGGTTACAATCTCATTCTTCGCCACAGATTGGTGTACTCCAGTTCCTGGCCGCAACCCCCTTTCAAATGCGATCACCACGGTTCTCTCATCCAGATTTTCAACTTTCAATGTCTCGGCTTTGAACCGGCACAAATACTCCCTCACTGACTCCGTGGACCTTTGTCGGACATTGAACAATGCCGCGATATCCACCACTCGCTTCTTCTAGTGTATGAAATGACCTATAAACGCCTGTTCCAACTCTTGGAAATTACTTATGCTTCTCGCTGGCAACCAGTAATACCAGTCAGATGCCCCTCCCTTCAGGCTAGTTGGGAACATCATGCACCGTAGTCCATCATACCGAGCCTCTTGCCAAAGTGGCATCTGTTGCCGAAAATGGTAAATGTGGTCGGCCGAATCTCCTTTGCCATCGTATCTCTCGAACCTAGGTTGGTTAAAATGCTTCAGCACCTCTGAGGCCCAAATGCCATCCGTTAACGGGTTGAGGTTCAATCCGGCTACCACTTGGCTAGTCGCTCCCCCACAGCCCTTTGCCTACTGTCGATTCGCCTCTCTGTCGTTATCTATCATCTCCTGAACTTGTTCCATGGTCAAGCCCGCCACCGGATTTTTGACGAGGTTTAGTCCACCCTCCTCATCGTCAGATTCCTCATCTGCTTCTTCCTCTTCCTCCTCCTCTGCTTTTTCTTTTTCCCTCCTCAGTTCGTCATTCTCCTCTCTCAGTCTCCCGATCTCCTCTCGCATAAGCCGGGTCTCTTCTGTTTCCTGCTCTGCTTCTTGACCTCCCACCTCATCAATCACTGCCTCCGGTGTTGGATTGCACTCTTCGCCCTCTTGATTACGCCCTTTTTTTTTCACTTTCGGTGTCATTTCTACCTTCTACACTCTCTTCGGTTCCCACAGACGATACCAAATGTATGAACCTAAAATCTATAAGCAAGAATCGAAGAATACAAGACTCCAAACCTAGACCTCCCACTCTTCTTTTTCTTCTCTTTTTCCTTCTCTCCCTCTCTCTCTCTCTTTACTGTGCGCCTCCTCCTCTTTTTCTATCTCCATCCTCTTCTTTTTATACCCCTTCCCCTCAATATTTGGATCATCCATCTGTCCTCCCATCGGGTGGCTCCCCCTTGTGCCGTACCTATGCCACGTCCGCGGTCTAGGGTTCCGCGGCTATGTTTCCCTACTCTCCGGGTTATCTTATTATGTTGCATTCCACTCTGTGTCCCGCTGACCTGGTCTCCTTCCCATTATTGGGCCACCACAATCTTTATCTTGTTTTGAGATAATGCTTGGGATCCAAACTTCTAGAGTTCAAAGTTCTTGTTCTTTACAACGTTGAAGCCCTTTTTAAAGATCAAACTTGAACATCATTGAGAAATGGTAGTAATTTTAGTCTGGTTTTCCCATATATGTGTGAAACAAATTTTCCCAAAAACGTAAATTAGTCTGGTTTGATTACTAAAGAGAAATGAAAAGAAACTTTGTCTCAAAACTGAAAATTAGATTGCTTGAGTGATTCTATCCATATACATTTTCTATTTATACTAAACACTTAACAATGAAAACTAAACTGATTACAAAGAGAGAAATGTTTGTTACAACTGCCTAACTAACTCAAGCTGACGTGAACTATTTCTACTGTTTGACTGTTTTTCTGAACTATTGTATTCTCTTGCTTATTAGCCTCCCTCAAGCTAAAGGGAGTTTGCCTCACTTAAAGCTTGTAAATTAACTCTTGGAAATGAGAAGTGGCCAAACCTTTTGTGAATACATCTGCAACTTGATCTGATGTACAAACATATTTAATTTCAAGAAGTTTAGCAGTAACTAACTCTCTGACATAATGGTAATCAACCTCCAAATGTTTGGTCCTGGCATGAAAAATATGATTACTAGAAAGAGATATAGCATAAATATTGTCACACCATAGCAAAGGAGGATTTAATAGAGGAATTTTCATATCATTCAATAAAATGCAGAGCCAATAAATCTCAGCTGCAATATGGGCTAAACTTCTATATTCATACTCAGTGCTCGATCTAGAGACAGTTGTTTGCTTCTTAGCACTCCAAGAAATAAGATTCTAACCAAAATAGATGCAAAAGCCTGAAGTTGATCTCATATCAGTTGATCTCATATCAGTTGATCCAACTCAATCAGCATCAGAATAGGTAGTAATGGCAGTAGAACCTTTTGTGAAAAATAAGCCTTTATCAATTGTACCCTTGAGATATCTGAGAAATCTTTTTACTGCAATCATATGATTTGTAGTTGGAGCATGCATGTATTGACAAATTTGATTTACAGAAAAGGAGATATCAGGTCTAGTCCATGTAAGATATTGTAAACCACCCACAATCGATCTGTATTCAGAAGGATCAGAAAGAAGAGAACCTCTGTAAGGATCTAACTTGACAAAAGTAGAACATGGAGTTGAGCAAGGCTTTGCATAAGCCATCTTTGCTCTCTGTAGAAAATCATAAGTGTACTTAGTCTTAGAATGAAATAGACCAGTAGAATTTCTCTTAACTTCCATGCCTAAGAAAAAGTGAAGAGAACCAAGATCCTTCATGAAAAACTTGTGCTAAGTTGTTGAATGAGAGAGTTACAATATGAAGTGGAATTGCTTGTGACCAAAATATCATCAACATAGACTAGAATGTGTGTGGTAACGCTATCCTTTATTCTTATAAACAAGGAAGGATCAGCTTTGGACAAAACAAAACCAATAGAAAGAAGAGCATGCACTAGAGCTTCATACCAAGCTCTAGGAGCTTGTTTCAGACCATAAAATGATTTTTGAAGCTTGCAAACATAATTTGGCTTTTCTGCATCAACAAAACCTTTGGGTTGCACCATATATACCTCTTCTTTAAGATGCCCATGTAAGAATGCATTGGAGACATCTAATTGTTTGATACTCCAATCCTTTTGAACAGCTATAGACAATATCATTCTTATGGTAGAGGGCTTCGCCATAGGGCTGAAAGTTTTAGTGTAGTTAACACCAAGTTATTGACTAAACCCTTTTGTAACAAGCCTAGCTTTAAACTTGTCTAAGCTATCATCTGCTTTCTGCTTTAGTCTAAAAACCCACTTGTTGTCAACAAGATTTTGCATAGGATCTGGAGGTACCAAAATCCAGGTTTTGGTCTGTAATAAAGCATTATATTCATCAGTCATAGCTGACCTCCAGTTAGGATCTTTAACTGCTTGATTGAATGTTGTGGGAGTAGGTGGTAAGTTTTGTAGTGTTGAGGAAAGAGCAATAGGCAATGGATGTTTTGTGGCCATGTGAGCTTTTGGTTTTGAAATGCCATTCTTTAACCTGGCTTGTATTTTGTGAGCATTTGTAGAGAGAGAAATGTCTTGATCAGAAGTAGAAGAAGATGGTTGTTGAATTTCAAGAATGAGAGTGGATAAAGATGGAGGAGATGAATTGTAAGTAGAATGAGTAGATGAACCAGTGAACAATAAAGAAGAATGAATATGTTTTGTTTTGAGAAAAGGATGAAATGAAAGATGATTGTCAGAGTTTTGAGTAGAAGGATTAGCAAAGATTTTTTATTTATAAGGAAATTCTGATTCATTAAAGATAACATGTCTAGAGACAAACACTCTTCCAGAAAATGGCTCAAGGCACCTATATCCTTTATGATCTAAACTGTAACCAATGAAGACACAATGTTTACTTCTCATGTCTAATTTATTATGAGAATAGGGTCTAAGCCAAAGAAAGCAGCTGCACCCATAGGTTTTCAAAAAAGTATAGTCAGGGGTTTGTTTGAAAAGTTTTTCCCAAGGACTTAAGTTAAGAAGAGTTTTGGATGGTAGTTTATTGATAAGAAAAGCAGAAGTTTGAACAATTTCCAGCTAATAAGAAGTAGGAAGATGGGATTGAGCTAGAAGAGTTCTTGTCATCTCTAAAAGGTGTCTATGTTTTCTCTCAACCACACCATTCTGTTCTAGTGTGTGAGCACAACTGAATTGATGTTTAATATCAGATTGTGTTAAGAGGTTTTGAAAAATAGAACTGGAAAACTCACCACCACAATCAGACCTTACACAGTTCTAATAATTAAGATGATGTTCAATAAGAGTTTTGAACTTGACAAAGTAAGAGAAGAAATCAGATTTCATAACTAATGGAAAAACCCAACAATATCTTGTATAGTCATCCACAATGGTTACAAAGTACCTAAAACCACTTATTAAACATATTGGTGAAGGCCCCCAAAGATCAATATGCAACAGTTGCAATGGATCATATGTGGTAGAATTAGAAACAGAAAAAGGTAATTTGTGACTTTTCCCAATTGGAAATCATTACAAAAAGAAGTAGACTTGCTAGAATTTTGAACAAGAAGCAATTGTGCTTGTTGAGGACTTGATGAAGTGTTTGTGGAGAAGGATGGCCCAATCTTTGATGCCAAGTAGAGAAGGAAGCTTTATTACTGAAGAAAGATAAAGGTGATGAATGAGTGGCAGTGTTAAAGGTGAAAGGATACAGTCCATTGTTAGACTTGCCTTGAAAAAGAATCTTCTGTGTAGCATTGTCCTTAACAATAAAAGCCAGCGGAATGAAAGGTGAGTGAACAGTTATTGTCAGTGACAAACTTGTTTAAAGCATGTAGAAGAATCATTAGGACACAATGTAGAAGAACCTGTGTTTAGAATGTTCAAACCTTGACCATTGCCCACTCAAACTATCTCCTTTCCCTTATAGGAAGAATAAGATCCAATATTTGCTAAATCTGGAGTGATATGATGTGAAGCTCTTGTGTTTGCATACCAGTATGGAGAGGAATTCTGCTGAGGAGTATGTGTAGCATAATAGGCAGCATAATTGACTTGAGGAGAGAACTCTGAATTAAATTGAAAATATGAGCTATTGTTTTGAAACTCTGAGCCATAGTTATGAAAATCTAATCCATAATGCTAAAAGTCTAATCCATCATAGTAATTCTGAGAAGCAAAAGAATTGACATCTTCATAAGCATTATAATCATTGAAGTCATTAAAAGAAATGTCTTCAGTAGGGTACTATGATGAAGATGCATTGTCACTGATGCTTGCTAGCATTGCCAATTTGGCTGGAGGAATCTTGCCAGCATAAGCATGACTCATTCTATGATGACAATCTATTGCAAGATGTCCTATTTTGCCACAACATACTAGTCGATTTCCTTGATGAGCAGAAGAAACTCCACCTTGAGTGTTATAATTTCCTTGATGTGAAGAAGAAGCTTCACCTTGAAAACTAGGATTATACTGCTGAAAACCTCCTCTTGTAGGAACAAATTTCTTCCTAAGCTGACCACTATCATTAAAAGTAACTATTGTTACCTCCTCTGAAATTATTTCAACTATGATAATTGTTTTGATATCCAGAACTAGACCCTCTGTAATTACCTCTGTTAGGTTGATAACCACCTCAAAATGAACCTCTATTGTACTGAAAATTTCCATTGTTAAACCCCCTTGTTGTGTAAAAGGCACATGAGTTGTCATAAGGAGAGACATTGTTCATATCTTCAAGTGACAACTCCTCACTCAGTAAAAAACCATGTAGCTCATCAGGAGTTACAAATTGTTGCCTTGTTCTTTTAGAAGTAACAAAGGGTTTGTAATCATTTGTCAATCCTTTCAATGTATGAAATACTATATTGTGAAGATACTGAGCTATAGAGAGATTCCCTTTCTTCATATCTTGAAGCTTTCCCTTTAATTGCATAACATGAGCAGTAGTAATAGTTGCAAATCATTTTTCCAAAGTCATCCATAATTCATGAGATGAATTCATTCCAATAACATATGGTAACACTTCTAGAGACATTGTGGTATTTAGCCATATGAGTAACGTTTGGTCTCTCCGCATCCATTCAATATAACCAGGATTAATCTGATTTGTGAAATTTCCTCTAACATCTCTTAAAAACTTATCAGGACAGGTTTCTCTTCCAGTAACAATGTTTAGCATATTAGAATTACGCAAAATAGGCATAAAGACATTCTTCCGCATGATATAATTCTCTTTATCCAACTTGGAAGGAATAAGATTTCCAATATTCTGAAAGGAAAGATTCTAAAACAAACTCACTAATGAAGGTGGTTCTGCCATTGTGTGATCATAAAAATTCATTGGAATGTTGTTGAACTGATTGCCAGTAGATATATTTGATTGATGTTGACGCTGATTTTGATTCTAATTCTGAGTATGATCTGTTGATGGTGAAGATGTTCCTTGATTCGGATTCTGTGCTGATGTAGAAGGTGTAGCTGATTGAACAATTCTTGGAGCCATTTGAAGAACAAAATTCTCAATTTGAGATTGATAGTGATGAACTCAGTTAATTTGTGAATGATCGAAGATGAAAAATTGAATAAATTCGATGAATTTTGTATTGAATCAAGAATTTTGATGAATTGAATTGAAAATTTTGTTGTCAATTTGATGATCAATAATAAAATTACAAATTTAGGGTTTGGATCGATTTAGATCTCTTATGAGAGAATGTTCTAATACCATAAAGAGAAATTAAAGGAGACTTTGTCTCAAAACTGAAAATTAGATTGCTTGAGTGATTTTGTCCGTATACATTGTCTATTTATACTAAAGTTGGAAATTTGGATGTCCAAGATAAGGATAAACCATTTGAGTATAGGACTCTATCCTATCGATATTAGATGAGTATAGGACTACATCTATCGGATATTAGATGAGTATATATCCTATCGATATTAGATGAGTATAGGACTCTATCCATCCTATCGGATATTAGATGTATATCGATATTAGATGAGTATAGGACTACATCCTATCGGATATTAGATGAAATAACTTATCCTATCGATATTAATGAAATCCAATATTGAGGAGGTGGGAACCTCTATAAATACCTCTCACATATTAATGATCGAACAACAAGAAAAGCTCTCTCTCCTTTAGACCTCCAACATTTTTCTAAAGTAGAAGCCCGGTAATTTGTGGAGATTCCATAGGTGGTATCCTCCCCTAGAGAGTTCTTGGTTCTTGGTTAGAATTGAAAAAAAAAAAAGGTTGCTTTCGTGGTTGGAACTTGACTAAACAAAATTAAGAAGAAGAAGAAGTGTGTCAAGAACATCTTCTCCTAACAAAGCTTGGAACTTCAAATTGAAATTTGTGACCAACGATCTTGTTTCAAGGCTATTTTATGCATGTGGTATAACGTAATTGTATATATCATAGGAATCATGCATGAGATATCGATAAAATCCTACATTAACAATGAAAACTAAACTGATAACAGAGAGAGAAATATTTGTTACAACTGTCCCTAACTAACTCAAGCTGACATGAACTCTTTCTGTTGTTTGATTGTTTTTCTGAACTGGGCTGTATTATCTTGCTTATTAATTACTTGCTAAGTTGCTAGCCTAAAATTATGTTCAAGCAATCAAAGAGCCTTTAAATGTCATCAAATTCATTAGGAGGCCTCATTATTTAATTGTTATTGCTTTCATTGATGTTAGATTGAATATACAACTGACCTAAATAATCAGAATTTGGTTACGCTTTTGGTGAGGGGTATAAATTATAGGGTTAACTAGTATTACCCCCTAGATGAGCCATTAAATACACACAAAAAAAAAAGTCAAAGTGGGTTGACCGAAATTTTTTTGTGTGTATTTAGGGGGGAGACCCTAATTTCCCATCTAGTAGGGGGGAAATCCTAATTGGCTCATCTAGCGGGGGGAGGGGGCCTGATAGAGTACCTAGCTACCTTCCTCGTTAAGAGTTTTTTCATCAAACATTTTCAAGCTACATTAACCTTACTAAGTACTAATCCTTAAATAAAAAATAAAAAATAAAAAATAAAAAAAAAAAAATGGCTTTAGAAGAAAGTGAGGAACCAAAGATCAAAAGGCTTTAGCAAAAAAGAAAAGAAACCAAGGATCAAAAGGGAGATTCAAAGTACTACTTTTGATCAATCTATAAACGTGGTGAGTGGGCCTTAGTGAGATGGCGATTATATTATTGTCCCAAATTAATCATTGTACCAAATTTTTGAGACATCACATACATCTCGATGCAATTTTGCTACTGCAAATATGTTGGTTGCAAAATAACTTAAAAGGAAGCTAGGTTCAGAGAGGACACAAGTGAGAAATAATGATAGGATGATACTTGATGTTTAATTAATAAGTTTATCTTGAAATCACTCAATAAGCATCTCGATTATGTAGGGAATGGACAAAGTGTACCTAACTTTACATGTAATGACATGATTATGAATACAAAAACTTGTGAAAAAAGAAGAATAAAAGCAATTAAAATTTAAAAGATGAGGAATAAAGCGTTTCGGAAGGTGTTGTAGAAAAAGAAAATATTTGTTCTCTAGTTTATTCTTTTTTTTTTTTTTTCTTTTTTCTTTATTATGAGTGACAATTTCTTTTGTTCTCTTGATAAAACTGAGTGATAAATTAACTGTTGATTTTGTTTATGAGTGACAATTATTTTTTTCGACTAGTAGCTTTAAAAATCCACTGCTGAGAACTGCGCACGATACATGTATATCAATTATCAGGCGATCAAGGATCAAGGCGACTATGTGCTACTGGCAGTGTGGTTACCGTTTAACCAGAATCAGAACCGGAACAACATAAAAAATCATGGTTATAGTTCTTAAAATTAGGAACCATTTAAATATGAATACTAAAAAAACCATACCATATAGAACTGAAACCGAATGTTATTGTACTTTTAACATAAAAAATATATAAAAGCTCAAAACATTCATTTATATATTACTAAATTATATTTATTAGTGTAATATATAGTTTTCTGGTATTTAATGTTATAAATAATATAAAAATATAGCTTATAACCTTAATTATATGGTTTTACTTAACTTTATTATTGAATGACATAATTACTTATATCAATATTTAAAAACCGACTCGTTCGTGTGGTATTTTTGTGTTTTTAGTATACATTTTTAATAAGACCAATAAAAAAATGTGTGTAATTAAATAGTGAATTTCTTAATAACCGAAACTGTTGAAAATATCCTCTAGGAATTCAGTGGTTATAGATAAGGTTCCACAATTTTAAAAACTGTGAAGAACGGAACCAGAACCGGAACAACAAAATTAAATGGTTTTTAATTCTTATAACACTAAGAACCGGACCAAACCAGACCATTGACACCTCTAGATAGTGAGGTACCTTATTCACCTTTCATTGGGAACCTATGACAATGTTTCTTTCGAGAATCAAATGACATTGCGAGACTAAGCAGGACTAAAATGAAAGTCATAAATAGATTATAGATGGAGAATGGCAAGATAACATGGTTGTAACTCGTAGGAAAGATGCATTATTTAAGAGCCAATTGGATAATTCTATATATATCAATTCTGGATCAGTGATAAATGTACCAAGGTACCAAGGCAATAAAAATTTAATCAATACGACAACAAAAAGTTAAAAACAAAGATGTACTGTAGTGTTAAAGTTAGGCAAATAATAACGGGAGAACTCCCTTCCAAATAGAGCGCACTTTAATAGGGATCGTCAGTGGTATCCAAATCTTAAAAATGGTGAGTCAGCATAGGCATATAATCAAAAGACCAAAAGGGTGAAATTCTTTGTCATCTTCTCTCCATGTTTTTTTTTTTTTTTTTTTTTGCTATCTGGGTGTCCGGACCAACTTACACACACCTCGATTAATCCTAGGGCCCTAGTTGAAAATTCGACCGGATACTGCCTCCCCAGTGGCCTTGAAGGGACACTCTTCCCTCCATATTTATTACTTTTAGTAAGAGAAAACACATCAATCATCAAAACCAACACTATAACAAAACCATCAAAACCAACCAAGAAGAGAGAAGAATTTGCTATGCCTTTGATGTATCAACTAATTAACTAAATCGAAGGAATTTTTTTTGTATAATACCCATCATTGAATTATGGGACTTTGGTGTATTAGATTTTGCTAGATGAAGATGAAGAAAACAAAAGACCATTAGACTTAACCAGAGAAAAAATTGAAAAGAGAAAGAAAGAAGATGAGGAATTCATGTCATTTTGAGTTTTACGTTTATTTTATTGAATTTTATTTTGGTTTGTCAGTTGTGGTCTTGTGGACCAGTGAACAGTTTCCAACTCAAATATGATTTCTCCTCTCCAATGGCAATTTGGCTTGATCTCTCCAAGCCACGCCACAGAGAGAATGATCTCTCCTCATCATGACTCTTAAAGTAATAGCAGTTCAATGCCTCCGAACCAACATTATGACGGAAGGACCACATGATTCTTTCTTCTATGCATGGAACTCATGTGTACTACACAGTATATACACATTGGGAACTCTACTGTACTACATGATTTTTTATTCTTCTCCCCAAAACAAATGTACCTCCAATCACACATTCACACCTCTATTGATGAGGTCAGTCGGATGCACCGTGTCGGTGGTTGTTATTTATGTTAAATGCAGTTCATCATCATTTCCTTCTATAAGAATTGAAGACAATAAGATCATGGAAAAAAAAACATTTATATTATTATCATTGTAACGATCCGCCACCTACTTCCTGTCAATAATATCCCCACTTAGTCACTACATACATCCTCCAGTGTGAGGTTTTAACTTTAGACATTTGTTTCCCATGAGCGGGCGGGCACTCATTTTTGGATTACTCTCACTGAAACATGTTTAACTAAAGAGTTCCCATAAAATCTGCAGCCAAACGATTTGAAAAAGGCATCGACGTTAAGATTTAGTGAATTAATTACTTAAGCCCTGGATCTCCGATAGCTTCCTAGATGGTAAAATGCATACCTAGCGTAACCCTCATCCCATAGGCTAGGTGTCTTTCTAGATACCTAACACAACCTCTCCCCACGGGATAGACGCCTTTCAGCCTCACGGACGAGTATTATAGTCAGTCATAGTTTTGATTTCGAACGGAATCTTAGAATTCCACCGAATATTTCGATTTTTAGAGATATCAAGGTAAGAGTCGAAAAATACAAATTCCGATTTCTTCCTAAAATATTTCAGAATACTGATTGGAATTTCAGATTTTTATGTTGCTCTTGGAATTCTGAAATCCTAAACTTCAAAAAGCATAATTCCAAAATATTCGATGAAAAATTCAAAATTTGTGTTTTTCGACTGGTTTTTTTAAAAACCCAAATATCCAGCAAAATTATGAGATTCTATTTAAAATCACAAACTATGATTATTGTATACAATTATTATGGAGTCATGGTGATAGTGGGTTGATACTAGCGAGTGACATACGATTAGATCACAAAACTAAACTTTCTGAAAATAGGATTTATTATTTAAGCATATTAGTTTGTGTATTTTAATGACTGCGATCATACGTATTAATGGTGACTAATGCATTCTTTAAGCAGATTAGCATGCCATAATGGTGACTAATGCATTTTTTTAACCCAGCAAAAAAAAAATGCATTCTTGCATGTAAGAAAAGGATTGAGTTCGAAGAAGGTCCAACTGGTCAATTATGGCATGCTAATGAAGTAATTTAGAATTGAACTAATTATATACAATTTGATTGAAAGTATTTTGATTTTTATCTCTTTGTTTGTTGCCCAACATAATAGGCTCGTAGTACATGTGCATATATTGACTAGTACTTTAGTTATACTAGCAATCGTGCACATGTGTTGCATGTGAATCTCAACATAAGTAAAGCAAATTAACCAGCATCTTTCCCTTATAATTCAACAGTTCACACTTGCATACAAAATTACAAACATAGTTTAAGAAAACTATACAACAGCAAAGCATGCAGACACGGATAACTTTCTCTAAATTTCATAAGTTCCAAAGCACAGAACATAAAACTACTTGCATCTGTAAATGATATTATATACTTTTTTCCAACTAAGTAAAACTAATACGTTGCGGTAATGAGTCTCTAAAAACCAACCATGTCTTGAAAACGAATCTACCACAAATCAGCACACAAAAAATGTATGGTTTGGCAACACTAGACACGTCATCATTTCATGCAGAAGAGTACTGGATTTCACAATTGCTTCTGCTCAGCACAAAAGAGTACATTGCATTCTTAAATGTATATCATTATCAAGTAGATCAATCACCCAGCAAAGCGTAAACCACAATAACTATGGATATTTCTAAATATCCACAAAGGTGTCCTGAGACCATAAGTTAGTGGTGCGACATTATTTTTCAAGTATTTGGGCGATGCGGTTTCACAATTTACCGATCTTTAGAAATCTCACAATCCGTCAAAGGAATGAAGCTTAGAGTCAAGAAAGCACTCACTCAAACGGCATACCTTTTGCATGATGGGTCAGCGAGGAAATGAGAATAGCGGTCACTTCTGCATAAGCACTGTGACCATTAAACCCAAGAAAAAATTAGAATTTCATTGAGTTTGATTTCTAGACTATTGATAAAATACAAAGATTCAATACTATGAAGCCAAATTCAAAGTGTTTTTCGTTTCAGCATGTTATTGCCTTTCAGTCTATAATCAATTTTTTGTTGCTCAAAAGTAAGTGCACACTATATATCTGATTGTCCTAGAAAATTAAATTGTGGTTCATCTCTTCAAGCATCTCATAACAGGGTAATCAGCAAGCTTGCAAAATGCTTGCAACCATCAAGGCATACCCCTGCAATTAGCAATTACAAATAACCCAAATACAACAATTACAATTACGTTACTCCGTAAGACTGAACTTTAGAGGGAGGCTCATATTCAATCATATCCAAAGAACAAAAAAACCCACTTATGATTTGAGGGGCTACCAATCCTCTAGCTCTCAAGAGCAATCCAACTAACTTTAATCCCCCTAACCTAAGCAACAAATAAGTTATGCACTGCAAAGAATTTTATAAATAAACCAAAATGCATCACAAATTGATCTAACAATCAAGAAAAATAGCAAGGGCAAAGCATAATGAATTCTCATAATAGTTGATTAATAACAACTTAAGTTCCCAAACTTTTAAGTGGTAAATCAACTCATATTGACTTTTTTAGGAACCATAGGAAAACTTACACAGATAGAAAGTTGAGAAGGACAATAACACGGGAAGAAGCAACGCTGAGGTACTTATAATTATTGAATTTACATATCAAGTAGATAACAAATCGTAAGATACCTCCATTAATAAATTACAACTATAAGAAAAGGGGGGCAAAAAACTTGTAAACAATAATAGATTACATTATAATAAATATTCATTGTAGTATTTCTTAATGCACATAGCCACACAATATATTTATTAACAAACAGAAGCTTCTTTGTAGCAGAAATAAAATCGCATCTTATAAGTAGAGTGTAGATAGTCCTTTATACTATCATGTTGTTTACTTATCTCATACTAATATCCGCTGTATGAGATTTGTAAATACTGGAAAACCGAAACATATAGTGGCCAATTTCATGTAGTAAGCTGCACAAAAAAGTAATCATTGCAAATATTCTGATTGACTCCTAAATACCTAAGATAAATTCATCTCCAATGTGACGCAATGGTTTTCTAGTACAAAACACTCTGATATGGTTTCTGAAAAAATATGCTTTTAGAAAATCCAAATTCGATAAGAAAACAAACTTTTTATCTCCCCGCCAAAATTTAACCCAATAGCAATGCAACAACCTTGAATTGGTTCTTGGTGCCAAAGGTCAAAATCTCGTCACTCACCTCTCAGATATTTCTGCACATATCGCCAAAATATTGTGATGACACCATGATGGAACACTAGTAAGTTAAATGGACTTGGTTAATCAATCGGAATATTAAGCTGCTACTGGAATTTACCTGACTTTAACACTCATGGAAAAAGGTGGACTTTCTCAAGGCACTAATTCTACAACTCTCGTAAAGGAGGCCACATGTTATTAGTTGTGAACTTGTGGCTATGAAGAGAAGACTAAATGGGGGCAAATAGGTGATTTAACACTCAATTGTATTTTATATTCTATTTGTGTGTGGCATATTGGCATGCACAATTTAGTTGCAATGACACTGAGTTGCATAAAGTACTTCATCCAACCCAGGTCGTCGGAGTTGCCGAGTTGGTTAATCACGCCATATGTTTCTTATGAGTAATCTACGTTCTTAAATTCTTTCCATTTACTAAAAGTTGCAAACCAAAGATAATTTAATTGCGTAGTATATTTGACATTGATTTTAGCTCAAAGCCTAAAAAAAAGTACTTATATAAACTACAAAGTACCTTAATGTAGATTGTCCAAATACAAAGCAACTTGCTCACTACTGATCACTAATACAAAGCAAAGTGGTGAGAACTAACCATAGACCGTACTAACTGTAATGAATCACAAAATGATAGAACATCAATTAACGCAAGAGGACGAAGAAGGAAAGACAGAGAAATACCTGTTGACTAATTCCTTATTATCCCATTCTTCAACCATTCTACAGGAAACTTACCACCTAAATCAAACCAGAAATATAATTTACACAAATATTACAACAAACCTATACTGAAAATGCAATAAATCAAAGACGTAACAACATTATATAACATAACAACATAAATTTCAATAAAATTCATCAAAAACAAACTGAAAATCTCAACTTATCTTCATATTTAAGCTTACTACGCAATACCCAAATTGTAAAAACCAAACTTACCTTCGAAAACAATGATGGAACTAGATATCCCTTGAAAAGCTTGCTGAGAACACCATGACGTTTGGGTTTCCAATTGGTTTGATGCTTGATTATGTCCGAAGAGAAATAGATTGAATTCTAATCCTAATTGGAGATACATTGAAAGAGGAGAGAGGAATGTTCGAGAGAGAGAGAGAGAGAGAGAGAGAGAGAGAGAGAGAGAGAAGTTTTGTTAAGGGACTGAAATTATGAAAATGCCCCTATGACGGACACAACGTGACACCAAATCACTATTCCTCCTACCCCATATTTTTCTAATATAGTAAGATAGTTAAAAACTCATCGCATAGCAAATCAAAAATTAAGTAATAAAAAAAGTTAGACAGATTTTGGACCGTAAGAAGAAACTCAAAAAATTCTTCCGAATTCGCCATATGTTACTTTGAAGCAAGGCCCAAAATATCGATATCGATGAATATATCGGTGTACCCAAAAACCGATATATATCGAATATTTCGAATATATCCATTTTTTTGGTAATCAGTCCAAACTATTTAAAATATCAAAAATATCGGATATATCGGAAATATATTGGAAATATCGGATTTATATTTTAAAATGGTCAAAAAGTCAACCGATATATATCGATTATATCGGAAATATTGATTATATCGGCGATATAAAGTTTCATATTAGAAATTCCGATATATATATCGGGAAAAAAAAGAATTCTATATTCGGTGGATATATGTCAAAAATATCGATATCGGTGTACCAAAATACCGATATATATCGGCGATATTTTGGTCCATTCTTTGAAGTTTGAATGGAGTAGCAGTGGAGGAATTATTTATTCTGCACCCTAAAAATGGTTATCTGCATCTGTGTACGTTCCAATTATCTTCATGAAGTCGTCCTGCAGGGTTTGCTTGGGCAACCAGGCGCCACAACATTAGTTGAGCAAGTCCAACCGTCCAAGTACATGGAAATATTAAAGTACGTAGGACCAAAATTTATGAGCCATTTTACACGTGTTTGAAACCGACAATCCTGATTTAAATATGAAAGTGAAATACCTGAAGATCATATTAGATAAATATCGGAAAATCTTAAATACTTGAGATTGGTGAAATTGTGTTAATTTATATCTCATGTGTTGTAAGCAAGTATATTGGTAAAAAAAAAAGTACTCCACTGTTATGTGTGTTAATATGGGAAAAACAATTGTGGTCGCTGCTCCACTGTTAAAGCCAATTTCAAAACTGAGCAGTTTTATTTGATTATTATAATTTTTTAAATTTTCGTTGCGGTTAAACCACCTACTAAATCCTTGAATCCCTTTCTTTTTAAGAGTTTATTTAAAAGGTAAACAAGTGCAGCACTGCAGCCCATGTGTCAAATACAACCTGTGATCAGACAGAGATTCATATAGAGATAGTTCAACACTTTAACACAACCATGAAATGAATATTTGAGAAAGGAAAGAAGTTATTAATCAAGACAAGCAGAAAGGAACAAGAGCATAAACATCAATTTTGCTCTTTTCTCCGGCTCAGGAATCAGGATTCAGTAAAAGAAAAGGAAGTATCAGAAAAAAAAACCCCAGAGACTGATTCTTCAGAAATCAGAACAGCTAAAAGACTAAGCAAAAATACAAAAACGTCCCTAACACAGCTAACAGTAGCCATAGCCATATTCCATGATTCCATCCATTATCTTCCTCAAAAAGAGTTAAATAGAATAAATATGAGTTGAAATGACGCAAGCAATAAAGACTAGTTCTAGTCCAAGTTGGGTCCCACCCCCAGAAACTTAGCGCTCCCGCCTGCTCAGCCCCTCCTTTTATGTCTGCTAATGCGTTACCGCGCTTTCTCTCTCATCCCCTTGTTTTTTTACTTCTGAAAGCTGATTTCACACTCTTTCTCTCACTCACTCATTCCTGTTTTCCGTTTCAGTTTCAGAAGCAATCTTAAACCCCCCTCACACGCACACTGTTTGTTTCCCAACACTAATCTCGAGGAAAACCTTGTTATTATACTTTACTTTGCTTTCAGTGTACGTTCGCTCCGGAATGTTTCAGATCTTTTTCGAGATTAACGAGTTTTGAAACTCTCGCACTTGTCATTGCTGGTAAGTTTATTTTTAGTGTAGATCTGTGACTTGTTCCCGTGATATTCAATTATTATCAGAAAATCATAATTATATAAAATTAGTTTTGGTCTATTTTTCTCCTTGAATTGGTAGATGGATAGTTTTCACTGTTTGTCTTGGATGAGCTCCGTTTAGGGGTTGTGAAAAGAAATAACTCGGGATTTGGGAAGGTAATTATGTAGAACTAAAACATTGTCCGCTCGTTTTTGAAAACTGGCTTAAATGTTTACTGCCATGAGCTTATAGCCAAAAACAACTTATCTGTTGAAACGAGGGACTGGATGCTCACACCAATGCAACAAGTCCAGAAGAAGATGAACATTAGAGGGATCAAAGAATGCCGTGGCTTCCATAAGGAACAAACTTTTATGGAAATCCTGTGAAATCTTGATAATGTTTGCTTTGGGAATTTGTGGATTCTGAACACGATGACTAAACTGAACCACCTTTTTATTCCCCTGTTTGATGAACTATGTTTGTGTGATTTCGTCAATATTATGAGTGAAGGCGAGAAACTGTTGTTCTTTCTGCACACCTTCTCTGATAATAAAGCCTCTATTATATTGTTGTTTATTTTAATAACATGGAAGTGTCTGACTAGAGAAAGGATCACAACCTCTAATTAGTGTTTATCTCTGTATGCAGGCAAGCTCCCACAAAAGAGATATGCTGATTTTGACAAATAATTGGTATGTTGCCATTCTAGATTCTTCAAAGTGATGTTGGGTGCATGCATTCGGTCAGACACATGGGGTACCAGGCAGATCTTAGAAAAAATTCACGGTGTCCTCAAACTTCAAGAACAGTAGCAGAGAAAATCTCGTCGACCCGAGCAGCCCAAATTGTACGGGTTCAGGATCAGTTGAAATTAGAAAAACCTATCAGTAAATCGTATGGTGACCTGCATCATGAAATAAAACAGACACTAGGAGATGGGCCTTTGTTCCCTCGGAAATCTCCAAGGAACTGTCAAAAACAATCTGTTGAAGGAAAATCAAAAGATGATGAGCTTGTCAAGCACATGTCCAACTTGCCACGCTATCTCCAGCGTGTGGAGGGAGGAGAAAATCCGCAAGAGAAGGTTTTGAACTTCGGCGTCCTTGACTGGGGGCGTCTTGAAAAATGGAAGTACAACCAAAATGCAGTCCCACAGAGATCTGTCATGTATTCACCTTCCACTAGTAGTACTTCCTCTCCATTCTCAACAATTGGATCATCCACCCTCTCTACTGGAAGTGATTCTGGAATTTTAGCTAATAGGAAGCGGTCCCCTTCTCGATCTGCTCATGTGACCTCTTCTCCCAAAGAGTCCCGTTCTATGGGTGTAAAACCCACTACACCAAATATTGGTGCTCTTCAAGATACAATATCCGCATCCACAAACTCGTCAGTTGGCCGACAAAAACTTTCAGGAACTGATCTTTCTAGTCGGAGAAGTCATTCCAAGATGAAGTTTGAGAAGGGGATGAAAAACGATATAAACTCAAAGTTTATCATGGAAAAGGGAATCCCATCATCAAATTTAAATAGTTCCGAGTTGTCATTTTCTTCAAAGGGAAAAAACAAGGTTCAAGATGGTGGGTCTACACAGAGAACAGAGCGGTTTCAAGAATGTACCACTCTTGGTCAACATTCCCCTGGTAGAGACAAAACCATTGTTCTCCTTTTGCCCAAAAATATACCCCAAAAAAGGTTCTTAGGATCCTCCCCAAATGCTAAATACACAATGTCAGAGGATTGTTACCAAACAGAAGCAAGACGCAGTAGCTTTTCTGACGGTTTCTGTGTAAATGAGGAGGTTCAATTTTCTGAACTCTATTCCGAGATTCCACACTCATGCCCACAGCTTTTTACAGCTGAAGCTAACAAACAGTCAGAAATGAACTTGCCATGCTCCATAGATGCTTCCGGGTTTAAAAGCTCCATCTGATGTTCTTAGTTGCTTGCAGCAATTGAGGGAAATGGATACTGTTCGATCTGAGCATATGCAAGCAGAAAAGAACATGTCAAGAACAAAACCTACTGATTCAAAGTTATTGGAATCTTTCAAAGGATCAGGTCTAAAACCGGCGGAACCACCTTCTGCAAGATGTGGAAATCAATCACCTAATCGCTGGCTCAGTGTTGGACAAGGTAAGATTAGCAGAAGTCTCAGCTTTAAAGAGAGTTCAGCTTTGCCACAGTTGAGTTCATCATATCTTATTGCTAAGTCTGGGCCAGTGGAATTTGACGCTTTTTCAAATAGCTCAAGCAGAGACAAATCAACATGTAAGAGCAGAACCCGGTCCAGCCCTTTGAGAAGATTATTAGACCCACTTTTGAAGCCTAAGACTGCCAACCGCCATACTTCAGCGGAGCCATTGCAAGATGAAGCCCATATAATTGGGGAATCGCCTGACAGGCCGTTAGCTTCTTCTGCAAAACAAATGAAAATAAGCACCACTTCATCAGGTTCCAGACCAACAGATACCGATGGTGCACATCAGCAGGATAAAAATGTGGTGTCAATGGTGCAAGCGCTTTTGCAGGTCACCGTTAAGAACGGACTTCCTTGGTTTACATTTGCAGTCGACAATAACAGTGACATTCTTGCTGCTACAATGAGGAAAACTAATTCATCTGAGAAGTATGACTGCAGCTGGATATACACATTTTACTCCTTCCGCAAAGGTAAGAAAAAAAGTGGTGGTTGGATGAGCCATGGAAGTAAAGCTAAAAGTCTCGACTATGTTCCTAACATTGTCGGTCAAATGAAAGTGAATGGTTCTCAGTGCACCAAGTCCGCCAGATCTGATTCAGAAAATCAACTAATGGTGAGAGAGTTTGTTTTGTTCGAGGTTGAACCTAGAAAGGCAGATCAAGAAACATCAAGTTTCCTAACAAATGTGGAGCTTGCAGCCATTGTTATCAAGGTTCCGAAAGAGACGGAAGCAAGTCTAAACAGTGATAGACAGCAAATTGATAACCGTGAAGACTTACTGGGCATGAGACTGCGAGAGAAATCACTTGATAAGAAACTCTCTTCTATTGAATATGTAATGAATGGACCTTTTTTTGGAAGTCAAAGCCTTTCTAGCATTCTAGCTGTACTTCCTAGTGGTGTTCATGGCCTGTCACCTACGGGATTACCTTCACCTCTGCTCGACAGATGGAGATCGGGCGGATCATGTGACTGTGGAGGTTGGGATCTAGGCTGCCAACTAAGAGTTCTTTCCAATCATGATCAATGTGCTAAAAAATTAGATTCTACCACTTTGAGTTGCGGCCAAGAAAAATTTGATCTTTTCGTTCAGGTACTCATACATCGATCAAACGCTGAATGTATTTGGTTTCCTCTTCTTCCGTTTCTTTGCATTTTGCCGTTAATATATTACCAATTAATGTTTCGATTTCTTGCATATACATCTACAGCGTGGAGGATCTCAAGAAAGCATTCCATCGTTGTGCTTTTCCACTTACAACAAGGGAGTCCACTCAATCGACTTCAATTCCTCAATGTCTTCAGTACAAGCATTCTCCATTTGTATAGCATTTCTACATTGTAAGAACCTTGCCAAAGTTAGTAACCTGTTTGAAGAAATAACTGCACAGGAGCCTATATCGTTGAAGACTGAAAGAATGAAACTTTCTACTGAAGAGAAGGCTCCTTCAAGCTGTGCCCAGTTTCCACCTCCCTCCCCCGTTGGGAGGGTCTAGCTGCTCTGAGTCCTGAGAAGCGGGTCTTATAATGCAGCCACATAAGTCATTCAGTCCCCATCCTTGACAAGGTGCTTACCCATTAACTCCTGACATATATAGTCCTTGAGTGAGCAAGTATTTTTTGTTGTCACGTGCGTGAACCAAGTCTGAAGATGTAAAACTTTCGGACCATTTGCATGATGATGAAGATTCAAATAATATAGTTTATATCAGTTGTAATCAACAGGAGGAAATAAGATACTATCCAGTGTCAGAGTACGTTCTGAGCGTGAAGTATTTTGCGAACCTTCTACAGTTAAATTCGGTTGTCTGGCATATATAGGAGTCTATACTATCTATAGTTGTAAATGTAATAGTTGGATACATCTGTCGTCTGAATGGTATTTATCATATAAGCCTATTTCACTTACTGGGACTTGCACGGATAATCGCTAACTACTTGTGCTGCCTTTCTTCAAAAAATAACTTTAGCCGATTTTGGTATTAAAATGAGTAATGGAACATTGAAATTTCTAAATATCCAAACGTTTGTAAGCTTCCCGAGTTGGTTTGATTCGATAAGATGTTCACACCAATTAGATAATTCGATTATACAGCACTGAAACGATGTATCCCAAACTACCATACGATTGATTGAATGAGCTTGGCAGCTGATGAGAACACTTTCCAATTTGCTCGGTCTCCTTGCCGTCCACTCGCACACAACACCAGGGCTCATTTTGTAACCAAGCTAAAATAGAATCCTATATTAACCCATTCTCTTTGGTTTGTTTCCCCCTCATGATGTCTATGTGACCACGTGAGAACCCTAAAGTGAGTTAGCATCTTATTGAGTCTATATCAGGTTAAAAAAACAACTGAAGACAACTGCCATCATCAAGACTTGCTCTAGATGTAGCTCCAAAACTCCATTTACTTAAGATACCGTTAGTTCTGTTACTTATCCCAGAGAAAATAGAAAGGGAGATAAACTTCGTACAATTGTTTCCTTCTTCCACCCTACTCAACAACTTTTATCATTTTAATGAATGTTATAAGATACTAATTCAAATATTTGGAAGAGCTGATCTTGTTTGCTGTGGTTGTAAGGGGTCATTTTTTTTCTCTTAAATAAAATCAACAAATGTACTAGAAAACTTTTAAGTGGGACATTCACCACAATTGCCTAAGAATCGTTTTATGCTATTAAGTTTGACTCTGCAATGCTATTCTAACTTTGTCCCTAACTTGCAGCACAGTGTGTTGGTAACTTGGTATATATACAAAGAAAAGGGACTTATTATAACTCTTCCTCCGTATCATCGTAATCAGTTGAATCTGAATCTTCGACATCAATAGCTACCACTTTAGAAGCGCCAACCTTTACTGCAGCAACTCGAGTTCTAAATGGAAGGCGTGCATTGGTCGCTACAGAATCATATCCTTCTTGTTCTTTCTTAAGGTCGCCAGGAGGTAAGAAACAGTCCATGGACAATCCTTTTATATTAAAATCCACCTCTTCTATTGTCCAAACTTCTTCCATCCTTGTTCTAGAATGGCTCTCAGTGCTCTCTCCAAACCTGAATAAGGATACAAATGTTCTACCACCATGTGCAATGTTAATGCCATCTATAGTACGATAGTCTTGGATCAAAGACTCCATTGTCGTCTCCCAATAGATACTGTTGTCGCCTGCAGTTTTGATTCGTAAGAGATGTGAATCCTCTAACTTGACTAGGAGGCCTGTTTTTTGGCTGAAATATCCCCAGATAGTGTGCCTAATGATCTCTACATTGCTGCTGCTCCTAGCTCTTAGTGTAAATGGTTCTGCTTCTAGCTTTAGTACAAAACAATCCTCTTCATTGATTGCCTTCTCGCCCATACAAATTGAATTCGAGAATAGATTAGCTGTAGACCTTGGATCTACTCCCTGTTGTCACAAATAATATGGTTAAACTTATAAACAATGCTTGTTCTCACTTCTCAGATCCCAACAATATAAAAAACTGGAGTTCCTAAACTAAATATGCTAGCTGTACTACAGTTGCTTTTGCAAATAACTGGACTGCAAGAATTCACCATATTTGAACAAAGGTCAATAGATGTCAATACTTGGATTTGAACTTCATACAAGGGCTATTCACATTACACATTGACCCTTTTTTCCAATATTCATTTCAAGGAAAAAAAAATGAAAGTCTACGTTCATACTTCATAATTCATACTGCATATGCTGTTAATGACTTAAATTAGTGGTGATCCATCAATTTCTTTTGATGAGCTTTCAACGAAAACTCCATGCCACCAACCCACTGACTCAAACCATTCATCTAACAGTCACATTATTGACGGGAAATTGAGAACACAATGTCGACCTTTGAGGTTATAACATAGCTAACAGACTAGAGGGAGCACACCATATGAACTCAAAAGAATAAGTCACTGTGCCGTTAGAACTATAAAGTGTTTGGTGGGCTATTTCCCATGTTAAAACTTAAAAGTGGACCCAGCAATTGGTTGGTACCGAAAAAATCAAAAGAGACCAGATTCGCTCCAGCTAGAACCATTCAAGCTTTCGAATCAGTTAAAGCTGGTCTAATGGACCATAACCCCGTTTTTTCTTAACTTAAGGGATGCAGCCAATTTAGAAGCTAAAATATTCTAATTGCTGAATTTGATACTAAGCTTATCTTACAGCTTTGTTTGTTAAGTATCTTATCAAATTTTGGCTTATATTTCCTTTTCAGTGGAAGTTCCTTTATTCAAAACAAAACTCCATATAGCCATATTATTCCTTCTAACTATAAATTTCATGTATTCATTATTGATATCATTTTCTTAGATGTTCCTTTAATCATACTGATTTTATTCATCTTAAAAAAAAAGCACCAAGAAACCGATAATTTGCACTAACATATAAATCAAACACCAGCTTCCATAACGAAGTGATCAGAATCATGAAAGAGATCAATTTATAGCGATTCAGATCTGTGTCATAAAATTAAGCTTAGAGGAGAACATTGTTACCTGTAAGGAGCGTCGAAGAGGTCTAGGCGGGCCTCGGGATGCATGTGAATGGTGCCATGGAGTCTGTCTCCATGCCACCTTACCATCACTTCCTGCACTTATTTTGCAACCAGACAAGACCAACTCCAAGCACCATAAGTCTGGCCGTTTCTGCCATAGCACAAATGCACCCACCTCTCCAACCCCATGGTTGCGCAAACTCTTGACCTTTACTTCCTTCTTGTTGTTGAAAGTGGTCTTGATTCCATCTCCAGAAGAAAAATCAGAGGCCACCATCTTTACTTTTCCCATGGCATACAAACTACCTATACCATTCAAAGCTTTATCTCCTCCTGCTGCTGCTATGTATTGTTGCACTATATATTTAGCCATTGAACTCTCCTGAAATCACAATCAAACATCCTAAGTGTTGCGAGAAAAATAAAAGATAATCCTGTATTTGCGTATAACTCTTATCATAAGGTATCCGAGCGCGTTTTCAGTGCAGGGTTTGCATCAAAATTGTAGAAAATATTTTTGAACGTAATCACGTATTTGTGTATAGAGTGATAAAAGAAAGTTTAGTATGATACTACTTACAATGGGATGATCTTTGATGTTGCGGTTAATAGAGTGATCAGAGCACACCGGAAGAGGAACTAGTGGTGCACCAACGACACCAAGCAATAATTGTAACTCGGAACTCCGACCACCAAAAAGATTTGTATTACTACTTGGCACTGATCTTTCAATATGAGATCTCATCCATGACTTCATATTTTGCCATGATTTAAAACTTTTAGTTGCACTAGAGGTGAACATCTCTTCTGGAATTGGTACTTCAAGAACAGTTTCAAGTCCATCTTCACGATCAAAATTGGGACAAAGCTTCCTCATGAGAGAAGAAAAGAAAGAACGGAAGAAATAGTAGCAATAATAGCTTTGATATCTCTTTTGTTAATAAAAGAGTCTTGATTTCTAAGAAGAGAGAATAGCAGATGATAGTGCACATCACCAACTGACCGTGGCCCAACAATGTTAACGTGCTCTCTCTTGGGGTACGTCGTGTTCGCACGCATCTTTCTTTCGTACTTTAGTTCATAGTATTAAAAATTGAAATAAAAATAGAAAAAATAAGAAAATATTTACTTTAAATTTTGAAATGTCGTGATCTAGAATCAAATGTTGAAAATGTCGGCTATCCATGTCGGATTTCTTGCTATTAAGCCGTTCTTTTTGGCTTGCAGTTCTCATGCTGTTTAAGACTTCAGTGATTTCATTATTAACTGGTAGAATTACATGAGATTCCAACAATTAGGTGTTTAATATATAAGTGAATCCCATGTTTATAGACCACGACGAAGAGATCCATGGTGAAATCCTTACAACCATACAATATCTTCTAAAAATTGTAAACAAAATATGAGTCTCAGGTGATTTAGGAAACTCAATATTTTAGGAAACTCGATATTTTTCATGGGGCAACATTAGGTTTGCTCCATTGGAACCACAAGAAAAAGGCTTTCTCACAAAGTAAAATTGGGGGAGTATCCTTCCCGTCCTCCTGGCACATGATTTCCTAATGGATGCCGTCCGATCACATAAAATCCGATTAGTCATTCATTTTTAGCACCAGAAAGTCACAATCCATGTATAATAAGCATGTCTTTTGGTCATCATGAAACAGGTCTGACCTGAAAATCGACTAATACATTAATGAGTAACTGAAAACAGGTCAGATAGTCATCTATATTTTCCTTGTACCACTAACAATTCAGATGATATCATGAAACAGGTCTGACCTGAAAATTGACTAATATATTAATGGGTAACTGAAAACAGGTCAGATAGTCATCTATATTTTCCTTGTACCACTAACAATTCAGATGATATCATAAAATTCACGATAATGAGTTTAGAAGGTACATAAGATATTAAGACCCAATATAAGTCAGGATGAGACTAACATTGATTTAATTAATTATTTGTGCCCAACAGCCATTTCAAGTTTTCAACTGGCTATCTCCATTGCACCCTGTTTTGAACAGCTTCAAATGAGAACAACGAAGTCAGGTAACCCCATGATCTATGTTGGCTGCTACCTTGCTGCCGCAATTTCATAGTCGCTTTTCCATTCTTATTGCATCTTATCCTTTATAAAATAGATCTTACGATGAGATCTTCCAACACGTATCACATTATTAGATTATATTCTGGTATTTTATTATGTACTCAATTATGCTTTGCACGTTACCAACATATATAATCCAAGCCCCCCTATATATCATATATATATAATCATATATTCATATATATCGTTATCTTTGTCTGTTATGAACTTTTGTTATTGATGGCTTTCTTTATAGAACTTCTCCAACTGGTGGTCTTTGGAAGTTAAAGAGTGAATTGCATATGAAGTGATTTAAAAGGGAACTCTTGCTTTTCCCTAAACAACTTGTTGTTTACTACGAATAATCTAGTATTGTACATTGTCTTTATGTTCAATGAAGAACATGAGTACATGACTGCATTACATGTTCACTGGACAAGAATAATGAACTAAAAGCGTTTGGTCTCATTGCATTTAGCCCGTAAGTTGTGAATCCCACCAGCTTAGCATGTTTGTCGTCTGTCTTGCCAATTTGTTTGATGGCTAACATTTCATATATCTATGCGGACTTGTATCTAAGTTATTGATTAAAGAAAAATCTATTTCCAATTTGATTGATTGCCGCACATTTGCTCCACCAAAACTAATTCGGTTCCTTTACAAAAACAAAAGTAAACAAGCAAACAAACTCTGATACAATCTTAAAGATTGTAAGATAGATTCGAGTTAATTTGATGAAACCCGAGACCTCCGAATGGTTCTATTGATGGAACCAATGCCTCCAAGATAAACACAATGTGTCAGTCATAATAATAATCAGCCTACATTCTTTATTAACTCACAAGCTTATATACAAATTAATGTAAGTTACAGCCACTACTCCATTTGCTAGATAGTAGTAGATAGTAGCAAGGAACTTCCCACTACCTTACGTCCCTAGCTACAATTAACTGACCAAAACTACTGAGTCTCCTAACTAACTCACAAATCTTAACTACATAGATATATATATAATGCCCAAGGAACTACAAACCAACTTAATTCAAATTGTCATGTAACAACTCCATCTCTTTTGAAAATAACTTTGTCCTCAAGGTTGAATACAGATTGTACGTACGTAACAACCCCACCCCTCTTGAAAACAACCTTGTCCTCAAGGTTGAAATATTGCTCTTTGATCTTCCACGGTCCCATAAGCGGCGACAGTCCATAATCAAGCTAATAAGCACATCATGCATATTGTTGATCAAATTTCATCTGACCCGGATCAACGCGTGAGATGAGGAAAGTTATAGATGATTTGAAATTCTCATCCACAAATTTTGGCTGCAACAAAGAATAACTGAAAGATAATTCTAAATACAAACCAAAGTCCACAAAATCTGTAGTATATTCATGAAAAATTGAAAAGAAATCGCTGAGATTATATGCTGTAGAACAAGGAAATTTGGTACAGATCACCACTGCCTTTTCATTGAAACCATTCATGAAATCCGTTAAGTACTAACATTGTTGCTTATGAAGTTCGTTCATTGTCTCCTTAAATTGAGCACAACAACTTTCAAAGATTTCCTTCAAACTCACCAATTCATGTACTTCTAATATCTTCCACAGCCTCTTCACTCATTTTTTTCTCTTTTTCTTTGTTTTATATGAGAACCGCAATAAAGACAAAGATAACAATGAGATGCTATCACCAAAAGCCAAAGATCGAATGGCTCGGATACCACTTGATACAATCTTAAAAATAGTAAGATAGATTCGAGTGAATTCGAGAAACCCAAAACCTCCTAATGGTTCCTCAAAATGCCTCCAAGATAAACACAATATGTCAATCACAATAATAATAATCAGCCTACATTCTTTATTAACTCACAAGCTTATATAAGTTAATGTAAGTTACAGCCGCCACTCCATTTGCTAGATAGTAGCAAGGAACTGCCCACTTCCTTAGGTCCCTAGCTACAATTAAGTGACAAATACTACTGAGTCTCCTAACTAACACACTAATTTTAACTACATAGATATAATGCCCAAGAAACTACTAACCAACTTAATTCAAATTGCCATGTAACACAAACTAGTTCGGTTCATCCACAAGTGATGAATAGAGAAACACATCAAATTCGTTTATCACGAGGTAAAACGGCTAAATTAGCAATGTACCAAAATAAAGAATGAGTTGAGATCCAGTTTTCAATTCTGAATTGAATCTCAGTCGCGTTCAATTTTGAGAAATTGGTTATCCATGCGTTTCGTGTCCTAAGGTGTTATTGGCTCAACTCTTTAATCGTAGAGGTTACGTAGGAATTGGACTTGCTTCTTACTTGATTTAACGTTTTCGCTTTGCTTGTCCTTAATTTCTAAATGATGTACTAACTATGGTGTAAGTGAGTAACCTGTGGCTCTGAGAGTTTATTTGCTAGTCCTGAAACCAAAATTGTGTTTCCTTTATCTAATTGAGACTCGAGACTTGAGACTTTCAGAGTCACCCATGTATCACTAATGACTCCCTCAATCGAGCTTAAAGTATCACCAATGATTTCTGCTTGATTAATGGAGCAACACGTGTGGTAACTGGATTCTTATGTCCACCATAATCTACAACGAATTTTGAATTTGAAATTCCCATAAGTAAAATATACGAATTTCATACCAAAGTTTCAATGTTTTGGAATATTTCAGTAAGACTGTGGCAGACACTTATTTGTTTGGCATAGGATTCTGTGCTGTGTTGGGAACTTCGGATTATGGATCAAGATCGTATGTCTGAAACTAGAATTTATGAATGTTGCTTTTTTCATGTCTCGTGGTACATCTTTTCCAGTGAGTCTTAAAAGCGAAAGTGATAATTTGCATCCCGAGATGTTCTGATTTACTTTATCAATCAAGCTGGACAGAAGATCTGTGTGGTTTCTTCTTTATTAACGTACATCTTATGATCATCTTGGATCTTGTTTTGCTTTACTGAAAGCAAAGAAACATGGGCACAGAGGCTTGCAGTTTTGAGACCCATGATTGCTATTCAGGTACCTTTGTCGTAAGAAACGTCACACATGGTGATTGTTGAAAGTTACAAGGCAAATATGCATGTTAGGACGATGTAATGTTGAAACATTCAGTTACCACTCACCAGTGGTCTTGTATGTGTGGCTTTGGCCTTCGGCTATAATTTATGAGAGACTAAAGGGGGGTTGTATGTTTTTTTTTTCTTTTTAAGCATTCACCCCGGTGATCTTGTATGTGTGGCTTTTTAAGCATTCACCCCGGGTTATATCCGATTAGAAAATTAAAATTAATTAAAATTTTATTTGATTTAAATAATTCATTTTACCACTATAAAAACTAGTATATATATATATATATATTTGTTATTTACTATTATTATTTTGTTATTATAGTTTTATATTATTAGTTTATGATTTTAAATAATATTTTATGCAATAAAAAATAAATAAATAAATTATATATAATAACTATTAATTTTTTAAATTGGATTAGATATTATCGGATGAGGATATGGCAATATCCGAAACCAGTTCGAACATAAAAAATTATCGAATCGAATCCGACTCCGACTCCAAAAATTTGGATAATATCTGATTTTTCGAATACGAATTCGAATCGGATTCCAATATTTAAATATCCTCTTACATCCCTAGATATAATGACCCCAAACACATCCCTTCCATGTTAATTTGACACCATATCAGTTGGTTTTATCTTATTACCGAATATACAAGTATAGTCTTCTCTTATGGTCCCTCAGATCAATTCCAATGCACGAACTAAAACAGGTGTTACAGTCATTTTAGCACCAACTAGACCAAAACCACAATCTAATGTACCTGATCGAACTCCCCAATACCTTTTCATCATGACATAGTTAAGGCAATGAAGACAATGACATGCCGCTTCAGCCATGGAGGCAAAAACGTAAGACGTGGAGCAATGGAGGCAGAACTACAAATAGATGAGGAGCTTGAAGCACAAATTCGCAAACAATTGCTCTACCATACCAAAACATAATGGGGATTACCAAACGTTTGGCTAATGTAGCATCTATTCTGCTGGGCCTCCAAGAAGCAATCTAGAGATATTGTTGAAACAGAGATTACGATCAAAGGACAAAACCCAATAATAATTTCGCCAAAAATCCACTTTGATTTTTAATTTTGCCATAAGTCTTAAAGTGGGCTGGACGTCATCATTTTTTACTTATAATTTCGGCTCAAAGACACATTTACAATTTTAATTTTGTCACAACTCCTATGTATAGTATTTTACATATGAAATTTAAATTTACACAGGACTTAACTAGGACAAAATTAAAATTAAAGTGAGCTTAGGGAAAAAATATTTGGGAAAATCAGCCCAATTACTTGTTGTCGAAATCCTTTAAGCACTTATTCCACTCAAATGGTTAAAGTTTTTCCAGTCATCACGAAACCCTCAATAGCGGTTTTACATCCGATTAGATTGTTAATGATTTTCAGCCAATCACTTCAAGAAGATGTTCAAAGATTGTTAATGATTTTCAGCCAATCACACTAGTTTGCATTTTAAGAAGATGTCACAAGTTTTATCGAAGAAGATGTTCAAGTTATAGAGAACAATAATGATGCACCAGGATCATTAATCTAGGCATCTCTTTACGTTTATAATTTTGATCCTTTTTTTTTTGTAGGTAAGCACGGTCGTTATAGAGGTCCCTTTACCCTTTGCATTAAAAAAGAAAGTCGGTTACATTCTTGCATATACTTCGGTGATGGGAGCACAACTTATTCATTTTTTCAGTCCATATGGTGAAGTTTTATCCATCCAAGTACACAGATCGAGGTTATGCTTATGTCAACTACAAAAGCTTAAAAATGCTAAAAGTTTGAAGGAGTCATTGATGTTTGATTTGTTCAATTCTTAGAATAGGAAGTTGCGCTAAAGGCTATCAAAGTTGTCTTTGGGATGTTGTTTAATTGCGAATGAATAATTGTTGTCCCTTATATTTGCGAAGAAGAGAGAAGAGAAGAAGAAGCAAGTAGATTTCGAAGTCATCCTACTCTTTTTATGTAAAGTAAAGTATATGCCAGAACATGTTTCTCCCACGTACGTTTGTGAGGTTTTTGAGAAGTGCGAGGCTGTAGCAGACTAGCAAGTGTACATTTTGTGAGGGACGATAATGAATGCACTACTCATACTTGCTATGTTACTTTTAAGAGAACAAATAATGTTGCTTCTGCACTTAAGGAACTGAAGTTACGAGGGCCAGGACTCCCAAGAGTGGTACGTTGCGCGATCTGAGAGAAAGTTCGAGGAAAAGACTAAAAGTTGAGTTTGTTGGGAGAATTCACTATGAAGTATCACCTAAACCTAGTTACTCTCTATCCCAATGACTTCTCTTAGAGATCACACCAAGGAAGTCACACACCCAAGACTTTGATAGTTATTACAACAAACTCAATAGAACAATAAATACTACTATTTTATCCACAAGCAATCAATAACAAGCAATATGTATGAAAGTAAATGCAAAGAAACACAAAATTTAAGGTGGTTCAATTCGGTAAATGTTACCTACATCCACACAATAGCCGAGTTTCATTTATAATAAAGATTGGAGAGTTTATAAGAGTTAACTAGAATCAAGAACAAGCAACCTTGATAAACACAATTTATAAGAATAACTATCAATGCAAGAACACTAACAATCATTCAAACAAACAATGTGTTTAGATCTCTCTCTCTCTCTCTCTCTCTCTCTCTCAAGTAATATATATCTAGTAAATGTTCGAATCCACTCTTAAGCAATAAAACAATATATAAATCAACTAATTAAATCAAAAGAAATAATGGTGAGGTGAGAGTAATGTTTGTGATATGAGTTTCACTACTAAGAGTATACCATGAATTAAAACTTATACTAAATTAACTAAAATAATAAAATATATAATTTAATGAATGATAAAATAATAGAGAATGATAATCTACCTAATGATTAGTTTGATGCATGAATCGAATTATGCATTGAAAATTGATCTTCTTAAGATTTTCCCACAATGATTTAACCTAAAGTCTCAAACTTTATCATCCCTAGCACCAACCTACATCTCTATAGTCATTATTATTAGCATGTAAAATAATTACAACTAAATCTCTCGATTTAATCATAACAATTCCTAGTTTAATTTACTATGTGTTTATTTTGTAAATCACATAATAAATTAAAGGGTTATATTGACATACCCCACTAGTTGCAATTAGGATTACCCCCCATAATAATTGAAATTGGGATTCCTCCCCTCCAATTTGACAGTCAATAGGAGTCAACCAACAGTTGCCGTCAGTTGACTGGTCAAGAATCATGAATTGTCTTAAATACCCTTTTTCTGTGGAAATTATGAAATTAGCCATTGACACTGTTCAAAGCCCACAACTCAAAAAGCCCAAACTCGAAAAAACAAGTTAAAATACAACTAAAAATAAAACTCCAATCAAAGTTTAAAAATCAATTACCTAATAAAATTATTCAAACAAAAACCAAATAAGAAAAATGAATTAAAATACACAATAGGCACTACTGCATAATTGGATGTATTGCAATCTCGACTCTCAATGCACATGTACTCAGTGACTCATCAAGTGTATCAGTGACATCCAAGTTTACATTGCATCCAACAACTTCCAGCTTCCCCTTAAGCAATGCGGTGAGCAATGGGCAAAAATCTCGACAAACCTATTGTGTTGTGGTTTTCTGTGTGTGTGTGTGTAACCTTTCAGTTACCAGGTAAACTCTCAAATCTCAAATACTTGTTAATTAGCTGTGCCGGTTCTATAAAGTAGATATAGAAGTAAAACTCTAAAACCATACAATATTATTTAGGTGTTAGTAGAATTAAATCAAACAATATTTAGTAGTCTAGCTTGTTGCAATTGAAGGAAGCCAAAATTAAGGAAACTTGTATTGAAAATTAAATTCTGTAGTACCTGTTGTTGAGTTTGTTGGACAGATGAGAAGCGCAGAGGCCTAAAAGAAGGCCTATTAGTACTTGAAGATGGCAATACTTGTATCATCTTCACCTTTGTACTTAGCAAAGTAAATGCCATTGAAACACCACTGCCAAAGTGCACACATGAAAACTTCATATCTTCAAGTGGATATGGTACTAAAGCAAGTAACACTTTGCTAACAAAATTACACCTCTACTTCCCACATATTACAATTCCACCACCCAACTTATAAAAAAAAAACGTCATCTCTCCTTCTTCAAAATCTCATTAAGCATGAAAAAAAATTCATTAACCAGCTGCTTCTTCATTCATTTTTAGTTGTATTTTAACTTGTTTTTTCGAGTTTGGGCTTTGAGTTGTGGGGCTTTGAACAAAGATGTCAATGGCTAATTTAAGTAATTTTCTTGAGAAAAAGGGTATTTAGGACAATTCATGATCCTTGACCAGTCAACTGACGGCAACTGTTGGTTGACTCCTATTGACTGTCAAATTGGGGGGGAAATCCTAATTTCAATTATTATGGGGGGGTAATCCTAATTGCAACTAGTGGTAGGGGGGTATGTCAATATAACCCTAAATTAAACTCATTGAAATACATACACAATGAAATAATTCTACTAAAGCAATTTATTCCTCCCTAGGCTTCATAATCACTCCCTCTAATGGGGGGATCAGCCTACACTACAACAAATGGCACTTTCAGCGACGAAACTTTTAGCGACGATAGAAAAGCATAGGCAATAATTACTATCAGCGACACTTTTTATCGTCGGTAATAATTTTCTATCTTAAGGTGAACTAATGACTTTGGCCACAATTTTATCTTCGTAAATAGTACCGTGAGACATATGAAAATTGCAGCTAACTTTTCAGCGACAATAAGAGTGTAGTTAAATACTTTGTAAGCTTCGTGTTGATAAAATCGTCGGTATTTATCATAGCATTTTCACGCTTTTGTAGGGATTGTAGCTAATTGGGTATCTTTAGTGACACTTGTTTCGTCAAAAATATTTTTCCCAATTTTCCAGCACCAATGGTTTCGGTATTCGTCCAGCTTATTGTTTTAACTTTTGAGTCAAAAATTCAAAACAACACTCCGTAAAATCAATAAAGATAAAATAAAAATAAAAATTCAAACAATATAAAAAATTAGAAAAAAAAAGAAAGAAAAGAAACCCTACGTCGTCTGCCTCAAAGTCTCTGAATATCCCTCCACCTCTTACCCCCTCTCTCCCACCTCAAAGGTAACCTTTTCAATTCCATTTAATTTATCCTTGTAGTTTGCTTCAATTTTTTTTTTTTTGTCAAATTGCAAGAGATCCACTCGCCTCTAAATAGGATTGGAACAAAATGAGAGAGTAAGAGGTTTTTCGATATGTTCTCCCTTAAGTGATCCGTTCAGCCAAAGCTTGGTAAGCTCCATCATTAAACTTGTTTGTAGATAGTTCAGATTGGAAAGTTGTGATTTTTTTTGTTCAATTCCAGTTCCTTCACTGCCCAGCGGAAAAAATATAATTGTATGATATGATTTGAATCTGGGTTGCGATTGAAGTAGAAGAAAGGCCTTAATTTTGTGTGGGTTATAATTGCTTTTTAAAAGGAATCCAATGGTTTTATTCTTAGCAATTTAATAGCATAGTAGTGGTGTCCTAGTACATATAGATACTGCTTGGCAATATGTTTGTTTGCTTGTGAATTACCTACTACTCCGCCTTTTAATTTTTCTTGTGCGTGATGTTTGGAACAGCTTGGATTCTGGAATTTAAATTCCATGCTAGGCTTTGGAGTATTTAAATTCCAACTTGTCTTTGAGCTTCCATAAAGGACTCATCTCCCCTATACTAGCTTTGGGACGATGATATTTTCAGCTTTGGAATCTTTGCCTAAACCGCTTGTTTCCAAAGTTCCCCAACCATGTTGCCAATGCTAGGAGTGCACTAGTTTTAGCTTTCTTTTCAAGTGCCAAATCTCCTACACTTTTACTTCCTACCTTTTTCGAGCAAGTGCATATATTTTGTTGAGATCATTAGGGTCTCCAAAGGTGTCTCTTTGCTTCATCTTCAAAGTTGCATCTCCTTTTCATCCGGTTTACTAACAATCTGTTTTTCATTTCCTCATGTCTTAAACTAAGGGCCCTCTCAGGCTGCCGGGACTTCCATCTCTTTTAGTCTTAAACCGTCCCTAGCCATCTCAGAGCTCTCGTTTCCTAAATGTTTTTTTCTGCAACTCAAACGTAGCTGTTGGCTTCTTGTGTTCTTGCTGCAGTAGCTCGTGCTCCATCTTGGGCAATTGGATTTCTTCTCGCAAAAAACTCAAGGCATTATCCTCTTCGCCCTTCTCAGGAGAATTAACCGGTGGGTCGATGAGCTTTGTGAGCCTTTCCACTACCGTTGCAGCTTCGAGAACTTCAACTTTGTATCATCCAACTCGTGTTGTATCCTATGAACATGTTCATCTTTCCCCAGAAGTAGCGGTTTAGAGGATTTAGTAAGTTGCTTCTTCTCTACGCTTAACTGTTCCTCCAAATTCAAATAGTTTACCACTTAAGTCAGATAATTTTTTCTATGCATCAAAGAGATCAGAATCCTTTTCTTTCAATAGAAGCTTAATAGATGCTAGTTCAGAATGCAAATGCTAGATTTGAAGCCTTGCCTCTACTAGTTCCGACTCTTTAACCTGGAGGAGATTTTGAGCTTTCTTAAATTCATAAGTTCTCTGATCTAACTCATTCTGAAACAAGGTTAATTCTCGAGTTGTCTGTTTTAGAGAAGACTTTTCTTTGTTCTTATAATTGTATATATATATATATATATATATATATATATATATATATATATATATATATAATGAAATTGGAATGTCAATAACAACATGGTTTCCTTACATTGCATACTCTTAGTTTGACATGTGGCCTTCAAACATGGCATCTAAATCTCTGTCACATGATTTTGTACATATTCAGATAGAAGGGGTTGATACGGTAGGTCAGGTCAAATATGTAATAGTATGGTCACGTACAAGTGTTTAAGGGCATGGGTTCACGGGTTTTACACTTCCAAGAGTAACTAGGTAATCGGGTCACGGAGAATCAAAGGACTAAAAAGAAACCTTGTGGTACAAGGTTTAAAAAAATAAAGGTAAGGTTTAAAAGGAGTGCTAAATCTGGGTTGGTACAAGGTTTAGAAATTGGTTCACTAGTTTTTTTGTCTTTGGTGATTTCTCTTTCCTTCCAATAGCTTGCTATCCATGCTACAAACAACCAATTTCTTCTAGGCTTAAATGGATAGGATCAGCAATTTTCTCAGTAGGAATGTCAATAAATTGAATTTTTTTCATGCAAAGTTACTACTTATAATTGTTCCTCTTTATTACTAATATAGGGAACTGGCTTAACAATGGCAACATTTTTCTCTACTGTTAGCATGTGTTTTTGTGGGCTTGTAGCAATCTTGGATATAGTAACATTTAACATTTTTCTCTAGGTAACACGCTTGTTTTGGATTTTCTTTCCACTTACTTTTATGATTTTTCTCATATTTGGTTAAGCTTCTTGATGGGGTGATCTGAACTATATCTTGAATTTGAGTTTTAATTATTTTTTTCTACTTAATGCGGTGGAAGGCTTGCCCTAAGGACTTTATAAGGGAGCAAAACAAGGAGATACTGACCTATAGGTATGTTGATTCACACAAAACACTTGAGTATGTATTGTTTTCAAAACTTCCATTAAATGAAGGAGATAAAGAGTTTAGAGTGTGTAATGTGATTAAACTAAGAGTGACTAGTGTGGGTTTTCTATTAATCTTGTTGCTATTTGTTTGTATTACAATTTGTCGTAATGTCTAAATTCTTTGAGGATTAATTGACTTTGTCATGCCCTGTCCATTTGACACTTTCTAGTGAAGACGGTAGTGCTCATGGTATACTAATTGGATGTTCTGGTTGTGGTCCGATTTTCTAAAGTTGAATTACTTTGTTCAGTAGAATTAGTTCCTTGGTGATGATATTGTGCAGGCTTGATTGAAATGAATTCCTTGTCCTTTATATCCATATTATTCGTTGTTGCACATACATGATCAACCCTCCATGTATGCACTATATAATTTATGCATGATGGACTTACAAGCTCTTAGTTTGTATTATTCTTTATTGGTTCTTAATATCTGGTTGTTATTTTTTGACGTCTTTAGCACCAAACTATATTCAAGTCTGTGAAGGAATTTATATTTTATTTATTTTTTTGTTTTTTTGCAGATGGGCTTGTAAAAATGCTAAAGGTTGGTTCTATTACAAGAGATCGGCAATTGTTCAGTCTAGCCAGTAACATGACATTCTACCATTTTATAGACAGGGTTTAGACTTAACAAAATTACTTGTAGAGGATGGTAGACTATTTTTCTATATTTTGACTATGTCAAAACTTACGTACAAAAGGACGTAAATTTTCCTTTTTATATTTAATGAATATTTTTTTCTTGTTTGATATTTGATGTTTTTTTTTTTTTGTGTTTTGATTGAATGTTAGCAAAAAATAAAAATGATACATGGAAGTGACAAAATATTTGTACAAATGGATGGTTCACATTTGGCGACGATATTAGGTCTGAAAAAATAAAAAATTCAAATAATTTAGACTTTTATCGATGAATTATTTTTATTTTTAGTGATATTAAAAATATTGCTAATAACACCAATTTCAAATTATTTTTATCTTTAGTGACACTAAAATTGTTGCTAATAACACCAATTTTTTAAAAAAAATTGGGACATGTAGCGATGATTATAACGTCGCTAATAACGCTAATTTTTTTAAATTTCTCTGGCCTTTAGTGATGATATAAACGTTGCTAATAAGGTCTTGATGGCAACAATTTTGAAGACGTCGCCAAAAAAAACATCTTTTGCAACGTTATTATATAGAGAATTAGAAAAAATATTTAGCTTGCGAAATTGAAGCAATGGCGACAATTATTATCGTCGGTGAAGGTATCATATTTGGCGACGGTGAAAAATCGTCGCTTTGTATCTTTGCCGACTATAGCTTTAGCGACGATCAGGTGACGCTTCAAAAAATGTCGCAAAATCTAATTAGTGACGTTTTGGCAATATTCAGCGACGTTATTTTTTGTCGCCAAAAACCCCATTTCTTGTAGTGCTATTGTCATTGGAAGAATAATAATAACATAATTAAAATAAGACATAATCGAAAAGAATGAATAAATATTGGATTTTTATTAAAGAAAATTTTAAGAAAGGTTTAATGGATACTACAAACCCTAGATCTAAACTATAACTAATTGGGGAAAAAGATGATACTTAGGGATGAAGTCAACCGCTACTTTTATATGGAACAAGTAGTCTTACATGGCTTGGTCGAAATTCCATCATAGTTTGAGCTCATGGGCTAACATATTTCACTATGGTCCAATAATCAAGGTCCAAAAATCAAGGTCCAAATCTACAGTGTTTTACTGTTATGCCATTTTCGTTGACTTGTACTACTCCAAATGGGTCGCGTCCTAAACGATTAGAAAGATATTTTCGAGCCGATTATTTTGATATTAAATGGGCCTTAATAAGAGCTCTGAATCCAAATATATGTCTGTTTGAAGTTTTGTTGACTTTTCAGCAATTTTACATCTGCTGGGTTGACTTTCGCTCGACTCCTTTGACTTGGGCTTTTTAAGGTTTTTTTCTTTATAAATATTGGTCTTTCTCTATGGTTTTCACCTAGCAATCATTTTAGTTTCTTTTCAAGCACAATTGATATTATTTCAACACTTATTCAACTCCAAAGCTGAAAATACACCAAAACAAGTAAATAGTTTTAAACTCACATTATTAATAACATAATTGGCCTAAGTAAAATACTATGAAGGGGTTTAAACTACAGTTTTTGGTATTTATCAAACCTCTCTCAAACTCTAGCTCAATAGAGCTCCCACAATTCTCTTGAAATGAATCTCTCAAAAGTTATCTCAAACTAAACCCTAAGTTCTTTTATATAGGTCCCTTAAAAAATAGGAGAAAGTATGGATCTAGGTACGGGTATGTCATTTCTTATGACATATGGTTGACACGACACTGTTTCGCCGAACATTAGAATGGTGAGACTCAGCTCCAAACCATAGGACAAAGCATATGTCACTTTTACTGTCATATACCCATTGTGTCATTACCATTGTGATATATCGTTCTTTCTTTCTTGTGCAACATTGCCATGGTTGGATGGGCATCCACCGAAGCAACATTACCATTGTGATATATCGTTTTTTAATGAATTTTTCAAAAATTCAGCTAAAAAATTTCTTAGTTGTAAAAAAAAAAAATGAATGAAAATTCGGTCACATTTTTGTTATTTTTTATGTATTTTATGTCATCACTCTTACTTTAAGTCTCTCACTCTTATATTCTTAGTAATAAATTAATCTAAAAACTTTGCTTTTATATTTTTTGGATAATATTTAAATTGTCATGCCATAGTGTGTGTATTTTGAAGTTTGAACTGTAATTTCAAATCCAATAACAAATAAATGAAGGTACTTATGTGAACCGTTCAATTGGTTTCAATGTTTTCGTAGCTAAATTGTTTAGATATGTTTGTTATATTATAGAGAATGACAACTATTATTAATATTACTAACATAATATCACGAATTTTTTACTTTCGAATTTTTGCAACCAAACGTTTAAAACGCGTATTAATTAAACACTGTATAATTACCGTATTGCGAATTTTTTTACTGTACCATTTTTTTGAGTCACCGAATAATTCTTGAATTATTCTCCGTATCCCGAATTGCTAACAAGGCAATGGAATACACCATCCTCACAAAGCTTAAGTCCAATTCTTAACAAGAAAGACAGAGACCCTAGAACTCAAAGCTTCGTCTTATGATCATAGTTCGTGATTTCGATGGAATTTTTGAAATTCCGCCAATATTTCAGTTTTTGAGAAATTTAGAATTTCAGATCAAGAGTCGAAATAATATGAATTTCAGAATCAGAATGTACTTGAAATATAGTGAAATAATGGCCGGAATTGTAATTTTTGGATTTGTCGGAATTCCAAAGATTCCGAAATCCTTGAAGCATGCTTATGCTACATAAGAAGAAAGTCGCGGGTACTGTCATGGATGGTCTCCAGTTATTAGCTACTTTGAGATTGAAGTTGCAGAAATTCACTGAATGTGTAGACTGATACTGTGGCGCTGGATTACAGACATTTTGGACTGAAAGGCTAGATTATCGAAGTTTAGCTATGGACGTTTTTTTGTGAACGAATTGAAAAACGGTATCATTTGAATTTATCTTCCGAAAAAAATAACTGCACAAAGGCCTGCACTAGCTGGCTCCTTTCTAGTTCAAGCTTCACTCTCACCTAGAAAGCTTTGCAAATTCGGAGGGTGTCTAGGTAGCAAGATATCCGTTTAAAGTGGGTGAGGACAATAGCTGAAGTGAACTAGCACAATCGCTAAATTAGACTGACTAAAACTGTGTAAAGTAACAGTTTGATAGCAATCTGAAAAAATCTACTCGGCACCAACATTTCTAATCAAACGAGTCGGTCTTTATTAGAAACTCATGAACCCCCTGCCAATAAGTTTTACTAAGAAGTTAGACCAGAAAGAACAACCCAATCGTAAGGATCAACATTATGCTTACATAACAGGTGAAACGTAAAAAATTAAGCAAGCCAATCCATGTTCCAAAAAGTTTTTCATCTAAGGATTAGTATTGTCTTGACCCCATCAACGTAATCTCTATTCTTCCAACCTAACTAGTAGCAAGAAAATAAGGTTTATAAAAAGGTTATCTACCTTAAATTTGATTCAAATTGGCGAAGCAACATTTGGTTCAACCAAAGAAGTAGATTAACATTTTGCCACACATTATTGAGTTACTGATTTCTTTTAAAACAGATTTGTCTACACATTTATGGACAAAAAAATATAGACGTAAATCACCTAATTTAAGATAACTTGCATTACACTTGGGTCGATGCCGACAGAGACAACGTGTTCACCACATGGCTACATCTCATGTTCTCACTACTTATACTCAAATCCAATTTTGACAAATTGTGGTACGTCCCAATAGTTTATATATGATGACATTTGATCTGGCCGGATAGGTCATAGCCTCATAGGTGTACGATGATCGAGTAATACAAAGGAAGATGATTTTGTATATCGATTTAATTTATTATGGGCTTTAAGGTTACTCCACATAAAGCCATTGGGCACTGGTGCAGATTTGAGATGATTGGAGAGAAAAATTAACAAGAGGAACAATTTGCAATGGCAAACAAAAGATTTTGACTTATGTAGAACTGACAGTACAGATAGCGAAGGTATGACAGGTCTTACTCTTACTCTATGTCTTCGTTATTGGATTTTCTGATTGCTTGAACGTGATAGCATCTTCGTAGATTATTAGTATCACCTCACCCGATTTCAGTACATACATGGCGGGGTTACAAAAAAAATATACATATATTGATACATGGCGCGTGTACTCACTTAATACCTTTCTACTTCTATGAAACTAGTATTTGCCTCTGCCGTAGGGGACAGATACGCGCGTCTTCAGCGCCCCCATACATCTTCCGCCCCCTCCTCCCCTCATTGTTTTTTTAAATGAGTTCATACTCATGTTTCCAGAGCCCAACAGCCCATACGGCACAGATACGCGCACCTTCGGCGCATCCATGCCCCCCCTCCCCCTCTACTCATGTTTCCAGAGCCCAACATCCTATAAAAGTTCAGCCAAAAAACAGTCTACATTTATTTTGGGTGGGGTGGGTGAGGCGAGAAATTTTTTTAAACTCACCCCAAAAAACTTGTTAACTCATCTCAAGAAAACAATCTAGTGGCTATGGTGAGGGGTGGTGGCACGACCAAATATCACCTTGTGAGGTGGAATTTGTTGTCCTACTCCTCCCTTCTTTGTTATATAGATGTATAGACTGTTTTTACTATCTAGTGCTACCTCATTATAATTACCGAATCGTGATGAGGAGAGATCATTCTCTCCACAACATGGAGAGATCAAGCGAAATAGCCGTTAGATAGAAGAATTAATGTGAGTAGGAAGTTGTTTCATGGCCCACAACTTACAAACCAAAACAAATTCAATAAAATTAAGGGTTTTAACCCCAACACACACACACACAAATTTATAATTGGAACATAACTCCTACTCTAATTTTCTTTAGACATGCCCTCCCCTCCCTCCCCCAGTCGGTCGATTAAGTTTGACTCTCATTAACCGTTAGTCCAAGTTTCTATTTTCTTCCAATAAAATAATTATTATTATTATTTAAAATTCCTATGATGAAATGCCGAATATGCCCTCAATGGCCATCAAATACATAAATTAAAACTATAAATACCCGCTGAGTGTGTTTGTTGGTTCATGCATGTTAAATATTAGAATAGAAAGACTTGATTTTAAATAACAAATTGCATATAAAATAGAAATTATTGGGGAAATATTCGGCATTTCATCATGGGAGTTTTAATTTTTTTTTTTTTTTTATTGGAAGAAAATAGAAAACCTATACTAAGGGGCTATTTGTTTTTTTGAGTTAAGTTATAAGAGGGTCTTATAAGACCATGTGTTATAAGAGGGTCTTATAAGATGGTCTTATAAAGTGGTTTGTTTTTCATTTTAAGTTCCTCTTATAAGCACTTGTAAAAATAGAAAAAACAAATACATAACATCTTATAGATGGTTATTTGACAAATATAACCCTAGTTTACATCACATTTAACATGAATAGATTAATTTGAAACAAAAATATAGTTTGATTTTCGATTTCAAATCAATTTTGATAATTAGAATATCGATTTTAGGAAACTACTTTAATTGGCAGTGGTGGTAGTGGAAGTGATGATATTGGTCTTAATAACACGGTGGTGGTAGTGGTAGTAGTAGTAGTAGAAGTGGTGGATATCTTAATAGCACGGTGGTGGTGGTGGTGATAGTCTTAATATTACGGTAGTAGTAGGGCAGTGATGATAGTGGTAGTGGGGTGATGATATTGGTCTTAATAGCACGGTAGTAGTGATGGTGGTGGTGGTGGTGATAGTCTTAATAGTACGGTGATAGTGGTGGTAGAGGTGATGATAGTGGTGGTGGTGGTGGTGGTAGTGGTGGGGTGGTGGTAGTGGTTTTAATAGTTTGGTGGTGGTGGTGATGATGGTGGTGGTAGTGGTGGTGGTGATGATGGTAATGATAGTGGCGGCAGTGGTGGTGGTAGCCGGTGGTGGCTAGGGCAATGGAGTTATTTGGAGAAGAAGATAATGAAAAGGAAAGAAGAGATAAATGAGGTTAGGGGTATATGGACGGAAGTGTTTGAGTCATTTTTCAAATTATAAGACGTATAGAATTGAAATAGATCCAATTCTCTATATATATATTATAGCTCTCCCCTCATCAATTGAGGGAGAGTTTTGAGAGTGTCCGTGGGCAAAACTAATTACGATAAAATAGGGAGAGCTAAAAATTCATCTACCTTTTTTTTGTGGGGAATCTAACCCCAACAAAACCCCAAACTCTCACAAAGTCAAAAAAAAAAAAAAAAAAATTATGATAAATCGGAGGAAAAAAAAACTCTCTCACGAACTAATCTCTCTCCCACTTGAATAAGTCCTCGAATTGATGATCTCTCTCCTCTCTTTCTCACTACATCCTTTCTCTCTCATTTGATCTCAGGCGTGAGACGATTTTAACTCGATCTATTCCCTTGATTTTTTGTTTGACAGATTTGAGGTTAGTTCTTTCTTCCCCTTTTCATTATCCTCAGAAATCTTCAAAGGTCTTCTCTAATAATCTGGCATTAGATGAAGACGAGCCCCCATCTATAGAAGCTAAAACTCCAACCCCAAAAAAGACATGTGTTCATGGCTCAGGATCCTGAAAAGACCCACCATGTCCGACAAAGTCGTGCTCCTTGCAATGGTTGGGATGGGGATTCTTAGAAACAACGACAACAAAAACTACAGTAAGACTACTAGAGTATCAGCAACATTATTCATCCAGTCCACAAACATTCTGTGTAAAATGCTGCGAGTCGGCCGTCTTCATGAGAATAAGGTGCATGCATTAGTGTGATCATAGAAAGAAATAATTTAATACCTTTTACATGTCAAGTTGATACCCTTTTGTACAATTCATTGATTTGAGTCCGCTTCAGCATTTTTGAACTTATTTCATATTGTTATGATTTCCGAACAATTTCTTATTTAAATGATTATCATTATAGGAGAGGAAGCAGAGGTCGTGGTTTTATTTGAGCGATTAATCCTATAAGCTCCAGCAGCTTGATGGGCATATGCCTTCCTATGTATCTTTGCCAACGTGAATGAACTAAGATATTGATGGTGAAATACTTTAAAGGTGTGCTTTTTATATATTTATATTTATTTTGTTCTTTCCTTTGGGTTTCTTGATTTCTTCTATAGTTTCCTGTAGGTCTTTCTATTGTTAATCCACTAAGAGTGTTTCAACATATCTTCGATTGTTTTCATGTTTCGTCAGCTACTAACACCTTACACAATTCTACGAAAGAGAGGACATTGTACTATTGATAGAGCTATATATGTCCCTTTGACATAAGCATCTTAGTGGACTCGCTGTTGGTAATAATTAGTTTTAATAGTGTGGTGGTTTTGGGGATGCCACGACATCTCTGTTGGGGTTGCTTTCAATACAAGTTTGTCTGGGTAAATGAGATTAGGGGTTGTTTTTCGATACAAGTCGGGCTGGGTTCGAGTAATTTGGCATAGAGATGCCACTATAATTGGTCTTATTATTTAAGCATGTTCATACTCATTTGCATATAGTTGTGAGGTGTAACATAGAGTCTTTCCCTTCTATTTAGCTCCAAAGGGGTCTAGCTCTCCGTAAAGGTTCATTCTTCAAACATTCACAATGTCCGAAGTTTCACCATTCAAACATAGTGTAGTTGGAAGATCTTGTAGTTTATTTATCAATACTTGAGAAATTAATTGGTTTTGAAAAGTTCTTGAATAATCTTTGGTAGTTTGATTTATTTAATGTAATATGGGTTACTCTTTAAATCTATCATGAATTTCCACAATGTACAAAGCTTCATGGTTCCATATACGATGGTGATAATGTTACAAAATCACCGACAAAAGAAGGAAATATGATGTAAGTCAAAAAAGTTTCTAGGAAATTTAGATTGTATTGCCAGTTAGGCTTATTTATTTGGAGTTGCTAAAGGGCCTTTGGCATGTGTAGTTTGTTTTGTCTTCTTATGTGGCTGTGCTCGGAGTTAGTTGTTTATTATTTAAGTTCTCAAGTTCATGTAATTAGTTTGTTTAGCGTGTTTGTTTAGTTCTTATGCTTATGTCCCTTTGACATAAGCATCTTAGTGGACTCGCTGTTGGTAATAATTAGTTTTAATAGTGTGGTGGTTTTGGGGATGCCACGACATCTCTGTTGGGGTTGCTTTCAATACAAGTTTGTCTGGGTAAATGAGATTAGGGGTTGTTTTTCGATACAAAATTTGGTTCGAGTAATTTGGCATAGAGATGCCACTATAATTGGTCTTATTATTTAAGCATGTTCATACTCATTTGCATATAGTTGTGAGGTGTAACATAGAGTCTTTTCCCTTCTATTTAGCTCCAAAGGGGTCTAGCTCTCCGTAAAGGTTCATTCTTCAAACATTCACAATGTCTGAGTTTCACCATTCAAACATAGTGTAGTTGGTACTGTAGTTTATTTATCAATACTTGAGAAATTAATTGGTTTTGAAAAGTTCTTGAATAATCTTTGGTAGTTTGATTTATTTAATGTAATATGGGTTACTCTTTAAATCTATCATGAATTTCCACAATGTACAAAGCTTCATGGTTCCATATACGATGGTGATAATGTTACAAAATCACCGACAAAAGAAGGAAATATGATGTAAGTCAAAAAAGTTTCTAGGAAATTTAGATTGTATTGCCAGTTAGGCTTATTTATTTGGAGTTGCTAAAGGGCCTTTGGCATGTGTAGTTTGTTTTGTCTTCTTATGTGGCTGTGCTTTCGAGTTAGTTGTTTATTATTTAAGTTCTCAAGTTCATGTAATTAGTTTGTTTAGCGTGTTTAGTATGGTTATTGACTTTGGTAGTATGAAAATATTCATACATGGCTTTGTGCAGTTTTTAAATGCGTGTTTAGTACTTGAATTATCGACCATTGAATTTTTGACGACCTATATGATAACTCAGTCACTATAAATGTTTCATATTATTGGCTTCTCATATGCTACTTGGTTTGTACTTATTGAATTCTTTATGATTCATTTCAGTGACAAGTGATTAAGCATCATCATACAACTCTAAAAGATGAAGAGGGGCAGCCCAAATCACTAACATGTCATCAATGGGGCTCAAACGATCTTTGCGGTCCTCAAGGTATACTTTTTGTCCCATTTTCTTTTTTGATTCATTAGAAATTTGGTAATTTTCTTATTTGTTTTTCTTTACTAAAATTGTTTTTCTTAATGAAATTATTTGAATTGGTTTTTATGCCCAATAGATGCTGTGTTTTCATCTTTCTTCTCCAATGAAACCAACGGATATCCAAGATGGAGGTTTGATTGATTGCTTGCTTAAGTGGAAGAACAAATGGATAACGGTAAGTTCTTCTAATTTATTCCACGTTACCTTTGATTGCTTTACCATGCTTATTTCTTGCAATGCCGTTATTGAATTTTTAAATACATCTCTTAAACTTAATTTTTGATCACGTCTTTTAATTGGTCGGACAATTAATGTGGTTGGATAAGTGCTTTTGGATGGTAAAACAGATTTTTCCCTTACAATGGTTGTAAGCTTAGTTTGTTTCATGTTCTATAGAAAGTCGGGCTTAATTTCTCGGAACTAAATCTATATCATTGCCATTACGGCCTAGAAAACCATTTAGAAAATTAAATTGCTTGAATTGCAATTAAACTAAGAAGAAAGTAAATAAATAAAATTGCTTTTGGTCAGATGCCTATTCATATAAATTAAAATAATATGTATTTAATGAATGTTGAATTGGCTAAAACGTTCTAGGGCCTAAGGGTTCACACGCACCTTATATCAACACATCATTCACATGTGCGAGCTTTGTAACCTTGCACGTATTAGATTCGGTTAAAGATTATACGAACGCACAAAAATAAAATGTTGGTTGCTTGAATATTACTTTAGAAACACGTCAAAGAATTACGAATGGTAAACAAAGTGTATTCGTGCAGAAGCTGGACTGCTGGAGGGTCCTCTAGCACTTAATGCAATAACTGAGCCTTTCACGAAGAAATTATGTAATAAATACGGTCCGAACTTCTCGGAGCATGAGTATTAGCTATAATGACCAGTTTGATCTTTTGCAGTAGCTCTCCCCTCATCAATTGAGGGAGAGTTTTGAGAGTGTCCACGTGGGCAAAGCTAATTACGATAAATCAGGAGAAAAAAACTGTCGCACGAAATTAAAACGAAAACCCCGTAACCTCTCTAAAACCCCAAAACCTCTTACTTTGCTCACTCATTCACTTTTGAAATCAAGAATATTTCTTAACTTTCAAATTATGAAAAACCCAAACATAGATTTAGACAAAATACATATCCAGCTTGAAGCTTCAATCAACATTCTCGCTTCCGCTCACAAACATAATTTTTGGGTAGCCCGGATAAGAAAGTTGCTGAAATTGCACAATAGGGGGATGAACAAATTGAGTAAGTCTCTCTTCTGTCTCTTTCCGCGAACCCTACCCTCTTCAATTCAAGACCAACTCCAATTACCCCCCTATTTTTATTCAAAGTAAAAAAAAACGAAAGGGTTTGGGCGTTTTAGATTTCCTCCCCATCCTTTGCTAATTGGAGCGATCCGAGTCCATAACGGATTGTTGAACCATGTGAAACTATGATTGTGAGCTATACAAATTTAGATTTTCATGGAAAAACTTAAATTTGTTCTTGAGAGATGGTTGAATCCTCTACATAAGACAAAGGGAAGGAAATCTTAACATAGCAAGTGATTTATTCTACATTTGTGTGCAATAGGAGCATAATTCTTAACTAAAAATGTCGTGTCTCCGGAGTGTCCCTGCCGTGTCTCAGTCGTACCCGTGCAACATAGGAGCATATGCTCAGTGGATTTTGGTTATAGGAGTTTTAAGGTATTGGGCTCTTTCTTATTGTCAAAAGTTTATTGCAAATTCTAAGGTATTGCTTATCATAGAGCTCGAGATAGCTTTACACCTCCGAGCTGATTCAACTTCATTTGATTGATATTTTTCAATAGCGAAGCTTCAGATTTGGAAATACATATTCGTTAGAGCTTAGAAATAATCTCGAATAGATATTAATTAGAACAACGAAGAAGTGGACAAATGAAGTAAAAGGCGATCTTTGTTGTCCGAAAAATCGGATGCAAGATTAACAAAGTTACTCACCACCATGAGGTGTAGAACTTGAATATATTTGGGAAGTACTTGAAAGAACTTGAGCCATGAAACTGTGCATCCCTCATATCCTATCATAAATCATTTCAAGGTAAAAGAATAATGGAAGAATATGCATAACATTCATACTTTTCGAATTGAAAATAAAAAAATAATCTAAAATAGTTATGCTCCACAGGAAAAGAAGCCTAAGCGTGCCTCGGTCCGCTATCTCTCGGAAGTCGTAGAAAATTTCTCGAAATGGATCTTTCTATACGTTCTCTTGCCTCCATAGCAGCCTACTCTGCAGAAGACAGCCCGAGCCTCTGGAGTTGCTCTCTCTATGCGGAAATCGCGCCTGCCTCGAAGTGCGGATTATGTAGAAGCCTTCTACATTAATGAGTTCTCTCGAGCCCTGCACATGCTTTCTCTAATCCTTCACGAGCCTCTGCCATTGCTCTTTGACGAGCTTCAGCAGTAGCTCTCAATATACGCCCTCTCGCGAGCTTCGCGAGTTGCCCTTTCAACAGCCATTCTATCTTTTTCTCTTTCCCTCTGTATATCCTCTTCTAATTTTCTTCTCCGTTGGTCCTAAACTTAACAAAAATATAAATTTTAATGGACACTACTGCGCGGCAAGTCTTTGTGTATGGGCTGCTTAAGCTATTTTAACACCACAAACCACAAATACACGTTCGGTCTTTGGTCTATATCTGAGGCATTAATCGTCCAAGAATTGAATGGCAAAGGGCGATTTTATTGAAACTTTCAAAGAAGATTATTAAAAAAGAAGCAAACTTCCTCATCCGTGTGAAAGTACTCTCAATTCCACCAAAGGGAACTCCTTCCAAATGAAAAACTATGAGTCGACCTTTTGAGACATACATCACCAACTTTGAGAAGTATCTCCATACACCATACAAGTGTACTTGCAAGTTGCAACTAAACTATCAAGATTTTTAACTCTTCTTCATCAATGTCCAACTGTGGGACCATTATGTTTTAGTTAGGTTAATTAATTCATGAAGCCCTAAACATTAAACTAGACTTTATTTTTCTGAGCTGCGACCTTGCAGGAGGCGGTTTAATATATTCACTCGGATTCTCTTCATTTTTTTTTCAGGAAATCAACTTTGTCTCTTCCTGAATTGAGTTTAGTAATATGAAACTTGGGATATAGACAAAGAGAGATCCCTTCAAGTTGAGGCAAACAACTCTCGTGTTGGGATATTTTAGTTGCAACACTAGCAAGTTGCAACACTAGCTCTTGAATTAGATATCGGTAGTTATGAAGCTTATGAGCAATACTTGATAAGGTCACAAGGATAATGTTATCATATTGTCGATTATAGTCCAAAACCCGAATACTATATACTACATTTTTTATAACATATTACTATATTAGGCTTCATTTTTGGCATTGGTAAAACAGGTTTAGTACTTTTGTTCTTATGCGATTTTGAACTTACAAAGTTACATGTAATGCATGCACTATCTCCTTTAAAACCAAACACAACCGAGTTTGTGGTGCGGAACTCATTCTTGAAACCCAGAAAAGTCAATCTTTATCAAAATCACTATCTTTGAGTGAAACTTAAAGATTTGAGTAATAATGGGCTGCGGGCATATGGTTTCCATTTAGCGTGTCTGTTGGCTCCCCTATCAATTTGTTTAACCCTGCCTATTAGAATGGTTCTGATTTTTGTGAGGCCGTGATTTTTTGTGAGACCATGCTTTTGTCTCCACACACTAAAAAATGTGGAATTCCCATATGGTAGGCTTTTATAGTCGTGTATTCGGACTCAAATGTTGTTTTTGCATTATCAACTATTATCTCCAATTGAAGTGATACTAAAAAGAATTCTATTACACTTGAAAGAGCGTTATATTAAGAAAAAACTTCTTAGCCATGAATTTTAACTCTTTCGCATTAAATAAAGTTTACTCATGATTTTGTGACCAGGTAATTAAGACTTTTGTTAGTTGACTATCTTTGAAAAACCAAAGCTTCATGGGGACGACTGCGCATTATGTTGTATGTGTTATAATACCTCACTTTGGTTTTCTCGTGTTGGACCTTAGCGTATCCATGTTGGACACAAACATCGTATCAATGTCGATGTAAGTTAAAAAAAAAAATGTGACTTTCCCATAACAAAGTAGGAATAAATGGATGTATGTTGACACATATATATTTTCACGAGTTAAGAGTTATTATATATCCCCCTCATGTTTAAACGATCTCTTTCTTTCTTCAGGCACTTTATGTGATGAATCAAATAAGTTCAGGGCTTGCGAGTTCGATTGAGTTTCATGAACCACTGATTGCTCACTAAGTATGTCGTGAAGCTCAGTAAACCTTTGATATATGGTGCTACCATGTTTTTATCCGTGTAATGATTATTTGTATGAGTTTTGCTTTATGTATTGTGAGCGTTTGGAATCTAATAGGCGTTTTGTTTGCTTTCGCCATCGAGGAGAGAACAAGAATTCTTCGACACTTTTAAGAAAAGTCCGGATGTAAAACAGCAGTTTTCCTTTCAAAGGTACTTAATTATATATGTCATGTTTAATACCTTTTTAGGTGAATTTAGACTTCTTGGCTCCATCTACTGTTCGGCTCAATTGAAATATAATATAAGTAAATATAATAAACAATAAGGCCCTTTGAAATTTAATTGTATGAAATTTACTTACTATGGTAGTTTGATTTTATTAAGCGAATGGTATTACTTGATTATTGATTGATTTTTTTTTTGTTTAAGTAGTAGTTCGGAGAACTAAGAATATAATTCCGCCGGGCGGATATCTACAATTATTATTATTATTATTATTATTATTATTATTATTATTTTTGAAATGTGTGTTGCAATGTAAGTTTTTCATTGAGGTATTGTTGTGCTTAAATTGATAATACTGCAGAACGAAAGTGTTAACAATAAGAACCCTTCTTAAAGATGCGTGATTGAGTCGACCAAATTGGAAATTGCTACAAAGCTACAATAATTTTTCTAGGCAATGACATACCCTCAATGGACTGGATTGTCCTTTTTAAGTTAGAAGGAACAAATGTGAGTTTTTCGACTTCTTATTTTGGTTTTATGTTTCATCTTAAGCGAAGTTATATGAGATTATACATAGCTATGAGATTATTGGTCATTATTGGTACTTGCATAAATGCATAGCCCGTAAGTTGTACACTTCAAGAAGACTTCTTTTTGGCAAGATTGAATGCTAAATCTTTAGCATTTTTAACATTCGATAGAAATGGATGTTTAACATATGGGTCGATTTCTAGGAGGCTTACATTATATGTTGGTCGAATGTGATTTACTGTGACAAATTTCTGTAGTTTGATGACCTATGGGCAAGGAGATGTGTTTCCTCAGCCATCGGTTCCTTTGGGCTCGAGCTCTAGCCTGAACAATCACCAAGGATTGCATACACGGAGGGTCCTAGCGACTGTTTTCTCACAAGGTAACCCCTTACACAAGTGCTTGCAACCGCACCAGTTCTTCGGTGCACAAAGCGCTTTCCTTGGATGCAATGGAAGATCTGAGAGTTGATTTATCTAACACAAGACTTCTAATTGGTAATCTTTATATTGACAAATGGTGATTGTTTTGAAAATTATACCGGATACCCGCGAAAGAATGCTGAATCTGATTGAAGGCGGCCTCTTGAATTGCACTTGATCTTCTTCTAGAAATCAACGTGGGTAATTGGCCGGCGGCGCTGTCCAACTACCATGACGGCGTCTTTACAGATACCCTGCCTCATCCGTATTATCTTTAGACAAGCTCTTGAGCTTTTGCTTTATTATCAGCTCCATTTGATGAGTGAGCAGCAGCTCAAGGAAAAGCGCAATGAGAAAGAATCCAACACCGGGAAAAGAATTTTGGCTTTATTGATGCGGTCATCTAAGAAATAGTTCAGGGTAGTGCACATTCCACAAATACATTTATCACCATAATCCATAAAAAAGTATTCAGATGAAATATATCGGTTTGTAGATGGTACATCGGTACTATATGCGGACCTATAACAATGATTATGCTTGAGGTGGCGACCTCGATTCTTGTGATCGTTACAAAGAGATGCTATCCAAATTGTTTTTGTAGAAGGATTTAGTGCAAGGGTAGATTTCAGCACTTTTTGAATGTTAAATTACTATGTGATTCTTTGCGGCTTTGTTGTTGCCTTGATTATGAAACGTTTTGTTCGCTCGAATCATTCACAAAATCACACTCCTAAACTGTTTTGATCCCAAACCAAAAAGTAAGCATACCAAATTAATCCGGATCACTAATTACATTTTCAAAACTTGATTATTAGATATTGTTAAACCTGCCGTTCTTTTTACAAAACAAATGAAACGAGATGCACAAACATAATGGAATATCACGTGAAAAAGCGAGATGCATGAAACATAATCGGAATATCGTGTAATACAATACAATCGTCTATAGTTGCCATTAAAGAGTATCATTGAACAAGTTCGATAACAAAATGCATATCTATAATGGATTAGTTAATTGATATGTATTAGTTATTGGATATGGATATGGATTAGTTAATAGATATGGATCTGAATTAGTTAATAGATATGGATCTGAATTAGTTAATGGATCAACAACGTAATTCTTATGCTATACAATTTGTTGTCATATTAAAATCTATATAAAGACATAAATATTCATGAAGCATTCAACAAAACCTATTGAAACCATACACCAATATAGAGAAAGAAATCCTAAGAAAACACATCAATATTCACGAAGCACACACCATCATCATCCTCTTTTGCAAGTTTGTTTTTTTCTTTTTGAAGGTTTTCCCCAGTACACCATCTTTCAAAGGACTCCAAATTCTTTCCCTTTGAAGGTTAGTATTTTTTATTGTTAGTACATATTTTTTGGTACATATTTTTTAGTATGAAGCGTTATTTCCCATTGGGTGGATCCGACTCTTCCGGGGAACCGATGCTTAGCGTAAACCATGTCAAACCAAGACCGATCAATATAAGCCCACATATAGGATCAATGGAACCAAACTCGAGGACGTGATTGGCATAAACCGAGAAAGAAAATAGGTGTTAGACTCAATAAATCACATATTAGATATAATTTTATTTTCAGAGTAAAGATAGATGCATACTAAACAACTAGCTGCATGCTTGGGCATACAACATGCATATTAAAACAACTATGCTAAGTTTGTACGGAGATTGACCAAACCAAGATCAACTACTTCTTAGCCGGATTCCCAAATATGAGGCGGAATCAAAAGCAAGGCTGCATGATAATCTGTCTAATTTCTTTGAAAGAGTTATTAAAAGCTGCTATAACAACACTTTCATGGAGTATTATGTCTAATATTTGTAGGTAAAAGCACTACCTATTACCTACCGTGGCATGTGGCATGGAATGCCCTATGCTTTAGACAAAGCGGAAGGCGGCACATACACCGCGTCGGCAATTGCGATTGGTGTGAGCCAATTTTACTCTTATCCACCAAAGATGGTGATGGCGCGATTAATCTTAAAATCCACCGGATATATTGGTAGTAATACCATAGTTTTTCTTGGAAGCCGGTCTTGAAATGATTTTGATATATACCTTGATGATGGCGATGTTTACGGCTTTAAGCAAACTTGGTTGAAATTATGGCTTAGTTGAAACTTGAGTAATATATGCTGGGGTGGGTAGTTGTATTGTATGATTGTATCCATCAAATTGACTTTCAATCACTAATAATGCTCTTACAAAGGAGACAAAATAGATCCAAGAAACAAGATATGTTTTTCATGCAAGGATAAGAAATATAACATAAAAATTAACCTGAAGTCCAAGAGCCCATTTCCGCTTAACCGGGAAGTGATGTCTCAAGCCGATTCCCTGATAATCCCTATACCCCACAAAGCGATGCCCCATGGTGAAGCTCCGTGTTCACTTGGATGCATACATCCGGTACTATGGATTGACATAGTTTTCAAAAATATAGTGCTTTGGTGTCAAAACATCCTAAAAGTTAGGAAAAGAGAAGAAGTTGCATAATACAATGTGGTATTTCAAATATATTGATGGTCGAAGGAAGAGAGGGGGAAAGATCTTAAGTTAAACATAGTCATAAGAACCAAGCTGTCATCACATTGCTATACATATTACTCGAAGGACCAAACCAAGGGTCCCGATAAAAGGTAAACCACTATGGGATTTATATACAGATTAGTGGTGCCACATGCCTAGAACATGACGCCAAAGGAGAAAGTTAACGATGCTCCCAATTATGAGTTTGTACATGCACCGCAGAGTGTGTGTGTGTGTGTGTGTGTGTGTGTGTGTGTCGCGGACCTGTATAAGGTACATAACCATGGAAACAGGCAAGGAACATAAGCTAATTTTGGCAGTGGAACATAATAATTTCAAATTTTGTCGGATTTTTCAGAATATTTCGTAATTCCAAACGGAATTCCAACAATTCTGAAATCCTTAACTATTGTAGTATTACACATTAATATGCCAAGATGAAATTCAAGTTACAAAACAGCTAGCTTAAAACGGTTAAATTGTTATACAAGATAAATGTGAGTAATTTGTGTACTCACAATTTGAACGTGACCAATGCAGCTTCAGATTTTCCCGATCATACACAATGCGGTAGCTACCATAAAGTTCTCTCAAGATAAGCAATTCACTATGAAGTAATAAAACCAAAGGAGGAGGGAGGGGAGGGGGGATAAAACATTAAAATTCTGCAAAAGTATCTCAACTTACGGCCGATGATTCCAAAGTCTCCTTCGATGGACTCAGATAGCTAGACAAAAAATCGGTGACTCCTCAAGGCCAACAAATCCAACCATTTAGGTTTGACTACTTTCTTTGAGTTCACATAAGAACCTCCTTGCACAACAAGAGTTAAAGAAATATGTGTTCCTCAAAGAGGATTATATAATTTGAAAACAAGTTTTAGTTATTCAAGTTTTCAACAAATAAAGAGCACATCAAACATCTACGATCTCAACTAATCCAAACATTTCATCTTGAAATTTGAAGTCGAAGTTAGGGTGCTATCTTTTTTCTCAAACATTTGGATGACAATAAAAGGACCTAAAAGATAACGAGTTCATGCAAAACAATATTAGGAGAAAACATTATCTCAAAGGGCACGAATGAGGGTTTCCCAAATCAAGAGCTAAAATAAAGGACACCCCTCTATTACTTCATGTAATGAGAAGTGTACTTCTTGGCTTTTGAAGTGAGTCTCGAGGGCTTTGATGCTTAATAATTATTATTATTATCATAATTTTCTAATTATAAATAGTAATAATAACAGTAATAGCAATAATAGTAGTAATACCAATTGTAGCAATAAAATTTATAAAAAAGTAAATGAGGAAAAAAACTGTGGTATAGGATGATGGAAGGTTGTGAATTTCCCATATCAACCGAGGTGTTTTGATTTTTAACACATAGCCTAACAATCCTTCAGTTTGTAGTCATTACTCAAAGAAGTTATGAAGTAATCAAAAGAGATACATAAAATTAGAAAATGGAAAAAAAATATAAGACTTGAAATCATCTAAGATAGAAAATCATAAATGAACAACTCCATCATCGCTTTGAAAATAACTTTGATTAAGATGTTAGTGAGAAGATGAAAAAGGTTTTCTTAAACCCTATCCACTCAATATTTAATGCAATAGAGAAAAATAATTTCTAGCACACAGGCTTTATCAATTAACAAGTTAAGAGATGAAAACACTCGGATCAAGAAACAAAGAATATACCGAGGTTCGCCATGTATAAAAAATTGGATTAGGTAAAAATGCGTTTTCGACAAAAAATCTTAGGTATTGTTGAACTGCAAACATTAATGTAACACATTAATGTCAGGGAATCTTGCGCTAACTCCTCGAGCTGTTACATACATAAGCAAAGAAGACAAATAAGCAAGAATCACGTGGGAGAAAGCTCATAAAGTACCCTTTACCAAGTGCTGCAACTTACATGGCCTCATAGCAAAGATTCCCATGGGGATCCTTCATAGCCGGACCTTTTGGCATTTACTCCTCTCACAAACTAACATAAAGAAAGAAAAGTGTTGGGCTGGTGAAAAGGAGTCAAAAACATAGTTTAAAAAGGCAAGAAATACCTCCAAAGAAACTTTCTTATAGGCTTCATCCGAAGCAATGTGAATGATGTCCCACTATCAACCTGTGCTTGGAAGCCGATTGCTTAATACAAGAAGTCCCAATACAACAATCCTTCACTTCAACCATGTAGGCAATACTTGAATCAAAGAACAAGCTAATTAAGAAGAGCGTGAATTGAAAGGAGAAAACAACCTAAAGGGAAAACAAATCAATAACAACGCAAAATCATCTAAGATAGATAATTAGGAAACATGAATGTACCGACCATCATCGCTAACAAAATAACCCGATTGATTAAGATGTTAGTGAGAAGATGGGAAAAGGTGTCTTCAGTTGTTTCATCACATTGCTAATCAGACTCAATACCTTAACGTAGTACGCCAAGGCCAAATACGATAAAAAAATAATTTGGAAGGCATAGGCTCCTATCTCTAGCTGAGTTTTTTTTCCGATGAGGTGCAACCTACACTCGCTATCGCCTTATGAAGACGCCTCTTCCAACAGATTGTCTCGATGAGGTTCCAAAGAAACTTTGCATTAGAAACAAAGATACTTGCATTAGGTCAAAATGCGCCAGCTCCCTAACCTCAAAATCTTAGCAGCCCGAAATAACTTCGAAAGCACCTCGATCTCCATAACAACAATATAATCGAGAATAGCTAGAAATCCTCTACCAAATGTCTAGCCTTCAAGTTCTTAATCTTAAAAATAATTCTCTTGAAGCCCGAATCACAAAGACGCCAAGGTAGAACCATATACAAGGGTCGAGCATCAATAGACGGAAGGAAGAGTTGATTCCTTCCATGGGAGAGCACCCATTATTAGCGCGATTCTCTCGCGACGCCGAAAGGACTAGGGCCAATATCCTACGCTGAAAATGGAGCTGGATACGCTTTTACAAGTCCAAGTGAAGTTTTACAAGTCGGATAATGCTTTTACAAGTCTAAAGTGAAGTTTGGGGATAAGTGATAAAACGCCAAGTTCAAGGGGTGAAAACTGCATTTTTGCCTATGTAAAAGTGCCTTGCATTTCCCTTCCATCAAGTGAATGAAGTCATGTATAAGTGCCTAAGTCTAAGGAGACTACAACTTCAATCGATAGTTGCCGAACCGATTGCAATTCATTGTAGGAGACCCCGATTGGTGGAATAATTTGGAGTGGAGGACTAAACTATCGAGTCCAGATTCGCCCTCAAATCCCAACTCTATCAATCATTAAAAAGAATAATAGCGGGCGCCCCGGAGCAATGAACGGCCTCAACAAGAATATATATGATCTTTCGGACTAATAGTCAAAAGGGGGTTTGAAACTTAGATACTACAGTTTTGTTTACATTTATGCATCTTTTGTTACGAGAGACTTCTTAGTCTCTTATTGCTGTGTTTACTATGAGTGTGACAAGACAAAACAAATACAATTCCTACAATCAGTATTTGCAGATGCACGCGGAACCATAATGAAAAAAGTGAAAACACGTAACATCAGCGTCGACTCAAGAATTGGTTTTCCACCATGCACAAGAAATGAAACTTTCTGTGATAAAATCAAGCCGGAATGGTAATGGCCTGCCAAGAAGAGGAGGCCAAGTGTCCCGAAGTTTAAAAACACCGAAGAGCACCTAGAGTTTGAGCTGTTCTAGCTTAATCTCTCAGACAAGTTTAAATTGTTGTTAACTCGGTTAGAGTTGCACTATATAATGGGCCAAACTTGGATTGGTCCGCCTTTACCATACTAAAATTAATTCTATTTTATATACTTATCCATTTCTAATTCAGAGAAGTATTCCTTAATTCAACTTCTACCTAACGCTCAGTTTCAAATTTAGATAAGTATTGCCTAATTAAACTTATACATACGGTTACAAGTCCAAAGCGGTATACTTCTAAAACTAGAACAACACCTTCGAACTTATAAATACAAGACAACCGATTAATATAATTTGCAGAAAACTATAGAGCTACTACAGAGAAAAAGGTACACATGACAATAATTTTTTTCAATCTTATTAGATTTTTAATAGTATTAGTAAACCGTTGTTATTTCAATCCATGAACTCACCTAAATAATACATCCGTCCATGCATACATAGCAAAACGGTTGTATATTCATCATAATTGTGATAACAATTGTAATTCTAATAGCCGGATATACCGTAACGTAACATTATGACTGGAAAATTCAATTTTTTCGATGAGGTAAACGACAAATCTGACAGTTGGAAGGTTCGAGCACGCGATAAGAGAATGTGGGAAGTTGTTAATCTACGAGGACAAGACACAATCATATGGTCTACACATGCCGCCGCTTGACGAAAAAGGTAGAAACGATTCGAGAAAATTACTTCTTTTATATCAAAATAATTTTTGAATTTTAATCCACTTATATTACATTGTCTTGATCGAATCAAATTCATGCAAAGATTTCACCAGAATCCAACACATGTTTGAAAAGAAACCGATAGAAGGAGACATATTTGTAATTGATAAATTTGAAGTCAAAGAAACAACCGAAGATATCGTTCAAGAAGATCTAAGTACACTATTTCTTTCACAAAAGATACTATAGTATCTCCTTCAAAGAAATTGGGACGACATTCAACAGATATAATTTTTCGTCGCTCAGAATTTGAAGATCTTATGAAAACAAAGGATATCTCAGTTTTTCATACCAAAGGTGAGTTCTTTATACATACCAATATTGTTTATTATGACTAATTTCTAACAATGTCTACAAATCAGATTTCATAGGAAAACTTATCAGAGTCGGGCCAAAGAAACCTCAAGGATTTAGGGAAATCACAATACAAAACGAAAGGTAAACAAAATCTACATAAATTAGTTTTTAACTTAATTTCTTACACGCCTAACTATGTAAATACGTAATCAGGGGAAGTGAGCTTACTATAGCCTTATGGGGTGACAACTCCGATAGACTGGCAAATATCAGCAATCAAGAAGAAGATATGATGCTCATCATCACATCATTATACCTGAAAATGATTGGAAGTAAATACAATTCTTAATCATCAGTTATATAGACTGCTAAACATATATAATGGAAGTAAGTACAAATCTAATGTTTTGAATTTTCATATTTTACGAGGAATACAAACTTTGTTTAACATCTGCATAAAAGTTGTACTTGAATTTGGAACATTTTGGCCACGTCGACCAGATGAGAAACAGGTGATATTCGTTAACAAAAGCATTACTATTCCTCACAAAAGCATTAACAAATATGACTTATCCCTAATTTGTTTTTCGTAGATATCAAATTAGAAATACAAGAGTTCAAATTGAACAAGCAGTGACAGACGAGCCTACTTCAATGAAGGAACTAATGAATCAAGACAGAGTCTCAATTTTGGAGCTAATTTCACTAGGAAAAGAAACACACAATCAGGTATACCAAGTAAATGCCTAAATAATACCGTGATGAAATTAATAAAAACTGAACTAATAAACATATTTTTTGCAGGGAAAGCAATTCACTTGCAGGGCAAAGTTTGTGAAGATATTTGGAAACCGTGGAGCTACAAATCATGCGAGAACTGCACTTATAAGCATGTTGACAAAGGATCTAACCTTTTGCACTAATTGTGAAACAACATACAAGACTCCACAAGACAATTAAAGGAATCACTAATAAATACTACATCTTCAGTTTATAATTCATTACTAATTCCAACTTTAAAACATCAACAAAACCTACTTAAACTATGCATAAGATGAGAGGGAGATCAAAAAGCTTTTTGTCGCCTTTGGTAAAAGGCGAGAAAATAGTCGAAGTTTCCTATCCAAAAAATAATGGAGCTGACTTCCGAGGCAAGTACATGACTAAATACTGAAAAATTATTTTATAGAATGATACAAAGTTCAGAATTGAACCGCACCTACATTTATTTTGTCAAAAAGCGAGGGAAAAGTAATCTTGAAGAAATTAAGGAAAAGCTTGAAAAGAATGCGGGGAAGGAGTATATTTTCAAAGTTAAAATTTGAATGAGTATAGTATAAAAGAAAAGTTCCCTTCATTCAAATACGGATATATTAGAAGACGATGAAGACTCTGGTTGAAGAAAATCGTCCATCAAAAACCCCGTAAAGATTCGACAGAGGAAAATGAGTACAACAAAGAGATCAAAGGATGAAAAATATCTCCTTAGAATGGAAGATTACTAGGAATTCTATTAGGATTTATTCATATTTCATCAACAACATCTGTACTTTGAGAGACATTAATGATGTTTAGGTTTTAAACTATTTGAGGTATTTAGTAGTGTCTTTGGATTAATTTACTTTAATTCATTAATTCAATCTGAAATTTCTGAGTTTAAGTTGAAATCTTTATGATAATTTATTTGTCCAAGTTTGTGTACGCAAGTCCTACATCTTGCAATTGCTGCATGCCATGAAGTTGTGTCATGGGAAATTCTTAACATGATTTTCTGGAAAAGGTTCCAATAAAAGCTTCAAAATATGACTTCGTTATTTGTATACAAAGTTTGCATACAATGATAAAACTATCGTCTCTCATCAGTCAATCGATTCGAAATGAAGGAACAAGCATCCTCCACAGTCACGATATATCTCGAGTCCAATCTACACTATATGTTACACTTAAGTACATTGCCAATAAATAATTCTGACAGCTATGTTACACTTAAGTACAACCTCCTTTGGGCACATAGCTGGAAGGCTTTCGATCTACAGTCCCTCGAGAGCTTAAGGGTTAGGCGGTAGTAATGGGTCCTCTTCCGACTTCCAAATGCTATAATGGCGGCTCCCGCTGGTGAATGATGGGAAGCTCCAAGAGCTTTCTCCCAAATGCTTATGTAACTAATGGGCCAAAGACTTGGCGCTTTATCCTCGCTTTCAAGGTATAGAAATACCTTCAGAAGAATGATCTCATAGAGTTGCTCTTTTGAGCTCTCTATTGCCCATTTCTCCTTAGAGAAATCATTGTTTTAGGACTCGACGATAGATGTAGCATTTCAAGATGAAATTCTTAACATGATTTTCTGGAAAAGGTTCCAATAAAGTTTCGTTTGTTACTTTGTGTTGCATTAAGGATTCATTAACAAATTGACCATTTTGTGCGCGGTCGGGACCCTTCGGGTGTCATATTTTTTTGGGCGAAGTTCCCTGTACCATATCCCCCTAAGCTACGCGGTCGTAATATTGAGTTACGTTCCACAGCTGTTACGCCAGAAAGAAAAGCTTCCACACGAACTCCCATTCTGCATGGCGCGGTAGCGGACCGCTCTGGATTGGCTCGAGGTGTAGATAGGGTCAAATATGCAGGGTCATGCAAATACATAGGCCCCTTCCTTCTGCCGAGTGGTTTAGAAGGCGCTTTCGATCTACGGTCCCCTCGAGCGAAGGGTTAGGCGGTAGTATGGCTCCCGACTTCCAAATTGTGTTGTCGCGGAGGCTTATCTCATATAATGTGCCAAAGACTTGACGCTTACTCAAGCCCGTGTTTTAGGAAAAACCTATTATATATAAATGTTTCCCCAAGATTCCCGGCTTTCAAGGTATAGAAATACCTTCAGAAGAATGATCTCATAGTAGCTCTTTTGAGCTCTCTATTGCTCATTTCTCCTTAGAAATGGGGCCAGCCCAAGCACTACCTAGCTTATTCAAGTGGCAACCCCTCATTTGAGCCAAGAAAGCTATTTTCTGAATTCAGTCATTCAACCGTCCCCACATCCCAAGAGAGTAAAGGCGATCCCTATCGCTCCCATTTCAGCGCTTTCATTGACTAAACTCATTACTTGCTTTATCCCCAAATTCACCGACTATAGCCAATTAGAGTTAAATTCCCACTCGCCGCTTCTTGAGGACTGCTCAAACTCTAGCTTCCAATGCTTGAAGTAGGAGTGGCATGTTTAAATGCATACCGTGCTTCAAACAAGAATACTAGGAAAAGCATAAATTCTCCCCTCGCGATGTTTCCTCCCTAAAGGCTTTATCCGTTCCCACCAAATTCTTGCGGCTTTCTTCCTAAGCGACCAAGGAGCGCGTGAGCCAACGGTTACCGACCCCATCAAGGCCGCAGCCTTATTAGTATGGGGCAACCATCGGTCGGTTTCTTTCTTGCTCATCAAGATAGCATTCCAGTGTTTTGAGAACAGATTATGGTAGACCTACGGTTACCTACTCTAGGAGTCCCGTTTCGCGATCGTTCAATCCAATCGTTCCACCAAAAGGAATCGAATTCCGATAAACAAGTTGCCGCTGATTCTCAAACCGACTAGATCTGTTAATAGGATTAGTAGAATCGTCTTCTCAAACAAGTTAAAACATGAAGATACTCGGTAGAGGCTATCACGAGGAACAAAGGATGCAAGCGAGCAAAAAGATTAGCTGAACTTAGAAGGCAAGAAGCCATGTGGAAAGATGAAGAAGACCATCGAAAAGCCGGAAGAAGAAAAAGACAAAAAGACCTGAGATGGTGGACAAGTATTTTGATGCCAAGCCAAAATTAACCGATCGTGAGGGTTGCCGTGAAGGAACGGGCCAAAAATAGGCGGTCCGTGGTTGAGCTTGGAAACTATGGCGCAGAATACGCCCCACAAAGTAAACGCCGTAGGGGAGAAGCATGGGAGGTACTATTTTTTAATTTTTACCCTACATTTATTGATAGGCCTATATAGTTTCTCTTAGTACGTAAACATTTGTATATATATATATTATTTACAGCCCAACTACTCACATTTGAACATGAGTGCATACATTCCTTGCATTTCTTATACTAAGGAATCCAGTTTTAACTATAGAATGATAGTAGACTTTTTGTTATTATTTATTAATTTTTCTAAAATGTTTTGATTGGTTTTTATTAGTGATGTTGTATTTGATCAAGTGCTATTAACTAATGGGTTTATTCTCTATTTTTTAGTTTGAATCATCAGTATGAGTCGGACTCTACTAATGAATGTCTCCAACCAATAATTCATTTATTCTTCTAACGATCCATTGTATTTTTTGTTTGTTTTGGTAAAAATATTTTTTTGCTGCTTTGATGCTAGCAATTTTTTTTTCCCTATTGAAACAACAATATAAAGTTAGTTCATGGGCAAGGTTGTAGGATCAAATTCACGACTGCAAGGATCCTTCTATTTGTTTATTTTGTTCAGTACCATCTATCTCAGAACCTTTTTTTTTTTGCTTAGGGTCTAAAGTCGATTTGGTTTTGATTTGTTGTTAGTGACCGCTTTTACAATGGTCCATGTTTGGTGTATGATAGGAAGATAGTTATATGATAGCCAAGATATAGTATTTTGTATTCCATTATTTGTAGCACATAGGTTGTGTGACTCATCTAATTCCATTTCCAGTTCACGTTTGGTATAACTTAAATTATTACTTCATTTTGTTTCAATTATGTAGCCTTAGTAGCATGTTAGCCTTTTTTTATATGTGGAGAATAAACACGTCTATTCAATTAGTGTCATTGACAATGAGGTAGAATGATTGATGAATCCAATTATATATATATTGTGAAGTTGTGATTAATATGAAATAGAAGCCATGTACCCCTATTAGTTTTTAAACATTATGAGTCTCCCTTATATAATTTATCAAAGGGCTAGATTGTCAGGCCATGTCAAAGGTTCCAGCTTATTATGTCGCTTAATGATTTCAAAAGCATTTCTTACAGATAGAACTACGCGAACCATAGAAAGGATGATGGGATTTGTCTTAGCAAGTAGCAGTCCCGTTTCAAGCTCTCTCAGGGTGCCCACGTCAGTTTTTTACTCACGACAATTTAGGATATATATATATAAGTTAAACCCCAACTCCCAATAAAAACCCACGGTTAAAAAAAGATGTTCCTTCTGCTTTCTCTAAACCCCCAAAAAAAAAACCAAGGATGAAAAACTGAATAATTGATTTCTATCTCTCGCTAACACTATGCGTAGCTAGCACATCTTCTGCTATCTTCTTCCTTGATCTCCAACATGAGTTTGGCAATTAAACCTGGTTTTCTCTCATCGTCAATCTTTATAAAGATTTTTGGTTAAATCATATTTCAATATTAAATTCTCGGTTTCCTCTCTATATTCATGGAAATCTCTCGCAATTGAACACTACTAAGTTTCATTAATAATGATGAAAAGAGCTCCCAAAAATCACCTCGGCATGAAATATATGAACCTGATCCTCAAAATAGTCGACGCCCCGCAAAATATTATACTGACTTCACTAACGGACCCATATTTCCTCCGAAGTCAAGAGTTGCCATGGGCATGCACCCCTATTAATCCTCAGCTTCTTCAACTCTTCTCTACCAATGTATTGCATCACTACACCGTCATGAAGGAAATATTTTCTCCATTGCAAAATGGCAGCTAAATCTAACTCGGTTGCACATTTTACAGAGACAACATTAAAACTTCTTAGGGAAATAACCTATTGAACTATTAGAAGACCTCGAAAAGTTAGGTGATACATGATTGTTACAATGAGAATAAAAGACCTATGTCGATATATCATGTCAAGAATGATTGTGGTATGGAATAACTTTCCATTCAATTTTCCACATAAACATGTTAACAAACCAAGGCAAAAAGTTTGGAATAGATGATAAATTTTAATTTATTTTCTAGACAGAGGGATGATTACCACTTTTCATTATACATTTTCTGCATATCCAACATTGCCTATGTTGCATCCTCTGGGTTTCTAAGCTAAGGCAATAAAGATAACAAGTATGACTGCATTTTCTATGCCGAAAACTAAACCGCAAAATACAGGATGGACGAACACTCATGTTAGAGCTCGATTAGTATGATTTTTTTTTTTTTATCTTTTTTCCGTAGAAATCGAGAATGAGTATGATTGCTAAACAAGAAAAGAATGGAAAGGGGTATAAAGTATAAATCAGTGAATCACGTAATAAGTCTGCAGGATTTTACTCTATCTCACTTTTATTTGATAAACTAGGCTTAAACGAAAAACTCCAGTTACCTTTGCACTGCTTTGTGCAATATGAACGTAGGTATCTTCCTCGACACATTGGATAAGTGTGAGTAAATCAACAAATTCAACCAACTCTAAGCAAAGGTCCCGACATTCTTCTCACGCTAAACATTGTGAAATCCTTAGATTTCTCACATGAAAAGGACGAGAAGGCACTCTAGGGACTAAGACTATACAAAGGTGGGGTTAGCTGAAAAAAAAAATACCAAATGAGTTTTCGACTATCCGGGTGTTAAACTTTTATTTGTTATTCACTGAAAAATGTCAAACAAAGTCATGGATAATGGATTTCTCTTCACCGACAAAACTATACTATGTTGAACACGCCCACAATATTGAAGAAGAACATTTTTTTAGACTACGAAACCAAAGGAACATAAGAGTCGCTCATCATACTTCGCCTTTTAGATGCCAAAAGCTTACTCTCGATGAATCCCAAAATTTCAAGTTAAAGTCATCCCCACCTTTATTTGATACTCTTGGTATCAACTTATATCGCACAAATGCTAGCGAGAAAAAAGGGACGAGAGGCTAGCAAAACATTCGAAGGTTGAAAAGCATAACCGTGAAAGAAATAAATATAAAAAAAAAAATTAGGGAACGCTTTTAACTATATCCGCCTTCCATACTTTACTTTCGTAATTAAAATATACAACCAAAAAAAGACAAGGAACCTCAATGGCAATAAGTCGATAACTCTAAAACATTTAATTATCCTCCGTTGATCATATACTTTCACGCTTACAATCTACAATAGTGGTTTTTTTCTCAAGTACAAGTCGCATCTAATTCGAATCATCGACTACTTATGCTAATCAAATACTACTTAAATGAAATCATGACCAATGTATATTCTCCCGACAGACCAATTTCAGTCGCCGATGAATCCGCGAGGAGCTTGGGGCGGCATTGGTGTATGTCACTATAGAGGATTTTCTCAAGTCCAAGTCGCAGGAATTGAATACTAACCGCTTATGCGAAATCAAATACTACTTAAATGAAATCATGACCAATGTATATTCTCCTCGACACTACCAATTTCGTCGTCGATGAATCCGCAGGAGCTTTGGGGCCGGCATTGGTGTATGTCACTATAGAGGATTTTCTCAAGTCCAAGTCGCAAGAATTCGAATACTGACTGCTTATGCGAATCCAATACTACTTAAATGAATCATGACCAACGATATTCTCCCCGACAGCACCAATTTCGGTGCGCCGATGAATCCGCAAGAAAATATCGAAAATCAATAATTTTCATCTCCCAGCCAAATATGGAAGTAAGTTCTCTTCAAATTCCCATTAGCTCTCTTTACTCACCGAGATATTTGTTTCATATACTTTCCCATGTTCTCTGCTTAGCCCGGCAAGGGTTTACTAGGCTCAACTCAACTCACAAAGAACATCGTTACCTATTGGTGCGTTATAAAGGGTGATGGGTGTATTTCCCGGCCCCAATTTGTGGAGTCGGATCCTACTTCAAGAAGCATCTTGACTTTGGATTCATTATTGTAATCGAACTTCACTGCCTGAGTAAGATATCCTGAACTAGCAAGGAAGTATACGGTCTAAAAGAATCCTATTTATACTTAACTTCCTAAACAAACATATCTAATAAGAATCCTATTAATACTAAACTTCTAATAACATAATAAAACCTAAACAAACCTATATATAAAAAAAAAACCCACGATCCTCCTAACACAAAACAAAAAACAAAGGTAAACTTTCAGTTTTTTCTTTTAGTCTGATTTACATTAGTTTTACATATATAACTGAAGTTTTTTTTTTTTTTCATTGCACTAATAGAAGATATTCAATCAAGGCTTCGAGAAAAAGTTAACAAAATCGATAAGGTAAACAATTTCTTTTCCAAAGATTTCTCTTTTATGATTCAACCGATGATAATATTAAAGTTTAAACACATGAGATATTAGCGTTTTTTTAATTCAAAATTATATTGAACTATATTAAACTTAAAACTGTATTAGTGTAACAACCACTCACTATTAACTGTTTCAGTGGGGACGGATCTCCCCGAGATTGATCCTTCACTCATGGACTAATTCGATACTCAAAGAAAGATATTCCGTATGTCACATGAGCCCCCTCTTAAGGAAGTAAAGTTCCCAACACCTATGAATATAAGCCGGGGAGGACCGCATTTGATGAGCTTAGTGCTCTTAGCTAGACTAGACTTCAGAGTTCTTTTCTCAAGGCCCATCGGTAATTACGACTTCTTAGTCATCTCTCGGATTTCATGTTACCATGAGCAGGACCGATCACTACTTAGAGTATAAACATAAACACCGCCAGCAGAACAAATGACCACATGAAGTAATAACCGGTTCCTTAGCCACATCCAAACACACATTGCAATCAAAATTAAGCCATTCCATTCCCTTGCTCCTTTCCATCCTCGCCCTAAATCCTCAACCACAACGCCTTCTTTCAAGGCTTATCTTTTGGGGACACACCATCCATTTCATTCAACCCTCGAAAACTATAGTACCACAACCACTACTTAACACCCGATCTGCTGCTGCTTTGCCGGAAAATGCCGCGACTCGAAGTCATACTCCACCCCATAAGGAACCCTAGACCTATACCTCCTAACCCTCAGATTACTACGATTCGCCTCAATCAATCTCCTAAAACGAAACTCGGGTATTGAAGAAGGTCTCACTGCAAAGAGCCATCATCAACCCCTCGATCTTAACGAGTGACAGGACCACCACCCAACCCAAAGACCAATATTATCGGTGTTATTGACTTGATTAGTAGTAGTAGGTGAAACCGAAAATAAGGAACATGAGTATGATAACCCAAAACCGACGCTTTCAATCCAACCCAAAGATGAACAAGATCGGGAACAGTTAACCTCCCACCAAAAATCTCATTCACAGCTACAGCTGCAAAGAGCAGACTCGCACCACTAAACCCCAAACATCTCCAACCAAAATCTCATTCACAAAGCAAAGACTCACACCACTAGAGCCCAAACCACTCTTCCACCAAAAATCTCATTAACGGATAAAGCTGCAGCGGCAGCAAAGACGCCGCGACTCGACCCCAAACCACTCTCCCACCAAAAATCTCATTGATCGCATAGCCGCAACCAACAAAGACTTCTCGCCACACTCAAACCCAAACCATTCCCTAACGGCAACCCTTTCTCAAAGTGTTTCTAACAACAATAATGCAACTCTCTTTTCCAATCATTTGCATTTTGTTGACATAACATAATATACAAGTATATTACACAACCGCGACAATTCAATAAAACATTCTAACAAGTGTACCCGGTCAAATAATCGAGGCCAAAAAAATAATGCTCGACATTACTCGATTATATACTTTTCTAGAACATACAATGCAAATTAAACACTAATTAAGAAATTATAATCAATAAAGCAAATTAATAATGCGAAAAAGATACTAACCTCAGGCAATCATTCTTGTTGTGAAACCTTTCTTAAGTAGACTACATCCGAATCTCCCTTTTCTCCTGTGGAAGACATTAGCCTCAGAAAAATGTAGGGCTGGGTCTCGTCCCGTTTCCCAAGAACTCAAAATCTATCTCATCATGCTTTGAGTTTTGAGATGATAGTTGAACATCATTTCGCACATTTGCAGAAATATAAGAAATTTGGAATACTTCCCAAGTGATTAAGTGAACAAGAACTTTTGGTGAACAGAAACCACTTACATAGAAGGCATTGCAGATTCAGTCGCCATGCCAATCGGCAACCAGTGAGCATATAGGTTCCATTGTTTCCACCGTCCCATCCGGGAACATAGCTTCAAGCCCGGTGACATTAAATCGACGCTTTTTCCCGTGGTTCGGAGCCCCGCCAAGTTTCTTCTATTGAAGACCTCACACAATCCATACTCGATCGTTACCTTTACCTCATTATCGACGTCCATGTAGTTTTGCTTTTTGTCGACGGTACATATGCCGATACAATATGTGAAGCCGCTTTGTACGCAACGCAACAAAGGCGATACAATAACTCGTGGATTGGTGCCGAAAGATTGTCCTTGAATTGTTTTCCTATGGCTAAAAGCTCTAGCTTTACCTGGTCCGACAGAGGCAGATCCATGGTCGCTTCTCATTGTTGATTTCCAAAGTGGATCTTCACAGTCCTAACCGATCACCATGTCTCATCACGTTGATACCATCTTAATTTGCATACCGAAGTGTCCAAACAAGTAAGACCCCTTTGACTGAAACCCGACTGATACCGCGATCCAAGTTAAACACTATCAAGACACTCCGGTTTTCCCAACAAAAACAGAAACATAATTGAGTATTGCTCTTTACAGTCTTACCAAGTGTATTTGTCAACGAGGAGCTCAATCTCATTACCACCATTGAAGTACTTAATGTGATCAAAAGCCCATGTGGGCACATAGTTCCTCGTTAAATGTAACATGAACGACTTTCTTTGGAGCTGCACTCATTGCTCCCCGCTGGCCGCTAAGAATAAAAACACCAAACACAGAATCCCCATCAAGAAGCAGCCCATCTTTACTTCTTTTGGAAAAATAAGATGAGAGCTAATGTAACAAGAGCAATGGGGGTCTATTGTGGCTGCGTTTGACAATTTAGTTTGAAAGGAAGTCATCTAAGGGGGACCAGTTCCTTGCTTGAGTCGATTAACCCCACGGTTAAGGGTTCATCTCATTCAAGCTTTAGACAAAGAGAGATAATGGAGGAAGAGATATGACAAGACGGATTCAACCTCTCGAATCTAATCTCCTTCACTGGTATTCTTTGTGCCTATATGGTGTTTACGGGTGGGACTAAAAGGTGTATACCTTCCCCGTGGCTTCGAGCTATTCGCTATTCTAAAGGCGCCTTTTTCCGACTAGAAAGGCGGAGAAAGATGGCTACATATCACCGTCGAAAAAGAGGTACCAATTCAAATTTGAATTGATACAAGACCAGCTTAAAACATAAGTTATAATTTGTTGGGCCCAGCCCAACAAGTAATAATATATACTTATAGGTTTCTAAACCCGATAGCTTCTACCTAATTAAAAAAAAAAAAAAATCTAATTTAAAATAAGGTTATTTAGTTTTAGGTCGTCCCAATAATATGGGTATTTGCATTTGACCCAAAGTTTTACGTTTTTTAGCTTTAGGTAACTCTATCGTTAGTTAACGATTCATTTACCAAGTTTGACCGTCTATTGTGGTGTGTATGGTGTTATGCCCTTTCAAAATGCAACAACGACCCTCACACGTTTTGCACGTGCCCACACTATAAAATTCAAAATCAAAATTTTAAAATACCCGACACGTGTCATAATCCATGCTCCTGATAAAGTGGAGGTTGCAAAAAAGGAGAAGCCCACTGTTCCAAAATATCAAAATTTAAGACAAATACGAAACTAAAAACCTATGAAAATTGAACTTCCAATCACTTAGTAAAACATAATCTATTAACCTAAAAAAAAATTAACTACACATATCGAAAAACCAGGTAGCCTATTTTCTTCCTCTTCTATTATTTACAATTGTTTATTGACTTCATTTTATTATGTATATTGCAGATAATGGCGTGATGAAAATTACAAAATTATGTAAAAAAAAATGCTAAAGGAAATTCTAGAAGCGGGACTTAACATTCAACAAGATCCAAATCCTACAACACGTAATTAGAGAGCGGACGATTCAAAAGCACCGTGACATTAAAGTTACCAAAAGACTTATTCTTTAACAAAGAAGACGCCATAGTTAAAGAAATTGATGGAAGCCCAACATATTCTCAAGCAAAAGCGTAAGATTCAAAGCAGCTTTTTCACGCAATAATACGCTTTATAAAGGATGAACGTGATATGGAAATTGAAGACTTCAATTTCAAAGAACTTATGAAGAAAAGAATAGAAGTTGAAGAGAAACGAATCAACTCGACATCCTCAAAAATATTATGCTAGATTGTTTAGTTGATGATAAACACAACAAAGATAAAATATATTATCTCAAGAAAAATTAAAGGAATGAAAGGCATTGAGAGTTCCATAATAAAGAAAATAAAACCATGAGGATTAGTACTTTAATACCAAAACTTTATTATGTTGGTCACATAGTATTTTTTTTAATGGCCAAGGTTTAACGCTTCTTATTTATGAAAGTTTGTCACTATAGAGTCAGTTAATTTTTAGTTTAAATTTATAATATAAGCACGCTCACTTTTACAATTCTACTACTTCAAGTTATATTGTGTTCGATATCAAAAAAAAAATGCCAAGCAAAGATAACATATCCATATTAAATTTTTTGGATGTAGATGGAGGAGGAAAACACAGGGTGCGAAATCAAAATTATATTTTTTGGGTTAAGGTTTGTTTTGATATTTTACATTAGTACAAAACAACATGTAAAGCTGGCTTAGGGGCTGAAAGTTTACAAGCAGAAAAATTAAACACAAATACAAATCAAAGGAATTAACACATCAACATGTTTAATCAGATGCATTATTTATTCGACAGAAGCTTCTAACCAACTCAATTTTTAAATTAAGTTACTTGGTCAAGCAAAATGTGTTGCTTATTCAGCCAAGTCTTCAATTTAGTTCGGATTTTATCCAATCATATCGTTAATAAATTTCACCAATTCCAATAAATTTCACCATAACAAACAACTGTACGCAAATGCATTGAACTAACTTCAAAGAATAATTCACGGAGAATCGGAAATTGGATACAAATGCATTGAGCTAATATCAAATAATAATTAACATAAAATCAGAAACTAGATGCAACTGCATTGAACCAACCTAAATCGAATACTGAAACAAATTTATCAAACTAACCTCAAAAAATTATTAAAGAGAAATCGAGAAATTTGATGCAAATGTAACGAACTAACCTCAAAAAATAATTAATGGAAATTAGAACATGAATGCAAATGCATTTACCTAAACACAACGAATAATTAACGGGAAATTAGAAACTGGATGCAAATGCATGGAACTGACCTCGAAGAATAATTAAAGAGAAATAGAAAAATGGATAAAAACATATTGAACTAGCCTCAAAGAATAATTAATGGTAAATTAGAAACTGGATGCCAATACATCGAACTAACCTCAAATAATAATTAACGAAAAATCGGAAACTGGATAAAAATATATCGAACTAATCTCAAAGAACAATTAATGGAAAATTGGAAACTGGATACAAATGCATAGAACTAACCTCAACAAATTATTAACGGGAAATCGAAAACTGAATGCAAATACATCGAACTAACCTCAAATAATAATTAACGAAAAAAATCAGAAATTGGATGTAATGACATCGAGCTAACCTCAAAGAATCATTAACTAACATAAAATCAGAAACTAGATGCATAATCGCAAATACAACGAATTAACGAAAAATTGAAAACGGGATACAAATGCATTGAACTGACCTCATAGAATAATTAATAGGAATCGAAAGCTGGATGCAACTACATCGAATTAAGCTCAAACAATAATTAAAATGAAATTAAAAATATGATGCATATGCATCAATTAACGAAATTGGAAACCGGATACAAATGTAAGGAATTAATCTAAAAAATAATTAACAATAAATCAAAAATTGGTTGCAACCGCATGGAACTAACCTCAAAGAATAATTACATGGAAAATTAGAAACTTGATGAAATTGCATTTAACCGACCTCAAAGAATAATTAACAAGAAATCATAAAACCGATGAAAATGTGTTGAACTAACCTCAAAGAATAAGTAATGTAAAATTGGATATAAATACATTGAATTATTCTCAAAGAATAATTAACTGAAATTGATGCAAATGCATTGAATTAACCTCAAAGAATAATTAATGGAAAATTGAAAATTGTATGCAAATGCATTGAATTAAGCTAAAAAAAACAAGAAATCGAAAACTGTATGTATAGACAAGTGTTTGAGCCGATAGACAACTACGACAAGTATATAGTTTGTCTTTTCGCTATCACTAAGTTTTTGAAAATAAAATAGATTTTAGTATGATCTCTAATTTATCATAAGTAAAAGTTAATAGATAAATATAATATTAATATATTTTTTTTACTTATACATTAAAGCAAAAATAAAAATATATGTTTTTTTCAAATCATAAGAAAAAAATATTTTCATATAACAAAGATCTCGCTCAAAATGGGATCGGGTTCGAAAACTAGTTTAATACTTATAGAATTGGAGTCTCTTATAAGACATTTCTAGTAGAATGCCTCTTATAAAAGGCAAAAAACAAACCAAAAAAATGTCAAAAATCACTGGCCCACATTTTATAAGAGGTTAGAGAGGCAAAAGCAAATGGCCCCTAACAGTCAATGAGAGTCAAATCTAGTTGACCAGCATCAAACGTTAAAAGGGGAGGGGGGGGGTATGTCTAAAAAATCCTAAAATTAAACATAAAAATCAAAATGACATTAATGCCCTAATCTTCTTTTCCTCTCTCTTTTCAACTTTTTGTCAGGTTTATTAACCTTTAGGTCTTCTCCATCTATCAAAATCTCACAAACCTAACTTCAATAATTTAATGATGGGTATTATACCGGAATAAAATGTTTTTATAACGCAAAATCTGTAAAAAATTTCGAAATTATTACTGTTAATGTAGCAAGTTTTAATTTTCTCATTTTTTGACGGTTTTGATAGTGTTGATTTTGATGGTTGATATGTTTTCCCTCTTTAATGAAATATGAAACGTGGAGGGAAGAGTAGAGCAAGAGGCATAAATGAAGAAGACGATCAAAAAGTTTACCTTTTTTGGTCTTTTTCTTTGATAATATGTTGACTCACCATCCTTGTGATGCGGACTCTATCTTACGTCCCCTATTAAGTGCGCTCTATTTGCAAGCTAGGGAGATCGATCTCCTCTTATCATTTGGCATAATTACCTAATTTTAAAGGCATTTTAACTAACTTGTCATATTTTTTTCAGTTGAAGGAGAGGTAAATAACGTGGATGCAAGTATGCAACACATAATTTTACTTTTGGGCTTATGTATATTCCGACTAGGAGTCTACGAGTACATCCATAAAGGGATGCAACTTGGGCCGGGTAAACCCAAGGCCAACGGGTTAAACCCCAAATTTTGACAAGTTTGGGCTGCAATAAAATTTCATTGGGTCAGGTTTGGGTTGAAAAGTAAAAACCCGACCTTAATTCAAGTTGGACTTGGGTTAGGAAGTAAAAAAACCCAAAGAACCTGAGCCCAATCATAAGCATGAAAAAATTTCTTATCTCTACATTTATATTGTTTCCTTCAAAGGTTTTCCTATGTTAATAAATGGGATTTCATGCATACATTAATATTTTTTATTTATAAAACAATATAGCCAAATTTAGTAAGCATTATATTATAAATTCCAATCTATAAGATTTTGTTCAATTAAATTTCTTACATTTTTTTTTTGATAGTATAAATTTCTTACATTTTTCATATTCAAAACGGTGGTGAAACTAATCAATTAGGTTTACAACTTGATGAGGTATGATAATTTTATTTTTATTATTATTATTTTTTAGTTTACTATCTTGTAAAGTAAGAAGTAAATTTTCCCATTTGCCCAAGATCAACTCGGCCGCTACGGACTATAGGGTTTGGTTGCCTGATCAAAAGGGCAAATTTTAAGTTAAGTCGGCGCACGAGGAACTCAGAAAGAAATCTTTGAAGGTTTGGTAGAGCAATTACATATGGAATAATTACATTAACCGAAAAATAGCTGGAATAACATGGAAGCTTCTACAAAATTGTGCGGCTACAAAAATAAGTCTGAAAGAGAGGGGATTTCGGTTTGCTTCACGATGTTACTTGGGGTGTCACAGTGAAGAAGACTTACAACATGTTCTTTGGGAGTGTAGATTCTTAAAGGAGATATGGGATTGGTTGTCTGAAACTTTCAAGTGTAAGAAGGGATTTAACAATTTCAAGGAAGCCATGAAGATGAACAAGAAGCAAAGCTCCATTATCAGACGTGGCATGCAGTAGTGGTCGCGGGAATGGTAACCATCTGAACACATAGAAATGATATAGTGTTTGATACGAAGAAAGAAAACTTAACAGATTGCAAAGCGGCTATAAGAAGACAAGTTCATTATACATACACTTTGTTGAAATGTACTTCAAAACCTTCAGATAATGCAATCCTTTAAGGATAATGTGGTCTTTCTCTCAAGCCTGCTCAAGCGCCAAGATTTCAAGATTGTATATGGGAACCGCCAGACAAAGAGATAATCAAGATTAACACAAATTGTACATCATGAGGTAATCCAAGAGCAACTGGTTATGGTCAGTGTATAGAAATAGTGATTGTGAGGTCCTTTTAGTGCTTTGCAAAAACTTGGGTGAGAACACCAACTATTTTGCTGAAATTATGGTGATTCTAGAAAGTGCAGAACTAGCGATAGATTAGGGATGGGGAAGTATTTGGATAGAATCAGATTCTAAAGCAGCTGTCACTGCTTTTGGAACTTCGGAACTGCCATGGGAGATAAAACCCTGATGGGAATGCGCAAGAAAGAAGTTATCTTATGTTTTGATCTCAAGTATGTGACGTGAAGTGAACTTCGCAGTTGACCATGCGGCAAAGCATAGTCTACGATTGCCCCCCCCAAAATAGGTGGTAAATCTAGGAAAGCCTCAATGGCTTACTAGGTGGGAGTCTCCTGATGTAATTTATTTCCGGTTTGATTGAGGTTAATTGGAAAATATAATCCCAATTAAACCAACCTTTTTGTAATATTTTTCATCTAAATACATTGCTAAAAAAAAGTAAGTAAGAAATTATTTGTCACAATATATTAATGATTGATTTGCAAAAGAAAAAGTATATCGTTCAATTCTTCACAAAAGATTAAAAAAACCCAACCAACTCGAAATTCGAGTAGGACTTGGGTTGATGTATTTTCAAATAGGCTCGGGTTTGGGTTGGTAATCTAAAACCCGCAAGCCCGAATAGGGTTTGGGTTGAAGTAATTCAATGATGGGTTGGGCTAGAGTTAGACTTAAACCCCGCCCTAGGTTACATATTTTCAGTACCATTGGCCGTCACAGATCCCACAAATAACAAATTGACCGCGATTGATGCATTCATGCAATCCTGATGGTATATCCGGTCTACCAATCTTAACTAGAAACTCAATAAAACTAGCATACGGAAAGAAAAAAGGAGACAGAGAAAAACAAAAGGAAAACTCGGTGGGAATTGTATTGCTCGAGTGCTTGACATTTAAAAAATCAAATTACTTGATGCGGGGCCTAATTAGTTGTTACCATTTATCCTTTGCGCCTAACTAAACTACTACAATTCCTCGTTTAGAGCATATCAACTGTTGCTGTGAGTTCAACTGTTTACCCTATGTTTTGTATTTAGCTGGAGGTAGAAATGTAAGGATCTGACGATCTGAGTACATCCCCGGCTCCCTCAACCAGCTATTTAAATAATTGCTTAAATTAACCATTCTTCTCAACGCCAATTATACATTTATTTGACTACTTTTTTAGCATTATTGGGTGTTTGGATTCTTGTCACTGGTACAAATTGAGTAGTACAAGTAGATCAAATATGGTGGCAACATATCATGACATCAATGATCAGAATGATTTTGCGACATATGATTGTGTAACCAACTGACCACCAAGATGTGGTAATAGGATCAGTTCGTTGGTCTAGTATGGCTATGTTCCCAAGATTTATCAGAAGAGTGTGTACCGTTTCTTGTCTGTATACAAGTGCTCTGAGATTCCTAACTTCAACAGGTTAAATGGCTAAAGTTCCATCAATGAATTCTTGAATTCTAAACGAGAAGTTACTGCCTTGGATACTTCTATGTTCTAGCATCTAACGACATGTCATAACCGTACACTTACCTGCTTTAACCCCCACTGCAAACCATCAGTGTGCTCTGATATTTTTGCATGTGGACTAGAACAACAATAAATGCTCAGAAACACCCCCAAATTTAAATGCAGCGTGGAACAGTTTAATTTTATGCATATGGGTAAATCCCTTCATATATAGTGCAGTACAGAACTACAGAAGGGAATTCCAGGATTAATTTAGAAAAATGAGAACCATTTAATTTGGTCTGCACGCGCCAGATGATCAGTGCATTTGAATCCTTTTCAGCCTGATGCTAAGATGATTGGATAAGAAAATGTTTGAGACTTAAATGTTACGTACAATGTTGATAATAAGCTCAACCTATGCTGCTTGAAGCCAAGCTGCTTATCACGAACCATTATAGTCTGCTGGCATAGTGTGTAAGTAGCCCCATGCTCTCATAGACTTCACTATTCTTGTTTTCTTAAATTTTCTGCATTCACTGTACAGGTGGTAGTGCACTAGTGCACACGCATGCTTCAACTTTGAAACATGGCACCAGGAGATTAAGAAATGTTGTTAATATATAAGAACCCAATGCTTCACACATTTATTCGTAGTTTGATTCATCCAATACATGGGTTCAATGATCCATATACTATGTTTCCCGTACTTCCAGGAACCAATATTATTATTAACACCCTAGTGACATTCTTCCATTTAGTCAAAAGGTGCAAAAATCAATTGATCTTCCATATAAAAATCCATCAGTATCAATCCTTTTTTATATTTATCTTCACCAGTAATGCTTAGGAGAAACTACTTTAAAATATTAAAGTTGCATCGATCATGCGCTGCGCAACTGCCTGCTATCCACAACGATGGTACTGTTGGCATCCGTTCTCACTTGAATTTGATGGGCCTGCACATAAAAGAAAACAAATTCTTAAGATTTATTTATGTACTAATTCGGTTTCAGCTTCTTCCGAGCAATATTAATTCTCAGCCAGCCATTGAAGTTCGATTACAACTAGTATGTAGCTACAGTGCGTATATGGAGGTCGGTCAGTCCCTAGAGCTGTTGAAAATGCTGGCTAGTGTCAATTTTCACGAGGGAGGCCATTTAGAGAGGATATAAAAGAAAAGAAAGGTGCACAAATACACAATATTAAGTTGCATTTTTCAAGCCATTCCATTTATTGCCAATTGATTTTGAGCCAGACCGCGCCAAAATGCAATACGCAACTCTACATTTGTTAGCACAAAAAAAATGAAGATACAATTGTACAAGAAGGCAATGAGTCTTACAGTTTCTAATGCGTTGTCTGATTGTATCTATCCCTTGGTAGCAAATGCTCCCACAGTTCCTCAAGTACCTAACTCTGGTTTCATGCATGATGACAGAGTGGCAGCTGGCCTGCTGCAACTCCTTAGAAGCGGTTGCTCATTTTCTTTCCTTAAAAACAATACCAAACTATTCCACATTTCCGTATGGCCCTAGGCCGGGGCCCACCTTTGACCAACCAGCATGTGCATGTCTTGCATGAGAATTGAGAAGGGCCTTTCATTATATTAGTATATATTTAACTCCAAAGCAGGGTGGATCTTGTGAACAAGAATTGCAATTCAAACATTCAAATTGAGGCCAATTTGGTAACTGGTCTCAGTATATTTTACTTCTTCTGGTCATTCTCGTCACGTTAAGAAGCCGCCTCGGCCGTTCCATGTCTGCCGTCAAAACAGCAACAAGTTCGCGTCTGGCCCCAGCCGGCTATGGAGATCGTTGACCTTTGACCAAACTGGGATCTTAACTACCTTCTAAACTTAATTTAATACGGTAATACCCTGAAATGTACATGTCAACAACCATAGTGCTTGGAAAGAAAAATCTATAGAAGTCACATCTTAGTCTATATATGTAATATGTGCACCTTCATATAATTCCAAGACTGGAAAAAGCTTAAATCAATTGATTATCAATGTCTGCTTTTTTTTTTCTTTTTTTTTTTTCTTTTTCTGATTAGAATATATTGATTTAACAGCCCTATACCTAGCTTTATGAGAACAAGTCCTATGGAGAGTTGCTAAATTGGGCTGTTAAAAGGTGTCATATAGGCTTTTTAATTTGCCTGCTAAATTTGGCACCCCAAAATCAAAAAACCAATTCAATCGCGTTTTCTGTTTTGAAGTACTAAATGATACGGACAGCATAGTTTCTGCCGTCCGTTCATTATTTTGTAACTTAAGTTGAATTTTTTTTGGACGAACTACACAGTTTGTACCGTCAGTCGAAATTTAACACATGGACGACATAAAATATATCATCTGTCTCCCGAACTTATTGCTTGGAAAGAAAAATCTATAGAAGTCACATCTTAGTCTATATATGTGCACCTTCATATAATTCCAAGACTGGAAAAAGTTGAAATCAATTGATTATCAATGTCTGCTTTTTTTTTTTTTTTTTTTTTTTTTTTTTTATTAGAATATATTGATTTAACAGCCTTGTACCTAGCTTTATGAGAGCAAGTCCAATGGAGAGTTGCTAAATTGGGTTGTTAAAAGGTGCCATATAGACTTTTTAGTTTGCCCTGCTAAATTTGGCACCCCAAAATCAAAAAACCAATTCAATCGCGTTTTCTGCTTTGAAGTACTAAATGACCTCCAATTATTTAAAAAGTTGAATTTTTTTTGACGACCTTTTGCGCCGTCATTAACTGACATAAAATATATCGTCCGTCTCCCGAATTTATTATAGCAGCTACTAGTGGAAGTCTTTAAAATGACATTTTTATAGTTGGGATATTTGCCTTTAACAGCCTATATAGTCCCCATTGGACTTGTTCTGAAGGGTTAATTATGAATGATTCCGCTATACTAGTTATTCTAGATTAAGCAATCTAGTTTTAATTTGATCAACAGCATTTGAAAACAAGTAATGATCTTAGACTTATGGTGTATTACCCGACCATACTTGGTATTTGAATTCACTCTGCTGTCTATTTCCGGTGATTTTAAGGTGGGGATTAATTAATTCTGTCTTTAGAATGAATCCAATAAGGCTATAAGAGCCTAAGAGGTAATATTTTCCTTTTTATCCTGAGACCGACATTCCAAATTTGCCAAGTGTAAATGAACTTTTTGGAAATATCATACCTGGGAATACAAATGGCAAACGTAGTCTGAAGAAGGATTAGGTGATTAGATGAAATTCTTATTAAAAAAAAGCGGGGGGTGATTAGCTGATTCCATCTAATTTTCAAAATTATTGGATGAGGCAATTTGATGATTCAAAAGTATAAGTCGACGAGTCACTATGTCTAAAGATGTTTGAGATCAGCAACAACAAAATTTCAAGGCAATTAAATTTAAATTTGACCACATCAAGTATTTATTATCAAACTTAGGCAGTCAATATATCGGTTTGGGTCGGGTTTTGGAAAATCCGAATCCAACCGATAAGAAAATTGAGAATCCGAAACCGAATCGAACCGATAATATTATATCTAATCCGAAATTGAACCGAACCAATAAGATATATTGCAAACCGAATCCGAACTGAAAACTATAAAATCAATTAAATCTTAAATTAAAATAATTAATTTTAACCGCACAATTGATAACACACATACACAATTAATCATAAATATTACTAAAATGATGTCTTATCGGTTCGGGTTCATATCGGTTCGGTAGAGGGCAAACTCAAAACCAAAACAATATCTTATCGGTTTGGTTCGGTTTTGGGTCAGTAAAGGGCAAACTAAATTATCAAAACCCAAACCGTTTTTTATCGGTTTGGTTCGGATCGATTATCGGGTTATTGAAGCCCATTAACAGCCCTAATCAAACGTATAAACCAAATTCTCATTGTCTGGCCGTCTGGGTGCCCCTGATAGAAGGGACCATATTCCAATGTCACGCGGTTCCAACACTTGCAATTGAATTTACGTCTTCTTGTAGACTGTAGCCAACTAGCCATAGTTTACGATTTCAAACGGAATCTCGAAATTCCATCGAATATTCCAGATAATGAAAAATTCATAATGACATCGAAACAATACATACCGATATGTTCTGTGGCAGCAGCTTTGTAAATAGTGGAACATCCGACGGCCAATATCGAAAACTATCGAATTCTTCACAAACCCAACTAAAGTTGTTAAAACTATAGCTAGTAAATTCGTGTTTAATACCCGTTTTATACATTTTTACGTATAGTATGAATAATAAGGCGAACGTTTCAAACCTAGGGATTAATACACGAATTCTATAATCTATACTTATAATTGCCGAATAATAAGGTCCGTATTTTTAAAATGAAAAAAAACGTACTATAAAAAGTATGATGCAACTTCAAAATGGAAGGTTTTGAAAATCCACTTAAGTTAGAACCTTCCATACCTAAAGAATATCGAAAAACTAAAGTGTTAGCAAGTAAATATAAATGAAAAATTGAGTTATGCATACATAGTTAATGAGCAATTCTGACAAATTATTGCATTCTAAACTTGTAATGCAACAAAATATATCCAATTTTTTTTTCGTATTATACTCATATAAAAACGAATTGTATATTTGGCGTTTTTTTCGTTTTTTTTGGCGAATTTTAAACCGTATTATTATTCAAACTTTTGAATTTTTGGCGAATAATTTCGAAAAGAAAGTTCTCTCTCCACCTGTCCACCATACCCTTTTGATGATCACTGGAGAATGGTGATTCCATTACATGATCTCAAGATAAAAAATCAAGTAATTATCAAGGGACAAGGGTTTGTTAATTTCTTGTTAAAGTTCCTTCATCTAAAGCTCCACACTCATTATTTTAGGCAAGATTTTACGTTTTTTTTCACAAAATTTTGAGTCATCTACACCCACCATTTTGATTCTCTTTTAGTAACAGATTTTAAATTTAAAGCAACTAATTTCTTTTATTAACTGTTTTCGAAATTTTCATTTTATTCACTATGAATTCTATTCAACTGAACTGCACTCATGGTACGCTTGGTAAATTATTTTCAAATTACAGTGTTGTGATGTGATTACACGAAATTGGGCTAATCTGTGACCGATATTATCCGAACGTGCACGTCACGTGCCCTAAAGGAAGCTAGTTTCTATTGAGAGGCCGAGAGGGAATATTTGCCCTTTTCCTCGTTTTCCACTTTCCAGATCCTTTTTTCTCAATTTTTAAAATTTTGATTATTTAAAAAAAGTAAAAAAATATTATAGTTTTCGTCGATTTCTCCACGCTCAGTTTCCTTCTCAATTCATTCGAACCGCGTAGCGGCGATCTTTATTTTCTCAACTCCTATATAATTTTTGTTCTCATCTCCAACAAACAAAAAAAGTCTCAACTGTCTTCCCCCCGTGTCCATTCAGCGTTTCACAAAAATAAACACTTTACAAAAAGAGTTTGATTTAAATTGGTCTCCTCTATAACTGCTCGTTTTTCATCGAGATCCTCATTCTCATCCAAAATATTATTATTGATGAGAGTTAGTTAGTCAGTTAGAATGAGAAATTGGGAGGCGGTTATGAATTAATATGGAAGTTGTTGTTAGGATTTTTCTTGAAAGATTATGACGTTTTACGTTGCTCGCGAGACTTCTAAGGTTGTTTTTATATCATACCTTTTTATCCTATCTGTTACTTTAAAAATATTTAATTGGTTTTGTTTTTTGGAGCAGTTATGGAAGAGGATTTGCAAGGAGGTGTCAATAGAAGTATTATTACTTACAGAAAAGTGGAAGCTTCTTCTTGCTGGACTTATTTTCCAGGTTTTTTTAACTTTTCGTTTATGGTGATCTAGAAGTTCTAAAAGTATGTTGTAAAGTTCAAATTCATCAATCTTCACTTTTTTTTTTCTTCAAAAAGTAGTGATTGAGTTTTACATAATATATCGTGATTTTGTTTCTAAGTTGTATTATTAAAGTAAGAGTGTAGTGTGTAGATCTCATATTTTTTTTACTTTTATTCAAATTTGGTGAGTGCAATTATTTTTGTTATCTCTTATGTCAGTTTTATTTTGGTTTATGTATAGTATATTCATGGACTAGCTGCTCGTGGAGTTCATTATTTTCATAGACCAGGACCCATACTTCAGGATGCGGGCTTCTTTCTTCTTCCGGTTTGTAGATCTTTAATTTTGTTGTTTTAATGCATTTTACAATTTACTAGATGATATTAATTCTTCAGTTTATAATTTAGGAACTTGGGAAAGAGAATTCTTACATCAGTGAAACTCTGTTCAGCTTCGTCTTTTTCTCGTTTGTTTTGGTAAGGTTCTACTGTTTTTTTCCCCTCAAGCCATACTTATATTTCCTCTCACTTTATGTGTAACAGTGTTCATGCATCTTACATCATTTCTGTATTACTGCATCTCAATATGTATTAAGGGACAACTAACCTATGTGCATTGAGAAGATAATGTGAATGCATCTCCCTCACTGCCTCTGCTGCCGCCTAAACTCCGATTTCACATGTGTAATAGTGCTTTCTGCGCCATTAGGACTAGCCTATTTGAATGAATTTACAAATTCTGGAAGCAAATAAAAACTTTATATTGTTTAATCTACAACCGACCACAAATTTTTTTTTACAACAAGTAGATGTTATAATAGGCTAAATAAGTTTGGAATGTCTGTACATACTACTTGCTGTAAAAGCTTTTTTGTTTTTTTAAACGAATGGTGTATTTTCTAGGCAAATCTGTGGTTTCAAATGCAAAACCCAATCTAAATAAGTTAGGGTCATTGAATTGTTTTTGTCTTTTCTTCAGTGCAAGTAATTTTTACTCTGTGTACGTACATATGTTCAGGAGTACAACCAAATTGAGGGAAACAAACATCTTTATATTTCAAACCATCTTGAAGGCATCTCAAGCACTTATTGATTCAATGGTGTTTTTTCAAACTATGTGTTGCCTGTTCTTATATGTGAATATGCATTATGCAAGTTAACAGCATACATGTAACCTCTCTCTCTCTCTCTTTTTCCTGTCAAAAAGTTAATAAAATTGCTGGAAGATGTTCTTTTCTGCATTGGTAATTTATTTACACGAACAATTCTCCCTGTAATCAATTTTTCTGTACAATCTTATATATTTGATTGAATTGCAAACCTTTAGTTCCGTATCTTTTTGTTTTTTACCATTATATTGTTTCCCTGAAGCTTCATTATAGTAATCACATGCATTGTTAAACTTCATTTTCTAAAGTAGAATCAAAAGTTTAGAGTTATGGCTCTGTTATGAGGACAACCTTTTCTTAAATATTAAAATACGTGGGAGAAAATACAGAAAGAACTAGAAAAGCTTAATTTAGATTAGAACAATTTTTTTAATGGCTTAGGAGGCTTGGGTAGATGCTTACCAAAAACACCCAAGGCTTTGAGGTGACCCTGTATTCCAAATCATGCCACTTGCTAAAAGAGTCATAAAAAGTGTAAACATCAAGAGGCAAATACCTTTTTGCTCCTTTTCCCAAGGATTGTGATTTGCATTATAACATAGCAACTCAATTTGTATATAATGATATTGCTGTTAAGCTTCTAATCTATGCACATTACATTTTTCTTTTTACCATAATTTTCATCCTCTTAATCCTTCAGAAGTCCAATGATCGTAAGTATGCTTCATACCTTGAGATTGACGCCGCAAGGTTTTGCCAGTGAAACGCCTCACCTCACACCTTAGCATTTAGATTATTGGGATAGAATATATAGTTGAAGGGAAGCCACTGGGAAAGATTATCAGAGGTTGCAAAAGATCTCTGAATTGTTAGCTAGCCAGATGAATACCACTACATATGAGACGTGTAAAAGAGTTCGTGTATATTGCAGTTCATGCCATCATTTTTGGTTCAGAGAATAATGATAATCCTTTGTAGTATCCGTTTCCAGTTTATACATTTGGAATGTATTAACTATCTTGGAGCTTCAACAGATATGTGGTGAAGGATATAATAAAACGACTAAATATCCTTACCTACAAGAAATACAGATTTTGTAGCTTCCCTTGCTTAAGCCTTAAGCATAGATTTGGCTAACAAAGTTTAGTTACAACAGCTTACACATCTAACAGAGCTAAATGGGAAGCTTAACTGCAATCTCTTCATCATTGACTATGCTTGAACTAAGTAGCACTTCAGTGATTTCAGGGAACAGACTTGTCTGTACTGATTCTAATATGGTGTATGCTATATTGCAGTGGACTTTCAATCCTTTTGTCCTCCAAAGCAAAAAGTTCTACACAGTTCTACTTTGGCGCAGGGTCCTAGCATTTCTAAGTGTAAGTCAATATCATGTGACGTACTTTTGTTATGTCTTTTAAGTTTTAATGCTTGCAAACAGAAGCTACTGCATACTTATGGAGCGAGATATTATTTCGTATTCTTGAAATTGTTCTTGTCTTGGGTGTAAAGGACGGGTGGTGCTGATTCCTTATACAGTTATACCACATTTTCTTTTTATACTGCAATATTGAATATTGTCATTGTCTATTGCAAAGACTAAAGATTCGTGGTTTTGTTGTTTTTGGAAAGTGACTCTGTAGTTTCCTACTGTTTGGCACCAGTAAGGGAATCTAAAACTGATTGTGGAGGTATATGTTCCTACCTTTCAACGCTTGTCAAACTTGACCTTCGTTTTGCCTCTTTCAGGCTTCGCAATTTCTCCGGATCATCACATTCTATTCTACTCAGCTTCCTGGTCCAAACTACCATTGCCGTGAGGTAAAGTATTTTTACATGGAACTGCCATATTCAGTCACCTGTTTTGTCATTTTGAATGTATTGCACACTCTTCTATGTGCAAACTGTGTTCCAGACAAAAGCTTACTATCAGGTCCTTCTTTCCTGGCTTTTCAGGGTTCTCCACTTGCCACACTGCCTCCACCAAATAGTGTAATAGAAGTGCTGTTAATAAATTGTAAGCAGTCTTTTATTATTTGTTTGCTTTTGGGGAATATTGTGGAGAATTCTCTTAAACCTATGGCATCTTTGTTTAACTTAATTTTATATGCAGTTCCCAGAGGTGTGATATATGGTTGTGGTGATCTGATATTCTCATCTCACATGATCTTTACACTAGTGTTTGTCCGCACGTATCAGAAGTATGGAACAAGAAGGTAGACCATTATTTTGATTGCTATCTTTAATCTCATTAGATACTATTGTTGAGTTGCATTAACCGATCAAATACATTTTATATGTCCATCTGCGAGTTCTTTGCAAGACAGCATTTTATACTGGATCTTTAGGAACATGCAGGCAGTCACACGTGCCTTACGGGCTTATGTCACATTGTGTCTTTATAGTTTATGGTGTCAAACAATTTGATAATAGAATGTCTATTATGCTTGATTAGCCACCATGCTGTGCATATCTACTATACTAATCATATTTACCTAAACATATATGCTCACAGGGATATCAAGCTGCTTGCTTGGTTGATTGCTGTCATTCAAAGCTTCCTGATTGTAGCGTCTCGCAAGCATTACACAGTAGATGTCGTCGTTGCTTGGTAAGTATGGATTTTACAAATTTTGTTTCAGAAGTCTCACTTCATTTTATGTTTTCACAATGAGAAGTTTGATCCACTTGCAGGTATACCGTAAATTTGGTTGTTTTCTTTGTGGATAAGAAATTGTCTGGTGAGCATTTGTTGGCTGCTCTTCCTTTCCCTGTTTTACTTTTGATAACAATTTTAAAAAAAATTGTTACGGTCACTAATATTTTCTCATGCAGAACTGCCTGACCGAAGCAATGGAACCACATCTCCATTACTTCCATTGAGTACTAAAGATAAAGATAGCAGAACAAAAGAAGAGCACCTCAAACTCTTGAATGGGAATTCCGTAGACACTGTTGATTGGGTATGATTACTATACGAGTTGCAGGAGTCTCATTTTTTTGTTGTAGGGCATTGCAATATGCTGATTTGTAATGTTTTTACAGAGACAGAGACCCGTTAATGGAAAGATATTAGAAGATTCAAACAATGTCCATGCAGATACAGCTATAAACGGCACATAGATGAAATCAGTGCCTTGGAGTAGCTATTATTCTAAGGGAGGTTTACAAGGAATTCGTTTGGAACTACACCCCATCCTCTCGATTCGCTATTCATTGTGTAATTTGGCAACCTCACCGACTGGGTTAACCTGATTTGTAATTTATCAGATCTTTTGTTTTTCTCTTTCGGTGTCTTTTTTTATTCATAGATTAGCGCTGGAAATGGATACCTTTTTTTCTTAGGATTTACTAATTTTGCTCTCTTTATGGTAAATACGTTTACACTCCTTTACTATGCGGAATGGACCTTGTTTATGTGTTGTGGATCCTCATGTATGCGGTAGTAGTACAACTGGACAATATATTGCAATTTCAATGCCCCTGTTTGATGCCCCACATTTCCAACTGGACAATATATTGCAATTTCAATACCCCCGGTTTCCAACCTGCTTCTTGAGGAGTACGAGGCCAGGTAGAACGGCTGGAGTGGGGTTTTGCGTTACATATGTACACGTCGAATGACACTTTATCTAATATATATATTATAGAAAATTTAGTGTGCGCAGGAGAGAGTGGTGTAGTTAATGTAGGCCACTCATCACATCAAAAGGTGCGTATTCTAGAACTGCTATATATATATTATATGTTTGCCCATGGTCCAGGGGCCGTTCAATTTAAATAAATGAAAATAAAATTTAGCTGGCTCGAAATATGCTGGAAAAATATATGGAAAATCTTTTCTTGTGGAAATGTTGCTTTTATCATTATCAACGCATGTGTTATCCAACTCTTTGCTCTTTTTATGTTGTTTATCTGATGCACAATCTACGGAAATGTAGGGTAGTGGTGTGCGGCTCTAATCAACACCATCTGGGAGCACTTTTACCCATTGATGCATTTCTATCTGGATTTGCCATCTTCTACAAAGGCGTATCTTAATCTTAGTCGAAGTGAAGCTGACCTACAAACAGCAGAGGTATAGCTGTAGGCAGGCTGTAGCCTGTAATTTTGTTTTGTTGCAAAGCAAAACTCTGCAGAAGACATTAGTCGAATAATAGAAGTTTTCAGAGAGTCAATTGCCACTTGCCAGCTAAAATTGGGCTTGGAGGCCATTACTGATGTAGGGGAGCGATATCTTATTATGCACACGTGCAACGTAAGCGAACTCAGGACGCCGACCCTCAATACCGAGCTGTGAGGAGCTCCCTCAGGAACACCCGGTACAGCGACCTCCAAGAGCGACCTACGAGAAAGGACGACGAAGTTATTTCAGTACGAGCACATGGCAGAACGCCTCGTGTAATGATAACCATCAGGGGTAATCACTCCGACCTCCAAGAGCGACCCTCCACGAAAAGGAGGACGGTTATTTCAAGACGAGCACATGACATGACCGTGTAATGATAACCATCGGGGGTAATCATTACCCATCCCCTTTAAAATAGGGATAACCTCATCGCCGACCCAATGAGTGCATGACTTATAATATAACCAAACCGACACTCATTCACGATCTCGACCTTACACGTGTATCATAAACACACGTGTCTTCTAGATCGAGCCTTCCCTAAGCCTATAAATACCACGATTGAACTACGTCGGGCTCGATTCCTCTCTCCGAAAAAGAAAGAAAAGGAGAAAAAACTAAGAAGAGGATCGTGAGGCGTTAAACCGGTTTAACTTCGGTCCCAACAAGAAATCCAAAACACCCCTTTACATTGGCGGCCGCCCGTGGTTTCGATTACTTGAGAGCCACTTTAGATCAGTTCATCCATCTCTAACTCTCAAGCCCACGAAGCATGGTTAGCATAGAAGATCAAGTCCAGCACCTTGCCCACCAGTTGGGAATAACGAATGAGAGCATTTCCTTGCTCAGGGAAGAAAATGCTACTTTACGTGCTCAGGTGGATAGTTACCAGCAACAACAAGTCGGCAAATGGAGCGAGAACAAAGATCAATGACGTTAATCAGCAGATTAATGAGTTATCCCAAAGGATCGGCCGGAACGCCGCAAAGAAGGATTCGACACAGATTGTGCACAAGATGCTTAAGACGTATCGCGCATCTCCGTTCACCGCAGAGGTCCTCAATAAAGCCTCTCCACAAGACTTTATCCAGCCACGCTTTCCCATGTAATGACGGGCGAAAGACGCGTGCCGGTCGAAGATGTGGCTCGCTATATTCGAGTTTGGCACTTTTACATTTCACCGTAGTTTGATCATCTCCATCGCAGATTATTTCCAAATTTCGAAGGATGGCGCCTCGATTGGTTCTTTTCAATCGAATCGATTCTATAAAACCTTCAACGAATTTTATCGATTTGTTCGCCAACCAGACGTCCACCACAAAGCGGAAGAAGGCGATCTTGATTCTTTGTTTCAGTTATCATTCAAGGAGGACGAAACTATTCGTGAATTCCTAGGACGGTTCAAGGCCGAACTGTTGTGCATGGAAAGTGGCTTGAAAGAATCTTTCGCCACACTGGCCTTTTCCAATGCTTGCCGAGTGCGAAACACCGACCTCGCTAGGTCGTTGATGAAGGAACGCCCAGAGACATTGTCCGAGCTCTACGCTCGCGTGGACAAGTACATCAAGTTGCAGGAAACTTTAAAACTCCACGGTCTAGCAGAGAACCACGAGGTCGCAGCAGTCTCAGATCGTACACCACGGGCAAAGAAGCGCGCTAGGTCGCTTGCACCAAAGGCCAGCACCCGCTCAGAAAACAGTAGAGAGTTCGCCATCCTGACGCGCTCCCCCAGCTACATTCTGGGTAAAATTAAGCGAGCCCCATTCTTCCGGCCCGAAGTGAGGCAGCCAGTAGATCGCCCTAACAAGCCATTTTGCGCATTTCACAACGCCAAATGCCATGAAACTGATGCGTGCTGGGGGCTTAAACACTATCTCCAGGACCTAGTGGAAGCCGGCCACATCAAACAGTACACTCGCATTCCTGACGGCGATCTGCGACACAAACTGATGGCTCGTCGAGTCCGTAGTCGATCTCCATCTCGCCGCCACTCCCAAGAGTTTCAAGGTCGTCCACGCAGCGGGACGCCCACGCGAGATCGTTCAGCGCCCGAGCCGGCAAAGACTCATCCGATCGTGACAATGATCGAACCATTCACGTGATTACTTTTCCGGATGATTCCGTCACCTCATCCAGAGAGAAAAGACGTCGTGTCGGTGCTCTTCAGGAAGTCTATCATTTCACCTCCTAGGTAGCTCACGCCCCGCGTGGTTCAGGTCGCAGCGCAGGCGATATCACTTTTACGGAGGCCGATTTAAGCAAAGTCCGCCTTCCTCATAATGATGCATTGGTTGTCCATGTCAAAATTAGCGACCGGACAAATAAGCCGCTCGATCGACCCCGCCAGCCTCTTCGTGACATCTTGTTCTACCACACCATGCAAGAGATGAGCCTTCCCAAGTCCGTCCTCGCCGATCTGATCGCCCCTTTTATGGTTTCAATGGATCCGGGCGATCCCATTGGTGATATTATACTTCGAAGTCGGTGGGCTCTAGAGAGGACAAGATCACCGCAATACACGCGTTTCAAGTTCTAGACAAAATTAAGTCGCCATACAATGCCATCCTCGGACGACGACGGATTCATCGATGCGGTGATGTATCGCCCACTTTACATCAAGTTCTCCGCTTCCCAGACCTCGAGGCATGATGGAACTTAGAAGCAATCAACTTGAAGCGTACCATTGTAACCGTGTCAAATCAACGGATGAGACCGCTTCGTGAATTGCTTCCCACCATACAGAACCCTCCAGCCTACACAATGGCACGCGTGACTTAGTCGCGAAGTCCAACCCCGAATCATCAAGCAAAACGGGGGGGCTCTTACAAGCGAAGTTCTCTCCATGCCGATACCGCGACTCGCTCCCCGAGTCCTCAATCGCCCCGAAGAAGACCTCTAACATTGATCCAATGACAAGCCGTTCGGTTAAAGTTTCGTCGAGATCGTCCCAGCTCATGTCGTCGCCGCCATCAACAGCAGCAGCCGCACCGTCAATGTGCTTGCAGCCAGGTCCCACTCTCCAGGTCGTGGATACCCTCGGTATTGCCCGAACGTCGCTCCACCCTCAAATGCCAGTCGTCGTCCCACCAGGTGTTCAGACCTTCTCCGATAGCGAGTCGTCAAAAGCGGTTTCGCCATCAGTTAAAAAACCCCAAATGCGTAAAAAAGAAAAAGTGAATCTTGGCACCGAAGAAGACCCCAAGTTCGTATATATAGGGGCTAACCTAGACCCCACACTCAGATCTCACCTTGTAAATTTCTTATCTATGAATAAAGATGTTTTTGCTTGGTCGTATATCGATGTGCCTGGGATAGATCCCGCATCGCGCGATGCCATAAATTAAATGTTAATCCCCATGCTAGACCAGTCCGCCAACAACCCCGCCGACTATCCCTGCGTTTTCAAAAAGCCATCAATGACGAGGTCGACAAACTCAAGCAAGTCGGTTTTATCCGAAAAGTAGACTATCCGGAGTGGATCGCTAACATCGTGGCCGTACCCAAAAAGAACGGAATAGTTAAGCTTATCGTCGATTTTATTTATGTAAATCAGGCCACTCCAAAAGACAGTTTTCCCCTACCTCGCATTGACCGACTTGTCGACCAGACCTGTGGTCATGAGCTTCTCTCCTTCATGGACGCGTACAGTGGGTACAACCAAATCCCACTCGCAGAGGAGGATCAAGAGAAGACCTCTTTCATAACAGAGCAAGGGATCTATTGCTACAACGTTCTCCCATTCGGCTTGAAAACGCGGAGCAACATATCAACGCCGGTCACCGACATGTTCCAAGACATGTTAAAGCGACACCATGGAGGTCTACATCGATGATATGGTCGTCAAGAGTAAGAAAGCCGGTGATCACCTCACCCACCTTGAAAGCAAGCGTTCTCGACATTACGCCCGTGCGGGCATGAAACTCAATCCAGAGAAATGCCTTTTTGGGCGTCCTCCTCCCAAAGTTTTTAGGGTATCAAGTGTCTCGGCCCGGATCGGCGAATCCGCACCAGATCCGGCGTTCTTAGACATGCCCGATCCGGCGCCGCGAAGAAACAAATACAGAAATTGTCGCATGGTCACCGCACTCAACCGATTCATATCAAGGGCATCCGATAAGTGTAGACCGTTCTTGCAACTCCTTAAAAAGGCGCAGCGCTCATGGAGCGTCGGTGTCATCAAGCATTCGCCACTCTCAAAGAGTACCTCACCACCCGCCTTAGCTAAACCTGTAGATGGAGAGACTCGGGGCTCTATCCGGCAAGATATCCGATTTCGCGAATCACCTCATTTCTCTTCAAAGAGGAAAACAATTCAAAAAACCGATCTACTTCACAAAGCAAGACGCCACGACAAATGAAAAGAATTACTCCTTCCTGGAAAGAGCAAGATTACTTGCTTTGTTATATTCGCACGGAAATTCAGCCTTACTTTCAGCGCATCAAATCAAAGTTCTTACCGACCTCCCATTGAAGAAAATTCTCCACAAAGAAAAACAAAACTACTCGAATGGCGGTTTGGGGTGAAGAACTTCGGCAAACACCACCAGAATTGCACCACGAATTTCCTAGAAGGGACAGTCGTTGCCAATTTTTAGCGGATTTCCTCGTTGATGACCCCAATTGGGAACAAGAGACCGACCTCCCCAGATTTGAAGGAGCACATCAAATCCACCGGGTCTCTTTTGTAGATGGTTCTAGCAATCCCGGCGGCAGCGGCATCGGGTTGTCTTAGTTTCACCCGATGGAACGGTGATGGAAAAGTCCGTTCGCATCGACTTTGCCACTTCGAACAATGAGGCGGAGTACGAGGCGCTGATCAGGGGACTTCGTATGGCGCTGCAGCTCGGCGTCGAAGAGATCCAAGTCTTTAGTGACTCGCAACTGGTCGTTCGCCAGGTTGCAAAAGAGTACACTACCCATGAAGGTAACCTTTCCAAGTATCTTCGGGTCGTTCATCGGTTATTGCCTTCTTTTAAGCGGTACACATACATCATTTCTTGCGTGAGGAGAACCGCCCACGCAGACAGTTTAGCTTACTTGGCTACCCAGACCCCGAGCTGCGTTCCCCGACAAATTCTCATAGAAGTCGTCGATCGACCTGCATACCAAGTCGACTACACCTTGATGATAAGCGACCTATTTCCTCTCTCCGCCACTCAGTTGAGTCAAGCATGGATGCAACCCATCATTGATTATATCCAAGACGGCGACGCGCCTCGAGGAGGCGCATGCCAAAAAAGCGGATCCCCTACCAAGCCCGACGTTATTGTTTGGTTCATAACAAATTGTTCGAAAAATCCGGCTGGAGGCCCGCGACTTACGGTGCATTACCCCGCATAGGGTCGGTTGATTTTTGCGAGAGATCCACGAAGGAGAATGTGGAAATCACGCGGGTGGTCGCTTCGTTAGCCCACAAGGCCATCTCTCAAAGGATATTTTTGGCCTCGGATGCGGTCGATGCCAAAGCATATGTCCTCAAATATCTCAAATGCCAAACGTTTGGCCCACAATATCATCCAACCTCGCCGCCGAATCGACAAGATAGCGAGCCGGGTATTTTCCACATGTGGGGCATGGACATTATGGGCCCATTCATCCCACAGAAGAGTACTGGCTTTCGCTTTGTCCTAGCTACAACCGACTACTTCACCAAGTGGGTCGAGGCTATTCCTTTAGCACACGTCAAAGAGTCACATGTCCGAAACTTCATTTGGACCCACATCATCACCAGATTTGGCTTGCCACACACACTAGTCATGGATAATGGGCCCCAGTTCAAAGGCAGAACGGTCAAAGAGTTTCTAGCCAAGTGGAAGATCATTCACGATTTTCTACTCCACGATGCGCTTTCGAGTAATGGTGGTGAGGAAGCCGATAACAAAGCAATCTTGGAAAACTTGAAGAAAAAGATTGAAAAGAATAAGAGCCAATGGCCAAATCAATTAGAGAATATTCTCTAGGCTCACCGCACCACAGCTAGATCCAGTACCGGCGAATCACCATTCTCCTTATGCTATGGCACAGAAGCCGTAATTCCCACCGAGCTAAGCTTACTACGACTTCGATCGTAATTGGTCGAAGTCGGGACATAACGACTCGTGTTAGCACGAAGTCGACTTTTGTTGGAAGAAAAGCGGGACTTAGCTGCCATCAGAGTCGCATCTTATCAGCAAACTCTGAAGAACTCCTACCACAAGCGAGTTCATCCTAGGTCTTTTCAACCTGGAGACCTAGTGCTCAAAAAGACGCAAGACGATTCCAAGTTATCACCCACATGGGAAGGCCCTTACATCGTGGAACGCGTCGTCGGCAATGGAGCATACTGGCTAAGAACCCAAGAGGGGAAGATATTGCCTCGCCCTTGGAATACTTACCTACTAAAAATTTTTTACCAGTAGCGATATTCACGTTGTATATCTTTATGTTCACATTAATGAAAATTACGTTTCTTGGGTTAGCTAGTAAGGTATAATCTACTTACTTGTAGTGACAAGTCAACCAGTTTACACAGCATAGATAAACAACACGCTTACTGGGTCCACCATTCTCAACCAGGAAACTCCATTGTCGCACGAAGCGGCTCTCATGAAAGCATACAACTCTGAGCTTACAGTGCTCTACAACCTTTCCAAGTCTTGTTACGCCGAGGACCTATATTTCTAGGATCGACTACACGAACGCTCTCCGCGAGCATCTGACTCTGGAGCTTCACAGGCTCTACTAATTTTTCCAAGTCTTGTTACGTCGAGGACCTATATTTCTAGGATCGACTACACGAGAACGCTCTCCGCGAGCATACAGCTCTCTGGAGCTTACAGGCTCTACAGCCTTTCCAAGTCTTGTTACGTCGAGGACCTATATTTCTAGGATCGACTACACGAGAACGCTCTCCGTGAGCATACAGCTCTCTGGAGCTTACATGCTCTATAGCCTTTCCAAGTCTTGTTACGTCGAAGACCCATATTTCTAGGATCGACCACACGAGAACGCTCTCCGCGAGCATACAGTTCTCTGGAGCTTACAGGCTCTACATCCTTTACAGGTCTTGTTATGCTGAGGACTTATATGTCTACGATCGACTACACCATAACGCCCCCATGAAGCGGATCGCTCCCCTCGAGCCCGCATGATCCATTGACCCCTCCAATCCACTCGCGTCGCCGACGACCTATACTTCTAGGGTGTCCACAAGACGGGACGATATTACTAGATTCCTAAGTAGAAATTAATTACACACCAAATCCCACAATTTACATACGGAACATCTCCAATCAGATTATATAACCATGCATCATAATAGCTACATCCACCGATCTGCTGGGATTACCCAGGAAATCCAGATCGATGATCATTACAAAAATTAACCAAGTGTGGAACTGCCACTTTCGTGGAAACCAGTTCCTTGAATAAAAATGGCGAACTGCTCAGGCAAGCCTGAAACACAGCTATATTGTTGACTCTCGTATAAGAGAGAAAAATGTGAACTAAACTTACAACTCAAGACCAACAGAGTCAAATGAAGATCACCTTATCGATTCTCAGTGATGACATGCTTATCTTCCTGGTCAGCGCGCTAGTCGAAAGCGATGCCGAAATGACCTCGACATCACACGCATCTCATTCCCTCCTTCATCGCCCGAGAACCGTTTTCCTCGGTGTCATACTTTTCGATCCGGTAGCGCGATATAAGCGTCTGAGGCTTCATTATCGCCTTCTTCGCTTTTCGCGCCACCTTCTGACATTTTTTCGCATAAGCAGTCACCACAGCTAGTTCCCTCTCTAACTCTGTCACGTCAGTCACTAACGCGGCATTCTCCAAGCGATGGCGTTCGATACTTGGTCGTCATCAAATCCAGCTTTCTCTTGTCTGCCCCCCACGCGGCTCGCATACATCCTAGCTCGGCGTGAGGGTTGCCATTCATCTCCGCGTTTTGTACAACATCTTTCGGCTTTGTCATATCCTACAAAAAACTGCATGAAGCAAGTTAACGAATCAGTTCGCCCTAGTAACTGACATAACAACTCAGTAGGTCTGGAGTTTACCAAACAAGCGGCAATATCCATCGTCCCCAGTAGAGTGTCCATGTCCTCATCCTTCACCTCTGCCTTGTCACCATCCAAGACGATCCCTTCCGGGGACCGGGTCGCTATGGGTGCCGAGTGGAAATTCTGATCGGCGTTTCACCATACGCTTCTTCCCAAATCCTCCCCATCGTAGTAGAACTTCGCTCCCATCACCACGATTGTGGGGGCGAGCTCTCACCAGCCGATCGGGCGTTCCTTGCCCCAGTCGCTACACTCCGCGCGGCGTGGCGACCCGGTGTCGCCTACCCGTTCGGGCGACCTAAAGACAATGCCGCCCGATGGGGCGCCTTTACCTCCTAGAACGCTTATGACTCTTCTCTCTACGATTATCGGCTTTCCTCTTCCCAAGATCACCATGCGTCGCGGTTGAAACTCCATCTCTTCCATTATCGGAGAGAAGTTTCCCTCATGTTTGTTCCTTCCCCGCGATCTGGACGACATCTCGCCATGAAAAACAACCTAGAGCACAAACGTCTTGTCACCACGAGCTATAGTTTTTACCCCAACCTTTTATCAACAAGAGAATCCTCACGAAGAGAATAAGCGTGCACGGATAAGCGGCAATGGAGGAGAGGCACAACAAATGAAAGCGAGCAAGTAGGCGGTGAAGCTTTGGGAAGAAGGCAAGCAAATACTTGTCTTGGTCCGTGATAAGCCGCTTTTATTAAAAAAAACGTCTTTTCCTGCCCTCTTAATTACCTTGAGGCGCCAAACGCCATCCGCTTTTGCCATCATTACGTTCCTTGAACCGGCCAGATCCCTCCACGTGTTAGCACGCGCGAGGGAACAACTTCTTGTTAAGCGGCGAACACGGCGTTTTGACTTGCATCACAGAGAAGCCCGCGATCCGATCCCCATTCTTACGACTCATGCAAACATCTCAGCCAGACGTCGAGAAGTTGTCATTACAACATACCTACCATTCTTCGCCACATGCACCGTCACCACACACAATTATAGTTGAGCAAGCAGTAATAAAGCAATAAGCAACAATCATGGCATACGCACAAGCACCGATCTATATTAGCAAGATAGCAAAATAATACGTTAACCGGGTTGCTGAGATTACTCAGGAAATCCAACCCGGCTAAATAACCTTCGTTACCACCTGAGTACCCCAGCACAGAACGGAGCACCAGGTCGTTCTTTGTACTTAAGCATACAGGTAACAAGACGAACTGCCCAGGTTACCCCAGGAAACCAGCTCTATTGTATCACAGCTTATAAGCTGACAGCACTAAAAAAGCAAAATTACAAATCGCCATCTCTGGGCTCCATAATTAGTTCTCCGGTGGCGATTCATCAATCTCGGCATCCGCATCCGATCACTATCCGCGGATACTCCATCCAAATTTCTAAACTCATCCATGCATCTAAACTCGGTCAATGCATTCGCGGATATCGCGATCGCGGGCAAAACCTCTGAAGTAACAGGAGCACTATTAATTCCTCCTGGCACCCGTTCTACCCCGAGGTAAGACGTGTAGCGTGCATGATCTGTCTTCAAAGCGTTGTAGTCGGCTTCCAGTTCCACGAAATCTGCATCCAGAACATCATAGGCTTTGGTAGCGTCCTGAGCAACCTTCTTGCAGTGTAAGGCATAATCGTTCAACCTACCAATCTCCACGATCGGCTGCGGGGGCGTTCTCTTGACTCCCACCGTAGTTTTGCCTCGGCTCTTCAAATTTTTATGTGTCCTTCAACATCTTGGCGAGACTCAGCTCTTGATGAGTTTTCTTCAGACCTTCCAGTTCCTCGCGTTCCATCTTGAGGCCTCACGGGCGTTCTTGACTCATCGACGGCTTCACCACCGTCTCTATATCGCCTCCGCGAATCTGCGCAAATCTCCTTCAATTTTTGAAACCCACTTACGGTTTGCAAATACATACATATGGTTAATAGCCACAACCGCAATAAGCGTCTATCACGGAGACGGTTACATCAAACAAAGATAGACCGCGCATACCAAACATTGGGCAATTTCCATTCGCCTCAGTTATCGGCCGACCCTTTATCATCCAAAATCCTGCGATTGCCATCCGAGCTATCTGTTCTAGTAGGCAACCCGATATCTTACTTGATCTGAAGGCTTCTGATCCACCCGGCTTCCGCGATTCGTTTGCACCCCATTCTCATCCAGAAACACGAACCGCCCCTCTAAGTCGTCACTCACCATAACGGCTTTTCCACTTGCTTTACGTGGAGCTTTTCGCCGGTTGGATGGATTCATTCATTCGCCCGTCGGCGCACTAGACCCCCGCCCCGAAAGTGGCCAAGTCCATGACTGCCAGTCGTGCTCCACTCCGGCGAAAACCATAGCCCCGTTGGGCCACCATCGAACCGCCCGCGGCGCTAGAGCTCTCTCAAGAGCGTGCGTGCGCTACTTTAAAGTAGTTGGGCGTCTTGCTCGGCGTCAGCGGCCTCTTCTCCGACCTGCTCCTCGCCGAGGATTGAAAGCCACCATTTCCAACTCCACGGGGGTATCGATCGAACCTCGCTTCCGGTGGGCTTCGATCCTCCCGCCGAGGTACCACCTCTAGCGAGCCTCGCGCCCGCCCCGTTGCCTCTCTTCTCGCGTTACTAAGTCACTCTTTCGTTGGCGCCTCCATCAGCTCTTCCCTTATTTGACCTCGAGCTCGGTCTTTTTTCGCCTTCCTTTTTCCCGGATCGCGGGCCCACCCTTTTCCACAAAAAGTGTGCAACCTTCGCTTGCTTTTTCTTCACGAGTCAACCACGCGAACCTCTCTATTTCCCCACGATCGGTTAAACTTCTTCACGAAAAAACTCTGCGATCAAAGTAAAACAAGGACTGTTAGAGTAACTATCAAACGCCTTCGACAAGTAACAACAAATAAATGTCCTACCCACGGGATATGTTACAAATACTAGTTTGCGGTATACACCCGTTCACCGCGGTAGTTGCCAACTAGCAACAACGGCCTCTTAGTCCAGCCTCATTGCTTACTCCATCGATCCGCGGCCCGAGCAGCGTCGTCATGGTCCGCAAGCTAAAGTTCATGTTCCCCGATCGCCGTACCACATAGTGTTCCACTATGTCGGATACCATTTATGTCATATTCCCACTCGTCGCATTCAAAGCAGTCGAACACCTTAAATAATCGTCGGTGTTACCTACGAACCGGGGAGACTTCCAACAAAGCGCCAAGAAGTCGATACCGGTTTCGAGAACGGTATGTGCATATCGCTCTCGGTAACCCTCACAGATTATTATTCCACCATTGGCGGGTTGTACTCCTCACTCTGAACATTTTCACTCAATCGTGGTTCAGATATTTCCGTCGGGGACGGTAATCCCATATCGCCCTCGGATCGGGAACGAGTTAGCGAAGACGACGGTTTACACTTCTAAGGGGCACATCGGCTTGATGACGATATATCCTCGACTGGCGATCGGGTACGCCGTCACCTCGACCTAGATCGGGCATTACCCTCACCTATCCTATCCTCTTCTTCCAAATCAACCTCCACGCCAACACTCACGCTTCTTCATCCTCCTCTACTCCACAACTCAAGGATATCTCTCCGGACCTCCTCCGATCGAGTGTCATCGAGTCGGACATTATGGCAAGTTTTCTTTTTTTTTCTACCAACTACTTTCGAAATGAAACCCTATACCTTTATGGTGACCTACCTATTTAGCAAAAGCGACCGGCGGGGAGGAAAGCAAATTGAAAATGGAAAGATAACGGCGAAGCACTCACGAGGAACCACAGCTTGCGTTTTGTGGAAGAAGAAAACACGCAATGCCTTTTCAATGTCCCAAATTCGATTTTGTATAAACCGCTGTTCGGTTACCAAAAAGTTATGATTACAGCCTAGGCTATAGCCCACCGCGTGTTCCAAGATCTTGTCTTTTCAGCGGTTCGAATAATCGCGGCGACACGTTTCTCTCAACTACTACGATTACATCGCGTGCATGCTCGACATAACTTCCCTTTCCGCCCAAAGCATCGGCATCGTGAATTCGAAAGTCATGTCGTCCTAGTCGAGTCGTCCACCACAGCTCGCTCACGTTCCACACATTCTTTCTCTCAGCATAATGTTTCCTATGACATAAACACTATACTGAGAGGGGGTTGTGTAGGGGAGCGATATCTTATTATGCACACGTGCAAACGTAAAGCGAACTTCGGGGCGCCGACCACTCAAGACCGAAATGCGTGAGGAGCTCCCTCAGGAACACCCCGGTACAGCGACCTCCAAGAGCGACCTATGAGAAAGGACGACGAAGTTATTTCAGTACGAGCACATGGCAGAACGCCTCGTGTAATGATAACCATCAGGGGTAATCACTCCGACCTCCAAGAGCGACCTCCACGAGAAAGGAGGGCGAAGTTATTTCAAGATCGAGCACATGGCGAGCGCCTCGTGTAATGATAACCATCGGGGGTAATCATTACCCATCCCCGGAAAATAGGGATAACCTCATCGGCACAATGAGTGCATGACTTATAATATAACCCATTTCGACACTCATTCACGATCTCGACCTTACACGTGTATCATAAACACACGTGTCTTCTAGATTGAGTCTTCCCTAAGCCTATAAATACCACCTGATTGAACTACGTCGGGCCTGATTCCTCTCTCCGAGAAAAAGAAAGAAAAGGAGAAAAACTAAGAAGAGGATACGTAGGCAGTTCGCTCAGAAGTGAACTCGGTCCCAACAAGAAATCCAAAACACCCCTTTACAACTGACATTTCTGCCGTCTTTAGATGCACAAGCAGTCTCTTTTTTTATAACGAAATGAGCAAAGGAGCATTAGGCAATTAGGCCTATCTCTTCTGTAAATTGGTCTTATCTTTACAAAGCTATGTGTTCAAATCAATTTTCTTGAAAAAATTGTTTGAAGGAGAGCAATAATAAGTCATAACTCGACCGGATATTGACAATATAATGCTGGTGTCCTCTCTTCAGAAATCTAACTTCCACATCAGATGAGTTGGAACCCAGGCAAACTCATTCTTTCAAACTCTTAAAGAACCATCATAATTGAAGAGGCACGTTTCTTGTTGGGTGGTGTTAGCAAAATGTCTAGCACCGTATATCCTTTCCACTAATAAACTAGATACGAATCATAGTTTAAGGTTATTTTTATGCCAATTGGGTACTTCATTATAAACAAAACCTTTTGCTCTGTTATACAGGTTGTGCACTCGATCTAGTTTATACACATGACTACATGAGGACTGATTCCAAACTAATAAGCTGCCTATACTAGAAAAACTTAGATATATCTGCTTTAATTATCGTAAACTTTAGAGCACCCATAAGCCATAATCTGTCAACTTTCTTGGGGGCATGTTTCGCTTTGGGGAAATAATGATACATCCCAGGCTGTTGTATTCAATATAATGTTTAAAGTGAGAGTTGTATAGGAGAACTGTAAGACAATGTGTATAATAGAAAAATATGAACAAACTATTAAGAGCACTATCACAACTAGCCACGTTTTGTAAGGGAAGCTCATAGGCAGCTTTCCTAGTGGCTCTCTGTTACATTTTCCCCCCAATTTCTAATACATTTCTAGCTTACCTAGCGAACAAAAAAATCAAACATTTGTTTATAAAGAAAGTGATCTTCAATGGTCAATGGGATCTAACTAAAGGCGAGGGATAATATTGAAATGCTCTTAATCATCTATCATGTTTTCCAGAAAACATCTTTTATGTAGGACCAAATGGAATGATAATGGATTACAAAAAAAAAATTGGAAAGATAATGACTCAAACCAAAAATCGTAACTGTGACAACAGTGCTGAATTGGTTTTACCATGCAACAATTCTTCTGCTACAAAATAGGTTTTGCAATAAGGTTTTGTTTGACAAAATTTAATAGTATACAGTCTAAAACGATTCTCTTTTGATTAGTATCATTGTATGTTGCGTTTAAAAATCATTTCTCACCCGATTTTGTACGTTTACATTAAAATACAAATATTGATAACTTTTCATGAAATGGAAATGTGAGAAATTGAGAGACCACGAAAAGTTAGTGTGATCTGTCATGGCCGTTTTTCTGTTGAATCTTGCAGTTAATAAGCTTGTTCAAAAACACTATTCTTTGAAGGGAGGGGTTCAAGACACATATCTTATCTTAACACATGTAAACAAACTCAAAATTGTTAGGGCATTTATAAGTTTTGGATTAGGCTAATTTTTTGTAGATATGATTTCCTAACTATTCTAAACATTGTCACAAATAATAAAAAAAAATCAAAAATTTCTAAACTTGCCAAATATAGTATCAAAAATGGTGAAAATGAACGGTCTACAATTAGCCAAATTTTGTAAATTGAACTACATTTGGCAAGTTTGATTTTTTTTTTTTGGATTATTTGTGACAATATTTAGAATAGTGTAAATTGTTAACTATATTTGGCAAGTTTGATTTTTTTTTTTAGATTATTTGTGACAATGTTTAGAATAGTTAGAGCATTTTTAGGTGGTGGTAGCATACTCTTCATATTTGAAGAAAAAGTTTGAAGAAATTGGTCGCAAATTTTGACCAACTCTAGGTGGTCGTAAATTTCGTCCACAAAATCACTTGTAGAGCCCACCCTGCATGACATTAGTACTGGCGCGCGCCAGTACTAATGTCACGTGCTATGCTTAATATAATGTCGTGCGACAGTCGGACTTTTGTCATTTCACAACTTTTTTTCAACTTAGTCACTCTAGTTCTAGAAAAAAAATGAATTCCGACAACGAATACGTCTATAATAACCAAGCACGATGGAGTGGTGACGGTGAGGAAGAAGAAAATAGTGGTAATAGTGCATACGTTTGGAACAATCCCATTGGTGATCTAGATGATGAACCAACCACTTTTGGAGCTGGAAATCAGGGAGCTGAGGCTGACGATCCATTGCTGCTTCAGTATCAGCAAGTCGATTTTGAATTTTTTGCGGAGGCTATTGATTTCAGCCATCTTAGGTCGGTGTCTATGAGATTTCATGATAGGCATATCTCAAGAGTTGTTCTTGAACAACAGATATGTATTTTAATTTCATATATTAGTAGTAGTAGTAGTAGCTAATTTTAGTAGTTAAATACATACATTTTTATTTTTATTTTTTTAATTTTAGTTTCATTTTGCGTACATCAAAGATGTGTTATGTATCGGGTTCGATGCACTCCACGTGCGCTTAAGACGTGGTGGGCAGTGTAGTAAAAAAAGCGTAAAAGCACCTAAAGGCTAACACCTTCCTGTGCCTTGCCTTGCCGCTGAAGGAAGCCTTTGATCGAAGTGAGGCGCGTAGTAATAAAAAAATAGATATATCAAATAAAAAATAAAATAAATATTAAATATGACATGAATTATTACTGATTTGCTTAGCCAAACTTTAAAATTAATTTTATGTGATTGTAAACATAAAACCATTGTAGTCATTTAAAAGAAAAATCTTAAGCAATAAGTAAAGAGCAAAATAAAACTCGTATCTCTCAATACAATTTAGCTCAACTTCAATAAACTAAAATAATGAACCGATAGAATTGAGTCAAATGAGTTTTTCATAAAATAGAACACGTGATTCAATTTTAGAATCCCGTAAAACTTCATTTAAAATTTAATCCATCTTTGTGTTTTCTCTCAATCCATACAACTTAACATAAACTAGTCAAAATTAAGTTTAAAGTGTTCTCCACAATGAAACTTACTAAATTTGTACAATTTCTTATATCATACAACAATTGGATCGAGTGTAAATGTGTCACGTATAGCAAAAATTGTAAGAAAAAATGAAAAAACTGTAAAAATTGATAAGGTGCACGCCTTGTGCGCCTCGCACCTTGACAAAAAGCGCACGCCTTATATTACCTCTCGCGCCTTGGTCAAGGCGAGGCACTAAAAATGCGCCTTGCGCTTTAAACGCGCCTAGGCTCGCGCCTTGACTACACTGGTGGTGGGATGATATTAAAAAAGTCGGTGCGCTTGACCATGTTAGAGATGCAATTTTAGCGACTCCCTTTGCTCATCTAGTTGACATCCCTTACAATAAGATTGACATTCAGAGAGTTATTAATGGTTTAGTTGAGAGATGGTGGGATAGTACACATACTTTTCACTTTCCTCAGGGAGAGTTGGGTTTCACTCCACTAGATTTTTGCATGATATCTGGTTTGAGTATAGGATTACGTAATCCGTTGAGATGTAGCACTGAATTCCAGAGTTGTGCCCAAATAATGACTTTCTTCCCTTGTCTGACCGAGGAGTCATATGATAGTGCTGGTGTTAGGATTTCTGGTATCAAGGCTGCATACATTACACCGTTGACTACTGATTCAGGGTTGCAGTTTTTGATAAATTATTTGTCACTTGATTCTGATGATGGTCAAGTACATGTTAATAAGTATGTAAGAGCTTTTTGTATGTATTTGATGGGCGTATTCTTTTTTCCTTCTGGCCATTCCACGATTAACTTGGGGTATCTAGCCAACTTTGAGCACTTGCATGAGTTGGGCGGTATTTATTTTGGTGGAGCCATATGCTGTCATTTGTTGCGTTGTTTAGATAGGGCTTCTCGGCAGACTGGTGTTGTCAGTAGTCCCCAGATGGGAGGGTTTGTCATTCTCTTAAAGGTATGGTTTTATGAGTATTTCCGTGCTGCAAATCCTATCCTCACAGAGTATACCGATAAGAGGCCTAGGCTCAGGGCTTGGCACGGACCTCGTCGAGCTTGTCTGACCAGTGAGATCAGTCATAACATAACTTCTGTCCGAACCCAGATCGAGCTTAGCACACATGCTTCTATTGTTTGGAGGCCTTGGAAGACATCTGTACACATTGACACGAATGACTGTAGATATGCATTGTTCATTTCTCATAGGAGAATGGAATTTACTTGTGGGAGTGATATGGAGTGGTATTTAAGGGATAAATGTTACAGATAGCTCACACCATACTTTGGTATCCCCCCTGATCCGCCTACCCATGTATCAGAGGCTAAGGACATGACCTTAAAGCAAGTCATCGAGAGTAACATGCATTGGACTTGGCTACAGGCTTCTGACCTAGTTACATTGTAGACTTATGAGCAGTACTACCGTTACTGGTTTAGGGTATCTATTGGTCATTTGCTCCCAGTTGTGGGTCGTATAGGCAACATTCATACGGTTCGCAATTTGGATGTCAGACGTGAATTCCAGATTGGCCAGCCATCACAGCCAGACGTTTTAGCATGGATCTGTACACACATTTGTTCCAGCGCCAGATCCCCCTCAGTCAGAGTGGCCTTCGGTTTTTAGTTTGAGTGATTCGAGTGGCCAGACGATTTACCAGCCCATTTCTTCTATTGATGACGCTCGCGTCGTACAGTTAGAGCTTGACCTTTGACATCTATCTCTGGTAATTATTTTTATTGGTTTTGGTTTATTATTTTGGTTTATTATGAAAATGTCATAAATTATTAATGAATAATTATTTCAGGGTGACCTACGCATGAGATATGAGACAAGCATTCGTGTAAATGATGGCTTGTGCTCCTCGGTTTTCGCCTACAGTGTTGAGAGAGAGACTTCTTTCCTAGGCTCATGTGGATTATGACGATTTGCAACGCTAGGTTGATAAGTTACAGGCTCAGATTGATCGCACAAGGGTGAGTTCATCACAGCATGGACAGACGGAGAGTTTAGCACAAGGACAGTCGAGGAGGAGTTCACGGTAGAGGAGGCGTATGTAGGAAGTAAACCTACGCATGAGATATGACAAGCATTCGTGTAAATGATGGCTTGTGCTCCTCGGTTTTCGTCTACAGTGTTGAGAGAGAGACTTCTTTTCCAGGCTCATGTGGATTATGACGATTTGCAACGCCAGGTTGATAAGTTACAGGCTCAGATTGATCGCACAAGGGTGAGTTCATCACAGCATGGACAAACGGAGAGTTTAGCACAAGGACAGTCGAGGAGGAGTTCACGGTAGATAAGGCATATGTAGGAAGTAAAGACTTGATGATTTATAATATTAAGTTTGTTGTATGACGATTATTATTATGTTGTGTGATTTAGAATTGTTCATTTGATCATTTTGATAAGTTCTAATTTACTTCCTTTAATTTAGCAAATGAATTGCAATTTTTATTAATAGAACGACAACTAATACATGATTGCAAATACATAAAATAAAAATAAATAAATAAAAGACAACTATTACATATCACCCTTATTAAATACTACTAGAGTTACTCTAGTTATCAAGCCAGTCATCATTTTCTTCATCATTGGCTTTTTCGTCGTTAGAAGCTTCATTTGTACTACTTGCTCCAGCATTTTTTTTTATTTAGCTACAATTGCATCTTGTTTTAGCTCTAAAACCCTTCGGAAACGAGGATTGACTTTGTCGATTGACATTGCCAACAACCTAGTCTCATTTTCCTCCTCTCTAACACGGAGTTTTTCTTGTTTCAAAAATAACTTTTTTTGTGTCTTCTCTTACTTCAATTTCATCATACTTATAATTGTCCTAACGATTTTGAGTTTGTTTACGTGTTAAGATGAAATATGTCCCTAGAACCCCTCCCTTCTTTGAATTATGCAAGTATGAAACAACCGATTTTAAGGAAAAGCAAAAGCTAAAATCTCTCTCAAGTCAATCATGTGCTGCACGGCATGAGTTGCAAAAGTGGTATGGGAAGGAGTGAGCTCCATCTCACTAAGTGTCTTGGTGCCACCGGTGACCAATGTATTTTCGGAAGGGCCGGCTTGGGTCATGGCCTCAAGGGTGTTACAAACTTACAATAATTACAAGCCATAATAGAAGAAAAATGTAACTATATGTAAGCAAAATATATACACCATACATACAATGGGTCAGATAAAGTTTTGATATTTGAAGCTAAAACCTAAATAAAAAGGCCAGTGTAATCCCTTGTTAGCAATTCACCGAATTATTCGCGCGAATCGAATTGTTGAAAGGCAAAACGTATAATACTTCCGAATGTTTGAAAGATTCGCAATAATTTGCGATTTTTTGCCTTGAAACGAATAATACAAATTTTTGCCGAATTTTTCAATTCAGCTAAAAAAAAAAAAAAAAAAAAAAAAATTCGGTTGCATTTTTGTTATTTTTTATGTTCTTTATGTCCTTACTCTTACATTTTTAGTGATAAATTAATCCAAAAAGTTTGCTTTTATACTTTTTTGGCAATATTTAAATTGTCATGTCATGGTATGTGTATTTTGAAATTTGAACGGTAATTTCAATCCAAGAACAAATAAATGAAGGTATCTATGTGGACCATTCAATTGGTTTCAATATTTTTGTAGCCAAATTGTTTAGATATATTTGTTATGTTGTAAAGAATGACAACTATTATTAATATTTACTAACATAATATCACGAATTTTTTACTTTCAAAATTTTGCAACCAAACGTTTAAAACGCGTATTAATTAAACACCGCATAATTGCCGTATTGTGAATTTTTTACCGAATATTTGACCATACCGTTTTTTTGAATCACCGAATAATTCACGAATTATTCCCATACCGAATTTTTGCCATATCCCAAATTGCTAACAAGGGTGTAAGCATTTCGAGTAAAAACTTCGACCATTGACTAACACCTAAAACTAAAACATAACCCACCTTGGCTAGCTAGGAAAAGGAGCCTAAGAAGTAAGAAGCACCCTTCTGTTTCTTGGTTTCTTTGTAGGTACCAACAAGACAATATGGGCCTGATCTGTAAAAGGGCGGCCCAAACAGAACAGAATCTCTAGAGTCTAGAGTTAAGCTGATCTTCCCGTAATTTCTTTACTTAGTCAGCGAACACCTGCATATCGATCTGGGTCAGTATAACTGATGAAGTGCCCCCCAATTTTAAGAAAATTGGAAGCATTCAGTGCTAAGATCGTTGCCTGATCTGGCTGAGCAATATCAGAAACAATAACGTCAACCATGCCAACAAACTGTCGATACTTTGCAGGACGTCTAGCATCATAAAAAAATAGGAATAACATTGCTGAACAAGTCTCGGCCACTTGTACGAGAAATTTCTACCGCATAGACAACCCCCGTTGGTCCAACAATGTCAGATATATGAGAGACTGCATGTGATACCAGATCTTGCTCCCAGGTAAAGAACCTTAGCAACTGGAGCAATCCAAATGTTGCAAAGCCCACCAATAATAGCACAACCAAGAGTTGAATGATAAGGGTCCCAGACCCTGTATTCAAGTTCTGTACCATCCCGTCCTGAACAGCGCGACACGCTTTTCACCATTAACAGATTCCTCACCAGGAACCAAACTCTTAGTAGCAAGATCATATTCACCTTCAGTTTTAATCATAAACACACCTTCATGACGATGTGATTTAACTAGCTATAATCTTACGTCCACCTTTCTTTCCACCATCGTGACCTCTTCCACGACCATCTCTATCATCATCACCTTGACGTCCTCTAGGTGGTCTCATTGCTGCTCTCTTGGCTAAAGCAACGAGCAGGGGCGGCCCTGAGTTTACGAGGGCCCTAGGCGAGTTCCTAGAATGGGGCCTATATATAAGCAAAATTTTCACACTCGATTTCAAAGAGAAGATTGTAAGAAAAACTGAGTTGTTTTTGCTTTGTCAAAAAGAATTAAAACATTAGAACTTAAAAAATAAAATGGAAAGCAGTATGGTTACTTTAGTGATACATATTTTTTTCTTTATTGTTATCTTTTTGAAATACTTATATTGTAGAGTCAACTGAAAGCTGGATGTAATGTACAAATGTATAATAGTAAGGGTCCCTAATAGTAAACATACGACCGCACTTATTTGATTTGGCACATTGACAACTGGTGTGGGTTTACTCATTTCCACCTTGATCATAATTTCGCCCTCTCATCCTTTTTTATTTGTACCTTTTATTTTGATTTTACTAATCAATAAACACAGACATGAAACGTTGGCTAAGGCTAAGGTTGTAGTGGGCCCACATGTGGCAGAGATAGTCGTAGTCGTACCTGGACATGTCTTTTGATTTTTTGGGTAAATCGGACCTGCACATGTCTTTGGGCCTAAGATTATTGCACATTGTTAAAATGGTACTCTGGTGGGAGAGAGTTAGTTAACCGAACCTGGATTGGTTGGGGGCCTATTTTGGGCTAAGAATTTGGGGCCCAGCCGACTGCCTGTGTCGACTTCTCCGGGCCAGCCCTGGCAACGAGGATAGATAGGTTTAGGGGTGTGAACGGGTATAGGGGAACCGCCAAAAAGAATATTGGTTATGGCCGGTCCCTAATGGGATTACAAATATACCCCAGATAACTGAGCCGCTGTCACCCTAGGGCCTAGGTTTTAGCATGCATGTTGGGAATGAGACAAACGGCCGACTTTTGGTTTGATAAAGGGCCCAGGCCCGGGCCCCATAATCTCCCCTTCCATCCTTTCCCAGTCCTATCAAATTTCCGATTCTCTTTTACAATTCTGCTCAGCTCCTACATCCATAGTTTGGGATTTTGAAATTTTCAAAATTTCAAAAATTTGAAAAACCGAAATTATTAATATTTCGACTTATGTCATATTTTGATCTCAACAAGATTTCAAAATCATTAATATTTAGACCTTATATTGTTTTTTCCCTTTTTTTTTTAACCGGAATTCCGATTCGGTTGTGAACACCGGCTACATCACAGTCCACTAAGGCTAGATGAAATACTGAATTGTAAGCTAGTTGCTAACTAAAATACAAAAGTCTTTCCGGTTATACCAACCACCAAGCAACCAAATTAAGTCAATGTCATAATCTAACTCTAAAGTTTAAAGTTCTAAACTAACCAAAGTTCATGTGAAACTGACGTGTATGTTACCGCGTCAGACTATATATAAAGTCTTTAAACTTTAGTCCTAAAACCACACACAATGCCAAAAAAGGGTAAATGGAAAAAAGAAACACCAAAAAACACAAGAACATGAAACTATGAAAGTAAAGCAGAACTAGGGAATGATGACGATGTAAGACCCTGTACACACTGAGGACTTTAGTGAGAGTGAGAGAGAGAGAGAGAATACTTGAAACAAAAACAATAAAAATAAAATAAAATAAAATAACCCATTGGATCCATAGCCTCACACTTCACTACTACTTGAAGTCTTGAACAAAAAACACTTGAAATGAAAAACTTCATCTAACCAAACACAAATAATATCTTCTCTCCACTTAAAATGGGAGGCCGTTGTTCAAAATACACACAATGTTGGTGGAACTCAAATCTTAAACCAATTGATCTTGACTCCACTGATCTCGGTAAAAATAAGTTCAATCCACATTTCTCTAACTATTTATTTTTCTGTTACTAACAGAGTTGAAATTTGTTATTTACAGAGAATGGAGGAAAGAAGAATGAAAAAGAAACATTACCTGGATTTAGTGAATATAGCTTTGAACAGCTAAAAATAGCTACATCTGGATTCTCTGTAGATAGCATTGTTTCTGAACATGGTGAAAAAGCTCCTAATGTTGTTTATAAAGGAAAAGTGGACCATGATCGTTTTATTGCTGTTAAACGCTTTAATAAATCTGCTTGGCCTGATTCTCGCCAATTTCTCGTTCGATCTCTAACCTCAAATTTTTAGTTTTTTTTATTTTTTATTTTTTAATTTATTTTTTTGTGTTTTTTAGGAAGAGGCGAAGTCAGTTGGGCTATTGAGAAATGAGAGGTTGGCTAATTTGATTGGGTGTTGTTGTGAAGGAAATGAGAGGTTGTTAGTTGCCGAGTTTATGCCGAATGAAACGCTTGCTAAGCATCTTTTTCACTGTAAGTAGTATTTTTTCGTTGATTTAAACAAATGTAGATTACTACTTATACTTAATTAGTAATGTGCTTAGTTATAGACTGTTTTGGACTATTTGTGCCGTACTTATGAGTTTGATTGTCTGTGTTATTTCTTATATTTGAATTGGTTTAATTGAAATGAGTTTGGTTGGAAATGGTTAAGGGGACGCACAGCCCATGAAATGGGCTATGAGATTGAGAGTAGCGCTGTATTTGGCTCAAGCGTTGGACTATTGCAGCAGTAAAGGGAGAGGTCTGTATCATGACCTCAATGCATATAGGGTCTTGTTTGATCAGGTATAATGCTTCTTTTCTTGTTTTCTCAATGAAAGGTAAGTTGCTTTCTATTGTCTAGACCTCATTTTTTAGACGGTTGTTGACAGGATGGTAATCCCAGGCTCTCATGCTTTGGTCTAATGAAGAATAGCAGAGACGGGAAGAGTTACAGTACGAACTTGGCATTTACACCTCCAGAGTACATGAGGACAGGTAAGTACTACTTAACGAAGAGTACATTGTTAACTTTCTTTGCGATTTCAATTTAAAGCCGTTATGACATTCTAATTTCAGAACCTGCAACCATGATCCTTTTTATCATGATAGCATGTGCTAAAATTTTGGTTAGAACATATGCTTTGGTTGTTTTTGTTAATGCCACTTAAGCTAGTAAATAACTTTTATCATGTTGGTGTTGTCCAATTAGCAAGCCTGATTCTTAAACAACCATATATGACGTTGTGCATATTCTTTGTTCAATCTGAGCAAATGATGTTTTTCAAGAGCATATGGGTGAACAACTCTTTCTGAATAATTGTTGAGCGTTCTACAATTTTTTGACTTTAGTAGAAACGTTAAATACTGCATTACATGCGAATCTGCTTGGTTTTCAAGTCTTTATGTTTCTTATCCGCATGACCAGTCATTAAACTGTGCTGCAAGCAATTCTGTTTTTCAATGTTTTCCTAGATTTACATGCTGTATAGCTGAAATAAAACTCAACCAAAATAAAGTAATGTTTTTTTGTTTTTGACAGGAAGAGTAACAGCAGAAAGTGTAGTCTACAGCTTTGGAACTCTATTGCTTGACCTTCTTAGTGGCAAGCATATTCCTCCAAGCCATGTAAGTTCCTCTTCTGTCTTAGTCTTAAAAATACAGGTTCTTTTCATTATTATACTATGGTTATTGATTACGAAGCTATAGACAAACACTTGATAAGCATCTGACTAATGTCTTGATAGCTTTAAGTAACTACTACTGCAAAGACTTCAATGCTCTTAGCTTCTGCATACATTAGTATTATGTTCATTTCGAAGCGCAAGTGTGTTTTTAAAGTGTTATGATTGACAATCCAATATTTGAAAAGGTGAATATATGACTTGCTGTCTTTGTGTGGTTGAGGTGGTATGACGAGTTCAATACTCGTGAGGATTGTCAATTGTTAACTAAATCATCCCCTTTTGCAATGCCTAAGATGAGATATGGTGCTATATCTGAAAAATCATTGTAGTATTCCATTATTAAAATGAAAATGATAATGGTCACAATCAGACAACCAAAACAAGTAGGAGATCTATAAAATAAGTAGAATGAGGGAAAACAATGATATTGATCGAGTAAGAAAAATTATGTAGCTTTGTTCCAGAAAGAATAAAAATGATGAAAGAGAACTCATGATGGTAACAAAAGGACATGAAAACACATTAGCTATTGAAAATCCTTTCTCAGGTCTCTTGTTTCATGGTCTGCGGCGCAAACTTAAGATCCTAAGCATAGAAACTGTATTGGGAAAAGAAAACTAGTTGTGGTTGTTTGCCGTCTATCTGTGTTAGATGGGGGATCAGTCACACACTTAGGTCTTCTGTTGACCTCTGTCCCTACTAGTGTCAAGCTTGGTGTTGTTTGTTCATCTCCCCTGTTTGTTAAAGAATTTGATCGCGTCCTGTTGGTTAAAAGGAAATTGACGGAAATGCGTGTATCTAATACAAATATCTCGAATAGTTTAATGCAAGCAATGGTTAGATATCTGTTTTTCTCGAGCAATTGTACTGCACTTGAACATTTTCTTGGGTAACCACAAAATATCTATCTTTCTTAATTATCGGTAGTGAGTATGTACCCACTTTAACCAAAGTACTTGGCTTCTCAGAGACATTAGCTAGACAACCTTGTAAATGTTCAGACTCTCACAATTATTTATGTCCTTCTCACAAGTCAAAACTGAGATTTTAGTGAGAAGTGTCCATTCAAATACTGTTCATAGAAGTGGTGAAAGTGAAGATTTTGATACATTTTCTCCCAGGCACTTGATCTGATACGTGGAAAGAATTTTTTGATGGTGATGGATTCTTGTTTAGAGGGTCTTTTCTCAAACGATGATGGGATTGAGTTGGTACGATTAGCTTCTCGTTGTTTACAATATGAGGCTCGTGAGAGGCCAAACACAAAGTCTCTTGTGACAGCTCTCACTTCTCTACAGAAGGAAACAGAGGTAAATGCCAGCATCATTATTTTTCTCTAAATTCTCCTTATACTGTAGAATACTCTTCCGCATGGTGTGTAGATCAATGAGAAATTTGAGATCCGGTTTTTCATATTATATTTAATGTAGGGCACACAATTTATCTATTTTATTGACGTTTGATCTGAAGGGCAAAATCTGCTTATTGGATTTGACGACTTACTTCTCAATTACTATGTTACATACGGGAACAATATATCCTTGTTTGCTCCCCTTAATTTTGCAGGTTCCTTCCTACACTTTGATGGGTATTTCTCATGGACCTGCAGCCTCGGCAGAGTCGTTATTGTTAACACCTTTAGGTGAAGCTTGTTCGCGATTGGATCTTACTGCCATTCATGAAATATTGGAGAAAGTTGGATACAAGGATGATGAGGGGATAGCCAATGAGGTTAGTGGAGCCTACCCACGCTTTAACACTTCCATTTTCTTGACAACATGCATCCCTAGTAAATAATTAATGGTGCCTTAGCTACATAATGTTTGATATTAGCCACATTATTTGTTCCAGCCTTCAAGTTCTCTTACATGATGAAGTAATTCACCGTGGCATGTAAAATTTAAATTTGCTGCTTTTTTTAAAAGTGTTAAATAATATTTGCAGCTTTCTTTCCAAATGTGGACCAACCAAATGCAGGAGACCTTGAACTCTAAGAAGCATGGAGACACTGCTTTTCGAGCTAAAGATTTTGCAACTTCCATTGATTGTTATACACTGGTGAGTCACCAGATCAAACTGTAGCTTACCAACTTTTAGCTACTTAATGCAGAAATGAACTTCTTACTCGTTTCCAACGGTTTTTAGGGATGTAAAGATAAGATCTAACTATATGAAAATTTTGAATCCCAAAATTGTAGACCTTTTTTGTCTATATGAAGCCTGAGTTGTAGGCTCCTTGCTATATTAGAATGTAAGAGGTAGACCTTTCTTGTTTTGAAAACAAGGAGAAAGCCACATCTCCATTTTTTGTTGGGTCTGGGTGTACACACCAGGTCCAGGGCTGTTTGCTAGGCTTGTGGTTGTTGGACGTTGTTGGACCCACAGTCCTGTATTTGGGGGGAAACAATATGTTGTCCTACAGTTTAGTGTTCCATTCCATTCTTGGTAAAAAGCTAAATTCGTCGACTATATTGATTCCCTTATTCACGTAGAGCTAAGCAGGCTCGAATGAGCCTCTTGATGACCTTACCTTACTTGGGATGATCTCTTCTTATTTGTTCCAAGATATTTGTAACATGGAAGTGACTCGACAAGTATTTAGAGTTCCATGTTTCCAATCTCTTGGAACAAATACGAAGAGATCATCCCAAGAAGTCTAAACCTTACGGTTCATCTGAAGAACCTCAAAGTTACACTAATATATCAAACTCGGTGAGTCAGTTTCGCGACATGTTTACCGTCTCCTATCCCATTGTATATGGTACAGAGCTTGGGAAAAAGTTCATCAATTACATGGTGAGCATGTCTTGTTTGGAGGCTAGTCATGCCTTCAATGTCAGCGTCATAGGGGGTGAGAAAGGATTTTGTTAAGTGACAAACTCAAAATTCGTTCAGTTAGTGGGTAAAGTGCATCATTAACTCCATTCTGTTCATCCATCAAATATTTAATGCAATTTCGCTATGATTTCTGTGTAGTTCATCGATGGTGGGACAATGGTATCACCAACTGTTTTTGCTCGGCGTTGCTTGTCTTATTTGATGAACGACATGCCTCAAGAAGCTCTTGGAGACGCTATGCAAGCTCAGGTGATCTCTCCCGAGTGGCCAACTGCATTCTATCTTCAAGCAGCAGCTTTATTTAGCCTTGGAATGGATACTGATGCCCAAGAGACACTAAAGGATGGCACAAATTTAGAGGCGAAAAAGAACAGCAGAAGCTGAAATTGTATAGGTTTTTCCTTCCTTTCTTGTGGTCTCATTGTTGTTTTCTTGTATGTAACTTTCTTCTAGCTTTTTTCCCCTTATCCATTTAAGTTTCTCCCGTGTTTGAGTATCCTTTTGAATTCTTTTTGTTCATTGTTGATGTACGGTCCTTATTTTCTCTGGGAGGAGCTCTGATTTCAATTTTATGTCAAGACACTGAGCAACATCTGTTGTGCTAAGAATCTTTATACAATGATTGACAGAAATCTTGAGTTTGGTAATGAAGAAACTATTTAGAACTCCAAGTTTGTACCGGAAGTTTCATCCGTCTTTCAATTGTTTGTTTCTATTTCAGTTTCTGCTAAAGCTCTGCGCTGTCCTCTAGTAAAAAGGAGTTAGTTCCTGCATTTCATATCTTCTAATGAAAAGGGAATTTAGAGTAAGTATTAGATTTTATATCAGTGTATGTCTATCAAATTTTTTTCATGAAAAGAGTTGGACGGAGCTGATTTTCCTGATGTCTCTGGTATGAAAATATTAAATCGGCCTCACAAAAGAAATAAATCTGCTCTTAGATTATGTTTTATGGTCCCATAAACAAGGTGTTAGAAAATGTGTATGTTTGAAAAAAGGTTGACATGACGACCCGCCCAGTGGACCATACATATATTGTTGGTAGGAAACAATATAAGGACTAAAATCACAGAATCAGGACCCATTTGTGAAACAAGGGACCCAAGAGGCCATGACTTTTACATTCTTCATTGGAGTACTCACTACTCAGTACCATAGAATGATAGATTGATAGAACAGATGGGGAAAATGTCCGGTTTTGCTGGGTGACACTGGTTAGATTGGAGAGCACATGGGTTTTCGGTAGTGCAATTTCTCACCTGGATTCTTTTTCAAAATCTATATCAGTTAGAACATAGAAGTTTGGACTGCCAAAAGCTTGTTCTTGCATTTCACGGGCAAAAAGGATTATGCTAAAATCTCAATAAACAAGACCAGTCATACCTAAAGAGATACAACCACAGTTTAACAGATAACAAAACCCCACGACCGTAGACTGCAAAAATTAATTTCTGTAAATTGACCGCAAGTGGATTAACTATATATAGTAATGTAATGAATCACTAAGGATAGGGTAAATCACTGGCAATATCATACAAAAAGTATCCCACTGGCTTCCCATGATAAATGTTGGGGTGTGAGTTACAAATATGCAGTAAGAAATATAACCTATGCAAGCCACAACAATTATTGAACCGCTGTCACGCACACTTCAATCTTACCGAACAAAGTATGAAGGACAAAAAAGAAAAACCCTTCAAGCTGCAAAATACGAAACCTGGGTTTCCCCAGGCCTACTACAAAGATGAAAAGCAGGCTTAATGGCAACCCATTAATTAACGGGAAGAAAAGGATTGAAGAACACCATGTACTCTTCACTTCCTTTATATGGTGTTCTACAAAAATATTCTACAATGTTTTGGCCTTCCAAACAATTACTCCATCTTTTGCATTTGCAGTTAGCAAACTCACCGAGCAAACCGTAATACACGGATGAACATATAGAAGCGCATAACACAGCGAATAATGGTAACATACAGAAGTATAATTTATGGAGAAGAGGCATTCAAAACTAACCACTATAAACTGTAGATTTAAAAAATGATAAATTATTATAATTATTACGATCTAATACAAATAAGCAAAGTTTTACTGCTAATTCTGTTTCTCTGCATACAACACAAAACGAGTAACCGAAACGTGCTGGACTGTGAAAAACAAAACAAAAAATAGGCTTTGATTTCCTGCAGTCAACTCAAGATACTCCTGTCAACCTCGACAGATATCATTGCTTCACGTAGGCTTACCCATACCTAGCAGCTGCCCAACCAGACTATTCACCTGAGAAATGGGAACTGGATTAGACACCAATAGGACAAATCTTTTATGTTTTGGTCTGCTAAAATATGCATTAGTATCATAGACAAGCTTCAGATACTTGTGGACCCCATTTTGCATGTAAGTGCTTGTGAACAATTAACCAAGTAGCTCTCCAAAGTCAATTGAAAGTATTACTTTTTCCAACGTCACTTTAACAAGCATTATAAACCACTCAAGAAAAGCAGGGTTGAAATTACAAAAGGTAAAACCTACAACAAGGGGAAAGCAGGAGACACATGATGTTTAACAGTTGCTGCAAATAATCAAATATATATGTTACGTTTTTATAAAATTAATAGAACGGAGATCTACATAACCTAACTTTTCTCTACAAACATATTACATATAATCATCTTGAAATTATGGAAGAGGTTAAGGACCTCCGTGGGAGCTATAAAATGTTCATACCAGCAGGTATACAACTTGTTAAGATTCTTGTAGAAGTTTCATGCTGACTCAATAGAACCTGAGGTGTTCCACACTTCAACTAAACAACTGAAGAACTTGAAGTCGTGGCATGTTGCGTAACTGAGGAGTTCCCACTAAACAACTGAACCAAACTTAATAACTCTCTCATACATATTGTATAACCTGCTCAGCAAGTTTCACAATAAAATTTGCTATTGTTATTTTCTATTTCTGAAAAGTTAATGGTTTATGGTGCTAGCTGGTTTCAAACCAAGGTTTTTTTTATCGAGGCTTAACTCTCAATCGCCTCTGAGGCTGGCCCCAAGCATCACAGAGGCAGAGATCCTTGAGTCTTTGATTTATTTATTTTAAAAGAATGCTTAATTCTTTAGCGGTTCAAATAAAATACATACTCTGGAATCTCTTCTTTTTATCTCAGCCATAGTTTCATTCACCATTAACACTAAAGTCTAAACCCAAGGAGAAGAAATATCATATCTACAAACATAATTGTTCTAAAGGAATAAAAAGTGAGTAATGTTCCACCACTATAACAGAGAAGATACTTCTAATTCAGAATTTGATGTCAACTTCTACCTCAAGCACCCTTACCTGCCAATATTTAGAAACACACCGATCAATGCAACTGTTTTCACCCATATGTAGCTCAGGTTCCTTGTACCTGGAGAAAAAAAGAGACTATCTATAGCCGCTGTGAAAAGATATCCCATGCTTAAAATTAACGACCATCACTAGGATAGTGACAAAACAAGATCAAACCTGTGGGCACAGCCACGTTCTTAGGTGTATGTGCATGTGGCTGTGTGCAGGCATGTGTGATGACCTTAAATCCTAAAATTCACTTAGTCCACCAGGTTTGATACGGTAACACATTTCAACTAATCAAACTTTTATACGAATGGACAAGATGCACAATACAATTATGTTGGTCCCAGAATGATGCTATTTAAGAAAAGGGGAGGTGGAGTCGTCTCTTTTTCTTGTCATGTTGCTAGAGATTAGAGAATGTGGACCAGAATATTTGGGGTCTTCACTAGCATCAAGGTTCCCTTTTTATTGCAGATAGTTTGAACTGCCTTTTCTAGTGAAAATGCATTTTTGAGCATGTATAAATAGTTAATTTATATGGGCCACTTGGAAGGTGAGAGCACAATTGAATTTCCAACTTTAAAGAGAAAAATTTAGGAGAGAAAAGAATCCCCTTACAATCAAATTCAAACCTATTTTTCAATTCCATGCAAGCTAAAAGAAATGAACAATTACTGAAATGTCAGAGGGGCATAAAACTGTGCATATATACATACTTACGAATGGGAAACCATATATACGTACGTACTTATTGCATGGATTTGTATACTTCCCTTTCAGAATCAATATTGAGTAAGAAGGGTATTGCACGCTTGAACCATTTTATACATGCATATATACACAAAAAATAGAAGATATAATACCTTTTGTCGACGCATTTATTAAAGCATGTATGTACAAGCCTGGAGCAAAATTCACATAGATGGAAGTTAGAAAGCATAAGATATATTAGAAAGAAGGATATCATTTTTAAAAAAGATTCTCATGATAATTACTACCATGACCAAAATCTCTTCCTATAAGAATGAACAAAGATCTACACTTTCATCAAGCTTGCACAAACTAATTAACACATCTAAAAATTAAAACCAACAGTCGCATGAATTGGCTTCTAATGTAATTTCTCCATGTCCTCTTACTGGTTAGTTCATCAGATTCAGTATAAGAAATTGTCACCAGAATCTAATAAAGATTTATACAAAGGTTTTAGTCCCTCATGGTTTTCACCTGCACCTCCCCCCTCCCATCCTTTTCCTTACTGAAGTAAAATATATCCTGCCTCAGATGAAATTCAAACTGATCTAAACGTGAAGATTGTGTTTGGTGTACTTGATTCGGGGGTTACAATTATTTTTGTCCCTTTATACAAATGCTACGAGTACATGAAATAACAACAGTGCAACCCATGATGCCTGGTTCGACTGTACTCTTGTCTGCACTTCATCATGCAATGCAACCCGCCAATACCAAAAAGTGGACTTGAACCTCCCACCGAAGTTAGGCTATGTTTGGTTCACGAAATTTCCATTCCTGGACAGTTGAGTTAGCGCCACGAATTTAGGAGGAAGATAAAGGGCAACACAGTTTTTATAGGAGAGAGGGAGATAGACATCGGCATCTTTGTAGGAATTTTGAGGAAAGCAACTTCCTCTTTTTTTAAAAAATTGGCGATGTTCATCTCCCTCTACGCTGCTTTGCCTATCCTCACTTCTACAATGGTGTCGCTAATTCAACTTTTTAAACCAAACATAGCCTTGGCGGCAAGACAATATGATGTGCAAGACGTTAATTGAGCCTTGGGCTGCCACCTCATCTATCCAATTTAAAGCCTTTTTCAAATTGAGTTTCATCTTTAATCTTGTAATACAAATTCTCAAAATTTCATCTACAAGTTGTACAAAACAAAAAAAAAAAAAGAGATGGCCAGAATAACCTACTTGTTGAATAGCTCGACCCTATATTCCATTTCCTTTTCTGCAAGAGTAAGCAACTGCAACCCCCAAAAAACAATAATAAAAATAAAAAATAAAAAATAGTAATTAGTATTTAATTCAAAACAGACAGACCATTTCTTTCTCGGCCGCCGAGGGTGCTTGTACGTTGTTCGCAGCCATTATATATTCACCTAAGAAACAAAAAAAAAATAATAATACTGTAAATCTAGTACCACACTGATAATGTAAACTTGTCAATCAAAAACAGAAATATTTATTCACCTTTATTTGGTTAGAAAACGAGGAATGGGCTCTAGAAAAGCGGCTGGAGGGGAGGGGTTTTAGACTGAACAAAAGGGTTCTTATTTGAAGTTACTTTTCTGACCCACTCCTAATTACTTAACTACCCTTAGGTATCCATCCCACTAGTATAATATGAGCAGAAGAAGCCCTAAACACAACTCTTCCCGCCTCCAATGGAGCACGGGTCAATTAATGATGTAAAGTCAGCAACGTTTTCTTTAGCTGATGAGGATCACACACTTGCTAATTCCGTTCGCTTCACTCTCAATCAAGAGTAAGTTCCTTGAACAATCTTGGTTTCTTATACTGTGGTTTGGTGATTAATAGGTAGTGATTTTTTATGTTATTTTTCAGTCCAAGGGTGACATTCTGTGGGTACAGCATTCCTCATCCTACAGATGCCAAAGTTAACATAAGAGTTCAGACAACTGGTATGCTGTTCATCATTTTTCGTTTTTTTTTTTTTGTTATTAGTCTAGAGTGTAGAGTGTAGAGATCCAATTTATTTACTTTTTTTTTTTATAAGAAATACATTCTTATAAGAACATATATTACATATATTACATTGACATATTAGATTCATCAGATACCCCTTTAGACTGTGTCTGATAATTTAGTTTTGCTCGATGTTATATTTATATTTGCAGTTGCTTGTTTTGTTTTTTCCCCTCCCGCTGTTAATTTTGCTTCAATTCACTGACTATGTGTGATTTGCGCGCCATATAGTGGGTTGGCCAAAGCCAGGGAAATATATTAAGGAATTTGCCACACTTGCAGCAAATTGCGACCAAAATAAGAATTCACCCAGTGTTTAATCAAATGCCGACAAATGCGATTTTCTTAGTCTACAATTTTTCCTGTACCAATGATGATTCGCATGGAAGATTTTCCACTGGAAAATGTTGATAAAATTTTCATCCGCCCACCTTGTTATCAATACACTGGCTTAGTTTAAGATAGAGCTTACTGGTTCTTTCTCTCTAAATCGCACTATCCACCACTCCATTAGTCAATTCAAATTTCCCCAGCTTCCTACATGCATCTGCTGTTTTGTTTTTCAACATCTATTATTTTCATCCCTTTTTGTGGAAACTCCAACGCAGAAGCTTCAATCTATTGTAGCGAGCATTTGATTGTGCTTGTGGCTGACCAATTTCATTGCAACCATGAGGTTGTGGGCTTCAAGCCCACCTCACTAGTATTGGGTATATCAGATATGGTTAGTTGATAATTTAACTCACATTTATCTTAAGGGATCCCTTATCTTAATCTGTTGTTTGTCTCTTTGGTGTCTGTAGGTGATCCAGCAAAAGAGGTATTTACAGATGCCCTGCAGGATTTGATATTTATGTGTGGGCACGTGAGAGAAACTTTTGATGAGGCTGTTGATAAGTGTAGGAAGAGCAACTCTGGTAATGCAATGGACATCAAACCATAAGAAACTTTTATTTGTACTCTGTACTTGACATTTAAATATGTATATGAAAATTTTCTGGAACCAGATTGAATTATTTCGTTGATATGAAAGTCTGTTGTTTGATCCTAGTGACCAGACATCTTTTATCAGCCCCAAGTCTGTTACCTGGTGGTAGGGAAGTGCAGTGATTGTCTCCCTTGCCTTTACTGTCTGCAGGGCATGTTTTGGAGGGTTTTTCATTAACCATTAGTAGTGACTTAGTGGCCCTTGTTGCAAAATTTTGGATATAACGCGTCCATGCCCCTACAGACAATTTTTTTTATACATTCTCTTTCCACTAAGATGAGCCGAACTGACGTATGAGTGCTTGATAATTCAATTTGGTTCTAATTATTTCCAGTGGTTCTGGAGATAAGGCCCCATTGTTTCCAGTAATTTTGGAGATGAGGCCCCATTTGGTAGTACTGAAAATTGGTTAGATGTTTTTTTTTTTTTTTTTTTTTTTTCTGGTTTGAACATAGTGTCCCTTTTCATAGCTGGAGACGTGTAAATTGATGTCTAAAACGTGATTAGAAGCACTAAAACTAATCTTTTCGTAATCACTTTTTGTGATGCTGTTTAGATATCTGTATTTAGTAATGGAGATTGTTGGAACCTGCTTTTAGCTATGAAATTGAAGAGAAAAAACTGCTTAGGATTTTAGCAATGCCAAATGGAGGCCCGCTTAAGACATTCAGCCGATCCCAGATACTTGAGAGAAGGGTTCGACGAGGGATTTGATTCTGACAGCAGCACTGACATTCACAGTTCAGCTAGACGATGTTACTGGTTATCTAGAAGTGGTTGCAAGCTATGGCATGCAGCTGGAGGTCTTGCGAAGCACTTACAGAATAAAAGGTTGTATATCCAATTAAACAACCATATTAATGTTGTTTGAATTATTGGTAGGCCATTCATAGTTTGTTACTTAGGTGTTGCTCGCAAATCACATGGAATTTTATTCTACAACTAGATCATCCGAATGGGACCTCTGAAATCTGAATCTCTCATAGGCAATTCACAAGATTGCCTTGCGACGTGATATCACTATTTTCGGAACCCAGTTGATATTTTTTTCACTGAAAAAATCAGCACACCAACATCACGATAGCATCTGAACTGAAGTGTGCTTTCACCCATATCTGATTATGGAGATTCCCTAAAATTGCTTTGGTCCCAACGTGTGAGTGTGTGACACAATGAGTGAAATAGCCACACCACTTGGAATCTTTTTCCATACAGTGCACAAGAGAAATGTTACACGCTAATTGATTTCTGATTGCTAGAAGGCGATTTCATGTTTTCAACCGTTTTTTCTAGTGCAGGCATGCACTTTAACTTGATGGAGAAAGTTGTCTTAGCTCCCCAGATTACTGTTAATGGAAGTTGATGAGATTGTCAACATGTCAAGTTGCAATACCAACCTTAAATCTTACACTGAAATGTTTTCAAGCTTTGGAGTTTTCGGTTTCACACAATTTGATACCCCACATGAACCCAACCTTTTGACTTAATTAGAGATTAACATGTGGTGACAAATTCAGAACAACGATGGGTTTGCTTTTATATTGATCGCAGATGCAACATATGGACAGACCTTCAGAACATTACAATTCTACGGACGGTCGCTACTCGCTAGCGTGTATTGGATTAGGCTGTACACCGCACAACAGAGGCTACAAATGTCAGGATATCACGGTTAACTGGCCCACTCTTCAGATGGAGATTCCATGCTCCTGATATTCGTATCACTATTATTCTCACCTTCGTACTCATGTCCACTGTTGTATTATTCATTTATTTGGTACTGTTGTTAGCTCCCGTTTCTTTCCAAGGTATGACTTACGTTCCTCTTCCTTAACTTTGACATGAACCTTGCTCAGCAATAAAATTACCAACTATACTATCTGTAAGAAATCTCTAAAAAACCTTGCTATAACACATCAAAGTACATTGTTCACTTGAACAGCCATTTCAGCAGTCAACCTTTGACTGAATATTTACATGTACATATGCACGGAATCTCTTGGAAAAAACCTTTCTCGGCAAATTCATTGTCATTGGTATCTCTAAAACACATCCTACATGCTACATACAAGTGGACGCAAAGCAATAAAAATATAAATGGAGATATTTTAGGCCCTGGAATGGAAAACCAAGACTACAACATAAAATATAATTGCCTTCCCTAAGCATCAATAGAACTAAAGCTGACACTCAAGGATAAAAGACTCTAAGCAAGATGTGAGCACAACAGTGATCGATGTAAAGATGGATCATATGAACACACAAGGGGCTCAGAAATCCCAGAGCCCTTCTTTTATGAAAATTTAAGAAGGTACATTGAAGTGGAAGAGCCATGAGATAACAAATGCAAATACCATACAGGCGAGCAGGAAATTCAGGAAGCGATGGCCATGCCAGAAGCTCCGGCTCTCCGCAGGGGGTGTGGCTGCAGCAGCTGTGGTATTGTTTGTTTCACTCCACTGCTCCAGCAACTCGGTCTCATTTGCACCAAGAACATTTCGTGCAACGGAACCACAGATCTCACAAGTCCTGCAAGCAAATAATTAACATATATAAGAAGAACATGATGCTTTGTCATTGTGTTCAAGCTTCTAGATGATAACCACTGCTTTGAAACTTTGAAGGAAAAGGTGAACCGCCAAATTCTCAAATACTTGAGAACACTTACTTGCAGCACATTATTAATAATATTTCTCCTTTTTTTCAACTGAAGTTTGAAGACCCTGCTCGTTATGGAGAGAAACATACATTTTGTATAGCTCTCCGTTCTATTCTCTTGAATTTTCGTCCGATGAGCTTTAGGAGGTTTCAAATCGCATTATATCTCAAGTTTACACTTTTAAAATGTAGATATACGACAGGTTCCACGATAAGTCGTTTCTGATTATGTTTGTCACAGAAATTGCTATGCCCTTCATATACAGTGAACCTTCCATGCTCCCTGTCTAAGCCTAATTAATGGTATGCTCCCTCATGACTACCTTCTGTGATTGGTCAATAGTACGGAAATAATTGACAAATAGACATCATATATTGGATCAGTTTTTAAATGGTAAGAGCCTGTCTACACGAACAGGAATAATTACCCAACCAAATATTGCACCTTTTACCAAACAAAGAAAAATGGAGAGAAAAATAAGCAAATGCCTATATTGCAGTCTAACAGAATTTTTTTAACAATTATTGGGGAAGACTGATTATGTACTCTGCTGCCCTAGTAAATTTTGATTTATAAAATTTGACATAAACTGACATAAGGGATTATTGTAGTTTTCTGCTGTATGTATATAACTTATTAAAACATCAATTAAGATAAATTGGTTTAAGTTGTGTGATAGAATGGTTATATATAATACTTAAATCTAGTAGGGATAATCTGCATTGATATAAAATCGAATGATAATCAACAAAAAAGAAAAATAAAAGTTAATAAAACTGTTTAATTACTAAAAGAAGATGCCATCAGAATAACTAGTTCTATTCCCCCCCTTCCCCCACACCATCCTTTGGAGGAAAAGAAAAAGGAGAAAACAGGGAGTGAACTCATATGACAGATGTGAGTGTCAATTCAGAAAAGTTTTTTAACACTCCAAATCAATGCAGCATATCTTAAGAAAGTAATATGATCCATGAGGTGGCCCAACAATGGACTTGAATAGCAAATAAAGTGAATATGCTACTTAGTCCTACATCTTCCTCAAAAAACTGCCTCATAAGTTCACCAAACAGAAAAATTGGTATACGCACTAAGTGACCAATTCCAGATCAAAATTCCAATCTAGAACAAGCCAATAGTCAATAGTCAATACCATATGACCATATCACACACGTCAAAAAGGATATATTCCACTTTCCGAAAGCAAAGTAGAAACCAGAAAGAAGAGTTAACAGTATCTAAGAACAGGGACGCGCGAGAGGAATCAACAACACAATAAAACAGGAAACTAGGAATCCCTTACGTTTTTCTCCTTAAACTATTCTATTAATGTTCTTTATTTAGCATAATTTGCTTTTACTTTTACTTTTGCCAAAACAAAGCAAAGCTTTCCTTCTCATACAAGATTCTGTAGCTATCTGCCTTACATTAAACATTTCCATCAATACCTGGATCCATTAAAACCATGTTCACACAATTTAAAACCATTAGACAGAATTATAAAGCCAACAGAACAACCTTAATTCAAAGCACCCAAACCTGAAATTAACATCAAAGGTAAAAAAACTCTGAAAAATGCAAATAAATTCCAACTACTACACAGAAAACAAATAACCATGAAACACCTCAATGTAGTAGATCCAACTAAAATCTTGAGCCTAAAAATCTAAGAAGCAACAAAATGGTATGAAATATACAAGCAAAAATATTGAAAATCAGTATAAAGATCAAAACTTTACTTACTTGTTTCCCTTAATCTTAAACCAAGCTTCAGCACAGTGTTTATGGGCAGCAGCTAAATCTTCCTTACAAGAACAGCCCAACTCAATAGCAATTCCAGTTTCAGGATTACTACTTTCTAAAGTAAGATGACAAATCCTACAATCTTTCTCCACTTTAGCCAAATGCACTTTCATCTCTTGAACAACAACCCCACTTTCTAAATCAACTTCATCTGAAACATCTGATGCTGTTGAACAACTCCTTCTATGATGATGATTTTCAGAAACAACACCACCCATCTCAAGATCAGAAACACTTGATTGTCTATATTCATCATAAGACCTACTACCACTACCATTTGAATTATTATGCCATGATCTATCTTCAGCATCAGAGAAACATAAACTTCCATCACTTTCTACAACATTAGATTGATGCTTGCCCTGCACTTCTTCTCTTCCAACATTACTAGAACTCTTCTTCTCAACACTTGCCATTACTTTAAAAACCTTCCAAGTCCCAACTTTGAACTAAAAACTTAACACTCGTAAAGATTTAAGAAGGGAGCATTGCATATTTGGACTATATGATCTCTTCATGTGTCAGTCTGCAAAAACATGGCTTGGTTAAACATAGAAAGAGAAAAGACAACTTTTTTAAAGAAGAAAAAAACAGCCCCAGGAAAATAATTGAAACTGAAACAACCAAAGTTTCATTTCATTTATGGAGGAGTTAAAAAAAAAATCAGTTATGCTTGCAGTGATTCATGGACCTTTTTTTTTTATTACATTTTGATAGTACTAAAAAATCCATGAAAGAAGAAGAGTTAGAGTGAGGAGAGAGAATAATGGATTTTGAGAGTTGAGACAAGAGCTGATTATATATATATATATATAAAAGAGGTTACAGATTTCTAAAACTTGATTAAAGTTAGAAATAAATTATTGGTTCGTATTTTGTCTTCTTCTTGTGATGATTAATTATATATATATTCATAAAGCATAACCACGGGTTTTATTTATTTTTTATTATGGATTGCCAGATTCACCCTTGATTATCTGTGATCAAGTGTCAGACATTGCTTTGAAAGAACAACGTATGATGTGGTGAGAAGGTCAATTCCGTTTCTATGACAGTCAATTTTTCAGTGGGAAAGTGAACGGTTAACTACTACACTCTCACTTGCTCTTTTGTACGTAAGTTATGGTGTGTGCAGGTGTTGTGGTGTATTCCTAAAACTGGGTAATTTGTTTGCTGCCACCTGGATCAATAGTTGGGTATCAGTCGGTATTAGTGAAGATCAACGACTACAGGCATCCCAATCCTAACAGCTGATATGAGCGAGTAAATCACATAATCGACCAAGAGCATGGTGGACAGCATGGAAGTATTCTCTATCAAGCGTGTCTATATAGAAGCAAACAAAGTTGCAGATGCACTTGCAGCAGCAAAGGGTTCCTAATGTTCAGTACATAGCTATTGCACCTACTTTTTTTTCTGAGGATTTAAGGAATATTGTCATTGATGATGCAAATGGGAACTAGTTTGCTCCCCAAAGGTCACTAATTCGATTCTCTTCAGGGCATAGTTCGTGATTCCGAACGAAACTCCGGAATTCTGTTCGGAATTTCGGTTTTCCAAAAAACCGGAATTTCAAATATAGAGTTAAAATATTTGAAATTCCAAAAGAATTTGAAATTTCGAATGTATTAGGGTTGAAATTTAATGGATTTCGGTTTTTGGATTTATCAGAATTCTGAGAATTCCGAAATCCCGAACTATGCTTCAGGGTCATTGGCGAAGCAATATCCAGCCGAATTTTCAAATAGGGCCACGTGATTAGTTGAGGTGCACGTAAGTTAGCCCAGACACCCGGTCAGCAAAAAAATATATTAATAAAATGAGGTAAGAGACCTCTCAAGTCTCAACCCTGCTTGCTTACCAAAAAAGTATATATGAGCGAGTATCTAATTTAAAGTTTTAAAACTATAGTATGTGATTTCGAACGTAATATTATACTTCTGCTGAATATTTCGGTTATTGAAAAATTTGAAATTATATGTTAAGGGTCGAACTGTCTTTAGCATAGTATGTGATTTCAAATGAATTTTTGAAATTCTGCTGAATATTTCGGCTTTTAAAGAAATCAAAATCATAAAGTAATAGTTGAAAAATACCAATTTTGCATTTCTTTCATGATTCTGGTTTTTGGAGCTGTCGGAATTCCAAAATCACGAACTATTGTTTTAAGTTGACAAAGGAACAGACAGTGTTTGGTGCTATGGTAGCATTTACACTGGAGCATAGTTTGTGATTCCAAACGAAATTCCGTTCGGAATTTCGGTTTTCCAAAAAATTGGAATTTCAAATATAGTGTCGAAATAAATGAAATTCTGAAAAATTCGAAATTCCGAATATAATAGGGTTGAAATTTATTGGATTTCGGTTTTTTGATTTATCAGAATTTCGAGAATTCTGAAATCTCGAACTATGCACTGGAGACAATAACTTGCTCAAAACTGGCAACATCATAAAGTTTTACCCAAAGGAACCCCAAACTTTTTCATCCTACATGATAATTGTGATATATTGTTGTGAGCTCGATCACATTTCCACTTTATAGTTCACATGTCCTTTGCCATTTTTATGAGAATCATACTCCATTGTCGATGTAATCTTGAATGGGGCTAAATTTTCAAAGGGCTGAAAAACTCAAATATCTCATGTGAAGTAGAAATGTTGGTATGGAAATATGTAATTTAATTTGTTTAATATCCAACTCCAAATGCCAAAATAATTAACAAAAACTGATCGGGAAAAAAAAAAAAAAATTCACAAAATCTCCTAGAATCATCTATTGGAATTTCTTGTACACGAGAACTTAATTAGTCGATCAACTCCAATTCACCAGTGGATAGATAAATATTGCAATTAGAGGTGCCAATGGGTACCTGATTACCCGGAACTAAAACCGAATGTTCCGGTTCTAGGTCTTAAAAAATTAGACCCATTTACAACGGGTCAGTAAAAACCAAACCGATAAAGAACTGAAACCGTAGAACCGAATAGTAAAAAACCCATGGGTATCCGAATCGAAATTGAAACCGAAACCGATTATTATGATTTCGATATATAAAATTTAGTATTATATTACATTTAAGATAATCAAATTCATACATTATAATATAAAATATATTTTTTACGTATAAAAGTCTATTAAATATATATAGCATAATAGTGAATGTGTGTTGTTAAATGTATATTTTATAACAATACGTTAAACAAATATATCATAGATGGTAATAATAATGTCAACGTGTATATTCTGAACTAACTAATATATTTTATATTTATTAACTTATGCAAGTGTATATTTAAATAGAATATACATACTTAATATATTGTGGTACACACACTTATTATAAACCAATATGTAGTGTTCATGTTAAAAATTAGTGATGAGATGTAATTGTAAGACGCATGTACTCGCATGTTCGATTTAAAATGCGAGTTAATACACGTGTACAAATATATGTGTAACCGTGTACAAATATATGTGTATGCACGTAAAATATATCAAGGTAACAAATATATATGATTGCACGTGTACACGATCGAGTTAATACAAGGAAACAAATATATGTGTATGCACGTAAAAAAAAATTACATTTTTGGGATTAGATATTTGATTATTTTAATTTTTATATCAAAGCTTGAAATTATTACATGAATGGTAAATGTTTTAACGTGTATGGTTGATATATGCTCATAGATTTATGTAAATATGATTATTGATATATCACTAATTATACATAAAATATTATCATGTAGGAAAAAAAAAAAAAAAAAAAAAAAAAACAAGTTTTAGTGTTTAAATGATTGAAATTGTTTAATAATCATAATAAATAATAAATACTCGAATTAGAACCGAAACTGATAAAAAAATCGTGGATTTTAATGGTTTTGGGTTGGGTTCTATAATTCTCATACAAAATCTGTTGAGAACCAAAATCGATAGAACCGCAAATAGTAAATTCCAAATTGAAACCGTTAAAACTCGATCTAAAACCGACCAATTGGCACCCATATTGCAATTGCAATTGAGCTGCCCTTCTGAGTCCGGATTTTTTGGTACATGAAAATAAAGTGCATGGAAGGTACACAATCATTTCTAGTATTTTAAGTGTCGTTAGAACGTCTATTTTGCTTTTAGTGGCATTTATTTAACGATTTAAGACTGATTCAAGTAGGGCTGTCAATGGGTCGGATTCAAGCCGGACCTATATAAGTCTAGGTCCGGCCCGTTTGTTAAATGTATGTGTTCAGGACTGGCCCGACTAGAGAATATTTTTTGGGAGTCCAGAACTGGCCCAGCCCGATTGGCTAGTGTGCAAGTCCGACCCGAATCCGACCAGCCCGAAAACCTTCACTTGATTCATTTCATGAAGATCTAGAAAAACACAACTATAATTGGGCGGGAAATGTTGAAGAGTGAAAATTGATATTCATTCATTCATTTTGCACAAGAAAAATGGAAACAGGCTAAACGGAAATTGCATACATTCAATAAGAAAATAACTGGACCTAACAACTGGGGTAGGTCCTCCCCACAAAAAACAACAAAATATCAAGTGGATTCTAGACACTTGTGAACATGAATCCTTGGTCCACAAAAGACCATTCCATCACTTAGCTTTCGAACTTGAAGAAAGACAAAAAACAAAAAAAAAACAAGCAAAACAACAAACAAAAAACTTCCTACAGTGCAACAACAATAACCAAAAACTTCCAAACAGTGCAACAACAACAATAACCTTCAAAAACTACATCCAGCATACTCCAACATCTTTGAGTTAAACCTGCAAAATTTTAAATGAATCACTACTTTGAATACTCCCCAAAAAGGAATAGAATCAAAGTAAAGTCTCATATAACTTCTAATACTCTCACCTGATTAGATGAAATAGGAGCATTTGGATTGGTTTCATACTTCATTGGTGATTCCGCCACTAGAAGAACAAGTGCCAACATCTAAAGAATAAGAATAAGGATGAATCAGTAACATCTACGGTAATATAAAAGAAATAAGTATTTTAGATAACAATATATTACCCATTTCTTCAGCCTGCACCCAATCTTGTCCACAAATCAAAGCATCCACAATTTCAAGAAGCATAGAACTTCGATATTGATCAAGCACCCTGCCACTTGTGCTGAAAGTTGATTCAGATACCACAGTTGAAACTGGAATCATCAAAATATCGCGAGCCATCTATGCCAATGTGGGATACTTAGGTGCATTCACTTTTCACCAAACTAAAATGTCAAAGTTTTCCACCCTTGGAAAAATTGGCTCTTCTAGGTACAAGTCCAAATCTGATTTTCTATTTTGTCCAGTAGAAACCCCATTGTTGTACCAACTATCAAAGGCCTTGAGCTTCTCCTGACTAGTACTTCTAATATCATATGATGAGCTGCCAGAATTAGTACTAACATTGACATTTAAGGAAGAACTAGATGGAAAAGTTCTCTCATAATAAGAGTAAATATCAGAAAGTCCGTCTCGAATCCTCATAAAATGAGTGTAAGAATCAATACCATAGATCAAATTGATGTAGTACTCAACTATCTTCAACTTAAAATGAGGATCTAAAACAATTGCAATAGCCAAAACCAGATTGCAAACAGACCAGTACTTATCAAACTTTGTCTTCATCTTTTCAGCCATGGTGCTTACAATTGAATTGTCACTTTCAGACCACCCAATCAGCTTTAAATGGATATCAGCTACCTCAGGAAAATATTGATTTGCAGTCGGATATTGAGTGCCTTTAGATACATAATAGACATGAGTGTTAGTTACTCCATGTTTCTATTTAACAAAAGCTGAACATACTAAAAATGTTGTACCTGAAAATAACTTTGAAGCATCATAGAAGTTCTTCAAAATATCACAAATAACTTTTGCCATCACCCAATCTTCTTTTGATGGCGCTGCCTACAAGGTATATAAATTAAAGGCTCAATTAGTTATTTACATAAAAATAAGTAATTTAAAATGCAGATTACTTATTAATCTTGGAAGAAGGTTTATCACCTTATAATCTTTATCAGCCTGCTCCAAACGAGAAAATGCATCCTTGTATTCAAGTGCAGATTCGAGCATAAGGTAAGTTGAGTTCCACCTTGTCGGAACATCATAGCTAACACCCTTGTTCCCTTATAGTTTTAATTGACCAATTGTTGCCTCCCATCTTTGCTTTCTCACAGGTGAAGCTCGGATATACTTTACACTTTCTCTTATTTTCACTAAGACATGCTTGATCACACTCAATCCATCTTGCACAATTAAGTTCAAAATATGTGCACAACAACGGATATGAAAAACATCCCCATTCAAAAGGAGGTTTTCATCTTGACCAATCGAAACCTTAAGCTTAGAGATCATAGAGTCATTGGTAGAACAATTGTCTACTGTTATAGTAGAATCTTCTTGTCAATATTCCAATCTAATAAACACCTTAGAACAACCCTATAAAGTGTTTCAGCATTCAGAGAATCACCTACCATTACAAAATTAATAAATTTCTTTTGCAAATACCACTCAGCATCAACATAATGCACTGTCAAACATAGATACCCATCATTTTGTCCGCTCGTCCACATATTTGTGGTAAGACTAATTCGAGAAGCGAGACTATCAAACTGACGATAAAGCTTCTCTTTTTCAATCCTAAAAGTTTCCATTATATCATTTTTTATTGTGTTTCGCGAGACGACATAAAACAAAGGTTGCAAGTTTTTCAGAAATATCCTAAAAAACTTATGCTCAACCATGTTAAATGGGTATTCATGTTTCAGAATTGCACGAGCCAAGTCTAATCGACTTCTTTCTTGATTAAACTTCCAATTTTTTATAATAACAGACTTGTCTTGAGCATTTGCTACAGCAGACAACATTTGTTGACCAATATCTACAAATATTTTCCTTGGGCATTTTGTCAAATGCCTTTTCAAATGTGTAGTACCACTAGTACTCGCACCTGTAAATCGTTTGTTACAAAGGTTACAGAAAGCCCACTGCTCACCATTGTTACCTTTCACCTTCTTAAAGTTTTGCCAAATGCTTGACCTTAGCTTGCGTTCAATTGGAGAAGGGTCGACGGCATCGACTTCAATTGGTTCTTGTTGAATTTCAGCCATATTCTTCTGCAAGATATAAATTCAAAACAAAAAACCCCAAGTCACTAATACATACAAAGTCACAAAGAATTATAGATATGGAAGAAATATTTTTGTAACTATTGAACGAAGTTTTATATAAAGTTGTTGAGGTTCATTATTCGTTGTGTTCTACTCAAGACTTCAGGCTGTGAGTCTGACTTAAAAACTACAATTAGCTCAATCTTCTTGATAGGCATGGTACAGATCGAACATACTCAAAACATACTCGAATAGCATATTCAAATACCCAATGACTACAGCAAAGCCTAAATAAACAACTATACTCGTAATAGTACTTCTTCCCTATTAGGACCCTTGTGTCTCCAATTTGAATCTTCAAAAATTATCATCACCGCCTCTGGAATGCCATCACAGTGAATGACAATTCTCAATGTTCCATAATCACACCTTAATTATCTGAACCATGTCCTCATCTTCTAACTCGTGCTCCCTTCCCACTCTTTGGGGTCTATGTTTCACGCTTGAGCCCCAAACCAAGGCAAATTTAAATTGTTTAAGCATATCTTTGAACGAAGTTGAAGAAGAATACCTTGTAGGGATTGGAGAAAACAAATCTTCACTGGTTAAGTTGATAATTGGTAGTGATGAGCCTTTCTCATATCTCTTATGTATTTATATTTTATAGGTGTAGTTTTTGACAATCAAGTAGTTGGGTCTATTAGTATTTCTTGGATGAAGATTATTATCTTGGAATAGGAAAGGGTTTACATTGGAAGAAGAAGAAGAAGCCATCTCAATTCTCAACGTTGGTGGAGGATTCTAGACTTCTAGTTGGGTAATATTAATGGTGGCATCTTAATGGGCTAGGTTAATATATTTTTTGCACTACATTATATCTAAGTTCGGGCCGGGCCCTTATTGGGTTCGAACATGGTGAGTCCAGAACTGGTCCAATAGCTTATCAGACCAGACCTGTTTTGGGCCGGACCCTGCATTTCGGACATATTTTGAGGACTAGGTCCTAAATTATCGGACTGGACTTGGTCGGGCCTAGCCCGGCCCATTGACAGCCCTAAATTCAAGACAGTAAAAGGCCGTTTATCAAAAAATAAAAAGAGAGTAAAAGGTTGCTTCTCGCAGATTAGTACAGCTGATCCAGTATTCCTGTTGTACTAAGGTGGACACGGTAACCATTTCACAGTCCATTACGTACTCTGTAGTTTGCTGCACTTGTACCTTTTGCCTTAGTTAAATTGAGTTCCCAGTTGTTTAGCAACAATGATTGTTGCTTGTGAATTATGAGGCATCCGAGCGGCAATTGTTAGATTGGGGTCCGAAAACCAAAAAAAACTCATATTCTCTCTCGTTGTTTTTTATTTTCGGACAGTTGGATATATTATCCAACGGTCTCGGAACCCTCATCGCTCTGAGGATATTCTAGTGTTGCCCAGGCCCAATTGTTATTGTAGTACTAGTACTAGTCAAGGTCCTATCAATAAGTCATATTATGATGTGATTGTGCCGTGTAAAGGCTGTGATTCTCTCAGGCTACAGACGGTTCTCTTTTGACTGACTCATGCACACTGCTAAAGTGCTAATTGATCGACCAAAAAACATGTGAGTAGAGATAGGTGCATTCTAAAGGTTTACAGTAAAAAATATGGGCGCGACTGTCACACATGTGCCAGCACAATTGTTTTTTACGAAATCAAATCCTATTGGTTGGGATTACTGATGTGGCTAGATAAAAAGAGAATAAGTTATTGAATAAAAACCAACTTCTCGTGCCCTCTCTCCTCTTTTACATAGTGGTTTTTTTTTTCTCTCTCCTCTCATGTTCCAAGTGGCAACCATAGTTTGGGATTTTGAAATTTTAGAACTTTTGGAATTCCGATAAATCCAAAAACCGAAATTGACTATATTTTGACCCATGTCAAATTTTGATTTCGACAAAATTTTGAAATGATTAATATTTCAACCCTATGTTATATTTTCTGATTTTTTTTTTAAATTGAAATATTTGACGAAATTTCAACATTCCGTTCAGAATCTTGAACATTGAGTACAACAGATGATATTCATCTAATCCATCCCCATCTACCATTCCTTTTTTTTGAAGAGGCATAATAATTTAACGAGTATCACGAACCGCGTCTTACGATCGGTATTTTTCAAATTTTTAACCCTCAAGCTCTAACATCTCTCGATAGTATGATTTTTTGAATTCTAGTTATAATCTAAAAACAATATAAAAACATTAGGAGGGGTGAATATAATTTGAGTGGCGTGAATGAGGTTTTCTAAATTATTTTAAATAATATGAAGCTAATTCTAATTTCAATAAAGTGAGAGAGTTTTGGTAAATTATTTAAAAGGAAGGAGCCGATTAGAATAATTAAGGGAGGTGGTTCTAAAATCATAAAATAGGGAGATTACAAATACACAGTTCGGTTGAGAAATTTTCCTCCTAAAGATCCGGCTATAATCTAAAAAATAATATAAAAACATTAGGAGGGGTTGAATATAATTTGAGTGACGTGAATGAGGTTTTCTAAATTATTTTAAATAATATGAAGCTAATTCTAATTTCAATAAAGTGAGAGAGTTTTTGGTAAATTATTTAAAAAGGAAGGAGCTGATTAGAATAATTAAGGGATGTGGTTCTAAAATCATAAAATAGGGAGATTACAAATACACAGTTCGGTTGAGAAATTTTCCTCCTAAAGATCCGGCTATAATCTAAAAAATAATATAAAAACATTAGGAGGGGTTGAATATAATTTGAGTGACGTGAATGAGGTTTTCTAAATTATTTTAAATAATATGAAGCTAATTCTAATTTCAATAAAGTGAGAGAGTTTTTGGTAAATTATTTAAAAAGGAAGGAGCTGATTAGAATAATTAAGGGAGGTGGTTCTAAAATCATAAAATAGAGTACAAATACACAGTTCGGTTGAGAAATTTTCCTCCTAAAGATCCGGCTATCATATAGTGTAGATATTTACCATAACAATATACACACCTTCCATTAATAGGTTCTACGTAAGGTAGGGAATCGGGTCGGGTAGACCCAAATCCGACTCGACCTGATTACCGAATATATCTGGTTTGGGTGCTTTTTTATATCCGTTTATTTAGTCAGGTCGGATTCGGATTCGGGTATTTTGGGTTTGGATATAATTTTTTGGTTTTTTTTTGTTTTTATTGGTTTTTTTTTTGTTTTTTTTGTTTTAATTTTTACTGTTATCCGATCGGGTTGGTTGGGTTCGGATATTAAATTTCGGGTTTATTCGGATTCGAATTTGGATATTGTCAAACTATTCGGGTTCGGATTCGGATATAGCCATATCCAACTCGAACCCGACCCGTTCCCTGCCGTAGTTCTACGTTTTTAATTCTTTTGAGTATTTTCTATTTTAAAAATCTGACTTCAAAGAAACCAAAATCAACACTTTTGTGGATGGCTTAAGACATCAATGTTTATGTGTTTTCATGATAGAGAAGAAGATGAGGTTATTGTACTTATCTTCTTCTTTATCATGAAAACACATAAACATTGATGTCTTAAGCCATCCACAAAAGTGTCGATTTTGGTTTCTATAAAGTCAGATTTTTAAAATAGAAAATACTCAAAAGAATTAAAAACGTAGAACTAGGGCAAGGAACGGGTCGAGTTCGGGTCGGATATGGCTATATCCGAATTCGAATAGTTTGACAATATCCGAACCCGAACTCGAACCCAAATCCGAAATTTAATATTTGAATCCAACTCGGATAACAGTAAAAATTAAATAAAAAAAAAACCAAAAAATTATATCCAAACTCGAATACCCGAATCCGAATCCGACCCGAATAAATAAATGGATTTGAAAATGCACCCGGACTCGATGTATTCGGTAATTGGGTCGAGTCAGATTCGGGTCCACCCGACCCGATTCCCTGCCTTATGTAGAACCTATTAATGGAAGGTGTGTATACTGTTACGGTAAATTAAATTATTATGCCTGTTAAAAAAACAGGAACAGTAGATGGGGATGGATTAGATGAATATCATCGGTTGCACTCAATGTTCAAAATTCCAAACAGAATGTCGAAATCTCTAAAGCACGGACGCACCTACCAATGGGCTGTGTCCGCGTCGGACACGGATGCAGACACAGACACAGACGCGTACGCGGCATGGACGCGTGTCGGACGCAGTCAACTAAATCGGACGTGGGTCAAAACGCAGTCAGGACACGGTCAACATGGTCAGGACGCGGATTTTGACCCAAAAAAATAAAAAATAAATCAAAATAATATTAAAAAACTCAATTTTTTTTATTTTTTGTTTTGTTAAGACTTATGACATGTTTTAAAATTTGATTAGGAAATATTAAACTTAATTTTGTGGCTATTTATTTTTAATAGTTTTGAATTTATGAACATTTAATTTAGTTTTTAATGTTCAATATATATAAAATAAAATTATAAATATTAATTAATTTCCGCATCCGCGTCCTATCTTTTTGAGATATAACCGAGTCGTCGTGTCTGTGTCTGCATCCGTGTCCGTGCAACATAGGTCGAAATTCTCCCGAATATTTTGATTTTAAAAAAATCGGAAAATACAACATAGGGTCGAAATATTAATCATTTCAAAATTTTGTCGAAATCAAAATTTGACATGGGTCAAAATATGGTCAATTTCGGTTTTTGGATTTGTCCGAATTCCAAAAATTCCGAAATCCCGAAATCCCAAACTATGGTTGCACTTAGAAGTATTAGAACATGAGAGGAGAGAGAAAAAAAAAAAAGGACAGCTGTGTAAAAGAGGAGAGAGGGCACGAGAAGTTGGTTTTTATTCAATAACTCATTCTCCTTTAATTTTATCTCGCCACATCAGTAATCCCAACCAATAAGATTTGACTTCGTACAAAAAAATTGTGCTGGGTCATGTGTGACAGTCGCGCCCAAAAAAAATACGTCAGATGCACATTTCAAAGCTGTATTGCGAAAAATATCTTCTCACTAAACTAATACTTAATTTAACGTTGCTACTTGCAAATTACAGTGTGTATTTACTATTATCCCTTGACTATTTAGTGAGGTTGCATTCTAGTGGGAAATGGGTGCAAATGCATCCCCATTACATCAAACCAAATAGAGTATTTATTGAACTAGTCCCTATTGGTAGAGATGCAAAACGGATAGGTATCCGAATCCGAAAATTTATATCCATATCCGAATCGGATATCGGATAATATCCGATCTGAAAATTAATATTAATTAAAATTTTATTTGTTTTGAATAATTCATTTTACCACTATAAAAACTATTATAAATATATATATATATATATATATGTGTTATTTATTATTATTATTTTGTTATTATAGTTTTATATTATTAGTTTATGATTTTATATAATACTAGTTTTCGAACCCGTCTTACGAACGGGTGCCGTTACATTAAATTATTCTAAAAAATATTATTAATTATACATAGCTATGAGATATATATGATAATTATATTAATCACTCATTCAAATTTCTTGCACTACTCTCAATAAAAAGAAAACACCAAACCTTGATAAAGCCTATTGACTTCTTTTAGTTGTTAGGTTTAACAATTGAAGTTTGATTGAAGTTTTATGAGAATGCTCAATGTGGCGAAGATGATATTGAAACTACTTGAATAGTAAGACACTCTCAATCATAATAAAAGAATTATAATAAATACTATTTAAAATGCAAAACTATACTTGTTGAGACATTATATTCCCCCTACAAATAATACAATTATGTTTCGAGGTTAGTTCAATGCATTTGCATCAAGTTTCCGATTTTTTGTTAATTATTCATTGAGGTTAGTTCAATGTAATTATTGCATCTAGTTTTCGATTTCCCATTAATTATTATTTGAGGTTAGTTCAATGCAGTTGCATCAAGTTTTCGATTTCCCGTTAATTATTCTTTGAGGTTAATTCAGTGTAGTTGCATCAATTTTATGATTTCTCGTTAGTTATTCATTAAGGTTAATTTAGTGCAGTTGCATCCAATTTTTTTTATGTTTCTTTAATTAGTTTTTGAGATTAGTTCATTGCATTTCTATCTAGGTTCCAATTTCTCATTAATTACTCTTTCATATTAGTTTAATACATCTGCATCTAGTTTCTGATTTTCAGTTAATTATTTTTAGAGGTTAGTTCGATGTTCAATGCATTTGTATATAGTTTCAAATTTCTGGTTATTTATACTTTGAAGTTAGTTCGACCAGTTACATCCGATTTCTGATTTCTAGTTAACTATTCTTTGAGGTTATTTCAATACATTTGTATCAAGTTTTTGATTTCATGTTAAATATTCCTTAAGATATTGCATCCAATTTCTGATTTACCATTAGTTGATCTCTGATTTTAGTTTTATGCAATTGCATCCAGTTTCTGATTTTCTGTTAATTATTCTTTGAGGTTAGCTCAATGTAGTTGCATCCAATTTTCGATTTCTAGTTAATTGTTCTTTGAGGTTAGTTCAATATCAAGTTTCCGATTTCCCGTTAATTATTTTTTAAGGTTAGTTCAATGTAGTTGCATCAAATTTATGCTTTCTTGTTAATTATTCATTGAGATTAGTTCAGTGCAGTTGCATTCATTTTTCAATGTTTTCGTTAATTAGTCTTTGAGATTAGTTCATTGCATTTGCATACAGTTTTTGACTTCCCGTTAATAACTCTTTGAGGTTAGTTCAATATATATGCATCAACCATATATATATATATATATATATATTTATATATATTTATATATATATATATATATATATATAGTTTTTTATTATTTATGCTTTGATGTTAGTTCGATGCAATTACATCCGGTTTCTGATTTTTTGTTAACTATTCTTTGAGATTATTTCAATGCATTTGCATCTAGTTTCTGATTTCCCGCCAATTATTCTATGAGGTTAGTTCAACGCAGTTGCATTCGATTTTTGATTTTCTATTAATTATTTTTTTAGATTAGTTCAATGCATTTGCATCCAGTTTTCGATTTCCCGTTAATTATTATTTGAAGTTTTTTTGATGTATTTGCACACCGTTTCCAATTTCCGATTAAATATTTTTCAAGGATTTGCATCCAATTTCTAATTTATCATTAGTTATTTTTCTGACGTCAGTTTAATGCAGTTACATCCAGTTTTTGATTTTTAGTTAATTAATTTTTGAGTCTGGTTTATTGTATTTACATAAAGTTTCCGATTTCCTTTTAATTACTCTTTGAGCTCAGTTCAATGTATTTGAATTCACTTTCTGATTTTCTTTTAATTATCCAATGTGGTGTGTAATATCAACTTCAAACAAGACATAAAAATAAATTATGTTTGGTTTACTATGTGGGATCATAAAAAATTATCTAGTTCACGATTTCCAGTTAATTATTCTTTAAATTATACATTACTCACTATGTGGGATCTTCAAAGATTATCTACGAATGTGTGATGTTATATTAATTATTCTGAAAAATATTTGCAACTATATATGCTGTTTCGACCAAATATAATCAAAACATCAAGTGTTGATAAAAGAGACGAAGAACGTAGAAAAGTAATTTAGAAAAATGATGGTGATCGGGGGAATGATGAGACTGTACCTTGCGGTTGCCTACGTACCCAAATTATCAATGGGACCAAATCTCAAGAACGTAGTTCTGAATGAAAAATAGTTTGGTATTTATATAGGTAGAGTAGAAAGTCCTTGTAGCTCAAGTAATCTTGTAGCTTGAGTAATTGTGATAGACTATAACTTTCAACTGATAATTATCTCTTTGATAAGAAATGAATCTGGACATAAATCAATGTACATTAGTGGCAAGCCATGTGGCTAAGGTTCAGCCTTAGACACATGAGTTAATGGGCCTGTACATTGATCCATGGTATTGCAAATTGGGCTTTAGCCCTGTCGATTAAATGAATAAAATAGAAATCCCTACCAATGGACATTTGCCACGTAGGTGGGGGTCGAAACATATGCAAAAATATTATATATGAATATTATATTGATCACTCATCCAAATTTCTTATAACGTGAAAACCCCACTATCCATTAAAAAAAAAGAACTCACTCTTGATAAAACCCTTCAACTTCATTTTGTTGTTTAATAATAAAAGTTTGATTAAAGTTTTGTGAGATTGCCTAATAAGGCGAAGTTCATATTGAAGCTACTTGAATAGCAAGGCGTTCCCAATCATACGAAAAGAGATAAGATAAACACTATTTTAAATGCAAAACTATACTTATCGAGACATTCCTATAACATATAACACAACTATGTTTTGAGGTTAGTTTAATGATTCCTTCAATTGGTGATCAAATTAAGGTCAACATAGATGGGGCATCTAGAGGGAACCTAGGTCTAGCTAGGTTGGGTGGATCCTTTAGAAATGTTCATGGTGATTTTGTCTTACTCTTGAGCAAGGGGTATCGGAATTGCAAACAACTATGCAGCCGAGTGCATAGTTATATTGGAGAGTGTGGAGCTTTCCCTTTCAAAAGGATGAAGCAATCTCTGGGTGGAATCAGATTTGGCAGCAACTGTCACAGCTTTTAACTCATGGGGCATCCCTTGGCAACTCCTATGTAGATAAAAATTTTGCACGACGAAGGTGCAAAGCTTGAATGTGTAGCACAACTGGAGAGAGGCTAACCTAGTCGCAGACCAGGCGGAAAAATTTGGATCTTTCTTAGCTGAGAATGAGGCTTTTGTATCAAATGGCAAACCCCCATGGCTATATGAATGGGAGGTTCCATATGGTTGCTATTTTAGAATATCTTGAACCTACATCGTATAGCATGTAGGTTCTACCACTCCTGTACAGTTCTTTTATTTCGTTTCTTTCCTTAATTCAATTTACACTTACCGAGCAAAAAAAAAAAAGGTTAGTTTAATGCATTTGCATCCAGTTTCTGATTTTCAATTCCATTATTTATTTTTTTTATGTTAGTTCAATGCAGTTGCATTTAGTTTTCGATTTCCCGTTATTTATTTTTTGAGGTTAGTTCAATGCATTTGCATCAAATTTCCTATTAATTGTTCTTTGAGGTCAGTTCAATGAATTTGCATCCAATTTTCGATTTTCTGTTAATTATTCTTTGAGATTATTTTAATGCATTTGCATCCAGTTTTTAATTTCTCGTTTATTATTCGATAAGGTTGCATTTGCATTTAGTTTCCGATTTCCCATTAATTATTGTTTGAGGTTAGTTCAATGAATTTGCATCCAGTTTTCGATTTTCCGTTAATAATTTCTTGGGGATAGTTCAATGCATTTGCATCTAGTTTATTTTTTTAGATTAGTTCAATGCAGTTGCATCCGGTTTCCGATTTCCTATTAATTATTATTTAAAATTAGTTCTACGCATTTGCATCTTGTTCCCAATTTATAGTTAATTTTTCTTTGATGTTAGTTCGATGCAGTTACATCCAGTTTCTGATTTCCCATTAATTTAATTATTGAGGGTTAGTTCAATGCATTTCCAACCAGTTTTTGATTTACCAATAATTATTTTTTTATGTTAATTCGATGTATTTGCATCAAAGTTTTGATTTCCCGTTAATTATTATTTGAGATTAGTTTAATGCAGTTGTATCCATAGTCCGATTTCCTATTAATTACTTTTTAAGATTAGTTTAATGTTTTCATTTGCATCAAGTTTCCAATTTTCCGTTAAATATTATTTGAGGTTAGTTCGATGCATTTGCATCCAGTTTTCGGTTTCCCATTAATTGTTCTTTGAGCTTAGTTTCATGTAGTATTATATATATTTTAAAATATTTGTCATTATTGGTTTGCCGTTATTTTTAATTTTTTTTTATACATGTGAGCTTGCATTAGAATGAATGCAAAATTTTCTATTATATGTTTTGTGATGTTATTTTTTATATAATTTAATTTTCCACTGTAATTTGTTTTGGTTTGGTATATATATATATATATATATATATATATATATATAAAAATTAGAAATTACATTATAGTGTTGAAAAAAAATTATAAATTCAAAAATTTAATTGGAATATGTCATAATTACTGTGGTTTTTGAAATCCTTAACGATGACTAAATGTCTAAATCCCAAAGTGGATGATGCATTAAATCTATCCAACTTTATTTGTTTAGGCCCATATAGACATATAGTGTATACAATACAATTTTATTTGTTGTCCGCTTAGTTTTGAGTGTACACTGTTATTTATTTTATGATTAGTTGACTTTTATTTTTTTCTTTTTGTCCCAGTCAGATGTGTGGTTAACAAATGTAAAAAGTAAATGTTCAGGCAACTCAATTTATTTTTTCCTTCGTTATTTCATTGTCTTTTTCTAAAAAAAAAAAACTTTGTTATATTAAACTTCACCTAAGATTAGTGTATAAACTATTCTTCGTGGCGTAAGGGTTTTAGGAAAATCGTTTTCGGTGGAAATTATTATTTTTTAGCAATTTAGTTTTTTTGTCTCATATTTTTTCATAATTAGCTATAGTATTTAGAAAAAGTTGGAGAATCTATGAAAATCTAGATGGGACTGTTTACTTCTTTATATCATATTTTTTTTACTAATTAGTAATAGAGTTTAGAAAAAACTGGAGTCTAGTGCTCCAATTGTCTGATTTTTCATATTAGTCTCCTATTTTTTAGTAATTAGTCAAAGAGTTTTACAAATATTGGAGAGTCTGTAAATGCTCAAAAAATAGAGCCAAGAGGGTACAACTATAATATATATCTAAAGATTTTATACAATAATAAATTAATAAATTAATTATATATAATAACTATTAATTTTTTAAATCGGATCGGATATTTTCGAATGCGGATATGGCAGTATCCGAATCCATATCCGAAACCAGTTCAGACATAAAAAATTATCCGAATCCGAATCCGATATCCGAAATTTTTGGATAATATCTGATTTTTCGAATACGAATTAGAATCGGATTCGAATATTTGGATATCCACTTGCACCCTTACCTATTGGAATATATTATGCAATATGTGCATAATATCTATTGGATTAAAATAGTTTAGATTTAGATTTAGATTAGTATGGTAAGATTATATTTCTTAATCTAGGTTAATATGGTAAGATTTTATCTCTAGGATTTATTTATAATTCTCTTTCCTATTTTTCCATATTTATGTACTCAGTCACATCTATTTAAATATTTGATTTCTCAATGTAAATGATCCAACTATCAATAAATAATTCTCTTTATTTAAATTTCTACATTGTATCAAGAGCTTAGGTTCGATCCTAGGGTAAATTCTTTTTTCTGGCGGGTGGTCCCCACAATGCTACCGCCGAATTATTTTCCACACTTTCATAAGATATTTTTCTTTGGCTTAATTGTTTAGTAACAATAATATTGTTTTCTATGCAACTTCAACCTCATCACCATGTTTGAACCAAAAGTATGTTTTTGTATGAGTTTTCTTCGCCGTCGTTATCTCTTTGATGGATTTAGTGTTGGTTTTTGTTATACAAGCATCACCATAATTTGATATACTCCGTTGTTTATGCTACCTCACGAATAGGAGCTTTTTGTTGTTGGTACTACCTTATGAAGAAGAGTCTATCGTTGTTGGTGTTGTCTCGAAAAGAGAATCCCTCTGTTTGTTGCTACTGAGACGTGTGTTCGAAACTTGTTTATCGGGTGTTATCGTTCATGGATGGTGCTTTGTTACAAACAACATTTGTCACACTTTTGGACAGATTCTCCAGCTTGAAGTTTGGCGACATTCTATTATGGTGTTAATCTCATGTTGTTTTTCAAACACCATGATATTAAGGGGGAGTATTTGAATATATTGTACAATATGTGCATAATATCTATTGGATTGGAATAATCTAGATTTATATTAGTATATATGATAAAATTATATTTCTTAATCTAGATTAATATGGTAAGATTTTATCTCTAGGATTTATTTATAATCTTTTGTTATATATTTCCATATTGATGTACTCAGCCACATTTATTTAAACATTTGTTTTCTCAATGTAAATGATCAAACTATTAATAAATAATTATCTTTATTTAAATTTCAACAGTCCCAATTCAAGGGTGAACTGTGCGTGCTAGAAATCTCTTTGTGAACATTTATGCTTTGCCTCTTTGGTAGTGGCTTCTGTGATTGGGTTCCAGTTTAACTAGAAATGAGCTACAACTAAAACAAATATAGTAATTAAGATCCAAAAGTCCAAAACCAAAACTAAACCATCGCTACATTTTTCGATGAACATCCAAATTAGTTGGTATGATGATTCAGGTATATGTTCTCCCTCATATGTTATCTATTTGGAGAATTTCCATTTTTCTAAAAATGAATTCTCAAATGTGTTCAACTTGATTCCTCACATACTAATACACAACTATATGGTTTGTCTACGTCAAATTTCTGTCAAAACAATCTTTTACAGTTTCTCCAATGAATTTTTGAAGGTACAACAACCTCGTTCCACAACATCTCCATGACACTCTTTATTAAGACTCATTTTTAATGAACTTCCAAAAGTCTAGCTTTCAAAGTGAATTACTTTACAGATATGAAGATTGCACATGTTCTTTGATAATTTACTTAGGGTTTTTTAGACATTGGTCCTACTATTATTACGAAATTAGACTTTGGTGTAGAAATGCTGAAATATTAGGTTTTGGTCATACTTATGTTACTTGACCGTCAGTCAACTTAGTTGACTGTGATCATGCCGTTTGCTCTTTTGAGCGTGCGTCACACATGCTTACAAGTAGGACTAAACTCTAATATATAACTTACAGTAAGACTATTCTTTAGTTGAGATTTCTAATTGACCATTCAGATGAAATTTGATTCCCATATTGAGGAAAGTTTTTTTTTCACGTTCTACAATAAATTGCCTCGAAATTGGTTGATATGTTGCATAAACCAATTCTCTAGCTCAGTGGGGAATAAATTCAAAGCACCGCCTTCAGTGACATCTTTTGTGCTAGAAATAGTAATATGTATGATAGATAAGAAACTAAATAACATATAACCAGCATCAGACACTATAATTATTTTAGGATCTATAGGATTTTCTGTTAGAGTAAAGATTTTTCTTGTTTGTTTATTTTCAATCGTGTTAGGGTTAATATTTTTACGACACAGTTTTTGATCGATGGATGTTTTACAAGTGTATGTATTGAATCTCTGTGGGTATTGAGAACGTGTATCTGAGGAAAATATTGTGGGTATAATTCCAAAAAGTAGAATTGTCATTCAATGTTCAAGCTAAATAAAAACTTAATATGTTCTATCGTTCCACCTCATATATAATGGACTGAACATGTCAAGATTATATGAACCTTTATGTCCTTGATTTATATAACATGTTCCAAGATCCTACTAGAAAGATGCATATTTATTTCTTTTGTGACTACTTACTTTGTAGTTGGAGATACTCACGACACCATAGTGCTTTTTCTATGCATGTGTTTTCAAAACAATTTTTCTAGTTTCCTTCTTCTATGCGTGTGTTTTTTAAACAATTCTTCTGGTTTCCTTTTGTTTTTTGATTCTCTGCGAGGCATATACTATAGAACTAAAATAAAAACTTGCAAAACTTAGAGAGCATAAGGAAGAATTGCAAAAGATCAAAACAGGAGTATTGGAAGATACACATTGTCTAAACCATCGTCCTTTCTCACTCTTAAAGATAAATTAGTATTTGACCTAGATAATAATGTCATTGTTAGGACATGGTCCTTATTATAAGTTAGATATTAGAGTTTAGTCCTACTTGTAAGCACGTGTGACGCATGCTCAAAAAAGCAAACGACATGACCACAGTCAACTAAGTTGATTGACATTCAAGTAACAGAAGTAAGACCAAAACCTAATATTTCAGCATTTCTTGACTAAAATCTAATTACCATAGTAATAGTAGGACCAATATCTAAAAAACCCATTTACTTGTGTAGTTAGCCTTTTTGTTAGTTGTTTTTATTTTGGTCACCACGACTTGATCCCATAACCAACTTAGTCAATAGTAAACACCAACGGATCAATGGTGTCGCGGGGCTTAAAATGTAAAATTAATATGGTATATGCTTTGCAGTTATTTTGGTCTTTTTTTGTCACTGTTTGTCGTTATCTTCCGATTGTAAGTTAAGAAGTTATAAGTTAGAACAATGACTAATCACTGCATTGATGTGGCTCTCCGTGTTTAGGGCATCTCCAATGGAGGGTGTAAATTATTTAAAGTGTAAAATTTACACTCTAAATGTCAAAAACATGTTTTCAATGGGGGGTGTAAATAAGGTAGGGATCGGGTTGGGTTCTGGTCGGATATGGCTATATCCGAATCCGAATTCGAATAATTTAACAATATCCAAATCCGAACACGAACCCGATTATATTAGAAATTTAATATCTGAACCCGACCCGAACCCGATCGGATAACACTAAAAATTCAAAAAAAGCCCAAAAATCATATCCGAACCCGACATACTCGAACCCGAATCCGACCTGAATACATAAACAGATATGAAAATCGACCCGAACCCGATATATTCGATAATCGGGTCGGGTCGGATTCGGGTCTACCCAACCCAATTCCCTACCCTAGGTGTAAATCTCAGGTGATAAGCTAATAGTTAATAGAGAGGGGGTCGGGAATTCCCCATCCGGCTATTAGTTAGTAAACATCTCGGGCGTCACTTGAAGTAATGTCCCAATTAAAAAGAAATTCGGATGTCACTTAAACTCACGCCTGTTTTATTTTTTTTAGAATTGTAACGTTTGCGACGGGTAAAGACCGTCATTTATTGGTTGGGCCAGTTTTAATAAACTATGGACGTTACTCAAAGTGACGTGTGTTTTATTTCTTTTTTTAGTTGACAACTTGCGACGGACTTTGACCGTCGTTTTTTCTCAGTTTCTTAATTTTACAAACTCTTAAACTTTGTTGCATTTGATACCATTTTGGATGTGGAAACTATTAATGTGTAAGAGGGGTCATAAAATCCTAGTGGCACCTATGTGGCACTTATGTGGAGGTGTATATATACACTCTCCATTGGAGATGCCCTTATTGCCAAATTGAGACTCTTGTTACTTTCAGGTCGTTTGTTACAGATAAAATGTAATCAATCTTTTTTTTTAAATGTCGTCACTTTTCTTTATTATATGGTTTATGATGAGACATGAGGTCTGAAGATTATATTGGTGACTAAATTTGCCTCTTTTTGCCACAGAAAATTGGTTTGATTGAGACATGAGACATGATTGAGATTTTTGTTCCTATATTTTTTTTCCTGATTATCTTCTCAAACTTGATTTCATCTCTATGGTGGGATAGTGGGACCAAGTGGAACTCATAAAATAAATTTGGGGTATGCCATTTGTCACACCCCGATTTTTCGTAGAATATGAATCGACAACAAATAGATATTTACTCTATTTCCACGTCATCCAAATCTTACAAATCCCGAGGCGTGAACCGAGATCATACCTTTCTGATAAACATGCATTTAATTACAGCAAAAAAAAAAAACAAATATTGGAATAAAAATACTTGCATAAATCCAAAATGAATAACCTCCAAATTACAATCATTCTGATATATCGAGGAACGTCAAACCGAAATAAAGATAAACGAGAACGTCTCAACTTATTAACTCAAAATCCAACATACAATAAAAAAGGTAGAATCTCTAAAGAAAATCAGCTTCTAAGCAAAGCCAGCTACTCCAACTGTAGCTCCACGATTTTCCAACTCAAACAGTTACTACTGCTGCGGTTCCTGCGAAGGGTCTAGGTTCCATAAGAAACATACCCCCGAATGCAAAGCAAACTGGGATCAACATTAAAAATGCTGGTGTGAGTGCCCTAAATGCAATGCTCATGATAGTTCATAACAATACACATTATCGCCATGAAGTTACGTATACCACGTCTACATCATTCGGCTACGTTAGAGACATCGATCCCTTGTCACCAACTAACAAGAGAAACTTAGTTTCTCTTAACGTGCAATCCATGTAGCACATACCAATATAATACATAAAATTTAATATAACATTGTAACCAACTATCTAAATAATAACTTTAAGAAGTATACAGTACCTTAGCGCCTAACAGTCTATAGTGGGCTTCATCCCTCCAATAAGGATTAGGTAGCCCACCTTCCTACAAAACAGAGTTAATTCAATGATAACAATAAAATATAAAAATAATGTCTCAACTATTATATAAATTATTAATACACTTTTTAATTAAGACCCCCTCTCCCCATGATTTATTAAATTATCTTAGATATCTTTTATATTTCCTAAAAGACCATTTCCCATTTCCGCACTTTGAACTCGTGAAATACCAATATCATGTAAATTCACATAACCAAGGTTTACGTCACAGCTCTTAGTGAGGCAAAAGACATTTAGTTCCTCCCCTAAAAGATGGAACCTTGTTATATATATTTTAATCCCGCATTTACGTCACATCTCACAATGATAGAATGCGTTATAAAACATATCCAAACCCGCATTTACGTCACATCTCACTAGGATGGAATGCATTAAAATATCAAATATATCCAACCCGCATTCACGTCACATCTCCTAGAGGTGGAATGCGTAATCATCATATCATTAGTATGAGAAATGTCCATCATATTCTAATATTGTCATAATTTTTCTAATGATTTCACATCCATATAGTATATAGGTTATACAAAACAAAATAAATTTCCACGATCAACAATACTTTCCAGGCAATATTTCTTATAATACACTCCCAAGAGCGACAGTTTGCACAAGCTCAATCAATTACTATGTCTATATTCAAATAAACCAAGGTTACACTTTTTATGTAAATATACTAATTTCAGGCAGTAGCAAATCATGCACAATGATCATAAACAACAATCCATTCAATAGATTAACCATTTTCCATTCATTCACAACTTTATCCAAAATCAATAGTCTCGTATTTCAATGCCTCGACTGACATCCCACTGTCGGATTGCCCTACAATATTAATGGGTATGACTACTGTGTGTTTTAAATATGCAGATCAAATTTGAGGAAGATCCAATAAGCGGCCATCCTTCATCTATGCCTAAACCTATGACTGCGCAGTGCAGTTTTCTAGCGTAGTATATACTACGACCAGTCACGCTTATGCATGCCTCGACAAAAACTCCACCGTTGGATCTGTCTAAAATTTATATATGTCAGAGTTAAATGTATTAGGTAACTAAGGATTAAATTTGAGAGACATCCGAGTAAGGGAAGATCTCTATCTGAACAAAATTAAAAGACTACGTAGACAAGTTTTTTGGAATGATGTTTACTGTTAACTGTTCATCTTCTTCACAAAACTCTATACAGTTCATTAATGGCTTTATACTCCCAATATACAATCCATATGATCACACATAACAAACAACATATCCTATTCTATGGAAACAAAAAAGGAAAGAAATATAACTCACTTTATTAAATCTATTTTTTTTTTTTTTTTTTTTTAAGTGAAAATTTTATTGATACTGATGAGGAATTTTACAAATAATTAGGATAAGCGTGCAACAAGCTGCGCGCAAGTCCTTTCTGAATAGCAAATCCTATTCTTTTAAAAACAAACTCATTAGAACCAGCTGTCATAACGTTGTTATTCATAACTTTCTGAAGTCTCTTGAGAAGTTCAACAGCCTGTTGTTCCAAGAAACCGAAAGTGTCGAAACTAAACGGAATGAAACAATGCTGGTTAGCTGTGCAAGCTTCCTCATGTTTCTCCATCTTCCCTGTCGCTGCTCTCTTAGCTGCTTCTCCCACCTCAATGCAAAGACTCCATTCCCAAGCCCTACCAACGGAGAGGCGCCAGTTACATCTACACATGCATGTCTCCCCTCAGACCAACTGTATATTAATACATCCGCAGGCCGAAGTGTCGATCTGTCCTCATTCGGATCAGTGAGAAAGTTAACAGGAGCCTCTTTCTTCACTTGTACCCCAGCCCTCCAAAATGCATCACACAAAATGTCTCTAACATGATCATGTCTGTATTTAAAACCAGGAAATGTCTACAATGTGCTGCATGGTCCCTAAAAGCATCTAATATACTTTTTTTGCATACAGGACAAAGACCCCCGTCAGAGTACATAGGAATCATAAGACGGTACCTGAGAATGGCACGATACTCCACCTGTGACATACGTTGTCCCAGTCCCTCTATTGGAATAGCAAGTAGAAAATCTTTTGCATGTTCTGACTGCAAGCATTCAATGATTGCTTTCTGACGAGTAGAGAACTCAAACTCCCTCTCAAAACTAGCAACAATCTTACAGTAGAAATCTTCCGCCAAAACTTTTTGTGGTTTTGAAGGGACGGTAGCATTCACAACCAGAGAATCAAAGTAAAAATCGGGAAGACAGAGACGCAATGCACTGGTAGCATCACCAAGAATCTCACCCATAGGCACTGGACCACAACTCCTAAGAATGTGGTTTTGAAGCTCTGAAGTCTGAAAACGGGAAGCCACAAAAGCAAAAGCAGAGACATCAGAGGCACAATAGATACCTAACCCACCAAGGCGCAATGGAAGCATCGCTAAACGCCACTTCAAATCACCGAAGCCAGGATCATCAAAAACTATAATGCCCTGCAGAACCATGTGAATGTGCTGATCAAAAGTCTTAGCTACCTCCCTAAAAAAAGTGGTGGACAAGTACGAACTGCAAAAACCAACTTGGAGAGCTCAGCACAAGCTCGTTAAAGTGCTAACTCACACTGTGGATCCTCCAATGCAGCTAAATGGTCCATCGAAGTCATAGCCTTTTCAACACGCTTACGAGCAAGACTCATGACAAAAGAAGAATCGATGCTAACGCCTCTCAAGTAACCCGACCCCATCTTTGAGGACAAGATAAATCTGAAGGAAAGAGACCAGGAGTGGAATGACGCGGATCCAGTGATGGCCAAAATATCTCAGTCTTGGCCACATTAAGAACCAACCCATAAGAAGGCCTTCTTCCTGAATGATACGCAGAGCTGCCGCCACTTGTTCTGTATCCCCAACTAGAGTCTCATCATCTAAGTACTAAGCCTGGAGCAATAATTGACAACTTGACTGGATCTGTAGAATCAGAGGGTGCAACACCAGTGCATAGAGAAGGGGACCCAAAAGATCACCTTGCTGAACCCCAGAAGCAGACTATATGTAATCATCCCCCAAGTATAATCTTGCAAGCTGACAATACAAATACTCGACCCAAAGGGAAATAGCGGGGCAGCGAATGCGAACCTCTTTCAACATAGTAGTTCGATCAACCATATTAAAGGCATTCTGAAAATCTACTAGCAACATAGAAAGAGATGTACTGTCACCGTTAGCACATACCATGCGATTAACAGCATGCAAAATCGCCTCCGCTCCACCAGGGACACCGACCCCATACTAAAAATCCTGCAAGTACCCTACCACCTCTTTGGAAACCTCTTTCATTGCAATTTTGGAAACAAGACGTCGCCAAACCATACGCACATCTATCGGACGAATGCTATTATCCGGCTTAAGAAGTGGAGTGAGCAGAGCACTCGCTATGAATTCTGCTAACGGCTGCGGACATTGTCCCTGTAACCACAGATTCACCACCGAAGCCAAGGCATCTAACAAGTTAGACGATATCCCACGTTTATCTCCTAGAGTCCTAGTTTTGCTAAACCAAAATTTCTATTTTCTATATTTTCGAAATTTCCAAAAATTATATCAATAAATAATAATACCACACTTAATTAGATACATAAAAAAAATGGGGTTTTACACCATTGTTTTACGATCATTCTATTTTCCTGGGATAAAATAATAGGGCATCCAGGGGTGTTTGGGCGCCGGATACGACCTGCAGGATTTTGGAGAACCCCGCAATGGAGTTGTCCAACTAATAAGTAAACAGACATACAGTATGCAACTTGTATAGTGAATATTGGGAACTTGGGAACTGACCAACTTCATTCATCTATTTTATTGGCACATTTTAATTTGAATATTCTAACCCACATTGATCTAGTGCTTTAGTTGAACTAGCCAACTCAAACTGAACCATTACAGTGGATAGTATCTTTGACATTCAATGTGGAATAAGGAAAATTTTAACTTTGATACGTATTTTATGTCAATGCATAATGGTTTTCGTAATTTTCAGATTGGCATGTCAAAACATAAAGCAACATAGGGGAAGGAAAAAAAACAAACGATGGAAAAAAGAGACTGCGTATATCCTTGTTCGTTAATGGCCCTAATCAACAATATTACCTTAGGTGGCAGTAAGTCGCCCAATATGAAGGCAATATGAATACCACAACCTACCAAGCCATATATTCCTAACACATTCCCCAGCCCAAAGAAAAAGTTAAAAAAAACACCACCACTCTAAAGCCCTATTATCACTTAAAAATTGGATATTTCTTCTCGAATACTATAAAGAAAAATGATATAATAAAATAAAGTTTAACTGATGTAGGTGGCTTTAAACATGAAATTTGTACTAATAGAAGTATAGAAGATTTTGTTCTTCTCCACACAAAAAGTTATTGCAACAACAAATACAACAGTTACGAAAAGAAAAATGATATAATAAAATAAAGTTTAACTGATGTAGGTGGCTTTAAACATGAAATTTGTACTAATAGAAGTATAGAAGACTTTGTTCTTCTCCATACAAAAAGTTATTGCAACAACAAATACAACAGTTACGAAATCAACTAATACAAGAGAGTTCCAATTGCAGGATATACAACCAAGAGCATCATCAGCCTCACCATGTCATTTCTCAAGTCTTTAATTTCCTTATTATGTAAGAGGAAACAAAGAGCACAAGCTCATGTCCCAAGCGCAACACTCTAATAACAGGGAGTTCGAAATCCTAAGAGCTACACGACAATAATATGCCTGAACTCTGAAGTAATAATCCTTTTGACCTATCGCGTACTCGCCCTAAACAAAACCTAAACGAGAAAAAAGTTGTAACATACATGCTTTCTAAGAGAAAGCCTGCTGTAACATATGTAGTATAAAAGCAAACTTCCCTTTTGATGTGTGCTTGGAAGATGCCTGTGACTAGCTGACTGCACACCATCAGCCCATCAATCAAACAAAATAAACGGCAGACGCTCATTTTCACACAATCACACCAAAATGAAGCTCTACACCTGTAACTGTAAGTTAAGGAAATTTATCAGTATATAGTGACAATGTCTGTGACAATCCTATGAAAGATAAACTGCTATTCCAGATATTCACAACTCATTCAAAAATTGTCATAATTTAAGTTATTTGACAAGACACTTGCCTGCTTCATAAAATAAATGTAATAAACAGAACACCAGTTCCATATAGCAACTCTCTTGAATCTTCTTTACATGCAGCCTCTACAGGACCCATAATAAGTCCTATTTTCTTTGAACTAGTCAACTCCTAGCTGGTAGTGCAAACGTTTCACTAGACATTTGGGTCGACATCACATCTGTCATCAAACCCATTACCCTGATCCTGCCCTCTTCAAACCGCATAAGTTCATTCATCCTACTTTCTTTCAGGTTTCCCATCTCAAGACAAGCTCCTTGAGGCATTACACAACTACTACCTGCATTGCCTTTGGTGTTGGAATTCTCCAAGCCACTTTTGAGCCAAGCGATTTTACTTAAATCTGTCGCTATGGAAGCCAACTCGTGACTGGAGAAGTATGGAGGTTCTTCAAATTCAACAAACTCTGGCCCTAAAAGTGAACTCTGTGGATTTCTTTCCCCTTTAGTACCACAACAACCATGTCCACACTGAGAAGGCACCAGTGGCTCACCACAAACACCTTCGAGCAACCTGCAAATACTGATATCTGGCTGTGTCACTTGATTGAGAGGCCCAGTACACGGGACTTCCCTAGATAATTGAGAAACATTTCTGGTGCCGTTTGGAGGAATATAAATGTTAAATGCACTAACACGAGCCACTGGATGGAAGAGGCTCGGTGGTTCATTAGCTACAGTAACAATGTAATTACTTTGTGCTCTATCATCACATTGGACGGACATGCTCTCAACAAAGTTCACATCTTTCCCTTCTGAGGACCTAAATGAACTGACATCTCCGCATGACAATGTTTCTTCAGAGGACGCTTTGGTTTTGTCAAGGCTGATATGTTCCATCCTCTTCGCGGATGGTCCCCTAATCTTCAACCCAAGTCGCTTACGCCGAAGAGTGGAATTCCAGTGGTTCTTAATAGCATTGTCAGTTCTCCCTCGTAAAATCCTAGCAATTACTGCCCATTTGTTTCCATGAATAGCATGCGCAGCAACTATAATGCGGTCCTCTTCCTCTGCGACATGTTTTTGAGTCAGGCTTTCTCATCAAGAAGCAAAGTATAGATATAAAATCATTGTAAATTAAGTCAACTGCACATGACCGCTTTAGAAATTTTATCGAGAGGTCTACAGTTACCACCTATGTGGAGCTAGAAAAATAATATCCTTGAAAGACCACATTAGTAAGTATATGAGGAAGTCTAAACTTATCGCGGATGCAGATTTCTAGTCATATTTGTACTTTCTAAAATAAAACCTCATTCTTGTAATTAATTTGGTTTCTTGTTGGTCACTTATGAGTTATGATGCCTATTTATATATATAAAAAAAGAAGAAGAAATAGCCTACATTCTTTCATTTAGCAGAACTCATCAAATGCCCAACATCCTTTCTTCCCGAAAATTTTCATTGAAATATGTGTGTGTGTGTGTGTGAGAGTGTAAACAATATACCACTTCTGATAGGGGAAAAAACAAAAGATTATGATAAAAAAAGAAACACAATAGAGAAGCTAAAAAGAAAATTTTCACATACAAAAATCAAAGTAACTAATATAGGCAAACTATAACAATTTTTTGGCTCAAACCTGTATAAAACCTCAAACAAATTTGGAAGTTCATGAACAATTAAGTCCAGGCAAAGAGTATGATTTTTCCCTGGTTCGGTTATAATAAAGGGCACTATCTCGCACTTCATCATTGTCCTCAAAAAAATTCATAGAAACATGTCTGACGATATGGATTTAGAATATTAAAGAATCCAAAAAGCCTAAGTCACATTGACATGGATACGTGTGTCGGTGTCCAACACTGCAACCTATTTGAAGTAGGACACAAGGACACGACTAATTAAAAAGAAAACTATTTCTATTCTTTAGTTACACAACTAATTCTTGGGTTCAAGACCTTAAAAAGTGTCTCTTTACAGATAAATAACTATGGAAGTGGCATATCAAGGAGCTATAACTATGTCTTATAGGGTATCAAAGAAACTATATGTAGAAATTGTATGGAAAACATGTCCATGTGTCCGGCACGAGTGTCTGTGTGTCTGACACGGATTTTTAAAAGAATACAAAGTGTCCATGTTACTTAGCAAAAAGCCAAAATTTGATTTTCCTCATCACTCCGAAGCTGAAGATATCTCTTCTTGGACACCTCTGATTGTATAACTATCCAAATCACCTTTTCCTTTGCAACTTCATCTCTAAAACGTATTTAAGAATTAGCCTCACGCCTTCACATTAGATATTCTAACTTCAACTTCCCAATTTTGTATCAACAGCTCCTTTTTTCATATAGACTTTAAAGAAGTAAAGTACGAGGTACAAAGTAAAACTTCAAAGTAAAAGGCTTCCATTAGCCTATAGTAAAAGTACATAGTCAAAAGAAGGGAGAACCAACCACATAAAGTATCTTCCCTGCAGTAACCTTTACAAACAGGGGGTCAAGTCTATTACCCTAGTCCAATCTGGGTCAGGACTCAGGAAAGTATTTTGACACAGAGTTTGGTGAACATTTGGGCTTTAAACCTAGTGTCAGAGGAGGCCTGCGGAAATATGGCTTAGAAGACTGAAGATAAAATCAATGCAATCGATGTCATATGTCGTACTTTGTACAGATTTCAGTCTCTTACAATGATTGTTAAGGTGAACTAAAGAGAAGAGGGTAGTCCACTCTCTTCATGGCAACAGAACAAAAGAGATAAAGAGAGGCCTCTGGTTTCTGCAAGAGAACCAAAGAGAGGTGTAAGTTATATGACATCTTCAAGGAACTCTCTACTGATGGTTCGGAAGTAATACCAAATGTTTTTCAAAACCAAAACATTGCAAACTTGAACAGATCAAATTGAATCCCTCCCCACTGTCCAACCTTCAAGCTTCAAAAACGTTTCCATGTAAGTCCCTGATCCGACTAAATACAAAAGAAAGGCCATGCGCAACCATAAAAGTGAGTTCTTCCCTACTTCACTTGTCGAACAAACCAATAAAAAGTTGAGTTTTCTAATTTTATATAGAAAGTCAGGCTAAACTGAGATATCCAAGAACAACTTAAAACCTAACTGCACAATGCAGATGCATCTAAAAGCTCGTTGTAGCTCACAGGCAGACACGCTGGAGACAAAGAGGAAAAAAAATACATATTTCGAGGGTGGCTCCTAACTCACTTCATTTCAAATGAGCCAATTCTGTTATGTGTTATGTGTTAGCCATAAACATATTTGCTAAACATAAAAACAAAATTAAAACAACAATATAATCAACCAATCATCAATATTCAATAAAATTCCAATTACCTGATATGTCATATGTAAATAAATAAATAAATGAAGGTTGGGTTTTAATAACAACATACCAGTGAAAGGTTTGCGTTCAACATAAGGGTCGAGTTGGTTACACCAACGAAGTCTACAAGATTTACCAGACCTTCCTGGAATTCCACGGGCCATAACACTCCAATTTCTCGGTCCAAATTTACTTACTAATCGACTCAAAATTGCGTCTTCTTCAGGTGACCATGGTCCTCTAACACCAACTTCTATTTCTCCACTTACATTTCCCTCACCACTATTATTGGGTGCTGGGGGAGTTGTAACATCACCGTTTTCTTTATTGAATAAGAGTATCTCTTTTCTTATTTCTGTTTCTAAGTCCATAACCGCCTAACTACTTTCTCTGTCTTTGCAGTCGTTTTTACAAGCCTTTACTTATATATATATCGTTTTTTTTATAGTGAAACCGGACAATAGGAAATGACTAAATGGGTCCTGTGTTAAAAAGTTTATATAGGCGGACCTACTAATGATTTGATCTTGTTGCTTAAAAATATTTATTGCACGGAATTAGGTTGTGATTTTTGGCTGAGTGTGCTTGTGATTGAGATCTCTATATTGATAATAGCCGGGTTTTCAGTATCTCCTCCAACTCTCGAGTACACAAATCAAAATCTCTCTCTCTCTTTCTTCTTTTTTTTTTTTTTTTTTTTTTTTTGAGTTGGAAATTATCAAACAATTTAAAAAATATTTACAAAATAGCCCCTATTTTTTACCTACATTTTTTCCAATCCTACAATCAAAATTAGAATTATAACGACACGTTTTTTCCAACTGGTGCAAACACGGTCTGCAAACTTGTTACTAGCATATCACCGCCCTTAAGTTTCAAATTGAGTTAATATGCAAAGAAGAGATGAACTGTTGAAGCAGCAATTACAAACACACAAATTGAGTAGAGGCAAAATTAAAAGGATTATGAAATTGAGTTTTATTTTCAGAAGAAAAAAAAACAATTGGTGTTGGAAGGGAAACATATTTCTTCACAATCTTCAATTAGTTTCATTTTGGTTTATAATTGGAAGGAAATAGTAATGAGAAAGGGAGAGGGAAAAAAAAATTGTGAGGCAGATAGACATTTAGACAGGATACGAGACAGTTTTTTCCCCCCTCCCCTAATGCAAGAGATCGACTGATCATATACCAAAGAATTAGTTGATTTCGTAATTTTCAACCTAATGTTGAAACGTTCATGTAAATTCAACATTCGAAACCAAGTTGAAAATACAAAAAAGGATTTGGTGGGATTATAGATTTCAAAATGAGTACACATACCGGTATGATGATCTTCATGGTGTTAACACCAAGGCTGAAAATATCAGTCGAAATATCGATATATCGCCGATATATTTTTGGTTTTTGAAGTACCTAATATATAAATAATCCGAGATATCGGTTAGATATATTGACATATTTTCAGTCCGATATATATAATATTTTTTTATATATCGATGATATATCGAATATATTTGATATATATCGATTGATTTGGTTGGACTTTTTGATCGATTTTGTTAACTGTTGAAATATATAACGATATATATCGGAAATATTTTGATTGTTTCACTAAAAAATTGATATCATTGATATATCCTGATATATTGATATAGACCGATATATTTTGGTATGGGGTGGGAGATCGGTCGTTATGAAAAAATTGGGCCTCGGTTAACACCATCATGGCATCAACTCATGTCCAAATGATATACCCGCTTTGATGTAAAAGGAGGGTAACTTGGTAATCGGGCTTTCAATTAGCCAACATAATTGTTTTTAGGACTGAAATGCCCTCCATCGGTTTCGATGTGTCAACAAAATAAAGTCTGTCTAATATGGAAATTGGGTTGATTTGGGCTTTGGTTACAGAATAAGTTTGTAGACATACTTGTCCACAAACAACAGCTTCTCATTGGTCTAAATACTTTGTGGACCAGATAAACAATTTTTTCGAGCACATAAACAGTTTTTTTGGGCAGTCTCTCCATCAATTAGCACATGAGGCTGTATGTCTACAAAATTATTCTTACGTATATAGAGAGGTTAACCACTTTAGAGCCCAAGTTAGATTAGTCCATTTCTAGGGAGATAATGTTGGCCTGATTAATTTGTGTGTACAAGAAAAATAAATAAGAGACGACATGCGGTCATGTGGAACAGGCTTGAAATTGAAATAAACTGCGCCCAAAAAGTCTTAGCAGTAGACTATCTGACTACGTGCCCAAAAATTGGCTTCGAATATTAACAAAACTATCCAAATGAGAAGGCTTCGAAATCATGTAAGCTGCCAGGGACCCAGCTCAGCCAGTGAAGCCTGTGGCCAGCAAGCCTCCTAGGACCTAGATTATGTAACCAGTCTTATGGGCCTAAAACTTCCCGCAAATAGCTCCTAAACAAAATTTTGAATTGACGTGTGTTGCCAGTTTGCCACTTGCCATGTAGGGTAAACATGGATTATCGTGTTGCGTCGTTTGATTGGTAGTTTCGGCCACCAAAAAGATTTTGCTCAGTATTGATTTTATATGGAATATGGATCCAAGCCGAGGTACGCATCTGTCACACCCAAATTTCTATAAAATTAAAAATAGAAAATTATTCACACCTATTTCATATTCTGAAAATTCAAGATGAAACAAAATCCTAATAACCCATTATCAACCACAATATTAAAATATGAGATCAAATTAAAACCAAACGAACAACTCTTAATGTACAAATTCAAGAATTTACTAAACCACTCTATTACATCTAGTTCAAATCAAGACTTTATACTTCATAAAACTTATATCAGGAAGACTCCAAGAGCGAATCTCAATCAAGAGTCTTCATCCGCTGCATTCTACCACCTATGTTCCCAAGAACACACCCACGTTGTAAAACAAAGCAAATATGGGTCAGCAAATTGAATTTGCTGATATGAGTAGACTAACAACAAAATATATATAATAATATTTCAAATATAACATTACCAACCATTCCAACTTGAAAGACAATATAGTTTCGTTTTCCAAAACGGCGTGTAGTTTCTTCCCAAGTAAGATTTCACCCCCAATATACCAATTCCAAGAATCTCATATAATATTACTTATCATTCCCACTTTTCAAAATAACTCACAACATAAATACCACTTACATTCTATTTATTAAATGCATATATGATAACCTAATTAAATATGAGTTTGGTATACCTTATCTTTAAGCTAACACGTCGTCTTAGGGTAGGATATTTACGTCCCTGCACAAAAGATTAATAGATCCTACCCTCTTGCAAAACAAAGTTAGACATCACAATAAAATAATTTATCTCAGCCATTCAAATTTCCATTCATAACCAAACCCCATTTAAGACATTTAAGTCTAATTCATATAACCTGGTTCGTCCCGCATATTTAGGGAATACCACTTATCATAATACCTATATCAAGGGTAGTCATTCATATGACATCATTACGTCATAAAGTTTCTACGTGCATAACCATAGATCTCAGACTATCACAAGTCATTAATATTTTCGTAATAACATATTAAGTTATAGTCATTTTGCAGTCACATAGAAATCACAATCATTTACAAATATTATTCACAGTCACACTTCACATCCATGACATCACACAATTCATATACTTTTACTTAAAAACCACTCGTCTACTTATGAGAACGGGGAAATAACACACCCAAGGAGTACATTCATCCCTTGTGAGAATCAACTCATACAAACCACGTATATATTTCTTATAAGAAATCATATACATCACATGCAATAACTCCATCATACGTAAAATCAATATTTTACTTTACTTATTAATTATCTCGTTGACTTATTTATTAAAAGGCACATCCCAACCTTTAGTTCCTACTCCACGATTTGCACTACACACATTTGCCAAATCACACATATCCGTGTGCCTCACTCATACCGAGTACCACTACAAGACATATGTCCCAAGCGGGATATCGCCTCCAGGAAACATGCTTTCATCTTGTAAACTCGTAACTTGTGAGTCACAGCCATCTCTGGGATTTCCATACACATAATCACAAAACCTCCTTTGGGCATAACAAAATATCAGGTCATTCATGGCACATTCAATGCATACCTTGGGTCATTCCCGCCATATTCAAGGAATATCCATCATAATACTAACAGGTCATTCATGGCACATTCAATGAATATCTTAGGTTATTCCCGCCACATTTAAGGAATACCTATCATAACACTAATAGGTCATTCATGGCACATTCAATGAATACCTTGGGTTATTCCCGCCACATTCAAGGAATACCCACCTACATTCCCGTACATTCAAGGAATACAGCCCACCCGCAAGGCGAATGCCTTAGTTCCTCTCTAAGACGGCTTTTCACATGACATCATTAGTTATAAACATTTCTTTTCATTTCTTTTCATCACAGAGGCGTGGAGAGATCTAAAGATGTGGGCGACACATTAAATTTTCACCGGATACTTTTACACCGGATTTTTAACACTCAAGAGTTCTCATTTATTATAATATTTTCATTACAAAACAAACATCGTCTCAAACAATAGAATCATTATTAAATATTCCAAACACAATAACTAATCAACTCACCACATTATCAATTATATAAATCATAGATATCAAAAGGTTAAATCAGGAATTACGCATTAGTTAAATATCTCGTGAATACATTTTAAACAACCACAATCACGTATACAATTAAGTATTAACTTTATACACATATAGTTATCACAATAACTAATAACTAATAACTAATAACTAATAACTAATATAGTATAGTGTAGTGGCTGCACTTTTGCTCAAAGCTGCCTACGTATCCAAATCTTTCAAGATTGGAATCAAGCTTTTGTAGTTCTTATCAGTCACATAGTCAATGCTATAGTTTTTCCTATATTAATCCAAATGATATGTAACTTAATTATTTAGAAACTAGGGTATGTAGACATACTTTTTTCATGTATACCTCGAAGTCCCAACCTCAGCCCATCTAAAAGAAAACTTAGGTTGAAACTGGTAAAAATCCTAATTTCAGCAAATTGGATTTATGACGGACTATCTCCCAAATGGAACAACTCTTTCCACAGGTGTCCAAATACATCGAGGCTTTTTGTGTTGAAAAGCTAACACACAGAACTTATTCTTTTATGTTTTACAAAAATACTCAATCTCATTCTAAGTATACGAAAACTAGGTTAGAACACAGTGCAAAGAAATTGATTTCTGACGCACTTTTTCTGCCAGTCAAACTTCCAGACATCATATCTACCTCCACAGACCTCGGAATATGATGAGGATAATTGAGTTAGAAAGTAGACTTATAAAAATCACCTTTTCATGTTTTACAAAAACTCTAACTCTCCCCTTAGCTTTATGCAATTTATGATCAATCCCTATGCAGAAAACTATTTTCTGACGAATAGAATTTCTGGCGCATATAATTGTCAAGGTCATATCTTTTCCGTCACTCATCCAAATTAAGTAAGGCTCAATGCGCCGGATAAAAGACTCCCTAAGGTTTCATTAGGTTTTGGTTTCGCACAAATCTACAAAGTATAGTGTCCTATACACTTCCTACAAGGAAACACATCCAGAATAAGTGCACAAACAGTTATCATATATTGAAGTCAGTTTTCATAATCTTAAACACGAGTATGAACTCGGGTCAAAGTATGCGGTTGTACCTCTGTAAGTCTAGATTCTAATGGTTTTGGAATTAACACAAAAGAGTAAATATTTTATTTTATATGATTTTATTACTTCAGACTGCTCAGTTTCAGTCCCAGTTTCTACGTCAGACTTCAACTTAAATTTCAGTATGCAAAACGACTAGATATGAAATTTTACAAAACATGAAAGTTGTAGATATGCGTGTCTACAGTAGACAGGCGTTGGATTCATATCAAAAAGATCAAAAACGAATTTTCTATGCTTAAATTACTAAGAACAGTTATAAAATTCTAAAAAAATCAAAACCCTATAACATGAATCCAATGACTTCACATCATTCAAAACAGTTTCAGGTGTATATAATACTACCAATCAATCAATAAACACATGGTTTACTCACTACCAATATACAAGTACTCCTGAACACAACAACACCTATATATCAAAGTTAAACTTTTGGTGCCAGTAACTCAATATACCGAAAGTCTCTGATTAAACAAATAATTTCGATATCAAAGTTCTATATCATTATAGAGAATTAAATACGCAACTAATCTAAACCATAGTAATAAATCAATTATATAAAAATAAGGTTTAGACTACTCACCCGAAATTGAATTTGCAAAAGAATACCCATATATGCTTCCTTTTCTCCAATCCTTTTTCTTCTTCTTCCCCTTCTCTTTATTTCTTTCAATCAAAAATATTCTTTTTAATGGAGGCTAGGGTTTTGTTTTCGAATAATGAGATTTTTACAGAGGAAAATCGCAGGTATTGTTTATTCAATGTTTTAAGTCTGTTTAAGTTAACCTATATGCCTCAAATGGGTCTAAAAACACCCAAGGTCCATACCTATATCAATGGGTACATTTTAACAATGTTTTCAGGCCCAAAAATGATTCTAAAATACCCACACAAGTTCTAACAAACAATTCAAGTAAAAACAATTTTGAAAAATCAATAACAACCAAACAAATTCTAGAACAAGCTAGACTTCATAAAATAATAATTATTTTCAATTCAAATAATGTAATCTATGTTGTTTAAAAATTGGGGTTGTTATAGCATCGGTTGTGAGGAAGTGATATTCTCATTCAGGAATATCAGGCACGTGCAGTGGCGGAGCCAGAAATGTAAGTGAGGGTGAGCCACCCAGAAACCAAGCATAAAAAAAACTTTACACTAATTTTTTTTAACTAAAAATTCAGACCCAATCACAAAACAAATATATTTTGAACATAAAAAAATCATATAAAATAATTGCAATAAATGTAATATAAAAAAAAATAAGAAAAGAAAAAATAATTCAATCTAAACAAATACTTATTCATAGTTGTCCTCGGACCTCGGTGACTTTCTTTTTTGTCATCCTTATTCATATTTTGGAAGCGTTGCAAGATTAATTCGGTATCAATACTATCAAAAACTTATTTTTCAATGTATGTTATTAAACAATTATTCAACCATTCATCCGCCATCCGATTGCGCAGATGATTCTTTATGATATTCATAGCAAAAAATACCCTCTCTACAGTAGCAGTAGCAACAAGGAAAATCAGCGCCAACTGTAGGTGCCGACTAGCAAAGTCGGTAAAACCTTTGGGTGATGATACCAGAGGCCTGGGGATCGAACCCCGCCAGCATCAAAGAGTTACTGATCTCATTTAAAACAGGCTTGCCAATAAAAAAAAAAAAAAAAAAAATCAGCGCCAACTTAATTAACAAATACACAAGTGGGTACATAATGTCTTTATTCGTCTCAACTATTTTTTTGGCTAGACCGCTAATTCCATTTACTTTGCCAAACTTAGCATCGGAACGCACATCAATGATATAATTCTCAAGCTGATCCGCTAATTCCATCTGATCTATCTCTGAAAAAGCATCGGGATAAAGTCGAACAAAATTGATTAACTTTTGCTTATCGAAAGCAGCAAACGACTCACAAGGATCAAGACATATCATGCAAAGAAGTAATTACGTGCTTTGCTTCTAGTTCAATAATTGCTTCAATGGCAGCTTAGAGTTCCAGGATATCAATCTTGCTTTTGAGCCAGAAGGCAAGAACATCAGAGCCCAAGAGTTAGGAAAAAGCAATTGCAGATCAAGCAGAAAATGTGGCTGCATAACCCGAGTACGACCTCGTTAAGTTATAAATCCTAAAGATATGACGATCGAAAGTGATCAGCATCCAAGGCTTGAAGCAGCCGAGGAGACCAGCTTGAAGTTCAATTCCCTCAACAACAGGAAGTTTCACCTCCCGAACGTTTTGTGCTTTTAGAAATCATCATATTGTTATCCTATTAAAGAATTCAATTATGAAAATCAATTCTTGTTATAGTACTATTTCTGAAAATGAATGTAAATCTGAAATTTCAGAAAGTATCAAACCAAATATTGATCATTCAGATAGTGAGAATTCAGACATCAATACATCCCTTTTGTTTCGTTGCTACCTCAGTATCCCATGAAACTTTGAAATTACTAAATACATAATAACACAATTTGCATACCAAATATCATCAAGCTGATAGATAATAAGTTCATTTGTGGTGGAGTATGAGACACATGATTTCTTGATCTTGCGGCCTAGATCTGGGACTAAAGGAGGAAAAAACAGTTCCATTCTACTATAGCAAACATTAGAGGATGCCTTTCTTTTCTTCGTTGGGAGTGATTTTGGTTTCCTTAGTGCAGGTGGGCATTGTTTGCTCACTTGAATCATATGATCTGATAAGAGCCCAAAACTGTAGTTTTAACCCCTTAACAATAATACTTTTAGACTAATTATGCGAGTAATAAATAAGAGTTAATACTAGTTACGTACTTTTATGTATTCCAGGCATTAAAATCAATTATATGCAGAAATGTGCCACTTTGGCGATATAAAGGAGCAATGGTTGGTTGCTAAGAAGTTCTGTGATTAAAGGCCAAGATTCAAGGAGAAAAAGCCTTTGTAAAGCCCGGTCAGAAGCTGAAAAGTCAGAGTCAACGCGGGCAGAAACAGGACATAAAAATCAGTAGAACTTCCGAAGATCGTATCTTTGGACTCAGGCCTCGAATCGGCGTACCTTATGTCAAAACGACCGGGTCGGAAAGAGATTTCCAATGGTCCAAACCTTGACCCAATCAGAGGAGCAAAAGTGGACAAAAAATCTGTTGAAGTCAAAGCCAGCTGGAAAGGGCCCTGTGGATTGAAGAAATTGGGCTTTGGGCTCGATTTTTCGGCCCAAAACATGGACCCTCAGCCCATGCACGAAAATGTGGATCTGGTCTCCTCCATTTCCACACACAAGACTTAGCTCTTAAGGATCAATTAGCTTAGGATAGAGGTAGCCATTAGAGTAGCCATTAAAGCTTAGTTCTAGATCTAGTTTTTCAATTAATTAATTAGTTGTTATTCTTATTTTAATTTTAGTATTGAATCATTGTTTATCATTCATTAGATAAATAAAATAGTTAGTTCTTTAAATTCGATCTTTGTTATTTAATGATTGTTTAAATTAATTTTGATTCTTATTATTTAATAATTTCTTAGTTGTTAATTTAGATTTCAATTATTGTTTAGTTAAATTTAAGAAAGGTAGAATCTTTATATTATGTCGTATTCAATTTCATATGGAAATGATAGTTTGATGAATCAAGGCTAAACCTCCATTAGAGGGGTTTGATGAAGTCTTGATGAAAACTTGATTGTGTAGTATAGAACTGTTGTAAGAGTCTATTCCACACTAGAAGGTCGTTGATTCGCCATGAGAATGGGTGGACGTCTTCACATGCTAGTTATGAATTGGTAGAGATGTCATGTATAATTAGGGATTAGAACGACCAATTATTACCGTAAGAATGTAAGAATTGGATTACAACAATCTATGCTAGTTTCTTAAGTTGGATTTAAGGTGGATTCAATTACCCCCTAATTCTTATTCTAGATTCAAACTTTAGTATTCTGTAGCATGTCGTAGTATAATTCGTAAAACTCTCATTGAATTTGGTAGGATTGATAGTCGTAGGACACTTGAATGCTAAAGTACTAAGAGTGGAACGAATCTTCTATTCCAACTCTACTTCAATAGTATCGAGAGTAGAAATCTTTGATAATCACGAGTATAGTTCAGTTTTAGTTTTACTTGCGTTTAGAGTTTCATCGCTTTATTCATTAGTAAAACTAGCAATTTTACGTATTATCAAATGGCGCCGCTGCCATCTTAGTTGCCTTTAAGATTGTTTTCTTTAGAATTGTTAATTTTCCAAAGTCCCATAACCCACCCACCCTTGTTTGATTCTCACTGTGGTTGTCCGTTTCAGCACTGAACATTTTCCTTGAAGAATTACACAGAGCGCGACCCGCACCCAAGTGCCTGGAACTCCACTTTTTGGCTGAGCGCGACCCGCGCCTTGCCAAGGCAAAACACGAAGCCCCGTCTTTGAAGCGCTGGACCTCGAGGTTTTCCCCGAAGCGCCACCTACTGCGCCCTACCAAGGCTAAATTGAGCGCCACGTGCTGGCGCTGGAACTCTAGCTCAAACCCGAAGCTACTTGCGGCCCTACTTAGGCATATTCTCTCGACACATTGCCCTCTGCTGAAACTGCCCGATTTCCATAGGTTTGTTTCAAATTTCCATTTCTTCATAGTTTTCAGTGTTTTAACTTGTTATACACACGAAAGCACGCAGCAAAACAAGACGCTATTTATAAAGCCGGGTAAGGAGGCATTCAGGTACTTTTTTTTCCACACCTCGCATCTCCTGTTAGAGGTTCATACTAGTATATCAGGATTATTTGGAGTGTTGTTGTGTTTCGTTAAGATTGGCTTAGCCTTGCATGAGATTAAGGTCAGGTCGAAGAAAAACGGCTAACGTAATCAACCAGCAACGTCAACAAACACGCCTTTCTAGTATACCACTCACTACACCTTTAACTAATATACCACACACACCACCTGAAGTAATAGCTGAAGAAAGAGAGTCTCCTCTCTCTGACTTTTACAAAGCCTTGAACGATAGCCCTAAATCTTGCATCGTTCTATCAGACCCAGTGGGGGATTTCCGAATCCCCCCAAATATATTTAATTTGTTACCTGTTTTTCATGGGTTAGACCATGAAAAACCTTATCAGCACATGCGTAAGATTGACCAAGTCCTTACTATATTCCACCATCCTACGGTTGGTGCTAAACAAATTAAACTAAGGGTATTTCCCTTCACTTTAGCCGATAAAGGCGGCTTTGGTTAAACTCGCCAAGCTCCAAATTCTGTGGACTCGTGGGTTAAACTTGTTCAACTATTTATGAAACATTTTTACCCACCACTGAAGACCGATGAAATGCTTTCCAAGATTAATTTCTTTCGACAGAATCCTCATGAATCATTTTCAGAGGCTTGGAATCGTTTCACCGATCAACTTATAGAGTGTCCACACCATAACCTCGCGAAAGACACGCTAGTTCGTGCTTTTTTCAAGGGACTGTTACACCACCACAAGGAGGTGCTTGACATAATGAATGGGGGTAGTTTCCTAAGTAAGGGAGCTTCAGAGGCTTATAAATTTTTAGAAGATCAAACTAAGCGTAATATTAACTGGGGGGTAGTGACGATATCTCCCGCAACGCTAGTTCTTCTACAACAGTAAAAGCCGCCGGTATGTTTGAGATGAAACCCGATCTGGAACTTAAAAATTTAATCGAATCTCTAACTAAAAAGGTAGAGGCTATTTCTGTTCAACAAACGCCTATCCCCGTCATGAATGTCAACTCCAATCCATGTAATTTATGTTTGAGTCCAGAGCATCCCAACTCCTATTGTCCTTTCGCCTTTGAACAACAACAATCACAACAAGATAATGTTTGTTCCATTAATAGCGAACCTAACGCAGCTTGGTGACAAAATCCCAACTTCAGTTGGCGAAATAATCAACAATCTCCAAGGTTGTTTAACCTAAATGTTAGGCCAACAAACAATTACAACCAAGGTCCACCAAGGCAAGGACAAGGTCAGGGTAATTATAATTCTAACAACCAAGCTCAAACACGACAAGGACAAGGTCAGGGTAATTATAATAATTATAACAACAATAATTGTAATACTAATAGAGGTATCGTTCCGGTAAATAATAACTACCAAAATCCACCCATTAATAATCAACGTGACATAGTTCCTGTCACACAACCAGTAGCAAATACTACTCCACAACCGGATCGTTTTGATACCTTTATGCAATCTCAACAATAGATTTTACAAGCCATCCAACTTTTCTTACAGCAGTTAGCTCAAGAGAAAGTGCAACCCAAAGGTGTGTTTCCAGGACAAGCGATACCTAATCCAAAAAACTAAACACAACTTTTGAGGTAAACGGTAATACTAGTAACGAAAATGCAAACGTAGGGGAGATAAATTCCATCAGCACTCTCCGTTCAGGTAGAGTGGTGGATAACACTATGTCTATAGTTACCCCACTAGTAGTCCCTACACCAGATATTACATTAGATACCAAAACAGAAACTAAAGATCCTACCCTTGTAGAGGTACCAGTTAAACCACAGCCTAAGAAACAGAAAAGCAAGGTTAACCATCCTGTTGATCCATATGCTAAATATAGAGAGAAACCATCGTTTCCTCAGAAATTAGCTATGTTAATCAAGGATACAAATTTTGACGAGATTAGGAAAGTTTTTAAAAATCTAACAATAAACTTATCTTTTCTTGAAGCGATTAAAAATCTCACCATGCTAAGTTTCTTAAAGAGTTGTGCACTACTAGGCGTAAGACAAAGATTCCTAAAGACGCCTTTTTAACTGAACAGTTTCCAACTTTAACGGAACACAATGGAATCGTTAAGTACAAGGACCCTGGTCGTCCTACTGTACAATGCACCTTAGGGGATACTCACATGACCACTGCTTTATTAGACCTCGGGGCAAGTGTTAACTTACTCCCTTATTATTTATATAAACAAATAGGTCTACAGGAAATGCAACCTACAACAATGACGTTGTAATTAGCTGATAGGTCTATCAAGTATCCTAAGGGTGTAGTGGAAAATGTGCTGGTTAAGGTTCATGATTTCTACTATCCTGTGGATTTTGTTATCCTCGATACAGAAGTTGCTAACGATTCTGTTCCGATCATTTTAGGGCGTCCTTTCTTGGCAACTGCGAACACGCTTATAAATTGCCGCGATGGTTCGATGTCCTTGTCTTTTGGCCATCTTTTCATTGCGGTTAACGTTTTTAAAATGATCAAACAGTTGCCTTATACGAATATCGATGGAGATGTTAGCATGATCGAGAGCTTAGCTCATGATTATTTCAAAACCACGTTTCCGAATGACCAGATGCACATATTCCTTTCCTTTGGAAGTTCCAACTTCGACAAATACTCCTTGGACGTAGAGGAAATTAAGGAAGATTTCCTTTAACTCTTTTGCAACTCTTCCCTGCCACCTCGCGAGTCCCACCCTGCCAACATCCATTTATCCCTTGACGCTATGACGAAATATGAATTTTTCACCCTCTATCCCAGTGATTCTTTTGACCCACCTATTAAGGAATGTCTGACATATCTCAAGGCTTCTAATGATCTAGACCTGAGACCTCTAGCTGACACTCATTCATTCTCCCTCACTAATATTCCCCACTTTTCACCCTTTCAAAGGAACCCGGAGTTTGCGCTTGACCATTTTGTTTCTTCTGTACTTAATGATTTTCTAAATCCTCTTAATATAGAAATAATTCCCTAGGGAAAGGCACTTGACACCTTCATTTTTATAATTGAGACAGTTCCCACCTACACCATGAATGAGTTTTGTGCCAAATCTACATTCTCATTTCTTCCATTCCTTACATCTAAAATTCATCCATATCCACCATATCTTCCACAAATATCCATTTTCTCACGATCATTCACTTGGACACCCTCTTATTCAAAGGTGAAAAAAAGGTGCATGCACGGTTACATTCTAGATCCATTAGACTTCGCTTTCATTTCAATAAGTTGCGTCGTAGAGAATCTTGGGGCTTGATTCTGTTTGGAAGTGCATTCCATGTTATTTATTTATGGAAAGACCCCCAACTCTTTTGGTTGTTGATATATCAAAAACTGAAGTGTATATATCAAGTTATTTGTTAAAGTCTCGAGTATCTGACTATAAACGACTCATTTTGTTGTTTGGTGTCCTTCCTTACAATTCCATATATTGGTAAGTGCACCACTTATGTAACCGGGCCCTCCTTATGGAGTGTGTGGCTATAAGTACCGGATCCTAAGTCCACGTTAAACATAATTCACATTTTCCACTCTTGCATGTTTTCTCGGATTTTGAGTCATGTTCTTCTATGGTGTGAATTATGCATTTATTGCTTTATTGTTTTTCTTATATTAAATCTTATTCATAAAAAATAAAAATTGTTAAAATCATAAAAATAGTAATTTAGGAAGTCTCGGGAATCGGACTTTAAAAAACCCGTTTTTAAAACAAATTTTCTAAACTTCGTTGCTAAAAATTTGTTTGGGGGTGGGGTGTTCGTTTCTATACTGGATTGTTCAACTTTCCATTTGTGTTGCGTAGGCCGTTTAATTGTATTTTGATTCGGGTTGACTTTATCTATGAAATTAGAGTTCATTCGTTCGCATAACTTATGTTACGCACGCACTTTGAGGCGTTTTCTATTTTCTTATATGTCATCTATGGTCGGAATAGAGTGTTTTATGGATCATTGGATTGGAAGTTCTCTCCTGATCATTTCTATAGCTCATTCGCAAAAATCGGACCAGTAACGAAGCGAAAAATTTAGTTTGAAGTTGCGTGAAAAATCGAAAAATTCAAAAAATAAAATTGGGTTTGGGCCCAATCTCGCACACATGCAACGCACGTGCGACTCCATCTTCAACAATACAGTCGCGATTTCACCTTCTAAAACCGCCATTACCAAATTCAAAACCATAACCTAAAATAAAAAAAAGAAAGAAAGAGAAACCTAAATACAGCCACGCCCAAATTCAAAACCTTACCCAAAACACTCCCATCACCATCCCCAACACCAAAAATTAAGAGAAAAACCACAAAATATTTGAACTGCCGTGCAACAGCTGTCCCACCACTATCATTTTTTTTTAAGTAGGGTTGTTTCACATCATTTCCTACACCACATACAAACCCCCAAATCAATTCAAAACTTTCAATGGCTCTAAGACGAAGAATTCTGTCGGAACAAGCTTTTACGGCCGACCGCTTCACGCCATTTTTTTGTGACGAGATGATTAGAAGGAATTGGAATAGGTTGTGGTACTCGACAAATAATTTCTACCACTCTGATTTGGTCGAACAATTCTATAATAAGAGAGAGTTGGATGGTCGGAAAATTTTCATGAAGGTGGTTGGGGTTAGGAAAGAATTATCAAGAGAGAAGTTGGCTGAGATTCTAGGCATTACGCCTGAACGCCACCTCGACGCCGTCGCGGCGGGGAATCCCATCTTAATCGAGTTCCCGTTGATTGATGAACGACACTCTCATGAAAGGTTAATACAATCAGAATTCTCATTGTGCTCGACAATCACCTCTGCAAACCAACCAATTGGCTGTAGTTCAGTGGATTGGTAAGAACGTCATTGGGAAGGAGAAGGTGAGCGACATCGGTTTGACATGTCTGCACGTTATCTGGATATTGCAAGAGAAGAGCTATGAATTCTGTATCCTCGAGTTTTTGATAAATATGATTAGAGAAGTTGGGAAGAGTATTACACCATTTCCTGCTTTAATTACGAAGATAATGTTGTCTTGGGGGGGGGGGGGGGAACCAAGAACTGAGCGGACTATGTTGAAATTGCATTCAAACGAAATTATTTATACGGAGTGTATCCAAAAGACTTGGATGTTGCCGGAGGATAGGGTGGTTGATTCGGATGAGGAAATGGAGGACATGACATGTTTGGATGAAGATGCCTTTGAAAAGTGTACGTCTGAGTCAGAACGCATGTCAGTGTTGCATACTGGCGTGCGTTGCATTTATGCTATTTGTGAAGATGTACAGGATAGGCAGATTATAATTCGAAATAAACAAAAGAACCTTCAGACGAGTTTTGAAAACCTCGAAAAGGGTCAGGAGGATCTCTTGTGTAACATGGAGACACTCCTTCAACGTCACAATGCGCAATATGCAGAGATGAAAGCAGCAATGGAAGCACAACGCCTATTCCAAGTAGAGATTCTATGACGCATGCCATCCCTGGAGGGTTCTATTTCAGATGAGTCTGAGAGGCATGAGCGTCGTTGTCAAAGGACGGATGGCTTGGGGACTTTTTTTATCCCAGGCCTAATCTCCATCTCAGGGTCCATTTTCATCACGTGGCTAGGTGTTTCGAAAAATTTGGTGTTTCAATGTTATTTAGTTGTTTTTATTGTTTTTATTAGTTTGGATATTAAGTTTTTTAAATTCAGTAGTTAAATTTAAATTCGGTAGTTAAAATATTGTTTGAATTTTATTTTTTAATATAATATGGTTCTTTTTAAATTGTGCATTGTTTTATTGTTAATCCCACCTTCACGAATTGTTTGGGGGTAGTATCAGTTAGTCTAGCATGATTTTTATATGGTCCACAAATTTATTATATAATTTTACAATGATTGTTGGGAATATTGCCGATATGGGCATGGCTATGAATAGATATTGTGATAGGATGAAATCTCGATGAATTAGGTAGTTTCTATCCTAAATTCAACCTAAAAGATATTAGGTTTGTTTTGGAATAGAGAATATGAGTTGTTTCCATTTTCGGTTTTGGAAATTTTTTGTTTCCAGCAATTGCCTTAAAACTTTTTGGTAACTTCCCGATTCGTTTTAGCAACTTAAAACCCATAAAAACTTCATTCATTCTATACTCACAACCCACACTACACCTCACTTTCATCTCTCACCTTTCACTCCCACGATTCCCATCTTTCTTATCCATTTTAGCACTATCAGCAGCTCGGAGCGCGTCTGTGCCCCAGTGGAGCGCGACCTGCGCCTTAGCCACTATCTGACAGAATTTCATCGAGGCGACCAGCCACCAAGCTTCTCGAAATGAGCGACCTCGCCCACAACACCGAATTCTAGTTTTCATCCCGAAGCGCGACCAGCACCCATCCCAGCACAAAGTGAGCTACCGCTTGAAGTGCCTAAAACTCAAAAAATCACCAAAGGCGCCCCCGCCTACCCGAGCATAGGTTGAAGCGCCTCACCTTTAACCCCCATGGGTAAGAAAAATTCCAATTTTTTGTGGGTTTTTCCAGGATCGTTGCAGCTATTCTAAAGAGTAGTTTTGTGATGACTTCTCCTATAGTAATACCAGAGCAGTCTTTCGAACACTTGTTGGGGAGCGAGACTTATGGACATTGGTTCCGCGAAAGGATCATGCCGTTCGGATGGAGGCATCTTCTGGTAAGTGAAGACGACTCGTATTCACCTAAGCTTACTGAATTGTTTTACAATAATGTTAAGTTCTATTATAACCAGGATGGATAACAAGAATTCTCCGTCACGGTTGATGACACACCATTAGAATTCAATAAGTATGTGGTAGCATTAGTTTCGGGAATACCAATACCTGATCCTATTCACACGTGGGGATATATGACTGATAATGCATATCTCTATGATTATACATATTTCCATGAGTATTATGGGGGAGGGGTATTTCGTATAATGGACTAAGGGCGTTACAACATAGCCCTTGGTAGCCTGTCCCTAAATGTAGGCACCACTATGTTATTCATCCTGATGAATATTTTAGGGGATTGGCAGTTTAGCTCTGTAAATAGTACTGTTGGTGACGTTTTCCTTGCTTTAGCTAAGGGACATCGCCGATATGACATTCCCCGAGTATTAGTGGCTAGTCTTAAGAGAGCCCAAAGCATGCGACATAAGTATTTTCTTATGTCTGTTTTGGTTTGCCGCATCATGCTCAGTTGTCTACTTGAATTCTGTACCCAGTTCACGGATTGGAAAAGGGTTGAAGTCATGAGACCCACCAATTGGGTGGTTCGCTCATTTCGAGTAATGACTTGGTCAGGATGGCAGGTGCAACCTCATTTGGTTGCTCCTTACACCCCATCAGACATAGTAACACTAGATAGGTTAGCACAGGTTGACGATACACGGCGGCGGGCTTGACAAGTTATCATGGCATGGCAGGATGCGAAGGAACCTTCTCTCTTTGGAGAGGGAAATGAGGAGGAAAATGCTTAAACGGGAGTTAATGTTAGTTTTTATTTCAGTTAGTGTTTGCTTATGTCCTAAGCAATTTGTTTCTCATTAACCCCATTACGGGTGGAATTCTTATAGAGTTGCGTCAGTTTTTCTTTTCTATATTAGTATGTTTAACCTTATTTTGCAGATGTTCTAGAATTTCACGCGTTTCAATGGTATTTCCCTACCCTATTTATTTAAATACTTTGAGAACAAAGTATGCTTCTTGTTTGGGGGGGGGGCATAGAAACATGTGTAATTAAGGCATCTATTAGGATATAGATATGTATAATACGTACTTGTTTTCTAGTTAAAAAAATTCAAAATTTTTAAAAATATAAATAAAAAGTATGCTATACACTTAGGAATATTGGTATTGTTTTCTTTCTCTATGCTCTCAATAATCTAGAAATCTCACGTAACTTTTGCATTAGAATAGTTTTTAGAAACTTAGGCTAATATGTAAGTAATAATCCTTGCATCTATCTATAAATATGTTACATGGATATCTATGATTGTTGGCAGTAAGTTTCTGAAATCTAGGCTAGAGTACTTATTCTACAAATCCTGTGAGAATATAGCCTAAAGCCTTATATGAGTGAACATTTGAGAAATGACACAAGGGAGAAGTAAAATCCAGATAGAGAAATCACACGTCCACTTGCTTGATTACTATACCATATCCTAAGCGAGAATTTAGGCCCTCTTTGGATCGATATAGCCAGAAATTCAAACCTATGAATTATTTTCCACTAGTCGCCCCTCTGAGCCTTTCTTGAGCCTTTCATAAACCGCAAATCCTTTACCCTGTTATAAAACAAATAAAATAAAAAAATCAACCTACCCAATTCTTTCAATAAGTCTGAGAATAGAGATGAAGAATAGAAAAAAAGAAGAACCTTTGAATTCAAGAATTCATTAGTCGCTCCAGATGAGAAAAGTAAGTTTCTATCCAAATAAAAAAAAATAATAAAAAAATAAAAAATAAAAAAAATAAAGAGTTAGAACTCCAAAAATAGAATCAAGGAGTCAAAAGCCAAAGAAAAAGAAAAAAAATATGGCTAAGGATGGAAACAAAGTGTAGAAGCAAAAGTAAAGAACAAGAGTTTCTCTAGTTGCATAATATGAAGCCTCTATTATCTCAGATTTGTCCTCTTTGAATATCCATTTTATTCCTTCTTAAACCATCTCCTAATCCCCGCAACACCTAATAAAGACCTCTAGCTCAATTATGAATAGGTTAGTGTGATAGTAAGTGGCAGATGCGTTTGATCGACTCCGACTTCCTTGTGTGTCATTGAGATTGTAAGGTAAAGTGTGCCCACTGCACACTTGAGTAGCGAAACTTGAGCGGAAAAATCAGAGTGGTTTTTATCTTGACATTTATGTGAGGACCTACTTAAGGACGCTATTCCGAGTTTTCAGAAACAGACTTGCTAGTTCATCTCATAGTATTACTCATTGTATATATGTTTATTCGTAGATGATTGATTATTATGCATATATTAGCTTAGGTTTCGACTTGATTATTTTGTATTTATTGCTAGTGAGATGTATAGATAATTGAGACATAGATAAGGAAATAATAGTTTTATTTCTGAGTCATTGTAGTATAGATGAAGTTTGTGAGTACCTTCACTGGAAAACTCTCACGGGGCTATAACTCGTCCACTAGGGAATTCTTAGTGGTTTAAGGCCTTGTTGCATATGGTCAATGCAATCGCACTCGGCGAAACGAGATTAGTTAGAACTCCATTTTTGGTCACTTATGCTAATTTCTCATATTTGCTTGAGGACAAACAAAATGCTGCTTGGGGGTGGTTTGATAAGAGCCCAAAACTGTAGTTTTAACCCTTAACAATAATATTTTTAGAGTAATTATGCGAGTAATAAATAAGAGCTAATGCTAATTACGTGCTTTTATGTATTTCAGGCATTAAAGTCAATTATGTGTATAAATGTGCCACTTTGGCGATATAAAGGAGCAAGGGTTAGTTATTAAGAAGTTATGTGATTAAAGGACAAGATTCAAGGAGAAAAAACTTTTGCAAAGCCCGGTCAGAAGCTGAAAAGTCAGAGTCAACACGGGCAGAAACAGCACACAAAAGTCAGCAGAACTTCAAAAGATCGTATCTTTGGACTTAGGTCTCAAAATTGGGCATACCTTATGTCAAAACGACCAGCTCGGAAAGAGCTTTCCAATGGTTCAAATCTTGACTCAATCAGAGAAGCAAAAGTGGACGAAAAGTCTATTGAAGTCAAAGCCAGCTGGAAAAGGCCCTGTGGATTGAAGAAATTGGGCTTTGGGCTCGATTTTCCGGCCAAAAACATGGACCCTCAGCCCATGCACGAAAATGTGGATCTGGTCTCCTCCATTTTCACACACAAGACTTAGCTTTTAAGGATCAATTAGCTTATGATAGAGGTAGCCATTAGAGTAGCCATTAAAGCTTAGTTCTAGATCTAGTTTTTCAATTAATTAATTAGCTGTTATTCTTATTTTAATTTTAGTATTGAATCATTGTTTATCATTCATTAGATAAATAAAATAGTTAGTTCTTGTTAAATTCGATCTTTGCTATTTAATGATTGTTTAGATTAATTTTGATTCTTGTTATTTAATGATTTCTTAGTTGTTAATTTAGGTTTCAATTATTGTTTAGTTAAATTTAAGAAAGGTAGAATCTTTATATTATGTCGTATTCAATTTCATATGGAAATGATAGTTTGATGAATCAAGGCTAAACCTTTAGAGAAGTTTGATGAAGCCTTGATAAAAACTTGATTGTGTAGTATAGAGTCGTTGAAAGAGTCTATTCCATTCTAGAAGGTTGTTGATTCGCCATGAGAATGGGTGGACGTACTCACATGCTAGTTATGAATTGGTAGAGATGCCATGTATAATTAGGGATTAGAACGACCAATTCTTACCGTAAGAACATAATAATCGGATTACAACAATCTATGCTAGTTTCTTAAGTTGGATTTAAGGTGGATTCAATTCCCCCCTAATTCTTATTTTAGATTCAAACTTTAGTATTCCGTAGCATTTCATAGTATAATTCGTAAAACTCTCGTTGACTTTGGTAGGATTGATAGTCGTAGGAAACTTGAATGCTAAAGAACTAGGAGTGGAACGAATCTTCTATTCCAACTCTATTTTAATAGTATCGAGAGTAAAAATCTTTGATCGTCACGAATATAGTTCAGTTTTAGTTTTACTTGCGTTTAAAGTTTAATCGCTTTATTCATTAGTAAAACTAGCAATTTTACGTATTATCATGATCCAAAGACGTAGGAGTTTGCAATCCATCATTGTCCTCGAGTTAGCACATGCCACCTTTTTTTTTGCTCCCTTATCACTTGCGCCATATTAGTGATAGCTATTTTTTTTGGGTGAAGTTGAGGGTACGCCAGGGTGTACCATGGCCCCCCTGGCTCCGCCACTGGGCATGTGCCCAACATAACAAAAATACCATATCGACCTTATGTCCTCGTCTTCCGAGTTGGCTTCAGAGCAACTCACATCATCAGCTTGCGCACCCGATCTAGTAGATTGCTCCAAAGTAGCTCAACTTGCACATCCTCACGCAGAACATTCCATTTTATGACATTATCCATATTCTAGATGCAATCATTACTAAAGCCATACTTACACGTACAATCCATTACTACAAAATGCGAACCACTGTAACCACTCCCCATCATTACAGAATTCCTACCAACACCATCCTCACGTAACCACTCCCCATCTTATGTCAGTACACATATTGTGTGGATCCTCACGTTCAACAACTATAAATACCACTTGTATGAACTACGCCAGACCTGATTCTACTTTCCCCCCAGAAGTGAGAGATAGATACGTAGGTAGTTTGCTACCAACAAACTCGGTCTTTCCAATCTACAAACCCCTTCTCCTCCATCTTAACACATTTGTAAAGCCCAGACTAATACACACCTTTACATTTCTCTAGTGGATGTAACAAAATCATCTAGGAACGTGATCATATTGATCGTCCTGTCGTTATCTCTGTCAGATGAGTGTTGACGACGGTCATGATGGGAACGGTCGCTGGGGCATCCTCTGCTATGGGAGTGAGCTTGACCATTGTGGCGAGCCGGAGATCTGCTATGCTCTCTGCGAGCCATGAGCTTATGGCGCAGGTCGCCATCGGCGATATTGGTATAATGTTTGATATGACCCGACTCGACGAGGTCTTGGAGGTAGTGCTTGACCCCCCCCCCCCCCCAGCACTCGTTGGTATTATGACATTTTGCTCTATGGAAGGCACAGTAGGGCTTGCCTGGTCGATCCTCTGGCTGCCGCACTTCAAGTCAGTAATAAGCAGCTTTCTTGATCTTTTCCAGTATGTAACTGGGAGATCGGGTGAGTACAGCGAACTCACGGCTGTTGGGCGTTCTGTTTCTAGATTTCTGTCCTTGTTGTATGGGTCGCTTTTTTGAAGGTGGGGCATCTTTAAAGATTGCTGCCACTTGTTGTTCTTCTGTTAGGCCTTCACGTTTCAGGCCTTCTTTCAACTTGATATACTTGTCTACTCGAGCATACAACTCAGATAAAGTTTCTGGACGTTCTTTCAAGAGCGATCTGGAGAGCGCTGTGTTGCATACACGACATGCGTTGGTGAATGCCGCCAATGTGGCAAATGACTCTTTGAGGTAGCTCTCCATGCATAGCAGTTCAGTTTTGAAGCAACCTAAGAAGGCACAGATGGTTTCATCTTTGCCTAGTGAGAGCTGGAAAAGTGAATCTAGGTCTGCTTTTTTATGCCTGTTGTAGACGTACTGGCTAGCGAATAGATTGGTGAGATTCTCGAAGTTCTTTATCGAGTTTGGCTCCAGTGAAAAGAACCAATTGAAAGCACCATCTTTCAGGCTGACAGGAAACAAACAGCAGTGGAGATGGTCAAACTCCTGGGCACTATATAGTGTGAGGCTCTGAATGTAGCGAGCCACGTGTTGACCGGGACATGTGCTGCCATCGTACATTGCAAAGTGTGGTTAGATGAAATCTGGAGGGGAAGGTTTACTGAGTACCTCAGCAATGAAAAGGGACTCTCGGTACGTCTTTAGCATCTTTTGAACGATTTGAGTGGCGTCCTTCTTGATTGCACTCTGATCGATTCTTTGCAACAGCTCGTTAATCTGCTGATTAACTTCGTTGATACCGTCCTCTGCTATGGTACCATGTGGATTTTGCGCATCCACTTGTTCTCGTAATGCAATATTCTCCTACCTGAGCAGGGTGATGTGCTCGTTCATTGTGCCTAGTTGACTTGCTAAGCTTTGGATTTGAGCTTCGAGGCTTGCCATGCTTCGTGGGCTTGAGGAGTTTTCTTATTGAGTGATTTGTGAAAGTTGTGAAAGTTTCTCAAGAAATCGAGATCACAAACGGCGCCAATGTAAAAGTGTGTATTAGTCTGGGCTTTACAAATGTGTTAAGATGGAGGAGAAGGGGTTTGTAGATTGGAAAGATCGAGTTCGTTGGTAGTGAACTGCCTACGTATCTGTTTCAGCAAGTTTTGCCAAAACACACTAGTTGGGTTGGAAGTGATTTTTCCGGAAGAGATTGTGAAAGGGATGGTTGTTGGTGAGAGTTGAGACTGGACTTCGGTTTGAAGTTGCCTACATACCCAAATGTTGTATTGCTTTGGGATCAAGTCTCGATTGCGTAGTTCTGGAGAATGACTAATGTTAGATTTTATATGTCGGATTGGTAATAGTTACTTCCTCGTTCTCCAATATTTCAATCGTGGGATAAAGTTGGAGAACTTGCTGGAGAACCGTCACACGATCTAATATTGATGGAAGTGAATCTTGAATGTGGACGAAGTTATGGAAGTTGTGGAGGAAGTTGTAGAAGTTGATTGATTCGGTCAAACAACTTCCTCTCAAATGTTCAAGACACATGTATAATTGAATATAGACTTTGCTTTATGTGGGTAGGTAGGCTATAAATTGAGTCTGAGCATGGGCTATGAGCGTGGGCTTTTTGGGCTCTGAGCATGGGCTTTATTGTAGATAAGCTTTGAGCATGGGCTCTGAGTGTGGGCTTTTTAGGCTTTGAGCATGGGTTTTATTATAGATAAGCTCTGAGCGTGGGCTTTTTGGGCTCTGAGCATGGGTTTTGTTGTATGTAGGTAAGTAGGCTGGTTCTGAGCGTGGGTTATGAGTGTGAGTTTGTATTGAATTGGGCTTTTATTGGACCACATTTGTGGGGGCTGGAACAATATCTATCTCTCACTTCTGGGGGGAGAGTAGAATCTGGTATGGCTTAGTTTATACAGGTGGTATTTATAGTTGCTGAATGTGAGGATCCGCACAACACGTGTACTGACAAGCATAGATGTATGATTGAGATTGAGAAGGAGTGTATGGATGGTGTTGGTAGGAATTCTGTAATGATGGGGAGTGGTTACAGTGGTTCGCATTTTGCGGTAATGGATTGTATGTGTAAGTATGGCTTTAGTAATGATTGCATCTAGGTTTTGCGTTTTGCGTGAGGATGATGTCATAAGATGGAACGTTTTGCGTGAGAATGTGCGAGTCGAGCTACTTTGGAGCGATCTACTAGATTGGGTGCGTGAGCTGATGATGTGAGTCGCTCTGAAGCCAGCTCGGAAGACGAGGGCATGGGGTCGGTATGGTATTTCCATTATGCTGGGCACGTGCTTGATATTCCTGAATGAGAATATCACTCCCACATATCGGTTGTTAATTAAGTCTTCAAACCCGTCATTCGAGATCAATAGGTAATATGCAGGTTTCATTGGATTTTAATTGTAATTCAAGAAGTAGTATAAAAACATTTTTAGTGGGGGAGGTAATTATATAACTTAAGTGATATAAGGGATGCTCTTCTAATTTTAGTGACTTAAGGGGGGGGGGGAGGGGGTACTAAATAAAGGGGAAACTAGTGCTAATTTCAGTGAAGAAAGTGTTTTTAAATTAGATAAATAGGAAAATCAAAATTTGCCTATTCGATGGTGAGGGTGTTGTTCCGGAAAACTCGGCTATCATATATTGTAGAGATTGTTATTAATTTTTCACTTTTAAAGGCAGCAACCAATGTGGAATTGCTCATTAAAGAATCACCGAATCTCGGTCCAATCCGTGTTTCAGATTTAAACTTTGTTTTTTGCCAATTCTAAAGCTGAGTTCAATAGTTTTGTACTCTTTATCTTTATTCCTCAATTTAACAGTGTTTTATAGATACAAGAAAGTAAAATAGGTCCAATGGTTTATAGATATAGAATGAACCCACAATAAACTACTCCACTTCATCTGGCGCAGAATGTAAATAACCAAATAATAAAAAAGAAAGAAAGTCATATTACGCCACTTGAATTGGCACCAAATGGAAAAGTAAGTCATATCACGCCAAATCAACTTGCGCAATACCTACTTAGTATCTCAATATTACTATGTATATAAAGAAAGAGTAAATTAGAGATAGAGAGTGAAAACCACCAGTTTTGACTTTTGACTCTACTTTTATGGGGATAGGGAACCAGTGGACTTAACCTCATAGTACAAAATATCAGGATATGGCAAAATATCGACCCCTGATTTATAGACATGTATCGAGGATATATCCCCCTCTATGGGGATATATTACATTAGGACATTTGCAAATATCATGGATATATCAATAAATATCGACCGACTATGTGTAGGTATTTATGACTACAAATATCGTGGATATATCACGATATATTGATAAATATTCACATATATCACGCAAAAATCCACAAATCATCTATATTTTCTTTGAATGTGCTAATTACTTTTAATATGAACTATTCTCTACTGCTAAAAATACTAACTAACTTATTTGCACATATTAGAATAGTTATATGTTGTTATAAAATTATATTCTAAGTTTCAAATACAAATTCAAATATTTAAAAAGTAACACAAATTACTACACTGATTGTAACGCCTCAAGATTAAAAGATTAAACAAAGATTATAGGGCCTCAATTTTAATTAATTAAAATCAACGATAAATCATCATTTTTTTTTATAAAATCCGGTAGAGTCTCCTTTGTATTTTCAATATTTAAAACACTTAAATCATGTCATAACCTGAAAATCAAAACAATACAATTCTCATTTATCAACCTTTCCAAGATATGTATATATATACTCCACTACTCCATTTTAACAACAAAATAAATATTACATATATACAACTTACATATCCACTTCCAAAATATTCAACAAACACATAAATAACATTACATATCTACTTCCATAACAAAATACATGAAATAAAATAAAGGAAAATTACACTACATGAAATAAAATATTGGATTTTACACAAAATGAAATTACAGTACATGAGATACAACAAATTACTACTCTTGTGACATTCTTGACTCACATGTGGATAGATGGTTGATAAACGTCAGGACTTTTCGGCAAATCAACATCAATAAGCTCGGGATACCTAGTGCTCTTCGAACGAGAGAAGAAAGACATAACGCCTTTGCCTTTGCGAGAACTTGTGCTTGGAACATTGGTGTTCTCTCTAGTTGGAGCCCTCCTATCTCACGAACCCTCCTCCCATAACCTCTGGTACTCATCTTTAGATTGTTGCCGAGCCATCTCAAACTCGTAGTCATCCTCGTCTGAGTCTTTCTCTAGGAGGGTGTGCATACATGGCAGCTCTATAATGTTCTTGAGCTTTGTTTTTTTCATTTCTTTTCTCAATCCCAGACTCAACTATTTGTCAAAACATGTCTTGAATTTTCTTTCCACATTTTGAGCATTTCTCAACATTTTTGCTCCCTCTGTTAAGATGTACTTTAAGCCTTGTAATGCCACCTCCAGCTAAAATCTTATCACAGTATTTGCACTATGTCCCATTTTTATTTCTAGGGATATGGATAGCATGGTCCCACCTGATATCGAATCCCTTTGACATTTCTAACATTGTTTAACACAAACGAGAATAATTTAATATACACATCGAAAAAATAAGGGTGAATTTGAGTTATCCCCCAAACTTATGTAGCGTTTTGTGTTCCAAATTTTGAATCATCACACTTAGACCCCCACTCTGTCTTAGACCTCTAACAGAACTGTTCATATTTTTTTATAATGCCCAAACTACCCTTTCAAGAAAATTGAGGGAGCAAGTTGTTTTTCCCCCCAATTAAACATGGCCCACTCCAATAACTTAGATTAAAACCCACAACTTAGGTTTATATTGCTTCTCACTTTATTTCTCATCTCCTCGCTTCGTTTGTTGAATTTCCAACATCCATTTCTCAACATTCATTTCTCAACCTCGAAACAACTACTTCTTACACTGGAATCCATGATCTCGTACTCGAATTGACAATCTCACAGTCAAGGTAATTTTCATGTGCCTTATTTTCACACACTGATAATTTAAGGTTTTTTGTTCTAAGGTTTTTTTAAATTATATAATCAATGTCTGATAAAGTTTACTTTGTTTAGTTTACATAGTTACTTTAGTTTGTTTAGTTACATTGTAGCATCATGTTTAGTTACTTTGTTTCATGTTATATTGATATATTCATGATATGAATGGCTATTTTGTCAAAGTCAGTTTATTTCACTCAACTCAAACACATAATGTTTTAAAGTTGATAGTTTTATAATTGATAGCACGGTTTTAAAGTTTGGTTGTTGTGTCTGATTGCTGTTTTGGTTTTGGCTTGGTTACGTTGTTGCAGATAATGGCCACAATTAGGATTGTTAGGTGTCACCATCGGGGTGAATGGGTAGAAGATGGACAATATATGAAATATGTTGGTGGACAGTATGTAGATTCTGAGGAATAGGATTATGATTATGCAAGTTTGATAGACCTTGTTGCTTGGATCACTTTAGCATTTGGTGTCCCATATGGAAAAGTATTGGAAATATGGTGGTTACATGGTGGAAACAAAATAAGGCAAGAAAGAGATAGGGATGTGTTGTTCATATGGGAATATGCAAGAGTTGATACAAATGGGTTCACACATATCTTTGTAAATTGGCATGAGTTGGATGTCATTTCAAGTGATGATGAAAATGAGGGGCAAGGTGAAATACCACATGTTGTGGACTCTTCCACAGATATTGACATGAGTTGGATGTCATTTCAAGTGATGATGAAAATGAGGGGCAAGATGAAATACCACATGTTGTGGACTCTTCCACAGATATTGACATGAGTTGGATGTTGATAAGCACCCAAAACTGTACTATAAAACCCTGTAGAGACATAACATTTCGGTTAATTTTGTGCTTAATAATCATGAAATAATCGCATTTTCGTGCTTTTGCAGGTTGGAGCAACTAAGGTACAAATGATGAAAAAGCTAGTATTTAAGCATGTAGGGAGTACACATAAGCTTTCCGATCAAGCTAATAAAAGGATAAAATTGAATATAATTCTACTTACGAATAAACGATGAAATTCAAACGCAAGTTAAACTAAAACTTTATCGTATACTATTGATTATCAAAGATTTCTACTCTCGATACTATTGAAGTAGAGTTGGAATAGAAGATTCGTTCCACTCCTAGTTCTTTAGTATTCAAGTTTCCTACAACTATCAATCCTACCAAAGTCAATGAGAGTTACGATTTATACTATGAAATGCTACGGAATACTAAAGTTTGAATCTAAAATAAAAATTAGGGGGGAATTGAATCCACCTTGAATCCAACTTAAGAAACTAGCATAGATTGTTGTAATCCAATTCTTACGTTCTTACAGTAAGAATTGGTCATTCTAATCCCTAATTATACATGACATCTCTACCAATTCATAACTAGCATGTGAGGAAGTCCACCCATTCTCATGGTGAATCAACAACCTTCTAGAGTGGAATAGACTCTTACAACGATTCTATACTACACAATCAAGTTTTCATCAAACCCCTCTAATGGAGGTTTAGCCTTGATTCATCAAACTATTATTTCCATATGAATTAAAACTAGACATCATAAAAAGATTGGAACTTTACTAATTTAACTAATCAATAGATTCAAATCTAAATTAACAACTAAGAAATGAAATTGATAACTAAATAATTTAAACTAGATTATGATTAACTAATTAATAATTGAAGACCACTAATTTACGAAATTAACAATACTAAAACTAAACAAGAATTAAATCAATAAACTAAATTGGAATTAAAGATGAATACTTTATTATAAAACTAAATGTGATTCTAAATTAATCATTTACTTGTTCTAACTAATCTATTGCAAAGTAAAAACTAGATCTAAAACAAGAATAACAACTAATTAATTAATTGAAAAACTAGATCTAGAACTAAGCTTTTATGGATACTCTAATAGCTACCCTCATCCTCCTAATTGATCTTTAAGAGCTAAGTATTTTGTGTGGAAATGGAGGAGACCAGATCCATATTTTCGTGCATGGGTTGAAGGTCCATGTTTTGGGCCGGAAAATCGAGCCCAAAGCCAAATTTCTTCAGTCCACAGGGCCTTTTTCAGCTGGCTTTGATTTCAATAGGCTTTTTGTCCACTTTTTCTCCTCTGATTGGGTCAAGGTTTAGACCATTAGAAATCTCTTTCCGAGCCGGTCGTTTTGACATAAAGTACGCCCAATTCCGAGGCCTGAGTTCAAAGATACAATCTTCGGAAGTTCTGCTGACTTTTGTGTGATGTTTCTGCCCGCGTTGACTCTGACTTTTTAGCTTCTGACCGGGCTTTACAAAGGCTTTTTCTCCTTGAATCTTGGCCTTTAATCACAGAACTTCTTAGCAACCAACCCTTGCTCTTTTATATCGCCAAAGTGGCACATTTCTGCACATAATTGACTTCAATGCCTAAAATACATAAAAACACATAATTAGCATTAACTCTTATTTATTACTCGCATAATTGGTCTAAAAGTATTATTGTTAAGGGGTTAAAACTACAGTTTTGGGCTTTTATCACAAGCCCATGTGAAAACCAACAAATCTGGACTAAAGCCCAAAGACTCAAACAGTACAAAATCCAGTCAGAAACGGGATTACGTGCACAGAAGCATCAAAATGTCGAAGCTCATATCTCTTGAACCAGGACTCCGAATGCGACAAGTGAGTTGCTCAGACGATCAATGCTACCAACTCTATGCATAGGCGGGAAGTTACAAAAATGCCAAAAGACTGGACCGCCACTGAACACAGCACATGGACCCACCATGCGGGCCCGCAAGAGTTGATGAGTCACTATGCAAGAAAAGACAAAAAGAGCAAATAATTGGTGTAAAAGTGACACCTTGCGTGTAATTGATGAGGTTAGATAGGATTAGGTGCTAATAGTAATAAGAAAGCAAGGTGTCACTTTGTTTTACTTGTGAGGATAAGAGAGAAATAAATGGTGTGTGTGTGTTTCACGTGGGATGGAAGGACAATGCTCTCATATAGAGCAAGAAAACAAAACAAGGGGATTCACTATATTTACTCCCTTGTCTATTTTCCTTTTCATTCCTTGTCTTTATCTTTTAGTTTTTAATTTTTTGTTTGAAGTGAAGACAGTTTGTAACATTTTAATGGTGGAAAAACTTACTAGTTTTAAATAAAATCTTATTTCTTCCTTAGGTAAATCAAGTTGTTTTTCATTCCTTTCTTCTTTCTCTTTCTCTTTAACTTATATACTGATAAACATAAAATTGAATAGTCTACCTACGAAATGAACGATGAACTCAAAACGTAAGTAAACTAAAACTATTTATACGTCTATATTTATCAAAGTTTTCTTCTCTCAATTCTATCGAGATAGAGTGGAGTAACAAATTCGTTCCACTCCTAGTGCTCTAGCATGGAATTGTTTTCTAATCTAATTAATCAGTCTTAAGTCAATGAGAGCTTTACGAAGGTGTGTTATACTACGATACCTATATGAAATTGATTGTGTGAATTTAACTACGAATGCTATGGAAATATGATTGTTTTTGAATCTAGATAAAGGATTAGAGGGGAATTGAATCCACCTCGAATCCAACTTAATAACCTAGCATAGACTCTTGTATCTCGATTCTCACGTTCTTACGGCAAGAATTTTGAGTTCTAATCCCTAGTGTTCATGACATTTCTACCAAATACTAACTAGCATGTGAGGTCGTCCACCCATTCTCATGGCGAATCACGACCTTCTAGATTGGAATAGACTCTACAATGCTTCTACACTATACCACTAAGTTTTCATCAAGGCTTCATCAACTCCTCTAATAGAGGTTTTAGCCTTGAATCATTCCGCAATCATTCCCATATGAATTTAAACTAAACATATTATCAAGATTCGAAATTTACTAATCTAAACTAAACAATGATTAAATTCTAATTAACAACTAAGAAATGGTAACCAACAATAATTAAAACTAGATCTAATAGATTGAAATAACACAATTCGAAATTGATAAAATAACTATTTTTATTTATCTAATTAATCAAGAACAATGATTCAAAGACTTAATCTAAAATAAGAATTGAAAATGGAACTAAACTTAATTTAATTAATAAAACTAGATCTAGAATTTATCTATATTGTTTTAGGTCTAACTAGCTACCATTAACCAAGAGCTAAGCTTTGGTTTTTATACTTCCAGATCCAAAAATCGTGCATGGGCTTGGAGCCATGTTTTGCGCCAGAGAATCAGGCCCAAAACCCAATTCTTTCAGTCCAAAAAGGCCTCTTCAGCTGCAGTTGGCTTCAACAGACTTTTTGTCCACTTCTACTCCTCTGATTGGGTCAAGGCTTGGACCATTGGAAAGCTCTTTCTGAGCCGGTCGTTTTGACATAAGGTAGGCCCCATTCCGAGGTATGAGTCCAAAGATCTACGCCTTCGGAGTTTCTGGCGACTTGTCTTGTTGTTTACGCCCGTGTCGACTTTTTAGCTTTTGATCGGGCTTTAGGAAGGCTTTGTCTTCTTGAATGTTGGCCTTTAATCACGGAACTCCTTAGTAACCGACCTTTGCTCCTTTATCTCGCTAAAGTGGCACATTTCTGCACATAATGGACTTTGAAACACGGAATGCATAAAACACGTGTCGGTGTTAACTCTTAATTATTACTTACATAATTGGTCTAAAAGTATGATGTTCTGAGGGTTAAAACTACAGTTTTGGGCTCTTATCAAACCACCCCAAACAACATTTTGCTTGTCCTCAAGCAAAGATGAGAAATTAGAATAAGTGACCAAAATGGAGTTCTACCTACTCTCGTTTATTTGAGTCGCGATTGCATTGACTATATCTGACAAGGCCTTAAACCACTAGGAATTCCCTAGTGGACGAGTTATAGCCTCGTGAGAGTTTTCCAGTGAAGGTACTCACAAACTTCATCTATACTACAACGACTAAGAAATAAAACTATTGTTTCCTTTTTCATGCTCTAAATTAACTATACCTCTCACTAGCAATGCATATAGAGTAATCAAGTCGAAACCTAAGCTAATATATGCATAATAATCAATCATCTACGAATAAACATATATACAATGAGTAATACTATGAAATGTCTAGCAGGTTCGTTTATGAAAACTTGGAATAGCGTCCTTAAGTAGGTCCTCACATAAATGTCAAGACAAAAACCACTTTGATTTCTCCGCTCAAGTTTCGCTACTCCAGTGTGCGTTGGGCACACTTTACCTTACAATCTCAATGACAACAAGGAAGCCGGAGTCGATCAAACACATCTGCCACTTACTATCACACTAACCTATTCCTAATTGAGCTAGAGGTCTTTATTAGGTGTTGCGGGGATTAGGAGATGGTTTAAGAAGGAAGGAAATGGATATTAAAAAATGACAAGTCTGAGATAGTAGAGTCTTCATATTATATAACTTAGAGAAAACCTTGTTATTTACTTTTGCTTCTACACTTTGTTTCCATCCTTAGCCATATTTTCTTTTTCTTTTCTTTGGCTTTTGACTCCCTTTTATTCTATTTTTTTTGGAGTTTTTTTATTTATTTATATATATATATATATATATATATATAAATAAATAAAAAAATAAATAAAACTCAAAAAAAAATAGAATAAAATATATATATATATATATATATATATATATATATATATATATATATATATATATATATATATATTTTTTTTTTTTTCCTTGGATGGAAACTTCTTTTCTTTTTCTGAAGCAACCAACTAATTTTTGTTTACACAGGTTTTTCTCTTCTTCTTTCTTTCTCATTCTATTCTCAGACTTATTCTAGATTGGGTAGGTTGAATTTTTTATTTTGTTTTGTTTTTGTAACAGGGTAAAGGAATTGTGGGTTATGAAAGGCTAAAGAAGGGCTCAGAGGGGCGACTAGCGGAAAATAATTCATAGGTTTGAATTTCTGGCTATATCGATCCAAAGAGGGCCTAAATTCTCGCTTAGGATATGACATAGTGATCAAGCAAGTGGACGTGTGATTTCTCTATCCGGATTTTACTTATCCCTTGTGTCATTTCACAAATGTTTAAACATATATAGGCTTTAGGCTATATTCTTACAGATTTGTAGAATAAGTACTCTAGCCTAGATTTTAGAAACTTCTTGCTAACAATCATAGATACTCATATAATATATTTATAGATAGATGTAAGATTATTACCTACATATTAACCTAAGTTTCTAACAATTATTACGATGCAAAAAGCTTCATTGAGACTTCTAGATTGTTAAAAGCATAGAGAAAGAAAACAATACCAATATTCCTAAGTGTATAGCATAAACTTATTTATTTATATTTTTGAATTTTTTTGAAATTTTAACTAGAAAACAATTGCATATTATACATATCTATATCCTAACAGATGCCTTAATTACACGTGTTTCTACTGAATAAGAAGCATGCTTTGTCCTCAAAGCATTTAAATAAAGAGGGTAGAAAAATACCATGGAAACGCGTGAAATTTTGGAACATCTGCAAAACAAGATTAGAACATACTAATATAGGAAATAAAAACTGACGCAACTCTATAAAAGTTCCACCCATTATGGGGTAAACAGAATTAAATTGCTTGGGACATAAGCAGACACTAACAAAACTAAAAACTTACCTTATCTCCCGCTTAAGCATCCTCTTCCTCATTAGTGAGACGAGGTTCCTTTGCATCCTACCAGTCCATTGTAATTTGCCAAGCTTGCCGCCAGTTATCATCTACTAATGCTAACCTGTTAAGTGTTATCATGTCTGATGGAATGTACGGGGCAACCAAATGAGGCTGCACCTGCCATCCCGGCCAAGTCATTATTCGCAACGAGCGAACCACCCGATTGGTGGGTCTCATGACTTCAACCCTTTTCCAATCTGTGAATTGTGCGCGAGAATCAGTAAAAACAACTACGCGATGATCGCGGCTTACCAAAACAGGCATAAGAAGATACTTATGCCTCATGCTTTGGGCTCTCTTAAGACTAGCGACTAAAACTTCGGGGAATGTCATATCGGCGACGTCCCCTCAGCCTAAAGCGAGGAAAATGTCACCAGCCAGATCTTTTTCTGCTGAAATGAATTGCCATTCCCCAAAATATTCATCGGGATGAATAACATGGGTGGTGCCTACGTTTAGGGAAAGGCTACCAAGGGGCAATGCTATATAAGCCCACGGTCCATTACTCGAAATACCCTCCCCATAATACTCATGGAAATATGTATAATCATAAAGATATGCATTATCGGTCATATATGCCCATGTGTGAGAACAGGATCGGTATTGGTAATCCACGAAACTAAAGCGACCACATTTTTATCGAATTGATGTGTCGTGTCTTGGACTCTGACGAGAGAATTCTTGTTCTCCATCATGATTACAATAGAATTTAACATGGTCGTAGAAATAAGCGATGAAGCTGTGGTGAATATGAATCGTCATCACTTACCGTTAGATGGCGCCATCCTAACTGCAGGATCCTGTGTCGGAACCAATGTCTATAGGTCTCAGTGCCCAACACATCTTCGAAAGATTGTTCAGGTATGACTATAGGAGATGTCATCTCAACTACTCTTTGAACAGATCCACAAAAATCCTGGAATGACCCTCTGAAAATTGGAAATTTCCGCGTTCACAGAAGGCAGGGCGCGCGCGCGCTCGTGTGTTAATGCTTTTACAGTGTTTTGGGCTCGGGTCGTGCTCTGACAAATTTTTTTGAAAATGTAAAGGGCGCAGGCGCGCTCTGAAGGGCTGAAACCGGAGTTTAGAGCAAAAAGAAGGAAAAACTTGGAGTGGAAGGTGCAGGATGATGGTGGGATGTAGTGTGGTTTGTTAGTGTAGAAAGAAGGGAATTTAAATAGGTTATAAGCTACCAAAACGAATCGGGAAGTTCCCAAATTGTTTGAAGGCAATTTCCGGAAATAGAAAAATTCCAAACCCGAAAACGGAAACAACCCATTTCCATGATTTTCTATAAATCCTGGTATCTTTCATACTGGATTTAGAATAGTAACTTCTAAACTCTCCTAGATTTCATGCTATCACCACACAAATCATAGATATGCCGATATCGGCCAAATTATCAACCTTTCCTCCAAGACAACTTACATCATATGATCATATAACGACTTATGCTTGGTATAAATATTTCCACCCCCAAACAAGTCGGGAAGGTGGGATTAATGATAAAACAAGCAGTACTCGAAAATAACTAATTATATTAAAAATAAAATTTAAATCCAAACAACATTAAATAAACACATTACTATTTAAATTGAACTACTGAATTAAAATCCAACTAATAAAATGAAATTATGAAATAACAGCGAACTCCAACTGGGGGTGAACACCTAGTTCTGTGATGATGAAGGGCCCTGGGATGGAGATTGGCTTGAACCATCTGTCCTTTGGCGACGACGCTCATGCCTGTCGGACTCGGGTGAAACAGAGTCCTCCACGGGTGGCATGCGTCGTAGCATCTCTATTCGAAACAAGCGTTGGGCTTCCATCTCAGTACCGAGTACTGCATACTGGGTTTGTTGTTGCTGGTGGATAGTCTCTATGTTAGACAAGATATCGTCCAGAACCCCTTCGAGCATTTCAAATCTCGTCTGAAGGTTCCCTTGCTTCTTTTGAACTACCATCTGTCTATCTCGGATATCTCCACAAATACCATAAACGCACGCAAAGGCGGTTTGCAACACTTGCATGCGTTCTAAATTAGAATTACACTTATCTAATGCATCTTCATCCAGACATGTCATATCTTCCTTTTCATCCTCTGACTCAACCATTTTTTCTTCAGACAACGACCAAGTCTCTTGGATGCAATCCGTATAGATACTTGCATTAGAATGCAATTTGATCTTAATAGGAGCAGATCTTGCGACAGCTCTAAAGGAGAGCATGATCTTAGTGATCAATACGGGAAGAGGCGCCAAGCTCTTCCCGACTCCTCGAATCACATTAAACATTAAATCGAGGATGTAGAAATTATACTTCTTTGTTTGCAAAATCCAGAGAACGTCACGGACATTGCGGGCGATATCAATCGACTTTGTCTTTCCCGAGGACGTTCCTACCAATCCACTGAGCTACAGCCAGTTGATTGGTTCTCAGGGTGGTCTGGCGGATGCAATGGGATGTCGGATTGTATTCACCCTCCACGACAGTATCCTTCATCAAAGCAGGGACTCCAGTATACTGGGATTCCTGAATTGTTGTTACTAGGTTGCTTTCAAGCGTAATTCCTAACAGTTCAGCTAACAACTGTCTCGTTACTTCTCTCCTTGTTCCTCCTAACTTTATGAAAATCCTATCCCCTTCCAATTCTCGCTTTTTATAAAACTGTTCTACCAATTCATAGTGATAGAACTCCTCAGTCGAGTATCACAGTCCGTTCCAATGCCTCTTAATCATCTCCGCGTCGTAAAATGGTGCTAAACTGTCGTAGGCAAACGCGTGTTCCGGCAAAATTCTACGTCGTAGCGCCATTGAAGTTTTGTTAGACAACTAATGGTTTTGTAGACTGTGGGGGAGGCGAGTTTGAAGAAAAACAACTAAAACAACGTTGGTGGCGGTGGTGGAGGTGGTGGAGACTTTAAATGGTGGCTGTTTTTCGGAGTTGGGTTGGTGGTTTAGAGAAGATTTTAGGTTGGATTGAATTATCTTGGTGTGGGTGTAGTTAGGTTTTCTTCTCTCTCTCTATTTTATTTTTTTATTTTGGTTTCAAGGTTTGATCTAAAATAGGTAACCGGCGGTATTGAACTGGAAACACTGTGCGTGCGGTTTGGGAAGGAAGGAGGCCGCGACGTTAATGGCGTCTTGGTTTGGGCCCAAGCCCAATTTGAATTCCGAAATTTTCTGGTTTTTCGCGCAATTTCAAATTCAATTTGCCGCTTCGTTGCTGGCCCAATTTTGGCGAATGAGTTATGGAAATGATCAGTAGAGAATTTCCAGTCCAATGATCCATAAAACACTCAATTCCAACCATGGGTGACGTATAAGAGGGTGGAAGAACGCCTCGGAGTGCGTGTGTGACGTAAGTTATGCGACCGAAGGAAATCTAAGTTTAGATTACGTCAACCCAATTGAACTACAAGTAATGGGCCTAAGCAAAACCAATGGAAAGTTCGAGCAATCCCGATGGAAAGATCGACTGCCCACCCCCAAACAAGTTTTTAAACACAAAATTTGTTTACAACGTGGGTCGTTTAAAGTCAGATTCCCAAGACTTGTTGGATTGCTATTTCTATGATTTTAAGAATTTTAATTTTATTTTATTTTTTATTAGTATATTATAAGAAAAACGAAAAAACAATAAACACATAATTCACCCCATAGAGGAACATGACTCAAAAACCGAGAAAACATGCAAAAGTGGAAAACGTGAATTATGTGAAGCGTGGACTTAGGATCCGGTACTTACAGCCACACACTCCATAGGGAGGGCCCGGTTACCTGAATGGTGCACTTACCACTATATGGGAGTGAAAGGAAGTACACCAAATGACAAGGTCGATCCTCATGTAGAGAGGGGTCCTGTAAAAGGACTTCCCTCTACATCGGGGACGAAGTTCGTGAAAATGTTTTAACCGTTGACCATTAACTTGAAAGGTACTGTTGTCATTTGGATTTACCAAGGTGATTGCCCGTAAAGGGGTGACTTGATAACGAGAAAAGGCCGCGGACCAACGGGTTTTAGTTTGCACTGAAAAAATGTAGGCGGGGAGTTGTAAAGCAAAAACTTTTTGACCGACCACAAACTCTTTGTGCAAGATATGCTTATCATGAACACGTTTCATGTTAGCTTTATAATCCTTCATGAGATCGCATTTAATCGCCACGGATTTCTTCAAGCTCATTCAATTGCAACTTGCGTTTGACACCTGCCTCATCAATATTAAAGTTAAGGCTTTTATAGCCACGAGCACGCGGTGCTCTAATTCAATGAGCAAATGACATGGTTTCCCAAATACAAGTCTAAAGGGAGACATACCTATAGGAGTTTTGAAAGCAGTTCTATACGCCCATAAGGCATCCGATAGACGCTTTGACCAGTCTTTCCTATCAGGGTTTACAGTTATTTCTAAAATCTTTTTGATTTCCCTATTAGAAACTTCTACTTGTCCGCTAGTTTGTGGATGATAAGGAGTTGCTACTTTGTGTGTAACTCCAAACTTTTTCACTAGGGATGCAACAACTCTGTTGCAAAAATGTGTTCCACCATCACTAATGATGGCTTTAGGAATGCCAAACCGACAGAAAATATATTCTTTAATAAAAAATACAACGGTCTTATGGTCATTGCTACGGCAAGCTAGGGCCTCTATCCATTTAGACATGTAGTCCACGACAACTAGAATATAAATGAAACCGTGGGAAACTGGGAAAGGACCCATGAAATCAATGCCCCAAACGTCAAAAATTTCTACTATCAAGATTGGATTTAATGGCATCATATTACGCTTCGTGATTCGCCCAAGTTGTTGGCAACGAATACACGTCTTGCAATGCACTTGGGCATCCTTAAAAGGGTAGGCCAATAAAATCCACATTGAAGAACTTTAGCGGCTGTTTTCATCCCACTAAAATGGCCACCACACTTTTGTCATGGCGAACGATAGAACTTCATTATATTCCCACCGGGAATACAACGACGAATAATCGATCCGCACAATACTTAAAAAGGTAGGGCTCATCCCAAGAGTATAACTTAACTCGGCCAAAAAACTTCTTACGTTCATTTCTTGACCAATTATAAGGCATAACATCAGCCGCTAAATAATTTATAATGTCGGCATACCATGGTGCTGAAAAAATGGCATACAGATGCTCATCAGGAAAAGAGTCCGGTATGGACTCAGAATCAGTCTGATCGTCATTTGTGAGTCTAGATAGGTGGTCGGCAACTACGTTTTCGACCCCTCTTTTGTCCTTTATTTCTAATGTGAACTCTTGCAGGAGAAGGATCCATCGGATTAATCTCTGCTTAGCATCCTTCTTCGCAAGAAGGTACTTAAGGGCTACATGGTCCGTGTAAACTAAGGTTTTAGAACCAACCAAATAAGGACGAAACTTATCTAAAGCATAAATGACGGCTAAGAATTCTTTTTCGGTAGTTGAATAATTTCGTTGAGCATCGTTTAATGTTTTACTAGCATAATAAATAACAGTGGACTTATTATCTAGTTTTTGTCCCAAGACCGCACCAACTGCATAGTCACTAGCATCACACATGAGTTCGAAAGGTTTAGACCAATCGGGAGGCTGTATAATTGGTGTAGAGGTTAGGGCGGCTTTTAAAGTTTCAAAAGCCTGCTTACAGTTAAAATTAAAATCAAAGATTGCATCTTTCAAAAGCAGATTAGTTAAAGGTCTAGCTATTTTCGAGAAGTCTTTAATAAATCGCCTATAAAAACCTGTATGGCCTAGAAAGGCTCTAATATCACGGACAACCGCGGGTTTAGGTAGAGTCGCTATCTTATCTAGTTTGGCCTTATCTACTTGATGCCATCACTAGATACAATATGACTTAGTACTATGCCCTTTTTCACCATGAAATGACACTTTTCCCAATTTAAAATGAGGCTCTTTCTTCACACCTTGTCAAAACCTTAGACAGGGTTAGACAAACAAATCGTGAAGGAATCTCCATAGATAGAAAAATCATCCATGAAAACTTCCATAAAGCTCTACCATGTCACTAAATATATGAAGCATACACATTTGGAAGGTTCCAGAGCATTACAAAGGCCAAAAGGCATTCGTTTATAGGCATACGTTCTAAAGGGACATGTGAAGGTAGTCTTTTCTTGGTCATCAATATCAATAATAATCTGAAAATAGCCTGAGTAGCCATCCAGAAAACAATAAAAAGCATGACCAGCTAGGCGTTCGAGCATTTGATCTATAAACGGTAAAGGAAAGTGATCCTTTCGTCATCATAGCATTTAAACGTCTGTAATCAATACAGATCCTCCATTTCATAGGGCCTTGTGTGACAACATAGTCACCCTTCCCATTTCGTACCATGGTAACTCCAGATTTCTTTGGGACTACATGAATGGGGCTTACCCATTCGCTATCAGAGATGGGGTATATGATACCGCGATCGAGTAATCGTAAAGACTTCTTCCCTAACCACCTCTTTCATGGTCGGGTTCAAAGCGATCTTTGAGGTTCATGAGAAGTCTTCGCGTTATCCTCCAAATGGATACGATGAGTGCAAATATTAGGGTCAATTCCCTTAATGTCGGCTAGGGACCAACCAATCGCAGACCGATGTTCCTTAATCACCCGGATTAAACTTGTCTCTTCATTCTTAGATAACAGAGAAGATATAATTACCGGATGACTACCATCCGGATCGAGTTGAATATATTTTAACTCTGGGGGAAGGGGTTTAAGCACTGGGGTGGAAGGAAAATCAATAGATGTTTCGTCGGGGTCCTCATTTTGCATAATGAATACTTGCTTAGGTAGCAAGTCTTCATACTCAATATAATGGAGCAACCCGAAGTGTCTACAATCGGGTGGACTCAAGGATGGTGTTGACTTCCTCTAAGTAGGAGTCATTTACAAAATCGACTTTCCAAAAGAAAGGAATTTGTACATATTATTTTCAGGAAACGTGTTGTTAAAATAATCTTGAGCTAAGCTCTCGATCATGCTAACCTCCCCATCTATAGATGAATCCAGTAACTATTTCATCATTTTAAAAACATTAACCTCAACTATAAGATGGCCAAAAGATAAGGACATCTTACCATCGCGACAATTTATAAGTGCGTTGGCAGTTGCTAAGAAGGGGCGTCCTAAGATGATCGGTACAGAGTCATTAGCGACTTCTGTATCGAGGATAACAAAATCAGCAGGATAGTAGAAATCCTGAACCTTAACAAGCACGTTTTCCACTACACCCTTAGGATACTTAATTGACTGTCCCCGCTAATTGCAACGTTATTTTTGTAGGTTGCATTTCTCAGTAGACCCTATTTGTTTATACAAGTAATACGGGAGTAAGTTAACACTTTCCCCAGTCTAATAAAGCGGTCGTCGTGGTAGGAATCTCCTAAGGTGCATTTTACGATAGGGACGACCCGGGGTCCTTGTACTTAACGATTCCATTATTTTCGGATAAAGTTGGAAACTGTTCAGTTAAAAAGGCGTCTTTAGGTATGTTGGTCTTACGCCTAGTAGTGCACAACTCTTTAAGAAACTTAGCGTGGTTAGGGAGCTTTTTAATAGCTTCGAGAAAAGGAAGGTTTATCGTTAGATTCTTGAAAACGTTCCTAATCTCCTCAAAGTTTGTATCCCTGGTTAGCATGGCTAATTTTTGAGGGAACGGTGGTTTAGTTCTATATTTAGCGTATGGCTCAACTTGATGTGTAACCTTGGCTTTCTGTTTCTTAGGTTGTGGTTTAACTGGTACTTCTATAGTGGTAGGCTCTTCAGTTTCTACTTCGGTATCTAGGTCGATATCTGGTGTAGGGAGTACTGATGGAGTAAGTATAGGCATAGTTACTTTGTTATCAACCACTCTTCCAGAGCGGAGAGTGGTGATGGCATTTAGGTCACCTACTATTGTCGTTTCCGTACTAGTATTACCGTTTACCTCAAAGGCTGTGTTTGTTGTTTTAGGGTTTGGTATCGCTTGTCCCGAAACGCCTTTTGGTTGGGCTTTCTCTTGGGCTAACCTGTTGTATGCCCCGATTTATGGATTGTAAGATCCGCATTGGTTTGATTGAGTCATTGATTGGAAAAGTTGTTGGGTAACTTTGTATAAAGGCCGTCGATACGGTCCGGTTGTGTAGGTGTAGTAGTCACAGGTGGTGCGACTGAAACTATCTCACGTTGATTATTTATGGGTGGGTTTTGATAGTTACTATTGTTAACCGGAACGAGACCTCTATTGGTATTATAACTATTATAATTATTCTGACCTTGTGCTACACCTTGTTGTGGTTGCGCTTGGTTATTATAATTATTATAATTTCCCTGACCTTGTCTCTGTCCTTGCCTAGGTGGAGCTTGATTATAGTTGTTTGCTTGCCTAACATTTTGGTTATTAAACCCTGGAGTTGTAACTTGTTGATTGTTTCACCAACTAAAGTTGGGATGTTGTCTCCATGGGGCATTAGGAATATGATAGTTATTAATGGAGCAAACATTATCTTGCTCTAATTGTTGTTGTTCATAGGCGAGAGGACAATAGGAGTCAGGGTGCTCAGGACTCAAACAGAAATTACATGGGTTGGAGTTGACATTCATGACGGGGATAAGCTTTTGTTGAATAGAAATAGCCTCGACCTTTTTAGTTAGAGATTCGATTAAATTTTTAAGTTCTGGATCGGGTTTCATCTCAAACATACCGGGCTGCCTTAATCTGTTGAAGAAGAACTAGCGAGGCGGGGAATATCATCACTCCCCCAATTGTTATTGCGTTTAGTTTGTTCTTCTAAAAATTTGTAAGCCTCCTCGGTGCTTCTTTACTTAGGAAACTACCCCCATTCATTATGTCAAGGACTTCTTTATGGTGATGTTGAAGTCCTTTGAAAAAGGCACGAACTAACGTGTCTTTTGCTAGATTATGGTGTGGACACTCTATAAGCGGATCGATGAAAACGATTCCAAGCCTCGAAAAATGATTCATGAGGGTTACGTGGAAGAAATGAATCTTGGAAAGCATCTCATCCGTCTTTAGGGGTGTGTAAAAATGTTCCATAAATAGTTTGAACAAGTTTAGCCCACGAGTCCACAGAGTTAGGCTTTGGGCGCTTAACCAAGACGCCTTTATCGGGCTAAGGTGAAGGGAAATACCCTCAGTTTAATTTGTTCCGCACCAACCGTAGGATGATGGAATGTTGTAAGGACTTGTTCAATCCTACGTATGTGTTGGTAAGGTTTTTCATGGCCTAAACCATGGAAAATGGGTAACAAATTAAATATGTTTGGGGGGATTCGAAAATCCCCCACTGGGTCTGCTAGAACGATGCAAGATTTAGGGCTATCGCTCAAAGCTTTGTAGAAGTCGGAGAGAGGAGTCTCTCTTTCTTTAGCCATTATGTCAGGTATGGTTGGTGGGATAGTAATTAGAGGTGTAGTGATTGGTATACTCGATAGATTTGTTTGTTGATATTGATGGTTAATTACGTTCGGTGTTTTTCTCCGACCAGACCTTAATCTCATGGAAGTCTAAGTCTAAACACGAAAACAATCCAAACAATCTTTATATATTAGTATGAACCTCTAACTGGAGATGCGAGGTATGGAAGAAAGGAATACCTGATAGCGTCCTTCCTTCGCTTATGAATAGCGTCTTGTTTATGCGTGTTCAGTGTAAATAACAAGTTAGAACACTGAAAAACTTAAAAAATCGAAGTTCGAAACAAACCTGTAGAAATCCGCAAAATTATGCTTAGGGCGCGAGTCGCCGCCTAGAAGCGCGTGTCGCTCCTAGGTCCAGTAAGTCGTATGGTCGCTTCGGTTAGGGGTGGGTCGCACTTTCGTGGTCCATGGTAAAGTAAGGGGGTCGCTCAAGGGGAGGTCTTGGCGTGCTCGTGATCCAGACTATAGGGCGCAGGTGCGCTCCTTTACAGCGCCGATCGCGATTAATTTCGACTCGAATTTTTCAACTCTGAAATGGACAACCACAGTATGAATCAAACAAGGGTGGGTGGGTTTAATGGGACTTAAAATGACTAATTCTACTATAAAAACAATGCTAAAGTGCAACTAAGATGGCAGCGACGCCATTTGATAAACATAAAATTGAATAGTCTACCTACGAAATGAACGATGAACTTAAAATGTAAGTAAACTAAAACTATTTATGCGTCTATATTTATCAAAGTTTTCTTCTCTCAATTCTATCGAGATAGAGTGGAGTAACAAATTCGTTCCACTCCTAGTGCTCTAGCATGGAATTGTTTTCTAATCTAATTAATCAGTCTTAAGTCAATGAGAGCTTTACGAAGGTGTGTTATACTACGATACCCATATGAAATTGATTGTGTGAATTTAACTACGAATGCTATGGAAATATGATTGTTTTTGAATCTAGATAAAGGATTAGAGGGGAATTGAATCCACCTCGAATCCAACTTAATAACCTAGCATAGACTCTTGTATCTCGATTCTCACGTTCTTACGGCAAGAATTTCGAGTTCTAATCCCTAGTGTTCATGACATTTCTACCAAATACTAACTAGCATGTGAGGTCGTCCACCCATTCTCATGGCGAATCACGACCTTCTAGATTGGAATAAACTCTACAATGCTTCTACACTATACCACTAAGTTTTCATCAAGGCTTCATCAACCCCTCTAATGGAGGTTTTAGCCTTGAATCATTCCGCAATCATTCCCATATGAATCTAAACTAAACATATTATCAAGATTCGAAATTTACTAATCTAAACTAAACAATGATTAAATTCTAATTAACAACTAAGAAAGGGTAACCAACAATAATTAAAACTAGATCTAATAGATTGAAATAACACAATTCGAAATTGATAAAATAACTATTTTTATTTATCTAATTAATCAAGAACAATGATTCAAAGACTTAATCTAAAACAAGAATTGAAAATGGAACTAAACTTAATTTAATTAATAAAACTAGATCTAGAATTTATCTATATTGTTTTAGGTCTAACTAGCTACCATTAACCAAGATCTAAGCTTTGGTTTTTATACTTCCAGATCCAAAAAACGTGCATGGGCTTGGAGCCATGTTTTGGGCCAGAGAATCAGGCCCAAAACCCAATTCTTTCAGTCTAAAAAGGCCTCTTCAGCTGCAGTTGGCTTCAATAGACTTTTCATCCACTTATGCTCCTCTGATTGGGTCAAGGCTTGGACCATTGGAAAGATCTTTCCGAGCTGGTCGTTTTGACATAAGGTAGGCCTCATTCCGAGGTCTGAGTCCAAAGATACGGCCTTCGGAAGTTCTGCTGACTTGTGCGCTATTTCTGCCCGTGTCGACTTTTCAGCTTTTGATTGGGCTTTAGGAAGGCTTTGTCTTCTTGAATCTTGGCCTTTAATCACGGAACTCCTTAGTAACCGACCTTTGCTCCTTTATGTCGCTAAAGTGGTACATTTCTGCACATAATGGACTTTGAAACCTGGAATGCATAAAAACACGTAATCAGTGTTAACTCTTAATTATTACTCACATAATTGGTCTAAAAGTATGACTGTTACAGGGTTAAAACTACAGTTTTGGGCTCTTATCATATACCTTGTAGCCTTCAAACAATCCAAGGATCATGAGCTAAAATCCTCTAAGGTGGAGGATTAATGAAGCTCATGAGAGGATTCATATAAATTTTTTAGAAGTAGGATTCACTGCCCAGACTTAAGGACACATGTAAACACACTATCCCAAAATGGTAGTGTCCAGCCAAATTTGAGGCCTGGAAGTGAAGAAGGACTCGTGTGCGCCTCCCTTTTTATGCCTGAGATAGCTGGGTGCGCGAGTCTTATTTAACTCCTTGTTTCCATACTTGACAGGAATATGTTGTGTGAGTCCAGGAGTTGAGATGGAGTTTCAGAGATGAAATTCCAGTTCAACTTCTTATGCTAGGGAATTGGACTTAGATATGAGTCCATTTCGCTAGGGATCGACGCTCAAGCCGGTTCGGGTTTGATAATGAACCCTAAATAGCTTAAAGAAGGTAGTAATCCAATTTTAAGAGAAGTTAATAAGACCTTGCATGAGTAGAATGGTCTTCCACCTTTTCTTTCTCTTTTAATATCTTAGGAAAAATCTTAGATTTTTACCGTTCTCGCTGTATTTCCCATGTTTAAGCGTCCGTTAGGATTTAAATAACAAAACTAAACTTAGTTAGCAATCTAAATGAATCTTACTCACTAGTTTCCCTACTTAGAGCAGAAGAAAATTGTATGTCCTAGAATATAGGTTGGTTCGAATCTCTACTCGAGCAAAACGCAAGAAGACGTGAGTAAGGACTTGAGTCTACACCAAATGAAAGCAATAATCCATCTTATTACCACAAAGTGAAAGATATCAAATGGCGCTGCTGCCATTCTAACGAACCAAGGACCTGTGCTTGCAAACTGGAATTGCTCCAAGGAGAAACCCCCCACTCTCATCCTTTCATTCATTTCATTTTCCTGTTTTTCTTCGTTTTTCTTGTTTCGAACTTTTCCCGCGTTTTGGATCTGACCCCATATCGGATTTTTCGTGGCACTTGCAGGAGCCAAAAGTTAGGACCTTGAAAATCATCTATACACTGCTGTAAGACTAATGCCAAAATTTGAACCATCTCAGATCGGATTATCAAGTCTTGTCAATCGCTGATATCAGATTCGGCCCGCTACCATTTCTTTGGCGGCTTTGCGAGACGTTGCAGGTTCCAAATTTTATAGTATTTTTACATGATTCACATGTACATAGTTATTATGTCGTAATGAATGGACTATCTTTTGCATATTAGGTTAATAATATGTATGAATCATGTCAATACCCTGTGAATATATATATATATATATATATATATATATATATATATATATGTGGTTAAGTGGTTATGAATTGCATATTAATGTATATATACATACATGTGGTACTATTTTGCATGGATATATTTATCTATACGTATAAGTAGCCGTTGTTGAATGTTTAGTATTTATCTATGTATAATTAAACTATCTTGTTTAATAAGTCGATTTTGTCATGAAAGAGGAGAAAATTCCAACGAGGGTTTAAATCTGAGTTGGGTAAGTTGTTTCTAAACCCTACGGGGTGAAGCTACTCTCTATATGACAATCGCAATCTCAATGAGTATTAACGAAATCGAATTATTATGCAAAACAAGAGTCGGATATTAGTCTATGTATAATACGTTGCATGTTTATTTTTTACGTATCTATTATGTCTTTGCCTATTAGTATATCTGCGCGGACGTATAATATCTTCACATGCTACTGTATCTAGATGCGAATGAGTACTTACAACTTGCCTGTTAGTGTAGATATACATATACGTAATATATATCTTCCTATTTGCCTACATATACATATTACTGATGTGTATTTGTCTGTACGTATCGAAGTATTTATTGATGATACAACCTTACCTATTCGTATTGCTATACGTATGAGTAGGGTATCTTCACATGCTACTGTATCTAGTAATGTATGAGTACATTATATTTGCATGATTAGACTTCAAGTCTATACGTATGAGTCGAAAATCCTCCATTATATATCTTTCTTGTAACCTGGCTGTTGGTTTATGTACACGTATTCTTAGCTGTACTGCTACGTTAGCAGCAGCTTAGGCCTACGTTGTTCAACTCTAATGCTTAGAGATAATCATAAAATTCAAGTAATAATAAGTTCCTTCTATCAATTAGATCTAATTTTATGCTTGCATGAGATTAAGGTCTGGTTCTACTAAAGAATTTGAACATACTTATCGTAGGAGAAAATACGATAAGCATTTGCGTAAATTCTCACCTCCACAAAGTTTTTCATCTATTAATCCAAATCAACAAGATTCCTTGTCACCATTCCCTTCATTCATTATGGCTGACGAAAATCTACCAGCTGAGAAGCCCCTTTCGGACTTCTATACAGCATTAGAGGAAGGACCTTCTTCCTGCATCAAACTCGAGGATATTGTCGGTAATTTTCAAATTTTGCCCAATGTTTTTAGTTTGTTACCTGTTTATCATGGTTTGGATCATGAAAAACCGTACAATCACCTCCGTAGGATTCAGCAAGTGGCCACAACATTTCACCATCCAGCCGTCTCTAAGGAGCAACTCTTGCTTCGGCTGTTTCCATTCACTTTAGCGGATAAAGCGTCAGTTTGGCTAGCAGGACAACAACCACAATCCATAGAAACATAGAATAAACTTGTCCAAGCTTTCATACTACAATTTTACACTCAAAAGAAAACTACTGAAATGCTTAAGAAAATCCAATTCTTTCGTCAAATCCTCATGAATCCTTTATAGAAGCATGGAGTCGATTTACAGATCTTCTTTTAGAATGTCCTCATCATCAGCTTGACACCGCTGTCCTTATCCATTCATTCTTTAATGGCCTATCAGATCATCAAAAAGAAACTCTTGACATAATGAACGGCGGTTGCTTCATGGACAAAGGAGCTACTGAAGCATATACGTTTCTTGAAAAACAAGCGAAAAGAGGTACACATTGGGGTAACACTGATTCTTCTAGGTCATCTAAGGATACTGTTACAAAAGCTACATCTATTTTTGAGGTAAAAACTGATCCCGAATTAAAAAATCTGATAGAATCCCTCACTAAAAAAGTAGATGCTCTTGCAGTTCAAGGTAACGATAAACTCCCACAACAGGTCATGAACGTTAACACCGCCCCATGTGTTCTTTGTCTTAGTCATAACCATCCTGATGTGTATTATCCCTTGTTATATGCCCCCTACTCAAACATCGGAGGAGGCATGTGCATTCAACATTCCTAATGCACCTTGGAGACAACATCTGAATTTCTCTTGGTGCCCGAATAACCAACAAATGGCTCCTCCAGGTTTTGCCAATCCACCTATTCGACCAATCAACAATTTTATTCCATACTGCCAAGGAAATAATCAGCAATACCAACAAAGTCAAAATCCGTTTCAAAGTAATTCCAATGCTAACTATCAAAACAACCGCAGCCTTATTCCAGCCAATCCAAATTTTGGCTATAATCAACCACTTCTCAGCAATAATCGTGAACTCGTCCCTGTTGCACAACCTATGCCTCTCGCTAACGATAGGACAAGTGAGACTTTCTTCGCTTACATGAACCAACAATCCCAAATCCTAGCGTCTATCCAACAATCACTTCAACAATTAGTGCAAGAAAAGAGTCAGAAAGGTGTATTTCCCGGCCAAGCAGTTCCAAACCCTAAGACAGTGAACACTGCCCGTGAAGTCACCAATGCACCTAGTACAAATGCTCCAAACCAAGGTGAGGTGAGTGCAATAACTACTATTCGTTCTGGCAAAACCGTTGACAATCAAATCCGTATGCTAGATGATCAAACAAAAGTAACCGGAGATTCCAATGAATCTGCTCCCGATAATGAACCAACAGTGGAACCACTGAGTTCATCAAAGTCACCAACTCAAAAATTGGGAAATGAGAGAGCGGATCCTTATGCCAAATTCCGCCCTAAGGTACCATTTCCCGCCCGTTTGCCAAAGAATAAACCTGATGAAAATTTTGATGAAATTCGAAAAACTTTTAAGAATTTGACAATCAACTTACCCTTTCTCGATGCCCTAAAACAATTGTCAAAACATGCAAAATTTCTGAAAGATATGTGCACCACAAAAAGGATAACAAATGTTCCTCAACAAGCATTCCTTACCGAACAGTTTCCGTCAATTACCGAATACAATGGTATAGTTAAATACAAGGACCCTGGTAGACCAACAGTTCCATGCACGTTAGGTGACAAATATACGGCCACTGCATTACTAGACCTAGGAGTGAGTGTGAACTTACTTCCTTATTACTTATTCAAACAACTAGGTCTTCATGAACTTAAACCTACCATGATGACTCTATAATTGGTCAAAAAGTTTTGTTGTACAACTCGAGATTACACATTTTTCCAGGAAAATTAAAAACTCGATGGTCTGGTCCTTTCACTGTCTCTGCTGTCACCCCTTATGAGGCTATATCTTTAAAAAATTTAAATGATGACAGTGAATTTTAAGTAAATGGCCAACACCTTAAACATTATCATGAGTTGCGCTCTCCCGATGTCAAAAAGACTCTTCTCAAAGATCCAGTCTACAAAGACTAAAAGATTCGCTGGTGTACTTCCTTCTAGGTGTTTAAAATAGGGAAAGTACGCCATTATGGTAGCCAGGCCCTCTTCTATTTTCTTCTCTCAAATCTCCTAGAGTGTGTGCTTGCAAGCGCCAGAACCTGAGTCCACAAAAACTCTATTTCAGAATTGAGTATAAATGTCTTCTGATAATCGAGCAAACGTGCTTTCTGGTAAACAATGGGTACCAAAAATTTCACATCCTTCCTTCTCTTCCCTTTTCTATTCTCTTCCTTGCGAACTCCAACTCATCATTTGGTGTAAATCTCACCCATCTCGAATAGGCAATGGTCGCAGTACTTTTGCTCGAAAGCGACGTACGCGAAGGATGGGGTGGTGTATGAATTGTCAAACACCTTTCTGTCCAGGTCTTGAATTACTATCCGATATGAGCCGATATAAGGTATATTTTTGTCTGACACCAGCTCAGCAGGATAAACTTTGTCGACGACCCTTTGCTCCCACAGGTTGGGATTCGTCTTGAGGATTTGACGTTAAAAGACTCACATGTATATACTCGTGTCTTTTATTTTTCCATTTGCACTAAGCATTGTGCACAAAGAGAGTCGTGATGTGCAACATTGGATGTTCCCTTGTTCGCACGGGCAATAGATTTCACCAGGCCAACCCAAATAGTTTTCTATTTGATGGTAGTTCGGGACAGTTTGAGGCTATACCATATGTACTAAGGGTAATATTATTATTAGACCATTGCACATTGGTCAGGGATGGTACCGTCCTGAACCCTAGGCCCCCAAAACATAAAGGTTAAGCCACAGTCTGGTTGGATTGGGTTCGCCCCAGAGCCGGCATGACAGTTGCCTGATTTTATTGTAATGGTTTTCTTCTTGAAGTCTGGTGTTGTTGACACATTCATCTCCCCTTGTACATTTGTAAATAAAAAAAAATAAAAAATAAAAAATAAAAAAAAATAAAAAAAAGGTTGAATGTGCTTTCTTCATATTCCATTGGATGGAATTTTTAATGCTGATAAGTTTGGCATCTCATTCGTTTAATTTGGAGTTGAAACTAATCGAAATTCCGCGTTTGAAATTTCGGGACATAATGGGAATTTGTAGAATTCATTTGGGCTTGGGCCAAAATTTCACACCCGACCCAAATCACGTGTCCAGCCACAAAACCCATCACGCGAGACAAAACACGCATCAGCCCCTCACATTTCTTCCCCCCTAAAATCCGGATCTTGCTCCCCTTCACACACCCTCACGAACGCGGTACCACTGGTCTAAATTTGACTTGCACACGCGGGATCTTCTTCACCAATTCCAAACCTATTCATACAACTCCGTCCCCTCACTTCGCTTAACCCATATACACTTTCAGAAAATCGATTCGAGCACTCCATGGCTGGAAATCGACGAATCACAGTTGAGAGAAACTTTAAAAATCTCTATGATTCCAGCATGTTTCATCCCTTTTTCGATGGGGAAATTGTGAATAGGGAGTGGGAGTATCTCTTACACCAAGTGCCGACTCATTACTCCGAAGATTTGGTGTTAAAATTTTACAAATGGTGGTTTCCGGGGAAATGAATTTTGAATTACGGCGGATGGGATGGAACGTGAACTCACGTTGGAGATGTTGTTGATTATAACGGATATTCCGATTAACTTTGATAGTTTGACACTATTGATATCGGAGTATCTGAATACAATGGAGTTGATGTTTGACACGCTACTCGAGGGAGAATACAACGATGGCTCGAGATGCGTGTACTAACATTCCCTCCAAAAAAACCAATTGGCAGTCACGCAATGACTGGCCTACAACGTAATCGGTACATCAAAGACGTCTGACGTCAACAAAACGTTCTTGCATCTGCTGTGGATCCTTCAGGAGAAGAAGGAAACTTTTTGCATGGTCCATTTCCTTGGCCATGTCTTAACGACTGCTTCTAACAGGTCAGCTCCTCTTGCTGTACTTGTTACACAGATTATGATTAATTTAGGGTTCCAGTCTGCTATTCCATTAATTCAAACAAGGTCCTTCAAAAATTTTAGGATTTTCGAGACTTGTGTCATGGATCACTGGGAACCTATAGCAAAAGATAATATTGAGCATGGCAATGTGCCTCCTCCTCCTCCTTCATCGCCCAACTGTTTTAATGAGAATACCATGCGCCGAATCAGCACTCCCACGGAAGCTTTGAGACAGATGAACACTGGTATGCACAACATGTTTCTTCGCCAGGAAGAGATGCGTAATAGTCAGGGCCGTTTTCAGCGCATGATGCTCGCTAATCAACAACAATTTCAGGACTGAATAATTCAGTCCTTAGGCAACAGACATGACCAGTCAGCTCACTCAGGAGTTCGTAGTACTCGTCATCGTCGGAACCCGGGTTCTTCATCAGCTAACCCTGAGGACTCACAGTAGCAGCTTGTTTCTCTTAGTCTAAAATGCCTCTGTCATTTCTTTCCTTTACGTATTTCATTTTATTTTTCTAAGTAATGTAAAACGGCCTATTTATTAATTTCTCATAATTTTGTATTTCCAGACGGATTAAATGAGAAATTATTTACGTTAAGAAATTATTGTATTCATCATATAGAGATATTAGTTATTCCTTTATGCATTGGACCTACTCTTTAGGACCAACAGACTGTTTCAAATATTATCTTCATTGGAATTATTCACTAGGCCCAACCGTCAGATATCCACAAACAGTCATATTTTTGCCTATAAATTCCGACCCTTCTCATTACCCTTCACTGACACTCACTCCTTTTGTGTGTTTAGATGGTGTATGGATGATGTAGATAGATGATGGTCGTTGAACAAATAGAAGCGTATCAAAACCTAATTATCCCTCAATAAGTAGCCATGAGGAATGGCATAGCTAGTTCGGCCTTGGATTTGCTCCCCAGTGGTCACCAGCTCAATTCCCCTCATGGTCAATTAAAAAAAAACTTTCAAAGAGTGTAGGTTTGGTCATGGGGACAGTGTTTGGTGCGATAGGTTGTGAGATTACATAGGTTGCTGCTTTGATCTGGTGCTCCTTTTCTTACCAAAAATAGAGTAAAAACTGAACTTTCGTAGGTTTCTTATCTAGTTTTTCCTGGTTTTGCTTTCCACTAATAGTAAAATCCTCCATTGCTATACAGTGGTAGTTTATTAGTGGAAGTTTATAGCTTTTAGCCTTAAAGGTAAAATCCTCCGCTATCTATAGTGTGAGTTCGCTGAGGCAATTCTTAGTGCTGGTTCTCTTTCTCCTGGGACAGTTTTAAGCTTAGCTTGTTCTCATGGCTTCTGCGACCAGTGCAAATGGGCAAGCTGTCCCTCGAACCACGTCCTGGAGGTCCCTATTTGGTCGGTCTGGGTCTTCTGAATCCACAGTAACTTTTAAGTCTTTCTCCCCGATCTATGTTGATGGAGTGGCTGAGTTTCCGTCGGATTTACTGGAACAAGGTAAAAAGGAGTGGGATGAGTATTTGGTTGGGTATTTTCTGGACAAAAGATTGTCATTCCCGATGGTAAAGGAAGTGTTGCAGAGAAAGTGAAAATTGAAGGGGTCCTTTGATATCACTACAGATAAAGAACTTTTCTATATGAGTTTTACGAGCTCAGAGGATCGCCAAATGGTTTTAGATGAAGGTCCGTTTTTTATTGCGGGCAGAGTGTTTGTAGTAAAGCCATGGACAGTGGAGGTTGATAACTACAAGAACAAGGTGGCCTCCATTCCTCTATGGGTAAAGCTGATGGATGTCCCGAAAGAAATGTGGACTTTCGATGGACTTTCGTACCTCGCAAGCTTAGTGGGTGGCACACCTATGTTTATGGATGATGCAACAGCTAAAAGGAAAAGACTATCTTTTGCTAGATTCTGCATTGAGTTCCCAGTGAACCATGATTACAAGGAAGTAATAACAGTGAAAGCAGGGAACCGAGAGGTTGTTATACCTCTGGAATACCCTTGGCAACCGAAGTCCTGCACAACCTGTAATAAATTTGGACACTCAGCAGACCAATGCTCGGGTAGACAAACTAGGATTTGGAGACAAAGGGCAGTTTCGCGTAATGGTGGAGAAACCATAAGAGTCACAAGAACACGAGGAGTTACTCCCAGCCAAGAGGGGATTGATATCGAAACTGACCAAGAGAACCAAGAAGTAGCAGGATCGCGAACAGCTGCTGTAGTGATTTCGAATTCATGTAGTAATGAGGAACTTGAGCAGCATGCTGCTATGGCTGAAGCAGTTGTGGATACTCAGGCTGTTGGACCAATGTTAGAGGTAGGTGTGGTGGACCTAACTGCAGGTGTAAATGCGGCTGTCAGTAATCACAATGAAGGTGCTAATCAAACCCAAAGAGGTGCAACTCCACAGGGTGAAACAAGGCAGGATAACCAATTGATGGTGGTAGGAGTTTCTGAATGTAGTGGTAGTACTGCTGGGCTACAAGAGGTAGAACTGAGCTGCGAGGTGGTGAGGGTACAGAGTGAGGATGAAGATAGGCCGTTACATCACTTGCTACCAGATAACACTCTTGCTCTACAGTTTATCAGTGAAGGGGGTATGTTTGAATGCCTTGCAGCAGGCGAAGACCTTGAGGACGACATTTCTGATGCATAATCGGAGCTTTTTGGTGATAGGACTCCTCCTCTTATACCAGCTATTATGTCAGTACAGACTCGAAGCCAAAAGAAGAATAGAAACGACAACCAACACCAAACACAGGCAGTTTCTAGCAATAGAGGTAAACAGAGAGGCCGAGGGCAAGGAAAGAGAAAAGCTCACTGATTCTCATTATGATAAGAGTATGTAGCTGGAATGTGCGAGGGTTAAATGACCACACAAAAGCTAGACAGCTAAATTTGTTTAGTAGAAATAAGAATATTAGTTGTATGGGAATTTTGGAAACGAAGGTAAAACGAGAGAAATTCCTAGCTATATCTGGAATAGTTTGTCCTTCGTGGGAAAGTATGCATAACTATGCAAGCGATGATAGTGGTCGAGTTTGGATTGTATGGAATCCGGTAGTTATGGAGATTACAAAAGAGCTGGAGATGGCGCAATTTATTCACCGTAAAGGTCTCTATCTTACAATATGATTTCCAGTTTACCTTGACAGTTATATATGCTAGTAATAACAATGCAGAGAGATTGATCCTCTGGGAGGAGCTGAAGTTTCTCAGTCATGGCATTCAAGGTCCGTGGTGTGTTATTGGGGACCTGAATAATGTTCTCTTCTCGCATGAAAGAATTGGGGATGTGGCAGTCCACCAGAGGGAAACAGCTCCACTAGCAAATTGCTTAAATGCTTCGGGGCTTTTTGATCATACCGCAACAGGATGCTTCTATACATGGAACAATGGGGGTGAGGTAGTCAGGAAATGGTCAAAGCTAGATCGGTGTCTGGTGAACTCTTCCTGGGCTTCCTTACAGTTGGCTACGAGCGTGGAATTTCTAACTCAGGAGTTTTCTGACCACTACCCAATAGTGATGTCTTTTCTGAATAAAATTAGAAGTCGACCACCTTTTCGGTTTTGTAATTTTTGGCGACTTCATGAGGATTTTGCACCTACCCTTGCTCAATGTTGGAACATCCAAGATCATGGTAACCCACCGTACATGCTATCATGCAAGCTGAAAGCGTTAAAGGCTGTTCTCAAGGGCTGGGCTCGCTCCTTTTGTTATGATGCCCACAGGCTTGTGGAGGAAACTAGAGAAGAGCTGAGACATCTTCAAGTGAGACTACAGGTGAACCCTCTAGATTCTTCGTTATGCTGCCAAGAGAGTGCCACAAGGCGCAAACTTTGTCTTTTGATCAAGATGGAGGAGGCGGACCTTTATCAGAAGACTAATATTGAGTGGCTGTGTTTCGGGGAAAAATGTAATGCTTTTTTCTTTAATGCAATAAAGGAGAAGAAGTCTAGGAGTGTTGTATGGTGTATAAAAGACATGGAAGGATATCTCAGAGAAGGCCAGATGGAGGTGAAAGATGCGTTTATAGAGTACTACAAGGACCTTCTAGGCGTCACCTCACCTGCTTTTTGTGACCGTGCAGTCTTGAATGAGCTTAGTATCGCTGAAGTGGATAATTGCACAAGTCTACAGCTGGCTTCCCCTATCACTGATGCAGAGATAAAAGAAGCTTTTTTTGATATGAACGATAATAAAGCTCCGGGGCCTGATGGGTTTAACGCCTTCTTTTTCAAGAAGTGTTGGGATGTTGTTGGCAATGATGTAATAAGAGCCATCCAGCACATTTTCCAACATAAGCAGATGCCTAGAGGTATAAATTCCACAATCCTTAGTCTTCTTCCGAAGAAGAGAATGTCTTCTAGTGTTGAGTCTTTTAGACCTATAGCATGTTGCAACATTATTTACAAATGTGTATCTAAAGTTCTCACTAACAGAATGAAATTATGTATTTCTTCTTTGATTTCTTGTGCACAATCGGCTTTTGTGCCTGGGAGGACTATACAGGATAACTTGTTGCTTGCTCATGAACTTTTGCGAGGTTATGGCTGGAAGAGAGGACCAAAGAGGTGTGCAATAAAGTCGACATCAAAAAGGCCTACTTACTCTATAAGCCGGAATTCCCTCTTGGTGATCCTACGAGATTTAAGTTCCCCGTTGTTTGTCGAATGGTCAAGATGTGTTTCTCATCTCCGCTTTACTCCGCTCTAGTTAATGGGACACCGAAGGATATTTTGAAGGAAAGCGGGGCTAAGGCAAGGTGACCCGGTCTCTCCGTATCTTTTTGTTCTTGTGATGGAGGTGTTAAGTGCTATGCTGCAAAAAGGGCTGAGGTCTAAGTCTATCCATGCTCACTCCAAGTGTAGAAAGATTGGTATCTCGCACCTTTGTTTTGCCGATGATGTTATGCTCTTCTGTAAAGGTGATATGGAGTCTCTTCTGGCGATAAAAGAAATTTTGGCCGCATTTTCTAATGCAACAGGGCTACAACTCAGTAATGCAAAAACTACCCTCCTCACGGGTAGTATGTCTGAGGAAGAAGGGCTACAACTTGCAGAAGTTCTAGAAATCTCCTTGGTTACTCCTCCAGTCTTCCTACCTCGGCTTACCTCTCACGGCCACCAGATTGGGTATTAAGGAATGCCTCCCACTCATTGAGAAAATAACGGGGAGAATTTCAAATTGGAAAAATGCAGCTCTTAGCCGAAAGCAGAAGGGTGCAAAATTTTGTTCACCGGTCCTCTCCTCTTTCCAAACGTATTGGGCGAAAACCTTTGTTTTGCCGAAAACGGTGCTGGATAAGGTGGCAAAGCTATGTAACATGTTTATCTGGGCTGCACCTTCCATGGAGAGGAAGATGCACCATGCGAGTCATGAAACCATGAGAGTGGCCAAAGACCAAGGTGGGCTTGGGCTGCTAGATCCTAGAACTTGGAATAAAGCGGCATACCGTGGGCTCGTTGTCAAGATTGCTAAGAAATATGATTGCTTGTGGGTGAAATGGACATGGGAGCATCGTATAAAGGGGGGGACATTTATGGACTATGAAAGAACCCAATGACTGTTCCTGGGTGTGGAGAGGCATCCTTAGACACAGGGAGGCTGCCTGGAAGAGTGTGAGATACAGTATTGCTGATGGTTTGAAAACGAGCTTTTGGCATGATCCGTGGTGTTCTGGTCCTTTGATCTTCAACGCCCAAGCTAAGGAACTGCTAGCGACTTCTATTCCTGATGATGCTTGTGTTGGATCGATTATTGAAAATGGGAGTTGGTCAAATACCATTCGTCAATTACCAAGCTGCGAACTGAAAAAGTGTATCATGGAATCGGAGGTAAACAGCTTTTTGACAGAGGATCGAGTCATCTGGACTCCAACAAGCACTGGTCGCTTCTCCCTTGCATCGGCTTATCTCTCGCTCAAGAATATTCGAGGAAAAGTGAAATGGTTCAAGCTTGTTTGGGGTAAGTTATCGGTGCCCAAACACTCTTTTATTGTATGGCAGCTCTTCTCTAGATCCCTGCCTACCCAAAATCGACTTATGTTCAAGAAAGTCATAAATGTATCGAGCTGTTGCCTATGCACTGGTCACGCGGAATGTTCTTCGCATCTTTTTTTTGACTGCGCGTTCTCAACGCAAGTTTGGGAGAGGATAAAGCTAGCTTTGGGCTTGTCTGGGCAGGTGAAGAAATTGCATGAAGAGTGGTACTTCTTAATGAGACTATGCAGAGCGAACTCAATGCAAAATGAAATTCTGCGGGCCTTCACGTCTTGTAAATGTCCATGCGATTTGGAATGAGAGGAACCGGGCGCCTAAAGAAAGGCAGGAAAAGATTACCGAGTATCTTGAGTATGCAGATTCTAAATGATATGAAAGTTTATCTTGGCAAAACACTGCAGTCTATAAAGGAGAGCTATGCACTGCGGGTGCTGCTGGAAAGACTAGGCATAGAAGGAAACTACCAGCCAGTTGAGGAACAGTGGGTGCGCTGGTCAAAGCCGAATGATCAGGTACCGGTGCTAAATACCGATGGGTCGCTGAAACTTGGCAAGGCAGGGTATGGTGGGCTAATGCGAAACGCAGATGGCAGGGTCCTCTTTGGGTTTACTGGATCGTCCACATCTCCTTTAGTGCTTCGACAGGAACTGCTAGGTGTTATGAGAGGACTACAAGGAGCTGCCCAGTTGGGAGTAAAGCGACTGCATGTACATTCTGACTCCATGAGGGCTGTACGTATTCTGAATTTGAAGGAGGAGCCACCTTGGACGGAGAGGAATAGCTTAGCCCAGATAAAGCGCATTATGGATGAGTTTGAATTGGTGGACTTTGAACATGTTTATAGAGAAGGGAATCAGGCTGCAGATTATTTATCTAAGCTTAGTGATTCTATAGATGATAGTGTTTTGTATTTCATTCCCCCTTTAGACCAAAGTTTGCATGTTTTGGTCAAAGAGGATGAAGAGGGTAAGTTGTACTTGAGATCATGATCAAATAAAGGTTGGGGCATCCTAAACCCCTAGCTTTTTCCAAAAAAAAAAAAAAAAAAAAAAATCCCTCAATAAGTAAAGGATGAGTAGGGTATCGTTCCACTTTTAAGTGTATGTTTATATGAATGACAGGACTGGAAAGGAGGTTTGAGGGATTAAAAACTAATATTGTAGAGATTTAGATTCTAATGCTAAACTAAACTAAAATTAACTAAACTATTGGGAATTTATAAGAGAGGGAATTCAAGAGATTAGAATCCACCAATACTTTTAATCTATGACCTTCTGCTTCATGGTTGTTCTTACAAGTAGACTACAATTAGGCAATCGAGCAAGTGCCGATGCCCTCTTGGACGAAACATCGTTAACAATTAACTCTACTTAAGGTTGTTCCTATGTTTATGCTATTAATATCTTCTTTCCTTTTATGTAAGCTCGGGCAGCCATTCAATATATTACCAAGAGCAACATCAAGGAGTACTTCCTAATAGGGCGGCCATTCAATGAATCACCACTTAAGGCAAACACAAAAAATACTTCCCCTAGGCAGCCACTCCCTGAGCTACCCCTTCTAAGGCAACACAAAGAATACTTCCCTAACGCTAAAGAACTATACTACTAGAAGAAAAGTAAAGAATACTAGCATGATATTAATATTGCAAAACATAAACCCTATTCTATACTTCCATCCCCTGGTGTGGGCAATGGAACTAATAACTAAAAACATAAAGAACTAACCTGATTGAAGAACACCATGAACCAGAAGAATCATTAAACCTTAAGCACTGGCTTCATCTCCTCCCTTGAAGGAGAAGATTAGCCTTCTATAAAGAAGGAAGAACACGAAGAATGAGAAAAAGAAAAGTCGAAGAACATAAGACTAGAAAGACTAATTTATTAAGACTCAGCTAGTTAAAACCGATCTTTTATTATTAATCTCTCTCTGCCTCAACTTATGGAGACAAGATTATAAGTGAATTGGCAGTTTACATGAGGCACTTAGGTCCTCTATTTATAGGGGTTACAATGAGCTCTAGAAGCATTCCAAACCGTCATTTGTTTCCTAATACAAATAGACTTCTTTTAGAGTCCAACTTCGTCTCCAAAACTGAGAAGGAATTGGCTACAATGTCGATTCATGCGTTTGGATGCACTATTCATGCATCCCAGACTTGATCAATGTGTCTGGACGCTCGATCCATGCGTCCCAGACGTGTAAGCCTATTTTGTCTCTTCTGCTCTATCATTTTATCCTCTTTTTTATGGTTTTGGTCCAAGCAAACGAATCCTTTGGCCTTGGGCTTCCAAATAGGCTTTAAAATAGGTCCAAGTCGATATTTTAATAGCTTCAATTCCTTGGCCTTCTCCATGATTGTCCACGGGCTTCCCATGTGATCCCTTAATGCTCGAAATTGCTCCATTTTATCCCTTTTTCTCTAATATTCTACAAAACTCTCTTTTCTCACCTGAATCTTAAAATATAACTTACAAACACTATTAGTCCACTAAGATGGCTAAACAAGAGGCATAATCGAGGGTTAAATTGTACTTTTTGAGCACTTATCACAACTCCCAACTAGCCTTTTGCTAGTCTCTTAGCAAATAAGATAAAAATAGATAAGTGATCAAAATCACATCCTAATAACAAAAATAAAATCCTAACTCACTTTCGCAGGCATCGCGATTGCATTTACCATATGCAACAAGGCTTTAAACCTTTAAGTTCCCCAAAAAGGATGAGTTATAGTCTTGTGAGGGTTTTCAGGTGATATACCCACAAAATCAATCAATAGCATGTTCAAGAATGATAGTATTTTTCAGAGAGAGAAATTCCTTACCCACTTAGTGCTTACTCCAACAAACGGTATCCATTGCGAACTACATTGCTGCAAAGACTCATAGATTATGATGGGAGATAGTAAAAATTGACAAAATTCTCAATCAAGACTTATGTGTGTACTTAGTCAATCTCCTATACTCTCCTATCCAAGAAACGGAATCCCTAGTTTACCATAGGTAGATAATCTCGACTTTCAATCCTCACCGGGTCATACTCTCGAAAAGAATCTCTCGAAAGATGGTCTACTACTATTTTACCTCATGTATGTGGGGAAAAGAATAATGCATCTGAACATCCCACATACTACCTTGAAAAATAGACTTCTCAATAAAAGTAGTCTCATGGAAAGAATGTCAATCACATATGAAGTGTCGGTCCTTCACTTTAGCATCCTCTCACCTATTCTAGACTTAGGTACCATCTTTGTAGTGATAAGTCATGGGTTGTAACTTGGCTTGGGTATTAGTTTATGAAGGAAAGGTAAAAATGATTCTAAGGTTGTTTCTGAAAAACACTCATGGTTTTGCTTCTTTCTTTGGAAGATTTCTTCAAATTCTGTATTGCAGAGAAAATTCTTCCTTTGTCTTAGCTTTTCCATCCATTCTGTTCAACTTTTTTTTTTTTTTTTTTTTTTTTTTTAGTTAAAGCTCAGTGGTATATCCTTGATTAGTACTGGATATGCTTGTTTTCCACTAGCTTCTTTCATTTTGAACAGAATGATGAACATCATTGTATCTCTCTGATATTTCCTTGTAATTCTTCCTTTTGTGGTATTTCTTCCTCTTTGTGCCCCTCGTATTCTCAGAAACATATGGGTATGGCTGATAAAGATTTTGGCTATACTCCTTGTCTGGAGTTAGGTGACGGGTAAAGGGTTTTATGAAAGAAAATGGCTTATTGTAAGGCTCAAAAGGGTTTAACATGATGGTCCTACTAGGTGGGATAAAGGCTGAATGGGTTCGCTACTTGACTAATCAGTATGATACTCTGTTTCGAATAGACTACAAGACCTAATGGCTATCTCCCCAGTTGATGTTACTTCGTGATTAACCAAATCAACGAATAATGAGACTATATTACAAATCCATAAAGAACTGAAAGATGTTGAGTCACTAAGACTTCGGATTTTTCGTAAGAACTCTCCAAAGAATGGGTATAAAGCTCAAGTCTTACGGGCTAAGTCTAAAAATTCTACTTCCAAATTTTTACTAGGGGTTTAAATCTCTTTCTAGCAAAAGTACACAAACCCGACCAAGTACTATGGTGGTGCCTTGATAAAGAATTCTATCAATAAGAACTATGTCCGAGCATAATAAATAGTCTAAGCGGTAATGAAATCAATAATATCAACTATCTATCAAACTCAACACTAAGCAGTATAGAATATATCCCAGACTCATCATTAAAATTCATTTTTCTCATGCTACTGATATAGAAACCAAAAATATTTTTGTTTTGTTTTTTTTTTTTTTGAAAACTAATTTTCGAAATTCATTTCTCAAGTACACCCTCCCCCTACTTATGCATGCATTGACCTCAATGTATAAAGAAGTAAATGAAATGGATGAGAAAAAGGTAGGATATTACCATTGATGCCGAATATCAGAATTAGGTCAAGAAACAAATTTTTAGGTCTTTTTACGTCAGATCCCCAAGACATAATGTGAGTCTTTTAAAGTCAGATTCTCAAGACTTTTGAGTCTTTTATAGTTAGATCCTCAAGACTAGTATTCCCACCTCAAAACTGATCTCTCAACAACATGCTTACTTCCTGTAGACATTTTATACTCGGTCTACTAGAGTTATGAGACTTTGACTCTGGCGCTTGCAACTCCTCTCAGTAAAGGATAAAGTTATGAAAATCTGAGGCCCGACTATCGGTGGCACTTATACTAATGAGATCCTAAGGAGTCAAGCTTAAGACATTTGGCTTCTTCATGCAAAAAACTTAAACTAGATAGAGTAACTGGTTCAGCAAGACATAGAATGTAATCTTTAAGGTGTGTAGGTAACTTACCCCAATTTTCCGCTTCAACAGTGGTCTGATAAACCGGATCCTTGAGAAAAACGGCCTCCACATCTCCAGTAGGTAACTCCAGAAAAGGCTTCAATCAATGAGCATTTACTTTGAAACGAGTCCTTCTCTTTATGTCTTCTACTTCAATAGCTCCAAAAAGTGTGACATGTCTTACTATAAACGGTCCCGTCTATCTAGATCTCAGCTTTCCAGGGAAAATTTCTAGACGAGAGTTGTAAACCAGAACCTTCTCGTCGGTGTTCAAATTCTCTTCGTAATTCTTCTGTCATGTAATGCTTTAGTCTTATCCTTGTAAATCCTCGACTTATCATAAACATCACTTCTCAATTCCTCTAATTCACTGATCTGAAGCTTCCTCCCTTCTCCTTCTTGATCTAGGTTGAAATTCATCTCTTTCACTGCCTAATAGGCTTTATGTTCTAACTCAACAGGTAGATGACACGGTTTTCCATATACCAAGCGATAGGGCGACATCCCTATGGGTGTTTTGAATGTTTGCGCTCAGATGCCCATAGTTCATCTTGGAGTCTAAGAGACCAGTCTTTCCTAGATGGATTTACTGTCTTCTCTAGAATACTCTTGATTTCCCTATTCGAAACTTCTGCTTGACCATTAGTCTGAGGATGATATGGTAAAGCTAGCTTGTGAATTACTCCATACTTTGCCATAAGATTCCCAAATACACGGTTACAGAAGTGAGAACTGTTATCACTGATGATGGCTCTCGGTGTTCCAAATCTTGGTAGAATGTTCTTCTTCAGAAAGTCCATGACGACTTTATGATCGGCAGTCTTTGTAGGAACTGCTTCAATCTACTTTGAAACATAGTCCATAGCCAGTAGAATGTAGGTGTAACCAAAAGAAGGCGGAAATGGTCCCATGAAGTCTATACCCCATACATCAAAGATTTCTGAGATAATGATTGGTTGTTGAGGCCACTCGAACCTTTTTGAGGTCTTGCCCAAAAATTGGCATCTCGAACATGCTTTGCAATAAAGATTTGCATCTTTGAAAAGGGTAGGCCAATTGAATCCAGCTTGTAATACCTTGTCTGCAGTACATTGCGAGCCAAAGTGTCCTCCGCAAGGCTGATCATGACAGAATGATAGAATGGATTCCTGTTCCAATTCTGGGATGGATCTTCTAATAATCTGATCCGAACACTTCTTGAATAAGTATGGATCATCCCAAAAATAATATCTGGCCTTTGAGTAGAATAAATCTTTTTCTTGCTTGCTCCAATGTGATGGTACCTTGTTGGTCACAAGATAATTTGCAATGTGGCTGTACCATGGCACTTCGATATAATCTTGAACAAAGCTTCATCAGGAAAAGTCTCACAGATTTGTAAATTGTCTTCCGTATTTTCCACTAGCAATCTAGAAAGGTGATCAACAACGACATTCTCTGTTCCTTTCTTATCATGTATCTCCAAACCAAATTCTTGTAAAAGTAGTATCCATCGGATCAACCTAGGCTTGGCATCCTACTTAGCGAGTAAATGACGCAAGGCAGCATGGTTAGTATAGACAATCACCTTTGAACCTATCAGATATTGTCAAAATTTGTCAAGAGAATAGACGACGGCTAAGAGTTCCTTCTCAGTGGTAGAATAATTAATCTGAGCTCCATTTAGAGTCTTGCTAGCATAGTAGATTGCATACGGAACTTTCTTGTCTCTTTGTCCTAAAACGGCTCCTATATCATAATCAGATGCATCACACATGATTTCAAATGGCTGGCTCCAATCGGGCGCATGAATGATTGGTGTTAAAGTGAGTGCTTCCTTTAACTTCATAAAAGCTTCAACACATGATGTATCAAAATCAAAGACAATATCTTTCCCTAACAGATGTGACAGAGGTCTTGCAATTCAATGAAATCCTTGATAAATCGGCGGTAGAATCCCCGTGACCTAGGAAGGCACGGATATCTTTCCACAGTTCTCGGTTTGGGTAGATCCTTTATAATATCAATCTTAAGCCGATCTACTAGAATTCCTACCTTTGAAACTTGGTGAGCTAGCACTATCCCTTCCTTTACCATGAAGTGACACTTTTCCCGATTCGAACTAAGTTGGTATCGCAACAACGCGTTTAAGGACTAAGGAGAGATGGTGTAGGCAATCCTCAAAAGATGATCCAAAACTGAGAAATCATCCATAAAACTTCCATGTATTTCTCCACCATGTCGTCAAAAAATACTCATCATGCATCGCTGAAAAGTGGCGGTGCATTGCATAGACCAAAAGGCATACGACGGTAGGCTTAATGTTCGAACGGACATGTGAATGTGGTCTTCTCTTGGTCCTCGGGTGCTTATGGATTTGAAAATATCCCGAGTAACCATTAAGAAAGCAGTAGTAAACTTGTCCAAATCTTTCTTTCAACATCCGATCGATGAATGGCAATGGAAAATGGTTTTTCCTTGATGCGCTATTCACTTCACATGTCGATGCAAACTCTCCATCCAAATTAATCCGGTTGGAATCAACTCATTGTTCTCGTTCTCGATCACTGTGGTTCCGGACTTCTTTGGCACAACTTGAACTGGACTAACCCATTGACTATCAGAAATAGAGTAGATGATGCCGGCGTCAAGGAGTTTGATGACCTCTTCTCTAACTACTTCCTTCATTTTTGGATTAAGCCTCCTCTGTGGTTGCTTAGAAGTCTTGGAATCCTCTTCCAGATGAATCCTATGTTGAACTATCATAGGGCTGATCCCCTTGATATCATCAATTGTCCAACCTATAGGTGACTTGTGTTTTTTAAAAGTGCTACTAACACGATTCTGCTCCATGATCAAATCTGATGCAATGACTCTCCGGGTAGGTTCCCAAATCTCCCAAGAAAACATACTTGAGTGTAGACGGTAAAGTTTTCAATTCTAGCTTAGGCGGCTCTTTCTTAAGCTCTTTAGGTGGTCCATCAGGCATATGCGATTCAAACTTTTCTTTGAACTTGTTGTCATCCATGACAGGTGATGAATCCAAAATCGCATTGATTGCCTCAACACTAAGTTCCTCACAATCTGAGTCTGTCAGAGCTTTCAATAACTCATCAGCAGGATATGAATGAGTCAGATAATCCTATGCTAACGCTTCAATCATGCATACCTCGTTCACAGCACACACCTCCTGTGGTTGCTGTAACATATGGAAAACATTGGTCTCGACTTTCATATTACCAAAGGATAACGTCATAATACCGCTTCGACCGGTTGATGAGTGCATTTGCAAAGGCCAAGAATGGTCTCGCCTAGAATGATTGGTATCCGCCTACCGATGTAGGTTACGTCGAAAGTACTATGAAATCAACCGGATAATAGAAATCTTCGATCTTGACTATGACGCGTCTTCAATTAGTCCTCTAGGTATCTTCACCGATCTATCCGCCAACCCAGAAAGTAACATCGGTCGGTTTTAGATCCTTCAAGCCCAACTTCTCGTAGATCTAAAATATGGTAGAAAATTCACACTGGCACCCAAATCTAATAAAGCTTGTTCCTCCAAAGAATCTCCAATTCTGCATGTAACAGTTGGACTTCCAGGATCTTTCAGTTTCACAACCGATAGATTTTGTAGGTACGATGAACATCGTTGAGCGATAAAAGTTTCTTTCGGAATGTTGGTCTTCTTCTTCACTAGATCTTTCAGGAACTTGGCATACGAGGGAACTTGCTTGATGGCAGTCAGAAATGGGATATTAATCTGTAAATTCTGAAATACATCGCAAATCTCCTTGTACTAGTCATCTTTTCTGGTACTCACTAGTTTCGAAGGAAACGGTGCTGGCGGATTCTTCAATATCGGTTCTCTTCTTTCGGTTTCGGTTGGCTTGGTAACAGATAGTGGAGTGACAGGTGGAGTCACTCGTGATGGCTTCTTATTACTTACTTCCATAGTAGTTCCTTCAACTTCTTTTGCAACAGTTTCTTCAGCAGGTGGCACAACACTAGATATATCTGGAATGTTAGAACTGGGTGGGATGGTGGGGACATAAGTTACCTTAGGCTCCGCAGAATCTTTTCCTGATTCAAAGACAATCTTGTTATCAACTTTCATGCCTGACCTCAGAGTGGTGACAGAATTAACTTTGGCATTCGGTGACCGAATCTCCCGGATTATCCACCACGGGACACCTCTTCCTTTTCGGTTTGCTCGGTTGGCTTGGTAATGCTCCTTTTTGATCTCTCTGTCAAAGCGGCATTTTGCCCTATCTGGCGTTGAATGACACTAAAGTTATTCTCCAACTTCGGGTTCTTTGATTTGTCCGTTTTAAAGACATTGACAATGGTGGTGATAGCATCTTCCGGATGTGGGGTAACCGCTTTGCTCTTTCGACGAGGCGTAGGGGCAATATATCCACTAATAAGATCCGTACTAACTCTCTATTTGTGTTGGCTTGGTATTGCCGGTTCCGGTATGATTGTTGATTTACGTATAGTTCTTTGGCGGTTTTGAAACCGATCTTGGTTATATTCGAACTGATTTGACTGATTTTGGAATCCTGGAGGAAAATTCCTCTGATTTGTATTTTGTGGCTTCCAATAATTCTGTCCCTAATTGAACTGGTTATTTATTCCTAAAGAGTTGATACTACATGCCTCTGCATTAGTATCTAGATAGTACGAACACTCTTCAGTGGTATGGCCTTCATGAGAACATAGCTCGCAAATTGCATAACAAGGCTTGGATGGCTGAGGTTTAGCTTGGAAATTGTTTGCTTTTGGAGGATTCATGGAGAACTGATCAAACTTCTTGTTCAGATTTTCAAGTCCTGTTGATAGGCTTGCCATAATTGATAGCATCGCTTGATTTGGGTCTTCTTGAATTTGGTTGCCAAATTGCTTCGGCACCCCCTCCACTCTAGCTACGTCCTCGTTGCTAGTACTCCATTGTTGAGTGTCTACAGCTAAAGTCTCGAGAAAGTTGTAGGCTTCCTCTCCATCCAATGATGTAAACTTACTTTGATGCATTGACTGTATCATCTTCTTGTTCATAGTAGAAAGTCCTCGAAAGAAAAAATGAGCCAGTGTGCTCTTATCATAACCATGATGTGGACATGAGACTAGGAGATTATTGAATTTCTCCCAGCTTTGATGATATTCTTCAGTCACCTTCCCTTTGAAATTGCTGATGGCTTGCTGCATGGCATCTGTTTTCTGTGGTGGGTAGAACTTGTTCATAAACTTTGTTCTCAACTTCTCCCAGTTGTTGATTGAATTGATTGGCTGTGCAGTTAACCATTCGAATGCTTTACCTTCGAGTGAGGGTGGGAAAAGAATTAACTTGATACTCTCATCCCTGATATTCTGGTTCTTGGAAGTTCTGAGGACTGATTTGTTCATGTGAACATAAGGCTGAACATTGTCTGAACCATTAAACTTTAGAAGCATAGAGATTACTGATGCTCTAAGTTCAAACTGATTAGCTTCTGTCTCTGGAAAAACAATACTTCTGGGTGGGTCTCCAATGATTGGTGAATAGAAATCACTCAGCTTCTTCCTCTGTTGTGTTTGCATGGGTGGGATAGCTTCAGGATTATTTGGGTTCATAACACCTCCATCATTGCTTGCGGCCATTGTTTCAATCTCGTCTAGTATTCTTGTGAGTCGGTTGTTAAACCTTGTCCACTGTTGTGTTCTTACCGGACGATGATATGGATGACGGGGCATGCACTAGAAAATGCTATGCGAAAATGACGAAAATCTATCCTACAATGCTTGAATAATATGCAACTATTCTAAATTATAATAAAATGTAAAACTACTTTCCTTCAACTGGGTTGGGCTTTGTAGCTAGTATCTCGCCCGTTGTCTAAAGCTGTCTCTTCTAAGGTTATGGTGAATCGCTTGGATTGCTTAAGTACCACGGCCCATAGACGATAGTCCGTTTGTCAAGATTCAGACAAGAAACACTAGAGTTTGATATTTTGCTGTGTTGGCTTACAACTTCAATTGTTGAAAAGATCCTAAATGCAATTATACTAGAAAGCAATAAAACTAAACTATGATGCAACTATACTAAGAATGAAATAAAAAGAATGAAGATTCGACTAACCTGGATGGTAGATCTTGTCTTCGAGATGTCCTTCAAGCTTCTCTCTTTCTTAAAATGATGGATGATGCGGCTAAAAATTACCTCAAGATCCAAACTTCTAATCTTGAAAGAAAATGTTAAACATAAACAACTTAAAACGGCAACGACGCCATTTGACACTCACTCCTTTTGTGTGTTTAGATGGTGTATGGATGATGTAGATAGATGATGGTCGTTGAACAAATAGAAGCGTATCAAAACCTAATTATCCCTCAATAAGTAAAGGATGAGTAGGGTATCGTTCCACTTTTAAGTGTATGTTTATATGAAGGACAAGACTGGAAAGGGGGTTTGAGGGATTAAAAACTAATATTGTAGAGATTTAGATTCTAATGCTAAACTAAACTAAATTAACTAAAATATTAGGAATTTATAAGAGAGGGAATTCAAGAGATTAGAATCCACCAATACTTTTAATCTATGACCTTCTGCTTCATGGTTGTTCTTACAAGTAGACTACAATTAGGCAATCGAGCAAGTGCCGATGCCCTCTTGGACGAAACATCGTTAACAATTAACTCTACTTAAGGTTGTTTCTATGTTTATGCTATTAATATCTTCTTTCCTTTTATGTAAGCTCAGGCAGCCATTCAATGTATTACCAAGAGCAACATCAAGGAGTACTTCCTAATAGGGCGGCCATTCAATGAATCACCACTTAAGGCAAACACAAAGAATACTTCCCCTAGGCAGCCACCCCGAGCTACCCCTTCTAAGGCAACACAAAGAATACTTCCCTAACTCTAAAGAACTATACTACTAGAAGAAAAGTAAAGAACACTAGCATGATATTAATATTGCAAAACATAAACCCTATTCTATACTTCCATCCCCTGGTGTGGGCAATGAAACTAATAACTAAAAACATAAAGAACTAACCTGATTGAAGAACAGCATGAACCCGGAAGAATCATTAAACCTTAAGATCGGCTTCATCTCCTCCCTTGAAGGAGAAGATTAACCTTCCATAAAGAAGGAAGAACACGAAGAACGAGAAGAAGAAGAGTCGAAGAACATAAGACTAGAAAGACTAATTTATTAAGACTCAGCTAGTTAAAACCGATCTTTTATTATTAATCTCTCTCTGCCTCAAGTTATGGAGACAAGATTATAAGTGAATTGGCAATTTACATGAGGCACTTAGGTCCTCTATTTATAGGGGTTACAATGAGCTCTAGAAGCATTCCAAACCGTCATTTGTTTCCTAATACAAATGGACTTCTTTCAGAGTCTAACTTCGTGTCCAAAACTGAGAAGGAATTGCCTACAGTGTCGATTCATGTGTCTGGACGCACTATTCATTCGTCCCAGACTTGATCAATGCGTCTGGATGCTCGATCCATGCGTCCCAGACGCGTAAGCCTATTTTGTCTCTTCTGCTCTATCCTTTTATCCTCTTTTGCGGGCATTGGTCCAAGCAACAAATCCTTTGGCCTTGGGCTTCCAAATAGGCTTTAAAATAGGTCAAAGTCGCATCTTTAATAGCTTTAATTCCTTGGCCTTCTCCATGATTGTCCACGGGCTTCCCATATGATCCTTAATGCTCCGAATTGCTCAATTTTATCCCTTTTTCTCTAATATTCTACAAAACTCTCTTTCTCACCTGTAGAATCTTAAAACATAACTTACAAACACTATTAGTCCACTAAGATGGCTAAACAAGAGGCATAATTGAGGGTTAAATTGCACTTTTTGAGCACTTATCATTCACTCACCCCATTCTCTCACTCTCCATAACTTAATTAATCTTCACATATTATCATTTCCTTCAACATAATGGATCCGATCGAGAGATTAGAAAAAGAGCAACGTGATGGGGCATTTATAGTGGTCTTGATAACAATATTTATCGTGGTGATACTGTTAATCATGCATAACATCCTCCAGAATATCTTGATCTATGTAACCTACATATCTCTTTCCCTTTGTCTCTTTGTATATTACTATGGCGTGTTAAATACTTCTCAAACCATTTGTACGGGTTACGTATTAAATGGGGAAGTCTCCTATTTAATAATTTTTGTGTATTAATTGTATTTTCACTTGAAAATAAACATAAAAAAATTATAAAATCCATACCAACGAAGAAAAATCAACATCTCATGAAGATAATTCAATCTAAACTCATTATGTTCATAGAAGATCGCACACGCACCTCAATTATTATATCCATCTTCCATCATTGAGGTATGATCATCAATTCAGAAATTAAGTGTAGGTCTAACTGCCTTGTGAAATCTTCCTCTGTACTTTCTATCATTTTAATACCTCATTAATTGTTTTTGGACATCTGACATGAAAAGACATACTATGGATACCTATAGTTGATGTACATAATTATATGTACCAACACCGCATGGTTCACTTGTATTTTCACATATTAATTCTGGATCTAACTGCACTTGGAATCCTGATTCGTACAAGATCCTATATTGGCTATAAATCTCTTCGTTTCAGCCATTTTCATTTCACGGATTCTCCACTATCCCTCCATCACTTACACTTTCAAATGGATCAACCAAGAAAGATAGTGCCCGAAAAAGACTACCTGAATTTTTTTTATGATGACCGATTTTCTCCTTATTTTGACACAGAAATTGTACGTCGAGGATGGATGCCTTTTCTATATCATTTAGTAGCTGATTATTCCAGAGAATTAGTTTCGATGTTCTACCAATTTAGCGGACCTGAAAATGGAAAATTCTATTTCAATGCCTATGGACAACGATTTTAATTGACTAGGGAAATAATCTTCGACATACTTCAAATTCCAATGAATACAAGGAGTTCCATCTTCCAAAGTCAACATTTGATTCCGTCAAAACTTTACTACGTGCCACCGTATCTCGTGGCGAAGTCGAAAATAGACATCACGTTGTTCTGCAACTCTTTTTGAAACAGAATCAGCGAGTTGTGCTCCATTGGTTGGGACACAATGTGGTAGGTACATCACACCAATCTGAAGTGACAAAGCCTCAACTCCACCTACTCTGGATTATGCAGAATCAAAGGGCTGATTTTTGCATAATCCAACACCTTTGGAACGCGATCACCAGGAAAACAAAAAGGTTAGCACCTCTGCCTACTTTAGTTACGAAAATCATGACACGTTGGGGTTATCCAATAGTTTCGCCAGAGATACCTCTTCAAAGAGCGGCCATTACTATTCTTCACACAGACTACTCCACTGGGTTTTGGACTCCAGATACTCTAACAAATGAACAGGACGACCAAAGCTCAAACTCTGAACATTTCTTTAATGAAAATGCCTTGTAGAACATTTTTAATCCTATGGAAGGCATTCAATTTCTTTATCAAGGCATGCATGAATTATACGCACGTCAGGAAATCATCATCAAAAGTCTTATGGATTTCCAAGAACATCAAGCAATGCATGATGTTAACCAGGAGGCAATCTTGGAAACTCACTCTCAGTCATTGGACAATCACACTCTTCTAATAGAGAATCAAACTACGCTCTCTGGCAACCATGGGGCCATTCAACTTCAGCTAAGCCAACAAATTGAGGAACTGAATAGTGTTGTCCACGATCTACATCCCTATCACATTCCTCATCATCATCGTGATCCATGATTTTCTTCCTAAAAAAAAAAAGGGGGTTGCGTGCTATTTTTATAAAACTCAACCTCCCAAAACAAAATAAAATTATTATTATTAATTAAGTTTTTCGTCGTGTGCGCCTTAATTAATATTGTTGTTACCTTTGTGTCTTCTTTTGTAAGATAGACCTACTAGGATTGTCATAATTCACGTTGTTATATCCAATAATCAAATTTTAACATGTTATTTTAAATTTGATTACAGGAAGGGTCTATCTTCTTCCATACTCTGTCATCCATCCAGTCAAACTTTATTGGACACCTTTATTCATACTTCATTTTGGACGTTTCTGCACGTACACTGATTGATAGTTTGTCAGGAATATTTGCATTATCCATTGCTCTACTCCCTCACACATGGCTTCTTCATCACATGTAGCATCTTTATCAAGCATGGAATCTCTGAAACTCATTCCTGAGCAATCCTTTCAGGCTATGATGGATTCCAATACATATGACCTTCATTTCCATGATTACATCACTAACATCGGGTGGTCTTCCCTTGTTCTTCACCCTGACCAAACTTATTCTCCAAGTTTGGTGGCCTACTTTTATGCCAATATGGGAGAAACACTAGCATTCAACACTGCTCACGGCTTTTTCTTAGACGGATTCACAATCCAAGTTGGTGGCACACACCATATCGTTTCTGAGCCAACACTTGCCCTAACTTTGGACCTTCCATATCATGAGCCGGCAGCAACATGGCCATACATTTTTCACAACTCTACTCGTTCCTTTTCATGGCAGCATACGGTGATGATCTAGAAATTAAAGACGAAGGAACTAAACTAGGCAGATTGCCAGACATCACCATTCCCTTAGCTAGCATGACCATGAACGTGGGGAATGCGATGTTGTTTGTCCTTCTGAACATCATGGGAGATTGACATTTTTCTACTGCTAATGATGCTGCCTGTGTAGTCTTCAATGTGCTCGCTCAAGGTCATACATTCTTTGATATCTTAAACTGTGTTATCTCCAATTTGAAATGAGCTCGCACTGTTCGGGATCGGTATATACTTTTACTTGTAACCGCTTGCCGAATTATGAACACACATTTCCCACAGTTTTCAGCTACTTTTCATGATTGGGTCAAGGTAGATTCTATGTGCCCAGCAAACAAAATCATTCGTTCATTGAGGTTTAGGCAATGGAAACGTCCTGCACGGTACTTGAGCCATGTTCGTTATTATCCGGACGATGATAAGATGTTGAAACATTTGAACGAATCTGGGGAACAAGAATGGGCCACCATTTGGCAATACATTATCTTTTGACGAGATGCTAAGGAAATGCATTTCACTAAAGAAGACGCCAGACCATCACCACATCCTGGATGGTGAACTTGAGTAAGAAATTGTACATATATCTAATTGTATATAGTTGTATATAGTGTGTTATTGTTTTTCTTTGTTTATTTCTGTATAATATATTATGTTACAAAAATTTTATGTTTTAGCAGTCCAGTCCTAATTTTGCTCATGGTTCTCAGGTAATTCCTTTCTTTATCTATTTTTACATCGAGGACTAAGCATCATTAAGTTTGGGGGTGCTTTAAACCTGTAGAAAAAATTAGGCAACTAATAGGCTGTATATAGTTTCTATTTTCTTTTTAGTAAATGTACTTAGTGCCAAAGTCTTGTTTCCTTTTCAATGATAAAAATTGTTTAGAAGTCTCACATTAGCCTTCGAATTAGGATTCGTTTTCAAGAAACTTAAGATAATACGTACCCAATAATTTTTACATCTTTTCATGACTATTCATGCACAGAGTATCATCGATTGTACATAGCAAAAAGTTTTTGGAACCCATGGTTAGTCTACTTAAACTATAAATCATGTGAGAATCTAACCAAAAGCCTTGATATGAGTGATTTGTGAGTAATGACACAGAGGAGTAGTTTTTCCGAATAGAGAAAATCATGCGTCTACTTACTTGATCACAATCCGAACCCTAGGCGAGAATTTAGGCCTTCTTTGGATCGACATAGCTAAAATTCTTACCTATTACAAATTCTACCGCTAGTCACTTCACTGAACCTTTCATTTTCACCAAAAAATCCTGACCCATCTATTAACCCCAAATAAAAGAACCTACCTAAGTGATGAGTATGAGAAATAGGATGAAATGTAGAAAAGTAAAGAGAAAGACTTGTCCCAAATAAAAGTTAGTTACTTGCTTCAGGAAAAGAAAATAGAATCATGTTTTTTAAGCTTTAAAAAAAAAAAGTGTGTGTGAAATAAATACAAAGGCTTAAGAGCAAAGTAGGAAAACTCAGATAGAAGCAGGAAAAGAAAACAATGATTTCTCGAGTGTAAATATCTTGAAGACCCTATTCTCTCATACTTATCATTTTTGATTATCCATTTCCATTTTCTTCTACACCATCACCTAAGCCCCACAATACCTAATAAAAACCTCTAACTCAATTAGGAGTAGGATGGTGAGATATTAAGTAGTAGATGTGATCGATCGACCTCGACTCCTCTGTTGTCATCGAGTATGTGAGGAAACGTGTGCCCACTGCACACTGGAGTTAGCAAAACCTGAGTGAAAAAATTATGAGTGAATTTGTGTTTCGACACATACCTGTGAGAACCCATCTAGGTACCGCTCTCCAAAGGATCTAGAAATGGCCTTGCTTGTGTATTTCAATGTAAAGTTCACTGTATGCATGTTCATATGTAGATGTTTTAATTATTAACTTGAGTTTCAAAAGAATTAATCCTCGTTCCCCGCTAAGGAGATGTATAGATATCTGAGATTAATTTAGGAAACAAGCTTTTGTTACTAAGTCATTGTAGTATAAATGAAGTTTGTGAGTATCTTCTTTGGAAAACTCTCACGAGGCTATAACTCGTCCACTAGGGAATTCTTAGTGGTTTAAGGCCTTGTTGCATACGGTCAATGCAACCGCACTCTGCGAAACGAGAATTAGCTTAGAATGCACAATTTTGGCCACTTATCTGTTTTAATGTCTCTTCTTTGCTTGAGGACAAGCAAAGTGCTGTTTGGGGAAGGTGTGATAAGCACCCAAAACTGTACTATAAAATCTCGTAGAGACATAACACTTCGGTTAATTTTGTGCTTAATAATCATGAAATAATCGCATTTTCGTGCTTTTGCAGGTTGGAGCAACTAACGTACAAATGATGATAAAGCCATCATTTAAGCACGGAATAGGGAGTATACATAAGCTTTCCGATCAAGCCAATGTGAAGCCCAACAAATCCAGACTAAAGCCCAAAGGTTCAAACAAGAATCCAGTCAGAAATGGGATTACGTACACAGAAGCATCAAACTGTCAATGCTCATATCTCTTGAACCAGGACTCCGAATGCGACAAGTGAGCTGCTTAGATGATCAGTGCGCCGAACTCTACGCATAGGCAGAAAGTTGTAAAAATGTCAAAAGACCGGACTGCCACTAGACACAACACATGGACCCACCATGCAGGCCCACAAAAGTTGATGAGTCACCATGCAAGAAAAGATAAAAGGAGCAAATAATTGGTGCAAAAGTGACACCTTGCATGTAATTGATGAGGTTAGATATGATTAGGTGCTAATAGTAAAAAGAAAGCAAGGTGTCACTTTGTTTTCATTGTGAGGATAAGAGAGAAATAAATGATGTGTGTGTTTCATGTGGGATGGAAGGAGAATGCTCTCATATAGAGCAAGAAAAAAAAATAAGGGGATTCACTACATTTACTCCCTTGACTCTTTTTCCTTTTCATTCCTTGTCTTTATCTTTTAGTTTTTAGTTTTTTGTTTGAAGTGAAGAAAGCTTGTAACATTTTAATGGTGGAAAAACTTACTAGTCTTAAATAAAATCTTCTTTCTTCCTTAGGTAAATTAGGTTGTTTTTCATTCCTTTCTTCTTTCTCTTTCTCTTTAACTTATATACCTTATAGCCTTCAAACAATCCAAGGATAATGAGCTAAAATCCTCCAAGATGGAGGATTAATGAAGCTCATGAGAGGATTCGTATAAATTTCTTAGAAGTAGAATTCACTGCCCATACTTAAGGACATATGTAACACACTACCCCAAAATGGTAGTGTTCGGCCAAATTTGAGGCCTGAAAGTGAAGAAGGACTCGCGTGTGCCTCCCTTTTTATGCCTGGGATAGCTGCGCGTGCGAGTCTTATTTAACTCCTTGTTTCCATACTTGACAGGAATATGTTGTGTGAGTCCAGGAGTTGAGATAGAGTTTCAGAGATGAAATTCTAGTTCAACTTCTTATGCTAGGGAATTGGACTTAAAGATGAGTCCATTTCGCTAGGGATTGACGCTCAAGCCGGTTCAGGTTTGATAATGAACCCTAAACAGATTAGAGAAGGTAGAAATTAATAAGACCTTGCATGAGTAGAATGATCTTCCACCTTTTCTTTCTCTTTTAATATCTTAGGAAAAATCTTAGATTTTTATTGTTCTCGTTTTATTCCGCATGTTTAAGCGTCCGTTAGGATTTAAATAAGAAAACTAAACTTAGCTAGTAATCCAAAATGAATCTTACTCACTAGTTTCACTACACTGTCCTAGAATTTAGGTTGGTTCGAATCCTTACTCGAGCAAAACGCACGAAGACGTGAGTAAGGACTTGAGTCTACACCGAACGGAAGTAAGAATCCATCTTATTACCACAAAGTGATAGATAGCAGATGTCATTTAAAGTGATGATGAAAATGAGGGGCAAGGTGAAATACCACATGTTGTGGACACTTTCACAGATTCCGTTTACCATACTTTTTATACCATAGTTTATACCATACCCCACAACGTTACCTACAACATGAATTATAACCTAGTTTTTTATGGATGTGTTCAACTAACCATGAAGATCACCTCTATAAAATTTCACCTCATTTGATAATGTTTAACTATGTCAAACAATGATTGCAAAATCAAAAAATCTGAACCGTTAAAAAAAGTAAATCAAAGTTTATAACTACTTTTAAGTAGCTTAGAGATTTCCAAATGAGATGAATTTTTGTGGAGATGTTATCTATGGTAAGTAAATCATATCCCCAAATTATTAGCACTTAATTCATCTTGTAAGGGGGTGTGGTATAAACTATGGTATAAAAAGTATGGTAAACGGAACCTGCTATATATATACAATCATTCTCTAAAAAGTAGCTACTTAAGTTAACTTAAAATAAGTACATAAGTAAAATTTCACCTAGAAAATGAATTCAACCCTAATATTTTGTGGTTATGAAGCACTCATCATAAAGATTTTCTTCACAAAATTTCAACGCATTTAGAAGTCTCTAACATAGATAAAAATTGTTGTTATCTTTAAAAAGAAATCTAATGGTCCAGAAATGTCGAGTTTTTGCAATCATTTTTTTGCCAATGTTAGAGGTTTCCAAATGAGCTAAAATTTTGTGGAGATGATCTTAATGTTGAGTATATCATATCCACAAAAAATTAGGGTTGAATTCATTTTCTAGGTAAAGTTTTACTTAAGTATTTATTTTAAGTTAACTTAAGTAGCTTCTTTATATATATATATATACTTAGAAAATGAATTCAACCTTAATTTTTTGTGGATATGATATACTCAACATTAAGATCATCTCCACAAATTTTCACAAATTATGATATAGAAGGGGGAAGTTGTTTGACTTGGATGACTGGCCCACTATAGAAGACCATGACTATGTTAAGAAGAAGACAACAAATTTGAGGTCCCCACCATTGCTTTTGCCTTATTATTTTGAAGACAAGAAAGATAGTGGAAGTTCACATGGGGCAGGCCCTAGTCATAAAGTAAAGGGAAAGAGAGTTGTTCGAGAACAAGAGCAACAACCCACATCTATTGAAGTTGAGGAGCTGTCTACATCTACTGGATTTGCAGGTATATGTAACTACATCCAAATTATTTTAATAGCTGTCTACATCCTAATTTTTCCAAAGACTTCTTTTGTAATTCTTGTATGCTGTTTGAATGATTTAGGTCCTGATGCAACTGAAGGGTTTAGATGTGAATTCATCATTGACCAGATAGATGCAACAGAGCATTACTATAGTCAAGATTCATCTGATGAAGAGTATATACCTTCTGAAAATAATTAAAGTAGTGAAGTGTCTTTGTTTGATGAGGGGTATGTTTTTGCTGAAGAAAAGGATGGAAATGTTTCAATTGCTGAAGAAGATGAACCAATAAAACCAACTGTTAGGACATAAACAGTTAAGGATGATGATGTAATAAATCTATTGGTTGAAAACACTTTTAATATTCCAACTGATGAGGGATAGACTAGATTTGATGAAACATCAATTAGGTTGTTTGTAGGTCAGAAATTGGCTAATAGATACTTGTGTAGAGATTATTTGAGGTTGTGTGCTATTAAAAGAAAATTTAGTATGATGTTCAAGAAAAATGATTCTCTGCAGATTGAAGTTGTGTGTAAGGAGGAAAGTTGTAAATGGAGGGCTTATTGCAGGTGCATGACTAAGAGGAGTACATTCAGATTAAGAAGGTTGAATGATGTTCACACTTGTACATCTGATAAAAAAGATATAAATTCTATGGCAAATTGCAACTTGGATAGCAAAAGATATTGAGAAAGACATGGGACTTCATTTCAAGAGCTACAAACCAGCTGACATCAAGGCAATCATGTGGAACATATATCAAGTTAAGATTAAGTATTGGCAAGCTTGGAATGCCTGGAACTTAGGAATGGAAATGATTCATGGAAGTTATGATGAGTCTTATGTAAAGGTTCATCAACTTTGTTTGCATATTCTCAACTCCAACCAAGGTTCAATTGCTAATTTCTCTAGAAATGCTAACTACATGAGTTTTGAATGGGTTTGTATTGCTTTCAAAGCATGTTTAGATCGATGGGTTTGTCAGTGGGTGTAGGCCTTTAATAGGTTTTGATGGATGTTTTTAAAATTAAAGGGGAAACATGGGGGTGTATGCCTGTCTATTCTAGCATTAGATGGAAATAATGGATTGTTTCCACTAGGTTTTTTTATTTGTATTTCAGAAAACACTGGGAATTGGACTGAATTTTTGGATATTATGGCACCATCCTTGAACTTACATCCATCTAGACTGACCATAATTTTTTATAGACAAAAAGGTTTAGGTAATGCAGTTGCCACAGTGTTTCCTGATTGCAATCAAAGATTTTGTTTTAGACACATGGTGCAAAACATGAAGACAAGGTTTAAGGGTCTTGAAGTGGAAGCATGGAATGCAGCAAAAGCATTTGGGGAAGCTGACTTTAATAAAAGTGTGGAGTTGCTTGAGGAAAGATGTAGTGATGCCAAAGACTACTTGATGACTGAGGAGCCTAGGTTATGGGCAAGGTCACTCTTTGACACTGAATGTAAGTTTGACCACCTCTCTAATAAATTCTCTGAATCATGGAATAGTTTTATAATGGATGCTAGAGATAAGCCTATTGTGAAGATGGTTTCCAAGATAGTGATGTTACAAATGAAGTTGATCTATGATATAAAGGGGAAGTTTGTAGACTAGAATGAGAATGATCTAGTACCAAGGGTGAAAGATATCTTAACAGAAAGAGAAAATGCAATTGGTGACTATGAAGTTGCTAGTTCAAATGAGGATAAGTTATGTGTGACACATAAGTTTGGACATTGGTGGACTATTGATTTGGTACAATTAAGTTGTACATTCAGAGAATGGCAAGTGTGTGGAGTTCCTTGCATTCATGTTGTGGTTATTATTAAGCCAAGGAGAGACACTTGGACATAGTAAGTTTAAATTTGATATGTTCTATTGTAATTTGTTGTGTTAAATTATATTATTTATTACAATTTGTTGTTGTACTTGTTTTTAGATTATGCAGTCTTTTTTTCACTATTAGAGCATATAGAAATGCACATAGTGGGCACATAACTCCGATGGTTCATGAGGATGATTGGCCGAAGGTAATTCTTATTCCAATTTTCAATTCTTTTAATTTCTAGTTTATTGATTGAGTATGGGCACCCACTGAGTATTGGCATGTGTTTTGTTTAATTGATGCAGCCTGTAGATGTAGATTTTGTTTATTCTCCAGTTAAGCATTGATAACCTTGAAGGCCTAGAGTTAACAGGAGAAAGGGTGCAGATGAAAATAAGAACTTAGTTAGGTGTTCTAGATGTGGTGTACTTGGCAATAATATAAGAGGGTGTCAAAGAGGTGAAGTGGGTGGTAATGTTGTTAGAGGAAGAGAGACTAGAGGAAGACCATGTAGGCCAAGAACAAGACCACTTCCAAATCCATTCTTGCAGGCACCAATCAACCCTGAAGATGGAGCTCAAGCTGCTCCACCAATAAGAGGAAGATGCAGAGGCAATAGAAGAGGAAGAGGCAGGGGCAGCAGAGGTAGAGGAATTGAAAATGTCAACGGAAGAGGCAGAGGAGAGATTGAAACTGTTAATGGAGAAGGAAAAGGAGAGGCTAAAACTGTTAATGGAGGAGGTAGATGAGAGACTGAAAATGTTAATGGAGGAGGCAGAGGAGAGGCTGAAACTGCTGGTAGAGGAAAATGAGGTAGGGGTGGCAGAGGAGGAAGAGGAGGAACTGAAAGTGTTAGTAGAGGAAGGGGTAGTAGAGGAGGTAGGGGCAGCAGAGGAGGAAGAGAAGGAACTGAAAGTGTGAGTAGAGGGGGGAAGGGGTAGCAGAGGGGGGAAGGGGTAGTAGAGGAGGAATATGTACTTCTAATAATGCAACTGAGGGTTCATTTGTCTATTCCCAACCTTGTCAATCACAACCATCTCAGTTAGAACCTCCAGCACAACAAACTTCAAATGTAAGATCTCCATTGGTGATATCTGCTATGCCTCCCAGCCAACCACAACAATAGAGAAGGTACTTCAGGCCTGAAGAACCAACTGTGAGGAGATACCAAAGGCAGGTAATATCAAGCTAAGCCTCATGCTCAGTTAATGAAAGACCAGCAAAGAAAGCAAAGAAATAGTCATGTTTATGGAGATGGTGCTTATTTTGTGTTAGTTGATGTGTTGCTGTGTTGTGTGTTTTTTGGCTTTTGTATTTTTGCCCAAAACAATGCTTTCAATGTGTTTTTTGTTGGAATTTTGGCTATGCTTGGGTTTGCTTTCAGTTGTCAGGACATGATTGTTAGTTACTTATTAATCATCAAGACTGTGATGTGTTTGTTGGTTTGTTTAGTTTTAAGGATATTATTAAATTGCAATGGGCTATGTAGTTCTATGTATGATTACTATGTTGCTATGATATGTTAGTGAAAATAAAGATTAACAACACATAACATTTATTTCATTTCCATTCCTCTCTTTCATACATATTTCATCCAAGTTACAACTTTTTCACAAGTTTAGTTACATCACTAGCATTTTCTTTCACTTTCATTTAATAGGACCCTCAATTGTGACCAACAGCTTTCCCTCCTGGCATTTCATATCCTCTTTTGAAGCCCTTGAAGTACTGGCAACTACTTCTTTGTTATTGTCTTTAGGGTCTTTGTCTAGGTGTCCCTTGTCTATCCAAATAAAACCCTTACATCCATCTCTCTTGCATATTAGAAATCTCTGTCCAAAACTCCATTCCCTAGTACTCCTGTACATTTTCATAGTTTTTCCACAATCCTAAGGACAATTGTGAGGGCATATATCCTTCCAATGGTTCAAATCGCCACATTGAAAGCAACTAGTAGCCTGAAAAGAGAAAAACTTAACCCTCAGATCATGTGCTAAAATTATGTTATTAACCCTTACACTTTGTAACTAATTTGTAATTAACCCCCAAAAAACCAGACGACAAAAAATGAGGAAGGAAGCTTTAATCAAGAACCCAATCAAGAACAATAATAGTAAGGACCCTAATAGTAACAACTGGGTCAAAAGTGATACTTACCTCAAGTGACATCTTAGCTGGTTCACCACCACCAATTAGTTGTTGTTGGAGAGAGAAGCGAGCTGGAATTTATATTGTTGGGGAAGAAAGGAGTCAACCAAATATGGGATAAGTCAAAGAGGATGTCAGAACTTTCTAACGGCTCTTTAACTTTCTAATGGCTCTTTCAAAGGGGTAGTTTGGGCATTATGAAAAATCTGAACAGTTATGTTAGAGGTCTAAGACAGAGTGGGGGTCTAAGTGTGATGATTCAAAATTTGGGGGTTAAACACAAAATGCTACATAAGTTTGGGGGGATAACTCAAATTATTAAATTTGATGATTCCTATCTAAAAATACATGGATCAAGTACATAACCGTCTCGACGAATGCCAAAATAATTAAATAACATTTAAATTTAAAGAAACCAACAAATTAGATCATTTCAAATGAATAAAAATAAGCTCCAAATAGTGCCACTATAAAATAAATGAAGTGCCAACCCTAGTGATGCATAATGAACCTATAAGTCAAAATTGCTCAAAAACGAATTCTACTTTATCTTCGGGTCACCAAAAACTATCTTATGAACCATGTCGTTCGAAATGAAAACCACTATCTAAAAGTAGTTTACAAATAATGTACAAAACATCCAGGACTGATTGAAGAAGCTCTTAGTTCATTTCTAGAAATATCTCTCAAATTAGGTTCATGCACATAAAAATAGAACATGGTAGGTTTTCTAGCTGACTTACCAATACAATAAATTTTCCTACAGTCATCCAAATGATACTTCACTTGATTATTTGAAAACTATGATATATACACTTACATTTTCATGTACAACCCGATGTCCCAATCATAACCTAAGTAGAAGTAATTATAGTGCAAACTTGGTAAAAATCCAAATTTTCAGCAAATGAAAATTCGGACGGGCTATCTTTGGGATAGCACAACTCTTTTCAAAGATATTCAAAAGTATTGAGGCTTTTTGCGTTAAAGAGATAACACATAGAACTTACTTCTTTATGTTTTACAAAAAAACTTGATCTCATTCTAAATAAGCGAAAACTTGGCTCGAACACAGTGCGCAGAAACTGATTTCTGATGCATTGTTTTTATGTCAACCCAACTTCATGGTGCCATATCTATCTCCACGGGCCTTGGAACGCGTTGAGGCCAATTGGGTTAGAAAGTAGACTCATGGGTCTTACTTTTTCATGTTTTACCAAACACCTATATCTCCGTGTAGACATATCAAAACGGAGGTCTAATATTGTATAGAAACAGTTTTTTTGACTAGCAAAATTTTCTAACGTGCAGTATTTTGGAGTGCATATCTTTTTACACCCACATCCAAATTGAGCTAGGCTTGCTGCGTTGGATATATGAATCACTAAAATATCATCCAGAATTGGATTCAATCAGAAAGACCAAGATTCCACTTTGATATGAAGTTTCAAATATCATTGCGGAACTGAAAACTGTTTTAATAGGATCCACTCTAAACTTAAAGTTGCGTATCAAAGATAAACTATTCGAGACTAACTTTTCATGCATCCCCATCTCACCATCCGACATCAAGTATCAACTACGTACCTAATGACAACCTATATAGTTCACACAATAGACACCACCTTAGAAACAAGGTATCCACACCAAGAAAAATGCTAGTACAAAAAATATGATAGAGCAAAGGATCCACATCATAGATTAACAAATTTAACTAATTACATCATAAGACAGTTCCCATGTGATTCACTTAAACGTAAACATCATAGACATTTGTCATGCAAAAATTTAAAAAAGACACGTAAAAGACCGAGAGAGAGAGAGAGAGGATTGTCTAGTGAGGGTTACAATCTCATTGGATCAAGTATTCTAATTACATATGCAGGGGTGACAGGTGCTCCCCGAGACCTCACATGATGATTAACTGATTAAGGATGACACTATGTTCCATATGAGAAGCCAATTACTACTATGAGAACATAATTTGAAGGAAAAGTTGATATATGCTAAAGAATATTCAACAAAATTAGAAATAGATCGAAAGACACTCTCATGCAGTATTGTTCACTTAAAACATCTTCCTAAGAAGAAATAAGCTACACTAACATAATCTAAATAAATTGATATAGAGATGATGATATGGTACCTGTAGACTTTGTGGGGTAAATATAGCCACTTGACTATAACACAACTTTAGAAAGACAACCTGTCAAAAGAAGCCTCTATTAGTTGTTTTGCAAATCCAAGTACACGTACAATTTCAACCAACAAAAAATATATCCTAAAGTAGGCTAGCTACCTACTAAATGATCCATCTATCAATCAATTGTTCAAGAGTTTTTAAATGAGGAAAGCACCTGCAGTTTTAAGTAACTAAGGATGGCTTCAACTTCTCTACAAGATTCCTACACCAACAAAACCCAATACACATCATCAATAGTTGCTGAGCTATCCCATCTTATTTCATTCATCTAATATTTGTTGTCAAAAATGAATTCTGAAAAAACTAATATTTAACTCTGCGAGTAGGTAGAAAGCATAAAAAAAGAAATAAACTAGCGTGTGTCTTGTGCCTAATTAAAACTGAACTCCAAACAAAGTAGAAAATCTCAATAAGAGCCACTAAGAGAAAAGATAAAACTCACTTGATTGAATTTTTCTATCGTCCAACCTCGAGAGAATCGAAGCCAACTCCACTGCTGCAAATCAAAATAGTTATTCCTCTCACTGGCCGAATACGTTTGTATTAGGAAAATTCACTACTATCCAATCCCAACAAAAGCCATCATTACTACAGAAAAGGCAATAGATAGCATTCAAAAAATGCTATGAAAATCAGACTAAGCGTTTTCACAAATGCTATGTATTAGCATGCTATGCTTTTAACGATAACATTTTAGGTTAAAACGCTATTAAAACGATTTCACTTTTTCTATAAACATTATCTAATTGATTGCATTTTTAGCAAACGCTATTGCCCTATTGATTGCATTTAAAATAAAAAAGGGTATGCTTTTTATTGCACTTAAAGCAAACGCTATTATCTCTTAATAGCGTTTAGGAAATGCTATCCTTCAACATTTCTAATGAATTTCACTTTTTTATTTTGGAATCACGATTAATTTTTGTTTGGATCCAGATGGATTTGAACCATCAACCTCTCACTCTCAATTAGTGAGCACTCTTCCCATTTTGAGCTTATAGATCCACGAAGAAAAAAAACCGACATACAATTGATTTAAAAAGGAGTAAATCACATGTAGCTATGTGGTTATTCTCAAAATAATATAAGGTAAATCTATAAAGATACACAATATAAGTTAGATCAGGAACTAGTACATAGGAATGAAAGATATTTACTACATGTAGGAATGTAAAAAGACAGTTGTAGTCAATGTAATATATCTTCTTATACATGAAAAGACTACTAAAAAAATATAAGGATCATGGCATGAGTACATGACCTTATAAGATACTCATTAACAGGAGAAAAAGTCTCTGGAAAATAAAGTTAAGGCACTTACCAAACAAAAAAAAGATGTAAAGTCAAGGCAATAAGAAGGATTTGGAGTATGCATGATACCTTACGCTCTAGCAAGTAGCAATACAAATCTTCGAAAACAGTATAAAGAATGATTAGTTGTTGAATTTAATTATGCCAATCAGAGCATATAGAAATAGCATTGAAGAACTTAAAACATAATTTAACTATGTTCTGATTAACTACCAAACAAAAGTCATGTGATCACTTCATTTGTTCAATATTTACCTTTCTGCCACTTCACATAATAATCCAATCATTTCAACCTCTAATTAGGATGCTCCATGAACTTTTAACTAGTTAAGGAATGATGCTTAAAGAAAGTGAGAAAGTCGTTTGTTGGGTCGCCCGGTCAACTATAACCATTAACAAATAAATTAAGACTAGCACTTAAAAATCAATTTGAATAACTCAGCTCACCACTGAATCTTCTTGAGGACCTCATTGAATGAAACCATCAAGTCACCATTATTCTTATAAACTCCTACAAGAAAAGTACCAAGTATCAAAATAACCAACAATTCTCAGCACTCTAAAAATCCATCTATTATAGGAATTAGTAAATATTCATATTTATGAACCACAAAACCATCAGAGGCATGTACACATACTTAAGTTAAAAAAACGAATGATCCAAATTACAAAAACAAAGGGAAAATTAATGAACCTAAACGAGCAAACATAGGTATTAAAAAAGAAGGATTCCTAGGATTGCTTACCCAATCAACTACAAATTATGCCAGTGGATCTGCCATAGTATTAGCTAGCGCCTGCGCTCCATGATATTATGATCAAGTAGAATTTTTGCGAGCACTATCCAATTCAGTTCTCGGACCTGGGACAGTACTCGTACCGGTTCCAGTAGCATCATCACATGCAAAACGATTGTTGAAAGCGCTATTTATTAGCGTAGCATGGGCAAAACCAGGTTTAAACTTCTACCACTCCCATTTCTTTAATATTACCATGTTGTATATTATTAGCATAATTCACATGTGTTTATCTGTATGTCATGGACTATTATTTGCGTATTAGATTAGAAATATATATAAATCATGTGCGTGTACCTGTTAATGTATATATACGTTTGAGTGATTATGAATTGCATGTTAATGTATATATATATTCCCGTGATTATATTTTGCATGGTTATATCTATATATACGTATGAGTAGTTTCGATTTGCCTGTTAGCGTAGATATACGTATACATAATATATATTTGCCTATTAGCATCCATATACGCATTACTGATGTATATTTGCCTGTTAATATAGAAATATTTATCGATGATACATCCTTGCATATTAGTATATATATACGTATGAGTAGAATCACTTCCCATACTACTGTGTATAGCTACATATGAATTAACCATGTTTGCATGATTAGATTATCCTATGCATAATTTGTAAGTACCTTAAAAAAATAATAATAATATAAAAAAATAATAAACATAATAAACATAAATAATAATAATAATAATAATAATAATTTTTGTGCTTTTATCCTATGCATAATTTGTTAATAACTTTAAAAAAAAAAAAAAAAATCATAATCATATTCCAACAGTGTCTAGCAAACTTAAAAGATTGAGGTTATCTAATTAAGGAACGTGCTTGCACGGAAAACCTCCCTCATATCTCTCATGTGACCTTACTGTTGGTTTATGCACATGTATTCCTTGCTTTACTGCTACATTAGCAACAACGTAGGCCTACGTTGTTCACTTCTAATGCTTACGTAAATGATAAAATTCATGTAAAAATAAGTTCTTTTTGTGCCTCAGATTTAATTTTATGATTGCATGAGATTAAAGTCTGGTAATAATAAAGAATTTGAATTATACTTATCGTAGGAGAAAATAATATGATAAGCATTTGCGTAAGTTCTCACCTCAACAAAGTTCTTCATCTCTTAATAGTAATCATCAAAATCTTGTGTCGCCATTAACTTCATTCGTTATAGCCGACAGAACAAATCCTCTAGTGGAGAAGCCTTTTTCGGACTTCTATACTGCTTTATAGGAAGGTCCTTCTTCCTGCATCAAACTCGAAGAGATTGCGGGTGATTTCGAATCCCACCCAGCGTTTTTGGATTGTTACCTGTTTATCATGGTTTAGACCATGAAAACCGTACAATCACCTTTGTAGGATTCAGCAAGTTGCCACCACTTTCCAACATCCATCCGCTCCAACGAACAAGCTAGTCTTACTACGATTGTTTCCTTTCACCTTAGCTGATAAAGCTTCAGTTTGGCTAGCAGGTCAACTGCCACAATCCCTCGACACATGGAACAAACTTGTGCAATCTTTTATGGTCAAATTCTACACTCAGAAGAAAACTACTAAAATGCTTCAGAAAATCCAATTCTTTCGCCAACATCCTCAGGAATCATTTACCGAAGCATGGAGCCGATTTACCGATCTTCTTTTGAAATGTCCCCATCATGAACTTGACACCGCTGTCCTCGTCTGTTCATTAATTCTTTAATGGTTTTTTCAATCATCAAAAAGAAATGCTTGATATCATGAACGACAATTGTTTCATGGACAAAGGGGCTACTAAGGCAAACAATTTCCTTGAAAAACAAGCAACGAGAGGTACCCACTAGGGTAACACTGATCCTTCAAGATCATCCCAAGATACTACTTCTAAAGTTACATCTATGTTTGAGGTCAAACCTGATCTAGAATTAAAAACTCTGATTGAGTCCCTAACCAAGAAGGTAGATGCTCTCGCAGTTCAAGTAAACGATCAAAAACCCAAACAGGTCATGAACGTTAACACTTCCCTATGTTTTCTTTGCCCAAGTCTTGACCATCCTGATGCATATTGTCCCTTGTAATATTACTCCACTGCCCAAACATCTGAAGAAGCTTGTGCATTCAACATTCCTAATGCACCATGGAGACAACATCTGAATCTCGCTTGGCGACCAAATACATAGTAGATGGCTCCTCCAGGTTTCAACAATCCGCCTGTTCGACCATCCACCAACTATATTCCATACCGTCAAGGGAATAATCCGTAGTACCAACAAGGTCAAAATCAGGTTTCGAGCAATTCAAATCCTACCTACCAAAACAACCACAACCTTGTCCCCTTAAATCAAAATTACGGATATCATCCTCAGCCCACCAATAATAACTGTGAACTAGTTCCTGCTGCTTCACTTGTGCAGCCTTCTACTAATAAGATGACTGAGACCTTCCTGGCATACATGAATCAATAGTCTCAAATCCTGACGTCTATCTAGCAATCTATTCAACTTTTAGCTCAGGATAAGAGTCAAAAGGGCGTGATTCCTAGACAAGCAGTTCCAAACCCTAAGCCAGCAAGCACTACCTTTGAACTCAAGAATACCCCAGGTACAAATAATCCAAACCAAGGTGAGGTGAATGCAATCACTACTCTTCATTCTGGAAAAATAGTAGATAATCAAATGCGTATGCCAGAAGATCACCCAAACACTATTGAATCTCCCAATGTACCTGTTTCTAATGTTGAACCTACACGGGACACAACACTTCCAACCAAGTCACCATCCACGACACTGGGCAACAATCAAGCTGATCCGTATGCAAAATTCTGACCAAAGGCACTGTTTCCTGTACGTTTGGCAAAGAACAAACTTGATGAAAATTTTGATGAGATTCGAGAAATGTTCAAAAATTTGACCATAAGCTTACCATTTCTTGAGGCCTTCAAACAATTACCAAAACATGCAAAGTTTTTTTTTTTTTTTTTTTTTTAAAGGGGTTAGACAGACCCCAACCTGTATTGATCAAACTCTTTGGTACAACTTACCAATATCATCTTCTTCCACTATTATATTAAGATCATACGTGAGTGGAGGCACGCTAACCAAGGTAACTCCTGGATTTATAATTCTATCCAGAGTAGTACTAGACTTAGCCAACAAATCTGCCGCTCTATTCTTTTCCCTATACATATGGGACACACTAACCGAACCAAAGTGGCTCATGAACCTCCAGATGACTTCCACTGTATCGAGGAAGTACCAAGGACTTACCTCCTTTCTATTTATCACTTGGACAGCTCTCATAGAATCGGATTCAACCAAAATCATGGTACAATTCACACTTAGAGCTGCCAGAAGACCCGCCTCTATTCCTTTTAACTCTTGGACAATCACCGATCTCAAGATAATATTACCCTTGTATAAGAGTATGGGAGACCCTTCATGATTCCTCAAAATATCGCCATATCCAGCACAGTCTTCAGTCACCAACCTGTCAGCATTAATTTTGACGAACCCAAGTGGTGGTTTGGTCCACTTAACTAGCTCGTGCGCTCTCTGCTTTATCATGATTTCTATACCGAGTCGCGTAATCAATCTTCTAGTCGCTGGAGAGGAGTCTTCAATGGTTTTGATAACTCGCTACAAATAATTTCTCATCTTCTCTATGACATACCTGCTAATCGAATCAGCATTGTGTGCTTTGTTCCTGAACCTCATGCTATTCCTTTTGTTCCAAATCCCATAAACAGTTGCACAAATCATAACTCTGACTATCTCACTCGATATCAAGTTTGATCTAGTTAGGCGCAGAAGAGACTGCCACTCAGCAGAGGACTCGCGCACCACTCCCAGCCCCAATATGTCTTTTAATACAGCCCAAATCTTTTTTGTGAAACCACAATTGAAGAAAAGATGCTTCGAGTTTTCTGGTAGATGCTCGTCACACAGACAACACTCTGAATGAGAGAGAATCTTCCTGTGAATCAGCCGATCTTGGGTAGCAAGGCAGCCCGCAAACAATTGCCAAGTGATGAAAGAATGTTTCGGAACATTGTACTTACCCACACCAATCTGTACCAAACAACCTTTTCTCTCATCTTCTTGATAGATACATAAGATGAATTTGTGGAGAACCTACCTGAGCTTGTAGCAGTCCACACTACCAAGTCCTGGGCCATGTTGACGTTGATGGAAGTCTGCAAGATTTGAGATTTTAACTCACCATCTGGCAAGTTGAGAACCTTATCATTCCATGTTCCGTTAGTGATCAGATCACTCACTTTAGCATCATCTGGATCATGAAAGAGATTTCTAGCCTGTGCATTATGGATAAGCAACATAGAGGATATCCAAGGATCATGCCATAAACTTGTAGCTTCCCTGTTCATAATCAAGCATCTAATATACTTCCGGGCAATCTTCCTGTGTTTCAGGATACTCCTCCAAACCCACGAACAGTCTGAAGGGATCTTCATAGTCCAGAAATGCTTCTTTCGAATGTGGTACTCCCAAGCCCACTTTGCCCATAGAGTTTAATCCTTAGTTGCAACCTTGAACACCAACCTACAGTAGGCTGCTTTGTTCCATATCCTAGGGTTAATTATACTCAGCCCGCCTTCCTCTTTATGCAACCTCAAAGTTGCATGGCTTGCTTTATGCATCTTCACTTGCAAAGAATCACCAGCCCACAGAAATCTGTTACAGATTTTAGCAACCTTGTCCAATACCCCTACTGGAAGGATAAAAGTCTTCGCCCAATATATATGAAAAGATGAGAGGATAGACTGTATAAGTTATAGCCTACCCGCATAAGATAAGGACCTGTTCTTCCAGTTAGACATTCTCATGGTGATTTTTTCAATCAGTGGCAAATAGTCCTTGGTACTGATTCTAGCTGCAGTGAGATATTTGATGGGAGGGGTGACTAGCTTAACCCCCAATAAGCCTGCAAGAGCAAGCCCATCATCATTAGTCATACTGCCAGTGAGGATAGTCATCTTCAGGGTATTTATCTTCAGCCCCGTGAGAGAAGTGAAATAATCAATGACCGCCTTAACAGCCAAAATAGAGCCAGACTCCCCTTTACAGAAAGTAGCACATCATCAGCGAAACTCAAGTGAGTAATTGCAAGTCTTTTACATCTGGAATGAGGCTGGATGCTTTTCATTTGGAGACCTTGCTTCAACAGACCACCTAACAGTTCTATTACCAGCATAAACAGATACGGAGACAGAGGATCACCTTGCCTTAACCCTCTTTTCCTTTCAAAGAATCCATACAGACTACCATTGACGAGGACTGAATAACATAAATAGCCAACCGATAAACTTGTCAGGGAACCTAAATCTCTTGAGCACCAATAGGAGAGAGTCCCAGCTGATAGTGTCATAAATTTTTTGGATATCAACTTTGATAGTACATCTCTGTGGCCCATGCTTTCTGTTGTATCCTCTGAGCAGTTCATAAGCCAGTAGAAGATTATCCTGTATATATCTTCCAGGAACGAATGCTGATTGGTTAAGTGCGATCAATTGGTCCATGTAAGGCTTCATCTTGTTACTTAGAATTTTGGCAATACATTTGTAAGTAATATTACAACAAGCAATCAGACGAAATTCATCAACTTGGTACACAACAGGCTTTTTAGGAACTAGACATAGAAATGTTGCATTAGTACCTTTATGAATTTTGTTGTGACAGAAAACTTCCTTTACAACTCTTAGGAAATCATCACTAACAATATCCCATGAATTTTTGAAAAAGAAAGCTATATATCCATCAGGACCTGGGGACTTAAAATCATCCATAGCAAACAATGCTTGTGTAATTTCCCCATTTGTTACCTCTTCAGACAGTTTTACTGCTAGTTCAGAGTCCACAACACCCCTTACTGAAATCTCCTCTAACAATAAATTAGTACTCGTCGTCTGAGTTTCAACTCCCAGTAGCTCTTGAAAGAAACAGATGAAAGCATTTGAAACTTGTGTTACACCTTCATGTTTTACCCCATTCATATCTGATATAGACCACACAAAGTTACGGTTCCTCCTTTCTTTTATTGCTTGATGAAAGAATGCATTTCCTTTGTCACCGTAGTTAAGCTAATCATTCTCAGCTTTGGCATTGAGTTCCATAAACTCCATCTCGATCAGTTTGCACAGGAGATTTCTTGCTTCTCTTTCCTTTTCGCATAACTGGGAGTCTGTAGGATTATTTTGTAGCTCTTTCTGTAAGCTGTGAAAAACCTCCCTAGCTGCCTCAGTTTTAATATAGATATCGGACATATGCACCCTTGCCCAACCTCTCAGTTTAGACTGAAGCATCTTCAATTTTTAGACCAGAATATAAAGACAACTGCCCGTCACCTCTGTTGCCCACACTTGCAAAGTTTTTGAATGATATGTGCACCACCAAAAGGAGAACCAATGTTCCTTAACAAGCGTTCCTCACAGAACAGTTCCCCTCCATCACGGTAACAAATGGTATTATCAAATACAAGGACCCAAGCAGACCCACCATTCCATGCACATTGGGAGACAAATATACTGCTATTGCATTACTAGACCTAGGCGCAAATGTAAACTTACTTCCATATTACCTGTTCAAACAACTAGGTCTACATGAGCTGAAACCTACCACCATGACTCTACAGTTAGCCGATCGCTCCATAAAGTATTCTAAAGGCATTGTGGAAAATGTCCTCGTAAAAGTTCAAGACTTTTACTATCCCATCGATTTTGTCCTTCTAGATACAGAAGTTGCCTGTGACTCCATTCCTATCATCTTAGGAAGTCCTTTCTTTGCAACTGCAAATGCCCTCATAAACTGTTGGGATGGTTCCATGACCATGTCTTTCAAAAATCTTTTTGTCGAGGTAAATGTTTTCAAGTTAATAAAACAAATTCTAGATGCTAACATTGATGGTGAGATTATCATGGTTGATAGTCTTGCATAAGGCTATTTAACAAACTCTTTTCCTAACGATGAAGTGCACCAATTTCTTTCTTTTGGTGTTTCAGAATTTGATGTTGACTCATACACTAAGGATGCCACTATATTATTAGAGTCAATACCACTATTTGACCCTACTATAACATTGTTTGACGATTTTGAAAAACCTTAATCCGTCTTCTCTGTTGAAGAAAACTTTCCACAAGAATCTTTGATTCCCACTCCTCCCAATCCTGATTTAAAGCCTCTTCCTTCGGATTTGAAATACGTACATTTGGATCCAAATGGCAGTCACCCAATTATCATTTCATCCAAGTTGACTATCGATCAGGAAAGTCGTTTAATTGATGTCTTTCAAGAACACCGTTCTGCCCTTGGATGGTCTTTAGATGACATCAAGGGCACTGACCTTAGTGTGTGAACCCATTGCATACATCTTGAAGAAGGTAAAGACGTCGCATGAATTGTAACATCGTCTGCACCCCGCCATGAAGGATGTGGTACGGGAGGAAGTTTTAAGATTACTTGATGCCGGTATTATATACCCTATCTCTGATAGTGTTTGGGTGAGTCCAGTTCATGTTGTCCTAAAAAAGTTTGGCATTACAGTTGTGCAAAATGAAAAGGATGAATGCATCTCCACTCATATCCCAGTGAAATGGAGAATTTGCATTTACTATTGCAAACTTAATGCGGTGACACGAAAAGATCACTTCCTTCTTCCTTTCGTCGACCAGATGCTTGAATGTTTAGCAGGTCATGCATATTACTATTTTTTTGATGGATATTCAGGCTATTTTTAAATTGTCATCGATCTGGCTGATCAAGAAAAAACAATATTCACTTGTCCCTTTGGCACCTTTGCATATAAAAGAATGCCTTTCGGCCTTTGTAATGCCCCTAGTACATTCCAACGTTGTATGCTTCACATTTTCAGTGATATGGTTAAATGTTTTATGGAAGTTTTCATGGACGATTTCTCCATATATGGTAAATCATTCGATAGATGCCTATCAAATTTTTCCCAGGTTTTTCAGCGTTGTGTAGAGAAAAATGTAGTCCTTAACTGGGAAAAATGTCATTTTATGGTAACCAAAGGAATCATTCTAGGACATCTTGTTTCAAAAGACCGAATAGAGGTTGATAAAACAAAGATTGATAAGATTTCATCTCTTCCTATTCCACGAACAATTCGTGACATCCATGCCTTCTTAGGCCACGCTGGATTCTACATGAGATTCATTGAAGATTTCTCAAAGGTTGCTAGACCTTTAACCAATCTCCTACTTAAGGATGCCATATTTGATTTCAATTTTAATTGCAAACAAGCTTTTGAGACTCTGAAAACTGCCCTGACTACTGCTCCTATCATCCAACCACTAGATTGGTCTAAACCGTTTGAACTCATGTGTGTCGCTAGTGACTATGCTATTGGAGCTATCCTAGGTCAATGCCGAGACGACAAACCCATTGTCAGTTACTATGCTAGTAAAACTCTTAATGAAGCTCAACGTAACTATACCACTATTGAGAAGGAGTTCCTAGCTGTAGTATATGCTTTTGATAAGTTTCGTCCATACCTAGTTGGTTCTTCAACAATTGTCTACACTGACCATGCGACACTTTGTTACCTACTCGCGAAAAAGGATATGAAATAGAGATTGATCCAATGGATCCTTCTCTTGCAAGAGTTTACGTTGGAAATTAGAGATAAAAAAAAGTTGCAAAAATGTTGTTGCCGACCATTTATCAAGACTCCTCAGTGATGTTGATAATGATTTAGACCCCATCTGTGATTCCTTCCCTGATGAGCAGTTGTACTCAATATTTTCATCTCCTTGGTACGCTAATATAGTAAACTACCTTGTTACCGAGGAAGTCCCTTCCTATTGGTCTCGTGCTGACCGAAAAAAGTTGCAATCCACTGTGAAATATTATTTCTGGGATGACGCCTACCTTTTTAAGTATTGTTCAGACCAACTCATACGCTGTTGCATTCCCAACTGGGAACACAATGGCGTGCTATCTTTCTACCATGAACAATCTTGTGGTGGTTGATAAGAGCCCAAAGCTGTAGTTTAAACCCTTTAATAGTATTTCTCTTTAGCCAATTATGTTATTAATAATATAGGTTTATCACTAATTACGTGCTTTTGAGTATTTCAGGCTTTGGAGTTGAATAAATGTCAATTCGTTACTAATTAGGCGCTAAAAGGAGCTAAAGTGATTGCTAGAGAAGTTTCATGAAGAAAGCCCAAGTTTAATGGAGAAAAAGCCCTTACAAAGCCCAAGTCAACACTGTTAAGTGAAAGTCAAAAGGCAATATCTTTGGACTTAGACCTCGGATTTGGGCCCATTTTATATCAAAATGACCGACTCAGAAAGCTCTTTCTAATGGTCTAGGCCTTGACTCGATCATAGCAGTATAAGTTGGTGCAAATTCCTACTACAATAACACAACTAGAATTGGAAGTCTTGGATTCAACCAATTGGGTTATGGACTTGATTTAGTTTCCCAAAACATAGCTCCAAAGCCCATGCACAAAATTTTAAACCTAATCCTCTCCTATATAAAGATAATTAAGGCAAAACTCTATTCTTCTTTTTTCCATTAGTTAGAATAATTTAGCTGTCCCTTCTATTAGTTAGAATAAATTAGGGTTCTTTTTTTTTTTTTTTTTTTTTTTTTAGTTTTAGTGTATGAGTTTTAGTGTATGAATCTTTTAAAAAAAGCTTTAGTTTACTCAATTTAATTACTTCTTCTTTACATTATGTCTTTATTTTATTATTTTAGTTTAATTAATCCAATGATATTAGGCTAATCCCCCCATTAGAGGGAGTGATTATGAAGCCTAATGAGGAATAAATTGTTTAGTAGAATTATTTAATTGTATATGTATTTCAATGAGTTTAGTTTATTGTATGACTTCCAAAATAAGCATATAGTAAATTAAACTAGAGATTGTTGTAATTAAGTCGAGAGATTTGGTTGTAATAATACTACATGATAGTAATAATGACTATAGAGATGTAGGTTGTTGCTAAGGATGATAAAGTTTAAGGCTTTAGGTTGGATCATTGTGTGAAAACCTAAAGATGATATCTTTTCAATGAATAATTCTATTGTTACTTGAAACTAATAATTAGGTGGATTGATTACTATTCTCTATAACTTTCTCTTCCATCAAAACCTTATTTCTATTAGTTTAGTTAATTTAGATTTATTTGAATCCGTAGTATAATCGTAGAATAGAAATCTCTCAACATAATATTACTCTCACCATTGTTTCTTTGTGATTTAAATTAGTTGAATTTATTTTATGTCTTGGTAGTTTAGGAGTGGAACGAATTTGTAGTATTTATATTATTTCATTATTAATTGAGAGTAGGAATATTGATTTAAGCACTTTTTTAGTTAATTGATTAATTGTGTTTATGCATAGATAGTTAGTTTACTTAAATTGGTGACTATCAAATGGCGCCGCTGCCATCTTAAACTCACTCAGGACAAGAATTCAATTGGTTGAATCCAAGAGGCAATACCCCATTCTCTACCCACCCACCCTTTTAATTTTTCATTCTTGTTTCTCATATTTTCATTATTGTTCAAGCTTGAAATTCACTGTTTTAAACTACGAGCACGCCCTCCCTCCCTTTTGCCTTGCACAAAGCGCGCTCGCGCTCCCTTAAGATTGCGGGATCACAGTAAATAATACTGCGGTAAAGGTATTTATAAATTTCTAAAAATTATGAAACTTTTCAAGCATAATAATTAAAGTGTTGTTGATTTACTGGAATATTTTCAGAATATTCGTAGTTGTTTGACCAAGTGAACTATTACCATCTTTACATTGCTGTAATTCAGCTTTCACACCATACATTTTGGGAAAAACTAACGAGTAAGGTTACTTAGGCAAGTCAAAAAATTCTAAGATTTTTACAGGAGTATCTATCATAAGTCAAACGTTTACAATACAATTTTGAAGAGTTTTAGATTTGTTTTGACCATCTAACTAGTTGATGATTTTCAGTATGTTTTTACAGTTTTACAACACTTAATTTCTAGAATAACAGCCGATAAGGAGGGTTTGTAGAAGTTTAATTGCTCTAAAAGTTTTATAGGAACCTGCATGATCTGTTAGAAGTCTTCAATAAAATTTTGGCAATTTTTGGCTCTGTTTTGATTGGTTAACCATTTAGTTGTTTGTGTTGTGTCCAAAAACTATTTACAAACTTTGTAGGGGTAGTAGAAGGACTTTCATAACTCCGATTGACCTAAACTTTTACAGACGACTTACTGGACATCTTAGAAAACTACTGTAAAAATTTCAAATTTTTTGGAGCTATCCCGTGCACTCTTAACCCTATCATTTGAGCGTGCCCGCCCTCTTGTTACTGGAAATTCTTTTGCGAACAGTACCTTGGGCGCACCTGCACCCTTGTTTACCCAATACTGGAGCGCACTCGTGCCCCTTCTGAAGGAAGCCTGATTTTCACATGTTACTCACCAACTCTCATTTTGTTCATATTTATATATATATTCAGTGTTTCCAAGTTCTTATATACACTGGGATTGCGCATACAAGATGTTATTCACACGCGTAGCAAGGAGGCATTCAGGTACTCCTTCTTCCACTCCTCATTTTTTCTGTCAGAGGAGTTTTAATTCTAGTATAATCAAGCTAATTTTTTGTAAACGCAATACCACATGCCTATCTAGAATTTCACACACTACACCTGAATCAATGGCTAAAGACCCAGAGACTCCTCTCTCTGATTTTTATAAAGCACTAAACGATGGCCCTAAGTCATGCATCGTTCTTGCAGACCTAGTAGGGGATTTTCAAATTCCCCTGAATATATTTAACTTGTTACTAGTTTTCTATGGTTTAGACCATGAGAAGCCTTATCAACACATGCGTAGGATATAACAAGTTCTCACTACATTCCATCATCCTAGCGTAAGTCCAGATCAAGTTAAACTTAGGGTGTTTCCATTTACCCAAGCCAACAAGGCAGCATCTTGGTTAACTGCCCAAACGCCAAACTCTGTGGACTCATGGGCTAATCTTGTTCAATTGTTCATGGGACAGTTTTACCCACCACTGAAGACAGATAAAATGCTTCAAAACATTTATTTCTTCCACCAGAATCCTCATGAATCCTTTTTAGAGGTCTGGAATCGTTTCACTGATCTTTTCATTGAATGCCCGCATCATAATCTTGTAAAAGACACGCTTGTTCGTGCCTTCTTCAAGGGGCTTTCACATTATCATAAAGAGGTTCTAGATATCATGAATGGGGTAGTTTTCTTAGTAAAGGAGCCTTGGAGGCTTATAAATTCTTAGAAGATCAATCTAAGAGGAACAATAATTAGGGAGGTAACGACTTTTCCCGCTCCACTCCTTCTTTTGAGGTTAAACCTGATTCCGAGCTTAAAACTCTTATCGATGCCCTCACTAAAAAGGTAGATGCCCTCTCTGTTCAACAACAACCCACTCCAGTCATGACCATTAACTCTACTTGTTGTAATGTCTGTTTTAGTCATGAGCATTCCGACTTCTATTGTCCTATTTTCTATGCACAACCACCACCACAACCATCAAACTTCAACCAGTTAACTCCACATCAAGGGCAAGGAAACTTAGATGACCAGAATAGAGGTTTAGTGCCCATAACCCAGAACTATCAACATCAAGACATGAACGATCAACAAGCCTTAATTCCAGTTCAATCATATACAGACGAAGTAGTAGTGACCTTGTTGGAAAAACAAAATCAAATTATGCAACAAAACTCCAACTTGATGAAAGATCAGCATGATAAAAACTCTAAAATGATGCAACAAACGATGCAAATGATGCAGTCTTTGTGCCAAAAGGTTATTGACATGTCTCCTAACCAAAATAATAACCAAATAGGCGTGTTTCTAGGTCAAGCAGTGCCTAAAACACCGCCTTCAAAATAAACAGTATTTAGTGTAATGGTAATATAACCCCAGGGGACCTACAGGCAGTCACTACCCTTCGTTTAGGTAGAGTAGTTGATAACAAAGTGACTATACTTACATATCGCCTGCAAACGGAAGCTGAAAATGAAACCATACCGAATACTGTCATAGAAATTGAAGACCCTACAACTGTAAAAGTTCATGTCCAACCACAACTAAAAGGTACATCCTTACTAAATACCACCATAGAAATTGATGATCCTACACCTGTAAAGGTTCCAATATGGACACCTAGATGGAAAACGGCTAAGGATAAAGCAAAGACTAATAATACTTTTAACCTTTATGCTAAATATAGAGATAAACCACCTTATCCCCAAAGACTAGTTGTGTCTAAAAAAGATGAAAATTTTGATGAGATTAGGGAAGTATTTAAAATTTTTACTATAAACCTACTTTTTCTAAATGCTATAAAAATTCTACCTGGACACGCTAAGTTTCTAAAAGAGTTGTGCACCAAGAAGAGGAAAACCAACATACCCAACGAACCCTTCTTAACTGAACAATATCCCTTTTTATCTGAACATAATGGAATTATTAAGTACAAGGACCTTGGTCGTCCTACTATACAATGCACATTGGGAGATTATTTCATAACAACTATTCTATTAGACCTGGGGGAGTGTTAACTTACTCCCATTTTATTTATATAAACAACTATGTCTAACAAAACATCAACCAACCAAAATGACTTTGCAGTTAGCCGATCGTTCTATTAAGTACCCCAAGGGTGTAGTTGACAACATTCTCATTAAAGTTCAAGATTTTTACTATCCATCCGACTTTGTTATTCTCGACATAGAAGTTGCTCATGATTCCATTCCCATCATCTTAGGGTGTCATTTATTGGCAACCGCCAATGCCCAAATCAATTGTTAGGATGGCTCAATGACTCTTTCTTTTGGAAATCTTTCTGTGGAAGTTAACATGTTTAGACAAAAGCAGGGACAACTAGGTTTGCCTGTAGAAGGAGAAGTGAAGTCCATTGAGAGTTTTGTATATCATATTAGTGCTTCCAACGATCTCGTCCCCACACTAGTAGATACCCCTTTTATGGAAGAAGACAAAGATCACAATTTTGACTCCTTAAACATAACTGAAATAGAGAACAAATTTTTTGCCCTACCTTTCGACCCTATGAGAGATGGAGTCATTCTCACAATAGACGAGATAGATGAATTCCTTAAAAATGGAGATGAATACCATAATTATGTGGATGCGACCAAGCTAGATGAGGAATTCTATAAGTTTCTAAGAGCATGTGATGATCCACCCTCTCAAATAATACCCAAGGACAAGCCACCTGACACTTTTTTATTTTTTCCATTCCATCCTTCTAAAACTTATCCACATCCTACGTATCTTCCACAACCATCCATTTTCTCACGATCATTCACTTAGCATCCCTTTTGTAGGAGGAAAAAGAAGAAACTGTATGCTTGATTAGGTTCTAGATCCATAAGAATTCACTCCCATTCCACTAAGCCACATCATTGGAAATCTTGGTGTTTGATTCTGTTTGATAGTGCATTCCGTGTTAACTATTTATGGAAAGATCTACAATTATTTAGATTATTGATATATGGTAAACTGCATGTTAATACATATATATCACATGAAGTCTAGGGAATCTGACTTTAAAAGACCCAACTTTTTGTACAATACCACCTTTCTGGAGTGTAGGCCAAACAAAAATTTTCAAACTTAAAAAGAGTTTTCTAATTTTGTTTGGGGGGTGACGTATTTTGGTATTTCATTTCATAACTTTTTGCTACCCTTTGCCTGTCATGTTTACTCCCGTAGAGTTTGTGTTAGTTAGTACGAAACAGTTTAATTGTGCTTCATGTTATCATATCATCTTTATAATATTTCTGTTATAGGTACTGCCAATTTTTGCCACGTTTCTATGGTAAATTCCTTTCTAATCTCTTTACACTTTGAGGACAAAGCGTTCGATTGTTGGGGTGGGATAGAAATATTTGCAAAAATTAAGCACTTTTAGGATGTAAATTATGTACTTTTCTTTATAAAATATTAAAAATCAAAATATTGTTAATACTAGGCAATTAGTGATAATGGTATTATTCCCTTCTCCATGATGATAGAAAAAATGACCGTTTAGTACCATGAACTTTGGTGGTTTATCAATTTGGGCCATGAACTTTTTTTTTTTGAGCAAATTGGGCCATGACCTTTCTTTTTTGTATCAGTTTGGGCCACCGGTGTATTTCCATTAGAAAATTTGCCTATGTGTACAAACGGTTGTCTATGTGTACAAACGTCTGTTATGTGTGCTGGACTTACCCATGGACCCAATGGGCCCAAATCCGCTACATAAAAAGACTGATTCTGGGAGTTTAGCATCAATATTTTCAGTAATAAACCTAGCTGCAATGTCAAAAGTACACACTTTCGGATAGGCGATGACGCATAAAACATTCTAAAGAATATTTGCGAGGAATGGGAGTACGTGGATGCACAAACCACTTTAGTTTCACACAGGGTGGAAGTTTCTGATAACTTTTCTATTGCAAGGAGTGATTCTGCTACTGCTTTCTTCGAGATCAATGCTTGTATACCAAGCCCCATATTATCGATTTAACTTGCGTAAAGTGATCATGGAGTTGGTAAAACGGCATTGAACACGCTTCACGCTTTAAGTCCTTCTCTTATTGGTGCAATTTGCAGCATATCTCGAGCGACGGGAATTCAACCGATAACATGGTTAGATAACACCAAATTGTATTCGTGACGCCTAATTCAACCGATTTTTCCATTAATCGCAAACCAAATCTGCAAGATATCTTAACTCCTGGGTGACTCTCAACTCTTTGTAAATGTCTTGTTTTATGTTCAATTCAACTAGCACTTCTTCCAGATGAGCAGTTAGACGACTCTCCAGGCACAACTTGTTTTCTGCAACAACTCCTTCTAAGTCTCTGATCCAAGACTCTATATGCCAAAACAAAGGTATATATAATTAAAAACTTTTCGCCAAAACTTTCTGTTTCAAAAGATTGTCTTCTTTCTCTTGTTTGGAGAAATTAACAGAAAAAACAGACAAAGACTAAAAAATGGAGGTGACTCCTCGTGCACCCGGAAAAATCATACTATCCGGTGAACATGCGGTTGTTCATGGGTCCATAGCTGTTGCAGCTTCCATTGATTTATATACCCAAGTTTCTCTCCGTTTTTCCAATGGTATTTTTTTTTTCTTTTCCCTAACCTTTTCTAATGCTTAGAAGTTAGAACAAGTTTGAAATACTATTCTTTATGACAATGGTTATCCTTAATTATGTAGAGAGTAATGATGGGTTATTAAAATTTCATCTCAAGAATATGGTGAGGAAGATGAACAGTGAAGTTTTTTTTGGTTTTGTTGGGCTTGGGCCGAAATTAATATGTGGGCTTGAGTGTTTTATGTTAGGGTTGAAATTTTGGTCAAATTTCTGTGAAACTTACGTGAAATTTCAGGTTTGAAACACTTTGAAATTTCGTTGCCACATCACCGGTGATTAGGTGTGCACTTCAACGGTGACACATAAGCATTTGGTTGGACACATATACATCCGGCACGCCACATAAGCATATGAAGTAACGATGGCCCAAACTGATACAAAAAAGAAAGGTCATGGCCCAATTTGCTCAAAAAAAAAGTTCATGGCCCAAATTGATAAAACCACCAAAGTTCATGGTACTACACAGTCATTTTTTCATGATGATATTAGTTTAAGAAATCTCATGTAGTACTTGAATTAGCATTTAATTTTTTTAAACTTAGATTAATATATAGATAATAATCATTACATCTTTTCATGAACATCTTGTATGAGCATCTATGATTGTACTTGGCAGTATTTTTCTGAGACCTAGGTTAGAGTGCTGTGAGCATTTAGCCAAAAAGCCCATATAAATTAATATCTGAGTGATGACACAAGGGAGAAGTCAAATCCGAGTAGAGAAATCACACATCTACTTGCTTGATCACCATACTATAGGGGATTTTATTCCAAACCGTCATTTGTTTCCTAATACAAATAGGTTTCTTTCAGAGTCCGACTTCGTCTTCAAAACTGAGAAGGAATTGGCTACAGTGTCGATTCATGCATCTGGACGCATTATCCATGCGTCCCAGACTTAATCAATGCGTCGACGCTTTCGATCTATCGTCCCGTGATGCAATCAATGCGTCGGGCCTTCGATCCATCGTCCCGTGACGATAAGTCGATTTTCTCTTTTCTGCTCTATCCTTCTATCCTCTTTTGCGGGCTTTGATCCAAGCAACGAATCCTTTGGCCTTGGGCTTCCAAATAGACTTTAAAATAGGTCCAAGTCGCATATTTAATAGCTCCAATTCCTTGGCCTTCTCCATGATTGTCCACGGACCTCCCATGTGATCATTAATGTCTCAATTGCTTCGCTTTTACCCCATTTTCTCTAATATTCTACAAAACTCTCTTTTTCACCTGTAGAATCTTAAAACACAACTTATAAACACTATTAGTCCACTAAGATGGCTAAACAAGAGGCATAATCGAGGGTTAAATAGCACTTTTTGAGCACTTATCATTCAGGGCTACATAGTTCACAGGCTACATAGCCTTAACACTTCTCGCTAGTTGATGACCTATATTTCTAGGGCCAACTAAGTGTAGAACGCCCTCTAACATCAACACGCTTACTTAAGCTTCAATGCTCACTCAAGCTCAAAACGCTTTGTAGTATCCTTTGTCTTCCTAAGACAACGGGACATACAGTTCTACGCCAACTTCCTACAAAATTATATGCAACAAGCATTCCAGACAAAAGTAAGATCATACTTCAAAGTACACATACATTTCATAAGTGCAAATACAAACTGCCTGAACACACTCAGGAAACCAGTTTTTTAAAAGCTACTGAACTGCCACTTATGTGGAAACTAGTTCGTCCCATTCTCAAAACTAAAGCAATAGATAAAGCGAACTACCCAAGTTTCCCCAGGTTATCAGCTCTTAATGTATCTGGGCCGAGCCCCAACCATTTCAAGAAGCGAACTGCCCAGGTAAGCCCAGAAAACCAGTTCTATTGTTTTACAACCACTCAAAAACTCTAAAATGAGAGAAACATTTAAAGAAACCTCACCAAAAAGAAATACAGAAGCAATGATCAAGCATCAGGAGTAACATGCTTATCTTCAGTAGACACAACAACTCGTTCAGCAGGCGCAGTACTAGTAGACGGAGCGTTACTAGCATCTCCAGGCACGACAAGCACACTCGTACCTAGAGCCCCACGTTCACACTCTCTTTTCAGTGCAAAGTACGTGATGTATCTTGTTGGCGGAAGCTTCAACAATGGATGAACATCAATAAGATTTAATAAATCAAACACCTAAATCTAGGGTTTAAACCTTCAAACATGAAGAACAATTCATAAAGAATTAATAATCAATAATCCGTGAGCAGAGCGAACATTTTGGGAGAGGGGGGGGGGGTTATGCGGACAAAAACCAACTTGGTTGGTTTCGTCAATCACCGTCCATCATCTCTTCCCTTCTGTTTTTTCTCTTCGTCTCTCTCACTCTCCCTTTTCCTCTCCCTCTCCAGACACTCTAAATCTCCACTCCTCCTTCTCCATCTCCACTCCTCCATCTTTCTCTCCCACTCCGCTCACCCCCACTGCTTAGCAGTATACTAGTAATCCTCTAACAATAAAAGCCTAGATGCCTTTATATAAGAAAACAACTACTAAACCTAATTGGAAACCAAATAGAAAATTATCCTAAATCCTATTCCTAATTGAATTAGGAAACCAAATAAAATAGAAACTACTAATTAATTAATAATCCATGCTCATGCATCAGTACGTCTCCTTATGCAACGCGTAATCTTGGCACACTCTGCCATATGCCTTTATAGCATGATGAGTAGCCGACTTGCATTACTTGGCGTATGCAGTTACTGCTCCCAGTTTTTCTTGCACGACAACTATCGAACTGACAAGCAACGACCTCTCGGACACAGCGTCCTGATGCAGCTTCCGCAATTCAACCAGTTCCTTCCTCTCAGCCTCTCGAGCAAGCTGCATTCTCAACAGGTCCTGCTTTATCCTGCCCACATCATCTTCCACAACCTCCATAGCTCAGGTGGAGTGCTTTAACTTATGATACCCAGTAAGAAACTGCAACATAAACATACATGTTACTCTTGCCAATAAAAGAAAAAGGGACCAGAGAATAGTATATCTTACCAAACAGCAAGCCATATCCATGGTCTCCATAGTCTTATCCAAATCTTGGTCTTCTAGCATCTCCTTGTCACCATCCAAGATGATACCTTCCAGAAGACAGTTCGCTATGGGTGCCGACCCAAGGATGTAGTCAGATCGTTTTACTGCACTCCTCTTCCCCGTCCTCCCAGCGTAGACAAACTGTCTCCCCAGATTGCCATCCTAGCCCCCAACGCACCAGCTCCACCGAGCTCTCCCCAGCAACAGCTTTTCCCTTACCGACCACAACACGATTGCGAGCACCCAGGTCGGCCCCACCCCTTGAAGTCGAGTCCCTGAACACCACACCTCCAGTTCGCTTGCGCGAACCAGAGGCAGAGAGACCCACATTTTTAGATTCTTTTGTGGCCCTCATTTCAGCAGAGACCACCTTCCGCTTACCCAGATCGCGTGAACGGCGTCGCACGAATTCAATCTCCTCCATAATGAGCGGAGAAGTCTCCCTCACCCCTCCCATTGGAGGGACCAAAGAGTCAAAGTCTTCACAATCTGCCCTCGACATGCTACACTCCGTTGACAACACAAAGGTCAGCAAAAGAAGCGTACTAAGCTTACATATCACAAAGAAGAGAAATGACAAGAAGTCGGAAACAAACTTGACACGCTAGAGAACTTAGGCAAAAGCTTCGACGAGAGCTTTGGCAACTAGCTTGAGGAAAGTGACGAACCAGTACCCCCTAAATCTCTCACAAAAAGTCTTTTCGGGTGAACCGTTTCACTTCCCAAGATATTCCATAAATGCAATGAAACCCTAACCGACGTGCCGCGTATACCGCCATATTTTCAAATTCCAAAAATAGGGGGGGGGGGGACCATTTCTGGCTCTCTCAAATGGTTCACATCCTCACACATGCCACCCACGTGCAAAAATCCTCTTTCCGTAGAACGCAACAACATGCAACACGCTCTTTACGAGCAGGATGCTCTCTCGAGCTAATATGCTACATAGCCTCACCACTTCTCATTAGTCGAAGCCTACAACGTTAGGACGCGACCTAGAGAAGAACCCCCTAACAAGAGCAAGACGCTCACTCGAGCTTAAAGGTTACATAGCCTAGACACTTCCTACTAATTGGAGCATGCAACACAATACAATGCAACAACATCAGGCAATATATATTCAAGGCATCAAGAAAAAAGCAACAAGAAAAAGCATGCATTTCATAAAGACAAAGAAACGAACTGCCTGAACAGGCTCAGGAAACTAGTTCGTCTGCTAGCCGAATTGCTAGGACGTCCCAGAAAACCAACTCGGCTAGCAAGCATTCGTCACACAACAAACTACCCAGAACAATCCGAGAAACCAATTCGTTCAATCTTGTTCAAAACACATCATAGAAGCGAACTACCCAGGTTTCCCCAGGTTATCAGTTCTAATGTATCAGGCCCACGACCAATCAAAGAAATGTAAACTCTTACAAAGAATGGATTAACTCATCAACTTAAAGCGGATCCAGTAAAGAGCCAGGGGCGACCTGGAGCGAGGTCAAGACATGAGGGACTTTAGAGGTCGTTCCCACCTTAGTCTCCCCAGGCAAATCATCAACAGGAGTAGTAGTAGCGGATACCATATCATGAACGACTTTAGCATCTATGGTCGGAGCGACCTCCTTCTGGCCCGCAACCACACGAGCATACTCCTCCTTGAGTTGTTCATGCTCTACACCCAGCTGCTCATGCATGTCCTCTAGCTCCTCTAATTCGATGAACATATGCTCGTACACCTCCTTAGCCTATACTGCCACACTCTTACACTTGTCAGCGAAGTCATTGGCCATAGTCAACTTCCCTTCCAGATTGCTCGCCCGGTTCTCTACGATCGTGCTCTCCAAGGAAAGGGAAACGACTTGGCCCCTTAGGTCGTTCAACTCTTTGCTTTGTTAAGCTGTTGCACCGCCGCATCTCTTATCAAAAGCTCGTCCCCGGCTTCTCCAGCTCGCCTTTCTCCATCTCAGCAAACTGAACAGCAGTTTTCATCTTCTGGTACCCAGCTATAATCTGCAGCCAAGTGAACACGGTTAGAAACATAAATAAAGCTCATACAAACAAAGCTTCATCTTCAGGTCGCGGTTTAGCACTTACCAAGCAGTGAGCTCGGTTAAACACTCGCAGGTTCTCAACCAGATCCTTTGAATCCAGATGATCACCATCTAGCGTAATCCCTTCCAACAAGCATGACGCTACAGGTGCGGACTTATAGCTGTAGTCCGACCTCTTCATGGTCACCTCCCGGCCAGTTCGCTCGTTGACATAAACGAGGTTACGCTCCAGGTCATCCCCACTAGAACTAAGATGACCCTTCCCGACTTTCACACTAGGAGCTTTCTCCTTCACCTTCTCAACAACAGTACCAGCATCCCCGAGACCCAGAACGCTAAAGTCTACCGAGGGCCTAGATCGGGAAGAACGAGCTGTCTTCCCCCTAGTTCGTTCCCCACTAGCAGCACCATAACTATTACTGAGGATGACCTCAGCCGCTCTAGTGACCTTCGCAGCCCTTGAAGCAGGCTCGTTAGCCTTCCCCTTTAGGGAACTCTTTCGCTCACTAGGAACGAATGAGATGTCCTCCACATCAACGGGGAAGCTCTCCTGACCTCTCCCCCTTCCACTAGTAGCAGACCTATCCGTTTCAGGTCGCTTCCCGCTACCACCAGCTCCTCCACTAGGTCGCACTAACCCACCACCATTTTTCTTCCTCTACTCCCTACTCACTATCCCGCTGTCTTCCCGCTCCATGCTCGAACTACTAGATGACTGTGTAACACCCTTAACTCTGGACCTCTTCTTCTGCTGCCTCCTCTTTGCCCTGATCCTGTGTCCTTCTCTTTCCATGAAATAGCTGGCCACTTCAGGCAACTTCTCTCGCTTCTCAGCACGAGTCAGGCAAGCAAACTTCTCTATCACACTATGCCCTTTCTTTCTGGCAATAGCGACCTCTGCACATAAGAAAGTCAAAGGTCAGTTCATTATAATACAAATTCATCAACATACAAAACAAAGGCGTGGATAAACCATACAACCTAGCACGTACCAGTGAAATTGCAAATCCTAGTGTGTATACCAAACCCACTATCACAAAAATTTCCAATTAACAACAACGACTTTCTCTCCCAAGGCTCGTTGCTTACACCATCCAGAATGCTTGACTTCCTAGTCAAAGTTTGTAAGCTAAAATTGTTAGCTCTAGATCTTTTCACCGAAAAATGCTCAACAATATCTGCAACACCAATGCAGTACTCACCACTCTTATTCAACAAGTCAAAAACCCTAAGCAAGTGCCAGGTATTACCAACGAACTGGCAGGGCGGGGGCACTTTTTCACAAAAATTCAAAAATTCACAGGTAAGCTTTGAGAACGGTATCCTCATTCCATCTCTCAACTGCCCCTCATAGACAACGACCCCATAACCTAGCGGTGAGAACGTGCTGCTAAAAACATCAGCGTCCTCACCCAGCTTGTGAATCTCCAGATCGTTATAATGAATATCATAAGCGCGCCTCAACTCACCAAAGCTTTTTAGGGCTCATTTATCTACTACCCTAGGAGGCAAACCACTAGAGGATGAGGCACCAGAACTGCTCGCCACTGCGATCGTAGATTCAGAACCAGCATCCTCTATCTCTTCACTTAAATCGACCTCCCTAACCTCCTCAGATCGGGTATCATCAGAATCAGACATTGTTCTTCCTCTTTTCAAGTCCACAACAACTACTCAACCAAGAATGTAACCAGAAATCAAGCAAAGAGAAAGCGAATAGAAAGGAAAGTACAATGAAAAAAAATGGCGGAAACTAACCTTAGCCCTCGTTCTCAAGCGAAGCAAATGAGGAGTCTCACAACTCTCCAGGCATACATCACAAGCTACCCACTGGTTCGTTTTTCGAAAATAAAACACAATCATTTTATCTAACCCTAGCATGCCATGTATTCATGCAAAACGAGGCGTCTCAGCTGCGACCTTTCAAATCAAAAGTACCATGTGCCATCCACGTGCAAGCTTAAATCTCTCAGCATATCACTCACACGAACAGAATGACCTACTGATCGAGATGGGGCTGTGCGAGGGAGTAATATTCACATCCAATGAATATCAAGCACGTGTCCAGCACAGACATGAAGGCAGATCGACCCTCGATCCTCGTCCTCTCAGCTCGCTTCATAGCGACTTAACTATGGCAATCGATCTGACTAATCAGTAGTCAACCGACCTGAAGTCTTCGCTACACGAGCTCGCTTCATAGTGAGTCACTACACACGAACGACCTCACCCTAACAGTGATCTCCCAGATTCTCGCTCGCACCAACGGACACTAACGTAAGTCTTAAATACCATCATCAAGACCGGAGCTTCAGGCACGCTTCACCATAAATGTTCTTAACTCGTCATCATGGCCTGAAGACCTGGATCTGACTAGATGCGAGAGAGTAAGAGGCACAAACCCCTTGCATATATAAAGAGGATGAGAAACTATGTCTGATGACCTGATTCAAGTCTCCCCCCAATAGAGAGAACTTGATATGTAGGCAGTTCGTCCATATGAACTCGGTCAACCCTATCCAATCATCCCAATCTCCTCACCAAACCTGTATTTGTAAGGATTACCAAAAGCATCCTTTACAGATCTAACTATTCAATGTGCGCTAAGCTAAGATGGGACTTTTTGTTATCAAAATATTATACTTTTACAGACAAAAAACAAAACTAATACAAAATGTCAATAACGTCAAAATTTTGATTGTGAACACAAAATTTTCAACACAACTAAAAAAAATTGCTATTATGAAAACATAATGCGGTTGAGTGGCGATATGATACTCACATGCATTAGTATTGTGATGCGACATAGGTTGTACACAATTAAGTTTTAAAGATATAGAGATATTTTTTTTTAAAAAAAATCATGAAGAGGTAAATATGGAAGACGTCTTAGATTTTCCACTAGGTATGAAGATTTTTGCATGCAATGAAGCTTTTTTGTATAATCTACAACCTTTGCAAGCAATTGTGTTCACTGTATGAATGATGTCTTGTATTCTTGTTACTATTTTAACAGTATTTCATAGTTTAGAGGTGACAGAATATGGACTAGTCTTGTATTGTGTTCACTCAAGGGTTTGGTCTTCCTGAGTCTTTGATTGACACATGAATAATAAGTTGAAGAATGGCTTCCTATGTGTGTGTGAGAGAGAGAGAGAGAGTCCTTACAACTGACATAGCCCCCTTTCACCATATCATCATATAAGGCTTCATAAGCATATCTCGACTTGGTAGCACCGTCCTTACACTTCATAGCAAAGTCATAAATAGAAGACATCTTCTCATTCAACTCAACAACTGTAGTATTTAAACTTATCATTTCCAGCTCCAAATCAGTACACTTTCTTTTTCAGTTCATCCAGCTCATTCTTTTCAAAAACTTGCACTGTCCTAACATTTTCTAGTTCTTCCTTCACCTTCTCCAACTCATCCTTATTAGTCTTCCCAAACAAAACCAATTGCTTCAATTTCTAATAGCCAACAAACACCTACACACCATAAAATATCAATTATGAATTTATTACAATAACATTTCAATATTACACAACCAAAACTTACAAGATAGTGCCCACGATCGATGACCTTTATATTTTCTTCCCGCATCAAGCTCCTTATGATCACCATCGAGAATAATACCATCTAACAAACAACTAGCAATAGAAGCCGATTTATAACTACAATCTGACTTCCGAATGTCTTAATCCTTTCTAGTATTTGAATTAACATAAGCCAAGCTCCTATCAAGATCATCACCCTTAAATTGCCCTTCAAAACAGAACCTTTCCCAATATCCTTACCACCAATTTTTTCCTTACCCTTAATGTTATGCGAAGAATTTATTATGTCAATACTACCTTTAACCTTCTCAAAAGGGTCTAAATCTAACCCACTTAGATCTATCTTCGAAAGTGACCTTAACTCAGCTCCCGACCCACCACTAGAACGATTGTAAGTACCCTCCGGTCTACACTACAGAGCACGTGTCCACATGGCAGGACGTCTTACTTCAGTTCATCCCACAACATCAGATCGTACCAACGACCCAAAGACCCGTGTCGCCACCGGCAGCTAGCTCTGACCATTCATGGAAATATATCAACTAGCACAATCTTGGAGCTCAATCAACGCCACAATCAAGGAAACATTAACTTTGTAACAACACATTAATGACGAATCACTAAGATAGCACACAAGGTGGATCTGCAATCCATAACGGTTCAAGCACATATCTATAAATAAAGAGAGATGAACTACGTAAGGCTTGATTCAAGTTTACCCTGTGAGAAACTTGATACGTAGGCAACTCTTATCCCAAGAAGAGTGCAGCCATTTCCTATCCAATAAATCATCAGGTCGTAGTCCCAAAGTAACCAACATCTACATTGGCGTCGTTTGCCGGTTCGTTTCCTTAAGAAAAGAACACCCAATCTTTTCTCAAGCCCACAAAGCTGGTTATAAAAACCACAATGGAGCCTAACCTACAAGCATTGGCAGACCAGATGAAGACACTCCAAGAAGCCTTTATCACTTTGCAACAAGAAAACCAGACAATGCGGGAGCAGGCCAACTCTAATGCCAACAATGGCACCACAGAAGCTGGGGAGCACAACACTGTTGCAGCCCTAACCAACACCACCAATCAGCGTTTAGAAGACTTCACGCAAAAACTAGAGAAGTCAAGCGAAAGAGCCAGCGCGATCCAGATCGCTCAAAAAATGCTAGAGACGTACAAAGCATCACCATTCATCCAAGATATTCGAGACAAACAACCTCCTTCAGAGTTCATCCAACCAAAGTTCACGTTGTACGACGGTACCTCCTACCCAGGCGAGCACATAGCTCGCTTCAGCCAAATCATAGCACTCTACAGCCATCCTGACTACGACTACCTGAAGTGCAAACTTTTTTCAGCCAGTTTAAAGGACGGAGCAATAGACTGGTTTTACACACTCCCTCCAGATTCGATCAACAACTTCGACAAATTTTGCCGAGACGTTAAATCAGAGGAGTTCGGCCCACAAATGTAAAGAAGCGCGCCGACCTAGACTCCTTGTTTCAGCTCAAGCAAGCTCATGGCAAAACGATCCGAGCATTCCTAGGACATTTTAAGAAGGACCTCCTCTCACTGGAGTCAGGACTCAGTGACGGTTTTGCAATTTATGTGTTCACAAACGCCCTCTTGGACGACTCTGACCTAGCAGGGTCCCTCATGCGTAACAAGCCAGACACCTCAGCCAACCTATATCACAGAGTCGACAAATACATCAAGTACGAAGAGTGGATGGCCAAGCGCAAAGGCAAAGAGGTCCTCGCAGTTAGCAACGAGCCAGACCCCAAGGAAAGCAACAACAACAACAACAACAACAACAACAAGAGATCCAATGCCAGGAAACCCTCATACACAAAGAGGGAATTCTCTAACTTCTCCAGGATGCCAAGTCAAATCCTAAAGAAAATATATACAGCACCATACTTCAAACCAAACATCAACAAGGTGATAGCCATACCAGAGCGTCCATACTGCCATTTCCACAAACTCTACCACCACGACACCAATGATTGCTGGAGCCTCAAGCACTACCTCCAAGACCTAGTGGAAGAAGGCAAATTAAAAGAGTTCATACCAGAAAGTGATCTGAGGCACAAGCTGGATGCCAAACGCCACAGAAGCAAGAGCCGCAGCAATGAACGACCTGCCAACAATAGAAACAGAAGCAGGGGCAGATCAACTCGACGATCTAAGTCTCCAGGTTGGTTAAGGCATAACAGGAGACAACACTCCTCCGACCAAGATGAGGACAAAGTAATAAACATGATTACAGACACCTTAAACGACGAAACCTCAGGTCATGAGAAATGCAGAAGAGTGGGAGCAATTCAAGAAATCTACCACCTCTCACACAAAGCCGAGATAATCAACCCCACCGACCCTAAGAGGACAACATTAATTTCATTCACAGAAGAGGATCTAGACAAGATGTGCCTACCTCACAATAATGCCTTGGTAGTGCATGTCAAAATCAACGGTTGGACAGTCAAAAGAGTCCTCATCGATCCAAGGAGCTCATGCGACATACTAGTGATGATAGAGTCAAATGCACCGCTCTATGGGTTCAATGGAGATCGTACAGATGCCATCGGAGACATAATCCTACCAGTCATTATTGGCGAAAAAGAGGACATGGTCAAAACTTTAATACACTTCAGTGTGATCGATGTCAGGTTGTCCTACACTGCCATTCTAGGACGCTGTTGGATTCACAAAATCCAAGCAATTCCATCAACCCTACACTAGGTCCTACGATATCCCGGTCCCAAAGGCATCATTGAGCTCAAAAGCAATCAACTAGAAGCTCACCGATGCAATCAAGTCAACACTACGACCTTACCCAAGCCTCAGGTCATTGAAGCCAAGGACGTCCCAAAAAGGCAGGATCCTCAAACATCCAGCCCTCCAGCAACGGCATCAGAAAAGCTCATAGGAAAACAAGCTCAGATAGAACCAGGAGAAAAAGTCAATTTGGGTACAACTGATGACCCAAAATTTGTTTATATAGGGGCTGACTTAGACCCCAAGCTCAAGAAGCAGCTTGTCAAATTTCTATCTCTCAATAAAGATGTTTTTGCTTGGTCGTATATCGATATGCCAGGAATCGACCCTCAGGTCGCTTCACAAGTTAAATGTAGATCCAACCATCAAGCCTATCAAACAACAACCTAGGAAGCTAGCACTCAAGTTTCAAAAAGTCATCAACGAAGAGATACAAAAGCTCAAAAATGTTGGATTCATCAGAGAAGTCGAGTACCCGACCTGGCTTGCCAACATAGTAGCCGTTCCAAAGAAGAATGACCAGGTACGACTCTGTATTGATTTCACCAACGTCAACAAGCACTGCCCAAAAGACAGCTTTCCCCTACCAAGAATCGACATACTGGTAGACCAAACTTGCAGCCATGAGCTTTTGTCATTCATGGACGCATACAGTGGGTACAACCAAATACCACTTGCAGCAGAAGATCAGGAAAAGATGTCCTTCATAACTTAGCAAGGTACGTTCTGCTATAACGTCCTACCTTTCGGCTTGAAGAACGCAGGAGCGACCTACCAAAGACTTGTCACCAAAATATTCAAAAACTTGCTAAGAGACACTATGGAAGTTTACATAAACGACATGGTGGTCAAAAGCGAAAAGGCAGGTGATCACATCTCCCACCTACAAGAGGCCTTTGAACGACTTCGCCAAAACAAGATGAAGCTCAACCCAGCCAAATGCGTATTTGGAGTAGCCTCAGGGAAATTCTTAGGTTACCTCATCTCACAAAGAAGCATTGAAGCAAACCCAGAACAGATATGAGCTCTCCTTGAAATGCCAGAACCAACCACAAAGCAACAAATCCACAAGTTATCTGGCATGGTTTCAGCCCTCAACAGGTTCATCTCAAGAGCATTTGACAAATGCAGACCATTCCTGCAAAATACTCAAAAAGGGAGCAACTTTCACTTGGATAGATGAGTGCCATAAAGCCTTCACCGACCTGAAAGCCTATGTATCAACTCCACCCGTCCTGTCCAAACCAGAAGAAAGAGAAACACTAGGGCTATACCTTGCAACTACCGACTTCAAGAATCGAGTTCTTCTTCAAGGAAAGCATGATGGAGGCGAAAAGCCGGTCTACTTCACCAGCAAGACGTTAGCAGATGAAGAAAATCACTACTCTCCGATGGAGAAAGCAATGCTTTCTTTACTCTACTCAGCTCGGAAGTTCTGACCTTACTTCCAATCTCACAGCATCAAGGCCATCACTGACGTACCCATTAAACAGGTATTAAGTTCTAACAACAAAACAGCCCGCATGGCCAAATGGGCTGAAGAATTCAGAGAACATCACATTGAGTTCGTTCCCAAAACGTCTTGCAAAGGCCAGGTCGTTGCTGATTTCTTGGCAGATTTCCCCATCGAAGACATCAACTGGGAACCCGAGCCAATCACTTCACTCCACCAACAAGCCACCTAGACACATGGCACCTCAACATAGATGGCGCATGCAATAACAGTGGTAGTGGACTGGGGGTTGTATTAACTTCACCAGAGGGAGCCCAACTACAGAAATCAATCAAAATCGATTTCGCAATGTCTAACAATGAAGCAGTGATCACAGGCCTCCGAATGGCACAACAACTACAAGTCTCAAAGCTTAAAGCTTACAGCGATTCCTAGCTAATCGTCAAGCAGATCACCAAAGAATATGTCACGAATGGAGCAAACTTGGCAAAGTATGCTCAAGTTGTTTATGACATAATCAGCTCATTCAAAACATTCTCCTTAGACCATATTCCTCGAGAGGACAATAGACATGCAGACAGCTTGGCTTTCTTAGCCTCCAAAATACAAGAGGCATGCCCAACCACAGTCTACATTGACATTCTGGAATGACCTACTTACCAGAAAGAAAATATCAACAGCCTCACAGATTTCCAGCCCTCATCTAAAGAAGAGATCAATCAATCTTGGATGGGCCCATTCCTCAAGTTCATCTTACATAATGAGATCGCATTAGAAACAAAGCATGCTCGTGCAATACAATTTCGATCCCCAAGATACACAGTGCTTAAAGGAAGACTATTCCGCAAATCAGCAGGAGGACCCCTCCTAAGGTGCATAACTCCAAAGGAGGGACAACTCATTTTTGATGAAATCCACAAAGGTGAATGTGGCAACCACGCAGGAGCAAGATCATTAGCACACAAAGCAATCGCCCAAGGGTATTATTGGCCAGGCATGTATATCGAGGCAAAAATGTACGTTCTTAAATACCTCCAATGTTAAACTTTTGGCCACAATCACCTAAGTCCAGCAAGGGAACTGATCAACATAGCCAGCCTATGGCCGTTCCACATGTAGGGGCTAGACATCATGGGACCGTTCATTCCACAAAAAAAATCAGGGCTCAAATACGTCTTAGCAGCCACAAATTACTTCACCAAGTGGGTTAAAGCAATCCCACTAGTCCAAGTCAAGGAAGTCAACGTAATCAACTTCATATGGACTAATATCATCACTAGATTTGGTTTACCCAACACCCTAGTCATGGACAACGGAACACAATTTGCTAGCACACAAGTCAAGGATTTTCTACAGAAATGGCGCAGCACTCAAGAATTTTCTACACCTAGATATGCACCAAGTAATGGCTAAGCAGAGGCCACCAACAAGGCCATCAAAGAAAACCTCCAAAAGAAGCTGGAGAGCAAGAAAAACCAATGGCCAGATGACCATGCCTCTTTTTGTGTATGTAGATGGTGTATGGTTGTTGAACAAAATAGAAGTGTATCAAAACCTAATTATCCCTCAATAAGTAAAGGATGAGTAGGGTATCGTTCCACTTTTAAGTGTATGTTATGTGAAAGACAGGACTAGAGAAGGGGTTTAAGGGATTAAAAACTATGATTGTAGAGATTTTAGATTCTAATGCTAAACTAAACTAAATTAACTAAACTATTGAGAATTTATAAGAAAGGGAATTCAAGAGATTAGAATCCACCAATACTTTTAATTTATGACCTTTTGCTTCATGGTTGTTCTTACAAGTAAACTACAATTAGGTAATCGAGCGAGTGCCGATGCCTTCTTGGACGAAACATCGTTAACAATTAACTCTACTTAAGGTTGTTCCTATGTTTATACTATTAATATCCTCTTTTCTTTTATGTAAGCTCGGGCAGCCATTCAATGTATTACCAAGAGCAACATCAAGGAGTACTTCTTAATAAGGCGGCCATTCAATGAATCACCACTTAAGACAAACATAAAGAATACTTCCCCTAGGAAGCCACTCCCTGAGCTACCCCTTCTAAGGCAACATAAAAAATACTTCCCTAATTCTAAAGAATTATACTACTAGAAGAAAAGTAAAGAACACTAACATGATATTAATATTGCAAAATATAAACCCTATTCTATACTTCCATCCCCTGGTATGGGCAATGGAACTAATAACTAAAAACATAAAGAACTAACCTGATTGAAGAACACCATGAACTAGAAGAATCATTAAATCTTAAGCACTGGCTTCATCTCCTCCCTAAAAGGAGAAGATTAGCCTTCCATAGAGAAGGAAGAACACGAAGAATGAGAAGAAGAAGAGTCGAAGAACGTAAGACTAGAAAGACTAATTTATTAAGACTCAGCTAGTTAAAACCGATATTTTATTATTAATCTCTCTCTGCCTTAAGTTCTGGAGACAAAAGTATAAGTGAATTGGCCAATTACATGAGACACTTAGGTCTTTTATTTATAGAGATTACAATGAGCTCTAGAAGCATTTCAAACTGTCATTTGTTTCCTAATACAAATAGACTTCTTTCAGAGTCCAACTTTGTCTCCAAAACTGAGAAGAAATTGGCTACAGTGTCGATCCATGTGTCTGGACGCACTATTCATACGTCTCAGACGCGATCAATACGTCTGGACGCTCGATCCATGCATCCCAGACGCGTAAGCCTATTTTGTCTCTTCTGCTCTATTCTTCTATCCTCTTTTACGGGCTTTGGTCCAAGCAACGAATCCTTTGGCCTTAGGCTTCCAAATAGGCTTTAAAATAGGTCCAAGTCGCATATTTAATAGCTCCAATTCCTTGGCCTTCTCCATGATTGTCCACGGGCTTTCTATGTGATCCTTAATGCTTCGAATTGCTCCGTTTTACCCTTTTTTCTCTAATATTCCACAAAACTCTCTCTTTGACCTGTAGAATCATAAAACATAACTTACAAACACTATTAGTCCACTAAGATGGCTAAACAAGAGGCATAATCGAGGGTTAAATAGCACTTTTTGAGTACTTATCATAACTCCCAACTAGCCTTTTGCTAGTCTCTTAGCAAATAAGATAAAAAAATGGATAAGTGATCAAGATCACATCCTAATAACAAAAATAAAATCCTAACTCATTTTTGCCGGCATCGCAATTGTATTTACCATATGCAACAAGGCTTTAAACCTTTAAGTTCTCCAAAAAGGACGAGTTATAGTCTCATGAAGGTTTTCAGGTGATATACCCACAAAATCAATCAATAGCATGTTCAAGAATGATAGTATTTTTCAGAGAGAAAAATTCCTTACCCACTTAGTGCTTACTCCAATAGGCAGTCTCCATTGCTAACTACATTGCTGCAAAGACCCATAAATTTTGATGGGAGATAGTAAAAATTGACAAAATTCTCAATCAAAGCTTATGTGTGTACTTAGTCAATCTCCTATACTCTCCTATTCAAGAAACGGAATCCCTAGTTTATCTTTAGACAGATAATCTCGACTTTCAATCCTCACTGGTCATACTCTCAAAAAAGAATATCTTAGAAGATGGTATACTATTTTACCTCATGTATGTGGGGAAAAGAATAATGCATATGAACATCCCACATACTACCTTGAAAAACAGACTTCTAGATGACAGTAGTCTCATGGAAAGAATGTCAATCACATATGAAGTGTCGGGTCCTTCACTTTAGCATCCTCTCACCTATTCTTGACTTTGTACCATACTGTAGTGATAAGTCATGGGTTGTAACTTGGCTTGGGTATTGGTTTATGAAGGAAAGATAAAAAGGGATTCTAAGGTTGTTTCTGAAAACACTAAGGGTTTTGCTTCATTCTTTGGAAGATTTCTTCAAATTCTGTATTGCAGAGAAAATTCTTCCTTTGTCTTAGCTTTTCTATCCATTCTGCTCAACACATTTTTTTTTATTTTTTTTTTAGCTCAGTGGTATATCCTTGATTAGTACTGGATATGTTTGTTTTCCACTAGCTTCTTTCACTTAGAACAGAATGATGGTCTTCATTGTATCTTTCTGGTATTTCCTTGTAATCTTCCTTTTATGCTATTTCTTCCGCTTTGTGCCCCTCGTATTCTCATAAACATATGGGTATGGCTGATAAAGATTTTGGCTATACTCCTTGTCTGGAGTTGGGTAAAGGGTAAATGGTTTTATGAAAGAAAATGGCTTATTGTAAGGCTCAAAAGGGTTTAACATGATGGTCCTACTAGGTGGGATAAAGGCTAAATGGGTTCACTACAAGACCTAATGGCTATCTCCCCAGTTGATGTCACTTCGTGATTAACCAAATCAACAAAATAATGAGACTATATTACAATGACATAAAGAACTGAAAGATGTTGAGTCACTAAGACTCGGATTTTTCGTAAGAACTCTCCAAAGAATGGGTATAAAGCTTAAGTCTCATGGGCTAAGTTTAAAAATTCTACTTCCAGTTTAAAAATTCTACTGCCCAGTAGGCTTTATGTTCTAACTCAACAGGTAGATGACACATCTTTCCATATACCAAGCAATAGGGCGACATCCCTATCGGTGTTTTGAATGTTGTTCTGTATGCCCATAGTGCATCTTGGAGTCTAAGAGACCAGTCTTTCCTAGAAGGATTAACTGTCTTCTCCATAATACTCTTGATTTCCCTATTCGAAACTTCTGCTTGACCATTAGTCTGAGGATGATATGGTAAAGCTAGCTTGTGAATTACTCCATACTTTGCCATAAGATTCCCAAATACACGGTTACAAAAGTGAGAACCGTTATCACTGATGATAGCTCTCGGTGTTCCAAATCTTGGTAGAATGTTCTTCTTCAGAAAGTCCACAACGACTTTATGATCGGTGGTCTTTGTAGGAACTGCTTCAATCCATTTTGAAACATAGTCCACAGCCAGTAGAAAGTAGGTGTGACCAAAAGAAGGTGGAAATGGTCCCATGAAATCTATACCACATACATCAAGATTTCTGAGATAAGGATCAGTTGTTGAGGCCACTCGAACCTTTTTGAGGTCTTACCCAAAAATTGGCATCTCGGACATGCTTTGCAATAAAAATTTGCATCTTTAAAAAGAGTAGGCCAATAGAATCCAACTTGTAATACCTTGTCTGCAGTACGTTGCGGGCCAAAGTGTCCTCCGCAAGGCTGATCATGACAGAATGATAAAATGGATTCCTGTTCCGATTCTGGGATGCATCTTCGAATAATCTAATCCAAGCACTTCTTGAATAAGTATGGATCATCCTAAAAATAATATCTAGCCTTTGAGTAGAATAAATCTTTTTCCTACTTGCTCCAATGCGATGGTACCTTATCGGTCACAAGATAATTTGCGATGTGGCCATACCATGGTACTTCTGATATACTGAACAATTGTTCATTAGGAAAAGTCTCACAGATTTGTAAGCTGTCTTCCGCATTCTCCACTAGCAATCTAGAAAGGTGATCAGCAACGACATTCTCTGTTCCTTTCTTATCACGTATCTCCAAATCAAATTCTTGTAAAAGTAGTATCCATCGGATCAACCTAGGCTTGGCATCCTGCTTAGCGAATAAATGATGCAAGTCAGCATGGTCAGTATAGACAATCACCTTTGAACCTATCAGATATTGTCGGAATTTGTCAAGAGAATATACGACGGCTAAGAGTTCCTTCTCAGTGGTAGAATAATTAATCTGAGCTCCACTTAGAGTCTTGCTAGCATAATAGATTGCGTATGACACTTTCTTGTCTTTTTGTCATAGAATGAATCCTATAGCATAATCAGATCTATCACACATGATCTCAAATGGCTGGCTCCAGTCGGGAGCATGAATGATTGGTGCTGAAGTGAGTGCCTCCTTTAACTTCATAAAAGCTTCGACACATGAGGTATCAAAATCAAAGACAATATCTTTCCCTAACAGATGTGACAATGGTCTTGTAATTCTGCTGAAGTCCTTGATAAATCGACGGTAGAATCCCACGTGACTTAGGAAGGCACGGATATCTTTGACAGTTCTGGGTTTAGGTAGATCCTTTATAATATCAATCTTCGCTCGATCTACTAGAATTCCTTCCTTTGAAACTTGGTGACCTAGCAGTATCCCTTCCTTTACCATGAAGTGACACTTTTCCTAGTTCAGAACTAAGTTTGTATTGCAACAACGTTTAAGGACTAAGGAGAGATGGTGTAGGCAATCCTCAAAAGATGATCCAAAAACTGAAAAATCATCCATAAAAACTTCCATATATTTCTCCAGTATGTCGTCAAAAATACATCATCATGCATCGCTGAAAAGTGGCTGGTGCATTGCATAAACCAAAAGGCATCTACGACGGCCGAATGTTCCGAACGGACATGTGAATGTGGTCTTCTCTTGGTCCTCAAGGTGAATATGGATTTGAAAATATCCCGAGTAACCATCAAAAAGCGAGAAAGCTTGTCCGAAATAATCTTTCTAACATCCGGATCGATGAATGGCAATGGAAAATGGTCTTTCCCGATATGCTATTCAAACTTCACATGTCGATGCAAACTCTCCATCTAGTCCGAATCCTGGTTGGAATCAACTCATTGTTCTCGTTCTCGATCACTGTGGTTCCAGACTTCTTCGGCACAACTTGAACTGGACTAACCCATTGATTATCAGAAATAGGGTAGATAATGCCGGCGTCAAGGAATTTGACGACCTCTTCTCGAACTATTTCCTTCATCTTTGGATTAAGCCTCTTCTCGAACTATTTCCTTCATCTTTGGATTAAGCCTCCTCTGTGGTTGCTTAGAAATCTTGGAATCCTCTTCCAAATGAATCCTATGTTGAACTATCATGGGGCTGATCCCCTTGATATCATCAATTGTCTAACCTATAGCTGACTTGTGTTCCTTTAAAAATGCTACTAACCTGGATTCTTGTTCCTCAGTCAAATCTGATGCAATGACTACTGGATAGGTTCTCAAATCTCCCAATAAAACATACTTGAGTGTAGACGGCAAAGGCTTCAATTCTAGCTTAGGCGGCTCCTTCTTAAGTTCTCTAGATGGTCCATCAGGCATAGGCGATTCAAACTTTTCTCTGAACTTGCTATCATCCATGATAGGTGATGAATCCAAAATCGCATTGATTGCCTCGACACTAAGTTCCTCACAGTCTGAGTCTGTCAGAGCTTTCAACAACTCGTCAGCAGGATATGAATGAGTCAGATAATCCTGTGCTAATGCTTCAATCATGCATACCTCGTTCATAGCACACACCTCCTGTGGTTACTATAACATATGGAAAACATTGGTCTCGACTTTCATATTACCAAAGGATAACATCATATTACCGTTTCGACAGTTGATGAGTGCATTTGCAGTGGCCAAGAATGGTCTGCCTAGAATGATTGGTATCTGCCTACCAGATGTAGGTTCTGTGTCTAGTACTATGAAATCAACTGGATAATAGAAATCTTCGATCTTGACTATGACGTCTTCAATGAGGCCTCTAGGTATCTTCACTGATCTATCTGCCAACTGTAAAGTAACATCAGTCGGTTTAAGATCCTTCAAGCCTAATTTCTCGTAGACAAAATATGGTAGAAGATTCACACTGGCACCCAAATCTAATAAAGCTTGCTCCTCCAAAGAATCTCCAATTCTGCATGTAACAGTTGGACTTCCAGGATCTTTCAGTTTCACAACCGCTAGATTATGTAGGTACGATGAAAATCTTTGAGCGATAAAAGCTTCTTTCGGAATGTTGGTCTTCTTCTTCACTAGATCTTTCACGAACTTGGCATATGAGGGAACTTGCTTGATGGCGGTCAGAAATGGGATATTAATATGCAAATTCTGAAATACATCGCAAATCTCCTTGTACTGGTCATCCTTCCTGGTATTCACTAGTTTCGTAGGAAACGGTGCTGGCGGATTCTTCAATATTGGTTTTCTTCTTTCGGCTTTGGTTGGCTTGGTAACAGATAGTGAAGTGACAGGTGGAGTTGCTCGTGATGGCTTCTTCTTACTTACGTCCACAGTAGTTCCTTCAACTTCTTTTGCAACAGTTTCTTCAGCAGGTGGCACAACACTAGATATATCTGGAATGCTAGAATTGGGTGGGATGGTGGGGACATAAGTTACCTTAGTCTCCGCAGAATCTTTTCCTGGTTCATAGATAATCTTGTTATCAACTTTCTTGCCTGACCTCAGAGTGGTGACAACATTAACTTGGTCATTCGACTGAGTAATCTCTAGGTTATCCACCTGCAGGACACCTCTTCCTTTCGGATTTGGCTCCGGCTGGCTTGGTAATGCTCCTTTCAATCTTTCCGTCAAGGTGGCAGCGATTTGCCCTATCTAGCCTTGAATGACACTAAAGTTACTCTCCAACTTCCAGCACCCGCATCTCCAGAGGAGAAGCAGTTAGATGCAGAACGATTTGCATCACCAGAGGAGAAACGGTTGGACGCAGAGCACCCTCCATCCCCCAGCTCGGAACGTGGGGTGCCAAACGATTTGCATCACCTAACTCAGAACGTTGGGATAACAAACGATTTGCGTCACCCAAATCAGGACGTCTGGAAGGCGTCACTCCTCCAGCCGGCCTCACCACGCCAGAACGGTGTTCAACGACCCCACCAGACGTCCTAGCTCCACCAGAACGGCTGTCATCAACACCTCCACTCCTTTTCATTCCAGAAACAGGTGCTTTCTTTTGACTCTCCCTCTCCATGGCAGATTTCGAGCTAGAATCAGAAAGTTCAACCACTACCTTGCGAGCCCTAGCCTTTTGCTCCAGCCTCTTACGGTTGATTTTCTTCCCTCCACGCCTCTTAAAGTAATGCACAACCTCCCCCAACAAGGCCTGCTTATCCTCCAAACTCAAACAAGCAAACCTTTCAATAACACCGTTCTTCGTATGAAAATGGATTATAATATCTGCCAAAACAAACCAAATAAATTAGAACGTCCAAATTAGAATTTACCATACATATTACGACATACAACCAATGACCTACCAGGAAATTGTACAACATGTTTATCAATCTCCAAACCAGGCAAGCAATATCTACCTACAACCAACAACTGCTTATGCCCCCATTCCTCCTTACTCACCCCCACAATAACATGAGACTTTCCCTTATAAACATGAAAACTAAAGTTCATAGCACCCGACCTCCTCACAACAAAGTGCTCCATCACATCGTTTAAGCAGATGTTGTAGCCCCTGTCATTCAACAAATCCAACACATGGAGAATCCTCAACTGTTCCCCACAAGCTGACAAGGGGCTTTTCCCAAAAAGTTCAAAACCTCCACATTAAGATGGGAAAAGGGCAGCCTCATCCTAGCCTTCAACTGCCCATAACAAACAACTACTCCTCCACCCTAAGGAACGTAGTCGTTAGTATACAAATTCTTCTCCCCAGCTAGATCGTACACAGACAGATCGGATTTCACCCAACCAAACTCCTTCCTCAAAGCGGCATAACAATCCACCGACTTAGGCTTCCTCTCATCCACCGTCTTCAACGAAGAAGACGACGAAGCCTCATCACCACTACGAACCCTCTCCTCAACTTCTTCATCACTTACCGTTCTCTCTCTCCATTTACCAACTTCAACCTCACCACTTACACTATCACTAGTCATAGACATTGCACAATCAAAGAAAGAAGGAAAGCTTAAATTTTTAAGTTGAAAAAACGAACCTGATAGTAATGGATGAGAAGTTTTCCCTTGTTTTCTTTCCTTTCTCTTTCGCTCTGGATATTTTCCTTTTTTTTTCCTTTGGTTGAAAAGTGAACAAACAACAAATCAAAAACCCCTTAACCCCAAACACCTCAAGACAATAAAAACGTTTCGTGTTCCCAAAACCTAAATCATTACACGCCCACAAATCGTCGTAACTTCGGGCCCACGAATCCAGCCCAACAGTTTCCGAACATTCCCCAAAACCTAAATTCAAAACAAAATAGCTGTCAGACACGTGCTTTCAAACTTTATTTTTTAACCGTTCTCCTTCCACGTAACAGCTATCCAATGAACGAATAAAAAATAAAGGGGGCTGTGTAAGTACCCTCCGTTCTACACTACAGAGCACGTGTCCACATGGCAGGACGTCTTACTTCAGCTCGTCCCACAACATCAGATCGTACCAACGACCCAGCACCCAGGTCGTCACCAGCAGCAGTTACAGCCATTCATGGAAAGATATTAACTAGCATAATCTTGGAGCTCAATCAACGCCACAATCAAGGAAACATTAACTTTGTAACAACACATTAATGGTGAATCACCAAGATAGCACACAAGGTGGATCTGCAATCCATAATGGTTCAAGCACATATCTATAAATAGAGAGAGATGAACTACGTAATGCTTGATTCAAGTTTACCCCGAGAAACTTGATACGTAGGCAACTCTTATCCCAAGAAGAGTGCAGCCATTTCCTATCCAACAAATCATCAGGTCGTAATCCCAAAGTAACCAACATCTATAACGATAAATAGACTTGACACTTCCACCATATCACCATTCATTATTAGATCTCAAAAGTTTTGAAGAACGCATATCACCTCTACCTATTTTCCTTTTCAACAAACTTGGATCACAAGTCATAACAGGAACTTCTACCAAGTCAAGAAAAACATTTTCCTTAGCCTTCTCCTTTAGGGCTAATTCAAAATCATCCCCAGATTGCTTAACTCCAGGTCGCTCGGATGAACTACCAATACCAATAAGAGCATTCCCAATGCAAGCGAGAGTTTTTCACCTCCACGTAGGCTTAATTTCCCTTGTTTCCTACCGTTTTGGTAAAAGCCAAGGTGAGGTTGTCCAATGTAAAGGTGAGTTTGAATTTCGAACGGAATGTTTGATTCCGTCTGGAAGCATTTTGTTCAAAACGGAATGTAACATTCTGTCTGGTATTTTATAACGAGATAGAATGAAACATCCCGTCTGGTAAGTTTAATATAACAGACGCGAAACAGCCCACTTTCAGTTTCTTCCATTGCGATTTTATTCAAGTTTGTTGTTTGTAATTAGTTTGAATTTGTTGTATTGTATTAAAAAAATTGAATTGAAATTATATCATGTTGAATAGTTTGTTGTATTGCGTGTAATATGAATGTAGGCAATACACCTATAGAAAGTGCGTTATGCACTTTCAAATGTCGTGTCATGGTGGTGTTGTTTGAGATAAAAAATGAACCCTAATTTTGTCACGGTTACTAACATTATAGCCGTCACGCCATTTGGGAACTTTTTAAATTCAAATTTGGGACAAAATGATCAAGCATTGTTGTTTGGGATAGTTGAGCGGTAGTGGAAATCTACCCACATTCCATTTCCCATGGGGTGAGCTTGGGATTACCCCTCTTGATTTCACCATGCTCACGGGTATCCCTACTAGTTATGGAGATGTTGTTCCTTTTGATGAAAATTTGGAGGTTTTTACTACTGCAATGAGTTTCTTTCAAGGTTTTGATATGGTAGAAGATGATGAGGAAGACGTGTTTTTGAGATTATCAGCTGAGCACTTTAAGGGAGGAGTTATAAATATGAGTTGATTTACTTCGAGATACTTGAATAGGCTAAAGAAGAAGTCGATAGACTATCATATTGGCATTGAGTCGATCGAAGAATATGTACGTGCCTTCCTCTTTTACTTTGTTGCTGCACTATTTGGATACTCTGATAGTTTCTTACGTATCGGGTGGATGGCCGCTGTCTTAGACGTAGAGAGGATGTGGGATTATGACTGGGGTCAATCGATCTTAGCATATTTTTATCGTTGGCTAGACCTCGCAGTTGAGACTAAAGCAGTTAAAGGCAATTTGTGCGGCTTTGTTTGGATTATATTGGTAAGCCTTATTTATTAAGTTATTGTTTCATCTAATTTATTTATCTAGTTATTAATGTTGACATGTTTATATTTATATTGATATTGTATTTTATCTATTGATTTAGTATTGGTGGTACGAATATTTTCGTGTAATGCATCCTGTGTTGAAGACGTTGCAAGAGAATGAGACTCATGACTTGATTCCACGTATTCAAGCATGGGGGCTTCATCATAGGCAGAGGGGGTATAATGATCTATCTCATAATATTCATAACACTCGTCAACAGATTGAGCTTTTAGGAGCTACATGAATTGAGTGGCAACCTTGGGCCTCTTCCTTCATCTTTCAGACCTTATGAGGATATTCTAGATGTTCTAGAGAACACTGAGTACCGTAGATTGTCATATATGTGTCATAGAGCAAGGTTTCTTTTTTAGCGGCGAGTGATACTTATAGGGTTAGTAACTGCATGGTACTTTGGGGACCGATGTTGGCGTCAAGTATCTAGAGAGATTGTTATACCTTACCCACCACCCATAGATATGGCAGCCTCTGATATTCTCCCTGCAACTCTTGCACACTATAGAGCAAACCCAAATGATTGGCCGAACGCAGCAGCTTTCATTTTTACGGGAGACTATGACTTGTATTGGAAGAGGGTTGGTCGAGGTCTCTTGCTAGGTGCGTTATACCGTGCCACCAACTTTGAAGGGGTTACTTCTGAAGTATTGAGGCCTGACATTCATTTCCCAGAAAGAGTGGAGTTGCCACAGTCACAGCCCAGGATGTTTCATGATATTGAGATACCGCAAAGAACTCCACAGATATTTGATGAGTCTAACATTTGGCACTGGAGCATGATTAATTCTCAGGGGCAAGAGATGAGCATACCTATTCTACTAGCAAATACCGCATTGGTCACAGATTTGTCAGAACAGTTTGAGCAGTTAGCCATAGTTAGTATGATTTAAATTTAAAAATGATTTGTTATTATTATTCACTATAACATGTAACATGTATTTGTTTTGTTAAACAGGAGGAAGTAAGGTCGGAGCTTCTTAACTACAGCTCTCTGAGTTATGCCATGCGTGAGTTGATAAGCACCCAAAACTGTAATATTAAACCCCAAGAGACATAGCATTTTGATCAATTATGTGTTTAATAATCATGTAATAATTATATTTTCGTACTTTTGCAGGTTTCCACAGTTAACATGAATATAATGATAAAACATGTATCGAAGTACGGGAATACTAGAATATTTGAAGTTCCCCACTCAACCCCAGTGAAGCCTAACAAAGCCTGACTAGAGCCGAAGTTTCCAAAATAACAAAACCAGTGCAGAATGGGTCCACATATAAAGAAGCAGCAAACTTCCAAAGCTCACATCTAATAAATCTGGATGCCGACGTTGGCTAGTGAACTGCCAGAGCGATCAGGGTGACGAACTCTATGCAAAGACAGAAAGTTGTAAAAATGCCAAAATCAGTGCCGCCACTAGACACACTAAGTGGACCCACTCTGCGGGCCCAAAAGGCATGACGAGTCAGCATAGGCAGGTGGCAAGTGATGGTCACAAATTTGTGCCACCTTGCAATGGGAAAGACACGTGCCAATTCAATGTTTGAATTGAATTGGGCTAAAAGACAAAACCAAAACATAAAAAGACAAAACCTTAATAAGTAAAAGACAAACCAAATTAAACAAAGTAAAAACAAAACTTTGTTATTCAAAGTTTTGAACGTCTCAATTTGAGAAACGGACAAAACCCAATTAAAACCTTCACAAGGCTCTCCAGCCTATATATATGAGGGGGGGGGGGGGTCTTCATTATTCGTCCTTCAGCATTTTTATGCTTTAGCTTCCGCTTAGTAGTTAGTTAACTTTCATTCCAGTACTTTAAATTCTGTCCTTTTCATTTCAGCAGCTTAAATACTGTAAGTCATTTTCTTCTTAATAAAAGTCATTTCTTTTCAAGTTTAATTCCTGTCCTGTATTTATTTATTTAATGTATACAACAAGTTTAATTAGTCCTTCAATGACCATGAGCTAATCCCCACCCTCAGGGGGAGGGTTAGGCTGCTTGTGTGAGAATCCGGATTGACTCTTTAATATTCTAGAATCACTACTTAGGAATTAGGTGTAGATTAAACATCCGGTCCTAAAATGACTGAGACTGTACCAATTTGAGTGCTGATGCTCCAGAACAGTCTTGCGAGAGACCCAAAATGTCTCGCGCGTGACTCTCTGGTGTCAGACAGCTCTCCAATTTGTCCAGCTGATCTAGAATTGAACCAGGAGCTGAAATGATATTCCAGAGATGAAATATTAGTTCAATTTCTTATGCTAGTGTGATACGGCTCAGAGATGTGGGCATTTGGCTAGGGATCAATACTCAACGTTGTCTCGGATTTGTTTATGAACTCGAGACGAATTAGAGTTGTAGTGATGTTGTAATATAAACTGTTAAAAAATGATTCTTGCATGAGTATGATTAACCCTCTCCCTGTTTCTCTATCTTTGTTTATTTACATCGAAATCACCGTTAGTAATTTACATTATTTACATTTCTGTTAAATTAATTAAACCAACTAAAAAAACCTAAAATCCTACTCACTAAAAGTTGTAATTCCAGTTGTGAACCTTGCCCAGTCCTAAGGTTTGGACGATCCCTTACTCGACCTATCCTACCAAACCCACGTGAGTAAGATAACTTGACTAAATGGACGACTATACGGACTTTGGACTTTGGACTTTAGTCTTTAGTCTTCGGACTTCGGACTTCAGACTGTGGACTTCGGACTTAAGTAAAAGAATAAAAACCAAAGAAACGTACAATTAACGTTTTATCATGAGTCATTCATGGAGTCCTCTCGTCAAAGTTTTGAGTATTTACATCAAGAGCGAAATCGAACATTGCAGCTTCAGAGACGTGTGCAAGAGTTAAAGAACGCTGCTATGTTAGGAAGTGCCACACCTCAAGCTCAACCTCAACCAGAGAGGCGACAACAATGTAGGATGGAGAGATCTTAGAGCCAGGCTTCTGGTAGGGGGAGGAGGTCTCAATAGTTATTCATAGTTAAATTTTTATTGTTTGTAATAACTGTGCGCCATTACTTGTAATATGGTGTTTAGGATTGTTGTTTGTAATGACTTATTTATTATTTAGAAAAAATTTGACAGGTTTTGGATATGAATATGTTAATAAAACAAAAGAGGTTATGGCAAATTTTTTTTAGGAATTATAAGTTAATTTTTGTACAGAGTTTCTATGTTAGAACCTGTATTGTTGTAGTCCCTAGAACCTGTATCTGTTTTCAGGACTTGGGTTTTGCATATTTTAGGAACATCTGTGTATGGTGTAGACCGAGACGGAATGAAACATCCCATTTGGTAATTTAAATCGAGACGGAATGAACATCTCGTCTGGTGGTAAATAGGTCCATCCTACGGCGGCTTCTGTGTGTACCCTACATTATATTTTCGGTCTAGAACGTACTCGGACCATGGACTGGGAGTGGGACCAGCGGCTGATTAGTCGGGTGGCTGTTAAATAAACACTTTTGGATCATCTGGTCCTCTAATCCGTCAGAGTTCACAACAGGTCCAGGGCCCATCCGGGTGGCCCAAGTTCATGGATCCAGTCCGTCCAGATGAGTCTGATCTAGTAACCCGATCCAGAGAGGAGGAATATTCCTAGTGCAATCTGATAAGATCTTGCACAAGGATAAAATGAAATCTTGGGGAATGGTCCTATTTTAGATAGGATTATACTAGGATTCATCGAGGAAGGCAATCTCCGAGAATCACTTTCTTGGCCGCCAAGGCAGGGGATTGCTATATATACGGAGGCTTTTGCAGCCTCCAGAACTACATTTTAAGAGACTTGATCTCGGATTCATCACTGGGTACGTAGGCAACCAGAACGTTGGTGCAGTCTCACTTATTCCAAAATACCTAATCCTATCTCTTTCGAGCTTTTGGAAGCACCATTACATCGGGAACGTCGGGTTAACTTTTTGCCCCGACATTCTTTGGCACCGTCTGTGGGGACGAACCCACGACCACGTGGTCTTCCATTGAAACGTGATATCCTCGGCCTTATTTTTCTACGTCCTTGTTACTATGGCTGAACAAATTGTGATGAGTAACACAGAAGATGCCAATCGACACGTAGCGACTCGGCAGAACATGGAGACTGTCCCAGGCACCACCACAGAGGTAGGGCAGTCGAGCCGTCATAGATCTTTCTCTCAGAATAGAGGAAACAAACCATCTGAAGCAGTTCCACACACTCTGGAGCCACTAGGAACTCAGGAATCTAATCCCCGTGTCCCTCGCTGCAGCGCTGTGCGGAGCACAAGAGCTGCCAGAATACACGTCAGGGATGGTTTTGCTGAACCCACATGCAATGCTATTGTGCGACGTCCTGGAAGGGGTCGGGGAGGCCGACATGGTAACCCGCGCGCCTCCATCAGGAACTCGCAATACCAATTGGATCCAGCTCTTAGCTCTCTTTTGACAAGAATAGTTACGGAAAACGAGAGTTTGATAAATCAATTAGGCAAACGGCCCAGAGACCCTGAGGAGCACCAATCAGTCGAGTCCCCTTTGTCTGAACATAGGCAAAGGCAAAGCGCCGAACCGAGACAGTGCGAAGATCCTAACAATGGCCAAAACCTTATTCACAATAATGGTCGCGTTAGAGATCCAAGCCAAAGCCGAACAATCCACCCTATCATGCCGGTCCCCACTCACTCATAGTCAAACAATGTCTGGGATCGTTTGGGCACAAATCCTCGAACACACCAGTCATAACAATCTGGAACGCTAGCAATTGCATTGAGTTCCAGTTCAGAAACGCCAACATCTATGGAGGTGTTCGGATCAAGATATGAGTCCCAGCACACAAATCGGAATGAGAGTCCACTACCTGCTAACAGAGTGGCAGGCAGAAGGCGGGTAGAATCAAACGTCTGCAACGACCGAATCCCAATCGAATCTTAACCTGCGATGAACGGATCTGGAGAGAGGAGAATCAAGATGAAGACAACTATGAGAATATGAATGAACAAAGGGCTAAGGAATTGATTAACCAAGCTATGACCAGGCAAACCATTCGAGACGATCCCCTCTTGGAAAGGGCTGTGCGAGGTCCGGAATTTTCACCCTTTGTAAATGACATTAGGGACTGTGTTCATCCCGAGGCATTCAAACAACCCCCTCTTCCGACTTACGATGACGTGGATGGCTGTCCAAACGAGCACGTCATGAGCTACCAAGTGGCTATGACCTTATGGGAATTTCATGAGTCGTTAATGTGTCGTATTTTTTCAGCAACGTTGAAAGGATATGCACTATCCTGGTTCAACAAGTTGGCGCCGCATTCAATTGATTCATTTACCAAGCTCAGTGATATGTTCGTTGAACATTTTCAATACAATATGAAAACGAAGAAGAGTCCGAGCACACTGTTCAATCTCGTTATGGAGAAAGGTGAAACAATTAAGAGTTTGGTACAACGGTTCAGGAAGCTTCATGCCAAAGTTCAGGATGTGAGTGATGCTTTCGCAATACAGGCATTCCATCAGGCGTTGCATTTCGACAGAGATGGACTTTACAACTCTCTTACTCGAAAGCCGCCTACTGCCCTCTCTGATTTATTCACCCGAGTGGAAAGGTAGGTTCGAGTGGAAGATGATCAAAAGTCTCGGCAGAGAAAAGATGGCGTAGATCCCGCTTCTAAGGACTCCAAAAAGGATAAGCTTACCAATCAAGGTAACAAGAGGAGTACTCAGAATAAAACAAAGGCCCCAAATCTAGATGAAAAGGTATTCACCCCTTTGACTCTTAGCCTTGCAAACCTGTAAGAAAAAATCAGAACTAAGAAAATGTTACTGCCAGCTTGGTCGCTACCAGAAGATCCTACAGGTAGGCGGGATAAAAATCGAAAATGCAGATATCACAATGATATTGGGCATGAAGCAGATCACTGCAGAGCTTTAAGAAAAAAGTTCAATTCCTTGTTGACGATGGACAACTTACTGAGTTTGTTCAAAACAAAACTCGGTCAGCCCATATCAACTTGGCTAAACACAACGTTATCGATGTATGCCACGCACATATCGATAGCATCTCCCGCCGTCAGCGAAAGATAGAAACACGCTTGAAACTTCGTCATATACAAGATCATTACCAGGTCAACAGTTTCACTTTTGACCAAGGTATCAATACTGAGACCTATGTAGGGCACAAGTTGAAGTTCACTGAGAACGACGAAAAGGGGGTTTATTACCCTCACAATGACACTGTTGTCATTACTGCATGGATAGGAATCTTTAGGGTGTAGAAGGTTCTTATTGACACAGGAAGCTCAGCTAGCATGTTATTAACCAGGGCTTACTTCAGGATGAAATTGTCAGAGGACCTGATCATAGAAAACCAAAATCCAATCATTGGGTTCAACGGAGAACCAACCCATGCTATTGGAAAGGTTCATCTCCCTGTCACAGTTGGGCATCAATCTGTCGGGATAAATTTTCTTCTGGTGGATTGTGGTTCTTATTATAATGCAACTTTCGGTAGGGATTAGATCCATGCCAATCAGGCTGTTGTATCCACCTTCCATCAGGCGTTGAAATTCCCGACGCCAACGGGAGTCTGTAAAATCCGCAGTGACTAGATGATGTCACATTAGTGTCATGATTTGGCACTGGAAGATACCAGGAAATCCGAAGTCCAGGGCAACACGATCCTCCAGGCTGATCATGCCAAATAGCAATTACAGAAACGTTGGGCTTATTAGGTACGAGAAGCCCGACGCTCTGTAGAAGGTCCCTCGATCGATCAGTTGGAAGAAGTTCATATAGAGGGCGAGAGCCACGAAACTACTTTCATCGCTGCCGGTTTACCCCCAGCCGAAAAAAGAGCTCTAATTCACCTGTTATGGGATTATCAAGAAATATTTGCCTGGAATATCGACCAAATGCCCGGAATCGACATGGATGTTGCTTACCACATGCTTGATGTTGACCGAGATTCAAACCAATTCGACAAAGACCAAGGAGGATGGCTCCAGAATGAAAACTGAAGGTCAATGACGAGATTGGTAAACTGCTTGGAGCAAGGTTCATTAAGCCCGTCGAATACCCTACATGGGTATCCAATATCATCGCGGGTTCAAAGAAAAATGGGAAGCTCAGGGTTTGCATCGACTTTACCAACCTAAACAAAGCTTGTCCTGTGCATCCATACCCATTACCTCGCATCTTAGATCTAGTCGATGCAACCTCATGATTCGAGCGTCTGTCGTTCATGGATGCTTCGTCTGGTTATAACCAGATACCTTTACCCGAGAAAGACCAGGAGCACACGGCGTTCATCATGGACCAAGGCCTGTATTGTTTTACAGTCATGCCATTTGGTTTGAAAAATGCAGGTGCCACCTATCAGAGGATGATGAATACAATGTTTGCTGACCTGATTGGGCGTATCATGGAAGTTTACATAGATGACATGGTAGCCAAATCCAAAGAAACACCCGACCACCTTCAGCATTTACAAGAGGTTTTCGATAGGCTCGTAAGATACAAACTGAAGTTTAACCCTTTGAAATGTTCCTTTGGGTTAGCGTCTGGAAAGTTCTTAGGATTTCTGATGACTCGACGGGGTATTGAGGCAAACCCTAAACAGATTCGGGCCATTCTCAAAATGCCCCCACCATCGAATAAAAAAGAAATTCAGCAGCTCGCTGGTCGTTTGGCAGCCCTGAATAGATTCATATCAAAGTATTCGGATCGATGCAAGCCATTCTTTCAAACGTTGAAAGGTGCCTCAGTTTGGAATGAGGACTGTGATAGGGCTTTTAAATAAATTAAAGTTTACTTGGTATCACCCCCCATCCTGGTCAGTCCGCAAATTGGCCAAGATATTGGAATTTATTTGGCAGCTTCTGAGATCGCAGTAAGCGCAGTATTGTTTGTGGAAAACCCGGAGGAGCACCCAATATACTTCATTAGCAAAATGTTAACTGGATCAGAGAGTAGATATTCTAAAAGCGAGAAAATCGCGCTTGCCCTGGTGCATGCAGCATGCAGGCTTAAGCCATATTTTCAGGGACATATTGTTAAAGTATATACAGAATATCCCCTTCGCAAGGCACTCAGACGAGCCGAAGAGTCTGGCCACCTCGCTGATTGGTCTAGTTATCTAAGTGCTTACCACATCTTATATGAGCCTCACACTGCAGAAAAATGTCATGCATTAGCTCATCTGATGGCGGATTTCCCAGTAGAAGATATCATGGTTTCTCCTGAGTTATTCGAGGAAGAACAGCTGCAAGATTTTCCCAACCACCAACCTGACTCCGTTAAAGAGAAGGGGTCTGGGATCGGTTGTGTGATAGTCGACCCAAACTGTAGCCGAATCGAACGGTTCATCTGACTTTGCTTTTCTGCTTCTAACAATGAAGCCGCAATATTTGGAATGAGAGCAGCGCTCGAAATGGGGGCAAAGGAAATCAATATGGTAACGGATTCTAAGCTAGTTGCTTGTCAGTTTGGATGGTCATATCAAGCACGAGATGAACGAATGGCGGCTTATTTAGATGTTATACGCGATCTCACTGCAAAGTTTGAGTGCATCTCAATTTTGCAAAGACCAATGAATGATGTTCGGCACGCCGATGCATTAACCTATCTTTCCACAGCAGTTGATTCAATTGAATTACGAAATATCAGGGTAGAAGTCCAGTTAATGCCTAGTATCGACCTCCTATTTCCATATATGGCTGACGTCTACGCTGCCGAATGCAAGGCATTCACGCAGATTTACACAGTCACAACGTGCAGGACGAGCACCAAGAGCTTCCCATTCAGGATTCTCCTCGCAGCCATGAGCAGGACACTGACATCTCCCCCACGATGGATACTGACTCGGTAGTGGCGGAAATTAAGGTTGTACAGGAGGAAGACTCTGTAGCTGATTCCGGAATAGATCTTGCTGAAAATACTACTGAAATACCAGACGATCAGTTTTCCGACATCGAGTCAATGTAACTTCTATTTCCCGATTGGCGTCGGAATCTGGTTGAATTCTTACAGACTGGAGAACTTCCTGTAGACAAGGCTTTATTAGACAAAGTCAAACGGGATGTGTGGCAGTTTGTGTTGTTACCTACCTTAGAGGAGAGATCATGCCTTTACAGAAAACCCATGGGTTCGGGCCCACTCCTCCGGTGCCTTACTCCTGAATAGGAACAACAGATTTTAAAAGAAATTCACGAAGGCATCTGTGGAAATCATTCGGGTGGTCGGAGTCTCGCTCACAAAGCTCTCACCCAAGGCTACTGGTGGCCATATATGCAAAAGGATGCCAAACGGTTTGTCCAGATCTGTGTACCATGCTAGAAACATGCTCGGATCATTAAGCTTCCTACGAATGAGCTTCATCCCATACTTAGCCCTTGGTCATTTGCTAAGTGGGAACTTGACATTGTGGGTCCTTTACCTAAGGCACCAGGTAATGTAAGGTTTCTTTTGGTCGCAACTGATTACTTCATAAAGTGGGTTGAAGCTGCATCCTTGAGTCAGATTCAGTCTTCAGATGTCAAACGGTTCATCTGGCGTGATATTGTGTGCCGATTCGACATCCCAGCTGAAATGGTATCGGACAACGGACGACAGTTTGATTCTACTGAGATCCACATCATCTGCAAATCCCTGAAGATACGACATAACTTTTCTGCGCCCTATTATCCCCAGGGAAATGGACAGGCGGAAGCAACAAACCGTGTCATTCTTGACACGTTGAAAAAAAGGCTTGAATCAGCCAAAGGAAACTGGGAAAAACAATTACCAGGGGTGCTTTGGGCTTACAGGACAACCCCCCGTCGTTCAACAGGAATGTCACCCTTTTCATTGGCATATGGAATGGAAGCAGTACTCCCGACTGAAATAATCGCTCTAACAGCACGAACACAGGCCATCTCCACAGAGATTAATGCTGACATCTCGGCTCGTGACAAAGCCATGGTAGAGGAGCTTAAAGATGAAGTCTTGCAGAATCTCGTGACTTACCAGGACTCTATGAAGCGCAGTTATGACAAGAAGTTGAGCGCACGAGCTTTCAAACCAGGCGATTGGGTCTTATGTACAAGGCAAAGGAGCAACGAAGAACCCAACAACGGGAAACTCGGTGAGAACTGGGAGGGCTCTTTTATCATTGAAAGGCTCGCATCCAAAGGTTCTTAGTTTCTCAAGAACTTGAGTGGCGATGTCCTAACCAAACCATGGAAGGCGTATCATTTGCGTTTATTTTACAAGTAAATTACTTATCATTAGTTCCACCAATAAGTTTCACATACATTGTACTTTCCTTCCATTTTTCATCAATAAAATTCATTTCCATTTACGTTGCATTTTAATTTCAAATAGGTCACTCAGTTTTACACTTATTAAACCCGGGTGGCAAAGGCCATCCTGCACTTCAGTTTTGGCTTGCGTAATACAGTGGGCCTACGCCTGGTATCATGATTCGACAATGCAAACCCAAGAACGATATTGTATCATTTTTGGTCTGGGTGCGATTGTTTAGATTACATCAAGCATATACCCTTGGTGGCAGAGTCTGAACTACACTCAGATTTAAACCCAACTAATGAGGCACTTCTTGGTTGTCTTTTGGCCTCCACAAGGATCGTCTGTGGAGAATCTTCGCAATGGAACTACGCTTGCTCTTCAAGTGACTTAGTTGCATTGACATAGTCGCGACAACGGTAGACCACCATCTAATAATTTCTAAGGATAGTTAGATATTACACGCATCCTATTCGTGTTACGTACGCTTTTGAAGGTTTTATACCGATATATTCGAAGGTTCTATGAATCGACCAATTTTAGTTCCGAGTGTGGATACGAAAATATTTTTGTATCACTCTGAGTGTTGACATATACTGAAAATGTGGCCCATCCGAACTGTCCAAGTGTCGATATCATATTCTGGAAATTCGAGTTAATACGAAGCTTTGTTTGGTATCCGAGTTTGGTATCATATTTTGTTTGGAAAAAAAAACAACCAAACAAAAGCACCTTCAGTGATAGCCCACGAAGCTCATGCGCTGGTACAGCGCAAGTACTTGGTCCAATTTTCATTCCAGCCGGTTGAAAAAAAAAACAAAACCAAGCGGCCCATCCAAGAGGCCCATCAGGTTTTATGCTGACCTTCCACCACCGGCGACCGGCACCGGCACCTGCAATCGGCACCGGCATATTTTGGCCGGTTCAGTGATTTTTTTGCCGGTTTAGCATTTTCTCAACCGGTTCAGGCATTTTTTTGGCCGGTTCAAGCATTGTTTCACTCGGTTAAGGCGGTTTCCATCCGGTCCCAATTATTTCCAGACAGTTTAGGCTGTTTTCATGCTTGTTTAGGCATTGACCAGCTTATCCATGCAGTTTTTAGGGCAGGTTAGCAGTTTTTTCTTGCCAAGTCAGCAATTTTCTCACCGGGTCAGCATTTTTATTGCCGGTTCTGCATGTTTTCTTATCGGGTCCAAAGTTTTTACGCCGGGTAAACCTATTCCATGGCCATATCACTCGTCCCCACCCAATTATTACATAATTTTCACCACTCCACCAACCCTTTTTACTTTTATATTTTTAACTTGGTCCCTCATTGTCACACTTTTTTACTTAAATCCCTTTTTCACGTTTCCTTAATTCTTCAACATACCACCTCCATCTTCGTTTGCTCCACTGTTGAAAAGGGGGCAATGTGTGTACCTTACATTATATTTTCGGTCTAGAACGTACTCGGACCATGGACCGGGAGTGGGACCAGTGGCGGATTAGTCGTGTGGCTGTCAAATAAACATTTTTGGATCATCCGGTCCTCTAATCCATCAGAGTTCACAATAGGTCCAGGGCCCATCCGGGTGGCCCAAGTTCATGGATCCAGTCTGTCCGGATGAGTCTGATCCAATAACCCGATCTGCAGAGGCGAGGAATCCTAGTGCAATCCGATAAGATCTTGCACAAGGATAGAATGAAATCTTGGGGAATGATCCTATTTTAGATAGGATTATACTAGGATTTATCGAGGAAGGTAATCTCTGAGAATCACTTTCTTAGCTGCCAAGGCAGGAGATTGCTATATATACGGAGGCTTCTACAGCCTCCAGAACTATATTTTAAGAGACTTGATCTCGGATTCTTCACTAGGTACGTAGGCAACTAGAACGTTGGTGCAGTCTCACTTCTTCCAAAATACCTAATCCTATCTCTTTCGAGCTTTCGGAAGCACCATTACATCGAGAATGTCGGGTTAACTTTTTGCCCCGACAGCTTCCATGCATTGAACTTATTGATGGTGGTCCATACATTGAAATTATTAAGGGTATTATTGAGGGTATGTGTTGATCACTATGGTACATTTGGATAGAATGTGTTGTCAATTGGAGAGTGAACAAAAATCCAGCTATCACTATGGTACATTTAGATAGAATGTGTGGTCAATTAGAGAGTGGACCAAAATCTAGCTATCACATGTGACCTTACCTTACATATTTCGTTTTACTCTTCTTCCAAATCAAACAAACAACCATCTTCTTCCTAACAACCAAGCTAAATATTGAAAAAAATTGTCTAGACAAGATAAAATTGCATACAACCAAAGTTTATAGTTATCTAGTAGTAATAGTTCGTCTTCTGGTACTACCGCATCTTCTGGTACTTCCGCTGAAGATGACTATATGGAAAAAGTAAGAGATGAGCATAATGATTTGATGAGGAGAAGGAGGAAGAGGAGGCAGCAATTATTATACACTGCTGGGGCATTAATGGCTCAAGCAGCCATTGAAGATGTGGATACAGACAAACATGGTAGATCTATGATGGGTAGAGCATATACATTTAGAGATGGTGGTGATGTACATAAATAACAGATACTGAGGGATTACTTCACAACACCTTGTAGGTGGCCTCCTCATAAGTTTAGGCGAAAGTATAGGATGCAAAGAGAGCTTTTTACGTATATGTTGAAAATGATGGTTATTATTTTGTCTATCAGATGATTCAAACAAGAAATAAAATCAAAAATGAAGTTACACATATTAATATTCAAAGGGACTTATAGTTGAGCATGTGTGGAATTGGACTGGTATTGAAGAAACACCAACACCAATTTATGATCAAAATTGGTCGGATGATGCAGAGGGAGAAGGAGCGGAAAATAGAAATAAAAGTGAGTGAACTATGAAGTTCCAAAGTGTGATGTATTTCCTATGGATTTTCAAAAGTGAACTATGAAGTTCCTATGTGTTTTATGAGTTGTGTTTTAATGAACTATATTTCAATGTATTTTAATTTTATTGGTAATTGTATTTTTATGAAAATAATTATATTGATTAATTAAACATTGTGCATATTTCATTAATTATACATACATTGAAAAGAACATACATAGTGCATTAATTAAAAAAATAGTGAAATTAAAATACATAGTTCATTAATTAAAAAAATAATTAAATTAAAATACATAGTTCATTAATTAAAAAGACAATGAAATTAAAATACATAGTTCATTAATTAAAAATACATTGAAATTAAAATATATAGTGCATTAATTAAAATAAAATACTAGATATTACATAAACTTAGTTAGAGTTAGAACCACCTCTAGCCCTTGCCCATTCAGTACGTATTTCAGCTTGTTGTTGCTCGATTATAAAAGTGGTATCGGGATGAAGGATACTTGTATCAGTAGCTAAAATCTTAGCTTCATATTGCATCTTTTGAACTCGATTTTTTTCCATTTGAACCCGATTTTTTTCTTCTCTTGCCGTTACAGTTCTTTGACCATTTGCAAGCTCCATTTCCCTATGTTTTATGCACTTTTGTGTTTCATTTGCATCTTTAGCAAATGTATCATCTAAACGTATAAAGAAACCCTCCAACATATCAACTGATTTTTCTTGGTTTCTCTTGGACTTGGCTTTCTTCAATCCAAGAGAAAGCTCAATTTCTTTAGAACCCTCCAATTCAACTTCACCAACACTTGGTGAATTATAAGTTGAATCTTCACCATCACTTTTGCGACCTTTTCCCTTTGTGGGGCGGCTTGACCTTGTCTCAAAAATGCTAATCCACTTTGGATTATCCTTGAGTATAACATAGCAATGATCAAGTGAAAAACACGCTTTTTCTTGTTGTTGCTACGTCATCCTTGCCTCGGGCAACTTAAAAAAACAAGAATTAAACTAAGATAATCATAAACGAAATTTATAAATTGACAAATTGACAAATTGACGAAATTGTAATTACTCGGCTTTGTATTGTAGTACCACTTGCATTTCGAGCCACCACTGCATTCACAATTGCAACAAACTTGTTCACCATTTTCGAAATATATTTCCATCTACCGCAAATTGAATCGGAAGACCTATCCGACCCACATGTTTGATTGAACTCGTTTGTTACACAATTCCAAAATCCATTTGCATTTTGGAAAGCACCAATAACAGAGTCTTCACTAATTTTTATCCAAGCAAGACATAAAGCTTGATCTTCGGGCATGCTAAAGTGAGTCAATGTCTTCTTTGGTTTTGATTTAGTGCTACCACTTCCTTGAGTTGCTTGAGATGCCATTTGAAATTAATTCAACTGATTTTGAAGATTTTTATTTATTTTTTTTTTTTTGAAGAAGAAATATGATTGTTGGAAGTGTGAGTTGAAATGGAACACATGTTGTATATATACCAAAGTTATAATTTTTGACCATTCTGACTTGTTGACCATTGTTAGATATAGCCGTTAGGACTCCGGACGGGATGTTTGATTCAGTCTAGAAAAAAAGAAATATATCGAGAGGGGATGTTTAATTCCGTCTGATGTGTCTTATAATCCAGACGGTATCAAACATCCAATCCGAAGTTCACAACTCAGCTACTTTCTCGGTAGCAATTGCTACTTTCGTTTTCACTCAGTCACAACTGATTGACTTTGTCACCCTTGCATTGGGCAAGGGTTTTTTTCTGAAAAAATGGTGAAAGTTGTCAATTTCCCTCCATAGTGACTGTGATTGGGAATGCTCTAAAACTAGTAAACTACCCCCAGTCGCATATGGCCAGAACGAGTTTTGTTCCTCGTCTCCCTAGTAACAAGCCCACATTCTTCTCTCTGCATCGTAGAGTCAAAACCTGAATCAGTGTCAATTTCTACATAACCACGCGCCATTCTCTTTTGATATTTCTTCTTCAAGTTTATCCCTCAACCTCCCTTTTTTAAGAAGTAGCTCGACAATTCACCAAACTTCTCAATTTTTTGAGAATGACTCAAAGAGGTAAACCTTTCAATCTCCCCATGATTAGTTCGACTGCCAATCACCACCGGTACCTCTAGAAAAAATAAACAAGTTCGTTCAGTACAATACAAGTTCAAATCATACATAGTTTACTATACAACAAACAAAGATGCACAAACAAAAAAAGGCTACCATCAAAGTTACAAACCATAGTTTTCAACCGACTCCCTGATGAACAATAATTACCAATTATTAGTAATGGTCTCCTCTCACAAGACTCATCACTAACCCCATTAAAAAATGGATACTTCTTAATCATTGTTTGTAGACTAAGATTATCAACACGCGACCTCTTTACTCCAAAATGTTCCAGAATATCGCCTACTTTTATTCGATACTCACTAGTTCGATTCAACATATCAAACACCCTAAAAAATCTCCAACTGTTACCAACAAATTGACAAGGGGCTTTCTTACAGAAATTCAAGAAATCACAAGTCAACTTAGAAAAGGGAAATCGTAGGCGAGCCTTTAATTGCCCATAACACACCACAACTCCCCCATTCTTTGGTTTGAAATCACTACTAAACACGTTCTCAACACCATCAAAGTTGTAGATCTCCAAACCCGATATATCAATCACAAACTCCTCCTTTACATCAACACAATTTTTTACACCTTATTTTCCAACTTGGATAGGAAAGGTACCACTAGAAGAAGAAGAGTCCTCATAATCACTATGACTTTGACCCCCCCCCCTCTACATTTGAATAAGACCTACCTAATGTTACAAACTTACAACCTCGTCAAACCCTAACAAATCTTCTAAAAGATCATCAGAACGAGTATCATCCGTTTATGACATTACTCTCAAACGTACGCTAAACAACAACTTTTCCAAAGAGACAAACAAAAAGGAACAATAAATAAGTTTTGTAAAGAAAAAATAACCTTCTTCCTCTTGCAATGTTCTTGGAAGTTGCTCAACAAAATAGTTCGCCACCTTACTTCTAAACTTCTCAAACAACATACCTTTTCGATTCCCCAAACAACGAAATCATTTCTTTGCTTCCCAAAGCAACACATCCTTTAAAACACAAGATAAAAAAAATTGGCCATATTCATTTCACCGCACCAAAACCGAGGCATTTCCATTTATTCAAAAAATTTATAGCTCACTTCCCACGTGCCGCACACGTGAATGTCTTTTCCCTCATTAGCTCGTTCACCAACTATAAAAATCAACCCAATGAGCAGGGGTTGTATGAGTGTCTAATTACCATCTCCAATGAATATTCTACACGGGTTCGGCTCGATACAACTGCAAGTCATCTCCATTAATAGAACTGAACAGTAGGTCTCCCACAATAGAGACCTCTTGTAGCAATCTATCAGGACGTTCACCAAATAGGTTGAACAACATTCTAACCTCGAACTAAAGATTCCATACAACCTTGCAACGATTAGAAATGTACAATCAATGAGCCTAATGTAGTTCGATAACGTAACATACACAAGCCATTGATTCTCCATTCTTGCACATGAAAGTCCTCCATTGATTAAGCCTGACCTGACACAAAGGAAGGAGAAAGATCACTAAGACTGCTATAAAAAGGGAAGAGGAACTATGTTTGACTTGATTCAGGATCACGAGAAAGAGCTTGATACGTAAGCTATCGAACTCGAACTCACTCAAATCACTATCTAATTCTATTTCCCTATCCTTTATCATGTAAGGCAAAACGCTAAATTTGGTCTTTACAATGCTTATCTACAAATATCAAGATTCTAAGATTCTATAATAGGTCTTATTACCTCCATGTTATATATGCTTTGAGAAATGGAACCCTTTAGACTCATATATCTTATATATAATGGGAAAACTTGCCCCGTTTATTAGTTAACGTATTCTCTTTTTTAGACCAATCTTTTGGTTCAAAAGGGTACCCAAAAGTTTCACCCATGAAATTCTCGGAATGCTTTAAGTTCAAGGGTATGTTTGTTATTTAACAACCAACCGAAAAAAAAAATTAAAAAAAAACGGAAAAATATGGTAATTTCTCCTTTCTCCTTTCAAAATATAGAGCCAAAAGACACTGTTTCGACCCCATTTCCCATCTCTGGCTTCTCCATCTCTCTTTCCTTCTATTACAAACTCGAATTTTTTATCTTCTCATTTGTATGATTTTTATATTCTCTTCTCTTTCTCTTAGTATCCCCAAACTCCAATATTTTGTCTCCTTCCTTCTTTTTGTAGGAATTGCACTGACGCAATGGATGAGGTTAGTTTTTCCCATGTCTTCTATTCCTTTCTAAGCTAATCCCTCCATTTGAGCATTTTGTTTGTCTAATTTTATTTTATTTTATTTTTGTGTTTGTTCCTTTGTTTTGACGAACAACAGAGTCGACCAATCGGGTGTACGCAATGAATGACTGATACTCGAAGAAGACATCTGCGTAGTATTAGGGATATAAATAGATATCAAAGGCGGTTTCAAACACCACATTCGTCTACTACTTCTGAAGGTATTCGACATAATTTTTTTTTATCAAATTCTCTTTTTTTTGTGTGGGTGTAGAGGCTTTGTTTATTGGCAATCATTTGTGTCGTTCACTGTTTTCCAGTTTCAGCATCCCATACACAAACACACCCTGCGCGTGTGAGTCTTACCAACATTCGTCGACAGGCTAGATACACAAACACTCCTAACAATCGCATGCAATCAGGTAATTTTATTTTGATTTTTAATAGTTTCAATTGTGGAATTAGGTTTCTTTATTGTGTTTCTGAGATAACTGATTGTTTACAATGTCTAGAGATTATCACGACGTGAACACCCCTACGACATCAGCACCGATTCGATCCCAAATACTGTCAAGGATAAGCACTGGGTTTTATAGATGTGCCAGGAATTTTGTTCAACCTGAAGACTTTCACCCTTTTACATTCTACCTCAACCTAGAATTTGCAGCAACTGTGGAGCCAAACAGTTCGTTCATGAAACCGCTGAAATATGTTGCTCAAAAGGAATAATAAATCTACCGAGACCAACAGCGCCACCCAAATTAGTTCAGTTGTTTCGTGATGGGAATGACCTTGGGCAACATTTCAGAGAAAATATCCGGTTGTACAACCATATATTTGCATTTACTTCGATGGGTATTGATTTTGATCAAGATCTTGCAAATGGACAGGATGGCATATACTCATTTCGTGCAAGAGCGTCTATTTATCATAAGATTAGAAGTCTTCTGCCTACAGTTGGTAGAAGGCCAAGGTATTTACAGATGTATATCTACGAAACTAATCACGAGGTAGAAAATCGGCATGCTGAAAACCAAGCTTTGTGAACGAACATTATATCTACGCTAAAAAATATCCTCGACAACTGTAATAACCCCTTTGTCAGAGTGTTCAGACAACTTGGCCAAATAGATGATTTGCAAAATTGTCGCCTTATTATCAAAGAGTTGAGGTCTGATCACCGGGATCATGCATTACCAACAACATCGCATGTGGCTGCAATATTGATTTGAGATAATGATCTAAAAGGATTGGAACCAAGAGATATTATTGTTCAAACACAAACAGGTCAACTCCGGCAAATCCCAAATACCGCTGGATATTATGATCCATTACAATATCCTTTAATGTTGCCTTTTGGTGAATATGGTTGGGACTTGGGTGTGCGTCATAGCAATACAAGAAGAATTAGTTGTCGCAGTTACTATGCATATATTTTGCAGGTTTGTATAGACTTCATAAAACCAAATAAGTTATGTTCTTTGCTTTGATATTTGTTTGTGTTAGTTGCAAAAAAATTTGTTTTAAAAATACTATGTGTTATATGTTATTATTGTTTAACAACTAACTTTTAATACTTTCATTTGTGAGTATCCTTCCTGTCAAGAAAGAGAGACGTTCAATCTACCTATGTTCTTGGTTCACCATAACTTTAAGATTATACATGATTTGACGACTTTACTTTTAAAAAAAGAATTAACTTAAAATGTATTAATAAGTTGATATGTTCTAAAATACGTTGCCTGTTATTAGAACTGCTTTAAAAGTGTTTGCTCTGTATTACGTTAAAAAAAATTGTGCTAAAAATGTGTTCTGGAAAGGTTTGGTTGAAGAGAAAGGACACTCTTTGTCGTCGATTTCCTTTAGTTCATTACATTTGCTTATAAAAAGTGTTTTTTTAATGGCTTTGTATACACTAAATGGTTTTTGTTTAATTTTGAGATATAGTTTAAGGCAGGCGCAGTTTCATTTCTCTGTGAAGCGAAAACTGTTTTGGAGTTCTTGGGTTTATCAGTTAATTTGTTATAATCATATAATGTTTTTATATGCTTCTATTTGAATTGAGTTTTGTTTTTAAATTTCAAGTTATCAAAGGATTTGGTTGGAGAATACCAGCAGTTTTAGGGTACGATATGTTTTGCTCATTAGTATAACCCATGTATTACAAATTCTAAATTCTCATGTTCGTTGCTATTCAGATTCAGCCTTATGAAGTCTCATTGTTTCTTTTGGGGTGTCGCCTTCTACAACAGTTTATAGTTGACATGTGTGTCAAAATTGAGACAATGAAAATGATATTTTATCGGGATAATCAGCAAACTATTAGGTCTGAGTTGTACCAAGGCATTCAGGATGCACTAAACTCTGGGGAGACACATGCAGGTACCTTATATTTTCATGTGTATAATAACATCATCTTCACATTGGTTTCCTTCATTTATTTAAAACTTAAGAATTTGAACTTATAATGAATAGGCAACATTGGAAAAAGGATAATACTCCCACCTTCTCATATTGGTAGCCCTCGGGATATGCATCGCCGCTATCAGGATGCAATGACATTAGTAAGGAGGTATGCGAAACCAGATTTATTTATAACTGTAACATGTAACTCATCGTGGCATGCAATTACTTGAGAAACATAAGTTGGCCAATGTACACAAGATAGACCTAATTTAGCTACTAGAACATTCCATTCTATTTTAGAAGAACTTAAGCATGATTTGTTTTGAAGACATATTTTGGGTAGAGTTATTGCACAAGTTCATGTTATAGAATTTCAAAAAAGAGGGCTACCTCATGCTCATTTTCTGATCATTCTACATGAAAATGATAAAATACACAATCTTGGGGATATTGATAAAATAGTTTCTGCTGAAATTCCCGATCCCAGTACTGAACCTGATTTGTATAGTGCAGTAAAAAATCATATGATGCATAATGCATGTGGAAATGTTAATAGGAGTGCAGTTTGTATGAAAAATGGTAGGTGTAGGAGTGGATTTCCTAAGTCATTTGCACCTTCGACTTCGCATGGTACTGATTCATATGCTACATACATGAGACATGATAATGGAAAACATGTTGATATAGGAAAATACACGTTAGACAACCGTAATGTTGATCCATACAAACCTTATTTGCTATTAAAATATAATTGTCATATTAATGTTGAGATTTGTTCGAGCATCACTTTTGTTAAATATTTGTATAAATATGTTTATAAAGGACCTGATCGAGTGTCATTTGGAGTTAGTACTAGACCATATTGATAGCTATTTAACCAACCTAAATAAACAAGTTAATTAACTCCTATTACTATTACTATTACTACTTGCAAGCGCACAAGGTCTATTATAGTAGGTGTGCGAGAACAAGGTTAAACCCACGGGGATTGTAATCTAGGAATAACTGAATGGTTAAAATACTATTTAACCTAATCCGAATATAATGGTGGTTGATTTGAAAAAGTGGTTTAAAAACTACTATTTGAATTATACTATAAAGATTATAAAAGTTGTATTAACTTATGAATGGTGGAAACACTAAGGCATTTGGTTCCACCCTAGACTCTTGTAGATTCTCTTAATTTACTGTTTTAAAGTTCTCAATTAAGTACGAGTAGCATGAGGGAAAGAAAACCCTAGCTTTCTCGAATATGTGTTCGTTTAAGCCCTACTATGCATCTATACATGAAGTCAAATTGAATTTCAGCATGTAAACATATGATTCCCTAGCAAGAGTTGTCTTCTTACAGCATAACTCCTCACAGATTTAATATACAATTAAAAGCCATGCTATAATGCTAATGGAGTAGTAATCCAAAGATTAACAAGTCAAGATATGATATCTAATCATTCAAGATATAATCAATGCAAGTAAACCACTAACATCAGTGTGAAAACAATATCTAAATCAATTAAAATTGGTTTAAGAACAGTAACAACAAAATAAAGATATCCTACAAAAGTCTAGGGCTTCACCAAAGCCCTAGCTTTGAGTTTAGTTACTCATGACATAGTGGAAGAAACAAGATAGTAAAGAAGGGGAGTCATTGACAAAATCGTCGTTCTGTATGGTGGCTTCCTCTCCAGCAGAGTCTTCTTCTTCTTCTCCAGTGGTTCTATCCTGCGATCTGGGTTTTTGTATGTAGGAGGCGAGCGAGAGAGATCTCCTTTCCTTCCTTTGTTTATATAGAGATCCCTTAGGGCGTACAAGCCTTGGAACTCCTTTAGGAAGCTTCTTTTTTGTGTTTTAATCACTTTTGGAAACATCCAAATCGAGTTCAAGCTGTAGAAGCAAGCTGTGAAGGGTGCTATGAAAACACTGGAATTCTCGTTTTTAGAAGGGGGTGCGTGCGTGCTCTGACATAGGCTTCTAATAGCACGGGTGTGCTATCACCTCTTGATAACAGTACCTCAACTTTTTGCAGTAGCTTTAGAATGACGTACACATGTTATTTCATATCTCGTTTTGTGTAGTCTCTCTATGTAATCAAGGCATGAGAATCTCACAACTCCGTAAAGTCCTCGATCTCAACCCGTTTCTTCGTATTCGCGTTGATTTCTGTAAAACCAAGAAAATAGACTAATCAGATGCACATATATTAATTAACTAGACAATATAACATAAATATGGGCTTACATGTGTAGCATTTATGTGCTTATCAAATACCCCCAAACTTACATTTTGCTAGTCCTCGAGCAAACTAACTCTAAACTAATAACAAAAAATGAAAAATCCTAACTTATTTTCGTAGGAATCACGATTACACTTAGCATGTGCAACAAGCCTTTTAAACCCCTAGGTTTACCCTAGTGGATGAGTTTAGTCTCGTGAGAGTTTTCAGAGAAGATACTCACAAACTTCTTCTATACTATAGTGACTAAGAAATAACAGTAATGTTTCCTTAATTTACCTCAGGTGTTTGTACATCTCACTAGCAAGGTATAAAGAATACTCATTTTAAAACCTAAGTTAATACATGCATAATAATCAAATCATCTAAAAATAAAGGGTGAACTAGTGTTACCCCCCTACTAGATGAGCCAATTAGGATTCCCACTAGATGGGAAATTAGGGTCTCCCCCCTAAATACACACAAAAAAAATTCGGTCAACCCACTTTGACTTTTTTTTTTGTGTGTATTTAGGGGGGAGACCCTAATTTCCCATCTAATTGGCTCATCTAAATGGTAATACTAGTTAACCCAAAAATAAATAAACATGCAATGAACTATACTATGAAATGTAATGGTAGGTCCGTTTTTGAAACTTTGGAATAGCGTCCCTAAGTAGGTCATCACAAATATCTCAAGACAAAAATACTCTGATTTTTCCACTCAGATTTTGCTCACTCCAATGTGTAGTGGGCACACTTTTTCTCTCAATCTCAATTACATCCAAGGGAGCCGAGGTCGATCAAACACATCTGCCACTTACTATCACACCAACCTATTCCTAATTGAGCTAGATGTCTTTATTAGGTGTTATGTATAGCTTAGGTGATAGTTTAAGAATAAATGTAATGGATACATAAAATGGACAAATCTGAGAAAATAAGGTCTTTAAATTATGTAACTAGAGAAAGCCTTGTTCTTACTTTGCTTCTACACTTTTTTTCCATTCTTAGCCCTTTTGTTTTGGTTGTTGACTCATTTGATTATGTTTTTGGAGTTCTAACTTTTTATTTTATTTCTATTCATTTTTCTTTTCTTTGGATGAAAACTTTCTTTTATTTTTCTTTTGAAGCAACTAACAAATATTGGTTTTCCACTTTCTCATTTCTTTTCTTTATTTCATCCTATTTCTCAAACTTATCCAGTGGTTAGGCTATATTTATATTTATTTTGTTTTTATTTTGGGTAAAGAATTTGTGGTTTATGAAAAGGCTAATGAAAGGCTCAGTGGAGCGACTAGCGGAAAAAATATTCTTTAGGTTTAAATTTCTGGCTATATCGATCCAAAGATAGCCTAAATTCTCTTTTAGGATATGGTATGGTGATCAAGCAAGTGGACGCGTGATTTCTCTACTCGGAATTAACTTCTCCCTTGTGTCATCACTCATATATCAACTCATATGAGGCTTTTAGGCTAGATTCTCACAAGATATGCAAAATTAAGCACTCTAACCTAGGTTTCAGAAAAGTACTGCCAACTACAATCATGATGTTCATGCAGGACATTTATGAAAAGATGTAGAGACTATTACCTACATATTAACCTAAATTTCTAATAACTACTCTTAATTCTAATGCTAAATGAGATTTCTAGACTTATAATTATCATAGAGAAGGAAACAATACCATTATCACAAAGTGCATAGTATAAATAATTGTTTATTTTTCGCTAAACAAAACATTTTGTGCCCACCCCCAAACTTATTGTAGAGATTGTCCTCAATGTTGACATATATGTGCAAAAGAAAAAGAGAGCACATGGACAAGTAAAGATAAAGGAAAGAGGTTACCAAAAGCTCCATGAACGAAAAATTAAGCTCGAGTCACCTGTAGAAATTAGAACCTCACAAAAGATATAACAGTGATAATATAGAAAAGGAACCAACTTACTATAACGACTAACCTATGTTACATATCTCATTCCATAGAGTTACACGTCTCCAAAAAGACGGAGAAAAGGTGCTAAAGTTGAATGCATGAGATATACGAATGGTACACAAGACTCAAAAATAAAAACATGGGTTGCCTCCCACAAGCGCTACAGTTAACGTCTCTAGCAGACGAATGCTTCACACAACTAATTTCTAGATTAACGCAATGTGTTGGAGTTATCCCGCAGATGAGGAAGAAAGAGAAATCACTTCAGTTTGCATGGAGAAGCCTGAGCGTGCACGCGCTCAGTTTTGTCTTGCCTAAGGTGCGACCCGCGCCCATGCCGTGAACAACTTACAGTACTTTAAGGGCGCACACGCTCGACATTTGCCTTGTAGAGAGCGCACCCACACCCATGCCCATTTTCATGACAAAATTTTTTAGAGAAAAGTCCAGTACTGTTTCTTTCTCTTGACCCTTAATTTTGGCTATGCAAAAGCAAGAAACAGTAAGTGAACATGAGACAAAGCATCTAACAAATAGTAATAATGTCATCAGATCTTCGCAAATCAGATAACACTTTCAAATCCTCTTTTCGTACCCAAACAGTACGGACCTTAGGTGGAGAATGTTTAGGTTGTGTTTGTTTATGTTTCACTCCCATTGGCTTACCATGATTCCTAGGCAAATTATAATCACATCTCATAACTCTATTAGGTATACTAGATATAACAACATCATTAGCATGGTTATGAGATGGAGCACATGATTTTGGAACCTACTTCAAAAATGATACCGGGTGGTCATGACAAGTGGACTTACGCCAAACCTGAAAATTGGTTTTCCTAACATGACAATGATACTAAATATGAAGATCTTCACCACCACAATAATAACAAATAATAGGTTGTCTAAGGCGGTCAACATAAGAGGTGGAAGGGACATTAGCTGGTATGCACCCTGGTTCCAACGAAGATGCAACTGAAGTAGAACACATAGCAAGATTAGCACAAACACGTGGACACTCCTCAACATTCAAATTTATACCACCATTACAAAGATCAGGAAATGTCATATTGGGGTCAATATTCTTCTTTAAAAGATCAAGCACAATTTCAATATCCTTTTGAGTTTCCTTAATGATTCCAAACTCACATTTCAAAGAATTATTCGTATCCCTAAAAGATTCATTCTTTGCCTATAACTTGTTCGCAATACACATATTTTCATTAACTGTGGAACTCAAAACAGTGTTTTCACTTTCAAGAGATATTACCCTTTCAGCCAACCTTTCATGATCATTAAACAATTCATGATTTTCCTTTAAAAGTGCAACATACAACTCATGATAATTTTCATTTGAATCACTCAACAAACTATCACTGCTATTACTTAGACTAAGAGTGCAATCATGAGAACGATGATCATTAGAAATAGGACATGAAGAAGTAGCATCAAGAGTATCCCTAAAACAAAAGTCTTGAGATATAGGATTCACTACCGTTCTCAGTTTCTCATCATCACTATCACTAAAGTGGTTTGGACGAACATACATGGACTCAGAGAAATTAGACCAAAAATCATCATCAGGGTCATCACCCAACAGTTGGTTATTAGTCTCAACCAAATTAAGCTCATGTATATTTTCCGACTCCCCAGGTTGGTTACTTATATTCAAGACATTAGGCTCTAACTGGTTTTGGAGTTCTCTCTCATTATTTTCCTCCATAGATTTTACTAACTGATGGACACGAGTTTCAAGTAGTTGGGTTGCCTTATAGGTAGCTAGTGCCTCTCTCTGGTCCTCTTGCATTTTCAATAAACTTTGCATGTTCAATGTGTTTTTCTCCATTTGAGCAAGAGCATGTGCTATAGAAGATGAAAGTGTATAAGGATTGTATGTGTTATAACTCCCCTTTTTTTTTTTTTTTTTTTTTTTTTTTTTTTAAAGACTCTAAAAACGACAATCCACACAAACAATATCGAACAAGTATATCAATTCCAATTTAAAAATAATATGTTTGAATATTGTTGCTCCTAAACCCAAATAACACGATTCCCAGTTCTTGTGCAAGCATCGTCACTCGATCCACGTGTCAAAAAGGCTTTCCTAATGAGCAGACTTAACCTGTCCTAATGCAAAATGCCTAAGGCTGGTCAAGGTGAATTATCATTCCTAATTGCAAATAAAACAAAAGCAAAAGCAAGACACACGACACAAACAAATTCAATCCCACAAGTTAGAAAATGTACCTCCCTCAGTTTCACTATGTCCTGCAGCACTAGAACACTTGTACAAGCAAAGTTCTGGGTCTTCACAACAATTGGAAATAACCTGAAAAAAATCAAATGCCTCAGTACTGAAGTCAAGGCGCGTGTGTGCTCTGAAAACTCAGGAACAAAGCGCGTGCGCGCTCTGTTCTTAATTCGCAGAAAATAAAAAAAAGCGCGGGCGCGGTTTCTGCAAGGTAAAGTAGAGTGCGGGCGCGCTCTGAGTTTCTCACAGGTAGACCTGTAATTTTTTAGAGAGGTTCCTACAGATGTTAGGAACTTATTAATATGGTCGTATGCAGAAAAATCTAAATAGACACCAAACTATAAATTAACAAAAACTACGGCTAAACTAAAAACGAAAATTAACGAATTAAGTAAAATAGTGTTTTAACATTCAATTATGCCACTACAATCCCCAGCAGCGGTGCCAAAAACTTGATAGCGATTTAACCAACCTAAATAAACAGGTTAATTAACTCCTATTACTATTACTACTTGCAAGCGCACAAGGTCTATTGTAGTAGGTGTGCGAGAACAAGGTCGAACCCACAGGGATGGTAATCTAGGAATAACTGAATGCTTAAAATACTATTTAATCTAATCAGAATATAATGGTGGTTGATTTGAAAGAGTGGTTTAAAAACTACTATTTGAATTATACTATAAAGATTATAAAACTTGTATTAACTTATGAATGGTGGAAACACTAAGGCATTTGATTCCACCCTAGACTCTTGTAGATTCTCTTAATTCACTATTTTAAAGTTCTCAATTAAGTACGAGTAGCATGAGGGAAAGGAAACCCTAGCTTTCTCGAATATGTGTTCGTTTAAGCCCTAATAAACGTATATACATGAAGTCGAATTGAATTTTAGCATGTAAACATATGATTCCCTAGCAAGAGTTGTCTTCTTATGTCACAACTTCTCACAGATTCAATATACAATTAAAAGCCATGCTATAATGCTAATGGAGTAGTAGTCATACGATTAACTAGTCAAGATATGATATCTAATAATTCAAGATATAATCAATGCAAGTAAACCACTAACATCAGTGTGAAAACAATATCTAATTCAATTAAAATTGGTTTAAGAACAGTAAGAGCAAAATAAAGATATCCTACAAAAGTCTAGGGCTTCACTGAATCCCTAGTTTTGAGTTTAGTTACTCATAAACATAGTGGAAGAAACAAGACAGTAAAGAAGAGGAGTCATTGACAAAACCGTCGTTCTGTATGGTGGCTTCCTCTCCAGTAGAGTCTTCTTTTTCTTCTCCAGTGGTTCTATCCTACGATCTGGGTTTTTGTGTGTAGGAGGCGAGCGAGAGAGAGATCCTTTCCTTCCTTTGTTTATATAGATATCCCTTCGGGCGTACAAGCCTTGGAACTCCTTTAGGAAGCTTCCTTTTCGTGTTTTAATTACTTTTGGAAACATCCAAATCGAGTTCAAGCTGTAGAAGCAAGCTGCGAAGGGTGCTGTGAAAACACTGGAATTCTCGTTTTTAGAAGGGGGCGCGTGCGCGCTCTGACATAGGCTTCTAATAGCGCGGGCGCGCTGTCACCTCTTGACAACAGTACCTCAACTTTTTGTAGTAGCTTTAAAATGATGTACACATGTTAATTCATATCTCGTTTTGTGTAGTCTCTCTATATAATGAAGGCGTGAGAATCTCACAACTCCGTAAAGTCCTCGATCTTAGCCCGTTTCTTCGTATTTGCGTTGATTTCTGTAAAACCAAGGAAATAGACTAATTAGATGCACTTATATTAATTAACTAGACAATATAACATAAATATGGGCTTACATGTGTAACATTTATTTGCTTATCACATATCCAAGTGAGGATGAGATTTCACAGTTTGTTAATGCCAGATGGATCTGCCCCCCTGAGGCTTTTTGGCGATTGTATAAGTTTCCTTTAAATGGCATGTCTCCTTCAGTTGTTGCCTTGCAGATACATCTGCCAAATAGGCAACAAGTTTCTTATTATAGTGGTGAACTTATTGAAGATATCTTAGATGATGAGCACAGATTGAAAACCATGCTTACTGAATTTTTCAAAACCAATCATATTAATGAGGAGGCGCGCCAATATCTTTACTTAGAATTTCCTGAGTACTTTTATTGGGATTCCACTCGTAGAGAATAGGTTCATAGAAGTAATAAATGTAGAAAAATTGGAAGGATTGCCACAGTTTCTCCTATGGAAGGAGAACAATATTATTTACGTCTGTTATTGTTACATGTGAGAGGTCCCACTTCTTTCAATGATTTGCTAACAGTTAATGGTGTGCCTGTTAGTACTTTTAAAGAATCAGCTGAAAGACAGGGTTTGCGTGAGAATGATGACAACATTAGAAGTTGTTTAAGAGAGGCTACAAGTACACATATGCCTCTTTCTTTAAGAAGATTGTTTGCCACCATTCTTATTTATTGTCAACCGAGTGCAGTAAGACAACTTTGGGATGAATTCTACTTATTTATGATTGAATACTACGCTCTACGAAATGATAGAAATGGTAATACTGAATTATTCATTAATCGTCTTCTGCATGACCTTGATCATATTTTGTCTGAAAAACAAAAAGGTACTTCTGATTTTGATTTGCCTGAAATGATTGGGGACATTGATGAAGATATTGAATTAACACAGCTTATTATTAAGGAGAGATCTATACAAATCCTTGATGAAAACCTTATGGCAATTGGGGACCTTAATGTTGAACAAAAACATGCTTTCGATAAGATCGCTTTGGTTGTTCAACAGAAACAAGATTGATGGTCCAGGAGGAACAAGAAAAATATTCTTATATAGAGTACTTCTTGCATCTCTAAGGAATGATAACCATATTGCAATAACAATAGCGACATCAGGAATTGTAGCCATAGCATTACCTGGGGGAAGAACTGCACATTCGAGATTTAGCATCCCAGTAACTATTGATTCATTGTCAATGTGTAACATTTCTAAACGATCTGCGCTTGCCAAGCTTTTGTGTTATGCAGATATACTTATATGGGATGAAGCAACTATGGCTCATAGACATGCATTTGAAGCTTTAGATAGAACCTTAAAAGATATCACCGACTCTAATCTCCCTTTTGGCGGAAAGGTTATTGTTCTTGGCGGTGATTTTCGTTAGACACTTCTTGTTGTCCCATGTTCTACTAGCTAGAGCTCAAGAGATTGACACATGTGTTGTCAAGTCATTGTTCTGGACAAAAGTTGAGGTAATTTCTTTAACACAAAATATGCGTGCAAGAACTGATCCAATGTTTGCTGATTTCCTTTTGCGTATTTGTAGTGGCAGGATGTATCAACGGAATAGGAATAGTGAGTTGGGCCGAATCAGCGTAACTTTGAAGTTCGCGATCCACCAGATTGAGCTGACAGCATGGATCGCGGTACGGAAACCCTACACATGGAGCTAAGAGGACCGCGAGATGGAGAGACAGGTGGAGGGCCATGATGGATGGAAAGAAAGGTATAAAGGGTAATAGTGGGTGAGAGAGAAAAAAGGAGGCGGATTCATTAACCTAAGGAGAGAGAAACCTAAGAGAGGGGGGTGAGTGAGAAAGCTGAAGGAGGGAATAGTGTGTAAGGGTCAGGAAATAGGCTCATAAGAGAAAAGGTTGTAACATTTGGCGCCGTCTGTGGGGATAGTAGAAATGGCACCAAAGAAGGCGGTGGGTAGGCCACGAAAGATAAGGGTCCCAGAACAGATGTCGGAAGTGGAGGTAGAAGAAGGGGAAGGACGAGAGGAGGGAAGAGCAGAAAAGGAGGCACGGCTTATGCGGGAAAAGATTGAAAGGCTGAGGGAGGAAAATGAGGAGCTGAGAAGAGAGAAGGAGAGGGTGGAGGAGGGGACCGAGGAAGAAACAGGGGAAGAAACAAAGAACGAAAAGGTGGAGGACGAAGGGGAACAAGGACCAACCTTGGTGGATAATCCGGTGACCGGGTTAACGGCTGAACAAGTGCAACAAATGATTAACAGTGACCGAGTGGCAAATCTTCATCAAACAAGGGTCCAAACAGGCGCGGCCAGCCAAGTGGTGGCGGGGCTGAACCGCAACCCACTTGCAGATGCGATATGGACTTCGGAGGTACCAAAACGCTTTAACCAGCCGAGATTCGAGAGATATGATGGAACGGGGGACCCGGCAGATCACATCCATCATTTTAGACAGCAGATGCCTCTTTGGCAAGAGGCGAGGTATGATGGTCTGCGGTGCATGATGTTCCCGGCCAGTCTTAAGGGTGGAGCTTCCGACTGGTACTACCGGTTGCCTTCGAAGAGCATAACCAATTTCCAGGAGTTAGAGCAGGCGTTTGTTGACCACTTTATACATCAGAAAAGGAGGGTTGTGGACATCGCGGCCCTATTTAACGTCAGACAAAGATCCGCGGAATCGGTCAGAGAGTACTTGTGTCGCTTCAAGGCAGAGACCCTAAAGGTAGAGAATCTGGATGAGAGGACGGCGGTAATAGCATTCGAAAGGGGTCATACTGAACGGCAGCTTCCCAATCCGTGGCAAAGAACGAGATAGCAACAACGCACGAAGTTATATCCGAGGGTAGAGAAGTATATAAGATATGAAGACACCATGCAGAAGGAGTCGAAGAAAGGAGCCAAGACAGTATCGGCGGTAGAGAAAGGGGGTGAACGCAGAAAGACCGAGGGAAATAGCCGAGGCGGGGAGAGGTACTGCGGACAGTCCTCGAGGCCAGAAAAAGGAAGGGAGATAGCGCGGAGAGAGCAAAGGGAGCGGAAGCCATACCGCGAGGTAGAGCACGTCCCGTTGGTGAAACCATTAAGTGAGATACTACCACTGATTAAGAATGTCCAGGGATATGAAGGGCCGCGAACCATTCCGGCGGAAATGCCCAACAAGCCATATTGTGAATATCACCAAGTGCGCAATCACGAAACCAATGATTGTTATGTGATAAGAGCCCAAAACTGTAGTTTTAACCCTTTAACAGTCATACTTTTAGACCAATTATGTGAGTAATAATTAAGAGTTAACACTGATTACGTGTTTTTATGCATTTCAAGCTTCAAAGTCCATTATGTGCAGAAATGTGCCACTTTAGCGAGATAAAGGAGCAAAGGTCGGTTACTAAGGAGTTCCGTGATTAAAGGCCAAGTTTCGAGAAGACAAAGCCTTTCTAAAAGCCCGGTCAAAAGTTGAAAAGTCGACGCAGGCCTAAACAGCACACAAAGTCAGCAGAACTTCCGAAAGACATATGTTTGGACTCAGACCTCGGAATGGGGCCTACCTTATGTCAAAACGACCGGCTCGGAAAGCTCTTTCCAATGGTCTAAGCCTTCACCCAATCAGAGGAGCAGAAGTGGATGGAAAGTCTGTTGAAGCCAACTGCAGCTGAAGAGGCCTTTTTGGACTGAAAGAATTGGGTTTTGGGCCTGATTCTCTGGCCCAAAACATGGCTCCAAGCCCATGCACGATTTTTGGATCTGAATGTATAAAAACAGAAGCTTAGCTCTTTGTTAATGGTAGCTAGTTAGACCTAAATTAATATATAGAATTCTAGATCTAGTTTTATTAATTAAATTAAGTTTAGTTCCATTTTCAATTCTTGTTTAGATTAAATCTTTGAATCATTGTTCTTGATTGATTTAGATAAATAAAATAGTTATTTTATCAATTTCGAATTGTGTATTTCAATCTATTAGATCTATTTTAATTATTGTTGGTTACCATTTCTTAGTTGTTAATTAGATTTTAATCATTATTGTTTAAGTAAGTAAATTTCAATTTCTTAAATTATGTTTAGTTTAGATTCAATGGGAAATGTTAGTTTGATGACTCAAGGCTAAAACCTCCATTAGAGGGGTTGATAAAGCCTTGATGAAAACTTAGTGGTTAGTATAAAATTGGTTGTAGAATCTATTCCACTCTAGAAGGTCGTGTTTCGCCATGAGAATGGGTGGACGACCTCACATGCTAGTTAGTATTCGGTAGAAATGCCACGAACACTAGGGATTAGAACTCAAAATTCTCGTACAGAAGAACGTGAGAATTGAGATACAACATTCTACGCTAGGTTGTTAAGTTGGATTCGAGGTGGATTCAATTCCCTCTAATTTCTTTATCTAGATTCAAACAATCATTATTTCCATAGTATTCGTAGTTAAATTCAACGTAGACTCTTTTTAGTAAGTATCGTAGTATATCACCTTCGTAAAGCTCTCATAGACTTAAGACCGACTAATTATATTAGAAAACATCCATGCTAGAGCACTAGGAGAGGAACGAATTTGTTACTCCACTCTATTTCGATAGAATTGAAAGTTGAAACTTTGATAAAATAGACACGTAAATAGTTTTAGTTTACTTACGTTTTGAGTTTTATCGTTCATTTCGTAGGTAAACTATTCATTTTATATTTATCAAATGGTGCCGCTGCCATCTTAGTTGCACTTTAACATTGTTTTCATAGTAGAATTAGTCATTTTTAAGTCCCATTAAACCCACCCACCCTTGTTTGATTCATACTGTGGTTATCCGTTTCAACATCGAAAAATTCTGGGAAAAATTACACGGAGCGATCGGCTTATAAGGAGCTACCGCTCTTCGATCTGGACTTCGAAATGACCAGCGCCCTCTTCGCGGAGCACGACCAGCCCTCTTACCAAAGCGCGTGACCAGCTCACTTGTTGGACTAGGAGCGACCACGCTTCTATCGCGAAATAAGACTCATACTCGTGCAAAATTTTTTATGGATTTCTACAGTTTGTTTCAACTTCGATTTTTAAGTTTTTCAGTGTTCTAACTTGTTATTTACACTCAACATGCGTAAACAAGACGCTATTCATAAAGCGAAAGCAAGGGGCCTTAATCAGTAGTCCTTTCTTCCACACCTCATCTCCGTTAGAGGTTTCTACTAGTATATCGTAATTGTTGGGAGTGTTGCATGTTTAGGTAAGTTCGACTTAGTCTTGCATGAGATTAAGGTCCGGTCGAACAAAACCACCAAACATAATCACACAACAACGTCAACAAACAATTCTATCTAGTATACCACCCACTACACCTCTAGCTACTATTTCACACACACCACCTGATATTATGGCTGAAGAAAGAGAGACTCCTCTCTCCAACTTCTACAAAGCTTTGAGCGATAGCCCTAAGTCTTGCATCGTTCTAGCAGACCCAGTGGGGGATTTTTGAATCCCCCCAAACATATTTAATTTGTTACCCGTTTTCCATAGTTTAGGCCATGAAAAACCTTACCAACACATGCATAGGATTGAACAAGTCCTTACAATATTCCATCATCCTACGGTTGGTGCGGAACAAATTAAACTGAGGGTATTTCCCTTCAACTTAGCCGATAAGGCAGCGTCTTGGTTAAATCGCCCAAGCCTTAACTCTCAGGACTCGTGGGCTAAACTTGTTCACCTGTTTATGGAACATTTTACCCACCCCTAAAGACGGATGAGATGCTTTCCAAGATTCATTTTTTCGACAAAATCCTCATGAATCATTTTCTCGAGGCTTGGAATCGCTTTCACCGATCTGCTTATAGAGTGTCCACACCATAACCTAGCAAAAGACACGTTAGTTCGTGCCTTTTCAAAAGGACTTCAACATCACCATAAAGAAGTCCTTGACATAATGAATGGGGTAGTTTCCTAAGTAAAGGAGCCTCGGAGGCTTACAAATTTTAGAAGAACAAACTAAACACAATAACAATTGGGGAGTGATGATATCCCCCGCCCGCTAGTTCTTCTTCATCAGCTTAAGGCAGCATGTTTGAGATGAAACCCGATCCAGAACTTAAAAATTTAATCGAATCTCTAACTAAAAAGGTAGAGGCCATTTCTGTACAACAAAAGCCAATCCCTTTCATGAATGTAAATACAAATCCATGTAGTTTCTGTTGGAGCCCCGAAAGCATCCCGACTCACTACACGGTCCTATTGCCTATGAACAGGGCTTGTTCCATTAATAGTGAACCTAACGCCCGGAGACAAAATCCCAACTTCGGTTGGAGAAATAACCAAAACGCCACACCTCAAGGGTACAATAATCAATATGTTAGGCTTACGCACGGCTTTTAACCAAGCCCCACTATGACAAGGACAGTGGTCGGGGAATTTTAATAATTATAACAACCAAGTGCAACCTCGACAAGGTCAAGCACAAGGTCAAAGTAGTTATAATAATTATAATGCTAATAGAGGTATCGTTCCGGTAAATAATAACTATCAAAATCCACCCATAAATAATTCACGTGAAATAGTTCCAGTCACACCACCCGTGACTACTACACCCACACAACCGGATCGGCTTGACACCTTCATACAAGTGAGCCAAAAACTTTTCCAAACCATGGCTCAATCCAACCAACAGCTTCTACAATCCGTTAATAATTTAACCCAACAGTTGGCTCAAGATAAAGCCCAACCCAAAGGTGTGTTTCCAGGTAACGCAATACCAAATCCTAAAACAACAAATACAGCCTTTGAGGTAACAGATAATACTAGTAATGAATATGAAGATCTAGGTGAGCTAAAGGCTATCACCACTCTCCGTTCTGGCAGAGTGGTTGATAACAAAATAACTATGCCTATAGTTACCCCACCAGTAACCCCTACACCTGCTATATTACTAGATACCGAAATAGAAACCTCAAGAGCCTACCATCGTAGAGGTCCCAAGTTACAACACAACTTAAGAAACGAAGCCACGGTTAAACATCCAGTGATACCATTGCTACATATAGACGAAACCATCGTTTCCACAAAAATTAGCCATGTTAACTAGGGATACAAATTACGAGGAGATTAGGGATGTTTTCAAGAATCTAACTATAAACCTTCCCTTCCTCGGCTATAAAAAGCTACCACACCATGCTAAGTTTCTTAAGGAGTTGTGGTACTACTAGGCGTAAGACCAATATACCAAAAGCGCTTCTTAACATAACAATTCCCAACTCTATCCGAACATAATGGAATTGTTAAGTACAAGGACCCCTCGGTCGCCCCATCAGTACAATGCACCTTAGGAGATTCCTATCTGACGACCGCGTTATTAGACTTGGGGGCTAGTGTCAACTTACTCCCGCTTTTATTTGTATAGACAAATAGGTCTAGACGAGATGCAACCCACTAAAATGACGCTGCAATTAGTCGATCGATATATTAAGTATCCTAAGGGTGTCGCCGAAAATGTTCTCGTAAAAATTCAGGATTTTTACTATCCGCTGATTTTGTCATCCTCGACCGCGGAAGTCGCTAACGACTGTCCCGATCTTCTTAGGGCGACCTTTTCTCGCAACCGCCAATGCGCCATAAATTGCCGTGATGGTTCAATGTCCATGTCTTTTGGCCATCTTACTTCATTGAAGTCAATGTTTTAAAACAAAGACACAAGCATTACCCGATTCGCCTATGGATGGAGAGGTTAGCATGATTGAGAGCTTTGCTCGAGATTATTTCAACAACACGTTCCCGGATAATCATATGCCCAAATTTCTTTTCTTTGGAAGTTCAGACTCCAACATTTCCATCCCTACCCTAGTCGATACACAGATTACGGATGAGGATGAGATAGATGACTTTCTCAAAGATGTAGAGAACTATCATAGTAACGAGGATATGACCAATCTAGATAAGCAATTCGATGAGTTTCTTCGAGCAGGTGATAATTCACCCTATCAAGAACTACTTGCCACAACATCCACCTCGATTCCCCTCCTTCCACCCTTTCAAAGGAATCTTGAGTTTGCACTTGATCCTGTGGTTTCTTCTGTGCTTCATAATTTTTTAAATCCACCTAGTAAACAAATACTACAGAAGGACAAACCATTTGACACCTTCATTTTCAGACTTGAGACAGTCCCTCCACACACAATGAATGAGTTTTGTGCTAAAACCACATCCTCATTGTTTACAGGCTGTCTTTCTACAACTTATCCATATCCACCATATTCTCCACAACCATTCATTTTTCCACACTTATTTACTAGAACATCCACTCATTCAAAAATGAAAAAGAAGGTGCATGCTAGGTTAAGTAATAGGGTTATCCGACTTCGCTTTCATTTTACTAGGTTGCGTCATAGGAAATCTTGGTGCTTGATTGTGTTTGAATATGTTTTCTGTGATATTTATTTATGGAATGATCCACAACTATTTCGGTTGTTGATATATGATAAACTGCATATTCACACATATGTTTAGATAAAGTCTCGAGTATCTGACTATAAACGACTCAACTTTTGTATTTGGTGCACTTTCTCTCATTTCCATATATTGGTGAGTGCACCATTAAGGTAACCGGGCCCTCCCCATGGAGTGTGTGGCTGTAAGTACCGGATCCTAAGTCCACGTTTAAACATAATTCACGTTTTCCACTCTTGCATGTTTTCTCGGATTTTTGAGTCATGTTTCTCTATGGGGTGAATTATGTCCATCTTGTTTATTGTTTTCTTTTTAAAATTAAAAAAAATAATATATATATATATATATATATATATATATATATATATATATATATATATATATATATATATATATATATATATATTAAAGAATAAGCATAGTAACCTAGGAAGTTTCGAATCGACTTTAAAAGACCATTCGCTAAAAACAAATTTTCTAAGCTTGTAAAAATGTTTTTTGGGGTGGGGTGTTCGTGTTTTCGTACTAAATATTTATGTCCCATTAGAGTTGCTTAGGCCGTTTTATTGTATTACGATTCGGGTTGACATAATCCATGAATTTAGAGTTCAATTGTTCGCATAACCTACGTCATGCACGCACTTCAAAGCATTTTCCACTATCTTATATGTCATCCATTGTCGGAATGGAGTGTTTTATGGATCATTGGATTGGAAATTCTTTCCTGATCATTTCCATATCTCATTCGCAAAAATCGAACCGGTAACGAAGCGGCAATTTTGATTTGAAGTTTCGCAAAAAAATCGAAAAAAATCACAAATTTCGATTTTGGGCTTGGGCCCAACCCGCGCCCATCGACAGCGCGACCGCGCCCTTACCTTTAGCAGCACTCGCGATCTTCTTCTCCATCCGCCATTAACGCCAAGCTCCAAAACCTAAAAAAACAAAACCAAAATAAAAAGAAAACTAAAATTAACCCACGCCCCAAATCAAATCCCAACCCAAATCGATTCCAAACACCACCGACCACCACCACTACCGAATTACATCACCAAAAAATCTACTAAAATACCAAATTTTGGTGCTGCCGACCACCACTGGTTGCTTCAACCGGTCTATTAAAATCACACCACTACATCACATTTAAACCCCCACTACATTCCAAACTTCCAATGGCTCAACAACGCCGAATTTTGCCGGAGCAAGCTTTTACCGCCGACCACTTCGCGCCGTTCTATGGTGACGAAATGATCAGTCGAGACTGGAATAGCTTGTGGTACTCGACTGAAGCCTATTACCACGAGGATTTAGTCAGACGGTTCTACGATACGAGGGAGTTGGAAGGGACGAGGATTTTTGTAGTTGTGGCGGCGAAGGAAAGGAAGTGACGATCGGGTTGTTGGTGAGATTCTAGGCATTCCGCCTAGAATCCATCTGATGTCACCCACTGCAGGAGTCCCAAAGATAATGGAGTAGAGCCATTGATGCACGAGACAGTTATTGGAGGGACTACAATGCGAGATCGCATTGTGTTCGATAAACTTCCCTTAGGACCAACCACCGGGCTGGCTTCGGATTAATCGAAACATCCGGGGAAGGGAAGGTCGGCGATATCGGCGAGCTGCCTCCACATCTTATGGATACTCCAGGAGCGGAAGTATGACTTCTGCATCTTAGAGTTTTTACTGAGCATGATTAGGGGAGTAGGGAGGTCTGTTGCCCCTCTCCCTGTGTTGATAACAAAGATCATGCTCAAGTTGAGAGCAGCTCAGGCGACTGATCGGACATACATCACTCTCCACCGTAACCCTCGCATCTATAAGGAGTGTGTCCAACGGGTTTGGAAGTTGGCTGAGGATAGAGAAGAAGAAGAAGAGGATGGAGGAGCTGAGAATGCCGACGAGGCTGGGGGACATCAGGATGCCTCCGAGGATGAGGAGGATTTGACCTGTTTTAACGTGGATGCCTTGGAGAGGTGTTGGACAGATGCCGAATGCATGGCTGTTATCCATCGAGGCATGCGTTCGCTTAACACTATCTGTGAAGACCTCCGGACTCGACAGACAACGATGCATCACAACTTCGAGCTCCGTACCCAGAGAGAGGACGAGAGGTGGGAACAGATGAGCGCTGAGCTGCTAGCTCAGCGCCAGTTCTGGGACAAGATGCTTACTCGATTCCCACCTCACGGGGACTCTCCTTCTGAGGACACACCATCCGGCACGAAGGCCGTCGATCCCGGATGGTGCCGGTCTCTTCAGAGCCGCCAGGAGCAGTCTCCGGAGCATGTTCCCTCCACCACCAGTTCCGGAGTAGCTAGGGATAGTATAGTTTGATGTTTTATGTTTTATTTGTAATTTCTTTATTGTTATTTATTTTAATGCAAGTTTATTTCCGTAATTTGAATTTTGTAGTGTAATGTACTCCGAATGAAAATTTTAATATAAGGGGTTATTTTCAGTATGCGTGGTTGTTTCATATTCATCCCACCTTCCCAACTTGTTTTGGGGTGGTTTTATCAATTCAAGCATTATTTTTATATAACCCTCGTGTTAGAATTTATTGCAAAGTCAAGGTGAAAATATGGTTGTTTAGGCATATATATGATTAAGTATCATTGTAGGATGAAATCTAGATTAAATAGGTACATTCTATCATAAAATCAACCTAAAAGATACTGGGTTTGAATTAGAATTCAGGATATGAGTTGTTTCCGTTTTCGGGTTTGGAAATTTTAGGATTTTCGGAAACTGCCGTAATTAGTTTTGGCAACTTCCCGATCCATTTTAGCAACTTTAAACCTATATAAACTTGATACAATCTATCCTCACAACTCACACTACACCTAAACTCCATTACTCACCTTTCACTCCCACGATTCCTTCGTTTCGGCTCATTTTCGAAGTTTCAAGAACTCCGGCGCTTTTCGCTCTGATATATTTTCTGAGTTTTTGTCGAGGCCAAGACAAGACTCTCTGGCCCAGCGACCAGCGCCAAACACTGAAATTTTTCTTTCTTCAGAGCCAGCGCCCTATCGAGCGCACTCTCAGCTACGACTTCCGTGGGAACGAAAATTTCCAGTTTTTCGCGCGTAGTATCCGGATCCTTCGCAGCTATTCCAAAGCGTAATTTTGAGATGACATCTCCAACATTGATACCGAACAGTCTTTTCGAAGATTTGTTCCAAAGCACTACTTATGGTGCTTGGTTTTGCATGGGATCACATCACGTTGGTTGGGAGCCGCTTATGGTAATCCCCGATGCACTTTATTCTCCAACACTAGCATCTTATTTTTTACGATAACTGCATTTTCTTTGAAAGACCGGATGGAGAACAAGTGTTCTCCATCAACATTGATAATGAACCAATGGAAATTACCGTGTTCTTGCTAGCATTTGTTCTTGGATCGGCTATGCCCGGCTGAAATACAAGACCCATGGTGCTATTGGGTCGATAATATGTATGTCTACACTTACGAGTTTTTGCATGAGTCGTATGGCGCGGGCATTTTTCGTATTGAGGACCAAGGGGAATATAACGTCGCCTTTGGTAGCCTGTCCATGAACATAGAAACTGTTATGTTTTGGATTATGCTAAACATTTTAGGGGAATGGCGTTTTTCTTATGTGAATGATGCCACTTGCAGCGTCTTCCTTGTTTTAGCCACGGGACGTATGTGTCATGACCTTCCCTGAACCTTGATGTCTAGTTTAGCTCGATCCCATAGCATGAGGCATAAGTACCTTCTTATGCCCGTTCTAGTTTCTCGTATTATACTATGTTTCTTTCCTGTTTTTTGTACACGCTTCACGGATTGGATTACGGCCGATTAATCGCACGACCCACCAATAGTATTATTCGATCTTTCCGTGCAATGACTTGGCAAGGGTGGAGGATACAACCTCATCTGGTTGCACCTTACACCCCGTCAGACCAAGTGGCTCTTAATAGGTTAGCAATAATAGATGATAAATGGCGGGAAGCCTGGCAAATTATCATGGCATGGCAGGACGCGAAGGAACCTAACTTCTTTATGGAAGAAGAGGATGAGGAAGATGATGAGTAATGCAGGGGGGATAAGGTAAGTTTTCATTCTAGTTAGTGTCTGCTTATGTCCCAAGCAATTTCATTCTTGTTAACCCCATAATGGGTAGAACTCGTATAGAGTTGTGTCAGTTTTATTTCCTATATTAGTACGTTCTAATCTTGTTTTACAGATGTTCCTGAATTTCACGCGCTTCAATGGTATTTTTCCTACCCTCTTTATTTTAATGCTTTGAGGACAAAGCATGCTTCTTGTTTGGGGGGCATAGAAACACGTGTAATTAAGGCATCTGTTAGGATATAGATAGGTATAATATGTATTTGTTTCTAGTTAAAATTTCAAAAATTCAAAAAAATAAATAAATAAGTTATGCTATACACTTAGGAATATTGGTATTATTTTCCTTCTCTATGCTCTTAACAATCTAGAAGGCTCACGTAGCTTTTGCATTATAATAATTGTTAGAAACTTAGGTTAATATGTAGGTAATAATCTTTGCATCTATCTATAAATATATTACATGAGTATCTATGATTGTTAGCAGTAAGTTTCTGAAATATAAGCTAGAGTACTTATTCTACAAATCCTGTGAGAATATAGCCTAAAGCCTTATATGAGCGAAACATTTGAGAAATGACACAAGGGATAAGTAAAATCCGGATAGAGAAATCACATGTCCACTTGCTTGATCACTATGCCATATCCTAAGCGAGAATTTAGGCCCTTTTTGGATCGATATAGCCAAAAATTCAAACCTAGGAATTATTTCCCGCTAGTCGCCCCTCTAAGCCTTTCTTTAGCCTTTCATAAACCACAATCCCTTTACCCTGTTACAAAAACAAAAACAAAATAAAAAAAATAATAATAAATCAACCTACCCAATTTAGAATAAGTCTGAGAATAGAATGAGGAAGAAAGAAGAAGAGAAAAACCTGTGTAAACAAAAGTTAGTTAATTGCTTCAGAAAATAAAGGAAAGAAGTTTCCATCCAAGGAAAAGAAAAATAAAAATAAAATAAAATAAAAACTCCAAAAATAGAATAAAAGGGAGTCAAAAGCCAAAAAAAAAAAAATATATATATATATATATATATATATATATATATATATATATATATATATATATAGCTAAGGATGGAAACAAAGTGTAGAAGCAAAAGTAAATAACAAGATTTTCTCTAGTTACATAATATGAAGACTCTATTATCTCGGACTTGTCCTTTTTGAATATCCATTTCCTTCCTTCTTAAACCATCTCTTAATCCCCATGAACACCTAATAAAGACCTCTAGCTCAATTAGGAATAGGCTAGTGTGATAGTAAGTGGCGGATGTGTTTGATCGACTCCGGCTTCCCTTGTTGTCATTGAGATTGTAAGGTAAAGTGTGCCCATCATGTTGCACTAGAGTATCTAAACTTGAGTGGAAAAATCAGAGTGTTGTATCTTGACTATTATTGTGAGAACCTACTTAAGGACGCTATTCGAAGTTTCAAAACGGACCTGCTAGGACATTTCATAGTATTACTCATTGTATATATGTTTATTATAGATAATTGATTATTATGCATATATTAGTTTAGGTTTTGACTTAGTTATTCTTGTTCATAGCTAGTGAGATGTATAGATAGTTTGGAGCATGAATAAGGAAACAATAGTTTTATTTCTTAGTCGTTGTAGTATAGATGAAGTTTGTGAGTACCTTCATCGAAAACTCTCACGAGACTATAACTTCGCCCACTAGGGAATTTCTAGTGGTTTAAGGCCTTGTTGCATATGGTCAATGCAATCGCGACTCGGCTAAACGGTAAGTAGATAGAACTCCATTTTGGTCACTTATGTTAATTTCTCATCTTTGCTTGAGGACAAGCAAAATGCTGTTTGGGGTGGTTTTGATAAGAGCCCAAAACTGTAGTTTTAACCCTTTAACAGATCATACTTTTAGACCAATTATGTGAGTAATAATTAAGAGTTAACACTGATTACGTGTTTTTATGCATTTCAGGCTTCAAAGTCCATTATGTCCAGAAATGTGCCAATTTAGCGAGATAAAGGAGCAAAGGTCGGTTACTAAGGAGTTTCGTGATTAAAGGCCAAGTTTCGAGAAGACAAAGCCTTTCTAAAAGCCCGGTCAAAAGCTGAAAAGTCGACGCGGGCGAAAACAAAGACACAAAGTCGTCGAAACTCCGGAAGGACATATCTTTGGACTCAGACCTCGGAATGGGGCCTACCTTATGTCAAAACGACCGGCTTGGAAAGATCTTTCCAATGGTCTAAGCCTTGACCCAATCAGAGGAGTAAAAGTAGATGGAAAGTCTGTTGAAGCCAACTGCAGCTGAAGAGGCCTTTTTGGACTGAAAGAATTGGGTTTTGGGCCTGATTCTCTGGCCCAAAACATGGCTCCAAGCCCATGCACGATTTTTGGATCTGAATGTATAAAAACAAAATCTTAGCTCTTTGTTAATGGTAGCTAGTTAGACCTAAATTAATATATAGAATTCTAGATCTAGTTTTATTAATTAAATTAAGTTTAGTTCCATTTTCAATTCTTGTTTAGATTAAATCTTTGAATCATTGTTCTTGATTGATTTAGATAAATAAAATAGTTATTTTATCAATTTCGAATTGTGTATTTCAATCTATTAGATCTATTTTAATTATTGTTGGTTACCATTTCTTAGTTGTTAATTAGATTTTAATCATTATTGTTTAAGTAAGTAAATTTCAATTTCTTAAATTATGTTTGGTTTAGATTCAATGGGAAATGTTAGTTTGATGACTCAAGGCTAAAACCTCCATTAGAGTGGTTGATGAAGCCTTGATGAAAACTTAGTGGTTAGTATAGAATTGGTTGTAGAATCTATTCCACTCTAGAAGGTCGTGTTTCGCCATGAGAATGGGTGGACGACCTCACATGCTAGTTAGTATTCGGTAGAAATGCCACGAACACTAGGGATTAGAACTCAAAATTCTCGCTGTAAGAACGTGAGAATTGAGATACAACATTCTACGCTAGGTTGTTAAGTTGAATTCGAGGTGGATTCAATTCCCCTCTAATTTCTTTATCTAGATTCAAACAATCATATTTCCATAGTATTCGTAGTTAAATTCAACGTAGACTCTTTTTAGTAAGTATCGTAGTATATCACCTTCGTAAAGCTCTCATAGACTTAAGACCGACTAATTAGATTAGAAAACATCCATGCTAGAGCACTAGGAGAGGAACGAATTTGTTACTCTACTCTATTTCGATAGAATTGAGAGTTGAAACTTTGATAAAATAGACACGTAAATAGTTTTAGTTTACTTACGTTTTGAGTTTTATCATTCATTTCGTAGGTAAACTATTCATTTTACATTTATCATTATGCCTTGAAATGGTTAGTCCAGAGATTAATAGAGAAGGGGATGCTGAGGGAATTCGTGGGGGAAAACCCAAACCGGGAGCTTGGGCCTGCCGCGGGCCAGATATTGGGGACCATAAATGTTATCTTCAGCGGGGAAGCACTGAGTCACAATACTCACCGGGATAAGGTTAGAAGGACAGCGAGTATCCAGCAGGTCAATGAGACCCAAAGCGGGCAGAGATACAGAGCAGATTCAATGAGCGGGGAGGAGAAAATCACGTTCTCCAAGGCAGACCTCCGAGGTGTGGATACGCCACACGAGGATGCGTTGGTTATTACAGTGGCGATGGGCAATTATGTGGTCAAAAGGGTCCTGATAGACGGCGGTAGCACCATGGATCTGCTATTCAGAGGAGCTCTTGAGGAGATGGGGATCAACCCGGGGCAACTGAGGCCTCCGCGGACAAATATATATGGATTCAATGGGAGTGTGATAGAGCCTATGGGAGAACTTCTGCTGCCGGTAACAACGGGGCCCGTGACAGTATTCTCAAGGTTCATGGTGGTCGACTCCAATTCCCAATACAACGCAATCTTGGGAAGGAGATGGATACACGAGATGAGAGCGGTGCGGTGCGACTTACTATCAAGTTATCCGATTCCCACCCCAGCCAACGGAACATATGAGGTCCGCATGGAGATCAGGTGGCATCCAAGAACAGATCCACCGTATCATCAATCAAGAGGATGGCCCACGAACCAGAAGAGGAGTCGACGAGCTCTAGGAAGAGGCCGGCATAGCAATTACAGTGCGGGGCCGTGGAGGAGGGAGGTGAGGTCGAGGAGGATCCCAAGACTTTAGATGAGATAGAGATAGTAAACTTGGGAGAGGGCGAGGAGGAAAAGTTCACATCGATAGGGTCGAGTCTTACAGAAGAATGGAAGGATAAGTTGGTCCAATGCTTGATAAGGAACAGAGACGTCTTTGCGTGGGGGATAGAGGATGTCACTGGGTTAGATCCGGAGTTTGCGTGTCATCGCTTGCACATGAGGGAGGATGCGAAGCCAGTGAGATAGAAGATGAGAAGCATGAGGCCCAAATATGCAGAAGGAATCCGAGAAGAGGTGGCGAGGCTAAAGGGTGCGGGGATAATAAGGGAGGTGGAGTTCACAGACTGGTTGTCCAATGTGGTCGCGGTGTCGAAGAAAAATGGAAAGGTACGGATGTGTGTGGACTTCACGGATGTAAATTCAGAATGTCCGAAGGACAGTTATCCAATGCCGCGAGTGGATGAGTTGGTAGACAGGACGACGGGGTTTAGCTTCTTCTCGTTTATGGATGCATCTATGGGGTACAATCAGGTGGCGATGTATGGGCCTGATCAGGAAAAAACGGCCTTCATAGTAGAGGGGGGCACATACTGCTATACCAGAATGCCATTTGGATTGAAAAATGCGGGGGGCACCTTCCAGCGCTTGGGGGAGAAGATGTTTGAGGGCAAGATCCAAAAGGGCATTGAGGTATACATCGATGATATGGTGGAGAAGAGTATGTCCGAACAGGAGCACTTGGAAGGGTTGGAGGAGACATTTCAGATACTACGAACGCACAACTTGAAACTCAACCCCGAGAAGTGTACGTTTGGAGTCACCACAGGGAAATTTCTGGGGTATATTGTGACACAGCGAGGTATAGAGGCCAACCCAGAGCAAATAAGATCGTTGGTGGAGATGCCATCACCCAAGACAGTGAAGGAGGTGCAACGGTTGGCTGGAAGGGTCGTGGCTCTCAACAGGTTCATATCAAAATCATCCGACAAATGTAGGCCGCTGTACAGACTATTGAGAAACACCACAGATTTCAGATGGACGGCAGAGTGTGAGCAGGCATTTCAGGGTCTTAAAAGGTATTTAGAAGGTATGCCGTTTGTCGCGTCCAAGAGGGGAGAAAATTGTATTTATACCTGGGGGTCACAGATTATGCAATCAGCTCGGTCCTCGTTCGAGTAGTGGATAAGATAGAAAGGCCAATATACTTCCAGAGTAAGACGTTGTTGGATGCAGAAACCAGATACAGTCGGGTGGAGAAGTACGCCCTCGCCTTGATATTTTCAGCTCTGAAGCTGAAGCCCTATTTTGAAGCCCACGCAGTGATCGTGGTCACGAACTTGCCTCTGAAGCAGGCTTTGAGAGCAGAGAAGTCGGGAAGAATGCTGAAATGGGCCGTGATGCTAAGTTCGTATGACATCCAGTATCAGGTGAGAACAGCGGAGAAGGCCCAGGCAGTGGCGGAGTTCTTGGCAGAGTTTCCCGCAGAGGATCCTACATGGGGGGAGGAGATGGTTTTGGAACCAGAAAGGGAAGAGGAGCTGGATAGCTTGAACCCCTGGGACGAACGAAACGGTTGGAGAGTGTTTGCGGATGGGTCAGTGACGGATGCTGGCAGCGGAATTGGTGTAGTATTGGTCACGCCAGACAACAACAGGCTAGAGCTGACAATGAAATTGGGTTTCGCAGCATCCAACAACGAAGCGGAGTATGAGGCGGTAATCGCCGGCATGAGAATGGCAGAGGGCCTGGGGGTGAAGGAACTCGCTGTATACTCCGACTCCAATTTGGTAGTATGCCAGGCGAATGGAGGGTTCATGGCAAGATGCCCCAGGATGGCGAGATATTTGGGAGTCTTGCGAAGCTGGGCGTCGAGGTTCACAAAAATCCGCTTTGTACATTTGAATCGAGGGGAGAATCGCCACACAGACGCTCTGGCGTATGTAGCGGCGGCCATGCCGGGGTCCGAGGAAAGGACCCTCCAAGTAAAGAAGTTGGACAGGCCGAGTGTCGAGGAAGCATGGGGAGTGATGAACACCGCGGAGGGTGACGATGGATGGATGATGCCAATCAAGCGGTTTTTGACAGGGGGTGAGGGGATTTGCCCCAGAGAAAGACGAAAGCTGGAACAGACATCACGAAGATACATATTGGTGGGAGGGGAATTATATCGGAGGAATTTCAATGGACCTTTGTTAAGATGCTTGGGGCCGAAATGGGCTCAAGAGGTGCTCAGTGAGTTGCACAAAGGGGACTGTGGGAGCCACTCGGCAGGCACAACAACGGTACACAGGTTGCTAACACAAGGCTACTTCTGGCCTCACATGAAAAGAGACGCCGTAGAATTCGCCAAAAAATGTGAGAAGTGCCAGAGGTTTTCTCAGTTGATATTGGCCCCAGCAGAGCCGCTGCACAGTGTGTCTAGCCCGTGGTCGTTCGCGATGTGGGCCCTTGACATAGTGGGACCGCTACCCATGGCTCGCGGTAAAAGGAGATTCTTATTGGCCGCGACGGACTATTTTACAAAGTGGATCGAAGCGGTGCCATTACAGCAGGTAAAAGAGGTGCAAGTGATCAAGTTCTTGTGGGAAAACATCATATGCCATTTCGGGGTGCCCTATACTATCATTGCGGATAATGGAACCCAGTTCACGGGATCAAGGGTTAAGAATTTTCTGCAAACATATCATATCAAACAGGGGTTCTCGGCACCCTACAACCCCGAGGGGAACGGGCAAGCGGAGTCTTCTAACAAAACCATACTTAACAATCTCAAGAGGAAACTGGAGGGCAAGAAGGGGACCTGGGCCGACGAACTAAATCGGGTGCTTTGGGCGTATCGGACAACCCCGCGGACCTCGACCAAGGAGACCCCTTTTGCATTGGCGTATGGAGTAGAGGCCGTGATACCGACGGAAATGGTGGCAGCAACCACTAGGACCGCGGCTGTAAATGATGGATCAAACTGGGGCATCCTGGCCAGAGACATGAATCTAGCGGAAGAGAGGAGGGACACTGCGCGCGTCAAACTGGAAGAATATCAGCGCCGTCTGCAAAGGCAGTACAACAAGAAATTGAGAGTGAGGAAATTTATGGTGGGAGACAAGGTGCTTAGAAAGTGACACCCAAAGACCAAGAAGGCCAGCGAAGGGAAATTGGGTCCGACCTGGGAAGGGCCATACGTGGTGGTCGAGGTGGGGGGAACAGGCACTTACAGGTTACAAACTGTGGAGGGCACAGCTGTGGATAGGCCGTGGAATGTAAGGTTGCTGAAAAAATTTCACGAGTAGATGTAATGGAAGAAATGGGGAATGGTGTGAGCTATCTGTACATATATAAAACCGTAGCACTTTTGAGTTAAATATTATTGCTTGAGTTTTCATTGCCCCTCAGAGTGAAGGGAAGGGAGGGGGTGAGCCCTCCAAGGATGAGAGGTCCAAACTTTAGTGAGGCACAACTAAGTGCCTCGCGAAGATGAGTTCCCCGCAGTGCCGGGGTGAGAGGAGTTGCCACGGACCTATGTGGGATAAAGGCGAACGGAAGCAAAGAGGCTTTCGCGCGCCGTAGGCAGAGTGCCTGCCAGAGTTAGAGAGAGTGGCGGAGGCCTGGTCTGGGCGTGGGGCAAGCAAATCAAACATTCCCAACCAATGGGGGCGAATACACTAATAGGGTCCTGTTATTGCTCATACAAGAGTAAGAGTATCAACAGAAACACTCCAGACAAACAAACATAACATAATATAAACATCCCAACAAGAGGGGGTGGAAAGATAGCAAACGGTAGCAACAATAGTGTTACAAAGTAGCATCAAAGGAAGCCTAGCCAGGGCAAAAAACAAGCTAATTTCAAGCCGCGCGGTGCTTTTCGCGGATCCGCGGACTCGGGCGGCCTCGGCTATAATAATTTCATCCGCCGCCTCATCTATCGCCCCGAGACCCCAGCCAATGACATCTTGTATGGCAGGAGGGAGTCCGGGATGGGCACAGAGACCTCGGGTAGGGGAGCAGCGGCAGGGGCTTCGGGAAGGAGACGACCCTCTTTGGTGAGCCGGTCAAATTCCTCCTTGACCTTCTTGGCCACCCACTTTTCGGCCTGGGCCCGAAAGTCGTCCCGAGCTTCGTCCATATCGGCTTCGTGTTGATTCAGGAGAGCCGATACCTCCTCTTGATGCTTCTGGGAGAGGGAGTCCAGAGCGGCGGCGTGCTTCGCTTGGAGGGTCTCGCGCTGATTACTCAAGCGGTCGTTAACCTTGTCCATGTAAGCAAGGTGGGCGGCTTCTGCAACTTTAAGCTCATCCTGGGCCCTAAGCTTGTCCATGTCCGCGGCAGACTTATCCTTTTCCAGCTGGGCGACCTCCTTGTCCAATTCATCGATCCGCGCCCGGGCACCGAAGAGGCCGCGGATCATGAAGGAGATATCCAAACTCATCTGTGGAAGAGAACAGAAGTTAGAATACTCAGAGAAAGGGAAGGGAGATACTTGAGTGAAAAGAGAGGTTTACCTTCTCCCGCCGATTAGAACGGTCCGTGAGACTCAAAGGTGCCACCCTCAGCGTATGCCATGTCTTTGGGGAGATGAGACCCAAAGAATAGGGAGGAAGCCGCAGCTGGGTTTTCCAAGGCAGAGTCGTTGATGGTGGGATGGCGGTTGCGAAGTTTGAAAGCGGGGCAGAATGGAGGAACGGGCCCTGCGGCCCCCTTCTCGATCAGGGCCGCCTCTTTTCCGGCCATTTATCTTGCCTGAGGAAGCGCGGTAGGTGGAGAGGCGTTTGTAGCTGGGGGACCCTCTTCAGGAGCCGTGGGCCGTGAACGTTTGGAGGCGGGGGGAGGAGAGGAGTTAGCAGCGGCAAGGGGGGCAGTAATGGGGACGACATCCTCGTCCGAGTCGCTGTCAAAAAGTTTGCGTTTGTTGGCACCCATGTCTGAGTCTTGAGAGGCGGTGGAAGGGGAATGAGAGGATGAATATTGGTCTTCCCAGGTGGTCAGGGATCGGTAAGGAGTAAGGGCTGCGGAGGGAGAAGGGTTCTTACGAGCAGACTTGGGACGGAGTGGGGGTTTCGTGGTATGGCGTTTTCCCTTAGTGGGTGGATTGTCATGTGGTTTTCTTTCTTTGGGAGGAGGAGGACGGAAAAATGGGGCGCAGTATTTCCCTATGGATTTCAGTTCAGGATCGGACAATATGGGAGTGGCGGTGGCAGGGTCAATCCCAAGTATCACGGCCTGAGCAGGTCCCAGGTCACGAATTTTCTGGAAGGTGGTGGAGGAAATGTGGTCGTAAGGTCGCGACTTGGAGTCGGGGCGCCAACCTGAAAAAGAGAGCCATCAAGCCAGTTGAGAAAACAAAAGATATACATCAAGGGGTGAAGATAAAGAGAGAGACTCACCACTAGGAAGAAAAGCCAAGTGGTTAAGATTCAGTTCGGATGGAAGATCTGCGGAGAGGAAGTTGCCTGAGATATAAATAGGGTAATGGTGCCACAGTTTGTCGGAGGAAGTGATACGAAGAAGAAATTGGCGCTTTCTAGGACGGACACAGAAGGAGTGATAGCTGACACCGACCTCCTTGGTGCTCTTTTTAATGAAGAAGTGAGCGGTCATGTCGCGAACCGTTATCTTGGGTACTTCAGAACGGTTGTAGTGGTTCACGGCATACATGACCCTCCAGAAGTTGCCGATGCCTTGGCAAGGGGGGATGTTAAAGTGATTGCACACCTCGACATCAAGACGGGTGAGGGGCAAACGCAGGCCGGCAACAATTTGTCCTACCGTGGCCACAAGGCACCCCGGCCTGTAGGGAACTAGATGGGAGAAGTGAGTTAGGTCAGGCACATGTTCTAGGATGACGTCAGTGGGTATCCCATAAGCCGCTTTAACAGCCTCAAGATTAGGTCTACGGCCGCGCGGTGAAGGCGGCGGGAGGGTAAAAGCTTGTCCAGAGGTTGAAGGGGCCTCGGTCTGGTCGGGGATAGGGGGCAAGCACGGCTACGGGACTGGGAAGAGGAAGAGGTGGCGGATCTCGCTGCCGACATCGTGGTCGGAGTGGAAGACAATCAATCACAACAAGGCGGAGAAGGAAGGGAAAATGAACAGACTCTAACTCCAAGAACCAAGGAGAAATGCGCAATATAGCAATTAAAAGGAGCTAGAGAGAAGAGAAAACCAACCTGAGGTAAGAGGAAAGCAGCCGGAGTAAGAACTTCCACAGAGGAAACCGGAGAAGACGACCGTGAGAGCGACCGGTGCTGGAAAACAAGAAGAAAGGTAGAAGGAGATGTTGAGAGGAACTGAAAGGCAAGAGAAAAGCTAAGTGAGAGAGGAAAGATCGAGCGGGCTTTTTATAAGAGGAGGGGGTAAAAGGGTAATTTGAGGGGAGCTGAAATCGGGGGACACCAAAAGGAACCAGCCCATGAAGGGCGCTGCGGATGGATGCAAAGAAATGAAGGCCAGTCGCCAGCAGATCACATGGAAACTCGTGAATCCAGCGGTGAAAGGAAGACGGAAGGCTACGGTTGAAAAGGCGAATGTGGAGAACTCTCGACTCCCCGACTGACATACTTTCGCGGACTCGAGAGGGGGCATCTGTAGTGGCAGGATGTATCAACGGAATAGGAATAGTGAGTTAGGCCGAATCAGCGTAACTTCAAAGTCCGCGATCCACCGTGATCGAAAGCGACAAAGATGGGGTCGGGTCGATGCGGAAACCCTACACATGGAGCTAAGAGGACCGCGAGATGGAGAGACAGGTGGAGGGCCATGATGGATGGAAAGAAAGGTATAAAGGGTAATAATGGGTGAGAGAGAAAAAAGGAGGCGGATTCATTAACCTAAGGAGAGAGAGACCTAAGAGAGGGGGGTGAGTGAGAAAGCTGAAGGAGGGAATAGTGTGTAAGGGTCAGGAAATAGGCTCATAAGAGAAAAGGTTGTAACAGTATTGGCAATGGTAATGAGCCTTATATTGATGACGATAATATGATTAGATTGCCTGATGATATTGTCATACCTTAGACTGGTGAACAATCAATAAATGATTTAATAGCTTTTGTTTATCCTTCATTAAGTATTAATGGATGTAATGAGAATTACATTGTTGACAGAGCAATTTTAACACCGAGAAATGATATTGTTGATAAACTTAATAATAATGTGATAGGGCTTTTCCTAGGAGAAGAAAAGACTTATTACTCATTTGATATTGTTCCCCATGATCTTCAAAACTTATATCAACAAGAATTTTTAAATTCAATTGCACCAGGTGGCCTGCCACCGCATCGTTTAACTCTTAAAAAAGGTTGTCCAATCATGCTTTTTAGGAATATTAATCCAAGTATAGGATTCTGTAATGGCACAAGATTAATTTGTCTACATTTTTATGATAATACTATATATGCTGAGATTTCATCTGGACAATTTAGAGGTAAGAGAGAGTTTATACCGCGTATACCTCTCAAACCAAATGTGAATGAACAGATGCCATTTAGTTTTACTAGAAAACAATTTCCAATAAAACTGAGTTTTGGTTTAACTATTAATAAATCACAAGGACAAACTATGCAAAATGTAGGTATATATCTTTCTGATCATGTTTTCTCCCATGGGCAACTATATGTTGCGTTGTCAAGGTGTGTTTCACGGAATAACATCAAGATATTGGTAAAAAATGGATCCTTAAATGGACGTGGTGGAACTTATACCATAAATATAGTGTATCGTTACGTGTTGCTTTCAGAATATGATGATATGAGTGATTAATATTGCAAGAAAATATTGTTTATTCCTCTACTAGCTTCAATATTTGATTGTATGCAATGATTCCTATGTGTCTTCTTAACGTTTAGATTTAACCCATGACTACATAATATTTTTTTCCATGATGTACTGCTTTTAGATGCTGACACTAGGAATGCTTAATATTGAAATTCTTCGTTGTTCCTCTAATAGTTTGTATCATTATTAATTTTTCCCTGTTTTATTATTTATTTTTCTACATTTATTTTTCTATATTTTACTATATAAAATATAATGTGCTCTCTTTACGTAGTGCGTTCAGTGGCAGATTGAATGTATTTATTCCTATACGTCTCATTTTTAAAACATTTAACCCATGACTATTACCATAATTAATATAAAAAAGTTTTTAACTCCGCCAATGCAAAATTCGTTCTTGTATTGCTGGTCCCAAGCCCAGATAAAGGAGGAGGGAAAACAACTTTACTATGCTTTTCTATGTTCTTAATTGTACAAAGTCGAAATCACACGACTAATAGATACGTCTTGGTTTTGCCTACTTGGCTTCTCGACCATATACATCAAAATGGTATCTATGGTTGGTGTGGCCTGTAACGACTTTCCTGATGTTGGTGTTATGGATTTTCAACTACACTTTTACAGTGGAAAAAATCAAATTAGACAAACTCAACATGCAAGTGTGGGCTATCCCAAGATATAGTTTTCATGTAAGCTGTCATATTTTTTCCAATCAGCTTATAACTGTGATTGTGATTAGTATTTTAAGCTTAATGGCTCTTGATTTGTGTGTGTACGTACATAGTACACGTTAAAGTCTCAAAAAAAACATATCAATAGCTTGATTGAAAAAGCTATACAGGGCGCTACATTGAAAGGAACAAAATTCATAACATTTGACCTACTAAACCAGGTTAGTTCTTTAGTAGCATCTTAAACTAGATACGATTTCGTTTTGTAAGTTATTATGCGTCGGTTAATTTCATTATACTTCTTTCGACAGGGGGGGGGACCTAAACAAAAATGGATGGACAAGTTCTTCATGGCCAGCAGCTGACAGTTGTGTTTGCAAAGGAAACCAGAAAGAAACCTGGTGAGATGAGGGCAAGGGAACGATAGAGGTAAACTTGGGATTTATGTTTTTTTTTTTTTAATCTTTGATACTGTATTTTCCTGGGTATGTTGCTTTGGTTCATGATTTGTTTGATAAGTGTGTTGTTCAAGAGTTGTGATGTACGAGCATATATAGCCCATTAGGTATATCATAGAACAGCTGTTACGCTTAAGGAGCAAACCCTTAATGTGTATTTGGGATTTGATTTATGCGTTTCCATACGATCTGTGGACTGTCCTTTTTTGGAATTCAAGTGTGTATAGTTCTATTTGCCCATCATCTGATAAGTTTTTCTTATATTCTCCACATGCTTACCTCTTACTTTTAAACTGCGCGTAGTTTGTTCAAAATATACAAGTAATCACGTCTGCCTTTTATTACATTAACAATCAATTTTGACTCTGAAAAGGCCAATAGAGTTAATGGTGGCGTAGAGGATGGGATACGGACAGTGTTTTCCGACTGAACAAAATGCAAGTCTAGGTGTTGCCGTCATTGTTATTCAACTTTAAATGATGATGACTATGTAATCACTTAAAAGAAGTCGGTGGAAAACCAGCATCCTTTTGAACACATGAATCATATCATCGATACACATTGGCATCGCTCTAATCAATGCAAGATACCTACAAGTAAGAAACATTACTCTACTCCTACAACCATGTTATACATGTATTTAGTTCGAGCCTAACACCATTTCAACTATCCGAGATGCAGAAACTACCAGGTTATCGTGCCGCATACCGTGAGTCATATGGAAAGCTATTGACACAGTTCTGGTTTATGGCTTGTAGCTTCATATGGTAAAAATGTGATTATCAGATTACTTGACACTCGCATTTGGCCATGGAGCAATTGTTTCAATGACAAAGCAATGATACCAGTGCCCTTAGGACATAGACATAGCCATAGTCATAAACAAATACAACATTGTGATGGAAGTCCTAGGCCATTGTGATTATCTCAATGAAGTAGAAGCTGTTTTTGAAGATATGAAACAGAATATTTGGGTTCCAGATGAACCTGTGTACGGTCTCCTGTTAGATTTATGGGGAAAGTCTAGAAATGCTGATAAAGCTCGCAGATGGTTTCAGGGTATGGTTGACGTAGGCCTGTGCCCTAATGTTCCCACATGCAATTCTCTTCTTAGTGCATTCCTTCAGCCACACCGGTTCCCTGATGCTTATGAAGTGCTTCAGAGTATGCTGGCTTTGGGTCTGCAACCTTCTTTATAGACTTACAAGTTGCTCCTTAACTGCTGTACAGATAGAAGAAATCATGGTGATATGATGTTTGGTGGTGAGCTCATGACAATCACTGGCCACGCTGCTCATGCATTTCTGGTGTCCATGCCAGCTGCTGGACTACATGGTCAGAACGTAAAAGATCATGCAAGCAACTTCATGGATCTCCAATTGTAACTTCAAGTCATAGGGGATCGGTCCTTCAGAAAAGGACTCAAAACTGGGGATATAGACATGTATCTGTCATTGAAGGTTAAGCCGAGAGACTTTTAAGGCTATGGAACGCACACACCCTCAACAACTGCAGATAAATCTGTAATCACTGCAACACTCCTTCGACTTGATGTTGGAACCCCTTAGCCAGCCGGTTTGACAAAATAAACAAAACAAAGTCAGTGAAAAGAAATGATAGAGAGGAGATATTTAAGAGAAATTTCAAAGAAAGAACGACTCTGCAACACAATGTTTAAAAAGGTATGGTGGTTGCCATGCTGCTGGATGGCTGAACTTGGTGTATGAGTACTGGGAGGGAGGGAATCTACTCGAGAGTTCAAACTCCAGAAATTTATCAATTCGATAATGATAGAATGTAAGTAAGTTTTAAAAAGGATCAATTATGGACATCACTGAAGTTGATCAATGTCACTGAAATTGTTCTCCATGTCCCCGCAGCGTTTTGATCCATATTGGTCAGATAATGGTGCCACGTGGTTCTGCTCAGAACATCCCATTTTAGCTCCAGGGGAAGCTTCTCATTGGAGATGTTGACTGATTTTAACAGATGTTTAGCATGAGAGGTTTTTCCCTGGAATTATCCGTGAAATGGTTGAATGTTCCGACGAACTCCCTTCAACTAAAGGACACAAAAAAATAAACAGAGAAAAAAAATATCCCTCAATAGATTTTAGGAAACTATTTAACTATTTGGATCAGAATTCATCCTTATTCCCAGCAAAGGCTGGATGTGGTGGCCCCTCCAATTACTCTTCTTTTGGTTTCAAATCGACATCTCTTCTTCTCAGATGATTAGCTAGGTGTTTATCTGACCCTTACCTGTTTGTGAAGAGTAGTTGAGTGTAACCTTGCCACACTTCAGCATGCACGCACAGTCACACCATGTCTCTGGCTTACTTTAACTCTCTTATTCGATGACCATTTTTTGAATAAAATTGGTGCACATTCTTGCACGTTATTACACCCGTTTATCTGTCAATTGCTAAGAAGGAAAATTGAGGTGCGAGAAATAAAGTATCGCTTTTGTGTTGTTACAAGGATGCATTTTTTAAAATCTTTAGATTGGCCAGTTAAAATAAAGTTATGAACAAAAGAGTTGAGTAGTTAGAGTTATGTTGGTGAAGATGTTAATTATGTGAAGATGAGAAGAAAGGGTTATGAAGATGTTCATGTCATGAAGAACTTGAAGTTATCTTAAAATGCTGCATTTGCAAGGTCAGCGGTAGATGATTGCTTTTACTTTTGGACTTATAATAAAATACCAATAGCTTCACTGTGCATCTCTGGACCCTCCCATATTTCAGGCTTATTCTGGTTAACTTAGCATGAGAAGTTATTTGGTGCTCATATGTATTGTTGATTCAATAATGTCTATTGTTGCTAAATTATACTTTGCGGCAGGGAGCCACGTGGCTTTGGTTTTGTTCCATATGTGGATCCTGATGATGCTGCACATTGGAGGGAAAAAACTAGAATTGTAAGTAAACTCAGTTTCGGTTCAGTTTTTCTTAGTACAAAACAAAATGAATAGACTTCTGGGATCATTTTATTTTATTGGTTTTAACCATTATTGTGGACTTTACATTCAGGACCATCCTAGAACGTCATATGAGTATGGCAGGGACTACGCTATAGACATCTCTGTTAAACTAGTATGTAACTTAATCTATCCGTCAATCTCTTAAAAACCGCCCACACATGCCAAGTACACTTTTTCATCTTTGTATTATAGGAAGAAGTCTTCTGATTTCCACTGACTTTTGTGTTACCCATGTCATTTGATGGATGCTGGCATCCATGGTTGTGCTGCAGTTACAAATGGGCTTTTATTTAGAGTAAGATAATGAATGAACTGCTTACTTGCCATCTATTGGATTTTGGTTCTCTAAACATATGTTCATCCTAATTACTCAAAAGTTGTTATATGATCTCATGATCCTGCTAGGCGAAAGTTGATGGAATAATTGTAGGATGGGGCATGGACCAAAATATCGCTGATATATTTGATATATCATCGATATATATCGGTATTGTGGTACACCGATATTGATATTTCCGATATATATCCACCGAATATAGAACCCTTTTTTTCCCGATATATATCAGAATTTCCGATATAAAACTTTATATCGCCGAGATAATCGATATATCCGATATTTACGAATATATATCGTTTGACTTTTTGGCCATTTTTTAATATAAATCCGATATTTCCAATATATTTCCGATATTTCCGATATTATATTTTTGATATATCTGATATTTTTGATATTTTAAATAGTTTGGACTGGTCACACAAAAAATAGATATATCCGATATATATCGGTTTTTGGGTACACCGATATATTAACCGATATTGATATTTTGGTCCTTGGGATGGGGACTGTAAAGATTGCTGGACTATGTAAAACTAAATTACAAAAATCTTGCAGCTATAATCTATGAGAATGGTAATACCATTAAACTTCCACCACAACGTCTGAACCTTGAAATTTTTTGCTTCAGCTTAATAACACTAATATGCTATGTGGATCCAGATTGAGTTTTCAGATGTTGCACCTTTTAATATTGCAGAGCTTCCGATGACTAGCGATGACTCATCTAATCCAACAACTCACAATGACACTGCAAGAATTAAATTTTTACAAATATATATAAAAATTTTGCTTCCATCCATAAGGTATAAATTTTGTTTTGCTACACACCTAATCACTTCCTTTAAAAAAAACTTGCATTAGTTTCTGTTTTATGGATGTTAGAGAACTTGGAAGCATGGACAATACTGAAGCATTATCCAATACTACTCTTTTTCTAAGCATAAAATTTTGGTACCTTGGTAGACTGCTGAAAGTTTGAAACATGAAGTTACAAACACGTCTTAATTGTTCACTAATCAAACCAAACCAAATTTCGCTGCATATGTGCTTAGGCAGTGCTATAGTAAATTCCCATAAATCCTTATAGGCTTATAGCTTAGCATATTAATTCGATAAACTGTTGAGTTATTACCATTTTATACAAAGAGTTAAATCTATTCAGTCAATAAAAAACATGTACCAAAGACATAATTCAGGACCTTCACGCTCTAATTGCTAAATTTTTATTGCAGGAATGGATCGAACCTCGGGGGATACTTTGTGTGGTCCTTTCTTTATGTTTTTGAAGTAACGAGTGGTTACACTTCTCATTTCGGTCTTTATGGAGTAGACTTCTGTGACAAGGAAAGAAGGAGGTAACCGAGGCAGTCAGTTGAATGGTATTCTACTTTGACATAAATTGCATTTCTCAAGAATGAAGCAGATGGTCAAGAGACATTATCAGCGGCAAAAGTAACTCGACAAGTATAAGAGAAAGTTGATACCCAGTTAACACCGATAATTGTTCAAACAAGTTACATTTCTTCACAGAAACCTTCATTAACATTCTTGCTTGGTGAAAAAAACAGTTCAGACTCTAGCCCATTCAAAGAAAATCAAACTTATACATTTGAGAATCAGTTTACAATGTAGCTCAGGTATTTTGTTTAGGCTTATGGTTACGTAAGATCTCTGTCATTATTGCAGCAGTATTAATTTGTCTTCCCTTGGTTGCTATACAAACTATATCAGATCCCAACCTCCATCCATTGCCAGGAAGTTGAAGATTTGTATGGGCTCAACAGACGCTTTTCTTGGCATTTGTTTGCCTACACCATTATGAAGTTGGGGCTTGGAATCAGGGGAAGCATAACATTACTGGAATGGGATTTTGCTAGGCGAAGATTGAGGATTTTTTTGGCAGAGATGGAAGCATTAAAACACTTGAGGGACCAAGTAACAAGAACAGGTGATCAAAGCATGGATGGGTGGCTGTGAAAGTTTTACAATAAAGAGGCCAATGCTAACTCTGAATCCATTGAAATGTTACTAAGTTAAATTGCAAGAGAGAAACTGCGCGAGACGATTTTCACATGGGCAACTCAGAACTGCTACATCAAATTTCTCTTTTAATGATTTTCGCACGGGCAACTCAGAATTGCTACATCAAATTTCTCTTTTAAAGTAGATGAACTGTCTACAGAGGTCAGTTTGCTAATGGCCTGCAAGTAGCAGTTAAGGTTCTGACAAAGAGTGATGTCATGAAAGATATATTAGATCGTAAAAGTTCATTACAGAGATGATACCAAGGCATATAGCAGGCCATCGTACTTTTCTCAATCCATTCCGGATGATGCAGCAGAGGCTTGTTGCTTTGATAGCATTCTTTTCTTCATATATTTTGCTACTCTAATTGGCATCTAATAGATTAGGAATTAGGAATTAAACTCTATACAAGACTATATTGTTGTCATCATTGTTGATGTATGATACTGGGGCTTCATTCTGACATACATAACACACTTGACTTTGTTCCTTCACATGAATTCATACATAAATGACTCTAATCAAATCGTTTACACATGTTGGTAATTTAGCACTGACCCACATTTTCTTCAGAGAACTGCAAGCTCCCATCCTTAAGTCACTCAATTTTTAAAATATTCTCAATTTTTTTTTGTTCATGTTTCGTTTTCCAAAAACTATCATCCCTAACATTGCTTTTAAAGTTCAATAGAGGTTTTCCTAACAAAAAAAACTCTCATAAATCTTTTTGAAAAAAATAATTGCTATGTAACATTGTTATTTTGGATTTGAATAAGCTATTTTTTATACATTTTGAATTCATATTCAAGCATTTTATCAGGAATTACTCTACGTCTTACAGATATTTCCCTACTTAAAATTGTTTCCCTGGAATAAAATGGTTGATACTTATTTCAATTTTTTTATGCAAAAAATTTGGCTGGGTTGGAAATAGGACCAAGCAAACATCTGAACCGCCATAATATCTTAGTTATAAGCAGTTACTCAACCACTTCCCTTAAAGCCAAGAATCTAGGCTTCAATTTAGTACATTTGAAAAGAGATATGTCCTACACACCGTTCAGAATACAGATTCAGTTACTTCATACATTGAGATTTAGTTACTTTATACATTGAAAATCCTAACTACCTTGTAACAGGTATGATGGTTACTATAAATACTCAAAAAATTGCATTTTCAAATCCCTCTCTTCTTCTACTGCTTCTCCATTTTCTAATGCGTCATCATGAAGAACAAGAACCCAAATCACTCCAAAAAGGTTGGCTTCTAAATATTTTCACTTTTCATTACAACTTTTTTATTTTGTTCTAGATTGGTTTTCAATTCGAAAGAAAAATGCCCATAAAAAAAACTTACACTATTTCATTACTGTGCATGTTGTTGGTTTATTTTTCCTTTCAACTAATTCATTCCACTTTAGGTACACTTCAAAAATGGGTACAGAAGAATATGTTCGATTGTCTGAATTAACTGACAGAACTCATCAATGTAAAGTAACCGTTCGTGTCTCGAGAAGATGGGCCTTAGGCAGTAAAGACTCCCAAGAGAAGAAGAAGAGATTTGATGTTGTCCTGATTGATGAACAGGTAATTCGTATAAGTCATTTATGTTCCAGCACATTGAATTCTCCCAATATTAGATTGCCTAAATGCTTTTATTTATTTTCAGGGAAATCAAATTCAAGCAATTGTTCCTAAGAACCATTCGAACACATTCTTAAATGTTCTTCACGAAATTCGAACACATTCTTAAATGTTCTTCACGAAGGACATGTATATCACATTGAAAACTTTAGTGTGCAAACTAGAATAGATTCATATCGCCCCGTTCAACATGAATATCTTATACTTATCAGATGGGACACTATTGTTAGGGGATTTTCCGAAGCACACCCTGAAATTCCAAAATATAAATTTGATTTCGTTGAGTTCAACAGAATTAGGCTGCTTACAAAAGAAAATCAGAATCTGCAAGGTAAGTTGCCATGATATAATACAAGTCTTTAATTCTGAAAAAATCGTTAGAAATGACTATTTCATCAAAAAAAAATTGCAGATGTGTATGGTACACTTGAAGGTGTTTCAGAATTGATGTTTAGAAAAGGACTCACGTTGAAAGAGATTTTCTTAAAGAATAGCAGGTTTGCCTTTTGCATATGCTCATTTAGGATTCAAAAAATGCATAACCAAATCTATACATTAACACAATAATATATTATCTATGCAGTGGAACTGAATTGAAAATAAATCTCTAGGAAAATGCAATACAATTGATAGATAATGTGATTACGTGTGCAACGAGCGTGCTAATGTTGGTTGTTAGTTCACTAACTGTTGGAAGCTATAATGGTGATTATATTTTATTTTATTTTTATCTATATAGCATTTTTTTTTTTTCGTACCTATTTGATAAGAGCCCAAAACTGTAGTTTAAACCCCCTAACAATAATATTTTTAGACCAATTATGCGAGTAATAAATAAGAGTTAATGCTGATTACGTGCTTTTATATATTTCAGGCATTGGAGTCAATTATGTGCAGGAATGTGTCACTTTGGTGAGATAAAAGAGCCAGGGTTGGTTGCTAAGAAGTTCTGTGATTAAAGGCCAAGATTTAAGGAGAAAAAGCCTTTGTAAAGTCCAATCAAAGCTGAAAAGTCAAAGTTAACGCGGGCAAAAATAACACACAAAAGTCAGCAGAACTTCCGAAGACCGTATCTTTGGGTTCAAACCTCAGAATTGGGCCTACCTTATGTCAAAACGACCAGCTCAGAAAGAGCTTTCCAATGGTTCAAGCCTTGACCCAATAAGAGTCTGTTGAAGCAAAATCTAGCTGAAAAAGCCTCTATGGACTGAATAAATTGGGTTTTCCGCTCGATTTTTCGGCCCAAAACATGGCTCCTCAGCCCATGCACGAAAATGTGGATCTTGTCTCCTCCTTTTCAAGACACATAACTTAGCTCTTAAGCAATCCTTAGCTTAGGTAGCAAGTAGCCATTAGAGCATAATTTCTAGATCTAGTTTTGAGTTTTATTTCAATTAATTAGTTTTTAATTATTGTTTTAGATCTAGTTTTACCTTTCAATTAATTAGTGTTAGAACAAGTAGATTATTATTTAGAATCAAATATTAGTTCATAATAAAGTATTCATTTTCATCTCAATTTAGTTTATTAATTAAATCCTTGTTAGTTTTAGAATTTTCAAATTCATATTTAGTTGTTAATCATTTCTTAGTTGTTAATTTAGATTTGAATTATTGATTAGTTCAATTTAGTAAAATTAGAATCTTTATATGATGTCGTGTTTGAATTCCATGAGAAATGATAGTTTGATGAATCAAGGCTAAACCTCCATTAGAGGGGTTTGATGAAGCATTGATGAAAACTTGATTGTGTAGTGTAGAACTAGTTGTAAGAGTCTATTCCACTCTAGAAGGTAGTTGATTTGCCATAAGAATGGGTTAGACTTCCTCACATGCTAGTCATTATTTGGTAGAGATTGTCATGATTGATTAGGGATTAGAACGACCAATTCTTATCGTAAGAATGTAAGAATTGGATTACAACAATCTATACTAGTTTATTAAGTTGGATTCAAGGTGGAATCAAATTCCCCTAATTCTTTATCTAGATTCAAACCTTAGCATTTCGTAGTTGAGTTATTCATATCTTGTTAGTTAAATTCACATCGTATTATAAATTCCCACCATTACTCTCACTAACTTTGAATAAACCGATAATATTAGAAAACTTTGAATGCTAAAGAACTAGGAGTGGAACGAATCTTCTATTCCCACTATATTGCGATAGATTCGAGAGTAGAGAAATTTTGATAAATATAGTCTTCTTATAGTTTTAGTTTTACTTTCGTTTATTACGTTTATTACTATTTTGTCTTTCTCAGATCAATACTTCCTTAATTCAACAAGCGCAACCCAAATGTATGTCAACTTGGAAATTCCAGAAGTGTTAGCTTTACAAAATAGGTGATAAAAAAATACGGAAACTTATTAAAAATTGAATATATACTTTCATTAACTAGGCATTGATCAAGTTTGACAAAAGATTTTATATTTTTACAGCTCCACTTTCAAAGAAAGAAATATTTCAATGCTACAAAGGTCATCATCAATTGAACGTAATATGAAGGACAGATCTTTAAGAAACATGAAAACGCTTTTACAAATTGTTTAGATGTTGAATGCAGAGTTTGTTGTAAGTTTACTCTACATTTGCCTATTGGCCATATTTTATTTTACTTTTCTAAATATACTTACACTCTGTACAAGGACAAGTCTTCACATGCGAAGCCATTATTTATGATATTGTTCATGATTATGCACCGTTCTATAAGTCTTGCACCAAAATCGGCTGTCGGAAGAAAGTAATCGACAAAGGTGATCACTATTGGTGCAATAATTGCAACAACACGATTCCATCTCCAGATGCTAGGTGTGTAAAGATATTCTAATTTTTTTTCAAGATATTCGTTTAACACTTCTCCCGACTTTATGATTGTGAACTGAAAGCTCGCATTCGAGATGACACAGAAAGTACCCTAATAACCATATTTGGCGATGAAACAGAAGAACTGCTGAAACATCCAACTTATGAGTTGGAGAAGCTTATTGAATCAGTAAAACCATTACGACGCTATCACAATTTTCACATTCATTCTTTGTGCCATGCAATATATCTTTAAAAAATACATAATTGTGACTGAGTAAGTATCATTTCTTGGATTAGGAAAATGGTATCCAAACTGTTAGTCAATAATAGATAAAATTATTGGTGCTTCGATATTGTTTGAGATAAAAATCAGCCAATACAACATCCAAAGTCAAGGCAGGTATGGCTTTACAGCTAATAAGGTTTTTCAAGTGGATTACAAACTTGACTCACACCAAATACAAGAACAAATTGAACAGGTAAATAGATATTCAAACTTATCCTTTATGAATGTCCTTTCTTTATTAAATACATACTTCATTTTTTCCCACTTCGTACCCATTCAATTTATTACACCAGCTAGCAATCATATGCTTATTTATCATTGCTGATATTGATTATTTAACCTCTTAATGTACAATCAGGTGACAGAGTCATCACAAATTTTAAATAATACCTTTCAATCCCATCCACCTGACAACATGCATAAGAACAACTAAACTCTTAAGAAAAAGAAGGTATTCATTTACTTTTACTCTACTGCCAATGGCTAAATACATATACGAAAAATATGCATATTCCTTTATTCAACGCTTTATTCTTATTATGCTCTTTTGTGTAGCAGCAGCTTGGTTTGCCAAGGTCCACTGACATTCCTCAGTCTTCAAATAAAAAAATCAGCTCTAAGAAACCTTACAAAAAAAAACCGTATGTGGTACGTGTTTTACTTTTATTTGTTTCCCTTTTTAATAAATAGTTAATCATTCACTTATCCTCTTTCTACTTATTTGTCAAAGGAATTTTCGACTCAAGCTTCGAATGAGACATCCTAGCCTTCAGCCAATAGAACTCCATCTAAATTAAAGGGTGCGTAGGATAAAATAATACAAGGTATTTAAACATTACTTTTGCTTCACATTTCTACATGATTCTACTCACTGGTTTGATTCACATCTACTTTTGCTTTGTCTCAGAGGGATCAAGCTCGAATCGTCAAAATTTGGATCATGCGATGGAGATATTTAATATTAATTCGTTGTTATTATTAGTTGTGTTCTTAAAAATTGAACTTATTATGCTACCTTCTATAACTTTATTGCATTTGGATATGAAGTCCATCGCTATCTTACTTATTAAAACTCACAATAATAATATGCATCTGATTATGGTTTTGACTTATTTATATTGTGCACCTAACAAAGTCCAAAATAGTTTAGTTGCTACAATGCAGAAGAGTCACCGGAGCATGTAAGGAGGAAAACGGGTCTTTTATCCAGCACATATTCACATATCGTGTTTTAGAAAAGATCCAATGTTTAATTAGTTATAGAAAAGATGCACAAAAGGCCTGGGAGCATGTGCAGAGCAAATAGTGTCAACTTTTTACAATTGGAGCTACTTGGTTACAAGATTGATTCTCTCTACTGATGCTAAGGTAGCCTAGATTAAAATGGACTCCTAAGGTGCACAAGCGTTTCATCAAAGCTGTCAAACATCTTGGAGGAGCAAACAGTGAGTATCTCTTTCTTTACATTTTCTATATAAGCTAATTACAGGAACATGCACCCACATCTTATTATGCTAATTCAACCTTCTATATGTTTGTCGCAGAGGCAACACCAAAGACGGTTAAATAAAGAGCCATTTACAGGTTATTCAAAATCTATTGATGGCGCTGATGGTCGTGCCATGCTTGAAGTGGCTCAGGTAGAAATAAATTTGTTTAGAAAAAACAACTCATTTTTTTTCTGATCTTACTATCTTCCTGGTCTTTTGTCATTCTTTTTAATTTCCCATGTCTATGCTATTTCTAGGAAGTCTGAAAGAAACAAACGCGGTGTAGAATTCTCACTTAGTTATGAAAATTTGAAGATCATTCTGTGAGCTGTGCTATGTTTACGCTAGATCATTAGAAGAAGTATCTCACGTTTTTATCTTTTCAATGACTTAACTACTTTAAATTCAAGTCTCGACTTCAATTAGTACATTAAAGGAAATTTCTGTGATAAGTATGAATGGTGGTGTCGCTAACATGTATCTACAAAGTTAAACTGCAGTACAAAACAATGCTTTATAATCAGTGAATAAGTTGGAAAAAAAGTGTCAATGGGGGTAGTATGAAGTTTTAAATGTCTTGGTTTGTAGCATTCTGATGGCTCATCTGTGTACAAGCTAACACAGATATCATTTTATGTGGCACATGTTGCTCTATGCCATCGTCCTATTTACTTGGAATTTTTTTATGGACAAGTCTATTGTAAAGGTTCTCTATAAATACTTGATTTATCCAGGAAAAGTACCAACTGAGATACTACTTAACGTACCTATTGGTTGTCATATGCACCATATGTCAAAAGATGTGTGTTATCTTAAAAATAGTTGTAGAAGTGCAGTAGCACTAGCTTAAAGTTGGCCTCCATTTTTACCTTTTTAGTAAATAACATTGCAGGTAAAAGTAGCATGCCAGAAGGCTTTAAGAGCAAAAGACTTGGCAAAGAGCCGTCTAAGGGAAATGAACGAAGAACTCAACATTCACTGTAAAGCCCCAATAAGTCTATTGGCTGTTAAAATGTTATTTTGTTGCCTCAAAATAGCTGGAACATTGTAGTGCTCGCCTTTTGCTTCCACTGGTGCTTGCAGAGGTCAAGTGTGAAGTTTGTTGATCCAAATGAACAATAGTTGCTAAGCAAATAGCTCGATCGATGTATGTGAAGCACAGAAAACTGCTAAGAATGCAAACGATGTATCAGCGCCATCTAAAGATCCATTTACAGGTAAAGTATATTGAATAAAACTTCCCAAATATTTCATTTAGGATTACGTATGACTAATAATCTGCTAGACAGCATAAAACCAAATCAATTTTGTCTAATTTCAGAAGTATAGTCTCAGCAACAATCTCCATGGACAAGCTAATACAGGGAACAACAAAGCAGGTAGGATACCACCTTTCCGAGTATTGCAACTTCATTTTTAGACAAAGTACACATAGTACCTCATTATTCAGAATAACCACATCATACATTGTCAATTTTAAAAAGGCATTAACTTACTGTGACAAGTTTTATGGGTGCGGAAGCAGGATAGGATGTGTAATGCAAGTGGAGCACTCATGACAGGATCCCAAACAAACAAGTAACACTTTGAGCAATGACAAATCTTTGTATATACATTCTTTGGCTTAGGCCTGAATTGACAAAAGAACTTAAATGTATCAGAAGCTTGGACATAAGTGAAGCATTAGAGATGCAAATCGAAGTGCAAAGAAGGCTAAACGAACATCTTCAGGTAATAGTCTAATGAGTTACCATAACCATCATCAGCATCATCATCAACCAACAAAATGTTAAATAGCTGAGAGTGAATGCATGTGATATATGTGCTGAACTTACAATCAACGAACGCCTATTCTATATGTAGGTGCAACGACAATTACAACTACAGATAGAAGCCCATAGAAGCCCAGGGAAAATATCTATAGTCGGTTCTCAAGAAAGCCCAGGAAATACTTGGAAAACAAAAGCTAGGAGTTTGTGCGGGACTGTAGGATGCCTAAGTGCACATCTCCCAGCTGGTCTCCAAATTATCCAATGAATGCCTCAATCGACTCTGGGCCACCATATGGTTCGATGGACAGTTGCTTGACCTCATCATGCGAGGGATCTCATAAGGACCAAGAAATCCCCTTCATCATGTTTACACCCTATCATCATCACACTGGCAAATGATAAGGTAACCATGGGATCGAGAGAGGAGCCGCAGTGTGAAACAAATAAGCCTCAATGGTGTCGAAACAAGAGAGGAGCCGCAGTGTTAAAGCAGTATAGAAGCTCACTTAGACGCATACTATTATAAGACAAATAGGATTCAAGCAGGTGATGGCTCATTCATGAATCAAGAAATATAAGGTATATTACTCTTAATCTTATCCATGCCACTGTGAATTTTTAGACCAATTAGAAACAATCTCTTCATTTTCTTTTTCTTTTTAAATTTGTGGGAGCAAAGCACCGAATACAACTAAATTTATGTTATTTCTTCCTTCTTAGGCTGGGCCGCCAATTTGTGCTGGGAAATAATTTGCTTTCTCGCAAATGAAGGTGTTTGCTTCCATACTGTTACACTTATTTGTTTTTGAGCTATGGGATAAGAAGAAACCGGTCAACTACAAAACCATGATCATTTTCACGTTGATGTCCCTCTCAATCTCCACGCATCTCGAAAAGTTTGAGGCAAATATTAAGAAGTTGATCAATAATCTTATGTTCTATTCTTTGTCATGTACCATCATTGCAGATCCTAGCATCCCTACTTTCTTTTTTTGCAAAAATGGTTTATGTGGTTCTTGCTGCAGCCAACTGTGTTTTCGCCACATGTTATACCCGTGAACTCAATCTGTATGTTTTCGGCGTAATTCAGCAATGCAAGATCTTTATAATTATGTACTGATTACAGTGTACATCAGTTTTTTTACGCTATTGTGTCATCGATACTTACTACTATCTCGTAATACAAGCTTATATAGTTAGCGCCATCAAATATGCTAACATAGAACGTACTATCCAAATCTTATGTCTATATTACAACAGTATAGAAGCTCACTTAGACGCATACTATTAAAAGACTAATAGGATACAAACAGGTGATGCCTCATTCATGAATCATTATAGCAGTCATTATTAGACTTTCATAAAGTACTCTGTCTCCCCAACAATTCCCATAGATGTACATTTTTACCAGTTCCTAATGCACCAAAGGTAAGGGTGTAATACGAGGCGGGATGGGTCAATTGCAGGTCAAATAGTCATGGGTCGGGGCGGGGCGGGTGTAGGGGATACAAATCCAGTGGTCCCCGACGGGGCGGGGCGGGGCGGGGCGGGTTGAAGTGTCATGCCTTGGTACCATCACCCGGCCTGTTGGTTCAGCTTACGGGGCGGATTTTGGGCGGGTCATCCGGGTCGGGTGAAAATGATCATTTTAACCCAATTTCACCAAAAAAAAAAAACTTTCAAATTATGCAAGTAATATATTCCCAATTCACAACATAAAGAAAAAAAAATGAAATCAATTAATGAAAAATAAATAAATAAAAAAACTTGGACTTGAACCCAAAACCATATATGCAAATTTGAAACTTTTTTCTCGTGATTTACCATTTTAAATTGATTATTTTTCGTAGCATGATAAAATGAAGATGGGAGTGAGGATATATGGTACAAAACAATAAAATATAAACTAAAAGAATTCGAAATTAATACAAGAAAGTTGAATTTGAACTTTTGATATTTGCCCAATTTTCAAACTTGAATATTTGAAATTGATGTTGAACTCATAAGTTTGTGTTCATACCTCCCAAATTCTTACAAAAGTTAAAAGAAAATATAAACAAAATACAAATATATTATACTTGAGTCTTGAAATTGTGCGGGTCAACGGGGTTGGGTCAACGACTTTTGACATGGTGCGGGTCGGGAGGCTTGACGGGTCAGGTTTGAACATAGAACCTACAGTCATAGCCCGATCGCGTAAAAACAGTGGCAGGGCGGGGCAGGTCTATTTTCGGGTCGGTGCGGGTTTGGGTGGCGGGTGAAGACCGGGTTCCCTACCAGATGATGGGTTAGCGGTTTTTTTTACACTCCTAACCAAAGGTGCCACTGACAGACCAAACAAATCGAGAGCAAATTAAAAATTAACAAAATATAAATGTACCCTTTTACCATTTTTTTTTGTTTATCTAAAAAAAGGAGGCTCCAACAAATATACATACAACCGTCATTTTTTTTTGTTACAACAGCCCGCTAAGAAACAGATAAAGTGGTAGGAGGGAGCTATGAGTCCTACATTTAGTCTTCATTCATGCCTTCATACGAGGTATTGCTTGAGAGTGGATTTCTACTATTACTTTTTGGAAATCCCCATACCATAGAGATTTCTAAACGAACTAGGAAGTCCCAGGAATGGAACAAACAACAACAGACTTACCCCTTCGATCCCCACTACTTGAAGTTCAAATCCCTCAACCGTAAAAAAACTCTTCCTTCAAAATTCAAGTACTAACTGCTTCAACTACCGCTCGTATGGTTTCTTCAAGCAACAACCGTTTGTTAAGCGAAACAGTCAGTATACATATAGAAAAATTTACATTGTCAAAGCCTAACTTATTCTCTTCCTTCCTAATTTCTCATGTGGCATCTTTGGCATCAAGGAATAGCATTATCCTGCAAAAAAGGTTTGCTCATGACTAGTTTCAGTCTATTCGACAACACTTTGCATATATCAACTTTGAATAGACACAATTTTAACCTTACTAAATTGTTTCATCGTATCTTTTTTTTGTCATAGTACTATAGTTTTTTTTAAATGAAATAGTAGTTCGTCAGTTACACTTTTCAAAGTGATTGATTACTTTTTTGTGTACTTTTTCTTATTCACTACTGCATTTCATAATCTAATTGTGTAAAATATTTCATTCATGGTCTATATTCCTCTGACGTTAAAATTTTATAGATTTCCTTCAAAATGACAACACCGAGATATCTTCCTTTATCTGACATAAATGACAAGAATTAGAACTGCATAATTAAGTTTCGTGTCTCTAGAAAATGGAGCATCGGAAAAGAATTGCATGGAAAAACTAGCAGATTTGACATGGTTTTGATACACGATAAAGTTAGCCAATTTCATTTGAATTGTACAAATTCCCTTTCCATTATTTTTTATTCAAACAATTATTAACTATTTGCATATATTTTGGTTTCAGGGAAATCAAATGCATGCAATTGTTCCAAAGAACCAAGCAGAAAAATTCTCAAAAGTTATCCGAGAAAGCTGCGTGTATCATGCTGATATTTTATTGTACAAACAGTGTCAGATTATCGGCCTGTTCAACATGCGTTTGTTATACTTTTTAAATGGGATACGTTTGTTAGACTGCTAAGTGAAACTCAATCAGAAATTCCATCGTAACAGTTTGCTTTTGCTGAATTTGACAACATCAGCACTCATTACAAACAAATCACAAATCTAATAGGTATCCAAGCAATGAAGCAACTGAGAAATATATAAAACTATATATATATATATATATATATATATATATATATATATATATATATATATATATATATATATATATATATATATATATATATATATAACAGATATCTCTTTATAATGTCTATCAAATGTATGTGGCGTGCTTGAAGGAATGTCAGTCATAACGTTTAGAAAAGGAATGAAGCAACTGAGAAATATTTACTTGAGGATGACATGTTAGCTTCTAATTTTTTTCTATAATGAATATGGAAAACATCTTACCTGTATCTATATACTCACAAAAAAAATAACTACCTAGTGGGAAAAATGAGGATTACTCTATGGGAAAATGGAGTGGACTTGGTTGACAAAGATATCATTAACTCTACTGTGGATCAACCTGTGGTCCCTGTAACATCGTTGATTGTTGACATCTATAATGGTAACTTCATTATTACGAGTATAATTATACATTGTATATTACTATATTATTCTTTCTCCTTGGAATAAACTAATCGTTTAAATATTTCAGGAGTATACTATCTAAATTCAAGAAGGGCGACAAAAATTTATTACAACTTGGAAATTCCTGAACTTAAACATCTAATGAACAGGTAAAGTTCTCACACGTTCATATACTTTACATTAATCAAAATTTAACTTTCAATTTTTCAGTTCCAAGAACAAAAAAATTGCATTGCTTGAAGGGTCATCATCTACTGATCGTATATCGAGTACTCGACAGCTCAACAACAGGAAAACTCTTTCTGAAATTCTTAATTCATTGGACAGAGACACCATTGTGAGTTAACATTACACTTTTATATAATATTATTTTGCTTTAAAACTTCTCACTATATAAAATTATTCTTTTCAGGGACATGTTATTGATAGGGTTATATACTAAAAACATTACTTTTGTAATAACTCTAATTCTTTATATTTTGAATGAGAATCATATGGGTAAATGTAATGCATATTATATATGTTATTAGTTATATGCATGCGTCTAATACTTTATGTTGTAGATGATATGGTGTGTAGTGACACACAGAAGATCATATCAGCAGTACCTTATAAAGTATAAGTAAACGTTCACAACCTAGATGGATTTGGACAAACCATTGGTACGGTTATAGTATAATATGGTATTAGTCTATCTTGACTACAAAATTACACTAGTACACTTTGTGTGTATTGAACAGGACCAAGTGAGGTTGTTTATCTTTATACTGACTATATAAGAGAACAAACACCTCTGTTATTATGGATGCTTGTCCTCTTAATTCGGATATAATAACGGGCACTTATGTGTATTGTACATTGCTTTAAATCATCAATGAGTGAGATTTATTTGTGAATCAACAAACTCGATGGATTGGGTAATGACATTGTATGTAAGGTGTGCTGTTGATTATAGAAGGAATCTGTGACTCGCAGGAAGTCGGGTGGATGATGTCCCCTTGAAGAGCTCATAAAGATTATCATGTAAACCTTGCAGGTGGATTTAATCCAACATGACAATGAGGTTGAGTGGTACTACTCAAGGACATAAGAAGTTGATTAATGTAGTTGTTAGTAACTTAACTTAATCAACGGGCATTCGATATCTTAAACACGGGGAGATCAACGAGCATATAATATGGAGCCCATAAATGTAATTTTAGGATTAGGGTGGTAGTGCAACAATGACCTTTAGTGGAATAAGTCATTTGTTGACGGATTTGGGCTGTGTGTTCTGGGCAAACATGGGAAGCCTAAGCCCATCAGGAGACCTAACCCTAATTTCTCCTCATGGTCCCTATTGTAGCCTATATAAAGAAACCCCTCTTTCTCTGGCCGAAATACTCAGGTTTTGCTCAAGAAAAGTGAGTTCCTAAATTCGGTTATGAACTAAGAGAGTAAGAAAGGCCAAGAGAGAAAGAAAGGGATGGAAAATCATTGCCCACACAACGTTCATTCTAAGGATAGGAATACAACAGAAGATCAAGAGATTGCTGATTCGTAGAGCTTGGATTCTCAGAGAAATCACAGCTGATCAAAGGTATGATTTCTAAACAAAATCGTGAACACCCTTTATTCCACTGCGCATGGGTTTTCACGATTTGTAGTCGATTACATGAAACCATAACGGTTCCTACAATTGGTATCTGAGTATGTAGATCTGTCGGTAGATGTAGAACTACTCTAACTTGGTTTTGCATGCATCTAGACCAACTGTTATGGTCAGAATGTATGAAAAGTGATCGATTTTGTTTTTATGAAAAGTGATCGGTTTTACAGTATTTGTTTATTTTGGTGGATGTAATTTAAATCACGGTATGTATCGTGTTGTTTGTTTATTATCTATGATGTAATCTACTGTAAGATCAAAAGATCAAAAGTTGGATTGGTCAAGATCTGAATCAGTGTTCTTTTTTATGAGCTCGGGTTGACGAGAAGTCAATTACATGAAACCGGTTTGATGAGAAGTCTTTTTTATCCTATTAGTTCTACTTCACGGTTTGCAGTCGATCACATGAAACCATAACGGTTCCTACAGTTATGACATGCAAAGCTTCAGTTTGGGAAGTTATACATGACTACGAGTTGTCCTGCCCTAAAGCTGGCTGTCGAAAGAAAAATGTATTGGAAAAAGATGATCGCTATTGGTGTAATAGTTGTAGTGAGTTTATACCATCTCCATTTACAAGGTAAAACTATTAAATTTTATTATAACTTCTTCACTTCCCTTTCAATTATTGATATTGACATTGAATGCTAGATATCAAATTTGAGTCCGCATTCAAGATCACACAAATTGTTCAACTGTGACAATATTTGGAAAAGAAGCAGAAACACTGGTTAAACATCCAGCAATTGAATTGGAGGCTATGCTTAGATCGGTAAATCTACTATTAAACATTTCAACACCAACTTATTTGCCTTTCAATATATCTCATTCAAGTGCATAATATTTTCTTAAACTAGGCAAGTGGTTCTCAAATGATTAAGAATATACTTAATGAGCTTATAGGTTCATCATTAATTTTCGAAATAAGAATTAGTGAATACAACATCATGGATCAAGGCACCAATGGCTTCACAACAACTAAAGTTTTCCCTGTAGATTACAAGCTAGAAGGAGACATGATGCTCACTCACATTGATCAAGTAAAAAAAAAAAAGTATATTTAATAAAAGTTTAAGATAGATAGACAAGACATTATTTTTTATTTATTCAATGTATAATTTCTTTTTGTGATTATAGATGCAGGCCACAGTGGAAATTCATACTCTTAATACTATCTACCCAGATCCTATATCCGAGCGTCCAAAAGTGAGTGATTCTAAACTAATTGAAAAAGAGGTTTTTATTTAATTGTTTACTTGAGATAGCCGTTATATATATATTAGAGAGAAAATGTACATACTAATATGTTATTACACGTTTTTGCGTGTAATTAGAAAAAAGCTATTGTTTTCACATTTATTTAGTATGTAAATTTACATACTAATACCTTCATTAATGAAATTGTTAGTTCTTTCAATCTTCAGTCAATCATTGATAAGGTATATGCCTTAAAGTATGTTATATGCTGTCATCTTTTATTATTTCTAACGAAAGCTATTTCAATTAGAAAATTGAATGTTATTTTGTCAAGAATCATGTCCTAAGATACAATCTTTATTCATTCCTTCTTGATTCAGATATTACCATTTGAAAATTCTGCTGAAATGCCTAGAACATCAACTAAGAAAACAAAGCCTAAACGGATGCGTAGAAAGTCCAAATGTGTAGTAAATATACAACCGCATTGATTTTTAACTATTTGTTTTTATCAATGTTTTATCCTTTATAACTAACACGGGGAAAAGAATGTGTTTATTATGTTAGCACATGAAATTTATTCATACAACTTTAATGAAACCGTGGAAACTTCATACACGACTGTCACATCTAAAAGAATCCGCAAAATTTACCAGGTAAGACACTTTAACTATGGTCAGTAGAATGTTAAACTTCCATCTATTGTGATCTTTAGTTTAAATAAAAGTTTGATGAAAGAATATGTCGTTATAGGGAGATGGATTGTATCATGTAAATGGTTATAGGACTGAATGCTGGAGATGGATTGGAGCATGTCGTTATTATTATTATCATTAACTTATTATTGTTTTATTATTTATGGTTATTAGATATTTTGTTGTTGGAATTTGATTTGTAACGCAACAGTGATGTTACTAATGGCTATTAGATTTGTTCTGCCATGTAATAGTGATGCGACAAGATTTACATAAATAGTTTCCTATAAAACACCCTAACAATGTAAGTTGATCATCTTTCCCTAACGTCAAAAAATTTCAATGAGGGATAAGGTTACGTTAGTATAACACCCCGTGTTTTATTTATTTTTTCCTAATAATAATAATAATAATAATAGATAATAGATGAAACAAAAGATAGGATATATATTAGTAAGGATAGGAAACCCAGTAGGGTTAAGAGATAACTTTCGTTCCTTGTTTTTAGGGGAGTTTGAAAACAAAAAGAAGTTCACGGAGTTTTTAAAAACACAGAGAGTTTTTACCCGAAAAAAAAAAAAAAAAAAAAAAACGAAAAGGAGAGTAACATCAGTTAGGGGTTGCTGTGTAAGAGTAAAAAGAAAGGTTTCGAACAAGGAAGACCGTTTTGTTCGCGCGACAGCCGACTTCGGTCTTTCGGGGTTTTTCCGCTTTAAAAAATCTAGCTGTTTGATTTACAAACAGTGAGTAGATATTTTAGGTTTTTTTTTTCTCGTTTATTGTAGACTTTATGATACGAGGAAAAAGAAATTTATGATTTTTACTGTTCATACTGTTCATATGCGGCTTTATTCAGTACTGTAGGTCATTTTGTGTTAATTGCGTGTACATGACTATCGTTTGAAGAACGTCTATATCCGGAAAACTTATCCATATCCAATGATAAAACAAGGGTAATAAATCGATTATGGTTGCCGTAAACAAAGCGGTTGACTTATGTATTGGCTGCGTGTTTTCGCCAAAAGAACCAAATCGCACTGTGTTGTTTTGTTTGAATGAATTGTTTTGGTTGAATTTTGTTGTGATGTGATACTGTGGGTTTGATGTTGATTATTGAGGATTGATTGAGTGTTGTAGAGTGAGGGGAAGGCGCTGGCGAAGCTTGTAGAAGTCTTTAATGGCGTCGTCAAGCCAAATGAAGGAAATCGTCATGATGGTTTTAGTTTGAACTCTTTTTGGTTTTGATTGTGAATTGTTGGTGGGTTATGGGTTGTTGATGGTTGTTTGGGTGTTGGAGAGTGTGTGGCTGAAGCTTTGAACAAGCTTTAATGGAGGTCGAAAAATTCCCAGATCTAGTTTAGAGGGAGTGGATGGAGTTAAGGGTTTTAGTTGTACCTTTTGTTAAAGTTGTATGGTTTTTCCTCAGGAGAAAAACCGATATGATGAGGAAGGGAGGAGAGGTGGCCGGAAAATATGAGCTGGTGGTGGAGGGGATGACCGAGATTTGGATCTGGTGCTCCTAGTCTCACCAATTCTAATTCTATTTCGGTTGGGCTTGGGCCTAAACATTAGTTTGTTTGTTGGGCCGGTTTCCTATTTTTGTTGTGGGCTTGAGTGTTTTGTTTAGATTGTGGGCTTAAGTTATTTTTGTAGGATTAAGTTGTTTTAGATTGTTGGGTCAAGTTATAAAGGCTTGGGCTTTGGTTTTTGGGCTTTGTTTTGTTTAGTAGGATTAGGACCATGGGTTGAAGTGTTTTGCATACTGGTTTACGTCAGGTCCTGTTGGACGAACACCATTTTGGGAAATAACCCTTTGACTAGTTGACCAGAGTTGACTTTTAACTCGGATGATGATTTGGTCTATTAGGATAGGTCTAGTGCTATAAGCGTGCTTGGCTTTGGGCTAAGACTTTATATATATACGTGTGTATGTGTATTAACTTCTATGTGATATATCAGTCTTTTATGATATACGACGCTATGACACTTAGACATCGATATATTAATAACACGTAAACTATAATACAAGAAACAAGATACTCCTCCGTTCTCTAAAATAATATACGTAATAAAGTTCAAGAGTGTTCTCAATAATTTACCACACCCTTTTTGAATCTCTCCACACCTCAAGTTTTGGAAATGAGATTTTATGACTGAAGATGTCATGTGATAGGTGGGCATTTATTGAATGTGCCATAAATGGCCTGTTAGCGTTATAACTGGGTATTCATTGATTGTGCCATAAATGACCTGGGTATTCATTGAATGTGGCGGGAATGACCTAAGGTACATAGTTACTAAAGGGTAGGTGTATAAGAAAAGTAATTAATTGATTAATAAGAGAAATTGATTTGATGGTGCGGGTGTGCTTAGACTTGCATTTGAATACTTATAGGATATCTACATATGTTGTTTAGAATTCATAACTTTCGTTTGCAGGAGGGCAGGACTTAATAATATTGTGTGCAGGGACGCAGTCCTACCCTTATACAGAAGTGGATATCGGTAAGATTTAATTCAATTAATGAGTTATTAAAATGAGTTATTATAATGAGCTAATATAATGGAAGTCTTGCTTGGGAAGAAACTATGCCGGTTGAAATGATGGAACTGAATGATTAAGTTATGGGAAAATATAAAGTGATTGTTTAGATAATTAAAGTATGACATTGTTTTTATGAGTCTACTCATACAAGCAAATTTCATTTTGCTGACCTATGTTTGCTTTGTTTTGGCAACGTGGGTGTGTTCTTAGGAACATAGGTGGAAGGCAGTGGAATCACGGCGTTTGATTTGGATTCTTCCCTGGAGCACTCCATTAGTTCTTTTATTAGATCTGATTCTTATTGGAAGTATGTAATAACGTAGTTTCATATTCATATGACATGAGAATATGATATTGAAGACTTTTATTCTTAGAGTTTGTTTGATGTTTTATTGGGACGGAAGATAGTCTTTTAATAAAGTGATGGTTGAGAAATTTTAGAGATTATTGTTGTTAAGTTGATTCCTTATGATGTGGGGTTTCGATTTTGGCATGTGTTGTATCCACCCCGTCATAGCCTGTGTTTTTAGACAATTGAACATAGCGATGTTTGAGATATTTATATTTCAAATATTCACTTTGTAATTATTTAGAAATTTGGGCTGTGACATTTTGGTATCGGAGCTTAGGTTAGCCTAGATTTGGAAGGTTTAGGTGATCCTCGGAATGTGGTGATTGGTTGTGTTTGAGTTTAAGATGTTTGGAGTACTAATAGAAGTCCGTTTTGTTTTAAGGTGATGGATGGAGATGACAATGATGTTACTGGTATTGGAAGTAATACCATATCTGCTGATTTGGGAGCAATATTAACTCAGTTGGTGCAAACTATTTAGAGGGGTCAACATGCTAATCTAGGGGATCCTTTTGCTAGGAGAAATAAAGATTTTACAACTTTAGTAGGCCAGAAGTTCAAGGGAGAGAAATGGGCCATTGATGCTGAGAAATGGGTTATTATGTGTGAGTCCGTGTTTGCTAAGATGCAACTCACTGAGGTGCAGAAGCAAGAGTTGGCTTCTCACCAGTTGGAGGGGTCAGCTTTATTTTGGTGGAGGTCTATCAAGGATAATGTGGATGTGGGAACTATGACTTGGGAGGATTTCCAGGTAAGATTTGAGGGAAGGTTTGTTCCTAATGCTGTTAAGGAGCAATTAACTGAGAAATTCTTTAATCTGACCCAAGGAGGGAAAAGTGTTACGGAGTACGTGACAAAGTTCAATGAACTATCGAGGTATGCTCCTTATCTAGTGGATACCCCAGTGAAGAAGAACCAGAAGTTCATCCATGGACTAGAGCCATACCTATCGAGTTATTTGATACCCTTTGATTCAGAAACTTTCGATCGCGTGTTAGATTTGGCATTAAAATATGAACAATTGGATAATGAATCCAAAGATGAGAGGTTTAAAGAGAATACCCCAAAACAAGTCAGCTTACACCTTATTTCTAGTCAACCACGTCAAGGGCAGAGAAAAAGTCGGCATCACCCATATAATAGGCAAACAAGTAGGCATGTGAATAAGGACGTTAGTACTTCGCTAAAGAAATTTGATGGTAATTGTTTGAACTGCGGGGAAGTTGGGCATACTATTCGAATGTGTTCTAAACCAAATGAACTAGTAGGCAAATGTTATAAATGTGGACAGTTGGGACACTATGCTAAGAACTGCATTGGTTAATGTTAGATATGTTTGAATTTGTTGTTTACTAGTTCCTTTATTGGTACTTAGCATGTAAGAAATTATCATATGATTATGAAAATAAAATGCTTTGGTTGTTTTAACGGTTAGTTTCTTATGAAATTTATAATCGAAATTGTTCAGCATGTTATAGTGTTGTTTTCCTAACAGAGTTTTCTATTTTAAGTAAGTATTAGCTAAAGAAGAAATTGTAATTTTAAAATTTCATATTTGAATAATTTGGAATTATCCAAGGAATAAAGAAACCCTTTTGATAAAGGTTGGATTTGAATTTTTTTTTTTGATATTATCCAAGTTATGTATATCGTTGGTGTGTGATTCAATATACATAACATCTCTCTATATGCATCGTTGGAGTTTGATCCAGTGTGTACATGTACACTGTTGGAGTGTGCATACCACACCTCGTTGGTGTTTGATCCTATGTGATGGTAGAGAGCTAGTATGCATCGTTGGTGTATGAACCAGTGTATACTTGCACATCGTTGGTGTGTGAGCCAATGTGTATGCATTACATTGTAGGTGTTTGATCCTATGTGATAGTGGACATAGTATAGGTCATTGATGATATGAATCAGCTTATATAATGTAAAATTTTTATTTTCGAACATGTGGTGTTTGTGAGACACTGAGAGAAATGTTGATATATTTGTAAACACCAAGATGGTGGATGAAACATATGAGTTTTTAAACGAATAGTTTTGACTGGGAAGATTGTTGGGAAATGAAATTATTAGATGTATATTAAATGTGGAACGCTTGGACTAGTTGGGAAATACTAAGAGAGGAACTAATTGCCTCGGTGTGAGAGGAACTACCTTGCCTTCTTAGTATGATTTAACTCGAAGAATATGAGTTTTGCTAAATTGAGAAATAATGAGTTTACTTAAGTGTTGGCAATTGAAGAAACTAACTACGTTTATTCTTTTGAGTTGTGTATACTAGCGTATACACGTATTTCTTGGCTTCTATACGTATATAGACACACTTTCAAAGTATGTGATTTGCATATTATTATGCCAATATATATGATGTTGTATATGTGTATTCCTTTTAAGGTGTGTATACTTGGGTATATACTTATATCTCATTTTTTATATTTGTTTATCATAACCTTTTGGTGTAAGTTGTAAATGAAGTGTAATTAATCTTGCTGACATGTTTTAGATTATCACATAAAGTTCAGTCGTTGAGATATGATCAATTAACTTAGAAGAATTATTGGTTGACGTACTATTTGTTTGGTTAATCTACACTCTACCTTGAATCTCGGGACGAGATCCTTTTAAGGTGTGTATATTATAACACCCCGTGTTTTATTTTATTTTTCCTAATAATAATAATAATAATAATAGATAATAGATGAAACAAAAGATAGGATATATATTAGTAAGGATAGGAAATCCAGTAGGGTTAAGAGATAACTTTCATTCCTTGTTTTTAGGGGAGTTTGAAAACAAAAAGGAGTTCACAGAGTTTTTAAAAACACAAAGAGTTTTTACCCAGAAAAGAAAAAAAAAAAAAAAAAAAAAAAAAGAGTAACATCAGTTAGGGGTTGCTGTGTAAGAGTAAAAAGAAAGGTTTCGAACAAGGAATACCGTCTTCTTTGCGCGACAGCCGACTTCGGTCTTTCGGGGTTTTTCCGCTTTCGAAAATCTAGCTATTTGATTTACAAACAGTGAATAGATATTTTAGGTTTTTTTTATTTCTCGTTTATTGTAGACTTTATGATACGAGGAAAAAGAAATATATGATTTTTACTATTCATACTGTTCATATGCGGCTTTATTCAGTACTGTAGGTCATTTTGTGTTAATTGTGTGTACATGACTATCGTTTGAAGAACGTCTGTCTCCGGAAAACTTATCCATATCCAATGATAAAACAAGGGTAATAAATCGATTATGGTTGCTGTAAACAAAGCGGTCGACTTATGTATTGGCTACGCGTTTTCGCCAAAAGAACCAAATCGCACTGTGTTGTTTTGGTTGAATTTTGTTGTGATGTGATACTATGGGTTTGATGTTGATTATTGAGGATTGATTGAGTGTTGTAGAGTGAGGGGAAGGCGTTGGCGAAGCTTGTAGAAGTCTTTAATGGCGTCGTCAAGCCAAATGAAGGAAATCGTCCTGATGGTTTTAGTTTGAACTCTTTTTGGTTTTGATTATGAATTGTTGGTGGGTTATGGGTTGTTGATGGTTGTTTGGGTGCTTGAGAGTGTGTGGCTGAAGCTTTGAACAAGCTTTAATGGAGGTTGAAAAATTCCCAGATCTAGTTTAGAGGGAGTGGATGGAGTTAAGGGTTTTAGTTGTACCTTTTGTTAAAGTTGTATGGTTTTTCCTCAGGAGCAAAACTGATATGATGAGGAAGGGAGGAGAGGTGGCTGGAAAATTTGAGCTGGTTGTCACACCCCGAATTTTGATAGAATTCGGAAAAACATTATTTGTTCCCGACTCTTCAATTTCCGAGGTGTGACGCACTCTCCACTTCCAAAAACCCATAAACAGTTTAAATATGCGGATAATTAAAAACCAATAAAAATTTTAACTTAAACAATAGTCATCTTCATTACAAAAATTTACAAATGAAAATACAAAAAAACATTGTCTAGACTGAAAATCTATATCACCTCATGGGAAAACAAAACATATCCTGAGATGCAACGCTAACGCAAACCACAAGCAGCAACCAATCTTTTTCAACACTAAAGCTATCAAGACTTATCAACTATGTTCATTTAATGAACACACCCGATAAACAAACATGCAAATCAGGTCGGCATTATAAAAATGCTGGTGTGAGTAGCTCTAAAATACAACATATAATTATACATATACATACACAATCTCTAAGGCAGTTAGTTCCTCCACCGAGGCGCCTTAACTTTTAACGACTAATACGACATCCTTAAGTACAATAAATAAGGCAGGTAGTTCCTCCACTGAGGCGCCTTAACTTCCTACTAACCACACAACAAACCATACGCATAATAAAAAGGCATTTAGTTCCTCCACGAGCCGCCTTAGGTTCTAACTAAACTATAACCAGCCAAGCATATTCCATACTTACCTCATTTTAAGCTTAATTACAGAGTGGGTCGTCTCTGCACAAGTAATTAGTTTGATCCACCCTTCTGCAAAACCATATACAATCCTCTATCTAAAGATATATCATTAAACAACATATTACCATAATTATATTAATTAAGACTTTCTTTGCGTGTCCCTAAAATCACGTAGTATCTATGTCTTACCTAGTTTCCCTAGCTACCACAATCGCTTCCCAACGCCGAGCATGTACATCCACATGCCTCCCCTTACATAATGAACCACTCCGTGCGTAACTATCCTGAGCGGGATGCCGCACACTAGGTAACCCTCACACGAAAGCCATTATGTAAGTACTGCCACTATTCGGCATAAAATATAGCGCGTCTCGTTCTATTTTGCGAACGGAATAATCAAGCCACTATTTGGTTACGATTGCCCAACACATGGGTCAATCAACATCTTATATATACACCCTACACAATGGCCAATCATATCACATACGCCCACACAGGGCAAATCACATGAGTTGTGGTAGTCAGGTTCTAGGATTTTCGTTATGTAATTTATTCAGGTGTCATACATTTATGACTCATAAAAAAAAATTCCACTATATCACGTGCAGGTCAAATACCTTATTGCACTAAGCCACAATATTTAGAAATATCTCAATTATATCTCATAACCACTTTCATTCTTTCACGTGCCAATATATTATTGCACTACGCCACAATCCCGTGGGAAATATCCACAAATACTCTACTAGCATCTCACAGATAAAAATAATGAAGTGTTTACACATTTATTTCTCCAAAACTATTGCATTTAATATATATATCCCAACATATTATATAATGTCACAATATCAACGGCAAATCTTAATTAGATAATGACCACCAAATTTATACAAGCTTCCACAGCATTTTAGCATTTGATTTGTCCATACAATTTACAATATAAAATGTAGCACAATTAAAACAAATCCACGATCCACAATCAAAGCCCAATATATATATGTTTTACACACTACTCACGTCAAATCTTAATTAGATAATGACAAACAACGTTATATAATTTTCGACAATATTTTATTACTATATTTGTCCATATTCTTAAATATGAGAAAAACTGGAAAAAGTCAACATTCCACAGTCAACGGTCAAAGTCAACGATCAAGGGTTAACGGTCAAAGTCAACGGTCAATGGTCAACGGTCAAAGTCAAAGTCAAATTGTCATTGTCAAAGTCAAACTGTCGTTTCTATGTTCAACAGGTTCATGGTCATAGCCATGGTTCATGGCTAAGGGCAAAGGTGCATGGCTCATGGGCTCATGACCAAGGTAATGGTTCGGACCCAACTGGCCAAACCCAAACCTTAGAACCAGAAAGTCTGAACATTTAAAGACCCAATTAGATATATTTTAAGTTATATGACCAGCCCAAAAACCAAAATTAGAAACTGGCTCAAAACACCAATAGGTTCGACCCGGAGAATTTAACTGAAACCGGCCCAACACTTAAACTAAAATTGGTCCACAACTTAAACTAAACTGGTCCGAAACAAAGGATTAATCCAGCCCAATAACTAACTAATGTTTAGGCCCAAAAACTTCAACTGAACTGGCCCGAAACACAAATGGGTTCGGCCTAAAATTGAACTGAAACCGGCCCAAAGAAAACTAATTAGTTTTGGCCCAAACAACTTAACCTAAACTGGGCCCAAACTAAACCAAAATAGCCGGCTCAAAGAAACCAACCAAGGCCCAAGGGAAACCGACCCAGGCCCAACTGACCCAACAGGTCGTCTTCTCCCTCCAGCAGCTCTCTCCTCCACCACTTCCAGCCACCACCCACCGGCGCTCCAAACCAAACCGAACTAACTCGGTTTTGTACCCCCCGAAAAACCCCATCTTTTGCTACCCTCAAACTCGAGTTCCCCTCACCTCCACCAGCGCCAGCATGAATTTCGACCAAATCGTGCCGCCATTAACGCCTCATTCAAGCTCCCAACAGCCCCTCTCATCAATACTCACACACACCCACTACTCCTAACTGTTGGTTCAACCCCAAACACCTAGATTATGACCCCTGCAAATTTTGATTAGTAGATTTAACGATTTCTAACTCGCGTCGCCATTAACAGCTTCCCCAAGCTTCGACAACACCCTTTCTCCACCACCAAATCATCCCCAAATCATCAATCAATAATTCAATTAACACAACAAGAGTAGAATATACAAACAGTTTCAAATACTATACAAACAGTACCAAACCGTATACCGGACAACCGTTTGGTTTTGACTCGCCGCCATTAACGGCCTCCAACCTTCAACAGTTATATATTTTGACAAAAGATAAACTAACATTATCTAGCCGAATAACCATAGCCGAACAAACATAAAATGAACGGAAACATTTGACAGTAGAATTTTGTCTGTATACCAGTAAAACTCTGGATTTTGTGAAATAGAAAAACTATCTACTCACCTGTATTAAAACTCAACTCGACGAATCCCTCGTAGTCTGAATCGTCGCGCTCCACCCTCTAGCAATCCAACTTTTATCTCTGCCTCCATTTTTATTATTTTTTTTATTCTCCAAAACCCTATTCTCTATAACAATGTGATTATATACTTGGGTTTGAAACCCAAGCTCAATACAGACTTGGGCCCAAAAATCAGGCCCACGTATCCCAAATCCAATCCAGCCGATTTTTAAATAAATAATTTAATTAATTAATAAATAAAAAATACGTATTTTAAATACGGGCGTTACACTGGTGGTGGAGGGGATGACCGAGATTTGGATCCGGTGCTCCCAGTCTCACCAATTCTAATTCTATTTCGGTTGGGCTTGGGCCTAAACATTGGTTTGTTTGTTGGGCCGGTTTCCTATTTTTGTTGTAGGGCTTGAGTGTTTTGTTTAGATTGTGGGCTTAAGTTATTTTAGATTGTTGGGTCAGGTTATAAAGGCTTGGGCTTTGTTTTGTTTAGTAGGATTAGGACTATAGGTTGAAGTGTTTTGCATACTGGTTTGCGTCAGGACCTATTGGACGAACACCGTTTTAGGAAATAACCCTTTGACTAGTTGACCAGAGTTGACTTTGACTAGTTGACCAGAGTTGACTTTTAACTCGGATGATGATTTTGTCTATTAGGATAGGTATAATGCTATAAGTGTGCTTGGCTTTGGGCTAAGACTTTATATATATACGTGTGTACGTGTATTAACTTCTATGTGATATATCAGTCTTTTATGATATACGACGCTATGACACTTAGACATCGATATATTAATAACGCGTAAACTATAATACAAGAAACAAGATACTCCTCCGTTCTCTGAAATAATATACGTAATAAAGTTCAAGAGTGTTCTCAATAATTTACCACACCCTTTTTGAATCTCTCCACGCCTCAAGTTTTGGAAATGATATTTTATGACTGAAGATGTCATGTGATAGGTGGGCATTTATTGAATGTGCCATAAATGGCCCGTTAGCGTTATAACTGGGTATTCATTGACTATGCCATAAATGACCCGGGTATTCATTGAATGTGGCAGGAATGACCTAAGGTACATAGTTACTAAAGGGTGGGTGTATAAGAAAAGTAATTAATTAATTAATAAAAGAAAATGATTTGATGGTGCGGGTGTGGTTAGACTTGCATTTGAATACTTATAGGATATCTACATATGTTGTTTAGAATTCCTAACTTCCGTTTGCAGGAGGGCAGGACTTAATAATATTGTGTGCAGGGACGCGGTCCTACCCTTATACAGAAGTGGATATCGGTAAGATTTAATTCAATTAATGAGTTATTATAATGAGCTAATAGAGTGGAAGTCTTGCTTGGGAAGAAACTATGCTGGTTGAAATGACGGAACTACCTGTCTTCCAAGCTGAGAATGATTAAGTTATGGGAAAATATAAAGTGATTGTTTAAATAATTAAAGTATGACATTGTTTTTATGTGGTTAGTCTACTCATACCAGTAAATTCCATTTTGCTGACCCATGTTTGCTTTATTTTGGCAACGTGGGTGTGTTCTTGGGAGCATAGTTGATTTGGATTCTTCCCTGGAGCAGTTCATTAGTTCTTTTATTAGATCCGATTCTTATTGAAAGTATGTAATAATGTAGTTTCATATTCATATGACATGAGAATACGATATTGAAGACTTTTGTTCTTAAAGTTTGTTTGATGTTTTATTGGGATGGAAGATAGCCTTTTAATAAATTGATGGTTGAGAAATTTTGGAGATTATTGTTGTTAAGTTGATTCCTTATGATGTGGGTTTTCGATTTTGGCATGTGTTGTATCCACCCCGTCATAGCTGAGATATTTATATTTCAAATATTCACTTTGTAATTGTTTAGAAATTCGGGCTGTGACAGTTAGTGTCCTTCCTAAATAAGTTGTAATCAAGTGATGCATAACAGAGTCTGAAAGCCAAACTAACAGACATAACCCCCGACCTCCAACTATGTTAGTACCATAGGACTTCCAAGTTGACCATCAACTCAAGGTGAATTCATCTTAAACATTCTAACCGAGACATCATTTTGAGAAGATAAATCTTTCACTCATATAGGCAATTACAGAATGCAACACAAACCAGTAAAACATGCTCAGATATTCCTATGAGAATAACATAAACTACCCAGTAAAACATTATAACCTATGCAGAACAAAATCGATAGATCTTTGCAAGATACCATGTATCCTTAAACCCATTCTTTTCATATAAAATCTCTACTTCTTGCCCTTCCTTAAACTCCATTCTCCTCCTTCACACTCACTCTCACAAACTTCTCCATAATCACAATATACTTTACAAACTGAAGTTTTACCCTTAGAATAAACAAAACCCTTTCACACAAAACTAGCGTATTGAAGTGCTTTTTTGTCAGACCTCGACCTATATTAATCTAAACCCTATACATGTGTTCATTCCTTTAATTTTCTCCACCCCAATTTTCTTTCCTAGCACGTGCAATGCACATGCCCGTTTATTAGTATATATATAAAAACAAAACAAATAAAAACTTTTATACTGGTTAACATTAGTATAATTAAATACAAGAGATCTCGTGAAAACACACACACTCAAGATGTAGTTATTTTATGACATATATTGGTTTGGGAAAGTTCCATAATTGAGCGGCAACAAAGTAAAACCTCAATTGCTTCCTCTAAAACCCAATGAACTACTATGCCGATCACATATTCTATAGTACTTAATACGAACTCGAAAGGAGAGTTATCACAAACCATATTTGAAATAGTTGAAAATGTTAAAGGTTTCTGTTTCCACCAATTTAAACCCTAAATATTTGTACCAACTATCAAATTAGTCTTTTAAACTTAAACTTGTATACAGTTTCAATCTCAACATTAATAGATTTTGTAAACAATAATACTACTATACTAGGATCCAGTGGTGGAGCCAGGTGGGTCTAGGGTACGCCCTGGCTCACCCTAAATTTTGGAAGAAAAAGTACTTACTACTTTTCACTACTGAAATTCTCCCTTTCATTAAGGCTTGGGCTATCTTTATTTATTGAATTGTGAATATTGCCCTATTTAGAGTAAAATAGAGTAAAGGCATATGTTATATCTGCTATTATTTTGCTGCTAAAGGGTCTAAGAGTAGTTTCCCACTTTATATTAGTTTAGCCTCTCTCAACCAGCCCACATGGGTAATGGGTTGTACACGTACTTCAACTGATGAGAAAAGATAGCCTTTTGGTATTGCTATTGTAAGTTTCTTATATTATATATGTAAGCATGCTCCTCCAACCATCAGAAGCCACATGACATTTCATTTACCTTTTATATAGTGAGACAAAAAAAATTGGCAAAAGAATGAGAGATTAGACAATTAGATGTATCTTATCATTAAAAATTAAATCAATTAACAAAACAAACAATATAATGAACTAAGCTTTATAATTCAAATTTGAAAATTCCATTTCCTAAACTATAATAGATTTTGATTTTAAAAAATTGAAATTATAAGCTAAAAATTGTTTGTTTGTATAACAATAGAAATAAAAAGCAAATAAATTAAAAAAAAAAAAAAAAATTGACTGGAAATATTAAACTAAGCGAAAAACAAGAAAAATGTGTGTAGCGTCTAATTGAGTAAATTTATAGTTCTAATCGGCTCACCCTGGAATAAATTATTGGCTCTGCCACTGCTAGAATCCCTTGAAATTACACCTTTGTACCAAATGTTAATTTTTTTCTCAAAGTATCGGGCTCAAAATAGGGGGTGATAAAAAAGGCAGGGCGGGGCTAGCCCCTACCTCAAATATAAAAGCCCCTCATGATTGAGGGTTGAGTCGGCTCCACCCTCATTTGATATTGAGGGGCGGGTCGAAAGTGGTCGAGTAGGGTCAAGCATGAAAACTCAGTTCTTAACCTCAGCCTCATTTTGAGGGCCAAATGAAATGAGGGCCGGTCCGGCCCCGATCTAATTATACTTCACTAGTTTACTATTTTTTTTGTAATTTTTTTTTTTTTTTTTTTGTAATTGATTTAATGATATGTATATAAGTATACAAAACTAATTATTATATCTTTAAAAAAAAAATAGATAGAGATGGTGGAAGAGATGATATTCTTAAAATATCTACATTTTTAATACTTAACTATGTTGTTAGGTTGGATTTGCTTTATGTATGACTTATATACATATCATTAAATCAATTACAAAAGTGCATATATTATATTATGTTATAATTTATCCCCTATTGAAAACTAATTTAATAATTTTTTTATACAATTTAGATAATTATAATATAATACATAAATATAATGTAAAATAACAAGAAAATATGGTTTTCTTTTAAGGTTTACACAAATATATAGTATAATACATAAATTATCACCTCTATTTTGGGTTTACACAAAAATAATCATAATTCACTTTTCTTTTATATTTGAACTCTTTTACTCAAATTACAAAATACCTCATATGATATGTGGTAAACTACTATTATTAAACATCATTCAGTAGTGAAAATATTTAGTTCAAATAGAGATAATTGTGGTACCTTACATATATAATGTAAAAAATAAAATATATCTTATCGAAAAAAAAAAAAAATTTGAGGCCAAGTGGGGGCTTGAAGGGCTAATCTTGGCCTACGCCTGTAATCCTAGACCCAGACTTAGCTCCTAGCCCTAATGGCATGAGGGGCATGAGGGTCAACCCCTCAAATCTGTGAGGGCCAACTTTTGAAGGTTTTGACGCGCATTTTTGAGGGCCGGGTCGGCCCGGGTTGAGGGCTTGAGGGCCAAATTATCACCCCTACTTCAAAATGTTTCATCCAACTCCTGAAAATCAGTAATAATAATTCCCGCCAAATATCTGCAAATTGGAGGGAACAAACTTTAAAAAAACTATTAACCGCTAATTTGTAAATCTAATCCAAAATTTCAAAACTCCCGCCTTTCTCTCACTCTCTTTTATTTCCCTCCCCTCTCTCTCTCATTTTGTACTCAGAAGAGAAGAGAAGAGAAGAGAAGAGAAAAAAATGGCGAAGAAAACAACAACAAAGAAAACACCAGAGAATTTAGGCAAAGGAAAAGTAACACCAGTACAAATAGCATTCATAGTAGACCGTTATCTCTCCGACAACAACTTCACCCAAACTCGTTCTTCTTTCAGAACCGAAGCTTCCAACCTCATTTCCAAAACCAACGTCAAAGAGGTAACCATTTATTTTCTTTCGCTCATACTTATCGAAATGTTGAAATGCGGGTTCTTGATATTTTGTTGATATTTTGCAGGCGCCGAAGAGTTTGTTGAGTTTAGATGCAATATTAGATGAGTACATTTGTTTGAAGGAACAGAAAGTGTTGTTGGGGCAAGAGAAAGTTCGGGTTGATGAAGAGAAACATAGGGTTGAGTTGTTGTTACAAGGGATGCAAAATGTTATGCAAGCTTATAATAGTTCAAGTCCTTGTTTGGTATCCAAATCTACAGATCTTGTTACAAACAGTAATGGTGAGTCTCCTTCATTTAGTTGATTTGGAAAGTTAGGGTACTGTTTGGTTAGGTTTTATGTATTATTATTTTCCAAATTAGTGTTCGTTTGATGAAAATGAGAGTAGCCCAAGTTGTTAGAAAGGTCACTGCTTTCTAGAATTTCAGGGTTTATAGGCCAATTAGATCCTGCTTCTTATACCAGTTATGGCTGAAGCCTTAAAGACCTATAGCCTGCAAACCAAATTTTGATATGAAATCAACTGATCATTTTGATTTCGCCTTTCAGCTAATCTAAAAGTGGTATTCCCATTTCCCAATGTGGTAACATGTTGAACTGGTTTAGTAGTGTCTTTTAGTTAATAAGCACACCGAGTATTTTGCTTATATACGTTAGTTTTTTCAAGCGTATCTCAAATTCTCAATAAGGAGTTGTGATATTGCAGTTTGATAACATTTTTATGGAGAATAAGGTCTTATACTCGTATTATTGTGTTCTTACCAGGAAATCCAGCAAATAAAACTCCCACCGTGGCATCAACACCATGGCTTCTCAACAACAATGTGGATCCAAAAAATTTCACAACACCATCCACCAACCCTCCTCCTGAAAACAAAAGAAAAGGTTCAAGACCAGCTACTAGCGCTCCTACTACTACAAAGAGACAATGCCGTCGAGGGACCAAGAATCAATCACTTTCTGCTGGTAATTTTCTTTGAATTCCGTAACAAAAATTAGTGAGATGTGACCTCAAAATTCTTAACTTTGTTACTGATGTTGAATATATTTGAAATTTCCTCCAGGCACTGCTATTATACCCTTCCAAGGACATAATGCATACAGCACGGGAGGAATGGTTCCACAGAAAATTTCTGCGCTTCAATCATCATTCCAGCCTAATTTAGCAGTTTCCTGTGTTGCAACTGGGTCTTCAGTTAGGGAGTCTTCTGTTGCAGAGAGCTTGTTCACACAGCCTTCTTCATCACTCAAAGCTAACTCACCTAGTCCGAAAACCCCTCCACAAGCATGTATCACACAAGTTGACAACTCCATCTCTCCGGTGGAGAATTCTTCAGTTATTAACTCAGCCGGCAGCAATAACCCTAAGGAGACAAGTGCTTCAAACTGCGCTATGATTTCGTCTTGTTCTGAGTCTGTGTATGTGAGCCCTTCCAAACATATAGCATGTTATTCAATGGAGAGAAGTCATTACTTTACATCTTCATCACCTGGGAAAACATATTTGAAGAGGCCGGCAATGAGGGAGCATGTGAAAGGAAGACTGGATTTTGGTGCTTCTAATGTGCCAATGAGCTCAGATCAACCCCTGACAGATGATATACCAATGACTGGATCCAATGAGGATATTTTTGACATGGATGTCCCTAATTTTGATATATTTGGTTCAGATTTTTCCCTATCTGAGTTTCTAGTGGGTATTGACCTCAGTTGTGGCCAAGGCACAAATCCTGCTACTGGCGTTGTCTGTGGGTATATTTCTTTACTTCATAGCTGCTGTGCATTAAACCTATCTTATCATGATACTAACATAACGTTTCTTTTTTGAATTTTCTAAATCCCATCCAGAGAACCACATGAATCAGGGTTTGGGAATTTGGAGGCTACCCAATCTTTCTCTGAGTTTCCATCAAGTTTAACTCTGTGTGAGAAAGACATGAATATTCAAGGTAGTTGCAGCATTGTTACTCTTCTCTATCAACTTGGACGACTTATTCATTTTTTGTATAATGTAAAATTTCTCCAATTTTTTTCACATTCAGGTCAAGATTCTATGGCTTCAGTCAAATCCTACAAAAAATGCATAACAATATCAAGTCCTGGTATGGATACACCAACATTATTCCCTTTTATTTATTTCTTTTCTGTTTTTTGTGGATAAATTTACAATACTGACATCTGCATTTGCTTTTGGATTGCAGTTAAGAATAGAAGAAGCATTGCACTTGACCAAGAGAATGTGGTAACAAGAAATTGATTTCCTTTTACAGTTGAATGAGCTTTAGGGTTAACTATCACCAACAGTAGTTTATAACTAAAGGGGTCTTTGTTTGAAAGTTCAAGAAGCTCACAGGCTTGTGCAATGTCGCCTTTGTCTAACATCAACATGCCTGTCATTGTTGTCATCTTCATCTGTCTTCACTCCAAAAGTTTTTTCGTTTTTTGTCTAAATGCTTGCAGAACAACATTGTAGCTTCTGACAAATATGTATGTTCTCTAACCTTGCTAATTTGAAGATTTGTTCAGTACATCTTTGTTTCTTTTCATCTTGAATGTTTGTTATGATGTTGTGGTAAACATGTTGAGATCTTCCAGGATACATGGGTCTGACAAATGGCTGCCTAATCCACTTTGTGAGAAAAATGTTAGCTTAACAACCAAACAGCTTCTGGTCTCTTCCTGACCTTTTCAGACTTAGAACTTGGAATTTCTTTCTATTGGAATTTGGCATTTACTGTTAGCTTAAATGGTGAAATAGCCTTATTATTTCAGTTTAGCCATCTTCTTAAACTAAGCTCTCTGACATTTCTTCCAGAACCTTCTTGTTGTGAAAACATATTTCCAGTTTTGAAAACATTCAGTTCTTTTGGTGTACAGGTTTTGTATTCTTGCTTTGACTAAGTGTAAACTGATCGTGTTTTGGTATTCACCACTTATGTTCGACTGTATTTCTTTCCATCCTTTTGACTGTTTAGAAAATGTTGTAAACATGAATGGCTTAAAACTTGAGCAAGAAGCCAATATAATCATTGCCTGCTTACAAAATGGTTTGACAAAAAATTGTGGCAAATGACCAATTTTAGGCCTATCCCAAGCTTTTGTGTAACCTGGACTCGCAGTGCTCCATTAACATCATCTTCATAAATAAAGTTAAAGGTAGCCATTCTTATGATTTATCAAGCCAAGAACTTCTCCAACTTTTCAACTTCTTCGGTGCTTCCAATGTAAAGTGGAACACGCTGATGAATCTGCCAAAAGCATAACATAGGTCATTAATCCTTTTCTCGCTAACTGCTTTAGATTACTTATTTAACTGTGATCTTACCTCAGTTGGTTCAATATCGAGTACTCTTTGATGTCCATCTGATCCTTTTCCTCCCGCTTGTTCAACTAAAAAACTCATAGGCGCACACTCGTACAGTAGCCTTAGCTTTCCATTTTTGCTCTTCTTATCCCTAGGGTACCCATATATCCCACCGTAGAGAAGGGTGCGGTGGAAATCACCGACAAGGCTACCAATGTATCTTGCAGAATATGGCTTGCCACTAGGGCCAGGGTCCTTAAGGTCATCAATGTACTTCTTCAGCTTATCATCCCATAATTGGTAGTTCCCTTCGTTGAATGAGTAGATTTTACCTGACTTAGGTATCTGAATGTTCTCTTGCGTTAAGACAAATTCTCCGTACATTGGGTCTAACGTAAATGAGAACACTCCTTTTCCAATAGAGAGCACAAATATCACTGAGCTTGAGTACATGCAGTAGCCAGCAGCCAATAAGTTGTTGCCAGGTTGACACACATTAATGACACACATCTGCTGCACTTCTTGAAGCTGAATTATGCCATTCGTTGAACAATTAGGAGTTCTTCATGTTAGGTAAAACTTAGAAATTCAAAATGGCTTACATGTAAGATGTGAAAGAGTTTAATGATAATGTGAGAAAGTTACTGTGCTATTTTCATCGGATTCAGCAAGGCACTCATCATTTGGACTGTAAATCCCAAATATAGATCCGGTGGATACAGCAGCATCAATGTTGGATGAGCCATCAAGAGGATCAAAAACTACAATGTAGTTGCCAGAATAACTTTCTTCCACTGCAACTGGTACATCCTCTTCCTCTGATGCTATGATCCCCGTTCTTCCACTTGATCTAAGGCAGTTTGAGAATACCTGCATTTGCATTCAAACTATCCTGATTAGACTAAAGAAGGTGGAGGATTCTAGTCATGCCGTGGACATGCTATTAATAGGGAGTATGGACTGCCGATTATGCTAATGGGACTAAGTAGCAGGCAAAGGGCTTATTTAACTTCTCATCTCCAGTCTGTATGGTATTTCTCCTAGGCCATTCCCTATTAGGCCGGCGGTTAAGGTTGTCATTTCTGTGGACCTATTAGAAAACCAGTTTGATGCCTACATGTTAACGTAATATGTTGCAGGGGGTGTCTCCGGAGTCCGGAGTAACTGCTAAGGAGGAAGCTTTCATTCTGTTTCATGCACAAATAACAAGTTAAAAATGTGTCTCAAGGGTTTCGCTTGGGGCTTAGTAGGTGGTCCCATTACTGTGTCCATTATCAACGATGATGCAGTATAGCAATCCAATCAAAGCTTTGGTTCATCTCGCAAACTTTTTATCAAAATTTTAGTCGATATGTACACAGTACACTCAAACCTTTAGATAATTTTTTTTTTCATTATGTACACAGTGTTGGGGTTAATACCGATACCAATCGATCCCCACTACACAAATAACTTGTAATATAAAAGTATGAAACACTACAACTCCAGACAAATTCTAAATATTCACTACAACCTAGCTATTCTAAATATTCACTACAACCTAGCTAGCATGCCCAACTCTCTAAACAACTATCAACAACAAATAATAATATAAAGATAATAACAAGCATATCACAATACAAAGATATACCGTGGTTCGGCCAATGGTACCTACTTCTACAAGAGTTAATCTTTTTATAAAGTGGAAAAGAAGATTACAATCACTCCTTTCAGTCTCTCACCTTACTAAATCACTCATCTATCTTTACAGGCTATTTTCTCTACAAAGATTTTCTCTCAACCTTAATTGCTCTCAAAATTGGGTTTCAATTGTGTTTCTTCTTGTGTTAGGTTTTCCAAAACCTTGTTTTAGGTTTATATACCAAATACCAAAATTCGCGGTTACTATAGCGAATTAGAAACTTCAATTATAGGCATGGCATGGGCGCTGCCTCGCAAGGCCAATGTCGAAGATGCCCCCCCTCAACAACCTGTTCAGGATTTCCAAGATTACCAAAGGCGGCACGCCTTGGGTTTAGTCCAATCAGAGCGCGCGTGCTCAGACCTTTTCATGCAGAACTGATTTCTCTTCTTCCTCATTCTCATGTGAGGGATAACTCCAACACACAGTATTACACTCAAAACTGTTGTTCACCTTCACGAGACTTGTTGGCTCTGCATCTCAATGCACATTCAGTGATGGAGCTTAAAGGACTTAAGGACTACAGTCTTAATGATTTGCCAATCTATACATAACTACCACTATCCATAGAAATCATACATAACCTGAAACCAGTTCTTATAATTAAACTGATTACATTACAAAATTCAATTTCATTTCTCATTTCTTCGCCTCATAGAAATATAGCATTTAAATCATATAGTCGTCTATACTATATATACGACTATACCTTGTAATATATATATCCAATGGTCCTAAGAACTGGATATATGTATATGAGCTGTTCTGTTCATATATGTAACATGTAACGTACCTCATTAGAAACAACATCAAGCTTCTTCTGATCTTCACCTTGAATATTAACTGCACCCTGAATACCTGTTAAGTTCGAAATACTAGCTCTTTGCACCAATGAAGCAATCTGCTTACATGCCATAGAAATGCTTGACAGAACTATAGTGAGTTCTGCATCTATGTTCCCTGTTTGTTCTTGTTTCAATAACCACCCTGTTAATGTTTGTATCTCAAATGAACTTCTCTTCTTGGTTTCGGCCCCTGTTGTCACTGAAACTGCTTCACACCGTACTCCTACTGGGGTGCCAACTCCGAAGCCTAGGTGTTTCTTGTTAGTAGGACATGAGAACAGTGTTTTGTTATCTACATGAGAAGGTGATAGACGTGAGGTTGAAGAAGAAGAAGAGGAGAAGAGAAGTTGGCATGAAGTTGGGATAGCTGCAGCAACCATGGCTTCTCTGATTACCTTTATCTTGGGGACCTTTTTTTTTATGTGTTGGAAATTAATCTGTTTGTATGTTCATTTTATATTTCTTGTCATAATGTTGATATTTTAGATTGCATTATGAAAGTTTGTAGTGATTGTAAGGCTAGTAACCATTTCGGTTTTAGTGGGTCCCTACTTATCTCATCTCTAGCTACAGACGGTTTCTGAATTCTGATCCTTGTTTCAACTTGGAACTTCAATTCGATTTACTCTCGGAGTCTTGGGAGTTGCCTAAATTTTGCTATTTTTATTTTCATTTTCTTCTATGTGATGGATTGCTATACTTAGATTCACATGCAGAAGGATATTGTAAAGTAGCGTTTTAATTATCCCTTACAAATGTGATAGGGGAAGAGAATGGGTTTGGAAATGGGAAATACCGATTAGTTGTTGAAATTAACCGCCACGTATTTATCTCGATTAAGGGGAGAATCGAATCAGTCTGGCGTAGTTCATGTAGGGGGTATTTATAGCTGGTGAACGTGGAGATCTATCCAACACGAGTACTGACAAATACAAATGTATTGTTCAGATTGAGAAGGAGTATGGGAATGGTGTTGGTTGGAATTCTGTAATGATAGTGAGTGGTTACAGTGGTTCGTAATTTGCGGTGATGGAATGTGTAAGTACGACTTTAACAATGATTGCTTATAGAAAATAGGATGTGCCATGAGATAGAATGCTCTGTGTGAGGATGTGCGAGTCGATCTGTTCTGGAGCGATCTCATAGCTTGTGGGTGTGAGTTGATGATGTAGGTCGCTCTGAAGGCAGTTCGGGGAACGAGGTCAGAGGTCGGTGTGGTATTTCCGCTATGCTAGACACGTGCTTGATATTCCTGAATGAAAATATCACTCCCTCACACAACCACCTCTCAGTAGGGTATGCTGTTCATTGAAGCGACCTGCTGAGAGAAAACGGTGGTGTGTGTTGAGCATGAGTGAAGAAGCGAACCGAATCATGTGAAAAATACCCAAATGCTATGGAAGTCGATTAAATTGTTGTATGACGAACCGATGTGGGTGATAGTTGGCGCCATTTGGCGTGAGAATCTGGCAGTTGGTGAGGAAACGTGTCGCCGCTTTTTCTGGAAATTTGAAAAGATAGGTCTTTGGTAGACGTGTGCGGGCTAGGGCTTAGGTTGTAATCATGATGCATTGGGAACTGGAGAGGCGGTTGTATAAAACAACTTTTGGAGATTCGGAAAGCCATTTTTTGTTTCGTTTCCAGAAGCGCAGATACTAGAACTCTTCAGGTTAGTGCTTCCGCCATTGTTGGTGCTCATTTTTCTTGTGTTCTTGTTTGTTTCATTCAGTTGTTAGGTCGTCTTTAGCTTCCCTTGTTTAGGATCTGTAATCACTAAGAAAAGGGGATGTCTGATTCGGACGATACTCGATCTGAAGAGATTCGAGAAGTGTCGTTGAGTTGTGGGGAAATGGAGGATGAGAGGGAGGAATCAGTAGAGGTTGAGAGTGAGGATGTGAAGGAGGAAGTACGATCTGAATCTGTTGCTGCTGTAGCTAGTACGTCAGGTCGTGATGAGAGGTCGTCCTCTAGTGGGTTGCCTCCTAGGGCTGTAGATAAACGTGCAACAAAAGCTTTCGCTTATCTAAGGGAAGTGTATGGTATCCAGGGGGGTGACGACCTGGAGATACACGAACTGGACAAGAACGTAAAGGTGTTCAGTGAGAGGTACACACCACCGAACTACAAGATAATAGTATGCATGGGGCAGCTGAGGGGTATGAGGATACCGTTCTCGAAGCTGACTTGTGACTTTTTGAACTTCTGTTGGAAAGCGCCTTGCCAGTTTGTGGGTAATACCTGGCGGCTGCTTAGGGTATTTGATCTGCTGAATGCGAGTGGTGAATACCGCCTAGGGGTCGCTGACATTATTGAGCATTACTCAGTAAAGCGATCTCGTGCTTTTAACATTAGCTTAGAAACGGTGACAGGAAAATCTAGTGTGTTGGATGGTGTGAGCAATGAGGCTTGGGAGAGGAGGCCATTGTTGTTAGTGGGGAACTTCTGTGCTCGAGGATGTAGTTTGCAAACTAGGGTTTGCAATTTTTTGGGTTGGTAGGAGTGAATTATTCTGTTGGTTCAATGTTTGAGTGGTTGATATGTTAACTGACATGGTTTTGTGCTATTTTTGCAGAGCTCGTCATAAAGAAGCGAACTAATCGGGAGGTGATAGAAAAGTTTGCGAAGTTAACTAGGGCTTAGAAACGGGAGAAACTTCCTGAGGTCGCCCACTTCTTTGTGCAGCGAGAGGTCGCGTGGTTAGGGAGAAGAGGAGGAATCAGAAAGAAAGGGCTTGGGGCCAAACTGTTCGTGAATCTTCTAGTGAAGTAGCGATGGAGAAGAACAAGAGCGATCTGATGAAGAGGGAGGACAGGAATCGCAGCCTCTCTGGTCCTAATCGACCTGCCGGAGGTGCTGGAGCCTCGGGGGCTGGTGGGTCGGTTAGGCGATCTGAAGGGGGAGGGGGGTCTAGTAGCTCTCCCCTTGAGTTGGATGAGATGGTCTTCAAGCCTTGTGAGCGGAGCAGCTCGTTGAAGAGAAAAGTTGCTGAGGCTAAGCCTAGGGCTGCTAAGGTTGCAATGGCTGCGGAACTTGTTGTTGGGGGCAGCTCTGGTGCTGGTGGTGAGCGAGTTGGGGGTAAAACCACTCGTAGCACTAGGTCGAGGCCTGCGCCCGACTTGAGTCTCCTGGATCTAGAGACCTTTGGGGTCAGTCAGAGTCCACCACCAGTTCCCCGAGAGCCTAGCTCATCTACGAAGTTGAAAGTCTAGAGTAAGGTAAATGGGAAGTCTGTTATGACTGATGATGATTTGGAGCGCCAAGTGGTGTACTTGGACGACCAGGGGGTGCAGCGAACTGTGAAGTGAACCAATGTCAGCTTCAAGTCGAGTAAGATTGCATCTTGTTTGATTGATTACGTGTCTCTGGATGGCAGCCGTAAGGAACTGGACTCCAAAGGCCTTGCTAACAATCTTAGGCGAATGGATGTGGCTCATTGCCTGGTAAGTGATGCTCTTTAGATCTTGTTCATTACTTCTGTATCTGCGTCACAAATATCGACTATTGTTGTACTTTTATGTGTGTAGCTTGCGAGTGGATATCAGATGCTGAAGGAGATTGCTCAGATCCCTGAGTCAGAGAAGGAGTCCGTCACCAAGCTGAAGGAAGAGGTGAGAAATGTCTAGGACGCGTATGCCGTTGATCGCGAGGAGCTCGAGGAATTGAAGAAAGAGCACCAGAACGCTTGTTTGACGAAGATGGTGATGAGCACCGAGTTGGAAGAAACAAAGTTGAATCTGCATGTCACAAGGGAGAAACTTGATGCTGTGTAGGTAGAGATTGTCAAGGTGACTGGGTACGCCCTGCACTGTAAAGACGTCGCTCGGTAGGCTACTGAAGCATACGAAACCCCTAGACGTGGATTTCCTCGAGCTGGAGGCAGAGTATAAAGCTTTTAAAGAGGGGCATGAACACGGGGCTCCCAGTACACCAGTGTTAAACATACTGGGAGATGCATATGATGCTCCTATCTTGCCTGGAACTACTTTGGAGGTCCTTGAGTCCCAAACTAAAGATGTGCTTGTGGATGTAGATGCTGCTGATATGTGATAACAGCAAAAAATTGATAGTTTTACCTATGAATAAAATGATAGAATTCGAACGCAAGTAAAACTAAAACTGAACTAAGTCTACGGGACTATTTATCAAAGATTTTTCTACTTTTGAATCTATCAAAATAGAGTTGGAGTAAAAGATTCGTTCCACTCCTAGTTCTTTAGAATTAGAGTTTCCTAAGATTATCGGTTTATCCAAAGTCAATGAGAGATTTACGAATTTATACTACAATGCAAATTATACTAACAAGATATGAATTTATATGACTACGGAATACTAAATTGATACTAGATAAAGAATTAGGGGGGATTGATTCCACCTTAACTCGATTTAATTAACTAGCGAAGATTCGTCGTAATCCGAATTGCAATTCTTTCGCATAGCAATTGGTTCTTCCTAATCCCTAGTTGTTCATGGTAATCTCTACCAACTAACATCTAGCATATGAAACAATCAAACCCCTTCTCATGGTGAACTAATCGTTTCTAGAATGGAATAGAAATTATGACTACTCTACGCTAGCACAAATCAAGCTTCATTAAGGCTTCTTCAACCCCCTCTAATGGAGGTTTAGCCTAAAATCATTATGCTATCATTTCCAATTGAATTTAAACAAGACATAATATAAAGATTGTAAATTTACTATATTGAATAACGACATAATTTAAATCTAACTTAACTACTAAGAAATTATTAGCAACTAAGTAATTTAATTTAGAGCTAAGTACTTTAATAAATCAAAACCGAAATTATGAAGAACTAACTATTTTATTGATCTAATGAAGAATAAAACAATGATTCAATAACTAAATTAATAATCTACTTTGTTCTAAACTAATTACTTGAACATAAAACTAGATCTAGATCTAAAAAAAACTATTCTCTAATGGCTACTTGCTACTTAACCTAATTATTGCTTAAGAGTTAAGTCTTGTGTGTTGAAATGGAGGAGACCAGATCCACATTTTCGTGCATGGGCTGAGGAGCCATGTTTTGGGCCGAAAAATCGAGCCCAAAGCCCAATTTCTTCAGTCCACAGAGCCCTTTTCAGCTAGGATTTGACTTTAGTAGACTTTTTGTCCACTTATGTTCCTCTCATTAGGTCAAGACATGGACCAGTGGAAAGCTCTTTCCGAGCCGGTCGTTTTGACATAAGGTAGGCTCAATTCCGAGGTCTGAGTCCAAAGATATAGCCTTCGGAAGTTCTGCTGACTTTTGTGTCCTGTTTCTTCCCGCGTTGACTTTAACTTTTCAACTTTGACCGGGCTTTTTAAAGACTTTTTCTCCTTGAATCTTGGCCTTTAATCACAGGACTTCTTAGCGACCAACCCTTGCTCCTTTATCTCGCCAAAGTGACACATTTCTGCACATAATTGACTCCAATGCCTGAAATACATAAAAACACGTAATCAACATTAACTCTTATTTATTACTCGCATAATTGGTCTAAAAGTATTATTGTTAAGGAGTTAAAACTACAGTTTTGGGCTCTTATCAATATGCTTGTGGATGTAGATGCTGCTGGTCTCGCTACTGTTGCAGGTGATGGGAACGCTTCAGAGACTAAATTGGTTCCCCTGTCTACCGAAAATTTGTCTGTTCTTTCTTGAATGTGTGAGTTGTGAGTGAATTTCCCCGTCCTGATGTTGTATGTTGTGATACATTAGAGCTGGTTTCCTGGGGTAACATGGGCAGTTTGCCTTTCTTTCTTGGTTGTTAAAATACTGAATGAACTGGCTTCCCAGATTGTTCTAGGGAGCTCGTGGAATGATGAATGGTGGCTAACCGAGTTTGATTTCCTGAGTAGACTCAACAGCTCGGCTAGTAGACGAACTGGGGCCTGAGTTTGGTAAAGCAGTTTGTCCTTTTGCCTTTATGATATGCCTGTTTTGCTTCTTCGTTTATTTAACTCCTTGATGGTTTGAATGTGCGATTCTTGATATTTTTGTAATTGTCTAGTTGTGTATACGACCCTTAGTAAAAATGGGTGAGGCTTCGTAGCTTGTGAGCCTGATTGAGCGTTTTACTGCTTAATTCTAGCATTGTAGGGCTCGAATTGTGAAAGGATGGGTGAGCGTCTTGCTCTTATGAAGCGTTCTCCCTTATAGATTGCTCTGGTGAGAAGAGACCATAGTACATGCGTGGCTCGTGTAGGAATATAAACAGTTTGGGATACCGAATGATGGTTGCCAGGTGGCCTGACGTTTGGCGTCTCGATGTAATTATGATGCTCCTTGGGAAGGTACGTTACTTGAATATAAAAAGAACTGTTGCAAGCAGTTTAAGAGTATTAGCTCGACCATTTCTTGACGATGCTGCTCCAAGGTTCTTGTGCAAGCTTCTTGATCATTTTAGGTAGGTGTTTTTCATTGTTTTGTTCTTCTTGTCTTGTTGCCTTGCGTTGCTGATCGTTGGGTGTCTTTTAGCATAACTGATAGCCAGGCGTCGAGGAGGTACGGCTGATGATAGAGGGGCAATGGAAGCATCCCCCCTCGTAATGGAAGAGATAGAGTTTGAACCCCGTTGTCATTATGATCGCGGCAAAAGGAAGGCGGTTCCTCCTGACCCAAAGAGTAACAAGTGATCTAAAGGTGTAGGTCGCTCTACTGGAGGCATTGTGTTCAGGTCCCCCAGTCGGAGGGATGGGGACGACCTAACGGCTGAGGAACGTGGCGACCTGGGTTAAGGCCAAAATGCTGCTGGTGACAGCTCTGCACAACGTGTTGGTGACGTGGGGAGCGAGTTCTTCTACGTTGGGAGGACGGGGAAGAAGCGTATGGTCAAATATTCTGACTGTAGCTTCCACTCGGCACCCATAGCGACCTGGGGACCTGGGGACTTGGGGTAGTATTGGACGGTGATAAAGCAAAAGTTGAAGATGAAGACTTGGGGACGCTGTTAGGGACTATGGACATAGCTTGTTATTTGGTAAGCTCTTCATCTGGTATGGTGTCCTGTTGTTTGATGGGTGACTCTAACCTTGGTATTTTATTTGTAGTTCCTTGCTGAGTATGATAAGCTGAAAGATACTGTTCAACGTGCTGACAATGGTGATAGTGCTAAGGTTG